>NC_083318.1:32175755-34725864 GCF_963455315.2 Globicephala melas | reverse complement strand
AGCCATGTAGCTGACATTAATGCTTCATTTTTAAGTAATTTCAAATAATAGAATATCTTTGGTGCTTGGGCTGTTATAACAAAATACTATAGAAAGGGTAGCTTAAACAACAAATGTTTATTTCTCAAAGTTCTAAAGGATGAGGGGCCCAAGATCAAGGTGCTGGCAGGTTCAATAACTAACGAGAGCCCTCTTTGTGGTTGGCAGAAGGCTGCGTTTTTGCTGTATTTTTACATGTTGGAGACTGAAAGGGCTCTGGTCTCTTCCTCTTCTAATAAGGGCACTAATCCCATCATCAGAGTTAAACCCTCATGACCTTATCTAAACCCAATTACTTACCAAAGGTCCCAGCTCCAAATACCACTTTGTGGATTAGGGCTTCAACATATGAATAATGTGGGAACACATTCAGTTCACTGCACAGGAAAAAAAAAATATTGGCCATCACCATTCATTCAGAATGCTTTCTAGAAGATAAACTGTGTTTTCTTACCCAGGAGACTTTGTTGGTCTACTTCATTTTAGACCTCTAAAGCTCATGAGACTGCTAACTAAGGTCACCTGAATATAAGAAAAGGTTTTAGCAGGGTTAGGATGAACAGGGCGGGAGTCAGAAACTAAAAAGGGCAGTCTCATTGGCAAGTGGGTGGCTGCACTAGCAGATGTACTCTTTCCTACTGGTGTTACTCTTTGCTCCTCCTTTTTGTGAGTACTACACATTGTGTATCAGTTACATATTGTTAAATGCTATTTAACAAACCATTCTAAAACTCAAATGTGGCATAAAACAACAATAATCTGTTCTTTCTCATAGTACTACAGGTAAGCTGGGGATCAGCTAATCTAGATTGGACCCAACTCTGTGGCTCTGCTTCAAGCTGTAGGTCTGGTTGTCCTGGTTCACTCAGTTAATTCTGGCTGATAGGGCAGCAGGGATGCCCTTTTCACGGAGATGGCAGATATACAGAGAGGGATGTATAAAAATAATAATGCCACTTCAGGTCCAGGCTCAGAATAAGCACATTGTCCATTATTCTCCACAAGCAAGTGGACAATATAAGATACATGGCTAAAGTCAAAAATCAAGGCATAGGAAAGAGCATTATGCTCCAGATAAGGTCATGACAAGAATATGGGTGTGGAAAGGAATGAAGAATTGGATACAAAATTTCAATCTACCATAATCTATATTCTGGCCACAATTATTCATTTGTGACCCCTCCCCCCAGGCAAAAAAACAAACAACAGAAGCAAACAAAAATCTCACCCTCTTCCAGAGTCATTAAAAGTCTCATACCACATGACATTAGGCTCCAAGTTCAGGATCTTATAATCAACATCAGTCCAGATGAGGCCCTTTTTGATCTGGAAACCTATGAACTAAAATGGCAAGTCATTTCCCCCAAACACAACACACACCACTGGAAGAGTGAAAGAATAGTTGCAATAAGCACTCCCATTTGAAAGGAGGAAGAGAGAAGAATGAGACACAGGTACATAGTAGGCATTGGGCTATAAATTTGAAAACCCATTGGGAAAATGTTGCCAGGCAACATTTTTAGAAATAGGGAGTGGTCTTAGATAAGATCCTAATTGTGCTTGCAGGAAGTGGTTCCCCAGTCAATCACTCTCCTGGTTTGTTGTTCTACCCTCTTGAACGTCCTTTTCTCCCAATTATCTTCTTTGGCCATTTCTGAAAAGAACTTTGATGCAGATAACCTTTGTGGAAGCTCAGCAACTTTCTCAGACTGTTCCCTGCTGTAGACAGCTGGGGGCTCAGAGGTCTTACAGTTCCAGCAGGCCCAATTCTCTCAGTCCTGGATTTCAGCATTTTGCCAACCAAATATCTCAAGAATATTGTGTATCTTCTCTCTATTTTTCAATGTATTTCATGGGCTCCCAAACAGCCACAATTTTCTTGAATGTGCACTTTTTTTCCTACTCTTAATCTTGGAGGCAGTAGGCTTCTGTGGACTATGCCAGTAGTCTCACATTTCTCAATGTAACTATCTTCATATGTAGAAAATGCTTTACTTTGTGATGAAAAATAATTGCTCCTGAGTATCAAAACCCAAAGTATCTACCAATAATAAAATAATCTTCTGAAAATATATAACCTGATTCTTTTATATAATTCAAAATGAATATGTTAAAAATTAAGCTTGCCTGATTTGTATAAAATTATTATCAATGTTTTTATATGCTATTAAAAAACAGTTAAAAAAAACAGTAGGCTCTTTTATCCAGAAAGCCTTTCTACAGATGCCTTTTTTTAGGGCTGGAAGAGATCTACTAGGCACCATCTTAATTTTTTCAGAAACCTTAACAAATGATGTGAGGGCCAAACTCTGATTTGTTCTATGTCCCCAGGCTGTATGCTAATATTGATTTAATCTTTGCTCCCATCTTGTATCTTAATCTTCTACTGGCTGGAAAGCTGAGGAGGAGGAACAGTTTAATTTTCAAATCCAATAGTTTCTGGGTTTATAACATTCTGCTTACAAACTGATAAATTATTTTCTGATCTCATTTCTTTCTTGTAGAAATACACTTTATGCAGGTGAAAGATCAGCTCACACTTTTTATATTTTGCTTATAAACTATCTTGCCCAAGTCTACAATTTAGTGTGGCACATTTTTATCTTCCAAGTTATATCAGGTGAAAGTTTAAAAGTTTTTGCCTCTTCCCAATATGTCGTTATTTTTCCATATATATATATATATATTATTTTATTGAAGTATAGTTGATTTACAATGTTATTAATTTCTGCTGTACAGCAAATGACTCAGTAATACATATATATATATATATGTTCTTTTTCATATTCTTTTCCATTATGTTTTATCATAGGACATCGAATATATTTCCCTGTGCTATACAGTAGGACCTTGCTGTTTATCCATCCTATATACAATAGTTTGCATCTACTCATCTCAAACTCCCAATCCTTTCTTCCCCAACTCCCCACCTTGGCAACCACAAGTCTGTTCTCTATATCTGAGTCCTGTTTCTGTTTTGTAGGTATGTTCATTTGTGTTGTATTTTAGATTCCACATGTAAGTGATATCATATGGTATTTATCTTTCACTTTCTGACTTATTTTGCTTAGTATGATAATCTCTAGTTGCATACATGTTGCTGCAAATGACATTATTTCATTCTTCTTTATGGCCGAGTAGTACTCCATTGTATATATATACCACATCTTCTTTATCCATTCATCTGTTGAATGGACATTTAGGTTGTTTCCATGTTTTGGCTATTGTGAATAGTACTGCTCTGAACATAAGGGTGCATGTATCTTTTCAAATTATAGTTTTGTCTGGGTATATGCCCAGGAGTGGGATTGCTAGGTTATATGGCAACCTTATTTTTAGTTTTTTGAGTAACCAACATACTATTCTCCATAGTTGCTGCACCAATTTACATTCCCACCAACACTGTAAGAGGGTTCCCTTTTCTCCACACCCTCTCCACATTTGTTATTTGTAGACGTTTTTAATGATGGCCATTCTGACCACTGTGAGGTGATACCTCATTATAGTTTTGATTTGCATTTCTTTAACAATTAGTGATGACAAGCATATTTTCATGTGCCTGTTGGTCATCTGTATGTCTTCTTTGGAGAAATGTTTATTTAGGTCTTCTGTCCATTTTTCAATTGGATTGTTTGGTTTTTGTTATTGAATTGTATGAGTTGTTTGTATATTTTGGAAATTAAGCCCTTGTCGGTCACGTCCTTTGTAAATATTTTCTCCCGTTCTGTAGGTTGCTTTTCATTTTGTTTATGTTTTCCTTTGCTGTGTAAAAATTGTAAGTTTGACTAGGTCCCATTTGTTTATTTTTGCTTTTATTTCTATTGTCTTGGGAGACTGACCTAAGAAAAAAAATTGGTAGGATTTATGTCAGAGAATGTTTTTCCTATGCTCTCTTCTAGGGGGGTTTATGATGTCTTGTCTTACATTTAAGTTTTTAAGCCATTTCGAGTTTATTTTTGTGTATGATATGAGGGTGTGTTCTAACTTCACTGATTTACATGCAGCTTCCCAACTTTCCCAACACCACTTGCTGAAGAGACTTTTTCCCATTGTATATTCTTACCTCCTTTGTCGAATATTAATTGCCCATAAGTGTGTGGGTTTATTTCTGTGCTCTCTATTCTGTTCCATTGATCCGTATGTCTGTTTTTGTGCCATTGCCATGCTGTTTTAATTACTGTAGCTTTGTAGTATTGTCTAAAGTCTGGGAGGGTTATACCTTTGACTGTTCTTTTTCCTTAGGATTGCTTTGGCAATTCTTGGTCTTTTATAGTTTCATACAAACTTTAGGATCATTTGTTCTAGTTCTGTGAAAAATGTCATTGGTAATTTGATAGGGATCTCATTAAATCTATAGAGTGCTTTGGGTAGTATGGTCATTTTAACAATATTAATTCTTCCAGTCCAAGAGCATGGTATATCTTTCTATTTCTTTGAATCACCTTCAGTTTCCTTTATTAATGTTTTATAGATCTCATCATATAAATCTTTCACCTCCTTGGTGAGGTTTATTCCTAAGTTTTCTTTTTTAAAAAAAAATAAATTTATTAAAAAAAAGTTACTGTGCATTAATAAAGCATACACTTTTATAAAAAAATAAAAATAAATTTATTTATTTATTTTTATTTTTGGCTGTGTTGGGTCTTCATTGCTGCACACAGGCTTTCTCCAGTTGTGGTGAGTGGGGTCCACTCTTCACTGCAGTGCATGGGCCTCTCACTGCAGTGGCCTCTCCCACTGCAGAGCACAGGTTCCAGGTACATGGGCTTCAGCAGTTGTGGCTCATGGGCTGTAGAGTGCAGGCTCAGCAGTTGTGGCACACAGGCTTAGTTGCTCTGCAGCATGTGAGATCTTCCTGGACCAGGGCTCAAATCCATGTCCTCTGCATTAGCAGGTGGACTCTTAACCACTGAGCCACCAGGGAAGCCCCCTAAGTTTTTTTTTTTTTATGTGATTTTAAAATAGATTGTTTGTTTGCATACCCTTTCTGATATTTCATTTTTAGTGTAAAGAAATGCAACTGATTTCTGTATGTTAATCTTGTATCCTGCTACCTTGCTGAATTCATTTATTAGTTCTAGTAGTTTTGTGTGTGGAGTTTTTAGGGTTTTCTATATATATAGCACATCATCTGTGTATAATGACAATTGTACCTCTTCCCTACCAATTTGAATACTTTTTATTTCTTTTTCTTGTCTGATTGCTGTGGCTAGGACTTCCAATACTATATTGAAGAGAAATGGTGAGAGTGGGCATCATTGTCTTATTCCAGATTTTAACAGGAAGTCTTTTTCAGCTTTTCACTGAAAAGCTGAAATATAATTGAGTATTATAATGGCTGTGGGTTTGTCATAAATAGCTTTCATTATGTTTAGAGACATTCTCTCTATACCCACTTTCATAAGTTTTTTTTTTAGCATGAATGGGTGTTGAATTTTATCAAGTGTTTTCTCTGTATGTACTTAGATGATCATGTGGCTTTTGTCTTGTCTTTTGTTGTGGTGTATTATATTGATTTTGCATATGTTGAACCATCCTTGTGACCCTGGAATGAATCCAATTTGGTCGTGGTGTATGATCGTTTTCATGTGTTGTTGGATTTGATTTGCTAATATTTTGTTGAGAATTTTTGCATCTATATTCATCAAAGGTATTGGCCTGTAATTTTCCTTTGTGATAGTGTTTTTGGTTTTGGTATCAGGGTGATAGTGGCTTCATAGAACATCTTTGAGAGTGTTTCTTCCTCTTCAGTATTTTGGAGGAGTTTGAGAAGAATCACTATAAATTCTTCTTCCTGTGTTTTTAGGATTCCCCAGTGAAGCCATCTGGTCCTGGACTTTTGTTTGTAGGGAGTTTTTTTTATTACAGATACTATTTCACTTCTATTGATTGGTCTGTTCAAGTTATCTGTTTACTCTTGATTCAGTTTTGGTAGGCTGTATGTTTCTAGAAAATTGTCCCTTTCTTCTAGGTTGTCAAATTTGTTAACATATAATTGTTCATAGTATTCTCTCTCTCTTTTTTTGTATTTCTGCAGTATCAGTTGTGATTTCTCTTCTTTCATTTCTTAAATATTTTGTTTATTTGGGTCTTCTCTCTTTTCTTCTTGGTGAGCCTGATGAGAGGTTTGTCAATTTTGTTTCAAAGAACAAGCTCTTGGTTTTATTGATATTTTTTCTATTTTCTTTTATCTATTTCCACTCTGATCTTTATTATCTCCTTCCTTCTGCTGAATTGAGGTTTTGTTTGTTCTCCTTTTTCTAATTCTTTAAGGTGGTGGGTTAGGTTTTTTTGAGATTTCTCTTGTTTCTTAAAGAAGGTCTGTATCACTATGACCCTCCCTCTAAGAACAGCGTTTGCTATATCCCATAGATTTTGTGTGGTTGTGTTTTTATTGTCATTTGCCTCAAGGTACTTTTAAGTTTTTTCTTTGATTTCATCACTGACCCATTGGTCTTTTAGTAGCATGTTGTTTAGTCTCCATTGTAATTGTTTTTTTCTCATTTCTTTTCCTGTGGTTGATTTCTAGTTTCATGCCATTGTGGTCAGAAAAGATGCTTCAAATAGAACTCTTAAATTGGTTGAGGCTTGTTTTGTGCCCTAGTATGTGGTCAATCCTAGAGACTATTTCATGTGCACTTTAAAAGAATGTGTATTCTCTTTTTATTTGGATCAAATGTCCAGAAAATATCAATTATGTCTAATTGCTCTATTGTATCATTTAGGATCTCTGCTGCCTTATTGATTTTCTGTCTCAAAAATCTGTCCATTGATGTGAGTGGGGTATTAAAGTCTCCTACTATTACTGTATTCCCATCAATTTCTCCCTTTATTTTTGTTAGTTTTTTTTTTTTTAATGTATTTGGGTGCTCCTATATTGGGTGCATATATGTTGACAAGTGTAATATCCTCTCCTTCTATTGATCCTTTTATCATTGTATAGTGTCCTTATTTATCTTTCTTTATAGCTTTTGTTTTAAAGTCTATTTTGTCTGATATGAGTATTGTTACCCCCACTTTCTTGTCATTTCCATTTGCATGAAATACCTTTTTCCATCTCCTCACTTTCAATCTATGTGTGTCCTTTGCCCTAAAGTGAATCTCTTGTAGACAGCATAATGTAGGCTCTTGTTTTTTTTTATCCAGTCTGCCACTCTGTGTCTTTTGATTGGAGCACTTAGTCCATTGACATTTAAGGTAATTATTGATATATGTATTTATTGTCATTTTAGACCTTGTTTTCACATTGGTTTTATGTTTCTTCTCTGTCCCTTTTTTGTTTTTCTTTTGTGGTTTGATGATTTTCTTTTGTATCATCCTTATGTTCTCTTCTTTTTGTTTTTTGTGAATATATTGTAAGTTTTTGATTTTTGGTTGCCCTGTTTTTCAAGTAGGTTAACCCCTTCTTATATATACTTGCTTTAGACTGGTGGTCATATAAGCTCAAACACATTGTAAGAAAACAATCTACATTTTCTTACTCCTCTCTCCCACACTTTATGATTTTGATGTCCTCTTTTGCAACTTCATGTTCATCCTTTTGCTCATTGTGGTTATCATTGCTTTCACAGAAGTTTTTTGATTTATTTTTTTAATCTGTGTACTGCCTTATATAAGTGATTTACTTTCTAATTGTGATTTTCTCTTCCCTATAGATTCTTCTTTTCCATTTAGAGAAGACCTTTCAAATTTCCTTTAGGATAGGTTTAATACTGCTGTATTCTTTTAGTTTTGCTTGTCTAAGAAATTCTTTATCTCTCCTCCCATTCTAAATGATAATTTTGCTAGATAGAGTATACTAAGTTGCAGATTTTTCCCTTTCAGGACTTTGAATATATCTTGCCACTCCCTTCTGGCCTGCAAAGTTTCTGTAGAGAAATCAGCTGATAGACTTATGGGGGTTCCCTTGTAATTAACTCTTTGTTTTTCTCTTGCTGCCTTTAGAATCATCTCTTTATCTTTAACTTTTGTCACTTTAATTACATATCTTGGTGTAGGTCTGTTTGGGTTTATCTTGTTTGGGACCCTCTGTACTTCCTGTACCTAGACATCTGTTTCCTTCCTTAGGTTTTGGAAGTTTTCAGCCATAATTTCTTCAAATACATTTTCAATCCCCTTTTCTCTTTCTTCTTCTTCTGGGATCCCTTTTATGCATAGATTGACATGCTTTGTATTATCCCATTGGTCTCTTGTATTGCTTTTTTTTTTTTTTAAATTTGGTTTCTATTTGCTGTTCTAATTGGGTGATTTCCATTATTCTATCTTCCAGATCACTTATTCATTCTTCTGCATTATTCATTCTGATATTCATTGCCTTTAGTTCAGCTTTCATCTCTGCAAATGAATTTTCTAATTTTTCTTAACTCCTCCTTATATTTTCTAGTTCCTTTTTACAGTAATCTGCATGTCTGTCAATAGCTTTTCTTAATTCCTTCAGTATTTTCATTATCTCCTTTTTGAACTCAATGTCTATTAGAATGAATAGGTCTGTTTCATTGTTTGGTCTTCGAGGGGAATTCTCTTGATGTTTTAATTGGAAGTGTTTCCTCTGCTTCTTTTTTTACTTATATTTCTCTTGCTCTATGAGTTTAGGAGAAACAATTATCTACTGTGGTCTTGGAGGGCTATTTTTATGTGGGAACATCGCTGCATAGCCTGCATGGGTTTAATGTTTCTGGTGCAAGGGCTGCTTTTATTTTGGATGTCTGCTTCCTCTTTCCTCAGTGTATGCTGTCCATTATCCTCTTGATAAGAGGTGTGAATGGTGTTGTGGTGACCAGAGCCACATTGGATATTGAGCAGGGTCTCCTCTTTGCTCTGTGGTTGTCACTGCCCTGTCAGTGGCAGGGTCTGCTCCCTAGTTGTTCAGAGTAAGCCCACAGATGTTTCTGAGCAGTGGTGCAAAGTAGGCGAGATTGTAGTGCTCCCATTGGGAGAGGAGCCACTGAGTAGTCCTCCACCAGAGGTGTTCACTGGTGAGTGTGCTCTGTTGTGTAACATGACACCCTTTGTGTGGGCTCACAAAGTACACTGTTGTTGGCACTGCCCTCAGCCCCACCTCAACTGTGGGAATGCCAGCAATCGGCTCTGGTGTCCCTCAGGCATTGTCTTCACAAGACTACCAGTGCAGATCCATTGAAATCAGGTCCCAGGACTAAAGTAGTCATGCACCTGGAACTGCTGTTGGAGCTATGGAGGCAGCTCATACCCTGGCTTGTCCCAGCCCCCTGAATGCACATGCCCACAGCTGCTAAGGGCAGACCCATCCCAGCTGAGGGAGCACCCATTGTCTGTTTGGATGTCCTCCAGTTGCTGAATTCACAAAGCCAATGGCAAAGGTGTAAGTCTGTGGCTCATGCAGCCATAGGGAAAGATTTCAGCCCTGTTTCACAAGTCACGCGGCCCCTGGGGCTCAGCTGTGGCCTCAGCCCTGCCTCTGCTCATGGGCAACCTGCTGGTGTCTGCTCCCAGAGCCCACCAAGGTGAGGTGGTGGTCAGTGTGTGGAGACAGAGGCTGCAATGGCAGTCCTGCCCTCTGCGTGCCACTAAACAGTGGCACCTCCCTTCTATGGTGGCCCAGGTTTCTTCTGTGAACACTCTCAGTTGTGGTTGTACCACACTCCAATCCCTTCAGGCTGTGTTCATGCAGCCAACACCAGTTCTCTCCCTGGATCTGTCCTCTAAACCCCAAGTTTCAGCACCCAGCCCCTGCCTGTACCAGCAGACACACATCTCAGGCTGGGGAGTGTGGGGCAGTGGCACAGACCATCTGTGTAAGTCTCTGTTCTGCCTGCCACTAACCAGTTGTTGCGTTCTCCTCTGAGCCTTTGAAGCTGCCTTTCTGTCCCAGCTGATCTCTCCACCAGTGAGGGGGCTTCCCAGGATGCCGAAGCTCCCTCCCAGGGACGCAGGTCCTGTCCTGCTTCCTTTTTATTCTCCTTTCATCCTACCTGATTACGGAGATCTTTCTTGACCTTTCATGTGTTTGAGGTCTTCTGTTAGTGTTCAGAAGAAATTGTTTCATTTGTAGATGTATTTTTGATGCATTTGTGGGAGGAGGTGAGTTCCATGTCCTTCTCCTCTACCATTTTGATTGGAGCTCCCCCAGATATTTTTCAATTTCCCTACCATTTTCCCAATCTTCACCCACGACTCAGTCCCAAATACAATGGCATGTATCTTATGTTTTACTTACATCTGCTCTCTACTTCAGTACCAAGTTTGTATAAGTTAATTGTTGCTGCAGTGTGGCTGCTGAGCATACAACCTCAACTCAGAAGCTTAAAACAAGATAATCATTTATTCTCAGAGATGTGAGGTAGGGCACGGCCTGGTGGCTCCTGCATTAAGCTGCAGGTCTAGCTAATCCTGACCCATCATTCAGACCTACTCCAAGGCTCTGGCTGAAGGAATAATAGGTACCTAGGGAATCCTTTCTTAGGATGGTGGCAGAGGTACAAAGAATAGTGCAAACACTTGAGGCCCTTACTGCCTACTCTTGGAACTGGCAATTTGTTACATTTCCCCAACCTGCTATTGACTAAGGAAGTCCCTTAATTAAGCCTAAAGTCCTGTGACAAAAACATATAAACCACCCTTGATGAGACCATGGCAGAATATTCATGCAGGGAAGGATTGGAGTCAATTTTATATACTACACTTTCAGAGTCCTGAATAGCCCTGAGTGCCACCAAGAATTTATAAGTGGGGCCAGCACAAAGAGTATCTGCTTCTTTATTGCTAAATCCTTAATAATAGAATTATAATCAGTTAGTGCATCATTATTCTATAGCTTCTAGTTTGATCCTGGTAAACAAGTATATGTTGTCAATTCATGCTGAAAAATACCTTCCATTACTTACCCATTTTTATGCTGGAAACTTTCATTTGAATGAACAAAATACTGACTTTCATCATGAGTCTTATCACCTCCTTTCTTCTCATTGTCATACTACTAGAACTGCCACTAGATCCTCGAAATGCACATCTTATCTGCAATCACTTAGAAGCTTTTATTTAGTCCCATGTCATCCTTCATAAATGCCCACAGATTTTGAGATGATGAAGTACTCTGTATTCCCATTTCTCTTGAAATTTCCACCAGCCTTGATCTGAGAACCCCATTTTTAGGCCAATCATTGTGTTGGCAATCTTGACAATCTTAGCTGAATGCCTATGGAACCAATTTTCTCATTGCTTCCATTAGTATTTGATAATTTTTACTCTGCCATCTAACACCAAAATCCAGCGACTCACTAAGAAATAACTCAAGACATTCTAAATTTGGAGTACTATTTAATGATATATTCTAATGTACTTATTCAGGGTACAGTGATCTACATTTATCTATATTTTGGTTAGTATATTTATATTACCATAACATGGTGCAAAGGGGCTACCCAACTTGAAAATTTTGCCATTAATAAGTAGCTTTTATCTAGTCCAGTTCTGTCACCATGTGTTTTGTTACATTATTCAAATTACCTAATTCTGGGACTTCCCTGGTGGCGCAGTGGTTAAGAATCTGCCTGCCAATGCAGGGGACATGGGTTCGAGCCCTGGTCTGGGAAGATCCCACATGCTGCGGAATAACTAAGCCCATGTGCCACAACTACTGAACCTGAGATCTAGAGCACATGAGCCACAACTACTGAGCTCACATGCCAAACCTACTGAAGCCCATGTGCCTGGAGCCCGTGCTCCACAACAAGAGAAGACACCGCAGTGAGAAGACTGCACACCGCAACAAAGAGTAACCCCAGCTCGCCGCAACTTGAGAAAGCCCGCGCATAGCAATGAAGATCCAACACAGACATAAACAAGCAAACAAATTAATTAATTAAAATGAGCAAGATTGTGTCACAATAACTTAAAAAAAAACTTACCTAATTCCTTGGACTCGGAAGGGTAATTCATATAAGAATAAAATACTTGAATAAATTTAACAAAAGATGTGTAAATCCTCTATACTTAAAAATAAAAGTTGAGAGAAAGTAAAGGAGATGGAAACAGATGGAGAAATATAACAGATTTATAGACTGAAAGAATCAATAGTTCTAAGATGTCAAATTTTCCCAAGTGGATCAATATATTCAGTGTAATCCCAATCACAATTCTAACAAGTTTTTGTGGAAAACAACAAACTGATTAACAGAGTATGATGCTAAAATGTGTGGTAGTATAGAATATTGGTTCAGGACTCAGATCCTAGACTCAAACTGTTGGCTGTACCATCTTCTATGTGTGACCTTTAACCAAATAACGTTTCACAACTCACTGTGGTATTTAATGTCTGAAATTTGGTATGTCCCCTCAATTTGTAAACAACATTTATGATTTTCTATAAACTGATGTGTTGGTAGTTTTCAAATGGGCCATGAACTATGTTCCAGTAACACAGAGACAATATGAAACTCAGCTATCTCTGAACTTTTATTCTCTCATTTCTATAGACAGCAGCAATAGTAACCCACCTCATGGAATTTCTGTGAAGATTAAATGAGATAATGCAAGCCACTTGGCAAAGTCCTGGCACACAATAGAGATTCAATAAATCTGGATTATCTAAAGGGAAAAAAAGATAATAGATGAATGAGAGTTGGACACAAACAGTGATTTTATAACTCACACTACATTTGCTATGGAATGATTAAATGAGACCAGTTCTTGAGCCTCAGATATAAAAAATGTCATCTTTTCAAATTAAAAAAAAAAAAAAACTTTTTCCCAAAATAGTAAGCCAGTTACCTATGGCATATCAGTTCAAGCAAGAAGGACCACTATGAGAGATGAGGAATAAGGGATTTATGATAGAACTGACTGAATTGTGGGAGCTGGTAATGGCACCTATGGAAAGCCATTCTGTGTCTAAAGATAGCTGAAGTCATGAATGTAAGCAGGGCACACATCTAAGATTAAAAGCTGGGCATGAAATGAGTGAAAGCAAAGGCAAATTGGAATCTAAAAGAATAAACAGGAACCCAGAAGACAAACTGGAAACTGTCCACAGCTAGCTCTCATTGCATTTAAATCTGACTACACAGTAACCTGTATATTTTAAAGCTGGCACACTTGACCTTATAGCTCTGTAGGTGTCTGGCCCAGGTCTCAGACAAGCTGAGAATATCCAGTGAGAGGCAAAGAAGCTGCAGATCCAGCTGCTGCAGGACATCAACAAAGTGTATCTGAAGATCAGCTACAACATGCATAAGCTGCAGCTGTGTTTGAAGTCCTGCACAAACCTTCCCATCATAATTACTGCTGCTTCACTTCCATCTTTCAAATCGTACATAAATTTTCTTATAGGCAACCCTAACTTGGAACTATACAGGGAAGAGATTTCTGGAAAATGTATTTCTCAATAAGACCATTTCTCAACCCCTATGGTAAATTACCATGTCTTATTTTTATCACTGAATATTAAATCCTGCCATAAATATATAAGAATAAATGCATGAGTATGATATTAAGAACAATCATATATTGATAAATGCATAAAAGAAATTAACTTTCTTTGAATACTTATTATGTATCAGGGATATTTCCCAACACATTTCACATTACCATAATAATCCTCACAACTGCATAGTAGTGTATTCTCTAATTTACCACGATTTCATTTAAAAAGTAGGCTCAGAGGTGAAATAAATACCAAAGAACACAGAATTTATGGCAAAACATGAATCTGAACATGGGTCTTTGAAGTCAAAGTAGAGATGCATTTTCTACAGAATTACAATAAAAATGAAACAAAACAAACAAACAAAAAAAACCCATCATGGTTAAAACTATTAAGAAAAAATAACAAAAATTTTCAATGAGCTTGAACACAAAAGTGGCAAGTAGATGAAAGCAATGATGATTAGCTGGCTTGAAATAACTCATTTAAAAAAGGTATTACATCCAGAGAAGAGGAAGTTGAAAGGCAGAATGGCCTTCACATATATGAAAGATTCTTACTTATAGGATTGCATGGTTGTCAAAAATCTGATGATTCTGTGATTGACAGGAAGACACCAACACATATAGGCAAAGGATATGAGTTCTCTTTTGTGTTTGTATGTATGTATATATATATATACATATATATATATTTTATAGTTCAGTTTTCCCCACTTTTTGTTTATTAGCGTATAATTGCTTTACAATGTTGTGTTAGTCTCTGCTGTACAATGAAGTGAATCAGCTATATATATTCCTCCCTCTTGCACTTCCCTCTCACCCACTCACCCCATTCCACCCATCTGGGTCATCACAGAGCACCAAGCTGAGCACCCTGTTCTTTATAGCTGGTTCCCACTAGCTATCTATTTTACACATGGTAGTGTATATATGTCAATCGTAATCTCCCAATTCATCCCATCCTCCCCTTCCCCACCCCCCACCCCCTTGTCCACATGGCTGTTCTCTACATCTGCATATCGATTTGAGCCTTGGAAATAGGTTCATGTGTACCATTTTTCTAGATTCCACATATATGCATTGATATACGATGTTTGTTTTTCTCTTTCTGACTTACTTCCCTCTGTATGACAAACTCTAGGTCCATCCACATCTCTACAAAAGACCCAGTTTTATTCCTTTTTATGGCTGAGTAATATTCCATTGTATATATGTACCACATCTCTATCCATTCATCTGTTGTTGGACTTTTAGGTTGTTTCCATGTCTTGGCTATTGTAAACAGTGCTGCAAGGAATATTGGGGTACATGTGTCCTTTGAGTTATGATATTCTAAGGGTATATGCCCAGTAGAGGGATTGCTGGGTCATATGGTAGTTTCATATTTAGTTTTTTAAGGAGTCTCCATACTGTTCTCCACAGTGGGTGTATCAATTTACATTCCCACCAACAGTGCAAGAGGGTTCCCTTTTCTCCACACCCTCTCCAGCATTTATTGTTTGTAGATTTTTCAGTGATGGTCATTCTGACCAGTGTGAGGTGATACCTCAATGTAGTTTTGATTTACATTTCTCTAATAATAAGTGATGTTGAGCATCTTTTCATGTGTCTCTTGGCCATCTGCATGTCTTCTTTGGAGAGATGTCTATTTAGATCTTTCACTCACTTTTTGATTGGGTTGTTTGTTTTTTTGATATTGAGCTGCATGAACTGCTTGTATATTTGGGGGATTAATCCTTTGTCCATTGCAAATATTTTCTCCCCTTCTGAGGGTTCTCTTTTTGTCTAGTTTATGGTTTCCTTTGCTGTGCAAAACTTTTAAGTTTCATTAGGTCCCATTTGTTTGTTTTTATTTTCACTACTCAAGGAGGTTGGGTCAAAGAAGATTTTGCTGTGGTTTATGTCAAAGAGTGTTTTTCCTATGTTTTCTTCTAAGAGTTTTATAATGTTCAGTTGTACATTTAGGTCTTTAATCCATTTTGAGTTTATTTTTGTGTATGGTGCTAGGTAGTGTTCTAATTTCATTCTTTTACAAGTAGCTGTCCAGTTTTCCCAGCACCACTTATTGAAGAAGCTGTCTTTTCTCCATTGTATGTCCTTGCCTCCTTTGTCATAGATTAGGTGACCATAGGTGTGTGGGTTTATCTCTGGTCTTTCTAACCTGTACCATTGATCTATATTTCTGTTTTGTGCCAGTACCATACTGTCTTGATTACTGTAGCTTTGTATTATATTTTGAAGTCAGAGAGACTGATTCCTCCAGCTCTCCTTTTCTTTCTCAAGATTGCTTTGGCTATTCAGGGTCTTTTGTGTATCCATACAAGCTGTAAAGTTTTTTGTTCTAATTCTGTAAAGAACACCATTCGTAATTTGTTAGGGATTGCATTGAATCTGTAGTTTGCTTTGAGTAGTATAGTCATTTTCACAGTATCGATTCTTCCAATCCAAGAACATGGTATATCTTTCCATCTGTATGTTATCCTTGATTTCTTTCACCAGTGTCTTATAGTTTTCTGAGTACAGATCTTTTTCCTCCTTAGGTAGGTTTATTTGTGGTATTTTATCCTTTTTGATGTGATGTCAAATAGGATTGTTTCCTTGTTTTCTCTTTCTGATCTTTCATTGTTAGTGCACAGGAATGCAAGAGATTTCTCTGTATTAATTTTGTATCCTGGCAACTTTGCCAAGTTCATTGATGAGCTCTAGTAGTTTTCTGGTAGCATCTCTAGGATTTTCTATGTATAGTATCATGTCATCTGCAAACAGTGACAGTTTTACTTGTGCTTTTCCAATCTGTATTCCTTTTATTTCTTTTACTTCTCTGATTGTCGTGGCTAGGGCTTCCAAAACTATGTTCAATAAGAGTGGTGAGTGTGGACATCCTTGTCTTGTTCCTGATCTTCGAGGAAATGCTTTCAGTTTTTCACCATTGAGAATGATGTTTGCTGTGGGTTTGTCATACATGGCCTTTGTTATGTTGAGGTACGTTCCCTCTATGCCCATTTTCTTGAAAGTTTTCATAAAAAATGGCTGTTGAATTTTGTCAAAAGCCTTTTCTGCATCTATTGAGATGATCATATGGTTTTTATCCTTCAATTTGTTAATATGGTGTATCACATTGATTAGTGTATGTTGAAGAAAACTTTCATCCCTGGGATAAATCCCACTTGATCATTGTGTACAATCCTTTTAATATGTTGTTGGATTCTGTTTGCTAGTATTTTCTTGAGGATTTTTGCATCTATGTTCATCAGTGACATTGGTCTGTAATTTTCTTTTTTTGTGATATCGTTGTGTGGTTTTGGTATCAGTGTGGTGGTGGCCTCGTAGAATGAATTTGGTACTGTTCCTCCCTCTGCAACTTTTTGGAAGATTTTGAGAAGGATAGGTTTTAGCTCTTCTCTAAATGTTTGATAGAATTCGCCTGTGAAGCCATCTGGTCCTGGGCTTTTGTTTGTTGGAAGATTTTTATTTACAGTTTCAATTTCATTAGTTGTGATTTGTCTGTTTATATTTTCTAATTCTTCCTGGTTCAGTTTTGGAAAATTGTACCTCTCTAAGAATTTGTCCATTTCTTCCAGGTTGTCCATTTTATTGGCATATAGTTGCTTATAGTGGTCTCTCATGATCCTTTATATTTCTACAGTGTCAGTTGTAATTTCTCCTTTTTTCATTTCTAATTTTATTGATTTGCATCCTCTCCCTCTTTTTCTTGATGAGTCTGGCTAAAGGTTTATCAATTTTTTTTTTTTTTTTTTTTTTTTGTTTTTTTTGTTTTGTTTATTTGTTTGCATTACACGGGCCTCTCACTGTTGCGGCCTCTCCCGTTGCGGAGCACAGGCTCCAGAAGCACAGGCTCAGCGGCCACGGCTCACGGGCCCAGACGCTCCGTGGCATGTGGGATCTTCCCAGACCGGTGCACGAACCTGCGTTCCCTGCATCGGCAGGCGGACTCTCAACCACTGCGCCACCAGGGAAGCCCGGTTTATCAATTTTGTTTCTCTTCTCAAAGAACCAACTTTTAGTTTTATTGATCTTTGCTATTGTTTTCTTTATTTCTATTTAATTTATTTCTGCTCTTATCTTTATGATTTCTTTACTTCTACTGACTTTGGGTTTTCTTTGTTCTTCTTTCTTTAGTTTCTTTAGGTGTAAGATTAGATTGTTTATTTGAGATTTTTCTTGTTTCTTGAGGTGAGATTGAATTGTTATAAACTTCCCTCTTAGAACTGCTTTTGCTGTGTCCCATAGGTTTTGGATCATCGTGTTTTCATTGTCATTTGTTTCTGTGTATTTTTTGATTGCCTCTTTGATTTCTTCAGTGATATCTTGGTTATTTAGCAGCACACTGTTTAGCCTCCCTGTGTTTGTGTTTGTTACAGGTTTTTTTTTTCCTATAATTTATTTCTAATCTATAGTATTGTGGTCAGAAAAGATGCTTGATACGATTTCAATTTTCTTAAATTTTCTGAGCCTTGATTTGTGATCCAAGATGTGATCTATCCTGGAGAATGTTCCATGTGCACTTGAGAAGGAAGTGTATTCTGCCACTTCTGGGTGGAATAGCCTATAAATATCAAATCTATCTGGTCTACTGTGTCATTTAAAGTTTGTGTTTCCCTATTTATTTTCTGTCTGTATGATCTGACCATTGGTGTAACTGGAAGTTAAAGCCCCCCACTACTGTTGTGTTACTGTCAATTTCTCCTTTTATGGCCGTTAGCATTTGCCTTATGGATTGAGGTGCTCCTCTGTTGGGTGTGTAAATATGTATAATTGTTATATCTTCTTCTTGGATTGATCCCTTGATCATTATGTAGTGTTCTTCCTTATCTCTTGTAACAGTCTTTATTTAAAAGTCTATTTTGTCTGATATGAGTATTGCTACTCCAGCTTTCTTTTGATTTACATTTGCATGGAATATCTTTTTCCATCCCCCACTGTCAGTCTGTATGTGTCCCTAGGTCTGTAGTGGGTCTCTTGTAGACAGCATATATACGGGTCTTTTTTTGTATCCATTCAGCCATTATGTGTCTTTGGTTGGAGCATTTAATCCGTTTACATTTAAGGTAATTATCGTTATATATGTTCCTATCATTACCATTTTCTTAATTGTTTTGTGTTTGTTTTTGTGGGTCTTTTTCTTCTCTTGTGTTTCCTTCCTAGTGAAGTTCCTTTAGCATTTGTAAAGCTGGTTTGTTGGTGCTGAATTCTCTTAGTTTTTGCTTGTCTGTGAAGCATTTGATTTCTCTGTCAAATCTGAATGATATCCTGCTGGGTAGAGTAATCTTGGTTGTAGGTTGTTCCCTTTCATCACTTTAAATATATCCTGCCACTCCCTTCTGGCCTGCAGAGTTTCTGCCGGAAAATCACCATATGAGGATTCCTTTGTATGTTTTTTATTGCTTTTCCCTTGCTGCTTTTAATATTTTTCCTTTGAATTTAATTTTGTTTGATTAATATGTGTCTTGGTGTGTTTCTCCTAGGGTTTATCCAGTATGGGGCACTCTGTGCTTTCTGGACTTGGGTGGCTATTTCCTTTCTCATGTTAGGGCAGTTTTCGACTATAATCTCTTCAAATATTTTCTCAGACCATTTCTTTTTCACTTCTTTTTATGAGACCCCTGTAATTTGAATGTTGGTGTGTTTAGTGCTGTCCCAGAGGTCTCTGAGACTGTCTTCAATTCTTTTCATTCTTTTTTCTTTATTCTGCTCCTCAGCAGTTATAGTTATTTCCACTATTCTATCTTACAGTGCACTTATTCATTCTTCTGCCTCAATTATTCTGCTATTGATTCCTTCTAGTGTATTTTTCATTTCAGTTTCTGTGTTGTTCATCTCTGTTTGTTTGTTCTTTAGTTCTTCTAGGTCTTTGTTATACATTTCTTGTATTTTCTCGATCCATGCCTCCATTCTATTTTTGAGATTTTGGATCATCTTTACTATCATTACTCTGAATTCTCTTTCAGGTAGGTTGCCTATTTCCTTTTCATTTATTTAATCTTCTAGGTTTTTACATTGCTCCTTTGTCTGAAACATATTTTTTTGTCATCTCATTTTTTTTCATGGGTGGGACTATATTCCTGTCTTACTAGTTATTTGGCCTGAGGCTTTCAGCAGTGGAGTTTGCAGGCAGCTGTGTATAGCTGGGTCTTGGTGCCTAGATGAGGACCTCTGGGAGACCTCACTCTGATTAATATTCACTGGGGTCTGAGGTTCTCTATTAGTCCAGCAGTTCAGACTTGGTACTCCCACCACATGAGCTCAGGCCTGACCCCCAGCCCATGAACCCAGATCCTGCAAACTGTGCAGCAAAAGAAAAAAAGAAAAAGAAAAAAAAAGAACAATGACAAAGAATAAAAGATAAAATTAGAAAACAGATATATTAGAAAAAATATAAATGAAACAACAATTGGAATGTAAAACAGAACCACAATAGCAAAAAAAAACAAAGGGGGGTGCTGGAAAAGGCCTTGGCTGTGGGGGGGGTGGAGCTTAGGCAGGTGTGGGGTTTAGGGGTGGAGGTGGGGTCTAGGCTCAGTGCAGCCAGAGAGGGTCTCAGTTTGCCTCCAGCCTTGGAGGGAGAACCAGGCCCGGGACACCAGCAGGCTCCCCGGGGCCCAAGTGGGCAGGGGAAACACTAGCCATGTCCCTTCCCCGATTCTCTGATCCCCGAGGATCCCTCTCCATTCACCTCTACTCTTCCTCTTCCCCTCCACACGCTGCCAGAGAGGGCCTCAGAGGGCAGAGGACTAGGCCTCGGATGCCAGCAGGCTCCTTGGGGCCTGAGTGGGCAGGGGAAATGCTAGCCACGGTCCTCTCCAATCCTCTGAACCCCCGAGGATTTTCTCCCTGTTGCTGTTAATCCCCTCATGGTGAGTGGGCCTCTCCAGGTGTGGGAAACCCTCCCCTCCCCCAGCTGCCCTTCAGGGATGCTGGTCCCATCCCACCTCCGCTTCTCCTACCACCACACTCCCCCTCATGTCCTACCCAGTTGCTTGGGGGTTCCTCCTGTTCCCTTGGGTGTTGAGGTCTCCCACAAGCATCTGGTAGGTGCCCTAGTTGTGAGGAGACACAAACTCTGTCTCCTCCTACTCCACCATCTTGACTCCGCCCCCTGCCGAGGGGCAGAGTCAAGATACATATTTACCTCTTAATGCAGGTAAAATATATATAATTCACTACAAACAGACAGCTATACAAGCCAGGCAAAACACCAGCACATCCAGACAGAAAGGCAAGGCAAGCTCCCTTAACCTTCAAGTCTTCCTGAAGCAGTCTTTCTACTGGGATACTACTTAATCAGGGTGAGAATTCTGTCACATCTTTCAAACAGATTTGACTTATCATTCTCAAAGGTTTTGTAACTCCTAGCTATTTCTAGCTGTTGAAACTCTGGCTATGTGCTTGACTCCTCACCAGGTTCAAGAAATTTGTAAAATCCTCCCCACATGCCTGAGTTGAATTTTTCCAGGCATAGCATGCCACTAGCTTGCCCAGACTTTAGGCTTGCCTATGATCCATTCTGCTAGGAGAGTTTTCTTATCCAAAAATGAATGGGTGGAAAAGAGGAAATGATCTTACACTCTGAAACTAGAGGTCTAATTTAGGTACAAAACGATATTTTATGATAGTGGGACTTTAAAAGAGACTGGAATGAGGACTACAGAATCCCTATAATTTTTTTTTTAATAGGTCCTTTTCTTTCTGGTTTGCTGTAATTGTGATTCTAGATGTCTCAAAATACCTCCCAAAATTTTATTCAATTTTATTCAATCAAATTTTATTTAATCATTCATTTAGAAAATATTTTTTGAGCACCCACCATATACCAGGTACTGCCTAGAATGTCAAAAAATGGAAGACTTGACTATCTAGGTTTTAAAAAGAGATTACAAAAACCTTTCCTGATACACACCAAATAAAGTTATCAGACTTCTACACACTGTTCTATCAGAACAAATCTGTAATTTAATACTTCCTCTTCTTAAGTGACATATCTGTTTTCTATAAGTAATTTTTAAAAAAAATTATATAATTGTCAGGTGTGCAGCATTACAGTTCAACATCTGTATACACTGCAGATACACTACAGAGAGATCATCACCACAAGTCTAGTTACCAGCCATCACCATACAGTTGACCCCCTTCACCCATTTTCCCTATCCCCAATCCCCTTCCCCTCTGGTAACTACTGGTCTGTTCTCTATATCTATGAATTTATTTTTGTTTTGTTTGTTTTGGTTTTTGTTTTTTAAATTCTACATGAGTGAAATCATGCAGTAGGTGTCCTTCTTCATCCAACTTATTGTCTTTTTTTTTTTTTAACTTTCCTTTCTCTATGTACTGCTCTCTTGTCAAGGATTCCTACTTTCATGGACCCCAGAACTGCCTCCTACTTTGCTTATACCCTTCTTTTGAAACACAGATTCTAGTAGCTTCCTGAGAAAGAGCAAATGGGAGGCAAATTTTCTGAGACCTTGCATGTCTGATGTTGTCTTTATTACACTTATATTTGCTTGAGAGTTCAGCTGGGTATAAGAATCCCATGTAGGGAGTTTTGAAGGCATTTCTTCTTCTTTTCTAGTTTCCAGAGTTAGTTTTGAGAAGTCTGATGCTATTATAATTCCCAATCCTTTTAAGAAACCTGTTTCTTGTTTTTCCTTATAAAGTTTTAGAATCATTTTTTGGGCCCAGTTGTGTTCTGGACTCTTCTTAATTGTCCTTTTCAGTCTGAAAACTACCTCTAAATTCTGGGAAATGTTTTAAAATAATTTATTCATTAATTTTCTTTCCTTAATTTTTTTTCCATTGTGCCTTTTTAAAATTTCTATTTTTTGAATGTTAATCTCCTACAGTGAACTCCTAATTTTGTTATCTTTCTCCCTCCTTTCTATACCTTTTCCCACTTTTGGGGAGATTTGCTCAACTTCATAATTTTATCCTTCAGATGAATGCTTTGTCCCTGCAGTTATTTCCAAGAGCACCATTATGTTCTTTCCTCTTTTGTACAGCCTCCTTTTCTTATTTCAAGGTTGCAGCAGCTTCACTATTTATTTGAAGACATTAATCATAATTTTTTTAACTTTTTCTTGCTCTCTGAGTTGTTTAAAAATCCTTCAATGTTCTTTTGTCTTTGCTTTATGTGTGTTCTATCTCCCATGTTATGGGACATTTTTTTTCCCATAAAATGATTGTCCATTCATATTTCAGTTGAAGTGCTAAGAAACTGCTAGGGTGCTCTCTGTCCATGAGTTGGGCTTATTTACTGGTTCTCTGCAATATAAGGTGATAAAGCTGAACCATTTTACCAGGAGTTCTGAAATTCTTAATACATCTAGGATATCTTCTACCAAAAGGAATGTTTTACTTTCCTACCTGGGATTTATAGTCTGGCTGCCACTGTTCTTAGATTCAGGTAGAGAAGGTATCTCACTATTCAGAATGTAGATTTTCATGTAATCCCACTGTTTTCAGTATAAAACTCTCCAACTTCAGCTGTTTTTCTTTTGTACAAACTCATCAGAGATTAAAACTCTTATTTTCAACCAGTCACGTGGATCATGTGACATGGCTTCTAGGATGTAAAATGTGCTACAACTCTTGTATCAGAAATACCCTGTCCAGGGGCTTCCCTGGTGGCGCAGTGGTTGAGAGTCCACCTGACGATGCAGAGGACACGGGTTTGTGCCCCGATCCGGGAAGATCCCACATACTGCGGAGTGGCTGGGCCCGTGAGCCATGGCCACTGAGCCTGCGCATCCGGAGCCTGTGCTCTGCAACGGGAGAGGCCACAACAGTGAGAGGCCCGCGTACCGCAAAAAAAAAAAAAAGAAACACCCTGTCCACATAGGAGCAAGGTATTTTTGAGCAGAATTACAATTGACTCAATCTATCCACTGGGGAAATTATGTCCTTAAACAGCTCTACATGGCCAATTATAAGTCCTTACAGAATATGTTAGAAAGTTGCTAAATTAATATAAAATAATATCAGCAAATTCTGTAACTACATAATGCAATGGACATCAAGTCACAAAAATACCATTCTTTAAAAATTATCTTAAATCCCTCATTATGCCTCCTAACTCTGTTTCCATGATCTCTAATCCTACATCACCTGTGTTCTTGGTTCCTACAACTTCACTGGTTTTAGAGCTTCCCACTGGGTCTTTCCTGCTGGGTCCTTTGGTCTCCTTCTTAGATATTGCTTTCTCTTAATCTCCAGGCAATGTCAACTCTCTCTCTCATAACTTCCATCTTAATGAAATATTTATTCACCCTCTGTCAATATCATAGTATTTATTAATATATTTAAAATAGAAAAATCTAATAGTATTCCTAGAAACAGAGGACAAAAATCCCTCTCAGTTGCAAGATAGGACAACATTCAAACTAGATCCACTGCTTACAGCTTCCTTTCCTGGTGAGGTTAGCTGTATTTTATGATCATCTAAAATTCCCATTCTTTGGCAGCCTTCAAGCAGAGAGGTGGGCCAAACTTTAACCTATCTCTTCTTTTAAAATCTCTATTCTAGAGTTGGTTTCCTGATCCAGTTGAAGGTCCAGAGTTGTGAGGCAGGTAACTGCCAACATACGCCATGGCTTCTGGTATTCTTTCAGGACATTTGAAATGCCACCTTAAGAAAGACCCTGAGTTCAAATCCTGCAAACAGATACAACTCACAAATGTAGAGGACTGATTGGGAAAGAAAACAGGAAGATATCCTCTCTCACCCTCTCGCTCCCTGTCTGTCTGTCTGTCTGTCTGTCTCTCTCTCTCTCTCTACCTCCCTCCCTCCCTCCCTCCCTCTCTCTCTCTCTCTCTCTCTCATACGCACATACACACACACCCTCTGCCTTTGGCAGTTAAAAATTATGACCAAATGCTTCTCAGTAGCTCTCAGTTGTTACGACTGTACAAAGGAAGACAGCTGATCTCTAAGATAACAAGGGTCCAAGTAAAATAAAGTCTTATAGATTAAAGCCAACACTTAAATAAAAATGAAATAATATCCTGGACTGGCTGTGAAGTGCAGGTGTTCCATACTCTCTGTGACCAACAGCCATAGCCAAACAGGTTGTAATTAGAGCATCACAGTTCAAAACTTCCAGCCAAACCCTCACTTTGGTCTCCTGATAAAGCTTTGCCTGAAATTGTAAATGTTTGAAATATAAGAGAAATTCAGACAGAAAATACAAGGGGTCCTTGAGAAAGAGACTTCCATTTGTACCTGGGCTAGTGGGTCAGGAGTCAGAGTCATGCCCTTTCCTGATGTGTCTCTAAATAGAACTAAGGCCCTGATGCTAAACTTTTCATAAACCATAGGGTTTGTGGTGGTTTCCTTTCGGCAACATATTTCTTGCTATGCAGGATACAATTATAAATAACTTATTATTCTGCACACTTATGTCCTTCTTTTTCTTTCTCTCCCTCCTCATTCATTCTTTCCATATCTTCAATCTACCTCCCACTCGAATGCCCCATCTCCCATGGCAGAAATTCAAGCACATAGTGAGAAAAACACACAGTTTAATGACCTCAGAAATGTCTACATTTAAGTTCAATTTTTAGAATCTAATTTTTAGTTTGGAGTCTCTTCTTCTAATCCACATGGAATTCAGAAAATATCAGGCCCAGAAATATTGAATACTAACCACATTTTGTTGGTGATAATAACTATGATAGCAAATATCATGAAAATGCATTTTAATTACCAATTCTTTCCTTTAATTCATCAAAAAGGATATTAATTATAACAGCCAACATTACTTGGGTGCTTACTATGTTCCAGGCAGTGTCCTAAGTGACTGATGTGTATTATCTCATTAAATCATTGTAACAGTCCTATGAGGGATCCTTCCCACTTTATGGATGAAGAAAGGAAAACCCAGAAGAGCATTGACCTGATTGACAAGCAACAGTGCCAGAGTTGGAACACAGACATCAATCCCCCAAAGTCTGGATTCATAAGGAGTAGACTATAAGACCTCTCCCCGTGACTGTGTACTGTATACTGAAAGAATCGTTAATCAGGGAAAGTTAGAATGAAAGGAGCTAAGAAACCCACTAGTCTACCCTCCCCCCACATGGAGAAATGGAGGCGGCCTACAACATCCCTGAGAGGTTGCACCCAGCTTCTGTCGAGCTGACATGTTTGAAATTCAGCTGCTATTCTATTTGGTCAGCCTGAGCCAGCTCTGGGTAGTATCAAAACAAGGTGGAAGAGGTTTCCTGGCAACTAGAACAGTAACCTTGGCCTAACAGCCCCAGTGCTCAATTTTTCTTTCCCTCAATTCACTCAGACATGTCTTCCCTTTCTTTTTCAAATATCTTCTTGCTTTCTACAAGATAAAAGAAGAATGAAAGCTTGTTTCATGAGGCCAGAAATGAGTTACCTTTAGAATTTGATATTCAATTATTGTTATTTTTTTAATGTTATTTTTTGAATTTCTACCCCTCCACTTCTTAACAGATATAGGCTGCATGTTTTAAAAAAGTAAATTAAAAATTGTATTCCTTTCTGTTTATCCTTTTGGAAAACGCGGGCATTCCCTTTGAGAAAAACTTTTTCTGAAGCGCAGGTCAAGGGTTCCCATTCTAAGGTCTACTTCAGCTGGAGGGCCGTGATCCCACTTCACTGGGTTACGCCGCAGCGCCCAAGGTGAGTTAAAATGGAGTCAAACATCAAGGACAAAAGAGGCACCTTAGTCCTGGTGCTGTTTTTCTTCCAGGTAAAATGAGAAATCAAATCCTCCCCTCTTCAGGCAGCACTGTCCTCTCTGAACATGACGTTAACTTCCACAAACGAGCCTGGTGGTAAAGGGGGTGATTAGCTAGATAGACCTTAACAGCTGGGCTCCCGGAGCAGGCAGCGGGGTGGGGGAGGGGCATTACCAGGCACCAGGGCTTGTAGTTCTATCCGCAGCGGCTGCAGCAGCAGCAGATGAGAAGCTTCTAGAGGTGGGGGCAGGGGAAAGCCCAGACTGTAAACATCTCTTGCCTGTTGCCTAGAAGCAGTGGCAGCAAACAATCCAAAGACTGCTCCCAGATATTCAACGTTTCCTTTATACACAGGGCTCTGTTTCTTTTTAAGATATGCGGCCATTTTATAAGGTCATCAGCACACATGTGACATGTGTGTCTATTTTAATCACTTCCTAGCCACCCCGGGGAATTGCTTACCTAAAGTGGTCAATTATTGTTTAGCAAAACCTTGTTAATGTTAGTATATTAATTCTGGGGCTTTTATAAGCCTTTTAATGACTACTCTCTATTAGGCACTCATATTAGTAAGAATCAACAGAAACTTAAAAATATACTGCTTTGTTTAGAGGGAAAATTTGAGAGTTCCTTATTAATAGTTTACTGAAACAAGCTGTGATGAAGGGCAGGAGTTATGTATTATAAATTTGTTGAAAATGTGATAACAGTAGTGCTATAGACTGTCTTGCAGAAATGAACTATGAAATATCTCACACACACACATACACAGCAAGAAAAGGGCAGGGTAGTAATAGTGGAAGATTTTAATTACCTAGGCATAGGACAGGATTACATCAAGTGGAGGAAGTAGGGCTGGATCTGCTGCAAAGCTGCTTTCTAATTTAATGTGTACATCAACCTGGAAAGGGAGGAAAGAATGCCAGGTCTATGATTAAATAATATTTAGGACTCAAAGGAAAGAGAATGTGGAAAACAGTGATTAAACCTCATTAAGCATAGGATTTCATCCCAGATACAAGGTAGAGGTGTTTAGAGACAACATGGAATTTTAGGAAGACAGAAAATTAAATACAACATATAATCATTAACTCAGAAAGAGACATGCCACCGAATTAAGGTCAGGGTAAATAGCAGGGAAATGGTTTTTAAAAACACAGCATCACCCAGAATGCCAGTCCCACTAATAAGTGGTCAATTTGTTTAGCCTTTTACAAGATCACAGTGGAAAAGTAATGTTTCTAGAATGATGCAGCAAAGAAAAGGCTCCCTTACCCTTTTCCAAGATCCAGAAATTTTAAATAGAAAACCAAATCCTCTATACTTGGAAGGGAACTCTAAAAGGACCCAGGGGAGAAAAAAGAGGCAAAAAAATTACCAACTCAGAAGACAAACTTCTTTTATGACATTAAAAGCACACAACCCAGCAAGGCATCCATAGGGCCATTAAGGGGATGAGTGGGAAGTCAGTGACAGATGAGGCTGCCTTTGCTGAGAGCCTGAATGAATTCTCTGCCTGCGTATTTACCAAAGAAGCTGAAGGTCACATCCTGGAAATCGGGATACATTTTCTTGAGGGGAAAAGTGAAATGTTAAAAGGATTTTATGATCACACAAGAGCAGATAGTTGGACAATTAGAACTATTAAAAGTTGACAGGTCACAAGACCCAGATTAAGTATGTCATAGAAATTGGAGAAAAGCGCAAAGGAAACAGGAAATGCCTTCAGCAGTGTTTCTTGATAGCTTGCTCAAAGGAGACTGAAGAATTGAGCTGGGAGCTATTCTAGGACTAGGTGTTTAAAAGAAATCCTGGGAATCTTTAGAAATCTAGCCAACAATAATCTGAGTCATGGTTACAAAGCAGATAGACCCACTCTCGTTTTGCAGTTTTTAGAAATACATAATCTGGTGAAGAGTTAACATTAGCTTTATAAATCACAAACAATTGGTATTTTCACAGAAATGGGGCATTTATGCACTATTCCACACAGGTAAAAATGGAATTCACTTAACTGCATCTAAATTTCCTAAATTATTTCTCATAATTTCATCTATAATTTATCTGCATTAAATGCAGTAGTATGAGAGTAAATCCAAACTATCCCTAGACTCAAGGGAATGTGTATATGTGAAATGGAAAGGAAAGCTTTTGTAAATTACTGTCCATTGTCACTTTCATCATCACCATCACTCTGCGATCATTAAACACATACTTGTGTACAATACTATAGCCAGGGAGTGGTTTGAAGGGGAGTCATTCTCTGTCTCAGGGTTTGGATCTCACAGTGATTCATCTATGCTTTTGGTCATTGTCTTAACAACTATCATGGCATCATATTATTTTTAAAAACAAAAAGATAAGAACAGTCCACTTTCTGAGAAATGTGCTCAGAGTGGACGACTGCTCCGTGTGTCAGCCTCCAGCTGTGTTTCCATGATCCTCAAAAAATAATGTAAATAGTCACAGAACTGTGAAGTTAAAATCAGAAGGGCAGGTGTCATTACTTAGTGTTCATTAATCACTTAAAACTGCATTTTCTTTTCCTTTTGCCCTTCCTCCTCTCCGTCTGCCTGCCTTTCTTTCTACCCTCCCTCCTTCCTTCCTGTCTGCAAATGTTTATTGAATCTCCTAGGCCAGACTGTAATATTTAACAATAACAACATGCAAACATATATTACTGCCCTCAAATAATTCCCAGAGTAGTGGCAATATTGACAGTGTGATAGAGGCTAAAAGAGTTAAAACCCAAAGTGTCCAGAATTATATAAGAGAGTACGTAACACAGCCACGGGCTAGTCAAGGGAAAGGTGGGCTATAGAAGGAAACAAGAGGAGTTAACTGAAGGAGAGGTGAGAAAAGATGCTGTAAACATAGAATATATTTACCAAGGTTTAGAGAGGAGACAACACAGTGAACTGCAAAATGATGTGACCAGATTATTCTCTCATTGTGTAATTTTATATTTTTTCTACCAAACTCTACCACACTAACTGCATTTATTTATTTATTTTTAAATCAGTTTACTGTTTTTATTTTTTTAATATTTATTTATTTATTGGCTGCATTGGGTCTTCATTGCTGCGTGCAGGCTTTCTCTAGTTGTGGCGAGCGGGGCCTACTCTTTGTTGCTGTGCGCTGGCTTCTCATTGCGGTGGCTTCTCTTGTTGCGGAGCACGGGCTCTAGGCGCACGGGCTTCAGTAGTTGTGGCACACCAGCTCGGTAGTTGTGGCTTGCGGGCTGTAGAGCACAGGCTCAGTAGTTGTGGCACATGGGCTTAGTTGCTCCGCGGCATGTGGGATCTTCCTGGGCCAGGGATTGAACCATGTCCCCTGCATTGGCAGGCGGATTCTTAACCACTGAGCCACCAGGGAAATCCCACAGCATTTATTATTGAATTTAATTTCTTATATTTTCTTAGGAAGAAAATAGCAAAAGCAGAAAATAGAACAAAGTGAGTAGAGAGCTGAGTGGTTTAGAAAAAGGATATCAAAAGTGTTCATAAATTTCAGAAATACATGTACTTTGTTTAACCTTTTCATTAATGACCAGGAGGGGTCTACTTCAAAAGTGAAATTTTGGTGGCTTACCAAGAAAATAAGGATGGTGAAGAGAGGTGGTGACATTGACATAATTGAATTGAGCCTGCACATCAGGCTCTGTGGACCTAAAAAGAGCAAGAATAATTTATGCAAGAAAGAGGAAAATCACATAGCAAGGGCTACCTATACACTTACGGAATAAAGAGAGCACAGTGGAAAATATGGACCAGGGTAATACAGTGAAGTTATGATCAACATGAAAATAATACCTCCTAATTTTGCTTAACAAGCCATCCCATTAGAAACTGGTGAAATCATTCCTGCAGAAGTGCTGAAAAATCACTCTTGTAAATCACTCCCTTCTAGCTCTAAAGCTGTATTGCAGTTCAAGACCTGAACACACACCCACTGTTCCTCTTCCTGTGCCTACCGCAGAGCTCAAGCCAGGAAACTGGCTTTGCACTGATCACATTAACTTTCTCCTTTACCATCTTCATTGGAAACTACAGTCACTGTACTTACTCACATTCCTCAATCTTAGTGAACGTCAGCAAGCAGGGCTCTCAGAAAATGCGAAGTTTTTTAGTACCCCCAAGTCTCCCTTTCCATCTTTCACATTTTGCTTAATATTTCTCTAGTTTCCCTACTACAGTGTAGCAAACCCTGTGTTTTGAAGAAATACCTCTAATAATCATTTAACCATAGTGTATGGTATGCCAGCTTTACCTGAGTTATTCCCATTAAGTCATCACTAATTACAGAACACAAATCTTTATTCCAAATGAGAGGAATTTTAAAAGCAAGCTAAGCAAATGACGGATATTTGCCTGGAAGGAAGTAGGGATAGGAAAGGGGATGCCATGGAACTTATCAGAGGCCCTGTAAATATGACGTTAAAAATAAAAAGCTCCAGTACCTCACTGGCCGTAATGCTGGAGCAGTGTCCAGGACACATTGGCCAATGTTTATTTTTTAGTTGCTGGGTCACAGGGTAACCATGTTTGCAAATCAAACTTATTTCATCTATCTTACTCAGAAAATAGTCTCTCTACTGCAAAGAACATAGCCTGCATGCAAAAAAACAGTTGTTTTTTTTTTTAATTTCCCTGATTTCAAAGCCAGAAGTGGGTTATACCAAATAGTATTGAAGTTTTAAAAAATGATATATGTCAGATGATTAATTGATTGATGATTTGCAAATAAAAACATTGTCTACATGTCACTTTAATTCTTAAGGAGGTAGTGGAGGAGTAAAATATGTCAGCTGATCAATACATATAGATGATTAAGAACACTGAGCTGATTTCAGCAGATTGGAGCTCTGGGCCAAGAACTGCCTTTGACTTGCTTTCTGACCTCTGGCAAATCAATTAAAACTCATCTCTACGCACTTGCCTCACTTTTAAAAATAGAAATAAAAAGATTCTCTGCCTATTCACCCAAACATTTGCTGCTGCAAAATAAGAGATGAACCTTAAAAATAACCTTGCAGTAAGTACCATGTGACGGGTATCACTTTAAAGCAGTGACACATACGGCAGAGGAGAACCCTGTAAATATTTGTGAAACAAGTATAAATTTCTGGAAACAGTACTTGAATAAATTTAAAAAGAATCTCTTGGAAGGAATGGAAACCTAAAGTCAAACTACTAGAGTAAAAATACTGGAGACATTGACACATATTTAGGCATGTTTCTGAAGGAAAAGTTTCCATTATGAGGGAAAACTTTTCACTTATTTTCAACCTCTCTTTCATACCTCTCCCTTGTTTGCACTCCTGGAAATCACTGCTGCTGATGAGACAGATGCAGGATGATGCTTGAGTATTTGTATGTTCATTTCTTCAAAATATGGTTTTCCAGCAAGTACCATAAGCTTTGGTCATTTAATATCTCTTCCAAATTTATACTTTCTTTACATAGACATTGGACACACTTTACTCTGATTTTATAAAGCAACAATAATTCATTTTCAGGTACTGAATGATATGTGTACATTACAAAAAAGAAATGATGTACTCAAAGCCTAAATGCAGTTAAAGTTCCTTTAGAAATATTTTAAAAACAATTTTATAAATTCTCTATAATTTTTAGCATCTGGATATATACAGACAGTCCATTTCAACTTATATTCCAAATGTCAATTGTGTTTATAAAAATTCCTATATAATTTACAGACATTTCTCAGAATTCAAAGAGTAATATTAGAAAAATAATTCATAACCATATTCTAAAAAACAGCTAGGAATAGTCTGGGAGAGATGGAAAAAATAAAAGGCCAGAGTGGACAGTAAGCCTATTAATGTGAACAAAAGTTGCTTGTATTTATTTATTTTTAATTTTTAATTTTATATTGGAGTATAGTTGATTAACAATGTTGTGTTTCAGGTGTAGAGCAGAGTGATTCAGTTATACATATACATGTGTCTATTATTTTTCAAGTTCTTTTTCCATTTAGGTTATTACAGAATATTAAGCAGAGTTCCCTGTGCTATACAGTAGGTCCTTGTTGGTTATCTATTTTAAATATGGCAGTGTGTATATGTCAATCCCAAACTCCCAATCTATCCCTCCCCCACACCCTTCCCCCCAGTAACCATAAGTTTGTTCTCTAAGTCTGTGGCTCTGTTTCTGTCTGGTAAATAAGTTAATTTGCCTCGTTTTTTTTTTTTTTTTTAAGATTCCACATATAAGTGATATCATATGATATTTGTCTTTCTCTGTCTGACTTACTTCACTTAGTATGAAAATCTCCAGGTCCATCCATGTTGCTGCAGATGGCATTATTTCATTCTTTCTAATGGCGGAGTAATATTTCATTGTATATATATACATCTTCTTTACCCATTCATCTGTTGTTGGACATTTAGGTTGCTTCCATGTCTTGGCTATTTTAAATAACACTGCAATGAACATTGGGGTGCATGTATCCTTTCGAGCCATGTTTTTCTCCAGATATATTCCAAGGAGTGGGATTCCTGGATCATATGGTAGCTCCAGTTTTAGCTTTTTAAGGAACCTCCATACTGTTCTCCATAACAGCTGTACCAATTTACACACCCACCAATAGTGCAGGAGGGTTCCCTTTTCTCTACACCCTCTCAAGTATTTATTGTTTGTAGACTTTTTGATGATGCCCATTCTGACGGGTGTGAGGTGATACCTCATTTTAACATTGATTTACATTTCTCTAATAATTAGTGATGTTGAACATTTTTTCATGTACTTTTCATGAGGTTTTGACATAGCAGTCTATATATAAACAAGGTCATTTCCAGTTGCTGGTCTTTTAATTTCAAATACATTTCCAATATCCTGCATTTGTGCTCTCCTCTTCTCACAGTTGCTGGTTTTAATATCATATTTGTGTGTGGATGATTTCCTACCTTTACTGTATGTTTGCCTCTACTGGTGAGTTTTTCCATTTGTAATTTTCTTGTTTCTAGTTGTACTCATTGGCAGCCTACAGGAGGGCTCATGCCAATGAGTATTCCCCAGAACTACTGCTGCCAGTGTCTTTGTCCCCGCAGGGAGCCACAGCTGCTCCCTGCCTCTGCAGGAGACCCTCAAATACTAGCAGGTAGGTCTGGCCTGAGGTCTTACAAGGTCACTGCTTTTTCTCCTGGGCTCTGGTATGCGTGAGATCTTGTGTGTGCCCTCCAAGAGTGGATCTTCTCTTTCCCTCCATCCTGCGGAATTCCTGTGATCAAACCCCACTGGCCTTCAAAGCCAGATTCTCTGGGGGGCTTCTCCTCCCATTGCCAGACCTCCAGGCTGGGGAGCCTGTTGTGGGGCTCAGGACTTTCACTCCTGTGGGAGAACTTCTGTAGTATAATTAATTTCCAGTTTGTGGGTTGCCCACCTGGTGGTTATGGGATTTGATTTTATTGCTATTGAGCCCCTCCTACCCTCTTGTTGTGGCTTCTTCTTTGTCTTTGGATACAGGGTATCTTTTTTTGGTAGGTTCCAGCGTTTTTTTGGTCAACGGTTGTTCAGCAGTTAGTTGTTATTGTGGTGTTTTCATAAGAAGAGGTGAGCTCACATCCTTCTACTCTGCCATCTTGTCTCCCCAACGGTTGATTTTAAAGTCCATTGACACCCACCTCCTTACATACACACACACGCACACACACACACAGATCATTTGGGTTGTGTGCTATGTTATTTTAAATTTCATTCTACTTTGTATGTGATACGGTTTTAAGAGCAGCTTTGAAATTAAGCAAAGTATATGTTGCTACTGTAGTATAGTTAAATAAATGCAGGACATACTGAGTCAACTGTGCTTAGATATAATACTTACAAGTATTTTGTAAGGCTCCATGGGATTGACTTTGTAAACCCGAAATTCAAAAAGTTACAACAAATTTTTCAAACTATGTCGTCACTCTCTCATATTGTTAGAGAATGTTTAAAGTCCTTAAAAAATATTCTACCACATAGGAAGTTAATTTTCACATTTATCTGGTCTTAGAAAGACCCCAGTGTAAGGAAAGGTCAAGGAAGAGGCTAAGGTAAGTTGTGGGAAAGGTGGCACATTTTCTTGCTCTAGACATAGGTCTCTATCTGAGTGAATGGAGGATCTTCCTTAATTGGCCAAACCTGGATGAAGGGCACAGAATTAGCAACTGATCTCAGAAACAAGGTAGGGAATGTCATTACATAATATCTATTAACATGGAAAGACATTTACAGTGTACTGTTAAAAAGAGAGAGGCAAATTATAAAACAATATTTACAGTGATTAATCATTCCTATGAGCAAGGAATAAAAAGGAAAATAAGTAGATATAAGAATGAATTCATAATGATTATCTCTAGGTCATGGAATTGTGGAAGTTTTTTTGCTTTATCTGAAATTTCTAATATTCCTCAATGAACAAGTAGTATTCCGCCATAAAAGAAATGGTATTTTTAACTTTTAAACAAAAAAATCAATTCTTGTTTTCTGAGATATTATCTCAGATTTGATATTCTGATTTTGATTCATACATATTTGACATTTAGACATAAATTTTCCTTCATGTTACATGCATATTTGCATATAATCTATAGATTACATAGATAACTGCATCTAGTAATTAATAACAAATTTAAGTTTATATAAAATTAACAAGACCTTTTAACCTAATCATTCAATGGTAACAAATTTTGCTGAGACTTTTTTTTTTTTTTTTTTCTTGCGGTACGCGGGCCTCTCACTGTTGTGGCCTCTCCCATTGCAGAGCACAGGCTCCGAACGCGCAGGCTCAGCGGCCATGGCTCACGGTCCCAGCCGCTCCGCGGCACGTGGGATCCTCCCGGACCGGGGCATGAACCCGCGTCCCCTGCACCGGCAGGCGGACTCTCAACCACTGCGCCACCAGGGAAGCCCTGATGAGACTTTTAAGTTAATTTATTACATGTTAACAATAGGAATATATTTTGACTTATAAAATTAATAGGGTCGTGTAGAATTAATAGTTACTGGTTTGTTTCTCCAGTTACATACAGAAAGTCTTAGAATCATATAATGGTTTAGGGCTGCAAGGCATCATTCAGCTTAACCCATTAATTTTATAGATAAGGATGCTGAGGTTCAAAGAGACTAAGATATTACCCAAGGTCACTCGTTTAGTTCATGGCAGCGAGTATTATGACCAAGTCTTCAGATGTTGAGTCCATCTAAGTTCATAGTGTATACAAAAGAATGTATACAGATAGAATTTACTTCTTTCTTCTGAAATTCTTTGCTTTACTGTATTTGAAATTCTGAAGTTACCTTTATTTAATTTTAAAGTACATAGTTTATCTCTTTAGAACTTGTTTTTTAATATTAATAAATTTAGATTTATTTGAAGCAATTTTAGACACTCATAGTTGTAAAAATATATATTGAATATAAAGGTATGGCTTAAAAAAGTTTTGACTTTAAATCCTGATTCCACTTTGCTGATTTGTTGAATTTTCAAGAGCAGTTTTAAATATTTCAATTTAGAGGTCAAGTAGTGTAAACTCACATGTGTCTGACAGTAATCCATATGAATGGTTCAAAAATACCTTAGTGTTACACATATACACACACGAAAACATACACATACACACATATTCATTTAGTTCATTTTGATAAAACAATATTGAATATGAAAATCTATTTTAACTAATATTTCATATGAGGAATGATTTAAAACATTGATCATATTTAGGAAGCAACATGGCACAGAGGAAGAGTTTTGGCATCTTTGTTGTTGTTGTTGTTTTTATTTTGTTTTGGCTTTGGAGTCTTAAACACAAAAGTGGAGTTCTAATCCACCTACCAACGTTCAGACCTTGAGGCAAATTGCTCAACCTTTCTGAGACTGTTTTCTTATCTGAAAGTAGGATTTAAAACTTCGTAGAAGTATTTTTTGAATGATAAATGTTATGTAAAGCACCCAAATTACTGAAGGACACAGAAAACATTCAGTACATTGTACCTTATTTTTAAATTAGAATTTATATGAAGAATGCATGGGCAGTGTCCTCTTTAAACTCCAGTTAATCTATAATTTCCTTCCATTCATACTCATCCAGTTGCTCACTGTTAATGGTAATAGGTTATAGTCTCATCTTATTCCACAGCTCAGCAGACCATGAAAGAGTAGATTCCAGGGAAAACTTGCTCTCCTCTGAGGAGAATAGGAACTTTCAGGAAGAGGATACAGTATTTATTTTATTTTTCTGGGATCATCTTTTCTAAAAAAATTATTATTGGGGTATAGTTGATTTACACTGCAGCGTTAGTTTCAGGTACACAGCAAAGTGATTCAGTTACACATAGACAAATATCCATTATTTTTCAGATTCTTTACCCATATAGGCCTTTACAGTGTATTGTGTAGAGTTTCCTGTGCTATACAGTAGGTCCTTATTATTTATCTATTTTATATACAGTAGTATGTCTATGTCAACCCCACAATGTATATTTTATATTTAAGAAGTTCAATCATCTTATTCCATGCACAGAAACAACCAGATTGTAAACAATTTCAAAAATCTCAGATTTATAAGATTTCTTAAAAATTTTTGTTACTCATCAGACCTTCACATGATTGCAAACAGTATATGTTACTGAGGATATAGGTGTTAACTGTCTGTATCTCTGGAAAAGAGCAAACAGCAGACCATGGAAGACACAGCATCTACCTTCAACTCTCTGAATGGCTGTTGTGCTGTATCAGCCAGGGTTGCTAGTTGCAAGCAACAGAAATGGACTTTGAATTGTTTAAGCAGAAAAGTAAATTGTGGAGTAGTTCACAAAATCACTGGTAAGGCTATAGAATCAGGCTTGGAAATGGGCACGAACAAAGGTTTAGTAGCAGCCAGGATCCCATCCCAAATCATCCCACAAAACCAGCCCAGTAAGCACATAGTGCTGCCACCCCACTGGACATGTGATCTCATGGCTTGCATTGCTGTCACCCTGGCTCTGAACCCTGGACACCACTGATGGTCTGCTGCACTACTGCCCCTAGAAACACAATCCTTCAAGCTCTCTTGCCAGTGCTTGCTGCTACAGTGCATTGTCTTTGGTCTGTTTTTTTCTTGGGTCACTAACACCAGATTTAAAGTTGAACTAAGGAAGACTGGGAATAAATATTTCTGCTTTTGCCTCTCCCCACCCCCACTACCAGATTCACAAATTAGTGAACTCTCTAAACAGAGGAAAGGTTCAAATGTTGGGCAGCCAAGGAAATATACAAATTATCCACTCTCTAAGTGGAAGAGCAGGCAGAGTTTTTCTGAGTTGCCACAACAGAAAGCAGGACTAAGAAAGAAGATGTCAGGGGAAGGGGATGTTTGGTGTTTGCAGATTTAAACATGATAATAAACTTTCCACAAAATAAAATTGTTAAAGAATGAGATAACTGCTCTAAAATGTTGGGAGCTCCCTGCTACTACTGAAATTTAAGTAAATGGTATATGGCCATCAGAAAAGAGCTATAGAAAAAAATCCACAAAGTTTCTATGATTCTATCCTTCTGTTGAGATTGGGACTCTGCCTTAGATTGTTTTTTTGTATGTTTCCACCATATTCTGTGTTATGGTCCTGTTGCAAATATTTCCAGGGCCTGGGACAGACAGAACTCCCCACTAACCTCTGCATCTCAATCAACTTAGTGAACTCCCAACTGATCCCAGTGAGCTGAAAAAATAGTATTTTTAATATCTGTTGTGACATGGATATGGTTGGGAAGCTGACTCTGAGGAGATAAAGATAATTATTTTTACAAATTTAACAATATATATTTCTGTGGTCAATATCTCTCTATATATCATATATACATACATATGTTATATGATGTGATATCCATGATACTTGATATCCGATATATGCTATATATATATAAAATCTACTTAAAAGTGATAGTGGGAGTAGATCTGCAAGTAGACAGTATAGGTTATAAATAATAACAGTAAAGCTAATAGATTACCTACTGATATTTATACAAAAAGTACAATCAGACCCCTGACTTTTAGATGTGACTGGTATTTACAAGGTTTTGTAATTACTTTTGCTTCTGAATTTTATTAATAATAATAATGGTACTGTTGATAATAATATAATTATTGTGCTGTTAAGTGCTTAAGTATATCAGCTAATTTAAACCTCACAGCAACACAATAAGTTTGTTATCCTCATTATCAGATGAAGACACAGCCTCGAGGCTGTTACTTATGTTGTCAAACTTCGCAGTGCTGGCTAGTGATAGAATCTGGGATGGAACCAATGCCGGTCTGACTGTAGCAACCCTGCTCTTAGCTACTGCCTCTCCAGTCACTGATGCTTTTGCATCTTCAATGATAAGTGTATTCCTACTCTTTTTGCTTTTTGCTCTCAGCCACCATTAGCTGCTCTATTTCTTGATGTATAAATTCAGTATGTGCTCAGTGTATTTCTCATGTCCACCTGCTTGCGTTTATGTAACAAATAAATATTCAGTTTTGTAGTGATCATTTACCTATTTGTACAGATCTCTCCCAACAGAAAACAGTGCAATAAGTCTCCCATAATTTTGGGAGATCAGCTGAGCTCCAGATCCTCAGAGTTGGATGTCCCGATGTTTAACACAATCCAGAGACAGGGCAGATGCAACATCTCATGAGGCTGCTGGGGTGTCAAAGTTGAACCTTAGGAATCCATGAGGAGAGGTTTTAGAGGAAATCAGGATGTTTAGTAACAGAAGACAGAACCCTTAGCAGTAGTACACGATTTTGCAAAGATTAGATGCAATTATGGTGGTTTTAAAATGAATGTTGTCTTTAGAGAAGAGCTAACACCTATCCTTCTCAAAAAAAAGAAAACTACGGACCAATATCACTGATGAACATAGATGCAAAAATCTTCAACAAAATACTAGCAAACAGAATCCAACAACATATTAAAAGGATCATACACCATGATCAAGTGTGGTTTATCCCAGGAATGCAAGGATTCTTCAATATACGCAAATCAATCAATGAGACACACCATATTAACAAACTGAAGGATAAAAAGCATGTGATCATCTCAATAGATTCAGAAAAAGCTTTTGACAAAATTCAACACCGATTTATGAAAAAAAACCCTCCAGAAACTAGGCATAGAGGGAACTTACCTCAACATAATAAAGGCTATATATGACAAACCCACAGCAAACATCGTTCTCAATGGTGAAAAACTGAAACCATTTCCACTAAGATCAGGTACAAGACAAGGTTGCCAACTCTCACCACTCTTACTCAACATAGTTTTGGAAGTCTTAGCCACAGCAATCAGAGAAGAAAAAGAAATAAAAGCAATCCAAATTGGAAAAGAAGAAGTAAAGCTGTCACTGTTCACAGATGACATGATACTATACATAGAAAATCCTAAAGACGTTACCAGAAAACTACTAGAGCTAATCAATGAATTTGGTAAAGCTGCAGCATACAAAATTAATGCACAGAAATCTCTGGCATTCCTATACACTAACAATGAAAAATCTGAAAGAAAAATTAAGGAAACACTCCCATTTACCACAGCAACAAAAAGAATAAAATACCTAGGAATAAACCTACCTAAGGAGACAAAACACCTGTATGCAGAAAACTATAAGACATTGATGAAAGAAATTAAAGATGATACAAACAGATGGAGAGATATACCATGTTCTTGGATTGGAAGAATCAATATTGTGAAAATGACTATATTACCCAAAGCAATCTACAGATTCAATGCAATCCCTATCAAACCACCACTGGCATTTTTCACAGAACTAGAACAAAAAATTTCACAATTTGTATGGAAATACAAAAGACCCCGAATACCCAAAGCAATCTTGAGAAAGAAAAATGGAGCTGGAATTAGGCTCCCTGACTTCAGACTATACTACAAAGCTACAGTAATCAAGACAGTATGGTACTAGCACAAAAACAGAAATATAGATCAATGGAACAGGATAGAAAGCCCAGAGATAAACCCATGCACATATGGTCACCTTATTTTTGATAAAGGAGGCAAGAATATACAATGGAGAAAATACAGTCTTTTCAATAAGTGGTGCTGGGAAAACTGGACAGCTACATGTAAAAGTATGAGATTAGATCACTCCCTAACAGCATACACAAAAATAAGCTCAAAATGGATTAAAGACCAAAATGTAAGGCCAGACACTATAAAACTCTTAGAGGAAAACATAGGCAGAACACACTGTAACACAAATCACAGCAAGATCCTTTTTGACCCACCTCCTAGAGAAATGGAAATAAAAACAAACAAACAAACAAATGGGATCTAATGGAACTTAAAAGCTTTTTCACAGCAAAGGAAAACATAAACAAGATGAAAAGACAACCCTCAGAATGGGAGAAAATATTTGCAAATGAAGCAATGGACAAAGGATTAATCTCCAAAATTTATAAGCAGCTCATGCAGCTCAATATCACAAAAACAAATAACACAATCCAAAAATGGGCAGAAGACCTAAATAGACATTTCTCCAAAGAGGACATGCAGATGGCCAAGAGGCACATGAAAAGCTGCTCAACATCACTAATTATTAGAGAAATGCAAATCAAAACTACAATGAGGTATTACCTCACACCAGTTAGAATGGGCATCATCAGAAAAATCTACAAACAACAAATGCTGGAGAGGGTGTGGAGAAAAGGGAACCCTCTTGCACTGTTGGGGAGAATGTAAATTGATATAGCCACTATGGAGAACAGTATGGAGGTTACTTATAAAACTAAAATTAGAACTACCATATGACTCAGCAATCCCACTACTGGGCATACACCCTGAGAATACCCTAATTCAAAAAGAGTCATGTACCACAATATTCATTGCAGCACTATTTACAATAACCAGGACATGGAAGCAACTTAAGTGTCCATTGACAAATGAATGGATAAAGAAGCTGTGGCACATATATACAATGGAATATTACTGAACCATAAAAAGAAACGAAATTGAGTTATTTGTATTGTGGTGGATGAACCTAGAGTCTGTCATACAGTGTGAAGTAAGTCAGAAAGAGAAAAACAAATACTGTGTGCTAACACATATATATGGAATCTAAAAAAAAAAAGGTTCTGAAGAACCTAGGGGCAGGACAGGAATAAAGACGCAGATGTAGAGAATGGACTTGAGGACATGGGGAGGGGGAAGGGTAAGCTGGTCCGAGGTGAGAGAGTGGCATGGACATATATACACTACCAAATGTAAAATAGATAGCTAGTGGGAAGCAGCCACATAGCACAGGTAGATCAGCTCAGTGCTTTGTGACCACCTAAAGCGTTTGGATAGGGAGGGTGGGCGGGAGACATGAGAGGGAGGAGATATGAGGATACATGTATATGTATAGCTGATTCACTTTGTTATAAAGCAGAAACTAACACACCACACCATTGTAAAGCAATTATACTCCAATAAAGATGTTAAATAAATAAATAATAAAAAATAAAATGAATGTTGTCAAGTGTCATAGACCCCACAAGTAGGGCATACCCTACCCTTAGGATTATCTCTTTCTATCCGAAGCAAAAACATTCTCTACAACACCCATGACAGATGGTTCTTCACCTCTGCCTGAACACTTTTGGAAATGGAGAACTCTAGCTTATTTTGTATTGAATAAATAGCTTCTTGTTGCTGCTGGCACTAAGTTTTTCAGGCCTAGAAATGTGAATTCATCAGCTCACCAGGGAGTTTCAGAAAACAGAACCATATGCCTGCTATTCTGGGCACGTTTCATTATCAAGGTATCTGGAAACTAAATGAATAATGAGAAGGATGCTTTCTAAACTTAGAATAATAGAAAATAAAATTACATATTATTATGAAATTTTCCCCTCAAGTCATGGAAAAAGCCTCATGAATTATTCCTGTCAAGCCACAGAGAGAGCATTTCTGATAAGTGGAATGTACAAGGTCTCTCTCTCTCTCTCTCTCTCTCTCTTTTTCCGAAAGAATGCTGAATAAATTCAATCCAATTTCTCAAATAACCAGTTTTTATCAGCCACAAATCCATCACCTCGTGCCAGAATTTTACTAGGGTGATAAAGAACATGCTGGTGAGGATGGGTATTAGCACATTGAATACCTGGTAGTGGCCATCTTTTGCAGGCTGGTACTAGTAGTAGGAGATGCTGTTACAGAACTGGGCTCCCTAGTAGCAAGGGGGATGATGGAATCTAGAATAGCAGAGACTAGGGGCAGCACTTAACTTCAGAAGCAGAGTGGACAGAATTACTTTAAATGGAAGCAAAGTGAAAGGGTACTTTACTTTAAAAGGGCAGTACCTGGAATGGCAGTTGAGGATAGGGGTGGGGGGCTGCTGACCTTCAGAAATCTACTGAGGTGGCTTATAGGGCATGATGCTTCTAAAGTCAAGAAAGATGAGAACTGCCTAATATATAATTAAAAGAGATCAAGAATGAATGCACAGAAGCCTGAGATCAGGTGTCCTCATGAAAAGTCACGATCCTTCACTCAGTTTCCAGATTTATACCAGTTCTAAGACCACAAACCTGTCAACCGAAGAAGAGGCAAGATCTTCATGAAGAAGGGCCCTGAAATACTATAGCATATATTTAGAAGTACTTTCTCCTTTTTTTCTTGAATGGATCTATGGTCATTTACTCAAGAAACCGTACCCAGGGCAAAGAGCCTGAGCTCAGCTCATGAGTGGCATGGTGTGGGGTACAAGCAGAAAAGGGACTGCTGTTGCACTATCGGCCCTACTCAAGAATAACCTCAAGTGACAGCAGTGGAGACTTATCCTCCCAAAGAGCAGACCTTTGAGCTACACATCTGTTCATTTTCTTCTAGTGGAATGAAAAGCTGCCTGAGGTTACAGTCTCATGGGCAGTGGTGAATGACTTAACTTGCTGGTCAGGGCCGTTGAGAGGAACAAGATTCCAAGACCAGGAAAAGGCAGTTCAAGGAAATAAGTAAGTGGCTGGACCTATGGTTAAAAGCAAAGAGTATTAGGATCTCTGTGCTACACATTAATGTTCATAAAAGACATCCACTGAAAAAGAGGCAATGGAATAACCGAGCCACGGGATGATTTGGCCAGTAGGTGTCAGCCAGCCTCTCTCCTTGCCCATTTCAGTGCTTATACAATGGGTTTATGAATAGGTTAAGCATGGGGGAAAAGATGGAAGCTATTTATGAGCCCAAGAGAACAGGCTTCTTTTCACAAGGGCTGATTTACTTCTCATAAATGTCCAACCTGCCAGTAACAGAATTCAATATTGAATTCCCCATATGGTACCAAACAAAACACTGAAGAAAAGTTGATTACATTAGGCCCTTTATATCCTAGAAAGGGCAATGTTCCATCATGACCTTGACTGACATATGAATCTGTCTTCCTGCATAGAGTGCCACTACCAGAACCCTCCAAAGACTCACAGAGTATATGAGAAATTGGCATAGGGTCTATCATAGTATCATCTTAAATTGGGGAACTCATTTTATGGCAAAGGAAGTATGGCATTGGACACATGACCATGAGATCCACTGGTCCTAATCACATACCATAACCTTCAGAAGCTGCCTCCTGAAGGTTTTCCTGAGGCACAGCTAAGAGGTGACATCCTTCAAGGATAAGGAGGGATTCTTCAAGATATGGCATATACCTTAAACCAATGGTCATTATATGGTACCATATACCCAATAAATAGAATATATGGGTCCATGAAACAAAGAGTGGAAGCAGGAGTGGTGCTGCTTACCATTCATCCACTTAATTACTTTGGAAAATTTGTTTCCTGTCTCTTCAACTTTAGGCTCTGTAGGTCTAAGTTTCCTGATTCCAAGGGAAGGGATGCTTCCACTGAACTTTTATGCTGTAGCTACCATCTTAACACTTCAGGCTCCTTGTGCCAGTAAACTAGTATTGAAAGAAAAAAATATTATCTCTGGCAGGTATAATTGATCCTGATCAGCATCAGGAAGTAGGACTAATCTTACATAATCAGGATGAGAACGAATATATTTGACACTCAGGTCATCCACTGGAGAGCATTCATTGTTATGCCCATGCCCATTTGTAATCTGAGAAGGTAACCAGATCTTAGACCCATCAGGGTCAAATGTCTGGGTCAACCTACCAGGCAAACCACCTAGACCAGCAGAAGAGGAAGATGATGGGTAGTAGTCTTACACTCAGGACCAACGGAGCAGTGAGAACTATAGTTTTTCTACTAACTCTTCTTATAAGCTTTCCCAGAAATTGTGACTAATCAGAAAATCTTGAGAAGCTGTGCCTGAATTGAGTAAACTGAATTAAGAAGCAAGTGGATCTGAGTGTTTCAAGGTGGGGACAATAGTAAATGCTGTTGGTGACTCACTCTTCTTCATTAGCCATAGCTCCCATTCCGCATATGATATCATCTGATAGCTGCTCTGAGCGTTGGCTAATGACAACTCACAGCTCTCCCTTCAGAGAATGATTCTTGGTCAGACAGAAGCTACCACATCCTGGACCTATGACTCACATGGGAGGACAAACTTTTGCCAATGATTGACATTACTGATGTACTGAATTAGTTTTGTCAATTTGTACAAGTCAAGTAGAGGTCTTCCTTTGAAATGTCATTGGTTAGGACTATTGTCCCAGATACCTACAAGAGCTTCCTAACTTGTTGACATTTCCATAGTACCATTCCCCTCCAGCTCATCTTGCAAACTATGTCAGATGCATCTCCCTAAACCACAATTTCGTCATGTCAGCCTGCCCTTCAAGAATCTATAATGGTCGTTTAATTTTACCACATTAAGACTACTTATCACTACAGGTAAATTTAACAAATATTAGTTGAATATAGGCACTAAAGACACAAAAATGAATATGAAATGGTACTTACCTTCACATTTTCACAATCTGCTAGGAAAAATGTATTGCTTGTGTCTTAGAGGAGGACCAAGCTTTGCCAATATTGGTATCCTAGCTCATAGAAGACACTGCTGCCTGAGAAACTTGGGAATGGTCTCAAGAAGGAGATGACAATTGACCCTTATCTTAGAATGTAAGAGTAAGAGTTTTTCTTATGTAGACTGTGGTGTTGAGAAGTGTTTTCAATGAAGAGATTCCAGTGTGAGCCTGGGTACAGAGAAAAGGGAATGCAGTGAGTTCCTGAGTGACTAGAGCAGCAGCTCTCACTCTACTGCAGACACACTGAAAGGCTGGGTGGCAATCATTTGTGAGGTGTGATGTAACTTGTTACTAATAATATTTATTGATACATGCTGAGGTTTGTGACTGACTCACCTATTGAAATAAATTAGTGAGAATTCAAAGCTCTCCCTCAGTACTTTATTCCATTCTAACCTTTTGTGTAGTAAAGATTTGGGTTTGTCCCAAAGAGTAGTCTGGCCATCGTTCCTAGCTCCTGAGAAGTAATCTCTCTATTCTGTGTCACTCTATTCCTGAATGATAGGAGTGTCTTTGTTATTCATGGTGGGCTTCTCAGACAAAACCTGGCAGATTTATGCTAACAAGGGGATTCCTGGTAAACCCTTTGGGTCACGTGATATCTGCCCAACCTCTAGTGGAACTGAGGGTGGTTGAAGACAGAGTTTAACTATTTGGACCATCAATCAAACAATCATGCTTACATTATGAAGTCTCAATAAAAACTCTGGGTACCAAAACATGAGTGAGCTTTTTAGGTTGGCAGTACTCTCTGTGTATTATTGCTCATCGATGGCAGGAGGGTGACACATCCTAAGGACACTGAAAACTTTGCATTTGGGACCCTCCCCATGTGCCTCTTCCTTTGGCTGATTCTAATTTGTACCTTCCTTATAATAAGCCATAACTGTGAATACAATAGGATCCATTGAGTTCTGCAAGTCTTTCAAGTGAATTACCAAATGTGAGAGTAATTTTGGGAAACCCAATGTCAGAGGTGAGAGTTGTGTGGAATCTTCCCTCTAACTTTGTAGTTGGACCCTAACTACTTGCACTGTGTCAGAAGGCTTGGCCAGACTTGGAATCTGGAGGATTATACCTTTAATCCCATGGTTTGGCTCACTCTGGGTACTTTCTTAATTGGAACAGATGAGGATAAAGTCAGTGTGCCAACTGCTAATTATACATAACCCTGGGTCACTCATGAGCATGCCATCCATCCTGTGTGTCCTGCACAAAAAGTATGTGTGTGAGTAGGTGTGGCAGAAAATGAGGTTACCAAAGGAGGTATTGTCTAAACTAGTAATTCTTATTTTATATAATAGTATTTGAAATGGACAATCACATAATCTGGTAAAAATCTATAATCTAGAAAATCCTGATTGTTTACTGCAAATAAAACGGTATTTGAAATCAGAGACCTACATGCTCTTTCTAGCTATGTGGGTTTTAGCTTCTTATTTAGTAACTGACTTTGTTTCTTTATATATAAATGAGGGTAAAGTAAGGCATAATTTAGATAATTATGCAGTTTGCATAGAAAATTCACAGCATATGAAAGTGCTTTATAAAGCTTAAAATGTTGATGATGTTAGTAAATAAGAAAGGTTTTGCTCCTTTTCTTCCATCAACTAGTCATATGACAAAAATTTAACTTTCTTCATGCTTAGTTTCCTGATATGTTAAAATGATAAGATCACTTCCACTTCTCTGAGTTCATCTTAGAGGAAGATACTTTCATTATAATCTTCCTTTTAGATATCAAATTTCTGATGTATTTTCTTTTTTTAGAAAAGTAACTTCCTCTGAAGCCCAATATTCCTGATAGAGAGGAGCAATCGTAATGGAAAATTGATCATTAGGTTTATAACCCTCTATTTGCCAAGACAAGCATCATAATCTGGGCCAAAAACATGCTCAGTAGTAAGAGATATATGTTGCCTAAGGGAGTGAAAAGTAATATAAAAATTTGCCAAGCAAGAACTTTCTAGTTAACTATTAGGGGAAATATTAATTAACAAATTATATTCATATAAGAATTGTATAATTTCACACATCATTTGTTGTATTTTAAAGAAATGTAAGTAATGAAATTGATACAATTTCAGTTCCTTGTTTCCTTAATTTCTTCATGGGAGCCAAATTGTTGCATTTTCAGGGAACAACAGGTTGTGGTGGAGAGAGTCTGCAATTGATGATTAGTGATTCTGAGAACAAGATAAATTCATTCTTCCACTTAGCAACTCTTACATTTATTGTAGCTGGATACTCTTTTGAGATAAAATGTCTTTCCCTCTATTTTCCCCTTTCCTTTCTCCTAATTCAAACATGTGAGGCACTGCTTATTGCAATGAGGAATGTTTGTGGCAGAGTGGAAAGCAGCAAAAGCAGCGTTTGTTTCCCAAACCTAAGGCCCAGGAGGGAAAGGGAGTTATAGGTAGAGGCACATGTCTTTAAGAAACTTAAAAGAGAAAGAATTCTTTCAAACTAAAAAGGGATTCTGTCTGTTGAGAGGATGAGGGAACAAGAGAGGTGTATTGGCCTGGTCTGGCTAGGGCCTGGGGTGGGAGGGCCACCCTGGCTTCCTGGTAGCCAGCAAGACTCAGGTGGGGAGAGCTGTGCATGATCAGGGGTCTCAAGTCTGTACCAAGATTCCTGTTCCCCAAGCTTGACACAGAAACAGCAGAAGTTGGAACTGAATGGCCCATTAGGCAGGGGAAATAGATGCCTGCGTGACAAACTGTAAGAACAGATACAAGATTAAAAGGCTTCCCTGCAAAAACCCCAGTATGTTATCACTGAATATGATCCTGGAAGTGTGATACAACTACGCTGAAGCCCCAAGGTTATTGCTAACTGGGGACTTAAGTATCACATCAGACCAGCAGGAATTGGATTTGAAATAGTTTTAAATACTTCAAGAGATGCATTATTTCAAGTGCACCTGGGTCTGGACTCAATATGATGAATAAATGTGCTCAATTTTAAACATTTCAGAAGTAATCAATAAATTTAAATCCCCAAATATTTGTCCAAATCAAGTCCTTAGAATAAAATGGATTAATTTCAAATTTTCCTGTTTTATTTTTCTCTTAGCATCACTTATATTCTGCTGTATAAGAAATAGTAAAATTATCAAAATCTGGGCAGCAGTAGGGAGAAGGTGAGGAAGCCAAAGACCTAGAGAATGAATAATCTAGATGGCCCTTGAGTAAATTAAAATTAATTGGTAGCTTAAATGTTGAAGCAAAGGCTACTTTTTGGTAGAAATTGGTTTTGTGCTATTTTTTCATTTGCATATAGGCATTGATACATTTTATGTATACAGATTTATATTTTATCATTCACTTAATGAAAATATCATCTTTCCATACCTTTTCTTCAGTTTTTACAGGCACATGCCTACAAACTTTCTTCCAGGAAACATCAAGGCACTCACAGCCACTCTGCCAGGCCTATGACCTAGAAAGATTCTATTTTTTTAGCTTGAAGTTTCAAATAAGAGAGAGAGAGAGAGAGACTAAAATAGAAAGTGAATTTCAAAACTGGTATGAATACTAATATGAGATAACCTCTCTTTTTTTCTTCCCTACACTATAATGCCTCATTTAAAAATATATTCTCTCTTTTTCAGTCCTTTATTGTTTACTGAATCCCAGCTAACTGCCAGACACTATACTATGCTCCAGGAATACAAATCTGGAAAAACCAGGATGCCTGCCCTCAAAGAATTCAAGTCTAGAGAGTGAGCAAAACTATGTACACAACTACTTGTATTGACATAGAGCAATCTGGAAATTAATATGATAGAAATATGTTCAAACTGCTGGGGGACCCCAGAAAAGGGCATGTTTGCTTCTTCCCAGAAAAATGAGTGGCAGGAGGGCATCAGAAGGAGATTCATTCATATAGTGGTCGTTGTCTGGGCTGGTCCTTGAAGAATGCAATGTGGGAGTCGGTTGTGGTTGTGGGGAAAAGTATTCCAGGTGTAAAAATGTGCATAGCATAAAGGCAAGGACACAGATGTGAAGAAGAACATATTTGCTGGATGCTAACGAAATGACATTTAAGTGACCCAGAGAAAGCAGGTAGGGCAAGACAGATGAATGAGGCAATACAAGACTGGAAAGACAGAGTCTGGGTTTAAAATTATTTGTTTCATTTCCAACATTTATTTCTCACTGTATGTTTCCATATATTAAAGCAGTTGACAAATTTTAGGTAAAGAGGAATGCCTAGTTTAAAATTATTTAGGCCAATTTTTCTCACTTGGCATACTTCCTCTTTGGGCATTTTCAGAGGTCTGGCAAGGCAGGGACAAAATTTTCCTTAGACCTTCTTCAGTATTGATTTGGGAAAGCACCACACATTTGAAACCTGGTCACTGTTTTGTTTTGTGTTTTATTGAAGTATAGTTAATTTCCAATGTGTTCATTACTGCTATACAGCAAAGTGACTCAGTTATACATATATACACATTCTTTTTTCATATTCTTTTCCATTATGGTTTATCACAGGATATTGAATATAGCTCCCTGTCTATACAGTAGGACCTTGTTGTTTATCCATTCTATATATATGTTTGCATCAGCTAATCCTGAACTCCCAATCCATCCCTCTCCTACACCTTCCCCCTTGGCAACCACAAGTCTATTCTCTATGTCTGTGATTCTGTTTCTGTTTCATAGATAGGTTCATTTGTGTCATATTTTAGATTCCACATATAATTGGTATCATGTGGTATTTGTCTTTCTCTGTCTGACTTAACTTCACTTAGTACGATAATCTCTAGATCTGTCCATGTTGCTGCAAATGACATTATTTTTTTTATGGCTGAGTAATATTCCATTGTACATATGTACATTTTCTTTATCCATTCATCTGTCAATGGACATTTAGGTTGTTCCCATGTCTTGGCTACTGTTAATAGTGCTGCTATGAACATTGGGTGCATGTATCTTTTTGAATTATAGTTTTGTCTGGATATATGCTCAGGAGTGGGATTGCTGGACCATATGGTAGTTCTACCTTTAGTTTTCTGAGGAACCTCCATACTGTTCTCCATAGTGGCTGCACCAATTTATATTCCCACCAACGGTGTAGGAGGGTTCCCTTTTCTCCACATCCTCTCTAGCATTTGTTATTTGAAGACTTTTTAATGACGGCCATTCTAACCTGTGTGAGGTGGTACCTCATTGTAGTTTTGAATTGCATTTCTCTATTAATTAGTGATGTTGAGCATCTTTTCATGTGCCTATTGGCCATCTGTATTTCTTCTTTGGAAAAATGTTTATTTAGGTCTTCTGCCCATTTTTTGATTGGGTTGTGTGTTTTTTTGTTGTTCAGTCGTATGAGCTGTTTGTATATTTTGGAAATTAAGCCCTTGTCAGTCGCATTGTTTGCAAATATTTTCTCCCGTTGTCTTTTCATTTTGTTTATAGTTTCCTTTGCTGTGCAAAACCTCGTAAGTTTGATTAGGTCCCATTTGTTTATTTTTGTTTTTATTTCTGTTGCCTTGGAAGACTGAAGAAGCCTGGTCACTGTTAAAAATGACTGTCATTCATTAAATCTTATCAATTTTGTTTTGATATGGCATTTCTGTTTCTATTCTTATCAAACACACATATCCCCCTCTCCATAATCGAGGCCATCTGTAATTCAAATAGCATGGCTGAAATGACTTTGGAAAGAATTTCCTGATATAGGAATCTCTTGCCTTTCATTCTATGCTACTCTAGCTGTTAGAAAAGACTAACAGTTATGTGTCTTATGTCAGAAAATTGCTTATACACACACACACACACACACACACGTCAGTACCACACCATTTTTTTTGTATTTTTCATTTCATTGAACTTGCAGTCATTCTACCTTTACCACTGAATTGTAATCTCTGTAAAGATGAGTCTCACTTTACATTTGAGTCGGATCCAGGGTGCCTAGAACAGCACCAGACAGACAGGGTTTCCAAAATATGTATGCTGATTGATTACTTGATCCTTACCCGTTCTTCCTGTCTTTTCTTTCTTGTTTATTTTAACAAACGAATGCAAGGAAAGATAAGTAGATTTCATATGAGTACAGGTTTGTTCAGGCAGTTTAGCTTTTTACTTTTTATTGTTTTCGTTATTCCTCCCCCAACCCTGAAAGTAAACACTTAAAAATTGAGGCTGAGAGAGATGTACAGATAATGGTATGAAAATGGATATAGGAGAGATTCTGGGTTCCTATTCTTCTGTCTGGGAAAGAGTCAAATAGCCTTACTTTACTTATTTATGCACATACTAACTTAAAGTTCAAGTAAAGGAAAAAGTACTGGGCTTTTCACATTCTCATTGGGATTTGAAACCCCAAAGAAATTCCCCACAACACTCAGCAGGTTTGCTGTGCCTGGCCTGGTTTGGAATGATATTAAGTGCTTGACTCTTTCTGAGTGCTCTGCAATAATTTATAAACTACTTTTCGCAAAATCCTAAGGGAAAGGGAAGACCTACTGTGGCTATTTTTTAAATTGCCAAAGAAGAAGGAAAGTCGGAGGAAAGAGAAGGAAACTTACGTTTGGGGTGCCTCCTGCCTTCCCTCATTTTTTCTTCTGTGGCTTTCCATTTCCCTCTTGGTTCATGACTTTTGAGAACATACGTGCATATTAACGTCCAAACTACATGCGGGAAGGAAAAATCACCGACATGTCTCCTAATCACTCAGAGTGGCACAGGTTTTAAGGTGGCACACCCCATCCTAGCCTTCCTTGTCATCTCTGCTCTCTAAACTGCAGGCACTTAGTGGCCTGGATTCTGGAACTGTGGAGTCTCTGATCCAGCCTCTTTGCACTCGCCAAGTCAAGGCCTCCGACCTCCTTTTATTCTCTGAAAAAATAGTGCTCCTTCCGGACCCTCCTTTGACTTCTGGCTGAAGCTGTTCCTGCTGTGTCGCCTGTCTCCTCACATCAGCTGGGCGGAGTGCCTTGGGGGCTTTGCGTTCCCACCTGGCTCCCCGCTTCCACCATGATCGGACTCCTCTGGGAGCCGGCTTTGTGGAGTGCTCCCTCCTGGTGAAGTGCACTCTCAAATCTCTCTGTTCCTTCTCTTCCCTTTCTCTTGGAAGCCGACTTTCTGAAAAGCTCACATAGGACTTTAATTCTCACATGTCTGTCACACCACTCCTTGCTTGGGAAGTTCTCATGGTCTTTCTATAAACATATAAAATATTAAAGCCCTACATGGCCATTTTACCTCATTCATACACTCCCCTTTCTCTGAGGTTATCCCTCCATCCAGACTCACAGTTTACTTACTGACCTGTCATATTCCCTCCCATTTTAGAACCAAAATAATCATTGGTTTGTTAAGATAGGTATATTGTTCTCTTTAATAAAGAGAAGAATCATCTCTTGCTAACTAATCCCAGTGAGAATTTGCCGTGGGAGCGGGGCTGTGGCATCTCAGAAAATAAAGGGCAGAGCGGTAATAAAGGGAAATCACTTCCTATCCTCAGTGTCGGGGGTTTATACAGAAAACAGGAATTACCTCTGCTTTCCTTTTCTCCCTTATACTCTGTTGCTCTCAGGACATAAAATAGGCTGCTTTCGTACCTGAGCTTAGGTCTAGATTAAGGAATGAATCACTACAGACACTGCAGTTTTCCAGGACGTTGTGGTGCCACTAGGCATGACTGGGTCATGTCATTTGGCTTCGATTTTACTAATCAATGAACAGCCTCAAACAGCAGCACAATTTGCAGCTCAGATTAGCACTTTGCCCCGATCTTTTCCTACTTATTAAATTACATCCTTACTGAATCACCTGTAACTTTGAAATGTTTTCATGCATGTGCATTAATTCAACTACAAACATATTGTCACGTACTGTGGTAGATTAAATTTGTGGTCTTAATTTTTCACACCATTATAGTATATAATGCATCCTTATCCTTTTCATGGCCTAATGGTGAGAGGAGTGTGTTTTTATTCCCCCTGACTTTTGACTTGGCCATGCTTCTTGCTTTAGACAATAGGATAGAGTGGTCATGATTTAATTAGTGCTTGTACTGCTGCCACTTCCACGAAAAGAATAACCACTGTTTCTCTATCCAGTGGACCTCAGAATGTGGTATATGGGGGAGGGTATGTGTGTGTGTATACACACATATGAAATATATATATATGTATGTGTGTGTGTATATATATATTATTCAGCCATGAGAAAGAAGGTCACCCTATTTGTGAGAACATGGATGGAGTGACTGTATCTTTTTCTTTCTTTTTTCTAAAAATTTTAATTTTATATTGGAGTATAGTTGATTAACAACATTGAGTTAGTTTCAGGTATATAGCAAAGTGATTCTGTTAGGCATATGCATGCATCTACTCTTTTTCAAGTTCTTTTCCCATTTAGGTTATTACAGTACATTAAGCAGAGTTCCCTGTGTTATACAGTAGGTCCTTGTTGGTTATCTGTTTTAAATATAGCAGTGTGTATATGTCAGTCCCAAACTCCCTATCTATCCCTCCCCTGACTCTTCCCCCCTATGTAACCATAAGTTCGTTCTCTAAGTCTGTGAGTCTGTTTCTGTTTTGTAAATAAGTTCATTTGTATCATTTTTTTTTTAAATTCCACATAAAAGTGATATATGATATTTGTCTTTCTCTGTCTAACTTACTTCACTTAGTATGAAAATCTCCAACTCCATCCATGTTGCTGCAGATGGCATTATTTCATTCTTTTTAATGGCTGAGTAATATTTCATTGTATATATGTACCACATCTTCTTTATCCATCTGTCGATGGACATTTAGATTGCTTCCGTGTCTTGGCTATTGTAAACAGTGCTGCAATAAAAATTAGGGTGCATGTATCATTTTGAACCATGGTTTTCTCTGGATATATGCCCAGAGGTGGGATTGTTGGATCATGTGGTAGCTCTATTTTCAGCTTTTTAAGGAACCTACATACTGTTCTCCACAGTGGCTGCACCAATTTTCATTCCCACCAAAATTGTAGGAGGGTTCCCTTTTCTCCACACCCTCTCCAGCACTTATTGTTTGTAGACTTTTTGATGATGGCCATTCTGACTAGTGTGAGGTGATATCTCATTGTAGTTTTGATTTGCATTTCTTTAATAATTAGTGATGTTGAGCATCTTTTCATGTGCCTCTTGGCAATCTGGATATTTTCTTTGGAGAAATATCTATTTAGGCCTTCTGCCCATTTCTTGATTGGGTTGGGTTGTTTTGTTTGTTTTTTGAGAGTTTTTTTTTTTTTTCTGTATATTGAGCCACATGAGCTCTTTCTGAATTTTGGAGATTAATCCTTCATTGGTTGCATTGTTTGCAAATATTTTCTCCCATTCTGTGGGTTGTCTTTTCATTTTGTTTAGGGTTTCGTTTGCTGTGCAAAAGCTTTTGAGTTAGGTTCCATTTGTTTATTTTCGCTTTTATTTTCATTACTCTAGAAGGCAGATTGAAAAAGATATTGCTGCGATTTATGTCAAAATCTGTTCTGCCTATATTTTCCTCTAAGAGTTTTTATAGTATCCGGTCTTACATTTAGGTCTTTAATCCACTTTAAGTTTATTTTTGTGTATGGTGTTAGAAAGTATTCTAATTTCATTCTTTTACATGTAGTTGTCCAGTTTTGCAGCACCACTTATTGAAGAGACTGTATTTTCTCCATTGTATATCCTTGCCTCCTTTGTTGTAGAATAATTGACCATAGATGCCCGGGTTTATTTCTGGGCTTTCTATCCTGTTCTAATGATCTATATTTCTGTTTCGGTGCCAGTACCATACTTTTTGATGACTGTAGCTTTGTAGTATAATCTGAAATCAGGGAACCTGATTCCTCCAGCTCCGTTTTTCTTTCTCAAGATTGCTTTGGCTATTCGGGGTCTTTTGTGTTTCCATACAAATTAAAAAAAAAAAAATTGTTCCAGTTCTGTGAAAAATGCTATGGGTAATTTGATAGGGATTGCATTAAATCTGTAGATTACCTTGGGTAGTATGGTCATTTTGATAATATTGATTCTTCCAATTCAAGAATATGGTATATCTTTCCATCTGTTTGTGTCATCTTTGATTTCTTTCATCAGCATCTTACAGTTTTCTGCATACAGGTCTTTGGCTTCCTTAGGTAGGTTTATTCCTAGGTATTTTATTCTTTTTGTTGCAGTGGTAAATGGGAGTGTTTCCTTGATTTCTCTTTCTGATTTTTTGTTGTTAGTGTATAGGAATGCAAGAGATTTCTGTGTATTAATTTTGTATCCTGCAACTTTACCAAATTCATTGATGAGCTCTAGTAGTTTTCTGGTAGTATCTTTAGGATTTTCTATGTATAGTATCATGTCATCTGTGAACAATTACAGTTTTACTTCTTCTTTTCCAATTTGGATTCATTTTATTTCTTTTTCTTCTATGACTGCTATGGCTAGGATTTCCAGAATTATGTTGAATAAAAGTGGTGAGAGTGGATATTCTTGTCTTGTTCCTGATCTTAGAGGAAATGCTTTCTCCTTTTCCCTCATTGACTATGATGCTAGATGTAGGTTTGTCATATATGACCTTTATTATGTTGAGGTATGTTCTCTCAATGCCCACTTTCTGGAGAGTTTTTATCATAAATGGGTATTGAATTTTGTCAAAAGCCTTTTCTGCATCTATTGAGATGACCATGTGGATTTTATTCTTCAATTTGTTGATGTGGTGTATCCCACTGATTGATTTGCAGATACTGAAAAACCCTTGCATCCCTGGCATAAATCCCACTTGATCATGGTGTATGATCCTTTTATTGTATTGTTGGATTTTGTTTCTTAGTATTTGTTGAGGATTTTTGTGTCTATGTTTATCAGTGATATTGGCCTGTAATTTTTTTGTGTGGTATCTTTGTCTGGTTTGGGTATCAGGATGATGTTGGCCTCATAGAATGAGTATGGGAGTGTTGCTTCCTCTGCAATTTTTTGGAATAGTATTTCAGAAGGATAGAACTCTTCTCTAAATGTTTGGTAGAATTCACCTGTGAAGCCATCTGATCCTGAACTTTTGTTTGTTGGAAGATTTTTAATTACAGTTTCCATTTCAATACTTGTGATTGTTCTGTTCATATTTTCTATTTCTTCCTTGTTCACTCCTGGGAGATTGTACCTTTCTAAGAATTTGTACATTTCTTCTAGGTTGTCCATTTTATAGTAGCATATAGAAGCATATAGTTGCTTGTAGTAGTCTCTCATGATCCTCTGTATTTCTGTGATGTCCATTGTAACTTATTTTTCATTTCTAATTTTATTGATTTGAGCCCTCTCCCATTTTTTCTTGATGAGTCTGACTAAAAGTTTATCAATCTTGTTTATCTTTCCAAAGAACCAACTTTTAGTTTCATTGACTTTTTCTATTGTTTTCTTCATCTCTATTTCATTTATTTCTGCTCTGACCTTTATGATTTCTTTCCTTCTACTAACTTTGAATTATGTTTGTTCTTCTTACTCTAATTTCTATAGGTGTAAGAATAAGTTGTTTAGTTGAGATTTTTCTTGTTTCCTGAGGTAAGATTTTATTGCTATAAACTACCCTTTTAGACTACTTTTTCTGTGTCCCATTGGTTATGGATGGTTGTGCTTTCATCTTCATTTGTCTTTAGGTATTTTTTTGATATCCTGTTTGATTTCTTCAGTGATCCATTGGGTGATTAGTAGCATATTGTTTAACCTCCATGTGTTTGTGGGTTTTTTACAGTTTTTTTCTTATAGTTGATGTCTAATCTCATAGTGCTGTGGTCAGAAAAGATGCTTGATATGATTTCAATTTTCTTATATTTACTGAGGCTCTCTTTGTGGTCCAGCATGTGATCAGTCCTGGAGAATGTTCCATGTGCACTTGAGTAGAATGTGTATTCTGCTGCTTTTGGATGGAATGCTCTATAAATATCAATTTAATCCGCCTGGTCTAATGTGTCATTTAAGGTGTATGTTTCCTTATTGATCCCCTGTCTGGATGATCTGTCCATTGATGAAAGTGGGATGTTAAAAAGTCCCCCAATATTATTGTGTTACTGTTGATTTCTCCTTTTATGGCTGTTAGCATTTGCCTTGTATACTGAGGTGCTCCTATGTTGGGTGCATAAATATTTACAATTGTTATATCTTCTTCTTGGATTGATCCCTTGATCAGTATGTAATGTCCTTCTTTGTCTCTGGTACCAGTCTTTATTTTAAAGTCTGTTTTGTCTGATATGAGTATTCCTACTTTAGCTTTGTTTTGATTACCATGTGCATGGAATACATTTTTCCATGCCCTCACTTGTAGTCTGTATGTGTCCCTAGGTCTGATGTGGGTCTCTTATAGACAGCATATATACAGGTTTTGTTTTTGTATCCATTCAGCCAGTCTGTGTCTTTTGGTTGGAGAATTTAATCTGTTTACATTTAAGGTAATCATTGATATTTATGTTCCATTTTGTTTTGGATTTGTTTTTGTAGGTATTTTTTCTTCACTTCCTCTTTTATTCTCTTCTCTTGTGATTTGATGACTAACTTTAGTGTTGTTTTTGGATTCCTTTTTTTCTTTTTTTTGTGTGTATCTATTGTAGATTTTTGGTTTGTGGTTACCATGGGGTTTTGATACAGCAGTCTATACATAAATAAGATCATTTTAAGTTGCTGGTCTTTTAATTTCAAATACATTTCCAGTATAATTCTTTTGCACCCTCCTCTTCTCATGATTGCTGGTTTTGATATCACATTTGTGTGTGGATGATTTCCTAGTTTACTTTATGTTTGCCTTTACTGGTGAACTTTTCTATTTGTAATTTTCTTGTTTCTAGTTGTGGCCTTTTCTTTTCTGCCTAGAGAACTTCCTTTAGCATTTGTTGCAAAGCTGGTCTGGTGGTGATGAATTCTGTTAGCTTTTGCTTTTCTGTAAAGTGTTCGATTTCTCCACTGAATCTGAATGAGAGCCTTGCTAGGTAGGGTATTCTTGGTTGAAGGTTCTTCCCCTTCGTCACTTTAAATATATTGTGCCACTCCTTCCTGGCCTGTGTAGTTCCTGCTGAGAGATCAGCTGATAACCTTATGGGAATCCCTTGTATGTTATTTGTTGCTTTTCCCTTGTTGCTTTTAATATTTTGTCTTTAATTTTTGTCAATTTGATTACTATGTGTCTTGGCATATTCCTCCTTGGGTTTACCCTTCCTGGGACTCTCTTCCTGGAATTAGTTGACTGTTTCCTTTCCCATGTTAGGGAAGTTTTTAGCTATTATCTCTTCAAATATTTTCTCAGGTCTTTTTTCTCCCTCTTCTCCTTCTGGGACCACTACAATGTGAATGTTGGCATGTCTAATGTTGTCTCTAAGGTTTTCCTCATTTCTTTTCATTCTTTTTTTTTTTTTAATTCTGTTCCATGGTAGTGATTCCACCATTCTGTCTTCCAGCTCACTTATTTGTTCTTCAGCCTTAGTTATTCTGCTATTGATTCTTTCTAGTGTATTTTTCATTTCAGTTATTGTATTGTTCATCTGTTTGTTTGTTCTTTAGTTCTTCTAGATATTTGTTAAACATTTCTTGTATCTTCTCAGTCTGTGCCTCCATTCTTTTTCTGAGATCTTGGATCATCTTTACTATCATTCCTCTGAATTCTTTTTTTGTGTGTGTGTAGATTGCCTATCTCCACCTCACTTAGTTGTTCTTCTGGGCTTTTATCTTGTTCCTTCATCTGGGACATATTCCTCTGCTGTCTCATTTTATCTAACTTTCTGTGATTGTGGTTTCTGTTCTGCAGGCTGTAGCATTATAGTTTTTCTTTCTTCTACTGTCTGCCCCCCACTGGGTGAGGCTGAATGAGAGGTTTGTGCAGGCTTTCTGGTGGAAGGGACTGGTTCTTGCCCACTGGTGGGCAAGGCCAGGATAAGGGGTGTGTTTAGCAGGCAGCCATGTGCTCAGGAAGACTTTAAGCAGCCTGTCTGCTGATGGGTGCGTCTGTGTTCCCACCCTGTTGATTTTTTGGCCTGAGGCATCTCAGCACTGGAGCCTACTTGCTGTTGGGTGGGGCCAGGTCTTGGTGAGAAAATGGCAGCCTCCAGGAGGGATCATGCCAATGAGTACTCCCCAGAACTACCATTGCCTGTGTCTTTGTACCTGCAGTGAGCCATAGCCACCCGCTGCAGGAGACCATCCAATACTAGCAGGTAGGTCTGGCCAAGGCACTTCTGAGGTCACTGCTTTTTCCCCTTGTTCCTGGTGTGCCTGAGACCTTATGTGTACCCTCCAAGAGTGGGGTTTCAATTTCCCCCATTCCTATGGAATTCCTGGGATCAAACCCTGCTGGCCTTCAAAGCCAGATTCTCTGGGGGCTCCTCCTCCTGTTGCCAGAACCCCAGGCTTTAGATCCTGACATGGGGCTCAGGACTTTCATTCCTGTGGGAGAACTTCTGTGGTATAATTATTTTCTAGTTTGTGTGTTGCCCACCCACTAGATATTGATTTTATCACTATTTTATGCATCCTACCATCTCATTGTGGTTTCTTTGTCTGTGGGTGTAAGATATCTGTTTTGGTAGATTCCAGCATTTCTTTTGGTCAGTGGTGTTCAGCAGTTGTTATTTTGGTGTTTTCGCAAGAAGAGTTGAGCTCACATCCTTCTACTCCACCATCTTTTTAAATCCAGCCTGGAGTGAGGGCATTATGCTACATGAGATAAGTCAGATAGAGAAAGACATATACTGTACGATATCACTTATATGTGGAATCTAAAGAAGCTGAACTTATTAAAATAGAGACTAGAATGGTGATTACCTGGGGCTGGAGGGTGGGAGGAATGGAGAGATGTTGGTCAGAGGGTACAAATGTTCAGTTATAAGATGAGTAAATTCTAGGGGTATAATGTACAACATGGTGACTAGAGTTAACAATACAGTATTATATACTTGAAAGTTGCTAAGAGAGTAGATCTTAACTCATTATTGACCGGGGGATTTTTGCAGAAATGAATGCATGTGGCTGATGATTTGTCATGTAAATGAATATTAAAACATTTCCGGTCAATCACATTTGGGTAACAAAAGACATATTAATATGTCTCTGGTCAACAGGTCAATAATTTGTTAAATGATCTCACCACCAAAAAGAAATGGTAATTATGTGATGTGATGCTACTGCTATGGTGGTAATCATTTCTCAATATATAAGTGTATCAAATCAGTACATTGTATGCCTTAAACCTACACAGTGTTATATGTCAATTATATCTCAATAAACCTGAAAAAAATTTTAAATTAAAAAAAAATTAAAGAATATGGTAATATGGTACAGAGATTCCCTAGCCAGCCCACAGACCTGCAGATTAAAACAGCATCCCCCCAGCTGGTCCACAGGTGCATAAATAAAAAATAAATATTTATTATTACAGTCACTGAGTTTTGAGATGTTTATTATGCTGTATAGCATCATTTTAGCAGTAGTTGACTAACAAAGACTAAAAGCTAGAGACATAAGACACAAAACCAAATACGTGGATTTTAACTTCCCCAGGTTCACAGTTTATTAACAAAGATATATATATATATATGTATAACTCATAGCAACAAAGTAATTTTTCAAAGAGGTATGAAAAAGCACATAGGAACACAGAGTTTAGAATACTTAATTATGTCAAGAAGTTGGAGGAAAGCTGTCCATAGGAGAAAACAACATTGGACCATTTGGATAAAGAAGGGAGAGGAAGAGTGAAGATATTCCAGGCAGGAGAATATAGGCAGGACAGGGAGCCACTGGTTAAATTAGGCACATGCAGATCATAGAGAATCCAAGGGACCTTATCAGAGCTATAGTAAGGGGTACTTTTGAGTATTGCTCTAAAAAGGGTGCTGAAACAGGGCAAGAATTTGTAAAAAATAAAGGGTCAGTTAACAAGAGTGAGGGAGTCCTCATATAACTGGGAAAATATAAATTGATCTCATTGCTGCCAATATAGACAGGGACCTCAAGTGGGGAAAATAAATCCTTGCAGCATTGACCTTATAGACCTTGGCTGTACTGAATACATGTTGAACAATTTTTGAAGATTATCAGTTTGAAGGACTGCCAAATCATTTGGCAAGGAGAGATGCCAAGTCTTGGTCCGGCCTTGGTTCTTAGAGATTATCTAACTCAACCTTTTTATCTTATGGATGGGAAAAGTATGACTCTGAAGATTGAAATTTACTCAAAGTAAAAAACATGAAGTCAAAACCCCAGTCTGATTAATCACTCCTGACTTCTTTCCATCATACTATACTTCCTGCCATAAATTTGCTATAGCATGCAGGGAACTGGGAAGTCTGCACTAATGGAAGAATCAGAGTTGAAGCTCAAGAATATGTAGCACTTAAGAAAGAAGTAGGAGATGTAAGAAAACAGAGAAGTTATACATGCATGGAGACATCCATAATATCATGGCATATTTATTACAGATAAAAAGGGATGGGGCAGAAATTGATAGATGCAGCTCCAAAGGAGCAAACCAGGAAGAAGCTACAGAACTAAGCTCTTACCTGGTTCTAACAGAGCAGTAGGCAGTAAGATGCCTTCTAGTAAGACACACACAAAGAAGAAAACTGGACAAAATAAATGGAAACAACCTGGAAATAGTATCCTTCTGGAAAAATACAGAAGATGTAAGGTACTACCCTATGCTTTTCTCCTCTTGAAAACATCCAGTATCTTCTGTAAGGTTAAGTATTTTAGTAAAGGAATCAGAGCCCTCTTCTATAGCATGATAGAATATTACCTAATCTTACAGATGGTTTTAGATCCCTTCAGAGAATCCTTGGGAACAGAGAACAGGTTTTTCTTAAGCCATAAAATCCTCAGTGGTATATATTATAGTGAGGTCCACTGAATGAGCAACAAATAAGCATTAACTGAGGAAGAGTGCCCCCAAGATGGGACATATGCCTTCCTGTTGCTGTGACCTGTTCACTTCACATTGTCATAAGGTAGATTCCCTGCCTTTACCACACACATCCAGTGGAGCTTGTGCAGGTTCTGAACCCTCATCTTTAAATGAAAGCTGAAGTTTCAATAAGTTCAGTCTGAACAAAAGCCAAGGCTAGTTCATTCCAAGAGAAATGACCTTAGCTTTGAGTGAGTTAAATCAAAATAGAAAATTATGAAGAACTACTGTCAGTACACTAGAATGTTGACTTTTTAAAAAATGGTCTTTTTCCAGAAAATAAAGTTTGAGTGAAAGTGTTTATTGGTGAAAATAAAAGTGGAGGCAAGCAGCAGTACTTAAGTAATAGATATTGATCCAGAGCATACAGATCCAGGCATATCTTTAAGACTAAACTTCTGCTATGTGTTCCTTATGAGCCTGGTGAACCCCAGTAGGTAAGCTGTTATATTTTAAACTTACTTATCCCTGAAACAACTACAGAAAGGTTCACTCACATCCTCCTTTTGTCTCTAACTTTTGGCCTCGATGTTCTGTTCTAATTAAACTTTCTTCACCAGGTGCGGTTTTCTCAGCTTTATCTGAGAAAAATATTCTGTAAAAAAAAGACTCACAGGTCTAACTCAACAGGGCCAAACTTTCTGATGCTGCTTTGAATCTCTCTGTGATCATTCCACCACCAAGTCAAATTCAACGTATTCTACAAATACCAAGATGGTGGACTTTCTTTCCTTTCTTCTTTCCCCTGGCAGCTCCCAGCATGATTTCCTTAGAAAGGTTCCATATCCTTCTGTCCTTTACCTGGCACTACCTCTTCATGGCTCTCCTTCTAGTTCATGTTTTCTTGACCTCCTCTTACCCTCTCAAGGTTATTATTCTCCATCTTTGTCCTTAAATTTATTTTTCTTCTCTTTACATTTTCTTCTTGACATTCCTTGACAGTCTAATGACTTGAATTCCATGTATTTGGTAATTAGATTAATATCTTCAGACTTTTCCTCTCTCCTAAGTTTCTGACCCACATTTCATGTCATCTGATAAATATTACTTGGCTATTCCACTTACATACAAAACCCGATAAGCCAAAATGGAACTTGTTTTTCTACACAAATTTTATCCTCACTGTTTCTGTCAATGTTTCATGAATTTGAAACTTCAGCACTTTCAGTGATTGTTTTCTTTCCCTTGCTCCATGAACCCCACAATCCAATCCAGCCATTTTCTTAGCACTTTTGAATCTACATTTTTAATATTTCCCTCATCCACCTTCTTCTCTGCAATCTCATTGCCTATATCCTAGTTCAGGTCCTTATTATTTCTCTCAAGTTATTGCAAGAACTTCCTAACGGAAGCCTCCTTTTATACTAACTCATTTAAAATATGGCCAAAATATTTCTAAATAATGTACTTCTCTAATACTGTCATTCCTTCCTCTTCCCTCAAATCTGTCAGTGTGGCTCCTTTACTTTACTTAGCCTAACACTTAAAGCATTAAGTCTCTCCATGACCTCATTCCCAAGCTTATTTCCCACTAATTCTCCTCATATAACCACAAGATAAACTAAACTTAACGACTGGATTGTTATTTGTTAGGATATAAAGCTGAAAGTTAAATGTCATTTTTTTTAATAATATTTTTTTTTTCTTTCTTGAAAACCCTACATTATTTATTTATTTATTTCTGGCTGTGTTGGGTCTTCGTTTCTGTGCAAGGGCTTTCTCTAGTTGTGGCAAGCAGGGGCCACTCTTCATCGCAGTGCACAGGCCTCTCACTATCATGGACTCTCTTATTGCAGAGCACAGGCTCCAGACGAGCAGGCTCCGTAGTTGTGGCTCATGGGCCTAGTTGCTCCATGGCTTGTGGTATCCTCCCAGACCAGGGCTCGAACCCATGTCCCCTGCATTAGCAGGCAGATTCTCAACCACTGCATCACCAGGGAAGCCCAAATGTTATTTTTTATATTTTATTTTTAAACATCTTTATTGCAGTATAATTGCTTTACAGTGATGTGTTAGTTTCTGCTTTATAAGAAAGTGAATCAGTTATACATACACATATATAACCAAATCTCTTCCCTCTTGCATCTCCCTCCCTCCCACCCTCCGTATCACACCCCTCTAGGTGGTCACAAAGAACTGAGCTGATCTCCCTGTGCTATGCGGCTGCTTTCCACTAGCTATCTATTTTACGTTTGGTAGTGTATATATGTCCATGCCACTCTCTCACTTTGTCACAGCTTACCCTTCCCCCTCCCCATATCCTCAAGTCCATTCTCTAGTAGGTCTGTGTCTTTATTCCCGTCTTACCCCTAAGTTCTTCATGACATTTTCTTTTCCCTCAGATTCCATATATAGGTGTTAGCATATGGTATTTGTCTTTCAGACTTACTTCACTCTGTATGACAAAATTTAGCTCCATCCACTTCACTACAAATAACTCAATTTCATTTTTTATGGCTGAGTAATATTCCATTGTATATATGTGCCACATCTTCTTTATCCATTCATCTGATGATGGACACTTAGGTTGCTTCCATCTCCTGGCTATTGTAAATAGAGCTGCAATGAACATTTTGGTACATGTCCCTTTTTGAATTATGGTTTTCTCGTGTATATGCCCAGTTGTGGGATTGCTGGGTCATATGGTAGTTCTATTTGTAGTTTTTTAAGGAACCTCCATACTGTTCTCCATAGTGGCTGTACCAATTCACATTGCCACCAGCAGTGCAAGAGTGTTCCCTTTCTCCACACCCTCTCCAGCATTTATTGTTTCTAGATTTTTTGATGATGGCCTTTCTGACTGGTGTGAGATGATATCTCATTGTAATTTTGATTTGCATTTCTCTAATGATTAATGATGTTGAGCATTCTTTCATGTGTTTGTTGGCAGTCTGTATATCTTCTTTGGAGAGATGATTATTTAGGTCTTCTGCCCATTTTTGGATTGGGTTGTTTGTTTTTTTGTTATTGAGCTGCATGAGCTGCTTGTAGATTTTGGAGATTAATCCTTTGTCAGTTGCTTCATTTGCAAATATTTTCTCCCATTCTGAGGGTTGTCTTTTGGTATTGTTTCTGGTTTCCTTTGTTGTGCAAAAGCTTTGAAGTTACATTAGGTCCCATTTGTTTATTTTTGTTTTTATTTCCGTTTCTCTAGGAGGTAGGTCAAAAAGGACCTTGCTGTGATGTATGTCATAGTGTGTTCTGCCTGTGTTTTCCTCTATGAGTTTGATAGTTTCTGGCCCTACATTTAGGTCTTTAATCCATTTTGAGCTTACTTTTCTGTATGGTGTTAGGGAGTGTTCTAATCTCATTCTTTTACATATACCTGTCCAGTTTTCCCAGCACCACTTATTGAAGAGGCTGTCCTTTCTCCACTGTATATTCCTGCCTCCTTTATCAAAGATAAGGTGACCATATGTACGTGGGTTTATCTCTGGGCTTTCTATCCTGTTCCATTGATCTATATTTCTGTTTTCTGCCAGTACCAAACTGTCTTGATTACTGTAGCTTTGTAGTATAGTCTGAAGTCAGGGATCCTGATTCCAGCTCCATTTTTCTTTCTCAAGATTGCTTTGGCTATTCAGGGTCTTTTGTATTTCCATACAAATTGTGAAATTTTTTGTTCTAGTTCTGTGAAAAATGCCAGTGGTAGTTTGATAGGGATTGCATTGAATCTGTAGATTGCTTTGGGTAGTAGAGTCATTTTCACAGTGTTGATTCTTCCGATCCAAGAACATGGTATATCTCTCCACCTATTTGTATCATCTTTAATTTCTTTCATCAGTGTCTTATAATTTTCTGCATACAGGTTTTTTGTCTCCTTAGGTAAGTTTATTCCTAGATATTTTATTCTTTTTTGCAATGGTAAATGGGAGAATTTTCTTAATGTCACTTTCAGATTTTTCATCATTAGTGTATAGGAATGCCAAAGATTTCTGTGCATTAATTTTGTATCCTGTTACTTTACCAAATTCATTGCTTAGCTCTAGTAGTTTTCTGGTAGCATCTTTAGGATTCTCTATGTATAGTATCATGTCATCTGTAAACAGTGACAGCTTTACTTCTTTTCCAATTTGTATTCCTTTTATTTCCTTTTCTTCTCTGATTGCTGTGGCTAAAACTTCCAAAACTATGTTGAATAAGGGTGGTGATGGGGCTTCCTTGGTGGTGCAGTGGTTGAGAGTCGGCCTGCCGATGCAGGGGACATGGGTTCATGCCCCGGTCCAGGAGGATCCCACATGACGTGCCGCAGCTGGGCCTGTGAGCCGTGGCCACTGAGCCTGCGCATCCAGAGCCTGTGCTCCACAATGGGAGAGACCACAACAGTGAGAGGCCGGCATACGGCAAAAAAAAAAAAAAAAGAGTGCTGAGAGTGGGCAACCTTGTCTTGTTCCTGATCTTATTGGTAATGGTTTCAGTTTTTCACCATTGAGGATGATGTTGGCTGTGGGTTTGTCATATATGGCCTTTATTATGTTGAGGAAAGTTCCCTCTATGTCTACTTTCTGCAGAGTTTTTATCATAAATGGGTGTTGAATTTAGTCGAAAGCTTTCTCTGCATCCATTGAGATGATCATATGGTTTTTCTCCTTCAATTTGTTAATATGGTTTATCACGTTGATTGATTTGCATATATTGAAAAGTCCTTGCATTCCTGGAATAAACCTCACTTGATCATGCTGTATGATCCTTTTAATTTGCTGTTCGATTTTGTTTGCTATTATTTTGTGAGGATTTTTGCATCTATGCTCATCAGTGATATTGGCCTGTAGTTTTCTTTCTTTGTGACATCCTTGTCTGGTTTTGGTATCAAGGTGATGGTGGCCTCGTAGAAGGAGTTTGGGAGTGTTCCTCCCTCTGCTATATTTTGGAAGAGTTTGAGAAGGACAGGTGTTAACTCTTCTCTAAATGTTTGATAGAATTCACCTGTGAAGCCATCTGGTCCTGGGCTTTTGTTTGTTGGAAGATTTTTAATCACAGTTTCAATTTCAGTGCTTGTGATTGGTCTGTTCATATTTTCTATTTCTCCCTGATTCAGTCTTGGCAGGTTGTGCATTTCTAAGAATTTGTCCATTTCTTCTAGGTTGTCCATTTTATTGGCATAGAGTTGCCTGTAGTAATCTCTCATGATCTTTTGTATTTCTGCAGTGTCAGTTGTTACTTCCCCTTTTTCTTTTCTAATTCTATTCATTTGAGTCTTCTCCCTTATTTTCTTGATGAGTCTGGCTAATGGTTATCAATTTTGTTTATCTTCTCAAAGAACCAGCTTTTAGTTTTATTGATCTTTGCTATCATTTCCTTCATTTCTTTTGCATTTATTTCTGATCTGATCTTTATGATTTCTTTCCTTCTGCTAACTTTGGGTTTTTTTGTTGTTGTTGTTCTTCTTTCTCTGATTGCTTTAGGTGAAAGGTTAGATTTTTTATTTGAGATGTTTCCTGTTTCTTAAGATAGGATTGCATTGCTATAAACTTCCCTCTTAAAACTGCTTTGGCTGCATCCCATAGGTTTTGGGTCGTTGTGTCTCCATTGTCAATTTTTTCCAGGTATTTTTTGATTTCCTCTTTGATTTCTTCAGTGGTCACTTCGTTATTAAATAGTGTATTGTTTAGCCTCCATGTGTTTGTATTTTTTTACAGATCTTTTCCTGTAATTGATTTCTAGTCTCATAGCATTGTGGTCAGAAAAGATACTTCGTAAAAATTCAATTCTCTTAAATTTTCCAAAGCTTGATTTGTGACCCAAGATATGATCTGTCCTGGAAAATGTTCCATGAGCACTTGAGAAAAATGTGTATTCTGTTGTTTTTGGATGGGATGACCTATAAATATCAATTAAGTGCATCTTGTTTAATGTATCATTTAAAGCTTGTGTTTTCTTATTTATTTTCATTTTGAATGATCTTTCCATTGGTGAAAGCAGGGTGTTAAAGTCCCCTACTGAATGAATGTGTTACTGTTGATTTCCCCTTTTATGGCTGTTAGTATTTGCCTTATGTATTGAAGTGCTCCTATGTTGGGTGCATAAATAGTTACAATCGTTATATCGTCTTCTTGGATCGATCCCTTGATCATTATATAGTGTCCTTCTTTGTCTCTTGCAATAATCTTTATTTTAAAGTCTACTTGTCTGATATGGGAATTCCGACTCCAGGTTTCTTTTGATTTCCATTTGCATGGAATATCTTTTTCCATCCTCTCACTTTCAGTCTGTATGTGTCCCTAGGTCTGAAATGGGTCTCTTGTAGGCAGCATGTATATGGGTCTTGTTTTTGTATCCATTCAGCCAGTCTATGTCTTTTGGTGGGAGCATTTAATCCATTTACATTTAAGGTAATTATCGATATGTATCTTCCTATTCCCATTTTCTTAATTGTTTTGGGTTTGTTATTGTAGGTCTTTTCTTTCCATTGTGTTTCATGCCTAGAGAAGTTTCCTTTAGCATTTGTTGTAAAGCTGGTTTGGTGGTGCTGAACTCTCTCAGCTTTTGCTTGTCTGTTAATGTTTTAATTTCTCCATCAAATCTGAATGAGATCCTTGCTGGGTAGAGTAATCTTGGTTGTAGGTTTTTCTCCTTCATCACTTTAAATATGTCCTGCCACTGCCTTCTGGCTTGCAGAGTTTCTGCTGAAAGATCAGCTGTTAACCTTCTGGGGATTCCCTTGTGTGTTGTTTTTCCCTTGCTGCTTTTAATATGTTCTCTTTGTATTTAATTTTTGATAGTTTGATTAATATGTGTCTTGGCATGTTTCTCCTTGGATTTATCCTGTATGGGACTCTCTGTGCTTTCCAGACTTGATTAACTATTTTCTTTCCCGTATTAAGGAAGTTTTCAACTATAATCTCTTCAAATATTTTCTCAGTCCCTTTCTTTTTCTCTTCTTCTTCTGGAACCCCTATAATTCGAATGTTAGTGCATTTAATGTTGTCCCAGAGGTCTCTGAGACTGTCCTCAGTTCTTTTCATTCTTTTTTCTTTATTCTACTCTGCAGTAGTTATTTCCACTATTTTATCTTTCAGGTCACTTCTCCGTTCTTCTGCCTCAGTTATTCTGCTATTGATCCCATCTAGAGTATTTTTATTTTCATTTATTTTGTTGTTCATCATTGCTTGTTTCCTCTTTAGTTCTTCTAGGTCCTTGTTGAATGTTTCTTGCATTTTCTCTGTTCTATTTCCAAGATTGTGAATCATGTTTACTGTCATTATTCTGAATTCCTTTTTAGGCAGACTGCCTATTTCCTCTTCATTTGTTAGGTCTGGTGGGTTTTTATCTTGCTCCTTCATGTGCTGTGTGTTTTTCTGTCTTCTCATTTTGCTTATCTTACTGTGTTTGGGGTCTCCTTTTTGCAGGCTGCAGGTTCGTAGTTCCTGTTGTTTTGTTGTCTGTCCCCAGTGGCTAAGGTTGGTTCAGTGGGTTGTGTAGGCTTCCTGGTGGAGGGGACTAGTGCTTGTGTTCTGGTGGATGAGGCTGGATCTTGTCTTTCTGGTGGGCAGGTCCACGTCTCTTGGTGTGTTTTGGGGTGTCTGTGGCCTTATTATTATTTTAGGCAGCCTCTCTGCTAATGGATGAGGCTGTGTTCCTGGCTTGCTAGTTGTTTGTTATAGAGTGTCTAGCACTGTAACTTGCTGGTTGTTGAGTGAAGCTGTGTCTTGGTTTTGAGATGAAGATCTCTGGGAGATTTTCGCCATTTGACATTACGTGGAGCTGGGAGGTCTCTTTTGGACCAGTGTCCTGAAGTTGGCTCTCCCACCTCAGAGGCACAGCACTGACTCCTGGCTGCAGCACCAAGAACCTTTCATCCACCCGGCTCAGAATAAAAGGGAGAAATAGTAGAAAGAAAGAAAGAAAGAGGATAAAATAAAATAAGATAAAATATAAAGTTATTAAAATAAAAAATAATTAAGAAAAAATAGTTTTTAAGTAAGAAAAAACGGATGGACAGAACCCTAGGACAAATGGTGAAAGCAAAGCTATACAGACAAAATCTCACAGAGAAGAATGCACATACACACTCACAAAAAGAGGAAAAGGGGAAAAAAAAATATATCTTGTTCTCAAAGTCCACCTCCTCAATTTGGGATGATTTGTTGTCTATTCAGGTACTCCACAGATGCAGGGTACATCAAGTTGATTGTGGAGATTTAATCCACTGCTCCTGAGACTGCTAGGAGAGATTTCCCTTTCTCTTCTTTGTTCTCACAGCTCCCGGGGCTCAGCTTTGGATTTGGCTCCGCTTCTGCATGTAGGTCGCTGGAGGGTGTCTTTTCTTAGCTCAGACAGGACGGGGTTAAAGGAGCTGCTGATTCAGGGGCACCAGCTCACTCAGGCCAGGGGGAGGGAGGGGTACAGATGTGGGGCGAGCCTGCGGCAGCAGAGGCCAGTGACATTGCACCAGCCTGAGGCCCACCATGCGTTCTCCCAGGGAAGTTGTCCCTGGATCCCGGGACCCTGGCAGTGGTGGGCTGCACAGGCTCCCCGGAAGGGAGGTGTGGACAGTGACCTGTGCTCGCACACAGGCTTCTTGGTGGCGGCAGCAGCAGCCTTAGCATCTCCCGCCCGTCTCTGGGGTCCGCGCTCTTAGCTGCGGCTCGCGCCCGTCTCTGGAGCTCCTTTAAGCAGCGCTCTTAATCCCCTCTCCTCATGCACCAGGAAACAAAGAGGGAAGAAAAAGTCTCTTGACTCTTCGGCAGCTCCAGACTTTTCCCGGACTCCCTCCCGGCTAGCCGTGGTGCACTAACCCCTGCAGGCTCTGTTCACACTGGCAGTCCTCTCCCTGTGAGCTCTGGACGGAAGCCTGAGCCTCAGCTCCATCCCCACATGCCCCGGCGGTTGAGCAGACAAGCCTCTTGGGCTGGTGAGTGCCTGTCGGCACTGATCCTCTATGCGGGAATCTCCACGCTTTGCCCTCTGCACCCCTGTTGCTGTGCTCGGCTTCCGAAGCTCTCCCCCTCCACCACCCACAGTCTCTGCCCACGAAGGGGCTTCCTAGTGTGTGGAAACTTTTCCTCCTTCACAGCTCCCTCCCACTGGTGCAGGTCCCTTCGCTATTCTTTTGTCTCTGTTTTCTTTTTTCTTTTGCCCTACCCAGGTACGTGGGGAATTTCTTGCCTTTTGGGAGGTCTGAGGTCTTCTGCCAATGTTCAGTAGGTGTTCTGTAGGAGCTGTTCCACGTGTAGATGTATTTCTGGTGTATCTGTGGGGAGGAAGGTGATCTCCACGTCTTACTCTTCCGCCATCTTCCTCCTCCCTCCAAAATGTTATTATTATATTGGTCATTCTGTTACACATGTTCTATCCCATCTTCTTTCTATATCCAGATACCAATAATTCAGCAGGGCCCAACTCATTTGCTTCCTTCTTTGTAAATGCTTCCCACAACTGGAAATAACTCCCACCCGAAAATTCAACAGTGTTTTTCTGTCCCCGTGTTTTGTATATTTTGGCTTATCAAGTGTATCTCTCCTAGACCATAAGCTCCTAAGAGTAGAACTACTTCTAGTGAGCAATGCATTCCTCAGAGAAAATCCTCCAGTGCCAATAACTCAATGTTCCTGCCAATAGCAGGAATACAATAAATGTTTGCTTGCTTAATGTAGAAATGAATAATCATAGCTAACTCTTTTTGGAGGAGTGGACCCATGCTATTTCATGGAAGTGTGACTTTTATTTTTTCTTAAGAAATTGGACAAAAAAGACCCTGAAGTTTCAAGTGGTTAAGTAACTTGTATAAGGTCACACATTAAATGTCAAGACTAGACTCTCAAAATCATACTTCTAGCATAGACCTCTCCTTGAGCTCCAGTTCCATATATTCAACTGCCTTCTCTACATTTCCACTTGAGTGGTATATTTGGTATGGACTATCATGGACTCATATCAAGACTACTGATTTTGTTTAATAACTGGTTCCTTTACCGTACACTTTTATTCAACTTGTCCTACATTTATCTTTCTAAATCACCACCTGTAATATTGTCACCATCCTGCTCCTATATTTTCAGTGGCTACTATGAAAATAAACCCCATCTTCTCTCTCTGGCAACCAACAAATTGGTCTCAGCTGTGTCACCAATAAATTTCTCCAAATACTCCCCAACTTGTAGCCTCCATACCAAACAAACTAGTCTCTTCATTGCCTTTGAATATACCATGTGTATTTTTGCCTTTTTTCAGGAATTATACACAAGGTTCTACTTCAGTGGAACACACTTCTTATTCTGATCCACTTCTTAGAACCTAAAGTGACTGTACAATTTATCTTCCAAACGGGAACCCTTTGGTGGGGTTGGGGTGAGGCAGGTAAGAAGAGAAGTGATTACTCAGGGACTGTCTCAGGTAAACAATCATGTATAATTAACCTATTAATATCTATATATATTTTCATATCTATATCAAATGATATCTATATCTATATCAAATCTCACCTTTCCAGAAAAGTTTTTAGACTCCCTGGGCTTAAGTAATCATTTTCCCTTTTTAGAGCACTTTGCACATACACGTTGGAACCCAAAGATGAAGACCTGAATCCCAGCTCCTCTACTTATTAACTGTGTGGTCAGGAGCAGGCCACTTAAACTCTTGGATTTCTGTCCTCATTTGTAGGACTATTGTCTTCATTTCTTTTCCTCCCTGCAGTAGGATGATACATCCACATCCTTTGCCTTGTGACTTTGCATTGCTTGCCACTGTGGGTGGAACACACTTCCTCTTCCCACTGATGTTGGCCTTGGCCATGTGACTTGATTTGGCTGATGGAAGGTTAAGAGACATGACGTGAGCAGATACTTTAAGCATGCTTCCATGGTTCTATTTGCCTTCCTTTGTGCTCCTATGATCCACTCTGTGAATAACATGCCCCAAGAAGCTATAACTTTATCCTGGGCCTCAGAATGAAGACAAATGAATGAAGCTGAACCAAACCTAAATGGAAGGCTGCAGTCGAGAGTAACCCACTCAAAGCCAGGCAAGCCCACATGAGATCAGAGAAACAAAACCAACCCACAGATCAAATGTCAAGAGAAAAAATGCTTGAGGTTATAAGCCATTGACATTTGAGGATTGTCACATAGCGTAGTTTCAGCCAAAACTGAATAACATAACCATCTTACATACTTTTATAAAATAATACATTTATGTGAAGATGATTTTAGAAATTGAAAATTACAGTTCAAATGTTATTTATGATCATTACTCCTCAGTATTATGAGTTATTTTATATATATACTTCTCATCTCCACATTCTAAACTGTAAAATATTAGAGATAAGACCATTTTATATAAAAATAAAATAATTATATAATTATTTCATATATTTGCCAAGGTACCCTGCACAGGGCCTTACATGTCGAGCGTACAGGGAAGTGTTATATGGCTACTGTTTCCGCTCCTCCTCCTAAGTATGTTTGTGTCTTTGTTTTTGCTCTTTTTTTTTTTTTTTTTTTTTTTTTGCAGTACGTGGGCCTCTCACTGTTGTGGCCTCTCCCGTTGTGGCGCACAGGCTCCGGACGTGCAGGCTCAGCGGCCATGGCTCACGGGCCCAGCCGCTCCGCAGCATGTGGGATCTTCCCGGACCGGGGCACGAACCCATGTCCCCTGCATCGGCAGGTGGACTCTCAACCACTGCACCACCAGGGAAGCCCTGTTTTTGCTCTTTTAGATCTTTATTTTTTTTTTTATTTTCACAAGGCAGTATAAGATACGAAAAGGGTAGATTATCAAACCAAACAGGTGGATTTGAGACCTGCCTCAATGGCACCTTGGGCAAGTTGCTTAAACCCTCAAAGCTTTAACTTCTTTGTTTATAAACCAAATAATAATAGTAGTAGTAGTAGTAGTAGTAGTAGTGGTAGTAGTAGCAGTAGTAGTAGTAGTAATACATTTCTAAATTAAAATTACAATAAATAATTTAACACAGTGATTGTCACATCTTAAAGCACCAAGTAAATAGTAGTTTTTATTATATCATCCGTATATACTCCTTTCTCCTCTCCAGAAATTTCAAAGCAGAATTCTCAGACAATCCTACATTCTCTAGACAAGTGTAATTCTCTTTATTCTAGACAGACAGACACGTAGACACACACTCCTAGAACTCACAAGATTTTCCATAATTAGGTGGGGGAAAGGTGACAGGAAAAAGACATCTTGAAAGTCCTGCGTTCTCTCTTTGCTCTGTGGACTTGTTTCTGATATTTCCAATGCCCTGAAATAATTCACATTTCTATTTACCTAACTAGTGCTTAATCAATCTTCTGAGTTCTAAATTGAAAATATCTTCTGAGTTCTGCTTAGGGGACTCTGCCGAGTCTAGGTTAGGCACCTCTCTTATAAAAGAGCATCTCTTTTTGTTTTTTGCGGTACGCGGGCCTCTCACTGTTGTGGCCTCTCCCATTGCAGAACACAGGCTCCGGGGCCATGGCTCATGGGCCCAGCTGCTCCGCGGCATGTGGGATCTTCCCGGACCGGGGCATGAGCCCGTGTCCCCTGCATCGGCAGGCGGACTCCCAACCACTGCACCACCAGGGAAGCCCAGACCATCTCTCTTATAAAATCCTGGTAGAGGGCCCTTAAACAAGGAATTGGTATTGCTTTTTTTAAAAATTTAATTAATTTATCTATTTCTGGCTCTGTTGGATCTTTGTTGCTGAGTACGGGCTTTCTCTAGTTGCAGCAAGGGGCGGGGCTGCTCTTCGTTGCGGTGCGCGTGCTTCTTATTGCGGTGGCTTCTCTTGTTGCAGAGCACGGGCTCTAGGCATGCGGGCCTCAGTAGTTGCAGCATGCAGGTTCAGTAGTTGTGGCTCAAGGGCTCCAGAGAAAAGGCTCAGTAGTTGTGGCACATGGGCTTAGTTGCTCCGTGGCATGTGGGATCTTCCTGGACCAGGGAATTGAACCCATGCCCCTGCATTGGCAGGCAGATTCTGCCAATTGAGCCACCAGGGAAGTCCAAAATTGCTTTTTGACTTGTCAGTCTTCCCAACTGTACTATAAGGTCTTTGAGGGCACAGGCCATGTCATTCCTTTTCACCAGCATCTAGCACAGTCTTGACACATGCTAAGTGCTTAAAGACATGAGGTAAAAGAAAAAATGGAAGAAAGGAAGGGTGGAAAGGATGAAAAGAGAGAGACAGAGGCAAGAAAGAAAGGAGGAAAGAAATAAAAGGTTATTTTTATTTTCATTATTCCCTGAAAGGAATGTTCAAAGAACAAGACAGTTACTACAGCATCATTAAAACTCATTTCCACCCAAATCTACATTTTGCATCAAATCCCATGTCAGTGTGTTCTCTTCCTCTCATCAGAGTAATAGGTTGTATTTAAAATGTCAACTCAGCATAAAACCTATTTGGGGCAAAATGGACTCCAGGGAGATTGACTGAAATTCCCATTCTTCTCCTCCTGGTTCTCCTTCTGCTTCCTGTTCATTTTAGCAAAAAGCTCTGATCTGTTAAAAAAAAAAGAAAAAAGGTTGCAGCGGGGAACCTCTAGCAAAAGACACATATAGAACATGTGTCTCATCTGCTTTTTAATATTAAGTACAGGAAATTTTCAGCTTCATTCATTTAAAATACTTACTTGTGCTTCACATTTATGGCTAGGTATTAGAGATGAGAAGCCCAGATCTGGTTAGTAATGGGGGAAAAAGATTAGAAATAGAGCCATAGAAAAAGAAAGATGATCCAATGGAAAGTAGAAATAGAAGTCATCGTCTTAGAGTAATGTTTGTTCAGAGCTCTTCCGCTGTTTTAATCCTAAACTCTAAATGCTCCCTCTGAGCATGAACAGGAGAACAATCTAAATGATTTTCAGGTATGCGCTGGTACTGAGGAGTGGGACTGGAGTGATATCCCTCTGGAATTTGATGAAATCAAGTTGAAATTAAGATATGGTTATCAAACCAGCAATTCACATTTTTGGCTAAGGGGATGTTAATCAATAACATAAAGTAACAGGCTTCACTGTTCTTAATTTGACAAGTATTAGATAAGACTTCTCTGTGCTGCCTTTCTATTCTAATTTTTTAAATAAGCATCTTCAAAACTGATTCAAAGAATTCAAAGAAAAAGGAGTAGCAAAAACAGTTGGGGGAAAAAGGAAGAACTCAGCAATTTTAATTGTCCACATGGGTCATAAAAATGGAATTTTCTAAGGGACAGCTATCCAGTGCATTGGCCACAAAATACACAGATATCCCTAGTGATGCTATGTCAACGTACATTAACTTTTGCTGTATAGGTGGACTCAGTTCTCTTCACATACTTACTTCTCTGGTGTGTGCCTGGTAGACAGAAGTCTCTCAACAAATGTTAGTAAATGAATAAACACAAGATTGAATTAGTGATCTGCTTATTTATCATTAGGGCCAGGGCTGTTGCTGAATCCACAATTTGTAGTCATAGTTGATTCCTCTGATAGAGGTAAAACTTAATGAAGACAGCCTCACAGAGGAGGAGAGGCAGTTCCTGCCTGCTACCTGACAAGCTAAGCCACTTGCCTAAACCAATTCTGCAGCAACAAGTGCCCAGTGGACGGGGAAGACAGACGTACAGATGGCTGCCTGGATGCATCACGGGACGGAATTGCCACTACAGCCCATTGTTACATTTATTGCTGACAGTGTAATTAATTGGCTGACTCCTTGTTTTTCAATTGGTCACCCTCAATGGACAGCTGCACTGGGGGTTGTACTAATCGTGCCTGGGATGAGAGTATGCTCCGCGGGTGGGCCCAGCTCTGCAGCAGGGGCTTTGTGACGTCAACCCTGGACTGCTGTACAGAAGCGCGCGCTTCACTCTCCCAGGGCCCTGAACAGGCGTCCTCATGCCCAGGAAACACAGCATTTTTTTTTCTGAGTGTTCCTCTTTCTGAAGTATGATACAATGGAAACAAAACAAAACACTTCTTAGTTTCCTTTCCCAGTAAGAATTTCTTAAATATAGACTGAAATATCAGCTTTAATAATCACTGTAGAAAAAGATTACAGTAACTTCGTTAGATTTTATCCAAATTATCAAGTAAAAAGAGAAGCTAGAGTTCATGTGGAGGCATCAAAAAGCTCTTTTAACTCATCTCTGTGTCCAGCAATCATGTATATATTTTGATTTTTATACTGTGGAAAATGATCTTTATTTTGTGTACAGTATGATGAGGATTAAATAACACTCACAGGATATTTTCATCAAAGAATTCTAAGGGAATTTTTACAGTGAGAAAGCCTCATATATCAAGCACAGGTTCATCAGGTAATAACACAAGACTGGAGTCATGGCTCAGGCAACAATCTTTCCACTGGTCTCCTGCCCCTCTTTCTTCACCTGTAAAATGAGTCATTGCACTTCAGTGACCTTACTTCCACTTGACTAACTTCCAGAAAGTCATGTGGCAGCTCTGTTCCCTAGGGTTTAATCTGTAAAATCAGAGAACTAAACTCAGTGAATCTCTAACATTCTGTGACCTTACCTGGATATTGCGGCAAATAGAAATTTCAATATATTCCACAAATTAATAAAAATATGTGCATATACATTATAAGGGCATGCATTAACTAAAAATGCAAGTAATTCTTGACTTGTTTTTTAATCACAAATATCAGTGTCCATGATTTGACAGCTTGCTTATGAAAAAGTCCCTTACATGTTCCTTTTTCTGGTTTGCTAATTTTCCATTCTGTATTCCAAGGCAGGCCAATAATTGCAATGAAATCAGGTTAAACATTGATCTTCCACCCTGACATTGCATTAACTTTTCTAACAAACATCTTCACTGTGTCAACCAGCACTGTGTTTACATATTGAGCCCAGCAACCAATTGTCTTGCTTCTTTTAGATGCTTTTGAATTCTGGAAGGAATCTTCTCTGAAAGACTAGAATCGTGCATCTGCCGTGCCTTTCAATTTTGTATTTCGGATTAACTGCTCCTTTTCCTCCACGTTCTGAAGGCCTTCTAAGACATTTCCTCCCCAGTTCATCTGGTAAGTGCCTGCTCCGGCTGTCACTCTTTAGTGAATTCATGTCTTTTCTCCTATGTTTCTTGTGCCACTCTTGTTATCTGGAGTCAGGATTCTGAGCTCTGACCTCCCTCCTTGTCCTGCTGCCCAGGAGAATTGAAGGCAGACCCTCAGACCTCTAATATTCTAGATTTTTGAAGATCCAGTTTTGGCTGGGATGAGGCCAGGATTGGGGTGGAAATAAGCACTGAATTTTTTTTTTTTATTTACAGCCTTCTGAAAATTAACTATTTCTGTTCAGATTCACGGGCTGAGTAAAAGTATTAACCAGTAAATGTGCCTAAAGAGCCCTGATCAAACACTCTATTTTTAATGCTGTGAAGAATACATGCTTAGGGAATACTTTTCCTAGCAAACTGAGCCAATGCTGCTTGCTTCACTAGAACTACAGGCGAAAGATGATTACCAGAGAGGCTGGGGAGAAATTGCCCCATGATGTGAAGCAAAGCCTTCATTCATGAACGATTTCTTGTCTCTGAATGTGGAAAAAAATAGATCATAAAGTGTGGGTCTGGGATTCTAAAGGATATTTAATACCTCATTCCTGGAGATGTGGTCTGAAATTTAAAGTCTGTAATCACTGGTCAGGTGAGAAAAGATGCTCCAAGATTCCCCTTATTTTAATATTTATTTATTAATTTATTTATTTGGCTGCACCATGTCCTGGTTGCAACATGCGGGATCTTTGTTGCCGTGTGCAGGATGTTTTAGTTGCAGCATGAGGGATTCCTTAGTTGCAGCATGCAGGATCTTTTAGTTGCAGCATGCGGGCTCTTAGTTGCAGCATGCAATGTCTAGTTCCCTGACCAGGGATCGAACCCGGACCCCCTGCATTGGAGTGCATAGTCTCAACCACTGGACCACCAGGGAAGTCCCTTTCCTTATTTTAACAAAAATATCTAAGAGTATCTGCCAATATCATGGATCTCTGGGAAAACATCCTATCCAGACCCACAGAATCAGATCAACCAACCACAAATCAAAATAGCTATAATGAAAACTTCATTAGACTAACTCTCACCACTTGCCAAGAGGGTATTTACACCAGGCACTGTACTAAGTGCTTAACATATCTCATGTGTGATCCTCATAAAGCTATATCATGTACACATGGATATTCCTATTTTATGGACAGGAAAGAAAGTCTCCGATGGACTAAGTAACTTCTCCACAGTCACACATCTACCACACTTACCAGGATTAAGCCCAAATCTGCACAACTCCACAAGTTCCTAGCCATTCTATGCTCCTGCAGAATAGCCACGCCAGTGGAGAGCAGGGGAGAATAGGGGTGCAGACACAATGACAGCCTTATCATAGCATCCCATATAGGCAGAGTTCCTTATTCCAAGTGAGCTTTGCTCCTGCCCTCATAGCACCTTGCATAGACTTATGTCAATTCTTTCGACTCATGGTATTGCCGTTTATAGTTTGGGGGCTGGAGAGAGAGAAAAATGAAAGAATGGATTTCTAAATATTGGCTCTCTCATTTTATTAGGTTGCCTTGAACAAGTTACTGAATCTCATCCTAATATTGTAACTACAAATGGGAATAAAACTACTCCTCAGTGTGTGCTTATAAAAAGATAATAAAATCAAAGGACTATAGACTAATCCCTTTGCATGTGTAGGCACTTTTTTAATGACCCCCTTCTTACATTTCAATCTTGCCCAATATCCCATGACCTCTTCAGAGCAGGGACCATAGAGTATCCACATGCATGTCTCCAGATAAAATGCTTAGCACATAGTTGGTGCTCAGTGACTTAAAATGATTGGTATATATTGAGAATTAGTTTGTTTGCAACTCTAAGAGCTGTTGTAAAACTTTAGGTTTTAGTGTATATATTTTTTGATTTTTAAAAAATGCATTCTTCACATTCTCCCTTATATATTATGGTCAGTCTCTTGGGCTCTCTAGAAGAGAGCATTTTCCAGCTTTCTTTGAGTCTTAAGTCAAGAGAATTAGAACACCCCATAAAAATAACACAGGCATCTCTGACAAAGGACCTGCTTCTGCCAATAGGTTGATTTTGCATTTCACAACTAATTTCACATATCAGTTTATACTAAATCATTTATTCATCCATTCATTCACTAAACACCCATCCATTGATGTCTATATTATCCTAGTGATAACAATGTAAATAGGACTAATCTCTGCCCTGAAAATGTTTATAGTTTAGTGATATGAAACATATATGAACAAATCATTTAAAATTGAGTATGGTAATTTCCACAACATATATGAAAAAAGGATTATGAGAGAAAAGGGCACATGGTGACACCTTCAAACTTCGTTTCACTTCTGTTACTGAAAGTTACTTTTTCATCCCAGAATTACATTTCTATTCTTCCCCCTGCCTCCATATTTTTCAGTAAACTTTTGATAATTTTCTCTCTTTAAAATAACTTATATGTAAGGATTTTTTCCCTTCTTTTTGTGCTTTTTCTCTTTAAATAACAGAAAATTTGGCTTTTATCAAGTATCACTAAACTCTTCTATTTCTTTGCACATTAGGTATGCAACTGCACTGTGAAGAGATGCTTTCCAAAATTTTGTCTCCTTTACTTTCAAATACCTAAAATGAAAAAAAATCTGTATCCTGTATGAGGATATTTTATTTAACTAGGATACATATATTAGCCAGGTATTTATCTTAAATTCCTTTTGCCATCGTCAGCCTAATATGTTTACTTCTATACCAGACTTTGTTTACCAAGTTCACACCCTAGTCAACTATTTCCATCATATATATTTATATATCAACTGCTGCGTAGAAATCTACCCCAAAACTTAGGGACTTAACAGTCTGTCACCATTCTGTGAGTAGATTGGACTCAGTTGGATGGTTTATCCACATGACATCAACTAGGGCTATAGTCATATGGGGGCTTGAATGGGCTATAATATCCAAGGTTGCTCCCTCACATGGCTGGCAGCTGTTGCTAGCTGTTGGCTGAGAACTGCTGGCAAGTAGGTCTCTTAAGTTTTCCTCCATATGACCTCTCAATGTGTCTGGTTTCTAAAAGGGAGTACCCTAAGTGTGAACATTTCAAGGGTAGAGAAGCAGAAACTGATGGTCTCTCAATGCCTCCTTTTCTGCACTCTGTTGATCAAAAGCCATCCAGATTCAAGGGGTGGAGAAATAAATGCTCCTCTTAACATGATATGCAGTTCATGGAGAGGAGGGATTGGTTGGTCATTTTAAGATTGACTATTATATCTATATACTAGTTAGCTTCTAGTATTTTCTGCAAAAATGATTCCCTTCTCCATTTTCCTTCTGTACATTTTCCTTCTATATGTGATAATTTAAAATCAGTGATCTCTTTCTCTGTACTAACCTAAACATATAGTTGATTGTGTTTGTTTTATGTCTTTGATGAATATATTATGTTTTATATTTAGAATTCTAAGCTCTAACTCCCTCTTTATCTTCTGCTCTGGAATTAAAGAGAAGCCTTCAGACCTGAAATATACCAAAGGCTGCAATGGGGCGGTATGGGAAGTGGATGGTGAGATTTTCTTGTAAGTATTACTTTTCTTTTTCAGTTCATATATTTTGAATTCTTAAAAAAATAGATATAAAATGCTTTATTACATTTCTGTTATAGTCTCAATTGTAAAAATAAATACCCAAACTCTAACAAATTTGGCTAAGTAAAATATTACATAACATTAATGCACAGAAGGTGGGGAGAAGGAATACATTCTGGACTTCCCTTCTCTTTAAGTTTTTTGAAAGAGAACACTGACTGAAAGTCTGGGTGACCCAAGCATGGACTTCATTGGAGTAAACCAGTAAGCAAGATGTATAAAAAATGCTATCAAGATAATCAGATAAAATTATTAAAGAGGAAAGAAGATATTTTGCATCTCATTTGCATAGAGAAACATCTTAAATAAGCCCTCTGAAGCCTGAGAACCCCTAGGTGAGGAGAATATGCATTATTCCAGATCAGAACTAAAGATACAAGGAAGGAGGATGACCTCATGTGGCTTTCCTGTCTAGAGATATGTAAAAACAAATGTTACAACTATGAATTTGACATTAATCATGGGGAAATTTAACAAATGAAAATTACACATTACTGATGGATCTCTTTGTGAAACTTGTTGGATTTCCATGCCATTTTTTCATTCACTGATCATACAGTAAGGATACTGGGTCATTAATTATAGGCATACACAAAAAGTAGTGTTTCTACTGTGTAAGTTCTTTTTTTTTTTTTTTTCTAATGGGTAAGTTATACCTGGATATTATTTAAATTGAAAATCTGTGTTAGTGTATTGAAGCAACATTATGTCTGTATAGTAGTTATAATTAGAATTTTGTTATAAGTGGACAAGAAGGAAATATACATTATCATTATATTTAGACATGCAACCTATACAATAAGAAAGACAGTGATGATGGTAACTACATACTGCTTAGCATTGATTTCTTATTTGCTGCAAGGAGGGAAATCCAGAGGGGACTTAGAGATGGAACCTGGGAGATAAGAAGCCCACACAGTAAAAGATGAGAGCTTGATATGAGGAGACTGGTCATTCAGCATTTGCTTTTACTAGACTATTTTAGAAAAGACATGATACTACTAGTGGGAACAAATATAGCATAGTAATTTTGGGCACTGGTTCTGGAGACTACCAAATCACTTACTAACTCTCAATGCCTTTTTGAATGTCTATAAGATGGAGATAAAAATTTGGACCTCAAATTTTACATGATGTAAGGTGTATGAACAAAAATTGTCAAGATATTTGCTATTTTTAAATAAGAATTGTAGAATCACAAATGTTTCTGTGTAACATATATCAACTTTAAAGAGAGAAAATCTTGAAAGAAGCCAGAGGAGAGGAAAAAAAAAACCTTCCTTACAAAGGAACAAGAGTAATAATATATAGCAAATCACTGCAGAAACCATGCAGGCAAGAGAGTGGGGTAAATTTTTCTTTTAATTTAAAATGTTGAAAGAAAAAAATCACTAACCTAAAATTCTATATCCAGTAAACTTATTTTCCAAAAGTGAAGAAGTAACATCTTTCCCAAACAAACAAAAATTGAGGTAATTCCTCTCCAGCAGAAGAATAGTGCTTACCTCATATTGTATGGGAACCTGAGGGAGTTGACATGTATTGGAAGATGTTTTAGAAGACTATTTTAGGAGAAGAGAGGGATATAGGCAAGAATCTCAACTCTACATAAAGAAAGGATAAAAGAGAAGAAATAATGAAGGTAAAATTTTTTTTTTCTCAATTGAGCTACAAAAACCTTTATTAAAGTAATAATAGTAATAATGCTTCGGGTAATTATAGTCTGTAAATAAATAAAAACAGCAATATCACAAGGAATGGGAGGGAGGAATTGTGAATACTCTGTAAGTTATTTGTACTATACTTGAAGTAGTACAGTATTATTTGAAAGTGGAATTAGATTGGTTAAAAACCAATATACAGCTATGCTAATAGAGAAGAGAAAATGGAACCATATATAATGTTCAATTAAACAAGAAAAAGCCAGAAAAAGAGGAAAAAAAGAATGAATGTAACAAATAGAAAATAATTATAATCATGGCAAATATTTATCCAACTATATCAGTATTACTTTAAATGTGAATGGTCTAATAACACCAATTAAAAGACAGATTTTTAGAATACATAAAAAATAACCTATTTACCATCGCATCAAAACAAAGAATAAAATACATAGGAATAAGGCTACCTAAAAGACCTATACTCAGAAAACTATAAGGTACTGGTAAAAGAAATAAATAAAAGATGACACAAATGGAGAGATATACCATGTTCTTGGATTGGACTATACTTGGACTATACTACCCAAAGCAATCTACAGATTCAATGCAATCACTATCAAATTACCAATGGCATTTTTCACAGAATTAGAACAATTTGTTTTTAGAATTTATGGAAACGCAAAAGACCACGAATGGCCAAAGCAATCTTGAGAAAGAAAAACAGCTGGAGGATTCAGGCTCCCTGACTTCAGACTATACTACAAAGATACAGGCATCAAAACAGTATGGTACTAGCACAAAAAACAGAAACATATATCAGGGGAACAGGATAGAAAGCCCAGAGATAAACCCATGAACTGTGGTCACCTAATCTATGATAAAGGAGGCAAGAATATACAACTGAGAAAAGACAGTCTCTTCAATAAGTGATGCTGGGAAAACTGGACAGCTACATGTAAATGAATGAAAGTAGAACATTCCCTGACACCATACACAAAAATAAACTCAAAATGGATTAAAGACCTAAATGTAAGACCAGATACTGTAAAACTCTTAGAGGAAAACATAGGCAGAATACCCTTTGACATAAATCACAGCAAGATCTATATCCAGTAAACTTATTTTCCAAATAAAAGTAAAAACAAAAGTGAACAAATGGAACCTAATTAAACTCAAAAGTTTTTGCACAGCAAAGGAGACCATAAACAAAACAAAAAGACAACCCTTGGAATGGGAGAAAATATTTGCAAATGAAGCAACTGACCAGGGATTAATCTCCAAAATATACAAACAGCTCATGCAGCTCAATATAAAAACAAACAAACAAACAACCCAATCCAAAAATGGACAAGAGATCTAAATAGACATTTCTCCAAAGACATACAGATGGCCAAAAAGCACATAATTAGTGATGTTGAGCATCTTTTCATCAGAGAAATGCAAATTAAAACTACAATGAGGTATCACCTCACACAGGTCCAAATGGCTATTATCAAAAAACCTACAAACAATAAATGTGGGAGAGGGTGTGGAGAAAAAGGAACCTTCTTGCACTGTTGGTGGGAATGTAAATTGATACAGCCACTATGGAGAACAGTATGGAGAACTGTCTTTAAAAACTAAAAATAGAGCTAGCATTTGATCCAGCAATCCCACTCTTGGGCATATATCCAGAGAAAACCATAATTTGAAAAGATAGGCCCAGAACGGAGCCCGCATTTCCACAGAGCTGGAACTCCCACAGCTTGGGGTCTCTTCCCTCCACCATCACGGAACTGCCCCGGAGGCTGAGGGGAGGGCGGCCTCACTGAGGCTGCCGTCTCTGGAGGGGCCCCGGCAGCCGAAGGCGCGACAGTCCTGCGAATGGCGGGCCGGAGTGGGCCCCAACAAGGGTCCCCCTGCCCAATGTCATTGGAGTCAACAGATCAAAACTGAGTTTAGTTCAGAAGCAAAGGAAAATTTATATTTTGATCAGAGAATGGAGAGGAGTTGCCAGGCTACCACCTGCTAAACAAGAGGATGTGTCACCCATACCTGCTGCTGGAATTTCTCCCCGGGCAGAGGGAAGAGGGGAAGATGGCGGAAGAGTAAGACACGGAGATCACCTTCCTCCCCACAGATGCACCGGAAATACGTCTACACGTGGAACAACTCTTACAGAACACCTACTGAACGCTGGCAGAAGACCTCAGACCTCCCAAAAGGCAAGAAACTCCCAACGTACCTGGGTAGGGCAAAAGAAAAAGAGAAAAAACAGAGACAAAAGAATAGGGACGGGACCTGCACCAGTGGGAAGGAGCTGTGAAAGACGAAAGATTTCCACCCCTTCGCGGGCAGAGACTACAGGTGGCGGAGAGGGGAGCTTCAGAGACGCGGAGGATAGCGCAGCAACAGGGGTGCGGAGGGCAAAGCAGGGAGATTCCCGCACAGAGGATCGGTGCCGACCGGCACTCAACAGCCAGAGAGGCTTGGCCGGGGCGGGCAGGGCTGTGAGCTGGGGCTCGGGCTTTGGTCAGAGCGCAGGGAGAGGACTGGGGTTGGCAGCATGAACACAGTCTGAAGGGGTTAGTGCACCACGGCTAGGCTAGCCGGGAGGGAGTCCGGTAAAAGGTCTGGAGCTGCCGAAGAAGCAAGAGACTTTTTCTTTCCTCTTTGTTTCCTGGTGCGCTAGGAGAGGGGATTAAGAGCGCTACTTAAAGGCGCTCCAGTGATGGGCGCGAGCCTCGGCTAAAAGCGTGGACCCCAGAGACTGGCAGGAGACTCTAAGGCTGCTGCTGCCGCCACCAAGAAGCCTGTGTGCGAGCACAGGTCACTATCCACACCTCCCTCCTGGGGAGCCTGTGCAACCCGCCACTGCCAGGGTCCCGGGATACAGGGACAACTTCCCCGGGAGAATGCACGGCGCGCCGGCCTCTGCCGCCGCAGGCTCACCCCGCACTCCGTGCCCCTCCCTCCCCCCGGCCTGAGTGAGCCAGAGCCCCCGAATCAGCTGCTTCTTTAACCCCGTCCTGTCTGAGCGAAAAACAGATGCCCTCCGGCGACATACACGCAGAGGCAGGGCCAAATCCAAAGCTGAGCCCCTGGGAGCTGTGAGAACAAAGAAGAGAAAGGGAAATCTCTCCCAGCAGCCTCAGAAGCAGCGGATTAAAGCTTCACAATCAACTTGATGTACCCTGCATCTGTGGAATATATGAATAGACAATGAATCATCCCAAATTGAGGAGATGGACTTTGAGAGCAAGATTTATGATTTTTTCCCCTTTTCCTCTTTTTGTGAGTGTGTATGTGTATGCTTCTGTATGAGATTTTTCTCTGTATAGCTTTGCTTCTACCATTTGTCCTAAGGTTCTGTCTGTTTTTGTTTTTAAATTTTTTTCGTAATAATTATTTTTTTAATTTAATAACTTTATTATATTTTACTTTATCTTCTTTCTTTCTTTTTTCCTTCTTTCCCTCCTTCCTTCCTGCCATTGCCCCTCCCTCCTTTCTTTCTTTCCTTCTTTTCTTGTCCTTCCTTCCTTCCTTCCTTTCTTTCTTTCTTCCTACTTCTAATTCTTTCTCTCTACTTATTCTCCCTTTTATTCTGAGCTGTGTGGATGAAAAGCCCTTGGTATTGCAGCCAGGAGTCAGTGCTGTGCCTCTGAGGTGGGAGAGCCAACTTCAGGACATTGGTCCACAGAGACCTCCCAGCGCCACATAATATCAAATGGCAAAAATCTCCCAGAGATCTCCATCTCAACACCAGCACCCAGCTCCACTCAATGACCAGCAAGCTACAGTGCTGGACATCCTATGCCAAACAACGAGCAAGACAGGAACACAACCCCACCCATTAGCAGAGAGGCTGCCTAAAATCATAATAAGTCCACAGACACCCCAAAACACACCACCAGATGTGGACCTGCCCACCAGAAAGACAAGATCCAGCCTCATCCACCAGAACACAGGCACTAGTCCCCTCCACCAGGAAGCCTACACAACCCACTTAACCAACCTGAGCCACTGCGGACAGACACCAAAAACAACGGGAACTACGAACCTGCAGTATGCAAAAAAGAGACCACAAACACTGTAATATAAGCAAAATGAGAAGACAGAAAAACACACAGCAGATGAAGGAGCAAGATAAAAACCAACCAGACCTAACAAATGAAAAGGAAATAGGCAGTTTGCCTGAGAAAGAATTCAGAATAATGATAGTAAATATGCTCCAAAAACTTGGAAATAGAATGGACAAAATGCAAGAAACATTTAACAAGGACCTAGAAGAATGAAAGATGAAACAAATAACGATGAACAACACAAAAAATGAAATGAAAAGTACTCTAGATGGGATCAATAGCAGAATAACTGAGGCAGAAGAATGGAGAAGTAACCTGGAAGATAAAATATTGGAAATAACTCCTGCAGAGCAGAAAAAGAAAAAAGAATGAAAAGAACTGAGGACAGTCTCAGAGACCTCTGGGACAACATTAAACGTGCCAGAATTCAAATTATAGGGGTTCCAGAAGAAGAAGAGAAAAAGAAAGGGACTGAGAAAATATTTGAAGAGATTATAGTTGAAAACTTCCCTAATATGGGAAAGGAAATAGTTAATCAAGTCCAGGAAGCACAGAGAGTCCCATACAGGATAAATACAAGGAGAAATATGCCAAGACATATATTAATCAAACTGTCAAAAATTAAATACAAAGAAAGCGTATTAAAAGCAGCAAGGGAAAAACAACAAATAACACACAAGGGAATCCCCAGAAGGTTAACAGCTGATCTTTCAGCAGAAACTCTGCAAGCCAGAAGGGAGTGGCAGGAGATATTTAAAGTGATGAAGGAGAAAAACCTGCAACGAAGATTACTCTACCCAGCACAGATCTCATTCAGATTTGATGGAGAAATTAAAACCTTTACAGACAAACAAAAGCTGAGAGAGTTCAGCACCACCAAACCAGCTTTACAACATATGATAAAGGAACTTCTCTAGGCAAGAAACACAAGAGAAGGAAAAGACATACAATAACGAACCCAAAATAATTTAGAAAATGGGAATAGGAAGATACATATCGATAATTACCTTAAATATAAATGGACTAAATGCTCCCATCAAAAGACACAGATTGAATAAATGGATACAAAAACAAGACCCATATATATGCTGTCTACAAGAGACACACTTCAGACCTAGAGACACATACAGACTGAAAGTAAGGGGATGGAAGAAGATATTCCATGCAAATGGAAACCAAAAGAAAGCTGGAGTAGCAATTCTCATGTCAGACAAAATACACTTTAAAATAAAGACTATTAGAAGAGACAAAAAAGACACTACATAATGATCAAGGGATCGATCCAAGAAGAAGATATAACAATTGTAAATATTTATGCACCCAACATAGGAGCACCTCAATACATAAGGCAAATACTAACAGCCATAAAAGGGGAAATCGACAGTAACACATTCAGAGTAGGGGACTTTAACACCCCACTTTCACCAATGGACAGATCATCCAAAATGAAAATAAATAAGGAAACACAAGCTTTAAATGACACATTAAACAAGATGGACTTAATTGATATTTATAGGACACTCCATGCAAAAACAACAGGATACACATTTTTCTCAAGTGCTCATGGAACATTCTCCAGGATAGATCATATCTTGGGTCACAAATCAAGCCTTGGTAAATTTAAGAAAATTGAAATTGTATCAAGTATCTTTTCCGACCACAATGCTATGAGACTAGTTATCAATTACAGGAAAAGATCTGTAAAAAATAAAAACACATGGAGGCTGAACAATACACTACTTAATAACGAGGTGATCACTGAAGAAATCAAAGAGGAAATTAAAAAAATACCTAGAAACAAATGACAATGGAGACACGATGACCAAAAACCTATGGGATGCAGCAAAAGCAGTTCTAAGAGGGAAGTTTATAGCAATACAAGCCCACCTTAAGAAACAGGAAACATCTCGAATAAACAACCTAACCTTGCACCTCAAGCAATTAGAGAAAGAAGAACAAAAAAACCCCAAAGCTAGCAGAAGGAAAGAAATCATAAAAATCAGATCAGAAATAAATGAAAAAGAAATGAAGGAAGTGATAGCAAAGATCAATAAAACTAAAAGCTGGTTCCTTGAGAAGATAAAATAAATAGATAAACCATTAGCCAGACTCATCAAGAAAAAAAGGGAGAAGACTCAAATCAATAGAATTAGAAATGAAAAAGGAGAAGTAACAACTGACACTGCAGAAATACAAAAGATCATGAGAAATTACTACAAGCAACACTATGCCAATAAAATGGACAACCTGGAAGAAATGGACAAATTCTTAGAAATGCACAACCTGCCAAGACTGAATCAGGAAGAAATAGAAAATATGAACAGACCAATCACAAGCACTGAAATTGAAACTGTGATTAAAAATCTTCCAACAAACAAAAGCCCAGGACCAGAAGACTTCACAGGTGAATTCTTTCAAACATTTAGAGAAGAGCTAACACCTATCCTTCTCAAAATCTTCCAAAATATAGCAGAGGGAGGAACACTCCCAAATTCATTCTACGAGGCCACCATAACATTGATACCAAAATCAGACAAGGATGTCTCAAAGAAGGAAAACTACAGGCCAATATCACTGATGGACACAGATGCAAAAATCTTTAACAAAATACTAGCAAACAGAATCCAACAGCACATTAAAAGGTTCATACACCATGATAATGTGGGGTTTATCCCAGGAATGCAAGGATTCTTCAATGTATGGAAACCAATCAACGTGATATACCATATTAACAAATTAAAGGAGAAAAAACATATGATCATCTCAATAGATGCAGAGAAAGCTTTTGACAAAATTCAACACCAATTTATGATAAAAACCCTGCAGAAAGTAGGCATAGAGGGAACTTTCCTCAACATAATAAAGGCCATATATGACAAACCCACAGCCAACGTCATCCTCAATGGTGAAAAACTGAACACATTTCCACTAAGATCAGGAACAAAACAAGGTTGCCCACTCTCACCACTCTTATTCAACATAGTTTTGGAAGTTTTAGCCACAGCAATCAGAGAAGAAAAAGAAATAAAAGGAAATGAAATCAGAAAAGAAGAAGTAAAGCTGTCACTGTTTGCAGATGACATGATACTATACATAGAGAATCCTAAGGATGCTACCAGAAAACTATGAGAGCTAAGCAATGAATTTGGTAAAGTAGCAGGATACAAAATTAATGCACAGAAATCTCTGACATTCCTATACACTAATGATGAAAAATCTGAAAGTGAAATTCAGAAAACACTCCCATTTACCATTGTAACAAAAAGAATAAAATATCTAGGAATAAACCTACCTAAGGAGACAAAAGATCTGTATGCAGAAAATTATAAGACACTGATGAAAGAAATTAAAGATGATACAAATAGTTGGAGAGATATACCATGTTCTTGGATTGGAAGAATCAATACTGTGAAAATGACTCTACTACCCAAAGCAATCTACAGATTCAATGCAATCCGTATCAAACTACCACTGGCATTTTTCACAGAACTAGAACAAAAAATTTCACAATTTGTATGGAAACACAAAAGACCCCAAATAGCCAAAGCAATCTTGAGAATGAAAAACAGAGCTAGAGGAATCAGGCTCCCGGACTTTAGACTATACTACAGAGCTACAGTAATCAAGACAGTATGGTACTGGCACAAAAACAGAAAGATAGATCAATGGAACAGGATAGAAAGCCCAGAGATAAACCCTCACACATATGGTCTCCTTATCTTTCATAAAGGAGGCAGGAATGTACAGTGGAGAAAGGACAGCCTCTTCGATGAGTGGTGCTGGGAAAACTGGACAGGTACATGTAAAAGAATGAGATTAGAACACTCCCCAACACTATACACAAAAATAAGCTCAAAAGGGATTAAAGACCTAAATGTAAGGCCAAAAACTATCAAACTCTTAGAGGAAAATATAGGCAGAACACTCTATGACATAAATCACAGCAAGATCCTTTTTGACCCACCTCCTAGAGAAATGGAAATAAAAACAAAAATGAACAAATGGGACCTAATGAAATTTCAAAGCTTTTGCACTGCAAAGGAAACGATAAACAAGACAAAAAGACAACCCTCAGAATGGGAGAAAATATTTGCAAATGAAGCAACTGACAAAGGAGTAATCTCCAAAATTTACAAGCAGCTCATGCAGCTCAATAACAAAAAAACAAACAACCCAATCCAAATATGGGCAGAAGACCTAAATAGACATTTCTCCAAAGAAGTCAGACTACCAACAAACAGTTAAAGGAATGCTGAACATCATTAATCATTAGAGAAATGCAAATCAAAACTACAATGAGATATCATCTCATACCAGTCAGAATGGCCATCATCAAAAAATCTAGAAACAATATATGCTGGAGAGGGTATGGAGAAAAGGGAACAGTCTTGCACTGCTGGTGGGAATGTGAATTGGTACAGCCACTATGGAGAACAGTATGGAGGTTCCTTAAAAAACTACAAATAGAACTCCCATATGACTCAGCAATCCCACGACTGGGCATATACCCTGAGAAAACCATAATTCAAAAAGAGTCATGTACCAAAATCTTCATTGCAGCTCTATTTACAATAGTCCAGAGATGGAAACAACCTAAGTGCCCAGCATCGGATAAATGGATAAAGAAGATATGGCACATATATACAATGGAATATTACTCAGCCATATAAAGAAAGGAAATGGAGCTATTTGTAATGAGGTGGATAGACCTAGAGTCTGTCATACAGAGTGAAGTAAGTCAGAAAGAGAAAGACAAATACCATATGCTAACACATATATATGGAATTTAAGAAAAAGAAATGTCATGAAGAACCTAGGGGTAAGACAGGAATAAAGACACAGACCTAATAGAGAATGGACTTGAGGATATGGGAAGGGGGAAGGGTGAGCTGTGACAAAGCGAGAGAGTCATGGACATATATACACTAACAAACGTAAGGTAGATAGCTAGTGAGAAGCAGCCACATAGCACAGGGAGATCAGCTCGGTGCTTTGTGACCGCCTGGAGGGGTGGGATAGGGAGGGTGAGAGGGAGGGAGACACAAGAGGGAAGAGATATGGGAACATATGTATATGTATAACTGATTAATTTTGTTATAAAGCAGAAACTAACAAACCATTGTAAGAAATTATACCCCAATAAAGATGTTTAAAAAAAAAATAAGATACATGTACCCCAATGTTCATTGTCGCACTATTTACAATAGCCAGGACATGGAAGTAACCTAAATGTCCTCCAACAGAGGAATGGATAGCGAAGATGTGGTACATATATACAATGGAATATTACTCAGAAATAAAAAAAGAATGAAATAATGCCATTTGCAGCAACATGGATGGACATTTAGATTCTCATACTAAGTGAAGTAACTCAGACAGAGAAAGACAAATATGATATTGCTTATATGTGGAAGCTAAAAAAGAACAGTGTACAAATGAACTTATCTACAAAGCAGAAATAGAGTTTCAAATGTAGAAAACAAACTTATGTTTACCACGGGATAAGGGGAGGGAGGGTTAAATTGGGAGATTGGGATTGATATATACACACTACTATATATATAATAAGGATCAACTATATAGCACAGGGAAGTCTACTCAAATCTCTATAATGACCTATATGGGAAAAGAATCCAAAGAGTTGATATATGTATATGTATAACTGATTCACTTTGCTGTACAGCAGAAACTAACACAACATTGTAAATCAACTCTACTCCAATTAAAAAAAAAAACACCTGTATGTCTTTATAAGAAGCACACTTTAAATATAAGCACTCATGTAAATTAAAAGTAAAGGAATGAAGAATGATACATCATCTTAACACTACTAAAGGAAAGCTGGAGTATCTATTTTAATTTCAGAGCAAGAAAATTTATCAAGGATAAAGAGGGACACTACATACCAAAAAAAGGATCTCCAAGAAGATATAACTATTTTACTGTGTATGCACCTAACAACAGAACATCAAAATATGAGGGAAAACTAATCAAACTGAAAGTAGAAATACACAAATCCACTATTGTAATTGGAGACTTCATCACCTCTCAGTAATTGATAAGATACCACAGGCAGAGAAACCAATAAGAACACTGTTGATCTAAACAACACTATCAGTAAATTTGATCTAACTGACATTCATAGAAAACTCTACCCAGTAAGAGCAGAATACACATTTTTGTCAAGCTCACGTGGATCAGTAAGCTAGACCACATTCTAGGCTGTAAAATGCACCTTATTAAAGTTAAAGGCATAAGACTCATACAAAGTATGTTCTCAGATGACAATAGGATTATAAATCAATAACAAAATAATCCTCAAACATTGGAGATTAAATAAACATATTTCTAAATAACACATGGATCAGAAAGTCTCTAGAGGAATTAAAAAACATTTTGAAGTAAAAGAAAATAAAAAAATACAACTTATCAAAATTTATGGGATTCAGTGAAAGTAATGTTTAGAGGGAAATTTATAACATCAAATGCATATATCAGAAAAGAAGAATGATTTAAAATCAATAATATAAACTTTCACATTAGAAAACTAGAGAAAGAAGAGAAATTTAACCTATGGAAAGCATAAGAAAAGAAACCATAAAAATAAAAACAGAAGCTATTGAAATATTAAGAAAAACATTAGATAAAACCAATCAACCCCAAATCTGAAAAGGTTAATAGGATTGATAAAACTCTAGCCAGGCTAACAAAGGAAAAAGGAGAAAAGATGCAAATTATCACTATTAGAAATGAAAGAGAAATCATTAGTGATCTCATGGACAATAAAAGGATAACATGGGCCTTCCCTGGTGGCACAGTGGTTGAGAGTCTGCCTGCTGATGCAGGGGACATGGGTTCATGCCGCGGTCTGGGAAGATCCCACATGCCGTGGAGCAGCTAGGCCCGTGAGCCATGGCCACTGAGCCTGCAAGTCCAGAGCCTGTGCTCCACTATGGGAGAGGCCACAATAGTGAGAAGCCCGCGTACCAAAAAAAAAAAAGAATAACGAATATTATGAACAATTCTATGCACATAAATTTAATAACTTAATGAAATGAACTAATTCCTTGACAACACAAACAACAACCACCAAAACCTATACAAGAAAAAGCAAATAATATAAATATTTCTATTAAATAAATTGAATAGTTAATAATATTTGAAAAAAGATAACACCAGTCCTAGATTGTTTCACTGGTGAGCTGTAATAAACATTTAAGGAAGAAATGATTCCAATTCTCCACAATCTTTTCAAGAAAATAGAAGGAGAGCAAGCATTTCCTAAATCATTCTATGAGGCTAACATTATCCTAATACCAAAACCAGATAAACACATTATAAGAAAGGAAAACCACAGAATGATATCTCTCATGAACATAGATGCAAAAATCCTCAACAAAATGCTAGAAAATTGAATCCAACAATGTATAAAAACTAAGTACTATGACGGAATGGGATTTATTTTGGGTATGCAAGCCTGGTTCAAAAATCAGTCAGTACAATCCACTATATCAACAGGCTTAAGAAAAATCATATGATTATCTTAATTGTTGCAGAAAAAGCATTTGACAAAATTTAACATGCATTCATGATTTAAAAAAAAAAAAACCCTCAGCAAACTGGAAATAGAGAGGAACTTTCTCAGTTTGATAAAGAACATTTATAGAAAAACTAGTATCATGCTTAAAGGTGAAAAACTGGATGCCTTCCCACTAAGATCAGGAACAAGACAAAGCTGTCCTTTCTCACTACTCCTATTCAACATCACAGTGGAAGTTGCGGCTGGTGCAATAAGATAAGAAAGTGAAATAAAGATTTATAGATTGAAAAGTATGTAATAAAATTGTCTTTGTTAATAGATGGCATAATTGTCTATGTAGAAAGTCTCAAAGAATCTACAGAAAAATTCCTGGAATTAATGAGTATAGAAAGGTCACAGGATACACAGTCAAGATACAAAAGTTAATTGCTTTTTCGTATTCTAAAAATGAACATTTAAAATTTTATATATGAAAGAAAGTACTAATTACTAGTATAAGGAACAAATAGATGGATTTCTTTTACAGATTTTATTATAAAAGATAGAAACATGCAATAAACAACTTTGTTCTATATCTATTCAACAAATTGAAATTGAAACTAAAATCTTCCAATAATATCAAAGAAATGTAAGAACCAGACAAGTTTATAGTGATTTCTTTCAAATATTTTAAGAAAAATAACAACTATCCCTACAGACTAGTCCAAGAAATAATAATAAAAACAAAACAAAACAAAACAAAACAAACAGTTCACAAGTCACTTTTTAAGGCTGATGAAATCTTGATACCAAATGATTAGTTCATTTTTAAGAATGAAAATTTACAAACCAATATCTTTCATGAACAATGCAAAACCTGAAAAAAAATGAGCAAATCAAATTCAAATGTATATTAACATTATATTACAACAGTTATATTTATTCCAAAAAGCAAAGTTTTAGCATTCTAAAGTTAAAATAATTAACTGCATTAACAGAATAAAGACGAAAACTCATATGATGATCTCAATAGCAGCAAAAGAGGCATTTGAAATAATTAAGCACCAAAATTAAAATACCTCAGAAAACTATATTTAGAAGAAAACTTACTTACGTGATACAGAGTATTTATAAAATTATATCTACAGCAAACCTTGTATTAATGCTATACAGTATTAAAAGTTTTCCCCCGAGACTAGTATGAGATAACATGTACACTATCACTCCTTATATTCTCATGTTGTAGGTCCCTACTAGTATAATAAAGGCAAAAACAAAACAAGAGAAAAAAGGAAGGGAGGGAGGAAAGAGGGGAGGGAGGAGGAGAAGGAAAAAAAGGAAATGCTCAAGAATGGAAAATGAAGAAATAAAACTCATTCACAGTTTACATGATAGTACATTTAGAAAATCTAAAATGATATATAGCTAAATTATTAAATAAGAGACTTTAGCAATGCCTTTGCACAGAAGGACAATATAAAAAAAGCAAAGGCATTTATATGTACTGTACCACCAATTAGAAAATGAAACGAACAGTTGACATTTGAAATAGTATCAAAAACTCAAATAACAAAGAAATAGGACAAAATATGTAAAATTTCTCAACACATAAATCAATAAAATATTGTGAGAAGTATTAAAATGACCTAGAAAACTGAGAGGTTATGTCAAGTTTTTGGGTTGGAAGACAGTATTTATAGGTTTCAATTTTCTGCAAATTGATTTCCCTATTTTATGCAGATCCTGTACAAATTCCAACAGATACTTTGTTTTTTTAAAAATGGACAATCGGTTTTAATGTTAATGGAAATGTAAAGAGCCACAAATAGCCAAATTTTGAAGAACAAATTCGAAGGCTTACACTGCTACCTTAATTGAAAGAATGTGGTATTGACATTTAGACAATTAAACCAAGGGAGCAAAAAAAAAAATCCAGAAACAGATTTTCACCTACACCAACACTTGACTAGGGCAAAGATGACACAGCGCTGTGGAGAAAGGATGGACTCTTCAATAAACAATTCTGAGTCACCTGCATGTTCAGAAGAAAAAATGATTCTTGCACAATTTACACCACCCACAAAAATCACTTCTAGTTGGATTATAGATATAAATTTATGAGAGAAAATATAGATTCTGGAAGATAAGAAAATAGCTTTATAATTTATCAGAAGCCAAAGATTTCTTTGACAGAACATAAAATGTAGTATTAGAAAATTATTGATAAATTGTATTACATTAGAATTTTATGGCTTACATAAAATTATTTTAAAAATTACATAAAAATTAAAAAGCTAAGTTCATTAAAGACCATTCAAAGGCAAGTAAATAAGGGGGAGAAAATATTTGCAATACATACAACTGATAAAGGATTATGTCAAGAATATTTTTTAAAACCTTACAAATTAATAAGAAAAAGACAACACAGTAAAAAAAAAAATAGGCAAGACTTGAAGAATCCTCTCATTAAATAAGTTATTGAAATGTCTGTTAATCACATGAGAAGGTGTTTTTCCTCATTAGTCATCAGGAAAATACAATTTAAAGCCACAATGTATTGATGATGTTCTGTTTATTGATGTGGATGGTGATTACAAATGTGTGTTCATTTTTTAAAAATTCATCAAACTGTACACTTATGATTTGTGCACTTTTATATGTATATCATTTCAATAGAAATGTTTATTTCTACAAGGGATAAGTGGATGTGGTAATAAGGGGAATTTAGCTGGTACAAGGCAGAAGAAACAAAGCTGAATGGTACTTAACATGGTATTTTCCACACTATCCCCTTTTGTCATCCTTAATCTTTTTTTTTTTTTTTTTTTTTTTTGCGATACGCAGGCCTCTCACTGTTGTGGTCTCTCCCGTTGTGGAGCAACAGGCTCCGGATGCGCAGGCTCACGGGCCTAGCCGCTCCGCGGCATGGGGGATCTTCCCGGACCGGGGCACGAACCCGTGTCCCCTGCATCAGCAGGCGGACTCTCAACCACTGTGCCACCAGGGAAGCCCGCTCTTTCCCTTTTAACACACAGTCTATATGGGCAATGCTTCAGTAGAAGTGTCAACTATGGCAATTAAGATCAGGATTAAAGAAGCAGAATGGAGTTTACTTCCCCCTCTCCAACCATTCCCTCGCATTTTAATTCTATGTTCCCTTCTGCATAATTAATACTAGAGCAGAAGGAGCTGGAGGATTACAAGTGGGAGCTTAAAGTGGAAGGACCAAACCTCATCAATTATTCTTGCTGCTAGATGAACATTGGGAAAGATAAGAAGCGGGATTTTGGTTTCGGGAATCACAGGCCATTACAGGATCCACTGATGTGAAGGGGAAAAGTTAGAAAATACCTGGTAGTGGCAGTAAGGAAATGAAATACCTGTGGACACATCTGTGTTGTGCATAATGGAAACAGGATAGCCTAACAGTGAAGATCATGGGCACTGGAGACAAATAGACTGGTGTGTGAATTCTGCCTCACACATTTACTATGTGATTTTGGACAAGTTACTTATTCTCCCTAAGCCTCAGTTTTCTCATATATAGTTTGTATAAAATACCAATGACTATTTCATAAGATTGTCGTGATGGTCAAATAAAAATTATTCACAGAAAATGCTTAATGGTGCCTGTTGCAGAATAGGCATTCAGTACATGTTAACCAGGATGATGATGATATTGGTGTTTTAGAAACCTACATCAACAGTCTTCCATTTTATGACCTTTTTAAGTTAGCTTAGCTCTAAGGCCAGCAATGTCTTCTTGGTTAAAGATAACTCGGTCTCATCTAATAGAGGGCTCTTCAGCAGAACTATACATTCATGAGGTTCATAAAGTATGACCTGTTCTAGGTATCCAGTAATAAGACAATTCCACTGATGGTAACTAATATTTCACCATTTAACACATCAAAGGCTTTATCAGAAGCCTGCCCTGATTCCTTGCATCACTGATATGCTATAGTACTTCTTCTAAACTTTCATTTCTCAGGCAACTAGTATTGAGCATCTATTATCTACCAGGTACTCTATTAAGCCTTGATAATTCAGAGTTAAAAGATAAATTTGGTGTTCTCTGGTAAAACAGATAAACTAAGCCATGAATGCAATATTGGATGATAATGTCTTATGACAGACAAAAGTACACAGGAAGAATATCCAAAATCGACTGGCTGAATTAGGCAGAAGAATATTAAAGAAGGATGCCTGGAAAATGTGATGGCCAAGCTGAGTTTTAACAGATAAACAGGAATTAGCCAAACTAGAACAAGGGGAGAGATCTTTCTAGGGAGCTTGTGTGGAGGCAAAGTGGTATGAGAGAACAGGCTGCATCTGGGAAACGCAAGTATTTCAACAAAGCCACCTACTTGGATTTTGAATAATGGATGCTTACATTTTTTCAAATTTAATATTTTACATCCAAAGTATGATATGTTCATTTGTAGAGTTAAAACTGCATATGCTTTTATTGACCCATCATCAATAAAAGAGAGAATTGATAGCACATACATGATTTATCAGACCAACTAAATTCCATCGTGAACAGGAAGTAGAATGTTTTTAAACCTTACTTTTGCATTTTGCCTGGTAACCACACTCCTAATCAGTTGAGATATCCTGGGAGGCTAGGTGAGGAATATTTAGATTGCACTTTAGGAAATGCAGCAATTAGCTCTTAGGCCCAGTCTGTCAAAGTGGTATCATATTACACTTTTAATTCTGTCCCCCACAAAAATGATACCATTGGGAGGGAGAGTTAAGGAGCAGACCTAGGGCCAAGTTATTTCTGTCATTATTTTGTTCTGTGACTCATGAATTTTCAGAAAAAAACAAAATAGAAATTTCATCCTGGGAAACTTTGATTGATTTTAGGTACAAAAACCATAGACTACAGCCTGTTTTATCCTATGCATTCAAGGATTATGTGAAACCCACCCAGAAAATAATAAACTTTATTCCATTCAAACACCATTCAGTTGGAGTAATTGTTACCTGTTTTTCAAATCTAAGCACCTGAATCCTAAGTGTAATTTTTAGTGTGAGTTTATGCAATTTAAAAATTCTCCTTATACATACCTACTTTTTAAACCCATTTTTTAATCAGGATTCTTTTCTTAAATCCTCAAAATTACACGAGAATGAATAATTCCAGAACACAAAATACAAATTATAAAAACTACATACAGGACTTCCCTGGTGGCGCAGTGGTTGAAAGTCTGCCTGCCAATGCAGGGGACACGGGTTCGAGCCCTGGTCTGGGAAGATCCCACATGCCGCGGAGCAACTAGGCCCGTGAGCCACAACTACTGAGCCCGCGCGTCTGGAGCTTGTGCTCCGCAACAAGAGAGGCCACAATGGTGAGGCCCGCACACTGCGATGAAGAGTGGTCCCCACTTGCCGCAATTAGAGAAAGCCCTCGTACAGAAACGAAGACCCAACACAGCCAAAAATAAATAAATTAATTTTTAAAAAAAAAAACTACATACAACTTATTAGGAGTGATAGATTTTTCAAAAAATTAATTGGCTGTATTTTCAAGAACTAGAAATAATATGCAGAGTGATTCTGCATTAATTTCCAGGCCATCCACATTAGGGAACTGTATTCTAAACCAGTTTTGTCTGAATGTTTACATTCTGAGCCTATATGTGTGTACCATGCCAATCTATACTGAACGTTGCCTAATTTCAGTCTCTCTGGCAGAAAGATCTCAAACTTCAGATTTCACCAACAGTATTTCTATAGTTCTATGCCTGGTCCATGTCATCCTGAAATGTAAGGTGTACTTTATTTCAATATGCTCTGCAAAATGCCAACCATAGCTGCTTATTTCCTGGGGAATGACATCTCTTGTGCATTTTCTAATCTGTTCTATGGCGTTGAGTATGTGTTCACATAAGCACGTGGATTTTTGGCAGAGAGACGGTACCAGATTGGCAATATAGCACCTGAAAATAGCTGTCAAAAATTTTGGGCTCCATGATGCTTCGTCTGTAACACTATCAAAGATACACTTTCACTACCATCTCTTCCTACTCTAAACTCTCCCATGTAATAGTTCAAAAGTTTAATGTCTAAACTTTCATGCCTGCTCAGCAGAATTCACTACACCTGTATAAACTCTGTATTTACTAATCAAAGATAAAACAGTTAAAATACCATATCTCAAAAGAAATTTACATAAACCAATAATAACTTGTAATTTGCAAAATTGCTCAAATTAGAAGAAATAAAATAGGTATGTTATAAATCAAAGATGCCATTTTGTATAGTTTACTTCAGCTAATTTGAGAAATATGAATGTGCGTGAATAAGGATGCTTATTTTTTTATTCCATTAGCAAAATCTGTGACTTATATTATCCTTGCCCTAATCTACATTTGGACTGTCAAAACATCCTGATCTGATCACACACCCTAGGACAAATGGAGACAATGATATTTTTGAGTTTGTAGACAGAGAAAGGAAGGTGTTTGTTTTATTTTGTTTTATAATGGAAAGGAGGCCTTTTAACACTGCAAATCCCTTCAGCCTAGTGAGGATAATTTGCATTGTTTACTTTTATTGGCCTCAGCAATAGACCCAACTGTACTTCTGTTTAGCCCCTTTATTTTTCTTACTCACTTTCACCTTCCTGATCCGGTCCTTACTGATTTCATTTCTGTGTTTAACAATTACCTTATCTCTGTGATTAAAAAACTAATAAGAATTTCTAAGCGACAACTGTATAGTGTTAAAATCAATTGTTAAAAAGATATACAATTAACATTTGTATCTCCAGTCAGACAATTTTAAGTATGCACGATGATAACTGTTATCTACATAACTAAATCATAAGATTCATCACTTTAAGGCCCTCTGCAAAATGCAAATGTTTTAATAGTTTACTTATATGTTCTCTATTTTTCTATGATTCTGTTTTTTGGGGATACATACTTCATACTGCTTAAATCCTGCATGTGTGGACATAAACCAGAATAAAAGGAGGGAATGCATATAAATTTAGATAGCGGATCCTTTAGTCTAGAGCAAAAGGCCACTTTCATGTCTTTTCAGGAAGGGAGCAAGAGCTAGTCCACGAAAACAGCTCCGTAGCCATCCTTCCACCCTGAGCATGAAATACTAAGGTAGGTTCAGGGAATGATAAGAACATGTCATTATTTTGCTCTCAAATCACAAATTTTGCCACTTTATAGCCACAGAGGCAATCAGTACAGCTGAGCATAACTTCAGGAAGGCTGGCATAAAGTATTTAAAAAATCACTTTCTAGTCTGTATTAAATTCTGTGAGAACACTTATGAAGAAACAGGAAGTAACTTTCCATCCTTTCTCAAGAACTGGCTCATGAGAAAAGGTAAAATATACAACTTGGGGTGTTCTAAAAATCTTTATACTCTGGCCAAACAAACAATAAATAAATCACCTTCCTGGTAATATAATTTTCACTTTAGGGTTTCTTTAACTCTTAAGAGCCTCTTATTAACAACACACTTTCTTCAGTTTTCTTTTAATTTTCCATGACTAGTCTGTTTATTATCTTAATTTTCTATGACTGGTCTGCTTAGTCTGACTCCAAGTTTATAGAACAAACCAACAAATATCTTGGAATAAATCTCTGAAGCAAGGCCCTCCTTACACAAGGGACCAAGTCTGTCTAATTTTGGGATTACTGATGGCTGCACACCCACTTCTCTATCCAACCCCAGCTCTTGGTCTTTCCAGTCCTACACACAGGCATGTGCACACCCTGGCCTGCTTGATCAAGCTCCATTCATACCTATGGCAACAGTTATTCCAAGGCCAAGGGGTGTGGTGCACACTGGACCAGGTCTTGAAGGAAGGGGTCCCATGGGACCTGGAAGGTGGCTTGGGAAACTTGAGCATGAAAGTCCAGGGTCCTATGTAGTGAAATGTGATCAAGAAAGCAGTGCTCACAGCAAAGAAAACCATAAACAAAATGAAAAGACAACCTATGGAATGGGAGAAAATATTTGCAAACAAACAATGCAATGGACAAGGGCTTAATTTCCAAAATATACAAACAAACAGCTCATGCAACTGAACAACAACAAACAAACAACCTGATCGAAAACTGGGCAGAGGGCTTAAGTAGACATTTCTCCAAAGAGGACATACAGATGGCCAACAGGCACATGAAAAGATGCTGAACATAGCTAATTATTAGAGAAATGCAAATCAAAACTACAATGAGATACCACCTCACACAGGTCAGAATGGCCATCATTAAAAAGTCTACAAATAACAAGTGCTGGAGAGGGTGTGGAGAAAAGGGAACCCTCCTACACTCTTGGTGGGAATGTGAGTTAGTGCAGCCACTGTGGAAAACATGGAAGTTCCTCAGAAAACTAAAAATAGAATTACCATATCATCCCACTCCTGGACATGTATCCAGACAAAACTATAATTCAAAAAGATACATGCACCCCTATGTTCATGGCAGCACTATTCACAATGGCCAACACATGGAAACAACCTAAATGTCCATCAATAGAGGAATAGATAAAGAAGATGTGGTACATATACAATGGAATATTACTCAGCCATAAAAATGAACAGAATAATGCCATTTGCAGCAACATGGATGGACCTAGAGATTATCATACTAAGTGAAGTTAGTCAGAAAGAGAAAGACAGATACCATATAATATCGCTTATATGTGGAATCTAAACTATGACACAGACAGAAGAATTTATTTGAAGGAGAGGTTATTTGGACACACATAGAAATACCAAGGGCTCATGTTCACAAAGGGACATTTAGGTGAGGACACAGCAATAAGGTGGCCATTAGCAAGACAAAGAAAGAGGACTCAGAAGAAGAAAACCTGCTGGCATCTTGATCTTGGATTTCCAGCTTCCAGAACTGACCTCTCAATTCCCTCTCTTGAGACTGCATGGATTTCTTCCCAGGGGATGTTCCCTTGAAAGCAGACCTCACCTACAGATACACCAGAAATACATCTACACGTGGAACAACCCCTAGAGAACGCCTACTGAACGCTGGCAGAAGACCTCAGACCTCCCAAAAGGCAAGAAACTCCCCCACGTACCTCGGTAGGGCAAAAGAAAAAAGAATAAACAGAGACAAAAGAATAGGGACGGGACCTGCACCAGTGGGAGGGAGCTGTGAAGGAGGAAAGGTTTCCACACACTAGGAAGCCCCTTCGCGGGCGGAGACTGCGGGTAGCGGAGTGGGGAAGCTTCAGAGCCACGGAGGAGAGCACAGCAACAGGGGTGCGGAGGGCAAAGCAGGGAGATTCCCGCACAGAGGATCGGTGCCAACCAGCACTCACCAGCCCGGGAGGGTTGTCGGTTCTGCCACCGGGGCGGACGGGGCTGGGAGCTGAGGCTCGGGCTTCAGTCGGAGCGCCGGGAGAGGACTGGGGTTGGTGGCGTGAACACAGCCTGCAGGGGGTTAGTGCACCACGGCTAGCCGGGAGGGAGTCCGGGGAAAAGTCTGGACCTGCCTAAGAGGCAAGAGACTTTTTCTTCCCTCTTTGTTTCCTGGTGCACGAGGAGAGGGGATTAAGAGTGCTGCTTAAAGGAGCTCCAGAGACGGGCGTGAGCCACGGCTAACAGCGCGGATCCCAGAGACGGGCATGAGACGCTAAGACTGCTGCCGCTGCCACCAAGAAGCCTGTGTGCGAGCACAGGTCACTATCCACACCCCCCTTCCGGGGAGCCTGTGCAGCCCACCACTGCCAGGGTCCCGGGATCCAGGGACAACTTCCCCGGGAGAATGCACGGCGGGCCTCAGGCTGGTGCAACGTCCTGCCGGCCTCTGCCGCCGCAGCCTCGCTGCGCATCCACACCCCTCCCTCCCCCACAGCCTGAGAGAGCCAGAGCCCCTGAATCAGCTGCTTTTTTTTTTTTTTTTTTTTTTTGTGGTACGCGGGCCTCTCACTGTTGCGGCCTCTCCCGTTGCAGAGCACAGGCTCCGGACGTGCAGGCTCAGCGGCCATGGCTCATGGGCCCAGCCACTCCGCGGCATGTGGGATCCTCCCAGACCGGCGCACGAACTCATGTCCCCTGCATCGGCAGGCGGACTCTCAACCACTGCGCCACCAGGGAAGCCCTCAGCTGCTCCTTTAACCCCGTCCTGTCTGAGCGAAGAACAGACGCCCTCCGGTGACCTACATGCAGAGGCGGGGCCAAATCCAAAGCTGAGCCCCGAGAGCTGTGCGAACAAAGAAGAGAAAGGGAAATCTCTCCCAGCAGCCTCAGAAGCAGTGGATTAAAGCTCCACAATCAACTTGATGTACCCTGCATCTGTGGAATACACGAATAGATAATGAATCATCCCAAACTGAGGAGGTGGGCTTCGAGAGCAAGATCTATGATTTTTTCCCCTTTTCCTCTTTTTGTGAATGTGTATGTGTATGCTTCTGTGTGAGATTTTGTCTGTATAGCTTTGCTTCCACCATTTTTCCTAGGGTACTATTTGTCCGTTTTTTTTGTTTGTTTGTTTTTTAAATTTTTTAATAGTTATTTTTTATTTTAATAACTTTATTTTATTTTATCTTACTTTATGCTATTTTATTTTATCCGCTTTATTTCTTTTTCTTTCTTTCTAATTTTTCTCCCTTTTATTCTGAGCTGTATGGATAAAAGCTTCTTGGTGATGCAGCCAGGAGTCAGTGCTGTGCCTCTGAGGTGGGAGAGCCAACTTCAGGACATTGGTCCACAGAGACCTCCCAGCTCCACATAATATCAAATGGTGAAAATCTCCCAGAGGTCTCCATCTCAACACCAGCACCCAGCTTCACTCAACGACCAGCAAGCTACAGTGCTGGACACCCTATGCCAAACAACCAGCAAGACAGGAACACAACCCCAGCCATTAGCAGAGAGGCTACCTAAAATCATAATAAGTCCACAGACACCCCGAAACACACCACCAGACGTGGATCTGCCCACCAGAAAGACAAGATCCAGCCTCATCCACCAGAACACAGGCACTAGTTCCCTCCACCAGGAAGCCTACACAGTCCACTGAACCAACTTTAGCCACTGGGGGCAGACACCAAAAACAATGGGAACTACGAACCTGCAGCCTGCAGAAAGGAGACCCCAAACACAGTAAGATAAGCAAAATGAGAAGACAGAAAAACACACAGCATATGAAGGAGCAAGATAAAAACCCAACAGACCTAACAAATGAAGAGGAAATAGGCAGTCTACCTGAAAAAGAATTCAGAATAATGATAGTAAAGATGATCCAAAACCTTAGAAATAGAATAGAGAAAATGCAAGAAACATTTAACAAGGACCTAGAAGAACTAAAGATGAAACAAGCAACGATGAACAACACAATAAATGAAACTAATAATACTCGAGATGGGATCAATAGCAGAATAACTGAGGCAGAAGAATGGATAAGTGACCTGGAAGATAAATTAGTAGAAATAACTACTGCAGAACAGAATAAAGAAAAAGAGTGAAAAGAACTGAGGACAGTCTCAGAGACATCTGGGACAACATTAAACACACCAACACTCGAATTATAGGGGTCCCAGAAGAAGAAGAGTAAAAGAAAGGGACTGAGAAAATATTTGAAGGGATTATAGTTGAAAATTTCCCTAATATGGGAAAGGAAATAGTTAATCAAGTCCAGGAAGCACAGAGAGTCCCATACAGGATAAATCCAAGGAGAAACATGCCAAGACACATATTAATCAAACTGTCAAAAATTAAATACAAAGATAACATATTAAAAGCAGCAAGGGAAAAACAACAAATAACACACAAGGGAATCCCCAGAAGGTTAACAGCTGATCTTTCAGCAGAAACTCTGCAAGCCAGAAGGGAGTGGCAGGAGATATTTTAAGTGATGAAGGAGAAAAACCTACAACCAAGATTACTCTACCCATCAAGGATCTCACTCAGATTTGATGGAGAAATTAAAACCTTTACAGACAAGCAAAAGCTGAGAGAGTTCCACCAAACCAGCATTACAGCAAATGCTAAAGGGACTTATCTAGGCAGGAAACACAACAGAAGGAAAAGACCTACAATAACAAACCCAAAATAATTAAGAAAATGGGAAGAGGAACATACATATCGATAATTACTTTAAATGTAAATGGATTAAATGCTCCCACCAAAAGACACAGACAGGCTGAATGGATACAAAAACAAGACCCATATATACGCTGTCTACAGGAGACCCACTTCAGACTTAGGGACACATACAGACAAAGTGAGGGGATGGAAAAAGATATTCCATGCAAATGGAAATCAAAAGAAATCTGGAGTAGCAATTCTCATATCAGACAAATAGACTTTAAAATAAAGATTATTGCAAGAGACAAAGAAGGACACTACATAATGATCAAGGGATCGATCCAAGAAGAAGATATAACAATTGTAAATATTTATGCACCCAACATAGGAGCACCTCAATACATAAGGCAAATACTAACAGCCATAAAAGGGGAAATTGACAGTAACACATTCATAGTAGGGGACTTTAACACCCCACCGTCACCAATGGACAGATCATCCAAAATAAAAATAAATAAGGAAACACAAGCTTTAAAATGATACATTAAACAACATGGACTTAATTGATATTTATAGGACATTCCATCCAAAAACAACAGAATACACATTTTTCTCAAGTGCACATGGAACATTCTCCAGGATAGATCATACCTTGGGTCACAAATCGAGCTTTGGTAAATTTAAGAAAATTGAAATTGTATTGAGTATCTTTTCGGACCACAATGCTATGAGACTAGGTATCAATTACAGGAAAGATCTGTAAAAAAATACAAACACATGGAGGCTGAACAATACACTACTTAATAAGGAAGTGATCACTGAAGAAATCAAAAAATACCTACAAAAAATGACAATGGAGACATGATGAATCAAAACCTATGGGATGCAACAAAAGCAGTTCTAAGAGGGAAATTGATAGCAATACAATCCTACCTTAAGAAACAGGAAACATCTCGAATAAAAAACCTAACCTTGCACCTCAAGCAATTAGAGAAAGAAGAGCAAAAAAACCCCACAAAGTTAGCAAAAGGAAAGAAATCATAAAAATCAGATCAGAAATAAATGAAAAAGAAATGAAGGAAACGATAGCAAAGATCAATAAAACTAAAAGCTGGCTCTTTGAGAAGATAAACATAATTGATAAACCATTACCCAGACTCATCAAGAAAAAGACAGAATCCAACAGCACATTAAGTGGATCATACACCATGATCAAGTGGGGTTTATTTCAGGAATGCAAGGATTCTTCAATATATGCAACTCAATCAACGTGATACACCATATTAACAAATTGAAGGAGAAAAGCCATATGATCATCTCAAGAGATGCAGAGAAAGCTTTTGACAAAATTCAACACCCATTTATGACAAAAGCCCTGCAGAAAGTAGCCATACAGGGAACTTTCCTCAACATAATAAAGGCCATGTATGACAAGCCCATAGCCAACATCATCCTCAATGGTGAAAACGGAAACCATTTCCACTAAGATCAGGAACAAGACAAGGTTGCCCACTGTCACCACTCTTATTCAACATAGTTTTGGATATTTTAGCCACAGCAATCAGAGAAGAAAAGGAAATAAAAGGAATCCAAATCGGAAAAGAAGAACTAAAGCTGTCACTGTTTGCAGGTGACATGATACTATACATAGAGAATCCTAAAGATGCTACCAGAAAACTACTAGAGCTAATCAATGAATTTGGTAAAGTAGCAGGATACAAAATTAATGCACAGAAATCTCTGGCATTCCTATACATTAATGATGAAAAATCTGAAAGTGAAATCCAGAAAACACTCCCATTTACCATTGCAACAAAAAAAATAAAATATCTAGGAATAAACCTACCTAAGGAGACAAAAGACCTGTATGTAGAAAATTATAAGACACTGATGAAAGAAATTAAAGATGATACAAATAGTTGGAGAGATATACCATGTTCCTAGATTGGAAGAATCAATACTGTGAAAATGACTCTACTACCCAAAGCAATCTACAGATTCAATGCAATCCGTATCAAACTACCACTGGCATTTTTCACAGAACTAGAACAAAACATGTCACAATTTGTATGGAAACACCAAAGACCCCGAAGAGCCAAAGCAATCTTGAGAATGAAAAACGGAGCTGGAAGAATCAGGCTCCCTGACTTCAAACTATACTACAAAGCTACAGTAATCAAGACAGTATGGTACTGGCACAAAAACAGAAATATAGATCAATGGAATAGGCTAGAAAGCCCAGAGATAAACCCCCGCACATATGGTCACCTTATCTTTGATAAAGGAGGCAGGAATGTACAGTGGAGAAAGGACAGCCTCTTCAATAAGTGGTGCTGGGAAAACTGGACAGGTACATGTAAAAGTATGAGATTAGATCACTCCCTAACACCATACACAAAAATAAGCTCAAAATGGATTAAAGACCTAAATGTAAGGCCAGACACTATAAAACTCTTAGAGGAAAACATAGGTAGAACACTCTTTGACGAAAATCACAGAAAGATCCTTTTTGACTCACCTCCTAGAGAAATGGAAATAAAAACAAAATAAACAAATGGGACGTAATGAAACTTCAAAGCTTTTGCACAGCAAAGGAAACCATAAACAAGACCAAAAGACCCTCAGAATGGGAGAAAATATTTGCAAATGAAGCAACTGACAAAGAAGTAATCTCCAAAATTTATAAGCAGCACATGCAGCTCAATAACAAAAAAAAAGACAACCCAATCCAAAAATGGGCAGAAGACCTAAATAGACATTTCTCCAAAGAAGATATACAGACTGCCAACAAACACATGAAAGAATGCTCAACATCATTAATCATTAGAGAAATGCAAATCAAAACTACAATGAGATATCATCTCACACGAGTCAGAATGGCCATCATCAAAAAATCTGGAAACAATAAATGCTGGAGAGGGTGTGGAGAAAAGGGAACACTCTTGCACTGCTGGTGGGCATGTGAATTGGTTCAGCCACTATGGAGAACAGTATGGAGGTTCCTTAAAAAACTAAAAATAGAACTCCCATATGACCCAGCAATCCCACGACTGGGCATATACCCTGAGAAAACCATAATTCAAAAAGAGTCATGTACCAAAATCTTCATTGCAGCTCTATTTACAATAGCCAGGAGATAGAAACAACCTAAGTGTCCATCATCGGATGAATGGATAAAGAAGAAGTGGCACATATATACAATGGAATATTACTCAGCCATAAAAAGAAACGAAATTGAGTTATTTGTAGTGAGGTGGATGGACCTAGAGTCTGTCATACAGAGTGAAGTAAGTCAGAAAGAGAAAAACAAATACCGTATGCTAACACATATATATGGCATCTAAGAAAAAAAAATGTCATGATGAACCTTGGGGTAAGATGGGAATAAAGACACAGACCTATTAGAGAATGGACTTGAGGATATGGGGAGGGGGAAGTGTAAGCTGTGACAAAGTGAGAGAGTGGCATGGACATATATACACTACGAAACGTAAAATATATAGCTAGTGTGAAGCAGCCACATAGCACAGGGAGATCAGCTCGGTGCTTTGTGACCACCTGGATGGGTGGTATAGGGAGTTTGGGAGGGAGGGAGACGCAAGAGGGAGGAGGTATGGGAACATATGTATATGTATAACTGATTCACTTTGTTATAAAGCAGAAACTAACACACCATTGTAAAGCAATTATACTTCAATAAAGATGTAAAAAATAATAATAAATAAACTATGACACAGATGAGCCTATCTACAAAACAGAATCAGACTCACTGTCATAGTGAACAGATATGTGGTTGCCAAGTGGGAGGGGGAGGCGGGAAGATTGGAGGGGGAGGGGGGAAGGTTGGAGGGGGAGGGGGGAAGTTTGGAGTGGGAGGTTGGTGTTAGCAGATGTCAGCTACTATATATAGAATGGATTACAACGTCCTACTGTATAGCACAGGGGACAATAATCAATATCCTATGATAAACCATAATGGAAAAGAATATTAAAAAAAGAATGTAGATATACGTATAACTGAATTACTTTGCTGTACAGCAGAAATTAACACATTGTAAATCAACTATACTTCAATAAAAAAAAAAAGTGAAAATACCCATAAAGAACGCAGTGCTCTGGTGTGAGTGAGCACATCCCCTTGACCTCATGCACTCTGATCCCATAGATGAGGTCAGCAGAGAGGCAGGGTGACGACCTCTAAGTGCAGGGCTCAGAGCTGGACCCAGTGTCCCAGGTCACAAGGTAATACTGGGGGGAAGCCTGATGGATACTATACATGTTAGAGAATAATCAATATTAGAAATAGGATTATTCCTAGTTATGCAGGACAACACTAGGCAGCCCATATTTAATTATAAATGTGGAGTCAGAAAGGCAAATATGCGTTTCATAAGCAATCATAAGCTAAAGAAAAAAGAAATGAATGTAAAGACAAAAATGTAATGACAGTCCAAGAAAAAATGTAATAAGAAAAAAAATGTAATAAGACAGTCCAAGAAAAAAGTGATACTTTCATGACAATGAAGATGCTTTGAGAATTTTAAGCTAGTATCCACTCATTCTGTGAATATTTTGTAGGTTAACTCTTATGTCTCAAATGCTGTACTAGGTGCTAGAGATAGAGCAATGAATGAATGTGACAAAGTTCCTGTCCTCATGCAGTTTTCATTCTAGAGGGAGAGACAAACATTAAAAATGTATTTAAAAAGCAATCATGTGTATTATTGAAGTAATTAGAAATATCGATAAGTTCAAAAAATAATCAGTGGAAGATGAGCATTCCAGGCAGGGACAAGTCAGTGCACAGGTTCTTTGGCGGGAAATGGCTTTTCATGAAACAGTAAGAGAGGAGGTTGGAGGCAAGTGTATTCAGTACCTTGGAGACTAAGGATGTGGGTTTTATTCCAAGAAGCCTATTTTAGACAGGAAAGTTCCACCACATGATTCACATTTTTGAAAAGATGGCTCAGGTTGTGAGGGGAGAGTGGCAGGGAGACTGGAGGCTGTAGTATCATCCTTGAGGAATGAGAGTCAAGCATGTCATCATAGAGAATAGAGCACAACAATTTATTCAAGAGTCTTACTAAGACAACATAGCATGTTTTGGGATGTTGCCATTTGAGTACCAGATCTTAAAACTCCGCATTAGCGTTTCAGAATTGTGTTCGTGCGCTGTTTGTGCGCGTAGAATGCGCTTGTAGGAAGAAAGGCCAAGAACAAGTTAGCCTTCCTTCTCAGCCTCTGCCAATATGGCTTGTCAGCTGGAGAAGTGACAGGATTAGAGGGGTAGGATGGAGTGAGCTGAGTGGATTTAAACCAAGCCTCTATGTACAGAGTTTTCTATGATCACACTTTCAAACCCACCTAAAATAGCTGCGTTGGGACACAGATTTCAGCCAAATAAACAGACAAAGCTAGGATGAGAAGAACAGAACACAAGGTCAAATGTGCAAATTGTTTCAGGTCTAGCTGATCCCACGTTCCCTTAATTTTTTATGCTCCAACACCTGTTCCTCCCACCATCTCTTTTTATTCATTTTCCTGCCATTTTTTTCTGAATCTGTGATGTTACCTGTTCTAGCTTGGTCCATCCTGGGTCACTGCTTCAATATCACTGGACTCCAGCTATTTGCAAAGCACTATAGCTTTTCCATGAAATCCCTACCTGGGCCTTCTCTTTTCCTTTTCTTCAATTTGAATGCAGACATTTCTGTTAAACTGTTTGTTAATTCATTTAGAGGTAGTGAAAAAAGCCCAGGGAACAAACTACAAGCTGCCTTGTTTCAGCAAAGTCTCCTAATAGCGTTCTCAACTCTAGAAAACTGTCAGCTTCAACTGAGGGTGTTACGACATGTACAAAAGAGTAACGCTAGAGCAGCTGAGAATGTGACAGTGAAAAAATACACTATTTCCAGTCACTGAGAAAAATAATTATTAACGTGTACCCCATAGCCACTGTCGACAGTATTATGTACTATGGAGGATGCAGCAGTAAATGATCTAGTGTCTGCTCTCATCCCATTTGCCCTGAGAACACAGCCTCATTAATTCCAGAAGGCCCCATTACAAAGGTGGCAAAGCTCTGTAACCTTGTTTCCTCACCCATTAACCACAGTGCCCTGACCACAAGATGGCCTTTTTCATGTAGGATTACGTGACACCACTCTGACTTGCCCAAACATAGCTCGCGTAGTATAATAAGAAACTACTGGCTTTGGCCAAATGAGGCTTAGCTGTCTCCAGCCTGAGTGACACTCCTTGTCACTAGGGAATAATGATCTAGTTGGGGAACCAAAAAAAAAAAAAAAAAGTACTTACATGAAATACTCACTGAACAATTCCAGGCAACATAAAAATAAGATCTCTTTGTCCATTAATTTAGGCTATGAGAAGGACGTCTCAAGTGAACTTTTATTCTTTCTAGACTCATCACACACTGCTAATCAAGTTGAAACAGTTCAAAGACTGTTTCATTCCTTAGGTCAAGTCCCCATTTTTTTTTCCCTTGAGGAAAGTCTAGAAAGATGCTGCTAGTAAAACTCTCAGGACAGCTGGAGACCAGACCTCCATTACTCATTGTACTGCTTTTCCAAACACAACCTTGATTCACCGTGGATAAGTGAACACAGAGGCAGCCAGCTTAGGGAGTGAAACTTTGAAATTAGATATGATCATTGCCAATAAATCTATTTTGGCAACTTAACCTCTAATATAACCCTCTCACAAAGACAGATGCTGTAGATAGAGATGTAAAAGGAGGCATAGATACAGATGCATAGATATGGATTAGATACAGATATAGTGCCTACCACACGTACAAAGCTCTGAAGCGCTAACAGGGAATAGAAGAGGCATACTTCCTGCCCATTCTGTGAGGGGAAACAGGCATTAAGTAAATAAACATATAATTAAGTATATAATTACTATTATGTGCCTTGAAGAATACAGGTGCTTTGAAAATGTATAATGGTGTTTTGATCTAGTCTTGGGGACCTGAATTAGCTGTTAGGGTTGAGTTTCTAACAGCTCAATTTATTGAGGCACCAGTGAATGAACTTCTCATCACTCACCTGGAATTCTTCTGCCTCTCTGCCTGGCGATGACTCCTCTAGCCTACACACTGGCTACAGAGGAGCTCTGCCAGACTTCTGTAGGACTTTCACACCCCATCTTCTGAGCAACTGGGGGAGACTTGTCACCAGAGGGAGTATAATCAGGACTGTCAGCCTCATACCTCACCTTATCAGTTTACCTGACTCAGCAGAACCGGCCCAGATCTCACAAGTTATTCATCATTATAAGGACACTTGTCCCTATCTGGCTCTGTACATTCCCTACAATCTGACCCAGTCTTCCTCTCCTCTGCACCACCCTAAATCCTTGGCTGGTGCCTTCCAGAACTAAGTCCGTTATCAGCTAAGCTCTGTATCTGCAGCCTCGGCTGGGCATCCACACTTCTTCACTCTCACTGAAACTTGACTCTCCCTAAGGTCACAGCTTCCTCTGAAGCTTTCTCAAGTGGCATCTCTTTTCTCTCCAACACCTCATGTCTTGCTGGGCCTTGCTCTTTATTGCTCATTCCTGGATGATCCCTGATAAAAACATGCTTACACACACACACACACACACACTCTGAAAATCCCACTTCTCAGTTTATTCCACAAGCTAATAGCACTTATATATTGATTACTCTTTGCCAGGCATTGATCTGATTGAATCCTTACAACAAAGCTGTGAGTTATGTATATTGCTTTCCTTATTTTACAGATGCATTTGAGGTAACTGGGATGTTAAGTTAGCTGTCCACAGTCAAACAGCTAGAAAATGTTAGAGCCAGGATTTGAACACTGGCAGTTGGGCTCCAGAGTCCATTCTCTTAATAACTGCGTCCTTTGCCTCCCATCACTTGGTGTCATTATCTTCCATCTTTCCAGTCACTGCCTCTCATTCAGTGAAGATTTTAACTCCTAGCTCACTGTTTTGTTTTTTTTTTTTCCCTGCATTATTAGTCCTGTTATCAGTCTTGGTGATTGCAATAGATATGGGGAAGATCCCTTCAGCACCAAGGCCTCACAGTTCCCTGATGCCATCCCCTCTACCATGCACCTCTTTGAGTGCCCACTAGATTTTGTCATTACCAGTAATTGCCCCATCTTCCCAATCTGTTTCAAATGTCCCACAGTGTAATCACTACCTCTCATCTTTCCACTTCAAAGTTCTAGGACCTCCACTCCCACAATTGTTCTACCACACCACTTCCCTACTTTCTTATTGGCTTGGATTCCATGCATTATTATTACAATTGCTCCCTTGAATACACCCTCTATTTCCTTGCCCCTTTCTTTCTCAGTCTTTCTTGCTTGACACAATTCTAATCCCAGTTGAATCTAGTTCTTCGCCTACACTTACAAGCCTGTGAAGCTGAACCTGAAGCAAATATGTAGTCGGGCTTCCTTTATATGAAAGCAAACCTCAGCACTGTCTAGTAGCTCTACATTTTACTAATCAGTTCTCTCTACCAGTTCAAGATAATGATTTCATTGACTTTCCTCTCTCCACAAATCTGAAATATCACCTGCTTCATCCTGCATAGGTGATAATCTTGCCTCGTTTCCTGAACAGTAAGAATCCATAAAAATAGACCATTCTCACCCTCCTACCTGCAAACCTCCAGCCTATTTGCATCCCTGCACACTACTCTGCCTCCCAACCACGTTTTTTTCTATTTCACAATATAATTAACTCTCAATATCATTTAGAAATCCTACTATATATCCTAAAAATTTAAACAACATAAAACCAAATGAACCTATATCCAATTTTTTTTTTTTAAATTTTCAGCTCTTACTGTTTTCCTCTCAAGATCTATCCCAGTAGTTTTATTCTCCCCAAAGTAACTGTGCACCTATCGGCACAATTGATTGCAGAAATAAGTAATAGACATAACATCTTCACTTTCTTATTGGATTCCCATAATTGATTCTGCATTTCTCAGCATATTGAATTTTAAATTATTAATCATGTACGTAGTCCAAAACCACATCCATAACATACAACATATAATATAGAGAGAGCAAACTATACCCCGGTGTCCAATGTTCCTGGTGGCAAGACAAACCAGAAGAGGAAAGCTTGAGCTGTCTGCACATGTCACCCAAGATTAAAAGATGAAAAGAATATTTAAAAAGTAAGGGATCTTCTGCAAACTTTTATGCATATTTACCTTCTGGAGAGTTTGCTATGATCAATAACAAATAATTTCTTTCATTTTTCCATCTCATTCTTATAAAAGGAAGCATTAGTTTAGTTCTTCTAGAATGATGGTCCATGGCTATTTAAATTAATATTAACACCAGTGTGTGATCAGACCACCCAAGATGGCTTTTTACTTTCTCTCGGAACATCCCCTGCCCAACCTGCACCTACACCCCACTCACAGGACTGACCTCTCCCCTTAATTGTAGGGCCTAATCAGTTAATGCCTACATACTTGTCCCCAGTCCCAGCCATGACTGTTTTAGTCTTTAGATCAGAATGATAGCTTAACAAAGGGATGACCTCCGCTCCATGAAGGCACTTAGCCTGAGGGGCTAGGAGGGCCGTGCCCCTCTGCTGGTTTCCCTGGTAACTAATGAGCCAACCTGAGGTAGTTCCCCGTATAACTGGAAATCTCCCCTTCCCTCTGGGAGGGAAGACTGCTGCTGAGTCCTGCCTGCCATCCGCCTGTCCAAGGTGGGTTGCCCCCTTTCGTGCCAGATGCGTGAGATCTCCTTTCTGTCTAATAAGGTCAGTATCCTCATAGCCATATGAAAATCTATGTTTTCTGAGCCTTCATAACTCTTTTTTTTCTCACCTAAGCAGCATTCTTCACCACTTCTGCCTCTTAAATTTCAGCCTGTCCTTCAAGGCCCAGCTAAGACCCACTATCTCCATGTTAGCTTCCGATTTGCATCCCTTGTTTCCCTCTCCTCTGTGCTCCTGTGACACCCATGGCCTGTACCACATAGATGAGCACATGTCCACCAAACTTATTCAAAAGCTCATTCAACAATTTTGGTTCCTCCAATTATCCATTCCTAAGAGGCAGGAACTATATTTTATACAGATTTCATAGCACCTGCTCAGTAATGAATACATAGCAGGAATTTATAGACGGACACCTAGGATGTTTATAAACCCTCTCTGTGGTGATTTATGTTTCCTAAAAAGTATACATTTAAATAAGTTAGTATAAAAACATTTATCTATTGTTTAATATAATTTCAGTATGTTATTACACATGAGTATGTAATATAAAACAAATTTATAGTCTTTATTTAAAGGATCTTTCTGGAATTCTCAAAAGAATCTAATAAGCACTTAAAGTGATAATTTCTCTTCTCTTTTTCTTTCTGTATTAAAAATCTTAGCAGTATCCTGGATTCAGTACTAAGAGCAAAAGCTAAGGGAGTTATTTATTATGTGGCCTCTAGATAACAGAAAATGTACTGCACTGAACACTTATGATTTACTTTGCATCTTAGACAAAGCCAGACAGGTAAGATTTTCTCTATCATTGTGCCTAGCACAGGCCTGGGGGTGTAAGTGCTCAATAACTTCTTGTTAATTGATTGAATTTTTGATAATTCACTCAATAGAAGATTCCATTTCTGAAATATGCTCATAATATCTTCAGAAATTAGATCTAGGTGGTATTTCCCAAGGCAATCCCTCATTCTAACTTTGAGAAGTGATGTGATTAATGGGAAAGTGATATTCTAATTTCCCATTTTTAGATTTGACTTGAGAGGTAGCAGGTCAAGAGTCTTGCTGCCACACTTCCAGTAATTTTCCTTGGGTGGTAAAAAGTTTTAGAGCTGGAAAGAGTTTTAGAAACCATGTATTCTAACCTATTCACTCTTCGGATGAGGATGCAGACCCAGAGAAAACATAGATCAGGTCATATAGAGAAGCCAAGGCAGGAATCAAGCTCTCTTAATCCAGCAACTACCTTACCTTCATATAAATAATGAAGGATGGCAAAATACCATCAAATCCTGGAACTGAATACAACTTACAGATGGTTCATTATTCTTTGCTTTAGCACTTCCAATAATTGGCAAACAGCTCTTTCTACAATGGAATGCCTCTAAAAATTAGAAATGTTCTTTGAAAGAGTAATTCTCAGTGTCTTATATTGAGTCAAAATTTGCCTTTCCACAACTCTGTGGCAACAGTCCTAGCCTTGCATTCTCAAACAGAAACAACAATCCACTCTCCCTTCCATGGGGCAGATGTTTCTAAACAACACATGTGACTGAAGTTTCCCTCTTCTCGAGTTCTTCTAAACTTTCATCCTATGGCATGGCCTTCCTCTGCTCTGACAATAATCTTAGAATTTTGCCCTTGGATTTGTTAGAATGATTTCAGTTAAAGGTGATTAAAAAACAAACAAACAAAATACAACAACTCAATTTGGCTTAAAGAATAACTAAAAACTCCAGTCTCAGGGCAATTTAGGCATAGTTTGGTCAGAGCTCTGAGTCCATTTTCTATTGCTTTGCTCTTCTCTGCCTTTATCTCTGTGTTTGTGAACTTTCTCCTCAGCCTGATGACTTCCCTCATAGTTGTTGGATGCCTGCCAGTAGCAATTAGTGCTGCCTGATGCCTCATTCGGCAGGACGGGCAGGTTGCTTCCCGTTAACTGCTGGGAAAAAGAAAACACTGAGATTTACATCAATTGGCCACCCCTGAACCAATCCCTAAAATCAGGCAAATGCCACACACTGATAAGCTTAGGCCTGGATTAATTAAACCAATTACGGTGCAAAGGAAGATGGAATTTTCCTGATTGGCCTTCGCTGGATATTGCCTACCCTTGAAGCTGGAGTGAGGTCAAGCCCACTCAAACTTTACTGCTGGTATCAACAGGGCAGGTGGAATGGACGTTGAGGAAATAGCCATATCTTGCATCTGTAACTGTATGTGATACTCAAGATGAGTCTGACCAGAGTCCAAGTTCAGTGAAATATTCGAAATCAGTATTATTGCCACTCCCCTCATTTGGAAACTGTTCCTCTATTAATACAGTCTTAGCTTGAATTCACTTTTGTTTAAGCAGGTACAACTGTTGGATTTTGTGGTTAACAAAAGGACCTAGAGTTTCATTTTGCTTTATATTGCTTTTGAGATGAACTTTAAAAATCTCTTAGGTAATTGATTTTCAAAACCAAAACTTTACCTGCATTTCTGTTGCTAAATCTCAAAGTCCAGCTTTTTATGTGTTGTTCTAAGGCATTTTTGAATTCTGTTTCTATCAGTCAATATATGAACTTCCTCCTTCCAGACTGATGTCTCTTTAATCAGATTAGATTTAAAAATGAGACCAAGACAAGACCAAGGACAAAGCCATGAAACACAGCCTGAGAAATCTCCCTGCGAGCTAACCCCAAATTACTAATTACACGCAGTGTTCAACCAGCTACATATCCACCTGCCCCTACTGACATATTTCTATACCACTCCACAAGGACATCCTGAGTGATTTCATCAAAATCCTTAATTAGATACAAATAGTGCAACCTCCCAACCTCCTGAAATCTCCCAGGTAACTCAACCTATGGAAAACTAATGGATCCTACAGGTAGTTTCATTATTTTCTAAATACTCACAATTCCTTGTTAGAGTAATCCATTCTAGAATGCTATTAAAGATCAACACTGCTGATCTAATAGTTTCTAGAATCTACCATTTTACCTTTGAGAGAATTGGTATGACATTCACTCAGATCACATCTCCTGGCAACACTCCCTTCCTCCATGATTTCTGTAGATTGCTGGCAATCATTCTGTGATTACATCTGTAAGCCCTTTCAAAACTTTGGGATGTAATTTATCTATGGCTACAAGCTAGAATTCATTTAAAATGTCTCGGTGACTTGATAACCTATTTTTTCTGGGACTGCAATTCACTTTTAATGGTGTTTTTCTTTTCATTCTAGTTTGATAATAACTTTTCCATAATGACAAGGACAGATGCAAAATAGGAGTGGAATGATTCTGCCTCCTGTCTGTATTTGTTAGCATCTCACCATCCTTTCTAAGCAGTGGGAAGATCTATTGTATATTCATAATTATGATTCCTAGCCTTTACATAAATCCTCTTCATTGGGAACACTCTTCTTGTTCTCAACCTTCTTGTTATCTTTTATTCATCCCTCAGACCTTAGAAATAATCTCCTTGAGAGGGCTTCATTGATCCTCCAAACCTAAACTAGGCACCTCTCCTACATCCTACATTCCCTCATGATAGCCTTCTGTGAAATTTAGCACACTGTACTGTAATTGCCTGTTATCATATCTGCATCCCCCATTTAACAATAAGACATTAGAAGGCAAGGCCTTTACCTAATTTTTTTTTTCTGCAGAGACTTTTAGTGCTTAGCACTTAAGAGGTACTTAATATTAACAATTATTAAATTAATTGAAAATGTAAAGGTCCTTGTTAATGTTAGCATTTTTCCAATTCTTATAATTTTTCCCAAGATTTCTTTTATGGCCATGTCACCATGAACAAGATTCTTTGGTGATCAAAACTAAATCCAGTGTAACAATTTCTTCAGAGCTTTTCCCAATAAAAGGGTACTTGTTGGGCCTCTAAGGTGTTTATCAAAATAATATTTCTTATAAAAAAAGGAAAAAATCTAGTATCCATACCTAGTCAATCAGAAAGCCATGACTCATTATAAATTCCTTTTTGAGGCATGTGAAGTGTATCCTTACAAATGGGAACATATGAAAACAAAAGTGAGGTAACTATTTTTGCAAAGACAAAAATGAAACAAATCTCCTGGTTTAGAATTTTTTTAAAACACTTTTCAGACATTAAGACAAATTTAGTATTTGAAAGCTTGAAAAATACATTTTTTAATCAAATGCTCTTGGTAAATTTTACAGTCTTTAGTTTTCCTATTTTACCGAGGGTATTTCTTACTGATACACTTTTCTTACAACAATAAACCTCCTTAGCTTATCCAATTTGTCACCTGTTCACTAACTTATAAAATTTTAAAGCTAGCGGTATAACAAACTCAAATAATGATATTTCGTACTTATAAGTGTATCCTGGGATGAATAAATAATAAAACCACAGTCAGTTTCTATTAAAAGTGTAGGGTGTGAATGTTTAAGAAGTTATCTACCAACAGGAAGGTGGAATAGTCCTGATTTCATCTGATTTTAAAATTTAAGTAGACTTCAGCCAGATCGGTTCTCGAACAATTGACAAAAATATCCTGTTTGGTTATTTTTTTATTTTTCTGTTCAACACTGGCATACAGCAATTGTCTTGATCTACTGACACAGATCACTTGCTCTAGTATCTCTTCAAACTATCTTGGGCCATGTCTACATGCTTGATGACAACTTGCCTGACTATACTAATCAGTCAAAGGCCATTTACAAGCAACTACAATTGACTGAGACCCAGAAGTATGTTTCTCTGAGTAGGGTTAAGAGAGAAAAATTGTTGCTGATTAGTACAATTGAAAGTTATTGTACAAACTATTCTGCAACAATTCTTTAGCCAAGTGTAATGACAGATCCCAAAAGAGAAGACAAAAAAGTTGTCTTTAATTTTTTAAGAATTTCTAAAATATTTACAATTCATTTTGTACCTCGTGCTAATACAACCATGAATTATCTGGACAATCTGGGGCAAATCAACCTCTCTACGTCTCAATTTTTCCATATAAAACATTAGGCTCTCCAAAAGTTGCAATTTACAAACTTTGTAGTAGGGAGTCCTTGAGTAATTTTTAATATGTCAACAAGCTCTTAGGAACCTTGTACTTAACCACAATAGAGATTTACAAGCCCAGCATAGTTTCTGATACATTAAAACCACTCCATAATTAATGAATTCAGGAATGAATAGGAGAATGAATGAAAAAAGTAAATGAATGAATAAAAAAAATTAGAACATTGGCTTTTGTCTACATCAACCCTGTAGTCTATTGTTAATTTTTTGCTGATCTGACGTCCAATTATATATGCCTTTGACTATGGAAAAGTGAATTGAGTTCTTCTTAAGTTTGAGGAATAAAATATTTTTAATACCCAAAGTTGTGGGTATTAATAATAAAAAATGATCCTTGGTAGCAATAATATTAGCAACTACTGAAAGAGAGGAAATATTTCCACCTATACAAGTACTGTTAATCCTTTTCATTGTCTCTATTACACCTATGAATTCTTAAACCTTTTCACAGGGATCTTTGTCTATTACTTTCATCACCTTGTGACTTTGATCCTATTTGTAACTCCTGCTTAGCCTAAAATCTCAACTGATCCTTGAAGAAAATCAATTAAAAAATTATTTACATACTGGTCACAACTAATATAAGCTCAATGTTACTTCATTTAAAGCAACATTTTCCTCAACAGTTCATTCATTCATAATGATGGAATCCGAAAGCGAAGCATAATTCTTTCCTCCACGACGAGAGGATCTAACTAAGTGAGGAAAAGGTAGAAAGTTTTCTATCCCTCTTTTACTTAGGTCAAATTATTTGACGTTCTTTTTATGTAAAAGAAAAATTAAAACATTTTTCTCTTGTTCTTTGAAGTTATAAACTTTTAAAAGTTAGTGCTCTTTGTTCTAACTTGTCCCTAGATATGTTCCTGAATCCATAACTCTACACACTCTTTATTTTTATTATAGCTGAGTGGGTAATAGGCTCCAATTTTGTTGTAATTTACCTACATTCTCTGTCAAAGGCCTTCATTAAACTGTTCTCTGTTTTGTGTTTTATGACTCATAGAATTTATTTCCTCGTGCGTCTGATATTTTTACTACATTCTAGACATTGTATTTGAAAAATTATTTGGGAAATATTTTGAAGACTACAATAATGGTACTTTCCTCCAAGGAGAGCTTGTGTTTGCTTTGGGGTACTGCCAGTTCAAGTCCAGAGATTGCATAAAAACTCATGACCTGGGCTGTGACTTACTACAGGCTGTGTTATTCCAATGAATCTTACCTTGGTGTGGCCCTTTGACACTTCAGCTCACTGTAGAAAGAGTCTCTTGTTTGACTCTGAATTTTATCAGAGATCTAAGCTTTGCTTTTGAGTGCTTTTTTTCCTAAGCATCTTATAACAAAGGTTTTCACATTCTGGGAAAATTTAAATGCAGTTGGATCAAAACACACTTCTATTAACAAGCTTTTGCACTAAATGAACAAATAGTACAATACCCATTGAGAAACTAAGGTTTTTGTATGTTATCTGATCTTAAGTAGATGCCTTTGGTGTATATTTGTACAAACTATAAACTGATTTTTTAATTTTTGTACAAGTGAATTGACTAGTATCCTAGTCAGTTCAGGCTGCTATAACAGGTTGTCTATGTACCATAGACTGGGTAGCTTATAAATAACAAATTTGTTTCTTACAGTTCTGGAGACTGGAGATCCAAGATCAAGTTGTCAGTATGGTCAGGTTCTGGTGAAAACCCCCTTGTAGATTGCAGACTGCTGACTTCTCCTTGTATCCTCACATGGGCAAAAGAGAACTAGAAAGCTTTCAGGGGTCTCTTTCATAAGGAACTTATCCCATTCATGAGGGCTCCACTCTCATGCCCGTACTCCCCGCAAAGCCCCACCTCCCAATACCATCACATTGGGGGTTAGGATTTCAACATGTGAATTTGGGGGGGTACAAAAACATTCAGTCCATAACACCTAGGATAGTGGTCCTGTTTTAAGAATCTGAGTGCCATGATATTTAAGCTCTGAGCAGTTCTAAATCCTGTTTAAAATAATTTAAAAAATTATTTGTGTTTAGAAATACATGCATTATAATAGATTAAAAAAAGACTATCCAACATAAGCCTGTTTTCTTAGTTTATAATTAAAAGTGAGAATTTACTGTCCCATCAAAAAATATTAATTTAGCCCTTAAAGTAAATCAAAATAGCATGAATGAGATTGACACAACCTTATCATCTATGTTTTCTATTGTCTAGCACTCCAAGCCAGATTGATCAGTGCACTGACCTCAGTTGTGAAACTTAAATCTTTGCAGGTCAATTTACCTTTAAGAGTGAAGTTGAAAAATACTAGTTTTCATTCATAATCTCAGAGTAGAAGCAGAGATAAAATTCAAGTACAAAAGAAAATCCAATCGATAATGAACATCAAGTCAACAAACTGTAAACACATGATAGGCAATATGGAGTTTTCATCCTAAAAATTATTTGGTTCCATTGCTTTTGTTTCATTCTTCTGATGGTGAAAGTAGAGTTGTAGAACAGTCCAGCAACAACTCAGATCCACAGTTTAGTCAATCTTCCTAAACAGTAGTATTAAATTCCTTCACTATATGGCCCAAACTGAGAGTAGCCTTTGGAAAAATTCCAAAATAATAAAAGCCTTTCTACTAGAACCTAAGTAGCACATTTTCTGTGATAAGCACCAATAGGGTGGACTCCTTCTAAACAGCTTAATGAGATAAAATTATACCATAATATTCACTCATTTAAAGTTCAATGTTTTTTTAGTTTATTTACTGAGTTATGCAATCATCACTACAATCTAATTTTAGGATTTTTCCATTACCTCAAAAAGAAATCTATGTCCATTAGCATTCACTTCCCATTTGCCCTTATTCAACCTCCCCACTGCCAACCCCAGACAACCACTAATCTGCTTTTTGTCTTTATAGAATTGCCTAGTCTAGACATTTCATATAAATGAGATCATGCCCTCTACTGTCTTTTATGACTGGCTTTCTTTACTTAGCATACTGTTTTCAGGTTCATTCAATAGTAGCAGTTACCAGTACTCCATTCCTTTTCATTGCCTAATAACATTCCACTGAAGAGATATGCCACATTTTGTTTATTCCTTCAGCAGTTGTTGGAAATTTGGGTTGTTTCCCCTTTTTGGCTATTATGCATAATGCTCCTGTGAATATCTGTGTACAACTTTTGATGTAGACATGTTTCTTATGAGTAAATACTTAAGAGTGGATTTGTAGATCATATGGTAACTCTATATTTAATATTTTGAGGAACTGCCACACTGTTTTCCAATGTAGCTGCACCAGTTAACATTCCCACCAGCAATGTTTGAGGGTTTCAATTTCTTCACATCCTCACCAACTTTTTACTGTTTTTTTTCTACAGCTATTATAGTGAGCTGTGAAGTAATATCTCACTCTGACTTTGATTTGCATTCCTGTGATGATTAATAATGCTGAACATCTTTAATGTACTTATTAGATGTTCCTGTATCTTTATGAATATTTTCCAATCCTTTTTTGTTAATGAGTTTCATATATTCTGGATACAGTTCTCATGGAAAACAGGATTTGCAAATATTTTCTCTTTTCAATTTTTTTATGATGTCATTTGAAGCTCAAAAATCTAAAATTTTGATGCTATTCAGTTAATCATTTTTTCATTTTTTTGCTTGTGCTTTTCATCTCATAGCTAAAAAAAAATCTTTGTATAATCCAAAGTCACCAAGATTTATTCATGTGTTTTCTTCTACAAACTTTATAATTTTGGCTCTTACATTTAGGTCTTTGGCCCATTTTGCGTTAAATTTTGTGTATGATGTGAATAAAGCGTCCAGATTCAATATTTTGCATTTTGATATCTAGTTGTTCCACCATTACTGATTGAAAAGACTACTCCTTCCCCATTGAATTGCCTTGGCATCTTTGTTAGAATCAATTGACCACAGATGTAAGTGTTAGTTTCTGGACCCTCATTTCTATTTCATTGATGTATATGTCTATGATAGTACCACACCTTTTGATTACTGTAGCTTTGTAAGTAAGTTTTAGAACTGAGTTCTATAACTTTTTTCTTCCATTTCAAGATTGCTTTGGTTATTTTTGGTCTCTTGAATTTACATGTGGATTTCAGAATCAGCTGATGGACTCCTTTAGAGCAACATTTATGTGTTAGCTCACATAAATTCAATTTCAGTGGCATACCTTTTTCAAAATATTTTCTAATCAAATGTTTCATTTATTCAACCTCCACCTTTCCATTGGCCTCTTCTTATTCTCCTAACTTCCATAACTAATCATGCTTAGTTATCCCCATTCTTGAAAAAAGATCATTTCTTGACATTGTCTCACTCTTCACAGTCCACATTCTTCAAAGAGCAGTCTCTAGTTTTACTTTTAAGTCTCTCTTAAAGCTGTACGAAGAAAAGTTATCGACGACATTCTAATTGCCATGCAGAACAGCACATTTTCAATCCTTACTGCAACATTTTATAGCAACAACCCTATATTTTCCACCCTTTTCTCATTTGTTTTTATGATACTACCGTAGTCTCCTCTTATCTAGTGCTATTTCCTCTTGGCTATATCTATTTTGCTCAACTCTTGCTTCTACTCCTTACATGTTGTTTTTACCCAGGATTTTCCCCTCAGCTTTCACGTTTTCTCATTTTATAAAATTTTACCAATCTCTAAACTCTAATCACAGACTCCCTTTTACAGGTTTTATTTATCTTCACATGGTTATTCAATATGTATCTCAAAAATGCAAAGTTGAACTCAATATCTTTCTTGTCAAAACTTGTTCCTCATTCTTCCTTCCATATATCAATAAATAAGCTACCTAAATTAAAAAATGAAGGATTTTGAAGTCATATCTAACTCTTCCCCCTGCCCTTTCTCACATGTAAATGGTAAACTTGTCTTGTAAATTGTATCTCTAAAATTTGTCTCTCATTCATCCACTCCTCTTTATTCTCTGACTCAGCTCAATTCCTCATCATTTTTTCTTTGGACTCCAATAAAAACTTGCATGCTATCTTTCATGGTTCCAACAATTTTGCTGTAAAATATAGAACTTATCACATCACTCCTATTCTTAAAAAGCCTTCAATGACTTCCCATTACCTGGAGAATAACTGAATCTACTTAGTTTAGTGTTAATGATGCTGCAAAACTCAGTCCCAGCTTAATTTTTCAATCTTATTCCCAGTGACACAATTGTTCCTTTAACAATCCCTACCTTCTCTCTGTTTTCTCATTTCCCAAATATACCAACAAATACACACACAGCTGTTTTAGGCATAAAAGACTTGCTCACTGTAAACCTCACACATTGCTCGTATGTTTATATGAAAGGGAAGCAGGAGAGGGAAGAGAAGAAAGCCAAGCAGGAGTATAATCTCAAAGACCTGTAGAGCATAGCTTCAGCCTGATCCTACAGAGGAACTCTGAAGTTACACTTCTCAGATGTCTAAGGCAAGGAAACTAAGCTGTCATACTCCTGTATCTGCCAGCCACTGGGCAAGGGCTGTACAAAAAGGGGCTATATTCCCAGAGACTTCTAGATTTCTGCATGTGTGGACAAAGAACCTCAGTAGAAAAGTGGAGTTCCTAAAGTAGAGGCATATTTCAAACTTGCCAGATTTTAGTCAAAATAGCTTTTGTACTTGCTTACTTCTCTTGGTTCTTATTTTCCCTTCAATTTTGGCTTGTTCTTATCAACTCTTCTGGGAATATAAAAATAATTTTAATATTTAATGCATTTGTTAGTTGTCTACAATGAGAGGCTTAGTTCTAATAACCTACTACATTTTTTTTGTAATTTTAAGCCCCATTTTTATTCTCAATTTTCACTATCTTTTATTTGAAGTGTTTCTTTTATATTTTGTATATTGTTGGATGATGTTTTTCTAATTCATTCTAAAGATCTGTTTTGTCAGTGAATTTAACACATTTACATTTATTACAACTGTTGCTAGCACTCATTTCTATCTTCATATTTTATTGATTTATTTCTATTACATATTTTCTATACATTAATTCTTTCATACCTTCCATTGGACATATCAAGTTTATTTTTATTTTATTTTTTAATTTTTTGCAGTATGCAGGCCTCTCACTGTCGTGGCCTCTCCTGTTGCAGAGCACAGGCTCCGGATGTGCAGGCTCAGCAGCCATGGCTCACGGGCCTAGCTGCTCCGTGGCATGTGGGATCTTCCCGGACTGGGGCACGAACCCATGTCCCTTGAATCACAGGTGGACTCTCAACCACTGCACCACCAGGGAAGCCCTGTTTGTATATTTTGTTGTCCTAAAACTGTGGTACTATGAAACTTGTCAATGTTTACTGTGAAACTTGTCAATGTTTATCTCTCTTTAATTCTTAGAAATTCTAGGTCATTATTTCTTCAAATATATCCTCCCAGCCATTTCTTTTTCCAATTGGTTTTCTGGAAAACCTTTAATGTGGAAGTTAACACTTGCACACCCTTCCTTCACATCCCTAATTTGTTTTACTATTCTTTTTCTTTGTCCCTTCCTGATAACTTTTTTGAATTCCTCAACTTAATCTTTAAAGTCACTAATTTGTTAACCAGTTGTACTCATTCTCATGTTTTAATGAGAATTAAACTTCTACTGAGTACTTTATTTTTTTCTTTAAAATGTTATTCTGCTTCTCTTTTCCAATATTCTCCTTTATGTCTTTGAGAATGCTGATTATGCTTGCCTTATACTTAACTTTTTGTTTATATTAAGTTTTTGGTCCACTAACTCTCCATTACATGGTATTAGGTGGAGGGATTCACCTCAAGTTTGAGATTTTCTAACTTTACAATCTGAACTGAACCACTCTTTGCATATCTCTCCCCACAGTCAGCAACTCTACTCTTGGGGGATCCTCCTTTCCTCCTGTCTGGTCCTGGCAGGGATAGTGGGGAAGAGGGGATTCTCAGGAGCCAGTCAAAATGCCTGAAAATCTGTTGTTATTTACTTTCTACCCCAGCTAAGCACGAATTCCATTCTGCTATTTTCCCACCATCTGTCACTGGTGCTGGGCTGGTGGTAATATTTTTTTTTTTTTTCTTACTGTAGACAATAATCCATGCAGCACAATGTTAGTAAAGGTAGGAATTACAACTTAAAATTCCTCCTCAAAATTCTGTTGTCCTTCTACCCAGCTCTTTTCATATCTAGGTTGTCTTTCCATAAGCTGAAAAATAATCAGCTTATGCCCATTTTTTTTATAGGCAAAATAAACAATGTTTTGTATTTAGTAGGTATTCAGTTAGTGTAGATCAATTGTAAAAATGGTTACAGTAATGTTTTATTACCACAAGAGGGGATAAGCCAGTGGATTTAATTATTGATATTGCAAAACTTCAATTTTATACTGATAATTCTCTTTTACTAAATGTTCAATTCAAAATGACTCCATTAGGAGCTGTTACCTGATGCTGTTATTCAGAATTGTGGAACTGAGACTGAAATGTAAATTTCATATTTTTCCTAATAAGGTCTTAATAGGGTTAAGGGTTGATAAATATTAGATCTCACAATAATGCACCATTCCACAATGTAGAATATTCAGCAGTATCCATAACAACCATGATTCTTTAAAAATATTTTAATTGCAACATTCTTTGGAATTGTTGATGGTTTATTGTGACAAAATGAAGACAACTTAAGGAAGACTATTTATTGATAAATGGGTTTCTAACCAAGATGATGGAGAATAAGCTTTATATTCTGCTTTTCTGACAAGACAATGGTTGTATCTAAAAGGAAAAAGATGCAAGATACTGCTTCTATGCTATCTATTTGAGGAAGAGAATTATGTCACGCATATGAAATGAAAAGAATGTCACCTTCATGCCCCAAACAATTGAATCTAGGAAAGCTTAAATTTAAATATACATATATTGATCAATCAGCCAGAAAACAAAACACTATAAAAAATCAGAATCATTTCAGATTAGAATTTTAGCACTGGTTTCTTTTGTTGGTTAACATGGCATTGCACAACAAAACTGGATGTGGCAGAAATTACTCCCATATTCAAAACAACAATATTATTTTTCTGTGCATGACAGAATGTATATAGATCATCTAATTAACAGTAATTAAAGTTCTAGACAAGTCACAAAAGTACTGGGAATAGGGATATAGCTTAAGGAAAAGATACTAAGGAGTCTACTGGAAGCCTTAAAAAATTCATAAAGAAAGAATAAGATAGTAGAAACAGGGGAAAATACTCTGTTTAGGGGTATGGATGAAGGATGAGTAGAAAGGAGATGGAAAAATCAAGTATGAGGAGTAATTCAGGATACCAAGATCAATGAAGTTAGAAGATAAAATAAATACAGTTTGTTTGTTTTCTTATGTGAAACTAAGAACAAAAACTGTAAAAAGGTGACTGACATCTGTGTACAAAATAATATCATGTAAAAATCCAGACTCTCCTACTGAGCCTTTTGTTATAATGTGTATCTCTACCAATATGAAAACACTTCCTCCTAGACATTGCCAGTGTTGTTGGCAGTCACCTTACATCAATGTGCCTGAGATCTAAAATTCCATGGTAAAGAATTCATGAAAAAATTTACTTTGGGAAGAATATCACCAAAATCTGTGCTAAATGTCATCACCTGATGTAAACTTTATCAACATTTTTCCCTGGTCAATAAGAATTCCCCAAAACTATCTTGGTAAATTATTTTTATTTCTATATAAAAATTTATTTTCAGTTTCTAGGAAGTAAATTTGTTTCAGACAATTTCATTATTATTGGTGCAGCCATAAGATAGAAACTTCATTTTGTGTGGTCCCTTGAGTATTCATTTTAGCATATAGTTCACATTTCACCCTTTGTGGCCGACTGGCTAGACATTATCAGTCTTGCTTCCTCCCCTGGCACATAGGAAGACTCTGTTGCCCAAAGTCCCTTGCGTTCAGGGTAGGGTTGTGCTCCTGCCTCCTGTTGGAAGAACATGAGTGGAAGTATTCTATACCTCTTCCAGGGCTGACCAAGAGCTCCACTCACTCACTCTTTGCTTGTTGCCAGTTCAAAGCAGAGAAACCTATGGAGAACTTTGAAGAAGGCCTAGAGGACAGCAGTGCCACAGATGGAAAGGGCTAGGATCCTTTAATCATCATGCAAAAGGCCACACATCAAATATCCAAACTGTGATATAATCCAGAAATAAACACTTACTTTACTAAGTTACTGAGATTTGGGGGTTCTTATGGCAGCTAGCATTGATCATCCCTGAATAACAAACCTGCCCTTAAGTTTTTCTGTTGACATTACTGATTTTGTGTTTTAAGTGTTGTTAGGTTTGGTAGTTCGAGGAGCATTTTGTGCCGATTGTTCTCTGCAGGAATTTAGGAGATTTTATTATTGAGTTCAAAAGAAATAAATAAAATAATAAATGGGTTGCTCACACCATATTATTAACTGAACTACCTTGTAATCAACCAAAGACTCTGCATATTTATTCCTCTTGAATATCAGTTCTCTAAACTACCTCAAGACTTGAATATTCTGAAATATGTTGCTTCATTCAGTTCACAGCTAAGTGATGCTAATACTCACTAGTGCTTTGATTACTCATCAAAGTCAGCAGCTTTACGGAATAGAGAGAACTGCTTTCCTTTTTTTTTTTTTTTTTTTCAGATGGTCAAATACTGTATAAAAGAACTGTAGATAATTTTGGAATTGGAGTGAACCTTAAAGACTATAGAATTATGACACTTTTCAGATGAGTAAACTGTGCTTTATGAAAGGTTAAGAGATTTGAATAAGGACTCAGAGCCGGTCGGCAGCAGAGCTGAGATTAGGACTCTCATCTCCTGAATGCTCAATTACATTCTACCTGCAACTGTTTTTTGACAGCAGTGTCAATCACAGGACTTCCAACACCCACAATCCATTCTAAGGGATACCGGCCAGCCCACAGACAAATCTTGTTCAATTTGACTCACTGGCACTACACTCCTTTCCTATTCGTCCCAGCTGAGCAGTCAAAGGGTGGACCCCAACACAAGAACAGCCAATCTATATATTGACCAGCAATTTATTTAGATTGAGATCTGGTATATAAAGATGAAGTGGGCCATGGTCTTTGGAATCTGAATAGGCAAACATGGAGAGCTTCAGTCAGCAAATGTGAACAGTCTATATAAAGAGAGAGAAAATGAAGTAAGTGGAGGTCATGTGGGATCATGACGAGGCCAAGTTATACGGGGGAATTTATACTTGGAGATACTTGAAATTCCACCAGAGGGAGATGCTGAGAACCAGCGGATTGCCAGAGCTCCCTACATTCCTGATATCTCCCTTGACCCATTCTAGTACCAGTCAATAAACCCTCTGTATCTCATGGTGACCTAGATGAGAAACTGTCTTTACAACTGGAAAAAAAAAAGTTATATATGAATGAGAAACACTTAAATACATCCTTCAACTAAATGCTTGTGAAAAAATATATAATTCTATGTGGAGATAAATCACAAAATAAAATATCAAAATAAACATGTACATTTTTAAATTTAATGCATAGCAAAAATATAAATAAAATTTAAGGGCATAAAAATTGAGTATGAATATTTACTAAAATCATATCACAAAAAAGGTAAATAACTTCCCTGTGTAAAGAGAACATACATATGGATAAGAAAAACACTAATGCTGCAATGAGATAATATGAAAAGATAATGGACTAATAGTTCATAAAGATATAGAAAAAGCTAACTAGCATATGAAAATATGCTTTAACCTCACTAATAAGGAGATGAGAAATAAGTCAATTAGGAAATATTTTTACTTATAAAATTATCAAATATTTATCAAATGTTAATAATATGCTAATAGTGGTTTGGTGAGAAATGTGATCTTAACACACTCCCAATGCATTCGTGAATTGAGAGAATCATTCTGGAAAACCATTAGGCAGCACACAGCTAAAGTCTTCAAAATGTTTTTTCACACTGACCCAATAATACATGATTAGAAATGTAAACATAGATTTATATCAATATTATGTTAGCATTTATCATACTTTAGTGTACTTGTTTGTGTTTATAGGCTATCCTCCTCATTTATTCACTTTGGTACCTCCAAAGCCCAGCACAGTGCCTGGCATAAGGTACCTGACACATAAAATGCGTTTGATAACAATTTGTTGAAAGAACAAATAAAGAGGAGGGAAGACAGTTGCCACAGTACTATTTGAAACAATAAAGAATTAGGAAAAAATAGTATCCTATGAATGGTTCAATAATTTATAGTACACAAAATATATAAGCATCAAAATTACGTTTTATGAAGTTCTTAATACAAGAAATTATTTAAAAGTAGAGGGTAATGAAAAAGTAAAATATAGCATTTTATGTATCATATGCTCTCAACTATGCTAAAACGTGCATGTTTATATGAAGAGGAATAGAAATGTACTAATATATAAATACTGGTCAAATTTTGGTCAAATATTATAAATAATGGTCAAATATAGGTGAGAGTCTTCTGGATGACTTTTACTTTCTTCTTTATGCTTCTCAGTATTTTCCAGTTTTTTATACTATTATATATTACTTTCTTAATTAGAACATAGCTATAAAATTTATTTTTAAACTGCCTGTAAGGCAGTGCCAGCCCTATTCAACCAATTTAACAGAATGTTCACACTCGTACTTTTTCTGTGAATATTTGGTAAGTGCTAATTAGTGATGATGGTCATTAAATATTTTTGGGGGGGGTATGTTCAAAATGACAGACTTTAAAATTGCAGGGACTTTCAGCACAGCTTAAAGGGCAGAGAAGACATTATCAGGTGATACTTCAGAGCAGCTTTAAGACTAGTGTAGGAATAAAGGGTTAAAATGGCTTTTTTATGTATTAAGATAGAATATGTAGAATACATGACAAAGTGTAGCACACAGCATACATTTAAGACATATCAGTCCTGTTTCCTTATTTGCCCTCTTGCTAATCAATTTAGTTCCAGCTTGATCCAGGACTCTCACTGGTCTCATTGACCTCTTCCCCATACCTCCCACCCTTTTATCTCCCAGATACCAAGTCTTGCACAAAGATATGTGTATAAGGCAGTGCCACATCTATTCAACCAATTTAACAGAATGCCCAGAATTGTACTCTTTCTGTGACTTATTGATTATGCTAATTGATAATGATATTAAAATGGCCTTTTCTTGGTATGTATGTCAGTATGCTCAAAATGAGAGACAAAAATATTCCACGGACTTTCAGCACAGAGGGATATAATATATCCCTCCAGAACCGGGCACTGGAAACTCTGGAAGATGATTGATTATAATCATGGTGCTCAGATTTGGATTGCGGATATTATCTTTCAACATGGTACCTCTGTAGGAACCTGCGTTTCCCTTACCATTATGTGTGCGTCCTTTTGCAAATTAGCTGCTACCCATAGTGTTCAGCTTTTTAGCTATGTAGGTGTGATACCTCACTCCAACTATCCCACCCCTGTATATTTGACTACATTTCTTCTGCATAACCTGTTACTTTGTTTCCAAGGCATCTAACTTCATCTACTCACAGATTTATACTTAGTTGAATGTACCATTACTTTTATCCTGTTGTGTGTCAGATATTCCATGTGAATGTCTATAAATAATCTCTGTTCGATAGACTTCTTTTAGAAAGAAAATGTCTTATTTCTTCCTAATGCATTAATGGAAAAAATAATCATGATTAATGACACAGATGTCCCAAATATTCAACATGTCAGTGGTATCTGATGCCATCTGTGTCTATTCACCCAACTTAAAGCATGTAACCATGACCAGTTGCCTTACCTTCATCATTCTAGCTTGCACCCTTGATTGAAATTCAGTACAAAATGACTGTTGTTTTATCAATATGGGAAAAAACACAAATAAGCACTTGAATACTATTCATCATGGATGACATTGTCATCATGCCACCTCTATCTACTTCCCATTCTATCTGCCCATCCCCATAAATTTGACTGTTCATGTTGTCACTTGTACACATTTGCACTGTTTAGCGTACCAAATTTCTTTCCTTCTTACAATATTTCAGCTATGGTATATTGTCTTCTTGGTAAATGGTAAGTGTTATTATTTTGAAATCATGATAAAAGTCTACAAATTTCTTCTCCGGGCTTTGTGTACAGCATAGCCTTTATCCTTTTGTTTCTCTCTCTCTGAGTTCCCTCCATTCCCTTCCATTACCACATCCTTTATTACCTGGCTTGAGAAGTTGAAGTGACATCACTGAGATCCTAGGCTTAGAAGAAATGGCAGTACCCATTGCATACTTCTTCATTAGTACAAGGAAGAAGGGTATATGTGCCCCTAGAGGAAGGCCATCATCACCAACTCACAGAACACTTCAATTCCTTAACCCTAATCCTGTAACCCCAGTTAATTATATCCCAAATGCTTGCCACTGTTCAAAATAAAGATACTCCAAAGGGAGTGTATAGACAAGGGAGAAATGCCTATGTAGCCAAGAAGGAGGGAAAAATCCTCCTAGAGTCCTATCATCAAGAGCTTCCTGTCTATCAAGAGTGGTAGGTGTCACTGCCAGAATCCCTCACATACAAAGGAAACTTCCACATGTAGTTGGATCATCACATATGCAATATAGCCTACTAGGAAAATTGTAAATCATGGTTCATGAGTATCCTCAACATAAAACATAAAACTCCTACTTAGTCAAAGCTTAAATAACCCATCAATAGGCATATTCGGCTCTCCCTGAAGCATTTCTCAGCTGTTGTTATGACTCCTTGAGCATGAGAAGAATTGTTTCCTCTAGGTTGAGTTCTGGGAGGGTTAAGTATCTATCCACTGATTTATTGTGGCTTATATCAGAAGACTGAACTTTTGGTAGATTATATTCAAGTAGACACTGCCTGCTGAAAATTCAACAGCCAAGTAATAGATTGGTCTGTGGTCAAGGCCTTAGAAAAGTGAGTGGTGGCCTTGTAGAGATGCAAGCCACTTAATCAATAAATAAATCTCCAGAAAGCCAAACAGGAGACAGCTGGCACCTTGACATTCTATTCTGATAGTAGTTTCATTAAATTTTGGAAAATGCATACTTGACTTAAGCATTAGTTGTTGAGAGTTGAATGAAAGAGTCAAACACACTATGTTTGCTGTGTGCTAAAAAAGTATGTCTGGTGAAATACCTGATTCTGTAATAATAACCACAGTGTACACCCAGATGTGAAAATGAGTAGTTAGGTTTATAGGTTAATGATAAATATGTGCAGAGAAATTAGGAGCTTAGTTAGATACTCAGCCCACACATCATTTTCTTTTAACTAACAGGGCACTTGTTGAAACTACTGCAAGCATGTTTCCTTGAGTTCCTATTGAAAATAATTTGGTTCATTTTCTAATTTACTTTTCTCACAAGTCAAAGGAAATTTACCTTGCTAAGGAAATCATAGTTACCATGCTAAAAAAATACAATGTACAGGATAAGCTGAATAATCACCTATTCTTTAGTAAAGGAGAGAGCTTTACTAAATAGGATGGAACCAATGTACTTTTCAACAAAACATTATATTTATAATATTAAGAATATGAATATACATGAAATCTATAGGTAGCTAGAGATTGTCCACAGTTGCTAATATATGTTGACAGGACTATAAGTTTGCTATTCCTTGACAAGAGTTAGGACTATGAGTTTGCTATTCCTTGACAAGAGCCTAACTCTTGGCTGTGGGTTGGCTACTTAATATGTTGTACAAAGAAAAATAGAAAGCAGAACAATCTCATTGATGAAAAAGCATAGATTAAACGTATTTAGTCCTTAGAAATGAGCTAGTTCTCAAAAACACTTTAAAAAACTGAAAATAGAGCTAATTCTAATTATTCATATGAATGAAGAAGAATTAATAGTTACGGTAAATTGTAACAGTTAGTAGATATGCATAATTATGTATGTCTTGTATTGACTTCTATATGCTCTTATGAATGCAGACAAGAACATGCAGGTTCATTTCTCTTGCTAAATAACGTTGATTACGTAGTTACTGGTATTTTTAAATTATCTCACTTTCATATTAAAAATCAGTGTATTTTTCCTTTTTTATCATAAAAATAACACATACAAGTGAAAGTAGTTAGAATATATATATACAATATGAGTACAGTTGTTTATCATCACGCTAAAATCTTATTTTTGCACCAAGATCTCTTAGAATGAGAATATTCCTGAGTTACATAAGGGTTAAAAGATGGAAATACTCTTAACAAATCTCTCTTTTTTTCCCCCCTCTTTCTCTCTGAAGTAATCAGAAAACTTATCACCTGTCAAAATAAACATGTAAGGTTAGAAAGGATGGCATTGACAAGTGGTATACATTTCTTTTTCTGGACTGAACAACTTTAAAGACATACTTAAATTCTTGGCCATTATTCAATTCACCTTGGTACTGACTTATTCTCATATGAAAGGACCTACTTGACAGGTGCACAATTGTGTAAAAACATTAAAACTGCTACTACCACGAATAGCTAATATTTGAAAATGTAGCCTATGTCACATACTGTGTTACGTACTCTACATATGTCTTGTTTACTTAGTCAAACACACTATGAGGCGGCACTTTTATTATCCCCAATTTGTATATGAAAATATTTAAAATATAGAGTCTAAATAACTATTGCAATGTTACTCGACAGAATCTAGTTAGAACCTAGTCTTGGAAATTCACACAGTCCAAGGGACTCCAGGATCACACTTTCAACTACTGTGCTATCATGTGGTAGATAAAATATGCTGCAGATACAATATTTAAATGTAAATAAGCATTCACTTAAGGAATAAGCTGCACTGAAGTTGTTTTCGGATATGATGAAATTAAGAATGATGAGACCTAGGACTTCCCTGGTGGTCCAGTGGTTAAGACTCTGTACTTCCACTGCAGGGAGCACAGGTTCAATCCCTGGTCAGGGAACTAGGATCCCACATGCTGCACAGCAAGGCCAAAAAAAAAAAAAAAAAAGCAATAATGAGACCTCAAATCATGGAATCTTAGAGTATTAGGGGCTGGAGAGGTAACCAAGACCAACAAAGTTTTACTGATCCTCTGTCATGGGTCAGACATTGTCCTAGGAGTGGTAGTGATTAAAACAAAGTTCTGCTCTCATGAATCTAATACTGTATAGTTAGAAGACAAGTAAGTAGAATGGATGATTTCAGGGAGTGATCATGGTTATGGGGAAAAGTAAAATAAAGATAAATTACAACGACAAGGGAGAGTTCCTTTGGCTTGAGTAAGGTCTCTGTTAGAAGGTGACATTTAAGTTGATGCTAAATAACAATCAGGAGTCAGCAGTGGGAGCATTAGGGGCCACAGCCAGCACAAAGGTCTGAAATTGGGAAGGAGTCTGGCATATTCCTAGAGAAGAATAATGGCCAGTATGGTGGAAACAACAGGGAAGAAGAGGGCAAAAGGTAGTAGGCAGGGACTGTGTCATTTAGGGCCTTGGAGGCAATGGAAAAGAACTTGAATTGTATACTTTCATACTAAGTAAGAAGATACTAGAATGGGTTTAGGCAGAAAATGCACAACATGATTTTGTTTTTAAAAGTCTCTCTCTGGGGCTCCCCTGGTGGCGCAGTGGTTGAGAGTCCGCCTGCCGATGCAGGGGACACGGGTTCGTGCCCCGGTCTGGGAAGATCCCACATACCGCGGAGCTGCTGGGCCCATGAGCCATGCCGCTGAGCCTGCGCATCCGGAGCCTACGCTCCGCAGCGGGAAAGGCCACAGCAGTGAGAGGCCCGCATACTGCAAAAAAAAAAAAAGAAAAAGAAAAAGAGAAAAAAATCTCTCTCTGGCTGCTCTTTAGATGGTGAATTAGAGTGACAAAAAGAGTAGAAGCAGAAACACCAGACCAGGAAGTTTACTGATGTAGTTGGTGTGAGTGATGGTGGTGTCTTGGCCTGGGGAAGGGAAGTGGAAAGAGCAGAATATGCGGTAAAGTTGAGTCAATAGGATTTACTTCCTTAAATTGAGTTACAACGGTCTCCACATAATCTTCACCCACTGACTCGGTCTGGACCTCTAAGGAAATGCAGAATAGATTTAATCCCTTCAAGTATGGAAAAGCAGTACACATGACCTTCCTGAAATCTCCTTTCCGTATTGAAGAGCCCTCCAACTATCTTCTGATATCTTTTTAATACTCCTGAGTAACCTGAACACTGGTTACTTCGTGTTTGACTGGTTACTTCGTGTTCGACAGTGTCCCCTTTTAAAAGTGGTGCCAGCACTGACTGAAGCACTTCTTTTGGGTGTTCCCTGATCACTGTAGAGGACAGTAAGGCTACTTCCTCCTGATGTACTGCATTTCTTTTAACAAGTCCTAATGCGCATGAATTGCATGCATAGTGAAGAAAAGAGGTGAGGGATATAGCTTGAAGGGTCAGAATCAGGACCATCACTTGTCACCCTGTTGCTGCAGAATACCTGTGAAAGTGATTCCCGTAGGTAAAGGGAACAGAGCTGGGGAGATGATGGTTTTCTCAGCAGATGATCATCTTACGAGAAGGTGCTAAACTGATAATTAAATGAAGCTGATGTTAAAAAGATCTGCTGGGTGTGGGGTACAGTGAGGAGAGCAGATAGGATAGGAAAGAGAGCAAAGCAAGGTTAATCATGAGAAAGCATTCTGAGGGATGAGAAGGAAAAATAAAATAAAATCATAACAGTTAATATTAAACTCTCGTATTTCTTATAATTCATGTTGAGAATGTTGAGTTGGAGGTAGAAATAAATAGGAAGGCCACGAACAGGGCTTCCAAAACAGTCCTCTTTTGAGACCAAATAATCCTTTTGATATTCACAATCTAGATTATAGAATACAATCCAAAAACCAAAAGACATATCACTAACAAGAACCAAACAACAGCAGAATCTCATTTTTAAAATGTTTTCTAGGATTACTAACGATTTTACAGAAATTAATGCATTCATTTTTACAGCTTCCTGAAGAGTAAATTTAAACAAAAAAGAATAGTTATAAAGGTTAGCATCTATTACAAGCTTACTACGTGCTAACCTCTGTGCCTAGTGAATTGCCCTGATGCCTTACAGACCACCGTAATCCATCCTTAATCCACCACTTAATCTACCGTAATCAGACCTAAAGAGGCAATATTTCAAAACATTTATATAAAAAAAAATCTAAATTCCTTGATAGTATACCCACATACCACATTTCATTGGACTTCCTGAATAACCAATGCATCTATTTGTTAAATTCTACAGCTTTATCATGCCACATCAATTCAATGTCTGTAAGGAGACTTTATTATTGGCTAAAGCTTTACAGATGTTAAAGGGTAAAACCAGGCTCTTATATAAGGGAAAAAAAAAATTGAGTTTAATGTAGTTAAATATTCAAAGTATTTTTGGCAAAGCTCTGCCCCAAAGGTTAAGAGTACTATCATACAGATTGGAAACTAGTTGAGATTTACAAAATAAAGAGTAGTTAAAGACTTTTGTTGGGACTTCCCTGGCGGTCCAATGCAGGGGGTGTGGGTTCCATCAATCCCTGGTGGGGGAACTAAGATCCTGCATGCATGCCGCATGGAGCGGCCAAAAATATAAATAAGTAAAATAAAAATAAAGACTTTTGTTATTTAACCTGAACTTGGACAATTTTTATTTAACCTTTTATAAATTAACTGGAGGGAGCTCATGAGTTACAGATAACACTAAGCTCTTCTAGTTAGTGATGAAAGAAACAGATGGAAGTGTGTTGTAGCAAGATAACGTGAGACTGTGAGATGGCGTAAAAATGGTAGCCAAGCTCCTATGGGAGCAATTGCAAAGCAATGCATTAGCCGTCAGTTACATCCATTTAAAAATACTAGGCCTGAGTATATGTGCAGAATATTCAAGACATTGGAACATGGTTAAAAAAGTAAAATCAAAGAGCAAATATTATTTTACCCATTTATAAAGTAAGACCTATCCTTTGCTGAAATGGTATACAAGGCAATAAGTAACTATTGTTCTACTGAAAATAAAGTCAGTGTGTTACTTGGAAGTAGGATATGTGGTTTCCAGTCCTGGCTCAATTGCTTATTCTTTTACTCAATAAATCATTCATTTAGTCATTCATTCAAAGCAAGATTTATTAAGTATTTATTATGAGTCAGATACTCTGCTGGGTATAAGGAAGTGATGTGTAGATGATGAAATTACATTCCCTAAACTGAAAGATCTCATAATCTAATAGGGGAGATACACAAAATAGCAAACAATTATAGTGATATATTAAGTGATTAAACATAAATTTATGGAGCAAAAGTAATGTACAAGATGAAATTATTTCAGATGAGGGTAGGAAAGGTTTTGCTAGTAGTTCAGTGTGGTCAAAATTTAAGGTGGAAGCAGACTGGAATAGTCTTGATAAAACTGACATAAAGCAGGGAAGAGCTGGATTATGAACAACCTACTGTGCTAGGCTAAAGTGTTTGCTTATTCTAACAACTGTAATGCAAGCAAAAATCAGAAAAATTTAAGGAGAGATGGGTGAAAGGCAATTGTTAAATTTATGTTTCAAATAGATCAATAATGTTATGGAGACTAAATTGGATGAAACTGAAGTCTGGAGACAGGAAATATTAGGATACTACTGAAAAATCGGGGTAAGAAATAAGAAAGACTGTTTATGGTGATGAAGAGAAAATTGGAGGATTTGATGACCTATTGGAATGGGAGATAAGTAAGGAAGGAGTCAAGGATGAACCACATATTTCTGGATTGGGCAACTGGGTAGATAATGAAAATAATACTCATCAAAATAAGAAGAGTAGATTTGTTATAAATAATTTGGAGACCTATTAAATTTGAAGAGCCTTTGTGACTTCCAAGAAAAGAAGTGCAATAAATATTTGAGTGTACACAAAAGCCTGGACAAAAAATAGGTATCTATCCTGCAGAGATACAGTTCTCAAAATGTATATGATAGTTGTAGCCAGGAGTCTGCATAAGAATGAGAATAGAAGATTGTCTGGTGACGGAACCTTGAGAGTCCTCAACACTCTACCAACAATAGCACCATAATATAGATACAAATGTGTTTATACACACATTTTTCAATTCCACATTGGAAATTCATACAAAGTATGTTCTCAGATCATTATGGAACTAAAGAAGCAGTCAATAACAGAAAGATACATAGAAAATTCTAAAGTATTTGGAAATTAAACAATATAATTCTATGTAACACATGGGTCAAAGAAGAAATCTCAGGAGAAATTAGAATATATTTTGAACTGACTGAAAATGAAAACACAACATAGCAAAATTTGCAGGATGCAGCTAAAACAGTACTTACAGGGAACTTTATAGTATTAAATGCTATATTAGGAAAGTAGAAAGTTCTCAGTCAGTAATCTAGGTTTCCACTTTAAGAAAGTAGAAAAAAGAGGAGCATGCTAACCACAAATTAAGCAGAAGGAAGTAAATATTAAAGGTAATAGCAGAAATCAATGAAATTTAAAAAAATAGAAAAAAGAACAATGAAAACAAAAATTAATACTGTAAAAATCAATAAAACTGATAAACCTGTAACCAGACTTTTAAAGGGAAAAAAGAGAGAGAAAATAAAAATTACAAATATCAGAAGTAAAGAGGTGATATTATTATAGACTCCATAGACCTTAAAAGAGAATACTAGAAAAATCTATATGCACACATTCAAAAACATAGATAAAATAGGCCAATTTCTGTAAGACACCAACTATCAAAACTCACTTGAGAAGAAATAGATAACCTTTTCTACTGAAGTTTAAAATCTTAAGAAAAAGGAAAGAGCAAGATCCAGAACATGCTTTCACCACTGAATTCTACTAAACATTTAAGGACAAATAATTACAATTCTGTACAATCTCTTCCAGAAAATAGGAGATAACAACTCACAACTCATTTTGTGAGGCACGCATACCCTAATTCCTGAACCAAACAGGCATAACAGGAAAAGAAGACTGTAGACCAATAAACCTTATAAATACAGGCATTAGCAAATTAAATCCACTAATATATAAAAAGGATAATATATCATGGCCAAGTAGGTGCTTTTTCCAGGAATGTAAACCTGGTACAATATTTAAAAATCAAGCACCATAATTCACCGTATTAAGAGACTAAAGGAAAAAATACATATGATCATCTTTATACATGGAGAAAAAGGTTTTAATAAATTTCAACATCCATTTGTGATAAAAGTCTCAGCTAACTAGGAATAGAGGGAACATTCTTAACCTGAAAAAGGCTATCTCAAAAAAAAAAAAAAAGTTACCATGATACATATGAAAAACAATGTATTCTTCTTAAGATCTGGAACAAGGTAAGGATGTCTTCTCTCATCACGCCTATTCAATGACACACTGGAAGTCTTAGCCAGTACAAAAAGGCAAGGAAAAGAAACAAAAGATATCCAGCCTGAAAAGATGAAATAAAATCTGTCTCTTTTTGTAGATAACTTCTCAAAGAATCTATACAAAAGCTCCTAGTAAATGAGCTTAGAAAAACTGCAGGACACAAGTTCAATATACAAAAATCAACTTTATTTCTGTATGCTTGCAATGAATTTGAAATTTTTCAAAATACCATTTACAGTAGCACTGAAAAAATAAAATTTTAGATAGAAATCTAAAAGCAATCTCAAGTTCTGTATGATAAAAATTATAAACACTGATGAAAGAAATCATAGACCTAAGTAAGTGGAGAAATATACTGTATTCATGTGTTAGAACACTGAATACTATTCTATTTAATTTAATCCACAGACTTAACACAATACAAATGAAAACTGTAGTAGACTTTTTGTAGATACCGACAAGTTGATTCTAAAGAAACTAGAATAGCTAAACAATTCTGGAAAAGAAGAACTAAATTCTGGGAATCACACTGTCCAATTTCAGGACTTACTATAAAGTTACATTAATCAAGAAAGTATGGTATTGGTGAAGGATAGTCATATAAATCAATGGAACAAAATAGAGAGCCCAGAAATAGGCCCTCACAAATAGTTAATTGATTTGTGACAAATATGTAAAGGCAATTCAATTGAGAAAGATTAGTTTTTTCAATAAATGGTGCTAGAATAATTGGATATCAACAGGAAATCCATACCTCACATCTTACACAAAAGTTAATGCAAAACATATCATTGGCCTAAATGTAAATATAAAACTTTAAAACTTCTGAAAGAAAATATAAGAGAAGATCTGAATGACCTTGGTTTTGTTGATAGAGCTTTTAGATATGCCACTAATAGCACAGTTTGTAAATGAGAATATTGATAAATTGAGTTTTATCTAATTAAAATCTTTTGCTCTGCTAAATATACTGTTAAAAGAATGAAAGGGAGAGAACATTTGCAAATCACATTTCTGATAAAGAACTTGTGTTTATACTATAAAACAAATTCTCCAAACACAACAGTAATAAAACAAACAGCCCAATAAAACAGATTGGCAAAAGATCTGAACAGACACCTCACCAAAGAGAATATGTGAATGGCAAATAAGCAGTTAATTAAGGAAATACAAATTAAAACTATGAGATACCACCCATTCTTATTAAAAAGGAAAATAGCACTACCAAGTTCCAACAAAGATGTATAACAACTGGAGTGCTCCTACATTGCTGGTGGAAATTTAAAATGTACTATCACTTTAAAAGACAGTGTGGCGATTTTCTTATAAAGTTAAACATATATATACCATATGACCCAGCAATCTCACTTCTAGGTATTAACTTAAAAGAAATAGAAACTGTTTCACACAAAAACCTGTATATAGATATTTTTAGCAGCTTTTTGCATTATAGCAGCTTTTGAAAGACATAATCATATATATCTTTCACATGGCAAATGGATAAACAAAATGTGGTACATCCATACAATGGAATACTGCTCAGCAATAAAAGGGAACAAACATGCATCATAGATGAATCATAAGTTCATTTTACCAAGTGAAAGATACCAGACCCCGAAGACTATAAACTGAATGATTCCATTTATACGACACATTGGATAAAGCAAAAATACAGATACAGAAAAGAAGTAAGTTGGGAATGGGGAAGGTACTGCATATTAGTTACAAAGAGGCAACAAGAGAATTTGAGGGTGATGAAACTCTTCTGTAAGAAAACGTTGTGTCAGATATCTGACTCTATGTCACACAGGGAACTCTACTCATTACTCTGTAATGACCTATGTGGGAAAAGAATCTTAAAAAGAGTAGACATATGTATATGTATAGCTGATTCACTTTGTTGTACAGCAGAAACTAACACAGCATTGTAAATCAACTATACTCCAATAAAAATTAATTAAAAGAAAAAGAAATGGAGAACAGTAGCATGAACACTGGAGTGCTGGAGTCATAGCCGTCAGTATGGACTCCTGGATTTTATTTAAGATAGATACATAAAGAAGCATATATTAGATAGATGATTGATAAATAGATAAACAGTGATATATGTTTATGCCTGGATTTGTATACATATACACATTTCCTAGCTCTATTGACAAGAATTATTAGAAGCAAGGACATCCCTGCGGCCGTGAGAACAACTAGTATCAGATGTTTTGGTTTCTAAATATTATTCTACAATAAAAGCAACCAGAGATTCTTGATGAAGTGGTTGTTTCCAGGGGTAAGGCAGGGAAGACACAAGAGGAACCTGAAGCATCTTGTGGTACCAGGAGGAAAAAAAAGTATGCAAAAATATTTTTTTTTTAGAATGAGGGTAATATCCTCCCTTTGGCTCCTTATTGCTGAGATAAAAACTTGAGTAAGGAAATAAACAACAGGGGCTTCCCTGGTGGCACAGTGGTTTAGAATCTGCCTGCTAATTCAGGGGACACAGGTTCGAGCCCTGGTCTGGGAAGATCCCACATGCCGCGGAGCAACTAGGCCCGTGAGCCACAACTACTGAACCTGCGCGTCTGGAGCCAGTGCTCCGCAACAGGAAGGGCCGCGGGAGTGAGAGGCCCGCACACCGCGATGAAGAGCGGCCCCTGCTTGCCACAACTGGAGAAGGCCCTCATACAGAAACAAAGACCCAACACAGCAAAAATAAAATTAATTAATTAATAAAGTTATGAAGGCTACCAATATAAGAATAAATATAGTAATAAAAAAAGAAAAGAAACAACAATAGTACTGGATTCTAACTCATAAAATAAAAGAAATATCCATGAGTTCATACTAATATAAATAAAAATGTGAATAAGTGAGATAAAAGGTATGATGCTTCCTTATAAAAATTACAAGTAATAAATGAGGAAAATTCAAAATCACCATTAGAAGAGCACAGTACTAATTATGCAGGCAGGATTCACCTATGGATGTGAAAAGTCATGGTGAAAATTTAAACAGGGTATTTGCAGATTCTCAAAGCATCTTCCTCCATATGTTTATTCATCAAAAAGGGGAAAACAATAAGCTTACAATGAAGAAACTGGCACACACTTTAACCAAATGGTCAAAGTTATCATCAAGATGAATGTATTTCAACATCATTAACCTGATTTGATGCCCTGAGAAGGGAACATCATCCCTGCAGCTTTCTTCCCAAGAATGCATAACCTTGATCTAATTATGAAGACATATTTGAGAAACACAAATAAAAGGATATTCTACATTCAAATCCACCAGTACCTTTTAAATATGAAGATCATGAAAGACAAGGTCACCAAGTAAAGGAGAAACTAAGGAGACATGACATCTAAGTGTATTGTGGGACCTTGGATTGGATCCTGGAAAACAAAAGGGACATTAATAGAAGGACTAGTAAGGACTAGTGAAATCTGAGTAAAATGGGTAGTTTAATTACTAGTATTATACCAAAGTTCATTTTTTACTTTGATAAATACATTATGATTTTGTATGATGTTTACTAAAGGGGAATCTAGGCAATAGATAACAGGAACCTCTGTCATACTTTTGCAACTCTTGTGTAAGTCTAAGATTATCTCAAAAGTAAAAGTTAGAAAGAATTGAGGGTATTGAGCAACTCATACACTGATGTTCATCATCAGTATAAAATATAAATTGTTACAAATACTTTGAAAAACCACTTAGCCTCTTCTCAAAATAATCCTATACATGCCCTATCTTGTAATAAGTCCACTTCTAGGGATATATCATACAGAGATGTATACATATGTGCTCCCAAAATATATACAATAATGTGCTTGGTAACATTATTTAAAATAGCAAAAAGCTGGAGAAAGGCCCAATGTCTATCAATAGTAGAATGGATACATTTTCATACATTCATACAGTGAAATACTACACTGCAATGAAACTGAACAGACTACTGTTAAATTAAACAACATGGATGAATCTCATATGGGTAATGTTGAGTGAAAGAAGCTAAACACAAAAGAATATGTACTGCATGATTTCATTTTACATGAAAGTCAAAACTAGACAAACTAATCTATGGTGTTCCAGGTCAGGATAGTGGCTCCCATAGGGGAGAACAAAGGGTCTCAGGATTGGGAGGGGATACAAAGGATGTTTCTAGGATGCTGGTAATCTTCCAATTCTAGAGCTGGATGGTTGTATGAACGTATTCATTTTGTAAAATTCATCAAGCTGTACATGTGAGGTCTCTGTATTTTTCTACATGCATATTATAAATTTTAATACAAGTAAAGTTTGGTTTTTTTAAGACAAATGATTCCTTGACTGCTCTACTGTGAATTGAACTGAAGGATGCCAGAACGGAAGCAGGGTGATCAGTTAGACAATTCCACATTATAAAATATTAAAATATTTCATTTACAATGCTTTTATAAAAAGGAGAAAGACAAAATACTGGATCACAATAGCATATAAGTAATGAGAGATGATCTGAATGTGTTCTGAAGTCCTAATGTTCTTTGGGAGTAGATTAAGATTGATTAACCTTTGTTAAGCATGGATGTTAAAATTTCAAGAATAATTCCTAAAGGAATAAAAATAGATTTTATCCTTCTAAAGAAGTAGAGAAAATGGAATGAGAAAACAAACAATCCTCAATCAATCAAGAAAAAAATGCATAGAAAAGTGAGACAATTAGGAAACACAAAGTAAGGTGGTAGAAACAAATCCATGTATCAGCAACCATAGCTGAATGAACGGACTTCCTTTCACACAGGAGAAGATTTTCAGCTTGGGAAGATTTTCAGCTTGGGAATAAATCCAACCTTACACTGTTTTCAAAGAGACACACCTAAAATACAAGCTGTTAAAAGGTTGAAAGTAAAAGGATGCAAAGAAATATTCTAAGCAAAGATCAAGTAAAATAAAGCAAGGGTATCTATAGTAATTTTATGTCAAAGGAAGAATTAGTGGAATTAAAAAAGGGGGCTCACAATTTAATGATAAAAGTTTTAACACAGAAGATTAATGTACTCAAAACTTGTAGCACCTTATAAAACAGCTTAAAAATTACAAAACAAAAACATACCAGAACTACAGAGAGAAGTAGATACCCCACTATCATAGTGGGAGGTTTCAACACACCTCTCCACATTATTCTAAGGTAAAGTAGATGGAAAACTTGGTGAAGATAAAGAATACAACAATCTTGATCTAGAGGACTTATATAGAACCCTAGGTCTAATAGCTAAAGAATTTCCATCCTTCTTGGATACACATGAGCCACATTTTAAAAGTGGGGCAGGGGCAAATACTAGGCAATCCTCTACTAAATTTCAAAGAATATGTGTCATCAGAATATCTACTCTGACTACAATGAAACTTTCCAAAGCAAAACAGATATATTTTCAAACATATATTTAAAATTTTTTTTAAAAGTTCTAAAAATTCATTGATCAAAATGAAATCATAACTGAAATGATAATTTTGAACTGAACAATAATGAAAGTACTTCATATCAAAACTTAGAGATGCAGCGCAAGTAGAAATTTGGGGGGAATTTTTGTCTTAAATGCTCTAAATGCACGAGGCTAAAATTAATTAGCAAAAAAAAAAAAAAACTGTTTGAAAAAGTAAGAACAACAGAATACAACCAGATCAGTTATGAGCAGAAGTAGGTGATGAGAGAGAAAGGAGTCTCAATAAAGATAGATTTTGCTATTATTTTTATTATTTGTTAAAAATAATGCTGAGTATCTATAGAATTGCCAGTTACTGAAGAGAAGTCAAAGATATGAAAACCTGCTCCCTGCCTTCAAGGAAGATTATACAAATCACAGTGAAAAATAAAGATTAGCCAGCAGGAGCAGAGATTTGTGACAAAGCCTGAGAGTAGCAGCTCAGTTGGGGTTTTGGGGGCTGATGAGACGGGGCAGCCCTCACCAGCAGCTCTTCAGGCTGAGATCAACTCCTGGCCTCCAGAGATGGGTGCAGGAGAAAGGTGTGTGTCCTTAAGGGAGATTCCGGCTTCAGATAAAGAAGAAAGTGGAAGGAGCTTTCTAAGAAGAGACTGAGGGTGTGGGAAGCTTTGTTTACCGTGTTACAGAGGTACCAGAGGAAGAGAAGAAGGAGGGAGTAAAGAAGTGGGAGAATGAGTCTGGGAAGAACCACATGACAGTCCTAGAATGAGTAGGCGTGAGAGGAACAGGCAACAGAGACTTTCATAATGACTTTGGACAAAAAAAAGAGAATGTGAGGCGTGAGGCATTTTCCCTTCTGAAGATTTTAAATGAAACTCGGGAGGAATGTTGTATTAGTGCCTCTGCAGGCTAAAGCTTCTAAATAGCTGTAAGCTTGGTGATTCTGGCAAAATGTAGCCTTTGGCCAAAGTTCTAATGACACACTTTTAAGAAATGATTAATGCCTTTCTGAAGTTCTTCTGGCAAAGAGCAGCAAGTCATAGGAGGCCAGTGACAGTTAAAATTAGACACATCAGAAATAATCCACTGTGCTGCATGGCTAATGGTTAAATTGGTTTCTAGGAACCTTTCCCGGTGTGGATGTCTGGCAACAGTTGATTCTGGTCTCATTTAATGGAGCCAGGTTGGATTAACTTAACAGTTGTGTGGCCCAAGTTGAAGTAGTTCTTGAACTTCCTTAGTTGTTGTTTTTTTTTTTTTTTAACTCCCTATATGTAAAATTGTGAAAATGATACAGGGATCTTGAGATGATTACTGATAATGTAAAAAACTGCCTAGCACAGTAGTTATCTGCCACATCGTAGGTAGTTCATAAATGGTATCTCATCATTATTATTGTCACTTATTCCAGATCACCACTGTATCTACAAGTTACAAGCATATCTAAGTGCTTTTAAAATCACCAGTCCTTTATCACACAGGTACATGACAACCTCTACCTCCTGGCCAGAGTCCACCAGATCAGTGATTTTACTTGCTTTGCTGCCTCCTGTTGACCAGTTCCAGCTTCCTCTTCAAAGTTGCCTCATGTTGTCCACACTGATACTGCCTACCATCTCCCCCAGGGGACGTGGGTAGGGATAGTAGGAGAGCAGAAAGCCTTTTATGCTGTCCTTTATATGCTTGCTCTCATTCTTTAATGCTGCTCTCTGCTTTCCTCTCTTTTATCCTGCTCTTGATTCATTCATTTATCAAACGTTTACTGAGTGTCTAGGTACTAGGTTGGACACTAGCGATACAAAGTTGACAAAGGCACAGTCATACCCTGAAGGGTATGACAATCCAGTGGGAGAAACAGATGTGAGCAGATACCCACAGTGTAATTAGATAAATAGTAATGGGAGGGTTTCCATGGTACTCTGGGAGCACGAATGATGAGGCAACTAATTCTTCTGGGACAGATGAAGTTTCACAGAGGTATCTGAGCATCTTTTAAAAAGATGATTAAGGGTCCACCAGTCCATAAGGTGGCAGTGAGGATGGGGAAGGAGGAGAGAGAGGAAGAGAGAGAGTCACTACAGACCAAGGGGTTGGGTGTGTGTGTGGTGGAGCAGGGTGGGGGGTGGATTCCAGCAGAGAAAACCTGGGTATTAGCTTAGTTGCAAGATTTTAAGGGAAGGCTTAGGAAAAACAAAATGAAATTCAGGGGAAAATGAAATAATATTTCTCAAAGATGCTTTGCATGGACTAAAGAAAAAAAATTTTTTTTCCACAAATACCTAAGATTGCTCAAGGCAAGAGCATATGCTGTCCCTGTAATTCCTACTGAAAATATGAAATCTTTGAGATTCATGTCATACTTTATAGAGACATTGCAGTAAACAAAATGATCAAGACACCTTTAAGCATCATCCAGGGAAGAAGGATTAGTTTAGTTTGAAGTGATCACACTTTCTCTTGTCTTTCATCCACCTTCTTGTGGTGCAGTTCAGAAGGCATCACTGCCCTCTCCTCTCCTCATAAGAGTGACCTTGCAATAGGAAGAAAGGACGACGATGGCTACGGCAAACCAGTGTCTGCATTTGCATCTAGAACGCCCTTATATCCATTCCCAGACTGGGAAAAGATTAAAATAAAAAAGCTCTCAGCACCTCTTCTGCCTCAACAAAAAGTAACATTATAGCAAAGCAAGCCCAACCCAGTGAAGACAACCAGCAAAAATGCAACCTTTTGACTTTGGCTTTAACTCACCATCCCAAGACCAATGGGTTATACAGGAGGTACTGTCGGGAAAAGCTTCCCTCAAGAGTTATTAGGAACATAACCATGTTTTAGGATAAAGTAGAGAAAAAAATGTTCTGGGAGTGTGTAAGTGCAGGAGGAGTATGTTAACTGAGATGAAAAATGGACAAACCAAGTACATTTTTGACAACTCTTCCAGGCTCCTTCCTTGACCCTAGGTTCTCCCTCCAGCTCTTAAAACATACATATTTCCTAACAGTTTCTATCATTTCCTCATTCCTGAGGGAACAGATCTAGAAGGGGTGGACTTTTCCTTAAGTCCCAAAACTCTTTAGAGCACCTTGGTAAGTCAGACCAAATAGGAGAGGAAGGCAGAGTGCATTTGTTTATGATGTTCTCACAAATATTTACAGGTCAAACACTCTAATACTGCTGAGGGGTATCTTGTGTGGGCATAGATAGTTTGGATTTGTTTCATCTTAGGTAAAGACTAGTGTCAGCAATTTTAGTGAATATCAGAAATGTGTCAAATTAGCACAACACTGTAAATCAACTGTACTTCAGTATAAGATAAAAATTAAAAAAAAAGAAATGTGTCTGTTTCTAGATATGGTACAGGCCATACACATAGCACATCTCCTTGTCCTGTGGAGCTTTATTCTTTTTTTTAAATTGACGTGTAATTGACATGCAACATTGTATTAGTTTAAGGTGTATGACATATTGATTTGATATTTGCATATATTGCGAAATGATCACCACAATAAGTCTAGTTAACATCTAGTTAACCTATGTTACAGGCCATGCACACACCACATCTCCCTGTCCTGCGGCATTTTATTCTAACACTGATGTTGAGACAGTCACCAATTTAAAATTTAAATTTTAAAGAGTTAGGACAACAAGGTACCAAAGATAACTATCTAATGAGCAAAAGCCCTCACTTCTATGTTGAAATGGAAATTAAGAGAGGTTGAACTATTTGGTTACCTTAACTTGGTATCTCATATCAAGGAACAGTGAATGGTTTAATGTTAATGCTGTGTGAATTAGAAGAGTTTCAGAACATTAAAGAGAGGAGAAGAGGACATTTTAATTACTGTGAAGTTACTCATGAACACAAAACAAATATTTTCTTACTCTTTTGTAAATAACACTGAACCCTTTTTATCTCCATCAGCCCCAACCACTGTGGTACCATTCTGCATGCAGACCAGTCAGGCTGAGGAGCATTAAATTTAATTTGTGCAAAAGTTGAAGGTGGAAGAGCGTGAAATTAACTTGACGCATTTTTACGGCATTTTCTATCTTCTAGTTTCCCTCAGCCTTTCCAATCCAGAACGATTTGGTTGGCTGTGTCAGGATCTCCTCATCCCTGGAGCTTCCCTCTCCTCTCTATTCATTGAGATTTGAGGGCATCTGTGTATGTGTAGCTTATTCTTCCTCAGTCCACAGGCAACCCAGCTGAAGGAAATGCTGATTTAGTTGGCTTGTTATTTACCTTGGCAGAGCTTCAGTCTGTGCTCAGGGTTCACTCATCTTGGTGACTCATCTCTTTCAGGAGTACGTGTGTGTGAAAACAGCCAAAGATGAGTCAACTCATTCAAGAAATCATTCAGCATGGCCCAAATGGTTTGCAAACATTTTGGAAGGAAATGAAAACTTTTATAAGACTGTATAGTACATAGCAACTTAGCAATCAGTTGCTAGTATAACACTTATAAACTCTAGAGGTTATTACAGACACACCTCAACCGATGGGGATAAAGCTGCGATATCCCATATTGTATCAGTAAAGGAAGCACTTCTACATGACTTTAAAAACACATAGAATAAGAACTAATTGAAGACAATTATGTTTAGAAAGAGAGAGGCAGATGGAAATGAGATTGTGGGTAGCCTACTGTAGATTTCATTTAGTGACTAATTGTTACAAGAAATGCCTGCACCATGCAGTATAAGCACTCCTCTCATTATTAAGAGTCTAGGAAGATGTTCTATCAATTCTGTTCAACTCCTGATGTGAACATTCAAATAGTACATATTATTCAAATAACATGGTTGTGCAGAGATTCTGAAGTTTTATCAGGAGAGTTTTGTGAAGGAATGTATTTGCAAATTACAAATGAAGATGGATAATACAAACAAAAAAGAAATGTATAAATACCACAGATTGCAAATTCTACCTTATTCCATTATGCCCTTATTATTTAAAAGGTAATAATCAAAGCATATTTTGTGCATATTTATAGAAATAACCATGTAGTAATTTTTTAAAGGTGCCTATTTAAAATTTCTTCTGCTCATGAAAATGTGCCTTTTCCAGAGCTGGCCCATTATCCTTAATAGAACCTCTTCTACCACATTAAATAATTTATCTCTTTTTCAAGAGAAACTAGGTGTTTCCCACCCCACACAGGACTTGTACTTCATTTGCCAATATCCAACACAAAACCAGATCATCTACATTAATTAATTCTGTCCACTATACATGGATATTTCCATGGGTGCTGGGCTCTGATAGTGCAGGTTTTATGAAGCATCACACATTTATATTTGATAAATAGAAACACAAAAATGCACATTGACTCATACCTTGATCCTATGAAATATAAATAAAAGTCTTCTTATTTCTGAAAGGAATATAGAAAGAAATAATTAAAATGATTCAGAGGATTTCAAGGAAAGGTGACAAATAATAAACCCATAATTTAGGAAAATATAATTAGCTTTCCTTTTATTTGAAACAATAAAAATACCAAAGAGATAGAGAGAAAAAGTGGAAGTGAGAGAACCTTTATGTGTTGGGAAAGAAGGCGTAGATTTGTTTTTCCTTTCCAAAAATGTTTTAATACTCACAGAAACCCATAAGATAGGAATTTTCATCCTCATTGCACAAATGAGAAAACTGAAGATCTGAGAAACTGTTACTTGATGAAAGTAATACCAACAGGAAGTAATGGAGCTAAGATTGAACCCGGTTGTAACAAACTCAGAGCTTAATTCTTGTAAGTTTAACCAAAGTATTTCAGAGAAGGTGATGTCTGTGCTGAATTCTGAAGAAAGAATTGAACCTGTTTTATGAACAGGTGAACATTGGAGAAAGAATATTTTAGACAAAGGGTGAGTAATCATAATAACAGCTATCATTTAAAGCATTTATTATGTGTTAGATTCTTAATGTACAAGTACATAACTATCAAAGTAACATAACTTATATGGTTCTCATAATGATCTAATGAAGTAGGTGATACTACATTCATCCTAAAGAAGAAAAGATAGAGCCCAGGAAAGTTTTGAGTAACCTACCAAATGTCTGACATGTCACAGCCTAGTTTGAAACTAAGATCCAAGCATCTCTAAAGTCTCTGTTCTTTCCAAAGTCAGGATCACTGGTGCAGCTGGATCAGGGTCAGCGGGGAAGGAAAGTGGTGGGATTGAGCCTGGTGAATTGAACAGACACAGGTCACAAAAAGCTGTGTAAGCCAAGTGAGAGTGTTTACACCTTATTCTCAGTTGACAAGAAGCCTTTGAAAGATATTGAATGAGGAAATGACATGATCATATTGTAGCTTTAAGGTCATTCTGGGTAAGGGGTAAAGTGTAGAAGGAGGAAGTGTAAGGGGAAGCAGAGAGACCAATAAGTAAACTAGATAAATAAACCAAAGCAATATATAATGCCCATCTGGTTAACTATCCATGGAATTGGAGTAGACAAGGATGATTCTAGACATATCAAAAAGGTGAAAATGACAAGATATAGAGACCAATAGATTTCCTTGCTAAGAACAGAGTCTATAATGACTCCCAGGTCTCTGATTAGGTTACTTAATAAATCAAAGACATACTAGGAACTAACTCTACAGTCATGGGGAGGCAAATAAACAACATCTAACAAAGATCCAGTTATCAGGCTAGGTTTAAAATTCATAGTAAAATTTTGTTGTGATAAAGATTAGAAAATGCTACCATTAGAATAAATTTGAAGAGCACATGAAAAAGCGATTTGGAGTTTAAACTATGCGATGGGTGATTTCTGTATTGAAAGCATTTTATTTGTTTTCATGTTTAATTTTGCCTACCCCACATTCCTAAAATGTAAACTTGTTGAGGGCAGGGATTTTATAATTCTTGTTACCACTCTAAATCCCACACATGGAATAGTCCCCAGTACAGCGTAAGGGCTCAATAAATATGTATGCACTGGATGACAGCCCAGTGAATATGACTGAGATCCTGATTACAGGAACCCTCATAGTTTACATAGCATCTTCAGCTAAGTATTCATGTGATACTTTGCTTCCTGCCCTGTCAAATCAATGAAGTTGGGGTCATTTCTGACATTCTGAGAGGACAGAAATGAGAAATGTAATGACAAAACTCCCTGAACTCTGACTCTACCTTCTTCCTCAAAATAATGAGCACCAAATTAATTTTCAGATTAGACACTCTTAAAATTCCTTAGAAAATCAATAATGCAAAGTGATAAGACTAAGTTTAGATGATTGATTTATCCATTGATTTTTCTTTTAATATTTCTGGCAAGAGATGGTCACTTCAAGGCCAGCGATGACTACCTCAACTCTTACTCCTTTCCCTAACCTTCAGTCTCCTCATTGCTGCATTTAACCTTGAGGACTACCCAGTATTGCTACAGAAAGGTCTCAAACCTTCCAGTGCAGTCATCTCTAATGGGGGAGAACTGAGGGTAAAGGTAAGGTCAGAAACACTGAGTCTAGGATATGCCTGCAAGGAAGAAGAGTCAGTGAACAGGAACAAGCTCAGAGACAGAAAATCCAAACAAGGTTATCAACCCAAAGTCAGAACAGCGTAGAGAGAATCAGATGTTGGTTCAGAGGCAAGAATTACAAGAGAGAAGCAGATCTTGGAAGGAAAGGGAGGATTACATTCACCTGACTCAGAGCCTTCCCCTTTCTTTTACTCAGGTCCATTTCCATGGGAAACTTCTGGAAAAGCTTTTCATTCTGTGCATGCCCTTTCTCTTTTTCATTCTGTGGTCTTCCTTATTCCATGCCTGATCTTTGATAGTCCTCTAAGGTTTCTTCTCACCCGTTGCACGTCCCCCTGGAAAACCTTATACTCTTAACAGTTTTAGGCATTCTCATAATGTTAATAACATTAAAGTGCCTCTTTCTCTCTGTTTTTGTTGTTGTTGTTGTTTTGTGGTATTTTTGGCCGTGCCATGAGACATGCTGGATCTTAGTTCCCCGACGAGGGATCCAACACATGCCCCGTGCCTTGGGAGCACAGAGTCTTAACCACTGGCCCGCCAGGGAAGTCCCTCTTTCTCTCTTGAATCCCTGTTTCATAGTATTAACTGCATACAAAACATCTCCATTTGAAACACTTCAAATTCACCAATATATTTAAAAAAATATTTTCCACCTCTGTTTTTAAACACATCCCCATCATTACTCCCTGCATCTGAGTGGTTCTCACCTGGGGTTCGGATGACTGCCATGCATTCTCATCTGGAAATTCTTCCTTCAATCTCTTCCACTTCAAAATCCAACTTATACCTAACTTCGAATTAAAAAGAACTCAAATTCCATTTTTATCACATTATTCCTCTGACTTAAAAGGAAAAAGCTTAATTACCTTTCCAATATAACGAAGTTTCTTAACCTATCTTGTACAGGAACTCTTGTTTTTCTGAGCTCTCAAAAGCACTAACTAGGAGACTGTATCATCACTAGACCCATTCCTGGGTCCTGCATTTCAAGATCTCACTTGGCCCTCCTCTGACTATGTCTTCCTAGTAATTCCCCACCCTCTACCCCCAATAAGAAATCCATAGGGCAGGACAGTTACCCATGGAGAGCTTTTCATTCCCTAATCTGAACTACGCTCCAGATACCTGTGACCCTGATGGTTCCCTCCCAAATAGCCTAGGGCTTGCTTCTGGGGCCTGTGTGGCCCTCTTCCCTGAATCTGTCCTCCTGATGGAGTCATGAAGCAAATTTGTCCAAGTCTAGGTCCAAAGAGTGGCCAAGGAATAGGTGTTTACAGAGGGTGTGGATGAAGTTGAAACATGTATGCTCAAGTGCCCCAGGTTTCACAGTGACGGGTGGAGCTAGGGGTAGGAAGAGAAAGGGTATGAGCTCTAGACCCACTACTCTCCTGTTCTGAGGTAAAACACTAAGGGTGTTGTAGTAGTTTTCAATTGCTGCATAAGCCAATTACCACAAACTTACTAAGTTAAAACACCACCAATTTATTATCTCACGGTTCTGCAGGTCAGAAGTCCAAGTGGACTCAGATGGATTCTCTGCTTAGGGTTTCCTAAGGCCAAAACTATGGTGTTGGCTGGGCTAGGGTGTTACAGAGGATCTGGGGAAGGATATGCTTCCAAGCTCACTCAGGTTTTAGCAGAATTCAGTTCACAATGGTTGTAGGACTGAGGTCCCAATTCCTTTCTGACTGTCATTCAGGGGCCTTTCAGCTCCTTAAGGCCCTCTGCATTCCTCCTCACATGGCCCCTCCATCTTCAGACCAGCAACAGCTCATGGAGTTTTCATCTCTCTGACTTTCTTTTCAGCCAGCAGATGGAGAAAGTTCTGTGCCTTTAATGGCTCATGTGATTTCTTTGGCCCACCAAGAAAGTCCAGGATAATAGCCCTATTTTAAGGTCATCTGTGCCCTACAAACTTACATGGCGAGTGACATCTCATCATATTTACAGGTTATGGGGATCAGGGCCAGACACGTTTGGGAGCTATATTAGTGCCCAGGCTGTTGTAGCAAAGTACCACAGACTGGGGACTTAAACAATAGAAATGTATTTTCTCATAATTCTGGAGGCAGAAAGTCTGAGGTCAAGGTGTCAGCAGGGTTGGTTTCTTTGAAGGCCTCTCTCAGTGATCTGGAGATGATTGCCCTCTGCCTGTGTCTTCACATAATCTTCTCTGCATACATGTCTGTGTCCTAATTGCCTCTTCTTACAAAAACACCAATCATACTGGATTAAGGTCCACCCATATGACCTCATTTTAACTTAATTAACTCTTTAAAGATACCATCTCCAAGTACAGTTACATTCTGAGATACTGGGGGTTAGGATTTCAACACATGAATTTTGGGGGGACACAATTCAGCTCATACTAGGGACTACTTTAAGAAATCTGCCTGCCACAAGAATTAGAAGTGTGAACCCAGCCTTGAAGGTGTCTATGAAGGCATATTTGTCAATGTAGGAAGATAGAGCATATTCTATTTAACAGTTTTCCAACTTTACTATTTTAAGTACTTAGATATATGGTATGTAGGTCTTCAATTGTATTCCTGCTCCAACTTTGCAAATCTGGTGGATGTGCCTGGACAGAGAGGTGAGGAATCTGAGAGGAAATGAACAGAGCTGGAGGCTGCCCTTCAATGAAAAGTAACTGTGGTGGCAGCCGCCACATTGGAGTCTATGAGGTGAAGTCTAAGGCTCTACTGATGTGGCTAAGCCTATGATCGGGGAATAAAGCTTATTTTCCTTAACCTGTCATTACTATGCATATAGATGGTCCATCAGGCATTCTTTGCTCATCCTTGTAAGATGCAATACCATGCTCCATGCCTCCTTCCCCTCCCTCAGCCTCTACTCCATACTACGCCCTCACACACTCTGACTGCTTTGTTCCTTCCTGCATAGCCCGAGACTGTCCAACTGACTTAGTCCATTCGGGCTGCTATAATGGGTGGTTTATAAATCATGAAGACTGGGTGGCTTATCAACAACAAACTTTATTTCTCATATGTCTAGAGGCTGGAAAGTCCAAAATCAAGGTGCTGGCAGATTCAGTGTTTGTTGAGGGGCTGCTTTCTAGCTAATAGACAGCTATCTTTTCTATGTCATACCTGGCAGAAGAGGCCAGAGAGCTCTCTGGGGGTGTTTTAAACAGGTACTAATTGCATCCATGAGGGCTCTGCCTCCCAAAGGTACCACCACCAAGCACCATCACATTGGAGGTTAGGTTTCAACATGTATTTGGGAGACACAAACAGTTAAAAGATGACACCAAAAATCTACCTCCTGTACTACTCCTCTCAACTTCCAAGGCATGTGCTTGCCTGTCTCAGTCATTTGGAACTTAGCATTTATAATTTTATACAACTTTTTAAACTTTTTAATGTCATGAACAAATACAAGATCTCTTCTAGCTTGTGATCTTGTTGAATTCAAGTACCATGGCTTACATATCTCCCCTAGTGTAGAGGGAATGCACCCAACTTGGTAAATACACAGATGAAATGAAGTAAGATTATTTTCCTAGTGTTTATTCCTTATGGATGCTGCATGACAAATAATTTGGTGTTAAAATAAGTTTGGACAGATTTTACAAGGTTAAAACATGTTTCTTAAAGACATCTCAGAGTCTTTAATATACTACTGCATATGGTTAATATCTAAAGGAGAGACAGTCATGAAGACTTTACCAAACTTATTGACCTTTTATTTCAAGAGCATGTTAGGCAACTGGTGTTCCTGAATATATACTTTTTAAAAGGCTGGCTTAAGAATTATTCCTCACCCAACTCTCTTTCTAAATATATAATATTATTTATATGCAGCATATAAAAGAATTCCACATATCTATATGTATTCAAAAGTCTTTATCCTGACCATCCCCACATCAACTATGGGCAATTGTTCAGGTTATATGAAAACTCCTATCTGATATGAAAATTTCCTGCTCACTTAAGGTCTTCAGGGATATAAGTTCAGGTCTTTCTCACAAAGTTTAGTGATGAGCTGAAGTGCATGTCCTTTGAGGAAAGATCCAGAGTAAGCAGCTTTATATCAAAATATAAAATATTAAGATTCCAGTTATTAACTGGAATGTGTTAAGGAGGGAGAACATGGAATCTTTGGCTCTGGAGAGTACTTAACATTTCATTACTATAAATGGTTTTGACATCTGTGAGGTTGAACTTATCAGGATCTCTTAGGTTGTAAGCACTGTTCAGATGGACACAGTAGCTTTCTTAAGTTTCACAGAGTTTCTTAAGAGTATATTGTCTAAAAATGTTGATGACAGCAATGAACAAGGATGATTTTCCCTCACAGACATGCTGTGAAAATTAATAACAGTCTAATAAATACTTTGAGCTCCTTTGGGGAAAACCGAATAAAAATTAAAGTACTTTCATATAATAATGCCTTTGTCAACATACCTAAGCACTTGTATATTAGATGATTTTAAAACATAGGGAGGCATTAACCTCTTTGAAATGCAGATGGATAAAGTTTAGGATCGGCATGAGTGTCTGAACATTATGAAGCTGGGTCCAGTGGGTAAACCCTTGACTAAATAGTCCTGATTTTCATTGTTTACAAATATCAAAGGGATCAAAGTTTTAGGATGTAACCTCTAGAGTCAAAGAGAACTGGCAATCCCAAAACCATTCCCCTACTGTCTTAGCTGACCTGCATGGAACTATGTTGTGGAAAACTTTATCTAATTTGTAATAATGCTGTGGGACTGAATTTTCCATTAGTACTCTCATATATTCTATTTTTCTCAAATACTTTCACTTTTTTTTCTAATTGAATTTCTCGCTTTTGAAGCCAGAGTTTCTTTTATCAATACTGTTATTAACATTTGCATTCCTATTTTTAACTCCCATTTCAAGGCATGCCTTGAAAACATTTTGTTGAAAGCAGTTATTTGCCATGTTTAGAGCGCTGTAGTTCAGCAAAATTGAAAAATACCTCTACTGCATTAGTAACATAAGAACAAAAATGTATTTTATCACTTTGAGTATGTAAACACACAGAGAACAGCAAATCAAATAATGGAACTAAGAGGAGACATAGTCTAATGGACTCAGCAGAGAATTAAGAGCCAAAAATATCTGAGCTCCAACCTTGGCTCCAATACAGGGTCCTGTGTCCTTGGGTATGTTCCTTTGTCTTCATGGAATAAAAAAGAACTTAAAAAAAAAAAAAGCAAAAAATAGAAAAACAGAAAACCTCACTGTAGTAGAAATAAGGGAAAGTGGTCAGAAACATGACAGTTGTTTCAGTACTATCTAAAGCAAGATTTTCACCTTAGCCATGACTGTTTTATTTCCATCAGTTTCTGTCACAAATGTGATACTGTTTATGCCACTTTAATTCTAATTGTTTTGTCTCTGTACCCTTTGAACTTGGATACTTCCCGGCCATAAGTAAGTCATCTGAAAGCCCTAAATCAAACAGCCTTACCCTCCATTCTTCTTACAAGGGTATGCAGTTATATAAGTCTTTAAAGACACAACTAGATCAGGAACCAGAGTATGCATACTTTGTGGTCTCAAGTTTCCCTAAGGGTTTAACCAGGTTGAACATATTCTATTACATGCAATCACCATCTGTGCTGTTTGGCCAGGAAATAGAACGCATGGCACCTCACCAGCAACTTGTATCAACTTGTCATTTTAATTAGTCAGAGACCATTTGTGTGAGGGCTTACACATCACCTCATGAAAAACAGTGATCTCCTCACATCAGCAAACATCCCAAAACACAACCTGAATGCAATACCACGTGCTGCTCCTCCGAGTTTTCCAGCATCTTACAAAGTATTTGATATATAAAGGGCCAAATAAGTGTATGTTAAATTGACCTGAATGAGTTGAAGTTTCTCTTCTTAACTGTACAAGTAATAATATTTCCCTCAGGTACCACTTAGGGAAAAATGAATGGGTAAGAACCAGGATTCAGTTCCTTTGCTGTCCATTTTCATCACTGCGGCTGTTGCTGGTACATCCCATCATCCCTGCAACCACGGATGGACTGGACCACAGCCTGGATTCTACCCCAGGGGAGTCCTTCTCCAGATGCTGTATCTTGGTGTCCTAGACAAACTGCAATGGGAGTCACCTCTTCTTCTAACTCTTCCCACTCCTCCTCAAGGCCTGACCTACACAGGAAGGGCTCCGTCTCTCTTCCCACAGTGGGCTTCTCAGAATTTCTTTGGGCAGCAGTGGAAATCTTCCCTCAACTACCCCAACCTTTCTCTACCTTGTGAGCTAACACTACCAACACTTCACCATCCCCCACGCTAAATGGCCAGACTTCCCCCTCCACCAGAGTCCTCCTGCAGCCACTTCGATCCTCTGTGTTGTGAGGCTCACTGCCGTGTGAAAGATATACTTTCAGTAAGCCACTCAGCTACTGTCCTGAAAGTATCCTCTTATCTGAGTTTTTGCGTAAAGTCACCACCACATCTCTGGAAGATAAAATATGTTCATACTTCCAAATTAAATTCTTTTTAAAATTCATGAGGTTCTTGAGGTTCTATATATAAACTGGAACTATTAGGGAATAGACTTTCTTCCCAGAATATTCCTTTGTTGGACCTCTTTCCTTCCCTGCGTCACCCAAATGAGACAAAGGCAAAATGTAGCTGTCTCCCACAAAGCTTAATTTTATCAAATGTGCAAGTGGAAAGCCCCACATAAACTTCCTTTCCCAGACAGAAAGGTGAGTGTGATACACAGTACTTTTAACAGGAAGTAAGTCTGTTTGGGGGTTAACTGCTGTGCACAGAAAATGAAAAAGTGAGGGTTCTCCAGCCAGAACAATTCCTTAGCCTTTGGCCCAGTCTATCTCTCAGTGTATGTAAGGTATGGAGAGATGGGAGAGAGGTTGCCATTTGGCACAGAAATTTTCCCCATCTAGCTCTGCAATTAGGTGCTGGTTTGGGTGATCATAAGTTGAAGGTAGAGGAAACAAGAGCAGACAGGACCTGTAAGCTTAGTAGGTAAAGGGGAATGAATTAAGAGAGACAGCATTTCACTTGGAAAAACATTGATATGATGGACTCCATAAATCCACTTTGGAGGAGCTTTGACATTTTTCCTTACACTCCACTCTTTGACAAGTGAAGTCCTGTTTTAGTTTCAGGCTGGGACCTCAGAAGAAAATAAAGCCTGCAATGCTCACAAGCTGTTAAGCTCATGTTGTGGACTGAATGTCTGCGTGGCCCCAAAATTCTTATGTTGAAATTCTAACCTCCCAATATAATGGTATTAGGAGGTGGAGCCTATGGAAGGTGATGAGGTCAGGTGGAGCCCTCATGAATGGGATTAGTGCCCTGATAAAAGAATCCCAAGAGAGCTCTCCCACTCCTTCTGCCATGTGAGGACACAGTAAAAAGACTATGAATAGGAACTGAGCTCTCACCAGATACAGACTCTGCCGGCATCTTGCTCTTGGACTCCTCAGCCTCCAGAACTGTGAGAAATAAATGCTGTTGTTTAAACCACTCAGTCTGTGGTGTTTTTGTTATAGCAGCCCAAACATACTAAGCCAGTATATATGGACCAAGAGAAAGATCTAGAGCCAAAAGGAAGTAGAAATTTGAAACCACTTACTCAGTGCCATGTAAAACATTCAAAACAAAGAGTGACATAAAACTAGAGATCTGACAAAAATTAGCAATGGACACTAATCACAGTAGGATAGGGCACTGAGATACTGTGCAAGGTTTCAAGTAGATTACAAGAAAGTATATCAGAGACTTGGGAAAGCACAGAAATGGCAAGAAAATGATAAATAGTATCAATGTTTATAACTGCAAAGGAGGGGGAATTAGCTTTATGTTCATTAGAAAAAAAGAGATGAGAAGGGATAATTACTGAGGTGTCTAAAACTCTGCTGCGTATTGAGAAGGGAGAGACAGGAAATGGCTCAAAAGCAAAAGAGGACATGAGCAGAAAGGAACAAAGAACTGTGCATTAAAGGGAATTCAGAAGCAATGTATTTATAGAGTAATTACTGCCGCCTGCAGAAAAGGCTACCGATATCAGACAGGCAGTACCCTAACCCTGGGTGTATTTTTACAGTGAGTTAAATGAGTGCTTTTCGGTGGGGGTGGGGGGAGGGGGGAGGGGCTCTACAAGGCGCACGACCTGCGCGGAGGGATTGAGTTTGTCAGGCCAACGCGGCTGCTTTCCTTCCTGAAATGCGAGCTGCTCTCTCTCATTAAGTTAACACACTGATCTGGCAGAGCCACATCCTGGAATCCTAAAAACATCAGCTTCCATCTAAACTTTTCATTTCTTATGTGCTTAATTTGGCTTAGTCAGCTTGATGGCAAGTTTGCAATATTATAAATATGCATATGGCCTGGTATCTGCCACCCGCCGTCTGATCCTGACTTATTTGCCTGTGGGAAGAAGCATAAGCCAGATAGGATGTGCAGCTGGGCAAACCTCCAGGTCTGGAATTCGGGTTCAGTCTTGCTAAACATCAGATAATGTTGAGTGCTTATCTAAACTGTTCAGTCCCATAGAGCCTCTGACCTTCTTCCAATCACCTGACTAGTTCTTATCCTCTGGAGGGAGGATAAAAATTCAAAAAAAAATGACCTATACAAATCAGTTTTACCATGCTTTGGTCTATTATTGTTATGAAATATTTGGACACCCAACTGTCTCATGGTTTAGGGGCAAACCAATATTTGTTCTTCTTTATGGGGATGTATATGCTCTAGGTTACACTCTCCCTGAACATTGAAAGGTGTTAAATCCAGAAAACAGCCTTAACACAGTGGATGATTGAGCCACCTTGGTCCATCCACTGAGTGGAAGTTCAGTCCCATGGAAAGAATTTTTCTGCCTCCTTCCAAACAAATTCAACCTTTGTGCTTCCTTAAGACGTTGCTCTGTTAAATCTCTCCTCCCTTCTAAAACATCAATCTCTTTCTTTCCCTTCAACCTGTAAGTATGCTCAAATATCTCCCCACCAAAAATGTCCTCTCTAGTTACAACTGTATGCCATCCCTTTATAAATTCTCTCTGGGGGCGGGGGGGAGAAATAAAAGGCACAGACTCATGGGCAATGCTTCTCCACAGCCCCCAGACCCCATTAACTCCCAAGCCTCAGCAAGTTGGCTTCTGGCCTCACCATTACAGTAAAACTGCTTCGTTAAAGGTCACTAATGGCTTCCTGATAGCCAAACACAAAGAGCATTTTCAGTGTGGAGTTTACACTCTGCTTCAAACTCTTGTCTTTGGCTTCAAAGACATCAGGGCCTCCTCAATGTCCTTCCAACTGCTCTGTTTGCTCCTCTTTTTTTTTGTTTTCTTTCCCCCCGTGGATTCCTCTCTCTCTATGTACTCTTTCAAGTTGGTGTTTCCAAGATGATCTCATTATTTTTGTTTCTTTTCACTCTATTATTTACCCTGAACTTCCCTATCTATCACCCACATTCTGAACCTCCCAAATCTGTATTTCCATTCCTAACCTTTGCTTGAGTTCTAAAACCTTATATGAAACTGTCTACAAATACATTGTCTGACTGTCCCTCACATACCCCAAGCTTATTACATGCATGACTGTAACTCATTGACCTTCAATCCCTTTGCCTATCGGCCAACCTCCTCCTCTTCCCATTTTACCTCTGTGAATGAAAAACCATAAATGGAGAGATAATCTTAGATTTTTTTTTCTTCAATATCCACATCCAATTGGTCAACAGTTTTATACATTCTACTTCAAAAAAAAAAAGGTTTTTTTTTTAGATTCAGTTTCCATCTCTCAGCTTCATAGCCTCAGTTCCTGCTTCAAGAATATTTCACTCAGCCTACTGAAATAGCAACCTCATTGATATTTCAGACTCCAATCTATCCATTAGCAAAGTTTTCTATAAATCAAATCTGATTACATTACTGTCCTGCTTAAACTGGGCCATTTACTGTATCACCCCCAGAAAAAGTGCTCTAAAGTCTGCTTCCGTATTCAGTCTCATCCCCTGCCATTACCTCTTGTGCTCCATCCAACCTGTCCTGAGCCTTTTAATGTCCTTGAGGACAATACATTCTCTTGTGCTTGATGACACTGCAAAGGTCCTCCTCTGCTTAAAAATACCTTTTCTCCCACTCCAATTATTTACCTGGAAAACCTTCCCTTATACTTCAAGCCTTGGTTTAAGCATCATCTGTGGCCCATCTTCTTTGATCCTCCCCAGCCAGCACCAAAGTTAGGCATACTTTGAACTACCACACCCCAAAAGCACTTTGTAAAAGTCTCTATTACAGCACAATAATTGCTCAGTGACACCAACAGACAGTTTTGTTAAGTGTTTCCCAGGAGTGGGATGTTCAAGTTCTCATGGTGCCAGTGGTTGGGAAAGAACTTAGGTGGTTTCTTCTACCATGAAAAGTCAAGAAGAAGGTGGGAGTGGATGACTTTGTCCAAGCTAGCTGGAAAAATTCCCATGAATTCAAGCCACTAGAAAAAAGTTTTTAATCTACTCTCCCCCTCCGAAAAGTGCAAAGAATTCAAGTTTTTGAGCAAATGCTTACTAACCAACCCCAGAAGGTAGTTTAGAGGTGTCTAGATCTGAATTTTCTCAGAGAAGTTTAATAGTAGCAACACATGTGGTATATGTAGCATTTTTTTCTAAATGTTTCCATCTTTATCTTGGCATATATTTTCAAAAATCTAGCCAGCAGATATGAGAATATACTGAGATTTCATTTAGCATATGAAGAAACCAAGGACTCAAGATGTTAGGCAATTTTCTCAGAATTATACAGTGTGTCACCGATTGATATCCAATCTCCCCAATCTATGTTTCATGTTCTAGAAACCTGAACGTGTTGTGTTCTTTCTAAAGGGTCTTCCTTTCTCATGTCATTTCTTTCATTAATGCATATATTCATTTTTTACACAAAGATTTTATTAAGAGCTATGATAAAATAGAAGTAATAATCAATTTAGAGTCAGGAGGCCTGACCTTGAGTTCCTCTTAGACTCACGTAAATATTCAAAGACAGCAGAGCATAATGAAACGAGGACTTGGATTTGGAAGATCTGGGCTTGATCTTAGCCTTACTACTTTCCAGCTAGGTGAGCTGGAGCAAGCCACCTCGCTTCTCTGAACCTCAACTCCTTAATCAACAAAGCTGGAATAACAATACTTATGCGGATCACTCTTATGAGACACAGCACATGAAACCACTTTGTAAAGTAAAAATGCTATGCAGTGATACTCCCACCATTTTACTGAGTGTTTACTATGTGCAATGTGATGCTCTGAGTATTTTACTAAGATGGGCTCATTTGAATTTTCACAATGATTCTATGAAGTAGACACTATTGTTATTCATACTTTATAGTTGAGAAATGAAAGGCATGCAGGAGTTAAGTAACTTTTCCAAAATCACACAAATAAGAAATGGAGCTAGGATTGAACCCAGACAGTGAAATGCCCAAGCTCATCTCCAAACCACTTAATGATGCTGGCTCTCCAGCTAACACACTGAGTACTTTCATGTTTTAGGATCTTAGTGCATATGAACGCAATTGCCCTTTATATGTATTATCTCCCTCAGTTCCCTCTACAACCTTATAATTTTATCCAGAGGAGGTAAATAGATATAATAAAGGTCCATGCATGCTCCTCGAGTCTATTCTGAACACATCAGCCAGAGTGAGCCCTCTTTGTTCAAAACCCACTAGTGCTTCCCAGTTCATACAATGTACAGTCCAAAATCTTTCCTATGTCCGAGAAGACCCTGTAAAGTTCAGCCTTTGATGATGCTCCTACCACTCCCCTCATTCCTCCCTTCCAGCCAAACTGCTCTCTTTGCTGTTGCTGAAAAATGTTAGATGTGCTCCTGACTCAGGGCCATCGTCTCGACTGTTTCCTCTGCTTGGAATATTCTTACCCAGATAATCACAAGGCTCATTTCCTCACTTTATTCAGGTCTCTGCTCAAAAAAATAACCTATGAGAGGCTCCTTGGACTATTCTAAGATGGGAGCTGCCAGCCCCTTCAGTCACTCTCAAACTCATTACCCTGGTTTTATTTTTCTTTATGGCACCCATCATCAGTGGCATCCTCTTATGGCTCCTAATAGATTTTATATATATATATATATATATATATTTTATTATCTCTTTCCCTCCTGCCATATACACATAAACACCCTTAAATTCTCCCTCAACAAACACACCCATACACACACACAGTGGAATACTAGCTGCTTACCAAAAGTTCAGGTTTTGTTTTCTGCTATTACCCCCCAGTACCTAGAACTGTGCCTGACATCTAGCAAAAGCCTCAAAACCCATAAGTTTTGTCAACAAGAGTGAATAAATGATTCTATGAAAAGGCAAAAGAGTCTTATTAAAGACTCCTCAGAAACAGCTGATAGTGACAGGAAAATCTTGGATATTTTTCATTCTATTTCTTTAGAACCTTTTGGAGCTGCAAACACACTCTTCTGTTATAAAATAAGGTTGAGTAAATATTACAAAATAAATATATAAATTTAGTTCCCTTCCACGGAAGTGCCTCCCTTTTGGTTCCAGCCAGATAATGGCTTCCTTTACTGTCAGTGGCAAATAAAGGATTAAAATTCACCTGATCCTAGCCAATTGTGGACTAGGATGTAAAGCTGAGTCAAGTGCAAAAGGATTTTTTTTTCATTTCTGCTCTATTTTATGAGAAGTTTTTGTTTAATGAGAAATTACAATGCAGTCATGTTACCAAAATACCTCATGCATCATTTTTAATCCAGGAGAAGGTAAGCCCTAATTGACCTATTATGTTTTCCCTCCTTTTTCTCTGATGCCATTTATCTACCTGGCTGTTTCATAGTGCCACGCAGCAAGTGAGGTGGGAAAGTAGGTGTCTCAAGATAATTCTAGCAAAGCAAAGCATGGGTGGAGGGGAGAGGAAATCTCTTGAGAGGAAGTGTTTATACAAGTTTTAGAAGGACTGTGAATAGGACAGAGGTAGAGATGTTAAGTTTTTTACTGGTTCTAGTTACCAGTGTCCACTATATTCGACAACCCTGAAACGAAATATAGTGATGTTATCACCACTACATCAAAGAATTGCTCAGAAACCAGGGAACTGGAACATAAATCTCCATCGTTCCATGGTTAGGTCGTGTACCTCAATTTCTTTTTTTCTATGAGGCATTAGGAGTCAGTGGAAAAAGTGTGGGCTTTAGAATCAGACAAAATTCGTTTCAAATTTTGGATCTACTACATATTAGCTGTGTGGTGTCAGTATGTTACCTAACCTTCCTGAGCCTGTTTCTGCCCATCTAAAATTGCATTTATAATACCTACTCACTAGGACTTGTGTGAAAATTCAGTTAAATTACTGTGTAGTAGCACACCCAAGTGGTCTTGGGGCATGAAAGTTTATTACTACCTCTCTTTGTCTTAATAGAAAAACACAAAAAATACTTGTAGCTAATTCTTATAAAGTATCCAATGATAAAAATATCATTTATCATTTGCTTTTTGAAGTGAAGATTTCAAATATTTCTCCAGAAATGTCTAGGGATTTGAGAATCCAGGGACTCTAATAAAAAGGCCTAAGGGCCAAACAAGAAGGTTAGGGATGAATGGAAACTCCTGCATTTACTTTCTATACATCGAGTAAAGCATTTAAGATCCGATGGACGATGGATGTCCTTGCAGCGTCCATCCCTTAAATCTCATCAGAAAAGAAGAGCTGCTCAAATTTTAGCTTGTAGGAGGAGATATAAGATAAAATGCAAGAAGACCTTTGGTATAAAGAGGAGCCGAAAACAGGATTTGCCCCTAGGGAACGTCAGCTCTCCTCTGACTCTCTTCACTCACACACACAAAAAAACACTGAGAAATTTCAAAGTCACTGGGTTAAAAGAAAACTTTAAAACATCCGAGGTACCTACAAAGCAATCCCTATTCTGCCCTGAGTTATGTAGAGAGCAGCTTGGATCTTCGCATACCTAATACAGGGTCAGAGCCCAGCCAGTCCCCGGATTGTCATGAATCTTTTATGAAGGCTAAGCGTGGCCTCAGTCCACTGCCATTTGGGGGTAGGAGCTGGAACCCCAAATTTAGCCCTGTGTCTTGATCATGTCTCAAGGGTGTGGGAGCACTTGAATGAGTTCCTTTGATTGCCCAGGTTGATATTCACAGAATTCAGTAGTGAAATTGGTACCAAGAGCTAGCAAAAATAGAAACTCTGACTCTATGAGAAAAAAAAAAAAAAAATGGACGTAATCATACAAGGAAGAACAACAACATACTATGAAGCTGTATGAAATGTTTTCTTAAAAATCATGCCATGGTCCTTTTGGAAGGGAAATAGAGCTAAATATTAGTACCATGTTTAGCTTTTTGTTGAATTTATTTAATTTAAAATGTTTGAAGCCACCAAAATAAAGTTGGGGGCTGATTTTAAAGAAATTTATGTATTTTTAATTTTCTATTTTAAATATCTATTTCTCCACACTGCTTACTTTCTGTAATTTAAGGGCTTGATTTATGAAAATCACTTAACTCTACAAGTACCCAAAGTATTAATGATATCATGGAGGTATCTTAAGAATGCATCCAGCAGGATGAATGCTAATGTACCCTAAAAGATTTTTTAAAAGCTTAGTGAGTTTCTGTATATCAAGTGTATCTGAGCAACTTCTATCTTCACAAAGAATGAAGTTAGGATTTGAGGTTACATTAGGCAAGAATAAGACATTGCAATAATTATAATAATATTTTACTATCATACAGTATCCAGCTCATTTGAATATTTTTTTTACACACAGTTCATTTTATTGTTTCTATATACCAACAACACTGTGAAGTGAAATTCTCTTTTATACAGATGAGGAAATAGGAGCTCGGAGAACTGAAGGTTCTTTGCCAAGGAACCTGGCTGGAAGAAAGTAAAGCTGGGGCCAGAAGCCAATTCCTCTCGGCTCTGAGAGTAGTGCTCTAAACCAGTGGACAATGGAGATGGACCCAGTACCCAATCTACATTATCTGAAAGATTTTTTTTGAGATCCGAGAATTTTTCCTTCTTGCTTTCTACTATAAAAGTAACGTACTTTTCAAATGTAATTTTGCAATTCAGGGAGAAAAGTAAAAGTGTTTACTGGCAGGGAATTTGATAAGATGGTTTTAAGATCATTATGTAAACATCTTATAGCATGTAACATTTTTAGTTTTATTGGACTTTTATATTTAAAATAACTTAATAACTATTTTATGCAATACTTTAAAAATATACATTCAGTATATTTGTACACAGAGGGTAGGTATTTTCTGTTTTTTAAAGGTTACCCCTGAGTCCAGAATGAAAAGTTCTACAACTTTTCTCAAGGTCACTTTTTATGCTAGAAAGGGCCTTAATTTTTTTTTCATTTCATTCTAAATAAACAGAATAGTAAAATACAAGAAATTTCATTTTTTAGTTTGTGTTAACTGGGGAAGGGACATCTGTTTGTCTTGTAGTCTTTTGCTTTAGGAATCAAAATTATAAACGTGCAGACTTTTTTCCAGAACTTATAAATTTCCTTCATCTTTTGCAGAAGCCTACTCATATGCAGATAAACAAAATCAGATTTTACCTAACTAGAAAACCAAGTATTCCATAAAGAATTAGAAAATGTACAGTCTGTAGGATCCAGGCCTGCCATCTGTTTTCCTTTCAACTTTTTGGTAACTAGGAAGCAGGGGGATTTTAAGAAGTAATATTTCCTTTCAGATATTTAATTTGGGGGGTGGGGGGCACATACAGCTGACCTCCATCACTGCACCCAGGGTCCACACAAAGTGATTTGTATAAATGTTAACCTCCCCTTCTTGACCTCTCCTGTATAGGAAATTAGAGAGGTCAGAAGTGGTAAGTCAGAGCTCCAGGGCTGTTATCAAGAAGGAAAACTCTACTGAAAAATGAAGAAGGAAAGGAAAAAAATCACTAGAAAACTATGTGAGGATCTATTTCAAAATACTGTACTAGATAAAGATCAGGACTCAAAATTAGAAGGAGGTAATCTCAACACTACCACTCAAGAACTTTTTAATAAATAGTATATTGGCTGTCTTGATAATTAGTGAACATCCTAGGTTTTCACCCACTCTTGGAGTGCCTGCTATGAGTCAAGCACTCTGCCAGGTGCTGACAATGAGCTGGCTCCCTGTCTTTCCTCAAGAAGCTGACAGTCCATATGCAATATTATAAGTGCTGTGCTAGAGACTGGATGGAGGAAGGGCTCTTAATCCAGCCTCAGGAGAGAGGGAAGATTTATCATTGGATTACTAGCTCCATATCAACTAAGGCCGTGTCTCCATAACTTCTACACCCTCACTCAAAAGCAACCACTATACATACCCCTAATAGATTCCCAATGAATTTGATGACAATCTCTGCTGAGACTTATAGAATGAGCAAGAGTCATACAGGTTATGAGAAAAGAAATGACTTTGCCAGCATGTCCAAGAGCAGAGGCTCTAGGGTAACAGAAGTTCTAAGAATTGTAAGGCAAGTTTTAGATATGGCTGAAAAACTAAGTGTTGGTGGATGACGATGAGCCATGAGACCAGACGGATATGCAAGAGCATACCTTGAAGATTTTTGTAGGCTATGCTAAAAAAATATAAATATTTTACAGAGGAACATCAAAGTTCTTATTTTAAGAGGTTAAATAAACCAACAATCACAGTAAAATATATGCTTCGGTTACTGCTACAAGAGCGCAGAGGAGAGGCCATATGATCAAAGTGGGCTGTCCAAGAGGCCTTGCCAAAAATGTCACGCTTGAGCTTTGGATGAGCAAAGTGAAGAGAGATCATATTCTAGGGGGAAAAAATGCACATCTGAAGACATGGAGGTGTAAAGTAGCATGGTGCTTAAACAAACCAATATGCCTAGAGTTATGGGTGATGAAACTAGAGGAATGAAAGCGACCAGACGATGCTGGTTTCTGTGTGCTAAGCTAAATTGTTGAACTTGACCCTGAAAGGAATGGAGAAACACTGAAAGACTTGAAGCAAGAGAATTACATGAGTAGATTTCCATTTTACTAAGATCTATACATGATGTGGCTGAAAAGTAAAAATAACAGTGAAAATGGTTCCCAGAGGGAAATTACCACCCTAGAAGGCAGTTTGAAAATCTGGGGAAGTTTTTGTTGTCACAGTGTTAGGAGGCATTATGAGCATTTAGAAGACAAAAGGACAGGGATGCTGGAGGTCTCCCAATGCCAGCAGCTCTGAACAAGGAAGATTGTTCCTGTACCAAACACTACTTCCTAATGTCCCACTGGACAATCACGTACGTGAAAAATCTTTTCCTAATATCTGAATTAGAATCTAACACCATTTTACATATTAAAACAAAGTTGTTTTCACTGTTTTAATTTATAGTGAATTTTGCATGAAGGCGGGTATCATATAAACTGAGGTAAAATTTTATTTTGTTTTCTTTGGGACTTTATCAAGAGTTGTTCACCATTTCAGAGGAAAAAAAAACAATGCATCATGGAAACACTGTCTGTTACCGATGTAACACACCTGAATTATAGCAGTTGTAGTGACTATGCTTCCACAGGCCCAAGCTTCCAGACCTGAGCTTTGACATCTTTTCTCTCACAACAGCCTTCTCTATGGCCCAGCCCCAGTTCCAGCCACAAGTCCTACTAATGGTACCTCACCAGGCTCCAACCCTCCTGTAAGGAGTGGTCTTAAAGAAGATCTAGAAGTCATGAGAGACAATGTAATAGTTGAATTGGAAAGAAAGTTGGATTTGAACAGTGGCTCTCCAACTCCAGTGTAGTTGTACGTGAGGATGAGAATTACCCTGGGAGGTGAATTTAAAAGGCAGATTCTCAAGCTCTACCCTCTGAGAATCTGGGTCTGCTCAAGGAGTAAGGCCAAGGAGTTTGAATTTTTAACAAGGTCCCCAGGGGACGCTTGCAGACGTTAAGGCCTTAGAACACCTTGGAGAACCACTACATGGGATGATGTCTAAGACCTCCTCTAAGCCTAATGTTCTCTGACCCGCTGAAGACAGTGGCAATGGGAATGAGGGGCTCCTATCCATTCCCTGACTAGGAACACCAAAACTCTAAGCACCACCATCCTGACCTTGGCTCCAACATAAGTGACCACGAGTCACATGTGTGTTAGTGACCACCTAACGTATGCTCTAAGCAACTGACAAAGTAACCACCTTGTCATTATGTACACAAAATACCACCTTTAGTATTCACACACATCTATGAAAAGGTGAGTGTTTAAAAAAGACTCAAAATGTATAATGTACGTCATAGCAGTGTATAAGAAATAAAGTTTTGCCAAACTGTACTAAAATTTACTCCAAAACAACAGCAGTGCATTTTCTCCACGGCTGCCATAGATTTCATGGATCCTGAGAAACCCAGCCATTTTTAGAAATCCCATGAAATTTACCTTTTCACTCAAATCCACATGAAATCAAAATTTTTCCCTACGAGTCCCCATAAAATTGGCACATTTCCTCAGAAGACCCCATGAAATTATAAAGAATATTGCAGATTCTTTGCTCCTGGCCCTTGTTGCGCATCTTAAAGAGACAGGTTAGATTACAGAATTATTTCATTTTTCTGATAAAAAGATGAAGTTGCCCCAATTTTTTCCTTAAATAATCATTGTTACCCATTTTTCTAATCATTCTTTAAAAATAGAATGTATCTTTACTTTGAAGGAGTAAGCATTTCTGGAAAATCACCTGAAGTTAGGAAGTTATGAATTAAGGAACTATTCCAGTTGTTTTCACATTCACAAACTATGCAATATTCAAGTCAAAATAATATTTTCCCCAAAGCAAAAAGTCTCATCTCATTGTAATATACAAATTTACAATGGCAAACAACACCTTTTATAAAGTTCTACTTCATCGGATATTGTGAGAATCAAATGAGATCATGAATGTACAAGTACAGATGGTAATGTGCTTTAGAAATATAGAATGGTAAGGTGGGATAGTTTTAGAATTAATGAGAAAAAATTGATTATAATAAATGAAAATATAGACATTTCTGCTAAAAGTAGCACATGTATTCCAATTAATACAAAATGAATACTCAGCCTTTTTTGTTCACAAAGAAAAATTGAATGCGAAAAAAATAAAAAGGGGATCACGGCAACACAAAGCAAAATTGCAACAGATAGATGGCTTTAAGTTATGACTATTTATGTGTTATGAAAATGAAAGGAACACACATATTTCATATTCCTATAGTAATCATAAAATCTTACCCTCCTGATTTTACCTAGATCTTGATTCCCTCGGGTTGTTAAGCAAAACAAGCTCTCAGTTCAAGCTGGTAAGGCCGCAGTTAAAATGTCATTACCTGAATGTGAGCCAGTATTCCATTCAAAGGAGGAAGTTTTGCTGCAGACGTACCCTTCTAAATGGTAATCGATCTAACAGAAATTCTAAGCTGCCCTCGTACTTTGACTTTGAATCATGTGAATATTTAATCTTTTATTAGATTCATCATCCAACAATCACAAATCCAGAAAGATGCTGGGGATGACCACAAAAATCAGTATAATGAAGAGAGTTACTCCAAGATGTCAGCCAGAAATTTTAACAATATATCTAACTACCATACAAAATAGACAGATGCAACTACAGAGAGGAAAAAGTCATTTAACTTGTTCTGATATTTGGAATTCTGATTTTGATCCAGATGCGAGAGACTGGGCTGTCCTGGTAAAAACATCAGTGTAGAAAGAAAAGCATTTCTGGCTCTCTATCAACATTGATTGGATTCCCCTTTAGGTTAATCAATCTGCAGCTGAATTAACTTTCTTTCTGTTGTGATAACCTTTCAGGTTTTCTGCCAACACACAGCAGATGGAATCTGGGGTTGAAAAGCAGAGGAATGGGATTCTAATCCTAACTTTGCTATTAAATAGTGATGTGACCTTGTGTGCCTCAGTTAACCTCTTTGAGCTTCATTTTCCTTATCTGTAAAATGGGGACAGTAATCCCTCATCTGACAATTTTTCAGAGTTTTAGTAAAGCTCATAGCACATGTTTAATGGAAAAGAGCTGTGCACTTGTAAAAGCATTTCTCAGAAGGAAATTCAGTGAACAGGGGACCTCCAGGAGCATCCTTCTGAGGCCATAACCAAGGGATACCCCTCAAGTACTTTCCACATTCAGGATGTTTGGACTGAGCAGAGGAGGTATGTATCTCTGTCAGCAAACCGCTCTTTATGCCTTGGATTTCTAATCTACAAACAACCTGGGTAATGAAATTGAAACTGATGTTTTTCACGTTATAATGTGTTCTGAACATCGAATGCTTAAAACAAACACACCTTTGGTCAAATGTCAATAATCCACAGCTTTTCACCTGTTGATAAATTAGTTTAGTCCTTGGCTCTCTGTTTAATGAACTCATGTGGTAAGTTATATTACTTTCCTTACTTTATTGATGATGAAACTAAAATGCAGAGATGTGGTTGACTGTCCTAGGGTCCTCAGTTAGGAAGTAATGGAGCAGGGCCTTGAATCCAAGCAGTCAGTCACCTGTCCCATGTGGCCCTCGTCTTTGTTTCTGTTGATACTTTAAAGTGCCTTCTAAAAAGCTTTGTTAACAAAAAGGGTTGTCCGTAATTTTTTTTTTATTTTTATTAACAGACAATTTGGGGGTAGAGAGTGGAATTTAGGATTGGGTAAGGAAAACTTATATAAAGGTAAAGCAAAAATACTAATTTACAGGTGCTTCCCTGGTGGCGCAGTGGTTGAGAGTCCGCCTGCCGATGCAGGGGACACGGGTTCGTGCCCCGGTCCGGGGAGATCCCACATGCCCTGGAGCGGCTGGGCCTGTGAGCCATGGCCGCTGAGCCTGTGCGTCCGGAGCCTGTGCTCCACAATGGGAGAGGCCACAGCAGTGAGAGGCCCGTGTACCACAAAAAAAAAAAAAAAAAAAATACTAATTTACAAAATGCAGTTTACTATTTTTTTACTTTTATTAAAAAAATAAGAATAAACCAGTAGTGTTAGAAATTACCACAATAAGAAATTTTTGTGATTGGTCAAAAGTGAAGTTGCTACTATTATGTGTTTTCCATGTTCCCTTGCCTAGACAAAGCAAACACACAACAACAACAAAACTCACACGCTGCCCTGAAAGTCCCAATGCTCACATGTAGAAACTCTAGGCTCTAAGAATTGAGGTGAAATGGAGTGTGGACTGTGAACTGAATGGCTTAGAGAAATGTCACCCATCCTATTGCCAGGGACAACTGGTGTTTCTTCAAAGCTATAAGACTACAGTTGACCCTTGAACAACTTGGGGATTAGGAACACCGATCCTCCACACAGCTGAAAAATGCCATCTAATTTAGTCAGCCATCCATATCCAAGATCCCAATTCAACCAACCATCCATCATGTAGTACTGCTGTATTTACTACTGAAAAAAAGTCCACATAAGTGGATCAGTGAATATAAGTGGATCAAACATGTGCTGTCCAAGTGTCAACTATATTTATATTTGACAACACGTTTAAGTAAAGTGATTGCCTGGCTGAGGTGTCCTGAAATCTGTCTGTCACAGTCTCACGACTCACAACTTTTCCCAAAATTGATAAGCTTTATAAATGGAGCATAAATATTGCACAAATAATACTCAATTCATCTGAAGTATCATAGGATTTCATATGTGGAATTTTAAAAATATTAAATAGTAGGAAAAGAGTTGGCTACAATATTTCAGTTAATGGTTACATTTCTTTCTTTATAACATCATCAATATCCTGGGATTTTTCTGCACCATAAAAATGCATTTGTTTAGCTACTCACTAATTTTACAGCTATTTAATGAACCCCTGCTCTGTACCAGGCACTAAGCCTGGTTCTGAAAATTCAGATATGACCATGATCCCCTCCCTCTCCCATGCTCAAGGTTGTTTCAGGGTAGTGTAGTAGAAGTCAGCCATCAGAAATCGGAGTTGAGTAGATAAGCTCCACTCCTGATTCAAGCTATTAGTCAAACCTGGGCTGGAGAGATGGGAATGTTACCCTGGATATGAGGTTAGAATTTTAAATTTGACAGGACTGATCTTTTTTATAATACCTGAAAGTGATCAGACAACCATGGGATTTACCTGAGATGCTAGTGAATGTGAAAACCATTTGAAGGGGGTCATATGAGAAATAAGAAAACCGTCTCTTCTTTGTAACTCTGGGGGAGTTAGGACTATTCAAAATCATAGCTATAAGTGTGATAAATAAGATAGACGTGTCAACAAGGATATGGTGAGGGCACTTAAAAGGGACAACTGACATAATACTGAGATGCTAAAGGGTTCTCAGAAATGTTTATAGTTACGAGCAGACTTTCACCTCTGTTACCTTCTATAAGCCTCTCTGTTTTTCTTTTGTGAAATTACTTTGTGAAGTCAAAGTCATTGAGTCATGTTTATTTTGGTCTTAACTCTAGATCACTGGCTTTTAAAAATAGTAAAGGCCTTGCTTTGCACAATGCATAGTCTGGTCCATTATTATTATTTTTTTTTAATAAGTGAGCTCTACTCTGGACCATGGTGATTTCATTCCTTTAACTGGCTGACTCACCTTAAAGCATCTTGAGAACGGAGAAGTTTGTTCTTAGGTTGTAAAAAGAAACATGAGTGCCTGATGGAAGCACAGATTTCAAAAACTGTATCATTTGCGTTACTTGTATTACTCAGGTAGGGAACAAGGAAGAGAAGCAGAACATGAGAATAGTAAGTACAAGCCATTCTGAGGAGCACCAGAGCCAGGCCTTCAACTGACTTCCCGTGGGGACGCTCCAGTCTCATTCGCGCTATGATGGAAGCTGGCACCAAGGGGAGGGACGCTAGGCCTGCCTCATTGCTCACCACCAGGCGTGACTGAGCTGCTCACACCTCCACTCTCACCCTCCCCTCCCTGGCCTGTTGCAGAGTGTGCTTTAAAGAGAGAGGTCCAGGAACTGAAACAAAGAAGTTTCCTTGTTTCTTTTTTAGGTTCTTCTACCTGATTTTATCCTCAGCCCCTTTTGTCTCATACCATGTATACTAAGACTATAAGAAATGAAATGCAAACCCTCTGGAACTAGAGTATTTTAAGGGAATAGATTCTCAAACCAAAAGCAGCCATTTTATTCAGGAAGCTTTTAACATGCCTTTCTCTGACAATGCTTTTACTTTTATATAATTAAGAGATTTAAAAACCTGGAAAACGTGAATGGTTTTTGCTCATATGTATGCCCATATATACACAGCACTCACAATGAATGATGTGTTATTTTGTGCAACCAACCAAAAAGTATTCCTTTGCAGTTTAATCATTTTCATCTTTACTTGTTGCAAAGCCTGGCTCAAGTTGTACACTGAATGTTCGAAAGCGACTTTATGCTACAATTATTTAAACTGAAAAGAAAGACATTTCAAGTGGGAATAATAAAATTATCTAGTTTCACAAACTGACACCTATTCCACCAATAAAGTGCAGTTACATTTTTGAGCATCTACTGAAAATTATTACTTGTAATTTAGGAAACTGCTATCATTTAGCACTTGGTTATATGGACTAGTAATGATTTTTCTTCATCACAGATAATTAAAATTTAGTACAAATTAGCTTATATAATCATGTAGCCCCTTTCTCTAAAATTATTACATTTCAACAGTATAATTTAAATGCACAATGTGAATAATATATAAATATTTGCAATGCAATATAAAGAAAGTAAATGTAAGATACAAACAAGGTACATTTTCATATAACTGTTATCAGATTTATTAAGTGAAAATCAACCTGGTTTTAAAGTTTGCACACTTATAGCTTATAAGCCTTTAAGCCTTCTTATATTCTTGCTCTTGGGTTTTGTTTTGCTCTGATTTTCTTGGAAAAAATTTCAAAAAACCATAGTGACTCTTGCATCTCTATTTATAAGTATGGGAAAAAGTGACTCAATTGACTTTAGTTGTTAAGTTTAATCACTTAACCAATACATATTAAGAGAAAACAACTTCAGTAATAACGATCAACAACAACAAAAAGGAAACTTCATGTTAGATGTAGTTTTGCACTTTGGAAAGTAGATGGGAATTTCCTAAAAAGTCAAACATACATTTACTATATGACTCAGCAAATCTACTCCTAAGTACCTGCCCCGTCCCCCAAAAGAAAAGTGTATGTCCACACAAAGACTAATGCGAATGCTCATAGCAGCATTATTCAAAATGTAAAAATAATAGAGACAGTTTAAAAATCCATCAACAGTTGAATGGCAAAACAAACTGTGGTATATCCACATGATGGAATACTACTCAACAATGGAAATGGAATGAATTAGTGGATACATGCAACATGAAGCCTCAGAAACGTTACACTGAGTGAAAGAAGTTTTACACAAAGGACTACTTATAGTATGATTACATTTATGTGAAATTTCTAAAAATAGCAAAACTGTAGAGACAGCAGATCAACCTTTACCTGGGTCTGGTGATAGGAATGAGGATTGGCTAAACTGGGCATTAGGGAATTTGTGGGGATGATGAAAGTGTTGTAAAACTAGATTGTGTTGCTGATTGAACAACTTTAAATTTAATAAGACTCCACCAAAGTGTACACATAAAATCAATGGATTTTATGGTAAATTACATATAGAGAGAGCTTTTAAAAATCAAGGCTTGGACTTCCCTGGTGGTACAGTGGTTAAGAATCCACCTGCCAATGCAGGGGACATGGGTTCGATCCCTGGTCTGGGAAGATCTCACATGCCATGGAGCAACTAAGCCTGTGCGCCACAGCTACTGAGCCTGTGCTCTAGAGCCCGCGAGCCACAACTACCAAGCCTGTGTGCCACAACTACTGAAGCCCGTGTGCCTAGAGCCCGTGCTCTGCAACAAGAGAAGCCACTGCAATGAGAAGCCCGCGCACCACAACGAAGAGTAGTCCCCCTCACCACAACTAGAGAAAGCCCACACGCAGCAATGAAGACCCAACACAGCCAAATAAATAAATAAATGAATAAATAAAATTGCCATCCCTCAAACCACTAAAAAAAAAAGTTTGGAAAAAAATCAAGGCTTGTTCTATTCTCCTTCTACCAATACTTCATATATTTCTCTGCTTTTTATTCATGATCGGAGTAGAACATTTTTCATTCTGTGATCTTCTACTAAAAACTCACCCAAATATAGCGGCTCTTCATATCTCCCTCCTTCTGTCTGCCTGGCTTATTCATTCATTCTGTCATTCAATTATTCAACAAAACTATATTGAGCATCTACCAAGTATCAAGCCCTGCTCTAGGTGCAAGATGAATAAGTCATCTAATGCTCCTCTTTTCTTCTCATTACAAACTCTCTTCATTTTAGAGCCACTCTTTCCCCATCTTCCCTATTTATACTTACTATCCTATATAGGTCAGTGATTTGCAAGTTGGTTCAGTGCTTTGCAGATGTGCTATTTCACTTGAAAGTGTCAAGCTTTTCTACTTTAATAAATATATCTTTAAAACACCTAACCAATTCAAAATTAATTAATTTATTAAAATATTTATGCAGTGGTTTCTTCCAAAAAACACACCAGGCAACACCAATGGTTTGGGACAAAGGACTTTCACTTTGCTCAGCAGTATCAACTTAACTGTCTCCATTATTGACAGCTAAGGCAGTTCTGGAATTGTGTAAAGGGTACTGTGCACTCTAAGAAGAGATTTCTAAGCCTGCTTTGGAGACGTCCCTAAATCCAAAACTGACCTTTGAACTGGGGTCCATTTTTCAGACTGAGTGTGATGGACTTATATAGTGTCCAGAAACAATTTAGGACGGTTTAATTTCCTAGATTCATCCATTCACTCTTCCTACAAAAATGTCCATCTTGTAACTCTTGTGCACCAAATATCAAGCCATACACTGGTGTGCAAGATGAATAAGGCCTAGAGTTTGCCCTCAAAGTGCTTACAGTATGAGAGACAAAGTAAAATGACAAGACTGATAAGAGCAAAACAATGAAAACATATACAGAGAATAGAGACTATGTATACAGTGTTTATATATATATATATATATATATATATTTTTTTTTTTTTTTTCTGAAGGTGAGTGATATTGAGCTGATTTTCAAAAACTAAGTCATGGTCTGACCAATATACTAAGAGTAGGATGGTAAGGCATTCAAGCTAAAGGAACAATGTATGCAAAAGTCACCTTCAGGGAATTATAAATAATACAAACAGATGCAGTGCATGGTGTAACTGGGGAAGCAGCTTGACAAAACTGAACATTTATTTCCTCAAGAGTTGAATAATGAATGAATTTATATACTAGCCATGATATTTTGATTAATAAAAAATATACATTTAGTCATTCAGATGACCCAAATATATTTCTCATACATACTTGGTCTTCATCCACGGTTCCTGGCTCACAGCCCAAATCCTTGGAATTGCCTAAATGTTGAGAATGATGAAAAGTGTCTTTTGTTATGTTAATGAGTTGACTTTTGGAGAGCAGCTTACGGTGGGGGCTGGTTGCCAGTGATTAGAGGGTTGGAACTTTCAGTCCCACACCCTGATTTCTGGGAAGGAGAGAGGGGCTTGAGGTTGAATCAATTGCCATTGGTCAATGAGTTGGTCAATCATGTCTATGTAATGAAGCCTCCATAAAATCCTTCCCCAGAAAAGCATTTTGGTCCTTTTTTGGACAGCATCCATGTTGGGAAACCGGAATGCTTCCATGTACCACCAAGCCACGTCCCACGTTTTTAGCGGTACGCGGGCCTCTCACTGTTGTGGCCTCTCCCGTTGCGGAGCACAGGCTCCGGACGCGCAGGCTCAGCGGCCATGGCTCACGGGCCCAGCCGCTCCGCGGCATGTGGGATCTTCCCAGACCGGGGCACGAACCCGCGTCCCCTGCATCGGCAGGCGGACTCTCAACCACTGCGCCACCAGGGAAGCCCTAACCAATTTTTTTTTTTTCCATACTCTGGCCCCTTTTTTTTTTCATATAAAATGATTAACTTAATAAAATTTAAAGCATTTTCAATTTAAATATATATCTTTAAAAATTTCATTTATGCAGAGACTTTGTGAACTCTGCTTCTTCTCCATCAATCCCAGCATTTTGAGAAATGAGGAAGAAACCTTTGGACAAAAGGATGTGCACTCCAAAATAAAAGAGGCACACGATGAGCAGAAGTCATTAATGTATGCAACACCACCCCTCCCACATAAACATCGGGCTTCACCTGGTCCAGTTTCGATGCTTGCCTTTACCCAGTCATTCAGTGACAAAAGAGGAGACTATGTTGATTTGAGAAATATTATAGCATACAAAAATAATTCTCTTGCAGTTATTTATAATAAATCTTTTACTCTCTTTTTGTTCAAGGACTTTTTTTTTTTTTTCCTGAAACCACTCCTATCTCATCTTTTAGTGTTATTCCTTTGTAGTGAGCAGTTTGGTTTCTGTAAAACTATCATCTGTACACATTGATGTTTTCATTTCATGTGGTACATGGCCCTTTGACCCTATCTTCCAACCTGGTCAGAAGCACAGATGTCAAGTGACAGAAGTATTCTCATTCAGGGTCATTGATCAAAGTAAAAGTCTTACATAAATCAGACTCACATAAATAAAAAATAAACTGAAATTTGGCGTCATCTGTGAAAACTGTCTCTTTGGTTGAATTTGTATGGAAATATCTTAAATTCAGGCTCTAGAATGATGTTTTGCTTCCATCAGCTTTAACACACGTGAAAGGTGTGGGTCCTGGGAAAGATTTCCATTAATAGAAAGACTTTAGTATTGGTTGCTGTGACCAAACACTTCATTTAAAAAGAGTTCTGACATGTTATGTTCAAAATATGTCTAAATGTAAGGAAGAAAAAAGTTTGGTCCTGCAAATGACTCAGATTTAAAACTGGGAGTGGGGATGAATAAAACCAGGTTTCCTTAAAAGCACATAGGAAATATAATATCAGAGTTGTGTATTCTAAGTAATACTCATTAGTAGTCATTAACAAGGAAAAAAAATGAAGTGAGAGAAGTGATTTTTAAAAAGATAAACAGCAGGAAATTTTGTCTTCATCAGCAATAATATTGTGAAAGTAGCCATTTTTTAAATGGAGGTAAGTTATCATGGGTTCTTTGAGAACTAGGGGAGAAAGAGCAGAAGGATGGTACCTCGTCTATATATTTCTATTCTGAGGTGGAAATGGGAAAGATAAGAATATAAGGTGATTTAGAAACACAGCAGGTATACAGAAGCCTTGAGATGAGTTGCCCTTTCACAAGTACTAACTGGATAGAGAGAACCAGGTAAGAGGTCAGTGGCTTTTCTCTAATAAGGAGCTGAAAAGAATAATGAGGTGATGCCTGAAGCAAAAGCTGCAGGAGCCAGCCTCTGCGTGTCACAGAAATATTAGCATTTGTGAGCGGAGCAGCGAATAGGTTCAATGCAATGCAAAGGACAATAGATCAACATTTCAGGTTGGACTGAAACAGAAATTAAAAATAGATTAAAAACATACTTGTGTTTAGGTATTGGTATTTCTTTCAGTCTTGCCTCCCTAATTTGAGAAATGAACTCTTAAATGTAATTTGAAGAGTAGAAATTATATTCTTGTTGTCTAAATCAAAATTAAAATAATAGTGAAAGGTGACATCAAAATATATATTTTGAGTTTGTGTGTGTGTCTGTGTGTGTCTGTGTGTGTATTTTAAAGAACTCATACTCTAGCCTGGAAGTGTGATATTTTTTTCTCCTCTATCTCAAGTTATCGTACTAGGAAAAGAATAACTCATTCAGTCTGAGTTCCACAATCTATAGCCAATGCTGTCTACTTCATATCCGCTACCTACAATGCAGAAATTGTGCCTAGAAGGAATCGGTCAGCCTAAACTGAAAATACTCTATTTTTGTAATGACATTTATAAAGCTACTGTCATTTTTGAAAGTTAGAATTAGGTTTTGAAAGTTTTAACATTTGTATACAACAATTTAAAAAGAGAGGCCATATTATGAAGAGATGGTGGGGAGAGTCTCTGTTAACTAGGGGGAAGTCATTCTGATGTTCTTAATATTAGTTATGAAATTGGAAGTGACTTCCAGCCATTCAACATGCAGTCAGAGGAGCGAGCCATAGTTCAGATGTTCCTGGTGTCCTACGGTAACTAGGTCTGTTCAGAGGAATTGCATTCCCTCAAGCCTCTCTTAATCTACAAGTACTCCCCAGGGACTAAATTTGACCTAGAAAATTTTGGCACACATATGGTTAGTAAAGTAAGTACATCATTCAAGGTGAGCAGTCCTTCCTGTCCCTGATAGCATTCAGCATACTACCTCTGGCTAAAAGACTCATTTCTAAACCCCAAAGGCTGCTCCTACCCTCTCAGCAAACTCTCTTCCCCATTTGCATTAGGCTTTACTACGTTCCATATTCCTTTCCTTCTGTAACCTCAGGCTGTAGCATGGCCACAGGCGGTATGTGCTGGCAACCTAGAAGGGGGAGGGAGGTCATGTTCAATGGGATACACTTTGAACAGTAAGCAGAGGGATCCAGAAGATAAATTCCTCTCCCCTCTCCCCTCTGCAGACTATACAAGAAACCATGGTTCCACATGGTTTCCCAGAGCCATCCCAAAAGACTAGTTAAATGTCTATGCCTTCTTTTGAAGCTGTGGTTACTTCGATAACATGTCGTATTACATCTGCTTTCCCTTCGTCTCTTCCTCACTTCCTTTTTCCCTTCACTCTTGCCGCCCCTGAACTGTCCTCTACAATAAAGCATTAACATATAGATTTCACCTCAGATTCAATCTGTTGTCTAAGGCTAAGCGCGGATGCCTGATAAATTTCATTATTTTGATTGAATGCCATCATGAGCAGAAATTATTGGCCCATGATAATATCTAAGCAAAAGTCTTTACCTAATTCAGAACACTATGGATCAAGTGTACTCTATTTTTTATGGGAACATAAAAGGATAAAAAGCACAAACACAACGTTTTCAGTTGTGGATTTACAGATGGTACGGATGCTACCCTGATTTTATCTTCAGGAAAGGACAAGAAGACTTTGACATATCTCAATTTAGGAAATTAGTGATTGCTTATTAATCCTATATGTTTATGTGAGATGGGAAAAAAAGTCATTACATTGTGGTTCCAGAAGTATTAGGCCCCATAAGACACTTTCCTGAAGGTGTCCTTTAATACTTCTACACATAAATTCTGGATATATCGAACTTCTCCAAACACAACACTATAAAGCTCTCAGACTTCCATGTCCTTGCACAAGCTATTCATTCCCCCTGAATATCCTACACACACACACACACACGCATGCACACACACACTTTCTACCTTGAAAACTGATGATTCAGATAAAGACCTTTTTTGTGACTTCCCCAACTGTCCCTCCTTCCCATTTCAAAATTTTTTCTGCCTCCTAATTATAATTCTATTCCAACACCTCGCTCATAGACAGCACCTATCTTTCTACTGGCCTTTTTTTTTTTGGAATTTTATATTATATATATTTTCATACAGCAGGTTCTTACTAGTCATCAATTTTACATACATCAGAGTATACATGTCAATCCCAATAGCCCAATTCATCACACCACCATTCCCACCTACCCCCCAATGGCTTTCCCCCTTTGGTGTCCGTAAGTTTGTTCTCTACATCTGTGGCTCAACTTCTGCCCTGCAAACCGGTTCATCTGTACCATTTTTCTAGGTTCCACATACATGCGTTAATATACGATATTTGTTTTTTTCTTTCTTACTTCACTCTGTACGACAGCCTCTAGATCCAACCACGTCTCTACAAATGACCAAATTTCATTCCTTTGTATGGCTGAGTAATATTCCATTATATATATGTACCACATCTTCTTTATCCATTCATCTGTTAATGGGCATTTAGGTTGCTTCCATGACCTGGCTGTTGTAAAGAGTGCTGCAATGAACACTGGGGTGCATGTGTCTTTTTAAATTATGGTTTTCTCTGGGTATATGCCCAGTAGTGGGATTGCTGGATCATATGTTAATTCTAGTTTTAGCTTTTTAAGGAACCTCCATGCTGTTCTCCATAGTGGCTGTATCAATTTACATTCCCAACAGTGCAAGAGGGTTGCCTTTTCTCCACACCCTCTCCAGCATTTGTTGTTGTACATTTTCTGATGATGCCCATTCTAACTGGTGTGAGGTAATACCTCTTTGTAGTTTTGATTTGCATTTCTCTAATAATTAGTGAAGTTGAGCAGCTTTTCATGTGCTTCTTGGCCATCTGTATGTGTTCTTTGGAGAAATGTGTATTTAGGTCTTCTGCCCATTTTTGGATTGGGTTGTTTCTTTTTCTAATACTGAGCTGCATGAGCTGTTTATATATTTGGAGGTTAATCCTTTGTCCATTAATTCATTTGCAAATATTTTCTCCCATTCTGAGGGTTGTCTTTCCTCTTGTTTACGGTTTCCTTTGCTGTGCAAAAGCTCTGAAGTTTCATTAGGTCCCATTTGTTTATTTTTGTTTTTATTTCCACTACTCTAGTAGGTAGATCAAAAATGATCTTGCTGTGATTTATGTCAAAGAGTGTTCTTCCTGTTTTCCTCTAAGGGTTTTATAGTGTCCGGTCTTACATTTAGCTCTCTAATCCATTTTGAGTTTATTTTTGTGTATGGTGTTAGGGAGTGTTCTAATTCCATTCTTTTACATGTAGCTCTACAGTTTTCCCAGCAACGATAATTGAAGAGACTGTCTTTTTTCCATTGTATATCATTGCCTCCTTTGTCATAGATTACATGACCACAGGTGTGTGGGTTTATCTCTTGGCTTTCTATCTTGTTCCATTTATCTATGTTTCTGTTTTTGTGCCAGTACCATATTGTCTTGGTTATTGTAGCTTTGTCGTATAGTCTGAAGTCAGGGAGTCTGATTCCTCCAGCTCCATTTTTTTCCCTCAAGACTGCTTTGGCTTTTCAGGGTCTTTGTGCCTCCATACAAATTTTAAGATTTTTTGTTCTAGTTCCATAAAAAATGTCATTGGTAATTTGATAGGGGTTGCATTGAATCTGTAGATTGCTTTGGGTACTATAGTCATTTTCACAATATCGATTCTTCCAATCCAAGAACATGGTATATCGCTCCATTTGTTGGTATCACCTTTAATTTCTTTCATCAGTGTCTTATAGTTTTCTGTATACAGGTCTTTTGTCTCCCTTGGTAGGTTTATTCCTAGGTATTTAATTCTTTTTGTTGCAGTAGTAAATGGGAGTGTTTCCTTAATTTCTCTTTCAGATTTTTCATCATTAGTATATAAGAATGCAAGAGATTTCTGTGCATTAATTTTGTATCCTGCTACTTTACCAAATTCATTGATTAGCTCTAGTAGTTTTCTGTTGGCGTCTTTAGGATTCTCTATATATAGTATCATGTCATCTGCAAACAGTGACATTTACTTCTTCATTTCAAATTTGGATTCCTTTTATTTCTTTTTCTTCTCTGATTGCTGTGTCTAGGACTTCCAAAACGATGCTGAATAGTAGTTGTGAGAGTGGACATCCTTGTCTTGTTCCTGATCTTAGAGGAGATGCTTTCAGTTTTTCACCACTGAGAGTGATGTTTGCTGTGGGTTTGTCATATATGGCCTTTATTATGTTGAGGTAGGTTCCCTCTATGCCCACTTTCTGGAGAGTTTTTGTCATAAATGGGTGTTGAATTTTGTCAAAAGCTTTTTCTGCATCTATTGAGATGATCATATGGTTTTTCTTCTTCAATTTGTTAATATGGTGTATCACATTGATTGATTTGTATATATTGAAGAATCCTTGCATCCTTGGGATAAACCCCACTTGATTGTGGTGTATGATCCTTTTAATGTGTTGTTGGATTCTGTTTGCTAGTATTTCGTTGAGGATTTTTGCATCTATATTCATCAGTGATATTGGTCTGTCATTTTCTTTTTTTGTAGTATCTTTGTCTGTTTTTGGTAACAGGGTGATGGTGGCCACATAGAATGAGTTTGGGAATGTTCCTTCCTCTGCAAGTTTTTGGAAGAGTTTGAAAATGGGTGTTAGCTCGTCTGTAAATGTTTGATAGAATTCACCTGTGAAGCCACCTGTCCCTGGGCTTTTGTTTGTGGGAAGGTTTTTAATCACAGTTTCAATTTCTTTACTTGTGATTCATCTGTTCATATTTTCTACTTCTTCCTGGTTCAGTCTTGGAAGGTTATACCTTTCTAAGAATTTGTCCATTTCTTCCAGGTTGTCCATTTTATTGGCATAGAGTTGCTTGTAGTAGTCTCTTAAGATGTTTTGTATTTCTTTGGTGTCTGTTGTAACTTCTCCTTTTTCATTTCTAATTTTTTTTTAACATCTTTATTGGAGTATAATTGCTTTACAATGGTATGTCAGTTTCAGCTTCACAACAAAATGAATCAGTTATATATATACATACATTCCCATATCTCTTCCCGCTTGCGTCTCCCTCCCTCCCACCCTCCCTATCCCACCCCTCCAGGCAGTCACAAAGCACCGAGCTGATCTCCCTGTGCTATGCGGCTGCTTCCCACTAGCTATCTACCTTACGTTTGTTAGTGTATATATGTCCATGCCTCTTTATCGCTTTGTCGTCGTTTACCCTTCCCCCTCCCCATAGCCTCAAGTCCATTCTCTAGTAAGTCTGTGTCTTTATTCCTGTTTCACCCCTAGGTTTTTCATGACATTTTTTTTTCTTAAATTCCATATATATGTGTTAGCATATGGTATTTGTCTCTCTCTTTCTGACTTACTTCACTCTGTATGACAGACTCTAGGTCTATCCACCTCATTACAAATAGCTCAGTTTCGTCTCTTTTTATGGCTGAGTAATATTCCATTGTATATATGTGCCACATCTTCTTTATCCACTCATCCGATGATGGACACTTAGGTTGTTTCCATCTCTGGGCTACTGTAAATAGAGCTGCAACGAACATTTTGGTACATGACTCTTTTTGAATTTTGGTTTTCTCAGGGTATATGCCCAGTAGTGGGATTGCTGGGTCATATGGTAGTTCTATTTGTAGCTTTTTAAGGAACCTCCATACTGTTCTCCACAGTGGCTGTATCAATTTACATTCTCACCAACAGTGTAAGAGTGTTCCCTTTTCTCCACACCCTCTCCAGCATTTATTGTTTCTAGATTTTTTGATGATGGCCATTCTGACTGGTGTGAGATGATATCTCATTGTAGTTTTGATTTGCATTTCTCTAATGATTAGCGATGTTGAGCATTCTTTCATGTGTTTGTTGGCACTCTGTATATCTTCTTTGGAGAAATGTCTATTTAGGTCTTCTGCCCATTTTTGGATTGGGTTGTTTGTTGTTTTGTTATTAAGCTGCATGAGCTGCTTATAAATTTTGGAGATTAATCCTTTGTCAGTTGCTTCATTTGCAAATATTTTCTCCCATTCTGAGGGTTGTCTTTTGGTCTTCTTTATGGTTTCCTTTGCTGCGCAAAAGCTTTTAAGTTTCATTAGGTCCCATTTGTTTACTTTTGTTTTTATTTCCATTTCTCTAGGAGGTGGGTCAAAAAGGACCTTGCTGTGATTTATGTCATAGAGTGTTCTGCCTATGTTATCCTCTAAGAGTTGGATAGTTTCTGGCCTTACATTTAGGTCTTTAATCCATTTTGAGCTTATTTTTGTGTATGGTGTTAGGGAGTGATCTAATCTCATACTTTTACATGTAGCTGTCCAGTTTTCCCAGCACCACTTATTGAAGAGGCTGTCCTTTCTCCACTGTACATTTCTGCCTCCTTTGTCAAAGATAAGGTGACCATATGTGCATGGGTTTATCTCTGGGCTTTCTATCCTGTTCCATTGATCTATATTTTTGTTTTTGTGCCAGTTTCATTTCTAATTTTATTGATTTGAGTCCTCTCCCTCTTTTTCTTGATGAGTCTGGCTAATGGTTTATCAATTTTGTTTATCTTCTCAAGGAACCAGCTTTTAGTTTTATTGATCTTTGCTATTGTTTTCTTTGTTTCTATTTCATTTATTTTTCCTCTGAGCTTTATGATTTCTTTCCTTCTGCTAACTTTGGGTTTTGTTTGTTCTTCTTTCTCTAGCTCCTTTAGGTGTAAGATTAGATTGTTTCTTTGAGATTTTACTTGTTTCTTGAGGTAGGCTGTATAGCTATAAACTTTCCTCTTAGAATTGCTTTTGCTGCATCCCATAGGTTTTGGATCATGATGTTTTCATTGTCATTTATCTCTAGGTGTTTTCTGATATTCTCTTTGATTTCTTCAGTAATTTGTTGGTTATTTAGTTTCGTATTGTTTAGCCTCCATGTGTTTGTGTTTTTTACGTTCTTTTCCCTGTAATTCATTTCTAATCTCATAGCATTGTGGTCAGTAAAGATGCTTGATATGATTTCAATTTTCTTAAATTTACTGAGGCTTGATTTGTGACCCAAGATGTGATCTATCCCAGAGAAAGTTTCGTGCACACTTGAGAAGGAAGTGTAATCTGCTGTTTTTGGATGGAATGGCCTATAAATATCAATTAAATCTATCTGGTCTATTGTGTCATTTAAAGCTTCTGTTCCCTTATTTATTTTCATTTTGGATGATCTGTCCATTGGTGTAAGTGAGGTGTTAAAGTCCCCCACTATTATTGTGTTACTGTCGATTTCCTCTTTTATAGCTGTTAGCAGTTGCCTTATGTATTGAGGTGCTCCTATGTTGCGTTCATATATATTTGTTATATCTTCTTCTTGGATTGATCCCTTGATCATTATGTAGTGTCCTTCTTTGTCTCCTGTAACATTCTTTATTTTAAAGTCTATTTTATCTGATATGAGTATTGCTACTTCAGCTTTCTTTTGATTTACATTTGAATGGAATATCTTTTTCCATCCCCTCACTTTCAGTCTGTATGTGACCCTAGGTCTGATGTGGGTCTCATGTAGACAGCATATATATGGGTCTTGTTTTTGTATCCATTCAGCAAGCCAGTTTCTTTTGGATGGAGCATTTAATCCATTCATGTTTAAGGTAATTATCGATATGTATGTTCCTATGACCATTTTCTTAATTGTTTTGAGTTTATTTTTGTAGGTCCTTTTCTTCTCTTGTGTTTCCCACTTAGAGAAGTTCCTTTAGTATTTGTTGTAGAGCTGGTTTGGTGGTTCTGAATTCTGTTAGCTTTTGCTTCTCTGCAAATCTTTTGATTTCACCACTGAATCTGAATGAGATCCTTGCTGGGTAGATTCATCTTGGTTGTAGATTCTTCCCTTTTATCACTTTAAGTATATCATGCCACTCCCTTCTGGCTTGTAGAGTTTCTGCTGTTCACCTTATGGGAGTTCCCTTGTATGTTATTTGTCATTTTTCCCTTGCTGCTTTCAATACTTTTTCTTTGCCTTTAATTTTTGCCAATTTGATTACTATGTGTCTCAGCATGTTTCTCCTTGGGTTAATCCTCTATGGGAGTTGCTGTGCTTCCTGGACTTGGGTGGCTATTTCCTTTTCCATGTTAAGGAAGTTTTCAACTATAATCTCTTCAAATATTTTCTCGGGTCCTTCCTCTCTCTTCTCTTTCTGGGACCCTGTAATGTGAATGTTGTTGTTTTTAATGTTGTCCCAGAGGTCTCTCTTAGGCTGTCTTCATTTCTTTTCATTCTTTTTTCTTTATTCTGTTCTGCAGCGTGAATTCCACCATTCTGTCTTCCAGGTCACTTACCTGTTCTTCTGCCTCAGTTATTCTGCTATTGATTCCTTCTAGTGTAATTTTAAATTATTGTATTGTTCATCTCTGTTTGTTTGTTCTTTAATTCTTCTAGGTCTTTGTTAAACATTTCTTGCATCTTCTCGATCTTTGCCTCCATTCTTTTTCCGAGGTCCTGGATCATCTTCACTATCAATATTCTGAATTCTTTTTCTGGAAGGTTGTCTATCTCCACTTCATTTAGTTGTTTTTCTGGGGTTTTATCTTGTTCCTTCATCTGGTACATAGCCTTCTGCCTTTTCATCTTGTCTGTCTTTCTGTGAGTATGTTTTTTGTTCCACAGGCTGCAGGATTGTAGTTCTTCTTGCTTCTGCTGTCTGCCCTCTGGTTGATGAACTCTACTGACCTTTTAACCATAGTGGGAATTCCCTAAATTTTCAGATTGTGTTGCTTTTGCTTTTATATCCCCAATATGTTTCATGACCCTTGAGACATGATAAGGACTGGGCAGAAAGGGACAGGCCAAAGTGGTGAACAAGGACAAAGAGGAGAAGGAAAAAAAAACCCCACAGGAATGTACTCTATCAGTTTCCTTCCTTTCCTTCTTTCTCCCCAGATTTTGGCTTTGAAGAAGAGCATCCAAAGTTAAAATAATGCTACATATTTTTGAAAGTTTTAGAAAACATCACAATATTTCATGCACTGTACTGCAAAATATTTTAAGTCAATCCTCTGGAGATTTTTTTCTGATTAAACATGCTTTCAAGAGTACAATAAAAATCAATGAGGTATCACCTCACACTGGTCAGAATGGCCATCACCAAAAAATCTACAAACAATAAATGCTGGAGAGGGTGTGGAGAATAGGGAATCCTGTTGCACTCTTGGTGGGAATGTAAATTGATACAGCCACTATGGAGAACAGTATGGAGGTTCCTTAAAAAACTAAAAATAGAACTACCATACGACCCAGCAATCCCACTACTGGGCATATACCCTGAGAAAACCATAATTCAAAAAGAGTCATGTATCACAATGTTCACTGCAGCTCTATTTACAGTAGCCAAGACATGGAAGCAACCTAAGTGTCCATCGACAGATGAATGGATAAAGATGTTGTGGCACATATATACAATGGAATATTACTCAGCCATAAAAAGAAATGAAATTGAGTTATTTGTAGTGACATGGATGGACCTAGAGTCTGTCATACAGAGTGAAGTAAGTCAGAAAGAGTAAAACAAATACCATATGCTAACACATATATATGGAATCTAAAAAAGGGGCAGGACAGGAATAAAGATGCAGACATAGAGAATGGACTTGAGGACACGGGGAGAGGGAAGGGTAAGCTGGGACAAAGTGAGAGAGTGGCATGGACATATATACACTACCAAATGTAAAATAGCTAGTGGGAAGCAAGCAGCTGCATAGCACAGGGAGATCAGCTCGGTGCTTTGTGACCACCTAGAGGGGTGGGATAGGGAGGGTGGGAAGGAGCCGCAAGAGGGAGGGTATATGGAGATATATGTGTATGTAGAGCTGATTCACTTTGTTGTAAAGCAGAAATTAACACACCATTGTAAAGCAATTATACTCCAATAAAGATGTTAAATATATATATATATAAAAAGAAGTATAAATATAAATGAAGTTTAATTATTAAATTTTCAAATTACAAAAAAAAAATCCATAAAGAAAATGTTGCTCTCCAGAAACTTGTTTTGAGGGAAACTGTCCTGAAACACTTCAAATCTATAGACAGATATTTGTATTAAATCCTTAAGTTAGAGTTGCAGAAAATGGACACCATGAATTAGCATGGATCATCATGTAACGTCTAATAAGCCTGTTCATTCTATAGAAGAGATAGAAACTTGTAAATACAGTGGTTTCAACAATAAATTTGATTGAGCACTAACAGACAAATCTCCTCCTGATCTTAAACCTCAAAGGAGTTGATCCAGATGCATGGAAATCTTCCCTAAGTGGCATATTTGTGCCATACTCAGGCTCTCAAACACTGTGAGATAAGCATCATTTCCAGAATGGGACTGTGGTACCTTGACATATTTTAAAGACTGAAGAGGCAATTACTATTTTTGATTGTGTTAACCTGTGTGTAATCATGTAATTACCTACAAAATTTAGGCAGAGTGTTACAGATCTAAATCATTAACTTTAACAATTGACAAGCTGCTTTGATTAGTATTTTCATAGTGTAAGATAACATACTTTTTTCAGCTTTCATATGATTAGTGATGATTGGGAATTTATTTATGTAAAATGTTTTTATTGCCTGTTTGGAGAAACAGAGCTGGAGAGTGAGGGCAGGGGAGTCACATACCTTTCTCATGGTTCAACTCAGGAAATGTCAGTGATGAGAAAACACCAAAGAGGTCCTCATTATAACTCCCAAATGACATAAAATTGTAGTGTCGGATTAGAAGAGTATCCAGAGAATTCAGTTTGGGAGAATTGGACTCTTCTTTGGCAAATTAGACTAACAAGTACATCAGTTTATGTGGCATCAACTCAGACTGTCATAAGCAACCCCCGACTTGGCCAGGCAGCCCATCTAACAGCATTGATCCCTGCAGCTGCTCTTCTAAGGAAAATGCATGTCAATATATTTGTTATTTACTTTCTAGCAGAAACCCAGCAGCTGCAGCAATTTTTGAGAGAATCTCTGACACATCTCATTTCCTATCAGTCTTAGGTGCTAGTGGCTGTACACACATGTTCCTATTAGGCTAACATCTCTGAATGCAGCTAGCTATTGGAAGAGAAAATCCTTTAATTTCTTGGCTATGACAAGGCTGTGTGAAGCCAAATTTCAACTCTCTATGGGAGACAGAAAGTCCTCAGGACATGAAGCCTTTCTTGTCTCCCCAGGCAAATTGGCTGGGCTCATTTGTTTAAAGGAACCTATTACAAAAAGAGACTTAGAGAAATTTTAAAGTAAAATTAAAAATAAAGAGTCTTTCCCTTTTGAGGAAAAGTGTTTGGGGTGGAGATGGGAGTATTCAAAAGGGGCCAACACAAGTAATACATTCTAATTGTGAATGAAAAAAAAGTGTGATTTGCCATTGTGATCAGAAGATGAGTCCATCCTTCCAAAAGAGTTTGTGGAGCAAACTGGACCCTTAGCGCTTGTTTTTTTTTTTTTTTTTTTTTTTTCGGTACGTGGGCCTCTCGCTGTTGTGGCCTCTCCCGTTGCGGAGCGCAGGCTCAGCGGCCATGGCTCACGGGCCCAGCCGCTCCGCGGCATGTGGGATCTTCCCGGACCGGGGCACGAACCCGCATCTCCTGCATTGGCAGGCGGACTCTCAACCATTGCGCCACCAGGGAAGCCCTGCTCTTGTTAATCTTTCCTTTCTCTCTGCATTTTTATGACATTGTATTCTAGTGAAAATGCCTAGAAAGGAATAGTTTCCTATGATTGTCTTTCATTGTCTCCCTACAAAAAAATAAATAAATCACATTCTAAATGCAGTTTGTTTGTCAAGAGGAGCAGAGAACGCTGTACCACATGAGAGATTTTTTTCTTTATCAGATTAGGAATGTCAAATTCCACAGTCGTAAAGTATTGATCTCTCCAAATCAGACATCTCTGTTGTCATGTATCACAAGCATGACATCGGCTCCATCTTTCACAATAAGACTTTTCCCCACGATCACACAGGCTACTGTCTTTGAGATGCAAGCTTAATTATACTGTTTTAAAACCTTCATGATTGAACACACATGCAGCAATGCCACCCCCTTACTGCGTCTTTAATCTTGTCTTTTCATCTCTCTAAATATATTTTAAACGTAGAACTTTTTACGAATTTCAAATCACCATCCAGCCTTATAATTTTTCTTCTACTTGGTACTAATTCTACCTTTCTTGACCGTCACTCTCTAATAGTTCTTATCAATTTAAGAAATATCTACCTTTCTGAAAATTTGGAGACTGAATCCTACTCTACTTCTCTTCTCTGATAACGTAAGTTATCTACTCCATTATGCAAAAAAAAGAATGTTGTATGATGCTTTATCATATTCTTTTGCTTTCTAAATAAAATAACCACTCCTAATTTTTATTATTAATTATTTTTGTGTCTCCTTTCCACGGCCTACATAGATATGAATGTTTGCAGCCCATTTGGGGGAGGCAATATGCATTTCCTGTGTCAGAGCATGCCTACCCAACAATGCAAAATACCGGGAATGAAAAAGGAGCCAGAAGTCACCTGGGTATTATAGGTAGGATGTGTTGTTGAACAGTCTTCCTTCGTGGGCACATCATATTCAGTAAGGCCATTTTGCAGCCTAAAGAACTAAACCATTTGTCTTTCTTTTCTTTCTTTCTTTTTTTCTAAACACAACATATTTGAATCCAATCCTGAAACTCAGGTATGAGATGATGCTTGGGGATGGGGTCAGGAATGGGATACAATGGGCGTTTGGAGTGGAGAGAGATTTGGGGATATTATGGGGAATGATGCAAGACTCAGCAAAGAAGGGAGGAATGGGGTAAACTCTAGGATGGTGTAAAACAAGGAGTGTCTTTGCACATATTACTTGGTAACAATAAGCTGTATTTATATCTTAATGTGGCTGTTTGGGACATTAAGATGACTGTGTCAAAAAAAAAGACAAATCAAATTTCTAAACCAAGATTTCTTTGTTGTGATGACCATCTTGTGCATTGTAAGATGTTTAGCAACATCTGTAACCTCTACCCACCAGATGCCAGTAGCCTTTCATTCAGTCGTGACAACCAAGAAAGTCTCCAGGCACAGACAGACTCTTAAAATGTCTCACTTTACTTTTGACTTCACAAGCATCCCTAATATTACCTGCTATGGTTTTCTGGGCAAAGGCAAGCGTTCTTAGAGTTTAAACACTCCATATTTATGACCCAATAGTAACGGTTAAACAGCCGCCTGGTTGCTCAGAAAAGGAAGTTGATGACCCAGCTTCATCACAGATTTATAAAGACCCAGTTACAACTCTGCTCTCCACAATAGAATCCAGATGGTAAGCAAGCAAAGCAGACCTGGAACACTTTTGGAACACTCTAACTAAGAGCACATGATGCTCTTTACCTACAAGACATCCTTTGTTATATGTAACACTCTGTTGACAAAAATCTCAAGAATGGTTGAGGTTGAGGCTGGAACCCAGAAGAGGGAAGTCAGTCTTCTGAGACATTCTCTTAGAGCCTGCCAGGTTTTTTCACAGAACAAAAGAATAGTCTTGTCTCTGGATGAAATTACTATTATTTCTACTTCAGCACATTCAAAGGTCCATGATAAGTTTCTTCTTCATTTAAAAATTAACCATGAGTGCCTTCATATTTCTACAATTCTTAGTAATATGGCCTTTGATTAAAGGGTCCAAACAGAATTGTATAAGGACAACAAAATCTATCTAATAGAATTTTATTAGAGTTTTATCAGCAGCAGACGTGCTTTTAGATTTGAAAGGTATGTTACTATCAAGCTTATAGAAACAATACATTTTACCTAATTTTACATTTCCAAGGATATGCTGGCCTTTCTTTTTCTGATCTCATAAACTTTTCTAAATTTCTTAGGAAATGAAAGATTCTAAAAATCATAAAAGTTCCTCTTATTTCCTAAACAGCATGCAAAGCTGTTGCATAATCTTAGAAAAAGATAGACAGGACAGACCTTACAAATATATTTTAAAGCTCTGAAATGTAGACAAGAATATGTAAATTGAAAGTAAATTTATTTTAGTGAACTGGCAAGAAGGGAAAAAATATAGGGCCATATGTTACCATCAGTTTTGCTATGCATATTTGGGGGGGGAAAAGTTTCTTAAGCCAGGCATTTGCAGTCCATAAAATGCCTTCCATAGGTAACCACAAGCTGGCAGAAGTAGCAGGCAAGTGTTGAAAGTTAGAAATGAGGACAATGCTTTTATTGGTGGCGGAGCGGAATTGGGAACTTGGTCTAAGAGGAATGGAGATGAGGGTATGATAATTTTACGTAAGTGAAAATGGTACCAGTGAGTAAGGAAACTGTTAGCGGAAACAGAAGTTCTTTGCTTCATCTCCTTTCCTCCGGTTGATCTCCCTACTCACAGAGAAACAATTTTGAAAATCACCTACAACGTAAAGAATGTGTATTCCAACTCACCTCTCTGTTCTAGGCACTAAGTGACTTCTTCTTTTGTGCTTTGCTTAATAAGCACATCACAGTACCCAGGAGGTCAGTTTGAGTTCTAGCCATAGGTACAAATAACAAATTATGTGGATTTTAATATAAATAATGTTCCCTGAAAGCAAGGCTTTATCTCTTTTGACTATAATCTGCAATGCAGTAAAAATGCCTGGCATACAATAAGTCCTCAGTAATTTTTATTGAATGAATGAATACCATAAACAATAATTATTTTGTGCATGACACCTGGAGCTTATGTATTTTAAGTTAATTATTTTTCTCTGTGTATATGTTTGTGTGTGTGTGATTATATTTGAACTTCACACATTTCCACAATATATTAAAGCTTGCTTGATGATGACATGATTTTATATGTGTACCCCTTTAGCATTTATTAAGCATTTTCCCATGGCTTGTAATAAATAAATTCGGAGGACAGAATCCCAACTATTTCAGAAGACAGCATTCTATTTTCTAACTGAGACCATAAGAAGACAAGTGACTGAATCTCTAAACTTCTGTTTCTTAATCTATGAAGTAACAATAACACAGCTCTCGTAGGGTTCCTGTGAGAATTAAATGGACTGACATGCATGAAATTGCTTGGCAGAATGTAAAGTACTGGATAAATATAAGAAGCATTACTGAAGTTATCCTCAGAGAACAGAGAACACAGATGAATGTTAAGATCATTTACATATTAGCAATTATATGACCTCCTGGACTCCAAGAAGTTCAGTTTCAAGGTACCAAATACAGGTAACCAAGAGTTTGGAGTTCCAAGGCTAATTGTAGCAGATTTGCTGTGAGACTTGCCCGAATTCTTGAGCTTTTTTTGTACCTCAGTAACATCATCTGGATAATAGCACTCTCATAAAATTCCCTGAGGTTCCTTTCTGCTCTCAGGTTTTATGACTCTATGACAGAAACAGATTGATGAGGCACCTGGAGTAGAATCCAAAATGCAAGACCAGACTTAAGGAAAGCATTAGAAAAAAGAAAGGAGTATGGTTGGTTACTTCTTGTGCCAAACTTACAGCTTCTTGGCCCAGCTTTCACTCCAGTCAGTGCAGCAACCGGCTTCCCTCAGTTGTAACCTCACTGCACAATACGGACTCCTCAGGAAACCCACCAGCACTCACACATGGGCAGCACGGGAGTGCAAGGAAGTCAAAACCCAATGAGGAAAACTTTCATCAGTGAAGGACAAGATCCAATGGACAAAACTTCCTTTCTTCTATCCCTCAAGTAAACATTTCTGAGGTGATGCTATAGGGCTTCTCAGAGGGTCCTGGTAGGATGAAAATCCAGTTCCCCTCAGTGGTGACCAACTCCAGCCTGCATCTTTACTGGCTTTCCCTCTTCCCCATTTCATACTTCCTAAGCCACCACTGCTGTTCCTTGGGATCACTTCCCAAATTAAGCTACCTGAACACAAGCCCTTGTCTCATGCTATGTTTTGCTGATAGATCACAGACTTAGAAACAAGTCTGGAAAGCAGACCCTCAGGGTGGAATTTTGGAATGGAATCATTCACCAAACACACTGAGATAAAGACCTCATCATTGTAGTAGCAGGTGAAGTCCTGATAACCCTTAGCATGCTGTACCCTCACCATTATTGAGGTTAGCACCAAATTTAGTTGAGAGGCTATATAAGTCATAAGAATCCCAAGGAAGTATTTGGGCTCTTGTCTTCTGCATCTGCAAAGCAGACTTTGCTCCAATCTGAGCCCTGCATTTAATTGTAAGCAGACTGAATTGCAGGGGTTATATAACTTTTATATACCAATGTCAAAGACATGATAGAAAAATCAGTGGTATTCCAAGATCTGAGATTGGGGAATTTCATACCAGGAGGTTAGACTGCAATGCTGCATGAAAGAAAATCTATTGACATCAAAGCATTCATGTTTTAGGATTTAACATTCTAGTGAAGAAACCTAGAACCAGTCTCAGTATGCTGCTAGGATGGCACCCTGAAGCTTGGCCTACAATAAATAATATAGGGGTATCCTCTGCCTTAGCAGAGGATTGAGAAAGGAGTCATAAGCCTCAGAAAAAGGAAATAACAGAATGATTTTTTTTTAATGTGAGACCAAAGAATCTGCACCTATGAGCCTGCCACATCAACAAAAGTTTAGGGGTCAAAAGGTCTGGGGCGGGCTTCCCTGGTGGCGCAGTGGTTGAGAGTCCACCTGCCGATGCAGGGGACATTGCTTTGTGCCCCGGTCTGGGAAGATCCCACATGCCGCAGAGCGGCTGGGCCCGTGAGCCATGGCTGCTGAGCCTGCGCGTCCGGAGCCTGTGCTCCACAACGGGAGAGCCCACAATAGTGAGAGGCCCGCGTACCGCAAACAAACAAACAAACAAAAGGTCTGGGGCAAGCCAAGGCATCCCCAAACCCTAACGTAATCCTGTAAGGCAAAGGACAAGGTGTTGGACCTTGCACCTTCACTAACAGTATAGATGTACAGCATCTAGTAAGCTTATTTGGATGCTGGAGTCAGTGTACACTGTGCTTGGGAATACTCCTCAAACCCATTTATCTGATGACCCAGAAGGTTGCCAATTTTGAGTAGATTTCAGAGCAAGAGATGGCATTACAGAAGTTCCTCACTCCAGTGCAAGCTGCCCTGACCAACAGGCCATAAGATACAGTGGATCCAATGATTCTAGAGGTGTCCCTGTGGGTTCTGAGTTTGAATGTGGGGTCTGGTAAGTTCCATTAGTTGAGTCTTAATGCAGAGAACTCTTCTCCATTTGAAAAGCAGGTCCTAAGCAAGCATTATTAGAGACAGAACACTTTGACCGTGGAGCACAGTGAATATGCCACCAAAGCTACTATTCTTAGCTGAATATTATCCCAACCATTGAGCCATAAGTTTGGGTAAATGAGGCAGTGATGGTTAGGTGGATTGTGTGCAAGCAGGTCCAGAGAGTACAAGGAAATTCTATGAGCGTAAGGCCCAGAATCTTATTTCTCCTACTTTTGTTCAACCAACACTTTCCCTCAACTAAGGCCTAAGGCCTCCTGTGGGTGTTGAAAATGTTATAACCTCAATGGCAGAAGAGAAAAACATGTGGACTCAGTTCATCAATGGATTATCTTGATATGTTGCTACTAGTCAAATATGGACCACTGATGTACTACAGAGCCCCACGCCAGGAGATCCCGAGGTGAAGGAAAATCCCTAAAGTTCTTTTCTGTTCTGATGTTCTATGACAGAACAGGTATATTAGAGCACTTGTAGCAGTATCCAGAATGGAGGACTATATTTAATAAGCATGTACTGGAATTCTCTTGCACCCTTCCCTTGGCCTATCTTGTACGTGAGTCTTCATTGCCGTAACCAGAAACACAGAATCAATCCTGACAGCACCTTGTCTCAACGACTCCAAATATCACTTGCTTTAGGCTCTGGGGCTTCAATGACTCCTCAGCAGCATGGGACACTTTGGGGAACTGCCAGATCCCTCAAAAGAGCAGTCTGGAAGGGAAAGGGACATAATGTCCCATTACCAACCCTTTTGTTAACTTCTTAAGAACCTTGAAAAAAGAATAGACAACCTCAGATTAGCTAATTATAAACTCAGGTCATGCTGTGAAGGTCAGAAGGCCTCCAAGGTAGTGTTTAAAGAGACCCACTAGGTATTAACACAAGCACAGCTTGGAAGTGCAAGAATGTTATGGCCTCAGGAAATCACTTCCCAAAACACACTACCCCCAGTCAAGACTTGTTGTAGATTCTTTTCCAGCTGGGAAAGCTAGGCTAGCCCGGAGAGGTAGGAATAGGAAGCATAGTTCCTAATTGGAGACTCAAGGGTTTCTTGAGGAATCCCCATCTTCTTACAACACCTTGACATTTCCCATATTGGATTTGAAGAGGGAGCCAACAGCCTTGGTTAGTTAACCATCTTATCTGAAAGATACTTTAATTTTCAAATCAAAAATAGAATTTAACCATGTATCATCTGTATGATCTTGAGAAACTCATTTATCTCAGCATCCTCATCTGTAAAGTAAAGGGTTGTTATAAAGATTACATGGTAGTATCTAGAGTTGTGTCTGATACATAGTCATGCTCAACAAGTATTAGCTGTTATTATTAATATAGATGAATTAAAGTTGTATAATACATATATTCAGTTGATCTATAATGAATAAAGGTACTGCCTGGTGACTGGGCAATAGAAGGACCTACTCCAAAATTAGGTACATCTTGCTGTGGCCCTGCCACTGACCCTGTAAGAGTACAAACCCAACAGAACAGGGGAGCCCCAAAATGGCAGCAGGACTACATCAAACACTGAAGACTTGCTTCAGAAGGATACAAGTTCCCTAAAAACTTCTTCCATGTGGCAAGAAATAAAGTCAAATACACCATGTAAGTGCTGGAAGAAGCAGGGAGGTAATCAAGACCAGAAAATCTCTTCAAAATTTTTGAATTCAATTATTGTAGAATTTGAAACTTGGGCTTTGGAAACATTAATTTTTTTTTCACTTTTTTTATTTTCTGCAGTTTTTTTCTTCTTTTCTCCTTTATTACCTGAAGGTTTGGTCTGTTTCATTAAACTTTGGGGAAAAAATAGTGTCATCCCTAGAGACTGTCATACAGGGTGAAGTGAGTCAGAAAGAGAAAAACAAATATCATATATTAATGCATATATGTGGAATATAGAAAAATGGTACAGATGAACTGGTTTGCAGGGCAGAAATAGAGACACAGATGTAGAGGACAAACATATGGACACAAGGGGGGAAAGCGGGGCAGGGGGGTGGTGGGATGAACTGGGATATTGGGATCGACATATATACACTAATATGTATAAAATAGATAACTACTAATAAGAACCTGCTGTATAAAAACAATCATAAAATTCAAAAAGAAAATAATGTCATCATTTAAGCTGAAGTGTAAACAAGATAGCAACCCTATCCCTAAAAGCCACACATGATCGAGGCAGTTTATCAAGATGAGGCACCCTCAAAAAGAAGGGTACACAGTGAGAAGGGGTGCTCCAACTAAATGCCTTATTTAAGGCCACAGAGAGACATCTACAGAGCTACCTCTTCAGAGAGATCTTAAGCCTTGGAGATTTCTGTGTGAGTTTATATAAAGGAAGCCAACATCTTTTTTGTTTTGTTTTAAATTTCATTGTTTAAAAAAATTGTACATATTTAAGGCCTCATGATGACTTGCTATACACAGTGAAAGGATCACTACTTTCAAACCAATTAACATCTTCTCCTCACATACTTTCCATTTTTGTGTGTGATATAAGCACATGAAATGTTCCCTCTTAGCAAATTTCCTGTATTCAACATGGTATGGTTAACTATAGTCACCATGCTGCACTGGATCTCTGGACTTATTTATCCTACATAACTGCAACTTTGTATCCTTCTACCAACATCTCCCCATGTCCCCCCATCAGTGGCCCCTGATAACCACTGTTCTACTTTATGCTTCTATGTATTCAACTTTGTTAGGTTCTACACATAAGTGAGACGATGCAGGGTTTTTCCTTCCTGTGTCTGGTTTATTTTACTAAACGTAATGTCCCCCAGGTTCATCCGCGATGTTGCAAATGGCAGGATCGTAAAGGAGGTCAATCTGTTAAAACAGCATCAGAATCAGGCATCTGTCATAACTGCCACTTCTAAATGCCAAGGCCAAATATGAGTCAACACTTCCAAAATACACACAGAAATGTAAGACTCCGTGGCTACTCTATATTATCCTAAAATGGCACAGTGTTTTATATAAGGATCATCTCTAATACTCATCAGTTCATTCATTTTTGCATAACTACTGACATTAGCATATGCTTATGTCAGTGATGTCAATAAACAACAAAGAAAACGTTCAGAAACTTAATCAATTTTATGTTATCCTCCATAACTATTACCAGCTCTTTCACACAGTTGCTTGTCTACATTTGTTTTTCAACCTCATAGGAAGCTCCTGCCTCAGGATCCTTTTTTCTTTCTTTCTTATGGACACCCTCATCTCTTTACCTCCTTCCCTATTAAGCTTACATTTCTTAATCCATCATTTAAATATTTCTGTTGTCATATAGAGAACAGACTTGTGGTTACCAATGGGGAGAGGAGGGCTGGGGAGGGATGAATTGGGAGTTTGGGATTAGCAGATGCAAACTATGATATACAGGATGGTCCTATTGTATAGCACAGGGAACTATATGCAATGTCCCGTGATAAACCATAATGGAAAAGAATATATATGTACAACTTTTGCTGTACAGCAGAAATTAAACACAACATTGTAAATCAACTATAATTCAATAAAACTTTCCAAAAATCCTTTTGTTGTCAAAAATCTACAAGTCTCATTCTCTATTTTTCCTTCCAAGAAAGTAACAACTAACAAAACCCTGGGTTCAGAAGAATCGAACTTTCCATCCTTCCATTCTCTATCAGGACTGCTGAGTGCCACAGGTGTCACTCAATTCTGTAAGCTGCTGTTGTTATAGACCCGAGGTTTCCAATCTGTGTTGAGTCCTCAACACTGCCTGACCACCACTTACATCAGGGATTCTCAACCCTGGCTACCATTAGAACCCTGGGGAGCTTTTTGCAAATCCTGATACCTGGGCCTCACCCCAAACCAATAAAATCAGATCCTCTAGTGGCAAGATTGAGGCATCGGTAATTTTCAAAATTCCCCAAATGATTCTAACACAGTCAGAATTTACAGCAGTGTTCTCAGACTCAGTAGCACAAAATAAGCACCTGAGAAGTTATTTAAAGCACTGATTCTGGGTTCCCCTCCTCACATATCCTGATTTAATTTGCCTAAAGTACAGTCTGGGAGTTTTGACAACTCTCCATGTGATTCCAATGTGTAGACAAGGGTAAGACCCATTGGTTAGAGACACGGTCCCCAGTTCTCCAACCCTCTCCTTCCAACTCACAGCAGATGCTGGCCTTGCCTCCTTCTTCACGGAGAAAATAGAAGCTATCAGAAAAAAAATATTTTATCCTTCCTTTCTACCATTAAAGTCACAGACAAACCTCCTCCTAGCTGTGGTTAGTCCCTGCACTTCTCTTCTGGCTCTGTCCCTTTCCACACTCTCTGTAATTTCTCACCAGTCACTCCCATCTATTTGCTCTGTCCACTCCCCATTGGTACTTAACACACTCCACTCTCTTTTCTTAATTTTTATTTTATATTGGAGTATAGTTGATTAACATTGTTGTGTTAGTTTCAGGGGTACAGCAAAGTGATTCAGTCATACATATACATGTATCTATTCTTTTTCAAATTCTTTTCGCATTTAGGTTATAACAGAATATTGAGCAGAGTTTCCTGTTCTCTACAGTAGGTCCTTGTTGGTTATCTTTTTAAAATATAGTAGTGTGTATATATCAGTCTCAAACAACCAGTCTATCCCTCCCCCAACTCTTCCCCCCTGGTAACCATAAGTTCATTCTCTAAGTCTTTGAGTCTGCTTCTGTTTGGTAAATAAGTTTGTTTGTATCTTTTTTTTCTAGATTCCACATATAAGTAATATTGTGTGATATTTGTCTTTTTCTGTCAGACTTACTCCTCTTAGTATGATAATCTCCAGGTCCATCCATGTTGCTGCAAATGGCATTATTTCATTCTTTTTAATGGCTGAGTAATATTCCATTGTATATACTGGGTTGGCCAAAACATCTTACAGAAAAACCCAAATGACCTTTTTGGCCAACCGGATATGTACCACATCTTCTTTATCTACTCTCACTTATTCCAAAGGAATAGATAACCAACAAGGACCTATTGTATAGCACAGGAAACTCTACTCAATACTCTGTAATGGCCTATATGGGAAAAGAATCTAAAAAAGAGTGGGTATATGTATATGTATAACTGAATCACTTTGCTATACACCTGAAACTAATACAACATTGTAAATCAACTATATTTCAATAAAATTAAAAACAAAGGAAACCTTTCCCCCTGCTCACATCTGCTTTCAATTGCTGTCCTATCTCTATCACCTGTTCAGAAGCAAACATCTCAAAACTGTCATGCACCCTGGCTGTCTCCTCTTCCTCACTGAGTGGTCACTCCTTTACATGTTGCCATCTGTTTTTCCCAACAACTCCAACGAAATCAGTGACCTCATTGTCACGAAATCCAGTGTGAACATCTCAGCCTTTATCTTCATTAAATCCTCCTCAGTGTTTGGCCCTGCTGACTCCCCACTAACTTCTTGAAATCCTCCACCTCTCCTTGACTTATATAACTCCACACTTGTTAGGTTTCCTCCTTGTCTCCATGGATGTGCTTTCAGCTGCAGTTGCAGGTGCTGCTCCCTCTGTTCTTTTAAATGCTGCTGTCCCTCAGGTTGCAGCCACTGGTACCCTCCACTCTCACGTCACATGTTCATTGTCTCCCATGGCTTTCATAGTATGCGCTAATCACTCCTTTGTGGGTGTGAAACTCAACTACAAAAAAAGCAGGCAGTTAAGAATTACAACTCATTTGAAATTCCATCTCAGAGATGTTATTCTATAGACTGATTTAAAAAAAAATTCCTTTAGGGGTCCCCACAAGTAATGCTGTCTCTGGGGTCAGAGGCATTGGGGTTGGAATGGAGAGCTAAGTAGCACATCCCTTACAACTGGACCTCGAGATTTCTAAAAAGATCTCCCCGTACCTAGCCTACATTTGCTGTTCAGGGTCCATAGCTTTTCTGCTGTTTCTGTTTCATTACACTTAGGACATAAGGACTCCACTGTCCTCCTACTTGCAGGGTCCATTATCCCCTAGAGCATATCTCTTTCTCTCCTGTGCAACCTGTTCCTCTGCCACCTTCAATTCCATTTCTTACCTAGCTGACTTCATCTCATTGTATTCCTGTAGGAAAACTGTCCTCACCCCCCTAAGTGTTTCTGCAAATTAAGTCACTATATTACTATACTATTAAGTCACTATATTACATTATTATAGCTAATAATGATGCAATCAGGAAAATGGTCCCCAAGAATAAACTTTGACTCAAATTTGATAAAACCAGACATCAAATTAGTCAATAATATTTATAAAGAATTTATAACAGGGCTTCCTTGGTGGTGCAGTGGTTAAGAATCTGTCTGCCAATGCAGGGTACACAGGTTTGAGCCCTGGTCCAGGAAGATCCCACATGTTGCGGAGCAACTAAGTCCGTGCGCCATAACTACTGAGCCTGCACTCTAGAGCCCACGAGCCACAACTACTGAGCCCGCACACTCTAGAGCCCGTGCTCTGCAACAAGAGAAGTCACTACAATGAGAAGCCCACGCACTGCAATGAAGTGTAGCCCTCACTCGCCTCAACTTGAGAATGCCCGCACGCAGCAGTGAAGACCCAATGCAGCCAAAAATTAAAAACTTAAATAAATTAAAAAAAAAGAATTTATCACAGTGATAAACACATAGGGAGCAATTAATAAATGATAGCATTTATATTTCCCTATTTAAAAATAATTTCTGATACTATATGTAAAGTAAATGATTGAAACAAATATTAAAATGTGAATGCAAAGTAATGGGTTATTTAATGTTTGGCATAAGGATTTCATACCTAATGACAGTTTAAATGGACCAAAAAAATCCGGAAAAATCATTCAACTTCTATAAGTGTTTTATGATGAAAAGAACATGAGTAAAGAGTCACATGATTTTGTGTGACTGTATGTAAAGCACTTAGAAATATCTAGCCTGGTTTGCTGACTAGTAAAATGAGAAACCAGACTTGTTTATTTCAGAGGTCCTTTCCACTTCTAAAAGTATCTTATACTACAAAAATAATTTCAGAGAGTCACCATCCAGCTTACTACAGAGAACATTACTAACAACACAATCTCTGCCACCTCATGCCACAGAGACCTCATTCTCCTCCCTTCCATGCACAGGTAGTCTCGATTCTAAATGATCTCGTGAATGAATCCATGCATTTCTAAGTAATATAGTGCTTACTTTTGTGTTTTGAACTTTCTAAAATTATATCATGCTGCGTGCAGTTTCTAAGTTGGTTTTTTACTTATGCTTAATGAGACACATACATTTGGATGTGTACAAATGATGGGATTTTAACATCTATATTCATCAATGAGTTAGCTCTATAATTTTCTATACTTTTTTTTTACTGAGTTTGGGTACTAAAATTTATACTGTGTATATAAAAATATTTATATATAAGTATTATATGTTATATATAATAGGCATTTATAATTTTATATGTGCTTATGTAAAATGAGGTAGGAAGTGCTTGCCATTTTATATTTTCTAGAAGAATTTTTATTTATTGGGAATGATCATATCCCTAAATGTTTGGCAGAACTCACATAAAAATCAGTTGGCCTTGGTATATTCTTGGTAGGAAGACTTTAAAATACTGAGTTAATTTCTAGATTAGTTAGGTTTATTTGGTATTCTTGTTCTTCTGAGTCACTTTTGGTATATTTTTCTAGTAATTTTATCCATTCTATCTAACGTTTTCTATTTATAATTCACATTGTTCATATTATTCCTTTATCATTTTAACTGTTTACTGTAACTACAATTATGTCCTTTTTATGTTAATATTTTATGCTTTTTTTTCTGGATCCATTTTTCCAATGGTTTATATATTTCACTAAATGTTTCAACAATTTATTTTTAACATGTGTATTCCATATTTTTTTTGGTTAATATCACATTAATTTATGCTTTTATCTTTACTGTTTCCTTGCTCCTATTTTCTTTGGGGTTATTCTATTGACATTTTTTTCTATCTTATGGTGAACACAAAGCTCATTAATTTTAAGCTTTCATTCTAATATAAGTACTTACTGCCATACATTTCTCTCAAAATGTGGTCTCTTTTCCAGAAGTGCCGGTGCATATGCTTTGTGTTGTGGTGACCATGGAGGTGTGCTGCCCATCTCTCCTTTGAAAGGCTGTGCTGTGAGAACACAGCTGACTGGCAGCTGCTGCACCTTCTGATACCCTCCCAGGCTGCTCAGAGCCAAGGACCAAGCACAGCTAGGGTGCCAGAGCAGGGCCTCATTTGCTGGATATGGGACTCTTTCAATGGGCAGCCTTGACTTGGGGACTCCCACCAGCTTGGCTGAGGCTTTCTCAGAGCTGCGACTGTGAAGTTCTTACCTCCCAATCCTCCTTTCTTTTGTCTTTTCACAGACATCAGTCCTGCATCACAGTCTGAAGGCTCTGGTGGTGTATTCCTTCCCCTTTCCTCTTTATTCTTCAAGGGCATCTCCCCAAAATAGCTCATGTACATCTCATTCTGTATTGGTGTCTGCTTCTCAGAGGACTCAAACTGACACAAGTGTTTTTGTTATTATGCATCCTAAATGTTTCCAAACTCCTATTAAGATTCCTTCGTTGCTATTTATGAGGTTCTTTTCCCAAAACGTTTAAGAGGGCTTTCACCTCCTAGCTTAATTTCCCTGTCTAATGTTCACAGATTGTATCCTTTGAAATCTGTATTTTTTTCATGGTACTTGAAGAAGAATGGATATACTATAATCATTGAGTGCCGAGTTCTTTATAAGTTCACTAAAACTGTTTGTTGTGTTATTCAAAAATAAATAATATCCTATAATGTGAGAGATGTGTAAATCTCCCATTCTGATAGTGGATTTGTTCATGTCTCCTTTTAGTTCTGTCAAGTTTTACCTTATATGTTCAAGGCTATTTCATCAGGTGTACACAGGTTTAGAATTGCTACATGTTCCAAGTGAACTGGAACTTTATCACTCTTTAGTGAGTCCTTTCCACCTCGGTAGTGCTTTTGGCATAAAATCCTGAATTATTCTTATCTACACTTTTCAGTCTAGTTTTGCCTTTTTTCCCATCTTTTACACTAAAATATTTGCTTACCTTTATGTTTTAGGTGTGTCCTTGGAAAACAGCTTTTGCTATATGTTGGCATTTTATGCAATCTAGAAATATTACCATTTTCATTAATGAGTTTACTACTTTGTTCATTTACATTTATTGTGATTGCTGGTACATTTTTTCTACTTTCTTATTTTGTGTTTTTCATCTGTCCCACTTTTTTATGCTACCTTTTTCTCATTTCCTCTTTCTTTTGCTTTGATTTCATTGATTTTTAAAAATTTCATTATACCATTTGACTTTATGTTCTTGGTGGTTATCCTTGAAAATTTACCTTGTATTCTTAACATTTTAAAAAAATCCCTTTATTACTCCTCTTGTCAGACAATAAAAAGACTTTAGAATATTTCAACTTTCTTCTTTAACTCTGATTGCCTCCATTGAAAATTACCTTATATTACTGTCTAGTATTTTAGTTCTCTCTTGCTTTCTAGTTAATCTTAACCTCATACATCGGACATAACCATTTCTTTTTTTTTTTTTTTTTTGCGGTACGCGGGCCTCTCATTGTTGTGGCCTCTCCCGTTGCGGAGCACAGGCTCCGGACGCGCAGGCTCAGCGGCCATGGCTCACAAGCCCAGCCGCTCCGCGGCATGTGGGATCTTCCCGGACCGGGGCACGAACCCGTGTCCCCTGCATCGGCAGGCGGACTCTCAACCACTGCGCCACCAGGGAAGCCCCATTTCTTTTTTTTATACAATGTATGTCTACGTTTGTTGGCATGCTCACTAATACCTTTGTTCACTATTATTCCTTACACTTCAGATGGTCATTTTTCTTTTCTATTATATGCATCCTTTAGAAGTTTTTTTTTTTTGCTTGATGAGGGTAAATTTGTAATGAAGTCCCTCATTACTGGAAAATATATTTCTATTGTACATAAAATCTAAATTTTTTTTCTAGTTTTTAATTTGTTGAGGGGGAAAATCCTTGGGGACTTAAAAAATGTTCCTGTGAGTTTATCAATGCATTTAAAATCTAAATTGATTTGCACTGGAAGGCTTTTAGAATAATCTAGTCTTCCTATAGTCTAGTCTTCCTATAATTCTGGAAGCAGTAGTCTATTTCTATTATTTTACCTATAAACATAATTAAGTTTTACGAATACTACAATATATAAATTGATGGATGTGCCATCACTCATTGCACAGATTCTAAGGTCAAAAGTCACCTACAGAACATGAGGTCCTGAGGAAAGAGAGGAATCTGCTCAACTCAGATAAGAGTTGATAGGGATCCCTTCATGAATGCATTTTTGCTTAAAATGTTGATATGTATTACAGTCAACAATTAAGTAGCTTTATGAATTGTATTATCTAGGTCCAACAAAATAAACCTCATATAAGGGACAAGAACCTTAAAAAAATTCTTGTAGAAAAATCACAAATTGCAAGTTACATTAAATTGAAGCATAAAAAACAATCTAGAGTAGCAGAGCTGATAGTTCTCCTGTACCCAGTATGAGTTCTTTGTTGGCCACTGTACAAAGTAAAAATAATGACAGTCTAATTAGATGTGACAAGAAGCCAGCCAAGAACCTTAACCTAATGAAGAAGTTGATTTTATATAAAGAGTAACAATTATCATTGTTAAATATGAAACTGGTCTAATTGATTATCGTGGCTTTAAATAACAAGTTAATGATAGATAAGGGTACAACTATTAGCAAAATATTTTTAAAGTAAGATTTATTTCATCTATATTTTACCCTTTTTAATTTATATTATACTTATTTTTTACTGTGTATATGTTACATCCATAAATAAATTAATATACTTTTATTAGGGTTGAGTGCTCAAAATACTTTTCCTAATCAAGATATGTAATTTTAAAAAATTGGGGGCACCAATTTACTACCAAATAAGCAACTTGAGGGCTTGAGTCATTTAGGATTTATCTTTATTTCCTCCATAGAGGCTAAATTTGAGCTTTGCACATGGTAGTAAACAAATAATTATTTGTAGAATATTTTGTTCATCTTACATGTTTTAAAAATTGTTCTTTCCATTGAGTCTATTTTTGTACATGGTGGGGATTTTGAAAAGTATTCCCTCTTGGATCATCTAATCTAGTCCCAGAATGTTGGTAGAATTGATTTTTATTATTCCTAACTTATACCTGATGTATGAGTGTCAAGTGCTACTTTGAATATTATTAGTAAAGGTGAATTCATTATTTCCCTTGATAATTTGCATCGTTGTTTAATTGTGCTCATGGTTAAAAAGTTTTCTTTTACTTAACTTAAATTTCCCAGGTACAGTTTAAGCCCCTTACTTCCTGCTCTGCTCTCATTGACTAATGAGATCCTCCTGGGAATATCCGTTAACATATTTTCAGATGCTAACATGTCTTCTCTTAGCCTTCTTTTCTCCAGATTGGGAAATTCCCAGCTCTACTAACCTTTTATCATACATCGTATCCTACCTGAATTTCTCATATTTTGTGGTTTTCCTCAACTACATTAATTTATCCATAAAGAGAAAAAATGCATTCAAAATTTAGTAATTTCCTGAAAATGAGAAAAAATAAATAAATAGCACCATGTATAATTTACCTAATTTGATAGAAATTGATGAAATTCTACTTGGGAAATAGGTTTGCTTAAAGATAATTCTGATTCACAGTTTCATAACAGACCATGTAAGATTATCTTTCTGTTTCTGCCCTTATTAGAGAAAGATTTCAAGGGTCTGAAATTTTATGCAAACTTGTGTACATGCACCCATATGCATAAGGTTACATGTGAAAAGTGCATTTTTCTGGAAAACCCACTCATAGCTTTCATAATGGAGCTCTACTTCCTTCAAAAAGGCAAAATCTGACTGGATTCTAGCCCTGAGACTAAACTAAAGTCAATAGAAAACTAATGGGTTTAATTTTTCTGTTACTCAAATTTCCTTGCTGAAAATGAAGTAATTTATAGCAATATACTTGAAGTAAATAAAGTAATATCTATGTCTAACAGTTTAAAAAGAAATCTGAAATCAGTAGTGACCTGTAAACCAGGACTTGTTCTTAACATTATTTTCAGTTTATTTTTATCCCTCTGCACATCTTCACTAGGGCACCGATTCAGAGAATCCTCTTTCTGTCAGTTGCAATATTGGCAGCTATATTACCAGCTGTTCTTGGCCACTCCCAAGTGTGTAATATACAGCCCTCACATTTGTGAGTGATCCTTGTAACAAGGTACAAATTCTCCATAAATATTACTCCCAAGAAAGGAATCAAAGGAGAGAAGAACTGTACTTCCAAGCATGCTCTACATTCTCCCCTCTACAGGTATGGACCACGAGGCCCTCCATCCATCTTACAATGTACCCCATGCATCACCCTTTGGTAGCAGAAATCCCATCAGCAATATCCAATAGGGAGATAATTCCAATAAGAAGGAAGTTGTCTTCAGTGCAGAGACTGAGCGCACAGGGTCTCATATCCACGAGGCTATGTTTAGATCATGTATGTTTACAGAAGGAAATAAAGGAAACAAAGACCTTTGTATTAGATACCAATCTTCCTTCTCTTCAGATCCTCATCTTGGCATCCTTGTTCCAGCTCTCCATGTGTTCTAACCAAATACACACAGATGTAACCAGATGATGCCCCATCTTCCACCCCTTCCATGTATGTATCTCTGTCCTCCTATCCCGGGGCTGCATTGCAGGTGATACCACAGGACTCTGCTCAGTTCCCATACCCTGTATGCACAATGTGCAAGTCTGGGGGGCACTATTATGTCATGAGGTAAAATTTACCAATGGCTTACAAGAGCTAGTGGATAGATTGTTCTACATTCTCCCTTTCCTCCACAGGAATGGTTCAGAGATGCAGTTTATAAAATAGCTGCACATTAACCTTTTTCTTTGGCTCTGCTTTCTGGGGAATTCAAGCTAAGAGACTCTCTTAGCTCTTTTGACCAATGATACATGATAGAAGAGCCCAAGTGTTTACTGTAATTTTCCTCATATAACAGGTATTCAATACAAACCTCTCTTTCAAATTAGAGACAAGGCATCCTCTATCTTGATCAGTAAAGATAACATATTGAACATGGTGAATATATCGATTGACAATTCAACAAATATTACTGAGCTTCTAGAATGTCTCAGATTTTGTGCTATAATATGGCTTTCTGTCCACAAGCTGAGGATTGAGAAAAGTTTCATATTATAACAGGAAATGTTAGCTAACTAATCTTAAGGACTTCCTCCTCCCAACTTCTGTAACTATAGCCTTTCTAAACAGCAGATCAGTAAAACTGATTCCAAGAGATCAGATCAGTAAAATTGATTCCAAGAGAACCAAGAAAAATAAAATGTGAACATCAACTCTGAACCCCAATAAACTTGTTAAGAAGTTCCCTTGGAAAACTCTTCAAACCCCAAGTGACAGTAAAACTAGAACTAATGCAAACAAAGGGAAATTCTGCTGAAAACAAATCCATTTAAAAAGAGAGAGAGAGAGAACACAAGCAAAATCAAAGTTTCTCAGAGAAGAGAGACATAAAGAAGGAAAATTTGCTGTTTTTGCAAAAATAAAAAAAGAAAAAGTACAAGTGATAACTAACTCTATTCTTCTGATATCCTTATAGTGTTAATAAAAAGATAAAGATATTAGGACAAAGCTATTCCATAGTTATAGCTGTTTCTAAATGCTTTTAATTACAATTATGAATGTATTGAGTATAGTAAGGAGAAACCTCTTTGACTTATTATGTGCTTTCTTGAATCCAATGTATACAGAGAGTCTATAAGAGGTGAGAATGGTAATCACTGCGTAAACGTGGGTAACTGAAGCTTTCAAGGAATAAGCAAGGTTGTCTCCCAGGAAACCAGATTACATGGGTGGTTGTCAAGAGGATTTGCAAGAACAGTGAGGTGAGGTTGAGGGCAAGGAGTATGTACTAAAGAAACAAGAAGATTGATGGCATCTAGTTTGGAATCTAAAAAGAACTGAAGGTATGAACAGGTGGAGGCAAATGAAAAGAAGAACCAGTGGGGAGACAGAACAGAGGTCTGAAGTGGTTCTTCTCAAACTTTTTCATTCTGCATTCTCCATTTGCTTAATATAGAGGGAGGAGCCAAGAATACCAGCTGCATGAGAGTTGATGCTAGAAAAATAAAATGGGCTTATAGAAAAGACCCAGATGTGGGTTTTTAAAAATATTGTGGGTGACCATGGGAGATCCTCTTCCATGTAAATTACATTTCAGACATTAAGAAACCACTTTAATGAAAAGTAAGAAAGAGTTGGTAGCAAAGATAGGGAAAAAGGTGTTGCTTCCTTGACTGCTAGGACACCTAGATAAGGTGACCATGCATCCTGAGTATGGAAGTAAAGAGAGGAAGAACAAAAAAGAGAGGGAGAGCGATATCTGCGAAGGTAGAGTTCTCAGGAGACAGCATCAAAGAGGTATGCACATTTATATCAACTCACTTAGAGCATTATGACAAAGATGCGGTCCTAAACCAGCATCAAAGGTTCTACATTGCCAGCTAACATAGGCAGAAACTTACTCATTGACTCTACAGTAATTCCCAGTCATACTGCTAACTGTCCACAGCCTCCCAAGCAAAATCCCGTTTTCTTCATCTCCCCTCATCTAATAGGAAACAAATTGTTTCTACACATGTTCATTCAGTTTATTAAAATCAAACTTCTCATCTGAAGAACAATTGACAAGGTTAGCCTGCTCTCACATTTTTTAAAGTGTGTGTAAGTACATATGTTTGTTTTAATGCAAATTTTGAATATTTCATATGAATAAGTCATATCTATTGTAGTTAGGGTCTATACCCAACCATATGGGAAAATGCCCTTATGTGCTACTAGGACTAAATGGAGAAAAAGACAGCTCTGACCACTTTAGTCTAATACTGCTACTTAAATTTCTTATTTGAGATTTTGTGAGAGTTTTATAAAATCAACTTAATTAGGTATAGTTTAAATACAGTAAAGTGAAGCAACTTTGACTGTACATGTTGGCAAATTTTGACAAGTGTATACACTGAAATAACCACCAAAACAATTTTATAAGGTGCTTTTACTGCCTCAAAAATTTCTCTAGTGCTCTTTGTAGTTAGGTCCCCACCCTCACCTGGCCACAGGTAATTACTGATCTGCTTTCTGTTACAAAAGGCTATATTTGTCTGTTTCATAAAATGAAATCATAAAGTATGTATTATTTTGGACTGGATTTTTGACTCAGTATAATATTTTTGAGTTTTATCCATGGTATTGAGTATACCAGTATTTCATTTCTTTCTTAGAGTGAAATAGTATAAATAGTCATAGTACAATACATACTAATAGTTTGTATAGTATGGCTATAACACAATTTGACCCATGACCTGCTGATATACATGTGGGTTCTAGTCAGTTTTGGGCTACTATGAATAAAGCTGCTAAGAACATTAGTGTTTGGTTCTTTGTATGGACCTATGTTTTCATCTCCCTTGGGTGAATTTCTACTCTGTTGAGGTAGTTGTAACATGTTTGTTACCCACAACAATGTGCGCATCACATCCTCCACAAAACTTGACATTGTCAGACTTGTTAATTTTAGCTATTCCAATGAAAATATTGTGGTAACTTGCTATTTTTAAAGTGCAATTTCATTACATTAATGATGAGCATCTGGCCATTTGCATATCTTCTATTTTAAAATGACTGTTAAAATATATTGTCCATTATTAGATCCTTTTTCTTATTATCATTGAACCGTAAGTTCTCCTTACATATTGTGATCCAAGACTTTTGTAGCTATTTGTTGCAAATATTTTCTCCCCATCTGTGACTTAGCTTTGCAGAAGTTTTTAAATTTCATGAAGTCTAATTTATTAATTTTTCTTTATGATTCATTTTTTTCTGTTTCACCTAAGAAATCTTTGCATTTCACCAAGGTCAATACCACAACTAATCAAGTTCAGATGAGGTCATTAGGGAGGGCCCTAATTCAATATGATTGCTATCCTTATAAGAAGAGGGAAATTTTGACCCAGACACCTGGAGAGAATGCCATGTGACAATGGAGGCAGAAATTGAGATACCGCAGCTGAAAGCCAAGGAATGCCTGGAGCTGCCAGAAGCTGGAAGAGTCAAGGAAGGCTCTTTCCCTATAGACTTTGAAGACAGCACAGCCCTGTCAAAACCTTGATTTTAGATTTCTAGTCTCCATAACTCTAAGAGAATAAATTTCTGTTGTTTTAAACAAATTTGTGGTACTTTGTTATAGCAGTCAGGAAATTAATACAATGTCTTTGTGTGATTTTGGAGTTAGAGTAATTCTTGCCTCAATAAAATGATTACGGCAGTGTAACGTTTTTGTATAGAAATGCTATCAATTCTTCATAATGTCTTCTCAATGTTACAACTGCTAGTAAAGCCACAAGGGCCTGAAGATTTTTAGTGTGGGAAGATAATTACAAATTTTTCTTTAAGTGATATAGAACTATCTGGAATTTCAATTTCTTCTTGAGTCAGTTTTTACAATTTGTGTTTTTCATGGAATTTGTCCACTTTGTCTAGGTTTTCAAATTTATTGTCATAAAATTATTTTTAATATTTAATTATTATACTTTTAATGTCTGTAGAATATTTAGGATGCTTATAAAACACAAAGAGGTGTAGCAGATCCTATGTTTCCCTTTTTGGTGAAAGAGGATGCACTATGCAACGATTTGTCTGAGGGTTTTTCTTTTTGGAGTGGATATAGCTGTACCCTAACCACCAAACCCTTAAAATTTTCACTGAAGAAGCAGGTCCCTGAAACTACACAGAATTTCTTTCCCAAATTCTGGTGGAATGTGTCTTTCCAAAATTTCCAGTTCACTAGCCAAATCTTATTCATCCTGTCTCATTGGCATGATGTCATATATTTCATGGATCTGTATGAAGACTGGTGGGATGACCAGTTCAGTTTTCTTCAAACTATAGTATAACAGAGAGGAGAGTGTTAAAGTAGCCTAGTGGTAAAACTAAATGAAAATTGTTGTATAACCTACCTTAATGCAAACTATTTTAGATCTACTTTTTAACTTAAAATGAAAAATAATGAATTTGCCAAAACAGTGGTTATATAACATGTACCCAGGGCCTTATTAATCTCCTCTAGGAAAACACACATGTAGAAAAAGACATGTTATAGGGGCAACTATTTGGTCGAGATTGGTGTAATCTATAGTCATTTGCCAGGATAATCCAGTTTTTGCAGGGACAAGAATAACAAATTTGGACTTCTCTGCTGGTGCAGTGGTTAAGAATCCGCCTGCCAGTGCAGGGGACACGGGTTCGAGCCCTGGTCTAGGAAGATCTCACATGCCGCGGAGCGACTAAGCCCGTACGCCACAACTACTGAGCCTGTGCTGTAGAGCCTGTGAGCCACAACTACTGAAGCCCGCGCGCCTAGGGCCCATGATCCACAACAAGAGGAAGTCACCGCCATGAGAAGCCTGCGCACCGCAGTGAAAAGTAACCCCCACTCACCACAACTAGAGAAAGCCCACGCAGCAACGAAGACCCAACACAGCTAAAAATAAAAAATAATAAATAAATAAATTTATTAAAAAAAGAACAGATTTAACAGATATGATAGGGACCCCTACTGCTCTCTTTGGGTCTTTGATGGTCTCGCTAATCTCTACCATCCCCTCAAAATGTTAGAGTATGTTTTATTTACAATCTTAACTGGAATATTGGGAGAGGAACAGCAAAAACATTTCAGAAGTTCCTGCTTGGCATTTCCCATTATGATAGTGCACAGGCAATGTGAGGGTTGCTCCAACTACCAAGTATATCAACTTTCCATTGATAGGAAGGGGAAATGACTATTGGTGAATCTGGGGATCCAAGGAGCCTACCATGAGCCAATTTTACTGAGGACTCCATTTACTATCTGGCCTCCATATGTTTCCATTCTTAGAGCAAAATAATAATAATTCTTTGAGCTTCTAGGTATACATATCAACTCATACCTCGTGTCCAAATGTCCTCAAAAGTCTGGGTATTCCTTTGTAGTAAGCAGAATGGACCCAAAAAGATATTCATACCCCTAATCCCTAGAACCTGTGAATAGATTTCATTTCATGGCAAAAGGGACTTTGCAGATGTAATTAAGGTTACAGACTTTAAGATAAGGAAATTAACCTGATTTATCCAGGTGGCTCAATCTAATCATATAAGCCCTCAAAAGCAGAAGACTTTCTCCAGCTGGAGTCACAGGGACCATAAGAGGTAAGAAAGATTTTAAGTGTGAGAAGAATTCAGTGCACTCTTACTGGTTTAAAGACAGAGGGGGCAACATGACGAGGAACAAATGTTGCCTAAAAGAGCTGAGAGTCTTCTGTCTGACTCTCAGCTATTAAGAAAATAGGGACCTCAGCTTTATGACCATAAAGAAAGGAATTCTGCTAATAGCCCCGTGATATAGAAACATACTCTTTCCCAGGAAGAAACCTCCATAAAGGAATGTGACACTACCAACCTCTAGATTTTGGTTTTGTGAGACCTTAAAATGAATCAGCTGAGCCACACTGTGTTGGCCTTCTGACCTACAGAACTGTGAAATAATAAATTAGTGTCATTTTAAAGTGTTACGTTTGTTGTGGTATGTTATGGCAGCAAAAGGAAACTAATACATCCCTTTTCCCTAATGTGTAGTCACCCAAGCAAACCGCCATCAGTCCCTTTGGGGAAGGAATGTGAGAATACTACAGCATACATGTGCCGTGCAGTTACAGAATATTTCCTCCTATGCACCCAGTCCTCTTTTCAGTCAAAGAGTTCTAGATCTGGAAATTGGCTCAGGTTCAGAAAATGAGCAAGGGGTAGAAACGTTTTATTGGGCTGACCCTCCTCTGCCTACTGCTCTTTTGCACACTTTTGGTTATAGATTTAAAATGGCATGCTTGTTGGTTGCCAAGCTATTTTGCCCCAAGGGACAACATGCTCTATTAACTATCATTTTCTGAGGGACAAGTCCCCTTGGCTGCCCCTTTGATCTCGCTAGTAATTAAGGTAATTGCAGAGGCCTCATTTCTGATGATGAAGTGCCGCCTCCTGGCCTCCATTACTTCAGGGCCATCCTGAAGTGCACACAATGTCCCTGCATACACTAACGAGCCCAGGTTTATGACTGCCTCTCCACCACCACAGAACCTACTGATGCTGGTGTGTCTCTCGTCAACAAGTTCCTACGGGCCTTAGTGAGGACTCTGGTCTCTGAGTCCTCCTGTGGAACTAACCCTTGGAGGGATCTTCTGGTTTCACATACTAATGCCGCACACCCACTCCCCCCAGCATCTTTATTCCTTCCTTTCAGCATGCCAGGACAGTTCAGACGCTTCCACTTCACTCAGTGTTGACAACTGTTTTTCTTAAGAGCAACTCTATTGGAGAGTTTGCCCCTTCCCTTAGGGTCTTTGCCAAGATAATAAACCCCATGTGCTGAGAAAGTGTTCCCAATTAATTATTTTTTAATTTTTTCACTCTTTCATCCCAGGCTTCTTGATCAAGTGCCTATCAGCATGGCAGGCAAGAGAGAAGGTAGGGGCAGCCTCTTATGGGGGTACCTGCTGCCTTGTGGGTAAGAGTTCTCTGCAGCATTGTCCATCTTAGGAAAAGTACTACCTCCAGAAAGAGTGGGCTACCTCCAAGTTCTGAGGATCTAAGCGAGAAGGGTGAGTCCACAGTCAATATATTCTCAGGGGTTTCCAACCACTTGCCTGCATCCCATGTTTCAGGGTCAGCCCCAGACTTCCCCAGTCAGGGCCCTGACATTAGCATAATAGGTCAACCTTGGATGAGCATTCAAACAACCCTGGAACTCTACAATTCTAAGTATCAGATTCTTAACTTACTTGGCTATGTCTGCTCTTCCACTGCAGGAGAGAAGGATCTCTTTGAAAGCTACAAATGAGACCTCCCGCTCTCACACTTAGCACTAAACTGCTTATTAACAATCGTCCGTTTCTGACGATCCCTCTATGTAGCGTAAATACAACTCAGAGAACAGTGAACTCCACTATCTTTGTAGAAATGTTTTTGTGTATCTTTCAAATGACCCACAGAAACTACAAGGGCATTTCCCTCCACTGGTACACTTTCCTGTTCAACAGTGGTGAAATCTTTATCAACCATGCCACTACCTTGTGCCAGGGACAATTCATGCCCAACCTACCATTCAGGATGGATTCCATTTTGCCTGCCCTTCAGTGAATGAACCAGTCCCAAATCCCTATTTATCACCTGTTTATTTAGACTATTCCTGGTACCATTTGTATTAGTTTGGGTCTATTGCAAAGCAAATGTCAGGATGGGTTTTAGGTATGCAAGAGATTTAATGTTGGAGGGAGCAATAGGAGGTGTGGAGAGCCTTTAAACCATGATACAGATCTGATATTTATAGAAGAGATAAAAGGAAGGGAGAAAAATCTTGGACGGCAGTATATTTCAAAAAAAAAAAAATTTAGTAAAGTCAATGGGAGAGTTTCAGCCAAAGTCGCTCATTCAAGAAGTCCCAGCACTTGCTGGAATAAGCCCACATTGGTGCTCTCACCATGCCCAGGCTTGGGCTGTGGGCAGCCTGAGGGCAGTGTGCCTTCAGCACAGAAACAAGAGTAAATCCAGAATGATAGCCTGCTCCCTGCTGCAAAATATCTGAACAGTACATTTTCATGTCCTCCATAATTAATTTTTCTCTTGTCTATGATTCCCATTTTATGCTTATCTGTATGTCTAGTAATTTTTATTGAATATTAAACATTATGAATTTTACATTTTTGAAGGCTGCATTTTGTTTTATTCTTCTAAGGAGTGTTGAATTTTCTGGGAAAAAGTTAAGTTCCTTTTAGGTTCTTTTTCTGTGTATCTCCATAATCTCAAATTCTCTGTCCCATGCATTCTAGCCATCTCAGTCTCCCTGTCTTCTCAATTTATGAGATTACCAGACCATGTTTTGGTTCTTCCTTGCTGCTCCATAGTCTAGAAATTACTTGAAGTTATAAAACCCGGGTAGTCATAGAGTTCACTTTGGTTGTTTTCCTTTTCTCAGTCCTGTACTTCCATTGTCCAATTCCTGAAATATTTGTTTCTTGTATTTTTGTCCAGTTTTTTTAATTGTTTGTAGTAGGAGATTAAATCTATACCATCTTATTCCCTCATGACTTCATCAGATGTCTGAGTTTCTCAAAAATTTAAAAGCAGCATTATATTTTTAATTTTATGTAAACACGTGCTCAGCTTTATCGTTCGTATTATTTTATCTGAATGAATTTTATTTCCTCCCTAGCACAGGGACCATGCTTCTTCTGTTCCTTGGCTCTCCTGCTCTTCCCTTCTGTGTGTATTTCACCTATCACACAGTTAGGATTACAGGGCAGACATCTATACAAATGCATGCCCAATGAACAGCAGCCCTGAAAGTGAAACTAGATAAATTACAGAGGAAAAGAGCAGATTAAGAAACTAACACAACATTGTAAAGCAATTATACTCCAATAAAGATGTTAAAAAAATTGCATATTGAACCATAGCTCTAAGTGCTCTGAACATTTTTAAGATTCCTGAGTATTTCAGATCCCTTGTAGTGCACACGTAAGAAAGCATGAAAGAGTTAAACACAAACCAATCTACAGTGAAAGAGAAAATGAATAGCATTTAACCTTAGCTACCAAAAGAAGTGCAGAAATTGATAATATCACACAGGAAGGAAACATCATGTAATGATCTTTTAAAAATGTGAAGAAAGATTTCTGATAGCATCTGTGTTAGTGGTGTGCTGTTTCCTACCAAAAGCAATGGGCCTTTGAAAACTCTTCCTGTACAACAACACAGAAAACAAGGCACTTTAAAATATTTGCAGCAGGCATATTTGCAGAATTTGAAGATAGTAAAACCATTAACAACTACAAGGATGTGTATAAAAGCAAGTAAAAACTAGAAATAGCTCCAGTGAGACTATAAATACTTTGATATCAGCAAATGTCTTATTCATTTTGTATATCTTTTAAATATTCCACACAAATTGGGAATCCAATAAGTACTGATTGAATTAAATTGCCTTAACTTGGTTTTTTTTTTTTTTTGAAATTACAGAAAGTTTCATATTTATGTGGTGTACTTGAGTTGATGGAAATACATGTTAGGTATAAATTTCCAAGAACAGGAGAGAAATAGATGGAAAAATATTAGAGTGCACTAGTTCATCACAATGGCTGACTTCCTCTTTTATCTCCCAAAAGATAGAAGGAACTGCCATAGAATTTCCTAAAAAAGATAATTGTGTTCCCAGAATTTCAAAAGATAAGTGAGGAGGATTCTTCCCCTACTATGAAATTCACTGGAAAATCTGAAAAATACAATTGGGAAAGAATGTTCAATAAGATGGACAATTTACAAAATATCAGATTAGAAAATGTCAACATATCAAAAATAAATGCCACTTTTTAATGGTATTTTTATTTTGGAATACTTGCCATTTTTAAGACTTATTGTTCAATGTTAAACTGAAAAAAAGAAATCCAAGCAAGAAAAAGCCAAAAGGAGTATTTACTGTGGATTACATGGGGGAAAGAATTAACTGTCACTCAATAACATTAATGCTGATGTCAACTGTAGTGTGTGAGTATTCCCAGTTATTCCCAAGATGGTATTCTTCCTCCAAAGTGCTTATATAACATTCTCATCTAAAATCTGAGATAATAAATTTGGAAAAACTATTACTATTTTTATTAGGGTCATTTAAAAATACATATATATCAACCTATCAGTTTTCTGAGGTTTCCCTGCTTCACTGACATCACTACCACTTGCGAATGTTAGTGTTCTTAAAATTTTTACTTTTATTGAATTTCACAGTAGTAAAGTCTGACTCATCAAATTTTACTTACTAAAAAAGAGAAAGACAATTGTTATCGAGACAAAGAAGTTTTCTTAATCTAACAAAATTTTATACTTTCTAATGAAAAAAAGTAGAACCTTAATAAATTATTTTTTAATTTCATGTAATGTCTGAACATTTATATTAACATATTTCCATACAAATAACCCAAAGAAAGTTTAGTATTAGTTTTTTTCTTTGAATTTTATTTTATTTATTTCTTTATACAGCAGATTCTTATTAGTCATCAATTTTATACACATCAGTATATACATGTCAATCCCAATCGCCCAATTCATCACACCACCATCCCCACCCCCCTGTGGCTTTCCCCCCTTGAGGTCCACAGGTTTGTTCTCTACATCTGTGTCTCAACTTCTGTCCTGCAAACCAGTTCATCTGTACCATTTTTCTAGGTTCCACATACATGCGTTAATATACGATATTTGTTTTCCTCTTTCTGACTTACTTCACTCTGTATAACAGTCTCTAGATCAATCCACATCTCAACAAATGAACCAATTTCGTTCCTTTTTATGGCTGAGTAATATTCAATAGTAGGGACTTCCCTGGTGACACAGTGGTTGAGAGTCCGCCTGCCAATGCAGGGGACACGGGTTTGAGCCCTGGTCCAGGAGGATCCCACATGCTGCAGAGCAGCTAGGCCCGTGCGCCACAACTACACAGCCTGTACTCAAGGGCCCGTGAGCCACAACTAATGAAGCCTGTGCGCCTAGGGCCCATGATCAGCAACAAGGGAAGCCACCGCAGTGAGAAGCCCGCGCACCGCAACGAGGAGTGGCCCCCGCTAACTGCAAATAGAGAGGGCCCACGCAAAGCAACGAAGACCCAACGTAGCCAAAAATAAATAAATAAGTAAATAAAATTTAAAAAAATATTCCATTGTATATATGTACCACATCTTCTTTATCCATTCGTCTGTTGATGAGCATTTAGGTTGCTTCCATGACCTGGCTATTGTAAATAGTGCTGCAATGAACACTGGGGTGCATGTGTCTTTTTGAATTATGGTTTTCTCTGGGTATATGCCCAGTACTGGGATTGCTGGATCATATGTTAATTCTAGTTTTAGCTTTTTAAGGAACCTCCATACTGTTCTCCATAGTGGCTGTATCAATTTACATTCCCAACAGTGCAAGAGGGTTGCCTTTTCTCCACACCCTCTCCAGCATTTTTTGTTTGTAAATTTTCTGATGATGCCTATTCTAACTGGTGTGAGGTGATATCTCTTTCTAGTTTTGATTTGCATTTCTCTAATAATTAGTGATGTTGAGCAGCTTTTCATGTGCTTCCTGGCCATCTGTATGTGTTCTTTGGAGAAATGTCTATTTAGGTCTTCTGCTCATTTTTGGATTGGGTTGTTTCTTTTTCTAATACTGAGCTGCATGAGCTGTTTATATATTTGGAGATTAATCCTTTGTCCATAGATTCGTTTGCAAATATGTTCTCCCATTCTGAGGGTTGTCTTTCCCTCTTGTTTATGGTTTCCCTTGCTGTGCAAAAGCTCTGAAGTTTCATTAGGTCCCATTTCTCTATTTTTGTTTTTATTTCCATTACTCTAGGAGGTGGATCAAAAAAGATCTTCCTGTGATTTATGTCAAAGAGTGTTCTTCCTATGTTTTCCTCTAAGAGTTTTATAGTGTCCGGTCTTACATTTAGGTCTCAAACCTATTTTGAGTTTATTTTTGTGTATGGTGTTAGGGAGTGTTCTAATTTCTTTCTTTTAAATGTAGCTGTCCAGTTTTCTCAGCACCACTTATTGAAGAGACTGTCTTTTCTCCATTGTATATCCTTGCATCCTTTGTCATACATTAGTTGACCACAGGTGCATGGGTCTATCTCTGGGCTTTCTATCTTGTTCCTTTGATCTATGTTTCTGTTTTTGTGCCAGTACCATATTGTCTTGATAACTGTTGCTTTGTAGTATAGTCTGAAGTCAGGGAGTCTGATTCCTGCAGCTCCATTTTTTTTCCCCTCAAGACTGCTTTGGCTATTTGGTATCTTTGGTGTCTCCATACAAATTTTAAGATTTTTTGTTCTAGTTCCATAAAAAATGCCATTGGTAATTTGATAGGGATTGCATTGAATTTGTAGCTTGCTTTGTGTAGTATAGTCATTTTCACAATATCGATTCTTCCAATCCAAGAACATTGTATATCTCTCCATCTGCTTGCATCGTCTTTAATTTCTTTCATCAGTGTCTCATAGTTTTCTGCATTAACGTGTTTTGTCTCCTTGGGTAGGTTTATTCTTAGGTATTTTATTCTTTTTGTTGCAATGGTAAATGGGAGTGTTTCCTTAATTTTTCTTTCAGATTTTTCATCATTAGTGTATAGGAATGCCAGAGATTTCTGTGCATTAATTTTGTATCCTGCAACTTTACTAAATTCATTGATTAGCTCTAGTAGTTTTCTGGTGGCATTTTTAGGATTCTCTATGTATAGTATCATGTCATCTGCAAACAGTGACAGTTTTACTTCTTCTTTTCCAATTCGTATTCCTTTTATTTCTTTTTCTTCTCTGATTGCCGTGTCTAGGACTTCCAAAACGATGCTGAATAGTAGTGGACATCCTTGCCTTGTTCCTGATCTTAGAGGAAATGCTTTCAGTTTTTCACCATTGAGAATGATGTTTGCTGTGGGTTTGTCGTATATGGCCTTTATTATGTTGAGGTAGGTTCCCTCTATGCCCATTTTCTGGAGAGTTTTTATCATAAATGTGTGTTGAATTTTGTCAAAAGCTTTTTCTGCATCTATTGAGATGATCATATGGTTTTTCTTCTTCAATTTGTTAATATGGTGTATCACATTGATTGATTTGCCTGTATTGAAGAATCCTAGCAGCCCTGGGATAAATCCCACTTGATCATGGTGTAGGATCCTCTTAATGTGTTGTTGGGTTCTGTTTTCTAGTATTTTGTTGAGGATTTTTGCATCTAAATTCATCAGTGATATTGGTCTGTAATTTTCTTTTTTTGTAGTATCTTTGTCTCGTTTTGGTATCAGGGTGATGGTGCCTTCATAGAATGAGTTTGGGAGTGTTCCTTTATCTGCAAGTTTTTGGAAGAGTTTCAGAAGGATGGGTGTTAGCTCTTTTCTAAATGTTTCATAGAATTCATCTGTGAAGCCACCTGGTCCTGGACTTTGTTGGAAGACTTTTAATCACAGTTTCAATTTCTTTACTTGTGATTGGTCTGTTCATATTTTCTATGTCTTCCTGGTTCAGCCTTGGAAGGTTATCCCTTTCTAAGAATTTGTCCATTTCTTCCAGGTTGTCCATTTTATTGGCATAGAGTTGCTTGTTGTAGTCTGTTAGGATGCTTTTTATTTCTGCAGTGTCTGTTGTAACTTCTTTTTCATTTCTAATTTTATTGATTTGAGTCCTCTCCCTTTTTCTTGATGAGTCTGGCTAATGGTTTATCAATTTTGTTTATCTTCTCAAGGAACCAGCTTTTAGTTTTATTGATCTTTGCTATTGTTTTCTTTGTTTCTATTTCATTTATTTTTCCTCTGAGCTTTATGATTTCTTTCCTTCTGCTAACTTTGGGTTTTGTTTGTTCTTCTTTCTCTAGCTCCTTTAAGTGTAAGATTAGATTGTTTCTTTGAGATTTTACTTGTTTCTTGAGGTAGGCTGTATAGCTATAAACTTTCCTTTTAGAATTGCTTTTGCTGCATCCCATAGGTTTTGGATCATCATGTTTTCATTGTCATTTATCTCTAGGTGTTTTCTGATATCCTCTTTGATTTCTTCAGTAATTTGTTGGTTATTTAGTTTTGTATTGTTTAGCCTCCATGTGTTTGTGTTTTTTACATTCTTTTCCCTGTAATTCGTTTCTAATCTCATAGCATTGTGGTCAGTAAAGATGCTTGATATGATTTCAATTTTCTTAAATTTACTGAGGCTTGATTTGTGACCCAAGATGTGATCTATCCCAGAGAAAGTTTCGTGCACACTTGAGAAGGAAGTGTAATCTGCTGTTTTTGATGGAATAGCCTATAAATATCAATTAAATCTATCTGGTCTATTGTGTCATTTAAAGCTTCTGTCTCCTTATTTATTTTCATTTTGGATGATCTGTCCATTGTTGTGAGGTGTTAAAGTCCCTCACTATTATCGTGTTACTGTTGATTTCCTCTTTTATAGCTGTTAGCACTTGCCTTATATATTGAGGTGCTCCTATATTGGGTGCATATATATTTATAATTGTTATATCTTCTTCTTGGATTGATCCCTTGATCATTATGTAGTGTCCTTCCTTGTCTCCTGTAACATTCTTTATTTTAAAGTCTATTTTATCTGATATGAGTATTGCTACTTCAGCTTTCTTTTGATTTCCATTTGAATTCAATGTCTTTTTCCATCTGCTCACTTTCAGTCTGTATGTGTCTCTAGGTCTGAAGTGGGTCTCATGTAGACAGCATATATATGGGTCTTGTTTTTGTATCCATTCAGCAAGCCTGTGTCTTTTGGTTGGAGCATTTAATCCATTCATGTTTAAGGTAATTATCGATATGTATATTCCTATGACCATTTTCTTAATTGTTTTGGGTTTGTTTTTGTAGGTCCTTTTCTTCTCTTGTGTTTCCTACTTAGAGAAGTTCCTTTAGCATTTGTTTTAGAGCTCATTTGGTCGTGCTGAATTCGCTTAGCTTTTGCTTGTCTGTGAAGCTTTTGTTTTCTCCATCAAATCTGAATGAGATCCTTGCTGGGTAGAGTAATCTTTGTTGTAGGTTCTTCCCTTTCATCACTTTAAGTATATCATGTCACTCCCTTCTGGCTTGTAGAGTTTCTGCTGAGAAATCGGCTGTTAGCCTTATGGGCTTTCCCTTGTATATTATTTTTCATTTTTCCCTTGCTGCTTTCAATACTTTGTCTTTAATTTTTGCCAATTTGACTACTATGTGTCTCGGCATGTTTCTCCTTGGGTTTATCCTCTATGGGACTCACTGTGCTTCCTGAACTTGGGTGGCTATTTCCTTTCCTATGTTAAGGAAGTTTTTGACTATAATCTCTTCAAATATCTTCTCAGGTCCTTTTTCTCTCTCTTCTCCTTCTGGGACCCCTATAATGCGAATGTTGTTGCAGTTAATGTTGTCCTTGAGGTCTCTTAGGCTGTCTTCATTTCTTTTCATTCTTTTTTCTTTATTCTGCTCCTCAGCAGTGAGTTCCACCATTCTGTCTTCCAGGTCATTTATCCGTTCTTCTGGCTCAGTTTTAATTACCAGTTAGTAATTTCAATTTTTTTTTCAGGAAAAGGAAAAGTAAAGTCTACAGAAAATGAATTTAGACAACCGAAACTAAGTGGGAACACAGTCTTCAAGGTCAAGCATTTATGCTACCTGAAGAGCATATGCAAGTACTTCACATTTGTTTTATTTTCAGTTTTGTTTTTCTTTTAAACTCGTGTTTTCTTCGAGAAAACACTTATAGCTAAATATTTTAAAAATCAGGGTTTGCATTGTCTACGTGTTTTCTCATACTTTCTATGTGTTGGCAGTGGAAGGGAAGTCCAGGACAATTCAGTCCTCCATGTGACCAAAACTGGAAATTGTTATATTGGTTTAATATGGGTATTCTTCCCAGAGCTGTTTGTATCCTTAGAGAATGTTAGGCCTACAAAATAGGGATCACTCCTTAGAAGTTTCCTGTTCCTTACAATCAAGATACTCTTTGTCTTTAGTTTCCTGAATCAAATACAAGCCCACCTCCATCCTGGGTTGCCAAAGAAATCTGAGTACCCTCCCCCTTCCACTATCTGTGAACCAGCATCATGACTATGCTTAGGATATTTGTGTGTGGCTGAGATGGATGTGTGTGGTGAGTGAGCTGGAGCACTTTCTTGCTTCTCTTTTTTCCTTATTGTGGATTCACTTCATGTTGCAACACTCACTTATCTATGCATGACCTAAATAGTTATACCATACCAGGAATTTTTGGTTCAGAATTCTATAACTGAGCCACTACAGAGGTACAACTGTGGAAATCTATATCCTGGAAATTTTGCTGTACTGTAGCCGATGTCAAGATGTGAAATAATTGCTAAAGAAACTTAGGCCATACTTTTTAAACTCACATCAGAAAATGTGTGTGTTTTGTGAACTGCTGATTGGTGATTATGGCAGAAATTGACAAATTGTTAATTGAACCCATTTATCCTGCTACACAGGGGCATTTCCTTGTCTCCCTTGCAGTTAGGTGTGGTCTTGTGATTATGCTCTGGCCTATGGAAAGTGGATGAGCAGTAAAAAATCTCCCACACCATTCTCTGTCTCTCAATTCTAACATCTGTAGTCTATATGACAATATCTATATCAATTTTGGAAGCCATATATTGAAAATGGTAGACATTTCTGAAATTTCTGTATCTATACAATTGCCCTCTTTACTCCTACAACAGTCCTCACCTCTCACCATCAACTGTACTTTAGAGAAGCAAATAATAAATTTATTTTGTGTTCCATCACTGAGTTATGTTTACTTATTACAGCAGCCAATCATAACTAATACAGTGACAGATATTTAAAAGATCCTATATGTTGACTGCCACCCACCTTACTTTCTCTACTAATATTGCTTTTATGTGGGTGAGTAGTTCATTTCTGAGAATTACTACCAACAGAATTTTTAATGAAATTTACCTCTTACACAAGGATGTTATAGGAATTATTGCAATATTTTTATAAATCTTTCAGGGGTCCATGAAGCAAAGATTCCATATAAAGCAAAATAATGATGCTAATTTTATTACACATTATAATTTTAATGAATAATACTGCATAATATAAATACAAAACAACTATTTCCAGAGAAATTGTTTCTCTGAAGTGAACACTGTTTTGAATACATCAGAATAATTTCATGGAACAAATTAAGAAAGCACTTGGTACAATCTATCCAGTTTGTACTCTTCCATTTTCATAGTTATGAAGTTAAAATGCTTAGAAAAGACTAATGTTTACCTCTGGTAACAAAGAAAAGTAATCCTTTTCTGTTTTAAATCCAACCCGCTTCACCTTCAATAAAAGCAACAGGGAATTTCTGGTTGTGATCTGCACCTTCTGCCCATCCATTAAAAGTAGATAACTTCTTGCTCTGACCCTCTTTTCTAGGTCTAAAATTGCTTTATATTACTGGAATATAATCTCCCAGGGTCTCTAGATGCCCATGTTCTCAGGATTTCCATTTTCATCATAATGCCAGGGCCACCATCATGATGTGTATCATGGAAAGGCCTGTCTTCTGGACAGCTCTGAGAAAGCGGAAAATGCATTGTCTCCACAATCAGACACTTTCTTGCTTTTAAGACTTTGTTACTGCTGGTCTCTCCATTTGTAAAGGGTTTATCCCTGTCTATAAATCAAACTGTTCCTTGTACCACAAAGTACCGTTCTTATATATTATGAAACCTGTCCCAGGTGGATTTAATTTCTCTTTCTTCTCTGTTCAGAGAGCCTCCAATCACACAGTAACCTGACTTCCCACTTAGGTCACTAGAAGAACCATATGGCAATATCTGCCCAGACTCACACAAATAACACCCAGTCCAGGACCACCATGGGTGGCTACACTGGTGTGCAATGCATACCTCCAGTGGGAATCATCCATATAGATTATTGTGTAGACTAGACTAGCATAATAATCATTCATATATAGTGGCCCTACTCAGTACCATATTCTTAACTCTCACTTTCTGAGTTCCACTGCCCTTCATCTATTCCATGGCTATAATTGGAAGCTTTTTCTCTGTTATTTAGAAGTAGTACAACTCTGAAAATATCTCCAATGATACATTCTTTGACTACAATTCTTGTTGTTTTTTTTTTTCTAGTTTTCTCATTCCTCTATTCTCACTAAATCTGTTCTTCAAACTCTCAAGATTTCTATTCCCTTGCTCCTTTCATTTATTTCCATTTTTATTATTCCTCTTCCCTGGCCTCACTTTCTTTCCTACCCAGGCTAGACCCCTAGTCAATTACCTCAGGAACACTGTCACAGATACCCTCCACCATCTCTCTAGTTCTAAATCTTTCCGCATCATGGACTCCACAACTCACTAAACCTGGATCAATTCTCTCCTGCTATGGCCAGTTTGGTTCAGTTTAATTCAAACACACATTCTACTGAATGCCTGCTATAAACTAAGCACAAATACATGATTTTTTACTGTGCCTAGGTGAATGCCAGGAGCAATATAAGCACAGGGCACTCACAGAAATAATAGGAAAGAAGAACTCAAGAGGGCTATAAATTCATCATAGATGGTAAATGCAGTAGGGAAAATCCAGCAGGCATGCAGATTGGTGTCACCACATATGTGTGGGCTTGGGACTCTTCTGAGCTCTCAGTGAACTCAGCAATCTTCTGCTTGCTCATAGATAACTCTTGTCCCCATTACCCTCAGTATTACTCCAAACCAATGCACTGGCCTCAGAATTAACCCCTGCCAGACCCCTTCTCAGCAGCCATCATTACTCCCTACTTCACAGAGAAACTAGAAATCATCACCCCTCAACTCCCTCATTTAAGCACTGTGAACCCTATTTTTGTACCATGCTCTCTTATTCTCAGTGTCAAAGATTGGTCCTTCCTAAACTCTCCAATCATACTTTGCTCTCAACATCTCTTGTCTCCCTCAGGGACCTTGCTTCATTAATAATCATCTCCTTTGTCATACTACAAACTGTATTAGCTTCTTCCCTTCTGCTAACAGTCTAGCCAAGTATTATCACCTTTAAAAGAAAAAAGAGGTAAATCTTTTGTTTGCCTTTAATAACCCTACCTCCTTTCATTCTTTTCCAATCAATTTTCCTTTAAAAAATTACCTGTTTTGTGACCTACTTCTCTTCCTAAGCCATGATAACTAGTCTCACACGAACTCCAGTCCTGGACCTTTTGTGGCCAGCTCAGCATCACCATCACTCATCCCTAAGACCAAGAAATTCACATCCCAGAATCCTTTACTTTATATGGTTCTAGGTTAGAGTTTATCAGTGTGAGAAACTCAGGTGAGAATTAGGTGAAAGTAAAGCAGAAACTACTATTCTTTGGAGCAGGCAACATATGAGACATATAGAGAGATGATCGAGTGGCTGTGTCTTTGGGGGAAGCTCTGAAGACCTACCAGTTTCCCCTAACAGACAGAGACAGTTTCTGGGGGCTTTCTACAGATTTTCAAGACTTGAAATAACTTCTGGCAAGCTTTTGAGAACAATTTACTTTAGTGGTTCAGACTGAGACCTTTCATGTCAATTTCTCTTACTTTTGGGCAACAGCTCCCCTTATCCTGAATGGTAGCTTCCCTGAGTTTCAGTCCTTCAGTGTTTCCAACAAGTTCTGTCAATCCATGATTCTATATTAAACCTTCTATGCACAGAATACATGGACTATATTATCTGAGTGAATGCTGATAAACACACTCAAATACCCCCCTGAATCTATGCTAGCAAATATCACCAATAATCTCCAGATTTCCAAAACCCAGCAATCTCTGTCTTTATTTGATGTCTCTGAAACTGTTGCCAGTGTGGCAACTGCTTTCTTGGAACTTATTATCCTTATGGAACTTAGGGAATAGTAGAAGAGATATTTACAGATATAATAATGTATGTAATAAGATATGCTGTAAAAGAAACAAACTTCTATGAATGTAAAGAGCAAAAAGCAACTTGGTCTTTCTTAGGGAATTATGATGAAGGATTCCCTCTGAAATCTCCTGACTATATTGAACTCTTCTGGGGCCTCCAAACAGTACATGCGGCCTCTTGGGCAGTATTAACATGCTAATGATCTTTCTCCCTTTCTCTCTTTTTCTTTTATCCTCTAGGATATAACTTGACTATGTCTACAAATAAATGCTCTTATTTTTCTATCCTACACATTTTTGTTTCTAAGGCTATAAGTAATGAACAAAGGGAAAAGTGATCAAAAAAGAGAGATTTTATGTGAGTAAAGAAAATCCATTTACAAAATTCTGCCCAGAGTTTACAGGCTCAAAAACCTAGATATATTCAAATAAATTTCTCTAAATCCAAAAGCAAATATCTAAAGTTTTTCCACCATTAGAGCCCTTTAGAGAGTAATATCAATTATATATAAATATATATCCACAACTACTACTTAAAAGAAAAGCAATTAAGTAAAAAATTTAGATACAAGCAAAAAACAATCTTATTAGGTTTTTCTCAGAAAATCAAGGGCAAGGTCCTCAACTACTTTATATTGTAATACGTTAACAGATCTAAGAGCAACAATCAATTTAGTGTGCAAACTCCAGTCTTCCATAATATTTTGACTACAGTGATATTCTACAGCCCTCAGCATGGATAGAAAATTTCCATAATTTTAGAAAACTAGGTCAACATCATATAGATACACTACTCATAATCCAGCCTATTCTGTCGATATCTTAACTCTAGCAGGAATGTGAATTCCATAATGCTGTGAAATGAAACAGGAATTTCTAAAATAAAGGCAACTGGAAAATGCCCTATACTTTCAAGTTAAATTCATATGTGGAAAATCTGCGTGTAGTACAATAGATTTAAATAAGGAACGCTGCAGATGAAATAAACAAGAATTTGGGTATGATAGTCATTTTAGTTGATTACATCATAGCCTGAATTTAGAAAATCTATGATGTTACTATGGAAACTGTTTTTGCTTAACTGTAGTTATAGATATTCTTTAAGTACAAATTAAATTAATTGAAGGCAGGAGTAAAATGTCAGAACCATTTAGATGGTTAAAGAACAATCTACTAACCTAGAAGAATGAAAAAGAGTGGTAGAAAAGTGAAGAATACATAAACTAGTCTCCTAAAATGAACAGTATATACAGAATATTCTCAAAGCAAGCTGCACACACTTTGAAATCCAATTAGAATAATATGAACTCCAAATACTATCCAATCCAACTTCAACCTGATGTTTACAATCTAGTGGGACTAAAACCATAAATTCTCTGATGCCTACTTTTAATTTCTAAAGCTCAAGTAGAAGGATTAATCTTCCTAGGGATTACCTAGCACATAGTCGACACTTACTAAGTGTTTGTTGCCTAAATGAATGAATAGAGGAAATAATCTAGACTGCAACAATGATAGAGTGACAATGCTGGGATTCAATAAGGTCCAGTAAATAGTACTCTATTTTCTATTTTTTCCTGAACTAGTTAAAAATAAGAAAGATAGAAAAGCAAATGGAAGATGCTATGGACAGTTTGTTTTTCTGCAGTATTCATACATGAAAGCCCTAATCCCCAGTGTGATGGTATTTGGAGGTGGGGCCTTTGGAAGGTAATTAGATTTAGTGGCAGTCATGAGGGTGGGGCCTCCATGATGGGATTAGTGCCTTTATAAAAAGAGAAAAAGACCAGAGCCCTCTTTCTCTCTCTACCATGTTAAGAGACAGCAAAAATGCAGCTGTACGCAAAATAAAGAGCTCTAACCAGTCAGCAAATTCGCTGGCACCTTGATCTTAGAATTCCCAGGCTCGAGAACTGTGAGAAATAAATATATGTTGTTAAGCCACCCAGTCTATGATATTATGTTATAGCAGCCAGAGCAGACTAAGACAGAAGACAATACAAATATCTCCTTTAATACTGAGCAATCTCATAAGGGAGAAGGGGCTACTGCAAGCAAGTTTCCTAATTTTGAGCTCAGGTTTTAACAGACACCAACCCAGGCACAGGCAGCACTAGGACATCACAGACCTTTACATGTGGTAGCTTGCATTTGTAAACCTAACACACAGAGAAGCACAGTTTCTGCAAACAGATTTGGACCCAAAGAAAAAGACGAAATAAGTAACTGAGCTAGAATATTAAACACATTCTTCCAAAACTAAGTCACATAACACATCCAACTCCCCAAGAAAGCAGCATGTGAGGGTGGGGCAACAGGCCATGATTGTTATGTGAATGAAATACACTCCAAAAGAAAAGAATAATCAGGCTTGTGAAAAAATATTCTATGCATACCAATTATGGAAAGACTTGCGTTACCTGACAATCAGTTAATCACAGGATAGGTTCAGTATACTCTTATTAAATAGGTTAAATCAGGGCACTTCTCTAATCACTCAGTCTTTTAACAAGTATTCATTGATACCTACTTGGTCTGAACATTCTTGTATATGTTGGGGTTATGAGGAATAAGAAGGTAGACACAGTTTCCATCCTTATGAGGTTTATAATTTACAAGGCAGACATCAATTGAGTAAGCAATTATAATTCAGAATAATATTAGAATAAAGGAAGTACAGAGTGCTCTGGAAGCTCATAGTGAGATGTTAACCTTGCAAAGCTGAAGAATTCTACCTGAAGGAGTCAACTTTGCAGCGAGAGCCAAAGCCTTGGTAAGAATTAGCCTGACAAAGAAACTGATAAAGAGTTTCTCAGGCAAACAGGCAGTAAATTCATAGGCCTAGAGTAAAGAGTGAGAAGGTGGTAGAGTCAGCAAACCAAAAGAAATTCAGGAAGGTTAGAATGTAGTGTAAAGATGAGAGAAGAGATGGATTTCGTTAAAGAAGCAAGAGGAAAGACAAATGTCCAGGTTCACATTTTAGAAAAAATCACTTTGGCTTTAAGAAGGGAGAAAGAGCTAAAAAATAAAGTTATGGACACTTGGTAAAAATAACTTCAGTAATTTAAGGGGAAAACATTGGTGGCTTGAACAAGGGGACTAGACACAAAAATGGATAGAAATAAGTGTACTTTAAAAATATTTTGTAGGTAGAATAACTAAAATTTGGTGATCTTGAGAACATATCCAATATGAGGATAAAAGAAAGGGAGATTAATGTACATTGCCTCCAATAGCTAAGTAGATATTAGTGTCATTCAATAAAATAGGAACTCACATGAAGGTGGTTTGGAATGGGACTGCAAAATGACAAATACATTGTGGTACATTTTAGATTCAGCTTGAGGCTATAACCATTTTAGTAAGTGGATCGAACTTGGTAGTGTATGATCGGCAAACAACATTTTTTTTTCCTTTTTGTCCATGCCACGCACAAGGCTTGCAGGATCTTAGTTCCCTGACCATGGATGGAACCTGGGCCCCCGGCAGTGAAAGTGCCAGGTCCTAACCACTGGACCGCCAGGGAATTCCCAAACAGCATTATTATTTAATTACCAAACTCCTTCAAATGTAGTCTGTAAGATTTCCCTTCTTTTTCTTTTTTCTCTTACAACATTCAACATCTTTGGCAGGTCCTGTGGCTTTTAATCATTTTCATTTATATAAGGAATTACATTCCTTTAAGTCACATGTATAAACTCTACATATATGGAGAATTTTTCTGTAATACTTTGAGTGTGCTCTATTATAGATGTGACTCTAACCTAAACATTATCTATGCTTCTTACGAGAAATGAGACTGGGAGAGAGAGAAAAAGAGAGCACTGAAAAACTAGTGAAGTCTGTCATAAAAAAAATTCTGTCTCAGATCTTGGGGGAAAAAAAGAAAATGGAATTATTCAGCATAGTAATTTACTTTTATTTATTTATTTATTTATTTTTTAAACATCTTTATTGGAGTATAATTGCTTTACAATGTTGTGTTAGTTGCTGCTGTATAACAAAGTGAATCAGCTATATGCATACATACATCCCCATATCCCCGCTCTCTTGCGTCTCACTCCCACGCTCCATAACCCACCTCTCTAGGTGGTCACAAAGCACGGAGTTGACCTCCCTGTGCTATGCGGCTGCTTCTCATTAGCTATCTATTTTACATTTGATAGTATATATAAGTTCATGCCATTCTTTCACTTCGTCCGAGCGTACCCTTCCCCCTCCCCATGACCTCAAGTCCATTCTCTACAACTGCGCCTTTATTCGTGCCCTGCCCCTAAGTTCTTCAGAACCTTTCTTTTTTTTAGATTACACATATATGTGTTAGCATATGTTTTTATCTTTTTGACTAACTTAATTCTGTATGACAGACTCTAGGTCCATCCACCTCACTACAAATAACTCAATTTCGTTTCTTTTTATGGCTGAGTAATATTCCATTGTATACATGTACCATATCTTCTTTATCCATTCATCTGTCAATGGACACTTAGGTTGCTTCCATGTCCTGGCTATTGTAAACAGAGCTGCAATAAACACTGTGGCACATAACCCTTTCTGAATTATGGTTTTCTCAGGATATATGCCCAGTAGTGGGATTGCTGGGTCATATGTTAGTTCTAGTTTTAGTTTTTTAAAGAACCTCCATAGTGTTCTCCATCGTGGCTGTATCAATTTACATTCCCACCAAAAGTGCAAGAGAGTTCCCTTTTCTCCACACCCTCTCCAGCATTTGTTGTTTGTAGATTTTTTGATGATGGCCATTCTGACTGGTGTGAGGTGATATTCATTGTAGTCTTGATTTGCATTTCTCTAATGATTAGTGATATTGAGCATCCTTCCATGTGTTTGTTGGCAATCTGTATATCTTCTTTGGAGAAGTGTTGATTTAGGTCTTCTGCCCATTTTTGGATTGGGTTATTTGTTGTTTTGATATTGAGCTGCTTGAGCTACTTGTATATTTTGGAGATTAATCCTTTGTCAGTTGCTTTGTTTGCAAATATTTTCTCCCAATCTGAGGGTTGTCTTTTCATCTCTTTATGGTTTCCTTGGCTGTGCAAAAGCTTTTAAGTTTCATTAGGTCCCATTTATTTATTTTTGTTTTTATTTCCATTTCTCTATGAGGTGCGTCAAAAAGGATCTTGCTGTGATTTATGTCATAGAGTGTTCTACCTATGTTTTCCTCTAAGAGGTTTAGAGTGTTTGGCCTTGCATTTAGGTCATTAATCCATTTTGAGTTTATCTTTGTGTATGGTGTTAGGGAGTGTTCTAACTTCATTCTTTCACATGAAGCTGTCCAGTTTCCCAGCACCACTTACTGAAGAGACTGTCTTTTCTCCATTATATATTCTTGCCTCCTTTGTAAAAAATAAGGTGACCATACGTGCGTGGGTTTAGCTCTGTGCTTTCTATCCTGTTCCATTGATCATATTTCGGTTTTTGTGCTAGTACCATATTGTCTTGATGACTGTAGCTTTGTAGTATAGTCTGAAGTCAGGGAGCCTGATTCCTCCAGCTCCATTTTTCTTTCTCAAGATTGCTTTCGCTCTTCAGGGTCTTTTGTGTTTCCATGGAAATTGTGAAATTTTTGTTCTAGTTCTGTGAAGAATGGCATTGGTAGTTTGATAGGGATTGTGTTGAATGTGTAGATTGCTTTAGGTAGCATAGTGATTTTCACAATGTTGATTTTTCCAATCCAAGAACATGGTATATCTCTCCATCTGTTTGTATCATCTTTAATTTCTTTCATCAGTATCATAGTTTTCTGCATGCAGGTCTTTTGTCTCCTTGGGTTGGTTTATTCCTAGGTATTTTATTCTTTTTGTTGCAATGGTAAATGAGAGTGTTTCCTTAATTTCCCTTTCATTTCTCATCATTAGAGTATAGAAATTAAGTGATTTCTGTGCATTAATTTTATATCCTGCTACTCTACCAAATTCATTGATTGGCTCTAGTACTTTTCTGGTAGCATCTTTAGGATTCTCTATATATAGTATCATGTCATCTGCAAACAGTGACAGTTTTACTTCTTCTTTTCTGATTTGGATTCCTTTTATTTCTTTTTCTTCTCTGATTGCTGTGGTTAAAACTTCCAAAACTATGTTGAATCACAGTGGTGACCGTGGACAACCTTGTCTTGTTCCTGATCTTAGAGAAAATCATTTCAGTTTTGCACTATTGAGAATGATGTTGGCTGTGGGTTTGTCATATATGGCCTTTATTATGTTGTGGTAAGTTCCGTATATGCCTACTTTCTGGAGGGTTTTTATCATAAATCGGTGTTAAATTTTATCAAAAGCTTTTTCTGCATCTACTGAGATGATCATATGGTTTTTGTCCTTCAATTTGTTAATATGGTGTATCACATTGATTGATTTGCGTGTATTGAAGAATACTTGCATTCCTGGGATAAAACCCACTTGATCATGGTGTATGATCCTTTTAACATGCTGTTGGATTCTGTTTGCTAGTATTTTGTTGAAGATTTTTTCATCTATGTTCATCAGTGATATTGGCCTGTAGTTTTCTTTCTTTGTGACATCTTTGTCTGGTTTTGGTATCAGGGTGATGGTGGCCTCATAGAATGAGTTTGGGAGCATTACTCCCTCTGGTATATTTTGGAAGAGTATGAGAAGGATAGGTGTTAGCTCTTCACTAAATGTTTGAAAGAATTTGCCTGTGAAGCCATGTGGTCCTGGGCTTTTGTTTGTTTGCAGATTTTTAATCACAGTTTCAATTTCAGTGCTTGAGATTCGTCTGCTTATATTTTTATTTCTTTTGGTTCAGTCTCTGATCGCTGTGCTTTTCTAAGAATTTGTCCACTTCTTCCAGATTGTCCCTTTTACTGGCATATATTTACTTGTAGTAATCTCACGTGATCCTCTGTATTTCTACAGTGTCAGCTGTTACTTCTCCATCTTCATTTGTAATTCTATTGATTTGAGTCTTCTCCCTTCTTTTCTTGATGAGTCTGGCTAATGGTTTATCAATTATATTTATCTTCTCAAAGAACCAGCTTTTAGTTTTATTGATCTTTGCTATCATTTCCTTCATTTCTTTTACATTTATTTCTGATCTGATCTTTATGATTTGTTTCCTTCTGCTAACTTTGGGTTTTTTGTTGTTGTTGTTCTTCTTCTTTCTCAAATTGCTTTAGGTGTAAGTTTCGGTTGTTTATTTGAGATGTTTCTTGTTTCTTGAGGTAGGATTGCATTGCTATAACCTTCCCTCTTAGAACTGTTTTTACTGCATCCCATAGGTTTTGCATTGTCATGTTTTCCTTATCATTTGTTTCTAGGTACTTTTTGATTTCCTCTTTGATTTCTTCAGTGATCTCTTGGTTATTTAGTAGTGTATTGGTTAGCCTCCATATGTCTTTAATTTTTACAGATTTTTTTCCTGTAAGTGATATCTAGTCTCATAGCATTGTGGTCAGAAAAGATACTTGATATGATTTCAATTCTCTTAAATTTACCAAGGCTTGATTTGTGACCCAAGATATGATCTATCCTGGAGAATGTTCCATGAGCCCTTGAGAAGAAAATATATACTGCTGTTCTTGGATAGAATGTCCTATGAATATCAACTAAGTCCCTCTTGTTTAATGTATCCTTTAAAGCTTGTGTTTCCTTATTTATTTTCATTTGGGATGATCTGTCCATTGGTGAAAGTGGGGTGTTAAAGTCCCGTGGTATGATTGTGTTACTGTCAATTTCTCCTTTTATGGCTGTTAGCATTTGCCTTACATACTGAGATGCTCCTATGTTGGATGCATACATATTTACAATTGTTGTATATTCTTCTTGGATTGATCCCTTGATCATTATGTAGTGTCCTTCTTTGTGTCTTGTAATAGTATTTATTGTGAAGTCTATTTTGTCTGATATGAGAATTGCTACTCCACCTTCCTTTGGTTTCCCATTGCATGGAATATCTTTTTCAATCCCCACACTTTCAGTCTGTATGTGTCCCTAGGTCTCTTGTAGACAGCATATATATGGGTCTTGTCTTTGTATCCATTCAGCCAATCTATGCCTTTTCATTGGAGCATTTAATCCATTTACGACTAAGGTAGTTATTGATGTGTATGTTCATATTAACATTTTCTTAATTGTCTGGGCTTTGTTATTGTAGGTCTTTTCCTTCTCTTGTGTTTCCTGCCTAGAGAAGTTCCTTTAGCCTTTGTTGTAAAGCTGGTTTGGTGGTGCTAAATTCTCTTAGCTTTTGCTTGTCTGTAAAGGTTTTAATTTCTCTGTCAAATCTGAATGAGATCCTTGCTGGGTAGAGTAATCTTGGTTGTAGGTTTTTCCCTTTCATCACTTTACATATGTCTTGCCACTCTCTTCTGGCTTGCAGGGTTTCTGCTGAAAGATCAGCTGTTATCCTTATGGGGATTCCCTTGTATGTTATTTGTTGCTTTTCTGTTGCTGCTTTCAATGTTTTTTCTTTGTATTTAATTTTTGGTAGTTTAATTAATATGTGTCTTGGCATGTTTCTCCTTGGATTTATCCTGTATGGGACTCTCTGTGCTTCCTGGACTTAACTATTTCCTTTCCCATATTAGGTAAGTTTTCAACTATAATCTCTTCAAATATTTTCTCAGTCCCCTTTTTTAATCTCTTCTTCTTCTGGGACCCCTATAATTGAATGTTGGTGTGTTTAATATTGTCCCAGAGGTTTCTGAGACTGTCCTCATTTTTTTCATTCTTTATTCTTTATTCTGCTCTGCAGTAGTTATTTCCACTACTTTGTCTTCCAGGTGACATATCTGTTCTTCTGCCTAAGTTAGTCTGCTACTGATTCCTTCTAGAGAACTTTTAATTTCATTTATTGTGTTGTTCATCATTTTTTGTTTGCTCTTTAGTTCTTCAAGTTTCTTGTTAAATGTTTCTTGTATTTTCTCCATTTTATTTCCGAGATTTTGGATCATCTTTACTATCATTACTCTGAATTCTTTTTCAGGTAGACTGCCTATTTCCTCTTCATTTGTTTGGTCTGCTGAGGTTTTAACCTTGCTCCTTCATATTCTGTGTGTTTCTCTGTCTTCTCAATTTTGGGATGATTCATTGTCTATTCAGGTATTCCACAGATGCAGGATACATCAAGTTGATGGTGGAGATTTAATCTGCTACTCCTGAAGCTGCTGGGAGAAATTTCCCTTTCTTTTCTTTTTTCACACAGCTCCTGGGGTTCAGCTTTGGATTTGGCCCTGCCTCTGCATGTAGGTCACCTGAGGGTGTCTGTTCTTCGCTCAGACAGAACGGAGTTAAAGGAGCAGCCGATTAGGGGTCTCTGGCTCACTCAGGAAGGGGGAGGGAGGGGTATGGAATGTTGGGCAAACCTGCGGTGGCAGAGGACAGAATGACGTTGCAACAGCCTGAGGCTCACAGTGTGTTCTCCCGGGGAAGTTGTCCCTGGATCACAGGACCCTGGCAGTGGCGGGCTGCACAGTCTCCCGGGAGGGGAGGTATGGACAGTGACCTGTTCTTGCACACAGGCTTCTTGGTGGTTGCAGCAGCAGCCTTAATGTTTCATGCCCGTCTCTGGCGTCCACAGTGATAGCCGTTGCTCGCGCCTGTCTCTGGAGCTCATTGAGGCAGTGCTCTGAATACCCTCTCCTCACACACCACGAAACAATGGTCTTTTGGTTCTTAGGCAGTTCCCGACTTTTTCCCAGACTCCCTCCTGGCTAGCTCAGGTGTACTAGCCCCCTTCAGGCTGTGTTCACACAGCCAGCTGCAGTCCTCTCCCTGGGATGCGACTGAAGCCGGAGCCTCAGCTCCCAGCCCCCGCCCACCCCAGCATGTGAGCAGACAAGCCTCTCGGGCTGGTGAGTACTGGTTGGCGCTGATCCTCTGTGTGGAAATCTCTCTACTTTGCCCTCAGCACCCCTGTTGCTGCGATCTCCTCCATGGCTCGGAGGCTTCCTCCCTCCACCACCGGCAGTCTCCGCCCGCGAAGGGCATTCCTAGTGTGTAGAAACATTTCCTCCTTCACAGCTCCCTCCCAGAGGTGCAGGTCCCATCCCTATTCTTTTGTCTCTGCTTTTACTTTTTTCTTTTGCCGTACCCAGGTACATGGGGAGTTTCTTGCCTTTGGGGAAGTCTGAGGTCTTCTGCCAGTGTTCAGTAGGTGTTCTGTAGGAGTTGTTCCACATGTAGATGTATTTTTGATGTATTTGTGGGGAGGAAGGTGATATCCACATCTTACTCCTCTGCCATCTTGAAGTTTCTCCCCAGCATAGTTCTTTAAATAATTGTAGAAAAATATCTTAAGATCATTAAGAGAAAAACAGCACCCATCTCTTGGGTTTCTTCTATCTTCTAGATGTGATTCTTCAAATAGCAATAACTTAAAAAAATAACAAATCACTTCATTGCAAAGGAAAAATGAATGAAGAACTAACCAGAAATGTTTGAAACAGGCTCAGATGTTTAAATATAAGGATGTTTCCACAGACACTAAATTTAGAGTTCTAGAAATTAAGGTGGAACCTTCAATCAATTATCCTAAGCAAAGCTTGAGAACACCAATAGGAAAAGAGAAAAAAAATGCATCTTGTGAAATATTTGCAGCTGTTGTCACACTTGTTTGATATTGATGGAATGTCCATAGTGTATAAGGTGTTAAACTTACCACATCTGAAGCAGCTCTCGACTCCCAGAGTTTTCATTTTACTATGTATATGAATAAACAAGTGCAACATCTATGTAAATTGACTTTTTGACTCTAGTATTATATTTTGTTCTTATTCCCAACCCTTATTTTGGCTTTGCTTGACAGACCAACAATGTGTGAAGAACTATAATCTTAATTTTGTCCATTATGTTTTCCGATTTTGATTTTTTTGAGATTGCTGTTGTTCACTTTTAGAGGTCATATTTTGAACAAAAAGAGCCCCATCCCACCTTTCAACACCCTCCTCCAGTCATGGCTGAGTCTGTCAGGTGTGGACTCCTAACCCATCCAAAGGAAGCTATTTCATAAGATAGACAGGTATCTATGATCCCACACACATACATCCACACAAAATGAGCAGGGACAGTCACACTGCCTCCAGAAACTAAATTGGATATAAAAAGAGAATGAGTTACTGAGAAACAAACCTGAAAAATAAATACATAAAGAGAAGCCCTGAGTGGAGGCTGTAAGGGATCCTAAAAGCCAAAGTTATGGTAAATTATAAAGTTTAAAAGAAGCTACAACATAATGTTTTGTTCTGTTTGTTTTTAATATACACAGAAAAGAAGGAGCTTATTGGTAATAAAGAGTAGAAACAGACACAATGAACAAAGTGACATGATGAGAGACACTGAGTCATGTTAATGACAAAACTCTAGGAAGGATATCCAGGAGTTCCTTCTACTGGGAGCCCAGCGCTACAGTGGATTCAGAACTAACCTTCTAGATATGTAATGGTTCTGGGATTTCAGTGAGGTTTTGATTTTCTTATCTAGGGCCACAGTGAATGTTTGTAAGGTTGAGCTTTTTTTTTTTTTTTAAATCTTTATTGGAGTATAATTGCTTTACAGTGGTGGGTTAGTTTCTACTTTATAACAAAGTGAATCAGTTGTACATATACATATGTTCCCATATCTCTTCCTTCTTGCATTTCCCTCCCTATCCCACCCCACTAAGTGGTCACAAAGCACTGAGTTGATCTCCCTGTGCTATGCAGCTGCTTCCCACTAGCTATCTATTTTATGTTTGGTAGTGTATATATGTCCATGCCTCTCTCTCACTTTGTCACAGCTTACCCCTCGCCCTCCCCATGTCCTCAAGTCCATTCTCTAGTAGGTCTGTGTCTTTATTCCTGTCTTACCCCTAGGTTCTTCATGAGAGGGTCAAGTCCAAGACGGAAGACTACAGTGACACACAACCCACATTCAGAGCTGTGGTGACCTGGACAAAGGACACATTTGTATGATTCATACATCCAATCCAGTTCCTTCTAGTTTGCACACTGTGGTCTCACCCTTATCACCCCAAATGAAATGTTAGAATAAACTCCCCCTTTACTAACTGAATTTATTTATTATTATTATTTTTTTTTTTTGTGGTACGCAGGCCTCTCACTGTTGTGGCCTCTCCCATTGCAGAGCACAGGCTCCGGACGCGCAAGCTCAGCAGCCATGGCTCACGGGCCCAGCCACTCCGCGGCATGTGTGATCTTCCCAGACTGGGGCACGAACCCATGTCCCCTGCATCGGCAGGCAGACTCTCAACCACTGCACCACCAGGGAAGCCCTGAATTTATTTTTGAAGGAAAAAATAAAAATTAAGAAACCAAACTTAAGCAGTGTGTTACTCTACCTTTACCTCATGTGTATAAAAAAGTGGGCTCTCACAATGAGATATCACCTCATACCTGATAGAATGGCTATTATCAAAAAGACAAGAAATAACAAGTGTTGGTGAGGATGTGAAGAAAAGGGACTACTCGTGCACTGTTGGTGGGAATGTAAATTGGTGCTGCCACTATGGAAAAGAGTATGGAGGTTCTTAAAAAGTTCAGAATAGAATTACCATATGATCTGGCAATTCCAGTTCTAAGTATTTATCTGAAGAAAACAAAAACACTAATTCAAAAAGATATATGCAACCCCCATGTTCATTGCAGCATTATATATAACAGCCAAGAAATGGAAACAACCTAAGTGTCCATCAATGGATGAATGGATAAAGAAGATGTACATTACCTCCCAAGGACTTATTTTATAAATGTAAGTTTGAACCTTTCAACTCTCTTTATCCATTTCACCCACTTCGCCAGAGGCCAGAGGTAGAGGTGTGAAGCAGGTGACTATAGTTAATAATATTGTATTGTATTTTTGAAAGTTGCTAAGAGAATAGACCTTAAAAGTTCTCATCACAAGAAAATGTGTAACTATGTATGGTGATGGATGTTAACTAGACTCATTGTGGTGATCATTTCACAATATATACATATATCAAATCATTATGTTGTATAACTAATATAATGAAACTAATATAATGTTATGTCAGTCATATATCAATTTAAAAAAAAGAAACAGAGGGTATGGAAAGAAATGTGGTCTCTAGTAAGTTTGCCTCTAAGATTCCTTCAAGTGCTATTATCTGTTCTTTCCTTTAAATTTAATGTGATTTTTTTCAGAATTTAGACCCTGTGATTGCACTGTTGTCACCTAGATGACTTAATCCTATGTGGATCTGCTCACTGCAGGAAGCATGAGATTTCTAGATTCATATTTTAAGCTTACTTTAATTGTCTTGAATATATATGATACAATTATATATATATAATATAAATATATATAAAATTTAGACCAATGTTTGTCATTCTCTGAAGTATAAAGAGTACAATGACAAAATAGTCTCCTTCCTTAATCTACATGTAATTTAAGAAGGAGACTTAAAAAATAATTATAATAAAATGGAGGTTATGACGTAAATAAACACACAGTGTAATAGAAGCATTTAGGATTGTTGTCAAGCCCAAATTTGGGGATTAGGGATAAGGAAAACTTCTGGAGAAGGTAACACCTAAGTTGAGTTTTAAAGAAGAGAAGAGAGCCAGTTAAGGGAAAAATCAGACAGGCATTGTAGGCAAGAGAACAGATACAGAAAAGAATCAATTATTGAGAGAGAGGAGAGCTTTACAGCAATGCTGATTGAACATTTTTTCAAATTACAGTCCACTTGTGTAGAATATAAGACCTACAGCCCTCTGAAGACAATTTCCAATCCCTAGTAAAAAAGTATTTTAAAAAAGTAAAGGGACTTAAGATAACTGAATTTCAGTATACTTTTGATGTTAACATGTATGAATTATTCTCATAACAAGATAAAAGTATCAATACATATGTAGTTATATAGTTAAATAATCAACACATTTTATATTAACCCTATAAATCATTACACTTACTTTAGCAATATACTGCCCTTTATATTTTCTTTATTTTGCTTTTTTGTTATAGATTATATATGTATATGATGAAAAAGAATATTCAATGAAAACTGTATCTCTCACTGTCTCCCAAAATCTCTACAAATATTGATAGTTTCTTTGTGTCCTTCCAAAGTTATTATATATATTCACAAACACATATATTTCCACACACATACACAACTGGTGAACTTTTCTTTCCCAGATTTAAGTATATATCTTGGAGAGCTTTCCAGACTAGTTCAATGCTTTTTTCTTTTTAATATTTTTAACATTTTATTTTGAACTAATTTTAGACTTATAGAAAAGTAGCAAAAATATTATTAATTTCCTTATATCACTCACTATGCTTTTCAAAATGTTAACATCTTACATAAAGAGAGTAAATTATCAAAATCAGGAAATAAGGGACTTCCCTGGTGGTGCAGTGGTTAAGGCTCTGCACTCCCAATGCAGGGGGACTGAGTTCGATCCCTGGTCAGGTAACTAGATCCCACATGCATGTCACAACTAAAAAAAGTTCACATGCCACAACTAAGGAGCACGCCTGCTGCAACTAAGACCTGGTGCAACTAAATAAATAAATAAATAAATAAATAAGTAACAGGAAACACTGTTACAATATTGTCACTTAAACCAAAGACCTTATTCTAATTTCAACAAATTTTTCACTTATGACCTTTCTTTCTTTCATGATCCTATCCAGGATCCCACGTTATACTTAGTCATTATTTTCCCTTGGTCTACCACTCTGTAAGGGTTCCTCAGTCTTCCCTTGTCTTTCATGACCTTGATATTTGAGCAGTACTAATCAGTTATATTTGCAGAATTTCCCTCAGTATGGTTTTGTCTGATGTTTTCTCATAATTAGAATGAGATTATGTGTTTCTACATGAATGCCACAGAAATGGTGGAATCATTAACAAGTTATTTATTCCAGGACTAGGACAGGAAAAACACAAGGTAAACCCGGAATATGAGGTGATGTAGGAATGTAAGAAAATGCTCTAAAAGGTGAAGGTTTTCTGGAAGGACACAAGAGCCAACATGACTAATGATCTAATGTCCAAATGGCCCTAATGACCAAAGTGGGATCATTGAGCAACAAAATAAAAAAACAATGGTACTGGATTTTAACCTATAGAATAAATTAAATATTCATAAGTATGTAGTGATATAAATCAATAATTGAGTAAATAAATAAATGGGGAAATGAATAGCTCTTAAAATGAAGTTCCACTTAGTGAATTTGGAGAAACAGAGAATCGACATTAGGCAAACACCACAGTAACAATTATTGTAGATAAGATTCACCAACGAATCCCAAAATTAGTGGGCAAAAGTATGAGAAAGGGGAATTGCCTAGTCTCAAACCATCTCCCCTATTAACTATAAAAGAAAAAAATATTAACTTTCCTGTGGAGAAATCTGATACACACCAACTTAACCATATGATCACAGTAGCCATTATTTGTCGTACAATATATGAGCTATTTGATGTGATGCATGGAGAAGGATACAAGATCATAATTTAGTTTTCAACAGATAACTTTTTGTATAGATAACATATTTATGAGACTTTAAATTTTTTAATATTAAAAATTTTAATATAAAACAATACAGTGCAAGTCTTTACACTTACATTAATAGTCTATGTTATACATGATTTTTAACATGTGTATGTCTAGATTTCCAGAAATGAATATTTAAGTAATTTGTTATGTTAACATCTATAAACAAACTGCCCTCCATGCAGCTGATGCCAGTTTATATTCAACACAATATTTGTACTACAGTCTCAACAACAGAATGTGCTGAGCATTTAAATGTTTACAAATGTTATGGGTGATACATAGTGTTTTAGTCTGGTTTTTACTTATGTTTCTCTTTATGTATTTTCTTGGGCTACTTTTACTTCATAACCTAAGAATTATATTTTCATATCCATTATCCCTTTTAATGGAGTAATTGGTCTTTCTTCTTTTTATTAACTTATGGGAGCTCTTTATATATTAGGGAAATAATTCCCTCATCTGTAATATGACTTGCAAATATTTTACCACATAAAAAGTTATTTAAATAGCATACATTCTGAGGAGTAAGTTCTATTAGTGGGTCATCATTGTTGTTAGTAGTGATTTTCCAACTACTTTTATTCTCACAATTAGAACCAGTATGTTACTTTGTATCTTAAAAGTGATAGAATATCAAATGTTTTAAAGATTAGCTGCTTCCATTTTTTCTAACTTATTTCTTCTAATAAATTTAAACTTTAGGCATGATACATTGAAGATTTGCTCTATATTTATTGGTCAAAAAAGAGCTATATAAATCAGGGCTTTGTTAAAAAAACACTTCATAGGATTTTAGATCTAGCATATTATTTTTAAGAGCTAGCATTTTTTAAATTGAATATGAAATTAGAGATTTTGCCAAAAAATAGTTATTGTCTTTCCCACAACCATAAAACCTCTGGGTTTATTTGACTCAATGTCAGGTTGTCCTATGATGCCCAATGTATCAATCAAAACTGATAAGCAGCAGAAATTTGAATTCTAATTTATTATAGTAATTCTGGTACAATGTCACCTAAAGATGATCCCCATAACCATATCCCTAGCAAGTAAGGAATGAGTTGGTCTCTGAACCCAACATACCTACAATGAGGATTCTTATGCCAAACACTGATGGTCATTGTCCCCTCCTTCAGTTTTCCCTTTATCACTAAATGGGATATATATACATAGAGAGAGAAAAGGGAAAGTCAGGGCAGGGAGGGGAAGAGAGTAGAGACAGAGGGGGAGAAAATTTTATATGATTATCTAAAGCACTGGTTTCCAAGCTTTTTTTTATTACATACTCAGATCAGCAAAGTGTTCAGCTTGCATCTCCAATATATATTTTATAAAATTATAAATTAGACATATTCTATCTAGTTATCAAATGTCAATAACATAGATCTGTGTTCTTCAGCTTTTGATAAATAATGAGAAGTTTTGATATTTTTCTCATTTCTAATGAATCCTCTTCCCCATATTCTAGAGGATAAACATCATACTTTGGAGGGAGTTGTAGTAGAGAACCTGGAAGACAGGTTCTTCCGTAAAACCTGGTCCTATAACAGCAGAAACATAACAATGAATTTGGAATTCATGACCAGAACAAGAAAATAGCACCTAATCAAAAGTAAAAGGTTGATGTTTTTTTCTTAAGATTGACAGAATTATAAAGGTTTAAAGATGTTCAGGGTGTTTAGGAAAGTGTTCATGGATAAGGTGAGGTTCAAACTGAGCTCTGAATGAGAATACATAGAATAAAAGCAAGAGATAAATTAAGCAGATTTTATTGAATTAAAAGTTTCTGAATATATTATTGTGCCATGCACACTAGAGTAACATGGGTTAAGGAGAGAAATGGGAACGAGGTGGCACATCCATGGGGTGAGCCTTCTGACATGAAAGGATAAATGACCCAACTTCCCTTTATTTCTAGAATGCGTGCAGATGGTGCTAAGTACTTTCACACAAATAAAGCCCTAAAGAGCAGGTTGCTTAGTCTTTAATATGTGTTTATGATATGTGTTTATAATATGATTTAAAAATCACCTGGACATGTTGGTATAATACAGATTCTGATAAAGTAGATCGAGGTGGGGTGTGAGATTCAGTATTTCTAAGAAGATCATAGGTGATGACAATCCTGCTAGTTCATGGACCACACTTGAGTACCAAGTATGAAGAGGTCAAATTCCCCACAGGCCTTATTTTGTGACTTTTAATTTTGATATGATTTCAAAATTACAGAAGAATTTCAAGGGTACATACTATCAACATCACTTATCACTGTTGATGATAACTTTGACCACCCAGCTGAGGTAGTGTTTATCAGTGAAGTTATTCTTTTTTTCCTTTTTTCCATACTTAATTCTTTGGAAGGAAGTCTCTATGTTCAGCTCATACTTAAGGAATGAGGAAGAATGCTCTATTTCCTAGAGGATGAAGTACATACTTAATTATTTGAAATTTATTTATTCCATCATTTACTTATGGGCTTATAGCTACTCATTTTATATTCTGAGTTATAACCAACACTACTATATTTTCTGTTCAAATTGTTCCAGGTTTGGCCATTGGGAGCTCTTTCAGTTGGCTCCTATTTTGCTTTAATTTAGCTTCATCACTGTGTCTACTTTTGAACATTTCCTTGTTTTCTGGCACTACAAGATTCTCCGGACTCATCTTCTAAATTCCCTGCCCCGGTTCTAGAACCTGCTAGTTCTCAAAGGACTCTTGGTTTCTTCTTTTAGAAAATAGTATTAGAAACCAGTATCTTGGTGCTAGACGTGCTTATGGCTATGAGGGTGTCATTGCTTCTAGGCCCTCTCAGCTGACAAAGCAACAAATATTTGTGTGTGTAGTAACCTGTGTCTATATACATATGTACATATCAGACAAATCTCAATTGATGCATATTCTACAAAATACATAATCAGTACTCCTCAAAATTTTCAAGACCATCAAAAACAAAGTCTGAGAAACTGTCCCAGCCACACGGATTAGTGTACACTTCTCCCCTTGCTTGTCTGTAAACCTCCTACTCCAACAGTGAGAAACCTGCTTCCCACCACCAACTATCAATTTGCTTAGCTGTTCAATTTTAGCATACATGTATAGTGGTTTAAATTTGTTAACCTGTACCCCCAAGGGAAGCAGCTTTATCAACTAGATTACAGTGTTTATTACATCCCTTTCTCTTTTAAGTTTACAATCTCCACTCATTTCCAAATGTACATAGGTAAGCACCTTTTCCCCCATCCCCTTCAGGAAAGATGCTTCATACATTTGTAGTACAGTTAAATTGCCTTTTATTTTTTCCATTTGCATTAGATTCTGGGATCCTTCAGCATCCTAAATGATTTTCTACTGCATTATAATTTAATTTTTAATCTCTAATTTTTTAAATTGTCTTTCTTCTTCCTGTTTTGAGTTTAGTTTACTCATCTTTTTCTAGTTTGCTAAGGTGAAAGTTTAGGTTGTTGTTGATTTTTTAGATCTTTCTTATTTTCTAATATGTGCATTTCATGTTATAGCTTTTCCTCTAAGCTCAGCATTCACTGCATCACACAAATTTTGATAAGTAGTATGCTTGCATTTTGTTGATATTTCTCTTGATAATTTTTCTTGGACTTAGTGTTACTTAGAAGTGTGTGGTTTAATACTCAAATATTTGGGATTTTCCACATATCTTTCTGTTAATAAATTCTAGTTTAATTCCATTATGTTTAGAAAATATACTTTATATGATTTCTATTGCTTTAAATTTGTTAAGGTATGTTTTAATGGTCCAGAATGTGACCTATTTTGAGGGATGCTTCATGTGGGCTTGAGAAGAATGTGTATTCTGCTCTTGTTGAATGAAGCAATCTATAACTGTATAAGAAATCAATTTGGTTAATAATGCTGTTCAGGTCATTCATATTCTTATTGATATTCTGCCTGTTTGAACTGTCAAACGGGTTTTTTAATTTTCAATCTATAATAGTGGATGAGAGTTGTCTGTTCCTCATCTCAGTTCTTGCCTTCTGTTATTTGACATTCTGTTGTTAGGTGCCTTTGCATTCAGGATTGTTGTCTTCTCAGAGAACTGACCCCTTCATGATTCTGTCATCTCCCTCTTTACTCCTGATAATCCTCCTTGCTCCAAAGTCTGATTTGTCTAAAACTGATATAGTTACTTCAGCTTTCTTTTTTCCCCAGCTTTCTTTTGATTAATGTAGCATAGTGCATCTTTATCCCTTTTTTTTTTTTTTTTTTTTTTTTTTGGTATGTGGGCCTCTCATGTTGTGGCCTCTCCTGTTGCGGAGCACAGGTTCCGGACGCGCAGGCCCAGCAGCCATGGCTCACAGACCCAGCCGCTCTGCGGCATGTGGGATCTTCCCGGACCAGGGCACGAACCTGTGTCCCCTGCACTGGCAGGCGGACTCTCAACCACTGTGCCACCAGGGAAGCCCTATCCCTTTATTTTTAACCTACTTGGGTTTCTTTAAATTTAAAGTGGGTTCCTTGTAGAAATCATACATTTGAGTCTTTTTTTTTTTCTTTCCACTCTAACAATGGCTATCTTTTAATTGGTGTATTGAGTCCATTCATTCATACTTAAAGTGATAATAGATGTAGTTGAATTAATCTCTACTATGTTTGCAACTGTTTTCAATTCACTGACTTTTGTCTTTGTTCCTCTTTCACTCTATTTCTGCTTCCTGACTTTAATATTTTATATTATTACATTTTATCTATTGCCATATATTAATTATACATTTTTAAAGTTTTGTAGTTGCCCTAGGAGTTATATTTTAAACTAATCTGAATCCACATTCAAATAACACTATAGCACTTCACATGTAATATAGTTCCCTTCCCACAGAGTATTTCCAATACCTCTCTCCTTCCCCTTGTGCTATACCTGTCATTCATTTCAATTTTCCATATGCTATTATCACCCAATATGTTGTTATTATTAATGTTTGAAACAGTTATTTTTAGATCATTAAAAATAAGAATGAAATTTTAATAAATGATTTTATCCTACCTTCGTTTATTCTTTCTCTGATGTTCTTCTTTCTTTATGTAGATACAGGTTTCTGCTTATATCCTTTTCCTTCTTCCTGAAGAAAGTCTTTTAACATTTCTTTCTGAGTATAATTCTAGGTTAGCAAGTTTTTTTCTTTCAACACTTTAAATGTTTTATACCACTCTCTTTCTGCTTTCATGGTTTCTGATAACAAGTTCACTGTAATTTTTATGCTGCTCTTCTATAGACAAGATTATTTTTCTCCTCTGGCTTCCTTCAATATTTTCTCTTTGTCTTTGGTTTTCTGAACTTTGAACATGATATGCCTAAGTGTGTTTGGGTGTTTTTAGTGATTATCTTAGTTTTCTCTCAGCTCTTGAGTCTGTAGTTTGGTGTTTTAAGTTCTCAGCCATAATAACATGAAGTATTTCTTCTGCTCCATTTTCTCCTTTCCTTCTGTATTGTAGTTATACACGCTACACATTTCAGTGTTGCCCCCCAGGTGTTTTTCTTTTCTCTCATTGTATTTCAGTTTTGGAAGTTTATACTGACCTGTGTCCTTGACCATTTTTCTTTCCTCGGCCACATCAAGTCTACTGGTATGCCCATCAAAGGCACTCTTTGCTTGTTAATATGTTTTTTTTTTTTCCTAGCACTTTCTTTTGATTCTTAGTTTCCACCCCTCTGCTTACATTTCTCATCTATTCTTACATGTTGTCTATTTCCCATTAAAGCCTTTAAGATATTAATCACAGTTATTTTACATTCCCAGTCTGATAATTCCAACGTCTGTGTCATACACAAATCTGGTCTTGATGACTGCTTTGTCATTTCAAAGTGTTTTTTCCTGACTTTTGCCATGCTTTGTAATTTAAAAAAATTCAAATATGTTGTTTTTGGCAATAGCAACTGAGGTAAATACTCCTTTAGTATGAAGATATATGTTAATCTGCCAAAGAGTTGGGTGATGTAGTTCATAACTGTAATAATATTGTAAATTGCATTTTATTTCAATTTCCAATTGTTTACTATAAGTATATAGAAATTTGAGTTGTGTGTATTGAAATTGTACCCTGCAAAGCTATTAAATCCACTTATGAGTTTGATTAGTTGCTTTGCAGATTCCTTATAATTTTCTACATAGGCAATAATGCCAACTATGAATAGAAGTTTTACTTCATTTCTAATCTTTCTAACTTTTCTTTTTCTTTAGTGTTTTCAGTAGCTAGGAATTCCAGTACACTGTTGTACAGAACTGATGAGAGTAAATATCCTTCTGCCGTTCCTTATCTTAAAAGTACTGCATATTTCACCATTAAGTATGTTTGCTAAAAGTTTTACATAGATACTCTTTATCAGACTGAAGAAATTCCCTTCTACACCTAGCCTGCTGAGGTGTTTTTAACATCAAAAATGGGTATTAAATTTTGTCGGTATTTTATATCTACATAGTCAGAAATAATCGTAAGATTTTTTTCTCCTTTATTTTGTTAATATGGCAAATTGTTACAGAAAAATGCCATCCTTAGGTAAATGCCAGTTAGACATGGCTGCCTGTCTGGTCCATCACCATATTCACCCAACGCCATGCTTGCCACAGCCCATTACTGGATACAATGAGTACTAAGGCAGGACATTTCTGGTAAGACAGGGGATTGATCCAAAAGGCAACTTTGGCTCAAGAACTCCTCATTCACCTGGACAAAACTTTCTTGAACTGTATTCTAATACTCTTATACCCAATCTTCTTTCCTTCACTCTCTCTTTCCATGTGTTTTGGATTTTCATACCCTATTCTTGCACACACTTATTTTGCATTTTTCCCCAATAAATCTCTTGCATATCTAATTCTATCTTGGAGCCTGCTTCTCCGAGACTGAAACTGATGCAGAGGTGTTAAAACCTCTAATAATTATAGCAAATTTGTCTTCCCCCCCACCTTTGCTTTGTTAGCCTTTGAAACTCTATTATTAGGCAAATTCATATTTATGTCATTCTGGAATTAAGAGATAGAATGTAATCTTTTGTATTTACCCACACATCTACTATTTCTTGTGTTCTTTATTCCTCCTTGTAGATCTGAATTTTCATCTAGTGTGATTTCTGTCACAATCAAGGATAAATAAAATTAAAGAGTGCACATGCACAAAAAACAACAACAACAACAACAACGAAAAACCTTTCTTAAGCATTTATCATAGGGCAGGTTTACTACTGATGAATTCCCTCAGTTTCTATTTAGCTGAAAATGCTTTTATTTTACCTTCATTATTAAGTATATTTTCTCTGGATATAGAATTCTACACTGACTATTTTTCCTTTTAGTATTTTAAACATGTTTTTCCATTATCTTTAAGTTTCACTGTTTCTGATAAAAAGTCAGCTGTCTTTCATATCACCAGTCACTATACGACAGGTGTCATTTTTCTCTGGTTGCTTTCAGGATTTTCTCTTTTTATCTTCAGTTTTTAGCAGTTAGACTATGCTATATTTTGAATTTTATTCTATTTAGGGTTTGCTGAATTTTTTGAATCTGTAAGATATTTTCCTCCAAATTTAGAAACGTTTCAGTCATTATTTCTTCAAATATTTCTGCCCCATATTCATTATTCTATCTCCTTCCTCTTTTCCTCCCTCCCTCCCTACCTCCTTCTGCTCTCTATTTCCCTATCTCCTTATCTCTACTCCAACTGTTCACATACTTGAGTATTTCCTACTGTCCCATATGTGATTGAGGCTCTGTTTATTATTTTCAATCTTTTTTTCTGAGTTCTTCAGATTGAACAATTTATTTGACCTATTTTAAAGTTTACTGAACCCTTCTGCTATTTCCAAAATGCTCATAATCCCTTCATTAAAGTTTTTATTTCAGATACTGAACTTTTCAGTTTGAGAATTTTCATTTGAATCTTGTTTATAGTTTTCATTTATTGGCTGAGATTCCCCATTTGTTCATTAATTATAATTTCTTTTAAAGTCTTGAACATATTTTTAATAGCTTCACTGAAGTCATTGTTTGCCAATTTTACCACTTGTTTCATCTTGGGTTTGATTTATACAAACTGCTTTATCTCACTGCTAGTTACATTTCATTGTTTCTTCATGTGTCTAATAATTTTGTTAGTGTTCTGGACACAGTTGATATTACATCTTAGAGTCTCTGCATTCTGTTATCTTCCTCTGAAGAGTATTTATTTTTGTTCTAGCAAGTAGTTAATTTGGTTGGACCCAAATTCAAAACATGCTTCCACTGTGGTAGGCAGCAGCTGAAATCTCTGCTTTAAGTGTTTCAGCCTTCAATCTATTCTTTCTTGCCAGCCTCCTTACAACCCCCTCATCCCATTTTCTCATATGTAGTCCAGAATCAGGCAAGAATTTGAGTGGAGTTACTTGCAAATATCAGGGCTTCCCTTTATATGGCTCCTTTCTGGGATTTCCTTCTTACTTTTTACCTGCCCAGACAGCCCTGACTCCATCCTCTGACTGCTCAAGCCATTAACAATACAGCTTATTGCTTAAGTTTAGCTTTTCCATGCCTCATAGGCTGGAGTTTTTTCTAAGACCAAAAGCTATATAAAATCAAATACACCCAATGCAGCATCCTATTTTCAAGAATTGACTTGCCTCTGGTTTTGGTCTTCAAATATTTGTTGTTACTACTGTAAGTTTTACCCAGAGTTTATCATTGTTATCTGTGGAAAAGCTACTCCAATACAAGCTACATTGGTATTACCAGAAGCTGAACTCCCTCAATGCATTTGAAACTGACTGTGTGTGTTCAATTTAGCAGGCACCAGGCAAGACCAGAGTATATCCTGGAAGCCCAGTTTTATTAGCACTACAATAATATTGGTATGCATGCATGTGTGATATTTTTAAATGTATTCTGAGGCACACAGTGTAGCACATTGACCAAAAATGAAAACTTTCAAGACACTCACCCAAGATTAAAATCTAGGCCCTACCATTTACTCACTCTATGACTTTGTACTATTTAGGTTTTCTAAATCTTAGTTTCTTCATTTATACCATGAGGATAATAAACTACCTACCTATGGTATATTCATGGCTAATGTTCTATAGATATTCACTTCCAATTATTTGCAGCCAGTTTCCACTCTAGTTTATCAGTGTCTTTGCACTAACAATTACTTTTAAATTTACTTTTTCATAGTAATTGTCGAACCCCTCCTCTTTTGCCTTTCTTACACCTAGGAGAGGTAAGCAAAAGTTGATGGAGTGTTTCAGAAGTTTTGCTTCCTGATGAAAGCAACAAACATGATTGGTTTAGCCCTTCCATCTTATTCCTGTGTTAAATACAAGCATAATATTCAGAGCTTCTGCAGCCATTTTAAATCCATGAGGGAAAAAGCAAGAGAATCTCAGTGATACTATTCCTCACACCACTGAGCTCTCAAATAATGTCAACAGCTACTTTTCACTAGACTTCTTGCTATATTAAGATAAATACTCTCGGGGGGACCTTGAAGATGGCGGAAGAGTAAGACGCGGAGATCACCTTCCTCCCCACAGATACACCAGAAATACATCTACATGTGGAACAACTCCTACAGAACACCTACTGAACGCTGGCAGAAGACCTCAGACCTCCCAAAAGGCAAGAAACTCCCCACGTACCTGGGTATGGCAAAAGAAAAAAAAGAAAAAACAGAGACAAAAGAATAGGGACGGCACCTGCACCAGTGGGAGGGAGCTGTGAAGGAGGAAAAGTTTCCACACACTAGGAAGCCCCTTCACGGGCGGAGACTGCGGGGGGTGGAGGGGGGAGCTTCGGAGCCGCGGAGGAGTGCACAGCAACGGGTGCGGAGGGCAAAGCGGGGAGATTCCGGCACAGAGGATCGGTGCCGACCGGCACTCACCAGCCCGAGAGGTTTGTCTGCTCACCCGCCGGGGCGGGCAGGGCTGCGAGCTGAGGCCGGAGCGCAGGGAGAGGACTGGGGTTGGCGGCTTGAACATAGCCCGAAGGGGTTAGTGCACCACGGCTAGCTGGGAGGGAGTCCGGGGAAAAGTCTGCACCTGCCGAAGAGGCAAGAGACTTTTTCTTCCCTCTTTGTTTCCTGGTGCGTGAGGAGAGGGGTTTAAGAACGCTGCTTAAAGGAGCTCCAGAGACGGGCGCGAGCCGCGGCTAAAAGCGCGAACCCCAGAGACGGGCGGGAGACGATAAGGCTGCTGCTGCCGCCACCGAGGGGCCTGTGTGCGAGCACAGGTCACTCTCCACACCCCTCTTCCGCGGAGCCTGTGCAGCCCGCCACTGCCAGGTTCCCGGGATCCAGGGACAACTTCCCCGGGAGAACCTCAGGCTGGTGCAAAGTCACGCCAGACTTTGCCGCCGCAGGCCCGCCGCGCACTCCGTGCCCCTCCCGCCCCGCCGGCCTGAGTGCACCAGAGCCCCCGAATCAGCGGCTCTTTTAACCCCGCCCAGTCTGAGCAAAAAACAGACGCCCTCCAGCGACCTACACGCAGTGGCAGGGCCAAATCCAAAGCTGAGCCCCTGGAAGCTGTGAGAACAAAGGAGAGAAAGGGAAATCTCTCCCAGCAGCCTCAGAAGCAGCGGATTAAAGCTCCACAATCAACTTGATATACCCTGCATCTGTGGAATACCTGAATAGACAACCAATCATCCCAAATTAAGGAAGTGGACTTTAGGAGCAAGATCTATGATTTTTTTCCCTTTTCCTCTTTTTGTGAATGTATATGTGTATACTTCTGTGTGAGATCTTGTCTGTATAGTCTTGCTTCCACCATTTGTTCTAGGGTTCTATCCGTCCATGGTTTTTTTTAAAAATTTTTTTTCTTAATAATCAATTTTAATTTTAATAACGTTATTATACTTTACCTTCTTTCTTTCTTTCTTTCTTTCTTTCTTTCTTTCTTTCTTTCTTTCTTTCTTTCTTTCTTTCTTTCTTTCTTTCCTTCCTTCCTTCCTTCCTTCCTTCCTTCCCTCCTTTAGACAACGAATCATCCCAAATTGAGGAGGTGGTCTCTGACAGCAAGATTTATGATTTTTCCCCCTTTACCTCTTTTAGTGAGGGTGTATGTGTATGCTTCTGTGTAAGATTCTGTCTATATAGCTTTGCTTCCAACATTTGTCCTAAGGTTCTATCCGTCCCCCTTTTTTTTTTCTAAATAAGAATTTTTTAATTCAATAATTTTATTATACTTTATTTTATTTTTACTGTATCTTCTTTCTTTCTGTCTTTTTTCCTTCTTTCCCTCCTTCCTTCCTTCCTCCCTCCCTCCCTCCTTTCTTTCCTTCTTTCCTTCTTTGCTTCTTTCTTTCTTTCTTCCTTCCTTCCTTCCCTCCTTTCCTTCTTTCTTTCCTCATACTTCTACTAATTCCCTCTACTTTTTCTCCCTTTTATTCTGAGCCATGTGGATGAAAAGCTCTTGGTGCTCCAGCCAGGAGTCAGGGCTCTGCCTCTGAGGTAGGAGAGCCAACTTCAGGACACTGGTCAACAAGAGACCTCCCAGCTCCACATAATATCAAACGGCGAAAATCTCCCAGAGACCTCCATCTTAACACCAGCACCCAGCTTCACTCAACGACCAGCAAGCCACAATGCTGGACAACCTATGCCAAACAACTAGCAAGACAGGAACACAACCCCACCCATTAGCAGAGAGGCTGCCTAAAATAATAATAAGGCCACAGACACCCCAAACACACCACCAGACGTGAACCTGCCCACTAGAGAGACAAGATCCAGCCTCATCCACCACAACACAGGCACTAGTCCCCTCCACCAGGAAACCTACACAACCCACTGAACCAACCTTAGCCACTGGGGACAGACATCAAAAACAGCAGGAACTACGAACCTGCAGCCTGCAAAAAGGAGACCCCAAACACAGTAAGATAAGCAAAATGAGAAGACAGAAAAACACACAGCAGATGAAGGAGCAAGATAAAAATACACCAGACCTAACAAATGAAGAGGAAATAGGCAGCTTACCTGAAAAAGAATTCAGAATAATGATAGGAAGGATGATCTGAAGTCTTGGAGATAGAATGGACAATAGAATGGACAAAATGCAAGAATCAGTTAACAAGGACCTAGAAGAACTAAAGATGAAACAAGCAACGATGAACAACACAATAAATGAAATTAAAAGTACTCTAGATGGGATCAATAGCAGAATAACTGAGGCAGAAGAACGGATAAGTGACCTGGAAGATAAAATAGTGGAAATAACTACTGCAGAGCAGAAAAAGAAAAAAGAATAAAAAGAACTGAGGACAGTCTCAGAGACCTCTGGGACAACATTAAACGCACCAACATTCGAATTATAGGGGTTCCAGAAGAAGAAGAGAAAAAGAAAGGGACTGAGAAGATATTTGAAGAGATTGTAGTTGAAAACTTCCCTAATATGGGAAAGGAAATAGTTAATCAAGTCCAGGAAACACAGAGAGTCCCATACAGGATAAATACAAGGAGAAATATGCCAAGACACATATTAATCAAACTGTCAAAAATTAAATACAAAGAAAGCATATTAAAAGCAGCAAGGGAAAAACAACAAATAACACATAAAGGAATCCCCATAAGGTTAACAGCTGATCTCTCAGCAGAAACCCTACAAGCCAGAAGGGAGTGGCAGGACATACTGAAAGTGATGAAGGAGAAAAACCTGCAGCCAAGACTACTCTACCCAGCAAGGATCTCATTCAGATTTGATGGAGAAATTAAAACCTTTACAGACAAGCAAAAGCCGAGAGAGTTCAGCACCACCAAACCAGCTTTACAACAAAGGCTAAAGGAACTTCTCTAGGCAAGAAACACAAGAGAAGGAAAAGACCTATAATAACGAACCCAAAACAATTTAGAAAATGGGAATAGGAACATACATATCGATAATTACCTTAAATGTAAATGGACTAAATGCCCCCACCAAAAGACACAGATTAGCTGAATGGATACAAAAACAAGACCCATATATATGCTGTCTACAAGAGACCCACTGCAGACCTAGAGACACATACAGACTGAAAGTAAGGGGATGGAAAAAGATATTCCATGCAAATGGAAACCAAAAGAAAGCTGGAGTAGCAATTCTCATATCAGACAAAATAGACTTTAAAATAAGGACTATTAAAAGAGACAAAGAAGGACACTACATAATGATCAAGGGATCGATCCAAGAAGAAGATATAACAATTGTAAATATTTATGCACCCAACATAGGAGCACCTCAATACATAAGGCAAATACTAACAGCCATAAAAGGGGAAATCGACAGTAACACATTCATAGTAAACACTCCACTTTCACCTATGGACAGATCATCCAAAATGAAAATAAATAAGGAAACACAAGTTTTAAATGATACATTAAACAAGATGGACTTAATTGATATTTATAGGACACTCCATCCAAAAACAACAGAATACACATTTTTCTCAAGTGCTCATGGAACATTCTCCAGGATAGATCATATCTTGGGTCACAAATCAAGCCTTGGTAAATTTAAGAAAATTGAAATTGTATCAAGTATCTTTTCTGACCACAATGCCATGAGACTAGATATCAATTACAGGAAAAGATCTGTAAAAAATACAAACACATGGAGGCTAAACAACACACTACTTAATAATGAAGTGATCACTGAAGAAATCAAAGAGGAAATCAAAAAATACCTAGAAACAAATGACAATGGAGACACAACGACCCAAAACTTGTGGGATGCAGCAAAAGCAGTTCTAAGGGGGAAGTTTATAGCAATACAAGCCCACCTTAAGAAGCAGGAAATATCTAGAATAAACAACCTAACCTTGCACCTCAAGCAATTAGAGAAAGAAGAACAAAAAAACCCCAAAGCTAACAGAAGGAAAGAAATCATAAAAATCAGATCAGAAATAAATGAAAAAGAAATGAAGGAAATGACAGCAAAGATCAATAAAACTAAAAGCTGGTTCTTTGAGAAGATTAAAAAAATAGATAAACCACTAGCCAGACTCATCAAGAAAAAAAGGGAGAAGACTCAAATCAATAGAATTAGAAATGAAAAAGGAGAGGTAATAACTGACACTGCAGAAATAAAAGAGATCATGAGAGATTACTACAAACAACTCTATGCCAATAAAATGGACAATCTGGAAGAAATGGACAAATTCTTAGAAATGCACAACCTGCCAAGACTGAATCAGGAAGAAACAGAAAATATGAACAGACCAATCGCAAGCACTGAAATTGAAACTGTGATTAAAAATCTTCCAACAAAGAAAAGCCCAGGACCAGATGGCTTCACATGCGAATTCTATCAAACATTTAGAGAAGAGCTAACACCTATCCTTCTCAAACTCTTGCAAAATATAGCAGAGGGAGGAACACTCCCAAACTCCTTCTACGAGGCCACCATCACCTTGATACCAAAACCAGACAAGGATGTCACAAAGAAAGAAAACTACAGGCCAATATCACTGATGAACATAGATGCAAAAATCCTCAACAAAATACTAGCAAACAGAATCCAACAGCACATTAAAAGGATCATACACCATGATCAAGTGGGGTTTATCCCAGGAATGCAAGGATTCTTCAATATACGCAAATCTATCAATGTGATAAACCATATTAACAAATTGAAGAAGAAAAACCATATGATCATCTCAATAGATGCAGAGAAAGCTTTTGACAAAATTCAACACCCATTTATGACAAAAGCCCTGCAGAAAGTAGGCATAGAGGGAACTTTCCTCAACATAATAAAGGCCATATATAACAAGCCCATAGCAAACATCATCCTCAATGGTGAAAAACTGAAAGCATTTCCACTAAGATCAGGAACAAGACAAGGTTGCCCACTCTCACCACTCTTATTCAACATAGTTTTGGAAGTTTTAGCCACAGCAATCAGAGAAGAAAAGGAAATAAAAGGAATCCAAATCGGAAAAGAAGAAGTAAAGTTGTCACTGTTTGCAGATGACATGATCCTATACATAGAGAATCCTAAAGATGCTGCCAGAAAACTACTAGAGCTAATTAATGAATTTGGTAAAGTGGCAGGATACAAAATTAATGCACAGAAATCTCTGGCATTCCTATATACTAATGATGAAAAATCTGAAAGTGAAATCAAGAAAACACTCCCATTTACCATTGCAACAAAAAGAATAAAATATCTAGGAATAAACCTACCTAAGGAGACAAAAGACCTGTATGCAGAAAATTATAAGACACTGATGAAAGAAATTAAAGATGATACAAATAGATGGAGAGATATACCATGTTCTTGGATTGGAAGAATCAACATTGTGAAAATGACTCTACTACCCAAAGCATCTATAGATTCAATGCAATCCCTATCAAACTACCACTGGCATTTTTCACAGAACTGGAACAAAAAATTTCACAATTTGTATGGAAACACAAAAGACCCCGAATAGCCAAAGCAATCTTGAGAACGAAAAAAGGAACTGGAGGACTCAGGCTCCCTGACTTCAGACTATACTACAAAGCTACAGTTATCAAGACGGTATGGTACTGGCACAAAAACAGAAAGATAGATCAATGGAACAGGATAGAAAGCCCAGAGATAAACCCATGCACATATGGACACCTTATCTTTGATAAAGGTGGCAGGAATGTACAGTGGAGAAAGGACAGCCTCTTCAATAAGTGGTGCTGGGAAAACTGGACAGGTACCTGTAAAAGTATGAGATTAGATCACTCCCTAACACCATACACAAAAATAAGCTCAAAATGGATTAAAGACCTAAATATAAGGCCAGAAACTATCAAACTCTTAGAGGAAAACATAGGCAGAACACTCTATGACATAAATCACAGCAAGATCCTTTCTGACCCACCTCCTAGAGTAATGGAAATAAAAACAAAAATAAACAAATGGGACCTAATGAAACTTCAAAGCTTTTGCACAGCAAAGGAGACCATAAACAAGACCAAAAGACAACCCTCAGAATGGGAGAAAATATTTGCAAATGAAGTAACCGACATAGATTAATCTCCAAAATTTACAAGCAGCTCATGCAGTTCAATAACAAAAAAACAAACAACCCAATCCAAAAATGGGCAGAAGACCTAAATAGACATTTCTCCAAAGAAGATATACAGACTGCCAACAAACACATGAAAGAATGCTCAACATCATTAATCATTAGAGAAATGCAAATCAAAACTACAATGAGATATCATCTCACACCAGTCAGAATGGCCATCATCAAAAAATCTAGAAACAATAAATGCTGGAGAGGGTGTGGAGAAAAGGGAACACTCTTGCACTGCTGGTGGAAATGTGAATTGGTTCAGCCACTATGGAGAACAGTATGGAGGTTCCTTAAAAAACTACAAATAGAACTACCATATGACCCAGCAATCCCACTACTGGGCATATACCCTGAGAAAACCGAAATTCAAAAAGAGTCATGTACCAAAATGTTCATTGCAGCTCTATTTACAATAGCCTGGAGATGGAAACAACCTAAGTGCCCATCATCGGATGAATGGATAAAGAAGGTGTGGCACATATACACCATGGAATATTACTCAGCCATAAAAAGAAACGAAATTGAGCTATTTGTAATGAGGTGGATAGACCTAGAGTCTGTCATACAGAGTGAAGTAAGTCAGAAAGAAAAAGACAAATACCGTATGCTAACACATATATATGCAATTTAAGAAAAAAAAATGTCATGAAGAACGTAGGGGTAAGGCAGGAATAAAGACGCAGACCTCCTAGAGAACGGACTTGAGGTTATGGGGAGGGGGAAGGGTGAGCTGTGACAGGGCGAGAGAGAGTCATGGACATATACACACTAACAAACGTAGTAAGGTAGATAGCTAGTTGGAAGCAGCCGCATGGCACAGGGATATTGGCTTGGTGCTTTGTGACAGCCTGGAGGGGTGGGATAGGGAGGGTGGGAGGGAGGGAGATGCAAGAGGGAAGAGATATGGGAACATATGTATATGTATAACTGATTCACTTTGTTATAAAGCAGAAACTAACACACCATTGTAAAGCAATTATACCCCAATAAAGATGTTAAAAAAAAAAAAAAAAAGATGAGAGTCAGAAAAAAAAAAAAAAGATAAATACTCTCCCCTTTGTTTAGGTCACTATTAATTAGATATCTAACTACTTGCAGCTGAATGCATTCCTTACTGATACACTACTACTTCATGGATTTGTTTTGAACATCAATTGTGATAGTTCATGTAAAATGTTTAGCTCACAGTGTATCCCATAGTGAGCAATCAATAAATGTAAACTATAATTTTTATTTACTTATTTATGATCTAACTTTCTTCCAGAATTATTTGAGATGGCTTATGGAAACACAATTCAACAGAGTCAGAAAGAAAAGCAGCTTAAAAAATAGAATTACTAAAGTTAAGACACAAAACATATTCCCAGAGATACATAAAACTGCTACAGGCAGTTCTCAAATTTGATTTGGGTTTCCTAGAAGGTAAAGTAAAAAGAAAGCAAGTCCTGGTATTAAGAACCAGGAAAAATTTTTTTGCTAAAGGTCAAGTAACAGTAAAATGAAAGAGAGGAATTAGAACTTGTAGATACTGAATTTCCAAGATATAACCTAAGCTTCTGAGTTACTGCACACTGCATCATGTTAGGGGGCTTTAATAGGGTACCCAGATTTCACACAACATCATTATCCCACACCTAGTAGAAAAGGAAAAATTCACTATAATAAAAGTGAGTTTTCCCACAGGGAGAAAAATGTACCTGCTCCAAACTGATAACTAGAAAAAATCTTAAAAGTGGTCTACCATGATAATTTCTTGCAATGGTTGTTTCCTTTAAAATTTATATTCACATCCTGAGAAAAAAATCAGCCTGGGCAGTTTCTGAAAGACTCTAACATACCCAACTGCTTTATTTCTAAAAACTATTTATAACTTTTAATACTCTTGCAGTAACCAAGAAAATCACAGTCATATAAGAGACAGAGAAATATGCATCATAAATACCCAAACATTGAGGCAATCTTAGAGAGAGAGAGAGAGAGAGAGAGAGAGAGAGAGAGAGAGAGAGAGATGACTCTCAATAGAAGCAGTAACATATTCCTATTGGTATATGCCCCAGTTATTGTGAAGTATATATTATCTAACACAGAGTTATCAGTCTGAAAACAGAAAATCTGCTTTAGGAAAACAGTAGCCTCTTTTCTTAAAAGTTCAAAACTCTCAAGAGCAAGGGAGTATTTATAATTTTTGATACTTTCCAAAAGAAAATTTTAATATTTCTTTTAGAAATTTGGGTGCATTTCTATAAAACAGGAAACCGACAGTAACACAATAAGAGTGGGGGATTTTAACACCTCACTCACACCAATGGACAAATCATCCAAACAGAAAATTAATAAGGAAACACAAGCTTTAAATGACACAAGAGACCAGATAGATTTCATTGATATTTATAGGAAATTCCATCCTATAAAACAGCAGATTACACTTTCTTCTCAAGTGTACACAGAACATTCTCCAGGATAGATCACATCTTAGGTCACAATTCAAGCCTCAGTAAATTTAAGAAAATTGAAATCATATCAGGCATCTTTTCAGACCACAATGCTATGAGATTAGAAATCAATTACAGGGGAAAAAAACATAAAAAAACACAAACACATGGAGGCTAAACAATACATTACTAAATAACCAACAGATCACTGAAGATATCAGAGGAAATTAAAAAAATACCTAGAGACAAATTATAACGAAAACATGACAATCCAAAATCTATAGGATGCAGCGAAAGCAGTTCTAAGAGAGAAGTTTATAGCAATACAAGCCTACCTCAAGAAACAACAAACATCTCAAATAAACAATCTAACCTTACACCTAAAGGAACCAGAGAAAGAAGAACAAACAAAACCCAAAATTAGCAGAAGGAAAGAAATCATAAAGATCAGAGCAGAAATGAATGAACTAGAAACAAAGAAAACAATAGCAAAGATCAATAAAACTAAAAGGTGGGTCTTTGAGAAGATAAACAAAATTGATAAACCACTGACCAGACTCATCAAGAAGGAGAGGACTCAAATCAATAAAATTAGATATGAAAAAGGAGAACTTACAGTGGATACTGCAGAAATACAAAGCATCCTAAGAGACTACTACAAGAAACTCTATACCAATAAAATGGACAACCTGGAAGAAATGGACAAATTCTTAGAAAGGTGTAACCTTCCAAGACTGAACCAGGGAGAAATAGAAAATATGAACAGACCAAACACAAGTAAAGAAATTGAAACTGTGATTAAAAATCTTCCAACAAACAAAAGTCCAGGACCAGGTGGCTTCACAGGTGAATTCTATCAAACATTTAGAGAAGAGCTAACACCCATCTTTCTCAAACTCTTCCAAAACACTGAAGAGGAAAGAACACTCCCAAACTCATTCTATAAGGCCACCATCACCCTGATACCAAAACCAGACAAAGAACTCACAAAGAAAGAAAACTACAGGCCAATATCACTGATGAATATAGATGCAAAAATCCCCAACAAAATACTAGCAAACAGAATCCAACAACACATTAAAAGGATCCTACACCATGAACAAGTGGGATTTATCCCAGTGATGCAAGGATTCTTCAATATATGCAAATCAATCAATGTGATACACCATATTAACAAATTGAAGGGTAAAAAACATATGATCATTTCAATAGATGCAGAAAAAGATTTTGACAAAATTCAACAACGATTTATGATTTAAAAACTCTCCAGAAAGTATGCATAGAGGGAACCTACCGCAACACAATAAAGACCATATATGACAAACTGACAGCAAACATGATTCTTAGTGGTGAAAAACTGAAAACATTTCCTTTAGGATCAGGAACAAGACAAGGTTATCCAGTCATGCCACTGTTATTCAACATAGTTTTGGAAGTCCTAGCCACAGCAATCAGAAAAGAGAAAGAAATAAAAGGTATCCAAATTGGAAAAGAAGAAGTAAAACTGTCACTGTTTGCAGATGACATGATACTATACATAGAGAATCCTAAAAATGCTACCAGAAAACTACTAGAGCTAATCAATGAATTTGGTAAAGTTGCAGGATACAAAATTAATGCACAGAAATCTCTTGCATTCCTATACACTAATGATGAAAAATCTGAAAGAGAAATCAAGGAAACACTCCCATTTACCATTGCAACAAAAAAGAATAAAATACCTAGGAATAAACCTACCCAAGGAGACAAAAGACCTGTATGCAGAAAACTGTAAGACACTGATGAAAGAAATTAAAGATGATACAAACAGATGGAGAGATATACCATGTTCTTGGATTGGAAGAATCAATACTGTGAAAATGACTGTACTACCCAAAGCAGTCTACAGATTCAATGCAATCCCTATCAAATTACCAATGGCAGTTTTTACAGAACTAGAACAAAAAAATCTGAAAATTTGTATGGAGATACAAAAGACCCTGACTAGCCAAATCAGTCTTGAGGGAAAAAAACGGAGCTCAAGGAATCAGGCTCCTGGACTTCAGACTATACTACAAAGCTACAGTAATCAAGACAGTATGGTACTGGCACAAAAACAGAAATATAAATCAATGGAACAGGATAGAAAGTTCAGAGGTAAACCCACACACCTATGGTCAACAAATCTATGACAAAGGATGCAAGGATATACAATGGAGGAAAGTCTCTTCAATAAGTGATGCTGGAAAAACTGGACAACTTCATATAAAAGTATGAAATTAGAACACTCCCTAACACCATACACAAAAATAAACTCAAAATGGATTAGAGACCTAAATGTAAGACCGGACACTATAAAACTCTTAGAGGAAAACATAGGAAGAACACTCTTTGACATAAATCACAGCAAGATCTTTTTTGATCCACCTCCTAGAGTAATAGAAATAAAAACAAAAATAAACACATGGGACCTAATGAAACTTAAAAGCTTTTGCAAAGCAAAGGAAACTACAAACAAGACTAAAAGACAACCCTCAGAATGAGAGAAAATATTTGCAAACAAATCAACGGACAAAGGATTAATCTCCAAAATATATAAACAGCACATGCAGCTCAATATTAAAAAAACAAACAACCCAATCCAAAGATGGGCAGAAGACCTAAATAGACATTTCTCCAAAGAACACATACAGATGGCCAAGAAGTACATGAAAAGCTGCTCAACATCACTAATTATTAGAGAAATGTAAATCAAAATTACAATGGGATATCACCTCACACCAGTTAGAATGGGCATCATCAGAAAATGTACAAACAACAAATGCTGGAGAGAGTGTGGAGAAAAGGGAACCCTCTTGCACTGTTGGTGGGAATGTAAATTGATACAGCCACTATGGAGAACAGTATGGAGGTTCCTTAAAAGACTAAACATAGAATTACCATATGACCCAGCAATCCCCCTACTGGGCATACACCAAGAAAACCATAATTCAAAAAGACACATGAACCCCCATGTTCACTGCAGCACTATTTACAATTGCCAGGTCATGAAAGCAACCTAAATGCCCATCGACAGATGAATGGATAAAGAAAATGTGGTATATATATACAATGGAATATTACTCAGCCATAAAAAGGAATGTAATTGGGTCGTTTGTAGAGACATGGATGGATCTGGAGACTGTCATACAGAGTGAAGTAAGTCAGAAAGGGAAAAACAAATATAGTATATTAACACATATATGTGGAACCTAGAAAAATGGTACAGACAAACTGGTTTGCAGGGCAGAAATAGAGACACAGATGTAGAGAACAAACGTATGGACACCAAGGGGGGAAAGCAGCGGCAGAGGTGGGGGTGATGAATTGGGAGTTTGGGTTGACGTATATACACTAATAAGTATAAAATTGATAACTAATAAGAACCTGCTGTTTAAAAAAATTAAATTAAAAAAAAAAGAAATGTGGGTGCATTCCTTGTACTCAGGAATCCACAAGGCAGGAAGACCTGGTAGTTTATGATGACTCATTAATTCAAGGTAAATGTGAGCAAGAATATGTTGGCCATGACATACCTTCAAGGCAAAAGCAAAGAGGCTGACTATGAGAACCAAAGCAATGGCGAAGGGAAAGGACTAGGTCTTATTTTTGTTCCTGGAGTTTTCTTCTCAAGATGAGTGGGTAGGAAAGCCTCCAATGTGAGCCTGTAAGAGAGCTGCAAGCCCATTGCACAGAAGCTAGAGCACGTCCCCAAGGTCCTGCTTCCCAGGCAACTTGAAAAATGTACTGTCCTGCCTGATACTAAGCAAAGCTATAATACAGCTCCAAATTATGGGTTTTAATTAAGTTTTCAAAATTGTTTTTTTTTAAAATCATTAGATATAGGGGGTCAATCTTTGAGCACAGAGCTATATTTGAATAAATAAATGAAACAGATACCTACTTATTCTATTTCAAGTTTGCTTCAGTGCCTAAGGATAAACTCTAAGGACAGAGTTAAAATCTGCACAAGTCTTAAAACATAATTTGGAAATGATTCCCTCTCACTTATCGTAATTCACGAGATCAGGATTCTCAGGGCAGAGACCATTTGGTTTTCTTGAAGCCATGCTGTGAGAACAAGAAATGCTCATGCTTAGCTGTCATGGCCTCCCACCGGGGAGATGAGCAACCTTGAACTCTGGTGTCAGCTGCTCCAGACACATTTGCTCAGTTTTATGAATGAATGCACTAACTAAAAAGTATCCTAATCTGCTAATTATTTGTAAAGCACTTTACATACCCTGTATTCCTAATTTAGGTTTTGAAGCAATTCCACCGTCACTGAAATTCTGTAGTTCACCCTTTAGATATATATTTTTTCACCTTCAGAGAATACAAGGAGTGTTTCAGCCTACATTTTAAATATGAAGAAGCAAACGTGTGAAGTGAGGAAATAAAAATACACTGGTTTTTTTTTAGAACATATACTTACATACTTTCAAAACATGCCTATGTTTTAACGAGAAGTAAGCTCTATGAGAATACAGCCCTGGCCTATCTTATACATCAGCATAGCCCAGTACTTGTATCAGTGTCCGGCATAGAGTACACACTCAATAAACATTACTGGAATACATAAATAAATATATACTTCTTTTAGGAGATTCATTATTATGGACCTAAATCATTTTCCCATTCACGCTAACCATGGTCCTTTAAAAAATAAATTATTTTGTCTGCTGTAATAGCCAAGAATGAAGTTCCTCCCAACTTCTTCTGACTACCCATCAGAGACATGAGTATCATCTGTCAGGTGGCTGTCAGACCCAAGCTGAAATTACTGTTGTCCTCTTCAACAACTTACAGGGGTTTTTTTGTTTTTTGTTTTTGTTTTTTTTGCGGTACGCGGGCCTCTCATTGTTGTGGCCTCTCCCGTTGCGGAGCACAGGCTCCGGACGCGCAGGCTCAGCAGCCACGGCTCACGGGCCCAGCCGCTCCGCGGCATGTGGGATCCTCCTGTGGGATCTTCCAGGACCGGGGCACGAAGCCGTGTCCCCTGCATCGGCAAGTGGACTCTCAACCACTGCACCACCAGGGAAGCCCCAACTTACAGCTTTTATGCTTCATACCTTTCCCTTCATTTGAAGAAGCTACGTTTTGTTTTTTAAGTAAATAAAGAATTAAAGAAAGATGGATCAAGAAGAATAGAGATGGCTGGATTTGTTTTTATTATTGATGTGCTAAAGGGTACTGGTAAAATCTTTGCAAGTAAAAACTCTCCACACATTTTTAGAGAAGATATTTTAAATGTACTTACATGTATAGTTAAATAGATTCCTTGCTATCTGACACTGAAGCTTCAGGCTGCGGTGGAGTATTTAATTTTAGGCACCTTTCAAACTCTATACTATAATAAGTGGAAAACGATCCCAGCGGTTACGAACCTAAACCTAGATGAGTCCCCGCTGGTTTTGCTGGGCTAACTCTGACTTCACCTTTACAACTTGTGTTTCACCTTCCAAAAGACATCCCCTCCCCACCACCGCCAGCCGCCTCCCCCCGCTGCCTCGGAGATATATGAGGGCATGGCTTTAAAATCCCACTTGGGTTTAGCCTTGTGGAGCTGGAGCTCTATCAGATGTGCTCTTCCTTCCTTCTCACTCCAGCACAGGCAGCTCAAGCAGTTAACCACCTTCCAAGTGTCCTGGTAATACATTCCTGCCGCGATACCCCTCAGCTCTCCATAAGTGAATTTCTGAAAATGTCTGTGCGTGGAGACATTCACTCCCCTGCTCAACAGGAAGGGCAGCAGTCAGGGCTAAGGAGAGTAAAGTATGAGCTTACAAATGTGGGGCAGGACATGCGTGACTTTCTTTTTCTTTTTTTTCTTTTGACTCAAAGAGCTCAAGCTTCTGTGTGACAGTTGGAGACTCGGGCAACCAGCATTCCTTAAAATGCACGTGAAGGATGACAGTTTGCTCCCTGAATACCACTGGCTGGCAGAGCCCCTAAACAAATTATGAGAAGGTGTCTGGGATGGAGGGAGGATTTACTCTCAATTATGAACCTATTGGCAGCTGTATACATGCAACTATTATCTATATATTCATCATTGTATTTCCAGTTTTCTCCAAGTGCTGGCATTGGATGGGTTAAAAGTCAAATGACTAGCAATTAAGGGTGTAAGTAAAATAATCTTAAGATATTTGACTGAAGGTATAAGCTTGCTCTGTGTGCTGAGCCGAAAGAACACAGGGAGGCTGAAAAAAAAGGCAGTGGGTTTGAGAGAGTGTATTAAGCCAAAATAACACACTTGTCCTGACCATCCTGGGTACTGTGTCTCAATAATTAGGAGGAGCAATACCCTTCTGTGGGATGGAAAAGCCAGTAAGAAGGAGACTTAAGTTAAGCTAGCATACATCAAAAATAATTGACAATGGTTAGGCTTCACTGTAGAGAAGCCTGCACTGGCATTGCAGTCACCAGCCCACCACCCACCTAAGAATTATTATTTGAAAAGGATGTCAGAGGATTATAGAAGATCCTTGTGTCTGCTCCAATTAGTATCAACACTTTTGCTGCTTGCTCACTGAGCATTCAGTATGTAATGATGAAAACATATTGACCCCTGCTGGAACTGCGTAGAACTGCAATGTTTTCCTCCTGCAAAATTTGACCTAAATGGCAGGCATCCGTGAACTATCATTTGCATGCGCCAAGCCTAAGGGGCTGTGTTTGCTTATTTGAAAGAAGCCTCTATATCACAATACCAGTATCAAAATAATTTATTAGTTGCAAAGATAACTTCAGAATACTCCATGAGTCCAAGACAATTAAAACGTCTCATAATGTAGCCTTCTAATTTTCTGTATGGTGTTTATCATTTTCTTGGTTCAAACTGTGGCAACAGTCAATAAGCATCAAATTTGGGTCCTCCCTATTATTTTTTAGACTCCCCATAGATTCAATGTCTCCAAAATACAGTATCATTTTCAAAGAAACTTAAAATATGGGAAATACACTACAATTCTGAGTAATTATTTTGTTTCCACTATATCATCCCAGAGTTTGGATCGTGATGGCAACTTCCTTCTAAGCTATTTTCCATATGAATAAGTGTTGTAAACTTACGTTATTGTAGAATATTACTGAGAAACTTTGCCTCTTAAGAATTCTCAGAGAAAAGCTCAGGGAAAAAGACCTTTTCCAGCATACCTGAGGTTGCCAAGTTGTTTTCCAGGTACATGATTACAGGACATGGAACAATTAACTCACAGAATACACGGCTTGCTATTTTGTGGGATGTATTAAGATGGCATAGATATTATTAGAATTCTTGCTCTGTGTTGGGGGTTAGAAAGAAGAAGTATTTCTTGAATAAGTTAACAGAACAGTTATATCAGTGTCAACGAAGTCAGCATAAGCTCTCCAGCAACACCTAGGCATGGTCTCCTGGCATGCTCTATTAGCTGGCCCATCATGGGGTTCAATGCTTAGCCAAGGCTCAGAGGCCATTCTCTGTACAGATCATTTAACCTGGCTCCATTTAATGGTTGTCACAGCATCCCTCAGCTCAACCAATTGTTCTGAAAATACACACTGTCAGTCAAATGGAAAAAACTGCAAGCTCCATTCTAGCTCCATACAAAGAAAATTTGTACATGGTATTTACAATAGTTCAGGAGTCACCCTAATATGACAGTCTTTTCTTAAAAAACGGATCTCCATGTTTAGGGTGAATTAAGTAACTCACACTAAACTGATTATGTACATGATGTCACAATGGTTTTGTATTTTTAGCAAAAAAAAAAAAAAAAAGAGTCAATAAAACCCATCTTGGAATATGAACTGTATGAAGGCAGAGACTTTATATATTAACTCCTACCCCAATACCAAGGCCATCACTCTACATATAACAGGCACTTATTAAATATTTAAAATTTGTGAATATATATTTTTTAAATAATAATGTTACTCAGCTTGTGCCCTGACTTTCCCATTTTCCAAAAATATCACCATGGACAGATTAGTTACTTAATTGCTCTAAACCCTGATTTCTTCAGCTATAAAATTAAGACAATTACAACTACCATCTCAAGAAAATAAAATGATATTAAGTTTATAGAGATGTTTTATGAATTTAAAAACATAACACAACATGCATTATAAGTACTACTGGGCACATGTGAAGTCTTAAATAAGTTTCTTTCCTTAGAGTCAAGAAAAATTCCAAGGTAAAGGAAGAATTAGGAAAAAGGGTTCATAAAGGTCATAGAAGCTGAACCAAACATCAATATATGGAGTTAAATAAGAAAAAAAAAAAAAAGAGGGCTTCCCTCGTGGCACAGTGGTTTAGAATCCATCCACCAATTCAGGGGACACGGGTTTGAGCCCTGGTCCAGGAAGATCCCACATGCCGTGGAGTAACTAAGTCTGTGCACCACAACTACTGAGCCTGCGCTCTAAAGCCCGTGAGCCACAACTACTGAGCCACCGTGCCACAACTACTGAAGCCCACGTGCCTAGAGCCCGTGCTCTGCAACAAGAGTAGCCACTGCAGTAAGAAGCCCGTGCACCCCAATGAAGAGTAGCCCCCGCTCGCCACAACTAGAGAAAGCCCATGTGCAGCAACAAAGACCCAATGCAGTCAAAAACAAATGATAATAAATAAATTAAATATTTTTAAAAGTCTTATCTATAAAAAAAAGAGCTGATACCATTTGTTAAAGAAAAACAATTTCAAAGGAGTCACATGGATTATTATTATAGATTAACTTAATAAGAGACAAGGACATACAGGAGTGGAGAAGGATGAGTAATCCTTTCAACAGGGAAAGAAAAATAGAAATTAGCTTGATTTCCCAGAAATAATGTTGTCAGAAAGGCAGAAAGAAATATTGCTGTCAGAAAGACAGCACAAATAGGAAGCCTGAGCTACAGTGGCTCTGCGTCACAGGGGCAGCCATTTTTAAAAGTCCCTATCCATGACATTGATATCTCATATTTGTTCAAGAAACAAAGCCTCTGAACAGTAATATACAGAAAGACATTCCAAGCCAAATTTATCATTTAGGATGGAAAACATCAATTAAAATGCCTATTTGTCTTTCAAGGAAAATTGTATAGGCTTAAAGTCAAAGCAAAATATTTCTCAGAACGTCTCTGGGTTACCATGTGATTTCCCGTAACTCATTTTCAATGATAGACATATAATTAAAAAAGAAAAAAGATGTAGCAGATGAAAGAATGAGTGGGAGAGCTGTTGTAATGTGTTTTAAAATGCCCCTCCTGCTCTGAGCAGGTTGAGGTAATGCAGTCATACACAGTACACTAGCTTCATTTAGAATCCTGGAACCTCAGTGATACATTTCAGAAAACATATCACTCACCGCAAAACTGCCAAAACACTTAGCCGGGGTGGTGACAAGACCCGGCCATCTCAGTCAACCAAAGTCCTAGCTATCATTCCTTAAAATCTTAATTTATTTCAGTGCTTTGTGGCAACCTAGCTCATCCTTTAAAACACATGCAATTTTGCATTACTCATTATTTTCAAAAGGAGATTTAATTTACCTCCAAATGTTATCCAGAATGTCTAAATGTTCATGTTCCATAGACATTGGCTGTCTCCTATAGATACAATCCATCACCAGTTATTCAATAAACAGCATGACCGATACTACAGAAATATAAATTCCCAAGATTTCTTTTTCTTACATAAACCATTCAGTGGCAGACACCATACAGGCAACTGGGCTATTAAAGTTATATTTAATAGGTTAATCACTTAACTGCTAACTAAATAAAACTTATGAGAGAGTGTAAAATGCACATGGAAATTTTAATTATAATTCACACTTACTTTTCCATCTACATGTATTTATTGAACATCTATTACACACAAGGAATGGTACTAAGTTCTGTGAGGGATATAAAAAGAGAAGTCCAATAAGATCTCTGCTCTCAAACTCCTTAGAGTCTAATTAGGGGCCCAAGACATAAATACAAAACATTAAAGAACAATACAAGAGTTAAACGAGGCCAAAGTAATCAACATTAAAAAAAATGCCAAACTCATTTCTCACAGCAGTTAAATTTCTCTCAACACTTGCAGGTAGACAAATGACTTGACTCTTCAGCAGAACTACCTGTGTGAATAATAATGAACAGAAGCAACATTCTGGAGGGCTTACTATAGGTAGAGCATTTGTAAGCCCTTTACCCATTATTTTATTTAATCTTCAGAAAAGCCACTAAAATGTAACAAAAATCTTAAAGAGCGAGGCATGATTCAGGTTTAAAACTAGATACTGCAATAAACACCACTCATGTAAAATTCACATATTTTTAACTACTCCACAGTCAGAATCATAAAAACTGCAAAATTTATCAAAAAGAATGGTATGATCATGACATAAAAAAATGAATAAACCAAAGAAATCCAGTAGCTTTAAGCCTCAATTTCTGAAACCAGTCACTTTTCCAATATCATTCTTCAGGCTGACCCTAAATCATTCATGCTTCACCTGGATAATAACAAACATTATTCAGCTTTCTTCACTTTTAATTTTTCTCTATTGTCAATTTAACTGTAATATATTGTTATAACCTAGTCATTATTTAAGTGACTTCTTTGATTAGGAGTTCAGGGAGGCCTGGCATAATTCCCATTTCAGAAAAGTGTAGTACATGTGCTATAGTTAGTTTAAACTGATGGTCAAAATCATTTCAATAAAGAGAAATTTTCCCTTCCATTTTTACTCAATCATTGCATATTTTGTGTTTACCTGAAAATTTTGACTACCGTATCTAGTAGGGAAAGTACAAGAAAAAGTGAAGATTTGCTTAAAAAGGAAAAATAACCATAAAAATTGCTCTATTTCAGCATCTTTTATAAAGCAACACTTTGAAATACACACACACACACACACACGCATACACACACACACACACACACACACAGAGAAAGCCCATATCACCTCTATCATCAGGTCCTGTCAATTTTATCTCTTACAGATCTTTTGAATCCCTTCTCTTCCTTCCATGCCCACCTGCAAGCAGGCACACGTGACTTCTATCTCTTGTCTGGGCTTCCCCAGTAAGTTCCTGCTGGGACTCCCCTACGCTAACCTAACCACCCCTGACACCTTTCCATCTCCGCCCTACACCCACCACCCAAACCAGCTCCAGTCAATTCTCCTCAAGGCAGCCAGAGGGATGTTTCAAAAGGCAAGGCAAAAACCCAGTTCAGTCACCTACCTGCTTCACGTCTTTCAATCCTTCCCACCATTTTTAGGATCAAGATAAATTCTTGACATAGACTATAAGGACCTGTGTTGTCGGCTTCCTACCAACCCCCCCAGCCTCCACTCCCCCTACTGACATTGCTCACCAGCTCACTATACTCCATCTCTCCTCCTATTTCCATTCCTTACCTATCCACTTACTCAACTTACAGATCTCATTAGGCATCTTCCTTGAGGAAATTTTCCCTGACACCTCAACTATTTCAAATCCCCTTATTCCAAGCTCTCCCAGAATCTCCCCTTCAGAGCCCTTCTCACAGTTGCAATTTCATGTGTTTATTGATAAGCTAATGTTGTCTTTCCTTCTAGACTACCAGCTTCAAGAGGGCAGAGGCAAATGTTGGCTTTGTTCAACATTCTATCCCCAGGACTTGGCAAAAAGGTCTGGAACTCAGAAAATTCTCTCTGGAAAATTTTTGAATGAACACATGAATTCAGATAACCTAATCTCATGTCTTAACCTATCCATCCACCACCAACCTGTCTTAAATTTGTGAACTCTTACTATAAAGTTGTTTTTACAGTCAAGGAAAACTAGGCTCCATTCTTTTTTCTTTTTAATACATCTTTTTTGGAGTATAATTGCTTCACAATACTGTGTTAGTTTCTGTTGTACAGCAAAGTGAATCAGCCATATGCATACATATATCCCCATACCCCCTCCCTCTTGTGTCTCCCTCCCACCCTCCCTATCCTACCCCCTAGGTCATTGCAAAGCACCAAGGTGATCTCCCTGTGCTATGCTGCTGCTTCCCACTAGCTAGCTATTTTACATTTGGTAGCGTATATATGTCAATGCTACTCTCACTTCACCCTAGCCATGGCAATCAGAAAAGAAAAAGAAATAAAAGGAATACAAATTGGAAAAGAAGTAAAACTGTCACTGTTTGCAGATGACATGATACTACACATAGAAAATCCTAACGATGCCACCAGAAAACTACTAGAACTAATCAATGAATTTGGTAAGGTTGCCGGATACAAAATTAATGCACAGATCTCTGGCATTCCTATACATTAGCAACAAAAAATCAGAAAGAGAAATTAAGGAAACAATCCCATGTATCATCGCAACAAAAAGAATACCTAGGATTAAACCTACCTAAGGAGGCGAAAGACTTGTACTCAGAAAACTACAAAACACTGATGAAAGAAATCAAAGATGACATAGGCTCCATTCTAATATACACAGAAATCTTTCTCTCTGGTTCTAAATCTCCTCAAATATAATACTTTAAGGTTTTGGTTAAGAAGGCTTGCCATCTTACTTTTTGTTTTCTATTTAAAAAAAAACAAATGTTTGACACAAACATGACTGAAAACTTGATGTTACTCTTTTTGTAAAATTAATTTAGGGAAGGAAAAAGCATCTTTTCAATGTCTATTTTCTGTTTGCTTCTGTTACTCAACTTCAATATTTACTCTAAAATAGCTAACCCTAACCCTAACCTTGCAATGAATGCTCAAATTTAAAGAAATATAAGAGGTGGAATAGGTCTGAGATTTAAATTTATTAAATATGCCACATATGAGGTACATATGATTCCAATACTAAAAAGGGATTCCACGTCATTCTTTGTTCTTCTGCAAACAACAGTAAGTATGTAGGATCAAGAATAAAATATTATTGGGGCACACAGGGCCCAAAAGTGACTTGTAATCCTGAAGTTTATTTCCATCCCATCCTGACATGGGACCACACACTAGCAAGTGTATATATATTTGGTGTTTTAGCATTGATGAAGAGCATTAAAATGCATTACAAAAAAGTTAAATTAATCCAGATGACTAGGAGAGGTGTTGACTCCAAGATAGGCTATTTGCATTAAAAACAAATAATTTTCCTGGTATAAATCTAGTCTCTTCCTTGGATGAACCTTGGTCCTCTCAATCACTATTTTCTCCTTCTGGCTTGGAGCTACTTTTTTCTTCCCTGTTACCTCTCTCTCGTGATAGCTTTCTTTGTGTCATCACAAAGCTCTTCTTATGCATTACCTCTTAGACAACTGCTCTTTAAAATTTTTTTGTTTGGTAGATTCAGGAGATGATCTTTTAAAAGATTACATTTATTCTCCCCTATATATTGTAAAATATACAAAATTGCTAAGACTTCCTACAGAGAAACACAGAAATCTATGACTCATAGTTTATACTGTCACTCAAATCCATTAATCCCTGAATATTATGACTGAAGCTTTGGTAGCATTTTACATCATTGTAAAGGCACATCTCTGTTGCATCCTTCATTCCTGTCAATATCACATCACCATACATTTTTTCTCTAAAAAAATTTTACATTTTATTCTTTGCCTAGAATATTCTAACTTGCTTTTCCTCCAACTCTCTCCTTGGTTAAATCATCTAAACATGCTTTTCTGAAAAAGGGGAAAGTAGACAAGAGGAATTCCTATGATTTGGAGACGTTCCTTATTAAAAATATACACACTTCCTCTAAAAGAAATATAAAAGTTGAATTCTTGGGCTTTCCTGGTGGCGCAGTGGTTGAGAGTCCGCCTGCCGATGCAGGGGACACGGGTTCATGCCCCGGTCCGGGAAGATCCCACATGCCGCGGAGCGGCTGGGCCCGTGAGCCATGGCCGCTGAGCCTGCGCATCCGGAGCCTGTGCTCCGCAACGGGAGAGGCCACAACAGTGAGAGGCCCGCTTACCGCAAAAAAAAAAAAAAAAAAAAAAAGTTGAATTCTTGAGTATGAAAGATGCAGTAATAAAATAGAGAGGTGTAATATATCATATTTGACAATGATTGAAATAGAAAACAACACTAGAAGTCCCTACTGACAAAGATCTAACTTGAAACAAGTCAATTAAGATATACTCTCATAGGATGGAGTTAGTAGGTGAATGTTTGGGAGAGTTCTGCCCATGATTATGGAAATCATACCTGTAATGTGAGGATATATTTTTCTTTCTTTTCAACACCAAGAGCATTGTGTGTATGTGGTGGGAATTGGGTGAAGTGGGGTAGGATGGGGAAGCGGTTGTGGGCTCTGATAATTTCGTAGACAATTTAAAATGAATTTGTGACAAAACTGTGGAGTGTCCATTACTTCAGCATATATTAAATGTTGAGGTTTTCAAATGTTATACTTTTTCTAAGCCTTTATACTGAAGATTCTTCTAGTTCCTTTTTATTTGTATTAAAGATGATCTTATCACATTAGGGACCATTAATCTACAAATGAAATCAAATTATGTTTTCTTAAACTTTTGCACATTAACAGATATAAGGTGGTATAATTTTTGTTATTTTGTTTTCCATGCACATAGAATTATCTATTAAGTTAAGGTTTGGGGGTCAAAAGGTACAAACTTCCAGTTATAAATCAGTCGTGGGGATGTAACGTACAGCATGGTGACTATTGTTGATAATACCATTTTGAATATTTGAAAGTGGCTAAGAGAGTAGATCTTAAAAGTTCTCATCACAAGAAAAACACTAACTATCTATGGTGATGGATGTTAACTAGACTTATTGTAGCGATCATTTTGCAATATACACGAATATCGAATCATGATGTACATTTGAAACTAATATGATATTATGTTAATTCACCCCAATTAAACTATGTATTTTAAAAAGTGAAGGTTTATCTTTTTAACATAATATTTTCATTCTATTTCTTACTATCTTCACAAAAATATATTTTTTCACAGCTGCCCATACAGTTTCAAATTTACTTTCTGTAGGAAATGCTTCCAATGTGAATTACCTCTTCATTTGTGCATACTCTGTTGATTTTAATAATCTGGGTTATAAGTACTTATGGTCATTTATGTATTGTTTGACAAGCATTATTTCATGTGTATGTCCTGAATCCTCAACTAGAATGTAAACTTGCAGGGAAATAAAATTAAATGTTCAAAGAAAAATTTATAGGCTGTAATGTCAAAAAAAAAAATCAAATTCAAATCCTACTTCCATCACTTCCTGTTAGCTTGACCATAGACAATTCATTTAATCTTCCTAAACCTTAATTTCCTATTTGTAAAATGCAGAAACCAACAGCACCTATCCTAGCTCCTAGCCTGGTTATTGGGATCACATTATTTAATGTATAGATTTAGCTCAATAGCTGGCACACATTAACTCAATAAGTATTGTTATTATTAAATGCCTCAAAATAAAACACCTATTTCCTTGGTTCTTCTATATTCATACATACATACTCATCTATTATAGTATTTACTATACAGTGGGTTCCTAGTATACGTAGTTTTGAATGACTAGAGATTATTTATTATTTGTTACTTATTTATTATTTATTACTATTGTTATTACCAATATTATTATTGGCAGTGTAATTCTTGTGAACATAGAATTTGCACTAAAATAATCATCTGATTGTAAAAAAGTTTTGACTTTCTGTATTTTATTATCTACATCTGGAAAAAAATAATCTTTTATAAAAGTATTTGCTTTCTGTATTTTGAGGGTTATTAAGAGTAATTACTTTGACTTATTCGTAGGATAAAAATTGAATAAATGCTGGAGGCATGAGATGGTAAACTCTGGGTAAAGAATTCCCAGGGCCTGGTTTGGGTTTTTAGTTCGCCAGTACACAGGGTTTACAATGGTGTCAGGAGAATGAAATACTTGTGGTATCCCTAAGTTTAGGGGATCAAAGTTCAGCTCTAAAGGACAAAACCACATGGAATTGATCCAGACAGTATCATCAGAAGCAAATGAGAATTGCTATGTCATTAGACTATACTGAGAAGTTGGACTCACTTTCCTTCTTTCTGTTTAATAGTCTTAGGATGAAACAGGGAAATTACTGAAGTTTCAGATACTCATTTGGGTGTGGAGCAAACTTCCTGGAATGAAGAACCAGGAGGGAGACTCAGAGAAAAGGCTTCTCACAAATGCTTCCTGCTCAAACTTGTTTCAGACAGACTGAACATTTTACAAGAACAGGTTTCTTATTATGTTCCTTTTAGCCTCCTGGACTGAAATCAGCTGGCTGAGAACGTTTAGAAAAGTATCAAGCCTTTTCAAACCTAAAGCAAAAAGAGTTTTATTGAAAGCTTTTTTTTTTTAATCCTACCCATATATCTGTATCTTTCTTCATAACAAGTGTATGCATATTTCAGATGCTTTCTTAATTTACAGTCTCCAAAAATATGGGTAAGTTAAATCAAATGTCAAATTCTAACAACTGTTACAAATAAACAGGCTTACAAAAGCTTCCCTGGACATGCTGATGGCAAGATTTAACCCACTACTGAGAATTAGTGAAAAATGTTTTACAGAGCTGTGTGTTTTAGAGGAAAGTTCCCCAGATTTTCTTGGGGAACTAAAGAATTTCCAGGAGTAGGCAATGAAGTCAATCCTTGCTGTATTAATTTTCTCTCAATACTTCTAAAAACTTTTATTTGAGAAAAATTTCAAAGAAAGAAAAAATGAGTTTACCTGTTCAAAATCAAGAATATATGACAACATCCTACTTCAAGAACATCTCCATGACTCCACAAACTTTAAAACTAGACTAAATTTCTCAGAGAGAGTCCATAACTAGAAATTCCTAAGAAGCATCTAGAAATTATTGGCAATTAGAATGTATTTTTATCAGCAAAGCCTCTAGGCCTTTGTACTTTCTGTTCCATGTACCTGGATTGTTCTTTCCATACATAGCTTATCCCTTAATTTCACTTTACTCTCAACCTATAACCCCTGTCCTTCAGGCTCTCCTAATTTACAGCACCCTATTTCTTGAACAGAATCCCCATTCTTGAGTCATTCTTTTTTCACTGTTACCTTGTTTGTGTTTGCCACACCATTTTTATCCCTACCCACTTATATTATTTACATCTTCCAAACAGTATCTTCTGCTCAGTACTATGTAATAATCTAACTGGGAAAAGACTTTGAAAAATAGATACATGTATATGTATAACTGAATCACTTTACTGTATACCTGAAACTAGTATACAATTGTTAATCAACTATACTCCAATATAAAATAAAAAAATTTAAAAAAATTAAGTCTTTGACATCCTTAGATTTGATATGAAATTTAAAATTTTTGCACATTCCCTAAAGGTTTATGGTATGTGCTAATTTCTAGTTTTCCTGAGTTTTGAACCTGAGTCTTCAGCAAGTCACTTAGATAACCACAATTTCTCAACAGACGTTATTGCTTTCCACTAACAATTGTTTACAGAGTATATTGTGTTACCAAATTGGGGGATTTTTAATGTTTCAGCATGTATCTCTTATCAAGTGTCCATTGCATTTATTGCAATTCTATTTTGTACATTAAATTCCTAGTACAGGCATCAAAACTTCGGGGCCTTTTATAAAGAGCTGTACATTTTACCTGAACAGTGGGACACCACAGATGGGTTGTGAAATAATTGACTATAGTTGCAACTCCTTGGGAGAGTGGGATTGAGGGCAAGAGGAGAAATAAATGATATATACCTTAGTATTGCATAAAAATTATCAAGGTGCCTAAACAGAAGAAAATAGAATATAATTGAATTTAACTCTCCCAAGCAATATGAACCAAGTGTTTGTTAAATTGTTTTGAGGCAAAAAGTGTTGAGAGTGAAACATCTTCTGGTAATTTGTAAAAGAGGTAGGATTGACCCATAGGCTACTGTAAAGAAATGTATGAAACAAAGCGAAGCTTTTGCTGCCACTAGCAAAAAATTAATTAATTAATTTAAAAAATCATCAAAAGCTAATCACCCAGTGCCCAGATCTTGGCTTCTAATACATTCTCCAATAAAAGGAACCCGGGTTACATGAAGAAATAACTGATGCTAGGGCTGGGTCTGGGAGTGTACAAGGCAAGTCAGAGCAACGTGCAGTGCTAGAAAATAAGGAAGCACTCAAAAAACGAAGGGATGGAGCATGTCAAAGGGACACAGGAACCAGGCGGAAAGATCTCAATGGCCAAAACTGAATAATTTTAACCAAATAACAAAATAATGTAGTATTGGATTATAACCCAAACTATAAAATAAATGTCCATGAGTTCAGACTGTTATAAATAAATGATTGAATAAATATATAAATAAATAAATTAGGGAGCAAAGACAAATCTCAGTTACAGAAGAATCCAAATAATCTACATTAATATTCCCCACAAGTAGGGTACCTGAGCTCCCCATTCCTTGAATGTTAGCCACACTTAGTGACTTGATTTTACAGAATATGGAAAGGTGGAGGAAAACACTAAGTTTATAGTAGAGAAACTTGACAAACACCATCTAAGTCAGATGATCAAGGTCAACATCAACAATGATAAGTCAGGTTGACAGTATGGACCCTTAAGTTGCTGTGATGAGAAGAGCACGGCACCTCTATGGTCTCCCTCTCGGAAACACGTATCTCCAGATTTATCATGAGAAAAACATTAGACAAATCCCAAATGAGGGACATTCTACAAAATACCCAACCAGTACTCCTCAAAACTGTCAAGGTCATCAGAAACGAAGTCTGAGAAGCTGTCACAGCCAAGAGGAGACCAAGGAGGCATGATGATTAAGTGTAATATAGTAGCCTGGATGAGATATTGAAACAGGCAAAAAAAGGACATTAGAGAAAAACTCCTGAAACCTGAATTAAGTGTGAAGTTTAGTTAATAGTAATGTACCAGTGTTGGTTTCTTGGTTGTGACAACTGTACCGTAGAAATGTAAGATTTAACAATGGGGTAAACTGGGTGTGGAAATTTCCATACTATCTTTGCAGATTTGCTGTAAATCTAAAAGTATTTAAAGATTTTAAAATGTTTACATTAACCTATACTATCCCAGTTACATGAAGGAATACATTAGGAATACTTACAACTAAAATATTTCTATCCCTTGGGGACCAAGAGTAATATTAATGATAGGAATAATAATAACTATCATTTATTGAGCACTTACAGAATTCCAGCACCATGCTAAGGAAAACACATATTATTAACTCATTTTAATCCATGCAGCAAGCCCATGAGCTAGATACTCATACCACTACCCCTCTTTTACATATGAGGAAACAGGCAAAGGGAGGTATACCAGGGATGGATGGCTAAGGTGCTGAGTGTTGCTAAGCAGGAAGAGGGCTGCTCAAACAATAAAAGTTGCACATATGACATATCTCAGATTAGACATCCATACTGAAATATTAAAGGGATTATTTCACACAGAGGGTGCTGATTAGAAAATTATAATAGGATGAATTATTCCTGACAGGGAAAAAAGAATATAATCAGATTTCTTACCCTGAGCTATGGGTAGACTGCAACTGTAGAACAGAAGAATAGTATACAATTCTGGAATGGGCATATGGTGATATATTCAATCCTAGGGATCTAAGGAGTCAGTACTTACAGATGAACCAGGATTCATATAAGCCAGCTTTTACTTATGAATGTTGATTATATGCCAAAGATATGGAAATAGATGCAATAAGAGGGCTAGCCAGCCAAGAGCTGTACTCCTTTCTGGAATGGTGGTTCGAAAACCCAAATTTCTCTAAAATCTTATGAAAAAGCCTGAAAATTAGGAGAATTACCAGTCACTTTAGATCATGTTTTTTCAAGGACTTTCCTGTTGGGGAAGAAAAGGGAATCTAACAGAGCTAAGAGCCAGAAGAAACAGGGAAGAGAGAAGACGACAGACACCCAGACCTGCAAGCGATCCATGGTCAGTAAGCTGAACGGGGGAGTTCAGATGAAACCAACCACAAGGTCAACAGCACTCGTTCTGGGGACAAACAACCTGGGACCTGGCAGGGAACAGTGGACTTGGGTTGCTCCCTTATTCACTCTGATGAAAGGTTGTCCCTGAAGGTGTAGTGAGAAGGAAACAAAGCAGTACCAGGCTTCTGTTGTTTACTTAACTATAGATTAAAATAACCGTGTCTGGTTCCGATTGTGGAGAATGCTACATTGTTAACTCCAGCACCTAAAAGGTGGTCCCACACATACTACTCCCTCCATAAATATTTGTTTACTGAATAATTCCCAACAAATTAGTTTTTGTTCATTAAATTCCAAGTTTATTAACACCATCTAATTATATACTGAGTGCATTCTATCTGAGAAATAAGCTCAAGATCCTAATTCACAGAGCAGGAAAAAGAAAATGAAAAGAGGTAAACTGTGCAATTTTTCAAATCTATTCACAAGTCATTTCTAGATTAGTGTCTATCCATTAATTAGGTCCTGACATTCTGAGAATAACTAATACATATTCATTGTTCAAAAAAATATTATTGATCACTTGTGTCAAATTTGTACCTGGCTCTGGGGATACAGAGTTGAATGGCCAACAGTACTTTCCTATAAAAAACTCAGCATCTAGAAGAAGAATAGTAATAATGATAGCTAACATTTATCAGACATTTATCAGTGTGTTCAGCAATGTTTGAAACAGGTTACACATATTAATTTAATCTTCCCAGTAAATTTATAAAATGAGAATATTAATATGTTTGGCATGGTCAAAAATAACAACAATAACAAAACTATAAAAAGAAAAGAAACAGGGTACAGAAACTGGAGGTACACATACTAGCTAGGAATCTACTGAAATAGTGAAGCCTTCCAAGAAAAATATGAGTGTTAATTTTTCGTGTGACACAACACAAATGACAGTGAGTATGAATAAAACAGAATGGATATGTGAAACATGTTATCAAGGTCAAATTCACAGTGTTCAGTGACAAATTAGATTTCTATTCATTCATTTATCCAAGGAATAATTGAGCACCTACTATGTTTTTGGCATGGCTCTAGACACGACAATGGACAAGACAAAGTCTTTGCCTTATAATGCTTTATGATGCATTCCAGTGGAGGAAACAGAAAATAAACAAGTAAATTTACAACATGTTAGGTAATTATAAATGCAATGAAGAAACAGAGAGCAGGACAAGGTATGCTAATGGGGTGAGTAGGTGAGTTAATGAGAGAGAAGGGGAGGGTGGTAAACAGAATAATGGTTCCCCATAATGTCCTAGTTTTAAACCCCAGAACCTGTGAATGTGTCATGTCATAAAACAAAGGAGAATTAAGTTTGTACATGGAATTAAGGGGCCAATGAGTGGACAGTAAAATAAGGAGATTACCCTAGATTATCCGGGCAAGTCCCCTAGATTATCTGGGCAAGTCTGATGTAATCACAAGGGTCCTTAAAAGTGAAAGAGGAAATCAGAAAAAAAAAAAAAGAGAGAGAGAGATGGCAGTCTAAGAGGGACTTGGCTTGATGTGGCTGACTCTGAAAGTGGAGGAAAGGCCACGAACTGAGGAAAGTGTGTGTCCTCCAGCTCTAGGTGGCAAGGACACTGATTCTTCCCTAGAGCCTCCAGAAAGGAACACAGCCCTGCCGACACCTTAGTTTTAGCCAAGTAAGATCTGCAGCAGACTTCTGACCTCCAGAACTGTAAGATAATAAAATGGTATTGTTTAAGCCACTAAGTTTACGGTGCTCTGTTACAGCATCAACAGGAAACATACACAGAGAGGGAGCTCCATCATTGGATGATCACTTGAGTGACAAGTGGTAGTGCCAGTGACAAGTGGAAGAAACAAAAGGAAGCAGAGTTTTCTTTTTTGTCATTCAGAGTAGGTATTTGAGAAAAAACGATGAATTCAATATTGAAATTCTTAAAAGTGAAGGCACCAGTAAGGACAACCAGATGGAAATGTTAAGAATATAGTTGAATAGAAATGTCAAGAAAAAATTATGAAAGTAGATTAGGGAGTTTTGCCTTGTTTTTAGTCAATTTGCAAGTGGTAGTAGAATTCATAAACAAGGATGAGATTGTCCAGGGAGTGTTTGTAGCAGCATGAGAAGTAAGGATTTCCTAGCACAGAGACCTTGAGAATGCTCACTTAGAAAGAAGTTGGGGAAAGAGTGACTTGCAGAGGAGACTCTATCTCTAGATGTATCTAACTCCACCTCTGATCTCATTCCTGAGTCCACACCCACATTTACAACAGCTTATGGGACACCTCCAGTTGAATGTTGCATAAGTCCATCAAGTCTGTTGTGTCCAAAATGAATCTTCCTCACATACCTGACCTTCCTGCTGTGTCCTTACTTTCAGCAAAGGATACCTTCAGGAACTTAGTTATCCAAGGTAGAAATCCAAAGATTGAACAGTGACTATCCCTCTCTTTCACTAGTCTCTTCATAAAATCCTTTATCAAGTTCTATTGATTCAACCTCCTCATGCCTCTCAAATTCCTCTACTTCTCCCCACCCCCACTGCTATTTCCCACTAACATCTGTCAGCAAGACTACAACATTAGCCTGTCACGGGCTTTCTTGCCCCTCCCCACTCCATTCCTGCTCTATTTCCAGCATGCCATTCAAAATGCAATAGTGCTCATGTATTGCCCTGCCAAAAACCCTTCAACGGTTTTCTGTATTCTCAAGATAAAATATAATGCCCTTAGCATGGCAAAAATTCCCTGAATGACCTCACTCTTGACCAGGCTCCCGATTTCAATATCTCTCCTAAGTCACATGAAAAATTTGCCTTTTCCTAATATGCCATCTGTTTTCTCATGTGTCACATTCTTTGCACATGCTGCTCCCTCTACCTTTAAAAAAAACCCACCCTTCTCCACGTGAATAACTTATCCTGGTCCTTTAAGACTCGGCTTATATAGTACCTCTTTCAGAAATCTTTCCCAGACATCTCCAAAGTTTACTGAGGAGTTCCTTCAATGTGAACCCTTATGCAGAAAAGAGATTTATTAAGTTTATGGGGTAGGTGACAGAAATGATTAAAGACTGAGAAAGTGAGCTTATGAGAAAAAGACAAAGACAGGGGCGCTCTAGGGTCTAGTAGCAAAAACTCCCAACGCTACTGTCAGGATGCCACCACTGGACCACATTTACACAAAGCTTGCGTTTCATGCTTGTGTCATTCACTCATGAATCAAAGTCCCAGGAGACTGTCTGATCGGCCTGGCTTGAGTCTCATGATGAACACTTAGCTGGGAAGGCATACTGATATACATTTTTACCATCACACATGGGGAGAAGGTAATTCACCACATTGATATCAAGGTGCTGCTGCCAAAGAAGGAGAATCCAAAACAACAATAAACATCCACTACAGCATTAAACCAAGTATGAGAGTCACTGGATTTGTAGAGTCAGAAATATACTTTTTCTCTAAAATGTGGTGACACATTGGAGAAAATCAGGATGGACTTTGAGCTGTCTTGTTTTCAAAGAAAGTTGGTATTTCATTATAAGAATGTCCTAATAAGTCAGCTATTCATTAAAATGTGCTGCAGGCTAAAATCAGGTCCATTTCTTTTGTTATCTAAAAGATATAGGAAACTCAAAAAAGACATCTTGTACTAAAGAAATGTGGTATTCCTTTTGAGTTATATCATGGGTAAGGAAATTTCTAGGACAGACTAATATCTTATGTGTAGTCCTAGATCTCATGAGAGTAAGCAAAGGGCTACACTGCTTTTCCTGAGAAGTAATAAGCATCTTTCTGTTACCTCTTATTTTTCTTAGGAGCCTCATGAAGTCACATGGCATAGACCACTGTAGCACAGACACACTCTCGAATGCAGCAGACATTCGCCAGGCATGCCTAAGAATTTCCCTTCAGTTCCTGTTCCTGGCATCCTCTATATGTCACAGGCATTTAGTTATATTTCTTTTTCAATCAGGACATGATCTTCACATTTGCAAAAAAGGATAGAGCATGCAAAAACACACCTTGATGCAGAAGCAGACCTTGGGGTATGCCCATCCTACAGTAGACAGGCCTCCTCTCTGGAATCTCTTGGAAAGATCACTTGAAAGAAGCTTCAGTGAGAGGCACGCTCAGTGCAGCTCCAAAGTCTTAAACCTAAACCTTGGGATGCAGAACATCCATGTTTTCTGTAAGTAGGATACTGGGTGTCTAGACAGCACATGTGACTTCTTCAATGTTTCCATTTTTCTGCCACCAAGTTCATTGGCATTCATTTTTTACTCTCATCTACTGATGGATATTAACAGAAGCAGAATGGCATACAGTTGGATATTCCATTAACAGAAAGAAGTGCTTTTTTTTTTAAAAAAAAAAAAAAGTGGCATCAACTTCCAGAGGAAAAAACTATTAGAGAAAGACAGTGTTCTTATCCCAATTTCTCTGCTAACTGACAACGTTACCTAGTGCAAACTAACTTTTCTGTGTTTCTAGTTTATCTATTGTTCACAGTAATATTCGATGTGAGAGTTCAATAAGATAATTTATGTAAAAGTAGTTTAGAAAAGAAAAAAGCAAACTATTATAACCAAAATCAGAACAGACCAGTGCTGTGACAAATTCACTATTTTACTCCAAAATTATAATTCCCATCTGATAATAATGCTACTTTCAGATTCAGAAACTAAAGAAGAGCTCCATTTCTTCCCACTGTTATATGATGCAGTTACTTCCCAGTTGTTCCAAACAAGTTATTCTCTCTAGTTTTGCAGATTACCTATTTGCTGGTAACTAATAAACGGCTTTTTGGCCAATGAGTGTTTTGGTTATTGTTTTCTTCCAAAAGAGGAAAAGTAAAATTGGAAAAATTCACTGAATTACATTACAATTTCTGGCAGATTTTCTTTCTTTTATTGTTTAACCATCAAATCACCAACTCTTTAAAGAAAATTGGACATGATATGAACCAAGTCAAGTTAATATAAATATTGACTGTTCATGGGCACATACACGTTGAATCTACAAATTATTTTTAATTGATTCTGGAAGCACTTTTTGAAGTTCAATAAATGCTTCAGAAATCAGTTGGAAGGCCACAAATGGTAATAGTATTTAGCTCATTTCAATGCAAGTAGTCTCATTAATATGTCAGCTGCTAAAAATGTATGAGCCCAGCCATGTCCTCTGCCTGCCTCAAGGTAAGAAACCCTACTTGCACAGTTTTGCTTTGAAAAATCGTCCTTGTTTAAATTGTTAACAGTTGCTCTAGTGGTGGCCCATGGCAAGAAATTCAACCCTCTCTCCCTCCTTCCTATATGAACATTTCCAAACCCTTCAGCTAGCTTTTATATTGCCAATGCAAAACAACTTTTCTGATTGCCTTTGAAACTGCTTTAACCAGCTTGAGAGATAGACATCCTCCTCAGTGCAGAAAATGCAAAACTTAAATCTAAATTTAAGAATGCAGAATATACATGACTTCTGCAAAATGATCTCAAAAGTCCCAAAAGTAATGAGCAACATTTGTCATAACATCAGAACAAATATCCAGTAAAACAATCACATGGCATTAACCAGGCAACTAGTTATCTTTAGATTTTAGATAATCTGCTGTATAAGAATTACATTAGATTATCTGCTCTATAAGAATTACATTAACTAAATAGAAACTTTTCAAATAATTCTTGTTCTCACAGTATGAGGTTTGCTTTAAAAAAAGTGGCTTCAAGGAGGGAGGGGTTTCATTTCTATATTAGTCACTTAAAACACTAGGATGTTTAGGAAAACATCATATAAAGTCTGCCTTGAATTAAAGCAATTTCAGTAAATAGAGCTCATACCAGAATTATAATTCACGGGAAGTATTTTCAAAAATTGTGACCAAATGGAACATAGAAACATGTGCTGTTATCACGTTAATTTTAAGTCTTTAGAACAGTTCATTCAGCACGACATTGATTGTTTATTTTGAGCCACTAGCTAAGCTCACATTCCAGAAATACTCAATCCAAATTAGGGAGAACAGCACAAATTGAAAGAAATAGTATCTTAATTATATTTAATATTTTAAGACTAAAATGCCAAGAAGGGTCTTCCCATTTCCCAGTTTTACTAGATAATAAATGCCACTGGTTAACATTTCAAAATACTATAAAAAACTGCTTTTGCTTTTTCTTGGAAACACCAACTGAGTACCTCTGAAACCTTCTTGGTAAGTTCTTTAAAAGCAATTAGTGACTTCTTTCTTTGTTGGAATGCGAGGTTTCACAGCAAGTTTTCAAGGCTCCTGCACCCACCATCTTTCTAATGCTTCAAATCCAAATGGCAAGTAGCCAAATGGCACAGAGCTGCTCAATGCAAAAAACAGGAATCTCTTAACATCTAGAAACCAGCTCTACCACTTCTGCTCCTGGTACCAAAGAATGAAAAGGAAGAGAAAGAGGAAACACGCAGGAGAAAATCTCTGTGACCTTGAGTTAGGCAAAGATTTCTTAGGTATTACACCAAAAGCAAGATCCATAAATAACAAATTGATAAATTGGACTTCATTGAAATTTAAAACACTACTAAGAGAGTGAGAAAGTATTTGCAAAATCTATGCAAAAATATATGGGTTTTTATGTTTTTATTTTTTCTTTGCTGTACGTGGGCCTCTCACTGTTGTAGCCTCTCCCATTGCGGAGCACAGGCTCCGGACGCGCAGGCTCAGCGGCCGTGGCTCACGGGCCCAGCCGCTCCGCGGCATGTGGGATCTTCCCAGACCGGGGCACGAACCCGTGTCCCCTGCATTGGCAGGCGGACTCTCAACCACTGTGCCACCAGGGAAGCCCCAAAAATATATGTTTGATGAAGAAGTTGTTTAAAGAATACATAAAGATCTTTAAAAACTCAAGGAAAAAAATTTTAATGGCAAAAGATTTGGACACCTCCCCAGAGAAGTCATGCAGATTGCAATAAACAGATGAAAAGATATTCAACATCATTAATCAATAAAGGAATGCAAGTTAAAGCCACAATGAGATAACACTGCACATCCACTGGAATGAATAAAATTTTAAAACTGGAACCCTCATGCACTGCTGATGGAAATGTAACATGGTACAACCACTTTGGAAAACAATGTGGCAGTTTCTTAAATTAATATACACCTATCATATGATTCAGCCATTCCACTTCTAGATTTTTACCTAAGAGAAATGAAAGCATCTGTCTACATAGAGACTTATATGTGAATGTTCATACAGCTCTATTTGTAATAGCCAAAAAACTGGAAGCAATCCAAACGTTATGAACACGTGAATGGATAAACAAGTGGTTCTTCAACCATTATGATAGAATACCACTCTGCAATACAAAAGAATGAGCTATTGACATATGGCAATGTAGATGAATCTCAAAGTAAGTGTAATGAGTGAAAGAAATTAACAAAAACAAAAAAGTGCATATTGTATGATTCTATTTATATGAAATTCTAGAATATTTAAAGTAATCTGTGGGTAACAAAAAGCAGATCAGTGGTTGCCCTGGCAAGAGGGAAAGGAATTACAAAGGAACACAAAGAAAGCTCTTGGAGGTTATGAGTACATTAATTATCTTAACTGTAGTGATAATTTTATGGATATAAACATATATACAAACTTATCAATTGTATGCTTTAAGTATGTGCAGTTTAATGTGTGTAACTTATACCTCAATAAAGCTGTATTTACAGGAAGGAAGGGAGGAAGGGAGGGAGGGAGGAAGGAAGGAAGGGAAGGAGGAAGGGAGGGAAGAAGGGAAGGAAGGAAGGAAGAGAAGGAGGAAGGAAGGGAGGGAGGAAGGGAGGGAGGAAGGGAGGAAGGAAGGGAGGGAGGGAGGGAAGAAGGGAAGGAAGGAAGGAAGAGAAGGAGGAAGGAAGAGAGGGAGGAAGGGAGGAAGGAAGGGAAGGAGGGATGGAGGAAGGGAGGAAGAAAAACACCCTCCAGAGACAATGTTAGGATACCATACAGTTGGAAATAAACCAAACTGTCTGCTCTTGGCACACACTGAACTTCCTTTCCCCCCTCGTAGTATCTGCAAATTTATGAACTATCAATAAAATATGTATATGTATAACTGATTCATTTTGTTATAAAGCAGAAACTAACACACTGTTGTAAAGCAATTATACTCCAATAAACATGTTAAAAAAAAAAACTTCACCAATAAAGTATGCAATCTTCATGGATAGTATACACACAAAAGGCATCCAAACAATTAGCCACTTTCTCCACTTGCCCAGGAGAATAATAATCAATGTCTGATGAGCAGCAAAGAGTAGGGATTTGATTTACAATGTTTCCTCCTCTGTGATGGTGGGTGGGTAAAGCATGCTTAAACATTGGGAAATGCTTATTTACCAGGCTTCACTAACTGGCTGGATGCATGTCTTTTCTTTCTATCTCAGACTTTCACCAGTAGTGATCTGCTGTCTTACAGCCGGGATGGCTCTGTCCGCGGAGCAGATGGCACCATTCTTTCCTATTTCTAGTCAGATTTGATACTCACTGATAAACACTTCCTCCTTGCTGAGTATTCTTGTTCACATGTGTTCATTTGGCATTGTACCTGCTCATAAGGTGTTCTAGCGACATGGGTGCCAAGTCATAATGGGTCTGCTCTGGGAGCCTAGGAGTCTTTGGGGTATATTTAATTTTGTCCTCTGTACCTTCCTGATGATGATGATAAAGCTTTAGACTTTGTGGGGTTTTTTTGTAATACATTGTTGATATTCTCAGATACTTTCAGCTTAAGGAATTTTTATAAAGATATCAGTCTGACATCCTCAGTGCGCAGTGAAGACTAGCTCTTTCCCGTTTCTGTTTCTTCCCTAAGGAAGATGCCAACGAATTTATTAAAAGGAAGTGCTGTTTGCCAATTGGAACTGCCTCATGTGCCCTGTGAAGCTGCCCAACACAGCTGGTGGCCAAAGAACTCAGTCTCCATCCTGGGGTTTGGCTCCTACCAGAGCTCACACAACCCAAGAGGCTGCAGAAAAAAGCCAACATGTCTATAGTGTGTGTAGCTATTTTCTTGGCACAAGTGCAGTTCAGTTTATACCAGCCAGTGCTGTCCATGTAGAGTATTTACCACATATAAAAACAGGCAGCTCACGTGACACGTGATAGACATGGTAATAGTTGTTCTGACAACTGACCCAGAGCTGAATTCTGCCAGTTATATTGTGATTAACTCACTGCACTGGCAGAGCAAAAGCAGCTCTGGCTGAACCCTTAGGTTCATGTTGAGAACCAGCCTACCAAGAGCTCTACTACTACAGTCCAGTCAATGGGCAGTGAACCCAGAGGTTTTGAATACCTTTAAACCATTTGCAACATACATGAAATGGAAAGACAGCATAGGAACGAGCCCTGACTCCTGAAATGTCATCCTCTGTGGAGTTGGGTTTGTTCTTTTGTGGTCTAAAGCCACTTGAGGTTTAAAATACATAACCAACCCAGCCTTCCAGCATCCTTTGGGTTTTCAGTGTAGAAACATAATCCAAGGAACACAAGGCTACAATGAGCAAACTCCCCATGATTCCTACCAGCCAAGGGATTTGGACAGAACTGACTTGTCCTCAGACATGCCGTGAGTATACTCCTACTCAGTAAATGGGCTTTGCCTTCCTGTATTTCTTCCCATTCCAGTGCTGACAGTATGAGTTTGTTAAAAATCTCTCTTCAGCCTGAGGGTGAAAGGACTCTTAGAAACTTCCCACATCAACTTAACGTGTCTCCAACTTAAACTTTAAACACAACTATACATCTTAATATTTTATAAAGCTGTCCAGTTCACATTTACTTAAATTACTGCTGACCTTGAAACTAAATTGAAATGTTGGATATTTGGTTACTCTTTGTCTCCTGTAATTTTTTAAATTAAATATTTGCCAAAGTAAAAGTTGTCAAGTATCCTAAAAAATATTTGCTGCATATGCTGAAAAAGCTCCAATTACTACGTGAACACTCTTGGAGGTGTTAAATTAAAATTTCACTTATTCTGTTTGTTAAGGATTTGGGGATTTTTTCATGTTGACAGGGAAAGGAAAGCAACGTTTGAAAGTAAAAACCAAGCAAAGCAACTAAGCCCATGCGCCACAACAATTGAACCTGCTCTCTAGAGCCTGTGAGCCACAACTACTGAGCCCACGTGCCACAACTACTGAAACACGCATGCCTAGAGCCCATGATCTGCAATAAGAGAAGCCACTGCAACGAGAAGCCCGCGCACCACAACAAAGAGTAGCCCCCACTCGCCGCAACTAGAGAAAACCGTGTGCAGCAAAGACCAAGCACAGCCAAAAATAAATAACATAATTAAAAAAAAAAACACGGCAGCCAATAAATTAATTATTTAAGTTTTTAAAAAACAAGCAAAATTGTATCCATTTCAGAGTATACTTCTCCAAGCAGCTCACATTGAGTAGCAAAGTCACACAGAGTCACTCTCCTTCTTATTCATGCATTTCCTGTTATATAAAAACATCTGTTTAATTAGAAAGTATACATTGACACAGTCTGAGTCGATTGTGACTGTTCATGACAGGAAGTGGGGCTCATATGGGCTATCAGTTGAAGTGTGGGACATAGGCACTCCCGCTACTTGGTTATTAAATATTTTTAACATCACCCCACATTATAGGCTGCAATTGGAAGTTAGTAGTAATTTTTTTTAACATAGTGCTGTATTATAAATAGCCAATTTAGTGAATGCATTGGCTTGGCCTAGAAAGCATGCAGGGAGAAAGGGGTAGGAATCTTCCCTTGAAAACGGGGAACCAGAACTTGATGAGGACATAATTTGATTCTCTATTGTCTTAGTGCCTGTGGGCTGCTATAACAAAATACCATAGACTGGGTAACTTGTAAACAACAGAAATTTATTTCTCACAGTTCTGGAGGCTGAAACATCCAAGAACAAGGTACCAGCTGAGTTGATGTCTGGTAAGATGTCTGTCCTACTTCCTGGTTCATAAATGACCATCTTTTCACTGTGCATGGTGGAAGGGACAAGGGAGCTCTGTGGTGTCTGTTTTATAAGAGCACGAATCATGACCACAAATCAAGAGCTACACCCTCATGACCTAAGCACCTCTCAAAGGCCCTACCTTCTAATACCAACACATTGGGCATTAGGTTTTCAACATATGAACTTTGAGGGGACACAAACATTCAGACCATAGCACCTGTGGTAATACCTTTGCCCTCTGTTTCATAATTTTTTGTTTCTGTCATCTTCTGAGATCTGTAGGCCCTCACTGTGTGTCTTCATTATAACATGAGAGACTCACAATCTAGGCTGGTAATAATAATAACCATAAACTGAACACCTATTATGGACCAAACACTGTATTATTATTTTCCCATAAGTCCATACAACCCATAATCCTCACAATAACTCTCCAAGATAAGTGTTATCATCCCCATTTGATGTGCAAGGAATCTAAGATTCAGAGAGGGCAAATTATTGACTGACAGACATACAGTATTAGGTAGCAGAGCTTCAAATGCAAGACTGTCTCCTTCCAAAGTCATTGTTTATTCTACTATGTTTAATATCATTCCTTCTAGCAAACTTATAAAGTCTGTCAAGACTTCCCTGAGAGTCAATGTGTTTCCTCCATCCCTGCTACTTCTTGCTTTCATAAAACAAGCAGTCCTTCCCTATCATTGACTCTGAATCCTAGTTATTTTAATATGATTATGTTTGATAATAATAAGAACAACAACAACACCCATATATGACCAATCAAGATGTGTTTTTGTTTCTTACTAGAGAAATGGCTCTGGAATTGAGGACAACATAGACTGTAAGAGCCCACATACAGTTGGAAAAGGACATTTAGATGAAGATAAAGGGGATAATTTCGAAAGTTATTAGTACTAAGAAGGAAACATTTCTTAGGTCATCCAAGAGTTAGTTTGCCTAAAGTGATAATACAGATTTCTTAGTAAATGAGACAAAAGAAACTGTGGTTTTGGAGCAGGAAGTGATGTACAGAGTTTTAGATACCTACAAATGTCAGTAAAGACTCTTGTAGCTGGGTTCTGCATCCATTCTCTCTACCTATTACTATAGCTAATATAGTAATATAATGGCTGCTATACTCAAAAGTGTTATTTTTTCAAATTGGAGTAATTTATTCTTCCCTTTTAAAGGAAAACAAAAATTGTGGAGCCTCTTTTTCCATACTATTTAAATACCAACTTCTTATGCTTGAAAAAAATAAATAACAAAATTAATCTATGCATGAGATACAGTCAAAACTATGAATATAATCAAATTAAGTTATCAAGTTAATTTAATATGATAGATGATGCCATTTTACTGAAACAAAAGTGTTGGTGTTATAAATGGTAGATGATATACCCTCAGGTCTTGTTCTGTATTTTAACTATTTATGTATGTTGAATTTAGTAATATTAATGCAGATAAATGCCTTTTTAACTGAAGCATGTAGCATATAATGAAATTAATCACTTCAAGATTTTTTTGCTACTTCAGGATAATCAGATCTTACATTTAATCAAAGCCACAACAATCTATTTTCACATGCCAATGTAAATAACTCTATAAAAGTGACTGTAGAGATTGGTTCAAGATGGCAGAGTAGAAGGACATGCTCTCACTCCCTCTTGCGAGAGCACCAGAATCCCAACTAATTGCTGAACAATCATTGACAGGAAGACACTGGAACTCACCAAAAAAGATATCCTATGTCCAAAGACAAAGGAGAAGCCACAATGAGACAGTAGGAGGGGCACAATCACAATAAAATCAAATCCCGTAACTGCTAGGTGGATGACACAAACTGGAGAACACTTATACCACAGAAGTCCACCCACTGGAGTGAAGGTTCTGAGCCCCACGTCAGGCTTCCCCACCTGGGAGTCCGGCAGCAGGAGGAGGAATTTCTACAGAATCAGACTTTGAAGGCTAGCAGGATTTGATTGCAGGACTTCAACAGGACGGGGGGAAACAGAGACTCCACTCCTGGAGGGCACACACAAAGTAGTGTGCACATCAGGACCCAGGGGAAGGAGCAGTGACCCCAGGGGAGACTGAACCAGACCTATTTGTTAGCGTTGGAGGGTCTCCTGCAGAGGTGGGCAGTGTGTGTGGCTCACCGAGGGGACAAGGACACTGGCAACAGAAGTTCTGGGAAGTACTCCTTGGCGTGAGCCCTCCCAGACTCCACTACTTGCCCCACCAAAGAGCCCAGGTAGGCTCCAGTGTTGGGTTGCCTCAGGCCAAATAACAAACAGGGAGGGAAGCCAGCCCCACCCATCAGCAGTCAAGTGGATTAAAGTTTTACTGAGCTCTGCCAACCAGAGCAACAGCCAGCTCTACCCATCACCAGTCCCTCCCATCAGGAAACTTGCACAAGCCTCTTAGGTAGCCTCATCCACCAGAGGGCAGACAGCAGAAGCAAGAAAAACTACAATCCTGCAGCCTGTGGAACAAAAACCACATTCACAGAAAGATAGACAAGATGAAAAGGCAGAGAGCTATGAACCAGATGAAGGAACAAGATAAAACCCCAGAAAAAAAATTAAATGAAGTGGAGATAAGTAACATTCCAGGAAAAGAATTCAGGATAATGATAGTGAAGATGATCCAGGACCTTGGAAAAAGAATGGAGGCAAAGATCGAGAATATGCAAGAAATGTTTAACAAAGACATAGAAGAATTAAAGAACAAACAAACAGAGATGAACAATACAATAACTGAAATGAAAAATACATTAGAAGGAATCAATACCAGAATAACTGAGGCAGAAGAACGGATAAGTGACCTGGAAGATAGAATGGTGCAATTCACTGCTGCAGAGCAGAACAAAGAAAAAAGAATGAAAAGAAATGAAGACACTCTAAGAGACCTCTGGAACAACATTAAATGCAACAACATTCACATTATAGGGGTCCCAGAAGGAGAAGAGAGGGAGAAAGTACCCAAGAAAATACTTGAAGGGATTATACTTGAAATTTCCCTAGCATGGGAAAGGAAATAGCCACCCAAGTCCAGGAAGCACAGAGAGTCCCATACAAGATAAACCCAAGGAGAAACATGCCGAGACACATAGTAATCAAATTGGCAAAAATTAAAGACAAAGAAAATTATTGAAACCAACAAGGGAAAAAAGACAAATGACATACAAGGGAACTCCCACAAGGTTAACAGCTGATTTCTCAACAGAAGCTTCACAAGCCAGAAGGGAGTGACAGGACATATTTAAACTGATGAAAGGGAAGAACCTATGACCAAGATTACTTAACCCAGAAACAATCTCACTAAGATTCGACAGAGAAAACAAAAGCTTTACAGACAAGCAAAAGCTAAGAGAATTCAGCACCAAAAACCAGTTCTACAACAAATGCTAAAGGAACTCTCAGTGGAAAAAAAAAGAGAAGAAAAGGACCTACAAAAGCAAACCCAAAACAATTAAGAAAATGGTCACAGGAACATACATATCAATAACTACCTTAAACATGAATGGATTAAATGTTCCAACCAAAAGACACAGACTCACAGAATGGATACAAAAACAATACCCATATATATGATGTCTACAAGAGACCTACATTATACCTTAGGACACATACAGACTGAAAGTGAGGGGATGGAAAAAGATATTCCATGCAAATGGAAATCAAAAGAAAGCTGAAGTAGCAATACTCATATCAGATTCAATAGACTTTAAAATAAAGAATGTTACAGGAGACAAGGAAGGACACTACATAATGATCAAGGGATCAATCCAAGAAGAAGATATAACAATTATAAATATATATAATAGTGGAGGACATTAACATCTCACTTACACCAATGGACATATCATCTAAACATAAAACTAATAAGGAAACACAAGCTTATAATGACACAGTAGACGAGATAGACTTAATTGATATTTACAGGACATTCCATCCAAAAACAGCAGATTATGCTTTCTCCTGAAGTACACACGGAGCATTCTCCAGGACAGATCACATCCTGAGTCACAAATCAAACCTCAGTAAATTTAAGAATATTGAAATCATATCAAGCATCTTTTCTGACCACAATGCTATGAGATTAGAAATCACTTACAGGGAAAAAAAACATAAAAAACACAAACACATGGAAGCTAAACAATACGTTACTAAATAACCAAGAGATCACTGAAGAAATCAAAGAGGAAATCAAAGAATACCTAGAGACAAATAACAATGAAAACACGATGATCCAAAACCTATGGGATGCAGCAAAAGCAGTTCTTAGAGGGAAGTTTATACCAATACAAGCCTACCTCAAAAAACTACAAACATCTCAAATAAACAATCTAAACTTGCACCTGAAGGAACTAGAGAAAGAAGAACAAACAAAACCCAAAGTTAGCAGAAGGAAAGAAATCATAAAGATCAGAGCAGAAATAAATGAAATAGAAACAAAGAAAGCAATAGCAAAGATCAATAAAACTAAAAGCTGGTTCTTTGAGAAGATAAACAAAATTGATAAACCATTAGTCAGACTCATCAAGAAAAAGAGGAAGAGGACTCAAATCAATAAAATTAGAAATGAAAAAGGAGATGTTACAACAGACACTGCAGAAGTACAAAGCATCCTAAGAGACTACTACAAGTAACTCTATGCCAATAAAATGGACAACCTGGAAGAAATGGACAAATTCTTAGAAAGGTATAACCTTCCAAGACTGAACCAGGAAGAAATAGGAAATATAAACAGACAAATCACAAGTAATAAAATTGAAACTGTGATTAAAAATCTTCCAACAAACAGAAGTCCAGACCCAGATGGCTTCACAGGCGAATTCTATCAAACATTTAGAGAAGAGCTAACACTCATCCTTCTGAAACTCTTCCCAAAAATTGCAGAGGAAGGAACACTCCCAAACTCATTCTATGAGGGCACCATCACCCTGATACCAAAACCAGAAATAGATACTACAAAAAAAGAAAATTACAGACCAATATCACTGATGAATATAGATGCAAAAATCCTCAACAAAATACCAGCAAACAGAGTCCAACAACACAATAAAAGGATCCTACACCATGATCAAGTGGGATTTATCCCAGTGATGCAAGGATTCTTCAATATATGCAAAATAATCAATGTGATAGAGCATATTAATAAACTGAAGAAGAAAAACCATATGATCATCTCAATAGATGCAGGAAAAGCTTTTGACAGAATTCAAAACCGATTCATCATAAAAACTCTCCAGAAAGTGGGCATAGAGGGAACCTACCTCAGCATAATTAAGGCCATATACAACAAACCCACAGCAAACATTATTCTCAATGGTGAAAAACTGAAATCATTTCCTCTAAGATCAGGAACAAGACAAGAATGTCCACTCTCACCACTATTATTCAACATTGTTTTGGAAGTCCTAGACATGGCAATCAGAGAAGAAAAAGAAATAAAATGAATACAAATTGGAAAAGAGGAAGTAAAACTGTCACTGTTTGCAGATGACATGATACTATACATAGAGAATCCTAAAGATGCCACCAGAAAACTACTAGAGCTAATCAATGAATTTGGTAAAGTTGCAGAATATAAAATTAATGCACAGAAATCTCTTGCATTTCTATACACTAATGATGAAAAATCTGAAAGAGAAATTAAGGAAGCACTCCCATTTACCACTGCAACAAAAAGAATAAAAGACCTAGGAATAAACCTACCTAGGGAGACAAAAGACCTGTATGCAGGAAACTATAAGACAGTGATGAAAGAAATTAAATATGATAAAAACAGATGGAGAGATATACCATGTTCTTGGATTGGAAGAATCAATATTGTGAAAATGACTAAACTACCCACAGCAATCTACAAATTCAATGCAATCCCTATCAAATTACCAATGGCATTTTTTACAGAACTAGAACAAAAAATTTCACAATTTATATGGAGACACAAAGACCCCGAATAACCAAAGCAGACTTGAGGGAAAAAATGGAGCTGGAGGAATCAGACTTTCTGACTTCAGATTATACTACAAAGCTACAGTAATCAAGACAATATGGTACTGGCACAAAAACAGAAACATAGATCAATGGAACAAGATAGAAAGCCCAACGATAAACCCACACATCTATGGTCACCTAATCTATGACAAAGGAGGCAGGGATATACAATGGAGAAAAGACAGTCTCTTCATAAGTGGTGCTGGGAAAACTGGACAGCTACATGTAAAAGAATGAAATTAGAACACTCCCTAACACCATACACAAAAATAAACTCAAAATGGATTAGAGACCTAAATGTAAGACTGGTCACTATAAAACTCTTAGAGGAAAACATAGGGAGCACCCTCTTTGACATAAATCATAGCAAGATCTTTTTGATCCACCTCCCAGAGTAATGGAAATAAAAACAAAAATAAACAAATGGGACCTAATGAAACTTAAAAGCTTTTGCAAAGCAAAGGAAACTACAAATAAGACCACAAGACAACCCACAGAATGGGAGAAACTATTTGCAAATGAATCAACAGACAAAGGATTAATCTCCAAAATATATAAATAGCTCATGCAGCTCAATATTAAAAAAACAAACCACCCAATCCAAAAATGGGCAGAAGACCTAAATAGGCATTTCTCCAAAGAAGACATACAGATGGCCAAGAAACACATGAAAAGCTGCTCAACATCACTAATTATTAGAGAAATACAAATCAAAACTGCAATGAGGTATCACCTCACACCAGTTAGAATGGGCATCATCAGAAAATGTACAAACAACAAATGCTGGAGAGGGTGTGGAGAAAAGGCAACCCTCTTGCACTGTTGGTGGGAATGTAAATTGATACAGCCACTGTGGAGAACAGCATGGAGGTTCCTTAAAAAACTAAAAATAGAATTAACATATGACCAAGCAATCCCACTACTGAGCATATACCCAGAGAAAACCATAATTCAAAAAGACACATACACCCCAATGTTCATTGCAGCACTGTTTACAATAGCGAGGTCATGGAAGCAACCTGAATACCCATCGACAATGAATGGATAAAGAAGATGTGGTACATATATACAATGGAATATTACTCAGCCATAACAAGGAACAAAACTGGGTCATTTGTAGAGATGTGGATGAATGTAGAGACTGTCACACAGAGTGAAGTAAGTCAGAAACAGAAAAACAAATATTATATATTAATGCATATATGTGGAACCTAGAAAAATGGCACAGATGAACTGGTTTGCAGGGCAGAAACTGAGACACAGATGTAGAGAACAAACTTATGGACACCAAGGGGGGAAAGTGGTGTTGGAGGGGGTGGTGTGATGAATTGGGAGGTTGGGATTGACATATACACACTAATATGTATAAAATGGATAAATAATAAGAACCTGCTGTGTAAAAAAAAATAAAATAAAATTCAAAAAACAAATGACTGCAGAGCTTCCTCAACTTACAATGTAAGTTTAAAATATCATAAATCAAAAATGCATTAAGTACACCTGACTTACAGAACATCATAGCTTAACCTAACCTACCATAAACGTGCAGAAAACTTATTTTAGCCTACAGTTAGGCAAAATCATCTAACACAAAGCCTATTTTATAATAAAGTGTTGAATATCCCATGTAATTTATTGAATACTGTACTGAAAATGAACAATAAAATGGTTGTGTGCGGACCGAATGGTTTTAAGTGTATCGGTTGTTTACTCTCCTGATCTCATAGCTGACTCAGAACTTTGGCTCACTGCCCTGCCCAGCACCAAGAGAGAGGATCTTAGCAAACATCACTAGCCAAAGGAGGTGGTCATGGGAACCCTAATTTATAGTTATTTGGTCAGAAATATCAAGGACAAGCTGGGACTTGAGATTGGTGTCTGAAGTGGGCGCAGTCTTGTGAGACTGAGTCCTTCACGCGTGGGGTCTGATGCCAGCTCCAGGTGGAGAGTTAAGGGGCTGAATCTAACTGTATGTCACCCAGCTGGCATCACAGAATTACTTGGTGTGGGGAACAAAATCACACATCTGGTGTCAGAAGTGGTGTGTGGGTGAATAGAGGAGTTACACGGAAGTGTTTTTCCTACACATTGTATGTCTAATCACAATATGAAAGTGGCAGTACCCCAAGGGTGCAGGTGCTTTGTGTTCTATATGCTGAAACTCTTACGTGCCAGGTAGCACCTTAGTTCCACCAGCATTTTTCTCTTCCAAAGCTCTAGCAAAATCTCTGTTCATACAACACAATGACAGTTTTCAATTTCTAAATATAGCCTCCAGCAACCTAAGGGATCCAAATTTTCTTTCTTTTATAGAGGACGCATCTGAGGTTTAGCGAGATTAGACAGCATGCTTGAGGTCACAGGACTAAAGCCAGGGCTGCCCCCACTGCGGGTGCTGTGCCTCCTCCCGTCCCCTCCTGACAATCCAGACATCATCTGTGCCAAGCTCCCTTGGCAAAGAGTCCCTTCTTCAGACCTAGGCATCTATTTAACACCCTGCATGGCCATGCAATCTTAGAGACTTAAAAGAATGAACGTTTTTCTTGGCACTTCCGTTTCAAGGCATCTCATGGCACCAGGTAGAGCAAGTGCTGCTCTACCAAGTACAGTGATGGAAGTGTATTGTTTTACACTGTTGACGGTAAATACACAACAAGTTTTAGCAATTATTATAGAAAAAGGACATTATTATTGTAGTTAAGAACATCATTACTAGATCCACATCACTTGGTTTTGAATCCTACTTCCAAACTGACTGGCTGTGTGATGGCCATCAGGTGAACCAACCTGTGCCTCAGTTTCCTCATCTGTAAAATGTACTACAAGATTGTTAGACAATAAATGGGTTAATATGTAGCACTTGAAATAATTCTTAACACATAGCAAAACTATAGTGTTTGCTATCATTGTTATTAGTAGTTGTCTTACTAGTATCAATATTATTATTATAGTCATTCTATAGAGGCAGAAGGAAACAAAATTCCATAAATGGGAATAATCTAATGTGAGGGTCATAAACAATGTAAGTAATTTAGAGAATCATAGAAAATGGAAATGTACTTAAGAATCACGTAGACCTGAAATCAAATAAGATCTCAGATCCATCAGTTATTTTGGATAGAGATTTGTCCTTAGCTGGCCCCTGAGAAAAGGAAATCGTTGTTTTGTGGGGTTTTTTTTTTAATTCAAAACTGGTACAGCTTAGCAAAATAATTGATTTTTTTTTTAAGTCAAACTGCCAAGCTCACATTAGAAATAATGACACTGGCTGCAAGAGGAAAAGAAGGAATAAACCTTCATTTTGGGTGGGGGAGGGGAGAAGCACCCACACATTTGGGAAAGGCAGAAACTATTAACGCAGAGCAACTCTGGTAAGAAAGATAAACAGAGGGATTGAACTATGCATCAGAGACAGGCCTGACCTTAGCTGGCCTTAGATTGGATTTTCCTGAGCATTTTCCTACTTCTGATTGACCTGTTATCCTCCTGCAGTTGGATTTCCCATACCTCCGGATTCACTTGAAATCTTTTTTTTTCAATTTGATATGTACCATGGTCCTATGTACCATGTTTATAATATTCCATAAAAAAATAACAAATTAAACAAATGAGTTTAGAGTACATCCCCCTTCTCTGCCTGACAGACACTAAAGGATGGCTCCAGCCTTCACTGTATAAAACAAAGTACAATATTCATGCAAAAATAATTTCTAAAAGAAAACATATATTTCTGAGTGGTATTATAAAACATGTCTTCTTTCCTCTATTTTCACAGATAAACTCAGGCATAAGACCTCCAGGGAGGGGACCTCAGAGTTCACCTCCTCCCCTTTCCCAAAGAAAAAAAGCGAAATAAAGAGTATCTTTGGAACTAAAAGCAAGAAATTATAGAGAAAATAAAAGCAGTTATGCATGAGCAACCTTAGCATAGTTTGATTCATTTGATAAAATTTTAAGATTGGCATATATAGATGACTGACACCTGCCAAAGTTGCTTTAACACTCCCTCTTTATGTAGTTAAACCGCTATTTCCCACTAAGTTCATAAGGAAGCTGCAACTCCTTTTCCTCCTCAAAGCCAGCACATCAATCATGCAAGCAGGTGGATGTGACTCTTTGTGCAACGTAATTGATACGGGAAAACAAAGGAGTCTGCTTTTCCTGTAAAGTGTATGTATTACTAAAAGAAGTCATGAGCTATCAGGCAGGATAACACCAGATGGTAAAGCTTGGAAAGAGAAAGAAAGGTAGGACAAGGCAACATAAATGCTGTGGGTCCCAGACCCTTGCGCTGTCTAAGCCTGCACAAGAGACTTTGCGCCCTCCCTCCCTGAGAAACCCTGACAGCCTCTGGACCCTGGCACATGCGTGGACACCAGAGACCACGTTTGGTGTGACTAATGCAATTATCCAAACTGTTCATCTCACGGCCCCTTTCTTGTTTCTGTCTGACTATTTCGTAGCACAATACCACCCCCACTAGAGGGCAGGAAAGGGCACAAAGGACCAATAGAACTCTATTAACTGAGTTCATAACGTTCTGATAGTGAAGAATTAAATTCTTTGGTCCCCAGGGTCAGTGGTCCTAATTAACATACATTTTGGAGAATGGGCCCCACTTGAGTTTCAGAGTCATTTAAAAGAATTCAAAATGCCAATTTTGTGACTAGGTCAAGCTTTTCCCAGCAGTTCTTTTATTTGGTAAAATCATTCTTTCTCCAGGACTTGTAATACCTTTGAGCAGGCTCTCCTATGCAGGTACGCAAGACCATTCATAGTGTGTGACAAAATGCTGATTGGATTTACTATAACTCCCACATACTCAAAGAAAAGGCAGACAGTAAAGAAATTGGGATCTGCAATTTTATAATCCTTTTTCATAAATAAGTCCTAAGATTTAAAAGAGTGCATAAGCTTATGCTGCAAAAAATATGCTCACCTAAGTTCAGCATAGTACAGAGCCTACTAGAATCCAGGTATGACAGGAATAAAACCAAAAAAGCTAAAGTTGCATATTTTAGAATTGACTTGAAGTTAATCTAAGTATGAAATATTTGTGCAGCTTTGCTAGGTTGAAAACAAACGGTGTCCTTAATTCAAGGGTTGCATTTTTTTTTTTTAACCTACAGTATGAGCTCTTAGATAATATAGATTCGTTGCCCTTTCTTTATAATATGCAACTTCTATTTCTATTCTGGGGATTTCTCATGAGTTAACAGCCATACTGTCACATATGGTTGCCTTTCCACCTAGTACTGCTGAGGGTTAAGTTCCTATTGATTTCTGTGACTGGGGCTTGGGGTTTTGTGTTGTCTCGCTCTCTCTCTCTTTTCTTTTTTTTTAAGGTCAAATGTATTTCATCTGAGAGGTCCAAGTGTGGCAGTAGTGCAGCTGTGGTCTGGGCATTCCCAGCAGGGGGAAGGTAACAACACACACTGTCTACAGAGTCGCGCATGAAGAACAACTACAATTAGCTTTTGCTGCTTTTCTGCAGAATCTGTATTTGCATTTTAAATTACATTTTGGCGTACTCATTTTCATCTTTCTTTTGGCTTTTAAATCTGGAACAGGGTCTCCTGACAAAAACACTGCCTGAGATTGGCATTTATTAGGGGGGAAAAACACATCCACATGATATTTTTTTTTTCTAAAATATTCCTTTGAGATTAGTTATTTCAGAAAGTCATGCTGACAGGCAGATGGAGAGAAAGATGCAAGATGGTTTCAGAGATTCTAGGAATCTCAAAGCCTGGATTTCCATTTCAACATTTCAATTCCTTGCTAGTCAGTGAGTTTCTCTACCTTGCTATATTAAAATGTGTACTAGAGTAATACATATTAAACTTGCTCTCCTGATACATGCTGACGATTACATAACTTATCACGCCAATAAGTTTATTGAAATCAAATCAAATCACACTTGTTTCTTAAATCCCTATAGAGATGCTCTTTCCACAAATTTGTGAAGCTATGTTCTCTCCCCTTGGTTAGTGTAAATACTATCGATTAGCAACAACCTTCTCCCTAAGTAATCACTGGGTGTTAATTGTAAAATAAAACAAATTCCCATGAATTGGATTGTGAGCTTATTCTCACTTTCTTGAAGGGGGTCAGTGCCTCTGCATTAAATGATTAACACATCTGACATTCTCATAGACTATTTGGTCAATGACTTTATGGACAGTTTAGCCAAAAAGAATACTTTATTTTTCATTTTATTACTGAAGGTTAGATGCTGAAAAACAAGATTGAGCCAGGTGCCATGGTGGGGATAGAAAAATAATACAAGTGAACTGTCAGTTTCCTAAAGAAGATATTAACATGGAAATGTGCAGCTATGATTGACTCAAGTGGACTTAAAGGTACTGATATTGGGGGATGTTTCTAATTCTCTACAATTCTAGTAAATTCTAATTTTCTACATCTTATCGCTTTATGTCCTAGTACATCCTAGTCTATTTTTGTAGCACTCAGTGGTTTCTTGCAATAGTTTCTTGTGGTGCAATAATAATGAAACCCTTTAGGTTTGAAGCACTTTTACATGCATTCATGAAGAAAAAAAGTTTTTTAAATATATTGTAAAAGGCACTAGGGACACATTTGTGAAAAACACAGATAAAACCCCTGGTCTCAAAAGTTTACATTCTAGTTAGCAAAAGAATCAGTAAGTAGGAAATAAATAAGTGAACAAAATCATTTCAGATAGTTATAAGTGTTATGACAAATAAAGAACAGTGATAAAACAGAATGACGTAGGGGAGGTAAGGCGGATGTAAACTGAGTGATCTGGAGGACCTAACAGAAACTGTGCCACTTGAGCTCCATGACAAGAAGGAGATAAAGATGAAAAGATCTGGGGTCAGAGTTCGAGCAGAGGATACAGCAAGTGCCCAGGTGTTGGCACAGGAACAAGCTTGACATTCAGAGAAGCTAACGTGGCTGCTAGACAGTTAAGCAAGAGGAAAAATGGAAAGGGATGAACTCAGAGACAGAGGCTGGAGCCACATTTTTAGGTCATTAGAAGTTACTGGGCTACCTATTTCTGTGAAATCACCCCGAAAACATAGCGGGTTAAAACAAAGGTTATGTTTGGCTCACCATTTGGAGGCTAGGAATATGGGAAGTTTCTTCCAGGCAGTTTCTCTCTGATCCATGTGGTACTAGGTGGGGCAGCTGACACTGTAGAACCCACTTCCAAGGGATTTCTTCATTCAATGTCTGGTGCCTCAGGGCTCCCTGGCCTCTCTCTACATGGCAACTCACATTCGAGGCCTCTCCAAATGGCTTGTTATTCTCCCAAGTGGCATTATGGCTGTCTCATGGTGGGTAAACTTCTTACATGAAGACTGGCTTCTCCCAGAGCAAGCCTTGACGCAAGCTTCAAGACTCCTGATGACCTCTCTTGAAGTCACAGAACATTACTTCTACCAATTTATGTGAATCAGACAAAGCTCTGAGACTAGCCCAGATACAAAGGGAGGAGAATCAGACACCTCTCTAAGGCGGGAGTGGCAAAGAATCTGTACCATCTTGAATCTGCCGCAGAGGCCATGATAAGTATTCTGCATTTTACTCTGAATGTAATGGGAAGCCTTTGGAGGCTTTAAATATGGAAATGGCAGGATTTTATTTTTGTTTTTAAAAGATCATTTTGGCTACTAGATAGAGAATACATTGAACGAGGACAAGAGAGAAAGCAGGGAGACCAGTTAGAAGCTATTACAGTTGTCTGGATGGCCTACAACAGGGTGGCAGACAACCATCTGTGAAGGGCCTGCAGTGGGATAGGTCTGGGGGAGAAGAAAAAAGACAGGAATACTGAAGATTTTATTGAGAAACTGACTTGATGGTGGTCCTATCTACTAAGACAGGAGGAAAGGGGTAAAACTACTTACGTGTCTCATATAATTGCCCCCAATAGCTCTTTGAGGTAGCTACGTAGTAGGCCTTACTATCTCCAATCTTTTGTCAGATGAGAACAATGGGATTCATAGAGGAAAAAAAGGAAGGAGAGGGAGGAGGAGGGAAGAAAGGAGGGAGAGGATGAAAGGAAACAAAGGAAGAGAGAGACTTTCCTAAAACAATTAACTAGATAATGAGAGAATGTGTCTACAATTAGTTCTGATATCTAGTCAACACATCTTCCCGTTACACAGCATTGTTAACTGTCAATCATTAGTATAACAAGTTGAGTTTTAAATTATTTATTTATTTATTCGCATTTTTTTAACATCTTTATTGGAGTATAATTGCTTTACAATGGTGTGTTAGTTTCTGCTTTATAACAAAGTGAATCAGGTATACATATATATATATCCCCCATCTCCTCCCTCTTGCGTCTCCCTCCCTCCCACCTTCCCTATCCCACCCCTCTAGGTGGTCACAAAGCACCGAGCTGATCTCCCTGTGCTATGCAACTGCTTCCCACTAGCTAGCTATTTTATGCTTGGTAGTGTATATATGTCCATGCCACTCTCTCACTTCGTCCCAGCTTACCCTTCCCCCTCCCCCATGTCCTCAAGTACATTCTCTATGTCTGTGTCTTTATTTCTGCCCTGCCCCTAAGTTCCTCAGAGCTTTTTTTTTTTTTAAGATTCCATATATACGTGTTAGCATAGGGTATTTGTTTTTCTCTTTCTGACTTACTTCACTCTGTAAGACAGTCTCTAAGTCCATCCACCTCACTACAAATAACTCAATTTTGTTTCTTTTTATGGCTGAGTAATATTCCATTGTATACATGTGCTACATCTTCTTTATCCATTCATCTGTCAATGGATACTTAGGTTGCTTCCATGCCCTGGCTATTGTAAATAGAGCTGCAATGAACATTGTGGTACATGACTTTTTTTTTTTTTTTTGCGGTATGCAGGCCTCTCACTGCTGTGGCCTCTCCTGTTGCGGAGCACAGGCTCCAGATGCGCAGGCTTAGCGGCCATGGCTCATGGGCCCAGCCGCTCCGCGGCATGTGGGGTCTTCCCAGACCGGGATACGAACCCGTGTCCCCTGCATCGGCAGGTGGACTCTCAACCACTGCACCACCAGGGAAGCCCACATGACTCTTTCTGAATTATGGTTTCTCAGGGGATGATACAAACAAATGGAGAGATATACCATGTTCTTGGATTGGAAGAATCAACATTGTGAAAATGACTATACTACCCAAGGCAATCTACAGATTCAGTGCAATCCCTATCAAAACTACCAATGGCATTTTTCACAGAACTAGAACAAAAAATTTCACAATTTGTATGGAAACACAAAAGACCCCAAATAGCCAAAGTAATCTTGAGAAAGAAAAACAGAGCTGGAGGAATCAGACTCCCTGACTTCAAACTATACTACAAAGTTACAGTAATCAAGACAGTATGATACTGGCACAAAAACAGAAATATAGATCAATGGAACAGGATAGAAAGCCCAGAAATAAAACCATGCACATATGGTCACCTTATTTTTGATAAAGGAGACAAGATTATACAATGGAGAAAAGACAGCCTCTTCAATAAGTGGTGCTGGGAAAACTGGGCAGCTTCATGTAAAAGAATGAAATTAGAATGCTCCCTAACACCATACACAAAAATAAACTCAAAATGGATTAAAGACCTACATGTAAGGCCAGACACTATAAAACTCTTAGAGGAAAACATACACAGAACACTCTATGACATAAATCACAGCAAGATCCTTTTTGACCCATCTCCTAGAGAAATGGAAATAAAAACAAAAATAAACAAATGGGACCTAATGAAACTTCAAAGCTTTTGCACAGCAAAGGAAACTATAAACAAGATGAAAAGACAACCCTCAGAATGGGAGAAAATATTTGCAAACGGAGCAATTGACAAAGATTTAATCTCCAAAATATACAAGCAGCTCATGCAACTCAGTATTAAAAAAACAAAAAACCCAATCCAAAAATGGGCAGAAGACCTAAACAGACATTTCTCCAAAGAAGACATATAGATGGCCAACAAACACATGAAAGGCTGCTCACCATCACTAACCATTAGAGAAATGCAAATCAAAACTACAATGAGGTATCACCTCACACCAGTCAGAATGGCCATCATCAAAAAATCTACGAACAATAAATGCTGGAGAGGGTATGGAGAAAAGGGAACCCTCGTGCACTGTTGGTGGGAATGTAAATTGATACAGCCACTATGGAGAACAGTATGGAGGTTCCTTAAAATCTAAAAATAGAACTACCGTACAACCCAGCAATCCCACTACTAGGCATACCCTGAGAAAACCAAACCTAATCAAAAAATGTTTCTCTCTGGATAAAAGAGAAACAGTGAGGATAAACACAAGCAAGTTTTTTTCTTAGTAATTACAGAATTTATACAGTGAAACTATATTCAATATCATATGATAAACCATAATGGAAAAGAATATTTTAAAAAAGAATGTACATATGTATAACTGAATCACTTTGCTGTACAGCAGTAATTAAGACAACATTGTAAATCAGCTATACTTCAGTAAAAAAATAAACAGTGGGATGACAGTCTTTTTGAGGGTCCCTACATTTAGGTTGAATTGATTCTGAATTTATATCTGTTAAATATCACCTACTACATACACATTTTTGTAAATTGAGTTGAGAATCAAAGTGAATAGACAAAAAGTATTATCTAATAGAAAGGTCCTGGAGATTCTACTCTTTATTTCTGCCTTCGAAACTAAACAACTATATGAAAACTTCTTAAATTATGTGCTTCAATTTCCTCTTTACCAAAGCATTATTCCTTTTAATAGCAATGTCATGGACATGCAATGAGGAAAATGTTGGGAAGAAAAGGTTTTAGGTACTTAAAAATTATTATTATTGTGAGTTCTTCCCAAAACAACATTAATTTCTAATTTTAATACTCCACTCTATCACTAAATTTTAAAATATCTCATATATTATGACTCTTTATAAGTAGAGTCCCTTTACTGCTACTTCTCTAAGCCACATTAAACAGCGTGCAGTACTTAGAATTTTGCTGAATCAGTCATCAGGTATGAAAACCCACAACATGGTTAAGAAAACAAGCACTCTGTGAGAATCTTAGTCACTGAGACTGTCTGGGACATTTGTTACAACAGCGTAACTATTATTCAAATTTTGATAACCACTGATAATTATTTTTATCTCCCATATGCCCTTGCTTTATACTGGATTGTGTGTCATAGTGAGCACCTGCCATTTGGTGAGAGCCTGGGGCACTGTGCTCACACACACACAAAGCCCAAGATGTGTTTCTTTCACTCTTTGCAATGTTCCTTTACCCACATGTGAATACTGATTGGGCTTGTTTCTGTTCTGGGGGAGTATGAGAGTAGAGGAGTGCCATCGGAATAATCACTTGGTGACGTGGTCTGAATTTTATATTCCTCAGCAGAAACTAGTCAGAAACATCAAAATTGCCTGTTTTTTGTTTTGGTTTGTTTTTTTTTTAACCAATAGTCTCCAGTTGGATCTCAAAATCGTGCTGTATATAGATGAGGATGGAAGTATCTCTAAATACAGAAAATCCAGACCATTTCTCTCCTACTTGTTTTGGGAAACTGATCTAACTGATTTGGAAATACGTAGGTAACGGCAGGTTTAGAGAACTCTGCCGAATGTCTAATTACACTTTCTGATTATCAAAGATTTAATGAATGTTTCTGAGAAACTGCAGCCAAAAGACCTTTGGATTTCAGTGCAGGCAAAATCAGTTAGATATTCCACTAGTGTCATCCTCCTTAAAATTCAAATTAAATAACCAATGTTCCAAGGCATAAAATTCCAAATGCATTTTCTTTCCCCTCAAAAAACATCTTTCTTCTTCAGATGTCACTAATTCTGTTAAAGACATTCTCATTTCCCTCTGTGTTTGAAACCTCAGTCCCTCCACTTGCACTGTCAGTCCGTCCTCATATGGACAACTGCATTGGTCTCCCAGCCTTCCTGGGCCTATGTTGCTCCTTTCACACCCACTAAGTCATCTTACAAGGTCTCTTTGCATATTACAATTCCGAAATAAAATTTGGTTGTTACATTTTGTTAAATATCTTTTTAGTGTTTTCCTATTGACTACCAAGTAAATACAGTTCAGCGTCAGTCTGGGTCTCCAGGTCAGGGCAATCTCTCAGGTATGTGGGGTGCTGGACAATTTTTTTTTTCTTTTTTTTTTTTTGTAGCGCCCCTGTCTTTATAAACAATTTGATTAAAAATGTACTAGGAATCCATAGGTTCCTGTGAGGTATAGTGATTCATGGACGAAAATTTAAAATCATAGATAGAGAAGATGGGCTTATGTATTTGTTTATTATCCACTCGGGGCAGGTAAATATTCTTCATAGAGTCCAGGCTCCACATCTTCTTGTTCAGACTCTGGTAACCATCTTACCGTTATCTTTTGGTGGTGACAACTCCTCATTCATGCTAACAGGATTAATTCTCCGCTTCTTATTTTTACTCATGACATTCCAGAAATTGTTTCCAGTTCCAGACCTAATTTGAGTTTAAGAATAATTATGTTTTTCATATTTTTCCCACTGAGAGAAAAAAGCAGTTAAGACTCACAACGCCAAGGCTCTCGGGGATCTGTTTGTTACAGATTGATACAACATAGATCATCTCGTCTCTGCAGTTTCCTAAAATCATTTATACAATGCCAGTTACATCAGTAACAATGCTTCCTCAGCCACTGAGCTGCCCATGAAGACTTGTTTCCAATGACTGTCTCAAAGGTGGTCGCTGGGCTTCATGTTGATGGCTACAGTGCAAGTCTTACCCAGAGTTTGCAGGAAAATATGAATGACAATTCATTTCCTGGTCACATGAAATTTACTGTTTGGAATTTTATCACATCAATGTAGAATGACAAATCTTTCATCCATTTATTAGATTCTTAAGGTTATATCAGTTCATTCCTAGAGTGTGCTCTTTTCAGTGCTGACCACACCTCTGCCTCATGTACGCCACTACCATGAAGAAAAACAGGAGAGGGGCTTGTGGGCAAAGTGAAAAAGCTGTCCCTTTCGTGTAAGGAATGTCCATCCCTGGCCTAGCGTGGCTTGTGACCAGCTTCAGAGAGCGTGATATCACCTCAGCAACTGGAGGCAAGTGAGGATGTGATTCAGAAAGGCTTAACAGCCTTTACTGACATACACATTCTGATAAACATAATGTTAGATCTCCTTCCTGCAATTAGGATGAACTAATCCCCAAAGAGAATACCTTGCGGACTACCTGTGAATTATTTAAGTAAACAAAATATAAAGGATAAGGTGGAATTTGATCTTTCATTCTTAATTTCATAATTCATCAAAAAACTATCCAGTCTGCTGTTATTTTTCTGAAGAGATGCATCTATTAATACGGTAGTGATGAATTATAGTCAAACTCTTTTTATTCATCTATCTGGAGTATGTACAATCTGACTTCTTTAGTCTTTTTTTTCCCATGACTACGCAGACTTCCACTTAAATGAAAGCCAAACAGTGATCTGGTTTCACCTTCCAGATTGACTCATTAATGATTGGGAAGGCAGCTGCTGATGTTCTGGGTCAAGCTGACCTGTTTAACTATCTGGAAATCTATTACGATAAACTTATCTTCCAGGATTGCGTGTGGTATGGCTATGGAAGGTGTCTGGAAAGACATCAGATGGAGCCTGCATTTCAAGGAAGCTGGTTGTTTTCCCTCGGTCCTTAACACCCATCCTGAACTATGTGAGGAGGAATACTATATATTTAAACGCATCTGTTGTACAACTGCTGAGTTCAGAGCACTCTCGCGAGGGGTGGGTAATCACACAGATGGTGTGCTTCATGACCAGAACCACTTGCTGTTAGCTGCCACATTCACAGTGAACATGTAAATACTTGGCAAAGTTCTGGGAGTTTTCGGAGGTGTTATATTCATTTCGAGAGTTATAGCTTTGGTGGTGACAGCATCTCATTTTGGGCTAGCACAATTAATTCTTCCCTTGTTTTTACTCGACGTTCCAAAACTTGCCATAATTTCCTGATCTAACTTGACTTGAAAAAGAGTTGTTTTCTTATTTTCCTTACTTTTCCCCTTATTTAAAGAGGATTAGTATACCAACAAGAATATGATGCAAGGGGACCGGGTGATCAGGAGAATACTGGCCTTGTGTGTCACAGTGCATTTTTCAGGCCTATATTTGTGTTCCTTCCCACATTTCAATAAATACCACTAGCAGCCAATAGTGTTGTTTCTTTTCTCTTACTCCATACTTACTATAAAGAGCATCAAGTTTTTCAATGCCTATTTTCTATGAACATTCACTTGTCCATCCACCTAGTTATTAAACACATTATTGATTGAGGGCTGGCTGAGTGTAAAATATGATTGTTCTCTAGGTTCCTCTTCAAGGTCTGGGCCTCCTTTTCAAAGTAAGAAAGTTGAGGAGACACAGATGAGAAGGTCTAGAAAAGAAAAGGGGTGAGACATACCCGAGGAGTGGAGAGAAGAGTAAAAGGACAACAGTCAGCACATTGGTGTCTGGGAGACTTGACTGTCAGTCAGGATAAGGTGTGACAAGATATAGGTCACGTTCAGGACATTCTTTACAGGAAGCATGCAGCTGAGCATGCAATTTATGTGGCCATGGCCCTTACTGCAGATCTAAATGTAGCTGTTTAAAGGAGTAACACGGGACTGAACACTTGGGGAGAGTTACAATGACAGAGTAGCTCCCCTAGAGGGGTCCACAGCCCAAACAAGAATATATACCAATACACATAATATACCGTCAGCATGAAAATAGCCGAAGAGTGGCAGAAACAATAGTGTAATGGAAATGTGAAAGAGTAAGGTAATAGTTCAATAAGTGGGTCACGTCAGTTTTCGTGGATGTAATAGCATTTGCATTAGGTCTTACAGAACGAGTACAGGTGTGACAGCCAAAAGGAAAGAGGGCAAGAGAGAAGAGCACAGAGTTTCAAATATCAATTCCTCCTAATTCTGTAGCATATAGAATAGTGGCTGCTACATAACAACCATGCAACATTTATTAAATGAATGAGCAACCATAGAAGAAGTTTGGGTGAAAGTCAATAACATAAGACTCAGACTTCAAGGACATACTTCATACTTGCAACATCATACTAAACACTCCATTAAAATGGAAGATATCTAGGCTTCCCTGGTGGCACAGTGGTTGAGACTCTGCCTGCTGATGCGCGGGGCGCGGGTTCGTGTCCTGGTCCGGGAGGATCCCACATGCTGCGGAGCGGCTGGGCCCGTGAGCCATGGCCGCTGAGCCTGCGCGTCCGGAGCCTGTGCTCCGCGACGGGGGAGGCCGCAGCAGTGAGAGGCCCGTGTACCGCCAAAAAAAAAAAAAAAAAAGGAAGATATCTAGAAAGACAGTTTATAAAGCAAACAGATGAAATTAAAAAACCAATAATATGGGAAAGAAAAGTGAGCTTAGAAAGCCAAAGGGAAAACAAGGAGAGAAACAGAGAAAGCCTGAAAAGAAGCTTGCATTAAAAATAAAATTAATTTGGTTTTTGTCAATGCCATTTAAATTTTTTCTCTGTTCACATATTTTCTATAGAAAAATTAGAATAAAGCAAAACAAAACACACTCCTAATTCTGACACCTAGAGAGAATCAGTTACCCAAGCACAAGCACTATGATCCCACTGTCGCACATATCTTAAGACACTTATGCTTTTAAATAAAAACGGGTGAATAGCTTTTGTAATATATTATTTTCCTAATTAGTATATTGTGGAGAAGGAGATCACCAAGAAAATCAAACATATTGACAAGTATTAGAAGTAATTCTTATCTGATTTAATACAATTTTCTGAAATATCTAAGGAAATGGGAAACTTCTAGAAGTAACTAATTTCTAGTTACTTCTAGAAAATTCTAAGAGACACATTTGTTATTCCACTAAAGGTGACTTAAAGCAATAAAAACATCTAGTTAACATTTAACGAGGAGGCTGGAGACAGTCAGCCCAGCACCTGTGCAGTAGCTCAGTGGCGTCATCAGAGGCTCTGGCTCCTTTTCTCTGCCTCCATATCCCATCCTCAACATGTCGGCCTGCTCCTTCAAAGCCCCCAGATGGCTGTCACAACTCGTCTTAGCGTTCCCATTGTGGCAGGAAAACATAAGGGGTGCACGGCACTAGCTTTGTCTGTCCCTTTGATGAGAAAAGCAAAAGGTTTTCCAAAAGTTCCTCCCCACTTCACCCAGCAGGCATCCCCTATTTCTAGTTGATCAGAACTGGACTGTATGGCTGGGAAATTAAAGACTATTATTAAGGTTGACTTTAATCAGTGATGATTTATTGCTTAGAGCGGAAGCTATGGTGATGCCAAACAAATTTGGGGTTCTGTTAGCAAAGAAGGAAGGGACAAGGGAAATCAGTCAACCAACTTACCAGCTATCCATAGTAATAAGAACCCTTGACTGGTTCATAAAACCCACCTAACCACGTTACAGGCGTCCATCAAATACTTCCCATCCTATAAGAAGGTTCATGTTCCACCTCTCACCCAGTCACTGGAAAGCACACTGGTCTCTCTGCTCCCTGGTAATTTACTTCGTTTGTGCCCCTCACAGGCAGGAACGGGCAGTATGCCACACCCCTGCTTCCAGCCACACTATCACTAGTTACTGTTCTATACCATTCTCTTGGGGCTTCTTTTATCCTCTAGAGCAGGCAGCCCAGGAGCCACATATAGACCTCTGTGGATTTTTGTCAAGTTTCATTAGAATACAGATATGCTTGTTTGTTTCCATATTATCTATAGCTGCTTTTGCACTTGTGGAACAGAGAGCATGTGTCCTTCATTGCCAAAGATAATTTTACTCTGGCCCTTTAAAGAGAAGAGTTTGTCTACCCCTGGTCCACATGTCTGTAAATGTCTCAATGGCAAAATTATACCCTGCATTTCTCTCATAGCTACATGAGCACAACCTGGAGATACAGAAGTTCCTCAACAAATACCTTCTGATTGATGGAAATGAAAACCAAAGGATTGATAGCTAAGAAATTCTGGCGTAGTGACACATAGCTGGTGCTTCATTAATTTTTACTGAATAAATCCAGGAACAAGTGACTAATTAAAGCAAAATGCCCTAATACCTAGAGTGTGGGCTATGGGTCCTGACCATCTATATTCAAATGCTGTGTGTCCTAGGCAATAAGCTTAACCTCTCTGTGCCTCAGTTTCCCCTTGCACAGAATAGAAATAACAGGATCTAAGGAACAGTAAAGTGCTCAGAACAATACCTGGTAGATGGTAAACACTCAAAAACTATTAGTTATTAGTAATGCTCTGAGAGTCCTTTTAAACATAGGGTATTATTTTTCCTTTCTTTGCTGTATATTTGAACCCATTCTGTAAAAAGACACGACCGCATCAGGAGCAATTTCCGCATTTTCCCGATGATACTGACCCAAGTCTGAACCAAAAGGAGATTGGAGGTAAATGTTGCAGAGACAGCCCAGGAAGTAATTGCTAGTAGCAGGGTCAGAGAAAAAACTGGCATGCACTGAGGTGGGGAACCAAAAAGTCACAAGCACGTCAACACAACACGCTTGAACTCTGCCTCCGCTGATGTGAAGCGTCAGTGCCAGGGACGTGAGGTGAATGGCGGGAGAGCGCTTGCATTGAACTGTCAGCTAATGAAGTGGTGAGAAATTAGCAAGCCCTGTGATTTACACGCTAATTCTCCCTAATGCCACCTGGGGGCCTCCCACAGGCAGCGGCGCAGGGGAGTGGAAAATGGTGCCCTGCAGCCAGCAGCCCGCCTGCACTGCTCTACTCTCTTTGCCAAGCAACACAGCAGCCCGGCTTGCTCCCATTCACTGTGCGGCAAGCACTTGGCAGACTTCCCTCAGAGCATGGGCAAGCCTCAGCTACAGGAGCAAAATGATGACAATGAAAGGAATTTTAAAAGGCTTCCCACCTTTTTGCACTTTCTGTATGCTCCCTCCCTAACAATTGACTCAGCGGGCAACCCTTCTACCTTTTCTGCAACCCTGCCATCTCCCTCTCACCACAAGAACTAGCCTGTGGAAATGGGCACCGTAATCAGTGCCCTCTGTGAAGCGAAACTCAGAAATAAGATTGGAGAGACAGGGCACCCAAGAGCCGTTATCACTGCATTTATCATCATTATTTAAAAGAGCTTTTTGGGTAAATCTTCGGCTTGTATTCCTCTAACAGAAATGCAGCTCTGCCCACCAGCCTGCTCCCTGAGCTCTTCTGTTGTGAAAGTAGCAGTTCTCACCCCAAAAACATGCCAGGGGAAAGCAGGAAAGGACCGTCTTAGTCTGCTGGCATCTTTCAGGCAAGAGGCCAAGTCAGCACTGAGGAAACAGTGTATGATTGTGGATAGAGCTGCTCTCCATATTATCATCATGTATTTCCTTGGACAGCCTTTGGACTGTTAAATGAAGAACGCTGTGTTTCAGCTCCCCTGGTAAGCAAGGGCTGGCTTTAAGACCATCAGGAAGGTGGAGAATGTTGCAGTCTTCTCCGTTTCTCTAAGGTCACAGTGTAATTGTGCAGTGGGAGGAACGGGGCCCTAGAGATGGCATGACAGTCATTTCTCATTACCTCCCACTTGGTTAATTACATCTGTAGACAGCGATTGACCATGTGTGGATACTTCCATTACACGGAAGGGTGTAATGTGCTATAGACCTGGAATGGCTTTCAAAGGGGGAGAAAGCTGTTTATTCCAGGCACAAACCTATCTTGTTTCCAGGGGCCAGGCCAAAGGAATGGAAAGTGACATAAGGAATAGATTAGTAGTGATCAATACAGGAAAATCAGAACCCACATGACGCTTATACCCAATGATATATTTATATGTGTGCATCCCACTAGTTTATAAAGCATCACACAAAGGACAGCACCCTCACTTACTAATCTACCAAATTTGACCTTAAAAAGCAGACCCACTCATTCAGATGCACGGTATATAGGCTATTCTGTGTGCCCTCTCTAAACTGTCATTCATCATTTCTCTCTCTCTCTCTCTCTCTCTCTCTCTCACACACACACACACACACACACACACACACACACGCACGAAGACAAAAGACATTTGCAAGGGTGAGTCCTGCGAACCATGAAATCCAGATATACTACTACATACGTTTTTCTCAAGGGATCAAAAAACCCCAGTTACATTACAAACTAAGGGGACTTAACAAGAGAGAAAACAGAATTATAGAGAATGATAGACTGTTAGAACCAAAAATGAATCTTAGATATTATCCCTAGCAGAAATGCCCAGACTTTTTATTTAAAGAAAAACCTCTCCCCTAAGTGTTAATAAGAGGTACTTAAAAAGAGATGCCCATGATGAAGTAAAGTGATGCTACACACCACATCCTACTACTGGCAATTTGCAATGATGTCAGCTTATTAAAGATTCTGAGAATTTCCTGTTACCAAACATAACCCATTTAACTTAGTGTTACCTTAATTTATTAATTCAAGGAATACTTTTTTTTTTTTTAACTGAAATCTTTTCAACATCCTGTAGAACATTTATACTACAGTACGGAAATCCTGTTTTACTATAGTTCCATTGTTTTCTATAAATTTCTAGATGCTAGTAATTCTCAAATTTTAGCATGCATTCGAGTCACCTGGGAATCTAATCCTTAGCGATTATTCAATAACCAGATAAAGCTTGGGAACCTGAATACATACCAAGCAATCCTAATACAGAGGGCTTCATGCCACACTTTGAGAGATACCAACCCATACACGTGCTTTCTGTCTGAATTTCCCAGGGGTTGAACTACACGTTGTTAACAAAAAAAGCTTGACAGTTAATTGGTTGGATGTCTGTAGCTTTGACTCTGAAAGTTTCAAGAGCTTTCTGAATATGAAAATGAATGTTTGCTTCTCAAAAGTTATCGCAACTGGTGGTCCATTCACCTCTACACTTGGCTGTAATGCTGTGTCATTTTCATTCTTCACCTCACCCACTCATTTGCTTCACTATCCAGTTTTATTAATTTATTCATTCAACAATTATTTACAAGCTGTCCTCTGTGTGTCAGGTGCTGGATGCAACACTAGGGATAGCAGTGAACGAAAGAGACAAAAATCCTCACCCTTGTTGGCTGACATCCTAGCAAGAGGGAGACAGACAATAAAACATCAATGTTACAGATAGTAAATGACATAGTAAATCAGAGTTAACAGGTGATAAGCGTTATGAAAGAAACAGAGCAGGCTGAGGGAGGATCAGGGGTATGTGTGGGCAGGGGGCTGGGAAAAGGGCTACCATTTTTAAAAAGGGCAGTGAGAATGACTTAATGAAAAGTGACATTTGGGCAAAGTCTTGATGTAAAAGGAGGGGGCCTTTTACATACGGACAATGAGAGTCCAGGCCTGAAGAACGCAAAGCAGGCTGTCTCCTGTGGAGAAGGGGAGAAAAGAGGGCGTGTCTGGGGAAGGGAGAGTGGTCATTGCAGTCAGAGAGACAGCCAACACCAGATCCCCCAGGTCAGGGCTTTGACTTTCACTCTGAGGAAAATGAGAAGCCATTGCACAATGCATTTTCAGCACAGAAAATGAGATTTTCTGACTTAGGTTTGTAAAGGCTCTCAATTTATTTGACAGAATGTATTCACCACTCATTGGGTTTCTGCTGATACGCCAGGCACTGGAGCTCGGTGCCCAGCATGTAGAAATGAACAGACAGTTCTCGTCCTCAGAAGCCACATGGTCACTGGGCTTCTGGTACAGCTTGTTGTAGGTCATTCTGTGTCTACTTAAAATCCATTGTCCTTGCCCCTTGCTTAACCAAGCCCCTGCCCAGCGTCTACTTCGTGACCTCAGCACCCGAATGCCCCCCTGTGCTGATCGGTCAGATCGGTCAGGAGGTTCAGGTGCCCAGTCCTGTCCTGAACATACTGCGTGACCTTTGGCAAGACAAGAATCCCTCTTTTCTTGGCTTTTCCATCTGTTTATACAATTTTCTGCAGAAGTATATTTGTGAGGCCTGATGGGATAACCAGCTCTGAGAGCTTTCTGGTGTAATGAAAAACTGACAATTTTAATTTTCCCTCACATTATCATACTCTAAAATAAATAGAGAGTCGAGTAGATTCTCCAGCTATGCATTCTGGCAGCATTGCCTCAGCTGAAGACAGTCTACAAGTTGGCAGGCCAGAGCGAAGAGAAACTTATCTTAGTTCCTGGAGATAAAAACCTGCTAGTTTCAACAACTGAAATTCTGAGAGAGGGTTTTCTGGGGAAGAGCCATTTGCAGCAACAAAATCTCTTTTAGAATATTTACTCGCTTCCTCCTGCTAACTTCTTTCTGTTGAGGAAGGATGCAAAAAGTCACATTTCACTTCAGCCTCAAACTTAATTCTAGATGATCAGACTTGGCTTGCTCACGTCACTTGTCAGTCATCAATAGATACTTAAGAGACAAACCCTCCATTCTCAGAAAATGGAAAGTAAAATGACAGGTTTCAGGCTTCCCTGGTGGTGCAGTGGTTGAGAGTCCGCCTGCCGATGCAGGGGACACGGGTTCTTGCCCCGGTCCGGGAAGATCCCACATGCCGCGGAGCGGCTGGGCCCGTGAGCCATGGCCACTGAGCTTGCGCGTCCGGAGCCTGTGCTCCGCAACGGGAGAGGCCGCAACAGTGAGAGGCCCGCGTACCGCCGAAAAAAAAAAAGACAGGTTTCAAGGAAAGTCGTGCAGTAAACCAGAATAATGATTATCACGGCTTCGGGATGCATATGCAGCCTTTATGAAGAGCAATGCCATTTTTATCAAATGCTTATGATGTAACCTCACCAAAATCAGGGCAATTCAGGGATTTGGCAGGCTACTGGGAGAAGAGAAATGCAACACAATGCCATTTCAGACTGCAGTATGCATTGGAGCTAAGCTACTCTAGATGTTTCCCTTTTATCTTCATTTAATGGTTCCTCTAGATACAAAGTCAGTATCAGCCAAGCAGCAGAATTTAAAACCTACTAATTAATAGCAGGATGCTTAGGTAAGCAATTCTGTCTCTGGGTATATAATTATATTTTTGGAGCTTTCATTTTTCTCTCTTACCTTCCTCTGTCAGATTTTACGACTGGAGCAAGGGAGTAGTGGGAACACCTAAAATCTTAGGCGGCTGGAGCATGATGAATTTTACTTAAACAGTAAGAGATAAGCTATGCTATTTACCTTCCACCATGTGATTATACTGTTCTATCAGTTGTGAGCTCAAAAAAAATTGTACAGGGACCGAGGATTACAACTCACAAAGAAGAACGATGGTTGTAAGGTGAGATGGCTGCCTCTCACCATTATCGACTGACTTCTTTTTTAAAAAGTAAAAGCAAAATTAGTCCATTTTCCCTATTCGAGATTCTTGAACTTCAGATTATCAGCAAAACATGTTGCTGCAACTGCTCTGTCAATCCCCAGCCCTGGATCAGTCCTACCATTAACTTTCTCCACTCCTGCTTCCAGGCAGCTGGGCATGGAAAGAAAAATCCTATAGCTCTGTTTACTGGCACTGCAACAAATCTATGTTCTCCAGCAGCCGCTGGGCTCCCAGTGCTACTGGCAGTCCTTTTATCTGTCCCAAGCCAGCTCCGTTTCAGATTTCCCTTACAGCTGTTCTAACCTTTCAACATGCTTAACGATCCCCTCATTCTAAGTAGATGCCCTTGTCCATGTATCAGATAAAATAGAGGTACTCTCCCCTCCACCTGCAGCCTGCCTGACATCCACGGGGGCACCCATCTTCTCCCTCCCTTCCTCCTAAATCAGAGAACAGTTGTCTTTTCTAATCCTCAAATTTAACACTTCTATAGGATATTGGACACCATCTCCTCAGACATCTTCTAGGACCTCATTTCATTAGTCATTTCCCATCACATTTTGGTGTCTTTAATCCATCACTCCCTGTTCTCTGGCTTCTACCCTTTGGTCTGCAAATTTGCTCAACATTTTCCTTATCCATGCACACGCTTGTGTGCGCACACACACACACACAATTCTTTAATCATTTCAGCCTCTCACTCATGCTGCAGATTGCCTTGTATAGCAATTATCTGTTTACATGACAGTTTTCAACTGGTCCAGTGGTTTTTAATTGTTGTGTCAGATCCCTTCAAGAATCTGATTTAAGCAATGGACCTTTTCCCTGGTGACGTGCACATACCTACCTACCTACCTACACACACACACTCACTCACTCACTAACTCACTCACAACTCTACGTACAATTCCAGCTTGTTCACTGACCACCACCCCCACCCAGAGAAGACAGTACTGTGCTCATCAATAATTCCAGTTCTACTCCTCTTCCGGGCACACTGGAGAATTACACTGCCTTGCTGATTTGAGATTAGTGTCTTTGGCCAATGAAATGAGAGCGGAAGCGATGTGTGTGGAAGCCTTAAGAGCCTGTACTCGATGTGCAGTGCTTTCTCTTTTGACTCTGCCACTGTAAGTGCTGCGTTCCAGATAGTGACTGCTCCGTCAGCTTGGGTCCTGGAGTGAGAAGGATACAGACCAGAGCACCTGGCCAGCCTGCAACTGGCAGATAGAGTGAGTGAGAAATCTATCTGGTTGTTTAGAGCGGCTGACCTGGGGGATGGTTGGTTTCTGTAGAATAATCTAGGCTCTCCTGCTTGATAGCAGGGAACTCTCCATTAGATACAAGATCATCTAAGTCAGAAAGATCCTTTCTAGGGGACTTTAAGCTACCCTCCTTCCTGTTCCTAACCAACAAGCTCCTTTCACCTCGTAGTTCTAGGCTTTCAGTTCTCTCTCCCTAGAAGGCTCTTTTCCTGGTTCTTCCTATGACTTCTCATCCTTCAGACCTCAGTGTATATGTTACCTCCTCAGAGAGGTTCTTCTTGGCCTTTCCTCTCCCCCTCCGTCCCCTGTTACTATCATTCACATCACCTATTTCTGTCTTTCATAGAGTGTGTCACAGCCCATAATGATTTGATTTATTTTCTGTCTCTCAAGTTCTGAATTCACAATATCTGTATTCTTGCTATCAACAGCAGTTCATAAATAACTAACATCACACTACTTTAACCCCATGTGAACTTCAGAAAAGGGAATGCATTCAAAAAATGGACTGCTTTTATTTGTTTAATATGATAAAAATAGAACTATGAATGTTCTATGGAAGTTACACATTACACTTTTCTAAACAATGTTAACAGAAGAAAAAGCTCTAACTAAAAATATTGGCTAGATGTCCAAATGTTTGGATGTGCATCCAGGACAAACCACTGAACCTTGGTATTCACCCAGTCACCAGTAAGAGGTCAGCCTGACATTGGGGGGGGGGGGCGGGTTCAGATAGTTACAGGCCAAGAATATGAACAACCTTGGGTCCCAACCCAGTTAAATAGTTGTTGTGATTCATTGACATATTTTTTGTTTTGTTTGTTTTTCTTTTGCTCTGTATATGCAACAAACGGTCTTACTTCACAGGGACGGGAAGAATTAGTCCTCAAGTTCCAGAAAGCATTAAGTACCTAACCCTTTGTTGCACACCCAGGGATATAAGTGTAACACCTTGTCACAGAGTAAATAATTCATACTTGTTCAATGAGTGAATATATAAAATTAGTGTCATAAAATCACCAAATATTTATTTCACTTGCCTTTACTGTATATAACCAATACTGCAAAAGACAACTATTCTGATTTTATAAACCAAAGTTTTAGCCTTATTGTTTCATCTGCATGCAAAACATGTTTATTGTTTAAATATTTCAGAAATGCATAACTTAAAATATGTAATTTCATTGTTTTTATAAGATGTGTTAAACAGTCCTGACACTTGGCAAGAGATTCAGAAGCTGTGATGCTATCTTTCCAGCATATAATAGATTCTGAAAATACTCTCTAAAAATTTAGACCTCTTCAGATACTCAATTTCATAAGCACAAAGTTTTGGGAACTTCTGAATTGTGAGACTAGGATACACTTTAGTCTTGATGAGAAAAACCAAACAAAATGTTTTAATATTGCTAAAGAAATAAGCTTGGTTTGGAAACAAAAATAAGCTTAGTTTAGTTTTTTCATAACTGTTTCAGGTTTATGTTTTTGTTTTTTTTTGTTTTTTTTTTGTTTTTGGCAGGGGTGGAATGTTCTTTGATTTCCTTTGGGGCAGTGTGCATCGCAAAATACTATCTCTTAAAATGTGGAACATATCCTGTATCCTAACTCTTATGTAATATGTGTAATAGTTATGTGATAGCTACATTTTTCTACTTATATTTTACCAAGATCCACATGTGAGATTTAAAATTAATATGGGGTTTTCAGGATGGGACTTCTTTCTTTTTAAATTGTTTCCTCTCAGCAAATTTTTAAACGGAGATTATCATCTACCACCCTGTTTTAAGAATATATGGGTAATCAGATGGGACTTAATGTCTTTAAAATGGGATATGCATCAAACATGTATGTGCACACATTTGCAACACATATAAAGAGATATATTTTTAATTGTTTTGCATAGAATGCAGGCCATTTCTCAATTCCTCATCATTACAACACAGCCTTCAAAAAAAAAATTAGATGATTCTTTTCTGTTCTACTGAGGCATTTCAACCAAATGCCTCAGTTTCACAGAAATAGTTGCTATAGAAAAGCAAAGGGGATAAATATTACTGAATTATGATATCAAAAATTGCAACTGAAGTAGGGCAGTATCAAGGTTTATGTTTAAGAATGCTGACTGTATTTATTCTTGACTTTATGTGTACTCCAAATTGAATGTGTTGACTCTCAAACTGGAAGGTTCTTTACTGCTAAAAATAACACATCTTAATGAAAATATTTTACCAAGCATTCCAGATTAGGAAATCAGTACATGCCAAGAAAGGTCCCTTTGTACAAAAATAGTAAAATTTAATGAATAATGGATTCAAGTGATGCCAATTATTTTCCTTCATTTCACACAAAATTTCTTTATATGAAATGAAAGAAAAGTGAGATTTCCTACACAAGATTTGCAGACACCTTGGCTCTCAAGGACAAATGCTTCTTCGGGTTTTGACATGTCTTTCATTTATTTTGCTAAGGAGCTTATTTTGAATAGTACTCTATGACAGCATTTAGGGGTTTCCATTAAGTTTGTTAAAGAAAAAAACTTACATTCACTATCTCCTAAAAAAGTTGGCTCTGTTTTTGGCTTGTTTAGGGATTACACTTTAAATACCAAATTACTAATAAGGCATCTGGTAAATGTGAAGGTGGCTATTAAACTCTTATAAACTTTGATCTTGCTAATTAAGTATTATAAGACTTTAGAGAGAAAACAGTCTGTCAGTTAACTTACTTAGATATTATAGTTTTAGCAAGAATTTATTTTTGCAGATTGGTACACCCTGTGTTCTAAAATCAAAAAAAAAACAAACCCTATTTTTAAAAATATGACACTGATAAACCCATTCACATCATAAAGTGTAACTCCTGGCTGACAATATAATCAACTTAAGAGAAATAAGAGGGAGGGAAGGGGTGGGGAGAAATCCTCTCTCAGAAAATATTATAAAAATTTAGAGTAACCTCTCTACATCTTTCTCTCTGAAAATACATACTGATCCTTATGATTTCTATAAACCTATTTTATCCTGCTTTAAAAATTGTATCTGAATCAGCATCTTAGCAAAGTGCCCTTTTCTGGTTCAGTTTGGAAGAGTAGAGGAGCTTGGGCTGTGGTATTGGATAGGCAAGATTACAAAACCAAGCTCCAACATTTGCTGTGGACCTTGGTCAAGATCTAACACCTTCAGTCTGTATTTTCATCCATAAAATCATAAGACACTTATCCTAAAATGCTCTGAATTTTACATCAATGCTCCACTGAAATTATCTTCATGAAGGTCACCAATACTCTTAATTTTAAAATTGAATAAATATTTAGCTTATCATATTTGACATCTTTGCAATATTTGACTCTTAACCACTTCATGACTCTTCACAGAAACCAAATGAGAAAACAGTTTGATTTACCATTTTCTGCCATTTTTCTCCCTTCCTGATTGTTCATTATTGCTCTTGTTTTGTAGACTGTTCTCTCTATTGTGAATTAAATGACCTCTGTGTTCTTCTCCCACTGAATTATCTTCCCAACAAATTCTCCCCACCACTACTCTTTCCCATGTGCCTCATTTCCAGACCTCTGTCCCAAGCTCTTAGCCCCCATATTGCTACTGCTTATTGCTACTGCTTCACTGGACTGTTCTATGAGTACCATCCAAATTTCCACCCACTTCAACCCAAGATAAGAAGCTAGAATTCATCCCAAACCTCTCTCTCCCTTATTCTGCCCTCACATTCCCCTAGTCTACAAAAGCTTATTGATTCTACCTTTAATCTATGTTATTTCTTCTTTTTCTTTCTGCCACTACTTTATTTCAGTGCCTCATTGAATGCCTGTTTAGATCAATGGAATGGCCTCTGCATTATTCAGAGTAGTTTAAATATTGTAATAAAGAACATTTGTAACAAAGATTGTAACAAAATCTCAGTGGTTTAGCACAATAAAGATTTTTTTCTTTCTTGCTCATGTCACAATCCAGTGCAAATTGTTGGGCAGGATCTGCTCCATTCAGGTAACCAAGCTTCTTCCATCTAGTGGCCATACAACCTCCTAGTGGAGTCCCCCACCAGACACTTGTAGGTGGCAAACAGTTGAGAGAAGAGAAGGTAGAATTCAGCTCTGGGCTTGGGCTATATACAATGGTGGAGCAGGGATGGAATAAATGCAGTTAAAACTCTCGTTTCAAATTGGGTAATACTGGGAGATGCACAGTGTTCATTAGTCCATTGCAATTCTGAAATCCTCCTTGGCAGGGCTTATGAAGTCCCCTACCCTGGAGAGAGGGTGAGTTACATGATTAAACTTTATTTCTGCACTCAGGGAATAATTTCCTCATTGACCTTTAGCTTTTAGGGGTTCTTATTGTGTATTTCTTCCCTTTGGACACAACTGAAATGAGTGTTCCCAAAAGTTTGAAAGCCAAAAGGTGATTTTACAGCTCCAAGAATTTTTAGTCTGATATTTTGCAATTCTTGACAAGTTCTTCAAAAACTTGGTAGGCTTCTATTGTATTTGCCTCCATCTATAATCCTCAGGTATAATTCTCCTCTCTTCCTCTCCCTCCTTAACTGCAGCTACTTTGATTATTGTTTCTTATTGGAAGATCTCCCCCTTCGTCTGACTTTTGCCATAGAATTAAATCATGTTGTCCAACTAACAAGTTCTACTGGCCCTTTTTGCCTCCATTTGGGATCTGGAAGCAATTGGCTTTCCAACCATTTTTCACTCCAAGTCTTTGGACTCCCTCTACAATTTTATATTCAGCTTGAAAACTGGCCAGTTTTTTCTGAGCTTGTATCTTTCCTGAAACACCTTATACAAAAGGAAGCCAATAATAGCTATCCCACACTAACACACTCTGTTTCTTTACAGCACGTCCCCTAAAGCAGAGGTTTTCAAAGTGTGGTCTGCACAGCCTTGGGAATCCCGAAGACCCTTTTAGTGGATCCACAGGGTCAAAAATACTTTCACAATAATGCTAAGAGGTTATTTTCCTTTTTCACTGTGTTGAAACTCACACTGGTACTACCAAAACAACAGCATGTAAAGCTGTTGATACTTTAGCACAAACCAAGACAATGTCATCCAACTGTATCTTTGTATTGTTATCATTGACCTAACATTGTATCATATCTTTTCCTATGTACTCACAGTTCATTTTTTTAAAAGCTCGTTTCACTTAAAAATGTCCTTCATGAAACAGTAAAAATTATTCACGTTATTAAATCTTGACCTTGGAAAAGAAGTCTTAAATATTCTGTGAGACCAAAAGGAAAGAACACACACAGCACTTCTGCTGCATACCTAAATACAAAGGTTGTTTTGAGGAAAAGCAGCATGCAATTGTTTGAGTTGCAAACTGAACTCTTTTTCGTGGAATGCCATTTACACTTGAGAGAACAAGTGATAAACAAAATATGGTTATTCAGACTTGGGTATTTGGCAGTCATTTTCTTGAAAATAAATGAAGTGAGCCTGTCACTTGAAGGCGAACAAACTGACAGTACTTGTTGCCAATGATAAAACTTGAGCTTTCAAGTGAAAATTAGAATTTTGGAAAACTCACACCCACCACCATGAGCTTGACAGCTTCTGAATTCTTAAAGACTTTTCTGAAGAGATCAGGAGTGATATTAACAAATGTGACTTTTAAAAATACTATATAACGAAGTATCCCAATGGTAAAACTCAAGGAAACAGTATTTTCTAAGTAACCAGTGTAAGATATCATAAAATCATGCGTAGGTAAATGATTCCTTTAAAGCACAACCAGACCAATGAATTTTAATGTTACAGTATGTGAAAAGTTTGTGGATATGATTTCAGATTCCACCTTGCAATCAACTTTTAAGAAATTATCACCTGTTGAATGACTAGGTGGTATCCAAGAATATCCACAATTATCTGAAAAGGCTATTAAAATATTCCTTTAAGAGAAGGAGACTGGTCTTCTAACAAGAAATATCTATACATCTGTGTGAAGTCAGATTTTCTTCATATACTTCAATTAAAACGACTTATCACAACAGAGTGAATGAAGAAGCAAATGAGAATCTAGCTGTCTTCTATTAAGCTAGACAGTACTGACTTTTGCAAAAATAGAAAACACCATTCTTTACATTAAATTTTTTGAAAGTACAGTAATCATAAAAATATGTTGCTTATGTTAACATAATGGATTTATGATTATTTTCTATTCATTTCTGTTTTTTGACTTCAGTTTAAATTTAATATGGTAATTCTTGCTAGATATAACCCATAAGTTTTTGTGATCCTCAATAGTTTTTAAAGGGTAAAGAAACCCTGAGAAGAAAACATTTGAGAATCACTGTCCTAGAGAAGGGATCAGCAAATTTATGGCCAATGGCAGGTCAAATCCAGCTGCTTGCCTGCTCTGTAAATAAAGTTTTATTGGCACACAGCCACACCCATGTACTTCCATATGGTCATGGTTGCTTCCATGCTATAATGGCAGAGTTGAATACTTATAACAGAGACACTCTTGCTTCCCAAAGCCCCAAACATTTACTGTTTAGCCCTTTACAGAAAACATTTGCTGATCTCTGTTCCAGAGTTTTAGTTCTCAAGCCTGGCTGCACATTGGAATCACTTGGAACACTGTTAAAATGATACCAATACCCCTTTCCCTTCCCCAACACATACACACTGATCAATCAAATCAGAACCTCTGAGAGCAGGGGCCAAGCATAGATAGTTTTTTAAATCCTCCAAGTGACTCTAATATGTAAGCAAGGTTAAGAATCACTGTCCTAAAGCTATAAGATTTTATATCTTGCCTTCCAACTTAGTCCAGACATCAGCTTATCCATGGTTTTTCCCCTTCAGAACATGAGGTACTGTATTTCAAGTCCCTAATATTAGGGTCCTCACTGCCCAAACACGAGTCAGTGCCACGTTTATTGCTGCTGTTACAGCAGCACCCCACTGCGAGGTACAAATTTCAATATTAGTCAGGATAGGCTGCTGTAGCAACACTTCTCAGTTTCAGGGGCTAACACAACAAAGCTTTCTTTATCATGCAAATCATGGTGCACTCTGTTTGGTGGGGGTTCTTCAAAGGAACCCAGCTGCTTCTATCTAGAGACTCTACCAATCCTCAGGGTCTCAGAGTGCATGGCTGGAGCCCTCTTCATCCAGCCAACAGATGAGAGAAAAGAAAGAGCATCAAGGATTAAGTAGGAGGTGTTTTATGAGTCAGGCCTGGAGGAGGTATACGTAACTCCCACTGGCCAGAACTTAGTCATATTGGTCACAACTAAGTGCAAAGAAGGTGCAACATGTAGCCTACCTTTCTGCAAAGAGGAAAAGTAAAATTGTTCAGTGAATCAGCTTTATCCCCCTCACAACCTCTTTCTTAACAGAGATGTCCACAGCCTGTTCTCTAGAACCTGTGAATATGTTATCTCACACGGCAAAAGGGACTTTTGCCAATGTGATTAACGAGAAAGACCTTGACGTGGGGAGATTATCTTGGATTATCCAAGTGGGTTCAATATTATCACATGAGCCCTTGAAAATGGAGAACCTTTCTGGACAACAGTCAGAGAGATGGGAAGATGGGTGAAGGGTCCAAGAAAGGCAGTGTTGTTAAAGGAAGATGAAGAAAGGGAGCCATGAGGCAAGAACGCAGGCAGCCTGTACAAGGTGTGAAAAGCAAGGAAGTGGCTTCTCCTCCAGAGCCTCCAGAAAGGAACACAGCACTGCCGACACCTTGATTTTAGCCCAGTGAGACAGATGTCAGACTTCTGACACAAAGAACTATAAAACAATAAGTTTGTGTAGTTTGAGGCCACTAAGTTTGTGGTAATTTAACAGTAGTAATAGAAAATAAATGCACCCTTCACTTCCATGTTCTTACTGCTATCAGTGATGGTCCCCAAATTTAAGTGTTCATTGGTTGCTCCTTTTCTCAAAATTTTCTCAAAATTCTTCAGTGGCTCCTCACTCATTCACTTAATACACATTAAATAACTACAATATGTCAGGCACTCTCCCGGTCACCAGGACTGCTGCGTTCAGTGAAGCAGACACGGTTCCTGCTCCAGTGAAGCTTAGTGTTATAGGGACCACAGAACACAATTTAAACTCTTGCATGTCATTCAATGCATGCATAATCTAACTCTGAACAACCTACTTATCATCATCTCTTGACATTTCTCTGTGCCAGAAAAAGAAAAAAAAAAGCCTTATGAGTCCTAATATAACGTAATCAAACTTCTAAGATGCCATAATATTCTGTGGCCTGTTTTAGAAACATCACGGGCCACAGTATGAAACTGTTCTGCCCTCCCTACCCTTTGTCCATCTGGAAAACTCCTTCTTCCCCCTTAAAAGTGATCTCAAATATCACTCCAGAAAATAAAGTCACTCCTTCTAGACTCCCTCCTCTATTTTTTACTGCAGTTTATACAACCAATCTAGTAGTTATTTCACTGAATTGCAACTGCCCCTTCCCTGCCTTCATTATGGCTTTTAACAAATTCAAAGAGAAGTTCCTAGTAAATTTACTTTTAAATAAACGCTGAGAGTACTCTTTCATGCATTCATTCATTCATTCTCTCAAAATAATTTCATCAAAACACATACTTCACCAGAATTTAATTCTGCAGGAAAATTGACAGCACTATAAAAACCTCAAAATAGGAAAAACAGACCAGCTTCTAAACTCCTTTTGCAATATCTTTTCCAGCATAGATCTCCTATTCAAAGAGCATACTTCCTGGAGAAACACAAAATGGAGAAACTCTGAGAACCCTGCATAATGACAATCATACTGAATGTGGTTACCACAAAACTAGGATTCTGCAAGTTCCTCTGTTAGTAAATTTCTGCACTTTACTAAGCATGTGTGAAGGTGTACAGTACTCATAGCTTCAACACATACCTACAACACATAACATGCCGTAGATTAAATTATATGAATTTATTTGGATGGATTTATTTCATCTGCCTACAAGAACTGGAGGGAAAAGATCAGTCTTTTCATAAACATTTCAAATGTTTATAAAATACATAATGTTAAACTTATATTGTGAAACTATTTTGTTGTAATTTACCGTTAAATTTTTCTTGAAAAAGAGAGCCACTGGTCTGCTTCATGTGCTGACACATTTTCCTGGTCAAGGACTCCATGCAAGATTCACTTTCTATTTAATTAAGTAAACAAAAATCTTCCTCGTCAATTATTACATTTCCCTGCATCTGGATATTTTATGTTCACAACAGTGAACATTAATATATTTTACTCAGTAATATATCCGCAGTATATAAATGGTGATCTGCTAAATAATTTACTGTTTATAGAGAATATTTTGATAAATTATTACTGTCACTATTGTGGAGCCATCTTGCAGAAGCAAATTTTAATACATTTTCAACCATTTCTTGGACAAATATTTTGTACCTGTTATGTGTAAGGTGCAGAGAGAGATCAGAAACACCTGTAGAATAACTACCAGTTGTTGGCCACAGTAAAATGTATTCTGACCAAAGGCACATAATTTTCAATAGACAAATCCTAGCTGTCAGTACGTGAAGTTTTCCTGAACAGTTCCACTTATCTTTTATTAAGATCTCTCATCTCGCATCCGGAACACATTGGATTCGTACTGGCCCTGTGGTTTAGTTTTCCTGCACACTGAATGTTAATAGTAATTAGCTACTGTCCTTATCCCCACCTCCCAATACATTAGCAGTTTTCCAGTGAGCACTGATTCTGTGCTATGGAGTCTACGTGCTAACCACAGTGGTCCAGAGTAACCAGGGAATTATCCCCCCAGGAGGACAGGAGATTTTCCTACGTCTAAGTCAATGATAATTAAAACCAACCAATACATTGTTAAGCTTAACAAATCACAAAGGCTACAGGGACCTGCAAATTGTAATGGTGAAGTCACAATTATCCAGCAATTAGGTTTACAGCTGTATTCACCCTTTCAATAATCACATCTACAAATGCACCCACACTTCTTCCTGCTCAACCTGACCTGGAAGGTTTCTAAAGCTTTCATTTTTATGCAGGTTTCTGAAACCAAGAAAGAAATTGCATCTGAATGAAGTAATAATGACAAACCTTGTGAAGCAGAAAGAACAATAATGTATTCACCTAACATAAGCCTAATTAAAAAAAAAATAGGACATTGCCAAACTCCATTTCCAAATGGTAAATGCTCTGTGCCATCATAAAAATTTGGATGCCAGAAGAGTGTCTAATAAATAATGAGCATGAATACCTAATACTTCAGGAATGCTTTCAGCTACAGGTAACAAACAGTATAACTAGAGTGGCTTTTTTTTTTTTTTTTTAACTGGGGAGTATTCTTATTTCCCATGGTGAGAAATCCAGAGTTACCAGTGCTGGACTGGTTCAGCAGATCAATGGGGCTAAAGACCCTGAGATTTCCATGATCATTTCTTCATAATTACAAAAAGACTGTTGCAGCTTCGACAATTATATCCCCTTCCACCAGGAAGAAGGAAGATGGGACAGTGAGAAGGAGTGGTGCCAATATCTGAAAGTAAACACTGTGTGAGGAAGCTGCAAGAGCATGTTTGTTTCTCTTTGGCCAGAATTTTGTCCCAGAGTCACTGGTGGCCTACAGGTGGCAAGAGAGAAAGGAGATGCAGAGAGAACAAGAAAAGCGTCTTCTGACATCCAGAAACTGTCCTAACACCCACAGCCTTAATATTGTTAAGAGCTAGTGCAGCACTCACAATAGGCCTTGGTATTCTCCCGTGGACCATAAATAAGCTTCCAAATCACCATCAGCTACCATGATGAAGTGAGAAAAACAAGACACGTCCGTAATCTTCTAAGCACAGAAACAAGGTCATTGTGCAAACCACAAAAATTCCAAACATCTCCATACCCCGACTAATTTGGGGACCTGCCACTCCTTTCCCCACTAGAGCTTTAGCCTGACTTTATTTTGTCCACCTCATAAGATTTTTAAAATATCCAATCAGGGACTCATCCTCAATTCCCAATAGCATGCAATCCAGAACAAAGCCACGTTTTAAACTCTCCCCAACACTCACCTCACATGGGTCCCCATCCCATGAGAATCCTTTCAGACACCTTCTACTGAAATGTCTCACATTTCCCATGGTGTGTGGGCTTCCTCCTTGCAACCAGTAATAAATCCAATATGTTGAACTGCAAGTGTGCTCCTGGTGGTTTCTGGTTGGAAGGCACTGAAGACTCAGTCAACCAAACAAGTATTTGCCACAACTTTGTTCCATTCCAGTCTAATTAAAATGATGCACCTTAATAGGCCTTAACTAGAAAAGGAGCCAGAATATAGTGAACAGAGCATGTGATGAAGAACCAAGGGACAAAACTCTAGTCGGCTCTGTCTAATTTACTAGGTAAGTCACCCCAGGTAAGACACTAAAGGACAAGGAAAGGAAATGACCTCACAATAGTCTAAGTGAACCAGTTAACATTAACTGTGTTTGAGACGGCAAAACTAAAGCTCCAAGATTTTGAGTATATTTTCCTTCTCTTTACATTTGATAAGTGGCCAAACAGGATTTGAATCCAGGCACCGAACTCCAAAGCCTAATGGTTTTCCATTATACCAAGTTTTAATTTCTTCCTCTGTGAACTCACTAAGTTGTTGGACTAGAACTTTAAAGGCCCTTTCTGTTCACCATTCCAGGATTCTGAATGATGAATCACATTATTTACATTTACTCTTTGCAGGAACAATGTGAGGTGATGTACGTTTTTAGAGTTTTGAATTTGATCAAGCTTTTTCTTCAGTAGCATAAATCATGAATTTGAACTTCCATTTGAACTTCCAAGTCAAATTAATTTTCAGTCCCTTGTAATTTAAAATATGACTTGCATTTCTCCAGTAATTAATGACGTTGAGCATCTTTTTTTTTTTTTTTTTTTGCGGTACGTGGGCCTCTCACCGCCGCGGCCCCTCCCGCCGCAGAGCACAGGCTCCGGACGCGCAGGCCCAGCGGCCATGGCTCACACGCCCAGCCGCTCCGCGGCACAAGCCCGTGCCCCCTACATTGGCAGGCGGACTCCCAACCACTGCGCCACCAGGGAAGCCCCGTTGAGCATCTTTTCATGTGCCTACTGGTCATACATACGTCTTCTTTGGAGAAATGTCCATTAAGGTCTTCTGCCCATCTTTTGACTGGGTTGTTCGTTTTTTGTTCTTGAGTTGTATGAGCCATTTGTGTATTTTGGAGAGTAAGCCCTTGTCTGTCACATCATTTGCAAATATTTTCTCCCATTCCATAGGTTATCTCTTCAGTTTTTTGTTTGCTTTTTATGGTTTCCTTTGCTGTGTAAAAGCTTGTAAGTTTGATTAGGTTCCATTTGTTTATTTTTGCTTTTATTTCTATTGCCTTGCAAGTCTGACCTAAGAAAACACTGGTACAATTTATGTCAGAGAATGTTTTGCCTACGCTCTCTTCCAGGAGTTTTATGGTGTCATGTCTTATGTTTAAGTCATTAAGGCATTTTGAGTTTATTTTTGTGCATGGTGTGAGAGTGTGTCCTAACTTCATTTATTTACATGCAGCTGTCCAACTTTCCCAGCACCACTTGCTGAAGACACTTTCTCCCATTTTATATTCTTGCCTCCTTGGTTGAAGATTAATTGACCATAGGTGTGTTGGTTTATTTCTGGGTTCTCTAATCCATTCCATTGAGCCGTATGTCTGGTTTTGTACCAATACCACACTGTTTTGATTACTGTAGCTTTGTAGTATTGTCTGAAGTCTGGGAGAGCTTTGCCTCCCGCTTTTTTTCTTTTCCTCAGGATTGCTGTGGTAATTCTGGGTCTTTTATGGTTCCATATAAATTTTTGGATTATTTGGTCTAGTTCTGTGGAAAATGTCATGGATAATTTGATAGGGATCACATTAAATCTGTAGATTGCTTTGGGTAGTATTGCCATTTTAACAATATTAATTCTTCCTATCTAAGAGCATGGGATATCTTTCCATTTCTTTGAATCCTCTTTAATCTCCCTTATTAATGTTTTATAGTTCTCAGCATATAAGTCTTTCACCTCCTCCCTTCCAATTTGGATAACTTTTATTTCTTTATTTTGTCTGCTGTGGCTAGTACTTCCAATATTATGTTGAATAGAAGTGGTGAGAGCGGGCATCCGCCTCATACTGTCAGAATGGCCATCATTAAAGTCTTCAAATAACAAATGCTAGAGAGGGTGTGGAGTAAAGGCAACCCTTTGGTTGTTGGTGGGAATCTAAATTGGTGCAGCCACTATAGAAAACAGTATGGAGGTTCCTCAGGAAACTAAAAATAGAATTACCATATGATCCAGCAATTCCCACTCCTAGGAATATACCCAGACAAAACTATAATTCAAAAAGATACATGCACCCTTATGTTCATAGCAGCACTATTCACAATAGTCAAGACATGGAAACACCTAAAGGTCCATTGACAGATGAAGGGATAAAGAAGTTATGGTACATATGCAAAGAATGAAATAATGCCATCTGCAGCAACATGGATGAAATTAGAAATTATCATACTAAGTGAAGTAAGTCAGAAAGAGAAAGACAAATACCATATGATATCACTCATATGTGAAATCTAAATATGGCACAGGGACTTCCCTGGTGGTGCAGTGATTAAGAATCCACCTGCCAATGCAGGGGACATGAGTTTGATCCCTGGTCCAAGAAGATCCCACATGCCATGGAGCAACTAAGCTCACGCACCACAACTACCGAAGCCTGCATGCCTACAGCCTGTGCTCCACAACAAGAGAAGCCACTTCAATGAGAAGCCCACACACCACAACAAAGAGTAGCCCCAATCATTAGAGAAATGCAAATCAAAACTACAATGAGATATCATCTCACACCAGTCAGAATGGCCATCATCAAAAAATCTAGAAACAATAAATGCTGGAGAGGGTGTGGAGAAAAGGGAACACTCTTGCACTGCTGGTGGGAATGTGAATTGGTACAGCCACTATGGAGAACAGTATGGAGGTTCCTTAAAAGCTACAAATAGAACTACCATATGACCCAGCAATCCCACTACTGGGCATATACCCTGAGAAAACCATAATTCAAAAAGAATCATGTACCAAAATGTTCACTGCAGCTCTATTTACAATAGCCCAGAGATGGAAACAACCTAAGTGTCCATCATCGGATAAATGGATAAAGAAGATGTGGCACATATATACAATGGAATATTACTCAGCCATAAAAAGGAATGAAATTGAGCTATTTGTAATGAGATGGATAGACCTAGAGTCTGTCATACAGAGTGAAGTAAGTCAGAAAGAGAAAGACAAATACCATATGCTAACACATATATATGGAATTTAAGAAAAAAAAAGTCATGAAGAACCTAGGGGTAAGACAGGAATAAAGACACAGACCTCCTAGAGAATTGACTTGAATATATGGGGAGCAGGAAGGGTAAGCTGTGACAAAGCGAGAGAGAGGCATGGACATATATACACTACCAAACGTAAGGTAGATAGCTAGTGGGAAGCAGCCGCATAGCACAGGGATATCAGCTCGGTGCTTTGTGACCGCCTGGAGGGGTGGGATAGGGAGGGTGGAAGGGAGGGAGATGCAAGAGGAAAGAGATATGGGAACATATGTATATGCATAACTGATTCACTTTGTTATAAAGCAGAAACTAACACACCACTGTAAAGCAATTATACTCCAATAAAGATGTAAAAAAAAAAAAAAAAGAGTAGCCCCCTCTCGCCACAACTAGAGAAAGCCTGCGTGCAGCAACAAAGACCCAACGCAGTCAAATATAAAAACATAAATAAAAAATAAATATTGCACAAATGAACCTATCTACAAAACAAAAACAGACTCACAGACATAGAGAACAGACTTGTGGTTGCCAAGGGGGCGTAGAGGGCGAGGGATGGACTTGGAGTTTGGGGTTAGTAGATGCAAACTATTACATTTAGAATGGGTAAACAACAAGGTCCTACTGTATAGTGCAGAGAACTATATCCAGTCTCCTGGGATAAAACATAATGGAAAAGAATATTTTAAAAAGAACATATATATGTGTAAAACTGAGTCACTTTGCTGTACAGTAGAAATTAGCACAACATTGTAAATCAACTATACTTCAATGAATAAATAAATAAAATATGACTACTTCACTTAAGGAATTGTGTGAGATCCTGTACAAAAAGGGGTTGAGAAAAGTTAAGACTTGACAATAAATGTAGGAAAGCAAGTAAGCATATTTCTTTTTTATATTCAGCATTCAACATTAACACTTTAACATTTGCATATTCAAGTGGGAAACCTTTACAAGTTAGTAATAGACAAATAAGAAAATATAATCACACAGATAAGTAAATAAATAAATGTGAAATTATATGCATTTTAGTCTTATCAATTTAGGAAATTTTGGGCTTCCCTGGTGGCGCGGTGGTTGCGAGTCCGCCTGCCAATGCAGGGGATACGGGTTCGTGCCTGGTCTGGGAAGATCCCACATGCCGCGGAGTGGCTAGGCCCCTGAGCCATGGCCGCTGAGCCTGTGCATCAGGAGCCTGTGCTCCGCAACGGGAGAGGCCACAACAGTGAGAGGCCCGCGTACCATAAAAAAAAAAAAAAAAAAAAAAAAAAAATTTAGGAAATTTTTTTAAGAGCAATAATCAGCAGTGTTGAGGACTTAGGGAAATACGCACTGAAGGAATAGAGGAAGGAATGTTGTTTTGTAACTTTCTTCTGGAGGACAATATGCAATATATATCAAACGTTTCTAATATTTTTGCCTATTGCCTTTGACCCATAATTTCCTTCTATACAAAATCACAGATGTGTGCAAAGAGTTAGCCACAAAAATGTTTGTAGAAATACTATTTATAACTGATGAAACAGTAAAAAGCTAAAAGGTTTATGATAGAAGATTGGTTAAATAAAATGTGGTTTAGTCATAAAATGGAAATCTGTGGATGTTTAAAAAGGAAATGAAAAAGCATTAAGTAATATGGGCAAATGTTTAAAACCATTGCTAGGTTGAAAAATGTATAATTTTCAACGCGTGATTGTGTTTTTGCTTTAAACATGCGTATACAGGTGTTGTTATGGACTGAGTGTGTGTATGCCACAAAAATCCATTTGTTGAAATCTAACCCCCAAGGTGATGGTATTTGGGAGGTAATTAGGTCATGAGGATGGAGTCCTCATATGGGATTAATGCCCTTGTAAGAGGCCAGAGAGTTAGTTCCCTCTCTTTCCATGTAAAGATACAGCAGCAAGTTAGCAGTCCGCAACCTGGAAGAGGGCCCTCACCACAACCCGACCACGCTGGCACTCTGATCTCGAATTTCCAGCCTCCAGAACTGTGAGATATACACCTCTGTTGTTTATAAGCACCTGGTGAATGGTAATTTGTCAGAGCAACCCAAACTAAGACAGGTATAAATGCATTTTTAAAGATTCAAATATCCAGCGTTATCTCTGACCGATGGAACTGTAGGTGGTTTTATATTTTCTCCTTTTTGTTTATATTTTCCAGATTTTCTACCAGGAATATCCATGTTTTTAATAATTGAAAATGTATTCAGTGAAATTTTGAAACAAATACTAATATATCTAAATCAATAAAAATATCCCATTCAGTATTTCAAATGCTAAGTTCAACTGTCCTTTAAAAAGAAAAGAAAAGCCTAGATAAAAGATAAGTCCTCTCCATGTCATGAGATAGCTCACAGATGCCAAGCCAAGGGCCATCTGTTCTGAGACCCACAAACACCTTTTTCACAAGAGATTTTTTAACAATAATTGTTTTAGTCTCTGCTTTCGAATTTGTAAATCTAGCTTAAAATACTGTATGTATTAACAAACTTAAAAGTTTAAAAAGCAAAATTATTTAACTAAGTGTTATTTGCCTTATAAAACTTTCCATTGTAGTATTATCTATATGGACTTCTGAGACTTAGAAGCAATTTGTTTACTTAGAATATTTGCTTTAACATGTCGCATTTCTATTTTATTTTTTTAAGTCAATGCAATGTTGCAAACCAACAATTGTGCAATGATATTTAGAGAGAGATGGTATCACAGGAGTTTATTTTCAGTTCTTCTTTTTCCTTTCAGCATTTTTTTTAAACCGGAAGGACTTATAAATATCATCAAAAAGTGTGTGACTTATTTAACTACTACATAAATTTAAATCCTGCTGAAATGAGAAGTTGAAGAATTAATTTGCCCATTACAAAAGCTACCTTGTATTGTTTGCCTACTGTTATTTAGCTTCTTTAAAAAACACTATCTTATTTCATCCTCACAGCCACCCTGCAAAGCAGGTATTATTATCTCCACTTTACAGATGAAGAAATTGAACAATTTAGTCATTCAAACTCAAGATTCTGAAAAACCTTTAATGACTTGGGAAATACCCACAATATAAAGTTTTGCATATGACCAATGAGTTTGAATATATAATTGGTATCATCTTCTTCCTCAGCTTGGGACACAAAAAATGTGACTCTGCATTAAAATTTCCAAGTATAACTCCAAGTCTCCCAGTCTACTTTTTAATTCTTCTCCCCAGTGTGTCCAATTATTCCCCTGGTGCTTATTCTGCCCAAAGGATCAAACGTGTCTTCTCTAGTCTTGCCCCAAGATGCAAAATGTTTTTCCTGAGGCTGGAGGTCCCCCTAATGACTGCTGTCTTGATGCTGCTTGTTCCAGAATCTTCTTCTGTGCTGCTGTTCTGTCTTCAATGCTGGAGACTTGGTAGCCATGCCTGATGCCTCCTGAGTATACCGCACACTGGGTGTCCCTGCTCAACACTGTGGTGAGTGGTGGAGCCAAGGTCATCCACAGAGATGGACTTGCACCAAGACACCTGCTCTTATCTGTGCCAGAACTTCCAGCTCAGAGGAAGGATACCCTAGGTCAAATCCAGCTCGAACTCCCCAAGTTATAACTCTCTGGGTTCCCACACACACCCACTTCCATTTCAAAGTGATAAGATTCCAAAAGGCTCTGAGTCAAGCTCCCTTGTAGACCCAAAATCAACCTTCCCTTGATACATTTTCCTATCCACTAGTTTAACCTACCCACACACTTTTGATATATTCTTGTTGCATATCAACATTTCTTTGCACATTATTGACATGAGAACTTGGTCAGCAACACCTCGGTCCATCCTACAGTTTTTCATAACTTTTTTTTTTTTTTGCGGTATGCGGGCCTCTCACTGTTGTGCCCCCTCCCGTTGCGGAGCACAGGCTCCAGATGCACAGGCTCAGCGGCCATAGCTCACGGGCCCAGCCGCTCCGCGGCATGTGGGATCTTCCCAGACCAGGGCACGAACCCATGTCCCCTGCATCAGCAAGCGGACTCTCAACCACTGCACCACCAGGGAAGCCCCAGGTTTTCATAACTTTTAAACTAAAAAGGGAAACATCTTGAGCCTGAAGTTTCCTCCTAGGAAGGCCCTCTGTTCCTCTGTAACTTCTATGTAAAAATGCTGCCCAACTTTTTCTGGCACAAGCTATGCTCTGTGTACCAAGAGATATGCCAAGAGGGTCATTTGAATGCCACTGTCTTGGATGCCTGAACCCAGGGCACTTGTATAAAAATGTCCTGTTACAAAGTGATATACATATTTATCACTTTGTATATATATGTGTATGAATATGTATGTATATGACTACATATATTTGCAAATGTGCATAGAAAATGGATGAAAGGTAAATAGTTACATTTAAGTAGTGGTCAGAGCCATGATGGCTATACACAGCACAACTCCAAGAGGAACCAGTTACATGAATTCCACTGAGAAATGTACCCCTGTTGTTGCCTCACCCAGTGACTGACGGTTGTTATCCCTGAGTAGGATGAATGATATTAGGTAACTTTTATTTGCTTAGATAGATGGGATGATACACTAATGATTCCATGTTTTGCATTTCTATTCAAATGCCAGAATGTTTTCATCCTGCTAACTCTTGGGAACAAATACCAGAGAGTCACCTATGGAGGATGAGTCACCTGAGGAGAGGCTAATAAGGAAAGACCTCTTGATGACTAAATGGATTTCCCAGGGTTAGAAACAGGGACATGGCTGTAGGCCATACTGGGCTGACAGCAGACCAATCTTATCTCAGGATTTTTGGGGGCTAGAGTCCTCTCAAAGAAGACTGACAGGGGGAGTCAAGTCACTAGGCACTAAGAACTGTAAACTTTGGACTTCAAGAAGAGGCAACCTGGATTGAAACTAACACTCAGATACCTCACAGGCCCAAACCAGGAGCAAGGGCAGCAAAAGCAAGACTCTCCTGCAGTGGTAAAACATGGTGGCTGTCCTAAGAGAAGTAATCAGTTTTCAGAGCCACAAGGAGCAGCCGAAAATAATGGCAGCAAGAATACCACAGAAGGAGGAGATACCTTCAAGATGGCAGAAGAGTAAGGCATGGAGATCACCTTCCTCCCCACAAATACATCAAGAATACATCTACATGTGGAGCAACTCCTACAGAACACCTACTGAACGTTGGCAGAAGACCTCAGATGTCCCAAAAGGCAAGAAACTCCCCATGTACCTGGTTGTGTGGTTGACAGGGTATTGGTGCACCACTGGGGTATCAGGCCTGAGCCTCCAATGTGGGACAACCGAGTTCAGGACACTGGACCACCAGAGACCTCCTGGCCCCATGTAAAAAACATAGGCAAAAGCTCTCCCAAACAGCTCCATCTCAATGCCAAGACCCAGCTCCACTCAACGACCAGCAAGCTCCAGTGCTGGACACCCCAGGCCAAACAACTAACAAGACAAGAACACAACCCACTCATTAGCAGAGAGGCTGCCTAAAATCATACTAAGGTCACAGACACCTCAAAACACACCACTGGATGCAGTCCTGCACACCAGAAAGACAAGATCCAGCCTCACCCACCAGAACACAGGCACTAGTCCCCTCCAACAGGAAGCCTAAACAACCCACTGAGCCAACTTTACCCACTGGGGTAGACACAAAAAACAAAGGGAAGTACGAACGTGCAGGCTGCTAAAAGGAAACCCCAAACACAGTAAGTTAAGCAACAGAATAAGACAGAGAAATATGCAGGAAATGAAGGTGCAAGGTAAAAACCCACCAGACCAAACAAATAAAGAGGAAATAGGCAGTCTACCTTAAAAAAGAATTCAGAGTAATGAGAGTAAAGACGATCCAAAATCTTGGAAACAGAATGGAGAAAATACAAGAAATATTTAACAAGGACCTAGAAGAACTAAACAGCAAACAAATGATGAATAACAAAATAAATGAAATTAAATATTCTTTACAAGGAGTCAATAGCAGAATAACTGAGGCAGAAGAATGGATAGGGACCTGGAAGATAAAATAGTGGAAATAACTATGGCAGAGCAGAATAAAGAAAAAAGAATGAAAAGAATTGAGGACAGTCCCAGAGACCACTGGGACAACATGAAATGCACCAACATTTGAATGATAGGGGTCTTAAAAGAAGAAGAGGAAAAGAAAGGGTCTGAGAAAATATTTGAAGAGATTATAGTTGAAAACTTCCTTAACATGGGAAAGGAAATAGTCAATCAAGTCCAGGAAGTGCAGAGAGTTCCATACAGGATAAATCCAAGGAGAAACATGCCAAGACACATATTGATCAAACTATCAAAAATTAAATACAAATAAAAATATTAAAAGTAGCAATGGAAATGCAAAAATAACATACAAGGGAATACCCATAAGGTTAACAGCTGATCTTTCAGCAGAAACTGCAAGACAGAAGGGAGTGGCAGGACACTTTTTTTTTTTTTTTTTTTTTGCAGTACACAGGCCTCTCCCGTTGCGGACCACAGACTCTGGATGTGCAGGCCCAGCGGCCATGGCTTACAGGCCCAGCCGCTCCATGGCATGTGGGGTCTTCCCGGACCGGGGCACAAACCTGTGTCCCCTGCATCAGCAGGCAGACTTTCAACCACTGCGCCACCAGGGAAGCCCAGCAGGACATATTTAAAATGATGAAAGGGAAAAACCTACAACCAAGATTATCCAGCAAGGATCTCATTCAGATTTGATGGAGAAATTAAAATCTTTACAGACAAGCAAAAGCTAAGAGAATTCAGCACCACCAAACCAGCTTTACAATAAATGTTAAAGGAAGTTCTCTGGGCAGGACACACAAGAGAAGGAAAAGACCTACAGTAACAAACACAAAACAATTAAGAAAATGGTAATAGGAACATACATATCGATAACTACCTTAAATGTAAATGGATTAAATCCTCCAACCAAAAGACATAGACTGGCTGAAATGATACAAAAACAAGACCCATACATATACTGTCTACAAGAGACTCACTTCAGACACAGGGACAGATACAGACTAAAAGTGAGGAGATGGGAAAAGATATTCCATGAAAATGGAAATCAAAAGAAAGCTGGAGTAGCAATTTGCATATCAGATAAAACAGACTTTAAAATAAAGATTATTACAAGAGACAAAGAAAGACACTACATAATGATCAAGAGATCAATCCAAGAAGAAGATATAACAATTGTAAATAACTATGCACCCAACATAGGAGTACCCCAATACCTAAGGCAAATTCTAACAGCCATAAAAGGGGAAACTGACAGTAACACTATGATAGTAGGGGACTTTAATACCACACTTTCACCAATGGAGAGATTAACTAAAATGAAAATAAATAAGGCAACACAAGCTTTAAAGGACACATTAAACAAGGTGGACTTAATTGATATTTATAAAACATTCCATCCAAAAACAACAGAATACACTTTCTTCTCAAGTGCTCATGGAACATTCTCCAGGATAGATCATAACTTGGGTCACAAATCAAGCCTTGGTAAATTTAAGAAAATTGAAATTGTATCAAATATCTTTTCCGACCATAGCACCATGAGACCAGCTATCAATTAAAGGAAAAAAACTGTAAAAAAAAAAAAAAAGCAAACATATGGAAGCTAAATAATACATTACAAAATAACCAAGAGTTCACTGAAGAGATCAAAGAAGAAAGCAAAAAATACCTAGAAAAAAATTACAATGAAAACACAGCGGCCCAAAACCTATGGGATGCAGCAAAAGCAGTTCTAAGAGGGAAGTTTATAACAATACAATCCTACCTCAAGAAACAAGAAAAATCTCAAATAAACACCCTACCTTACAGCTAAGGTGATTAGAGAAAGAAGAACCAAAAAAAACCCAAAGTTAACAAAAGGATAGAAATCATAAAGATCAGATCAGAAATAATGAAAAAGAAATGAAGGAAAAGATAGCAAAGATCAATAAAACTAAAAGCTGGTTCTGTGAGAAGATAAACAAAATTGATAAACCATTAGCCAGGCTCATCAAGAAAAAAAGGAAAAAGACTCAAATCACAGAATTAGAAATGAAAAAGGAGAAGTAACAACTGACACTGCAGAAATACAAAGGATTATGAGAAATTACTACCAGCAACTATATGCCAATAAAATGGACAACATGGAAGAAATGGACAAATTCTTAGAAAAGCACAACCTTCTGAGACTGAACCAGGAAGAAATAGAAAATATAAACAATGAATCACAAGCACTGAAACAGAAACTGTGATTAAAACTCTTCCAACAAACAAAAATCAGGACCAGAAGTCTTCACAGACAAATTATATCAAACATTTAGAGAAGAGCTAACACCTATCCTTCTCAAACTCTTCTAAAATACAGAAGAGGGAGGATCACTCTCAAACTCATTCTACAAGGGCACCATCACCCTGATATCAAAACCAGACAAAGATGTTACAAAAAAAGAAAACTACAGGCCAATATCACTGATGAAGACAGATGCAAAAATCCTCAATAAAATACTAGCAAACAGAATCCAATAGCACAATAAAAGGATCATACACCATGATCAAGTGGGGTTTATCCCAGAGATGCAAGGATTCTTCAATATAGGCAAATCAATCAATGTGATAAACCATATTAACAAACTGAAGGATAAAAACCATATGATCATCTCAATAGATGCACAAAAAGCTTTTGGTAAAATTCAACACTGATTTATGATAAAAGTCCTCCAGATAGTAGGTATAGAGGGAACTTACCTCAACATAATAAAGGCCATATATGACAAACCCACAACCAACTTTGTTCTCATGGTGAAAAACTGAAACCATTTCCACTAAAATCAGGAACAAGACAGGTTGCCCACTCTCACCATTGTTACTCAACATAGTTTTGGAAGTTTTAGCCACAGCAATCAGAGACGAAAAAGAAATAAAAGGAACCCAAATTGGAAAAGAAGAAGTAAAACTCTCACTGTTTGCAGATGACATGAGACTATACAGAGAATCCTAAAGATGCTTCCAGAAAACTACTAGACCTAAGCAATGAATTTGGTAAACTTGCAGGAAAGAAAATTAATGCAAAGAAATCTCTTGCATTCCTATACACTAATGATGGAAAATCTGAAAGAGAAATTAAGGAAACACTCCCATTTACCACTGCAACAAAAAGAATAAAATACCTAGGAATAAACCTACCTAAGGAGACAAAAGACCTGTATGCAGAAAACTATAAGACACTGGTGAAAGAAAATAAAGATGATACAAACAGATGGAGAGATATACCATGTTCTTGGATTGGAAGAATCAATACTGTGAAAATGACTATATTACCCAAAGCAAACTACAGATTCAATGCAATCCCTACCAAACTACCAATGGCATTTATCACAGAACTAGAACAAAAAAATTCACAATTTGTATGGAAACACCAAAGACCCCAAATAGCCAAAGCAATCTTGGGAAAGAAAAATGGAGCTGGAGGAATCGGCTCCCTGACTTCAGACTATACTACAAAGCTACAGTAATCAAGACAGTGTGGTGCTGGTACAAAAGCAGAAATATAGATCAATGAAACTCGATAGAAAGCCCAGAGATAAACCCACACACATATGGTCACCTTAGCTTTGATAAAGGAGGCAAGAATATACAATGGAGGAAAGACAGCTTTTTCAATAAGTGGTGCTGGGAAAACTGGACAGCTACATATAAAAGAATGAAATTAGAACACTCCCTAACACCATACCCAAAAATAAACTCAAAATGGATTAAAGACTTAAATATAAGGCCAGACACTATAAAACACCTCGAGGAAAACAAAGGCAGGACACTCTATGACATAAATCACAGCAAGATCCTTTTTGACCCATCTCCTAGAGAAATGGAAATACAAACAAATGGGACCTAATGGAACTTAAAAGCTTTTGCACAGCAAAGGAAACCATAAACAAGATGAAAAGAAAACCCTCATAAAGGAAGAAAATATTTGCAAACAAAGCAACTGACAAAGGATTAACCTCCAAAATATACAAGCACCCCATGCAGCTCAATATCAAAAAAACAAACAACCCAATCCAAAAAGGGGCAGAAGATCTATATCAACATTTCTTCAAAGAAGATATTCAGATTGCTAACAAACACATGAAAGGATTCTCAACATCACTAATCATTAGAGAAATGCAAATCAAAACTACAATGAGGTATTACCTCACACCAGTCAGAATGGCCGTCATCAAAAAATCTACAAACAATAAATGCTGTAGAGGGTGTGGAGAAAAGGGAACCCTCATGCACTGTTGGTGGGAATGTAAACTGATAATAGTCACTATGGAGAACACTATGGCATTTCCTTAAAAACCTAAAAATAGAACTACCATATGACCCAGCAATCCCACTACTGGGCATATACACTGTGAAAACCATAATTCAAAAAGAGTCATGTACCACAATGTTCATTGCAGCTCTATTTACAATAGCCAGGACATGGAAGCAACCTAAGTGTCCATCAACAGATGAATGGATAAAGAAGATGTTGTACATATATATAATGGAATATTACTCTGCCATAAAAAGAAATGAAACTGAGTTATTTGTAGTGAGGTGGATGGACCTAGAGTCTGTCATACAGAGTGAAGTAAGTCAGAAAGAAAAAAACAAATACTGTATGCTAACACATATATATGGAATCTAAAAAATAAAAATGGTTCTGAAGACCCTAGGACCAGGACAGGAATAAACACGCAGACATAGAGAATGGACTTGAGGACATGGGGAGGGGGAAGGGTAAGCTGGGACAAAGTGAGAGAGTGGGATAGACATATATACACTACCAAATGTAAAATAGATAGCTAGTGAGAAGCAGCCGCATAGCACAGCGAGATCAGCTCAGTACTTTGTGACCACCTAGAAGAGTGGGATAGGGAGGGTGGGAGGGAGATAGATGCAAGGGGGAGTGGATATGGGGATATATGTATACATGTAGCTGATTCACTTTGTTATACAGCAGCAAGTAATACAACAGTGTAAAGCAGTTATACTGCAATAAAGATGTTAAAAAAAAAAGAGTGGGTAAAAAGGAGGCAACATTGGTCCTCTTCCTTTTTTCCACTTCCCCCAGAACGGAAGCCTGCATTGTGTTTTTCTAGCTGACTCTATTGCTTTCCAGGTAGACTGCTGTTATAGGAAAGAACAAACAATAATAATAACCTTTTCCCTGTGAAATTTTGGATGTCTCCAAAAAATTGAGTGCTTTCTCTGTGGAGAAAAGCTCAGTTTCTTTTGAACTAGTTTCTCTGCTTCCCCTCCCCTTGACATCTTCAAGTTCAGTCACTTTAATGATGAAATTTCTCCTGTTTCCCTCTCAGAATTCCCCTTGGTTTGCTGTCCTCTTTGAAGCTGCAGGATTGGGTTGATCTTTTCTCTGTGGTCACTGTTTTCATCATCTCCAAGAGTTTCTTCTATGAATTCTCTCTCTTTTTCAGACCGCAGTCCTCAATATGTTTCTCTTGGTCTCCAAGGACTTGGCAGTCAGATACTACCTTTTCTTTAGAAAACCTTTGGTTTTTTTTTAAACCTAGTTTTATTCTTCAGGTAAATCAAATTCCTGCAAGCCACTGAAGATTGCTAAGCGTCCTCATTTTGGCAGTACTAATTCAAGTATTGTGTTGTTAGAGATTTCCAAGAGAATTCTTCCCCATTAGACAGGTAAGTAGTGATGTTGCAAAGCTTTCTCTTGTGGTCTGTGCCACAGTACCTACTAACATGACAGCAAGATCAATACAGTAAGGGTTGTTGACCTCTGTGCTCAATTTTGCTTGAGATTCTAGTGTTTGGATTTAGAACTTAGTAAACCCGGAAGCCCCAGGAACCTGAGCAAGTGGCCCTCTAGTTTTATCCCATATATCAACCAATACAAAGAAAAGGTATTGGGAAGAGAATCTTTAGGGCAACCAGAAAAGTAACTTTAAAGAATTGCTGGTCCTCAGGGTGGCAGCCAGAGATGCAGTTGTGGGAGTGGAGGATCCTGCAATGGCAAAGCTGGTCCATGCCCCAGTGTGGCCCTCTGGCATTAGAAACCACAGGAGAATTGTGCAGCTGCCTGGCCTCCAATGGGCTGTGGCAGCTGGTCATTCCAGAAAATTGGCAGTGATGGTGTTCTCCCTAGGAACATGGTCCAGCAAGAAGAATGAAGATTTTATAGCCATGAGAAAGCTAACTATGGAGGATGGCGGGTTCATGCTATTCAGCTTTTGAATCTGATGACAGTACTAGTGGGTTTTCCCAGGTCAGATAAATTTAGATTAACCCAAGGTTTTATCAGAATGGTACAAGACTTGATATACAGTAAAGGGAACAATTTAACAAGCCATGTTCTTTTTCTTGTTGATAAGAGAGAAACAATAGAGTATGAAGCTATGTGAAAGAATACAAGAAATAAGTGGTCAGAAGTTGAAATAATTTCATTTGATAAAATGATCTGGGAATGGGCATGTCTTTCTATAATATATGTATGCACTTAACACAGTGCTGGTACTTACTAGGTTCTCAATAAATGTTAATAAGATATAATAATAAATTATGCCTAAAAAAAAAAGAATAACCCCAGGTGGATTCAATACCAGGGATCTCCTTCTTGGGTCTTGAAATCTAATGAACAACTATGTAAGAGAGAACCCTAAGGGAAAGATAACTAGATCAGCATATGGACACTTGGTCTTCCTTTACTTTAATCTGGAGAAATAAGAGGTATGTAACTATGCACAGCCATCGCTTCTTCATGCCTTTCTTTATCATATAAGTTATCTGCAATGGGCATGCATTGATTTTTTTAAACTAACATTACTAGCTTAAAACGATTAATATGACAAATTATACTAATTAGATATTAACTTATATGTCAGGTTAGTAATTAAAGAATCTACTACTGGTTTAAAGAAAATAAATACACTAACATATTCAGTCCATGAAGATGTCATATAGAAAATTTTGCTTCAGTGTGCTACAAGAGATGAGATGCTACTAGAATGTACAGAGGAAAGGCAAGCAAAAACACCTCAAAATAAAGATTGCTTGAGGACATACTGACCCTGATAATGTTACACATCCCTGCAACTCCTGCAGCAAAGGTTTAGGAGAGGAGAATATAAATAGTTTCTGTTTATTAAATGACTGGTCCTGTTTAGAATATTTCTGAAGATTTCTTCCTGAGAACATTTATAATAATAACAATTAACAACCAACACCACCTCCCTCCTCTTTCCTTGGGTCACTCTGGAGATACAGTTCATTTATATTTGTGTCAAAGAGAGAGTCTCTGTTTTTAATTAAGAAAAAAATGTTCAAATTTTATATCCTTTTTCTAAGTTGGTCATGTCAGAATCCAGGTGAAACCAAATGGGTTTTAAATTTCTCTTTACTTCTGTTCCCTGTGGAGAAGCGATATTTTACTCAAAAAATTTATTGCCAAAGACACTGATTACTCTTATGTGAAATAATCAATGGGAAATTTAAACATATACATATCCACAGAGTTTACACTTGGACTATGTTTCAAATAGTACATTCAATTTTATTTTGACTTCCTTAAAGGCATCTAATGATTTATCTTAACCTCTTTTATGCAGAAGAGATTCTAGTAACAAAACATATAAATTACTCCAGAGAAGGAAAACATAATGTTACTATGATTAAACAAAAATCTTGTATCTGGAACGAAGCATGATTAAAATTTACCACTGTTTCTTTAATTGTGTTTGGCTAAAACTTTCTGTTTATAAACTAACACACGGGGAGAAAACAGGAGAGAAACAGCCTAACCTTTATCCTTACAACGCATATTTATTAAGACCTGTGGTAAACTGCTAGTCAGTAGCTGAATCCCAGTGGCTAAATAAATATATAAATACAACAGAAAACGAAACACTTCTAGAAAGCTAGACTAAAATCAGAATTGCCTGAAGGATTCTCATTTCTTTTTCGCTTTTAAACTCTTCTACCTCATCTACCATCCACTCCCATCATGGTGATGGAAAACAATAGAGCTGCAATTTGAATTCAAAAATTAATGTATTAGGGCTTCCCTGGTGGCACACTGGTTCAGAGTCAGCCTGCCGATGCAGGGGACATGGGTTCGTGCCCCGGTCCGGGAGGATCCCACATGCCACAGAGCGGCTGGGCCCGTGAGCCATGGCCGCTGAGCCTGCGCGTCCGGAGCCTGTGCTCCACAACGGGAGAGGCCACAACAGTGAGAGGCCCGTGTACCGCAGAAAAAAAAGAGAAAAAAAAATTAATGTATTACAACAGATTTAAGAGCCAAGCATTGAAGCAAGTCAGACAAGTTTCTGTGATGGAAACCCACAACTAAGAAAAATTAAACTTCCTATAATTGTATAAATTACAGCAGAAATACTTGTAATTACCCAGGTAAACGATGACAAAAAAATTTGCCCTTCGGGGGTTGGATTACATTTGAAGGGAAGCTGCCCTTGCTTTCTATGCTCAAGAAGGAATGCGTGTTGACGCACAGGAGAATAATAGCTGATGCATCTTGGATGGCGCTGAGGAAAAGGATTTTAAAGAAACCTGATAAACAGGACATGGCTGTTTTCTGTAAGGAGATTCAACAAGCCCAACAAAACAAGAAGCCACATGTGATAGCCAAAACTGTCCTCCACCCCCAACACACACACACACACACACACACACACACACACACACACACACACACACACACGCTCACCGCCCTTTTCAACTAGCTCCTCAAACACAACATTAGCAGGCAGATAGTAATCTAGAATGAACCAGATCTGGTGTTTTTCTTTTTGCATCTGGCTGCAGCTGTAAATCAAGCCTGACTCCTGTGAGATAGGAGAGAGTCCTATGGGCTCTGGAAGCCACAGAAGGCCTGTCTTTAGAGACCTAGCAGAGCCTCCAAATGTTAATCCCATCTCTCTCTCTCTCTCTCTCTCACACACACACACACACACACACACACACAGAGGACATCAATTCAGTCTTGCTAAATTAGACATAGAAGATGACGGATATGGCCTGCATTATTCCTGTAGCCAATCATCTAAGATAAACAGGTTCATTTATTCATTTAGTGTTGCTATTAAACGATATTTGAAGGCAGACAAGCTTAAAGTATAAGGTAGAACTTGTCATGTCAAGCCACTTAGGGAATCTTATAACTGATGTTATTTTCATCCTGAATGTACAGTTCACATTCATTGTTCCAGATGGGACGTTCATCAGTGTCCCCCTAGAACATTATGAAATCCTAACACGAGCCTCTTCCATCCATAATTGTAAACAAGGTCTTTCTCCTTCTTTGCCTTTCGCCATGCATGCACTCCAGAGAGCGGTTTCTCTGTAACACATCATTCATAAGAAGGCTTTCCCACCACCCTTCCCATAAAGTCATCATTGAATCTTTTGCAGTGTTTTGACACTTAGCTAACTGAATACAAAGTGATCTGAAATTTCTCGCTCTGTTTGTTATATAGTTCTAATGGGCCAACACCCTTCACAAACAATCCGGTGCTCTTCAGAACAGAAGCAGCTTATTCAGCCTCGCTCAAAGTACCATGGTATCTTTTTAGTGGGAAGTCTCATCAAATGGAGCTATTCTCTGGGTAGACCCATTAAAACCAGACATAAGATAAAGAACACACGTAAATGTACTTTCATAGACCAAGTATTCTTAATTGCCTAGATTCCATTCTGCAAGTCAGTTGAATACTTTCTGAAACTACGTATGCCAGGAAAACAATGCTGTACCTAAAAGAATGCAGTAGTATGGCTTCCCTGGTGGCACAGTGGTTAAGAATCCGCCTGCCAATGCAGGAGACAGGGGTTTGAGCCCTGGTCCGGTTAGATCCCACATGCCGCGGAGCAACTAAGCCTGTGAGCCACAACTACTGAGCTCGCGAGCCACAACTACTGAAGCCCATGCACCTAGAGCCCCTGCTCCAAGAGAATCCCCTGCAACAAGAGAAGCCACCGCAATGAGAAGCCCGCGCACCACAACGAAGAGTAACCCCAGCTCGCCGCAACTAGAGAAAGCCCACACACAGCAACGAAGACCCAAAACAGCCAAAACTAAATAAATAAAATAAATAAATAAATAAGAAAGTACACTGAGTCGGTAGAGGGAAGACCCGACCACTATTTCTAACTCCGCAGCTATGAGACACTGGAGGTTCAGTTTTCTTTTTTGTCAAACATTTTAATTCTAGGGGTTGAAACAGTTCCTTAAAATGTCTACCCAAAGAGGAAATGCAGGGTATCTAGGAAGGGAAGAAGGACAAAGGGAGGAAGGAACAATCCTCTTGCATCCTGCTCCATGACAACAAAGGAACACCCTGAGATCTTATCCTCCATGGGGACCTCTAACAACCCAACTACAGCCATCATTACAGTTGACTCTTGAACAATGAGGATTTGAATTATGCAGGTCCACTTATATGCAGACATTTTTCAAAAATACTGCATTACTACACAGTCCATGGTTGGTTGAATCCAAGGATACAGACCATGGATATAGAGGGTCAACTCTAAGTTATATGTAGATTAACCACCACATTGTTCGAGGGTCACCTGTATTTACAGAACACATCTGTGTTGAAAATTTAAAATAGTCCACTGAAAATTGAAGTAATCTGCACACCACAGACACAAAAGGTTAAAAAAAATTATAACAGTAAAGAAAAATCCTAATGTAAGGAATAAAGTTATACATACAACTTAGATATGCAGAGTACAGAGGTTTTGATGTAACCTACAGAATTCACCTAGAGCTACAACCCTTATAGGTAGACCCTTGTATGGTTGCTCCAGAAATGTATATTCAGGACCCATTCTGCATCAGCTAGCCCCCAACTACTAAAGTCCTTAATTTCTAGTGGATATAGAACAACATTCCATGAAATGGTAGCATAACCTATGTGACAATAATGATACAAGAAGCCTGATAAAATGCTTTTAGATAGCCTTTTAGATCAGTTAAAAACCACCAGATTTTTAATTACAATGTCACCAGTACTTATATATCTGTTTATCTGTCATTGCCTCAAGGCTTGGTTCTCATTGATTAAATCTGTCTTAGTAAGAGTTATATAATTTTGCTTCTAGATATGAGACAGCCATAGGGACTCTACTTCCTGCTTAACCAGTCTTAATGAATCACCACATTTTCATATTTTCCCACAGGAAAGAACATGGTATGACAGAAGCAAGTTAAGGCATAATGATCTCCTTCTCTTTCCTGAACAAGTCTGAATCTTCCCTTTGTATATCCTTTGTGTATCCTTTCATTTGTAATAAGGAAACCACTAAGAATTTTAGCTTTTAAAAAATCATGCCAATACTGATCCCGTTTCTTACAAAGGTCTAGAATTTATTACAAACTCACTAAAATCAACAACAACAGAAAAGGAAACCAACCTCCAAAAGATCAACAATTTACCTAATTTACATAATCACTAAAAATTAGGACCAAGTGATACAGAAAAAGATAGACACCACCTCACCACCAAATCTGTAAGTCCCATACCATACAAATACCAAGCACACGCATATTCACTAGGTAGGAAAACAGCTAGTTAAACTCTCAATTTTCTCAAATTTCCTTTGTAACACTTTCCTTAAAAGGAATCTTTTTCCAAAATATTATAAATCGTGACATTTTAGACCTCCTAGTATCCGCCATATTAGGTCAAAGATTATTGGTATTTTAATAGTAAGTTAAATCCACTTTAAGAGAGAGTTAATTAAATGAACACTTTAAGCATAACATGGTGTCACATAGGCAAATTCTGTGTATACAGATGGCATTCCAAAAACATCCCATTGTTATTTTCATGTCCATTTAGACATGAGGCACTGAGTATGTATGTGTTGAATTCACAAATTCTCTTAAAGGCAGTCAGGTGCAGGTGCACGGGTTGGAGGGAAAACAGTCTGCCTGTCACTTAGGACTGCAAGGTTGCAGGGGACACTTGCATCTCTCTCCCTCAAATCTTCAGGCAATTCTGAAGCCACATAGGCTGCTCCAGGATACACCTGTATTGTGGTGGATGAATAACAGGTCCATCTTTTCTTATATTTTCCTGGTCATTTTGCTAAATAGGTTGCAAAAATCTCCCTCTGTAAGACCTATTTGGCAAGTAGTTTTTCTAGGACATAAAGCTAGAATACCAAGAAAATTTTCATAATCACAACGCAACCTAAAACCTTAGAAGTATTCTAGTGGTTTATGACAATCAAGCACCCAATCCAGTGACTGAAGACTCATATTAAATACTACATCTTTGTTGATAAAGCCTAAACTCCTAAACCTGCCTGAAAGGCCCCCAAGATTTTGCCACTAACTTGATTTTCCTCCACCTGCCGGTGACCAATCTGCCCTGTTTCTGCTATCAGAACTCCAGTCCGTATGTGCTCATTCCAGGGGGTGAATTATGATCATTTTAAGATAATATTCATAATGTTGTTTCCACCCTTCTTTGCAGCTAGGAGTGACCATATTTCTTGATAAAATGGACAGGCTTGGCTAGAACCTCCTCTCCCCTCTTCTTCCTGCATGGATAGGATGCCTGGTGTTGTGGTAGCAATATTAAAAACCATGGGGCCTCAAGCAGAAGAGGAAAAACCCAGTAAATGAAGGAAGACAGAATGGAAAGCTAGAGTGAGCCTGTATTCTTGATAGCATTGTGAGCAATATCAAAAATGTCAGTAAACATCTATCTCTGTTCTTGCTTCTTGCTATATGAGAAAAAAATGAAACCCTATTTATGTAAGCCACTGTTACTTATATTTTCTGTTACTTGCAGCCCAAAGCAGCCTATCTGGTCACTTCTGCTTCATGCAGTGCATGACTGGATAATTTGTCATTGCCCCAAACATCACATGCTCTTACTTTCATACCTTTTCTCTACTTAGCTTTGCATATGACAAGTGTTTAATAAATACTATAAAATGAATGATGTAAGCTGGTTGATGAAATTTTAAGTTTAAATAAATTAAACTTATTCACTGACTGACTATGATATGTAAGGCATGGTGCTACAGCTAAGTTAAAGTTTGAGCTTTCATTTAATCAGAATCATTCTATCCATTCTAAATGACATCTTCTTGTGTTTCGCTTTCAGAAGCATACAGAGTGGTTTTCTAGAGGACAGGAACCAGTTCTCCTGCTGTGTCTCTTAGAAAGTCTAGCTCACTGCTGGTACTCAATGAATATTAAATTATAATAATAATGCTATGGATATCATTCAGGTTCTCTGACACGATTACAACTTTCTACTCTGTTTTTGGTGTGAGATCCTATAATAAAAATGTTTTATAGAAGTGAACGCACGTTATATACAGTTTGTCAATCAGCTTAACCAGGTCATATTAAGAATGTGTTGGGCTCAAATAAAGATGTGTTTTCAAAGTCTATGTTGGTATGATTCGACTGCAGGAGTGCTGGGTTCCTAATTTATCATAATAAATTACTCCTCAAAAACATTTATTGTCAGACTGCAGTGATTCTTGGTTCTAGGAAAAATAAATCATTCTTTCCTACAGGAAAACCAAAGTAGGACAAAAAAGATTTTTCAAATAAAAAAGTAAGCTCAAGTCCTACTGCTAGTTAAAAGCATTCCTGGGAGATTTTGTTTTAATCATTTTTGAAACTATTCCATTTAAAAGAAGCATATAATTATTCAAGAAAAAGTTCAAACTCATTCATGTAACCCTCACTTTAAAGGATACAGTCAAGAGTCCTGAGATGTTCCAGATGGCATTTGTGGTATCTCAAAACTTCCAAAGAAGTCTTTTGGCTTCATGGAAGTTTGCTTGGATTTGCCTTAGCTCATCGACCTAAGGAATCATTGGAGCACAATGATTCCCCATTGTCTTTTTACTTGTTTGTTCATCCATTCTATTTCTGAAACTATACCCCACACTTTCTCTTTGCTTGCTTAACTCTGTTTTCATCATCAGCCCTTCAGCTGAGGACAAGAGAAAATCCTTGAAAAACTCTTTTTAAAAAGTGTGGGAAAAAAAAAAAGTGTGGAAACATTCTTTAGGCTAAAATGGTCTTCATTTAAAAGCACCTTTATTTTACTTTTGGGACTTTACCCCAGAGAGATGAAATCCCAGGTTTTAGGATACACAAAACCCTGTATACTAATGTTCCTAACAGCTTTATGTCTAATAGCCAAAACTGGAAACAACCCAGATGTCCCTCAACAGGTGAATGGTTCAGCAAACCACAATACATCCATACCATGAAATACTACTCAAAAACAAAAAACAATGTTGATATACTCAACAACCTAAATCAATCTCCACTGAAAAAAGCCAATTCCTAAAGGTTACAAGTTGTACGATTCCATTCATACAACGTTCTTGTAATGACAAAATCATAGAAATGGAGAACAGACTAGTGGTTGCCATGGTTTAGGATGCGGAAAGGGAAGAGGAGAAGTGGATGTGGCTGTAAGTGGGCAGCAGGAGGAATCCTTGTGGTGATCAAAATCTTCTGGTATTTGACTATATGAATAGCGATATCTGGGTTGTGATATTGTACTATAGTTTTGCAAGATTTCCGATTGGGGGAAATCAGGTAAAGGAATATCCATATATTATTTCTTGCACTGCAAATGAATCTACAATTATCTCAAAATACTAGTTTAATTTTTGCTCAGAATCTATCCCATCTCCCTATCACAGCTCCCTGATCTTTCTTGGCACCACTTGTCTCCACTTTCAGTCCATGTGGTTCAGATGGTCTAATTTATGGGTAGACATGAAATTCAGACCTGATCCATCAGCCTAGTCCATCTCCTTATTCCTAGTGATGGGTTCCAGAATGGTCATGTGATTCAAGTTGGTACAGTGATACTCAACGGAACTGTGCGGGAAGAAAAGCTCTCTTTACCGAAGCTGCTTAGTGCTGTAAGATGAAAAACTTGAACGAAGAGGGCCCACAACATTAAGCTAATCAGAGATTGGAGCTGCTGCAGAGGAACAAAGTTTGTGGTCCTAAATCCAAACATGCCTAAAGCTAGTATACCCTCTTGACTTTCAATTATGTGAACCAATTAATACCCTTTTTTGCTTAGGTGGTTTCTTCTTTTCAGTTTAATTTTTTTTTTTTTTTTTTTTTTTTTTTTGCGATACGCGGGCCTCTCACTGTTGTGGCCTCTCCCGTTGCAGAGCACAGGCTCCGGACGTGCAGGCCCAGCGGCCATGGCTCACGGACCCAGCCGCTCCGTGGCATGTGGGATCTTCCCGGACTGGGGCACGAACCCGTGTCCCCTGCATCGGCAGGTGGACTCTTAACCACTGCGCCACCAGGGAAGTCCTCAGTTTAATTTTAAAAGACCTTTGGTGAAGATTAGAATCACATTCAGTATATAACACAAGTATTTCTATAAGCAATGCAGTAAAGTTTGAAATACACCATAACAAAAACGTTTTACTATTCCACTAGTGAGAAATCTGTTTTTTTACTTTTATCTAAGTTTAACATCAATTCTCCTCCTCTTCTGATCTTGGTCTCCCACTAATTTTAATGCACAACCAAAATATTTCTTGTGTAAGCTGTGTTTTTGCATTCTGCCTATTTTTCTGTTGGGGTTTACATTCTTATTAATTTGTAAGAGATTTCTGTATATTAAGGATAGAAGACTTCTGGCTATCACATATGTGGAAAATTCTTTTTCCTACTGGCCATTTATCTTTCAGTTTCATGTGTAGTATTGATTCCATTTATAACATTTAACTTTTTATACTTAAATTTACCAATCTGCTTTTTTATTGTTTCTGGCTTTCACATCATACCTAGAAAAACATACTTCTCCACCCCAATATTTTCTTTAAAATCTGCCCATATTGTCTTCTGTTACTTTTACTTTTATACTTTTTAACAAGTATAATTATGTAAAGAGCATGGTAGAAATGACATTCTTCCCCAACTGGTTACATACTGGACAAACACTTTATTCACGAATGCATATTTTCCTTACTGATTCAAGATTCTAACTTTCTTAAATGCTAAATCCCTATACATACTTGGGGCTGAGGATGGACAATTTGTTTCTTAACCACCTATTTCTCACATTGTTTTAATTTCAGCTATTTTATGACACAATTTAACATCTGTTTAGGCAATATTCCTTCTTAGTATTTTTGCTTTTCAGAATTCTTTCATCTATACTTGCATGTTTATTCTTCAAAGTGAATTTAGAATCATTTTGCCAAGTTCCTCACCAACCTCCCCACAATAAATAGGGATTTTAATTGATAATACACTGTGTATAGAATAAATTTAAACCAAATTGACCTCTTTATAAAAATTGTCTACTTTTTCTAAGGTATGTCTCTCTATTCAAATCTTTTGTCATGTTCTCAAACCTTTTTGTTATGCTATATGTAGAACGTTATAATCTTATTCATTTAGTTCCTTCATATTTCTTGTTAAGACTATTCTAGATATTAGATGCATTTATTTGTAAATGGAAATGGAACATTTTCTCTTTGTTTCCCTTATAATAATGTGCAATATTAGAAAGCTACTGATTTTATTTATTTTGTAACCATCTACCATAATGAATATCTTTATTTTCTTAAAACTTTCATAAGTCTGCAAGATATATAATTTCTTTAATGTTTTCAAAGAAGAGCAGTTAGTTTAAAATAGTTTAGGGAATAATTGGGTAACTAATTTAAAATTTTAAAAGTGTCTGCTGGTTTAAAATACACACAAAACCTTACACACATATATACATACAAATCCTCTGGATTGGGACATGTTTTCTTCTAGAATACTAGCAAAAGCAAGGAATTCAGTAGCTTTATAAAGCACTCACAGTGTTTTCAGAGCTCTTCCTCTGTTCCACCATTTTGTTTCTCCGATAAAAGCATGCACATCCCTTAGTGCAATTCCTCTAAGAAACCATTCTTTCTCAGTGATTCTCAGAAATCAAATATTGCAATTTAAAAATCAGAAAAGGAAAACATCTCATCTGATGCTTCTGTTATATTTTCTTTTACCGAGTTCACAATGTATGATTAACAATGCACATAAACTTGGCTCTGTGATGTTGTGTTTAGATAATGATTGAAATCCATTAAACTATCCTTTTATGGTTGATGATCTGTCAGCTGAACATCCAGCAGTTTCTTTTTATAGAAATATGATTTGATCTGCAACGTCCTGGAACATGTTTTTCCAGCTATTTGGCTTCAAGCTTATGCTAATTACCAAGCATTATCTCACAACTTCTGTGGCACACATGAACATTAAAATCGCCTCCCCCTAGAAGCTTTCTTTGAAGATGAACCAGTGGAATTTCTATAGCATCCACTGCAGGTACTACTCAAGTGATAGTACTACAACAAAGGGTTTCTTTTTTTTTTTTTTTGATTTTGATTTATCTTTTTATACAGCAGGTTCTTATTAGTTATCCATTTTATACACATCAGTGTTTACATGTCAATCCCAATCACCCAATTCATCACACCACCACCACCATCCCCCCACCACTTTCCCCCCTTGGTGTCCATACATTTGTTCTCTACATCTGTGTCTCAGTTTCTGCCCTGCAAACCAGTTCATCTGTACCATTTTCCTAGGTTCCACATATATGTATTAATATACGATATTTGTTTTTCTCTCTCTGACTTACTTCACTCTGTATGACAGTCTCTAGATCCATCCATGTCTCTACAAATGACCCAGATTCGTTCCTTTTTATGGCTGAGTAATATTCCATTGTGTATATGTACCACATCTTCTTTATCCATTCATCTGTCGATGGGCATTTAGGTTGCTTCCATGACCTGGCTATTGTAAATAGTGCTGCAGTGAACATTGGGGTGCATGTGTCTTTTTGAATTATGGTTCTATCTGGGTATATGCCCATTATTGGGATTGCTGGATCATACGGTAATTCTATTTTTAGTTTTTTAAGGAACCTCCATACTGCTCTCCATAGTGGTTGTAAAGGGTTTCTCTTTAAAACTAAGTTTTATTTTTCATATGTCTTAGAGAGTCAATAGATTTTTATTAGAATGTTATATTTTCTCAAAGAAACACCCTGAGTTATAGTAGAGATTTGCTGAAAAATACAGAAGATTCATTTGTCCTTTTCTAACAGCTCTTTTAACCAATTATTTAATAACATTAGTTAACTTCTATTTTTTTCTCACTGATTCTGCTAATGAGACATAGATTAGTTTGTATCTGAATCCCAGAAGTGTAGATCAAACTCCTTCATGTGTACATGAAACGATATTAGTAATAACAACCATTTACTGTGTGATTATTATGTGTCAGGTACTAAGCTAAGTGTTCCACATGTGTAATTTCATTTATTTATCATGACAACCCATGAGGTTGATGCTATTATTATCCTCATTTTAATGATGAGAAAACTAAAGCTTAGAGGAGTAAAGTCAGATAGAATGCAAAGCCCAAACTCTCATCCATTCACATAAGCAATGAAGAATCTAAGATCTGAGTACCCAATAGCATCATGAGTAAATTGTCTACCTACCTAGTGAACTCCACTAGAAATCAGGAGATGCCCTTGGGACAGCTATTGTGACTAGAAACAGAAGCTAAGGATAGTGAGAATGAGCTCTCTCTGAAAATATTCAAAAATATTATCTCACTGAAACCCCACGACTGTCCTGTTAAATCATTATTGTTCCCATTTACAGGTGGGAATGACAAAAACTCACATAGCTAGGAAGTAGCAGATAGATCCATAACCTAATCTTGTAGATCCAAGTCCAACACTCCCACCACGTAACTCAGGTTCACAGACATGGTGACAGAGATGGTAAAACCTGTCCTTCCTGTTATCACACCCATGGCATCCTCAAGTTCACTGCACCTCCGTGTAGACACTGTGGCTGTCTCAAGCGTGAGTCAACCACAGTAATTGCTGGTCTCTATCTTTAGGTAAAAGAAAACATCTCTTTTTAGCTTATTTCCTTTTATATCCTGTTTTTCTTCTTCAACAAAGAAGAAAGAAGAAGATATCAATAAAATGCCATTCAAAGCAGTTAAAATTCTGTAAATAATTCTTAATCCATTTGATGTTCTAAACAGTTTGACCTACCTTTTATAAACTTAATTAGCTGCTTGAAATTCATGTACATATAAAAGTTGTTTCATCTTAGTTATTCTGTACAACCCAACATGCCACTCATCACAGACCATTTTTACAACTCTCCAACTGCTTTGCAAGCTCTCCTACATGCTCTACAAGGCCTTATTGTTCTGGGCCCTGTCTACTTATAGCAGAGGGAGCCTTGCTCCCCTCCATGTCTCAGCTTCCCAGGCAGTTAGCCTGGAGACCTGAGACCAGCTTGGCCTGTTGGACTACATGTATATTAAATCATTAAACCTCACAATTAAGTAGTCTGTTTTCTTAGATTCTGTATGTGTCTGTTTGGCATCCATTGATCATATGATTATAATAACTATATTTTCTTAATTTCTGTATTTTTGATGCTCTGGCATTTGGGGGCTTCAATGATGCCCCTCCCAGACCTGGAGACAGATGGCCCTCCCAGGGCTAGCCAATTCTTAAAGACCATAAAAGTCTGAGCCAGGAACACATCTCTCATATACAAACCATCCAATCCTGAGTCCCCAGACACCTCTTTCTATCTAACCCATGTACACCAAGCCAATATTTCCCCTGCACTAAATCACCTCAGGGCCAGGTACCAGGCAACAAGAAACTCCTCCTTTAGGCTGAAGCCAACAGGAATTATTCAGACTTGCCATTCTGTTTGCCCTGCCCTACTTCTCCCCAGGAAATCCCAATAAAAGTTCTGGCCCATACTCTCCCCTCTCTCCTGTCTTCTGCCACCTGAGCAAGACCTGGAACTTCCCCCATGGCCCTGAATGGTATTCAGTGACCCCCCTCTCTGGAACCTGTGAGCATAATCAACTTCTTCCTTCCAAGCCTCCCGACTTTGGCTGTACCAGCTTTACCGCACCACATCCAACATGGACATTACTGGAACACCAGATACCATTTCTAACCTCATTTTAGAGAGGATGAAACTGAGGCACAGAATATTGAAACAATTTCCTAAGATAAAGTGAAAAACCAAGATTCTAAGCCAGGTAGGTGGGCTCCAGATGGCAATAAACCAGGGCTTTGTCATCTTCTTTGCTCCCCTCTCCCCCTCCACTGTCCCTGGAAGAGCACCTGACTTCATGGTTTTTCTTTGCATCCAGTTGATGTGATACGAGGCCACTTGTGTATTTTACAGTGGTCTCAAAAAGCAATTACCATAGATGTAGTACTTGAACCTGCAGTCTGCTCTATCACAAATCCTAGTGTTATTTTAAATTTTACTCAGTTTTATTCATTTTTAGTCTTCAGATTTCTAGATATTCTTTTACCAAGTATTCTTTCCCAGTTCTGATGCAAAACTAGTCTCATTGTTTCTGATATATATATATATATATATATATATATATACACACACACACACAGAGAGACACACATACAGGGGAAGGATGACAGAGTCCAGGAGACTGTCCATGAGGCATATTCACAAAGACAGGTACACTGGCATTTGGGAGGATGAAAGCTGCTCTTTTTCCTAGGCTACACCGTATTTAAGTCGCCTCTCCATCAAGACATCAGTATTTCCACCAAAGCTCCCAGGATTTCTGTTACCCCCAAGTAAGCTAATCTAGCATGATCTGATATAAAACCAGATGTTATAGTAGCAAGTTGTGGTAAAGAAGTCAGGGCTGGGCTTCGCTGGTGGCACAGTGGTTGAGAATCTGCCTGCCAATAGAAGGGACTGGGTTCAAGCCCTGGCCTGGGAAGATCCCATATGCCGCAGAGCAACTAAGCCGGTGTACCACCACTACTGAGCCTGCACTCTACAGCCCGCGAGCCACAACTACTGAGCCCGTGCGCCACAACTACTGAGCCTGTGCTCTAGAGCCTGCATGCCACAACAGCTGAAGCCCATGGGCCTGAAGCCCATGCTCTGCAACAGGAAAAGCCACAGCAATGAGAGGTCCGCGCACTGCAACAAAGAGTAGCCCCCGCTCACCGCAACTAGAAAAAGTCCACGTGCAGCAACAAAGACCCAACACAGCCGAAAATAAATTAAAAAATAAATAAATAAATAAAATTCATTTAAAAAAAAGTCAGGGCAAAAGTGATGAGCAATATATTAGGTTAGCTCTCCCAGAGAAACAGACCCCAGTATGATCTAAAGATCTCTAAGTAACCAATCACTTGACCCCCATGAATAAACCTTATATTAATTCATTCTCCCCAAGGATCCTTGGGAAAAAGACTTGAACATTTCCATGGAATTCTTAGACAACATTCATGTGTTTGCCCTAAGTAAAGACCAAGAGTGAGGGCGGGGTGGGGGGGAGTTTTCAGGCTAATTAATATACATTTGTATACCAGTTTTGCCATGTGTAGATTCAGCTATATTGTTAATAAGAAAAGGCATATTTCTAATAAATATTTGCCACCACAAGTAGAAAGATAAGGAAGCCGGTTAGGAAAAATTGTCAGTGCCCTAGTCTCACGTTTCTGAGAAAGGGCTTCTAGGGTAAAACTCCCTCCACTTTCCCCACATGCCCCTCTGTGTGTCCCAAACAACACACAGATGATTGGGAGATTAGAACAAAGAACTGTACAAGTGTGACTCAGCCCTTCTACCTTTACTCCTTTAAGTCTACAAAGATAAAGGGCTTTCACTATGGCAAGAGAGAGTTCAGGCCCTGATGAAAAATATTTTGGGGTCCCCCAGAGCAGGGTAGACTAACAAAGCTCCTTATAGGGCTTTGTATTGACCCACACCCTTTCCAGACCACCAGCCCCAGTTATTTGTATTGGCTCCCCCCACCCCTCATTGCCTCTGGCCTTCACCTCCGGATCCTAAACTACATGTAGTACATACACAAGAGTCAGGACCCAAAATTTCTCCCTCTTTGTCAACTACCAGAGTTCAGCAGAAGCAAAGAAGTAATTCTGAGTATGTTTTCTCTACAGTATTCTTTGGATCATCCTAAAGCTTATACTTAAGGGAAAACAGATACAATCAAATTTTCCACTACTAAGGGAATATCTAAGCTCCATACCCAGACTCAGCCTTAATAGTCATTTGATCGAGAACTATCTGGCTCTGTCCATTTCTCAACTAGTTCCAAACTCAGGACTTATGAGGTAGAAGTAACGATCCTCCACCTCTTCAAAGTTTAAAAAGTTCTGTCAAAGGTAATCTTAAAAGCTATAAAATGGATGCTGGAAGAACGAAGATGGCAGAGTAGAAGGACGTGCTCTCACTCCCTCTTGTGAGAACACCAGAATCATAACTAGCTGCTGGACAATCATTGACAGGAAGACACCAGAACTCACCAAAAAAGATACCCCACATCCAAAGAAAGGAGAAGCCACAATGACAGGGTAGGAGGAGCACAATAACAGAAAAATCAAATCCCATAACTGCTGAGTGGGTGACTCACAGACTGGAGTAAACTTATACCACAGAAGTCCACCCACTGGAGTAAAGGTTCTGAGTCCCACGTCAGGTTCCCAACTTGGGGGTCCACCAACGGGAGGAGGAATTCCTAGATAATCAGATTTGAAGGCTAGTGGGATTTGACTGCAGGACTTTGACAGGACTGGGGTAAACAGAGACTCCACTCTTGAAGGACACACACAAAGTAGTGTGTGCATTGAGACCCAGGAGAAGGAGGAGTGACCCCAGGGGAGACTGAACCAGACCTACCTGCTAGTGTTGGAGGGTCTCCTGCAGAGGCAGTCAGTGGTTGTGGCTCACTATGGGGAAAAGGACACTGGCAACAGAAGTTCTGGGAAGTACTCCTTGGCATGAGCCCTCCCAGAGTCCACCACTAGCCCCACCAAAGAGCCCAGGTAGGCTCCAGTGTTGGGTTGCCTCAGGCCAAACAACCAACAGAGAGGGAAGCCAGCCCCACCCATCAGCAGTCAGGTGGATTAAAGTTTTACTGAGTTCTGCCCACCAGAGCAACAGTCAGCTCTATACACCACCAGTCCCTCCCATCAGGAAACTTGCACAAGCCGCTTAGATAGCCCCATCCACCAGAGGGCAGACCACAGAAGCAAGAAGAACTACAGTCCTGCAGCCTGTGGAAGAAAAAACACATTCACAGAAAGATAGACAAGATGAAAAGGCAGAGGGCTATGTACCAGATGAAGGAACAAGATAAAACCCCAGAAAAACAACTAAATGAAGTGGAGATAGGCAACCTTCCAGAAAAAGAATTCAGGATAATGATAGTGAAGATGATCCAGGACCTCGGAAAAAGAAAGGAGACAAAAATCGAAAAGATGCAAGAAATGTTTAACAAAACCTAGAAGAATTAAAGAACAAACAGAGATGAAAAATACAATGACTGAAATGAAAACTACACTAGAAGGAATCAATAGCAGAATAACTGAGACAGAAGAACAGATAAGTGACCTGGAAGACAGAATGGTGGAATTCACTGCTGAGGAGCAGAATAAAGAAAAAAGAATGAAACGAAATGAAGACAGACTAAGAGACCTCTGGGACAACATTAAACACAACAACATTCGCAATATAGGGGTCCCAGAAGGAAAAGAGAGAGAGAAAGGACCAGAGAAAATATTTGAAGAGATTATAGTTGAAAACTTCCCTAACATGGGAAAGGAAATAGCCACCCAAGTCCAGGAAGCACAGTGAGTCCAATACAGGATAAACCCAAGGAGAAACACACCAAGACACATAGTAATCAAACTGGCAAAAATTAAAGACAAAGAAAAATTATGGAAAGCAGCAAGGGAAAAATGACAAATGACATAACAAGGGAACTCCCATAAGGTTAACAGCTGATTTCTCAGCAGAAACTCTACAAGCCACAAGGGAGTGGCATGATATACTTAAAGTGATGAAAGGGAAGAAACTACAACCAAGATTACTCTACCCAGCAAGGATCTCTTTCAGATTCGATGGAGAAATCAAAAGCTTTGCAGACAAGCAAAAGCTAAGAGAATTCATCACCACCAAACCGGCTCTACAACAAATGCTAAAGGAACTTCTCTAAGTGGGAAACAAGAGAAGAAAAGGACCTACAAAAGCAAACCCAAAACAATTAAGAAAATGATCATAGGAACATACATATCAAAAATTACCTTAAACATGAATGGACAAAATGCCCCAACCAAAAGACACAGGTCTGCTGAATGGATACAAAAAAAAAAAGACCCATGTATATGCTGTCTACAAGAGACCCACTTCAGACCTAGGGACACATACAGACTGAAAGGAAGGGGATGGAAAAAGATATTCCATGCAAATGGAAATCAAAAGAAAGCTGGAGTAGCAATACTCATATCAGATAAAATAGACTTTAAAATAAAGAATGTTACAAGAGACAAGGAAGGACACTACATAATGATCAAGGGATCAATCCAAAAAGAAGATATAACAATTATAAATATATATGCACCCAACATAGGAGCACCTCAATACATAAGGCAACTGCTAACAGCTATCAAAGAGGAAATCGACAGTAACACAATAATAGTGGGGGACTTTAACACCTCATTTACACCAATGGACAGATCATCCAAAATGAAAATAAATAAGGGAACAGAAGCTTTAAATGACACAATAGACCAGATAGATTTAATTGATATTTATAGGACATTCCATCCAAAAACAGCAGATTACACTTCCTTCTCAAGTGTGCACAGAACATTCTCCAGGATAGATCACATCTTGGGTCACAAATCAAGCCTCAGTAAACTTAAGAAAACTGAAATCATATCAAGCATCTTTTCAGACCACAACGCTATGAGATTACAAATGAATTACAAGGAAAAAAATGTAAAACACACAAACACATGGAGGCTAAACAGTATGTTACGAAATAACCAAGAGATCACTGAAGAAATCAAAGAGGAAATCAAAAAATACCTGGAGACAAATTAAAACAAAAACACGACGATCCAAAACCTATGGGATGCAGCAAAAGCAGTTCTAAGAGGGAAGTTTATAGCTATACAACCCGACGTTTAGAAACAAGAAAAATTTCAAATAAACAATCTAACCTTACACCTAAAGGAACTAGAGAAAGTAGAACAAACAAAACCCAAAGTTAGTAGAATGAAAGAAATCATAAAGATCACAGAAGAAATAAATGAAATAGAAACAAAGAAAACAATAGCAAAGATCAATAAAACTAAAAACTGGTTCTTCGAGAAGATAAACAAAATTGATAAACCATTAGCCGGACTCATCAAGAAGAAGAGGGAGAGGACTCAAATCAATAAAATTAGAAATGAAAAAAGAGAAGTTACAACAGACAGAAATACAAAGCATCCTAAGAGACTACTACAAGTAACTCTATGCCAATAAAATGGACAACCTGGAAGAAATGGACAAATTCTTAGAAATGTATAACCTTCCAAGACTGAACCAGGAAGAAATAGAAAATTATGAACACACCAATCACAAGTAATGAAACTGAAACTGTGATTAAAAATCTTCCAACAAACAAAAGTTCAGAACCAGATGGCTTCACAGGTGAATTCTATCAAACATTTAGAGAAGAGCTAACACCCATCCTTCTCAAACTCTTCTAAAGAATTGCAGAGGAAGGAGCACTCCCAAACTCATTCTATGTGGCCACCATCACCCTGATACCAAAACGAGACAAAGATATTACAAAAAAAGAAAATTATAGACCAATATCACTGATGAATATAGGTGCAAAAGTCCTCAACAAAATACTAGCAAACAGAATCCAACAACACATTAAAAGGATCATACACCATGATCAAGTGGGATTTATCCCAGAGAGGCAAGGATTCTTCAATATACATAAATCAATCAATGTGATACACCATATTAACAAATTGAAGAATAAAAACCATATGATAATCTCAATAGATGCAGAAAATGCTTTTGACAAAATTCAACACCCATTTATGATAAAAACTCTCCAGAAAGTGGGCAGAGAAAATACCTCAACATAATAAAGGCCATATATGACAAACCCACAGCAAACATCATTCTCAATAGTGAAAAACTGAAAGCTTTTCCTCTAAGATCAGGAACAAGACAAGGATGTCCACTCTCACCACTATTATTCAACATAGTTTTGGAAGTCCTAGACACGGCAATCAGAGAAGAAAAAGAAATAAAATGAATACAACTTGGAAAAGAAGAAGTAAAACTGTCACTGTTTGCAGATGACATGATGCTATACATAGAGGATCATAAGTTGCCACCAGAATACTACTAGAGCTAATCAATGAATTTGGTAAAGTTGCAGGATACAAAATTAATGCACAGAAATCTCTTGCATTCCTATACACTAATGATGAGAAATCTGAAAGAGAAATTAAGGAAGCACTCCCATTTACCAATGCAACAAAAAGAATAAAGTACCTAGGAATAATCCTACCTAGGGAGACAAAAGACCTGTATGCAGAAAACTATAAGACACTGATGAAAGAAATTAAAGATGATACCAACAGATGGAGAGATATAACATGTTCTTGGATTGGAAAAATCAATATTGTGAAAATGACTCTACTACCCAAAGCAATCTACAGATTGAATGGAATCCCTATAAATTACCAACGGCATTATTTTATGGAACTAGAACAAAAAATCTTAAAATTTTTATGGAGACACAAAAGACCCCGAATAGCCAAAGCAGTCTTGAGGCAAGAAAATGGAGCTGGAGGAATCAGACTCCCTGACTTCAGACTAAACTACAAAGCTACAGTAATCAAGACAATATGGTACTGGCACAAAAACAGAAACATAGATCAATGGAACAAGATAGAGAAAGCCCAGAGATAAACCCATGCACCTCTGGTCAACTAATCTATGACAAAGGAGGCAAGGATATACAATGTAGAAATGACAGTCTCTTCAATAAGTGGTGTTGGGAAAATTGGACAGCTACATGTAAAAGAATGAAATTAGAACATTCCCTAACACCATACACAAAAATAAACTCAAAATGAGTTAGAGACCTAAACGTAAGACCGGACACTATAAAACTCTTAGAGGAAAACATAGGCAGAACACACTGTAACACAAATCACAGCAAGATCTTTTTTGATCCACCTCCTAGAGTAATGGAAATAAAAACAGAAATAAATAAATGGGGCCTAATGAAACTGAAAAGCTTTTGCACAGCAAAGGAAACCATAAACAAGACGAAAAGACAACGCTCAGAATGGAGAAAATATTTGCAAACGAATCTAGGACAAAGGATTAATCTCCAAATATATAAAAAGCTCATGCAGCTCAATATTTAAAAAAGAAGTAATCCAATCCAAAAATGGGCAGAAGACCTAAATAGGCATTTCTCCAAAGAAGACATACAGATGCCCAAGAAGCTGCTCAACATCACTAATTATTAGAGAAATGCAAATCAAAACTACAATGAGGGGGATCTTCTCTGGTGGTGCAGTGGTTGAGAGTCCGCCTGCCAATGCAGGGGACGTGGGTTCGTGCCCCGGTCCGGGAAGATATCACATGCCGTGGAGCGGCTGGGTCCATGAGCCGTGGCTGCTGAGCCTGCATGTCTGGAGCCTGTGCTCCACAACGGGAGAGGCCACAAGAGTGAGAGGCCCGCGTACCGCAAAAAAAAAAAAAAAGCCTACAATGAGGTATCACCTCACACCAGTTAGAATGGGCATCATCAGAAAATCTACAAACAACAAATTCTGGAGAGGGTGTGGAGAAAAGGGAACCCTCTTGCACTGTTCGTGGGAATGTAAACTGATACAGCCACTATGGAGAGCAGTATGGAGGTTCCTTAAAAAACTAAAAATAGAATTACCGTATGATCCAGCAATCCCACTACTGGGCATATACCCAGAGAAAACCATAATTCAAAAAGACACATGCACCCCAATGTTCATTGCAGCACTATTTACAATAGCCAGGTCATGGAAGCAACCTAAATGCCCATCGACAGAAGAATAGATAAATAAGATGTGGTACATATACACAATGGAATATTACTCAGCCATAAAAAGGAACGAATCTGGATCATTTGTAGAGACATGGTTGGATCTAGAGACTGTCATACAGAGTGAAGTAAGTCAGAGAGAAAAACAAATATCGTATATTAATACATATATGTGGAACCTAGAAAAATGGTACAGATGAACCAGTTTGCAGGGCAGAAATTGAGGCACAGATGTAGAGAACAATCGTATGGACACCAAGGGGGGAAAGTGGTGGTGGGGTGGGGATGGTGGTGTGATAAATTGGGCGATTGGGATTGACATGTATACAATGATGTGCATAAAGTTGATGACTAATAAGGACATGTTGTATAATAAAATAAAATAAAATTTTAAAAAAAACAGTAAAGGCAACCCAAATACCCCTCAAAGGATGAATGGGTAAACAAAATGTGATGCATCTATACAATGGAATATTGTTCAGCCATAAAAAGGAATGAAGTGCTGATCCATGCTACAACGTGGATGAACCTCAAAAACATTACGCTAAGTGAAAGAAGCCAGACTGTAAGGGCCAAGTGTTATATGATTCCACTCATATGAATTACCCAGAATAGGCAAATCCCTACAGACAAAAAGCAGATTGGTGGTTGCCAGGAGCTGAGGTGAGCAGAGGGAAGAGAGTGACTGCTTAAAGGGTACAGGGTTTCCTTTTGAGATAATAAAAATGTTTTGGAACTAGAGACAGGTGGTGGTTGCACAACACGTGAATGTACTAAATTCTACTGAATTGTATATTTTAAAATGGTTAATTTAAAAAAAGCTATAAAATGTTTAACACCTATCTTGTGCTTAAAAAAAAAAAAAAATCAAATCCTAGTTTCGCTAGGTCTCCCTGAGTCCAAAGTTCACGTCCTGATAATATCAGGTACAGTTGTATGCCTCCATTCTGATTTTTACTTCATTGTTGAACTCACAGAATCTTAGAACTGAAAATAATTATAGGGACTACTGAGAAGTATCTTGCCCAAGGTCACAAAGCTAGTCACTGACAGAGCTAAAGCTAAACCCAAGTCTTCCAATTCCCAGTGGGGTTCTCTTAGACTTCCTTCTAGTGCTCTTTTGGTGAGCTAATTCTATATATGTCTTCATTCTTTCGTTAATATATGAACGATGTTTGGTGATAGCAAGTAGATGTGATAAATATAAAATATCAAAATTCGAAGCAAAATTAGAGAAAACAAACAGCTCTGCTTTCATTTTACTGATGAGGTAACTGAGGGCTGGAGAGATGGCAGAGCCCAGCCAGACTACACTGCTCCTGCATCTAAACTCAGTTCTCTTTCCTACTCAGAAATGCCCATTCTAATCACTGCAAGCCAAAACTCAAGTGTTCTTTCTTTCTGCTTGGCCAGTAGCAGAGATATTTAACCCCCTAAATAAAAGCATAAGCAGTACATTATTATAGGTGTCACGTAACTCTCGACAGAGACCATTCTGTTGATTGATTTAAACTAGCTTTCTCCTAAAACTTACTACCTTTTTGGTAATGAGATTTCTCCATCCTAGCATAGACAATATTTAGAATACCAACCCTGTTTCTTAGGTAGGAAACAACTCAATGATGAACGCTGATGAAAAACATTAGTTGAGCAAAACCATATTAAGTTGTTTCAGTAACAAGGCAGGGACTGTTTAATGAAGCATGTCTTCACAATAAATAACAACAATAAAGAGAAATTTACTGCTTTTGTACTCCAAGGGACATTTGCCACACATTGCAGAGCACTGGAAATGAAAATTGGATATATTTAAGTTAGTATGTAAGTAAAAAGGTAGAGAACGTTTAGGAGAAATCAGTTAATATTTGGGTCCTAATTTCTAAAAATAGGTTCATCTTAATGCACATATATGAACTCAATCAGTGCCATATTTATTCCATGCATTTATTGTCTCTGCTGAATAATAATGTGAATATTGAGATCCCTATGCATTTGTTATACTTTGGTGTGAATTTTCTCAAGGACTGTGGTTTATTAAACAAAAGGTCCTACTGTATAGCACAGGGAACTATATTCAATATCCTATGATAAAACATAATGGAAAAGAATATTAAAAGAATGTATATATGTGTATAAATGAATCACTTTGCTGTATAGCAGAAATTAACACAACATTGTAAAACAACTTAAAGTAAAAAAGGACTGTGGTTTATCATTTTCACAGAAAATCCTGGGATTAATGAAGTGTTGACCTAAGATGTGCCACAGTGTATGTGTCCCATGCTCAAGGGCCCCCCATCCTTAGAAGGACAGACCAAAAGAACCCACAATCCACATGCAGTGAGACCAACACAGAGAAACGCAAGCTGGTGCCCAAAGGATGAATCCCAGGTGGAACCAATCAACACTCCTTTTTTCCCTCTGCAGTGTGGGTCACCCACCTAGGTTGGAAGTTCCTTGTGAGCTGGGATGGCATATGTTCATCACTGTGTACCCAACACAACCTGGATGAAGCTATCACTTGCCAGCCACAGTTCTGAAGCATCCTATCTCTTCCCCTCTGACCTCGTCCTTTTTCTGAGCAGCTTTCTTAATGACTCTTTCCTTTTATACCTTTTCTGCTTTCTAGCCCTTCCAAATGTTGCTCTCAATACCAGTTCTGAAAAAGGAAGGGCTGTGCCTGTCTTGTTCTTTGTGGTATCCATAATGCCCACCAGGAAGAAAGCCTATAACATCATTGACTCTTGGTTTTGTGTCTATTTGAACACTTATAGGGAAAAATTTGAAATGGTTCCATCCATCCATTTTATAACAATTCTAATTGATAAATCCTTCTTCAGGTAACTCAGATGTATAGGTGTTTTATGGGTGGGTAAGGAGGAAAGTATTGATAGAATCCTGCTTCCTAAAAGCATATTTTCTCCATATCATTATGTTTAAGCAAAAGATATACCTCACCATTTTTCTTCCCTTTGGCACTATACAAGAATGACTATAAGCCTTGTCCTCAATAGATATTCAGTTAATTGAAGATATAAGATGTCTCCGAATCAAAACAATTCAGATTGAACATGGTCAATGCTTCTCATTGTCCCTGACATTAACTTCTACCTATCCACCTCACCACACTTCCCTTTTCCTTTTTTATATATATATATATATATATATATATATATATATATATATCCATTGGTATTAAATGATATTTCTAAATGAGAAAAATAATTAGGAAAATATCGATTTGCAAACCCTTTCAGGAGATCCTTAGAAGAAAACAGCACTGTTGAATAAAGTCCTGTCAGACTATTCTAATCTCCGACAAAGTGAAAGATCAGGAAAAATTAGTGATGAGCATGCCTTTAAATTCTGATCATGGAGAATACTTACCCACATATCACAAGGTGAAATTTACCTATCAAACAATAATTATGGGGATGTAAGCCTGACTGGAAAGCTACACCCACAGTGTGGTCGATTCTGTCTACACTGAGGAACACACACCATGATCCATAGACTCAAGTCATGAAGGAATTAGAACCGGGCCTAGTGAAATTGCATGATTTTATCCACATGAACCTTGTCTATGCACTTTTTGAACTATATCCAATTGCACGCTCCCTTTTGCACACTTACATGTTACACACAAGAATGAGGAAAGTAGATAAAACAAATATACATCTTATCTATACACAGAGGTCCCAAGTTAAAAATGTATAGCATCTTTCCAAGCCCTCAGAATGTGTTTTTTAAAGGGCACAGAAAGTTCAATTAAGTGTATGTAATATAAAGTTCTTTTGTTTTACCCACATTAACAACTAAATCAAAAGTCAAAAGTTTCAGACAAACACCAAGCGGTGTGGCATACAGTGGAATGTTATTCAGCCATTGAAAAGAATACATGCTACCGACACGTGCTACAACAAGGAAGCCAGACACAAGGGTTGTGTATCACATGATTCCATTTATATGAAATGTCCAGAACAGGCAGATGGGTAGAGACAGTAGATCAGTGCTTGCTCAGGGCTGAGGGTGTTGATGGTGGAAGGAATGGGGAGGGATTGCTGATGGGGAAGGGGTTTCTTTAGGGTGAGGAAAATATTCTAAGATGGTGGTGACAGTTGTACAATTCTGTGAATACACTAAAATGCATTGCATTGTACACTTTAAATGGGTGGGTTTTATGGTGTGTAAATTACATCTCAATAAAGCTGTTATTAGATGGCAAAAACAAAAAAAAAGTTTCAATTTCTAAAAGAAAGCAACATTCTTAGCTACCAAGGATTTACTTTGTAATTCTCTATCCACAGACCTATTGTTGCGGAGGTGGCAAGTTATTGCTATTGGTCAGAACTATTCTTTTCTTCCATGTTGCTGTTTTTTCATGCATGTGGGGGAAGGAAGGGGAAAATACAGATCTGCATCAGCAGAGCTCTTGGTTTTGTAGCTTTAAAAGGGGTTCATAAAAGAGGAAAGCACATACTCATTTTTGTCAAATCTATGAGGAATATGTTCACCAAAACCACCTTAGCAAAGAGATACCACATCATGAATATTAAATGAGAAGTTATTCACCCCAACACTATCCCCTACGTCATTTACATTCTATACAGAAAAAGTTTCCATCCCTCCTGTGAGTTGAAGAAAATGGGACAACAGACTTGGACTCAAAATAAGAACAAGCTTCCATAAATGAAACACGATGCGTAAAAGAGGTGAGTAACATGTCAACTGCAGAGAGTATATAAAGATGAAGTATTATTAACTAATCATTTGAACTGGCTAAAAATGGAAATTTCTGACTGAAAAGTTCTGCATGTCCTATCACTACATGAGCTCAAGTAGTTTCCCCTAAGGGTGACGGCAGAGGGAATCCCCAAAGCGGATGTTTTGATGAGATTTCAAAAGGCCCTTCCAACACCAAAAATGTGATCACACTAGAACCTAAGTTACTACTCCAAACTTTTCCACTATTTTTCAAATCATGGATGTATTGTGTGGCTTATTCTAATTACGTTCGAAATTAATTTCAAAAAGTTGTTTCTAATGAGAACTTGAAAGCAGGTTTGTTTCTTTAAACAATTGTAAAATTATAAATGGAACAAAACATTTTTTTTTAATCCATGTAGTATAAGGAAAGTTGTAGAACCTTTGTAACGAGGGAGATCAGCACTTCTTAGCTATATGACCTTGGGCAGATGCTTAACTTCTCAAAATCTCAGCTTCATCATCTGTTAAACAAGAATCACAATCCTGTGGATTTGTTGGAAGGACCACATGGGTTAATATGCCAAACTCCTAGGGTTCAGTGGCTGCCCAATAAGTGGTATCCACTGTTATTGCTGCTTTTCTTCTACATAGAGATAAAATAAAGGTCTTGTGATGTTGATTTGTTTTTATACTGAGGAAGCACTGAACACCTTGAAGAGAACAATTATATTCCTGGAATTCGGATTACATTAGTATTTTTCTGGAACATTTTTCATTAAAAATTTTCCTTGGAAGTGGAGGACATGGTATAGGAGAATAAAACCTTTTATTCCAGTTAGAATGTCAGTGTTACTTATTCTCGAAATGAACCCTTTTGAGTCATGTTCTCCGGGAAAAATGATGCACGGTCTGAGCATCAACGCACGAATAGCTTGTGGTAGAGGTCTGTTAGGAATGACCATTCTTAGAGCTCTTGAAGTCTTTAGGTTCCTGAAAACAAGGATTTATCATGAATGATCTCATGTCAAGATTGAAAATATAGGAAAAAATTAAAAACGACACATTAAAATCTCATAGCATAATTCTACCCTGTCAGATGCACAAGCAGGATGGCCACCCAGAGTATCTTTCTGTTACATGCTAAGCTTTCCCTAAGAAAATGGAGACTTGCAAACTTCTCCCATCTCTCTTACACACACACACACGCATACTCCAATAGCACATAATCAGAGTGTTTTTCGACTCCCTGGAAAACACTATACGCAAGTAAAGCACTGCCTGGAGATGGAACAATCAGAAATACAACACTGTGAGCCAACACCAGAAGTAAGAGGAGGAGGAAGGTTTTTAGATGTTAAAATATGAAGGTTGTCTGAGGCAGAATAAACTGTCAGATTTCTTCAGATCTCAGCTTGAAATGTCCACTTGGTTGCATTTAGATTTTCTCAAAGCCACTCTGTGGATGACTATTCTTATTAGCTAAGTTTGATGCCCTTGCTTTGGTAAAGCAAGTAGCCCGCCTTCACTTTTCAAAACATCTTTTTACCCCCTTCTGGTCGCAACTCCTCCAAACACTCACCACTTCCTATTCAAACCAGGAACTGATAACCAGTCGTTTTTCTCCCCTCACTATCCAGAATGCTATAAGCAGTTGGATTAAGCCTAACCATCTGCCTCTTAAGTGAACCTTGAATCAATTGCCATGGTTGCTGCCCGTGTATCTGGCAGTGGGTCCATGGGGGGCTGAAGGAAATGCTGGGGAACACTCTAATAAAACTTAAGAGAAAGGTTCACTTCCATTGATCTGGGAGGAAACCAGAGGTGTTATGGTTCCACCCTTCATGATGCTGATGGGTGAACTGAGCTGTACCCCATCACCCAGCTTGTTAAAGGCAGAGCCGAAAGTAAAACCTGACACCCAAGCCCTAGTTCAGTTTTTACTAACACACACACATGCACACACACACCTTGATTTCACTTGAATTTCTTCTTCTTGTTTGATAAAGAGTGAAACCACTAAAAATTGTTGTGAAATAACTGGTTTCACAGTTGACTGTTTTAATTTCAGAGGGAAAGGGAAGGATGCCTCAAAGGCATCAGATGACTGGAGTAACCCCCCAGTCAGGGACATTCACAGCGGGGGGTGGGGGGGACGTGGAAGTGTCGGCAATCCCTGAGGGAGAAAGTACAGGGAAAAAAACAAAACATCCTATGATTTCACCATGGGAAAAGCCTCTCCTTACGGAGTGGGAGGAGGCCGAATAATATTAATTTGGGCTTCTTCCCCTAAGTACACTAGGACTGGTTTTTCAAGCACAAAAAAAGGTCCCAGACAAGCTACAACAGCTCACAGCATGTTCTCTTCAACGTCTCCCACATCTGTATCTCACTCCCTTCTCACCCCAGACTAGCGCCTGGTCCCTGGTCCCCGTTTGGAGAGTGCAGACCAGGGTAGAATGTCAGCAAAAGAAGTAGTAGTGGCAGCATCAGAAGACAGGGGACTGCAGGACTTTAGATCTGGTGTTTCTCCATCTATTCTTGGCTAACTTTTAGAGGAATCTGCCTGCCTACATGGCAGTTGAGAGTGATCTGCCTGATCATCTGGGTCACCCCTTTAGTTTTCATTCTAGCTTTCTCCCCCCCCCCTTTTTTTAAGGTTTTCTTTTTTTTGGATGTGGACCAATTTTAAAGTCTTAATTGAATTGTTACAATATTGTTTCTATGTTTTGGTTTTTTGGCCACGAGACATGTGGGATCTCAGCTCCCCGGACCAGGGATCAAACCCACAACCCCTGCCTTGGAAGGTCAATTTCCAACCACTGGACTGCCAGGAAGTCCCTCTTTTTCCCATTTAACACTCAAAAGAGTAGCCCATAACTGGAGCTGCCTCAATATCACCCACTCCCACCATTTAACAAAATCTTGCATTCACACATGACTAGTGCTCTTGTTCAAAACCAGTGGTTTTGTTGTCTTTCTTCACCCTCCTACATCTCTCCAGCAGATTTGGCATGGTTGACTTAATGGAGAATTTTGAAGTTAAATTAGGACTGAAAGGATGAATCTTCCCCCACATTATGCCAGGAGGTGAAAATAGTATAAATCACTTTTTGCGGATATCAGCTGTTCATATATCTTCACAGTTTTCCCATATTACCTGTTTACTATTTTAAATGATAACTTAAAAAACTTTAGTATTTACCTTGTCTCAGTCTAAGCAATAAAAATCTGTCAAATCATGAATTTGAAGTACATGTCTATTTTTCTAGCTTACATTATATTTAGATATATAACTAAACATTTTTGAAGTTTATTCATATACCACAAAGAATCATCTCAAGTGGCATCCGTAGGAAGCCTCGACTTTGGGAACCACTGAACTAATCAAATTAAAGCATACTGTGGAGCACACATGACAGGCTCGCCAGAAAAAAAAGGACAAATGGTATTAAATAATGTGAGGTAGAAATGCTTGGGCCAAATTATTCAGAACTTGATATGGCCAAAAAAAAAAAGAAAATGCAATGAAAGGTGGGGAGTGAAATTAAAATAATGCTTAAAAGAAATTCATCTGCTAGGTATAAATAGGATACACTGGAGGTAGGAGAGCCTAGATTTGAGAAGGCCAGAGGTCTAATACAAATAATAGCCATGCTGAGATAGTGAGAGTCTGGACTATCATGATAGACTAATATGATAGGAGAAAAGGATGAAGAGCTCTACTGTAGTAGAAAAAATGGACAGGAACCTGCAGGCAGAGGAAAAGGAAGGTGAAGGAGGAGACAAAGTCAAAGATGATGGCAGATTTTCACATGAGTGACCTCTAATGTCGCTGGCAGATGACATGGTGAGTTTGAGAGTGGACATTCAAGTGAAAGTGCTCAATCAACTTTCAGTGATGTGGTTCAAGAGCTGGATGAGAGGGTGGGCCTATCGCGATTTGGGAGTCGTCAGCAGAGATTTGACAGCTAAATTCATGGAATGGACATACACCCCAAAATAAAAAGAAGAGCCAAGTTACAGCTCTATTCAGGAATCCAGACTGAATGAGCCGAGAAAAAGGGCATTTACCAACAACAACAAAAATGTACTCTAGAGCAGATTTCTCGACTTGACAGGACATCAGAAATATTGGGGAACTTTAAAGATTACCAGTGTCTGGACCCCACCCCAGACTAATTAAATGTAGCTCCCTAGGACCATGACATTAATATCATTACCAAATTAAGATTTTGAGAAGTATGGACAATTCTAGACATATTAAAAAACTTTAAGCCAGACCTCTTAATCCTGCACTTTGAGAAGCAACAAAATTTTCTAGCATTTGCAAGATAGAGATGATGATAAATGGAATAAAGTATTGGGTGGGCCAAAAGTTTCATTCATTTTTTTTCCGTAAGATGGCTCTAGTAGCACTTAGTTGTCTTTAACTTCATTCGAAACATTTTGTTAGATTGTGACAGCTGTCATATCAGTGTGCATTTAAAAAAAGACTTATCGAAACTGGTGAATTTTTGTGTAGCCATTTTAATATTGAAGATGAAAGAATAAAAGCAACATTTTCAGCATATTATGCTTTATTATTTTAAGAAAGGTAAAAACGCAACTGAACCCCAAAAATGATTTGTGCAGTGTACGGAGAAGGTGCTGTGACTGACTGAACATGTCAAAAGTGGTTTGTGAAGTTTTGTGCTGGAGATTTCTCGACGGATGATGCTCCACTGTCGGGTAGACCAGTTGAAGTTGATAGCGATCAAATCGAAGCAATAATTGAGAACAGTCAACGTTATACCACGCGGGAGATAGCCGACATACTCAAAATATCCAAATCAAGCACTGAAAATCATTTGCATTAGCCTAGTTATGTGAATCGCTTTGATGTTTGGGTTCCACATAAGTTAAGCAAAAAAACCTTTCTTGACTGTGTTTCCGCATGCGATTTTCTGCTGAAACGTAATGAAAATATTCTGTTTTTAAAACGAATTGTGACAGGTGATGAAAAATGGATACTGTACAATAATGTGGAATGGAAGAGACCATGGGGCAAGCGAAATGAACCACGACCAACCATACCAGAGGCCGGTCTTCATCCAAAGAAGGTGATGTTGTGTATATGGTGGGATTGGAAGGGAGTCCTCTATTATGAGCTCCTCCCAGAAAACCAAACGGTTAATTCCAACAAGTACTGCTCTCAATTAGATCAACTGAAAGCAGCACTTGATGAAAAGCATCCAGAATTAGTCAACAGAAAACGCATAATCTTCCATCAGGATAACGCAAGACCACGTGTTTCTTTGGTGACCAGGCAAAAACTGTTACAGCTTGGCTGGCAAGTTCTGATTCATCCACCATATTCACCAGACACTGCACCTTCGGATTCCCATTTATTTCAGTCTTTACAAAATTCTCTTGGTGGAAAAAAATTCAATTCCCTGGAAGTCTGTAAAAGGCACCTGGAACAGTTCTCTGCTCAAAAGAGGTAAAAAAGTTTTGGGAAGATGAAATTATGAAGTTGCCTGAAAAATGGCAGAAGGTAGTGGAACAAAAGGGTGAATACGTTGTTCAATAAAGTTCTTGGTGAAAATGAAAAATGTGTCTTTTATTTTTACTCAAAAACTGAAGGCACTTTTTGGTCCACCCAATACATGCATATACTAATAGTGATTTTATCTGTGTAAGATTTCTGGTATTTGTTTTCTGAAATTTGCATTTTTTTTTACCTTCTTTTTTTTTTCATTTTGTTCTGCATTTTAGTTGTTTCAGTTGGGAAGGTCTTTCAGGGCATCTAGTCTGGACAATCATTTTTCATATTAAAAAAAGGTATTTATAAGTTCTCTTTTTCTCTACTGTGAATGCCTCTAAAATTTCATGGTCTAGTAAGATTTCATCTTTTTTTCCATTTCTTTGTTTTCTTCACACCAATTTGGATGTTGTCCACACATAATGTTTTCAAAGATTAACTTAGGGAATCTTAGTATTTACTCATTATTTGCAAAGCTTTTAAAATCAAATGTAAAAAAAAAAACTAATGAAAAACTTTAAACAATCTTTCAGATTTAAGATTTAATGTTACTTCACATTGGATAGGAAAGGAAACTACTGAGAGAAGATGCTCATCCTACATTCAGCTGTGCCCATCAAGGGGAATAACTGTGCCTTGGTTCCTCCAATTGCCCTGAGTAATGATACAAAATTTTCATCTGAAATATTTTTTCAGATGTGAATTCAAATGGGTAGATGCAATCCATTGAAATTATCATATGTACAGATAAGGCTATGATATCAGAAAATTAACCCAATCCCACCTTTCAGAATAACTTATCCCAGATGGAAAACAAGAATGATTTTAACTAAAACTCAGTAAATCATGTTAAGTATTTAACACTTTATGTTTTTGCTAGACAACAATGATGATGTCTTACATTTACATAGGGCTTACTATATAATAAGGTAAAGAAACTGAGTCCAGGAAAAGTTAAGTATCCTAAGATGATATAATTTGGTCTATTTGTTGCTTCCTTAGAACATTATTAAATTCTAAATTAACTGGGAGACAATTCACACACACACACACAAATGTAGAAAAGTGTTGTGAATCCTAGAATATCAGAAGTTTGGGGCAGGGAGGAAGAATTAAGATTTTTGTATCATGAATTTGTTTTCTTCTTCACACCATTTTAAATACACCCTGTGTCCCTAGCTTCTCCCCTACTAGTGTCTACATAACAAGTTGTGTGCATTCCACATAAGAGCCCTTCAAATATTTGAAAACAGTGATTAGGTCCCCTGGTAACATCTCTTTTGCAGTCCAAACAGCCCCACTTATTGATCTGCTCTTCACAACAACCTCTTCCTTCTCCTGGTTACTCTCCCCTGAGCTCCTGAGGATGTCTACATCTTTTTCTGAACTCTGTGCTCTGCAGAAGTAAACATATTTCAAGTGAAGTTCAAACACAACGGAGGTAGAATGAAATATTGCCTGCTTCATTTTTGATAATCTTTCTCTCGATGCTTATTTCCTATTCAAACTTTTCCTACCTAAGTCCCAGTCCCTGTTTTCTTGCTGATGTTCTATGAACAACCTCAAGTCTTTCTCATGGGTGCTGAGACCAAGCCCCATAGCTCACTCTTACGCTCATTAATTGCTTGTTTCTTTCCACAAGGTGTTAGATAGCTTCAAAGTCCTTTTTAACTCACCATCAGAGTAGCCTAGACATGCCAAGAGAAAAGCACATGGAACCGAACTCTACACAAAATTCATTGAAGAAAATACAGTTGTCAAACACTTCAGCCTTAGTGTTCATCCTACATGAAGAGTTCAGAAAGTTTGTATGATTATTGTAATACCAAAGAAATACTTTCAAATGCTTCTTTTGTCTCCATAGAGGATTTCTAAAGTCATCATGGGGTACCCTTGCCCAAGTTATAAAACCAAGCCATATTCTCTAGAAATGTGTCCTTTATTATAAAGGCTAGATTTCGTTTGATTGGAGGAGGGTAACTGGTATTTTTATCATGTCATCAGAAGGCAAAATTCACACCGCATTTTACATGCAGACAGGGATTTGGCAGGATAAAGAAACTTGGAAGTTTCTTTAAGCAGGATCCAAGCCTTCATGATCTCAAATAGCAGCTCAAACTGAATGAGTGGGCAGAATGAAGCCTGTGAGATTGTGATAGTGCAGAGTTGCTTAATGGAGAGAATGAGGATGATCAAAGTTGAACCAGAGGCCAAAAAAGAAAAGTAAGAAGGAGGAGAAGTAGCAAATTGAGGTGAGAAAAATAATAGTTATCAAAACGATAAAGTTACAGAGTCAAGAAGGGATTGGAAGTAAGAAGAATAAAAGGATGATTTACAAAAGAGGTGGAACAATTCACAGAAAATTGCTGTGAATAGAACAATCAAGGTACTGTAGCCAAGAACTCCCGTTTCCTAGAAGAATTTTTAATACACAGATTACTTTCTCATGTTTAATACTGGCTTAATAAAAAGTTAAGAAATGCTTTACTTTCAGGAATCTTGGCTAAGTGAGCTGAAGAGAAGGTCGTCTATCAAGAAGAAAGCAGGATTTGTCAGCCTTGGCAGCACATTAGAATCATCTGGAAAACTTTAAAATTTGTTTAATTTTTTAATTTGATTTCTTTTATAGTTGATTTTTTTCTAATTTTGCAAGTAGAATTTTTAAAAAATAGTAATGCTTTCCTTTCAGTTTAAAGCTATACTCAACAGAGTCATTGCTAGACCTGTGGAAAATTACCTCTCTAGTTTTACTTAATTTTTCTGGAGTGGTTGAACTTTAAGAGAGCTTCCTTCCCTTGCAACTTCCTTATAATTTTCATTTTGATTTTTTTATGAAGTCACAGTGGAAAGCTTCTTCAGTATCTCCATAATGAATCAACACTGATTCCCTATTCAAATGATGTCCCCATTGAGAAAGACACACTAATTTCAAGATCTATACAGCTAAACAAAGTCTCAAGTTCAAGTTTCCCATCACTATCAACGGATTGTGGAAAATAAAAATACTAATTAAAATACAGAAGTGAAACCACTGGTTTCTGGGAAAAGCATGACTTTCAGAGAAAAATAAGATGCTTTGCATGAAAATATTCCCACTAAAAGTATAATTTTTCTGGAAATTATACCTTTGTTGCCACGTGGCTGATGATATTTAAATTTAGGTGGTTTAGAAAGAAACACTTAATATGAATTCTAAATCAAGCTTTTCTACTTGCAAGTCTAAGATGCAGATGAAACTGTTTTTAGAATATTCCTACTTTCAAATGGGACCAAAACAATGAAGCATTCTATTTTCTTATATCAAAAATATATTTTTTTGAAAATTTCTCCTTTTTATACTTTTGAAACATTCCCTCCATGTGTAAAACCAAAGGAATTTCTGATTAATTGATACTAAACGTTAGCCTAGAGGTTAAACATAAGTACATTTCAACATTGTATTATAGCAAAAAGGGGAACTGTTATAGAATTGAGGTGTAAAAATAGACAAAATTTTCAGCTTAATGAATAAATGTGAAACACGAAATTGTTTTCTGAATCACTAAGTTTTGCCATCCAACTGTCCACCCTTACTTTACACTACATAGATTGGGAGCTTGTGTATCCCCGGTGATCTTTCAGAAAAGGGTGGGTCTGATGAATTTAATTCAGTTGAGTGTCTTCTTTTACCCACTAAAGATGAGCTCCCTCTTCTCATAGGAAGGCTATCATGACACATCTCTCAGCTTTTGTTCATGTTTCTCTATTTGACTTGATTACTCCTTTACTTCCCTACAACTGTCCTTTCTCTAAGTATCACATCTTCCATAAGACCTTTCCAACTATCAACCTCATTTTTCTCAATCTTAGTAGAATCACAAAAACACAGACGATGAGAAAGGAAAGTGGCAAAGAGGTTCCACTGGTGATTTAGATGTATTCACCCTTTTATGTTCACTGTGGCAATCAGATGTAATAACAACATGTTATATGGTAGCTAGCACCTTGTTGAGAAGGGAAAAGGAATTCATATTTATAATGTTGACCAGGTACAGGTCCTTCCCACATGTCTTGTTTAATCCACACACCTGTCCACCAGATGCCAGCCCTTAAAGATGTCTTTACATTATGGTTTACTGAGCATTCCTTTACAAACCAGGAGGATACCTTGACCAGCTGCAGGAAAGAAAGGGTCAATACACCCTAAATCATTGCCATTGGCAAACTCTTAAAATTCAACTGCTCACTCTGAAATCATACCACGTAGTAAACCAGTTACCTCAAAACGCATATTATGACATAAGCATGTCTTGACAGCATGACACTTAGAATCAGGCTTCTCCAGTCATCTCATCGAGATTTGTTTTTCTATGTCAAAAGTCAATTTAAAAACATCTGCTTTAAAATCCTTCCAGACCAAAATAATATCCATCCTACTCCACAGCAGTGCCTACCAAAAATCCAAAAGAATTAACAGATAAAGGACAGCTAATGGACATGTGAACCATTCATGCCCCAGCAATCTAATTCATGTCCCTGAATCTTACACCTAGAAAACAGTATAATCAGTCCTTAGAGCTTCTAACATTAAATTTATGTTTTACTTTTTGGCCCTCAGCTTTTTTTTTTTTTCTCACTGTCTTGTCCTTAGAGTTTCTAACATTAAATTTATGTTTTATTGTTTGTTCCTCACTTTTTTCTTTTCTTTTCTTTTTTTGCCACTGTCTTGTCCTTAGCCCACTATACTCACTCTGGCTCCAAGAGCTGCCTGCAATTCACAGAGCCCATGTTTTGTTTTTTTTGTTTGTTTTTTCTCTCACACCTGAGTCTGTGCGCTTGTCAGAATTGCTCTATCTACATAAAGCACTCATCAACCCCTCTTTTACAATGGGCTAAAACTTAGTTTCTTCAAAGTTAGCTTAAATACTCACCCTACAGGAAACCTTCATTCCCAGCCCTTCTGCAGTGTCAGTGAAGATCTAATAGAGGTATATGTGGGTAATACAGAGAAAGCCCATCTGCTTTATCAGTCTCTTTACTTCAGTCTCTCCTATTACACTAAGCTCCATGAGGGCAGGATAATGAACAGTAATAAAATGAACAATGACCAAAGTGAAACTAGGAGAAAAGAAACACATGGCATCAAGAACTCAGAACGGTTATAAAATTAAACTTCCTTTCACAAAATAAACCACCAGGAAATGATTCACGAAGATGTTACCTGGTTTATAATCAAATGACTGGGATTTATACTACCAACAAAGCTTCGAAGATGTAGGGTGTATATGAAATCTCCATAAAAATATTATCTTACTTCCTAAGCAAATTCCCAAAGATAGAAATGAGAGGAAAAGTAAAGACAGCTTTGATTACATAAATATCTGAAATGTTATCACTGATCTGAAATATATCAGAAACAGAGTTTTGGAAAAGATGATGGTATGGTAGCAGATATCCAAAGTCCTTCCTAGAAACTCAGTCAAATCACAAAAGAAAAACAAGAATAGGAGAAAATCTGCATCTGAGTTCACAATGGTCAAATTCCAGTGGCAGAGAATGAGTCTATTCTAGTTAACATAAGCAGAACATTTTGCATGATTTTAGATGGCTATCAGAATCATGAGAAAACTTAATAAACAAACTCCTAGTTAACTTTTCAGAAATGACTGAGAATCACAATACAGAACCAAGCTATGAAGAAAAATGGTAGCTCTATAATCAGGCACCTGCCTGTAAAACTCAGAAGCTGCCACCTGATAATCAGGAAGCCACAACAAAAATAGATACCCCAGGATGGCATTTGCTATAAGAAGCTGGAAGAATAGCTGTGCCTCACTTCTCTCTTCCAAATCTCATACGAGGGCATCCAAATGATTAAACCTAAATCCTGTTTAGAATCCTAGCTAAGAATGTCTAGAAAATGTACTGTTTTTCAGCCTCTTCAATAAGTCATGGCAAAAGCACTAAGGATTTTTTGCTAGATATAATGAAGATGAGATTAGGTTGAAGGCTCATCAGGAACATACCCATGATTCCCCTTCTCCAGGAGTAGTAATGAGACACAGGAAAAAACTAAGGAAATCCTAGGGAAAAAACATAAGTACTTTTAAATCAGAGGGGACATGGCTAGAGGTGAGGTTAGCATCACTCAGCTTGGTGTCCCATCACCAGCACATACCAGGGCTATGCTACCTCATTGGGAAAGGAATCCTGGCCATACCAAATAAAAACATGCAGTACAATGTTTTCTGAACTGGCTTATCACTAATGTAGCAGACTTTTCCCAACTGGAAAGTTATTCCCCTAAAGCAAGAGCATTTTATATTTCTACCGACAAGGTTGGGCTGGCCCTAGTACCAGCATATGCCTGGAGTAAAAGAAATACGGCCCTAGGACAGTAGTTTCCAATAACCAAACTGTAGAGACCAGGTTCTTCTGTGGATATATTTATCTTCCTCCCCAGTCCCCTCAGACTGATAAATGACTGATAATTTAACTGAATTCATTCAGAGGGATACCTTAAGTTCTAAAAGGATGAGGCCAACAATAGCCATGTAAATAGTCACTACTTAGGGGGAATAGGAGGCAAAAAATAATGTCAGCTCCCATTCACATCACCCACAGGGAAATTGAAGAACACTAATCATACAAGAGATAGGGACAGAATATACAAGACCACAGATGAGAAGAACATTAAGTGGGGTGGGGAGAGAAAACAAATAATGGAATAGCAGCATTTTAAGTGGCACTACAAACAGCAAAGATTAGATTCAACTACAGAAAATAAACTGCAGAGAGTCAGAATTAGACTAAAAAGTAACAGCAAATGAAGTAGATAAAATATGAAACACAGATCAGATATCTAATATATGAATAATGGGTATTCATTTAGTAAATTGTTTTGGACATCTCTGTGATTGGCTTAAAACAAAACACAGAACATACAAAGATATTAGAAGAAAACTTTCCTAATGTGAGAAAAAATTCGAACAGATGAAAGGGCTCATGATATACTAAGAAAAATAGCCAGACCTTTGTTACATCATGGTAAAATACTGGAGGTGGGGAAAGGTGGGAGGAGAAGAAAAGGAAAAATGAGTCTAGGATTGAGCTCTTTAATGACAGGAAACAATAGGGCAATTTGTACGGAAACTCCAAGGAAAAAATTATAAGCCAAGAATTCTATAATGAAATGAGTTCATATGTGAAGGCAAAAACATTCTCAGATATATTTCCTCAAATTTTTGTATACCACTCTTGTAATCTTCCTGAAAAAAAGAAAGAAAGAAAAAAAGAAAGAAAAAAAAACCCACCAACAGGTACTTGAATATTTCAGTCAACCAACAAACACAGCAAGATATAGATTTCAAAAATAGGAAGCTATGATATAAAAGACTGTCAGGTGGCAAGTCACAGAACACTATCCAAAACTAGCTCTAAAAAATGGAGCTTTGGTCGCCTCATATAATAAGTACAGGGGTATGCCGTCATCAGGTTTTTTCCCAATGGACTGGTCCAACAATTTCCTTAAAGACCAAGGTATTTTCCACCCATCCAATCCTTGTCCTGAGCAGGTTAGCTTTCATCTTCATGAATACATAGCTCCTGCGAAGACAGACATCACTGCTCACACATCCATGAGGGACGAGAGGGTCAAAAAGAAAGCTTTCTAATCACACAACTCTTTTTAATCAAAAAGTATTTCCCAGGAGTTTTCCAACAATATCTCCTTACATGTAATTAGCCAAAACTACGACACATGGCTATCTGTAGCTGCACAGGAAGCTAGGAAAGTATTTGTCACTTTCAGGCTCTATCATAGACAGATGGTCTTGGAGAGTTGGAAAGAGGGGAAGTGAATGACTGTCAACCAAGTGTGTAGTGTCCACCAGCATATAAAAGTAATTATAATTATTGTAAAGTTTTGCAAAACATTTGTATGTTATTTCTGGAAAGATTAAGATATTTTTTGACGTATTACATCCAGACAAAACTTAGAATATACCAACAAAAATCAAAAGGGGTTGTGGGGGTAAGAAAGAGCGTATGGAGGTCATGGTAAGTGCTCCAACAGTTACGGGTAAAATAGTCCCTCCTTCTCTCCTGAATCTCTTTCCTGTGTTGATAGGGAGACCTATACATACCAAAAGGGGTAATCCTTGCTCTTGGAAATGGTCAAGAGATAGGAACAGTCATATAGAGTTATCTAGACAGTATGACAAGCACCATCCTGTGAGTTCAGCATTTCCCCAACTCCCCACTCTCACTCCTTCCTCGGGCTACACCAAAACTAAATTACCACTTCTTTAAGAAATTCAGATATTGAGCTTATCCATCTGGCCCATTCTCACCTACTGAAAACCCCTTCTCTGGTGCTCACTCCCCACTGTGAAAACTGGTAGGTGATATTGGAGACTCTTAAATCCATGCTCCTGACTCAATTGTCCAGGTTCTGCATCCCATCCCACCCTCCCCGCCCCCATTCCCACAAGGGTCCCCTTTCTACTGTGTAATATCAATTCTCTCCTCTAAACTTCAATCAAGATAAGGTGTTAACAAAGGAAGAGGAGTAAAGAGAAAAGTCATGGAGATTAAAAACTGTATCCATTATTTCTCAGTCTTTGACCAATGTAAGACATTACATCCTATTTTTTGAGGGGAAGAGGGCTTCTTCATACTCCTTTCAATTCTCTCTCCACTCCCAACAGATTTTCTTCCATGATTCATCCTCCCCTGAAAACCAATACACTCAGCCCTAATGCTCATAACCATGTCAGTAAAAGGTCTATTCTTTACTGAGACCAGAACAATGAAAAGGACAGGGCTTTCTGCAACATTGAAAGATAAAGGAAAGCTAACACTTGTCTACCTCCAGCATTTCCACAAGCCACCACAGTCCACGGCTATGGTCACCTGAGCTTTCAAGGGAGGGCTAGGTGGTATGGAGTGGGAAAGTCAGGGAAAATTGGGCATTCAATGAATTTGATCCATCAATCCTCAATTTTGGACCACCCCAAGCAGAAGCCTCCTAGCAAGTGGAGGGTTCCGCAGCTGGCTCCTGTTAAGCAGTTTCCTGAGAAACCACCACTACCCTTCCCCGCCTCATTAAGCACATGAAAAACATCTGTATCTACCAGGAGCCTGACCCAAGATTTATTCCTCTCTCTTTCAACCACATGAAAATTCACAGTGGGACTGTCTCAAGGGCAGTCCAGGAGTTCAGCCACACCTCTGTCTAGCATGGTCAGCAACTGCTTGAGTTCCTCATTTTCCCTGGGAACTGCTGTCTCCTGCTTCTAGAGGTTTCTCACCACTGTCAGGAACAACACTCCCTCCTTTCTACAAGATGGAACAGGACAAGTACAAGAAAGAGGAACAAACAGCTCAAAACACAAGGTATTCCAGCGCGCTTCTTCCAAGGTTTTACACCCTAGTCTCCCCACAAACGCCCCCTCCATCCTTACCTGCTGTTGGCTTCACCAATTTTCCTTGTGGTGGTTTTCTTCCCATCTGACTGCTTTGGGTTGTTGAAAATGTCAGTCTCTGGGTGGGAAAAGAGAAGAAGGAGGGGGAGTGGGTGCCATGGAAAGTATGATTTCTCTCGGGAATGCTTCCCATCACCTCCAAAGACTAGCTTCCCCCAGCAATTCCACCTTTCCCCTAGCAATTCCACCTTTCCCCCAGCATCTACTGCACCTGCTCCCACGGCTGCCCCAGCTCCTGCTTCTTCTTCTTCAGCTCCTAGTCATACTACACCTTCTAGGTGATTAGCAACTATTGGAGGATGTTATGGACAGGACGTGACCACAGGTTGACCTGTGAGCAGGACCCGGACAATTGGAGGCTCCTGCTTGCTCCCCATCCTTGAAATGTACATTCTGCCCACAGTTCCCACAGCCAGAGCCATTTCAAGGACACAACCTTAAGACAGCAATGTGTTGTTGAGACCATCTGGATGGTATGCGGGGCCAAACCAGGTTAAGGACACTATACAAACTCAAGATTCTGATGCACAGGTGCAGAAATCTACTTATCTTGCAGCCTCTGAGACAAGCCTGATAAGTAGTTTTCCTTGCTTATTATAACTGCCACCTAGGAATCTGGAGTGGCTGCCTCTTTCTTCCCTCGCTACTTGTCCTCCGTGTAGAGTGGCCAGGTTGCAAACCAGCAGCAACCGTTGCAGTCGCTTTAATGCAGGGAAACATTAAACAAGAATGACACACGCAGGACCCCCAGAGCCACCAGCCAGGGGAAATAAGTCACAGCCTACACAAGTGGAGAAAAAGAACCGTCCCTTCTCCACATGAGTGTGGAGAGCAAGTTATGGGAGGTGTGCCGTCCTCCCCTGCTCCCGGAAGCTAAGGCTTGGTCCCCTACCTCCTTCCATGCCTTGCCCAGGTTGTGCAGCCCCGTATCCTGTTCCTCGAGCTCCTGTTACTGAGCCCGCACAGCAGCACTCGTCTCCTTGTGTATCTGCACCCAGGCCAGGAGCAGGGCAGGAAAGAACTGCCGTTCTTTTAAGCCAGTGGTTCTCAGACATTAGCAGGCATCAGCATCACCTGGGGAGCTTGTTAAGGCTGACTGCAGAGCCCACCCCCGGAGTTTCCAATAAAGTAGATCTGGGTGGGGCCCCAGAATTTGCATTTCTAGCAAGTTCCAAGGTGATGCTGACGTGCTGGTGGAGGGATCACACTGCTCTAAGCTCTACCTTAGCTTCTTGTCCCTTCCCATCTTCTTCCTACCAGACTCTCAGCAGCCTTCACTGGCAAGAAGTAACTGTGGGCACTTTACTTCCCCTCTGTGCCCATTCCATCTTCTAGGACAAGATCTGTTTCCCTCAATCTTCTCTTCATTAGGCACTCATTTATTCTATCCATCAGTCATGCTGGAGTAAGGCAACTAAATAGCTTTTGAAGACTCCCAGGTGATTCCATGGTATAAGGTTTCAGAACCACTAGATGGTGATCATTGCCCATCTCCACAGGTGAAGAAAACCTCTGCCGCCACTTCCCCTTGGGCACCTTCCGCAATACGGAACATCAGGGACTGGGGCCCCCATGGGTCCATTACACCTCTCCAGTCCTCTCTCATCTGGAGCACACCCTGTCAACTTCAAAGGGAGGCTAAATCTCTGAAACACTTCTGCTGTCCTCATTCTGCGTTAAGATCCTGGGGTTTCAAGCCCCCCAGAGCAACCCCTCCTATCAAGTGCAGGAAGTTCAAGAAGAAGGGAGGTTCATCCCTTTGCTGACTCATGCCCAACTTACCCCCATGAGACATGGCGACAGAGAAGGTGGCTAAGGTCACGGTCTCACAAAGACAGCACCACTGCCCTCTCCACCGTGATGCATCCCCTTAGCCTCAGGCAAAGGAGCAGAACTCACCATTCCCTGGATCCAGGGCAAAACATCCTGCTGGGGTAAGCTAGACCTAGCCGAGCCCCAGCAGTGGTTGAGCACGCAAGTGTAGGTGTCCGAAAGCGGAAAAAAAAAAAATAGGGAGCCACCAAGTAGACACAAGGCAAATGCTATGTGAGCCAGGACAAAGTCGGAGTCAAGGAAGTGGAAACTAATGAGAAAGCCCCCAGCTGCTACCTGGAATCAGAGCCCCTTCCTCGTGAGGTTCCACGATGCCTTCTGAGACTAGGAAGGTGTTAGGAGAAGCAGGCTTTCCTCCAGCTTTCTGCAAATCAATGTAAGTCAAAAGTGCTGGAGCCTACCCAAGCATGGCTTCTTAACTTTAAGGACATCCCCCTCTAGTACCTAATCATACTTTATTAAACCAGAAAATACTTCAGAAATCAAAAAGTCAGATTTTCTTATTTAACAAAAAAGGGAAACAAATCAGTCACACACAATGAGAGGCAAAGCCAGAAGTAAATCCAAATGCTGTAATTCCAAGTTAATTTTTTCCACGGTACCATATTTCCTCACTAATTCATCTCCACCACCTCTATTCATTTCCCAGCCAGCCTAGCTAAGCCAAAGAATGAATGCTTACCTAGTTGAGCCAGTCTCCAAAAGCCTGATTGCTCAGAACTCCTTGAGACCCACTTGCTTTCTCATTGGACAGTCTTGGGTTTCCAAAGAGAAAGAGAGAAGAAAAGAAAGAAATAGGAATTGTCAAGAAATTATATGAGGAAAGTCACAGGAGTGGCTGACTAATGCCATCCTTCCTATGAATTCCAAGTGTCTTTAGTGCAGAGACCCAGGCTCCCAGGGCCAGCCTCGTTGCTCACTAGTTCTCAGTCTGGGATCCACCTTAGAAATGCTTGGGGAAATTTTAAAATTCCCCATGCCCAGATCCGTTAAATCAGGATCTCTGAGTAGGAGACCCGGGCAGCAGGATTGTTAAGGCTTCCCAGGTGATTCATTGTGTAGAATCACGGCTCTAACAAGCTATATGTTAGTTCCTCTCCCAGACTCTAAGGCTGATCAGCTGGGGGATAAGCTTTCTGGGTGGGAACAAGCTGAGTATTAGAGAGGGCAGTTCTTTGGCAGCAATGTAAAAATTAAATTTAAGCAGCCACTCAGTAAGGAATAAACTCATGCTTTAGTTTAAAAATGAAGCCTCAGGCTTCCCTGGTGGCGCAGTGGTTGAGAGTCCGCCTGCTGATGCAGGGGACACGGGTTCGTGCCCCGGGCCAGAAGGATCCCACATGCCGCGGAGCGGCTGGGCCCGTGAGCCATGGCCGCTGAGCCTGCGCGTCCGGAGCCTGTGCTCCGCAGCGGGAGAGGCCAAAACAGTGAGAGGCCAACGCACCGCAAAAAAATAAATAAATAAAGCCTCTAATTTTATTGAGTCAACCTTTGCTTCTCTTCCAGATTGTTTTCTCCTTTTCTGTTCTATAAAATTATTGAGCTAAAGCAATAATGCTAATGGGATCAATACTGAACATCATTAGAGGTAGATGTCATGCCTTTTCTTAACAGTCTTCAGTGAAGGCGTGGAGCTGAAAAAAAAAAAACAAAAAACTATGTTTGCTCCCTTCATATGTCTGCTAAACTGGTTGCCTGATGCATTAGTCCTTTTTCCACTCCCCCAGACCAGCAGTCCAATCAAGGCTCACCTAAAGGATGACCTGCAGGGAAGAAATCTTGTAAGGCTTTATAAGAGAAGCACTTGCCTGGCTATCATTTAACTATTCCAGCTCGATAGAATTGCTAAGGTGTTATCAGCTGGCTAGGACCTGGATAGCAGAAAAGAGGAAGGCAGCTCATAGGGAAGAGAAAACACAGAGGCAGGAAACCATAAAGTTGGGAAGCTCGTCATATTACACTGGAACTACTCAACTATATGGCTCACCATTTCTCTTTGATTCCAGGTAAGCAAACTGGACACTGTTTCAGGTGTTTCTTTATAAATGAGTTCAGAGAGGCAGCATGGTGTAATGAAAGATAGCAGGACTTGAAGTCAGGATCAAACCTGATGTGTCACTAACTAGCCCTATCTTTGTCCTTGAGGGAAGTTTTTTAACCTCCCTTAGCCTCAGCTTACTCACCTGTAAAACAGAAATAATAAAATCTACTTCACAGGGTTGTTTTAAAGATTAGTGTTTTTGTACGTAAGTACCTAGTATCGTGAGTGAAAAGAAAGGGCATTCTACAAATAATTGTGACAACAAGAAAAATAACCATAGCATTTGTACTCACAGCAGCAGTTGTTATTGATTCATACTGACAGAAAAATAGTTCACTTATATACCAAACTGAAAGCTCTCACTTTATTTTATTCAGGTTTTAGGTTTTTATTTTGTGAAAGTTTGACACGAGTAGTATTCATAGGTATGGAACTGAAGCTTACAGTTATAAACAAAATTCCTTTAAGGAAGCCCTTTTAATTTCTAGTTTTAAGGTACTGGAATGATATGAGAAGGCTTAAGACAACATTTTCAGTCCCTAAATCAGTGAGACCACATTAACCAAATGGTCTCTAGTTTTTAAAGCAATGAGAAAAAAAGAGATCAATTCTATAATGAATACAGTGTACAGAAGTGGAGAAATGAGTATAAAATGAAAGAATATGAAATCAAGAGAAACATCTTGCCATATATATGAAGACGTAACTCATTCTTTAGCAGAATGAGTAAAGAAAATTATGACCAAATGCAACCTGGCAAAAAGGTGTATGAAAACTTCCTCCTACGGGTGGTGAGTGTATCAGACAAATTATCAGCAAATACATAGATTACTTTCTAGATCAGAGAAAAGCATTAAATAACTGTATAGCCTTAGGAATATTTCTTAATCTCTCTGAGCATCAGTTTTTCTTTTTAATTTTATTGGAGTGTAGTTGGTTTACAAAGTTGTGTTAGTTTCAGGTGTACAGCAAAGTGATTCATTTTTACAGATACATATATTCATTCTTTTCCAGATTCTTTTGTCATATAAGTTATCACAGAATATTGAGTAGAGTCCCATGTGCTATACAGTAGGTCCTTGTTGGTTATCTATCTTATATATAGTAGTGTGTGTATATTAATTCCAAGCTCCTGATTTATCCCTCCCCGCCCCCCGCCCCGCCGATGCTCCTCTCTGAGCATTAGTTTTCTCTTCAGTAAATTTGGGATAATATTAATGAAACTCTATTGCTGTGTATGTGGAATTAATAGTCAGTGGTGCATGGAAAGCACTTAATATAGTGCTTTTCACTTTGTTGTTGTCTATTATTTTTGTCTCTGCTGCTGGAATTAAAATAATTTAATAGCAGGATTTGAAGACTTATCAGAGAATAATGACCTAGCTAATTTTCACTACCTGATCCTGCCCTAAGATTAAAGTGAAATATCAGGTATATTACAGGCTCCCAGCATCCTTACTTATTCTTAGTTTGTTCAGTAGGAAATCTAAACTTAAAGTACTTAACAGGAGTTCTGGGTTTTAATCAAGCAAGCTAGTTATGTTAAGGGATGACACCTCTTATCACCTGTTATTGTTTTTTCTACAAAGTTTTGATCAGAAAGCTGTGTTGCAAAGACTTTTCAATTTCGAACAATGGGAAATCCTTTCTAATTAGTTACCAAACTCTCCTTGTCCTATGTCTGAACAACATTCAGGGAGTGTGTGAGAAGTCAAGGGGAAGAAGCACGCAGAATAGTATGCTAGAATGCAGTTTGCCTGTTGGGGCACTCATCCTTAAGCAATGACCACAGCAGATTTTGCAAAGGGCATGGTAAACCTTTCCATTTTATTTGCTTATTCACTGAATATTTCTTAAGCATTTAGGAGTGACCAACTGTTATAACAAGCAACCCCAAAATTTCATTGGTTTTGCACTACCTGATTTAGTTCTTATACACAAAGTCAAATCAGACATTCCTGATCAGCAGCTTTCATCCAAGTAATGACAAAATCCCAGATATTCCCATTAGTGACTCTGCCATGTCCTAGGGTCTTTTCAGAGTCCTCTGCCCAATGCTTTATTCTCAGCCAGGCAACAGGCAAAAAGAAAGAGACCTCAGAAAGTTGAGACCCTGGCACCCATCCACCTCAGCTCAGAATAGATACACATCACTTCTCACAGTGCATTGGCAAGAACTATTTACATTGGACTCCTCTGGTAGTGCAGTGGTTAATAATCTGCCTGCCGGGACTTCCTGGTGGTACAATGGTTAAGAACCCCCCTGCCAATGCAGGGGGCACGGGTTCGAGCCCTGGTCCGGGAAGATGCCACATGCTGCGGAGCAAATAAGCCTGTGCACCACAGCTACTGAACCTGCTCTCTAGAGCCCACAAGCCACAACTACTGAAGCCCGCACGCCTAGAGCCCGTGCTCTGCAACAAGAAAAGCCACCGCAAAGAGAAGCCCACGCAACACAACTATGAGTAGCCCCTGCTCGCGGCAACTAGAGAAACCCTGCGCACAGCAATGAAGACCCAATGCAGACCAAAAAAATAATAATTAAAAAGAAAAAGAGAAAAAGGAATCTGCCTGCCAATTCAGGGGACACGGGTTCAAGCCCTGGTCTGGGAAGATCTCACATGCTGTGGAGCAACTAAGCCTGTGAGCCACAACTACTGAGCCTGCATGCCACAACTACTGAAGCCCACACACCTCAAGCCCATGCTCCGCAACAAGAGAAGCCACTGCAATGAGAAGCCCATGCACCACAATGAAGAGTAGCCCCCTCTTGCCACAACTAGAGAAAGCCCGCGTGCAGCAACGAAGACCTAAAGCAGCCAAAAAAATAAATATAATTAATTAATTAATTTAAAAAAAAAAACTAGTTACATGGTCTCACTTAGATGCATGGGAAGCTGGGAAAAGTAGACAGGTAGTCAGTCCCCAGAAATAAGTCTATACTATGGCAGGAGAGTGTGATTCTGTGTTGCTCAGCTAGCCATCAGTGCCATAAGCACCCAGTTGCTGGGGACAGATCAATTTAAAAAAAGTGAATCCTTCTCATCATGAAGCTTGCAGTCTAGTTTATCTTTAATTAGACACTCCTCCTAATGGCTCAGTGTGTTGAATTGCCTTTCATCAATTTAACTCTCATCCCTGTCTACATTGTGGAACTACATGTCCCAGAATCCTTTCCTGGTACCATTCAATGTTAGATCCTGCCAATTAGACTTTCACAAAATTTTAGAGAAGAATCATTTTTCTCAATAGCAGCTGTTTGCAGGCAGAGGAGATCATTTTTGGCAGCACTCTTTGGCTTTCAGTGCTTCTCCCAGGAATCACCTGCTATAAGCAGGCAGCTGAGATCATCAACAGAAGCTTCCAGTGGCTCCAGCCATCCTCCTGGGAATAACCCACTTCACTACTCCATGCAGCTAGGATCACTGATAGTGGCTCTCCAGCAATCCTGTACTTTCAAATTTGCTAAATAATCATCTTCTGGACTTTCTCTCCCACAGCAATTCCAATGTTCTGGGTTAATTTTATTCCTACACAAATACTAATTTCTGTTTTCTGACAAAACCTGAACACAGGATTAAAAAGTTCAGTCAGTGCATTTATTCAGTAATTCAAAAAATATTTTTCCTTGCCTGATGTATGTCAGGTTCTGTGCTAGAAGCTAGAGAATACAATTTGACAGGCCCAACAGATAAACTTCTGGCTTCATTGTGCTCACTTGTAATAATCTCAGTGAGAAACACATTGTAAAACATAATAAATAAATTCTGAAGAGTACTTTAAAGAAAAACTGTAGGGTGCTGTGAGAGAGGAGTTTTTTCAAGAGAAGTAAAATAAAAGCTTGGGTGGGTAGACTCCTACCGCACTCATCAAATTAGAAAATCAAGAGTAACTCAATGCTATATTACTAGTCCAAAGAAATTTGGGAGCTTCCCTGGTGGCGCAGTGGTTGAGAGTCCGCCTGCCGATGCAGGGAACACGGGTTCGTGCCCCGGTCCAGGAAGATCCCACATGCCGCGGAGCGCCTGGGCCCGTGAGCCATGGCCACTGAGTCTGCACGTCCGGAGCCTGTGCTCCACAACGGGAGAGACCACAACAGTGAAAGGCCCGCGTACCACAAAAAAAAAAAAAAAAAAAAAAAAAGGAATTTGGCAGAATTCATGGAAGGTATGACTAATTAGATGTCTTTAATGCCTCTGAGTTGTAATATATCACCACAGGGGTCACAATATGTCAAGGTCACAATAAATATCTTCCAGAGGCAAGAAACCCTACTTTGTTCTTATGTAGTAGGACAAAATATTTCATATTATCTATATCACTCAAGGATTTGGGATATCAGTGAAATTTAAAAAACCCAATTGACTATAAATACAACTTCAATATATGTAACTATTAGAATTTTAGAGTAAAATCCATTAGAGAAGAATCAAGTAAAGCAGAGTAGACAATTCTGGTCAAGAAAAGATGGTGTTTATAGTCTTCCCACATGTTAATTCCATTTGTCAGTCAATGGCTAACATGCTTATTCATTTTATGTTTTATAAACTGGATTAGAGAAAGACCACCAACATTCACTGTTGGGTTGTGTACTAGCTGTCTGAAAAGTATAAGATGTAATTATGTGTTCATTTTCTTTCACTATTAATGTTAATATAGTTAATAACAATTAATTAATATTTATTAACAACTTGGAAAAAGAAAAAATCATGGATGGACAACCATAACACTCCACCCTAACCACAACTAGAATATATAAAATGTTTATAAAAATCTGCTTGGTTCTTTATACCTCTTTAACCTTCAGAGATAGGCCTTTCAATTTACCTGTTTCCAACCTTTAAATATAATCAAGGAGATCTCTTGTAACCTCTGCCCAGTAGTTCAAAGCTCAGCAGCTGGCCAGTCTAGCTGCTTGCCCTATGGTGTTATTGCCCAGAAGCAGAGACCAGCCTTACTCTTTGTAAATAAGCTTCAGCATACACTTATCATTCAAAAATATTTATTGAACAACTTATGTATGTTGGGCCCTGGAAATACAACCGAAGAGGACTTAAATGATTCCTGTCCTTATAGAGCTGGGAGAAGGAGGGGGGTGGGCAGGAGGCGGAAGAACAAGGAGGAAGTGGGACATCCATGAAAGGAAGTACAGGGGCAACTAATCCAAACTTGACAGATTTGAGTTTCCCAGAAGAAAGACCTTCTAATTAAGACCTAAAAGATGCTAAGAAAATTATTTTGGCACAGAAAAGAGGTAAAATAATCCTGACAGAACGAGCAGCCTCGGGGAAACCCAGAAGTAAGAGAGACCATGGCAGATGTCCTTTTGGAGGAATTGGAAAGAACGTGGCTGGATTTTACATTAGTGCTGAGCAATATAATAGGTGAGGGCAGAGAATTAACAAGGAATAGATATTACAGGAAATGGTAGAGGCCATATTAGAGAATTTGAACTTTAAGAGCAGTGTGGAGCCTTTGAAGGGTATAAACTAGGGGAACAGTTGGATCAATTTTGTATTTTGGAAATTTCATTCTGGCTACCATGGGGAGAAAGGAAAGGAAGGGGAGAAAGATGGGAGGAGGAAGAGGATGTGCCATATAGAAGATTATCGCCATAACTCAAGTATTGATAAAAAAAAAATCATGGTAGTTTCACCTATGTCAGTGAGTCTTTCTCTGGATTTACTGACTACTACTGTGTTTTATTTATTGAACACCTTTGTTTGTTTCCTGACTTACCCCTCATAGCCCTTTCTAGATGTTGAAGAACTATTACAAATTCATCTCACTAGCTGAATTTTTAATACACGGTACCAAATATACTTGAAAGTAACTTATTGCCAGGCTGTCCCTCTGCTGATTGCTCAACCGTGTATTCCCCAACCTGGCCATACTAGGGTCTCAAGAAATACTGGGACGTGTACTTCTTGCCTACTGCAGACCTTTCTCTAAATAATTCCTACTTAACTACTTCCTATTTTCTGATGCTAAGACCCTTTGATTTGCTGTCATTCCTCTGTGAAACTGTCTGCTCCCCAAGTCTTTACCATGTTCCCCTACTCGCCCTATGACCTAAGCTCCAATTAATACATTAGCAAAAGCATGGACTCTAATGGGCATTGACACAGATCTTAGAATTTTGAACCCGCCCCAACCTACAGTCCTGAGACTGAAATCTGGTGTCATAGAAGTTTTCTCAGTCTGAATTTAATAGCTATTTTGACCAGAATAGGCAAATTCATCTTTTAAATATTATGAGAGCAATTATAAGTTTACAGGTACATTGATTCATCTATTCAGTAGTCATCGAAAGTCAGACCCTATGGTTAGAATTTAGCTAACCTCTGAAAAGGATAAAAAATGTTGAATGGTGCATAATTCTTCCTTCCAAGAAGTTAACGAGCCAGCTTGGAAGCCAAAGAATATGAACACTGAACATGTAGCTAATTTTGTAAGATATTTAATTATCTCAAAATGATAGATATCAATTTAATTTGAATGCTTACTGTGTGCTAGGCTCTGTGCCTAATGCATGACATGTCCTATACTTTTTAATTATTATAATAATCATGCAAAGCAGGTGTTATTATTCCAATTCTTAAAATAAGGAAATAAGATGCAAGGAAGTTAGATGACTTGTCCAAAATTGTACATATGGTAAGTAGTACAAGTGGATCCAATCCCTAGTCTGTTTTCCCTCAGGGGTTTTGCTTTTTACTCATATGCTATAGTGCTTGCCTTCTAATGCCCATGAATCATTTTATATTCTAATCTAAAACGCATTATGTTCACCTAAATATGTTCTGGAAAGGAATACAGTGGGATGAACGAAGACAAGAATGGCAGAATGCTTTCAGCTTTTATGGTAACTCCAGTTAATTTATTATAGCTAACTGAAACACTGTCTTAAGAGAAGTGATAGTAGTTGAAATAACCTATAAAAAGTATTTTGAGGCTGCATTTGAACTCAGTGTGAAAGAAAGCCATCTTTAATTTGTGATGTCTTCCCTGAAGTCAGAATAGAGAAGTTGTGATACTCAACTGTGTCAGTAGCTATCTGTGTGAAAGGGAGTCCACAAGACACAGCCATATACAATTGCCTAATAACAGTGAGGACATAAATGAATTTTGATATCCTATATCTGTCCTAAGCTAGCACCTTAAACTTCTACAATTTTCAATGCCTGTGTATCCAGCAATCCAGAAAAGAAAAGGCAAAAGAGAACTGTGAGGGAATAATAGGCCAAACCAGCATTTTCTAATATGGTAGCCATTAGCCACATGTGGCTTTCGAGCACTTAAAGTCTGGCTGGTGTGACTGAGAAACTGAAATTTTTATTTTACTTAATCTTAAGTAATTTAAATTAAAATGCTAGATACTCTATTTGGTTTCTGGAAAAGTTTAAATATGTTTAGAATAACTTGAGTATGTGATTCCACTTTTTAGCCATGTTATGAAATCTAAAAATGGATCAAGTAATTTCAATGAAAATTAACTTTCAAATTCAAATATGCTATAAGTATAAAATATACACTGGATTTTAAAGATTTAGCCCACACAGAAAACAATGTAAGATATTTAATAATTATTATGTTGATTATATGTTGAATATTTTGGATATATTGGATTAAGTCAAATATACTCTTCAAATCAATTTCACCTATTTCTTTTCACTTAATGCAATCAACTAGAAAATTTTAAATATATATGAGGCTCACATTTTATTTCCACTAGACAACATTGGACCAGATACTACAGATCACAAGGACAGGGAATGGAGGGTGGAAGTAAAGTCAGTATAGATTTAATTGAGCATTCAGGTGGGTGGTTGTTCTAGGTCAGTGTTTCCAGGTCTTTATTTTTCCCCCATTATCGTTCCTAAAGGTGCCTTTTTAGACAATTTTTTCCTAGTCGCTCTCGCCATGAAATTTGACCACAAAAGATATACTGTACAGTATATCTGCTTATATACTGTGGACCTTTGGAGGGGACCACAAACCATTCTAATATCTGAGACGTTCTTGCCCAGAGTGTACTTAATAGATTGTCCCTTTGAGGGTGATATTATTCCCATTGAGAGTTCATGGGTTATGAGAATTGGGAAGAATTAAGTGACCAGAGGTCCTAGTGAGGATAGAAGGTGACTTCAGACAGTGTGAAGCAATAACAAATAAGGGGTTATGAGTTAAGTGGGAAAGGGGTAAGTTGAAGAGGAGATAGAAGAACTATAATGAGCCTCTCATGCAGGGCATAAAGCATTAGGACTAGTGCCCACAATTATCCAACACAGTTTTTCTTTGCCTATACCTTTGGATGACACATTTTTCAGGTACAAGTTGGGGCAACACCTAACTCACAGTAATGTCAATTGTACAATGAATATGTATCATCGATATAAGAGGTGCTGTGTATATCACTAATTCCTCCCATACAGATGCCAATTCTATAATTTGGGATGAAATGAGGAAGTTAAAAAATATATATATCATGTGATAGCTTCATTTCCAGGTGTTGGAATTTAATAAACCAAGCACTACCCCAGCACGAGCTCCTCCCTGGTTTTTCCCTTCCTCTCGTCTTCACTGCTCATGTACCTATAGGAATGTCAAATGAGGGTAATTGGCACTAGAGGAAGATGAACCCCAAAATGTAGGGAAATGGTCAATCAGTGCAACTTCCTGCAAATGAAGATTCATGTAAATAAAATTTGTTTCCATAGTATCCATCTCATAAGGTAATTTCATATAATTTAAGAGGCAAAATGAGGCAATATCTACCCCCTAGATGTTGTCAGAAAGTAATTTTCTTAAAACACATAGAGTAGAAGCTTGGAACTTGTATGTCATGAGATAATAACATAACGGTAAACAGACAAAGAAATCTGTATTAAGTCTTGGGTGATAAAAAGAGAAGTGATGAGTAAGTATTTTCCAAGTTTTTGCTACTACTGTCCAAGGGCACAGGTACCTTGGCCAACTGACAAAGTGTTCAAGTTTTCTTCGCAGAGCTATCCTTGTAATGAAGATGAGTATCATAGCTTCATGATAATTAAAAAGCATCATTTAACTTATTTTATCCTGACTCAAGCAAATTTCTGCTTTAAATTTAGCTTTGCAAATAGGCCCTTCTGACCAAAAAAACTCCCCAGATGATCAGCTGTTTTACGTTTTCCCGCCAGTCAGTAGTGATATTTTTCACTGAAAATTTATGAGCTAGCAATTTAAATAAGTCCTTTGGATGCACTCAAAATGTACTATGTTATAAACCTAAACCCATAAATTCCTCCCCCTTTCCTGCTGTTCCTTTATTCCCTCTCTGTATAAATAGGGGAGGAGAGTGAGGCTATCACCTAAGCTAAATGCTGGGAATTTTTCTGAGAATTCTTGCTCTCCTTGGTTCTTGCTTTACTCTTAGTCATTGCAGCCCATCACCTCTTCTGTGTAACACATGCACATCACCATGGCTACTGTCTGAAGTCCCTCATCAACGCCCCCCAACTTCTGTAAAGGTCTTTCTGTCACTTGTTTTTCTTTCAAATCAATTATCACCTTAAACACTACTGTATTAACCCTGACTGACATGGCTAAAGAGACTAAGACAAAAAAGGGAACTTAATGACCCAAGTAACTAAGAATGGTAAGAGTGTTTCTGGCTTCAGCTGCAACTGGGTCTGCAGACTTAAGCAGCTTATTAGGTTTCTTTTTCTGTCCCTCAGCTCTGGGTTTGTCAATAGATTGGCCCCAGTCTCACCTTTTGCAAACAGACTTTCTCCACCTGGTGAGTGTCGTGGACATGGAGATGCACGGGCATGTCCCTTCCAGAAGGGACTTGCTGCCAGCTGCGGGGAACGCAGTGAGTCAACAGCCTCCAGCTGCCAGCTCCTTTCAGGTCTGCCTCAGCTGTGGAGAGCCACCTCACTGTAGGTCAGACCTTTCCCACGGTGGCATGCATCTGGGGACAAAGTTAGGCTGGCCAGCCATTTGAGGTCCAGGCAGGATGCTGATGGGCTTTTCTTACTCCAGAGCTCCCTGCCAGTTGGGCTGGGGCTTTGTCAAACCTGCACCACAATTCCTCTTCTCCCTCTGCTCAACAATGTATCTTTTCCATTGGATTGACCCCTAATAGACCCCTGTACCCCAAACTCCATCTCTGTCTGCCTCCAGAGCACCCAGCCTATAACAGTGGGTTTCATGGCCTAAATGACTGGGATTTCCAGAATCCCAGCTCCATGGTGCCAGGATCAGGGCTCAGCTTTCCCCCTCTAGCTCTGGTTAGAACAATCATAAGGATGGATTCTGATTGGCCCTATTTGGTTCACATTTCATTCCTTGGGGTAATTACCAGGGCCATGGAGTCAGGGGCTGTGTGACCACCACCAAGATCACAGAGTAAGGAAGGGTTATCTAAAGGAAGGAAAATGTTGTCCTTTGTAATCGTCCATACATTCAACTGAGGGCTCTTTCTAAAATAGAGATCTAAATTTGTTTTTCCTTTGTTTAAACATCATCAACTTTCCCCAATGCCTATAGCAGAATATTGGTGAAAAACATTCACAATAACATAAAACTCTCTAAAGGACACAGATGCAGCAAAACACCCCTTATTTTTGTGGGGCACATTACTTAGGAATGCTTTCTGCCTCAAATGGAGATTCCATTTTACATAAAAAGATATCTAGAGGAATGCAGTTGCTGCCTTTGGTTCAGCTGCTCCAATGTGTCAGGGCCAGCCGGCATCTTGGTTGTCCTCATGGCTTTTCATTTGCGGTTGCAACACGGTTGCCAAGACTTTAGCCATCATGACTTCAGTTAAGACAGGACAAAGGAGGAAGGAAGGAGACACACCAAAGCTTTCCCCAAGCCCCCACCCCCCCCACACACAAACCTCACCAGTTTCTACTAACAGTTTATGGATCAAAAATGAGTCACATAAAAACCTCTAGCTGCAGGGGGAGATGACTGATAAAGTAAGGCTCTATAGGAGTCATCAGGGGAGAAGGGGTTGGAATTCAAGCTAGATAAGAAGCAGAGTGAGAACAGGAGAGGGTTGTGAACTGACAATGAAAATGTTGTAGAATTGTAGATTCCAGCAAGTCAGGGTACCAGAGGAGGAAACTGGAATGAGAGGACATGGTGAGCAGAGAGTTAGAAAGCTTGAACTTGAGATTGTGGAGTTAGTTGAAGTTACTTGTATTGACAAGGTATAAGATAAGGACATAGGAGTCAGGGACTAAGTGGAAGAGTAAATAGTGGGAAGGAAACAAACCAGGAGACACCTCTGATTTAACAGCTTTTACAGGCCAAGCAAGTACCTGCCACAGAGCAGAAACTGGAAAAATGAATATTGACTGACTTCCCAGTCAATATTCATCTGCAATCTTGATGTCTCTCCTGAGATGGAGACCCTTTTGTCAAACAACTTTCTCCTCCCTGATGTCCTGTAGGTGCCTAGTGTCAGCATGCTCAGGATCAAATCATAATCCCTCAATTATTGTTTGTTTTTTTTAATAAGTTTATTTATTTTTATTTTTGTCTGCATTGGGTCTTTGTTGCAGTACGCGGGCTTTCTCTAGTTGCAGTGAGCAGGGTCTACTCTTCGTTTTGGTGAGCGGGCTTCTGATTGCGGTGGCTTCTCTTGTTGCAGAGCTCAGGCTCTAGGTGCACTGGCTTCAGTAGTTGTGGCACGTGGGCTCTAGAGCGTGGGCTCAGTAGTCCTGGTGCACGGGCTTAGCTGCTCTGCAGCATGTGGGATCTTCCTGGACCAGGGCTCAAACCCGTGTCCCCTGCATTGGCAGGCAGATTTCTAACCACTGTGCCACCAGGGAAGCCCTAATCCCTCAGTTTTGAGCACCCCATCCCTCTCTTATGTTCTCGGGTTAGCTTAATTGTATCTATTTATCTCGACTGGAAATCTGAGAGTTGTCCCGACTGCTCATCTTCCTCGCTTCCTTGATGTTGTTCCTCGCTTCCTTGATGTTGTTCCTTGCAACATCTTACCAGTTGCAAGGTTCAGCGGTGCTAACTTAGAATTGTCTTTCTGTTTCTCCTCTTCCTCCAACACCTTGGTCAGACGCGCCATCACCTCTTCCTCGGACTTTGACAGTCATCTTCGAAATTATCTCCCTATATAGAAATATTTTTCTTAAAACTGTTTTAATTAAAACTTTCTCAAATCTTAGAAGTACCATGTTAACCCCAATCTGTGAATCTAGGGAAAGTTGTACGAAATACCACCTCTTCCTATGCCCGCTGAATAAACTGATACCCATCTTTCTCATCTTTCACTTGGTCAACAACAAACATAATTAGTCATTTATAAGATTATTTTTACTGCTGTTTTTATAAAATGGGATCGATCCATATGCCCTGTATGCTAATTTAAAGGTTCCTGAAGCCAGTATCTAACACACTGATGGAGCTCCGTAATTTATGGGTTATGTTTCATTTTGTTACCCTTGCGTATCAGAGTAGTTATCACTTGTTATAATACATACTTAATTGCCTGTTAGAGTCTTAGCATTCTGAGGATAGAGGCCATGACTATCTTGTTTACTGATATGCTCTTACTACCTAGAGCAAAGTCTAGTGTCAAAAGCGTTTTGAATGAATGTACAAAGAGCGATAGCAAATAATGTGTCACTAAAACAAGAGCTGACATTTATTGAGAATGTACTATGGGCCAGTGCTATGAGAACAGGCTACGTGCTTACATGCATTATCTCTTTCACTACCCAAAACCTAGGAAGTCAGTACTGTTACTAGTTCATTTTATCATTGAGGGAATTGAACCTTAGAGAAATTGTCATTTGCCCAGAAGTCATGACTACTAGCTAAAGGATTCAGGACTTAATCATGGTCTGATTCCATGCTCTTAATAACTGTGGAGCTAACAAATGAATTACCTTTTTAAAAGTTTGAGCATATTTCAACATTTTCCTAAAATATACATTGTCACTCACTTGCATTTTATTACAGCATCTTTACTAGGGCATTTTAACTGATCAAGGAAGGAATGCAATTACAGAGAGCAACTCAGCATTTCTCATTCCTGCAGCCTCTCTGTTCTTGGCTGTGGCCAATAGGGAGTAACATTTACTGATAAATTCTTCATAGTTAGGATTTTAGTTTATATGACTTATTTCTTTTTTTGAGGCAGGGTTTTAAATAATGGGAATTTTTTTAATCTTGTTGGCAGCTCAAGCAACTAGTGTTAATATGTTTGCTCCAGTAAACCCTATTTTCATCTATTATATATATTTTCATTCTAATATGTATATTATGTATAGTGTATTCTATTAAGTATATTTGCTCTAAGGTTGAAGTAGTTATGACAGGGTATCCAAAATGTTCTTAAATATTTGGGCTTCCCTGGTGGGGCAGTGGTTGAGAGTCCGCCTGCCGATGCAGAGGACACGGGTTCATGCCGCGGTCTGGGAAGATCCCACATGCCGTGGAGCGGCTAGGCCCGTGAGCCATGGCCACTGAGCCTGCGCGTCCCAAGCCTGTGCTCCACAGTGGGAGAGGCCACAACAGTAAGAGGCCCACGTACTGCAAAAATAAAAATAAAAATATTATACGAATACAAGCCCCTCTTTTGTTTCCTATATGAACTAGCATGGAGAATGTTTTGTTTTCTTGGCAGGTTGGAGTAAAGGTAAAGTTTCAGATCTCCTGACAGCATTGCTTATTAATAATAAATGGTCCCTGAACTGCCATTTAGAGAAATGGGATGTGCAGAGCTGTGTGATGCTGGACTAGAAACATTTCTTTTTTGCCAGTTGGTATAGAAAAAAGACATAGAAAATGAGGCATTTGGTCAGGGGATTAAGAATTTTGAAAGCAGGGATTAAGAGGAAATTGAATCGTTTCTCCATGTGATGTGTAATATAAATCCCCTGTGCAGAAAAGAGTTAACAAAGCAGACCCAATTTCCATGCTTTGAAAGTCCTGCTTGCAAGGTTGACCCTTGGTTGGTATCTGGGAAGTTGGATTTCAGGGAAGCAGGGGGAACCATTCTCAGAACTGATGAGAGTGGCCCATTGTGCCTAAAGTGTGCAGACAATATTGTTTTTCCTGAACACCTGCTTTCCCTCTGGGAGTTTGGAATTTGGATGTCAGTCAGAGGGTGCCTACATGACCAGCCTCCAATAAAAACCCTGGGCACTGAGTTTTTAACAAGCTTCCCTGGTTGGCAACAGCTAGGAAGGAGTTATCACAACTCATTACCAGGGTGAATTAAGTGAATCTTGTGTTACTCCACTGGGAGAGGACCCTTCAAAACTTATATCCAATTTTCCCTGGACTTCATCCCATGAGCCTTTTCCCTTTGCTCATTGTACTTTGTAGCCTTTTGCTGTAATATATCATAGCTATAAGTATGACTGTTATACTGAGTCTTGTGAATTCTCCTAGCAAATCACCAAACCTGGGGGTGATCTTGGGGACATTCAACATAGCATCTTACTCACTATTACTAAAAATCTTCAGTTTATCACACACCCATTGAGTTTTCACTACGTGCCCAAGTATTTTTAAAACATTGGGAATGTAATAATGAATAAGGTGCATCCCCTATTAAGAGGCCTGTGGGCCAGTGTCGTGGTTCTCACCCAAGGTTGGTTTTGTCTCATGGGGGACATTTGGTAAGTCCAGAGACATTTTTTGATTGTCACCACTTGGACAGTGCTACTGGCATCTACTGGGTAGAAGCCAGTGAAGTTGCTAAACATTCTACAGTATAAATGGACCAGCTCTCCCCATCCCAATAAAGAATCATGCAGTCTAAAATGTCAGTAGTGCCAAGGCTGAGAAGCCCAACCTACTGAGAAAGAGACACATGACAGATAATTTTAATAGAATGTGAAAGCTGTTTGTTGGCTTCCTCTCTGGTAGGAATCTTGTCCTCTGCCCTACCTTAGCCATTCACTCCCACAGCCAGGGTCCCTACCTACCACCTTTTCACTTTCACCCCTTCACAACCTCACATTTCCCCTGATGAGGTTAGATTCCTCAATTTCTATAATCATTCCCTCTCATACCCACCATACTCCCATATCTATCTCCCTGTGCAGGGCTCACTTGTCCAGTCACAGCACCAATAAATCCAAGTCTGCATCTACTCCAGACTCACAACACAGCTGGCTTTGATGGTTTCACTTTAAATTCATGAACACTAACCATCAAGTGAGCCTGAATCGTGCCATCAGAGTTGCAGTCCCTTCATTCCCTCACTCAACAGTTTCGTACGTCGCCCTCTCTCCTCACACTTCCTGTACCTCCTACCCCTGGAAGTTGATTGGGCTGTTTCCAATGTCACTGAAAAAAATAAAAACAATCAGAACTTCCTCAAGCTCTCACCGCCACAGCTACCTACATACAGACACCTGGCCCCAAGAACTCTGTCTTCCTGCCATTATGAAGGATGAATTCCATTTGTCAGCAGGTTCCAACCCCTCTCACTTGCTCAAGGACATCATTCTAACAACTCTATCCCTTTTCTCCTGTATCATCATTCTTCCCCTCTCTACTGAAGGTTTCCTACCAACAGAAAAATATGCTATTACTTTCCCCATCTTAAAAGACTTTATCTCCTGACCCTACTTTTTCCTCCATCACTGCCCTGTTTCTCTCCTCTCCTTCACCCAAAAACTCCTCAGAATACTTGTATGTATTTGCTACTTTGAATTTTTCTCCTTTGATTCTTTCCTGAACCAATTCAGGAAAGAATTCAGGTTTCTACCAGCACTACTCTTCCCAATCTGCTTTTGTCATCCATGTACCGTCCTGTGACGATAAGTCATCTTCTCATAAGGCAGAGACAGGATGGGAGCTCAGGGCTCTCCCTGACCTCCAGGACTGCACTGAAGCCTCAGCTTCTTCATGAAGCCGATTCCACTGTTCCTGTTTATTTCACAGACAGCACAGTTTTTCTCAACTCTCTGAATCACCTCCCCATGCTGATTGCTTTGTTCTCTTAGTGGCCTTAAGCTCAATTCCAGTGAAAAAATAATCCAGTTGGTCAGTTCATAGTTTCAGGCCAGGCTTCATCATACATTATCTACCAGGCTATGAACTGACCGGTATGATTTAGTTCAGGTATACCCTGGCCACATGTATGTAAAACAACCAATTATTGCTTCTCTAAGTTGACAGCTGAGGGAGAGGCACCTTTATCAAAGAAGGAACACTAGGATTAAAGACTGCGTGCTGAAGCCAGTGTAGTGGTATTCAGGCGATTTCTGATCATTTTGTCCCTAACGGCATGGATCACATACTGCCTTAAAATATAGTGATCCTGGAATACATTACATGTGGCACTCTCTAGATTTAAATGACTACATTCAAGGACTATGTCTTAGTTATCGCCGTATCTTTCAGCCAATTGACGCTGTGTCCTCAGCTTGATAAGCCAATTAGGGCAGTGTAAAAGAAACATTTACACTTACAGCTTTGGACATGAAGCATATTTTCCCAATTCTTACCATGCTTCATTCTGTCCTTATGACTGCCTCATCTTCTGCTACTACTTCTTTCTAGCTGTATGCTAGACTGTAAACTCTGGGTGGGAAATACAGTGATTCCATTGCATTGGGTTGGCCGAAAAGTTCGTTTGGTTTTTTCCATAAGATGTTATGGAAAAACCCAAATGAACTTTTCGGCCAACTCAATAGTTAACTGCTCTATCCCCAGAACCTTGTTCCACAGCCTAGCCCATCGTAGGTGATTGGCAAATGTTAACTGAATAAATAGCAACTGAGCATTGGTCCCAGACTGGTCCCTTTGGCTCCATTTTTATGGCTCCCTGGCTAGCCCCTTGTGGTATGTCTTCTGCAATATCTTTGTCTACTGATTATACTCTTTCCCCACCTTCATTCCATATCCTTTTCCCAAATTCATGTTGGGAAGCCTGGCAAGGTACCATGCATTGAAAAATGTAGACATGTAATACATTTGTAGCAAAAAAATTTCTTCCCAGGAATGTAACCTACCACCTTACTGACCAGTGCTATTAACATGGTTATCTGCTTTTCCGCAGCCCACCATTACCACACACAATAGGAAATAAATAAGGCCATTTAATAATAATGTAAATGTTACTACTAATATAGATAAGAGTTACATTAGAGCCAAGTTACATATCTTTTACAGGACTGGGAAATTTTAATATGCTTCTCCATTCAGGGAGGGATTTGGGGTTTATATGATCTCAATCATTTTTTTATCTGTTAATACCCACATTTTGGACATTTCACAGATCATTAGCATACCTACTAGAGGAAAAGAAATATAAATAGAAAAGGGACTAAAATTAAAATGCATTAACTGGGTTATATGCCCATAAATCTGATAGTTTTAAAAAAGGGGGGGCGGTAAAAACTGGCAGAAGGGGTACGAGACTGAAATCAGTGATTAGAAATGAAGCGTGAGAACTGACTATGGAATTCCTTTATCAAGAATATCCTTATTTTCCATTGGAATGCACCCTGGGAAATCAGCTATAGTATTCTCTGTGTGGTAGGTCAATTTTTCTGGCAAAGGGGACCATATAATCTCAGTGTGAAACATTTCAGGACTGGGGGGAAATGTGATGGAAATGAGCCAGAAGAGTGAATTACACACATGTTTGAGTTGAAGCTGCTCCTGCCAGGCTGTAAATTATGAGAGTCATTTATAAGAGAGTCCATAATTGCTAGAGGAATTTCTGTGTTAATCATCAGGAGACAGATTCAATAAAAAAAAAAAAAAAAAAAATCAGTGCCAGCTTATGTAAGGTTCTTTCTCCTTTCCCAAGGCAATTATTGGCTATTCTCTGTTGATGACTGAGGAATGATAGCACCTTAATTAGCTATTTTTCCTTGAAGAAAATCACATTGCTTTGATTTAAGCACACCCAGACAAGCTATCCAGGAAGTCTGTGGCTACAAATCTACAAGTCTGTAGATTTCAAAGAATCCCAAAGCCAGTCCCTCTGGTTCAAATAAAATAACAATATAAAACATAATTTTAGCCTTTATTGAGAAGATTAAATTCTGTTTTAATAAAAACATCTTTTTGGCTCTACAATTGCTATATTAGACTGAACTCTCATGTCAAAAAATCAATAAAAATTAATTGTATTTATATGAAGTATAGACTTGCCTGAATCATACCAATGTGAAGAATGACAAATATCATCCAGATGCAAAGAATAGTCATAAATTTTAAAATACAAATCAGTTGTTAGACACGTTAATTTTCTCTTCTTCCTAGTTCCTAGAGCTATTTTGTGTGTCCTTATTTGCTGTAACTTGAAAAAAATTTTAATATGTAAAACAAACTGGGTTTGGGGAATTCCCTGGCGATCCAGTGGTTAGGACTCCGTGCTTCCACAGCAGGGGGTACAAGTTTGATTCCTGGTCAGGGAACCAAGATCCCTCATGCCACGCGGCAGCCAAAATGAATAAATAAATAAACAAACCGGGGCGGGTGAGGGGTGGTTATTGAATAGTCCCTCAAAGAGCAGAACAGGCCACTATAAGTCATGATTATCTGAGATGATTTTTTTTTAATAGTTACACAGCCAAAGTAAAGAAGCCTAAGATTTGCACATTTTTTTCTTTCTTGTTTGCTAGCCATTACAACTGAATTACCTGGGCAGGTTATCAGATTTCAATAGTTTTATTGGTTCTCTTTTCTTTTTCTAAAACTTTCTATTTTCTTGATTTCTAATTTTGAATTTCTGTATTTCTCTCCAACCTAGTTGAATTCTGTTTTTACCCATTCAGATGAGTAATGTCATCATAATAAGCACTGTGAGGAAATGCCAAGTTGATTTAAACAAACATCTTTTCCCCCAGTGAGTTTACATTCTAATAAGAATAAATCATGGCTACTTAAATAACTAGAAAACAGACAGAGATACTTGGGGAAGAGTAGTATACACGAAGGACTATGAGAATTTAGAAAACAGAAATAATGAGTCCTGGATAGAGAGATTAAAGTAAGCATCACAGAGAAAAGTGTATTTGTGCTGAGACTTTAAGGACAGGTATTGTTTATATATACCTGTCTGGGATAGGAAAATGATACATAACTGTATGAGATGACCAAATTTAGTAGCTGATAGAAATTTGTATTTCTCCTCTTTCTTTAAGACTTAGTGATCTCATACTCATTTGGGAAAGCATGATGTGGCGTATTCCACAGTGAGCTTGATATCCAGCAGTCCCTTTATGGCAGAAATGGACTATCAGGAACTGTTACTCACAGCATTAGTGACACAAAATACACATCTCCATCTTGACTAACTCATTAGATGGGAACCAACTGATATACCATAAATGATCTGCACAGCATGACCTCTTTTCCACAAAGAGACTGCACTTTGTACTTTAGTTAACGTTAGGGATTGCAAAATGAGAATTTATTCTTTTCTTTCTATTTTTTAATCATAGAAATAGCTTTTAATTTTTACACTTAACATTCTGAGTAACATGTAATAATTGCTAAGGACTGCAGTGTTAGAAAAATAAGGATGAAATAATGCACACAAAAGATAGGAGAGGTATTTTTAATAATTTTAAGGGGGCTAATGTTTCTATCAACTTGATTACCCATAGCTCTGTACATAGTCCTATGGATTTTAGACCCAGTTTTTGAGTCCCCACTATTCACCAATAAGATGGCAGTGATGTAGATAAGAATATTCCTATAATTCTTTCTAATGATTATATGAAACCCAGAAGCCCTAAGGAAAAAAAAAATTGACGCATTTGACTTCATAAAACCACAATACTGTTATATAAAGAGACACTACAAAGGAGAAAATATTTTCAATATGTATGGTAAAGGGTAAATACCACTTTATACAGAAAACTCTTACAAACCAATTTCTTTTAAAATAACATGACCTCCATTAAGCATATGAAACTATTCCCAACTCCACTAATAATCAATTCAACTTAAACAAGAAGAAATTAATTTACTTATAAGATAGGCCAAGATTAAAAAGAATACTAATATCCAGTCTTGGTGACATTAGAATAATCATACACTTTTGTGGAAGTATAAATTGCTACAACATTTCGACAAGCTATTTAGCATATTTCACAAAATTAAAGTGCACAGTTGCTCTGACTCAGGAATTCTTCTATGAATGTATCGTACAGTAATATAGAAACATGTGAAATATACAAGCATGATACCTTAACAGTGGTTGTCATAGCAAACAAAAAATAGAGAATTTGTCTATAGGAACTGATTAAATAAATCACCATAAATTTTTACAACAGGCATGGACCCATTTGTAATCTCAAGACAAAGATTTAAAGTATGGTTGGGAGGGAGAGGGAAGGAAGATAAAAATTGTTTAAAATGTTCACTTTAAAAATTAACTTTAGCATAAATCACAAACATGCACAAAGTAAAGGGTGAAAGCATGGCTCAGACCCAGCCCCACTCCCACTCCTCAAAGTTGCCACTGGTAACAATTTGGTATGTATCCTTTCCGAAATGGAGACGTTTTGAAGCCATAACCTGCTCTGCTTTTACTAAACCAAGATGCAGTTAAACATTAGTTTTTAAATCTCATAATAAGATACAAAGTAAACAGCACCAAAAACAATTACACTTCCCAAGTCTACAATTTCCAAAAAAAATGAAATCATCCGCAGTGGTATTGTGCATCTTGTGCTTTCTACAGAGAAGAGTAATTTCTATGCTTCTTTTGCAGCATGTCAAATGTCACAGACAACACAGGCATTCAAGCTTCTCTGAGCCTTAACCACTTTCTTCCAAACTTCCTGGTTTTCACCTCATGTACAACAAATGATTTGCTTCCTATTTTAGACCAATAATGTTTCATAATTTCCATCAACTTTTCTTACAGCAGCTCTTTTTCACATTCGGCAGCCTGCCCCTTCCCCTTTCTCTTAAAATCCAACAGTTTATTTAAATAGTTTTAATTCCCCAAACATTTAAGCAATGTTAGAACAATTGCTATAAAGTGTTTAGATGCCTGGCTGACCCACAATTTCCATTTAAGCCAGTCAGTAGGCGGAATTAGTTCAATTTATTATTTTCTTTTGAATTGATCTGTCTTCGTTCCCCGCCTTGTGAGACTCTACTTACTTCCCCCTTCTTCCTCTTCTTTGTCCATGGCTTCGTCCTCCCTCTCACTCCCTTCCTCTCCTTTTATCTCCCTTCCTACCATTCCTGCCCATCCTATCACCACCCGCCCTACTTTATCTTTTTTTTTTGCGGTACGCGGGCCTCTCACTGCTGTGGCCTCTCCCGTTGCGGAGCACAGGCTCCGGACACGCAGGCGCAGCGGCCATGGCTCACGGGCCCAGCGGCTCCGCGGCACGTGGGATCTTCCCGGACCGGGTCACGAACCCGCGTCCCCTGCATCGGCAGGCAGACTCTCAACCACTGTGCCACCAGGGAAGCCCTACTTTCTCTTTTCTTAACGTTTCAGCTGCAATATGTGTTAAAACAGAACTTCAAGATCTCCCTGGGAACTAAAACACGTTGTATACCATGGCTACTCATATAGGCTTTAGCAAGAAAGAATCATGAGCACAATTGTCCCTCAGGATCCTGGCTACAGCCTAGTGCAGAACAAGGGAGCACAGTAACTGGAGGGGGAAGAAAATCTTTCACTTGCAGAACTTAGGCCTGTGTGTGTTGCCTTCTGCGTACAGTAACCTCTTCGCTTTGTTCATTATCTTCTATTAAACTTTTTGAGATATCCTGTTGCTTTCAGTTATACCATCACTATCTCATTATCTAGAACTCCTTGTCCCCATGCACATTTTACCTCTATAGTTATTTGCATCTGTCTAATTGTTACCCTTAACTCACTTCTGCTTTCACCCATGCCTTTGGCAATGCAATAGCAACATGCACAGTCAAGATGCTGACCCTTCAATTTGTTGAAAGATACTGCAAAGTTCTAACATTCCCACTAATGAGGTGAATTTTTTAATTGCTTTCCAATAACACATGAAGAGGTGGGATAGAATGGGAATAGTGTGACAAATAAACCTAGGACCATGAAAGATAAAAGAGATTTATGTGTTAGTTCTTAATACTCAGAAGTCCAAAAAGTCAAGTCTGCTATTGAGACATTATACTTGTGATTCTGCAAAAAGAAGGAAGCTTTTGTGAAGAGAGATGTTGTTTCAGCCCTTTAAAATATGAAATTTACTAGGAGAAACACCACAGTCTTAACTGATTTCTTCACCTCTTGAACCAGTCTCATCCACCTCTTCATTTTAGAAAAATCTTTCTAATATTATTGTAATCTCTTCTCCAAAGTCTAGATCCCTTGGTGTGGCGACCATCTATACATTTAGTCTTCCCTCTCTCCTGCCATGCTCCCTCTAGATATCTATCCTATTACCTTAGTAACTTCTCAGTATTCCCTGCTATAATTCTCTGTTATAGACCTTGCTACCCACTCTGTATAGAATCCCTTACCCACTACTCTGCATGACTACTTTCCTCTGCCAGCTGTCTCTCCTCAGCTCTAGTCTCCACTCTGTGGAAGTGCCTGACCCCTGGGCAGGCACAGGTACTACTTTCTCTACTCCTCTTGTCCTCATGCATACCTCCAATAGAGTCTATGCATGTGTGTATATATATTTATCATTATACATTTATACATACTATTGTACAATTTTTGTTTAGTATATCCAGCTCCTCATTATACTTTTCTGAAATCGGATACCATATCTTTTTATCTCTATGACTTCAGCATCTAGAATGAGTACCTGCCATTTAGAAGGTGCCTGTGTCAGTGAGATTTCTTGCTTGTAGGTCACTAAAACCAACTATGGCTAAGTTAGAAAAGAAATGCATTCATAAAAATATTGGGTGGGTTATAGAATTAAGGAGAAGGCAAGATAGAGAAATAGGCTCAGAAAATGGGCAGGAACCAATGGATTCAGGGCAGCAGAACCAAGACTAAAGTCATGCCACAAGGCTAGTCTAGTTACCTTGCTACCACTGGTATGTGTCTCCATCCTTACTGGACATCACTGTTGTGAACATGTGGTGCTGCCACCACTGGACCCTCAATACTTTTAAATGATTTCCAGTTTCCGTTTCACTACCCCCACATTCAAAATTCTGAGTGCAAGCGTCTAGATGGTTGAGCCTAGTTCATGAACCTACACCCCAACTTATAGGTAGTGGTGATAGGAAGGGTAAAGAGAAGTGATCTATGTATCCCCCCAATTTATACCGTGGACAATTCCCTTAAACAGGAAGGAAAATTATACACTGAGTAGCCGAAAAAAAAATTACAAATGTCCACGAGAGTTACATATAATCATGTTGTCACTATGAACTACAGCAATGAACAGAATACATTTTAGCTGTATTTACTGATTTTGAATCCATCTTTAAGGATAATGCAATGATTTTTATTCCCTTTGCTTATTACAGAACCATGTAAGAGAAAAATAAAATTTCATTAGGCAAATTTCTTCAGGCAGCTTTTTAAAATAACATGAACTTCCAAAAGACTTTTTAAGAAGTGAGGGCTTCCCTGGTGGCGCAGTGGTTGAGAGTCCACCTGCCGATGCAGGGGACACGGGTTCGAGCCCCGGTCTGGGAGGATCCCACGTGCCGCGGAGCGGCTGGGCCCGTGAGCCATGGCCGCTGAGCCTGCGCATCCCGAGCCTGTGCTCCGCAACGGGAGAGGCCACAACAGTGAGAGGCCCGCGTACCGCAAAAAAAAAAAAAAAAAAAAAGTGAGACAGCAGCTAGAAATCTAATCAAGGTGATAGATAAAGACTATTAGCCCAACTCAACTATTGAGGAAAAAACCCTCTCAATCTAAAATTGTAATCACAGTGAAACTTTTCTAAAAAATGAAGGTAAAAATTAAAGACATTTTCAGACAAACGAAAGCTAATAAAATGTGTTGCCAGCAGATCAGCACTATAAGAAACCCTCAAGGAAGTTATTTGGATTAAAGGGAAATTATCCTAGATGGAAGACTGAATATTCAGGAAGGGATGAAAGACACAGAAAAGAGTAAATATGTGAATTAATATAAAATTATTTGTTAAAATTTATGTAGAAGATGATTGTTTAAGGTAAAATAATAATGGTGATGATGTAATGTTGGCTTTTAAACATAGAGAATCAAAAATAGTGACAAAAAAGCACAAAGAATAGGAGTTGGGGTAAATGGCACTATTCCATATAAGGTTCTTACATTATTGGTGAAATGATATAACATTAATCCATTGTTGACTGTGATAAATTAATGATATATATTGCAAATGGCCTTATACTAACCTCTAAAAATAATGCAAAGAAAATCCAGTAGAAAAGCTAGAATACAATAATAAAAATCTACTTGATCCAAAATGGGAAGGAAAGAGGGACAAAGGCGCGCGCACACACACACACACACACACACACACACACACAATTAAAAAAAAAACAGGTGGAAAAAATAGAAAACAAAGTAGCAAGATGATATACTTAAACCCATATGAGTAGTAAGTGCATTAAATATGAATGGGCTAAACATTACAATTAAGATATTGTCAAAGTGCATAATGAATCAAGACCCAATCAAATGCTATTTACAAAAGACACAATTTAAATGGAATATCATGGATAAGAGAAAACAGAATGGAAAGAGATAGGCCACACAAACCCTAATTAGGGGAAAAAATATGCTACTGTGGTTATATTAATGTCAAATAAAGTAGGCTCCAAAATAAAGGATATAAAGAGGGATATTTCACAATGATGAAAAGTCAATTCATCTGAAAGACCTAAATATGAGTATTATGTGTATGCACCAGTATATGTATCTAGTAACATACTTTCGAAACTTATGAAGCAAAAATTAAATAGAATTTTAAAAATAGACAATCCTGCAATGATAGCTGGAGATATTTTTTCTTCAGTTTTTAAAAAGTGTTTATTTTTGGCTGCATTGGGTCTTTGTTGCTCCAGGTGGGTTTTCTCTAGTTGCGTCAAGCAGGGGCTACGCTTCATTGCAGTGTGCAGGCTTCTCATTGTGGTGGCTTCTCTTGTTGCAGAGCATGGGCTCTAGGTGCGCAAACTTCAGTAGTTGTGGCACATGGTCTCAGTAGTTGTGGCTTGCAGGCTCCAGAGCGCAGGCTCAGTAGTTGTAACACAGGGGCTTAGATGCCCCGTGACATATGGGATCTTCCCGGACCAGGGATGAAACCCGTGTCCCCTGCATTGGCAGGTGGATTCTTAACCACTGCACCACCAGGGAACTTCCATAGCTGGGTATCTTCATATAACACTTTCAATAACTGATAGCTTAAGCAAAATAAACAGTAAGGATATAGAAAAGTTACACAACACTATTAACCAACACTTGCATTTATATAACACTATACTGAATACCTGCAAAATATATAGTGTTTAAGTACACAAAGGACATTTACTGAAATAGAGCATATGCTGGTAAATAAAGCAAGTGAAATTTTTCAGTGCACTGAAATTATGCAGAATATGCTCTCTTACCATGGTGTTTCCTAATAAATAATAACAGAAAAGAAACTAGAAAATTCCTAACTGTTTGGAAAGTAAGCATCACATTTTAAAGAACTTATAAGCTGAATAGGAAATCATAGGGAAATTACAAAATAATTAATTTGAATAAAAATAAAACATAATAAAATTTAGGGAATGCAACCAAAGTAGTACCTAATAGGAAATTTATAAAATTTAAATTAGAAGAAGTTTTAAAATAAAAAATCTAAGTTTCCACCTCAAGAAACTAGAAAAATATCAAAACCAAAGAGAGTAGAATGAAGAACATAATTTAAGTAGAAATCAATTTAAAAAAGAAGATAAGAACAATTGAGAAAATTAACAAAGTCACAGTGGATCTTTGAAAAAAATTAATAAAGTTAATAAAAGCCTAGCAGGACTGATCAAGAAATAGGAAACAGCAACAGGATATATTGTACAGAACAGAGAAATATAGCCATTATTTTGCAGTAAATTTAAATAGAGTATAATCTATAAAAGTATGGAATCACTGTGTTGTATGCCTGAGACCAATATAATATTGTAAATCAACTATACTTGTTTTAAAAAATTTTAAAAAAAAGTAACAATCCAAATGTCTAGCAACATGGGAGCAGATAAAGCAATTGAGGTAAATTCAGATAAGGGAATACTATTCAGCAATAAAAAATAAAAATAAGGCAAACATCTATGCAACAAAATGGATGAATCTCACTGACTTTTTTTAGCAAAAAAAATCAGACACATAAGACTACATACTATATGATTTAATTTATAAGGAATTCATTATTGGGCAAAAATAATTCATAAGAAGTCAGAATAGCAGTTTTGATTGAGGAGAGGGATGGCTATTCACTGGAAAGACCATGAGAGAACTTTCTAAAAAAAAAAAAATTGAAATGTTTTAAAACTTGATCTAGATTGTTTTACATAGATATATATATGTAAACATTTATTGAGCTGGACACTTATGATCTGTGTATTTTAATAAATAAAATGTATTAATATCTACTATTTAACTGATTTTTCTTTGTCCAAATATAATAATTCTCTTGATTCTCTTTTAAAGTAATCTCCGTAAAAGCAAGATTTTGACTCTTTGGTCCACAGACTCTTTTGTCTCCAGTGCCTGGCACACAGTAGACCTTCAATAAATAGTTGCTGAATGATTGTTAAAAAGGAAAAATGTAAGCAGCCTTATCATGTCCGTTTTAATCAACAGTTCACACTATCCAATTACAATTTTTCTTGAACTAGCCTTATATAATTGCTATATTTTTTTCCTCAAAAGGAAGTAATTTTTGGATTCCTTTCCCCCCTTCTGGTTTAACAAGGTTAAACTTTTTAACACTTGACCTTATGCTTTCACATCTAATTTTCTCTTTGCAGGCTGCTGTTTTCAGTTTGTAGAAGGTTCTGATAGATTGTGTGTGTGTGTTTTACAGGGTTTTTTCTAGAGAATGTAAAACTTCAAGTAAATTAAATAATTAAATATATGTAATAATAAATAATGCTCTTATATGCCCTCATTTACATAGAAAAGAAGTTGGTTGCCACTGATTTGATTGTATTATGCTTATATAAAAGTCAGTACCTGTTTAATCTACATACGTAGTATATTTAACCTGCCTGTTCCTCCAAAGTAGTTAGCATTATTTTTTCCTCTTTAAGAGTTGTGTTAACAGCTAAAGTTTTGGGTCACTTACTCTCTGTCAAGCACTGAGGTCAGAGCTTTACTTATGAATTCCTAGTAATCTTACTTGATCACTTATCAGTGGTGTGTGGGAGCCTGATCTTATCAGTTCTTACCAGCAGGGCCAGCTTCATAATTTGCAAGGCCTAGTACAAAATGAAAAATGCAGGCCCATTCAGGGCAGGGTAGCAATCTCCCCTTCCCACAGGGCTACCACCCAACCCACAGCAGATGGACAACCCCAAAAGAAACAGTTGGTACCTTAATGAGGCGTAGGTGAGAAGCTTCAACAGAGTTGCCCATTGAAAATACTGTGGTACAGCCAGCCCAGTGCTAAGATGACCAATACCTTAACCTGCAATGAAAGCCTACAGGGTACCCATCTGACCCCCTCTAGCCACCATGTGACCAGTTGGTCTCCTCAAGGAATGGTACCGTATTGGAGGCTCAATGTTGGTATACGTTGCTGACAGATTGGAAATTTGATGGTGGTAGTAGAGGGATTAGGCTTACTAAGTGGGAATCCTTCATGCAGAGCCCACATCCCTGTCACCATGGCCGCTTGGTTCATAAGGCTATTGTTCTAGCACTAGGGTAGCTGATGACACTGTTGGCATCAATCAGCCAAGTTATTTGAACTACTTTGTTTTTTTAGTGTCTTTTCTGTGATAACTGCTCTCTGGCAGGGATTAATAAGTAATATGAAGGTCTATAACTTTTGTGCCTATTCACATATATCCATCCATGTACCTCTACCCCATACCTTTTGGTCTCTTACCATCCAATCTTTCTCCTTACAGACTGATGGTCCATAGGTCCATATACTCCTTTATCCAATGTATATGACCAGATGCATCACTCAAAGTTCTGCCTATTGCAGGGATTTTTTTCTCACCACTGTCTTTCAAAGCCGCTGAATATGGCTTTGTTGAAGTTGCTGTCCATTTGGGGCAGGTACCAACATACCAAGCTGGCCCATTCATAAACCAAGCTTGGGCTTTGTTTTCCTCAATCATCTTACTGTAACTAAATTACAACTAAAATTGTGAGCATTTCATCTGTTAGCATTATTTTTTCCTCTTTAAGAGAAACAGATGAAATGGCAGTCAGCTTGCCTTTGCTCTCTGCTCATCCTCAATTCCAGAGGTACTATTTCCATGTTACAATGGATTGTTGCTGGGCCCACCCAACTGTACATCTCGAAGAGTCTGACAGACCCTAGCTCTTGCTGGGCAGTTCCAGACACGCAGTTATGCATTCCATTTTATACCATTGTTTTTAAAAGGCATATAATTCTCTGGATGATTTTGATGTTCTTCAGTTTTACTATGATGCACCTAGGTGTGAATTTTTTTAATTTCCTTGCTTGGAATTTATTGGATTTTTTGAATGATATTGGTATCTTTTGTCATTTCTGGAAAGTTCTCAGCCATAATATCACCAAATATTTCCTCTGCTTCATTCTCTCTCTTAAACTGAAATTTCAACTAAGCATATATATTCACACATATGTGTTGCTGTCTATCTGTGCTATATTTTGACCCATCTTTGATATTTTTCATCTCTCTGAGCTACTAAGATCATCTCTTCAATTGTTTTTTTTTCTGACTTACTAATTCTTTGCTTAGATGTGTATAATCTGTTATTCAACCAGTCCACTGAGATTTTAGTAATTATAGTTTTCATTGATAGTAGTTCTGTTTTGTGCTTTTTCAAATTTTATTTATTGAGATATATTTGCATACTTTTATATTGTGTGTCTTATAATTCCAAAATATGAAGTTTAAGTATCTGTTTCTGCTTCTTTTCTCACGTAGGATAGCTTATTTCCTTGTATTTAGTAATATTTTTTATTATACACTGCTCATATGCCCTGGAATTTTATCTGTGGAAGTGTGTTAATGCCTAATATTAAAGTAGGTTTTCCAGAATTTGTCTGTTCCATTCATATATCTGGGGCACTTTAAACTGAATTCACAACTCGGATTTTTGGCTTGGCGGGTAACATGAATTTGGTTACAAAACTGAGCTATGGTTACAAATATCAAAGGATAATTTCTAAAATTTTTTTGACTGAATACCAAGTTTTGAGACTGGCAATTTTTCTTATAGTTTCCCAAAGAGAAAAAAGATTTATTCATAGTCAGTACATACTCTGGCCATAGAGTCCTTTGTGATCCCAGTTTTATGTAAGGGATTTCTTATTAGACTCTCACTTTAGGTGGCTTCCAGAATGCTTTTTCCCTTCCTTGAATTTTACAGTCTCACAAAAACCAATACTTAAGTAGTCAGTATGGGTAATTTACTTATCTAGGGACCCAGGTACACCCCAGTCTCTGGCCTGCATATTCCTTATTTCTTTCCTAATGAACGCAATTAAGGAGTGTTTGTCTATATTTTACCCAGCACCAGCCTAGAGATCTAATCAGCCTTTTCTCCAGAAATCTCTTTTTCCACTCAACTTGTCAATGTCCCCTTGTTATAACTGCTCAAAATTTAAGTCTGTTATGAATTATTTGGCTACAAGTAACAACAACAACAACAAAACAGATTAAAGAGTTGCTACAAATAATTGTGTTTTTTTTTTTTTAAACAAAACAAGGAGTCTGGAGGTCGGTGTTGCATTCCAGTGCAGCTAGCTATTCAATGGCCATGACAATGACAATGACAAAGGCTCAGGCTATTTCTACCTCTGCTCAGTGAAATTTAGTATTTTGACATTTTATCTTCATTGCTTGTCGACATGGTTATAAGTTAGCTACTGTTTCTTGAGGACTTAGTCCATTTTTCAAGCGGAACAAAGAGGAAAAGCCAAAAGGACAAAAGGCAGGGCCAACTGTTTGCCCTTTTTTATTGAGAAATAAAATAAACTTTCTCTTATTTTTCATTGGCAGAACTGAATTAATGGCCACCTCTGACCAATCAACAGCAAAGATACATGAGAAGAGCATTTCTATTTAGACCAATCACAACCCATTCCCTGAAACTAGGATAGGGCCCTTCTCCTCTTTAGATCAGGCGTTCTCCATTGCTACCTGAATAAATGTGGATTCTGTGAACAGAAAATAGGGAGTTGTAGAATGAACATTGGGTATGCATTAGGTTATATCTGCTGAAACACCTAAGGCTTTCTCAGCATCTAGCCCTTCTTACCTAGAATGACTTCTCTTCTCCCTTCATCCACTTACATGACTTCATGTCCTTTAAGCCCAAGCTTAGGGCTACCTTTTGTTAAGGACTTTGGCATCATCCTCTGTCCACAGGGCTTGCTCTCTTTCCAACTATCAACTTGATACATTGTGTTATTCTTTCCAACTCCCAATCCAGATTATAAACTCATTGAGAGTATGCATTGTGTCTCATGTCACCTAGCCTAGTACCTTGAACATGCTCAATCAGTCAATGGTAATTGTTTCCTAAAGAACTGATTGATTGTCTCATGACTTATGTTCTCCATATCTCTTCTGCTTAATGACATCACATCTTTGGCACATTCTAAACTCTAGTCCCATGACCCTATTTTATACTGTAATCCTATTGATCTCTGTTTTTAAACTCTAACTGTTCTCACATCAAAACTCTGTTCTTTTCTTCTTGTTTATGTTTACCTTTGCTGTGCAAAAGCTTTTAGGTTTCATTAGGTCCCATTTATTTATTTTTGGTTTTATTTCCATTTCTCTAGGAGGTGGGTCAAAAAGGATCTTGCTGTGATTTATGTCATTGAATGTTCTGCCTGTTTTTCTCTAAGAGTTTTATAGTGTCTGGCCTTACATTTAGGTCTTTAATCCATTTTGAGTTTATTTTTGTGTAACGTGTTAGGGAGTATTCTAATTTCATCCTTTTACATGTAGCTGTCCAATTTTCCCAGCACCACTTATTGAAGAGGCTGTCTTTCTCCACTGTATATTCTTGCCTCCTTTATCAAAGATAAGGTGACCATATGTGCATGGGTTTATCTCTGGGCTTTCTATCCTATTCCAGAATGGGAGAAAATATTTGCAAATGAAGCAACTGACAAAGGATTAATCTCTAAAATTTACAAGCAGCTCATGCAGCTCAATATCAAAAAAACAAACAACCCAATCCAAACATGGGCAGAAGACCTAAATAGACATTTCTCCAAAGAAGATATACAGATTGCCAACAAACACATGAAAGGATGCTCACCATCACTAATCATTAGAGAAATGCAAATCAAAACTACAATGAAGTTTCACCTCACACCAGTCAGAATGGCCATCATCAAAAAGTCTACAAATAATAAATGCTAGAGGGGGTGTGGAGAAAAGGAAACCCTCTTGCACTGTTGGTGGGAATGTAAATTGATACAGCCACTATGGAGAACAGTATGGAGGTTCCTTAAAAAACTAAAAATAGAACTACCACATGACCCAGCAATCTCACTACTGGACATATATCCTGAGAAAACCATAATTCAAAAAGAGTCATGTACCACAATGTTCATTGCAGCAGCTCTATTTACAATAGCCAGAACATGGAAGCGACATAAGTGTCCATGGACAGATGAATGGATAAAGAAGATGTGGCACATTTATACAATGGAATATTACTGAGCCATAAAAAGAAACGAAGTTATTTGTCATGAGGTCTGTCATACAGAGTGAAATAAGTCAGAAAGAGAAAAACAAATACTAATACAGTATGCTAACACATATATATGGAAGCTAAAAAAATAAAAATAAATGGTTCTGAAGAACCTATGGGCAGGACAGGAATAAAGACGCAGATGTAGAGAATGGACATGAGGACATGGGGAAGGGGAAGGGTAAGCTGGGACGAAGTGAGAGAGTGGCATGGACATATATACACTACCAAATGTGAAATACATAGCTAGTGGGAAGCAGCCGCATAGCCCAGGGAGATCAGCTCGGTGCTTTGTGACCACCTAGAGGGGTGGGATAGGGAGGGTGGGAGGGAGACGCAAGAGGGAGGAGATATGGGGATATATGTATATGTATAGCTGAGTCACTTTGTTATAAAGCAGAAACTAACACATCATTGTAAAGCAATTATACCCCTAATAAAGATGTTAAAAGAAAAAGAATATTCAACTCAAAAAAATAAATAAATAAAATATATTTTTCTAAGACAAAAATGAACTCAATTAATTAAAAAAAAACTGATTTCCCTCACCCCTTATTATTGTGATAATTTGTTACTGGTTACCATCTCTACTGTTGTCTTACACAATTCTATGCTATTCTAGTTTTCCTCCTCTGTTTCTCTCTTATTCCTGCATCTTTTGCTGATTCCTCTTTTTTTCTTACTGCTCTGACGCTTTTATTCTCTGTCTCCTGAGAGTTCATATTTAGACCTTTTTTTTCCTCCTCAACCTTTTTCTTTTGAGCAGATCCATTCTGATTTAGATGACTCCCCAAAGTAATGAGAATAGTTCTACTAATTCCTGTACCCCTACATATTGCCTTGTTGCTATTTCAAGCTCAAAGTTTCCCAAACTAAACTTACCGTCTTAAGTCCAAATATATTATTTATTCCAGTTTTCCTCTTTCTTCCAGTGGTGCCGTCACTTTTCCAGTGTTAGAGAATTAAATATTTAAGGCACCTCTAACTGTTCCTGTCATGTTGATTCAATCTTTGAAATGTCTCTAATATCCATTGCATCATTTTTCCTCCTCCTTCCAAGTTCAGACATATTTGCCTCAATTAACTAAATAACCTCTAACAATTCTCCCTGTCCCAATGCCTCTTTTCTCTAATCTCTTTTAAACAGATTAATCTGCTGTAAATTTAGCTTTAATGAAATCATGATTCTGATCCAGAAAGCTTCAGTGACTCTCCCCTACCCATCACATAAAATCCAGATTAGTGAGACTGCCTTTCTGAGTCAACTCTAATCTGATACCCCTGATGTATCCAAGTTAATTGTCTATTTCCCCAAAATGAATGTTTGTTATAGTAGGACAAGTTCATTTTCACCTCTGTGCTTTTACTCTGCCATGCCACCATCCTCCCTCTCCCAATTTATCAATTTTGCTTCTGCTTCTCCCACAGAGGACTTCTGGAAATCACCTCAATTAAACAAGAGATGCTTATTTCTGATATTCAGTAGCCAATAAAACATTCGCTCTGCTTCAAATAGATTTGACTCCCTGATGAATGTGAAAAAAAAATAGATAACTTGCATCATGGGTTCTTTTTTAACAACCATTCTTCTCATGTCTTTCCTGTAGTTTCTTAGATTTTTTTTTTTTTTTTTTTTTTTTTTGCGCCACTGTGACTATCTCTTGTGCTCTCCTCCCCACTCTTTTTTTTAAGTTTTGCAGTTTGTGAAATTCAAAGATGAAAAGGGCTTACTTGAAACCACTTAGCTGACTGGGGATTTGTACATCCTTACATGGTCCTAGTTTGTTTTTGAAAGAGAGCAATTCCATCTGGATTTTGGCCTTTGGGGGGACTTTATGCAGGTGGCAGGCCACTTAACCTGGTGGAGATTTCCTTTTAATTATGTTCATGTTGAATGCCTCCCACAAAGTAGGTATTCTGGACTGATTTCTTTTTGTCATTATAAATGAGTGTTTATGCTAACATTTTTTTCTTTCTTTTGAAGATTGTTTATTAGAAAAACAGTTATGATTTTTAAGACTCCAATCCATTTGATCTTAATGTATTTTCTTTCCCCACAGAGCAGAGATATTTCAAAAATGTTTTACTTTAATGGTTTTTTATCTAGGCTAATCCCTTATAAAAGTGCAAAGTGTCTGCATGCTAAAACAAATGTGCATTTGAATACTCAATTGATTAACCAATTTTCAAATAAACTTTTTAGATTTTGCATGTGCATTTTGCTCACTTGACCATATAATAATTAATTAGCCTTAAGTATAATGGATTGCACCTTCAAATCCTGCATGCATATTCTAATAGAATGACAGTGTTTTATATCACTTTTTATATTTTAGTTAAACAAACAAGCACTCACAAGCTAAGGAAGAGAATTTTGAAGGTGGGGGATATTTCATATCTGCAGAGTTGACATTTTGATTAATGAAGTGTTATAGTTGTTTTTAACGTATTTATTTGGTGGCTCATTCAGCAAAATTAATCCTGATAGACGAAATGTGTTTAAAGCACTGCTTACAAAATGAATGGTGTCTCTAAGCTAATAGAGCTATAAATGAACAGGAAAAAAATGGAGAAGACTTTAAAAATGAGTCAAGTGAAAATAAATGCCAGATTAAAAACCAATTTACTCTATGTATCTAGAGAGCCAGAGGAACTCAAGTGCAAAGACTTATAGACTAAGTGAGCAACTGAAATATTTAAACATCAACCTAATGCTATTCAGCCATAATGGTGGGAAGGCTGCGTAGAGTTCGGCTTCCTACCTTCACTTGTGGTACATGGAGCTAAAAGGCAAAAACCTAAATTATGTCATGAGGGGTATATTACGAGTCAAGCAGAGAAGTACAACCATGCCACTCATCAGTGATTACAAGGGGCTATGGTGTCACTTGAGAATCAGGGAAAACAAGAGCCAGAAATAATGAGTTAGCTCCGGTATCTAAAAAGCAATGGGGATAAGTACTGCAAACCGAGGCCCACTCCCTTACAAAAACTTGTGCCCATCTCAATTTTTGGTTTTGAAAGCAGAATAGGTTTATTTAAAGTGATCTTCACAGAACAGACACTTATCTATAAAACTCTTCATAAAAGAGAATTCCTCTTTTATGAATAATACCTTGAGTCTATATAGATAGTTCTACCAAGATTTTCAAAATATATAAATAGCCAAGTTCTCACTCTTGAGAAAGGTCAAATAAGTATAAATATTCTTTGTACAGAATAGTATAGGGCTTCAGAGAGAATTATATGAGTGCAAACTCTGGCTTTATCACTCATTAAGTATTTGACCCTGGGCAAGCCAAAAGATCTCTATCTGGGTTTTATCATCTGTAAATGAAGATAGATAATATTTATTGTTTATCTTTAATCTCACTGATGTAGCCCACGTGCTTAAAAAGTATTGTGCACTTAGTAGGTGCTCAATAAATGTTTAATAAATGAATGGATATATAAAGCATTTTTTAATACTTCCTGGCACTTGTTTTCAATAAATAAATGATAAACAAAATTTAATTTGGTGTCATCTCCTACGAGAGTGAGGCTCTCAGACCTCCCCTCTTTGGTCTCTCCACTGAAATGCACTTAACTCATTACATTAGGACAATACCGCTGAAAAAAAGTTCTGTGATAAAAGAAGTTAAGGAAACACAGCATGTTTTTCCTCTTCTTGAGATTCATAATACAATTAGTTTATTAAAACACCCAATGAGCCCTGCTGTAGGTAAACCTGTTTATCTTTGTTTATCCAGCATTTTCAAAATGAATTTGTCCACAGAAGTCTCTTTTCACATCATGACACTCCTTCATTTATTCAAATATTTATAGAGTACCTAGTATACTCCAAACACTATTTTTATGTCTAAAAAGTCATGAACAAGTTCCTGTCCTCTAGGAGTTTATACTATTAGTGATGGAAACATTTAGTAAAAACTAAAATAATATGTGATTTCAAGTAGTAATAAGCACCATGAAGAAAAATTAAGCAGGATTTGGAGATAAACAATGACAGCTGAGCTTGGAGTGTAGGTGGTACAGAAATCCACAGACTATAATTTGGGAAATTCTGCCTTAGATTTATACCCATGTGCTAGCCAAGGTGAAAAAGGCCTACAAAAGGAAAAGGCTTGAGAAAATCCTTAACACTCTTCACTCTAATGGATGTGTGCTCTCTGTGAAGATCATGTTCCTTGACTTTGAAGACCAGCCCTATTGATGGGGATTACTGATCAGCTATAAAACGAAGGCAATATCATGGGAGGCATCCTAGAGATTCTGATTTAGAGCCCCTCAAATTGTTCTTTGTAGGTGGTACTTACTCAGGTTCCTCCTAAGGCAATTTTTCCTTCTTGTAAACTTGGAAAAATGTAATGTTTGCACATTTTGTTAAAGATCTCAGCTGTTCAATTTGCCCTAACATATCTCTCATTAGTAGATAATTGACTGGCATAATTCTTCCTTCCCACAGACATAGAAATTGGATTGCCAGATTCCATGTTGTTTCTCATATCATTAAGCAGGACAACCCATACCTTCTTTTATTCACGAGTTCACAACACCTACTAGATATCTGCCGTACGTGCGGCTCTGTGTTAGGAGCTGGGCATGCAAAAACAAATTTGACCAAAAGAAGCTTACTAGCACATTGTAGGCAGATGGTTAGGTACTTTCCCTTGTGTTTCCCAGCCTCTGTCTTAAGAAATCAGTCACAGCTTCACAAAGAAGAAATGTAACTTATTGGTTTCTCACTTTCCAAAGCCACAGAGAACACACTAAATAGGAGTAGATGCCTAAGATATACTTTAAGTCCACTCATGAAGTCTTTGGATGGCTTTTAAATATTTAGGGTAATGATCAATATGACCATCTTTTGCTAATCAATAGAAATAAGATACCACAAAAGCAGAACTTCTCTCCATTCTTCTCACTGGGAAGGGTCTGCTTAGCAGCATAACTTCTAAACATTCATGAGACCACCTCAAAAGCAGGTACTTGGAACTGGTTAGAGCAGAGAAAGCAGTGATTCTAATCTGCCACCTGAAGTCATATGACTCATCTGAGGCAGAAGTGGTAAGAAACATTTAGGCCAGGAATCTGAAATTATGAGCAGCTAAGAAAGTCATAATGATTGTACTGATGAGTCATCTGCCATCTGCTTCTCATTCAGAAAAGATAAGTCAAGATACAAATAACCAAGAGTAAAGCAATACCAAGAAAATGCAAAACGGACTCTTTTTCTAGAATGATAGAAGGAAAGATGAAGTATATGAGAAGCTATCACAAGGAGCCTGATTTATTCAGAACCTCGTTAAGCAGGCTGGGCAGATATAGATATGATGAGACCTAAAACCTGCAGTAAGTGACATGAGAAGGGAAGGAGACCTATACCCTAACCAGAGAACTGGAAGCCAAGACACTCAATAGGTGAGTTTCAGTTTACCAATTCATTCTTCCAACTCTACTTGCTGGCTCAATTTGCAATGCCAGAGGCAAGAAAAGGCCCTAATAAGAACACTCCATTCCAATGAGAAGAGAGAAGCTGATAGCACACATATGGTCTCTTCTTGCTGCCTTGATACCTTTCAGGCCTCTCCTATGATCAACTTTGGCTACCTCACTAGCACAAAGAACCATTCAGTGGAATTGTGCTATGTTCAATTGAACTTCTCATTTCATTGCTCTTGGTTTATATTGCAATTTTAATGCACCAATCACACTGTATTATGAGGCACTGTCTGTACATATGTCTCTCTAATAGGTGGTAAACTCTTTGAGAGCAGAAGCAATAGCTTATTCATCTCTGTCTCTCTAGTACCCAGAAAAGTTGCTGGATCAGAATAGGCATTTTTAAAATCTTAATATTATAACAAGGTCCTACTGTATAGCACAGAGAAACATTCAATATCCTGTGATAAACCATAATGGAAAAGAATATAAAAAAGAATGTATGTATATGTATAACTGAATCACTTTGCTGTAAAGCAGAAATTTACACATTGTAATTCAACTACACTTCAATTTTTAAAAATCTTAATGTATTGAATTTAACTGAACTTCCCCTTGGTATTTCATCTATAGCCTGCCGTCCTGTTAGTACATAATAGGACTTTGGTTATAATTCTCCTCAAGAACTCTATGAAATTCCACTGAGATTCTAGATGCCCTACTCAAAAACTTAGCTAAAAGAGGGGCAGTAGACTGATATTCGCTCCTTCATTCATTCTACAAATCTTTATTGATTATCTGCTGTGTGCTACACACAGTTCTTGGGGCTTGGGATACATCAGTAAACAAGCTAAGATCCCTGCCTTTGTGAAGCTTACATTCAAGTGGGAAGCAGGAACAGAAAATAAATATGATAAGTAGACGTGCTAATATTGAAGATGATAAATGCCATAGAAAAGAGAAAATATAGAATAGGAGAGATCGGGAGTGCCAGGATCAGGTTTGGAGGATGGGCCGTTTGCAGCACTAAGTAGAAGAGTCAGGGTATATCTCATTGAGAAGGTATGGTTTGACAAGACTTGAAGGAGGTGATGGGGTTAGCCAAGTGGATATTTGAGAAAAAAAGTGTATCATGCTTTCTTCTCCAACTCCATAAAGAACTCCATAAGGCAGCCGGTGGTGCCTTTGAAACTCAGATGATGTGGTTAGTTTGCTGAGCTGCCGAAGCACTTGCTTTTGGCTCACATGGTAAATTCAGTGAGTAAGGTTTTAGTCATTTTGTTACTGTTGTGTGACGTGGGAGACTGAGAACAAGAACAGAGAAAGGAGAAGAAGCACAGGACTCAAGAATGGGGTGAGAAGAAGAGGGAGCTCCATGTTAATCTGAGCTCAAGGAAGGTTCTGGAAACCTTGTGGGTGGTATGAAGTCAAAACCTTTCCTATTTCCTAAATGTTCTTCCCTGTAGTAAGTTTAAATTGTCTAAATTTGACACTTAAAACTCACAGGATCTTTTTGCTGCCAATAAAGACTGCTTTAGCTGGCTTTTTCCCTTCATTCTGTATTTCTGTGGCAACCAAAGGAGAGCAATCAAAACTATAATTTCTGGCCCAAGAGAGGGAATTCCAGTTTTATGGTTTTAATCCTTGCTTTCTATCAGTCTTATCAAATTATATCTCTCTGTTCCTGGGGCTTCTTCAAGCTAGTCAAAATGTTGCTGGAAATTCATTCATTCAACTAAATATGTTTATTAAATGCTTGACAGATCCTGACTATATTCCAAGGACACAAAGAGGAAGAAGATGTGATTCTATCAGTAGTGAGAAGACATCCTTAATAACCTGTTGCAGTGTTACTATATCTCAGGCCAGAACACAATGACCATAAATCACAAGAAAACAATAAAATACATTTGTCATACTCTAAAAATAATTCCATCAAAAATAATAAACATCTTTTCCAATGATTTCTAAAGAGCTGAAACTTAAGAAAACTCATGTTCCTACCAATGATTATTTTATTACTGCCATTTTCTTCCCCATAAAAGTCTGAAACCTCAGCAACATTTAGCCTCTTCTCCTGGCTCCTGTTAATAAGTCTGTGTTTCACCAAAAGGCCTGCATCGCCCACATTTACCATTTTATCAATATACCACAACAAAGGAAGAGAATGGAAGCTTCACAAAAGCCACTATAGAAGAATTGGAAACAGTGAAGTTAGGGGATGCTTTAAGACAGGGATTGTGGACAACCTATGAGCACAGAGGTAATGGTGGTCCAGTTGTCAGAGATCATGACTCTATAGTGAGGTCTGCCCACTGGGTGGTGGTGGTGTGATTTACATAATATAGAGCGCAGTTATCTGAGAAAGAAAGTTTTCTTCAGCCTTATAAGTCTTAAGAATCCCCCCCAAAATTCAAATAACAAAACATATAAACCACATGTACGTGGTGTTTGGCATCATATCACAGAAAGGTTTTTGCATTGATGAGCAGGTAGTTGCTGACTTGAAATGGGATTTCTCTTCTGCAGGGGGAATTGCAGACATATAAGGAGGGGAGGAGAAAATAATCATAGCCCTCACAGACTGCTTTCTTTGTTTTATTCTTTCTGGAGTCTCATCATTCTAGGGAGAATTTTGTACTCCTTCTGTTTTGTTGCTGGGCCTATCCTGTTTCCATACCCAAATGAAGTATTCCTGGAATCTAAGGTGTCATTTTACCAGCCTAACCACAAGTTCTGCATTGTTTCCTCTGTTCTGCTCTCACCCTTGAATAATACCTCTCCCTCAGTGCTAAATTCAGTGCCCCTGTCTAGCATCTAGGGAAGAATACTGAGTCCTCTGCCCTGCATATCTTCCAAAACGGTAAGAGAGACCAGCAGAGCAATAAAATGACAGGCCCATTGTTTGAGCCCAATGCCGGGACTTCCCCTTTTGTATAAGCTGAGTCACATTTTTCCTGTTGTCGACTTGAAGCCTGTCCGTTGATGTACGATAGGGCTATCTTGCTAATGTATAAAGACAGGCAGAAAGGTTTCCCTGCATTTGTTTGCCTTACCTTGGACACTTACCAATTAGAAGCTGTCCACTGGCCAAAGGAGATAAGACGTGGTTTATTAAAGCCCAGATACTAGACTGAATGAACTAATTTCTGACAATTTTCTTCTGTTAACACACTATCTGAGGTTCCTGCCTTGTGCAATGTTACTGATTTTGACACAAGTCTTTTGGGATGTATATGTGCATTTTATTCTTGATATCTGTTCAGTTGACACATGCTTTCAAACCGCACATATCTTTGATTGGCTGGAAAATTGTGCAAACAGGAAGTCAAAGGATGGAATCAACCGTGAAACGACCATAACAAGTGAAGTTTCTGCTTAAGTGCCAAGGTGGGAATGCTATTATGAGGAAGAAACAAACAAAAAATGACATGATAATATCGATATAATTCCAACAGGAAGAGTGAGCACCCAGAATGCTCTAATTATCTTATTTTCAGGACCCTATAACCAACAAAACGGTTGCAGATCTTAATCCACAATATTGTTGCTAGACAGATAGATCTCCAAAATTAGGTGAGGGGTGTGATGACATTTGCTGGCTAGGAAATATTTGAGATAATATTTTTTGTCTGATGATGACTATCTGCACTGATCTTAAAGAAAAAAAAAAAACCTTGCTGTTCTAATTCAATCCCTTCATTTATTTGGCAAATATCTCTTAAGTTCTTACTCTAGGACAAGATTGTGGAGGTCATAGGATATTCTCTTCTTGCTTGCAAGTCTTTGCACCAAGACTTTTCTTGTAATTCTTCAAAGTTGCCAAGCATCGGTCCTCCTGTGATATTATTCTCCTATGGTGAATTCTCAAAATGAAGGATTTTTAACACCAGTGGAAAGAATGAAAGATATCTTCAAATCAGTGGATATGAGGAACACAGGCAAATATTAGAATGAAACGAATGAGGCAACCTTTAGACAAATATCAGAATTACTATTTCACTAGGTATGTTATGAGTTTATGAAATTTATTACTTTATAACTTTTAGAAATATAAATGGACTTTAAAAGTATTTGGATAACTTTTGAGGCAGGACCGCTGCTGGCAGAATAGAGGAAGGACAGAGAATGGACCACTTATATGGTAAATCTTGTTCATCCATGTTTTTGAGAATTTCTATATAAAATATGCTATGTAAACGAGATCATGTGCCATCTATTCAGATAACTGACTCTTTTTTAAAGTATGATCAATATCTCTCAAGGTCTACCTCTGCCTGAAAATAATTTAAAAGATTACAGTGGAACATTTTAACGTCATCTTGTTGGAGGGAGAATAAAGAATTAATAGTGAGGACTTAGCACAAAAGTGCTTGTTAGTTAGAAGATTAAATCACAATGCATATATTAATCCATTTAACCTTCAAACACCATTTTAAGAGACTGTTTTAAGAGGAAGTACTTTGGGGATATTCATTTCAGTCATCCTTAATTGTATTCAAAAATCTGGTTTCTAGAAATTTAAAGATCAAAGCTGGAAGAAAATAAATCTGAAGGGGAAAAGTGGAGGGGAGGGATAAATTGGGGGCTTGGGATTGACATACACACTCTACTATATATAAAATAGATTACCAACAAGGACTTACTGTATAGCACAGGGAATTCTATTCCATATTCTGTAATAACCTACATGGAAAAAGAATCTGAAAAAGAATTAATATATGTATATGTATAACTGAATCACTATGCTGTACACCTGAAACTAACACAACATTGTAAATCAACTATACTCTAATAAAAAAATTTTTAAAATGGTTAAAGAAAAAAAAGAAATTAGTCAAACCCTCTTATCTCACAGATAAGGAAACTGAGGCACAAACAAATTGACTTCCAGAGGTCACAGCTTTGATACAGGGAAGAAGCCAAGCCCATTCCAAGTCACCTAGATACCAGAGCTTGTTTCATGTCTCTGTGTGGACAGGAAGAGGAAATAAAACTGCATCCTAGAATTATCCAGTTACCCTCTATCCCATATTGTGAAATGATTCCATTTAGGGATGGAATCAATCCTAATTGGGAAGCCCCTGCATTGACTTTAAAGTCATGAATCTGCCTTAAGTGGTGATATGCTTGTCATAGTTCTAGCCCCATCCACAATACATCCCAGAGCTGCTCACCAACACTGGACTAACAAAACAGTCCTCTTTATTGTTTAATAGAAAGATGAAAAGTGAAGAAAATTTCCAAGTATAAAGGCCCTCCCAAAGAGAAATCCAGAGAAAATAGCAATAATAATGCAAAATATTCAACTATATAATTTCCAAGACTTTCATTTAACTGTATAGTCAAATAACGTTATTATTCATTTCACAGCTATAGATCAATTTGCTCATGTGTGAAACCTATGAAATAACAACCATTTTCTCTTCAGATGAGTGATCCTGGTCTGAGTTCCCCATACAATTTGATGAAAATACATTATTCCAGATGGACTCCAGTTGCTGGGCAGATGGAAACCTGTAAGTAAAAGACTAAAAACTTTATTATCCTAAATTAGGTGGTCAGAGAGAGAAAGTAAGAGAACAGAACTGCATCTCAAATAATTTGTAAGTTTCCTGAATTTTAAAAAATTCTTTCAAGAGAAAAAACTTCAAAAGAGAAAAAATATATGCATTTATAAGTTTTGACATGTTTAAGTTTAAAAGTGTCTACTTTTACAGTCAAATTTTTATCCATAATTTGTAGCTATACTAAATATAACACAGTACTTTCCATTTTCACATACTGAGCCAATTTGTTTATAAACCAAGCACAGATGTTTTCACTGTCCTTTAGTTGAATGTACAGTATTCCCCTCTCCCTAGGGGCATAGGTGCAAACTAAGGGAATATCACAGATTTGACTGTGGTGAGTGACATGAGGGTCTGGGCTACCTGCCCATGCAGCTTACTTGCCTGTGATATTTCTGGATATACCTTTCTATCTAATGATAGACTGCCGCTGGGCCCATCCACATTCATGACTTGGCTAGTCCAACAGAAATTAGCTCATAGTGGGCAGCTCAGTTGGCATCCTATGGGCAAAAGTTCCATCTTTGCCAGGACCCAATACCACTCCAGGAACTGTTTTTCAAAAAGTACATAATTCTCCACTGCAGATGGCATGACCTTGCTCCAAACTCCCAAAGGCCTGCCTTGAGCGTCCGCCACTAGAGGTTGCCATAAGCTCCAAACAACATCTTTTCCCACCACTGACACCTCCAGCACTGTAGGGTCTGCTGGATCACATAGCCTAAGGACATAGACCCCATTACAGGCTAGCCCTGATGCAGAGCCTTTCCAGCTCTGGTGCCCCCTCAAAGCTGACAGCCTTCTGTGTAACCAAGCATATGGGCTAGAGCAGCATTTCCAATTGTAGAAAGCATTGCCTCTAGAACCGAGAAGAACCTACTGGGAGCACTGTTGTCCTGCTTGTGATGGGGATGCAAAATGCAGTGATCTGACTTTTGCGTAGGAGAGCACCTTCCACCATGCCTCTGATCACTGGGTATCTATAAACTTCACTGAAGTGGCAGGTCCCTGAAACTTCATCTCCCACACTCAGGGATTGCCAACTCTTATTGGAGAGGAGTAGACTATCTCTGTAAACCTTGAACATTCAGGGAGGTCTACAGAACTAAAATCCTCTGGGAGCCTCTATCCAGATGTCTCCATCCCACGTTTCAAGATCCCAGGTTTTCCCAGTCAGGGCCCATCAGAGACCTGCCTTTGCTGAGCATCAAAATATCTCTGCAGCTTCTAGACTCCATCAAGTTCTGAGTCTGCTCTTCAGCCGTTCACCGTTCCACTGCAGGAGATAGGGGCCTCTTCATAAGGTACCAGTGAGGCTCTCTGACTCTCACGCTTAGTATTTGTTGTTTGTTAGTGGCCCTCAGTTTCTCATCATCCCACTGTAGAGTGTCAATACAGCTTAGTAATAACCAGCCAAATCTGCTGTCCTTGCACACCCCTTCCCCACATCTTTCAAATCCCTGAATCATCACATCCATGTGGGTGTTCTCCACTGTGATGTTTCTGCATGTCCCCACTGGGGAAATGTTCAGCTATGGGATGGCCATCTTGTGTTCTGTGTTCTACATTCCTCTCAGGATGGAGTTCTCCTTGTTTGCTGAGCAATGAGTGAGCCAAGCCCCAAACCCATTTTACCACCTGATTTCTCAGAACATTTTTAGTATCAATTGTATCAATGCAGGTGAACCCAGAAGGAGACATCAAGATAGGATTACACATGTAAGATATATATTAGGAAAAACTCCTGTGAATGATAAAGGAGGAGGGGGCAGGAGTAGAGAGAGCCTTCAGAGCACCATGAGGTTTTTCTCTGTAAAAAGAGAAACAGAAAGTTTGTCATCCTGGATCAGATGATCTCTAACTCTATAACTGTCCAATTTCTGCACCTTCTGCTCACAAATTTGTTAGAAGAACTGAACATAGGTGTACATGGAAAGGCCTAGCTCAGCATCCATACAGAGAGGGTCCTTAACAACTGTTAAGTTATGTGTTCACTGCAAAAAAAACCCAAAACAAAACAGGGGAATAATAGGCAGAACCCCTGAGTGTCCTTCAAAGAAATACAGTGCCCTTAATGCCATGTGCAAACAGGTAGCCAGGGAGAGGCTGCCTCTCTCTGCATTTACAACAATGCCTCCTTCTCACCAAAGTCAATGTTAAGCACTTTATCTTTAGCACAAGGAAGAAAACAGGATGCACTTATCTCCTTTAGACATGACCTCAAAATGTGTTCTGTCTTACAACCATTATTACTAAAATGCATCTCTCCTATTGTTTAATCAGAAAGAGAAAAATAGGGTTTGTGACAGGAGGTAGGACAAGGTAAACAAATACTGAGTGCTGGTTGATGCCAGGCACTACTTTAGGCCCTTTGTAAATGGCTTCTGACTTCATCCTTACAACAGCACTCTGGAGCAGGAATTATTACCACATCTTACATGAAACTTGAGGACTTCCCTGGTGGCGCAGTGGTTAAGAATCCCCCTGCCAATGCAGGGGACATGGGTTTGATCCCTGGTCCAGGAAGATCCCACATGCCGCAGAGCAACTAAGCCTATGCACCACAGCTACTGAGCCTGCGCTCTAGAGCCCACAAGCCACAACTACTGAGCCCGCGTGCCGCAACCACTGACGCCCGCGTGCCTAGAGCCCGTGCTTTGCAATGCGAGAAGCCACTGCTATGAGCAGCCCACATACCGCAACGAAGAGTAGCCCCCGCTCACCGCAACTAGAGAAAACCCGTGTGTAGCAACGAAGACCCAACGCAGCCAAAAATAATTAATTAATTAATTAATTGTTAAAAAAAGAAAGATAATTGGGGTTTATAGAGGTTAAGTCACTGGTCCATAGTAACTCAGTTAATTATCAGAAATGATCAATCATTGACTCCAGAATCCTGTATATTTCACCTTTTAAAAACTCTGTAAAGTGGAACTTATGCAGATTTATAAAAAATTTTTTAGTTTTAAATAATTTTCTTTCCAATATAGAAATGAATTTTCCCTATATTTTAAAATCTGTAATGATTTTTGTCCCTACCCCAGTTAATACCACACTATTTTAAGCAGTTAGTTGTTCATAGATCTATTTCTGTCACTTAAATTTAAATTCCTTGAGGGCAGTTATCATGTCTAATTCATCTCAGCCCTACCAAATAGAAGAAGGCCTAAATATTCTACATACTTAATTTATGTATGCTGAGCCAAATAGGAAATCTCAAAAAATGCAGTTAATTTTTCTGCTAATTCTCCAGTTATTTTGATATAACAAATTAGGATATTAGAGAAGAAAACATATTCTCCTCTTTACTCTATGAGACCTACATCAACATGGAAGGACCCTCTCAGAAACCTTAAAACTATTCTATTTGCTGAGAGCCCAGAGTTGTTTAACTATGTGTTTTCTTGGCTAAAAGATAGATGTGGGTTATGGGAATCAACAGGGAGTCTTCATCCCAGAAACTCACCCTGAGTTTCCCCACTATGTGGAGAGATGACCAATGGGATGCATGAAAGTAAAGGGCACATGGGATTTGGGGAACAGATCATGAAAGGCGATTCTAGAAAATAGGCCTTGGCAGTGGCTTTCTGAGTTCACATCATGGTGAACAGCACAGGCTTTAGAGATGGCCCAGCTTTAGTTTGAATCCTGTGCGTGGCACCGAGCTGTGTGACCTTGGACCAGTTGCTGAACCTCTCTAACCACAGTTTCTTTGTGTATAAAACAGAGATGCTAATAGTGTTACTGTGAGAATGAAGAGGAAGAGCGACTGTAAAGCATTTAGCATGTGGCCAGCACATGAGAAATACTCGTTAAATAATCACTGCTACTCATTCTTATTTTTCCTATGCATGTAACCAGCAACTCGCCTGTCCGAGCCGAAAGATAACAGCACTTGGAACTCACAATTTTAGTAGGTCTTTGCATTTCTATCACATCTTTCATCTCAGAGAACCAAAGCCCTGGAAAATATTAATTCTTGTCTACTTTATTTATACTAGTAAAGGCGAGAGCACATACAATGGCCTAGTTATTGAAAAGAACTGTAGCACAGAGAACTAACGCCACACGCACAAAGAAAAATCAAGTAAACCCTTAGCAGAATCTAGGTCTCTCATCTTCCAATATTCCTCTTTAATTGGATCAGACTATCTGTTTCCAGTGGCTAAATATTATTTATTGGCAGTGTAAGTCAAGGCTGCTGATACATTACTCTTCCGGGGAGTGTTTGTTTTTGGAAAACTGCTCTCAAATTTTCTAAATGTGAATTTAAAAGTCTGTCAGTCTATGTGCCGATAACACAAAACAGATTGTAAATGTAACGGGAGGCAGTCAAGTCAAACAAACCCAATGAGAGCGCCAGAAGGCTTAATATTAGGACTGCTCCTGTTCACAGGCTTTTGCTAATGACAGAACAATTGTTTGTGCTGATTTGTAGCTAGCATTGATATGCAGACAGTGACACTTTCATCTAAAATCCAGCTCCAAATTTTTTTAATCCTGTCAATGAATTTGCTGTGTCTGCAAAGAGCAACTCCAAAGAACCTTTCTCAATAATAAGAAATGGAAATATGCCAGCACAGTCTTTAATTCTAACTCCAGGGCATTCGTTGAAATATACAATGATTTTTCTCTTTGTCATTGTTTTGTCATCTACTGGGATGCCTGCCTCTGAACTCTACGTGTACATTTATAACTAACACGGTTTTAAAATACTGAAATTGGTCAATGACGGAGGGAGGTGGGCGTTAAACTACAGAAGGATATTGCAAGATTCCAAACTCATCTAACATTTCCTTCGGAAAATAAGAAAATGTAAATGTGCTCTGACTGCTGTTCACATTGACTGTGGGGACCAGTTTTTTATCAAACAGCACCTGCCTCTCTATTCAGAGATGTCTGCGTGTGAGGATAAGTGCAAACAACAAAGGCTTTGACTGTGACAGCAGCTGCATCATTTGCTGGGAACTTGCCATTATGTTTCAGGTCAGAGACTGAGGTTTGGTGCAGGGAATGGAGCTTTTAATATCAGGTGAATGGATTTTTTTTTAAGAGGTTGGGAAGCTTTGGGTCTTAGGGAGAAAATAGCACTTTAAAAATAGTCACATTTCTTTTGTACTGCAATTATCAGTGCATGACGAATCATTTTTTTATTCTCTTCCATGTAGGCAAAAGGAAATATCCCCTACCCATCTCTGTAGGCTGGACATTTTAAGAAATCAAAATGTTCCCATATTTAATCAGTTTCTTGAGAATATGCAATTTACCTAGAAGATTGATCCTGAAACATCACTTTTAAGGGAGGATGAACAAATGGCACAAATTCATCAATTTGTCCAGGAAGTCATTGTCACATGTTCACTGTTTAAACAGGTAATGTTGAGTAAATTGGTGGCATTTCCATAATTCCTACTGGAAAGAAGCTCACCTTGTGTAGGTGACAGAACATCAGAAATAGGAATAATCAGTCTTATTAAAAATTTTTAAAAATGATAAAAATATAAAGGAATAGAATAATACCTTCAGTTGAACCCAGCTCTGACATTAATGGTGAGACCCAGGCAGATCTCTTAATGCATCTAAGCTTCCATTTCTTCTTCTATAACGTGGAAATGGTCAAACGTTTCTCTAATTGTGAATAGGAAACAGGAAAATGTTTGTGAAGAGCTTTGCAAATGGTAAAACACTTAAAGAGCATCACGAAGAAAAGGAGCTAGAGGAATGATAATCATGACAATAATAACAATTATAAAAACAGTTATAATATTATTAAATATTATAAGGACAATTATTATTATTAAAAATAGTAAATCTTGCCCAGAAGTGCTGAAAATTGGTAGCTGGTACAGCTCAGACTATGTCGTTCTTATGCTCGGGGCTGGAGGAAAGGAGACACACAAGCCTCATAATATATGAGTCTGTTCTGACTGAAGTGGACTCCAGATGCATTAACACGTATTCTTTGAGAGAAACTCTGTGGACCATGAATTAAAGTCACATCTTTCTGAGAGTCTTTTTCAAAAGCAAAAGGTGGGCTGGTTGAGAATCCTATTCTTCAGAGAGCTTGCAGGGTTTCAAATGACTTTGACTCACTGAATGGGGGGGGGTCACATTAACTTGTCAAAGTCACATTTCTCTCTCAATAAATCAGTTGCCCATGTGTTTGTGTGTAGCCTTACGTGAAGGTGTCAGTCAATGGCAAGCATGCATTACCGTTATCTCTGCTCCAAAATTCACAGTTTTCCATTGCTACAGGAACTAAAGATTTTTTTTTTTTTTTTTGGCTGTGTTGGGTCTTTGTTTTTGCGTGCGGGCTTTCTCTAGTTACAGCAAGCGGGAGCTACTCTTCCTTGAGGTGCTCAGGTTCTCATTGCTGGTGGCTTCTCGTTGTGGAGCATGGGCTCTAGGCACGTGGGCTTCAGTAGTTGCAGCACTCGGGCTCAGTAGTTGTGGCTTGTGGGCTCTAGAGTGCAGGCTCAGTAGTTGTGGTGCATGGGCTTTGTTGCTCCGTGCCATGTGGGATCTTCCCTGACCAGGGATCGAACCCATGTCCCCTGCATTGGCAGGCAGATTCTTAACCTCTGAGCCACCAGAGAAGTCCAGGAACTAAGGATTTTTAAACACCATCCTAAAAAAGTTGCAGGAATTATAGATCAAAAACAACTGTATTTTTGCTTCTGAAACAAACACCCCAGGAAAATAAATACACATTTAACACTACATGCACTATGTATACAACTTCCCACGCTCACTCTCGAGGTGATAAATTTTGTGGTGAGAAGGTAAGGCAGCCGGTGGTCACTTATGCGGAGTCTAAGCATTACAGTTCCTTTGCTCAGAGATGGCGAAAGATGTGTTTAGCATATGTAGGTTGCCAAGTTTTTCCCCTCCTTTGGTGGTTGTTTAGATAAGCAGGAACCACATTTCCCAGAATCTTCTTTTCTGTATAGTCCTGGGTTAGTGCCACCCATGGAGATGTTTGCATGAGATTTGGGAGGTCAATAAAGCAGCAGCCATTATGCTCAAAAGACGGTTGTTGCTCAATTCAGAGAAGAACAAAGAGGTTCAGGTTGTATGCCTCTCCCTGATCTATGTCCACCTTCCTACCTGACTGCCTGCTCTACTGACCAATAGCAGCCCCAGGCTATCAGCAGACGCTTTGTGGTGAATTCACAGAGGCGTTAGCCACAAAGAACCAGAAACCTGCTGCAGACTTCTATCTCAGTGCTGTTTCTGACTCCACTCTAGTAGCTGGACATGACTTGCTTTCTGCAAGCTCTAACTCGTTTACCCACTTGAGAGCTGGGTTAAGTCAGGTTCATATATCAACACAATTCAAGTCATCTAAAGATGATTGGTATTAGAAAAAAGCATGGGCTTCCAAGTCCTTCAAATCTACGTACTCATCTAACTCCTTTTTCAGCTATCTTACCTTAATTTTCTTAAGCCTCCATTTCTACCCTGCCTTGATCTTGTGTGAAGAAAACAAAAAGTTTTCCCATGAGAATTCTTAATCATAAGCTAGTCTTCAGGTAGACTGGGGACTCATGCACTCTACCTACATAAGCCATAAAAATCCTAAGCTAAGACTTTAAAGTGGCCCTTGGTTGTTAGTGCCTCAGATACATCTGGGAAGAGCAAATATAGAAACTTTCCAAAGGAAAGCACCTTAGACCCAGGACACAAAGTTTTCCCAAATAAAGTTCCAAGAAACATGAGCTCACAATACGGGGGAAAAAAATTGCAAACACCCAAGGAAACAAGTTGTCATTAGCAAGAATCAGCAGAAAAAACAAAAAACAGAATCTGACCTGCAAAGATTGTAAATAATGAATTCATAAACACATATTTATCAGTCTCATACTTTGTGCCAGACTGTCCTTGGTGCCTGGGATCAGGCATATCAGTGAGCCAAACTGAATTCCTGGCATTTTGATATTTGATATTTCTTGCCAATTGCTATTTATTATCAATGTTTAAAATGTAAGGAATGTCTCTTTGAACTTTTTAAAGAAATACTAGAGGGTGTCAAAATGACAGGTAGATTTGATAAATAAATAGAACTTGAAGAAAGAAAGATAATGATCTTGGAATTTAGAAGCTCAATGGACAGGATAAGACACAGGTTAAAAACAACCAAAGAGAGAACTCAAGTTTTTCTCCAGAATGTAGGACAAAGAGACAAAGGGATGGAGAATATGAGCAAGAGACAACAGGACATGAGGAACAGATCAGGCTCTAACACATACCCACTGAGTGTCTCGGAAGGAGAAAATGAGAGAGAAAGGGGCAATATTCCAAGAGATAATGGTTGAGAGTTTTCCAGAAGCGAAAGGGAGCAATCCTTACACTCAAACTCAACAAGTCACACCGGTATTTTTTTTTTTTTAATTTGGCAGCACATAAAATTTAATGGCAGCATATTTTAAAACATTACATTTAGGTACCAAAATATTAAAAGATGGAGTGAAATTTTAACTTCTATTAAGTTGTCAAAAAGGGCAAGGCAACTGAGGCACTCAGGGCACAAGATTTAGGGAGGAATAATTTAGAGACATACAAGGGCAGGGCTGGCCCTTTCAAAACTCTGGCGGTGAGCTCCTCCTTCAACTTCGTGCCCTGGGTGTCTGTCTCATTTGCCTTACCCCTGTCCCAGCCCTCATAGACAAAAATCCGCTTTTGTGATCTAATATTTGGAATTCTCTAATTGAACATTTTAAAAAGTGAACTGAGTTATTTTTATGAAGTTTATATCTGTTTTTCAAATTTACAATGTGGTGATCTAATTTATATTCAATATACTGCACCCTTTGTAAATGTATAGTTTGTTGAATTTAACAATGTAACTACCTCCACAATCGAGATACAGATATTTCCATCATCCCAAAAAATTCTCTCATGCTCCTTTGCTGTTATCTGTCCCCACCTCTGGTCCTAGGAAATCACTGATGTGCTTCCTGTTATTACAGTTTAGATTTGACTTTTTACAATTGTATATAATGGTATCATACAGTTCTTACACTTGTTTTTAAGTAACAAGACAAAACTATCTAGAGCAGCACTTATTTCAAAATGTCACGTTATAGACATGGGTTATCTTTATTTGTAATAAATAAAAAAGTTAAATTAGATATATTCGTCACTCTGCTTTTTTCTTTTTACACTGGTTTCAGAAGTACTAGAGAGATTTTGGTGTGCTATATTAAAAAAAAAGTGATGAAATTAATGAAACCAGAATTCTGTACAGGAATGTCTTGAAGCAAATTAGAGAATTATTATCATTTTTATACTCTTAATTCACATGTATTTAACTTGAGTATTCATTTTGTTTTATCTTTATCAAAAGTCCCATCATGGGTATAAATTAAATTTAAAAGGTATTTAAGAATAAAAAAAAAAGTTTTAGCTCTACAGTAATCAAAATCAGCATAATGGCTAGAAGCATTCAACTGGGTGACCAAATCACAAGTATAATTATCTTATATCCAATGACTGCTGTGCCTGGCCACTCAATACACTCTACCAGACTCTCAAAGTGTTCAGTTTTGAAAGAAAAAAATAATCACATCATCATTTAGGTATTTTGAAAAAGAAATTAGACGTCATTAACTTAATTTTTTATGTATCCCTGTATGGATTTTTTAAGGGAGAGTCATTACATTCAAGAATCATTTATAAACTTACCAAATAAATAACGAATTTTTTGTACATACAAGAAGCCAAAATAGATGTCATTACCATTTCTAATGATGAGTCCCCTGTGACACTTTTACAAACCTTTGAGGATTTTCAAACCACAATTTGGGAAGTAAAAACTAATCAACGGTTACAGGCCACTTATGGGTCACTAATTACTGCATGTCACCAAGTAAAATTGCCTCTTTAGCCAGTCACACTCTTTGAAGTCTCTGCATTATTATACACCATTTATCAGACCTCTCCTTCTGCCTTATAAACCTCTCACTTTTTTTTTTTTTTTTGCGGTACGCGGGTCTCTCACTGCTGTGGCCTCTCCCGTTACGGAGCACAGGCTCCGGACGCGCAGGCTCAGCGGCCATGGCTCACGGGCCCAGCCGCTCCGCGGCATGTGGGATCTTCCCGGACCGGGGCACGAACCCGCGTCCCCTGCATCGGCAGGCAGACTCTCAACCACTGCGCCACCAGGGAAGCCCTCACTTTCTAATTAAGGCCAACATTGTATTATGTTTCTCCAACCTACCTGGCTGGTCTATCTCTGGTTCTTTACCAGTTCCTCTTCCTTCTCTTGGCCGAAACAGAGCTAAACCCTCTGCTTTTCTCCCCCAGTTCATGCTTGATTTCCTTTGCTTCATCTGCTGTGCTGATCCTGGGCTTGTTTCCCCAGTTCTACTTCATTTTGCAGACCATGTTTCCCAGGGGTCCCTTATCAGCTGGCTTCATTTGGTTAGACCAAATGGGGGCACTGGAGGGAAAAAGGAGGCCCCTGCAGAGGCACTGAGGAAGACAGGAGGGTAAAGGATGGGAGAAGCCAGGATATTTCCCTCCCTCTCTCTTTCTGCCTTGGATGCCATCTCTGATGTCTTCACTGGAGCTGGATGGTACAAGATGGCATCACTCACATGTCTGGCAATTAATTTTGGCTGCTAGCTAGGTCCTCCTCCATGTGATGGCTCATCTCTCAGCAGACAAGACTGGGCTTTTTCACAGCGTGGCAATCTGAAGTTTTCGAGAGGGCAAGACTGGAACTGCAAGACATCTTAAGGCCTATGAGTTCCAGAATTCACACAATGTCACATCCACCACGTTCTATTGGTCAAAGCGAGTTACAAGGCTGGACCTTATTCAAAGGGATAGATTTTACTTCTTGATGTAAATAATCTTTACTTCTTGATTTAAATAAACTCTACTTCTTGATGAGAAGAGCAGCAATAATATATTGTAAAGGGCCTGGACACAAGGGAATGTCATCCCCGAGGGGCCATTATTGTAATGTTATACTTCACCCTGTCCCTCCAGAAACACCACCCCTATCCTAGCCACAGTTTAGGATCCTAGCCACATGCTATTTCTAATCTCTGTGTTGTCCCCTATTTGTCTCCTTAGCTCCTTCATCACCTGTTTAATCAACTGATCAGATTGCTTCTGGTTTCTGTGTTGCTCGTTTGATCCGAAATGTGCATCACCTTTCTTACTTTAACAGTGAATAACTCAAATCTGAATCCAAGCTTGATCTCTCATCCAAAATCCAATCCTAAACTTCCATATTTCCACCTAGATTTCCTCTTCATCACCTAAAGCTGGCATATCCAAATTTTAAGTTCTAATCCTCTCTCCTAGAAAATGACCATTGTCATTTTCTCTATGCTCTGAACCAGGGTAGAATAACTACAGCCAGTGGACCAATCCACCACTGCTGGTTATATTGGAACACATTCATGCTTGTTTATTTTTGTACCATCTGTGGCTGCTTTCACAGTACAAAGACAGAACTGAGTAGCTGCAACAGAGTCCATGTGACCTGCAAATTTTAAAATATTTACTATCTGGCTTTTTATGGGAAAATTTGCCAACTCCTTTTCTAAATATCTGATTCTTTTTCTTTTTCACGTACAATCAGGGAAGACGTGTTATCAATCTCAACTCAGACTCTCTTTATTTCTGGTTATTTCAATATTCTTTTAGCTCTCCCTGTCTCCGACCTCCTAACCTGTTCTACATATCTCAACTAAATTGATTGTTGCAAAATACCATTTTAATTGTCATTCATAATTCTACAGTGACTTCTTTTATGTATGATGATTACAAACACATTCTTCCATGAAATTACCTCAATTTACCCAACAAAATTTAATTTGCACTTTTCCCAAACCATCTTTTCCAATCTAGTGTTTCTTCTCTTGAGCTTAATGATCTCTTCCTTCATTCAAATTCTGTTGCACTAAAAATATAAAATTTTGTTCTAATTTTTTTGTAAACTGAGAGATAAAATTATTCAAATAGAAGAGTTGGGAAAAAGAAATAGAAAACACTTACTCATAGGTTTTTACTCAAAAGAGAAAAAGTTCACTTACACAGAAGCTAAAAATGACAACTCCTCTTTTCAATGTTTGTGAACAAAATCCTGAGGTCAATACAGACATCCCTGGAAATAATCTCTTAAAACATTTGACTGCTGGAGCAATTTTCTATCAGTTTGAAAGGGCAGGTTGTTAAATAGTCAGTAATTTCACAATCTAAGTGTTAACTTCTTGATAGTGTAAAATCATCCATTGTGTACGTACTTACATGGAAATTGGCAAATAATGCAAATCAAGTCTTTTTTAGAGAGTTTCCCAGCACATCACTGGATGCATACATACATTCATAAAAGAGGAAGAGAGAGGACAATAATAACAATAGTAATTAATAATAATTGATAAAAAGACACATTAGCTTAGAATTTACTATGTTCCAAACCATGTCCTAAGCACTTCACATATATTCAGTGGTATGCTGGAGCTGCCTGGTACCTGCTTGCAGAATCTGATTATGGGTATTGCTTCCCAGCTGTGTATTCAGTGACTTCATGTTAGAAAATCCAATATGGTGGGAGTATTTACACCATGGAAATAAGCCAATACTATAAATCAGGACTTTTACCCAGAAAAGAAGTCTTTAAATATTTACCAACACATCACTGGTCCCTTTTTTTAACTGAAGAATAGTTGATGTACAGTATTATATTAGTTTTGAGTGTACAGCATAATGATTCAGTTTTTTTGCAGATTATATTCCATCATAGGTTATTACAAGATAATGGCTATAATTCCCTGTGCTATACAGTATATCCCTGTTGCTTATCTATTGTATACATAGTACTTTTTATCTGTTAACCCTGTATCTTTAATTTGTCCCTCTCCTTCTCCCTCTCCCTCTTGGTGACTGCAAGTTTGTTTTCTATATCTGTGACTCTGTTTCTGTTTTGCATATACATTTATTTGTATTATTTTTTAGATTCCACATATAAGTGATATCATATAATATGTCTTTGTCTGGCTTATTTCACTAAGCATAATATTCTCTAGGTCCATCCACAATGTTGCAAATGCAGAATTTCATTCTTTTTTATATTCCACTGTACCTATGTATATATAATTTATACAATGGTATATATGTGTGTGTGTGTATATATATATGTATATATCTCAATATATACATTTCTTCTTAATCCAATCATTTGTTGTTGGGCACTGGGTTGCTTCCTTGTCTTCGTTATTGTAAATAATGCTGCTATGAACATTAGGGTATGTGTATCTTTTTGAATTAGTGTTTGTTTTTTCCAGATATATACCCAGGAGTGGAATTGCTGGATTATATGGTAGTTCTATTTTTAGTTTTTTGAGGAAACTCCATACTGTCTATAGTGACTGTACCAATTTACATTCCCACCAATGGTATACAAGGGTCCCCTTTTCTCCATATCCTCTCCAATATTTGTTATTTGTAGACTTTTTGATAATAGTCTTTCTGACAGGTGTGAAGTGATATCTCAATGTTGTTTTGATTTGCATTTCCCTAGTAATTATCCACGTTAAACATCTTTTCATGTGCCTGTTAGCCATCTGTACCTCTTCTTTGGAAAAAAAATATTTATTCAGCTCTTCTGCTCATGTTTTGATTGGGTTGTGTCTGTTTTTGATACTGAGTTGTATGACTTTGTATATTTTGAACATTAACCCTTTGTTGGTCACATCATTTGTAAAAATTTTCTCCCATTCCATAGGTTGTCTTTTAATTTTGTTGATGGTTTCCTTTTCTGTGCAAAAGCTTTTAAGTTCAATTAGGTTCCATTTGTCTATTTTTGCTTTTATTTCTTTTGCATTAGAAGACAGATCCAAAAAAATATTGCTATGATTTATGTCAAAGAGTGTTCTAGGAGTTTTGTGGCTTCCATTCCTACATTTAGTTCTTTAAACCATTTTGAGCTTATTTTTGTATATGCTGTGAGGGAATGTTCTAATCACATTGCTTTACATATGGCTGTCCAGTTTTCCCACCACCACTTGTTGAAGAGACTGTCCTTTTTCCATTGCATATTCTCACTTCTTTGTTGTAGATTAACTGACCATAGGTGTGTGAGTTTATTTCTGCGTTCTCTGTTCTGTTCCATTGATTCATATGTCTGTTTTTGTGTCAATACCATGCTGTTGAGATTACTGTAGATTTGTAGTATAGTCTGAAGTCTGGGAGAGTGATACCTCTAGCTTTGTTCTATTTTCTCAAGATTGCTTTGGCAATTCTGGGTCTTCTGTGGTTCCATATCAATTTTAGGTTTATTTGTTTTTGTTCTGTGAAAAATGTCATGAGGGGTCTTCCCAGGTGGTGCAGTGGTTAAGAATCCACCTGCCAATGCAGGGGACAGGGGTTCAAGCCCTGGTCCAGGAAGATCCCACATGCTGTGGAGCAACTAAGCCCGTGTACCACAACTACTGAGCCTGCGCTCTACAGCTCACGAGCCACAGCTACTGAAGCGCAGGTGCCCTAGAGCCCATGCTCCACAAGAGAAGCCACTGCAATAAGCCCGCACACCACAATGAAGAGTAGCCCCCACTCACCACATCTAGAGAAAGCCAGCACACAGCAACGAAGAACCAACGCACCCAAAAAATAAATAAGTTAAAAAAGAAAAAAGTGAACAAAAAAATTATCATGGGGTATTTTGATAGGGACTGCATTAAATCTGTAGATTATTTTGGGTAGAATGATTATTTTAATAATACTAATTTTTCCAACCCAAGAGCATGGGATTTATTTCCATTGCATCATCTTCAATTTCCTTCATCAGTGTTTTATAATTTTCAGAGTATAGGTCCTTCACCTCCTTGGTTAAGTTTATTTCTAGGTATTTTATCCTTTTTTCATGTGATTTTAAACAGGATTTTTTTTACTTTCTCTTAATGTATAGGAATGCAACAGATTTATGTAACTTAATCTTGTATCCTGAAACCTTGTTGAATTCATTTATTAGTTCTAATAGTTTTTGGGTGGAGACTTTAGGGTACTCTGCATAAAGTATCATGTCATCTGCAAATAGTGACAATTTTACCTCTTCCCTTCCAATTTGGATACATTTTATCTTTTTCTTGTCTGATTGCTGTGGCTGGGACATCCAATACTATCTTAAATAGAAGTGGTTAGAGTGGGCATCCTTGTCTTATTCCTGAATTTAGCAGGAAGGCTTTCAGCTTTTCATGGTTGAGTATTATGTTGACTGTGAGTTTGCCGTAAATGGCCTTTATTATGTTGAGATGTGTTCCCTCTATACCCACTTTGATTAGAGTGTTTATCATGAGTGGGGGTTGAATTTTGTCAGATGCTTTTTCTGAGTCTATTGAGATGAACATGTGATTTTTAGCCTTCATTTTGTTAATGTGGTTTATTACATGGATTGATTTGTGACTATTAAACCATTCTTGTGACCCTGGAATAAATCCAAAATGTTCATGGTGTATGATCCTTTTATATACTGTTGGATTCGGTTTGCTAATATTTTTTTGAGAATTTTTACATCTATATTCATTAAAGATGTTGGCTGTAATTTTTTTGTGTGTGTGGTGTCCTTGTCTGGTTTTGGTATCAGGGTAATGGTGGCCTTATAGAATGAATTTGGGAGCATTCCCTTCTCTTCAATTTTCTGGAACAATTTGAGAAGAATAGGTATAAGTTCTGTTTTATATGTTTGGTAGAATTCTCATGTAAAGTCATCTGGTCTTGGATTTTTGTTTGCAGGAGTTTTTTTTATTACAAATTCAATTTCACTTCTAGTGATCAGTCTGTTCATATTGTCTGACCACTGTTGTCTTACTGATTTTCTGTCTGGATGATCTGTCCATTGATGTCAGTGGGGTGTTAAAGTTCCCTACTATAATTGTATTACTGTCAGTTTTTCTCTTTATGTCTGTTGGTATTTGCCTTATATATTTAGGTGCTCCTATATTGGGTGTGCATATGTTAATGAGTGTAATATCCTCTTCTTGCATGAATCACTTTATCATTATATTATGCCCTTCTTTGTCTTTTTTTATAGCTTTTGTTTTAAAATATATTTTGTTGATATGAGTATTGCTAACCCCACTTTCTTGTAATTTCTGTTGGGAATATCTTTTTCCACTCCTTCACTTTCAATCTGTTTGTGTCTTTAGCCTTGAAGTGAGTTTCTTGTAGGCAGCATATTGAAGGGTCTTGTTTTTTTATCCTATCAAATAATGCTTTTTGATCAGAGCATTTAGTCCATTAACATTTAAAGTAATTATTAATAGGTATGTACTTATTGCCATTTTATTACTGGTTTTCTGATTGTTTTTGTAGTTCTTCACTGTTCAGTTCTTTTCCTTTTTGTTTCTCCCATTGCGGTTTGAGGATTTTCTTTAGTGGTATTCTTGGGTTCCTTTCTTTTTGTTTTTCATGTACCTATTGTAGGTTTTGATTTGTGGCTACCATTGGGTTCATATATGTTGACCCATAATTATGTCTACTTGATTTAAACTAATAGTCATTTAAGTTCAAATACATTCTAAAAGACCTACGTTTTTTACTTCCCTCTACCACATTTTGTGTTTTTGCTGTCATATTTTGCATCGCCAGTCTTCTCCCTTTACTGTTTATTGTAGTTATAATTGCTTTAAAAAAATTTTTTGTCTTTTAATCTTTGTACTGTCTTATTTGAGTGACCGCCAGTCCTTACTCTACATTTACCTCTCCTGTCGACATTCTATAGATTCTTTTCTATAGATTCTTACTTGTTTTCCATGTGGCGATGACCCTTCAGCGTTTCTTTTGGGGTAGGTTTATTATTGCTGAATTCTTTCATTTTTTGCTTGTCTGACAAGTTCTATATCTCTTCTTCTATTCTAAATGATAGTCTTGCTGGGTAGAGCATCCTAGGTTACAGGTTTTTACCTTTCAGCACTTTGAATATATAATGCCACTCCTTTCTGGCCTGCAAAATTTCTGCAGAGAATTCAGCTGATAGTCTTATGGGAATTCCCTTGTATCTTTGTTTTTCTCTTGCTGCCTTTAGAATTCTCTCTTTATCTCGAAATTTTGTCATTTGAATTATGATATGTCTTGGTGTGGGTCTGTTCTGGTTCAACTTGTTTGTGACCCTCTGTGTTTCCTGTACGTGGACATCTGTTTCCTTATTTAGATTTGGGACGTTTTCAGCCATAATTTCTTCAAATACTTTTTTGATACTCTTCTCTCTCTCTTCTCTTTCTAGAACTCCTGTAATGCGAATGTTAGCATTTTTGATGTTACCCCAGAGATCTCATATGTTACACTCACTTTTGTTTTTGTTTTTTAATTTCTCTTTCTATCTATTGTTCTGATTGGGTGATTTCCATTATTCTATCTTCCAGACCACTTATGTGTTTTTCTGTATCATTTATTTTGCTATTCATTGTTTCTAGCATATTTTTTATCTCACATATTGAATTATATGTTTTTGATTCAGTCTTCTTTATATTTTCTAGTTCCTTGTTAAAATGGTCTGTGTTGAGATCAATTCTCTTCCTTAAGTCAGGTAACATTTCTATTGCCAATATCTGGAATTCCTTGGTAAATTGTTTATTTCTGTTTCATTATTTGTTTTTTTCAAGAACTTTCTCTTGCTCTTTCAGTGGAAAGTACTTCCTCTGCCTTTTCATTTTACTTAAATTTCTCTGTCTCTATGAATTTAGGTGAAACAATTTCCTATTATGGTCTTAAAGAGATGTTCTTATGTGGGAGCATCCTTATACAAGCTACATATGCCCAATGCCTTTGGTGGGAAAGCTGGATTTGATGAGGTTGCCAGTCACATCTTTCCTCAGGGTGTGCTGTCAGCTATCACCTTGGTAGGGGGTATGGCTGGTGATTGAGGAGCTAGAGCTTGCACAGGGTGTGAGGTGGGACTTCCTCTGCTCAGTGGTCATTACCACCCTGTCAGAGAAGAGTCTGCTCCCAAGTTGCTGGATCAGAAGCACTAAGGGCTGGACTCAAGGTGGCTCTATTCTCTTTAAGTTTGTGTTTTTTCTTCTCCCTACTCTGGGACATTTGTCCCAAAGGAGGGAGAGTGCTGAAGCAAGTGGGGTTCATGTGTTACAGAGGTCGGATGCTCTGCATGTGTAGGCATCCGTGGCTGTGCTCAGATACAGCCCATGGTTACAACTTTCCCCTGTCGTGGCCTCCCCAGATCTAGTGCTAGGCTGTCTCATGGAGTGAGCAGGGCCTGAGTGTTTGCTCAGCTTGGGCTAGGGCACACAGTGAGGCTGTCATGGGAATTCTGGAAGCTGCACTGCCATCAGTACTCTGGGCTGCTTCTGGGATGCCACTTGAGTAAGCATCGACATCAGCCACCGCCACTCCACCTGAGCTACACCCCAGGGCCTTGGGTTGCCTCTGCATTCCTAGGTCAGGTCTTCTTCCAGGTCCTGGATGCCCTAGATCCAGTGCCAAGCTGGTGTAGAGTGAGCAGTGCCAGGGTCTTCACTCACCTCTAACTGGGGAGTGCAGCAAGGTGGCAGCAGCTAGGGCAGACCTCTCTCCACCCTGCCTGGGGTCACGTCAGCACTCGTGCACTCCTCATAGGTGTGGGTCTAGGCTTCTCCAGCCTTTATATCTGTCTCCGAAGTCCTCTGATCAGCCAAGGGGGCTTGTCTCCTATCCATAGGACCCCAAGACTGGGACGCCCAGTTTGTGACTCGATCCACTCACTCCCCAGGGCAAGCGTCCACCCATGGAATCTCCCTTTTCCTCTCCGTCCCTCTCAGGGGTACAGGTCCCAACCTGATACCTTTCTTCCAATCCTACCTGATTATGTGTATATCTTTCACATAAGCCTTGGTTGTAAAGGAGTCCTTCTCCCCATTTCCAGTTAGTTTTCTCTGAGAATTGTTCCACATGTAGAGGTATTTTTGATGTGTTCATGGGGGAGGTGAGCTCCATGTCCCCTTACTCTGCCATCTTGATCTCCTCCCTCTCCAGCACATCACTGGTCTTAAGCCAGACTTTTACAAGACAGAATACTCACTATTGGTCTCCTAATGTATTAAACAGTGTCCTTTCATCAGTAGGAAACCTATGCTTGAATAGAGAAAAGGGAAGGAAAAATATGGAATTGCAAAAAGTAGGGAAAGATTTGACTGTAGTACTGAGCATAAAGTGATTAACAGTAGAAGTTTGAGCTGATTTGTAGGGGAATGGGGATGATAGAGGCCCATGGGAAGTGTTAGGGTCTTGCTCCAGTTGTGGGGAGAGGGAGAGACTCTTTTCTCTTTTCCTCTCTAACATCAAACAAGAAGTAACTCTTCTATCCCAAAGAGGTTTTTAAACTTCCGTCCCAAAGAAAACACGTTCCACTGAGAAATTAAATAGCCAGGGAGATCACAGAGCCAGAAGCACGTGTGCTAGGGAGCTATCCATAGTGACATCCACAACTAACAAATTAACTTCTTTATTACACCTGTGACCTCTAGCAGTACCTACAGGTAGTTTGTCATGCAGTGGAAAGGAATAGTTGGGAGGAGTAATCTTGTTATTAGACAATCACAAATCTGCAAAGCCCTAGAGATCATGCAGACCTTCTTTTCCATTTCAGTCTATAGGCATTGTCCCATTGGAGAGCCAACAGGTTCTTGTAGTCCTTGGTCCCCAAAGAAGACTGTACATCCTGCAGACTATTCATCTAAGATTGAGCCTAGAATATGATGCTTTTGGTGTGTTATTATGCTCTTGGGGGGTGGGAGAGAATAAAAGGAGATCTGGAGGAAGGAAAATCCCACCCTGTCAACCTAAGGAAGACAGAACTACCTAGAGGAGTCAAAGAGGCCTCATCAGAAGAAGGTTCTGTTTCATTTTATTTTTCCTTCACATTTAAAGATTTACCCAACTCACTAATGTCCTAGAAGCAAGATACAAGCATCTCAGCTCAGGGTAGACCTTGAGCTAAGAACAACAGGCCGACAGTCAGTGTTCACCTGAGAAGTGTGGGCCAAACTTCCACATGGTCCTGAGACATGAGCTACCATGGAAGGCCCAGATATCCATACAAGTAATTCCAGCAACTTCCAGAAGCCCTACTGGGTATTAACTAGATCAGTTATGTATCTAATATCTGATGGTACCTAATATCCTGAAATTATATTGTATCATATACTAAAGCACTAATGCCTTCCTCATTGAACACTCAGAAATATAAGAAATGTAGCTACTATGATCTCAGAAACTGAGGGAAACTTCACAGTTCTGGACTTGAGAGAAATAGACCAGCCCATTCATTCTGTAAGTAATAGGACAGGAGCTGATCTTTTTGTAAGTACACTGAGAACTGTTAGGGAAAGAAGATAAGACCAAGAAGGAAGGTCACAGTCACTCTATAAATATTTGTGGCAGTTTGAGAATCCAATGTAATTTATGATTAATAACCCTAAAAGTCTGTAATAGATATAAATATAAATATAGATATAGATATGGATAGATATATATATTCACACAGGCACACAAGGCCTGATACAGGCAAGACTGAGACAAAAGTCTGACTACTGTTATCAGCAATCAGTTAAAAATATATATATATGACAAGACCACTACTACTGCTTCAGTTTCATGTGCAAGGTAAAAGAAAAAGTACTCATTTGTTAATTGCTGTTTCTATGAGTGATATCATCTCTGCTCTTCATTCCAAAAATAGCACAGGAGTGATAATCATAATCACAAAACAATATCATAGGTCTTTATGAAATTTAAAATAGTTTCCTATGTGTTTTTCCATCTCATGATAGCTTTGTGAGAAAAGCAGGCTATCAGGGCAAACATGGTAGTGTTAAGAACAGGAAGAATGGAAAAGAAAGGAAGGGCAGAAAGGGAGAAAGGAGAGGAAGGAGAAAGGAGGGAAGGAGGGGAGAAAGCTGCCTCCCAGCTCTTCCTGAAATTGGATATCAGTCTTAATCCTAATAATATCTCCTTATATCTCCTAACAAGTGTTCCAGAGATTAAGACCTACATAGTTCTTTGAAATCCCTGATAATAATTGCTCTACAATTTCTAAGTAGTAGTATAATCATCACCAATCTTAGCTATAAAATTTCTCATAAACTCATATATAAAGTTGGGGAACTTCAGAAAAAAAACAACAGTAAGAGCACAGTAAAGCACAAAGTCAAGGGAGTTGGTTAAGACAGAAAAAAAGCAGTAAGCACTAACTTTCCCTATAGGCCTCATAATCTTTCTCCAGGAGGCACTCCGCAGCCAAGCAGTAAGCTTCCGTGAAGAACAGGGTGTGTAAAGAGACCCGGAGACCAGCCCTGGGAAGGGAAATCCCTCCCATTTTGTCCTCAGTTCAACTCCCAAGATTCCCAGGCTCACTGTGTGAGTCACAGTGCAATTGCCTACGATATGCATCTGCACGGATGCCCTCTGCTTCAGCAGGGAATTGCAAGCTCCCGCCTGCCTGTAATAAGGGGGAAAATCAGTGCAACAATGTGACCGGATGCTGAAAAGCTGGCAGCCAGAGAAAACAGTAGTGCATTTGGCTAATAGTCTTTTGCAGGGCTTTTTACTGTAAAGAACATTGGCCTCCATGGACTAAGAGAAATTCAGCATTTGCATCCCTTTCTTGAATTTGATCTCTTTGTTTCCATTTTAATAGGTCGTGGGAAGTTTCCTGTGAATATGTAAACAAGCTTTGTGTTTATTTTAATCACTTTTTCCTCCTGTTTCCAGGCTCTGGACAACCCCCAGCCCTTACTTGAATTCTGGTGGTTAGAGTAGAACACAACCCATGTTGTAACCCAAGTCTTTCCTTTTGTAAGAGGAAGTGGTGAGATAAATAAAAGGATGGCATTTCCTTAAAGCAGCTGCATCTCCTATTAGCTGGCTGAAGAACTAACTCAACAAAAATTAGTCAACTGAACTAGTTTAAGAAAGAAAAGAAATCTTTGAGCTGGCTAATTTACAGCATTGAAAACTGAATACCCACCTAAGAAAGAATCTCTCCCTTTCCTGTTAATCCTGAATATTGCACCTCTTCTTTACTTCTCAGTGAATATCTTGAAAGTGTCACCATGTTTATTGTCTCTACTCCCTCCCACCTGATTTATTAACCCACTGTAATCAGGCTTCTGCCCTTACAACCTTACTGAATCTTATTGATACAGTGAATGTTTTTGAGTACTTACCTTATTAGATTTCTCTCTGGTAGTTCTACATGCTGACCAACTTCTCCTTTGAGAAATTTCTCTTCTTTTCTTTTCCATGATACCATGCTCTCTCTCCTGATTCTCTTACATCTCAGATCAATTCTTTTTTTTTTAAGGAAGCAATTATAAAATTATATAATATTCTTCAAGTAGAGAATAAAGAGTTAAGGAAACACTTTTTAATTTTTAAATCAGATCAATTCTTAGAGTTCTTTCCTGAATCCTCTTCCCCCATCCTCTTAAAAATAGATATTCTTTTGTGTTCTCCACCTCTTCTTTGATGATCTCATTTTTTTCTTATATTTTCAGTATCACCTCTGCAAAATTTTCATGTTGGTATCTCTAGCCTAGACTTCCTTCCTAAGTCCTTATGTCTTCACCTCCCCATCTCTACTGTAGCCATGATTATTACGAACAATTCTAACTCAGCTCCTGCTGCCCGACTCCCATCTCAAGTGCCTGCTGCTGCATGTCTTTCTGTGTTCTGCCCCCAGAGCCTTCTATAACGCCACAGGAGCTGGCTTGCCCACTTAAGCAAGGGTAGCCCACAATGGGGGAGTCAGTAGATAAATGTTCCAGACTTCCATCCTTCAGATGGCTAATTCTTGGAGGCATTCTTTGTCTTCTCAAAATCCCTTGTTGTCCAGAGCACTGACCTGAATAAAGTACCCTGATGTTGTCTCTTCCTCCTTTACTATATCATTCTTCTTATTTGGATGCTCATGCTTTGTAGGATCGCTTCCCAAATAAATTACCTGTACCCAAGTTCTTATCTCAGAAATTGCTTTTAGGGAATCCCAACGGCATTTTGTACCAGGAATGGTCGTGGAAGGAGACCCTCAAAATGAGATTCTATGGTTGGAATCTCCTTTTAGTTGATACTAATAATACAATTTCTGGTGGGGAGCAGGATGGATAAGACCCAGCATGAAGTAGCATTCAATTACTAAGACTCCCACCCATAGTGAAAATGATGAAATATAGAGGAAAGGAAAAGCATTGCATTCAGTGATGCGGGGTGATGGTAATTGAATGGCTTTTGTTAAACGTCTTCAAAGCCTTGAGAAAATAGAATAGAACATGGAGTAGAAATAAAATAGCAGAATCACATCAGCTATCAACTCATTGCACACTGGAAGATCAGAAAGCTTCTATGGAAGGGTTCAAAAAGACCTTCACTCCTACATTCAGAGGGTAGTCTTTGCTGAAAATCAGGCCAAAGAGCTAAACCTTATGAAGAGACTGGATGTACAAGGTTGAGAGATCTCCTAAGCCGAAGACACAACCATGATAGAAAAGTAGTGGAATCCTAGACTTGATATGGAGACATCTGGGTGGATTCATTTAAGAAGGTTGAACCGCCAAGTTCTTCTGGAGCTTCCAGACTAGCTGAAGCAGCTCCTTCCCTTTGGTAGAGCAGAGTGTCCCTTACCTGAAGATCTTGTAAAGACCTCACCTGAGGCAGATGCCTAGAAAGATGATGTTGCCTCCTCAAGACCCAAAATAGCCTCCCCTTATAATGCACAAACCAGTAACTATGGTCATGACCCTATTCACTGAGTAGGGAAATACAGTCCCCGCACCAGAAAAAAATAGCTTTTTTACAACAACAACAACAAAGTACTACTAGCCTATATGTATTAGCAGGACTTGGAAAAATACGTTTGGAAGTGAATTTTGAGGGTTAAGATTGGGAGGCAGTATATAAACCTGAAAAAGGGAGATTTGTTGACACTGAAGTACTCTTCCAGGACTCAGGATTTAATATCTTGACAAGAACACTGGAACCCCATCCTAACATAGAGCTGGGATGCCTTCTTGAAGCTTAGTCACACTTATGGCTTATAAAGGTAGAGATAATGCAACTGCAATGGCAGAGTATTGAAAAAGAATTTGGAAGGCTCCAGAAAGAGGGAAAGAAAACTCACACTAACCATGTTCCACAGGAGGGCCCAGAGGATACACCCTTTGCTAAGACAAAAAAGAATAAACATTTTTTATAAGATTCTGTTATATCTTTGAGAATTTCAGTGGTAACTCTTCTCTGTAAGCCAGGGTAGATAGTAGGAACTGATGCCATGGTGGAATTCATTTCCATTGGACCAATGGGGATGATAGAATTCCAAAAAACCAGAGACCAGGTTGTTGCATTTAATAGTCAGAGGCAAGGTGAAAGTAATTACCTTAATGGGCCTCAAAACCAGAATGGCAATCAGGGTGCCTTGACCATGGTGTTCCTAGAAGTAATGCAGATGTCTGTCTGTCTACAGAGAAAAGTCAAGGGCTGGTGAACAGAGAGCTGATGTCAGCATCCACAGTGGAAAATCACAATATACTCAGTTGATTTTCATCAGGTGTGCCAAGAAGATTCAATGAGGATAGAGCAGTCTTTTCAACAATAGTGCTGGGGCAATGGACTATCCACATGTAAAAGAATGGATTTGGACCCTTTCCTCACACCGTACATAAAAATCAACCCAAAATTGGTAATAGACCTAAAGGGCTAAACTATAAAACTCTCAGAGAAAACATGAGTAGATCTTCATGACCCTGGGTTAGGCAACTTCTTAGATATGACATCAAAAACACAAGGGATAAAAGAAAAAACATAAGTTGGACTTTATTTTAAAAAAAATAGCTTTTGTTCCTCAAATGTCACCATAAAGAAAATGAAAAGACAGGCTTCCCTGCTGCTGCAGTGGTTAAGAATCCACCAGCCAGTGCAGGGGACATGGGTTCGAGCCCTGGCCTGGGAAGATCCCACATGCCGCAGAGCAGCTAGGCCCGTGTGCCACAACTACTGAGCCTGCACTCTACAGCCCACAAGCCACAACTACTGAGCCCACGTGCCTAGAGTCAATGCTCCGCAACAAGAAAAGCCACCACAAGGAGAAGCCCATGCACCCCCACAAAGAGTAACTCCTACTCTCTGCAGCTAGAGAAGGCCCACATGCAGCAATGAAGACCCAATGCAGCCAAAAATAAAATCAATTAATTAATTAATTAAATTTATTTTTTAAAAAAGGAAAAGGAAAAGTCAATTGTGATTGTTAATTTTGTATGTCAACTTGTCAACAGGCTTTGGTGCTCTGTTTTTTGGTCAAACACCGATCTACAGATTGCTGTAAGAGTATTTTTTAGATGTAATTAAAATATTTAAATCAGTAGACTTTGAGTAAAGCAGATTACCCTCCATAATGTGGATGGGTCTTATCCAATCAGTTGAATGTCTTAAGAGAAAAGACTGAGCTCCCTGGAAAAAGCAGGTATTCTGCCTCCAGACTGCTTTCATATAGCAACATACAGAATATTACAACGTCGGCTCCTGCCAGAATTTTCAGCCTGCCAACAGATTTCAGACTTGCCCCCTCAATTGTGTGTACAAATTCCTTAAAAGATCTCTCTCTCTCTGTCTCTGTCTCTGTCTCTCTCTCTCTCTCTCTCTCTATATATATATATATATATATATACGATTTTTAATTTTGTATATATATATTTTTTTCTCAATATGTATTTCTCTGGGAAACCCTAATACAATACCTACAGAATGAAAAACACATTTGCATATTATGTATCTGATAAGAGACTACTTTTATCTAGAATATATTTTAAAACACAATTCAGTAGTAAAGAGACAAATAACCTAACTTTAAAATGAACAAAAGTTTTCCATAGACATTTCTTCATAAAATATACATGGGCATTCATGAAAAGAAGCACATTATCCCTAGTCATTAGGAAAATGCAAATCAAAACCACAAGAAGATAGCACTTCATATTCACTAGGATGACTAAAATCAAGACATAAGACAATATTAAATGTTGGGAAGAATGTAGGAAATTGTAACCCTCATACATTGTTGTGGGAATGTAAAATGACTTAACTACTTTGGAAACGAATTTGGCAGTTAACTGTTTAATATTAAACACAGAGTTATTATATAATTCATTCCTACTTATGGACCCATGTAAAATGAAAACATATGTCCAAACAAAAACTTGTACATGAATATTTATAGAACATTATTTGTATTAACCAAAAATGCAAACAACACAAACGTCCATCAACTAATATGTATGTGGCATATCCATACAATAGAATATTATTTGGCAGAAAAAAAAGGAATGAAATTCTTATACATGCTATGATTCTGATGACCCTTGAAAACATTGTGTTAAATGAAAGAAGCCAGTAACAACAGACCAAATATTGTATGATTCTGTTTATATACAATGTCCATAACAGTCAAATCTGTAGAGACGGAAAGTTGATGAGTTGTTGCCCAAGACTGTGTAAGGCAGCAGAAAGAGAAGGGCAAGGAATGGGGAATGATTGTTGATAGGGATCAGGTTTCTTTTTGGGGTGATGAAAGTGTTCTAAAATTAGTTTATAGTGATGGTAACAAACTCTGTAAATACACTAAAAAAAACACAACAACTTTGAATTATAAACTTAAATGGGTAAATTTTGTGGTATGTAAATTATATCTCAATAAAGCTGTTTTTTAAAAAGAAAAAAGAAAATAAGAAAATAAATCCTTCATTGGCTTCTGTCTTTTCTTATTTCATTTTCCCATTCTCTTGTCATAATTTCCTCTGATCATCTCCCAAACAAACAACTTCACACAAATCCTTTGTTCATTGTATATTTTCTGGGAAAATTAAAATGACAGTAGGCCTCCTTGGATTTCGGAGGCAGCATATACCACACTTGAGAATACTATTCTGACCCACATTGGAGTACTGAAGAAGGCTGAAAATTTTGAGTGGGCTCAGGGAAAGATGGGACTCAGCAATAAGTCCCGGCTATGAAGCAAGCTTCCCCACCACAAGCTTCCCTAAGACCCAGAAGACCCAATAGTAAAGCTACATATACCTTTATATGTAGCTAGATAGCTAGATAAATCTACATATACCATGGTAGGAAAGGATGCTTTGTGGGGTCTCTGCAAACCTCAATAGAAGACTCTCAGCACACAGCCCTCTGGTTTGCAGCCATACCTTCTGCAGTAGAGACTGAATCACGCACCATGGCACATCAAGAGCTTATGCAACCAGATCTTTCCAACTTGACCTGGATATTGTGAGAGCCACCACATTTTGTAAGGTGAATGTTAATTGCACATCTCCAATCAATCATATTGGATATAGTACACTGGGAGTAAGGCGTCAACAGGTCTAGAGTATATAAGTAAATTGCGTGACTATGAGGCCATGATCCCTCTATCAGTTACCCCTATTGGACAAGTGCATCAATGACTCTCCTTCAACAAACAAATATGTTCTGACTGAGTCCTCCTCATCACAGACAAAGAGAAATATTAGACCTGTTCACAGTCAGCCCAATATGTTGGTGTGAGACAAAAAGGCCTGCACTACACTGCAGCTCCACTCGTGGACAAGTTTGTCCCTAAGGGACAATAAGGAAGGGAAATGCTGTTTGGCAGAGCTTTGATCAGAATATTTAGTTGCTCACTTTCTATGGATGGACAAGTGGCCTGAGCAGGGGTATATAGAGACTCCTGTGCAGTAGATTACTATTACTGAGAGCTAATAGTAGGATTGGCAGTGGATTTAAATTACTAAGAAGTAATAATAGGGTTGACCACTCACCATCACTGCCAATAATGTGCTAGCAAAATTTGTGCTATCGTACCCTGTGGTCTTAGGCTTTGTTGGATTAGAGGTCTTAATTCCAAAAGGGGGGATGGGTGATATTAGGGAATTCCTCCACCAGGCAACATTGTAAGTATTCCACTGAATCTGAAACTATAGTTCCTCATGTCAATGGACCAACTGGCAAAAAAGAAAATACTGAGGAGAACACTCAAACTTGATTCTCTGGAGAAGTTATAGTTGTTACAAAATAGAGATAAAGAGGCTTGTATCTGCAGCTTGGAGTGCTCACCATAGTCTATTATAGTGCTTCCATGCTTGGTGATAACAGCTAACTGGCAATTGAGGCAATCAGAGCCTCACAAGGGCAAAGTAACCAAGGACTCAGGCCCCTCAACCCAACCAGGCAAGCAACCTAGACCAGCTTAAGTGTTGACTGAGGGTTATAAAAACCTAGTACCAGGGCTTCCCTGGTGGCACAGTGGTTGAGAGTCCGCCTGCCGATGTAGGGGACACGGGTTCGTGCCCCGGTCCGGGAGGATCCCACATGCCGCGGAGCAGCTGGGACCGTGAGCCATGGCTGCTGAGCCTGCGCGTCCAGAGCCTGTGTTCCGCAACAGGAGAGGCCACACCAGTGGGAGGCCTGCATACCGCAAAAAAACAAAAACAAACAAACAAACAAAAATCCTAGTACCAGAAGTAGAAGAGGCAGAAGATTAAAACCAGTTACAGTCTGAGGACCACCGAAACAACAGAGACTGTCGCTTGTACTTCTAATTCACCTGAGCATCTTCCTGCCTTCCATCACAGTGCCTTCTCTAACACAACAGGAAGTCCCCTGGCTGACAGAACTGTGGTGCAGTTCACACCTCTGGAGGCTTCCTTCACCTCCACTCATCCAAGGAATTCCTACATCTAGGTGATTCTACTTCCCAAGAATCTGTTGAATCTATCATTTGAACTGTATCTCAACTGGTCCCCATGACTGCAACCTTACGAATTCCAAACCTTCTTCTCTACTGCCAAGACAAGCTTTTGAAAAGCAAGTTATGTCTCTGCTCTTCTTTAAATCTTTCAATGGCTTCAGGTCAACTACAAGTTAAGGACTAAGCTCCTTAGCCAGGTATCTAAGACCCTGGATGGTCTTTCTTTCTTCTAGCCTTGTTTCCCATCATTTTTTTACCCCTAAGCCATTTCACTCTCTAGAAATACCAAGTAGCTTAAGCTTCCAGACACCCTGTAGTAGGCAATTACTATCCATTCTCCCATCTGGAAACTGTATTCTAGGTTATCTCTGGGGGACCAGCATCTCCCCCTTTCCCAAATTAATTGCTTGCAATTGGACCATAGTCATTGTCCCAGGAATAGGCACTGCCCAATCAGAGCCAGTGAATCATGATGAGATTTATTTTTTCAGGGATTCTGGGAAAGGAAACTTTCCTATTAGACACAAACCCAGGAATTATGTAACCTCTGGATCTACTGGCAGCCATCTGGACACCACAGGGGATAGCCATAAGAATAAAGCCAACACAGAGGAAGCAAAGTGAATAATGGAGAGAAAATAATTGGATACTGATAACCTCATCTGAGACCCTGTGTACAGCCCAAACAGAAGCCAGATCTATTCTAGGTTGCTCATGTGTATGAACCAGGGCCTTCCATTTTTAGCTTAAGATTCAGATTTTCTGTTTTGGGCCATTAAATGTGTCCTAACTGATACATATATACTTTTTCACGTGTCTGTACACTTGTGCATGTAGTTTCCTCAACCTAAAATGCCTTATTTAAATACATTGGTTAAATGTTATCTTCTCTTGGCAGTTTTTCCTAATTATCCAGAATGTGGTCTTCACCTCGTTCACTGTGCTCTCTCTGTACATGAATATGCTACTATTGAATTTGTCCGCATATATTATATGCATAGTTAATGTGTAGGTCTCTCCCACTAGACTATTAATTCTATCTGTTTCTTGAAAGAGAATTTTTTTTCAACTAGCCCAATGAGAGGCACATAGCAAACACTTGCATTTATATATTGCTGCATAGCAAAACTTCCCCAAACTCAGTGGCTTAAAGCAACAAAGATTTATATTTTCTCTTTATTCTGTGGCTTTACCAGATAGTTCTTCTGTTTCATGTAGTGTTAAGTGGGGCACAAGGATAAGTGGAAGATACCAAATGGCTTCTTTCACATGACTGTCAGTTTACAACCAGGAACTCATCTGGGGTTGTCAGCCAGAGCACTTGGTTCTCCTTCACAGGGTCCTCTCCATGGGGCTACTTGGGCTTCCTCATAGCATGGTGGATGCATTCCAAGTAACAAAAGCAGCAGCTGAAGATATTTTTTAAAATTTATTTATTAAGCTATAGTTGATTTATAATATTCTGTTAGTTTCAGGTGTACAGCTTCAGTTTCTTTTCCCTTATAGATTGTTACAAGATATTGAATATCGTATGCTATACAGTAAATCCTTGTTGTTTATCTGTTTTATATATAGTGGTGTGTATCTATTAATTCCATACTTCTAATTTATCTCTCCCCCTTCCCTTTCCCCCTTGGTAACCATAAGTTTGTTTTCTATGTCTGTGAGTCTGTTTCTATTTTGTAAATAAGTTGATTCGTATTTTTTTTAGATTCCAAGTATAAGTGATATCATATAATATTTGTCTTTCTCTGCCTGATTTACTTTACTTAGTATGATAATCTCTAGGTCTATCCATGTTGCTGCAAATGGCAATGTTTCATTCTTTTTTTTATTGTGTGTGTATATGCACACACACACACACGTATGTGTATATACACACATACATACCACATCATCTTTATCCAACCATCTGTTGATGGACATTTAGGTTGCTTCCATGTCTTGGCTATTGTAAATAGTAGCAGCTAGAGATATTTTAAAGCTCAGCTTCACAAGTTATACAGCATCATTTCTGTCAATATCATTGAACAAAATTGTCACAGGCCAACAAAGATTCAAGGGAAAGAGAAACAGATTCCATCTCTTGATGGATAAGATTATATTGCAAACTAGCATTTAATGTGGCGAATATTGTTGCAGCCATCTCTGAAAACAAAATAAAACAATCCACTGCAGCACTTAATCTCTAAATGCATGAATGAGAAAATGAATGAATATAGTATTGTTACCCTTTATTCCTGTCACTCATCTCATTCCACCACCTTTGTATTTAAGGTTTTATGGTGGCACAATCCTCTTGTTGGAATACTCATATTTTCTTTTAATAAGAGCTTCTAAAATTTTCAGCTCATAAGATCAGGATTTAGGTGGGTTCATATAGTTTTTCTCTAATATTCTCTTGGTGGAAAATAAAAACCTCTTTTAAGCCTGTGTCACAGGAATGTATTGTGTGTGTGTGTGTGTGTGTGTGTGTGTGTGTATTTGTTGATTCTGTATCTTCAACGGACCTAGAATGCTTTAATATTCTGACTCAAATTTTTAATTCCTGAGTTTTAAGTCCTATGTCTAATTTTAATCACATTATATAATACACAGTCCAATAATATTTAATAAATGTGAGAAGATGATAATTTGGCTTGTGCCAGATTCTTAAGTCTTTAATAATAAGGCAAAGGGGTTTGTTACCCTGCATCCAAGTCTATGCTACAAAACTCCATGAAGAATGTAGAAAAGACTACTCAGCATAGATCGACATTATATTTTTTCACGTGCAATAATAAAACAGACACTGTGAAAATACTCATTGTTAGATGCTACGTGAACATTGCTAAAGTCCCCACAAGTCCCTTCTATCCAATGAGCTTCTTTTAAGACCAGACGGCCACAGTCACAGGGCTTTTGGTTCAGTTAGTCATTTCCTGAGGACACATCTCTATGGTTTGTCCTTTTCAGTACAGTTCCTCTTACTCCCCTTTCTTCTCTTATTTATCAGAGTTTGATCTAACCTCTATTTTGACTTGAGTGTTCCAAGACCTCATCATATCTTGCTGGCTGTATATCTTTATAAATTGCCCCACTTGAGTTTTTGCCATAGTGTCTACCCACACCAGCTTCTACTTTGGTCCTTCCATTCCTTTTGTTTCTTTTAGTTTGCCTCATAATCCAAGCCCTAAGCAGCAAAACAAATTCTTTGTTTCTGACATTCTTGAATCAGAAATATTAGCAACTATATGCACCATCACTTGCCCTGGAGCCACCAAACCAGGCACAATTCCTATGGCTAAATCTGTGGATACAACTATTTGGAGCTTGGCATATACATTTTCACAATATCTATGGTTAGGTTCTGTGCATCACAGAAATTCTAACCAACACATGATGCAGCTAAAAACCTACTATACAAGAGTTGAATTTTAAGTCCCAGGTATATTTGAATCTTAAGTTACTGAGAACTCTGAAGATGGGAAACCAGAGGAAGAACAGCTTTTATAGTAGCCCAGGAAGATGGTTCCCATGACAGCAGCTGTCTGTGTATCATGTGTAGTCATCCAGAAAGCATGTTTCAAGCGTAAGCTGGAATTTATTTTCTGAATACCCAAAATGTCACATCTGTCCTTCATTTGTCCTAGTAGGTGAGCTTATGTAATCAGGGAAATCATACTAGTTCTCTGTTTTAGAAATTTTATGAAAACATCTTGGGCTTCCCTGGTGGCACAGAGGTTAACAATCCGCCTGCCAGTGCAGGGGACACAGGTTCAAGCCCTGGTCCAGGAAGATCCCACGTGGCCACGGAGCAACTAAGCGCATGCGCCACAACTACTGAGCCTGCGCTCTAGAGCCTGCGAGCCACAACTACTGAGCCCACGTGCCACAACTACTTAGCCCACCCAGCTAGAGCCCATGCTCTGCAATAAGAGAAGCCACCGCAATGAGAAGCCCGTGTGCCACAATGAAGAGCAGCCCCCACTCTCTGCAACTAGACAAAGCCGGCAGCAACAAAGACCCAACACAGCCAAAAATAAATAAATAAATAAAATAAATTTATTAAACAAAGAAAACAGCTTGTAAGATGTAAGGAACAAGGAGTTATTTTCTGTCATAGGCCTGTTCTACCAGGTGTTACATGTAATTTGTGTTTCCTAATCTTTATTCCTGATTGAAACACCAAATAACGTAATATTGGTTGATGTTGAGTATGGACTTCTTGATGCTGCCTGAAACCTCACCTCCATCTCCTTCTTTTCACGGGCTGGCCACTGGAAAAATGATACTGTACCTGGTGCTAACTAACTAATGAATAAAAGGAAAGAAGGGACAAGGACATAAAATTGCTAGATCTAAAAAAAAAATTGAGGTACACCAGGAAATGAAGTCACCAATGTTAGGGAATAAATCCTATGCCATCTTACCATCAGGATGCCAGCAGAGGGTTGATTCCTATTCCTGGAAGTACAGGGAGAAAATCAGCGCTGGCGCCAGCAGGGCTGGACAGTAGTGACAGGTTAAGAAGAGTCTAGGGAGTTCTGAAGGGCTAAGAGAGCTTTTGGAACTTTCTCTGGGAATTTAAAAAAAATTAAAGTCATAAATCTCTTCAGTAAATTATAAGTAGTTGGCAAATCTACTTTAAGCAAATCCATAAATATGAAAATTGTCTCACTTGATCCAAAGGAAGATACTAAGTCAAATGCCAGGAGTGAGATATATAATTCCTTAGCCAGGAACCAAGAGTAAGGAGAAAAAGCCTTGTGCTTTCAAATAAACACCCCCCAACAGGCTCAAACAGACACAGCAACTGAGTCCCCAAAACATCTATAGAGATGAGATGTTTGATAGAGAACATGTTACCTGTCTTTCATAAACCCACAGAGGAGAATTTTACAAATACACAGGTCAGGAACAAAATGTGTTCCAAAATGCATTTGTAAATCAGTTGAAGTTAAAACATATTTTTCACACTAAATCCATAGTTCAGGTTCTCAGAAGAATTTGAAAAATTCTACTTAAAACCATGCAGTTGAACATCGGGACCATTCAAATGATGAGTACAACGACCCAAGTTCTTTGAGTCTTAAGCGGCAGTGAGCACCAAAGTTGGGGACCAGAGGCAGAGCAGCTTCCATAGTAGCCCAGGAAGATAGTTCCTATGGCAACAAACATATTTATATATGTGCCATTCATAAGTCAAGAATCATCAAGATGTATAGCAGAGTATTCATGTTATCCAAATCCCAAGTTAACATATATCAACCTAAGTTTTTTCAATTTCATTTACAAATAAAAAAATGTTTTTCCTCCTATTTTAAACAAAACTGCTTCACGTTCAGAGTTTTCATTCACTTTTTCTATCTCGATCTGTATTTTCCTTTCTTAGACGAAAATATGGAGCTTTTATTCTGGCAGTAGTTTTCCTCCGTGTTCCAGGGACCCCCTGATAAGACCCCTCATATAACACCTGTTACCCTTTAAACAAAAGAAACCATTAGCCTTTGTCTACCACTTCCTCACAGAGGTTTTTATTGCTGTCTTCTTTATCACCTGTCCCTTGAGAAACAGTTCCTGCCAACTTGAAACCGCTGCTCATTTGAATTTAGTGAACTGCTTAATGCTTGTGTTAGGGTATATCCCTGGCCTTTGCCACGGACAACAAACTCACAATTCGATGCTCTTCAACAATAAATCTTCTCAACCAAATGTGGTCCTACCTTACATGTTTAGAATCACACATAAGTTTCCTTATTGAATTTATGATGGACATGTGGTATGCTTCTGGAATTTTAATAATGTCTAGACCATAAAAGAAGGTTATATTTGGCATTCTCCTCTCCTATTACTCTCTTTTCCTGTCTCTATCCAAGTCTTTTTTCCAGAAACGTGCTCAGCCATGCACTCTTCCTGAGCTTCACTCTTACACTTCATTTTTCAAGCAAGACACGCTATTGAGATAAGGTCTTGGCTGACTTACATTCTGGCCCAGCAGCTGTGATTAAGTGCTGTGTAGTCTATCCCCCAAAACAGTAGGGGGAATTTTATTAGAGACGCCAGTGGGCTTTGTATAAGTAGTCATTCTAAGTTGTTAGTGACCATTCTCATTCCCCAGATTGCCAGGAAAAATTATGTGTTAGTGTCAAACCTAGCTCAAGGTAAGCCTTCAAGTCCCTGGCCAGTCTCAGGAGGCCCTGTGCCTCTTCTCTCTTGAGGTATTCTTCATCTGTTAGCCAACACGTAGCTGAGAAGGAGGCAGACAGAAGCACAACCTCATGAAATTTAGCCCAGTTCTTCCAACTTTTTAAGTATCATTTCCTGTTTGCCTTAAATTTAACAGAGGGTCACTATGGTGTCATACATTATTCAGCAAGTATGGTATACTACAGTTCGTCTTTCCAGAGGCGTCTGAAACATTCAAGACTTAAGTCATCAGTTCAAAATTTATTCTGTTGTTAGGTCAACTCCAATTGATAATTTAGTTCATATATCATACTCATAGCCAAAAATTCAATTTTCTATTATCTACTTAGTCATTGACTTTATTTCTAGTCTTAATAACCTTTTTAAAAATTCTTTTATAGTAATAGCCATACTGACATTGTTACCACTTTAATGAAGATGATTAAATGAATCATAAATGCAGAGTTTAGCTTAGTATTATTTTCTACTTTTAAAAGGAGAGTGTTAATTAGTTATAAATATCTGGTCTCTAGCAGATTCAAGTGACTTGGTTCTGCATAAGGACAAAAAACAATTCCATCATCAGGAATGATAGAACACAAACTGCAGACAGCAATCCTGCTAATTCACCTTGGCAAGAAGAAATAATAAAACAAATCAATGGAACTGTAGATAAAATTCCTGTTTTTTACCAGGATTTCACCCACAATCTTCTTAGAATGAAGAATACGGCACATTTGTGATATCAGGGAAATCTCAGTTTGAGGCAAAGGTAGTTTGGCATTTCATTGACTGGATAAAAATAATAAAGCATTTAAACATATGTATGCCTCAGTTTCCATTTCAGTGGAAAAATACAACTGGCATTTGTGTTTGAAACTCTTAAGACTAAGAGAGGCGGTATCATAATGGTTAGGTGCATAACCCCAAAAACATACTGAATGAGTTTGCAGCCCATTCTACATAATCCACAAATAACCTTAGACAAGTTACTCAAGCTCTTTGTGCCTCAGTTTTTGCATTTGTGAAATGGGGACAATAATAAGCCAACTTTTACGGATATTTAAAGATTAAATGAATGAATGCGTGTAAATACCTAGACCAGTGCCCGGTACAAAGCAATAATTCAATAAATGTTAAGTCTGTAGCTATAGCCGTGAAAGCAAGACTATATTTTTAAACCAATCAGTCTGCATGCCGCAACTAAAGATCCACATGCTACAACTAAACATGCAGCAACACAGATCCTGCATGCTGCAACTAAGACCTGGCACAGCCTAAATAAATTAATATTTTTTAAAAAAAGAAATATGGTACATCTATATAATGAAATAGTATACAGCTATCCAAAAAGATGAGGAAGCTCTAGATGTACCAATAAGGGACACTTCCCAAGACATATTTAAAAGGCAACATATAAAATAATATGAAGGGATTTCCCTGGCGGTCCAGTGGTTAGGACTCCACACTCTCACCGCTGAGGGCCCGGGTTTGATCCCTGGTTGGAGAACCAAGATCCTGCAAGCCACGTGGCACAGCCAAATAAATAAATAAATATTTAAAATTAAAATAAAATAATATGAAAATGTGCTTTCCTTTAAGAAGATATATACAAATGAAATGGAGCAGGACCCTATGGTCCTTCCTCCTCATGTCCTCTGTCTGCCTTTTGTCTGTGAAAAAAAAAATTTAGCCAAAGAATAAGTTTAATCAGAGAAGTGAGGAAATACAGAAATAAAGGAAAACAGTCCAACGAGACTCAATAATAATAGTTTAGTCATTAAGCATAGTTAAGGACCTTTAGTTCCGTCTCAAGGGCTATAGATCATATTCTGAGCCATATCCTGGGAGCTGTCTTGTAGATACTGAAATCCCCACCAGGTGGAAGAAGTTAACTACATGATGACCAGCGTGTAGCCATGACATAAGCTGCCACAGTTCCAAGAATTGACCTCAAGGAAATGGGAACAAACTGACCCTGGAACTGAAGATTAACTGTACTTAAAACAATCAAGATGACGCCGATCAGACCACCGCGTGACCAATTTCAAGACGACTATCAGAGCTGACTGTGCTGCTTCTGCATGTAGCCCCCTCCCTCTGTCTATAAAAACTCTTGCCCCCTGATTGTCCGTCCGCCCTCCCCCCACTCCCACCCCACCCACCACCCAAAATAAAGCAAACTTTCCTTTCCACCAAAGAAAAATAAAGACTATATTTTTAAAGCAATCAGTGGCTACAGCTAATGAGGTTGGGACTGGCCCTCTTAACATTTCACTGTCACCCATTTCCAAGTGTTTTACAGTGATTCTGTTGTACATCTGAATCCTAGTTCTAGGAGAACATTAAACTGAACACAATGAGAGCAAAAGAAATCATTCTGAACTGAGAATCAGGTTATGATGGTTGTCTCTGCCACCAATTGATCATAACCTTAAAAGATTTGGGCTCTCAATTTCCTTATCTGAAGACTGAGGGGAGTAAATTCTTAATCTCTAAGGTCCCTCCAGGTCTTACAAATGAGTCTGTATTTGATTATCTTGAAACAATCGGGATGCAATTTTTTAACAGCCATTTTTCAATAGGTATGTTTGCTTAGGTACGTTAAGCTGATTTTCCTTCTTTTAAACTTTAAATCAAGGTTTGTGTTAACTAACATAGAATCTCGTGAGTTTCGAACCAGAAATACGACAAAATGAGTTTTTCTACCAAAGAATCAAGGATAGCATATTATACTCTATCTAAATGAGCATAATTTTAATACACATAAACTTCTAGTTTAGGGCAACTTGGAAAATAAGGACTTCAGTTAAGAGCTACATAAAGGAAAGACAGCTGGAGAGATAAAAGAAAGCAAGCGGAACTCTTAAAGGAGAATTTAAATTACACTTTTAGAAAATATTTGTAAAACAAAGAGTTGTCTTTGCAGGGAGCACATAATCTTGAAGGGAGGTGCTAAAGAGTCAGAAAGAAGACAAATAATACCAAACCAATTAAAGTTTTAAAAATAGTATTATCTCAAGGAAACAGATGAGTGCCTACAGGGAAGGGGAAAAGTTGGTTAAGAAAAAAAACTGATGAAAGAGAAGAAAGGGACTTTCTATATAAATAAAGATATAATACAGAGACGTGGTGGTCAGGAGGAAGACATGAAAGAAAGACACACAGATGGGGATTCCCTGGAGGTCCTGTTGTTAGGACACCGCGCTTTCATTCCTAGGGCTCAGTTCAATCCCTGGTTGGGGAACTAAGATCCCACAGGCTGCATGGCTCAGCCAGAAATAAACAAAAAAAGAAAACAGAGAAGTGATGTCAAAAGCATATTGATATGACAGAAAGACAACTTCCTTATTCCAAAACATAAAAAATAGGGTGGAGAGAGGCCTAAAATCGTCAAAAATGTCAATGTCATGAAAGATTAAAAAAAAAAAAAAAAGACTGAGAAACTGTTCTAGATTAAAGGAGACTAAAGAAATATATGATTCTGAATAAAATCCTATTTTTTTTAAAGTTATAAAGCAATTGGCACAATAGGGGAAATTTGGGTATAGACTGTATGTTAGACAACAGTATTGTGTCAGTGATAAATTAACTGAATGGTGATAAGATTGTGGTTATGTAGGAGAATGTCTCATTATTAAGAGATATATCCTCAAGTATTTAGGGGTAAGTAAAATGATAAGATGCAGCTTGCTTAGTCTCAACTTGTTCAGGGGGAAAATGTTATATAACAAAAAGGAGACAGAATAAATGCGGCAAAATGTTGGCAATCCGTGAATGTAGGTGAAGAGTCTTCAAGTGTTCATTGTATTATTCTTGTAATTTGACTGTAGGTTTGACATTTTTCAAAATAAAAAAAGATTCTCAAAATTTTAAAAAGTCATTATTTACACATAACGTTTGAATAAATAAGTTGTAATATTGCTTACCATAAAAGGAGTTTTCAGCCATGTTTGACCCTTGTCCACCCTCCCCCTCCTCCCCTAGAACTTTATCAAAGGAGGAATGTGTGAAACTGAATCAGTAGTTACTGATTAGATCACACATCAGAACACCAGGTTCTTTGGAGGTTAGTGCTCTCCTTGTAATTAGAGCCACGAGTTCTCTACTGCCAGTTATTTTGTGGTATCTATTGGGTAACATCGAGAGAAAGAAAATGGGAACCTCTAAATGCAAATTCAGCCTGTGGTGAGAATAAAGCTAGCTAGGGGAATTTCTTCTCCTGGACTGAGGTAGCAGTGTAAAGTCTTGAGCGGACAAACCAGGAGGGATAATTTGACATATAGAGCCATATAGTTCATATCTCTTGGGAAGATATGGATGATGGAGAATAAACGGATTCTGGTTATTCATTGAGCATTTTAAAAAAATATTTATTTATTTTATTTATTTGGCTGCACCGGCTCTTAGTTGCGGCACGTTGGATCTTTAGCTGTGGCACATGGGCTCTTTCAGTTGTGGCATGTGAGATGTAGTTCCCTGAACAGGGTTCGAACCTGGGCCCCCTGCATTGGGAGCATGGAGTCTTAACCACTGGATAACCAAGGAAGTCCTTATTGAGCATTTTTTAATTATCAAAAAATTAACCTCTCCAACAATATAAAAGGTGAAAAACTTTAAAGGGAACCCTCCAAAAAGTTGGAATTTTTTCCTAATGATGAAGCATTCTATCACTACTTTAAGTTTAAAATTATAATGAACAATTCTGGCAAAGAGAAGAAGAAATGGTGCTCCCAGAAATTGCTGACTTCAGCATAAATTGGTACAGCATTTTTGGTAAATAATTTGGCAAGAGGTTTCAAGAGTTGCAAAAATATTCTTTTCCTGTTATCACTTTTCACAATGTATCTTAATGAAAGAGAGAGAGAAGTATGGGAAAAGGAGGTGAGGGAAGAAGGAAGGAAAGGAGAGAGAGAAAGAAAGAAGGGAGGAAGGAAGGAAAGGTGAGTTATGTATAACAAGATTGTCACTGCAGATACTTACACTAACAAAAAGAGAGAGAGAGAGAGAGAGAGAAAGAGGAAAAAGAAAGAAAATGCTCAACAATTATGACATGATGCACATCAACATTAAGTACATAAAATATTTCGCAAATCCTAAGACTATACAGAAAGAAGGAAAAACGCCTGCAGTGCCAGGTACATAGAATTAACAATTGCACCTACATTTTGATTCAACTATGTAAAGTCATGAAGCACAAGGGGACGCTGATCTGTTGGTTTATAACCAGGATGAGTGCAGGGTTTATCCTTTCAAAACCCTGTTGTTCTTGTTATGAGAGTAGACTTAAGTTTAATTGCTCTCTGAATAGTTTGAATAGTTTAGGGCACGCATGCAGCAAAGCCTACTAAATTGAATATAACTTTGGGGATATCAATAAATATAAATTCTCCCTCCACTTCTGCTGCAGACTGTCCATATGAAATTATATTGAATCCCCATTACTCCTCAGCCTATTCTGATATAAAAACACCTCAAGACAGGAAAACAATAGTTACAAGGTTAGACAAACTAATATGCCAGTTTGATGAGAGCATTTATCTTAGGTTTTCAACTTTACAATGTGATTTTGGTACTGGTAAACTTCTATTTCTATTTGTCGTTTAGAGGAAGCTCAGTTTAGAAGGGCCACATAGTATACCAGAGGCTAGAATAAGGGCTCTAGAGTGAGGTAAATCTGGGCTTGAATCTGTTTTGTGTGTACTAGTTGAAAATCCTTGGGAATATTTGTTAATATCTTTCTGCACCTTTGTTTCCCCATCTGTAAAGTGGGTAAAAATTGTACCTACTTTAAAGGGTTATCATGAAGATTAAGTGAGTTGCTGCATATAAGGTTGTTAGCACAGTGCCTGGCGTACAGCAATGCTAGGCGAACATCAGGGATTGCTGTTGTTCTCTTTAATCTGCCACTTTTACACAACAAGCTGTTGGGTCTAGGGATGGTCAGAATAAGGAACATCTTTTAACATTATAGGTCTTGGTTCTGTATTTGGACTCATTTATAATATAGCCAGAATATTAATGGGTAATGTTCCTTGAAGACATCTTTAAGGTCCTAATTCTGTCACCATCTAAGATATACTATTCAATAATATAATACTAGAGTTGTGGGAGATGTTACAGGAAAAACTTTACAAAGTTATACCCAGACATGTTAATTCTTGAGTCCTGCAGAATATATGTGATTGAGGGGAAACTGAAGAGTAAATTTTGGTCCTCCTGGAACCAATGCTGGAAGAGGCCACATCCCTAACGCCTCTTGCTGTATTCACAATACCAACATTCAGGGTTGAAATCCCCCAGCAGACACTGAGACATTTTAGATAATCTGCATCCCTTTGTTTCTCTAGAAAAGTCAATTATGGAATCATGGGAATTCATCCAAAGTTCTTTGAGAGACTGCTCTAATTGTCTAATTCAGCCACATTCAAGAAGGCGAGAAGTGGGCCAAGAATTTCTCTTTGGAATCAGCAGAAAATTTGATGCTAATAAAATATGTAAATAATAGAAGAAGATAAGCACGCAGATTGCATCCTGTTATTACTCACCAAGCAGTTCTGGGCACTTAAAATGAACAAGGCTGTATATCAGCACAGTGGCACTGTGCTGAAACACACAGTGAGACTGTATAGAAACAGGTGGCACTATTTTGGCTCGTAAGTAGCTTACACTTTATGTGATCAAAAGATATGCACAAATAAATAAATCTTAGTAATCTAGTAAATGCATCCAAAATACAGTCCTGATAGAATGATTGTGAATAACCTTTAAATCCTAAAGTCTTCATTTCAGCAAGTAGTATTCTTTTAGTTCTTGTTAGTTCCACAAATAACTTAGGTCTTGAACTTTCAACACCTCATTAACTGAAAGGAGAGGCTGGGGCAATCACTGTTGCAATAGCGTGACTGCAATTTTTTTTTTTTTTTTAATCTTGCAGCCACCAACTGGTAGCTACAAAGCCGCACCTCCTGAGGATCTGTTGAGAGAGTTTCAAGGCTCAGCAAAGCTCACTCTCTTGCTGTCAGAGGTACAATTAGACATTTGATGGAGCTCCCAGGTTAATTATAAAGTGAGCATCTCATTGGATTAATAAATGCTGAGGTTGTTGCCCGTGCGATGAGAGAAGGCAGTACCAAATAATTCAGTTCACTCTTTCTGGTTGGCACTTGGCAATGTTAGTTATTTGGCAGGTCAACCTGACCTGGGTTATGTCACAAAAGACCACATGGAGCAGCTGCGGAAGCAAACCAAGCGATCGTAGCATAAGTGTCACAAAAAGCATTCTGTGCACATTTAACAAGGTCAAGTACCATACAGTATAAGCTGGCTTTCCTCTATGGACTAAAAGTGAAAATGTTTTTCCACTTATTTGATTGGTAAAATATTTTATTTTGGAGCAAAATTTCACTGAAAGTAGTCTCCAAAAGTTTTTCTAAATTCTAGGAACTTGAACAATATACTGGTAGAGTAAGAGAGTCTATTTCTGGAAAATATATGTATATATGTATGTATAATATATATGTATAATCTATGGCCAAAGTGCATAAGCTCTTGATAGATATCTCTTGAGTAAATGAATAAATCTTTGACTAGCCTAGGAAAGTAGAATTCATTTGGCATTTATACCTACTATTAATTTCCTGGTAATTTCCACTGGTATTTTAGGGACAAGTTTCGATGCCCTAATGACCTAACTCCTTGAGATTAAAAGTTTGGCCCATAGACAAGCATCGTTAACATCACTTGGGAGCCTGTGAAACCTACACTATCTCAGACCTAATGAATCACCATCTTCACATGAAAGGTTGAGAAAATCTGATTTAAAACAGGTGCAATGGTTCTAAAATCAACATCAAGGCCTTCCTTAAAAGGAAACACAAGGGAAGTAGATCTCATAAACGGTGACAGGACCAGATTTGATCTTTGGAAAGTGGAAAATGTTACTTGAAGCTATGGTGTGGTAGATACGTGAAGTCAAATGGCTGTATCCAAGGAATTATGATTATGATAATTATGATAATAAGATAATAAGAATTATGATAATTCTAAGAGAGGTTTCTTAACCTCTCTTAGAATTATTTGTAAAAAAAAGAAAAGGCCAAAGTAGAAGTCTTCTAGCCCTAATGTAACTTTTCTCTTGTCCTCAAGTGCCTTGGGTTTTATTTACCAGAAATTAACAGGGGTATCTCTTTCACCCTAGGTCACTCTAGTTTAGCCACTGCATGTGCCTCCTGCCCACCTCCTGCCCTCCTGCCCCCTCCGCCACTCTGCCAGGAGCCTAAGACACATGCTATATGAATGCTGAATACACTTCTATCCCATGAACAGTAAAAACAGCATTTATTCTGAAAAGCCCTTGTCATTTCAGATAGATCAGAAAGGAATTTACTCGTATGTGTTACATGTACACTCACTTGATTAATGGGACACACTAAAATAAATGTCTAATCCTTGTAATAGCCCCTCTTCCACACAGATTTACTCCTATTATACCTCATACTCTGAGGCCAGATGCCTTTTTTTGCTCCTCTGTACAAATTTTTTTTTGTGTGTGGTACACAGGCCTCTCACTGTTGTGGCCTCTCCCGTTGCGGAGCACAGGCTCCGGACGCGCAGGCCCAGCTGCCATGGCTCACAGGCCCAGCCACTCCGTGGCATGTGGGATCCTCCCAGACCAGGGCATGAACCCGTGTCCCCTGCATCTGCAGGCAGACTCTCAACCACTGTGCCACCAGGGAAACCTGCACAAATTTTAAAAGAAATCTTCCAGGCAGTTCCCTGGTGGCCTAGTGGTTAGGATTCCGTGCTTTCACTGCAGTGCCCTGGGTTCTTGCAAGCCATGCAGTGTGGCCAAAAAAAAAAAGAAAAGAGAAGAAAAAAGAAAACGAAATCTTCCATAAAGATCTGTTTTGTATTTTTTAGTTTTATATTTGTATTGTTCTATTAACTTAATAAAAGTTTTTTAGTACATTTAAAGGGGATCCCAAAGAAAATAACTGTCTGCAGAGCATTCAAGAAAGTTAAAAGTTCTTATTTATATCCCTAGACTGGAGAGATATTGTATATGTGGCATGATTTAAACAAAACATTACTAATAAGCGTAGTGATTATCAGCAAGTTATGACAAGTGGCCCTGAACACACCCCATTCTCACCACCACCACCCCAAATGAGCTGTCTGTTGGGACCTTCCATTTGCATAGTACAAAGACTCAGAACTGGAAAACCATCTAGCTCTAAAGTAACCCTGATATGGTGACTTAAAGATATCATCAAATTCTTACACCGCTCATCAAGAGGTGATTCCCCTTGAATCTAAACTAGCCCTATCACACACTTTGACAAACAGAATGTGGCAGAAGTGGATGTATAACTTTCAAGGCTGGTCTTCAAAGATGTGTGTATTCTCCTTTTGCCCCTCTGAAATGCTCCTTAGAAACCAGCCACCATGTAAGAAGTACAACTAGCCAGAGACCACCATGTGAGGAAGCTGGAGTTAACCCTGTGGAGGGTGAGAACCCATGTGGAGAAGCACCGAAGTGCAATACATGTGAGTAAAGCTTGCTTGGAACTTCCAGTCCAGCTCAACCACCAGGTGATTGCAAATGAGTGAATGAGACAGCGCATGCCAAGTGGAGCAGAAAAACTGCCCAACCCATCTCTGCCTCAATTCCTGACCCAAAGAATCATGAGCAAGACTTCCCTGGTGGCACAGTGGTTAAGAATCCACCTGCCAATGCATGGAACACGGGTTCGAGCCCCAGTCCAGGAAGATGCCATATGCTGCGGAACAACTAAGCCCGTGCACCACAACTACTGAGCCTGTGCTCTAGAGCCCTCAAGCCACAACTACGGAGCCTGCGTGCTACAACTACTGAAGCCTGCACGCCTAGAGCCTGTGCTCCACAACAAGAGAAGCCACCGCAATGAGAAGCCCACGCACCACAACAAAGAGTAGGCCCCGCACGCTGCAACTAGAGAAAGCCTGCATGCAGCAGTGAAGACCCAACGCAGCAAGGAAAGAAGGGAGGAAGGGAGGGAGGAAGGGAAAGAAAGATGAGCAAACAAAACTCTTGTTGAAAGCACTAAGTTTGGGGGTAATTTGTTATACAGCAATAGATAACCAAAACACTTAGGGGTCAATCATTTTCTCCTTTATCACCATATGGTTTTTCTCCTGTTTTCATCTCTGTTTTTCCTGACTGCCCTGTTCATTCTTCTCTTTTACGCTTACTGGGAAATTCTTCCTTAAATCTTCATACAAAACTCCAAAGGAGATAGAATGATTGGCTTAGTGAATTATCTCACCCTTATTGGACAGAACTTTTTGTACCAGTCATTCTTATAGATTATTGGCATTTTTATGTTGAGGCCTTAGTTGGCCAGGGGCCTACTTGGGTCAAATTAGTTCTGACTTGGCACATAGAGCCTGGTGCTGCTTTCCTGAGCAGGGCAGTTCATAGGGGCATCGGGGATGACTGGCACCTAATCTGATTGTTCTAAACATTTCATGATTAAATCTTCAGTGCTTTGAATTAACCAATTATCCCATGGTAAGATACAGACACTCCTTGCACACATGAAACTACTCACCAATTGTTTAAACTTCAATAAATATATGAGAGTTTTCCAATATGATCTAGTTGAACCTGAGCTTTAATGTTGGAAAAGGAAGAGAAGGCCTGATATCTGTGGATACTTGGAAGAGTAGAGGTGCTAAAAAGTCAATAAGAACTTAAAGGAAAGATAGGATTTTTCTAGATATTTGGGATCACTTAAAAGGTAATGCAAAGGCATAATATGGTGATTAAGACTAGACTATGTGACAATAAAGGAAGAAGAAGATGGAACAAGAAGATACTTGAGGAATATAAACAAGAGGTTGGAGCCTAGAAAAAGAGGAAGAGAATAGAAATTTTGGGAAGTATAGAAAATGTAACACCCTGAAGTGGTTGTTCACTGTCTGTCCTTCTCTGGTAAATGCTAATACTTAAAATCAGCAATTGCACAATAGATATATGTATACAGCCCTTATTGACTCCTAGAATTTGGTGGTCTGTATGCTTACAGAGGCTTTCAGAGTTTTTAAAATGATATTCCCTTTATAATTTTTTGAGGAATCCCCAATTTTAAATGTACATCATCTCAAAATCTGGGCTGTTGGTATACTATGCAGATGATCCAGCATGTTGGGTGCAGAAAAGACAAAATTACCCAAGTGGCAAAAGTAAAAAAAGTAGCCTCTCGCATCAAAAGATTTCAAAATCTAGATGAAGCATATGCATTTCTCATGCAAAAGAAAATCTCAATTGTTCCCTCAAACTTATAAGATTTTAAAGAATAATCTTTCTAGTATTAATTGGACTGAACTGCATTTTAGTCAAAGACTATGCAATCAGGAAATTAAAGACTTTTTTTTTAACATCTTTATTGGAGTATAATTGCTTTACAATGGTGTGTTAGTTTCTGCTTTATAACAAAGTGAATCAGTTATACATATACATAAGTTCCCATATCTCTTCCCTCTTGCGTCTCCCTCCCTCCCACCCTCCTTATCCCACCCCTCTAGGTGGTCACAAAGAGGAAATTAAAGGCTTTAATTTTTAAAGTTCTCTCTACAATATTTGTTTATTTGTATCCACTTTATAAAACTATAATCAGTGGTATATCATAGCACTCAAAACTATAAAAACCAATTCAGCGAAATGGATTTCAAATGTAAGTCTTGTACTCATTAAGACAAGAACAGAAGAATCTGGTATTTGTATGATAAATCACCAAAAAAAGTATGGAACACGAGGAAAGAATCTGTACACCAGAATTTGGCCAAGTGTGCATTTAATTTTTTTTTTATTTTATACTGGAGTATAGTTAATTTACAATGTTGTGTTAGTTTCAGGTGTACAGCAAAGTGATTTAGTTATACACATACATATACCTATTCTTTTTTAGATTCTTTTCCCATATAGGTTATTACAGTACTGAGTAGAGTTCCCTGTGCTATACAGTAGGTCCTTGTCAACTATTTTATATATAGTAGTGTATATATGCTATTCCCAACCTCTTAATTTATCCCTCCTCCTCACGTTTCCCCTTTGGTAACCGTAAGTTTGTTTTCGAAATCTACGAGTCTGTTTCTATTTTGTAAATAAGTTCATTTGTATCGTTTTTTGATCGGGATCTTAGTTTTCCAAACAGGAATCAAAGCCTCACCCCCTGCAGTGGAAGGGCAGAGTCTTAACCACTGGACCGCCAGGGAAGTCCCTGTATCGTTTCTTTTAAATTCCACATATAAATGATATCATATGGTATTTGTCTTTTTCTGTCTGACTTATTTCACTTAGTATGATAATCTCTAGGTCCATCCATGTTGCTGCAAATGGCATTTTTTCATTCTTTTTTACCAAGTGTGGATTTTGGTGAGGTTACTCTAGAAAAGAGATCTTCTTTAGTCATTTGAAAACATCCCTCACTCAAACCCTTCAATAGGTTAAACCATTGTGATTAGAGTAAATTCGAAATTCCTTCCCTTGACCTGAAGTCTGCTTTCCTTTTTATTTATTTATTTATGTTTGTTTGTTTGTTTGGGGTTTTTTTTTTTTTTGGCTGTGTTCGGTCTTCGTTGCTGCGTGCGGGCTTTCTCTAGTTGTGGTAAGCGGGGGCTACCCTTCGTCGGGCTTCTCATTGTCGTGGCTTCTCTTGTTGTGGAGCACAGTCTCTAGGCACACAGGCTTCAGTAGTTGTGGCACGTGAGCTCAGTAGTTGTGGCTCATGGGCTCTAGAACACAGGCTCAGTAGTTGTGGTGCACGGGCTTAGTTACCCCACGGCATGTGGGTTCTTCCCAGACCAGGGCTTGAACCCATGTCCCCTGCGTTAGCAGGCGGATTCTTAACCACTGGGCCACCAGGGAAGCCCTGAAGTCTGCGTTTCTGACCTCATCTCTTTTCACTTTCCCACACCACAGTCTCATCCTGGTGGCTTTTTTCTGCTCCTTGAGTAAGTAAATCTCTGCCTTGCCTCAGAGTCTTGATTTTTGCTATTCTCTCTGACTCTAATGCTTTCCCCCTAGGTCTTCCTATGACTGGTTCTGTCTCATCATCCAGGCCTTAATTCAAATGGAAACTCATCAGAGAGGCTCTTTTCCCCTAACCATCTGTGGTAGGCAGAATGCAAAGATGGCCCCTCAAGATTCCCAGACCTGGTGTACACACATGCCTTCTCCCAGTTATTAAATCAAATTCTAGCTCTCACTGTGAAGAGATTTTGGAGAGGGAATCAAGGTCCCAAATCTGTTGACCTTAAAATAGGGAGCTTAACAGGGTGGATCTGACTTCATCATATGAGCCTTTTAAAAAATAGGTAATTTTCTCTGGCCATTAGTAGAAGTCAGAGATTCAAAGCATGAGAAGGATTTCACATACTATTGCTGACTTGAAGATGCAGGAAGTCAAAGAATGTGGGCAAACTATGGGAGGGAAGAGTAGCCCCTGGAGGACAGCCTGCAAGGAAACAAGTGCCTCAGTCCCACAACTGCAAGGAACTGAATTCTGCCAGTAACAGCAATGAGTTTGGAAGCATATATTCTCACAGAGCCTCCAGATGAGAATGAATCCCAGCCAGCACCTTGATTTAGCCTGGGAGATCCTGAACAGAGAACCCAGTCACACTGTGCCAGACTTCTGACCTACCTAGCCATACGATAATGCTTAAACTGCTATGCTTATACTAATCTGTTAAACAGCAGTAGAAGACAAATGCACCACCCTAATCTAAAAAAGGAATCTTCAGTCATTATACGTTAGCCTGTTTTTCTTCCTTCTTGATATAGAAAACTCTAGGAAATTAATATTATTTATTTGTTTGCTTGCTTACTTGCTAAATATCTCCTCATATTAGACTGAAAAGCTCAATGGGTGACTAGAGAAGGTGCTCCAACTTAATATCTGTTGAATAAGTAGATAATTGTCTCACATTAAGCAAAAGTTTTTCAACAGAAGATTTTTTTTAAGCAAATCTTTTTTATCAAAAAATTTTAATCCAGTTTTTCATCAAATATTTTTTATCAAAACACCATACCAGAAAACCATTTTAAATTATGTCTTCCACTTGTCAGGTACTAAAGGTATTTCCATAATATGAATTTCAGTTTGTATTTACACTTTAGCAAGATGGAATGTACATAAGTTCAAAACAATTCTAAACGGCACAACTATTATTTGGCCCATTCCCAATGCTGTTTAAAAAAAAAAAAAAATGCTAGTCTTCAATGATGTGAAATGTCCTAACAAGTTTGCTAACAAATTATTCCACTGGTCAACAATAGAAATCTCATGCACGTGCACACACACAACACACACATACACACACATACAGCCTCTTACTTCTGGTACATCTTTTAATGTTAATTTTCTTTATTTACAGCCTCAGCCAGGATGGAGGTCCACTCTCCATCCTTCTCCATCCTACTTTCTCCTATAGAAGGCTGGCCTGTCACTAACTGAATCAGCAGACTTCTACATTCTCTAACTGCTGGTGGGTTTATCCTGGCGCTCTCCAAGAGAAATGATATGATATATAAATATATTTTAAATTTAATAATTTTCCAAACATTTAAAATTTTCTAGTAGCACATTTAAAAAAATAGCAAGAAACAGGTGAAATCAGTTTTAACAATATAGCCTATATATTACTTATATTAAACATTACATATATTGATAAATATGTATTTAATAATACATATTTTGAATACATATGTCCAAAATATGATCCTTCTTATTTTTGATTAATGTAAAATTAGTAATGTGATATTTTAGTCTCTCACTTTTTTAAAATTTTATTGGAGTATAGTTGATTTACAATATTGTGTTAGTTTCAGGTGTACAGCAAAGTGATTCCATTATACACATACATATATTCATTCTTTTTCAGATTTTCTTCTCATATAGGTTATCACAGAATACTGAGTAGAGTTCCCTGTGCTATACAGTAGGTCCTTGTTGGTTATCTATCTTATACATAGTAGTGTGTGTATGTTCATCCCAAGCTCCTGATTTATCCCTCCCCCTGCTATGTTTCCCCTTTGATAACTGTAAGTTTGTTTCTGAAATCCATCTGTTTCTGTTTTATAAATAAGTTCATTTATATCATTTTTTAAAAATTAGATTCCACATATGAGTGATGTCATATATATTTGTCTTTCTCTGTCTGATTTACTTCATTTAGTATGATAATCTCTAGGTCCATCCATATGGCTGCAAATGGCATTATTTCATTCTTTTTTATGGCTAAGTAATATTCCAATGTATATATGTAGCACATCTTCTTTATCCTTTCCTCTGTCAATGGACAGATAGGTTGCTTCCATGTCTTGGCTATTGTAAATAGTGCTGCAATGAACATTGGGGTGCATGTATCTTTTCGAATTATGGTTTTCTCCAGATATATGCCCAGGAGTGACATGTCCAAAATATTATCCTCCCTATTTTTGATTAACGTAAAATTAGTAATGTATTTTACATTCTCTTTTTATACTATGTTTTCAAAATTTGATGTATGTTTCACACTTACAACATTTCACTTACTCAGCAGCCATCAGTGACTAGGCTACCATATTAAGCAGTGCAGTTTAGCCCATGGAAGACATGGTAATGGATCACAGAGTGGTAAAGAGTAAATTTGAGATATTTCTTCCCTGACTCCTTCCCTGTGGGGTCACCTCAGACTGGTTTTGTCCTTCATAGCTCCTTTCAAGTTGGCTTACTCCACACATAGCTTCTCTTCCAGGTTCTGGTAACCATTTCTTCAACTTGCCCCTCCAGGCTTAGAGATGATAGCAGTGTTCTCCTTTGTGATTTTCATAAACCTTCTCCAAACACCTGTAACATCTCTTTATTAAACCCTTCTCAAAGTATTCTTGTTTGAGTATGCACTCTGTTTCCTGCTGGGACCCTTTATGACTCAGATCTTACTGGAATTTTTCTAAAAGGTTTAAGCGTTATGTCCCTGAAAGTATTATTTTAGGAATGATCAATTCTAAGTATGTACCTGTCAAATGATAGGGTGGTGTACCTAAAAAGTACACTAATAAGTAGAATTCATTGGAAACTGATAAACTAAAATTTGGTTAATGTAATTATAAAGGTGCCTAATAGGAACATACCTTCTAGATTCAATAACTATTTTTCAATAAAAAATTAGCATCATAGATAAGTTGCTGGGTTTGTAAAAGTTGAAACAATCTAGCAACTTTAAATGTCAGTATTTTCCCATGTTCCACTTTAACACAGATTTTGATTTTATTAGCTTTATATTATTGAATCCTAAGATTCATCTTGATTGACAAGGACTGTTAACCAGTTCCAAGAAGGAAATTATACATAAATATCTTCCTAAGTGGTAAATAATATATAGATTGTAGAAAAAAAAATCTTTGACACATGTTTTTAATAAGAAAACTCACTCTGTGCCCCTTCATGGAAGAAAAGAAGTCTATCCAATTGAGTACTAGTGTAATCCCTCATGTAAGCTGTTTGAGAATACTTTCTAAACACTTTTGGACCTATGGAAATTCATGTCTCTTTTATCACAAACTATGATCATAATTTCAAATATTTTTGAAACACAGAAATTTCAATTATTTATTATTCTCTAGGGAAATCCAGACAAAATATCTGCTTTTGTAGATGTGCTTCTTGGCCAAAGAACTTGCTCGAGGGACAGATGGAAAAAAATCTATGCTGAAATGAAAAGTACCTGGGGTTCATAAATTGACCTTAACCTAATATGATGAGAACATTTTCTCCTCTAAAAGGTAAAGTGCTTGTCTTTTTTCAGAGCTCAATAAAGCAGTAACCACCTTATTGCAAAACGTATTTGAATGAGATTCAGGAGGCATAGTAGAAACAGAAGCACTTACAAAATCAGTTTTCAAAGCTAAACTCCATTTGTTTCACTGATGCCAGCCAATGCCCTCGAGGTTTTGAAATAGTTGGCAGATGTCCCTAACACCATGACATTATGGGTGCAGCCTATTTTCGTGTGGCTAAACCTACTCTTAGCTCTCGGTTAAAATAGAATGGGGAGTGAGAAGGTTACTCTTAAGCTGTGGGCTTCACTGATGCATAAGTGGATTCATCTGAAGAAACTCAGATTTTAAGGACAATCACTTGTAAAACCACAAGAGGGTTTACTCCAAACCTCCACCACTTAGAGTTGGCCACAGAAGCCTAGTTTTGAATAACAAACTCTGTCAAACAGTAAGTTAGACTTCATGCTTAACATCTTGCACTTCTGTTCAAAAGGAAACATTAGTTTAGAATGTTAACAGGTTAACTTGTTGAATAAAAGTCTCAAAAAGAGTATTTTCTTTTCTGGGAATGGGCCCAGTGAATTACCCCAATACTCTTAAACTTATCAATGCAAATATCTCTTAGCCAATCACTGAGCAAAATTCACCGACAAAATTCAGTGATCTGGACTTTTAGGTCACTCTTCCTCAGTAAAATATGTTGAGAAATATAGAGGGAAAAGAACACTGTTATAAAGAAGGAAATCTTGTGTCTCAGAAGCATTGTGTAAAATATATGTATAGGTTGGTATCTTGCCACTGGAATATTACAATGAGAAGCCAATTCAGGCATTATACCATCAGAACTTTCTAAACTTTTCTAATGATAATGAATCACGAGATTTCACAACTAGAAGATGGTAAGGTGGTGGTAACATTAAATGGGGAAAAATGCTACTTACTGTTAAACTTTGAAAAATATACCAATAGAATTTAAAATCATACAGAAAGCCATTTTAAAAAGCTGACTCACTTTTCTCAAAATTGTCTTTCCTAAAAGTCTTGACTAAGGAGCATATTACTGGCATGATGTTACACAATTATTCTTCATAGTGGTGTGACACCCTGAGTATCTTTGTGTAAATATCTAATTTAAATTTTTTATTTTGCAATAAAAAGTAGATAATAGTATTTTTCCCAAATTCATATACACAACAGGTTGTCAAGAAATTCCATATTGATTAGTAATTACTTTTTAAATTTATTTTTATACTAAATAAGACTTTATGTTCTAGAAATCTGTTTATACAAAGTAATGCTTGAATCTCTTGGGGAGAAGGGTGTATACTCAGGAATAATGTTAATATCAGAGTGTAAAGTACATTCTTTCCTCTGGAATGAAAACAGTTAACAATGTTAAAATGTTCGTTAAAGGCAAACTACTTAATCATTAGAAAAAGCCACTGAAAACACTGAATGTGTGAGAAGTTTCACCTCTTTAAGTTGCATAGATGTAAGGTCCAACTGGTTCCTCCTTTGAGGAGAGGCATTTAAAGCCACCTGGCTGGAAGAGAAATATGTTTCTCTCCTGCAGCTCAGGTCTCCATGTGTCAGCTCCTTCCCACCATGAAATGAACATAGATGCCTTGAAGGAAATTTTGCATTAGGTCATAATTTTCCTCTTTTTGTATCTTTCTTGCATTCTGAGGAAGTGGAATAAGTCCTCAGCTGAAAAATAGGCCCTCTTTTCTTCACAACAAATATATATTAGAGGTAAAAGATACATAATTCAACAAAAGTGAAGGAAAGAGTTTACCAGTGTAGAGTCTGGGGGCTTCCCCCACCCTACCCCCATCCCCCCTGGCTGGCTCTTGTTTTCCACCAAGGCATAATTAGATTAAAAATTTTTCTTAAACCTTTTTTTAGACTTGAGGATTTGAAGTGAGAGGGGCCTAGTTTAGCATTTCCTTTCATTTTTCTCACCTGTTTTCTTATACTTTTCTGCTTCAGAAAGTTATAGAAACATCTAAGAATTGAATACTAAGCTTGTCATTCTATCCTTAAATTTGTTTAAGTGAAGGTTTAGAACTTCTGTTTCATCCCTACAGAACTGAATATTGCAGCAAAAAGTCTATCTCTTGCTTTATATCTTTCTGATATAAATTTCAGATTTTCAGTCACTTCCTATAATTGAATCATTGTTTATAATTTTAGCATAGTTCAAGTCCATTTTTAGAACATGCAGAATTAAATGTTTCAAGTTCTGTCTATATCTTAGATAGAATTAAGTTCAAACTAATTTTAAAAGAGTAACAGTTTCTAAGATCATTACCTTTACATAAACTGATTAATCAAATTAAATTTTTGTGCCCCCCAAATTATGAATTTAGAAATACACTTGTTATTCTGTTACATATCCCTACTTTTCATAAAGCACACACAGTTTATCATGGATAGTGTTGACAGATCTTCTACACATAAAGTTCTCAGGCCACTTGTATCAGAGTTATCTGGGTTGCTTGTTTAAAAATGCAGACTCCTGGACCATACTCCAGCCCTAGTAGATGAGAATCTCTGGGAATAGAATCCAGAATCATCTTTTTAAAGAAGCTTCCCAGGAAATCTTTATGCATTCTAAAGTTTGACAACCATTGCCATAGAGGACACTCCCTCTAAATCATGAGAATAAAGGAAAAGTTGGATTTTTGTTTAGTTTTTGGTCACCTAATCTGCTACAAACACACACACACACACATACACACACATACACACACTCATTATTTGGAAATAATCCATTGTATTTTATGGGTGTACATGCTAAATTGATGTAATAAAAAGCCACCAAAATACAATGCTTTAGATACAACAGGATTTATTTATTTCTCATGGGTGGTCTTGGGTAGGGAGGTGGCTCCAATCCAGGTGGTCATTAAGGGATCCAGGTTACTTCTGCCTTGTTGCTCTGCCTCTTCTAGAGGGTTGTCCTCATCTGCATGGCCCATGGTCAACACTGGCTCTTACCATCATGTCCACAGTCCAGCCTACAGTAGGGAAAGGAGTTGAAGTGGAGAGCAGTAACATTTAAAATGTGATCTACAAGTTGTATACTTTACTTTTACCCATTGGCTAAGATTAAAAGAATTAAAAAAAAAATAGTTTAAGTGATGGAAGACAGCCAGAACACTTCTAACTTCATTAGAAAAGTTCCAGCATTTCTTCTTAGTCTTAATTAATATATGTACATGTGACATAATTAATGCTAATAAATCATTCTTCATCTTGCTATAGGTAATTATAGCAATTGGTGGGCCTATTCTCTTCCATGTTTTCATGACAAATGCTTACTATATTTCTATCTTGGAAAAGAAATAGGAGTCCTACCAACTATCTTTTCAAATTTTCAGTTCACAAACAGAGAATGAGCCAGAACCTTAGTCATTTCATCTATGAAATGCTAACTGGCTGGTGAATGTACAAAAATATACATGGATACAATTCTATGCCAAATGAAGGGAGATCAAATAGTAGACACTAAAGAAGAGTAATGTAACAATGTGTGTACAATACTCATCTGCCTTGTCCTCAGTGACGCCTAATCACAGTTAGATTTGGTCTCGCTACACACACTGGGTACTAATATAGGTACAACAGTTAGCCGACTGATTCTTTCCCCTTATTACTTTTTGGGAATGAAATGGGAAACATTTTATTGGTGTTCCTTCAAGAAGAGTTACTCAAACAAAACTTGCTCTTCAAAAATCTCAAATATGATCACATCCCTGATTAAATCCAGTCATGACTTCCCATTGCTCTTGGGTTAAAGGTTCATTCAATTAGTAAGGAAATAAACCCAGCATAAACTAGATTACCCCCAAGAAAGTGGGAAGTGGGGTGGGGGGGATTGACTCACATAAAGAAAAATTCAAGGATAGATTATTTTTAAGTTCAGCTAGATGAGGTGACTCACATGGGTCAAATGCTCTTATTTGGTCTATTTTAGCTTTATTGTCAGGCAGGTTCTTCATTTACAATAGGTGATAAAAAAAACTCAGGCCTATATTCTATATTAACAACAATCCCAACAGAAAAAAAAAAAAAAAAAAAAGCCTCTTCCCCAGCCCCAGAACTGTTTTGTTGCTTTTGATTTAACTGGCCTAGATACCAACATGTGGTTAGGATGTCCAGAACCAATCACTAAAGTCAGAGGTTTACAATGTTCTGATAGGCCATGTCTGAAGCTGAAAGTAAAGTCAGATTCACCTGGTCACATGTAATGAAAGTTAAGAGTAGTTCCTCTGGGAAAATTAGGGGGTGGACCTAGAAGAAATAGATTCCTGATAGGTCAAAACACAGATGTTTACTATAGTTCACCTCCTGACTGCACAACATCCACACATCTTTTTCTTATACCTAACAATTCAAAATTCCCCAAGCCTACATTAAGCAATAATATCATATGGAATCAAAAGCATATGTACTAGCACCATTCAAGTGTTACCCAGTTACTGCAACCAGACTGAGTCTAGACTCTCTTGTTAATGTGCATTCCTCCTGGTTCAGAAACCTATTGTAAAATGATACATTTAATCATCTCCAACAAACAATGTATATTTGTGAGGAAGAAACAAAATAACTACCATAAAAACTTCTATTTGAAAAAGGGGAAATGGGAGGAGGGGTGGCATGCAATGGACTATTTGCAGGACAGGAGTAGAGCAATCCCTTGCCTTGGCTTTGGAGTGAATTTCTTGAGGACCCCTTTTGTCTACTCTGGAATCTGTCTTCGGGGATAACCTCCCGTGTAATATGTCCTCTATGGCCATCGGTGAGAAAGGCACTGGGGAGTTTTTACTTTCTGGTCATCACACTCTACTACTGGTGCTATTTCTGTTAGTGTGGGTTTAGGATCCCTAGTACTGCCTTGGGGGTTGAGCAATCACAGCCCTGAGTTTATGGGTGTTTGAGTTTCTCTGGAAACCCAAGTTCCTTAAAAGTTTAGTAAACTCTACAATCTATTTGTTTCCTATAAATTCAGGGAGTTAGCAACGAAAGCCAGCATTGGTACTGAGGCCTAATCCTTGATTCTAGATCCTAAAGGGGTGGTTTCTGTCTTCTAACAATTAACCTTGATGTTTTGTCAACAGAGGTGGGTGCAGCTCCTGATTTCAATCTTATCTTCTGATTTCATTCTACTCTCCCCACTTTTGCTAGCACTAAATTTAGACTGGAACAGAGGACTTTACTTTTCAAACTCCAAACAATTATAAAGTTTCTGACTCCTAGTCATTTGGGATTTCAGGACAAGGGCTAAAGGGCTGCTCTTAGTGTTTTCACTGCTCCCAGACAAACCAGCTTTAACTGCAGCTTGTCCCTTTCTTAAACGACCTCACTAAACCTCACAAAAAAAGAACCAGTACAACACTGCTATATTTAAGATGGATAACCAACAAGGACCTACTGTATAGCACAGGGAACTCTGCTCAATGTTATGTGGCAGCCTGGATGGGAGAGGAGTTTGGTGGAGAATGGATACAGGCATATGTGTGGCAGAGCCCCTTTGCTATGCATCTGAAATTATTACAACATTGTTAACTGGCTATACTCCAATATAAAATAAAAAGTTTTAAAATAAATAAAGAACCAGTACATTACTATCTAAAGAAAAAAAAAAAAGAACATATATTCTAATCTCCAGTCTCAGGAGGCCCATACTCTGAGTCCCAAGATACCACAGATAACAAGTTAATCAACTGTTGTGTTTCACTTCTCAGCTAAAGAAATGTAAGCAGATAGGGTAGGGGATCCTTGGAGAAAGAGAACCAGGCATGGCTTTCCTGACAGAAGAGAAGCCATTTTGGCCTATGACATTTTTTTGATCTAACCCTGGCCACAATGCTTGCCCTTGAATGGGTCTCAGTAATAAGGATCTTAAGAGAACAGCAGGACAAACTTATCAGGCAAGAGAAATAACAAAGATAACAAATCAGTTGTAAAGATGCCAGGTTCTATTTTGATGGTAAAGACTAGCATCAAGCACTGTCTTGAGCTGTTTTACATAATTTAAATCCACACCCCACCCCCACCCCCACCCCCCCACCCCCACCCCCACCCCCCCCCACCCCCCCAACTCAGGTGCTCAACCGCCAGATCAATTGGAATCTAAGGAGTGATGATGTTGACCTTTTCTGACCCTCACTACTTTGATCAACTGAAGTTGGATTCTGTCCCAATTTTGCTGTTTGGGGAGAGACTGCTTTGGACTGGTGTTCTCCTTACTGGCTGCAAGTAATAAATCTTTCCTTCTCCTGATCTTTCGCTTGGTTGTGGCTTTTGGCTTGACATCCACCAAGAGGCTGAAATGGAGCAGGACCCTGTAGGGTCCTCCCAGGTACGAGTACTTTCCGTGTCTCCCATTTCTTATTTGTAGGAAATAGGCTTCATTCAGCCTCCTTCACCTTCCCTGAGTTCCAAAGTGTAGAGTCAAACAGTTACTAATCACAGAAGGGAGGGAATGCAGAGACAAGGGAGGAGCAGTCAAGAAACAATAGTGCAGCCTTGGGGCAGGGTCCCGGTTCCTCCTCAAGGAGTATATATAACAATATATTCTGCAGGAACTAAGGCCCCCACTCAGGTGGAGGATGGTAATTTCAGGCTGAGTACACGACTCCTAGAACACAGCCCTGTACCAACCAATCAGAAGAAAGCCACACACCCTGCAGCCCTCACCCCAAATTTTCCCTATAAAAACTTCTCCCTGAAAACCACCAAGGAGTTTGGGGTTTTAGAGCACAAGCCACCCACCCTCCTTGTATTGGTGCCTTTACAATAAAGCTGCACTTTCCTTCACCACAATCCAGTGTCAGTAGATTGGTTTTATTGTGCATGGGTGAGGGGACCCAAGTTTGGTTCAATAACAAGGTGAACCCAGTTTTCAGGTAACAGAAAGAGGTCCTCGTTGCCTCTTTCCTACCTCCACCCAGCTAATTCCACACTTTAGCTGTCACCACACTTTGATTCTTCTACCACTTAAAAAAAATAATAATAGATCAAGACACCTCCAGTTCTAAGTTACTAAAATATAGCTCAAACGGGCTTGCCTGGTAAGAGGAATTTACCGGCTCACAAACCCGAAAAGTTATGGAGCAGATCTATTCAGCGATATTAACTGGACATAATCTCTCAGCACTACTCTCCTCTGTGTTGGCTACAGAGAGACATTTCCTTTGAGAGAACTGAGCTTTTCCCTCTGGTTGCAATAGCCAACACCACCAGCAAAAGTCTCAGAGTTGGCCCTATTGGTTCTGATTGGCCTGGCTTGGGTTGCATGTTTCCCTCTCTCAACAATTCCTGTGGGGAGAGCAGGAAGTTATTCTCCGATTAGCCACGGCTACTTCAACACAGGCCCACATTTGAAGCTGAAGGTAGACTGGCTCTGCCTAAACCTCATGGTTTGAAGACTGGCTCTTTACCCAAAAAACTGAGTTCGCCTCTTGATGGATGTTGAGCCAAAAGACACAACCAAGCCAAAGACTGGGAGAAGGAAGGATTTATTATCTCTTGCAGCAAGTAAGGAGAACACCTGGGATCTTTCCAAAGCAGTGTCTCCCCAGACAGCAAAACTGGGGAAGTTTTAAGCTAATGGTACATGCATATTCATGTACCATTGGCAGTTGACAGAGCAGTTGACAGAGACTTGAGCAGTTGACAGAGTCCAAGCCTTAGTTGATTGAAGTCATGAGGGTCTGAAAAGGTCAACATCATCATCCCTTAGGTTCAGGGTGATCTGGTGGTTGAGAGCTTCAGGCTAATCTTTACCGTTGAAATAGAACTGGGGGTCTTTACAACTGATATATTCTCTTTGCTATGGTTACTTCTTTTGCCTGAGAAGTTTGTCCTTGTGCTCTCTTAAGATAATTACTACTGAGACCTATTCAAAGGCAAGCATTGTGGCCAGGCTTAGCTCACAAAATGGATTAGGCCAAAGATGGCCTCTCTACTGTCAAGAAAGCCATGCCTGGTTCTTTTTTTCCCCTACCCTATCTGCTTAGAGTTTCCCAAGGATAAATCATAGTATCATTCTCTGACAAAAGTGAGGATGGATCCTGAGCAGTTTAATTCAATATATAATGACCAAAACAGATTCAATGTGACCTACAAGGCCTTGTATGTCCTGGTCCCTGCCTATCTTCAGCCTCATTGATTGTATTCTCCTACTTACTCATTGGGCTGCAGCCACACTGGCCTTATGATACATCCATTTCTGCTTTGGGCCTTTCCCATATGCAATTCCCTCTGCCCGAAACAAGACTCCTCACCCCACACCCCATTTGATTGGTTCATTTCTAGTTATTTTTCAAAAGTCAGCCCAATTATCACTTCCTCAAGGAAAGCTCAAGTTGACTTCTAAACTGGGTTGCATCCTTCCTTGTACCTTCCCCCACAGCCTCCGAATCTTTTCTTTGTAGTGCCTGTCATAATCGCAATTTAAGTGTTTAGTTGTGTAATTACTTTCAGGTCTGGGCAGACAAAATATCTCTGTACCTTTAAAATATTTATTTATTTATTTAGCTGCACTGGGTCTTGGTTGCCGCCCCGTGGGATCTTCGTTGCGGCATGCGGGATCTTTAGTTGCGGCATGCAGGAAATAGGCAAGCTGAAGGAATATGTGATGCTGGAAATCATTCTTTTTCTCTCATTAATCTCTATATGTCTGGATCTAGATTGTCCCCAACTCCCTCTCCCTTGCACACCAATACCAATTTTTTCCTAGGTTGGTTGGTCACAATTATCTAAAAGAGAAGATATTTTAGTTGCATAATAATACATAACTATGAGGGAAATCGGGAGCAAAAATAATTTTCAATAAGATATTTCTGAAAGATACATCATGTTACTTAGTGCAAAGTGCTCACAATCTGAAATAGATAAACTTCGTTCTGGTGCTAGTTGAGCCATTAACCAGCTCTTTGTAGAAACTTATTTATTCTCTCTGAGCCTTTACTTACCTGTAAACTGAAAATAAATATCTACCTTGCAGGATCCTTGTAGTATAAAAATAATATGTACTTTGTGCTCAGCACTCAGTAGACAATCAATATTTGGTATATATTCTTATGATTATTCTTGGATCACAGAGCTGTCATTATAGTACAAAGCATGGATTAGAAACCTTACCCATCACTGCACATCACCCAGATGGAGATTGTCCCTCCACTGTAGGGTCTCTTTAGTATGTATTTATTAGCTGCAGTGTTTTATAATACACCCTTGTGTTTTGAAGGAAGCTCCGATTTCTAGAAATTTATGTTATATTATAGATACCACCTCAGCCTTGTCCAACCACCAGCATTTAATTCATAATACATTTCACAGACCCCATTCCTCTTTCTCTCCAAAGCCATGAAACTTGTGAAGAAAATCTACAAAGCCCACTAGGGAGGGAGAGAGATGGAGGGAGGGCACGATGAAATGAACTCACTAAACCAATTGTCCTCCCCTCCTTTGTAAGGCCTATGCGCCTCCTCAGCTTGTCAGCAGAATTTTAAAAGACCCTACCTTGGGGCTTCCCTGGTTGCGCAGTGGTTGAGAGTCTGCCTGCTGATGCAGGGGACACGGGTTCGTGCCCCGGTCCGGGAAGATCCCACATGCCGCGGAGCGTCTGGGCCCGTGAGCCATGGCCGCTGAGCCTGCGTGTCCGGAGCCTGCGCTCCGCAACGGGAGAGGCCCGCGTACTGCAAAAAAAAAAAAAAAAAAAAAAAAAAAAAAAAAAAGACCCTACTTTTCAGGGGCCTTGTTCAGTAAGTTTTCTTTTCTTTCCTGTATCTTTAACCACCCACCTCAATCTGCTCTCTCCCATCAGTAACGTGCTGGAGTCTTTCCCGTCTTAAGACATTCTTTCCTCCATCCGACAACGCCCTGGAGCTTCTTTGCTATCTGCTTCCTTCTCTCTGTAGCCAACCTTCTTTAAACATCGGCTCTCCCTATCTCCACATCCTCACTTCCTGTTTATCCTTCAACCTCAGGCAATCTGGCTTCTGTCACCAGGACTCTTCTCCTGAAGCTCACTTGGCCAAGGATTGCAAGGAATGCCCCACTGCTATACCCAAGGCACTTCTCGTTACTCGTCTCAGGTGACGGCTCCTTAGCATGTGGCCCTGCTCACCAGGTCAGACCTCGTTCATGAGGCTAGTCCTTAACCTGGTTCCCACAACAGCACACACCTCTGGTTTCCTCCTTTGGGGGCTCCTCTTCTTTCACAGGGGGTGTCCCTCTGAGGGTCCTGTCCTAGAACTCCACTTTTCTTCTCACTCAGAGTGTAATGGTATCTCCCTCAACTGCCGTCTGTCTGCAGATGATTCACAAATTTCAAACTCCAGTCTGAATCCTTTTCCTAGGTTTCAGGCTCAGCCATCCAACTGCTTACTGCACATCTCCCCATGGATGTCCCTCAGGTGCCTCGAACTTAATGTTTTGATCACTGATTTCTTTTTTACTCCGCTCTCAAAGTCCCACTTCCAGGTCCTCTTCTCTTCCTGTCATGTCTATCTCCAGTGAAAGTCACCACCAACTGCCCCAGCCAGGTCAGAAACCTGGGTGACATTCTGGAGTCCCGCCTCTGCTTCTCCGTGCTTCCAAGCAGTTACTAGGCTCCATTTCTTCTACCTCTGTGATGCCCATGTACCTGTCCATTTCTCTCCTTCCTATTGACTAATCTCTAATTCAAGACCACTCTAATTTTCCCTAAGTCACTACCCCTGTCTCCCCACTGGTGTTCTAGCCGCTGCTACTGTGTTCTCTCAATCCACTCTCCCTAGTGCTACTGGAGAGATATTTCCAACATCCAAATCTGATCATTTTCTTCTCTCTTAAAACCCATGATTGACTTTCTACTGCACTTAGGCCACAACCCAAACCCCTTACCATGACTGTCACTAACCCCCATGGTCTGGTCCCTGCACATGGCCACAACCTGAGTAGTCACCCTCTCCCTCTTCACTTCCTATACAAGTCATTTGGAACGTGGGGTTTTTTTTTTTTCCCCCTCAAACATGTCGTGCTCTCTCCTGCCCCTGGTTCTTCATATACTCTTTTTACTCTTTTATCTCCACCGAGCACTCTTCTCTGACTTTCTACTTGGCCTGAATAATTCCTATTCATCCTTAAGATCTTAGCTTAAATATTACTTTCATGGGAGGTTTGCTCTGAGCTTTCAAACATGAGGTAAGCACCCTTCTGACTGCACCCCAGCACACAACACAGAGTGTTTTATCACAGTCCGTTTACATGTCTGTTTTCCCACTTGACTATAAGTTCTTGGAGAGCAGGTTCACTGTTATATCACTGTTATATCACTGTTCACTGTTATATCACTGAATGAGAGAAAAAATAAGAAGTATATTGAAGTGAGAATAATGCAATGAGCCATCACCATGTAAGTTTAATTTTAAATATAGAATTAAGTTAAATTTAATTTTAAATATAGCCTTTCTTAAAGGCTGAGAAAGCAGAGCCTGGGAAATGCTACCACTAATGTGAAACAAGAATGACCAGATATGTTGTTATTATTACACCTTTTAAGGGATGTTTTTGCGATGGTATTTCCATCCGTTTCTGATCCTTCTGTGATTTGAGGATTTCCTGAGCAAACCCTTGTAACGATGCCATTTGACTCTGGTTATGGTCATGTGCTGATTAAGCTGCCTCTCAAGAATGTGAAATTGAAACACAAATGACACATCAGTATCTCAAGCATCACCATAACCTATGACAGTTTAGAAACTTCAGATGAACCATTTTGCAATGGAAAATGAGACTAACAAGCCTTCATTTCTAAAGTTTTTTTTTTTTTTTAATTTCTGACAAAGTGTCTTGACTTGTTATTCTTCCCCTTAGAAATGTTTTTTAGGGAATAGATTAACTTTCCCCTCACATTTGGAATGAATAGAATTCCTACCACAGTGGATGGCCTACATTAAAACATAAACAAGTAAATAAACGAAAAACAGTAAACACACTTTTCCTAAATGTTTCCATTACTGTAGCATTCTGCTCTGCCTGTGTGAGCATAGGCAAGGAATACAAATGTATCAGCCTAAGGTACAATGTCACAGGTTGATCAGAGCTTCTTTTCTGCCCCCAGGAAGGAATTAAAGTTGGTTTATTTGTTTCCCTTTGGTTTGTGGAAAGAATACTGAAGAAGACTTAAGTCTCAGAATGTATCACCTGCTGTGTAATCCTGGGCAAGTTACTTAATCTCTCTGACATGTCCCCTCATGTGTTAAATACATGTTCCCTAGTGTTAAAAAATAAGATAAAATAAAATGGGATTCATAACTGTCTCACCTATTTTAAAGATTATTGTAAATACTAAATGAGATAATGCATGTTAAAGATTTTGGGTAGGTTTTTTAGTAGTAGAGTCTAGACTACAATCCTAAACCATGTCATTTACTCATATCAGACTGAGTTTAACATTCCAATAAGTATGCTTTTACTAGTTTCTCTGTCTAAATTTTTTTGAGTATCTGTTTTGTGAGTTGATACTTTTACCTTTAACAGTGGCCCTCACCCACCAAAATTATGACTTTAGCCTTTTTTGGATTTTAAATTTAGAGAGAGACTCTTTTGGTTCTTGTTCACTAGTAGACAATAGCTATTAATGTTTTAAGATTTAAGGAGAATCAGGAAAGTCTCCTTTATTAAAGTATATCAGTATTACCACTAGGATCACACCCACCTGACATCTCCCAACCCTGTGCTAAGCACACCATTCTTCAATAGTTCTCTCACTTCCTTATCTCTCTCACCCAGTCTAACTAGGGTCAGTGATCATAAGATTTCAGAGAAATAAATGTTAGGGACCCCCAAAGAAATGCTTCTTTAGCATGTGTTTTTGATGTTCTGATTTAATGTGTGTGTGTGTGTTTCTTTTCACCTTCTACTCCAACTTTTCTTTCAGGAACCCCTATTTTGTGGTCACTACTTAAATGTACTTTATTCTCTTGGGGCTTAAAGTCATTGTGAAATGCAGAACAATTGCTTGGCAATCAACCCATGTTCAACTTAGAGGCGTGCCTAATTACTGACAGATCAAGGAGATTTTCTGCCAAATAGTAATAGTATTGTACTCTAAGATATAAAATAAGAAAACAAATTAAACAGAGGTTGGTGGTGTAGATCTTTGCAGGAAACTACCCTGCCTTCCCACAGGCTCTGAGTTGGCACTGATTCAGATCTCATTAGATTTTTCTCACACATCTCTAGAAAGTATGAAAACACACTTTAGAATATTTGAAGAAAATTGGATGTCAAATAGTAACTACCCTACTTCCTTTTTTATTTTTCCTTCTTTTCCATATAGAATATCATAAGAAAGGGAAGAATTTAACTCATGGGGACCTAAAATTAGTTTAATCTGTAAAGCTCTTTCTTCCAGGAAGAACTGCACTAATAGTTAGCTGCTTGTAATACATTCATAAACTATTGCATGACCATTATTTTGGAAAAAGAAAGAAATCAGAATCAATTTGTCTGTCTGCCTGGATTAAAGAATGGTTTAAATGTTTTTAGAAAAATGTGACGAAACTCAACCAATAGAATTTTTTTTTATTAGAACAAAAATCCCTAAGTATTCTTCTCAAGTTGAACTCAGGCAACTTTCAACACTTCTTTCTCCCCACTGCATCAGGCTATCAGTCCTATCACTTGCATTTTCCCCTGCTCTTTCCTTTTCACTAGTAATAATCTGGGTCATTCTTTGGCTGCTAATTATTTATCTCTTCCTCAAAGGAGAGTTGTTTGTTTGTTTGTTTTTAACCTGACACAAGAGAACTTAGAAGGATTTAACCAACCTGAAATACAGAAAGGGAGTCACAGGCAAATTTGCTCCATCTTTGCAAAGGTGTGAGGGCTTCACCAGACTGTAGTGAGGTACCCACTGTTTGCTTTTTGTCATGGGATGCTCCATGAATGACAACATTTTGTGCCCATTAACTATTAATATTATGTGTAAGCATTAATTGTTTTCATCGTATTTTTACACATTAAGCTATACCCGCGATTTTTCAGCAGAGCTGTACATCTGATTATCCGTGAATCTTTTGAAAACTATTGTTACTCTAGCCCCATCCCAGACCTCGTTAATTAAACCAAGACAGTGCTGGGGGTAGAGAAGTGCAAGCTAGTTATTTGTGTTTTTCAAAAGCTCCAGAGGTGAGTCTCATTCATTTTCCCAATGGAAAGATTTAGTGCCATCCCATTTTAAGTATTTTATCCCCAAAGATCCATGTCCTATGAACAATTTCAGTAGGTGGCATTCTTTCCACCTGTCAGCTTCCCTGTTTGGCGGGAATGAACCCTAAGTCATTCAAGGAAATCAGGAGCAGATCAAGGGTGCAACGTCCTTTCACCACACTAATACTGAAAACAGGTAGCAGAACTTATCTGTAAACAATCTGTTAGTGGGGTTAAGACATATGTTATAGGGATGGGGGGAGTGGGCAGGAGTGTGATACCACATTTGTTTATTACACAAATATAATCATTATTCCAAAAAGTTCAAGCATGCCAACTTCTAGCATACAATTGGAAACAAAAGAAACAGCGTAGAAAGCAAATGATTAAAAAACAAACAAAAAAAAAAACAAACAAAAACCAAGTAAAAGTTTAGACAAGAGTTTTTGTTTCTGTTTTTGTTTTATGAGGAAGAGATAGGGAACACTAATGTTATTGTAAAAAAAACAAAAACAAAACCCCAAAACACAACCCCCCCACACACACACCCTAACTGTGTGAAAAACTTATCATGGCATTAAACATAGATATCTGTATCTGCTAAACTGGGGAGACAGAACAGTGTAGCTTGCAAGGACATGAGCTTTAGAATCAGACAAACCTAGCTTTAGATTTAGACCTTGGTTCCAGCTCTTTAATCCCAACCAAATCACTCAACTGTTAATTCTCAATAAGCTTTTACCTACCTTATTTGGTTATGCTAAGCATTAAATTAAAAGATAATAAATGTACAAGAATTATTACAATGCTTGGTACATAGCCAGTATTTAACAAGTAAATGTATATGTAAATGCAGGTGTTGAGTTGTTTTTCTTAAGTAACAGAATAATGGAAAATTATTTTGAGTTTTGAAGGGAAGATTCTTATACTAGTTAGTACTAATAATGGTGAGAAAAATTTAGACGGAGATGAGCAGGAAAAGATATGAGGATAATTTGGGTATAATGAAAAAGGCCTGATCTTGGATTCACTAAACTTGGGTTTGAGAGGTGATCCTCTATTGCAGGAAAAGTCACTTAGCCTCAATTTTCATTTTTATAAGACAGGAATTATATGCCATTTTAATGTGGCATATGATTTTGAATATTAAACTGTTAGTGTACACCTTACCACAAAAATATTAGTGTACAAAAATGCTTTTAAAACTATAAAATCCTATATAATAAACTTCATTATTGAAGTTTATCACTGAAACTGAAAAATTACTCTATCAGAAGAAAATGGGGGACTTCCCTGGTGGCACAGTGGTCAAAAACCCACCTGCCAATGCGGGGGACACGGGTTCGAGCCCTGGTCCAGGAAGATCCCACATGCCACGGAACAACTAAGCCCGTGCGCCACAACTACTGAGCCTGCGCTCTAGAGTCCGCGAGCCACAACTACTGAGCCGCGTGCCACAACTACTGAAGCCTGCGCGCCTAGAGCCCGTGCTCCACAACAAGAGAAGCCACCGCCATGAGAAGCCCGCACACCACAACGAAGAGTAGCCCCTGCTCGCCGCAACTAGAGAAAGCCCACGTGCAGCAACAAAGACCCAACGCAGCCAAACATAAAATATAAATAAATTAATTTTAAAAAAAGAAGAAAGTGGGATATTAAATGCGTTACCAAAGTCGGATGAGAATAAGAAGAGTAGTTATTGGACTGTGAATTCAGAATTTATGAGAAGAAAAGAGATGGATATTAGCAACACATTTGCAATACTTCTGGAGGCACTTCCATGAGATCTGTCTCACTAATGAGCCTAATATTCTTTGTCCACACCTCGTGGCATGTGGGATCTTAGTTCCCTGACCAGGGATTGAACCCATGCTCCCTGCAGTGGAAGCTCGGAGTCTTAACCACTGGTCCGCCAGGGAAGTCCCCCTGATATTCTTCTTATAATGTCTTTGACAATATTTTAACAGGATTAAACTTTTGAGTTTCATCTAACATTTCATTTTAACCCCCATTAAATCAGTACACACACTGGAAAGCTCCTGATTTGAGTGTTAGGATTATATCATTTGTGTCTATTTCTTTAAAATTTCCAAATGATAGAAAGAGAAATTAACCATATGAAACAAGGTCAGGAAAAAAGTAGAAATCATATTAACAAAAGAGACTCTATCAAGAATCTCATAATATTATGATCCTCGGCTTTAGACAATGATGGTCTGTATTAATAATAATGTATATCAATAATTTGAAGTGTTCTGTCTAAATGTTTCATCTCTTGGGGATTTTTTTAACTTGGCATTCTACTTATATTAAATATGTACCTTTGTATGGTGTGCAGTAATGTCACTAGACAAAAGAAACAAGAAAGTCCCTTCCCAGCAATGACTGCTGTGCTGTTTGAAGGTCAATTGTCTTTTAAGCATGGAGAGAATCTTTATCATGTCATACTTCAGAAATATGGTTTTGGAGATGGGAAACAACAGGCCATGATTTAATGTTTTTGTTAAACCACTATAATTCTTTCAAAGGTGTATGCACCACAACTCTCATCTCAGTTAAAGAGAAAATCAAGTCCTTAAAGAAAATTTCCTATTCTGCAGGTGGGGAGGAAATTAAGAATCACCTATTATTTTTTTGTTAGTACAAGAAATTTGCATTGTAAAGCAAGCTGCTATTGTCAGCTCTTTTTCTTTTTAATAGAAATTTATTTATTTATTTATTTTTGGCTGCGTTGGGTCTTCGTTGCTGCGCGCAGGGTTTCTCTAGTTGCGGAGAGTGGGGGCTACTCTTCTTTGTGGTGCGCAGGCTTCTCATTACGGTGGCTTCTCTTGTCGCAGATCATGGGTTTCAGTAGTTGTGGCTCACGGGCTCTAGAGCACAGGCTCAGTAGTTGTGGCACATGGGCTTAGTTGCTCCGCAGCATGTGGGATCTTCCTGGACAAGGACTCGAACCTGTGTCCCCAGCATTGGCAGGCGGATTCTTAACCACTGCGCCACCAGGAAAGCCCTGTTGTCAGCTCTTTAAAGGACAAAGCAGACAGGAAGCTGCCTCCACCCTATGAGGCTTAGAGACCGAGCAATTGAGTTAGACAGCAGGTACCCAGCCCAATCAAGTCAATTTTCTAACACAGAATAGCATGTTGTAGGACTTGTTCTATTAGTTTTTTTTCCTCTGGTAAGGAAGCAAGGATTTTTCTGTGTGGAAATAGTGCTGGTCTTTCTAGTTGAAGAAAAAAAAAAAAAAGAAAATGGTAAGGAGTTTGATAGCAATTGACTGCTGTTAAAACAGCAAATTATCTTTTAAAAAGATTATCCACATCTGTAAGAGGAGAAATCTTAAGAATGCACACAATTAATAAAAGCTTGCTCCGAATTACCCACTAATATCCAGTCAACAACGTTCACTATAGCTTATCTTTCCCAGAAATAACAAGTAAGAAAGAGGTGTTTAAAAAATCAACAATACAAAATTTCACTAAGATATTTTACACCTGGAGACCTTTAGAATTTTACTTCCTTTTGCTGTTGAAAAGTCATAACAGCCAAGAGGAGTAAGGTATTTTCAATTAACAAATGTCATGGTGGTTAAGGGTGGGGTGGGGTGGAGGTGCAAAGGAAGAAGTTGGCAAGAAAAGGTTCAGGGCCTGTTGCAAAACCAACTGCAAGCCAAGTATGACTCCAGGTAGACGAGAACCACCTGTTACAACAAAGAGAGAGGTTTAAAAGATGAGAGGGAGGTGACCCTACAGACCATTTCGTCAATTATCATATAAATAAGGGCATATACGGGTGTTTATATCAGACACATGCCAATACAATATTTGCCATGTTATTCAATGTAGGAAGACATAATTACTTCTATACTTCTAGTTAAACAAGAAAAACTCTTGCAAGTAGATGGCTTATGACTGGTAATAGTAATAACCAGTAGTAATAACCACCTGGGCACTTAGTGTCATGGTTAATCCTCACAACCGCACTGTTTTAGATGGTGTTTGACAGGTGAGGAAACTGACATACACAAAGGGTTAAGTACCACGCTCAAGGTCACACATTTAGTAAGCGTGGAGTCAAGATTCATCTGCCTCTGTGGACTCCAAAGCTCACGCTTTCCACAATTCTGCTGTTCTGTGCGCTGCACAACTGTACGTCACAGCCTTCGGAAAACTTTACTTTTTGGACTTGAGAAACAAATTACAAGGCACCTTTTAAACAGCTTAAAGTCCGTTAGCAATTGCCAAGGCTTCAATGACACATTAGTGTACAATTAGAAAAGATGGAAATTCATTTTACATGAATGCTTAGGGAAACGAACGATTTTACCTAGTCTAGTGCAAAACCAGAAATCGAAGTCAACTTTGTCTCAAAGTGGAATAAACAGCGTTTCATTTCAAACGCTCTTCTTAGTAACAACGTGACACATACAAAGAGTTCCTTTTTTAACCCTTTTCAAAGAGAAAATATTCCGATTTCATAAAATTAGGTAAAGACATCCAAAGAAATTTGCGGACAAAAAACCGTGAGCTACACAAAATAACTTGTGTTTACTTAAGAGTATCGTGATCACAATGTAGTGATCCCGTAAAAGATGTGTCCAAAACGTCTATCTAAAATTTTAATGCCAGTAACGTGAGAACTTCTAATAGAGGGCAAATCTCAAAAACCATCTGATATACCAATTCACGTGGGCTTTGTTCTTGATCTCATCTTCACATAAAAAATTTATGATTAGGGGGAAAAAGCATTAAAAAGAGAAGTAAAACTACTCGGTGATGGAAAAGAAAATCTGTCAGTGGATGCGAGTGGTTATATAGAATTCCGAACTTCAGGGAAAATCGAGCGTCCGTCATTCGGCGTTTAGTTCTTTATGGGTCGATGTCATTACTTAATTATAAGGCTGGACATTTTTTCAAAATAGAGGCTCTTATGGGGGTAAATTTAAGCATTTGAAAGTGCAGATTTATTTCTTACAACCGAATCCAGCGCGAAGTGGAGAGTCACTGGTGCGAAAGCCCTCTCGGATCTGCGTGAATCCTTCTTCCCAGCCCACGTGGCCAAAGTAAACAGAAGGTGGGCCGGGGCGGGGAGAAGCGGGCCTGGGTCAAATTCCTAATTTGTCGAGTCTTTAAAACTACAGGCCCCTAAAGCACTAAGGGCATGCCCTCCGCGAAACTGGGGAGTGCTTCTGCTGAGCGAGATGAAAGCGACTGTGTGGAGAGGATGCCAAAGCGGGGACGAGGCGGGGCGGTTGGACCTACCAGGGGGTGGGTGCGCGAGGGGGCGTGTGCGGGGATACCTGCCAGGAGGTGGGAGTCGGGGCGGGGGCGGCGCCCACCTACTCTAAGGAGGCGGTGGGGTGCGGTACCAGCAAAAAGTTTAAAAGGTTAAGCTGGGGTCTCGCAGCCTCCTGCCAGGGACGCACGCCACCTCCCCCTTCGCGCCCGCCCCGCGCCTTCACTGGAGTGGAAACCCATCAGAGGGTCCCGGGGGCCGGACCTTGCCCCGCGTGCCCCCGCCCCGCGCTCCTCCGGGCCCACGGCTCCCCACGCTGGCTCCCCAGCCCCGGCCTCGACCGCGCGCCCCCTCGTTCGGCCCCAGGGGCCGCCGGCTTTTGTGCGGGGAGCCCCGGGGCGGGGAGCCGATTCCCGGGGAGCCGTGGCCGAGGGTCCCGGGGCGGCGGCGGAGGCCGGGACGGAGGAGGCGGCGGCCGGGTGAAGGGGGAGGAGGCGGAGGAGGAGGAGGAGGAAGCGGGGCGGAGAAGGCGGAGGAGGAGGAGGAGAGCGGCGGCTGCGGCGAGAGCTCGGGCGGCCCCGCCGCCTCCTCGCGAGCGCCGCGCGCCCAGGCCCGGCTCGCATGCGAGTCACGTCCGCCCCCTCGCCGCGGCCGCCCCGAGACGCCGGCCCCGCCGAGTGATGAGAACAGACGTCAAACTGCCTTATGAATATTGATGCGGAGGCTAGGCTGCTTTCGTAGAGAAGCAGAAGGAAGCAAGATGGCTGCCCTTTAGGATTTGTTAGAAAGGAGACCCGACTGCCACTGCTGGATTGCTGCAAGGCTGAGGGACGAGAACGAGGTCAGAGCGCTTCTCTTGTGCCGCGAAACTCTCCCTTTCCTCTCCCCTGCGCTTTCTCTCGGGCTTGTGGGGACTGGGGAGCAAAGCCTGCAGTGTCACCCACAAATACCAAGAGGGAAGAGGGAAGCTTCACAAATTACTGGAGCCTCTTCAACATGGCTGACAAATATAGTTTTAATTCCCCCCCACCCCCCTTTAAACCTGTAGTTCTGTGTCCTCCTCTCTCTCCTGCTAGTGCTCGTGTCCTCCTCGCCCAGAAAACTTACCTTTGTGAGTCCGGCCGGCTGCTTTCCCGGCCTTTTATCCTCCGGAAAGTGATTTTTCTCTGCTTTCCTTTCTAAAATAGTTCAGCTGTGGGGGGCACGACCTTCCCCTTGAAGCTTCCCCACCCCCTCCCTTCGTGGAAGGCAGACGAGCCTCGGGTTTATCCTCGCCCGCCCTGGGGAGAACACAGACGGAGTGGTCTTCGACCCTTTTCTCCGCTGGGGCTCTGGGTCTGGGTGTGCGTTTGCGTCCGCCCCTTTCTGCCCCGTGTCCCCCTTTTCGGGGGCTGCGCTCAGCGAGTGTCAGGCGAGTGGAACAGGAGTCCACTCAGTGGGGTTTTGTTTTTTCCTGAAGTCCGCGCGTTTTGTTAGCGGTGCCGAGCGAGAGAGGAAAGAATAGTTTCTCTGGTTCCCTCAATAAGACCCGAACCCACTTTTCTCGAGGTACATCAGCTCTGCGATGGGCTGTACCTTCCAGCCTGGGGAATGTGTGTGAGAGAATTTGTGGGCAAATCTGTGTCCTGGCTTTGTGCTTCTCCCGAATCAGCTTCGTCGGGTTCCCCGGTAAGTGACAGGCAGACACAAAGGCAGGCGCAGGCCGGGGGAGGGGGCGGGCGGGCAGGAGGCGGGGGTGGGGGGGGGGAGTGTGGAGAGTTGGAAGACTGCAAGGTCAGGGGCGCCGAAAGAAATGAAACCCAATCCCAGTAAAGAAACAGAGACGTAGAGAGCAGATTTCTAACAGTCCCATCCAAATTTCTCTTTCCCTCTTGGCTGCTCTCTTTTCTTTGGTCTTTTATCTCTCTGCTTTTCTCTGTGTCTCTTTTCTCCTCATCCTCTTTCCTCTTCTACTTCTTCTTCCTCTTCCCCTTTCTTCCCCTTCTTCCTCTTCCTTTTCTCCTCTTTCTCCTCCTCCTCCTTTTTACGCACATGAATCTTGCTGAATCTCTTTCATTGGGGCTGCTCGTCTAGCGATATTAAGCTAAGTTTCTATGGAGACTTTTCTACCTATGGCAAATAAAGCGTGGGCTGGATAGACTGCTGAGAAGGTCGAATGTGAAATATAAGTGAAATTTACTGGCTGTTACCCTCATGACATACTTTTAATTGCCTTGAGTGAGTTTTCTTCCTTCTTCTTGTAGTGTTTAGGAATTGGAAAAGGATCATTTTCCAGTTGTTGAAAATTTAGTGAAATATTTTTATATTTGTCTGTCTAGGGAGGAGGATATATCCAAAATTTAAAATCTCGAGTCACACATTGTGCTTTTTCCTCTCCAATCAGGGATAATAATGGCAAATACAAATCTAAAAGTATTCATCAACAAATGATCCAACGTAAGAGGAAGAATATATCTTAGGGACAGTTGGAATGTACATAGAAAAGATAATTGGGTTGGGTTGGGTTGGGTTTGATTTAAGACTGTGGGTATTGTTGCCTGGCTAATGAAAATCATTATATTTGCATTTTAATGAAAAGTTGAAATACTGGAGGGGAGTTATATTCTTTTCCATGTTTGCATGTGTGTTTTGTAATAGGTTTGAAGTAGAATATAAATTTCAACACAATAAATACTGATTTTTTAAATGTTATCAAGCAGAGAAGTGTTAGTGAAAGACTGGAAAGTCAAACAAGTTTAGAAGGCATGGACATGATTAAAAGATGGACAGAGTTGGAAAAGCACAGTAATGGACATTACTCCATAAATCGGATTTCCAAAACTATTTGTCCTCAGTAGTTCACTTTGTAACTCCTTGTATTTTGATCTCTGGAAAAGCAGTTAAATTTACTTTAATCATTGATATCGGAGGCATGATTACAAGGGAGACATATTACTCATCTCTGTGGAATAGAAACAGCTCATTTGGTTAGTTCTTATTTGTCCTAAATAATAAAGAAAACACTTAGGAGTTTAGCACAAATGCTTACTGTTTGTTGAGAAAACTGTGGTTAATTATTCCAGCAATTCAGAATTTAAAATAAATAATTTCTTTTGCTAACAGTGGTATATAACTACTTTTGGGGGACTTTTCAGATGTTGTATATACTGTCTTAAGGCTATTCAACTAATAATAGATACATCACATTGATAAATAAGGATATCTACATTGATTAATAATTTTCATGGTGACCATGAAAGCTTGTTCTTTCCCAGCATCCAATTTAGACTCTTTTCTGAAAATAGCTGCTAATTAATATTGTATGAGGGGCTTCAATGATTATAAGGAGGAGATGTGCATATTATTCACCAAATCAAGAAAATATTACTTTTTCCTTTAGTAGAAATTTTTTTTTTTTTTTTTTTTTTTTTTGCGATACGCGGGTCTCTCACTGTTGCGGCCTCTCCCGTTGCGGAGCACAGGCTCCGGACGCGCAGGCTCAGCGGCCATGGCTCACGGGCGCAGCCGTTCCGCGGCATGTGGGATCTTCCCGGACCAGGGCACGAACCTGTATCCCCTGCATCGGCAGGCGGACTCTTAACCACTGCGCCACCAGGGAAGCCCTAGAAAAATTATTTTAATTAGCATGGGATACTTTACAATGAAAGACATAACCTCAGCTTTTCATTTACCATATTTGTGAGAGTCAATACTACCTGGATTCTCCAAAAATTTCATTCATTCATTTATGTATGTATGTATGTCTGTCTGTCTGCAATAGGTCTTGGTTGCTGCACGCGGGCTTTCTCTAGTTGCAGCAAGTGGGGGCTACTCTTCCTTGTGGTGCGCATGCTTCTCAGTGCAGTAGTTTCTCTTGTTGCAGAGCACAGGCTCTAGGCGCACAGGCTTCAGTAGTTGTGGCACTCGGGCTTCAGTAGTTGTGGCTCGCGGGCTCTAGAGTGCAGGCTCAGTAGTTGTGGCGCACGGGCTTAGTTGCTCCGCGGCATATGGGATCTTCCTGGACCAGGGCTCAAACCCGTGTCCACTGCATTGGCAGGCGAATTCTTAACCACTGTGCCACCAGGGAAGCCCTCCTTATTTTTTATAAATTTATTCATTTATTTATTTATTTTTGGCTGCGTTGGGTCTTTGTTGCTGCACGCAGGCTCTTCTCTAGTTGTGGTGAGTGGGGGCTACTCTTCGTTGTGGTGTGCAGGCTTCTCATTGCGGTGGCTTCCCTTGTTGTGGAACACGGGCTCTAGGTGCGCGGGCTTCAGTAGCTGTGGCATGCAGGCTCAGTAGTTGTGGTTCGTGGGCTGTAGAGCACAGGCTCAGTAACTGTGGCGCACGAGCTTAGTTGCTCCATGGCTTGTGGGATCTTCCCAAACCAGGGCTCGAACCCGTGTCCCCTGTGCTGGCAGACGGAATCTTAACCACTGCGCCACCAGGGAAGTCCCCTGCTTATTTTTTAAATTGAACTAATGGTTAATGAGAAATTAACTTGGAATGAGGGAAGTCTCTTGCCTTGTTTAAATTCACACATTTACCAAACTCTTCTTATGGCTCTAATTAGATCTGGTATTGTGTTGGTCCATGCCAGGAGCCAGAGGGATTAATAGGATTCTGATTCAATGGTGCATGGACCTAGATATTGGCAGGTCAACATCAGTTCCAGAACAAGTGAAATGCACCTGCCTGGGAGTTGTTATGACAGACTTCCAAAGTTCTGTTTGGGCACTAGACTTGTATTAGGTAACAAAGAGTGGAGTTAATGTTTTGGTTTCGCTTGTTGCAGTTAGAATTTCTCTATCAACTTCTCCAAGACTCCACCCATACACAGTGTTGTAAGCCAGATGGCACTACTGAAATGTATTGGGTTGGCCAAAAAGTTCCTTTGGGTTTTTGTAAGATGTTACTGAAAAACCTGAATGAACTTTTTGGCCAGCCCAGTCTTTCCTTGTTTATCTCATTAAGAAGTTCTTCTTATGATTCACAGACACACCTGGCAGAAACTTTATTTTTCATACTGCACCAAATCCAAGTTAGTAAATTCATATGAATTCTTAAGAAATTAGTTTGAACTAAAATGTTCTCATAAGCTGTGGATGTTTGACATTTTAGAATGTTTAATACTTAGAAAATGTTAAATCTGCTTTTTTTAATGCCCTAATTGCCTCTACAAGTTTAATTGTTGTCTTTGTTGTTGATGTTATCATTGCTTAATAGACTTTAATAGTCTTAGCAATCTTCAGTTACTAGAGGGAGTCTTCTTTGTTTTGTAAGCAACCATGTAGACTGTTTTACTCTAATTGTTTCCTGTCATGGGGACAGGTTAAAACTTTGGACCAGCTAGCTGTCAGTTTTGGTTCATCAAAATAACATTTTCTCAACTGTTATGCCATCATTGCACAGTAGTTCTTAAGAGTAGTAACGGCACCAAATCCAGTAGCAGGAAAATATCTCTCATGCCAGTTTTACAGGTGGAGCCTTAACTGTGGGAGAGTCAGGTTGCCAAGTAGAGTTGGTGGTTATCTTGGAAACTGTGCTGAAGAACACAACCACAAATGTGATTTTGCCAAATATACAGTATTTACTTGGTCTAGATCTCCAATTTCTATTTTGACTCACTGCCAAAACTTTGTAAATACTGTGCCATTATTTAAGGAGGTTATATAGTTCATCTGTTGGTTTGGTGTGTAGTGGGAGAGAAGAGTTCCTGGAGGGAAGAGTGCAAAGCAAGACACCTTGAATCATTGTGACTGCAAGCCAAAAAGGATTGTATGTATCTGCTTATTTCCAGCATTATTCTTATTCTAGGTTGTACATTGCAGAAAATACCTAAGATAGATATAAAATCTTTCCTCAATAAAATGGATTTTGGTTGCCCATTCCAAAATAGTACATTCTATCAGCTTCGATTTATGCTTTCTCCACTTGTCATGAAATGCAGTTAAATGTGCCAGGCTTCAAGAAGTATAAATTGATGGTAGGTGGATTTTTAATATTTTGTGTAAAATTAAATTCAGTGATAATGTCAACCTACCTGCAGTTTTAAGAATTTTGAGATCGATATCTTATACTCACTAAGGGCTGTTCCTCAAACTGACTTGAAATCAAGCTCCACATAATCTGAGAATTACATAAAAAGATGAATGAATTGGAATGAAGCATTTTTGGAGGACAATTTAGGACATAAAATTAACTGGTTGCTTCACTAAAAATACTGTAAATTTTTTTTTAAGTTAGATTTATGTCTGTTGGAAGGGAGGCACTGATGTCTATGTCTTTTTATTCCGTAATAGAATCTAGTGGTATACTACTAAATCAAGATTTAATGAGTTGGGGGTCGGGGGTAGGGGGTGAAGGTGGTCAAAGGGTACCAATTTCCAGTTATAAAATGAATAAGTTCTGGATTGTAACGCATAGTATGGTGACTGTAGTTAGCATTACTGTATTGTATACCTGAAAGTTGCTAAGAGAGTATATCTTAAAAGTTTTCATCACACACACAAAAAATCATAACGATATGAAGTCATGGGTGTGCTAAGTAACCTTATTGTGGTAATCATTTCCCAATATATACCTATTACAAATCATTGCATTGTATACTTTAAATTTACATGATGTTATATGTCAGTTACTCTCAATAAAAGCTGAGGGGAAGAAAGGTTTAATAAATGATGTAGAAGTAGCAAAAAAATGTCATTTAATTAGAAACTGTGTAATCTATTTTAAATGCATAAGAAAAATAATGTAAAAGGCGTTGGTGTTGCTGATGATGGTAGTAAAGATGGTGCTTTCTCCTTAAATGTAACTTCTACAGGTTATGGCAGTTGTCCTATAAAAGCCAGTCATTATAAGCATACAGTTGATTGATGTTTAGTAAATTTATACTGGGATCGCATATTTTTATTTAAAAAAATTAATTAATTAATTAATTTATTTATTTTTGGCTGTGTTGGGTCTTCGTTGCTGTGTGCGGGCTTTCTCTAGTTGCGGTGAGCGGGGTCTGCTCTTCGTTGCAGTGCTCAGGCTTCTCATTGCTGTGGCTTCTCTTGTTGCGGAGCACAGGCTCTAGGCGCGCGGGCTTCAGTAGTGTGACTCACAGGCTGTAGACTGCAGGCTCAGTAGTTGTGGCGCATGGGCTTAGTTGCTTCACGGCATGTGGGATATTCCCAGACCAGGGCTCCAACCCGTGTCCCCTGCATTGGCAGGCGGATTCTTAACCACTGCGCCACCAGGGAAGTCCAAGGGATCACATATCTTTTTTTTTTTTTCCCCTGGTACGCGGGCCTCTCACTGTTGTGGCCTCTCTCGTTGCGGAGCACAGGCTCCGGACGCGCAGGCTCAGCGGCCATGGCTCACGGGCCTAGCCGCTCCGCGGTATGTGGGATCTTCCCGGACCGGGGCACGAACCCGTGTCCCCTGCATCGGCAGGAGGACTCTCAACCACTGCGCCACCAGGGAAGCCCGGGATCACATATCTTTAATTGAAATTTTTATTGAGCTAATTGTAGATTCATATGCAGTTGTATGAAATAATAATAATTGAACATGAACATTCTGCCCAATTTTCCCCAGTGGTAACATTTTGCAAGACTATAGTATAATATCACAGTCAGGAGACTGACATTGATACAGTCTACCGATCTTACTCAGATTTCCCATTTGACTTGTATACTTGTGTATGTATATATTTAGTTCTGTACCATTTTGTGACATGATCAGATAATTTTAAACCTTTTTTTCCCCCAAAACAAAAAAGTTTAACACAGTTCTGTTTCATCAATCATGTGATTGTACTGCCATGTCTTATCAAAATGTGCATCAGAATATAGGTTTTTGTTTACTCAAAAGGTGTTTTTTTGCTTAAAATACTTTTGCATTAAAAATATTTTAAGTTGTTTTAATGTTTTATGACACTGCAAGTTATATCATTTAATTCTCATCACAACTCTAGAGGTAGGTGGTGTTGTTATCCCTATCTCTGGAGAAGAAACTAATACACAGTGAGATTAAATAACTTGCCCAAGTTCCTACAGCCAGTACGTGGCTTAGCTAGGCTATGAATTTAGCCAGTCAGTCTCTAGAGCCAGTCTTTTGACCATTATGCTCTACCGCCTCATTACCACTAATGATGAAAATGTAGCTATAATGTGGGCTATATAGGGAAAGTCATAAAAAGGAGACTTAAAGTGCATGCACCTGTCTACACAAAAACTTGTACCTGAATATTCATAGCAGCATTATTAACAATATACACGTAAAATAGGGTTAAGAAAAGAAACTGGTCTGCAGCCTCTTTGTGATGCCAAGACAAAGTGGGAAAGAGTTAGGATCAGAATGTTGATGGCTCTCCATGTTTCGCCACATATAGCCACAGTCTTTACAAACACCAACAAAATTTTACAGACTGTTAATGGTAAATAGTCACAGTCTTTACTAACACCAGCAGAATTTTAAAGACTGTTAATGGTAAAATGAGTGCAGATTTTTAGGTCTAGACCCTATGAAATTAGGACATAATTTTGAACACACACAGTGAATTACTTGGGGTTGGCGTTATTTGAATTTCTAACTTTATGTAATTCTAGATACCAAACATTCTTCTTGTTAAGCAATACTCCTTTCCCTTTTATTCTGATTAGAATGCTGCCAGTTGGATCCCATAGCTTGGTGCCATGACTGATAACAGTGTGGGGGAAAGCCAATGATCTTGAAGCATTTAGCTTTAATAATGTACACATGTTACTGTACTCAGTGGGGACATGTCTTGGCTTTATGTAATTGCTGTAATCATTACTTTTTCAAGGAATAGCTGTAGAAATGACCCAGATATACCTTTTAAGAGTATGATTATAGCATTTACTTGTATGTTTGTTGTGTATTTGTGACAGGCCCAAGTTAGACACTCATGTTAGAACCTTTGACCCATCAGGAAGTTGATGTAGTGATTATTATGGAAAGCAATAAGGTAGAATATAGGTCTGGTCTTCCTTATAGGAGAAATGAGTAGTTTATTTGCTTTTGCCATCTCTTGTTTCTTGCAACACTTTTTGAACCAACTCAGCTGATAGTAGATTTTCATACTAGTATCTCTAGAATATTCAGAAAGCTGCTCACTGAATTTGAGTGTAGTACTCCATCTTTGCTTTATTTAATGTGGTTCCAAAAATTGTAAACCTTTTCAAATTAGGGATATTTTGATTTTTTAAAAAATATTTTTAGCTTACCTTTTAATAAATAATTATTATTGAAAGATACACTGTATTCAAAACAGTGGGCTGTGGATTTTTGCTGATGGACTTCTCTCTTCAGAGAGAGCAGACTTGCCCATGTCAGGCATAGACAGTAGGTCTCCCATGAACATATGCCATACATAGTATTGATGTTTTTCATTTGCTACTTTTGCTATTTTGAGATTTGTCACAATTTTGTGGATGTCACAAAGTAATGATAATTTTAATTACTATTGTCATGCTTTATTAGCCATTACTAAAACCTGCCTTACCAAGTCATGTCTTTTTCTTGATAGAGTATTAAATCTGGTTTCTATGTTCAGATTATACTTTAATGGAAACTATTCACCCAACTCTCAAGGTGGGTTTTTATTATATATTTCTCCTCAAATTGATTTTTTTTTTTTTGTCTTGCAGTGTAAAAGGAAAAAAGGCTTAAATAATGATAGTGAAGCCCAGAGGATATAGCATGGTCTATCTCTGAGTTATTTCTCCTGTTTTTCTTTCCTGCCTGCATTGAGAAACAAGGACACCCATTAAAAAATACCTTAATTATTAGTTGTGCTGATTCTAAAGTAAAGCACCAGAATCTAAAAATAATACAATGATACTATACCCAGATTCCATCTGTAACCTACTGTCTTGTTCCTGTTAATTTATTTTTTAATCTGTTTGTTCTTTCGGTACTTTTTCCATTTTTGTTTGAAGTTACAGAATTTTCACATTTGCCATTGGCTATAAAGTTCTGTCAGCTCTTTTATAACCTTTCACGATTTTTGCATTAAAAGGATTACTTTTGGACACCCACTAATTAGTTTGGGTGATTATTAGCTTTTTGCTTGTCTTACTGCATACGTCGTAACAGAACAAGAAATCATTTGTGCAAATGAAGTGTCTGATAGTTCATAAAATTGGAGTGAGCATCTCAAAAAGTGAATCAGTTATTAAAACATTAATTCACTTTATATTCATATTTTCATATATCAAACATAATTGATAAGAGGAAAAATGACCATAAATGGATACTTTTCAAACATGAAGGAAGAACATACAGTGATGTATGTCAATTATTTCTCAATAAAACTGGAAAAATATTTTAAAAATGAGGGAAGAACAAATCTTCCAATCTAAAAATACTCAACACATAATTTGTTTTTGTAAAAAGAGAAGTAGATACATTTCAGCAAGAAAGCACATATTTTAAACTTTTCATTCTAGATTTCATCTATCCTTAGTCCAATCCAATCACCTAAATGGTTTTTAATTTTGGAATTGTCTACCACATAATAGCTTGGAGAAAAACATTGGCAGAAAATGAAGCTAGTATACATTTTGCTAATAACTTACCTTTTTAAATGACTATGAATTATGTGTGTCTACTGGAAATCAAAATTAGAAAGGACATTTGGTTAACTTTGGGAACTAAATTTTCAATATTTTGAAACTTAACCTGTTTACTCTTAAATGTGATACTTTTCAAGTAGGACATTTTATAGACAGCAGCTCATATTTAATATGTAATTTAAAAACATTTTGTATCAAGTATATAAAAGATATAGAACATGGCATTTTAAAATGACTTAAAAATGCTTGAGATTTTTTTTTGAAGGCAGTGTATTTTTTAAAACAGTTTAACTTACTACTGACAGTTTGCATCAGTTTTTTTTACATTGTTATAACTTGTGCTTTAAGTAATCCTGAAGATTATGGGCAACTTTTCATATTTAGGGATAAAAACTTAGTTGTTGACATTGTCAGTTTTCTCTAATATTGGTAAGAATTTAGCCTCCTTAAGGAATGGAGTTTGTTTTCTGTTCACAGACCCATGATAAAAGGTACTAAATTGTGTTTCTGTTCACCCAAACAAAGCTATTGGATACTTTCCTCTGCAAGGGTCATATTGTAATTTTATTTGGATGGAGATTTGCTACTTTGCAAACTATTTGCCTGCTTAGTGTCCTTCTAGTGGTTGTAATACTATCTCTCATAATAAGAAAAACAAGAAGTCTGATGAGAGGAGGTAGAAAGTGCATTCAGAATGCATTGTTGAGATTACAAAACTTACCCTAAATTTAATTAGACAGGCAGTTAATTTTGATCATGTCCTCATGTCAGGAGTTACATAAGAAGAAAAGTGATGGAGATTGGTCATTTCCTCCAGTTCTTCTTCCCACTTTTTTTTTTTTTTTTTTTGGTGGGAGATGGAGGGAGAGAAAAAACCTCCCCTGGAAATAATTCCTTGACACCCACATGCTCTTTTTTTAGGGCAAAAGAAATAGGAGGTTTCTCTTCGGAACTTGTTGACACTTCACACAGTCACGTCAACATTTGACACGTGGGTTCCATGCGCATGGCAGCGCTATTTACAAACACCATCCAGGGATTCCAGAGCCTCTTATGTAACAGCTGAGAGTACAGGCTTTGTGTGTCCCTGGGCGCAGAGGAATCAAACAGTTTAATTCATAGTCAGAGAGCCCTTGTCTGGCTCTGATGGGGTCATGAATCAAGGATCAAGGTGTCTAGGTCAGGATCCACCCAATATGCAGTTTTCCTACCAAAGCCTCAAAGGCTGTGCCTTAATATAGAATTACTCTTTTTTTTTTCCTCCTGCAACAAACAGAACCAGTTATGACAAACTTTTTTTGTGATTTTTGCAAAATGTGGGCAAATTGTGCCTTGGTTTTGGTTGTAATTTACAGTGCCACTTGTGACTGAAGTGCACATGCCTGCCACCCAGTCTCACAAATGCTTTTTTTTTTTTTAAGTTTATTTTCTCATGTGTAAGCACCTTCAGATGCAAGAGAATTCATAAACTGACTTGCCCAACTAGATACTCTGACCACGGAATACTCAAGAAAACGATTGTTTGATCATCCTCCATATCCAGTCCCGCATTACCCATCCCCATCCCTTCTCAGCTCCCTTTTCAACGCCTCATCACCACACCTCCCTCAGCCCTTCTCCATTTTAAATTACATATCAAGACATGGTGTTTAAAAAACAAATTAGATTTCTATACTTAGGGAATTGTTCTTCCTTTTCCATATTGATTTTAAGAATTTTTCATATATATTTATCAATTTTTTAAAAAGTCTCAAGTTAATAAATTAAAGCACCAAGAATTTATGTCTACTCCTATGTATCTGATATATGTTTCCTGATGTTTTTTTTCATTGTAAATTGCAAATTGACTGGTTGGAATATTTAAAATATGAGTAAATTTTGAGTTCTTTTTGTATTGCATCTTAGGATCATTTTAGATGGATGTCATCATTGATTATCCAAAAATAGAAACCTTCTAGCCTAACGGAGAATTGAAATTAAATCAAAAAATGAACTTGTAGTTACTTTAAAAGTTGGGCTCTTTGAACTCTTCTTTCATAGAATATATTTTTTTCTAATTACACTATCTTTCTAAAAAGAGGAAAGATCAGAATCTTTGAAATGTGGTACTGTAAAAGGAAGGAATTTGCTTAACTTTTAAAAATAAAGGATTTTTTTTTTTTCTCCAAGAGATAAACGAAGTACCAAGTAATGTTTGGTATAAGAGAAGTTTAGATCTGGAATAATTTAGAGGTTATCTCTTCAAATCTATTATTTACATATGAGATTTAGAAATTTAAGTTTCAGATGTTTAACACCTGTATCTGCTCATTTTTAGAAGAAATTATCAAAAGAGTGACTCATTTAACCAACACAATGAAATCTGAGGATAGACATTTTTCATCTTTCCTTACTGAGTACAGGTTCCTTCTGGATTTGAAAAGATGTAACCTATAACCACCGAATACATTATAAGTTATTGTACTTTTCTTATACGTTGAATTAAGATGCGGTGAATTTAGATTATAGGCATTAAAAATTGTTTTATTTGCATGCTTTTCATTGTTTTGGCCTGAAGATGGTGTATTTATCTTAATTACCCTTGGCCCAAACAGTGAAAGTTTGTGTGAAATTACTTATGAATATACTTTCTTACTAAGAGCAGTACCATGTCTGAACACTCTTGAGCTTTCACAAGGGTGATCTTACCCTGTATTAGAACATTAATATTTTCCCCTCTTCTTATGCCTTTATTGGACAGTAAATTATATATGGTTATAAGCTGAAAGTGCTCAGAATTTGATAAAGACCGTAAATTAATGCATTTTTGCTAGGAAAGGGATTAAATATAACTTTATTTGACTGTATTTTTGTTTCACCTGAAGTGGCAAGCATTCAATAAACATTGATTTGTTCAAAAGATGGGCTTCCTTCATAAAGATGAGACTGACTGATAATTGTCTCTGTATTGTAAAATACCAAAATGGTAGGTTGAATGTGAAAGATATGTATCAAGATGCAATGTGGGGGTTTTAGGTTGTTTTCTCTTTCCAGCTACTATTGAGAGCATGTGTGTGTGCCCTCACTCAAAAAGTTTTGGACTTTTGATATATGAGTTAAGTCCTCATTGCTGGAAATGGTTAATTAAACAAACCATAATAAAACTCTCTGTCTATGAATATAAAATTTAAAAATACTGATGCCATGCATTTTTCCAAATATCATGAAGGTGTACAAAATCCCCAGGGTCTTTTATGTAAACTGTTTTTATATGGTCCCTTTAGAAGACTGCTGAGTCGCATAGGGCTCACACATAAAAACAAACAGCTGGCTTGGTGATGTTAAGATTGGCGCCAGGGTGTTCCCTCTTGCGTAGGAGCCCTAGGTCATCCTGACGCCTTCCCATGTGGTCAAGCACACATGGCTTTAATGTTTACACACACAGTTCCAGAATTCTGAATGCCAGTGATGTAACAGTGGGGGAAGGGGTGGTCTGTATCTTACAAACTGTTTGATGACCTAGGTCATGAATACTGATAGAGAATAAGAAAGCCCTGATTGTAGTAAAACTTGCCTGGAGGGGAAATAGAGTAGATGCTTAAAGCAGGCTTTGCCTCCAGCCCCCAAATTGTTTATTTTAAACTATCATTACCACCCAAAGGGAGTTTTCTACTTTGAACTTAAAATAGTAGCTTTTAACTCGGACAAATGAGTAAGTGCTTTAGTAACTAAGGACTGGAGGTGACAAAGCTCTTAAGAGTGTCACTCTCTTTGGTAACCAAGCTGATTCAGACTCTTTTGGAAGCTTTTATGGCAACTCAACCAGCTCTAATACTATTACTACATACCTGCATGGGAACAGACAATTGGAGCTAGAGCTGCCATTTTCTCTGGTTTTAAAATTGTTTCTCACCCATTATTTCTGTTTTATTTGTGAAAATATGCCAATCCTACCACATATAAAAATGCTTTTCAAAATCACTGAATATGTTTATATAGAATGACTTTGTTTAAGAGCTTTATATCTACAACAATACAGGGGAAAACCCCCTTCTTATCTGGTAGAATCATGATAAAGGGGGCGAAATGTGAGCGGTAATTTTGGAAAATATGTAATAATGGTAAGGTGGTGGTATCCATACAACTAAATACCAAGCTAGCGTATTTAAACATGGAAAAGTGCCTAAGAGGGTGAGGGGAAAACATGTTATAAATAAGGAGAATATAGAGTTTTCAGTGAATAAGTGCTCTATTACAAACTATGAACATTTATAAGATTTGTTTCAAACTCTTTCCTACTTGTAACAAATTATCCAGGACTTTTTAAAATCCATCTCTCTTTGAACTTTTAACAGATTTTTCTGGACTGTGGGTTAGAGATTCTGTGTGCATGTCTGTGTGTTTTTGAATATGTTATTATATTTTAGATCTAGCTATGTAAGCTAGAGACATCTCCAGCTACTTGTAAGATATTGCCACCTGGATTTCCACCACCTTTGCTTCCACATTTCAATAAAGCATTTGTCAGATTTGCAAAAATGTAGTTCATTTTCAAACAGAATCATAGACTCTTATTGGCAAAAAACAAAAACTTTAGAGACTCTTTGTTGCATTAACAAATAAGAAAAAAATGGAGGCATGGGAAGGTAAAGTCAGTTGCCTCAAATTGAGTAACAGGATATTTATCATTCTAATAATAGCCAGTATTGACTAATTATTCACATTGTGTCTAGCACCATACTAGGCATTTCTAGAGATTATCTTATTCAATTCTCAAATCACCTCTAATTTTTTAAATATTTATTTATTTTGGCTGCGGCGGGTCCCAGTTGCGGCACGCGAGATCTTCAGTTGCGGAACGCAGACTTCTTGGTTGTGGCATTTGAACTCTTAGTTGCGGCATGCATGCGGGATCTAGTTCCCCGACCAGGGATTGAACCCAGGCTCCCTGCATTGGGAGCTCAGAATCTGACCCCCTGGACCACCAGGGAAATCGCCCCATCACCTCTATGTTTGTTGGCGCTGTTATTATCCCCATTTTACTAAGGAAGAAACCAGGACATAGGATTAAATAATTTCCCTATACATTTTGAATTCGTTTTTTAAATGTGTCCTTAGCTACACTGTTCTTTTTTTTAATATTTATTTATTTTTGGCTGATTCTGGTCTTAGTTGTGGCATGTGGGATCTTTCGTTGCAGCGTGGGCTCTCTGGTTGTGGCTTGTGGGCTCTCTAGTTGTGGTGCTTGGGTTTAGTAGTTGTGGTGCAGGCATAGTTGCCCTGCAGCATGTGGGATCTTAGTTCCCTCCAGGATCGAACTGGCATCCCCTGCATTGGAAGGCAGATTGTTAACCACTTGACCACCAGGGAAGTCCCTATACATTTTGAATTATCTTTAACATCTCCCCATTTGCAAATTTATCACTAAACCCTATAGAATAGTTTACTATGGCCATTTGTCTTGCCCCTTTCCATTTTTGTTTCCCTCACCCTATTTTTTTTTTTTCACTCTGTTCCCTTGTGACTAATTTCTTCCTCCTTGGTGTTCTTGCCTGTATGAGCTTTCTCTCCCACCCTCTTCCAGCTTTTTCTGCTTTTCCCATATTGTTTTCCCTGGAATCTACATTGCCTCATTATTTCTAATGACTCAATCAACTCTAAACAGCTGGATGCCATCAAACAATCTGGTTTTTGGAGTTAGGAAGATCTAGTTTTGAATCCTGACTTGCCTTCTTATAAACTGTGTATGTTCTTGCTCAAAACAGCAGCTTTAGCCTCTCTGAATCAGCTTCCCAATCTGTAAAATGGGAAAAGCAAAAATTCTTATCTCACAATATATATCACAATGATTTTTCAAATTTCTTAATTATACCACTTAGTGAATGAAATATACATTCTTCTTAAAGTCATTCTTCTCTATGCTGTCTGACTATTCTATTCTGATTTAGTTTCTGTTCATTGTTCTCCTGGTTAGGTCCTCTATTGCCTTAGTCCCATGTCTTTCTTGGTATTTGATTCTTTTTTTTTTCTTTTCTTTTCACTGATGTACATCCCCCAATTTTTTTCCCCAGAAATGGTGTGTAGGAGGAAAACTGAGTCCTTGCATGTCCAAAATGCCTTGAATTTTTCCTCAGAGTTAATTGATAAAATAAAGATAGGATTCCAGGTTCAAAGTAATTTTTCCTCAGAACTTGGGAGACATTGGTGCATTGCTGTCTTTCATCCATTGTTGGTTATAAGATATCTGAAATAAATGTGATTCTTCTTTCTTAGATAACTTTTTAAAAAATTTAAGTGCTTATTTTGATCTTTATCTTTTCAGCTCTGAAATCCCACCAGAAAAGTAAAGGGTCACAGGAATATCTAAATCCTAATATATCTAGGAATTACTCCTTTAAAATTTATCCTTCTCAGCACTAAATGATCCTGTACAATCTGGGAAAAATCTCCCTTTGTTTAGCTTTAGGAACTTTTCTTCTATTATACCTCTGATTATTTCTTCCCCTCTCTTTCTTTCTTCTCTATCTTTATGGAACTCACACAAATTGTACATTGGACCTCCTCAATTTATTTTTCTTGTTTATTGTATTTCTTTTCATATTTTCTACCTGTTTTCTCTGTATATTTTATTTTCCCAACTCTTTTGATTTTTTTTAATGTTAATTGAATTTTAATTTACAAAAGGTCTTATACCCTCTGATTGATTCTTTTTAATGGCAGTCTCTTTGTGGCTCAAATTCTATGGAATGAGTTAAATTTTGTACAAAAATTACAGAAATAAAGAATTACATTCTATTATATCTCTATGAAACAGTGCAACCAACTTTAAAAAATGTATGTGTATACACTATATATTATATGTACGTAGATAATATATACATATATTTATAGTTTTACTGGTACTTTATTTATACTCCTTTTAAAAATAATAGTAGTGCTAGAGTCCATTACTAATTTTCAAAACTTGGTGTGTGTAGTTTCGTAGTAAGCCTTCAGTATCCCCCTCATGCTTCAGTATTATAATCCCCAGGCATAGTGAGTGATTGTGCTTATTATTCCTAGCAGTAGAGATTCATCCAGTGCAGATCTAAGGTGTGACTGAATAATTTCTGGGCCCTTGAAGATACTTTGCTCATCTTCATATCTTTTCCCTATTTTGCTGCTCAGTAACAGGTAAGTAAGAAAAGGAGGTGAAACAAATTTCACTATTTTGCACTGTTTAGTAATCTTTTAAAATAAGTGCAATATCCATAAGGGCATCATCTTTTCCTAAAAGCCCCACTTCCCTAACTTTAGCGAAAGAAGAGACAGGTAAAAATATTCAATCCCTCAACAAAGTCTGTTGACTCTAGCTTTGATATATATCCAGAATCTGACCATTTCCCATCATTTCACCATCTCCACACTCTTCCAAGCCACTGTCATGTCTAACTTTGAACATTGCAGTGTCATCCTAATGGGTCTCCCTGCTTCTGCCTTTGCCCCTCTCTTCCTTACCTCACCGAGGTCTTTTACCCAAACCCAGAAATTCAAGTGATCATTTAAAAATTAAGTCATTTAAAAATTAAGTCAGATCATGCCTCTCTGCTTAAAGCCATCGATGAATCCCCATTTAACTCAATAATAAAAGGTAAAGTTCTTTTTGTGGCCTACAAGGTCTCAGGCCAATGTCTACATTTCTGATTCTATTTCTTGCCAGTTCTCTTCCCTCACTCCAATCTCCATGGTTTTCTTGCTGTCCAGACAACAAGATGAGCGTCCTCTTTCCTCCAGGTTTTTGCACTTGCTGTTTTCTCTTCCGGGAAAAGCCTTTGTTTAGATATCCAATGTGTTGCTTCTTCCCTTCCTTCTAATCTCTCTTTGAGTGTTAGTTTTTCAGAAATAAATCCATAGCCATTTAACAGGACTGCCATACTTTACCTTGCCTCATTTTCTTTGATTAGGTTTATCATCACTTACTAGAGTATTTGTTGCTGCTTTTTTAAAAAAAAAACAATTTGTGGGAATTCCCTGGTGGTCCAGTGGTTAGTACTCCGAGCTTCCACTGCAGGGGGCACAGGTTCCATCCCTGGTCCAGGAACTAAGGTCCCACATACTGTGAGGCATGCCCCCCCCCCAAAAAAAATATTTTCTGTTCACTCCAGTAGACGTGAGTTCTGAGAACAAAGGCATTGTTTGGGTCACATATAACCTCAGCACCTAGAACAGTGGCTGGCACATAGTAGGCATTGAATAAATATTTGGTGAATGTATGAGTGAATGAAATGGTGAAAAAAAAGGGGGGGCCATGATATAATTTTATTTTTTACTACTTTTCCCTTTAAGGCTACCAGTGTTGTGTTTTTCTCCCCATCAGAAATTAAAGATAGATAAAAGTATATATTTAGCACACACAGGTGAAACTAGGCTTTTGGATCCACACAGCATAGCTGAGACAATCTCCCAGGAGTTTCTAGGACCAAGGAAACATTTGGAGCTAAAATATCATGCATATCAGCAACTGTACTCTTTTCTGATGTTATTATAATTGGATAGTATTTAAGTTACATTAGGTGTTTAAAAGGCTACTTTAAATTATAAACATGATTTGAAAAGCTACCTTAAGTTTTAAACAACTAATTTATAAATAGATTTTTGGAGCTCAAACCTCCTAAAAGATGAGCAATGCTTATGTTCTTCTTTCTGCTTCCTTTCTCTCAGTTGTGTGGTTACCAACTTCCTTCTAGCTAGGAGAAATGGCACGGTTTTCAATATCTCTTAACTTCTACTGTCATGATGAGATAATATCCTTCAGAATATTACTTCTGAGTTCAAGTGTCCTTGACATTTATTTCATAGTGGAAAATAGCTATAGATCGATGATTCTCCAACTCAAGTTTTCCAAAGGTTTCGAAATACCTTCTTTTTTCATTAAAGGGGGTGGGAAACTTATGTAAATCCATAGTGTTTTGAGTGCATTTTTCTTTCATTATTGTTTTTATTACTAAAGGCTCAAAATCCAGTAGAATTTGAGTGTGATTTGTAAGTTTCATGGTGGGAGTTCTATTTCTGTTTTGTTTAAAGGGTTACTGCCATTGTCTAGCACAGTACCTGGAACACTGTAAGCCCACAATAGCTATTTGTTGAATGTAGACCAATACTTGTAGAGAATTCTAATTCCAAAGATTTAGTAGCATAAAATCCCATAATGATTAATATTCTACTTGATGCTAGTGAAATGAGATACAAATTGATAGAGTAGTTCTTTCCTTACTTTTCTTCCAAATAGAGAACTTTCTGAAATCAGAGAAGAGTTGATTTAAGACTTAATATCTTTTTTTGACATAATGATATGTGACCATATAGCCAGGTAACAGAAACCAGTAATCCCTCACAGTGTAACTTACTGAGGCATGTTCTGAAATCCTTAAATTCTATACTGGTGCCACAAGGTACAACTCTTGAGCTACAGCTGTTTCTTGATAAAGGATGCTAGTCCTTGCTGCCAATGTTACATTTGCCCATTTACAATGACCTACAGAAGTAGGTTAGCTGCTTTCTTCTGGATTGCATTATTCATTTTCATATGCATATCTTTACCTGTTTTGGAAGTCTGTTTTCTAATCTTCTTCCAAGGCTTATCATCTTCTTCATATGTTCATAGCATGCGTTTCTCAGACAGGCCAAACAGGATTAGTACATATTTGGTATTGCAGAAATGCATTATTGACTTTAAATGAGTTCTTCAGCTTTTCCTGTGATGCTGGGCAGCAAGTTTATTACTGTTTCCTTATCTGTAACATGAAAACCTTGGACAAGCTAACATTTTCTGAAATTTCACTGAACTTTGTGTGTGTGTGTGACTACTTGCAGCGTATCACAGATATTAAAGATTTGTTTCATTGCATTTTGTAAGCGACCTTGTTATTTCCTTTCAAGGAAAAAACAATAGTATTGCATTCAGATGCCTGTATGTTTATGAGAAACATTTCAGAACTCTGAAGGTTGAATTCAGGGTTTCTTACAGATTGTTATTCTACTTGCTGAAATGTTTATCATAAAGTGAAACAGCAGAGAGCAAAGTTACTTTGGTCTTAATTCCATAAACCAAACTTTAAATATTCCTTGAGGGAATAGATGTTGTAAAAAAAAATTCTGCTTTTCAGACCTCTTAAGAATGTAGATTTTGTTCTTAAGATGAAGTTCACATCAATACACCAATACAAAGGATAAAAAGTTTACCTATCTTTAATCCCTGAAGGAAAATGTTCATAAAATTGCTATTTACTGTGTACAATTTACTAAAGTGATAAGTTCCTGGATTACATTTTTAAGATATCAAGCTTATTGAAAAACTTGAGATAGCAGTGAGGCATTTTAGTAAGTAAATAAAATAAAGTCTAGTTTTGAAAATGACAGATTGGCTGCAAGAATGCAAAGTTGATGAGTCTAGGAAATTCAAAGAAATTTGCTAATTTATTTTCTCTACTTAGTGAATACAAAAGTCCATTTATTGAGATATTAATTACATGGTAAATTAAAACATCTTTGAAATCAGGCTCATATCCTTAGGAGAACTCTTAACACACTGATGTATGGACAGGATATAATTTAACAGCGAGCGGGGCTGCTCTTTGTTGCAGTCCGCGGGCTTCTCATTGTGGTGCCTTCTCTTGTTGCAGAGCACGGGCTCTAGGCGCATGGGCTTCAGTAGTTGTGGCACACAGGCTTAGTTGCTCTCTGGCATGTGGGATCTTCCCGGACCAGGGCTCGAACCCATGTCCCCTGCATTGGCAGGTGGACTCCTAACCACTGTGCCACAGGGAAGTCCTAGATGGAAATTTTTAGAAAGAAAAATAAATGCTACAGGTAAAAAACACTAACAGAAATGAAGAGTACCTTTGAGAGACTCCTGAGTAGGCTATATATGACTGAAGAAAGAATCTCAGAACTTGAGAATATGACAATTGAAAGTTCCAAAATGGAAAAGTAAAGGGAAGAAAACACAGGAGAATAAAACAAAAAACCAAAACAACAACAAAAATACAGAATATCCGAGAACTGTGGAACAATTATAAATGATGTAATGTAGGCAAAATGGAAATACTAGGAGGAAGAGAGAGAGAGAAACAAAAGCAGTATTTGAAGCAGCAGTGACTGAGAATTTCCCCAAGTTACTGTCAGACACCAAACCTCATATCCAGGAAGTTGAGAGACACCAAGCAGGATAAATGCCAAAAAACAAACAAAACAAAAACAAAAAACTACTCATAGACATATCATATTCAAACTTCAGAAAATCAAAGAAAAAGAAAAACTCTTGAAAGAAACCAGAAGAAAAAAATATGTTTCCTGTTGAGAAGCAAAGATAAAAATTACATGCAACTTCTCCTGAGACACCATGCAAGCGAGAATAAAGTGGAGAGAGATATTTTAAATATTGAGAGAAAAAACCCACCAACCTAGAATTCTGTACCCTGTGAAATTATCCTGCAAAAGTGAAGGAGAAATAAAGCCTTTCTCAGACGAACAAAAATTGAAGGAATTTGTTGCAAGTAGTCTTCCATATAAGAAATGCTAAAAGAAGTTCTTCACAGGGAAGGAAAATGACATAGATAAGAAACCAGGATCTACATAAAGAAAGGAAGAGCATTGGAGAATAAATAATTGAAGATAAATAAAAGCTTTTATTTTTATTATTCTTAGTTGGTCTAACATATAACAGTTTGTAAAAAAATAACAAGATTTTATATATATATATATATATATACGTATATATGGATATACATAATATGTGCATATATATAATGTATATATGTTGTAATTACATATGTAAGTATATAATGTATAGTCTCATGTATAAGTGAAATAAGTGACAGCAATGATACAGGGACAGGAGAGTGAAATTAGGAATATTTTATTATAAGGTACTTGCATTACCCATGAAGCAGTATAGTTTTATTTGAAAGTGAAATTTATTGAATTAGTTGTATATTGCAAACTCTAGGGCAACCACTAAAAAATGTTTAAAAAGAAGTATAACTCACATGTTAAGAAAGGAGAGAAAAAGGAAACATAAAAAGCTCAATGAAAACCACAAAAGAAAGAAAAAGTGTGGAAGACAAAAATAGGAAGAAAAAGCAAAGTCTACAATTAGAAAACGATAATAAATATGGCCGATATCAATTCACCTATATCAATAATCACCTTAAATACCAATGGTCTAAATTCACCAATTAAAAAACAGAGATCATCAGAGTGGATCAAAAAACAAGATCCAACTCTATATTGTCTACAAGATACCCACTTTAAATATATATAAAGACTCATAGTGATTAAAAGTAAAGGGATAGAAAAAGATTTGTCATTCTAACACTAATCAAAAGAAAAGCTGGAGGGACTTCCCTAGTTGTCCAGTGGTTAAGAGTCCACCTTCCAATGGAGGGGACGTGGGTTTGATCCCTGGTTGGTGAACTAAGATCCCACATGCTGCGGGGTGACTATGCCCACACGCCACAACTACTGAGCCCACATGCCTCAACTGGAGAGCCCACGTGCCGCAAACTACAGAGTCCACGCACCCTGGGGCCCATGCGCCACAACTAGAGAGAGGTTGCGCACTGCAGTGAAGAGCCCACGCACTGCAACGAAGAGCTCACACACCGCAACAAAAGATCCTGCCTGCTGGAACAAAGATCCCACGTGCTGCAACAAAGATCCCACGTGCCGCAACTAAGACCTGATGCAGCCAAAAATAAAAAAAAAGAAATAAAAAAATAAAATATACTTGTTAAAAAAAGAAAAAGAAAAGTTCGAGTAACTATAATAATTTCAAACAGAGCTGACTGCAGAGCAAAGAAATCTATCAGACTTAAAAAGGGCATTGCATAATGGTAAAGAGGTCAACACTCCAAGAGAATATATAATCTTTAATGTGCATGCATCTAACAACGGTGTCAAAATAAGTGAGGCAAAGACTAGTAGAACTGCAAAAAGTAAAGATGAATCTCCTATTATAGTTGGAGAATTTCACAGTCCTCTATCAAAAATGGACAGCTCCAGCAGGCAGAAAATCAGTAAGAACATAGTTGAACTCAACAGCATCATCTGTCAACTGGATATAATTGACATCTATAGACTATTTCATCCCACAATAGCAGATTACATGTTCTTTTCAAGCTCTCATGGAACATTCACCAAGATAGACCATATTCTGGACCATAAAAAATACCTTAGCAAGTTTAAAATAGTAGAAATCATATAATATCTGCTCTCCGAACACAAGGGAGTTAAACTAGAAATCAATAACAGAAAGACCATTGAAAAATCCCCCAAACACTTGGAGATTTAACATACTTCTAAATGACACATAGGTCAAAGAAGGAATCCCAAGGGAAATATAAAAATATTTTGAAGTAAATGAAAATACAACTTATAAAAATGTGTGGAAAATCAGTGAATACAATGCTTAGAGGGAACTTTATAGCATTGAATACATAAATTGGAAATGAAAAATCTAAAATCAATAAGCTAAGCTTTCATCTCAGGAAACTAGGCAGTGAAGAGCAAATTAAATCCAAAGTAAGCAGAAGAAAATAAATACAAATTAGAGGAGAAATCAATGAAACTGAAAACAGGAAATCAAGAGAGGAGACAGCACTACAGATGTCATGGACATTAAAAAGATAACAAGAGAATACTGTAAACAATTCTGTGCCCACAAATTTGGTAACCTAGATGAAAACAACCAATTCCTTGAAAGACACAATCTACCAAAATTCACAAAAGAAGTATTAAATAATCGGAATAGGCCTAATTCATTAAATAAATTAAATCAATAATTAATAATTTTCCAAAACAGAAAACACCAGGCCTTTCTTATGGGTTCACTGATGAATTCTACCAAACATTTAAGGAGGAAATTATATCAATTCTCTATAATCTCTGTCAGAGAACAGAAGCAGAGAGAATACTTTCCAACTCATTCTTTGAGGTCAGCATTACTCTAGTACCAAAACTAGACAAAGATATAACAAGAAATGAAAACCATAGACCAAGATCTCTCATGAATATTGATCCAGAAATCCTCAACAAAATATTAGCAAATCATATCCCACAATGTCTAAAAAGAATTATCACAACCAAATGGGATTTATGCCAGGTATGCAAGGCTGGTTCAGCATTCAAAAATCAATTAATGTAATTGACCACATTAACAGGCTAAAGAAGAAACACCACATCATCATATCAATAGATGCAGAAAAGCATTTGACAACATCCAACATCCATTTGTGATAAAAATTTAGCAAAATAGGAATGGAGGGGAACTTATTCAACTTACTAGAGAACATGTAAAAAAAACCTTACAGCTAATATCAACATGTAATGGTGAGAGACACAAAGTTTTCTCACTCAGATCAGGGATAAGGCAAGGATGTCATCTCTACTGCTTTACAACATAGTACTGGAAGTTCTAGCTAATGCAATAAATCAGGGAAAGGAAATGAAAGGTATCCTGATTGAAAAGGAAGAAATAAAACTTTGTTCTCAGAAAGCATTGAAATTCCATGATCTTCTTCAGAAAATCTGAAATAATTGACCAAAAAAAAAAAAAAAAAAAACTCCTGCAACTCATAAGCAGTTGTAGCAAGGTTGCAGGGTACAAGGTTAATGTACAAAGGTCAATCACTTTCTGAAGTATGTGAGGGAGATTAAGAGGTACAAACTTCAGTTGCAAAATGAATCATGGGTATGAAGTGTACAGTGTGGGGAATATAGTCATTGTATGGTGATATATTGTAACTAGACTTATTGTGGTGATCAGTTTGAAAGGCACAGAAATATCAAATCACTGTGTTATGGAATAGGAACTAACGTAGTGTTGTAGGTCAGTTATACTTCAAAAACAAACAAACAACTCACAGAAAAAAATCAGATTTGTGGTTACCAGTGGTGGGAGATGGGGGGAGGGAAGTTGGATGAAGCAGTCAAAAGGTACAAACTTCCAGTTATAAAATAAATAAGTACTAGGGATGTAGTGTACAATGTGGTAAATGTAATTAACACTGCCATATGATATATATGAAAGTTGTTAGGAGAGCAAATCCTAAGGATTCTCATCACAGGAAAAAAATTTTTAAATTGAAATGTAGTTGATTTGCAATAATGTGTTAGTTTCAGGTATATAGCTAAGTGATTCATCTATCTATCTATCTATCTCTCTATATATTTTTAACATTCTTTCTTTTTTTATATTTATTTTATTTATTTATTTTTGACTGTATTGGGTCTTCGTTGCTGCGCATGGGCTTTCTCTAGTTGTGAACAGGCACTACTCTTCGTTGCGGTGAGTGGGGGCTACTCTTCGTTGCAGTGTGTGGGCTTCTTGTTGCAGTGGCTTCTCTATTCACGGAGCATGGGCTCTAGGCACACAGGCTTCAGTAGTTGTGGCACGCGGGCTCAGTAGTTGTGGCTCACGGGCTCTAGAGCACAGGCTCAGTAGTTGTGGTGCACAGGCTTAGTTGCTCTGTGACATGTGGGATCTTCCCGGACCAGGGCTAGAACCTGCGTCCCCTGCATTGGCAGGCAGATTCCCAACCACCGCACCACCAGGAAAGCCATATATATATATATATATATATATATATATATATTTATATGTTTATATATTTATATATTTATATATTTATTTATTTTTTATTTTAGATTATTTTACATTGTAGGTTATTATAAGATATTGAGTATTGTTCCCTGTGCTATACAGCAAATCCTTGCTGCTTATCTATTTTATGTATAGTAGTTTGTATCTGTTAATCCCATACTACTAATTTATTCCTCTCTTTCTTTCCCCTTAATGGCAGAGTAATATTCCATTATGTGTGGAATACACACACACACACTCACACACACACACACACACACACACACACACACCACATCTTCTTAAACCAAACGTCTGTTGATGGGCACTTGGGTAGTTTCTATGTCTTGGCTGTTGTAAATAGTACTGCTATGAACATTGGGGTGCATGTATCTTCGAATTTGAGTTTTCATGTTTTCAGGATATATGCTCAAGAGTGGGGTTGCCAGGGCTTCCCTGGTGGGCGCAGTGGTTGAGAGTCCGCCTGCCGATGCAGGGGACACGGGTTCGTGCCCCGGTATGGGAAGATCCCACATGCCGCGGAGCGGCTGGGCCCGTGAGCCATGGCCGCTGAGCCTGCGCATCCGGAGCCTGTGCTCCGCAATGGGAGAGAAAAAGAGTGGGGTTGCTGGATCATATGGTAGCTCTATTTTTAGTTTTGTAAGGAAACTCAATACTGTTTTCCATAGTGGCTGCACCAATTTACATTCCTACAAGAGTGTAGGAGGGTCCCCTTTTCCCCACACTCACACCAGCATTTATTATTTGTAGACTTTTTCTATTTTTGTAGACTTTTAGATGATAGCCATTTTGACCAGTGTGAGGTGATACCTCATTGTGGTTTTGATTTGCATTTCTCTAATAATTAGTAATGTTGAGTAATGCTAATTATTTTTTCTATTTCTTTAATTTTGTATCTATATAAGATGATTGATGTTCACTAAATTTATTGTGATTACCACTTCATGATGTATGTAAATCAAATCATGCTGTACACCTTACCTTACACAGTACTGTATGTCAGTTATATCTCAATAAAAGTGGTAGAAAAAAAGTCAGTCACTTTCCTATATAACAGCAATTAACAAGTGGAATCTGAAATTGAAAACATCACCATTTACATTAGTACCCCTCAAAATGAGATACTTGGGTATAAATCTAATAAAATACATACAGTATACAAAAAAAGTTTACAAACGATGTAAGTATTTAAAAGATACATGAGGAAAACTATAAAACTCTGATGAAGGACATCAAAATATAACTTAAGTAAATGGAGAGATAGCTCATGTTCATGGATAGGAGGACTCAGTATTGTCAAGTCAGTTCTTCCCAATTCGATCTATAGATCCAACACAAAGTCAAAATCTGAGCAAGTGATTTTGTGAATATCAACAAATGGATTCTAAAATTTATATGGAGAGACAGAAGACCCAATATTCAAACACAATATTTGAAGAACAGAGTTGGAGGATTGACACACCTGACTTCAAATCTTACTGTAAAGCTACAACAATGTGGGATTGTTGAAAGGTTAGATCAATAGAACAGAATAGAGAGCCCAGAAATAGACCCATACAAATATAGTCAATTGACAAAGGCTAAAGGCAATACAATGGAGCAAAGACAATCTTTTCAACAAATGGTGCTGAAACAACTGGACATCTATATGCAACAAAACAGATCTAGACATAGACCCTACACTCTTTACAAAAATTAACTGAAAATGGATCATAGACCTAAATGTAAAATGCAAAACTGTAAAACTCCTGGAAGATAACATAGAAGAAAACCTAGGTGACATTGGGTATGGTGGTGACTATTTTATTTATTTATTTATTTATTTATTTATGATGACTCTGTAGATGTAATACCAGAGACATGATTCATGAAAGAAATAATTTTTAAGCTGTACTTCATTAAAATTAAAAATTCCTGAGAATTCCCTGACAGTCTGGTGGTTAGGACTCTGCGATTTCACTGCCGAAGGCCTGGGTTCGATCCCTGGTTGGGGAGCTAAGATTCCACAAGCTGAGCAGCATGACCAAAAAAAAAAGAAAAATTAAAAACTCCTGTTCTGCTAAAGGCTATGTCAAGAGAATGAGAATACAAGCCACAGACTGGGAGAAAATATTTGCAAAGGACACATTTGATAAAGGACTATTATCCAAAAACTCTTCAAACTGTTAAAACAATAAAAGAAATGAACAACCTGTTTAAAAATTGGGCAAAAGGCCTGAACTGACACATCATCAAAGAAGATACACAGAGGGTGAGTAGCATATGAAAAGATGTTCAAAATGATATGTCATTAGGGAATTGCCAATTAATTAATGAGATTACCCTACACACCTATTAGAATGGCCAAAATCTCGAATGCTGACAACATCAAATGCTGGTGAGGTTGTGGAGCAAAAGAAATTCTTCATTCATTGATGGTGGAATGCAAAAAGGTACAGCCACTTTGGAAGATAGTTTGGCAGTTACAAAACTAAATGTACTCTTACCATACAATCCAGTGATTGCACTCTTGGTATTTACCCAAAGGAGTTGAAAACTTATGTCCACACAAAAACCTGCACACAATGTTTATAGTAGCTTTCTTCATAATTGCCAAAACTTGGTAGCAACCAAGATGCCCTTCAGTAGGTAAATGGGTAAATATACTGTAGCATGCAATGGAATATTAATTTAACACTAAAAAGAAATAAGGTATCAAGCCATGAAAAGATATAAAGGAACCTTAAATGCCTATTGCTAAGAGAAATAATCTATCCTGTAAGGGTCCGTACTCTTTGATTCCAATTGTATGACATTCTGGAAAAGGTGAAACTATGCAGACAGTAAAAAGATTAGTTTTTCCAGGGATTAGGGGATAGGAAGGATGAATAGGCAGAATACAGAGGGTTTGGTTTTTAGGGTAGTGAAACTATTCTCTAATATACTACAATGGTGGATACATGTCATTGTAGTACATCTGCCAAAACTCATAGAATGTACAACATCAAGAGTGAACGCTAATGTCAGCTGTGGACTTGGTGATAATGATGTGTCAGTCAGTATAGGTTCATCAGCTGTAACAAATGCACCACCCGAGAAAGGGATGTTCATAGTGGGAGAAGTTATACATGTGTGTGGACAGAAGTATATGACAACGCACTGTTCTTTCTGCTAAATTTTAGAGTGAGCCAAAATCTGCTCTAAAAAAAAAAAAGTTTTAATTTTAAAAATGAAAAGCAGCCTAAAAAAAAAAAACAAACCTTAAATTTATAAAAAGAAAATAAACTAGGCAGTAAAAATATTTTTTGTTTTTCTTACGGGTACCTACAGTGTTTCTATTCAAGTCCTCTATTGACACTGGGTTTTCCAACCTGAGGTTGAGAAAATAACCTAATCTCCTTCTTAATTGAATCACAACCTTATTTGCAGTGAACAGGTAGCACCAGTCCTTCATAAAAAAGGTGAGGGAGGGGATAGTAGTTGTTCAGAAGGCGATCAGTGGGCGAGATTCATTTGCCTTCATTCAGTGCCCATGATAGATCAAAGGCTACAAGCCAAATTCAGGTACCTACAGACTCCATGCCTTTTCTGTGAGTACTGAAGATGAAAAAGCCTTGTTTGGTTTTATGTGAGGATTTCCCCCCTCATCACTCCTCAGAAAATGAAGGATATCTATCCTCTCATTTAGGAAATGAGTGCTTATAATAGAAAGTTATTTTTAGTCAGCTGTTACAGTTAGGTGATTTATGTCACCTCTGACCTGCTTTCTGATAACGCATGACTTCATTCATGGCTCTGGAGATGACCTGTGTACACTGACCTGGCATAAACCTGGAGTGTTAAGTCATTTTAGTGACAGTTGTTGGAGAGAGGATTGACCTCCCACTATAAGTCTGTCTGCAGTGAGGTTCTGTAAAGCAGCTGCATTCCTAGTGAGGCCTGGTTAAGTTTATCCCACTATTAGTTTCTTCAGTATTACTCATCTTTCTCAAAAGGAAAGAGGTTTTTCTAGCATGTAGAGTATCTGGCTTGTAATGGCTACTGAGCTGAAATAATATGCATATACTAATGGTGCTCATTTGTTTGTTTCCCTTCTCTTCGTTTACTGACTCATTCTTGGAGGTTGGAGTAGTTATGCCTTTCTGGTCAGCTGACAATTGAGCTTTCTTAGAAATGACACTTTCACGTCTCCAAGTATAAGAAGTTAATGCTCCAGTTTTCATTTAGCTTTTCATCCACTCAGAGTCAATGAAGAATCAAGACATTCAGTGTTGATTTCCATGGCCTATGAAGCTGAGTCAACTTGGCACCAAGGGCTTTTCTCAAACATTCTTCTCTAAAGGCAGGGTCAGTGGCTCCTTTTTTTCCAAACTCCACTTTGCTCAATGATGATTTTAAAATGGTGATAATGGTGATTTTATAAACTCTCAATTTAGTCACAATTAATATGCTTTTAGAGGAGTTTTTTTCCTTGGGAGTTTTTTTGATGATTTTTACTTTGTCATATGATTAAAAATGTATGACCAAACATTATAGCAAAATAATGCTTACCTGCTTGCAATCTTCTGTTTTAGAAGAACTGGTAGTTGACAACTGACTCCTTTTTTATTTTGGTTTCTGCAACACAGGGGTTGCTTGGTAACTTTAATCCCTTCAACAAGAGGACAGTCAACAACAACAATAAATTCCTGCTCTCTTTAGATTTGTATATTCCATCTAGAAGATCTAGCAAATAAAAAATGATTTAAAACATTTTTTTTTTTAAATATGCAGTTCTATGTAGACTAGACCACCTTTTACATCTCTGGAATATGGCATCAAATATTTTTTAATAATGCAGCCATTTCTTCAACATTATGATATGCTTGTTCTTAAGAAATTAACTTATAAGCAGCAATAGGTGTTTGCTATCTCCAGGAAATATTTGAAAATCCAGTTTAATTTGAAAATGATAATTTTATGAAAATATTGTATCAAAATTTTGTTATTAAAATATCTATTTGGCTTTCTCATTTATTTATATGACTCTCCAGTCTTAAGTGTGATTGGATATACAGCTGTTTATACTAAATGTTTTATTTATTTAGGGGAGAAATGTATTTACATTCTGTCATTGTGGTCATTACTTGAAAGTTTAACCTCATACTTTAATTTTTAAATAACTTCAGTGTCACAAAAATACTTCATATAATTTTCACATAAAGTTTTGAAAATTAAAAAAAGACCCTTCCATCTTTCATTTTTCATTTCTTCCATCAAATTTCCCCCATGATGTTTCTTTCTAGCTACTGCCAAAGTTAATAGTTACATTTTCTTCAGTAGCAAGTAGCAGATTTGCAAAGATTTTTTAAAAAATTTATTTTATTGAAGTATAGTTGATTTACACTGTTGTGATTTGCAGACTTTTAACAATTGCTTAAAAGCTTAAAAAAAAATAATCCCTTATTTAAGAATCATGCGAATAACCAGAGCTTATACACAGGAGGTATACATGAGTGTGGCTCTGCTGAAGTTTACTGAAATATTTCCAAGTTAGCGGGGGAATTCTGCTGCCCTGCGACTCCCTGGCTCCCTTGCCATGACTCCCTGAACCTCCCCACAGTCCTGCAGCTAAAATAGGTGGCCTCTTAGACCCTCCTCCAGCACTATTACCCATGCTTTGACATGCCAGCTGTTAAATATTTTGATTATCATTCATGTGTATAGCCAGAGAATCATCATTTATTTGTCTTAACGATGTTTACTAAATTGTTTTTAAGAGTACCTTAGATAGAAGTATTTTATGTCATGTTAATGACACTTCCAATTTTGTAAAATGCATAACTTGCTTTTAACAATCTAGGTAAATAGAACTGGAGTTTTCCTACGTATTCTGAAATCTTTTTCATATATTTTTCTATTTTAAGGAAAACAATAAAATTAGAAACTTTGGGAAATTTGTGGAGTTTTCTAGTCATTTTCCTTTGGCTTTTTATTGGAAATAAGGTTTAATGAAATTTCCTTGTTAACATTTTTAGGATGAAAAATGTAGACAGTATTTTAAGTGAAGTAGTGTTGCTTTTTAAAAATAGTGATATAGCAAATGTTGGCAGTTTTATAATATAGTATAAAATTTCATTTTATACAGTTTGCTGTCTCATCAAGCATTAGAAATTTTCTCACTGATCCTTTGGTGTTTGTATTAATGTTATTAACGTAATGGCATTAAGCCTTAGCTCATATGACTAATAGCATCCGTACATGAAGATATTCTTTGGGCTATGAATAATTTATATAATAATTAACGGTTAAAAATTCGTTCTTTTACTTCCCATCTGTCTTAAAGAAATGGGAAGGTGGGGTTAATATACACCTAATAATTTTCCTAAAATGTAAAGAAAATGAACTCATTTTAAAAATATCTGGGTTAATGTTATTGATTTGAAGCAGTTTTTTTTTTTTTTTTTTTAATGAAGCTTTCACAGTCTACCAAGTTATCGATCCTCAACCTATGGCTATTATAAATGGATATAGTTAGCAATTCAGTCTAAATGAACCATGGTAGTAGCCTCATTACTCTGAAAAGTCTGTTACATCAGTTTATAATATGAAATTACCAAATCTAAAGGAATAGAATATACCTTGTAAAATAATTTTGGGGGGGGATCAGTAAGCATTGTGATTATGAGTTTATAGTTGTCTATTACAATTTGAGGATTATTCATTATAAAGTTGATTTTTTTAAATTTATTTATTTGGTTGTGCTGGGTCTGAATTGTGGCAGGCAGGCTCCTTAGTTGTGGCTCTCGGGCTCCTTAGTTGTGGCATGCATGTGGGATCTAGTTCCCTGACCAGGGATTGAACCCGGGCTCTCTGCATTGGGAACTTGGAGTCTTAACCACTGCGCCAGCAGGGAAGTCCCCATTATAAAGTTTTAATACTATATGAGGGTATTTAAATTGGGATAATCCTACCAATGTAAATTTGCTCATGTTTTTATACCTTATTCATTGTGTAATACCTCTTTTTTTATACATGTATTTGTTCTATCTGTATCAAACTAGACGATAGATCTAAGTCATAGAATCATAACACCTTAAAGCTGGTTTGAAACAGAGATAATACAATTCAACATTTTATAGACTTCTCAAACCTCAGTTTCCTTAAGTGATTGGTTGGCTCAAGATCATGAGTTATGGAGGATTAGTGGCAGAATTAGAACCTGAGATGGATTTGTACATTGGTTATCTCTTCTACCTTCTGACTTCCTTAGTTTGCTTGTGGGTTTATGAGAGTGATGGGTGAGAAGTTTCTTCTGAGATTCAGCTCAAAGCCTAGCTCCTAATAGAAATATTGTCCTGCAGTCAACTATAGAAATTCCGTCGCCAAAACCTAAAGTTCCTTGTGTGGAGAAAAAGGAACAGATGAACCATAGAATCAGTGTACACATTTTTCTTCACCTCTTTCTTCTTCTCTGCCCCTTTTCTTTCCTCCACTACACAGAATTTCTAGAAGGGATCCCTAAAATGCTTAAACATTGGGAATGGCAGTTCTGTTATAAAGAATTATGTTTCCTATTTTAGTGGATAAAAGATAAACTATATCCTCTATTGGCTTTTCAGAGTTAAGACATTGGGCACACCTCCATTGGTTAATTATAGCCCAGTTTCTGACCAAGTATTAGCAAGTGTCAAGAGTGTCATAGAAATGTTTGCATTTCAGATGCAAGAAATTATATATGCTTGTTCTGCTTGATTTTTACTCAATATTTTCTTTTAATGTGGAAATTCCATCTCATTTTTTCAAAATATCTATTCCCTCATAACTTTGGTTGCTTGTTTGTTTCTGGAAGGTATATAAGTTGATAATCTATACACAATGCCAAGTGAATTTATACCTGTACCTCTACATTTCTGTTTGGTTCTTAATTTCTTTGTGCAATAGAAATACTATGTCAAACAGTTTATAACTGTCTAATATTTCAGCTTTGTTCGGCAATTTTAGTTCTATAAAGACTTCATTAGAAACAATCTTGTTTGGTGTATATATTTTTATCTTAGTGGAATTTGTTCTGTAAACGCTCACTGAATTTTTCCTTGGAGTCACCACTTTCTCTATGTTGGGAAGAGCAGGGAGTAAATATGCGTGAGGATTTGCTTTAGTTTTCTTCTTAGAACTTTAACTCCTGTAGTGTTTTTGGTTTTCTTTTTTCGTTTTGCTTTTTTCTTTTTAATTATTTTATTTATTTTATTTTTGGCTGTATTGGGTCTTCTTTGCTGTGCGCGGGCTTTCTCTAGTTGTGGCGAGCGGGGGCTACACTTCATTGCAGTGCGCGGGCTTCTCATTGCAGTGGCTTCTCTTGTTGCAGAGCACAGGTTCTAGGCACGCGGGCTTCAGTAGTTTTGGCACACGGGCTCGGTAGTTGTGGCCCATGGGCTTAGTTGCTCCACGGCATGTGGGATCTCCCCAGACCAGGGCTCGAACCAGTGTCCCCTGCATTGGCAGGTGGATTCTTAACCACTGTGCCACCAAGGAAGTCCCTGTTTTTTGTTTTTGGGTATTTTTTTTTTTAAGCATTAATAGAACAGCCATTGCTGCCAAGTAGCTGACATTCTGAAATAGCATTTCCCTTTGGGCACCTTACAGTTGGGATCATTTACTTGCAGAGAGGGAGAGTAAGCATGAGTGCACGCTTGTTGGGGCATGGTGGGGTGGGGAGAGGAAAGAGGGAGGAGAACTGAGTTGTGGGTATATCCTGCTGAGGCCAATAACCTGCTGTTCAGTGAACTTCCAGTCTGACCCCATTTAGACCTGGAGGAGGATCACATCAAGCAGGAGAGCAGCGGAGGGGGCGTGACAACAGCAAGGAAACACCTATTGCTGGGAAGCTTTTTAGAGACGTGCAATGATGGTGGATGATTAGCACCAAGGGGGAAGGACAGCCTAGATCCAGCAGGATAAACATAGTGCCCTGTTCACGATGGAAGTATTTATTTAATGTCTTGATCAGGGAAATATCCATTTATTGAAAGGAGAATGTATTTAAGACCCCCCAAAAGATTTCTATACATGATACATGGCATGCACTGATGTATACGTGTTTATAGGTAGAGTGACTGGTTTGTAAAGAAAAGTTTTGTTCCATTTTTGAAGGAAAGTGTCTGCTACTAGGATTTGAAATACAGAATAATTTACCTATCACCAAAATGAAATGTATTCTTCATTGAATCTCCTATAAGCTGTTGGAGGCCATGAAGCATGGCAGTTAAGAGCACAGGCTCTGAAGGCCTGCCACCTACAAAGTGTGTGCTAAGGAACATGACTGAAAGTATTTTGAAGATTAAATGACTAAGAAGGCATTCAATAAATCTTAGCGATTTTTATTATCACTGTTATTTTTTCATCTACATTCTGGAAAATATTTCAGAAAGATATTATCCTTTTAAAACAGTGAATAGCTGATGAAGATAAAATACCAGAATAAGCTTCAATTTAGGGAAACAAAAGAAAAATCTGTCTTCGAACCACATTATCCTCAGAAAGATGGTGATATTAACCGTGAGGTTTATTTCGTTCAATTAAAAATGTAGATATGTGTGTGGGAGTGAAAACTTTTCAATGTGTTCATAGGCTTTCATTCTTAAATTCCTCTCTTTTTTTGTTTTTGCTTTTTTTTGTTTGTTTGTTTTTCTGGCTCTTACCTTAACTTCTGTCTTTGGCAGCAGTTACCCTTTATGTTTATTCTGTTTTGCCTTCTAAATGATTTGTTTTTTCCTTTATAATCTCAGTATATCAGGTCAGAGGGAAAGCTCAGTGTATCAGCAGACTGATAATGTTTTACATTTTCTTTGAGACTACTTACCATAGCATCCTAAATAGTATTATTAACGTTCTCTTTCAAAAGAGGTACCCAAGCATATGAGTCATCACTGTAGTGATTCCTGAATGTTATCATGTTGGAGACTTTCCAAAACTGAACAAAGCCAAGATCACTGACCGTTGAAGAACTGTGTTCTAACAAGAGTCTTGTGGTCTCTTACAGGTGTACATTCTATTTGTTGGGATGGCCTCTTTCTATAAGGGGGCTCTTTGGGGCATAGAAAACTGGAACTTCATGTTCTCCTTGATAATTTGCCAGCTTGGTTCCCAGCCAATCATATAACTGCTTGCAGTGACACGCATTTCCCTAGGACTCCCCATCTTGTGTCTTTCTTTAGAGGACAGTTGCACTAAGCCTGCTCACACCAGTCTGAGCCAAGGGCACTGCTGTCCTGAGTGCCCCACAGTATAGATAAAAATCCCATACCAACCAAGTTCTGCTAAAACTCTGAGTGTGAAGAATACATTAACCACTTAGGTTTTATATTACTATTTTAAACAGAAAACAGGAAGTAAAGTGCTTCCTTCCTTCCTCAGTGTTTGGTACATAAGTTGCTAAACCCAGCCTTAGGAATCTAAGGATATACAATGACCCTCTTCTAGTCTTACCAATGCTTCTTTGACCTTTTTTAAAATCACAAGGTAAAAGCAATTATACTCCAATAAAGATGTTAATGAAATATCTTGTGAGGGTTTTTTTGGTCTCCAACCCTAACCTCCTGATCTTTGTCTGATAATTATTTATTTGGAATACATGGATTCCTCAAATACATGATGTCAAAAATTTATTTTGTCATTTCAAATTCCTTTATAGAATTTTCTCTGATTAATACCATCATTCTTCCAGGCAACCAAGCTCAAAGCTTTATTACTATAATTTAGTCTTTCTTTTTCACCCTACATCTAGAGTGTTACTAATATCCACCCATTTCTCAATCAGTAATATTTCTTTGCTTGATCATTTTATTTCATTTCCTCTGCCAGCATCTTGTTCAGACTTATCACTTAACATCTGAACTGCGGCAAGCCAATATCTTCTTTTTTTTTAAGATTTATTATTTAATTTTTTGGGGGCTGCATCAGGGCTTGGTTGCTGCACACGGGAACTTCACTGAGGCATGCAAGATCATTTGTTGCAGCGCGTGGACTTCTCTCTAGTTCTGTGTGTGGGTTTTCTCTAGTTGTGGCGCATGGGCTCTGTACTTCACGACATGTGGGCTCTAGTTGAGGCGCTCAAGCTCAGTGGTTGTGGGGTGTGGGCTTAGTTACCCCCCAGCACATGGGATCTTAGATCCCTGACCAGAGATCGAACCCACGTCCGTTGCATTGTAAGGCAGATTCTTTTCCTTTTTTTTTTTTTTAAAGTTTTTAGATCTTCTCTTTTAATTTTTTTTATACAGGAGGTTCTTATTAGTTATCGATTTTATACATATTAGTCTATGTATGTCAATCCCAATCTCCCAATTCATCCCACCACGACACACGCAGCCCCCACCACCCGCTTTCCCCCCTTGGTGTCCACATGTTTGTTCTCTACACCTGTGTCTCTATTTATGCCATGCAAACCGGTTCACCTGTACCATTTTTCTAGATTCCACACATATGCATTAATATACAATATTTGTTTTTCTCTTTCTTACTTCACTCTGTATGACAGTCTCTAGGTCCATCCACGTTTCTACAAATGACCCAATTTCGTTCCTTTTTATTGCTGAGTAATATTCCGTTGTATACATGTACCACATCTTCTTTATCCATTCGTCTGTTGATAGGCATTTAGGTTGCTTCCATGACCTGGCTATTGTAAATACTGCTGCAGTGAACACTGGGCTGCATGTGTCTTTTTAAACTCTGGTTTTCTCTGGGTATATGCCCAGTAGTGGGATTGCTGGGTCATATGGTAATTCTATTTTTAGTTTTTTAAGGAACCTCCATACTGTTCTCCATAGTGGCTGTATCAATTTACATTCCCGCCAGCAGTGCAAGAGGGTTCCCTTTTCTCCACACCCTCTCCAGCGTTTGTTGTTTGTAGATTTTGCTGATGATGCCCATTCTAACTGGTGTGAGGTGATAGCTCATTGTAGTTTTGATTTACATTTCTCTAATAATTAGTGATGTTGAGCAGCTTTTCATGTGCCTGTTGGCCATCTGTATGTCTTCTTTGGAGAAATGTCTATTTAGGTCTTCTGCCCATTTTTTGATTGGGTTGTCTGTTTGTTTTAATATTGAGCTGCATGAGGTGTTTATATATTTTGGAGATTAATCCTTTGTCGGTTGATTCGCTTGCAAATATTTTCTCCCATTCTGAGGGCTGTCTTTTCATCTTGTTTATAGTTTCCTTTACTATGCAAAAGCTTTTAAGTTTCATTAGGTCCAATTTGTTTATTTTTATTTTTATTTCCATTACTCTAGGAGGTGGGTCAAAAAATATCTTGCTGTGATTTATGTCAAAGAGTGTTTTTCCTATGTTTTCCTCTAAGGGTTTTATAATGTTTGGCCTTACATTTAGGTCTTTCATCCATTTTGAGTTTATTTTTGTGTATGGTGTTAGGGACTGTTCTAATTTCATTCTTTTACATGTAGCTGTCCAGTTGTCCCAGCACCACTTATTGAAAAGACTGTCTTTTCTCCATTGTATATCCTTGCCTCCTTTGTCATAGATTAGTTGACCATAGGTGTGTGGGTTTATCTCTGGGCTTTCTATCCAGTTCCATTGATCTATATTTCTGTTTTTGTACCAGTACTATACTGTCTTGATTACTGTAGCTTTGTAATATAGTCTGAAGTCACGGAGTCTGGTTCCTCCAGCTGTTTTTTTTCCCTCAAGATTGCTTTGGCTATTTGGGGTCTTTTGTGTCTCCATACAAATTTTAAGATTTTTAATTCTAGTTCTGTAAAAAAATGCCATTGGTAGTTTGATAGGGATTGCATTGAATCTGTAGATTGCCTTGGGTAATATAGTCATTTTCACAATATTGATTCTTCCACTCCAAGAACATGGTATATCTCTCCATTTGTTTATGTCATCTTTGATTTCTTTCATCAGTGTCTTACAGTTTTCTGAGTACAAGTGGTTTACCTCCTTAGGTAGGTTTACTCCTAGGTATTTTATTCTTTTTGTTGCAGTGGTGAACGGGATTGTTTCCTTAATTTCTCTTTCTTATCTTTCATTGTTAGTGTATAGGAATGCAAAAGATTTCTGTGCATTAATTTTGTATCCTGCAACTTTACCAAATTCATTGATGAGCTCTAGTAGTTTTCTGGTAGCATCTTTAGGATTTTCTACGTATAGTGTCATGTCATCTGCAAACAGTGACAGTTTTACTTCTTCTTTTCCAATTTGTATTCCTATTATTTCTTTTTCTTCTCTGATTGCCATGCCTAGGACTTCCAAAATTATGTTGAATAATAGTGGTGAGAGTGGACATCCTTGTCTTGTTCTTGATTTTAGAGGAAATGGTTTCAGTTTTTCACCATTGAGAATGATGTTTGCTGTAGGTTTGTCATATAAGGCCTTTATTATGTTGAGGTAGTTTCCCTCTATGCCCACTTTCTGCAGAGTTTTTATCATAAATGGGTGTTGAATTTTGTCTAAAGCCTTTGCTGAATCTATTGAGATGATCACGTTGTTTTTTTTCTTCAGTTTGTTAATATGGTGTATCACATTGATTGATTTGCATATACTGAAGAATCCTTGCATCCCTGGGATAAATCCCACTTGATCATGGTGTATGATCCTTTAATGTGTTGTTGGATTCTGTTTGCTAGTATTTTGTTGAGGACTTTTGCATCTATGTTCATCAGTGATATTGGTCTGTAATTTTCTTTTTTTGTAGTATATTTGTCTGGTTTTGTTATCAGGGTGATGGTGGCCTCGTGGAATGAGTTTGGGAGTGTCCCTTCCTCTGCAATTTTTTGGAAGAGTTTGAGAAGCATGGGTGTTAGCTCTTCTCTAAATGTTTGATAGAATTCAACTGTGAAGCCATCTGGTCCATGGACTTTTGTTTGTTGGAAGATTTTTAATCACAGTTTCAATTTATTTCTTCCTGATTCAGTCTTGCAAGGTTATACCTTTCTAAGAATTTGTCCATTTCTTCCAGGTTGTCCATTTTATTGGCATAGAGTTGCTTGTAGTAGTCTCTTATGATGCTTTGTATTTCTGTGGTGTCTGTTGTAACTTCTCCTTTTTCATTTCTAAATTTATTGATTTGAGTCCTCTTTCTCTTTTTCTTGATGAGTCTGGCTAAAGGTTTATCAATTTTGTTTGTCTTCTCGATGAACCAGCTTTCAATTTTATTGTTCTTTGCTATTGTTTTCTTTGTTTCTATTTCATTTATTTCGGCTCTGATCTTTATGATTTCTTTCCCTCTACTAACTTCGGGTTTTGTTCTTCTTTCTCTAGTTCCTTTAGGTTTAAGGTTAGATTGTTTATTTGAGATTTTTCGTCTTTCTTGAGGTAGGATTGTACTGCTATAAACTTCGCTCTTAGAACTGCTTTTGCTGCATCCTATAGGTTTTGTATCTTCGTGTTTTCATTGTCATTTGTCTCTAGGTATTTTTTTTATTTTCTCTTAGATTTCTTCATTGATCTCTTGGTTATTTAGTAATGTATTATTTAGCCTCCATGTGTTTGTGTTTTTATGTTTTTTTCCCTGTAATTTATTTCTAATCTCATAGCATTATGGTCGGAAAAGATGCTTGATATGATTTCAGTGTTCTTAAATTTACTGAGGCTTGATTTGTGACCCAAGATGTGATCTATCCTGGAGAATGTTCCATGTGCACTTGAGTAGAAAGTGTAATCTGCTGTTTTTGGATGGAATGTCCTATAGGTATCAATTAAATCTGTCTCGTCTGTTATGTCACTTAAAGCTCATGTTTCCTTATTAATTTCCTATGTGGATGATCTGTCTGTTGGTGTAAGTGAAGTGTTAATTCCCTCACTATTATTGTGTTACTGTCGATTTCCTCTTTTATAGCTGTTAGCAGTTGCCTTATGTATTGAGGTGCTCTTATGTTGGGTGCATATATATTTATAATTGTTATATCTTCTTTTTGGATTAATCCCTTGATCATTATGTAGTGTCCTTTCTTGTCTCGTGTAACATTCTTTATTTTAAAGTCTATTTTATCTGATATGAGTATTGCTACTCCAGCTTTCTTTTGATTTCCATTTGCATGGAATATCTTTTTCCATCCCCTCACTTTCACTCTGTTTGTGTCCCTGGGTCTGAAGTGGGTCTCTCGTAGACAGCGTATATATGAGTCTTCTTTTTGTGTCAGTTCAGCCAGTCTGTGTCTTTTGGTTGGAGTGTTTAATCCATTCACATTTAAGGTTATCATTTATATGTATATTCCTATTGCCATTTTCTTAATTGTTTTGGGTTTGTTTTTGTAGGTCCTTTTCTTCTCTTGTGTTTCTCACTTAGAGAAGTTCCTTTAGCATTTGTTGTAAAGCTGGTTTGGTGGTGCTGAATTCTCTTAGCTTTTGTTTGTCTGTAAAGCTTTTGATTTTTTTGTTGAGTCTGAATGAGATCCTTGCTGAGTAGAGTAATGTTGGTTGTAGGATCTTCCCTTTAAATATGTCATGCCACTCCCTTGTGGCTTGTAGAGTTTCTGCTGAGAAATCAGCTGTTAACCTTATGGGAGTTCCCTTGTATGTTATTTGTCATTTTTCCCTTGTTGCTTTTAATAATTTTTCTTTGTCTTTAATTTTTGTCAGTTTGATTACTATGTGCCTTGGCATGTTTGTCCTTTGGTTTATCCTTCCTGGGACTCTCTGTGCTTCCTGGACTTGGGTGGCTATTTCCTTTCCCATGTGGAGGAAGTTTTCTACTATAATCTCTTCAAATATTTTCTCGGGTCCTTTGTCTCCCTCTCTCCTTCTGGGACCCCTATAATGCAAATGTTAGTGCGTTTAATGTTGTCCCAGAGGTCTCTTAGGCTGTCTTCATTTCTTTTCATTCTTTTTTCTTCATTCTGTTCTGCAGCAGTGAATTCCACCATTCTGTCTTCCAGGTCATTTATCTGTTCTTCTGCCTCAGTTATTCTGCTATTGATTCCTTCTAGTGTATTTTTCATTTCAGTTATTGAATTGTTCATCTCTGTTTGTTTGTTTGTTCTTTAATTCTTCTAGGTGTTTGTTCTTTAATTCTTCTAGGTCTTTCTTAAACATTTCTTGCATCTTCTCAATCTTTGCCTCCATTCTTCTTCCAAGGTCCTGGATCATCTTCTCTCTCATTATTCTGAATTCTTTGTCTGAAAGGTTGCCTGTCTCCACTTGATGTAATTGATTCTCTGGGGTTTTATCTTGTTCCTTCATCTGGTACATAGTCCTCTGTCTTTTCATTTTGTCTATCCTTCTGTGAATGTGGTTTTCATCCCACAGGCTGCAGGATTGTCGTTCTTCTTGCTTCTGCTGTCTCTCTCTGGTGGATGAGGCTATCTTTAAGACACTTGCGCAAGCTTCTTGATGGGAGGAGTGGTGGTGGGTAGAGCTGGGTGTTGCTCTATTGGGCAGAGCTCCGTAAAACTTTAATCTGCTTGTCTGCTGATGGGTGGGGCTGGGTTTCCTCCCTGTTGGTTGTTTGGCCTGAGGCAACCCAACACTGGAGCCTACCTGGGCTCTTTGGTGGGGCTAATGGTGACTCTGGGAGGGCTCATGCCAAGGAGTACTTCCCAGAACTTCTGCTGCCAGTGTCCTTGTCCCCACGATGAGCCACAGTCGGCCCCCACCTGTGCAGGAGACCCTCTAACACTGGCAGGTAGGCCTTTTTCAGTCTCATGGGGTCACTGCTCCTTCCCCCTGTGTACTGTTGCACACATTACATTGTGTGTGCCTTCCAAGAGTGGAGTCTCTGTTTCCCCCAGTCCTGCCGAAGTCCTGCAATCAAATCCCGCTAGGTTTCAAAGTCTGATTCTCTGGGAATTCCTCCCTGTTGCTGGACCCCCAGGTTGGGAAGCCTGACGTGGGGCTCAGAACTTTCATTCCAGTGGGTGGACTTCTGTGGTATAATTGTTCTCCAGTTTGTGATTCACCCACCCAGTGGTTATGGGATTTGATTTTATTGTGATTGCGCCCCCCTACCATCTCTTTACGGCTTTTCCTTTGTCTTTGGATGTAGGGTATCTTTTTTAGTGAGTTCCAGTGTCTTTCTGTCTATGATTGTTCAGCAGTTAGTTGTGATTCCAGTGTTCTCTCAAGAGGAAGTGAGCGCACATCCTTCTACTCCACCATCTTGAACCAATCTCCTGTAAGGTGGATTCTTTACCACTGGCACCAGGGACGTCCCAAGCCAATATCTTATATTTAATGATTTAGAACCCCTAAATCTTCTACTACATCACACCCACTAGGATGGCTTTAAAAAAAGAGACAATAACAAGTGTTCATGAGGGTCTGGAAAAATTGGAACTCTCACACAGTTGCTGATAGGAATGTAAAATGGCACAGAGACTTTGTAAAAACAGTTTGGCAGTCTTCAAAAGGTTAAACATAGAATTATCATATGACCTTGCAATTCTACACCTAGGAATTTTCCTCCCAAGAGAATTGAAAACATATGTCCATATAAAAACTTATAAACAATGAACACACATGTTCAAAGCAGCATTATTTACAGTAGCCTTAAGGTGGAAGCAACCCATGTCTATCAACAGATAAATGGAAAACCAAAATGTGGTATATACATATAATGGAATACTTTTCTTCCTTAAAAAGGAAGGAAATTCTGACACATGTTACAACATGGGTGAATCTTGAAGACATTATGCTAGGTGAAATAAACCAGTCACAAAAGAACAAATATGATTCTGTATGAGCTACCTCGAATGTCAAATTCATAGAGACCAAAAGTAGAATTGTGTTTGCCAGGGGCTTGGAAGAGGGGAGAATGGGGAGTTGTTTAATGGGTATGGAGTTTTGTTTCAGAAAATGAAAAAGTTCTAGAGATGGTTGTGATGGTTGCACAACAGTGTGAATGTGCTTAATGCCACAGTTATACATTTAAAATATGGTTAAATTAGTAAATTTTATGTTACACATATTTTACCACAATAGAAAAAGACTTGTAAATGAATGTTCATAGTAGCACTATTTATAATACCCAAAATGTAGAAATAACCCAAATATTTATCATGAATAGATAGAGTGTGGTACATCTATACAGTGGGATATTAGACATAAAAAGGAAGTACTGATACACACTAAGACATAGATGAACTTTGGAAACATTACGCTCAGTGAAAGAAATCAGAAACAAAAAGCCAAATTTTTCATGATTTAATATATCTGAAATATCCAGAATAGGCAAATCCCTAGAGAGAGAAGGTCAATTAGGTAGAGGAGCGATGAATGAGGACTGACTCCTAATGGGTACTGGAATTATTTCAGGAGTGATGAAATTGTTCTGGAATTTGATAGTGGCAGTAATGGCACAACTTTTTGAATATACTGAACCCACAGAATTATATGCTTCAGAATGATGAATTCTATGGTATGTGAGTTATATCTCAATTTTTAAAAACCCTAAATCTTAATACATTACTTTTATGATGCCATGTTGCTAAAAAACAATGGCATGCCCCAGTCTCAGCATACTATTTCTAGCTATGTAACTGAGAAAATTAAGTGACCCCTCCCCTTCTGACTCTGTAAAATAGGGATAATAATAATTACCTCTCCAGATGTTTGTGTTAAATGAGCTAACATATGTAGTGCTTTAGCATGGTGTCTGGCATTTACTAAGAACCCAGTAAATTTACTAAGACCTCTTGGGACATGAGCCTTCAGCAGCTTCCAATACTATTTCAGATACTATTTCCAGATATTTTGGAAAATGGCTCAACTCTTTTGTCATTTTATCAGTACTCTTTACATTCCAGGTCAAAACCGCCTCTCCAAATTCTCTTAATGCTCTTTATAGTAACCCTCCCATCAGAATGGGCTTTTTAGGTATCCTTCAGTTTACTTTGCATATTCTTGCAGCTGTGTCTTTTCTTGAAAACAGTGCTGTCTCTCTCTATGCCTCTCTCTTTCTCTGAATTTCATCCTGCCCTTAAAACTCAGAAGAAGCCTTTCCTCATGCATTAAACTTTTCCTCTTATTTCAAGATTTTCACTACATCTTTGACCAGTGAAGGCTTACTTTGGTTGTATTTTTAAAGTATTTATCTTATTATGTGATCTTTTGAAAGTATGTGTCCAGGTAAATTAGAGCCCCTGAGCACAGGGCCACATGTTATAATGCTTTACCTTTCCGACAGCACTTAACACATTGTCTTGATGTGGTATATCCGGAATAGACATTTGCTATTTATGAGTTAAGTTAGTGCTACATCTCAACAAGTAGAAGGAGTTATGCTAATGATTCTCTATCCTGGCTGCACCTTAGAAACACCTGGGGAGCAAGGCTTCATATTAGGCCAACAAATCAGAATCTCTGAGCGTGAGGCCTCAACTTTACACCCAAGGTGATAACTATAACCAAGGCTGAGAACTATTATATTCAACAGATGAAGTAATACAAGCCAGTGGGTCTCAAACCTAATTGATTATCACAATCAAGATGTGATCACAAACTGATGTGAGCAGAGATGCTTTGGATATTGCAAACTGCTCTACAACTATTAGACAAATACTGTGGTGCAGTTGGGACTTTCATTGATTTGAGAAAGATCCTCCAGCCCCGTATTTTTCACAGCCAATGGCATAGTGGAAATATCCAATTATAGGCACCTGAAACCTTTAAATGCTACGCAATAGCTTTCATACCAGATGTACATGCTGTGTTCCTTTTTGCTAACTTAAAAATATTCAAACGGTGTCTTTTCCAGGCTGGCCACCATTCAGCAGCAGACCCTCTCAAGATTGTCTACTTGCCCTCGCTCCTGTTGAGTTACCACGGGTGGAAGCAGGAGATGGGCTCCGCAGCAGCCAACAGGCCATGACCCAGGAGGCGCAGTGAGGGATAGAGCTGCTGGTAAGACACTGGGGACAGTGGGTGCTTGTTTGCGAGCGTAAGTTTGTTCTCAGTTTAATGGTCAATCTCTCTTACAACCTCCAAAGCTAAGTTACTCTGTACTCTCTCAGATACCTCTATTATCTGTGCTTAGTATGCATGGCTTAGATTTTAAGGTCTATGAATCCCCTAAAGTTGTGTGCTGACTTTTAAGTACTGATACATACATTTTTTTTTTCCTCTGAAGAAAAGGTAGATTTTCATCAGATTCTTAATGTTTGCTAGTTTAATAAAAGAGAGATAAGAGCCATTCAAATATAATAATAAGCATGGAGGAAGGTGCTATCTCTAACCACTTGTCACAGTATTTCTCTTCTCCATTCTTACATCACCTATGGCCACTTTGTCTCAATCTTGTTGAGGACCCAAAAAAAGTGCTATTCTGTGGTTATTTGCTGGTCTGAAAGTGAGTACCTCTTGAACCTAGGCAGCTGGGTTTCATGACAGTTTGGCTTCGTAGAACGAACAGAGAACTAAAGTTTAGAACGACAGATCTCAGGAGAGCCTATGTGATTTTTTTCACGTGATTTTTCTGAAAATACAAATAGAGGTACTGAGAGAAAGACACTTTTTTCATTATGTTCTTATAGTTGATCTTAATAAAGATCAGTTTGTTTTGCTAATGAGTGTCCCAACCTAAAGGGTTTCTTTGTTTTTGTTTTTTTTTGTTTTTTTTTAATCACATCACTATCATTTATATAGACATATAGAAGTAGAGAATTGATGTATCTTTTTTCCCCAAAATATTTAAGATGAACACTAGAATGAATTCTACTATGTATGCCTTTGCCTGTACTGTAAACCAGTTTAAATTGTGGATGCATTGTAGAAAAGAAAATGCAGGTTAGCTAGAGAAAAGGAAGAATGAGGTTTTTTTTTTTTTTTTCCATCTATAACTCTTTAGCAGATAATTTAGCTTTAGTTTCACTGAATCTTGTTTATACATTCAGCATAGCAGATCTTCTAAAAAGCCTGTGTAGCTGTAATCTCTTCCCTCACTCCAGATGCCTGAGGATATAAGTATCCACTCTGCCACTTGATACTTCTTAGAGACTGACCTGGTGCTGAGAAATCCTTTCCAGTGTGTCCTCAGTTAAACTCCCATGATCCCTGGATGTTGCCATTTTCAAGACACAGGGCAAGTGCATCTGCCTAGATTACCTCTCTGCCCTGGGAATTTTAAGTCACTGTGTAAGGGAAAGAGATCTCAGCACAGTAGTAACTCTCAGAATGAAAATTTTCCCCTTACATGTTAATGTTTTTAGAGTAATCATTGTCACTGAAAATAGACTTCCTCTTTCCCCTCTCATGCTGGAAAATCTTAGGTAATTATGAATAAAGCATTCTTTGCTTTTCCCCTCCTGCCTTAGTGGTTGCTTTACCTCTCACTGTGGGGACTGTGGCTACTCATTCTGTACTTGGCCTTAACATGAGAACTGAGACACATTTTTAAGATAGAATTGTTATCTCTTTAGTGAAGTCATAACATCAGTCAGAAGATTTTCTCTTCTCGGTGGTGAAGGGTGAGTAAGGAAGAGTAAAAGTTTAGGGAAAAGTATAAGATAAATTACTAACAAGAAAAGAGGACAGGAAATTAAAATATCAGCTGTTATTAAAAAAAAAAATTTTCAAGTGACTACCGAAGGAGTTCTTCCCTCATATCCAAAAAAGAATCTAATTTTGTATTTAGTTTTTTACAGTTGGATAAACTCAGCCAGGGACTTATTTTCAGTACTAAATACGCCGGGGGCTCATTTTTAATAATGTCTATTAGCTGTGTGTTCTTGGGAACAGTATTTAACCTCTTTAAGCCTTGTTTTATTTGGCAAGGAGGAAACTATGTCAGAGTTAAATACTAATGGAATTATGTAATGTTATATGGATAATGTGTGCAGGGCCTAGCACATAATAAGTTCTCAATTTTATATTAGCATTTGTTTATTATTATTAATCACTGTTACTAATCTTGCTTTTAGTTTTTTAATAATGAATTCATTCCAAAAGTATTTCTTGACCACCTGTCAACTACCAGGCACTCTTTAGGAACTGGGGTGCATTAATGAGGAAAACAAAGTCTCTCTTATTTATAGAGTGGGAGACAGACATAAATAAAAGTGCATAGTAGGTAGAATACCAAGAAGTGCTAAGCATAAAACTTTTGGTAGAAAAAGGAAATTGGAGGCATGGTGAGTTAGTAATTGAAGATAGAGTAGTCAGAAAAGACCTCAGGGTAAAATTATTTTTTAAGTAAAAACATGAGAAAGGAATACACGCATACCATAAAGTTACACGGGGGAAGAACATTTCAGGTAGATGAGAAATATACTACAAAGCCCTAGAGTAGTTTTTTCAGAGTGATTCAAAGAGAATCAGAACATCGTGTACAGCTTGATCACGTATCACCAATAAACATTTACCCAGGTACCCAAGTGAGTGATACTGATAAGAACTTTGGAAGTTCAAAGAATGGCAAGGCCCATCTAGACTAAAACAGGTAGAGAAGCCTTCATGAAGGAAGGGGGCAGCTTGTGGTCTGGATCTTGAAGGAGAGGAAGAATTTGGATAGTTGGTAAAAGGGTACAAACCTTCAGTTATAAGATGAATAAAGTCTGAAAATCTAATATATAACATGATGACTATAGTTGACAATACTGTGTTGTATAATTAAAATTTGCTAAGAGAGCACAACCTAAATGTTCTCACCAAAAAACAAAACCAAAACAATTTAACAAAAAAAAACCCTAAATGTGTCAAGTGATGGATGCAGTAATTAACTTGATGGGGGGAATTCTTTCACAGTGTATATATCAAATCATCATATTGTATACCTTATATATTTCAGTTTTATTTGTCGTTATACCTCAATGAAGCTGAAAGAAAAAAAAAACTCCAAAGAAAAAGTTCTGAAGTTATTTTTATACAGTTCACAATCATGTAACCTCACACCATCAGCCATAAAACAAATAAACAATAAGGAATGACATCCCAGTGACAGAAGTGGAGGAGAAACAGCATGAGATAGAATAAAATAAGGATGTTGGCCTTAAGGGCAGGGGGTGCACTAGGAAAGGGGCGAGGGCAGGCGACCTTGTACAGAGTTGGCAAGTAGTGGGAAAGGAGATGGAAAAATAGGTGAGGTCAATTTTTATAAAACCCTAAAGCCAGTCTAAAGATTATTACATGCCATTGTACACATATTGAGGAACAACTGGAGGAGGTAAGTAACGAGGTTAATTCGGGTCTCTAGCGATATTATTATTTTGACAAGTTGAGAAGAGTAGGGAGATGGTGGAAGTTGTTGAAGGAATTTCGGAGTGAGGTTGAGAACATGGATTATGATAATAAAGATAAGGCAGAAAAGGGAAGAGAGATTTGATATGTTTTAAAGAAAAATGATGATTTAACTGCTAATAGCACATAGGCGATTAAGAAGAAATGTCAAATTTTTCAAGTTTTAAATTGACCAATGAAGTGTTGGCATTATAGGAAATTATAGGAAATAGGGTACCCAGAAATGATACATGACTTCCCTAAGTTCATGTCATTAGTTATTGGCAGAACCTGGACTAGCTCCACGTCTCCATATTGACAGCTCCCCATCCCCTGCTCCCCATGCCATCTGTAGGAAATATTACTGATTTGTATTTTGCCAGATTCGTTGGGGAGAATAGAGTTAGAAGTTTCGGATTTGCCCATTCACACTGTCTTATAGCCATTTTTCTAATTAATGTGGACATTTTTACCCTCTCTCATGAAACAGATCTAAGTTGTTTAGAAAGGGTTAAAGAAGCATTGGTAAAACTGGAAGAGGGTCATTCTATATGCTTAGATTCTCCCACCTATAGTGATTATTGATGTTTCCTGATTTTTTTTTTTTTTTTGCGGTACACGGGCCTCTCACTGTTGTGACCTCTCCCATTGTGGAGCACAGGCTCCGGACGCACAGGCTCAGCGACCATGGCTCATGGGCCCAGCCGCTCCGTGGCACGTGGGATCTTCCCGGACCGGGGCACAAACCCGTGTTTCCTGCATCGGCAGGCGAACTCTCAACCACTGTGCCACCAGGGAAGCCCAATGTTTCCTGATTTTAAATGTCATCTTTCTGTCTCTTCAGTAGTTTGAGATGGAACAGTTATTTCTATCATTGTACCTATTTTCTGTTTTATTTTTCAGAAAGAAAATGCCTTTTGCCTTCTCAAATTTAAATCACCACCTACATTTTAAAATTAAGACTTCAATTTTCCCTTCCTTACAGGCCAGTCTTATAAACTGAAATCCATCATCATTGTTCTAACAAGCCTGATTAGTTTATCCTTTGAGTCATAAGACTTTAAACAAAAAAAAGACCCTAGAGAGCATCCAAGGCAGTGCTCCTCAAACTGCACCCTTCAAACTATTATTTTTTCTACCCATCTATTTGTTATTAAATATTTTCTTATTTTTAATAAAATGTAATTTTCTAAATTATTAGAAGTATACTTAAAAGAGAAAATTTTAATAAAATGTCATTTTCTAAATTATTAGAAGTATACTTAAAAGAGAAAATTTTATTTTTCTATTAACAACAGTGCTACAATTCTTTCTTTATACATTTCTTTACTTTCGCCATTATACATGCCTCATTATAATACAAGTCATGACTGAACCATATGAAAGCAAAATCTTTGTTACCTGTGGTATCTTGTCTTATATGCATATAAGGCCCAGATTGGTCTCATGGTCTCTATGTCCCAAGAGAGTGAATTATAGAAGACTATTGACGTTCTCATGGGACTCTGCTGAGAACTTTGGCAGTCCCTAAATTCACAAATAACACTATTAACACTTTTGGCATCAGTGCCTGTCCACATATGACACATATTTGAGTTTGGAACGAGTCAGCCATGCTAAAATAGACTGCACCCTATGAAAGTTATTTTCACCATTCTTGTGTTTCGGTTTCCCTATCAAAAGGTGAAGCATCAGTTGCCTCTGTTGATCTCATAGGATATTTTAAGCATAAATGAAAGAGTCTTGGTGAAAACACTTTGTGTTCTGAAAGAAAGTTGCAGTGCAGCTAAAGGCACTAGAAATGTTTACCCATTGTTACAGATGTTACTCTAACCAAACCTTTTCCTCAAAGTGTGAAATTAATTTGTTCTCTTGGCTTTTTTAATGTTGAAAAGATTAAGAGAACAAGTAATGGGTTTCTGGGAGAATCTATGATCGTATAGTTAATGTTGTATATGTGTATAACAATTTTGTAATTTTCAACCAAGAACACGTACAGTCCTTGAATCTTAGTGGTGGTTTTAAAGGGACTTTATAAAGCAAAAACAAGAGACTTCTCTGGCAGTCCAGTGCTTAAGATTCTGCGCTTCCACTGCAGGGGACATGGGTTCAATCCCTGGTCAGGGAACTAAGATCCCACATGCCACGCAGTGCAGCCAAATAAATAAATAAATAAGTTAAATAAACAAACAAAAAACAACCTTGGCCATCTTTTCCAGATCTTGAATGCCTCCCCCACTTGCACATGTACACACCCATCTTTCCTTAAATTCTTCCAGCCAGCTTGCTTCTTACTTCATTGAGAACGTTGAACTTGTTGGACAGGAACTTCTACCACTTTCTTTTCCACCCACACCCCCAAATCCAGCTTGTCCACACCTCTACTTATTCTTACCACTCTTAATTTCCTTTCTGCATGAATTAATCATTTCCTAATTGTTCCCTCTGCTTCTGTTCTTTTATTCTTTTTTTCACCTGCTGGTCAATTTAAAGTGCTCTAGTGTGCTCATTCTTAAATGCAAATATAACCATGTATACTCCCTTCTTAATACCCTTTGATGGATACCTATTGTTGAACTTTGTTAAAGCAGTGGAAGCACCACCCCCTACCCCACCTTCCTTGCAAAGTTTTTACAATTAAAATGAAGTTCATCTGGTCAGTGCAGAAATGGATACAATGTGGGGACTCATAGGGCCACCTACCTACCCCCTTTTCAGCCAGTGTGGCCCTGAACAGCTCTGTGAACTCTTGCTATCTAAAGAACTCAGTTTGGAAAACCATTGACCTATAGGAAGTAGATCAAACTCTGTATTTAATATTCCTGATCTGGCTCTTGATTACTCTTCAACCTCCTTGTCACCATATTGACTGTCCCTCAGATTGTGTGGTATAATTCTTCCTAACTATAGGCCTTGAACATAACATTATATTTCACACATTCAAGTCTTTGTACTTGTTCCTCTCCTGGTTAAATGTCCTTTTGCCGTAGAGCCCCAGCTCAGGTTTCTCATCAGCAAAACCTCATATTTGTGGCATTTATTGTCCCTCAAACATCACACTTTCTGTAGTCCTGTGTGCCTGTCTTCTCTGAAATCCCTAGGACAAAGGCTGTATCTTATCTTCCATTCCTAACATCTTGCACAGTGTTTGGTTACATAGTAGGCACTTAATCACACTCTTCAAAAGAAGGAATTCACTTTGTGATCATATCTTCTGTTCTTCCTTGTCCCCTCTGGCTCCTTCTTAAAATAGATTCAGCACCTGCCCATTAAGTGGGAGTGGGGTGTGAGAGGAACTGAGAGGGTAAGAAGTTGGAACTTACAGTGTCTAGACATGGTAATCTTGTATACAAAATTACCTTGTTTCAGAGCTTGAATCTCAGAGATACTCAGTTGTAACTAACATTTGTAAAAGTAACATTTGATGCTTATATATTTTTTCCCTAAAGTGTCCTACCGAAAATAAATTGATTACAATTGGGATTTGTGCTTTTGTTGGCTGTTTTGGGAGACTTTAAGGATATTCTAATTCCAGTAGTATTGGTGAACATAAATGCTTCACTATAGGAAGAGAAATTTGAAAGCTGTTATGGATAATATATGGTGTCTCTTGGGTGATAATTTTAATGAATAAACACACTCAAGACCTTGTTTGTTGAGACATGAATGCAGGAAATGTTTAGAAAATTCCAGAAAGTTTAGTTGACGATAGATTTTCTGACCTAGCAGTTTTTTGTTTTGTTCTGTTTTTCACTCTCAGGTGAAAGGAGAAAGATTGGTCAGTGTACTTTAGAATGTAGGCCCTTGTGGGAAGCCATGTGTTTGGCAGTGCTGCCTAGGTGCCTTGCGATGTTATGAGGACATAGCTGGGAGTGTATGCAAGCTTACAGGGCTAAATCGATACGCTGGATCTCTAGAGAGCATTTCAGGAAAGACCTCTGAGCTCCAGGTTCCCTAACCAAACAGTGACGTGATTATTAAAATCCATAGCTTCAGAGGAGGGTAAATAAACTTCCCGCATCAAATGCAGGATTGAATACTTTGGAATTTTAAATGTATTTCATTTAGAACAAAAAAATGTTTAGCCTTTTGATATATATATTTCTTTGAAGTATAAAACCAGATGGTCTCAAAAAGATTTTTTTCCTTTATTCAGTTTCATACTATTTAAAAAAACATTTTAAAATTTGAAGTATAGTTGGGCTTCCCTGGTGGCGCAGTGGTTGAGAGTCCGCCTGCTGATGCAGGGGACACGGGTTCGTGCCCCGTCCAGGAAGATCCCACATGCCGCGGAGCAGCTGGGCCCGGGAGCCATGGCCGCTGAGCCTGCGCGTCCGGAGCCTGTGGGCTCCGCGATGGGAGAGCCCACAACAGTGAGAGGCCCACGTACCACAAAAAAAAAAAAAATTTGAAGTATAGTTAATTGATAATGTGTTAGTTTCAGGTGTACAGCAAAGTGATTCAGTTACACACACACACAAACACACAATATATATTATTTTTCAAATTCTTTTCCAGTATAGGTTATTAGAAGATATTGAATATAATCCCCTGTGCTATACAGTAGGTCCTTGTTTATTTTATATATAGTTGTGTATATCTGTTAATCCCAAATTTCTAACTTATCACCCCCCCTTCCCCTTTGGTAAGCATAAGTTTGTTTTCTATGTCTGTGAGACTATTTCTGTTTTGTAAATAAGTTCATTTGTGTCATTTTTTTAGATTCCACAAGATATCACATATATTTGTCTTTCTCAATCTCTAGGTCCATCCATGTTGCTGCAAATGGCATTATTTCATTCCTTTTTTTTATACCTAAGTAGTATTCCATTGTATATATTGGGATAGCCAAAAAGTTTGTTGGGTTAGTGAATACAGTGTTCAGTAAAATTCTTGGTGAAAATGAAAAATGTGTCTTTTATTTTTACATAAAACCAAACGAACTCTTTGGCCAACCCAATATGTACCACATTTTCTTTATCCATTCATCTGTTGATGAATACTTAGGTTGCTTCCACATCTTGGCTATTGTAAATAGTGCTTCAATGAACATTAGGATGTGTTTATTTTTCTCTTTCTGACTTACTTCACTCTGTATGACAGACTCTACTCATATATATGGAATCTAAAAAAAAATGGTTCTGATGAACCTAGGGGCAGGACAGAAATAAAGACACAGGTAGAGAATGGACCTGAGGACACGGGGAGGGGGAAGGGTAAGCTGGGACGAAGTGAAGGAGTAGCATTGACATATATACACTACCAAATGTAAAATAGATAGCTAGTGGGAAGCAGCTGCATAGCACAGGGAGATCAGCTTTATGACCACCTAGAGGGGTGGGATAGGGAGGGTGGGAGGGAGGCGCAAGAGGGAGGAGATATAGGGATATATGTATACACATAGCTGATTCACTTTGTTATACAGCAGAAACTGACACTACATTGTAAAGCAATTATACTCCAATAAAGATGTTAAAAAACAAACAAAACGATTGTTTTCCCATTTAAAAAAGAAAATGAACATGGGGATGCATGTATCTTGTAGAAGTAGAGTTTTCTCTGGATATATGCCCAGGATTGGGATTGCTGGTTTATATGGTAAAACCATTTTTAGCTTTAAGGAAGCTTCATACTGTTCTTCATAGTGGCTACACCAATTTATACTCCCACGAACAGTGTAGGAGAGTTCCCTTTTCTCCACACCCTCTCCAGCATTTATTATTTGTAGACTTTTTAATGATGGTCATTATGACTGATGTCAGGTGATACCTCATTGTAGTTTTGATTTGCATTTCTCTGATGATTAGTGATGTTGAGCATCTTTTCATGTGCCTCTTGGCCATCTGTATGTCTTCTTTGGAGAAATGTCTATTTAAGTCTTCTGCCCAGTTTTTAATTAATTAATTAATTTTTGATACTGAGCTGTATGAGCTATTTGTATATTTTGGAGGGAATTAATCCCTGTCAGTAACATTGTTTGCAAATATTTTCTCCCATTCCATAAGTTGTCTTTGATTTTTTTTAATATATTAAGCTGTATGAGCTGTTTGTATATTTTGGAAATTAGTCCATTGTCGGTAGCATCATTTGCAAATATCTTCTCCCATCTGTAGGTTGTCTTTTTTTTTGTTGTTATATACTTTTTTAAAGTTAAGAGATAGGTAGGGTTTAATTTTTATTTTTTTTGTATTTTAGTTGTCCCTTTCCATTTTTTCAAAAGTTCTACCTTCTCAAAATGAGTCTTTTTAAGACATTTTAAAAATAGAAATTAGTATAATGATTATTCAGTTAGTAATTTTCCTGCAGTAGCAAGGGAGGAAAGCACATCTGAATGCCTAGTGCATAGTAAGTATTAAATAAATAATATGCTTTGATTGAGTGAAGGGGTTGTAATCCTATAGAAAAGAAGATTACTTAATATCAAAGTATTTTTTAAAACTTAGTTTAAATTTTATTAATGCTGTAGAAGGTACTTCTCTTCATTAATATGTGTCATACAACTGGAATATATCATAAAATGCCTACTTCAAATGTTTATTGAGGGCTGTAACGAAAGCAGAAGGGGGAGATATGGGGAGAAAAGTGGCCAGGAGTTAAAAGGGGCAGTTTCCATATTTTATGAGAAAATAAATGTTTAGATAATTGCTATAACTGAAGAAAAGTTATATATTTTAAAACTTAAAAAAAAAATTATTCCCTTTTCATGCCGTGCTGGAATCTTCTTTACTACCTTTCTACAAAAGACTATTCTAGATTGGATTTTTCTAATGGGAATGCAGTAATTGAGTACATTTTTGGAATGTTCTAACTGTTTTGTATCCTGTTAAGGTAAAATCAGCATTTGTTGAAGAATGTTGGATCCCTGTGTTACGTACTGGTCCTTTAAATATTAAAGTATGGTGTTCGGTATTTTAAATAGTTGTGATCAGGTCATCATACGTCTCCTAGTTTTCTGGACACTTCACATCCATTAATATGGCCTCAAAGCACACTTGGCTTTCTTGCCACAAGGCCACACATTAAAGTTGCAGTGTAACTTGTCTTCTTTTTTCACAGAAGCAGCTGATAAACCAAACCTCTTTCATCCTTACTTTGGGACTGTGATTTTCTAAATCAATGTTGAAAAATTTAACATTTAATTTAGTAAATTGCATCTTGTTATTTTTAGTCCCTCCTTTAAGCCTAGGCAAGTTTATGAAAATCTTTTTTCATTCTATTTATTTTTTATTCTATTTATGTTTCTGCTTTCTCTTTCATTTTCTCTGTAACTTTTATAAGCATGACCTCTGTTTTCTTTGATATTACTGATTATAATGTTGATAAAATTTCTTTTTAAAAATTGGATGATCATTGAGAGAACAAGTCATATATATTTATGTGTGTGTGTGTATATATATATATTTTTTAATAAGTTTATTTATTTAATTTATTTTTGGCTGCATTGGGTCTTTGTTGCTACGTGCAAACTTTCTCTAGTTGGGCGAGCGGGGGCTACTCTTCATTGCAGTGCACGGGCTTCTCATTGCGGTAGCTTCTCGTTGCGGAGCACGGGCTCTAGGCGAATGGGCTTCAGTAGTTGTGGCCCGCGGGCTCAGTAGTTGTGTTGCACGGGCTTTGTTGCTTCATGGCATGTGGTATCTTCCCAGACCAGTGATCGAACCTGTGTCCCCTACATTGGCAGGCAGATTCTTAACCACTGCACCACCAGGGAAGCCCCTATATATATTTTTTAAGTCTTACCTAAAACTTAGAACAACTCTCATTTGTGATGTCCTTTATTTTCTCTGTTTTTAACTTTCTCCTCTGGAAAGTAGAGGCATTGTACATCTTACTTGATAGGAGAAAAGAATCTACTTTCATTACATAACACCATACTTTTAAAACTTTAAAAGCTAGCTTTTTATATTTACAACTGGTGGTATAATTAGATGGTTCCCATGGACTGGAGGTTCTGAATCAAGATAGGCAGCTGAAGAAGATTAAGATTCACTCTACCCTCCTCCCCCAAAAGGGGAGGCAACTCTGAACTGGCAGGCCTTACTGGAATCATTTTAAGTGAGTTGGACACAGTGATGAACCATGAACTTAAGGGTGTATTAGAACAGCGGTCCCCAACCTTTTTGGCGCCAGGGACCAGTTTCGTGGAAGACAATTTTTCCACTGATGGGGTGGTGGGGGGTGGTTCAGGTGGTAATGCAAGTGATGGGGAGCGATGGGGAGCGGCAGATGATGAAGCTTTGCTCACTCGCCCACCGCTCACCTCCTGCTGTGCGGCCCAGGGATTGGGGACCCCATATTAGAAGGTAGGCTTGAACATGTAGAAGCAATTGTCTCACTCCTGAATTTGTGGTTACTTTTGCCTTTACTGAAGGAGAGAGAAAACACTTTCCTGTTGGTTCTGCAGGTAATGTATTTATCATCTTTGACGCATTGGTAGACTGATTTTCCATTTAGCTAGTTTATCAGGTATAGCAGATAATACTCTTGATAATAGATCATTTAAACCCAAGGTGGTTTGGTTTAAGTCACATTAGAATACAAAGGTCAGAATGATAGCACAGTGGACATTGATATGAAAACCTGTGAATTTGTTTTTAGAGGACATCAGGAAAAAAAAAGTAAGCTTTAAACTTCCACTGTTGTTTCTCTGAGCCTCAGTTCATCAGTTATTTCTATTTCGAAAATTCCTTCAAGAGTTTTATTTTGTGAATGTAGAAAAAGGTATATTAATTTAAAAGATCTGCTGTGTCTCTACTTGTTATATGTTCATTCAACCCCTAATTACCTTTCCACTTAATTCTCATTTCCTCCCTCCTACTCTTTAACCATTTTCCATTTTCCTCCCTGTCTGGACACACTGCTTCCTGCTGGTCAGTAGGTCAGAAACCATGTATCTGATATGAATATAAATATATAATACGTAGGTCATACTTTTCACCAAAATGAAAAGGAAGTTTGACTTTACTCAGTTGCTTATGTTTTGTTTTATGTTCAGGCTCTAAGTTTTATGTTCATGAGATAATTATGACTTGAGACACTTAATAATACTATGATTAAGGTCTTTGTTGTTGAATCCTTCTACCCCAGGAGAGTGAGAAGAATTAAATTCTTCTTTAAATTCAATTATTTAGCTGAATCATTTAACTACTTGCAAATCAAGAGTTTAATTTAGAACATTATATTTGATATATTTTTAAAAGTTGGATGAACTGCCCTTGAAAATAAAATTATCTCTTCCTCAAAAAAGGCACCATTTTCTCTTCAAATATGTAATTGAGAAGAAATATTTTCCTATTGAAGTGGTCACACTTATACATCTTATTTGCCCTATTGTTTAATGTAAAGTATTTCCTAAAAATGTTATGGAAAGTCTTAATACTATATTTTCATTCATTGACAGTAAACAACACAATAGATATGAGGCAAAAAGGTGTTTTTTAAATGATAAATTGTGGGTGCATTGGTGCAATGCTTATTTTTGTTCCCATTGTAGTGCTCAGTAGCTTTTAGTAAATAAAATTATCAGTTGACAATATTTAAACCAGGCACTTAAAGTGGGGGTATTTCTTATTTGTGAGCTTTTTTTAAGAAGAACTTCATTTCCCTGAGAGGGTTTTAGAACTACTTACGAATTTTACAAAGCAAACTATAAAACAATGGAAGGTCACCTCCAAGTTGGGGCTAGAGTTGAATTCCTGCCAATATAGTTAAATATGCTATCATTAACAGGGCATCTTCATCCAGAATCCATAGATTACCATCTCCTACCCTCCAGATTTACGTGACCATAGAATTTACTGCATATTTTGTGAGATAACATCCACCCCCAACTTCTTTCTTCCTTGACCTTTTGTAAATGTCCAGTGAACTGGTTCCCTGACTCATAAATATAAATGAATAAGTCCCTACATAGCTATCTCTTCAAACTTCATTTTTACAGAAAGCTTGCAAAAACTGTGGATACATAACATATATTAATCTTACTTAATGGATAGCTGATGCTGAAACTAATATGAAAATCAAATGATTAATTCTGTTTTCCTAGCCCTTGCCTTTGAGCAGCCTGAGTCTTCTGGGAGGCGAGGTGACTGCTTCAGCGTGGAGCGATGAATTACTTGGCACCACTGCCTCTCAAGTTCTCTGAACACATAGTGGTTCTCTACCCACTGCTACAGACTACCTCTATTAAAAAAATCTGTAATTCGTACTTTGTTTTTTTTAATCTTTTCCATAAACTACTATATTATTCTTAAAGAAATTACAGGATAGATTTTTAAATTACTCATTGTTTTCAGTTACCTTAGTATTTTTCTTCTCTGAAATTCTGGTTTTCTCAAAGGCAGTAGTTTTTTGGCCTCTTCTAAATAACATTTAATATTTTTAGTAACATCATAACTTTAATGAATGGCCACATTAAGCCCTTATTTTGAGCCATATTCTCTTACTTTTTATAACAAGGCTTGGGTTTTTATTATTATCATTTATAATTTATTGAAGAGTACTTTCTCTTTGGGGGCCACAGTTTTGTAATAGGGTTGCTGTCAACAAAGTAGCAGATACTAGGTTAACGCCATAAAGATTTTATTGTGAAGACATGGAACGGTTAACTATAGCAGGCAAAATGAAAATAGTAAATACAAACATTTTCTGAAACAAAACAGAACATGAGTAAGTAAAAGTATCAAATACAGTGGGATACCTGGCCAAGTATTTTTCAATGTCTTAAGAAATGTAAGTGAAAACATTTGAATTTCATAGTCATCCATGTAAACTGAAAATGACCTAATGGAGTTTGAGCTCACGAAGTACTTGGACTTCCCTCTTATTCCTATCCTATTAGGATTCCTAACACTGTGCTTGGCACATGTTAGGTAATAAATGTTTGGTGGATGAATAATGATTATCATTGACTTATTAAATGAGGAGAGTTGGAAGAGTGCTATCAATATCCAGTTAGTTACTTTGAAACATTTTATATAAGTTTAAGGGATAAAAATAGTGCCATATGATTATGCTATACTAAGTTAAGAACTACTTCCATTCTTACGTAGACCATATACATTCTTATTTGGCTTATATAATTTCACCAGAATACACAAAATAGCAGATTTGTTTGGGAGATGATTGGCCAGAAAGGAGTGGTAGAAGAGGGTTTTAGGCTTTGCATTTACTGGAAAATAATTGTATTTCCAGTTTTTAAAAATATCCTGAACAACACTGTGAACAGTTGGGAATTGAATGTGCTTGTGTCCGAGAAAGGCCATTTTCATCACAAAGAAGGGAGTGCCTGGCTTTGGGAAGCACATATACCTTAGCTCTTAATTACACTACTGATGCTGCTGAGCAGTAGGTAATACCAAAAAGAGTCAGAACCATGATTAAGGATGTTGAGGAAATGTCTTTGGCAAGATTTAAGTTTTCGATATAAGGAATATACAACCTCTGTGAAGTCATCCCAACTCCTTGAGGTAAACTTAGCCCCTTTCTTTTCTGTGTCTCCAAAGCATGTTGCATATAATCTATTAGAAAACTAATCACACTGTTTCCTTAGGATGTTTAAAGAAACTCTCTTCCTCAGGGGTAAGAATCTTTTTTTTTTTTTTTAGTAGAGATAAATTTATTTATTTATTATTGTTTTTTAATTTTAGAATTTTATTTATTTTTTTATACAGCAGGTTCTTATTAGTTATCCATTTTATACATGTTAGTGTATATATGTCAATCCCAGTCTCCCAATTCATCACACCACCCCCCTCACCCTGCCGCTTTCCCCCCTTGGTGTCCATATGTTTGTTCTCTACATCTGTGTCTATTTCTGCCCTGCAAACCGGTTCATCTGTACCATTTTTCTAGGTTCCACATATATGCGTTAATATACGATATTTCTTTTGCTCTTTCTGACTTACTTCACTCTGTATGACAGTCTCTAGATCCATCCACATCTCTACAAATGACCCAGTTTTGTTCCTTTTTATGGCTGAGTAATATTCCATTGTATATATGTACCACATCTTCTTTATCCATTCATCTGTCAGTGGATACTTAGGTTGCTTCCACATCTTGGCTATTATAAATAATGCTGCAATGAATATTGGAGTGCATGTATCTTTTCAAATTAGTTTTCTCTGGATATATGCCTGGGAGTGGGATTGCTGGTTCATATGGTAACGTATTTTAGCTTTTTAAGGAAGCTCCATACTGTTCTCCATAGTGGCTACACCAATTTACATTCCCACCAACTGTATAGGAGAGTTCCCTTTTTTCCACACCCTCTCCAGCATTTATTATTTGTAGACTTTTTAATGATGGTCATTCTAACTGATGTCAGGTGATACCTCATTGTAGTTTTGATTTGCATTGCTCTGATAATTAGTGATATTGAGCATCTTTTCATGTGCCTCTTGGCCATCTGTATGTCTTCTTTGGAGAAGTGTCTGTTTAGGTCTTCTGCCCAGCTTGTTTTTTGTTTTGTTTTGTTTTGTTTTGTTTTTGCTTTTTTATTTATTTTTTTTTTTTTTGTGGCACGTGGGTCTCTCACTGCTGTGGCCTCTCCCGCTGCAGAGCACAGGCTCCGGACGCACAGGCCCAGTGGCCATGGTTCATGGGCCCAGCCGCTCCGCGGCATGTGGGATCCTCCCAGACCGGGGCACGAACGCGTGTCCCCTGCATCAGCAGGCGGACTCTCAACCACTGCACCACCAGGGAAGCCCCCCAGCTTGTTTTTTAAATACTGAGCTGTATGAGTTGTTTGTATCTTTTGGAGGAAATTAGTCCCTGTCAGTAACATCATTTGCAAATATTTTCTCCCATTCCCTAAGTTGTCTTTTAATTTTGCTTATGATTTCCTTTGCTGTGCAAAAGCTCTTAAGTTTAATTTGATCCCGTTTGTTTATTTTTGCTTTTGTTTCCATTACTCTAGGAGACAGATCCAAAATAATATTGCTGTGATTTATAACAAAGTGTGTTCTGCCTTTGTTTTCCTCTAGAAGTTTTATAGTATCTGGTCTTACATTTAGGTCTTTAATCCATTTTGAGTTTGTTTTTGTATATGGTGTTAGAGAATGTTCTAATTTCATTCTTTTACATGTAGCTGTCCAGTTTCCACAGCACCATTTATTGAAGAGACTGTCTTTTCTCCATTGTATATTCTTGCCTCTTTTGTCACAGATTAATTGACCATAGATACGTGGGTTTGTTTCTGGACTTTTTATCCTGTTCCATTAATCTATGTCTGTTTTTGTGCCAGTACCATACTGTTTTGATTATTGTAGCTTTGTAGTATAGTATGAAGTCTCGGAGCTTAATTCTGTTTTATATTTTGCTGTGGAATTATGTTACCTGGCATTATTTTTCTTAACTTCTTAATTTCCTTCTTAATTTCAGTCTGTTTTCTAATTTAATCATTAATCTGTTTCAAAGAGTATCTATGAAAACTTCCTTTGGCAGCACAAGGCACATGAGGTCTAAGATTAATTTCTAGAACACAAATGATTCTAGCAAATCATTTCTTTAAGCATGCTCTTCTTCTACTGTTGAGTAATATGCTTATTTTTTCTTTTAGTTGAAGTATATTTTTATAGGTACCATTCTGGATTTGTTTCCCCTATTTAGCTGATTCATCTGAATGATTCATCTGAATCAGCAGGGCTGATTCATCTACTACCACAAAAGTGTGATAGAATCTTCTTAGACTGTTTTAGTGGGACATTTAGAACATTATCATGGTAAAAGTTCTATTTGTTGAAAATACTGCTTAAGAGATCAGCTCCCTCCCTCCTATTCCCCTTTGAATCTGTCTTTCATTTGTCATGGCCACTAGTCCAGGTTCATAATTTGGGTTTGTCTGATTTTCTGTTTTGCAACTTCAGACAACTTGGAGAAGAGCTCTGTCTCTTTGGTACCTTCCTCCCCCAGTAAACCCTACCAGTTTAGGAAATTGAACACTCTTGCCAGGGTAAGCCCACTCTAAGTGAGGGGCTGGGTTAGAGAAGAGTCCTGCCACCCATAGGTGGTCTCTGTCTGGTGAGTTTGTACGTATTTCCTTTCCTCAACACTGCTGTCTTTGGCTGCTTTGTGTTTAAAGAAGACTTACCTGTTTCTCCAAAGCCTCCCTCACCTTTAGCTCTTCCTGCTATATATTAGGAGGGAAACTTTGGATGAAAAGAAACTTCCCTATATCAGGGTGAGCCGGCCACTTGAGTACATAACTGGGAGAGATACCACAGCACTGCTGTGTTTCTGTTTGAGTTTCCAGTTCCTTCTCAGCTATGGTACAGGGGTGGAGGGCTTCCATTGCAAAGTCTCCCTCTCTCCTGTTAGCCCTGACTACCACAACGCATGCCTCCAAGGAAGGGTTGTTGGGGCAGTTGGCTGGGGTTTTGTACATTCCACAGCTGGTTTAGGAAGAGGGGCTGTGATTAGACTCTTAGAGATGTCCTTTAATGTGGATTTGTCTGCATTTTAGCCAGAAATTCCTCAAAACTTCTGCCTATCAGCTGTCACTATTCCCTAGTGACTCTAGTGCTTATATAGGATATTTTCCAAAATTTTAAAAAATTATTTCAGTCATTTAATGGGAAGAGGGCTTGGATATCTGCTCTTATGTTACCATTTCTACAAGTCCTCCAGCCTAATTTGTTCGTGAACATGATGAAAATTAGTTTCTTAAATGAATTTAATATTGGATGCTGCTTTCAAGGAAATTCAAAATAGAAAGCAAGCTTTCGAGAAGAGAGAATAAATTATCAGCCAGTCTCACAAGGATAAAAATAAGCCAAATTTTTTTGGAGTAATTTTTTTTTTTTTTTAACATTTCCAATTCAAGTTGAACTCTTCAGATGAAACCAAAGAGCTAAACTCTAACTGATAAGGATCCTAAGCATTTGCTTATGAGAATCTATAAGCTCACTGGAAGTTTTCCATAAATTTTGCTAGAAAGAGGGGACCAAGTTGCTTTCTTAAGATCCTCAGTAGGATCTCAGTGCTTAGGAACTAATGTTGGAACTAATTTTCTTAAATACATAAGAAAATTAAGGCAAAAATTTACCATCTTATGAGTTTCTAGTTTTACTACATAAAAGGAGAGTGAAGAGCTGAAACTGGAGTGCAGAAAACTGGATTTGCTACCATTTGAAGTGTATCCAGAATAGCCATCAGATTTTAAACAAGATCCTGTATTGCATAGTTCTTTGGTATGCTGAAGAAGGAGGAGGGAGTTTTAAAAGGCAAGTGGAGAGCACATTCACTTTGTTTTGGCCATGACTTCAGTTTCAGTGTCCATATTAAGGGAACATAAGAGGGAACTGAAATGGCTGGTCAAGATAGCAATACTGCATGTCTATGGTTTCTGAGGGCAAAAGAGCCCAGCTTTTTTTTTTCTGCTGTGGAAGGCAGCCTTTGTTACGTTGTTAGGCATTAGCAGAATGAGTAAAGCCCCCTCTTCTAATGTATCAGAATATTTTCCTATGCTTTTTTGGTTTGGTGGGAACCGGTAGAACAATTTTCAGGAAAAATTAAACAAATCGTTCAATTTGTGAAGAATCCAACTGGCCAGCATTGAGCAGGACTTTCCAGCATCTTCCTCTGAATTACATTTTGAGTCCTCTGAGGAATCAACTTCCCAAATTGGGAAACTCTGGTTTTCTCATTTATTTTTATTATCTAATTCTTTTTCTTGCCATTAAGTATAAGGGATACAGAGAGACTTGATTTATTTTTATGTGCAGCAATTTTAAAAAGCTGATTAGGGCATCTTTATTTAACCACTTAACCCTTTTATATTTCTTACATCTTTTCCAATCATAGAAAAGTTGCTGAGCAAGCCCAACTTTGTTTACTAGCTTATAGGATGAAGAAAAGTAAAACAGGAGTGTGTAAAGGCACAATGGTGAGTAGATAGTGTTTCCAATTAATCTCAATGTTTGGGATTAATTTAGCATTAATTCTATTCTTTGGTGTCTTCCTGTTTTTTTGACATAGTGACCTGTCATAATGAAGAGGAAACAGCAGGAAACTTGGTACCAATTAAAACCAGTCTCCTTCCACCAAAGAACTGAACTGTCAGCAAATGTAATCTCAAATTCAAATAGTGATAAGTGTTTTAGGTGAACTAGAATAAAAGGACAAAGCTATTAAATTTCAACATCTAGTGGAAAACAATTAAAATGCATGCCAGTTTATTTAAGTTTGGTATTTAATACGTTACAACTTGCACAGCAGAAATACAAATAGATGCCTGATGCATGGTGTCTATGTTTGGGCGGAGGCCGCTTTCAGCAGAACTGAATACACTGGGATGAATGTCTGTGTGAATATTGTTTATGCATTCACCTTTGGCATTCATTCCAACTATGAGTTATCCCACAAGGGTGATTGTTTGTACCAATATAACTCCAAATTAATCTGAGTAGCAGTATTTGAAGTTTGAATTTGCTCTAGGATGAGTCAAGTGTAATAACAGGTTTCTGAATCAAAACAAGCCTTCAGCCTTGTCTGCGAGGAAATTTGAAATATCTGTCCTTACCCTAACTGAGCTGCTCTGAATGATCCTGGACACAGAACTCATTGCCTTTAGATCTTTATGTTAAATAGTCAGCTGAACTGACTTTTAAACTTAGAGGTCTAAATCCTTTGTGCCCTTTGATACAGGTTCATGACTGAACTTTCTTTTAACTAAAATAGAATACATGCCAGGTTGGTTTGTCACAATGGGAACAGAATAGAAATCTGACAGCAGATGTCTCACATATGTTTTTGCATTTCTTAATGGAATTAAATACGTGATTTTACTCTTCCACAGTGAAGATATTTTATTAATAAAAGATGTCTTTAAGAAAATTGAGAAATCTTCAATGTGTAGCTATAAAATTACTATTTTAAACAGATGCAGAAAACTAAAGCGTTTATTTCTAATTATCTGGGAACACCAAGATGCTAATATTTTCCCCATGTGACATAAAATATTTAGTTATAGATATTCTACTGATATTTCAGTTTGGTTGGTTGGTTTGTTTATAGTGGAGCCTATCAAGAATAATCATATCTCTTCTATTTTCATTCAGTGAACAGGCAGTTTTTGAGTGCCTTCTGCATATCTGTGCTAGGCTTTCAGGTTGGGAGGGAACGTAGATAAGACATGGAATTTGCCCCTAGGGAGTCCAAAATAACTGAGTCAAAGAAGGACAAACCTTGTTAGTGATAACCAGAGGAGTCACCAAGGGAATTAAGGACTCCAAACCCCTACGTGAGGCCCTTGCACTTGTATCTAATGTGCTAAAATCTAAACAATTTATATTGTAGTCAAAGTAGTTTTTTTGAGGATTTGTGTGTGTGTGTGTGTGTGTGTGTGTTGGGACCTGGGTTGAAAATAAACATGTATGGGAAGAGATTTTAAACTTAATTTTTCCTCAATTGCTAATTCAATAACTAGGTGTTATTTTTTTGTCAGGTAGTATCCTATCTACACCTGACAGTACTTCTTCTCTTTATAGAGTACTGTGTGTTCTAGTTTTTAATGCATTTAGTCACTAAAATAAATTTCTGTGTTAAAAGGCCTAATTGCTAAATGAAAATATTAAGATTCCTATAAACCAGTAGGAGAGAGAATATGTATACACAGTCATTCACTCCACACATAACTGAGTGCCTACTTTCTGCCAGATATTGGGTTAAGTATTATGATTATGACTATGAAACCAGTAGACAGCTTCTTCTCTGCAAGAAGCTTAAGGCCTGGTGGAGGATGCAGAGAAGGAAATAGGCAGATACATAGTGTGTTAAGTGTTATGATGAGGAGAAATACAAGGTGTTCTTGGACCATCCTGGAGAGCATCTAGCACTCCCTTAGAAAGTCATTTAGTTTCCTAGAGGAAGTACTGTCTACACTAATATCTAAATGGAATAAATGAGGATTAATTTGTTCAGAATGGGAAGGGTGAAGAAGAAGGAGATGGGGAAGATTTGTTACGGTGAGAAGGACAAGACCACATGTGCAAAGGCACAGGGGCCAGAGAAGCTGCTGGGTTAAAGGAACTATAAATTATAAATACATCAATAAGAGGCTGGGGCAAATGGCCATGAGAGAAACGTTTAGAGAGAGGTCACAGCCAGATCCTGATAGCTTTAGGGTCATATTAAGGGGATTAAGGAGTATCAAGGCTAAGAGGATCTACTGAAGGATGGGAGTAAGTGGAGAAGCAATGATGTTCAGCATTGGGCTTTAGTGTAGAGAATAGGCAAAAAGGGAAGACCAGAGGCAAGAAGGCCATTTAATGGCCTGTTGTAGTAATCCAGGAATGAGATGGTGACAGTAAGAGCCATGATAGTAAGAATGAGGATGTGGATAATCTATGGATTCCAGGGACAATGAGAAGGTCGAGACAATAATACTTCGTATTTGCTGGGATGTTTGTAAAAGGAAAGAAAGAATTGAACATCAGGGTTTCTTCTTAAGTAACTGGGTAGATGATATTACCACTCACTCTGATAGGAAATACATAAAAGAGAGGACAAATTTGGAGCAAACGACAATGAATTTGGTTTGGAGTATGTAGATGACTAGGAGACAATTGCAAATTTAAATTAGCAACTCTGCTGAGGACTAGAAGTAGAGATCTGAGATCGATCTGCAACTTGAGAGAATGGGAGTTAAATAGGTCACTCAGGAAATGGTTATGTCACTATCTTTCTGGCAGTCTCTTGGGTCATCTTGCTGTCTTTTCTTTCTCATTAGGATCTCTAAATTCTAAAGATTTCTCAGCCCCCATCTTAGGCCACCTTCTCTAACTGTACTCTCAAGATAATCTCATGGAGTCCTATGGCTTTAAATATCACTGATAGGCTGACACAGCTCAAAGTTAACTCCAGCTTAGACCTCTTACTTCTTGACTTTTATACCCAACTGCCTGCCTAGTATACCCATTTGAATGATAATATGCATTTCAAACTTAGCTTGTTCAAGACCGAACTCATAATTTTCCCATCAATCTTGTTACTCCCATTCACCCCTGTCTCAGCAAATGGCACCATCATCAACCTTGTGGCTCAGAATAACACTCTAGGCATATCCTGGTTTCTTCTTCCGTTTTATTCATTCCCTCACATCTAATCCATCACCAGGAAGTTTCATTTCTGCCTCCAAAATGCATCCAGAATCCATTCACTTCTCTGTATGTCCACTGCTGTCACCCTAGTCCAGGATATCATATCCTTTCTTTCGGATTACTGCATTCTCCCAGCTTGATGCATCTACTCTTAATGACTTCAATTCATTCTCCACAGACTACCAGAGTGATCTTTTAAAAGTCCAAATCAGAGTATGCAACCATTCTTCATATAATGCTCAGATGGCTTCCCATTGGATTTAAATAGTAATCTAAGTGCCTCACCCCTACCTGGCCTTTACATACCGCTAACCTCATCTTAAAACCTCCCTCCCTCCCTCTCTCTCTCTCTCTCTCACCAACCAGACCAGATTCTCTGTTCTTTCTGTTCCTTCTGACTGGAACATTCTTCCCCCAACTTTTCCTGCCACTGGCTTTTTCATTCAGCTCAGATAGATGTCAGCAACTCAGAGTCTTTCCCTAACTTCTCTATTAAATACTTCCATTTTAATCCCTCTCTATCCCGTCATTCAGATTTATTTCCTTCCTAGCATTTAGCAATCTACAATTGTTTTATTTGTTTACTTGTCTAAATAAACTTCACTAATGAGGAATCTAGACTATCTTGTTCATCCCTACATCCCTAGAACTCAGAGCAATACCTTGAATATAACTACCTGTTAAATAGAATGAATAAATATATGAATGAATGTTGAAGAAGTTCTAGACTAGAATTCCAAGGACGTCAGCATTTAAGCAATAAGCAGAGGAAGAACAGCTTGATAGGACAGTGAGCAGGAGCAATGAGAGATAGACAGTAACTAAGGCGAGATGTCACTGAAGTGAGAGTGTCCTAATACAGATCTCAGGAAAAGAGAGTTCAGAAAAGGGCAGCTCTTCCAGCTGGAAGGGAACAGGAAAAGCTGTATGGAGGAAGTGAACTTTTATTGAACCTTGGCAGATAGGTAGGGAAATTTTGTAAGAAGGAGGTAATGGAGGCACAAAGGCAGAGAAGCAGAATATACATGCCTTGGTGGGGAACAGAAAGTCATCCCATTAGTCTTTCATATATCTATCTCACTTAATAGTTAGTAACCCTTTTAGTGTTAGTGTTGTCACTAGATTAAAAAACAAAGGCTCCATCAGAATCACACAGTAAGTGGAAGAATGAAGATTTAAATGTAGATCTACCTGACTGCAAAGCCTACTTTTTTATTCCAACTTATGTCATTGAGATTCTCTACAGGTACCTCATATTTACCCTGCAAATAGCAGTATGCCAGTGATGGAATAAGGTGTGAACAAGTAGGTGGCAGTGAAGACAGATACTCTTAACTTTGATTATTCCCATTATAGCCTCAAGAGAAATTGAGGCTGAGGAAAAAATTAACTATTCTCATTTTAGCACTTTTTCTGTCCCCCAAATAGGAGAAAATTTAAATGTTTGCACCATGCAGTTTCTATCTTGTCAGAGGGTTAACAAGTCCAGTTTACTCATAATGAAGAGAACCTCTTCTTTATTCCCTACTGTTCTGTTTTGCAAAATGACCTGTACAGTTCACTTGAAGCCCCTCTCAGATTGAGAGGAACAGCAGACTTTCCAAAGGTTATATTTAATCATAAAACACTATTAAATGAATAAGCTTATGGTAGTTTCAAGTGTTGAATTATTTTTCTTGTGTATTCAAAATCAATTACTTCTAAAGATTGGCAACTTAGAATTTTATAGTGGATTGTTTATGTATGTGTACCTGTATTTGTAGGTATACATACACACCCCTCTGTATTTTGTTTTTTATTTTTCCAGTTTTGAGATATAACTGGCATACAACATTATATAAATTTAATGTACACAACATAATGATTTGATATACGTATTTATTGCAAAATGATCACCACACTTAGTTAATATCCATCACCTCATATAGTTAAAAATATTTTTGTCTTGTGATGAGAACTTTTAAGATCTATTCTCTTAGCAACTTTCAAATATACAGGGCAGTACTGTTAACTATAGTCACCATGCTGTACATTATGTTCCTGTGGCTTACTTATTTTATAACTGTAAGTTTGTACCTTTTGACCACCCTCACCCATTTTGCCATCCCCACCCCTGCCTTTGGCAACCACCAGTCTATTCTCCGTAAGTAGGGGTTAGGGCTTGTCTTGGTTTGTTTAAGATTCCATATAATTGAGATCATATGGTATTTGTCTTTCTCTGTCTGACTTAATGTCATTTAGCATAATACCCTCAAGGTCCATCCATGTTGTTGCACATGTGGGCTTTCCTTCTTCTGTATGGCCGAATAATATTCATATACAGATATGTATGTGTGTGTGTGTGTGTGTCTCACATTTCTTTATCTGTTCATTCATTAAGGGACACTTAGGTTATTTCCATGTCTTGGCTAATGTAAATAATGCTGCTATGAACATGGGGGTGCAGATTCTTCTTCAGCATAGTGCTTTTATTTTCTTTGGATATAAACCCAGAAGTGGAATTTCTGGATCACATGGTAGTTCTATTTTTAATTTTTTGAGGATCCTCCATACTGTTATCCATAGTTGCTGCACCAACTTAGAATCCTAAGAGCAGTGTACAAGTGTTCCCTTTTCTCCACATCCTCACCAGAATTTGTTATCTCTTGTCCTGTTGATGATAGCTACTCTAAAAGTCATGAGGTGATATCTCATTGTGGTTTTAATTTGCATTTCCCTAATGATTAATGATATTGAGCACCTTTATGTACCCGTTGGCCATTCCTATATCTTCTTTGGAAAAATGTCTGTTCAGGACCTTTGTCCATTTTTAAATTGGATTATTTGAGGTTTTTGCTACTGAGTTGTATAAATCCTTTATATACATTAGATGTTAACCTAGTTTCAGATATTTGATTTGCAAATTTTTTTTCACATTCCATACGTTGTCTTTACATTTTGTTGATGTTTCTTTTGCTGTGCAGAAACATTTTAGTTTAATGTAGACCCACTTGTTTATTTTTTATTTTGTTGCTTGTGCTTTAGGTGTTATATCCAAAAAATCATTAGCAAGACCTGTGTCAAAGAGCTTCTTTTCCTATGCTTTCTTCTAGGAGTTTTATTGTTTCAGGTCTTAAACATAAGTCTTTAATCCATTTTGAATTAATTTTTGTGAATGGTATAAGTTAAGAATCTAGTTTTATTCTTTTGCATGTGAATATTCCGTTTCCCACCACCATATATTGAAGAAACTGTCTTTTCTCCATTGAGTATTCTTGGCTTCCTTGTCAAATGTTAATTGACCATATATGCATCAGTTTACTTCTGTGCTGTTGATTCTGTTCCATGGGTCTATGTGTTTGTTTTTAATGCCACTACCATACTGGCATGGATTACTATAGCTTTATAATATTGCTTGAAATCAGGCTGTGTGATGCCTCCCACTTTGTTCTTTTTTCTCAGAATTGCTTTGGATATTTGGGGACTTTTATGGTTCCATGTAAATTTTAGATTTTTTTTTTCTTAAAAAAATGCCATTGGAATTTTAATAGAGATTGCATTGAATTTATAGATGACTTCGGGGAGTATGGGTATTTTAACAATATTTAATTCTCCCAATCCATGAACATGGGATACCTTTCCATTTTTGTGTGTTTTCTTTGGTTTCTTTCATCAATATTTTGTAGTTTTCAGTGTAGCAATTGTTCATCTCCTTGGTTAAATTTATTCCTGAGTATTTTATTGTTTTTGATGCTGTTGTGAATGGAATCATTTTCTTTATTTCTTTTCAGCTAATTCATTGCTAGTGTGTAGAAACACTACTGGTTTTTGTATGTTAAGTTTGTATCCTGCAGCTTCACTGAAGTTGTTGATTAGGGCTGTTTTTTGGTGGAGTCTTTAAGATTTTCTATATACAAAATCATGTTATCTGCCAATAGAGAAATTTTACTTCTTTCTTTCTGGTTCTGATGCCTTTTATTTCTTTTGCTTGCCTGACTCTTCTGGCTAGGACTTCCAGTACTATGTTGAATAGGGGTGGTGAGAGTAGGCACCCTTGTCTTGTTCCTGATCATAGAGAAAAAGTTTTCAGCCTTTTACCATTGGGTGTGATATTAGCTGTGGGCTTGTCATATATGGTCTTTATTATGTTGAGGTACATTCACTCTATACTTAGTTTGTTGAGAGTCTTTTTTTTTTTTAATCGTGAATGTTGAATTTTGTCAAATGCTATTTCTGCATATATTGAGATGATAATATGATTTTTATCTTTCATCCTATTAATGTGATGTGTCACATTTATTGATTTGGGTATGTTGAACTGTCCTTGCATTTCAGGGATGAATCCACTTGATCATAGTGTATGATTCTTTTAATGTGTTGTTGAATTCGATTTGCTGGTATTTTGTTGAGAGTTTTTGCATCTATATTCATTAGGGATATTGGCCTATAGTTTTCTTGTAGTACCCTTATCTGGTTTTGGTATCAGGGTAATGCTAGCCTCATTTGGGAGTGTTCTCTTCTATTCTCTGGAAAAGTTAGAGAAGGATTGGCATTACTTTTTCTTTAAATGTTTATTAAAATACACCAGTGAAGCCATCTTGTCCTGGGCCTTTCTTTATTGGGAGGTTTTTGATTATTGATTTAATCTCCTTACTCATTATTGTTCTGTTCAGATGTTCTATTCTTTCATGATTCAATCTTGGTAGTTTGTATGTTTCTAGGAATTTAGGGTGTCCAAGTTTGTTGGTGTATAGTTGTTCATAGTAGTCTCTTATGATCCTTTGTATTTCTGCAGTATCAGTTTTTAAAATTTGAGTGCTCTCTCTTTTTTCATGGTTAGTCTAGCTAAAAGTTTGTCAATTTTGTTTATCTTTTCAAAGAACTAACTCTTAGTTTTGTAAATCTTTTCTATTGTTTTCCAGTTCTCTATTTTATTTATTTCTGCTCTAATCTTTATTATTTCCTTCCTTCTGTTTTGAGTTTAGTTTGTATACCTATATTTTAAGCTAGAGTCAAATTATTCACTTTGTGCACACTAAATGAAAGTTAAGATACCACAAATTTTGGAAACTGAAGTTGTGAAGGCTGTCTATATTTTCTAGTGCTGTTCTTTTCAGCTTAAATACATTGAAAATTGAATTCGTGTTATTAGTCTCAATTTTTTAACTTTCCATTATTTAAAAAAAAATGCATTCATTCTCCACCCCACCCTTCCCCCAGCAAAAGACTCCATGGAAGTTTTATTTTGCAAATGCATCTGCTTCTCTCTTTTCTTTTTAACTGCATCAAGTCTGAACTGAATTCTTGACTCAACTTCTCAACCCTTCTTCTGAGATGGAAATGTACAGCTGAAGTATGAAATAGCCTACAGTGACTATTTTTAGGACTAGAATTCATTATCTATGCTGAAATTTGACAGTATACTTACTTGGTTATCATAAGGTTATAAAGGTAGAATTTAGGGAGATTCTCAGCTCTTCAGGTATACTCAGAAGAAGTAGAGTCAGAAGAAGCATACTAAATTTTTTAGCCAGTTTTAATCAAGTTGAGTGATTGTGTATCAAAGCTTGTAGTGATAATCACAAGTAGCCTTACTCAAAATGACACCCTAATTACTATCACATGTATACCCTTCTCATTTTAAGGTTTTGCATATACCTTTGCTTGACCAAATAGATTTCTTGTTATTTTAAGACCTCTGTTTCAAGTCTTCTTTCTAGAAATTTTCTTAAGCATTTCCCTCCACCTAGGATGTGCTTCTTTCACCACAACTGAAGAAATCCTAAAAATCCTTTAGGGCCTCTGTGAAAATCATCTCCATTTTGATGTGTGTTCCATAGTTCCATGTTCATATGAACCTGATGACATTTATCTTCTTTTTTATTTATTTATTTTTTGGCCATGCCATGTGGCTTGCGGGATCTTAGTTCCCTGACGAGGGATTGAACCCAGGCCCCTGGCAATGAAAGTGCCAAGTCCTAACCATTGGACTGCTGAGGAATTCCTGCATGTATCTTCTTATAACTCTATGATCCACCTCTAAATTAGGTATAAGCTCCCTGAGAACACTATCACCAGTCATTTTGTTTCTCATGGCACCTAGCATGTACTCAGCTCACAGGCTCAGTAAATGGTGAGTTGAACTACAAATTTGAAAGTATGTGTCAAAAAGTATACCGTAAAAGTTTGTCATGTATAGTAATACAGATATAATGCTTACTTTTACAGAAAATGCCACATGAGACCTTTTAATAAAGTCTAATATTCTTCAAGTAAGTAGCATTTAAACTGAAAAGAATGGGTTATTTCAGTTCCTCTCTATAGTAACGTCTTGTGGTCACTTGCCAGATCATGAAATATATGTTCAAGAAAATTAATGAGGGCTTCCCTGGTGGTGCAGTGGTTGAGAGTCCACCTGCCGATGCTAGGGGACACGGGTTTGTGCCCCGGTCCAGGAAGATCCCACATGCCGCGGAGCGGCTGGGCCCGTGAGCCATGGCCGCTGAGCCTGCACATCCGGAGCCTGTGCTCCGCAAGGGGAGAGGCCACAGCAGTGAGAGGCCCGCGTACTGCAAAAAAAAAAAAAAAGAAAATTAATGAAAGAGCTTTTTAAACTTCGTGACTCTTGACTTATATTTATTACCAAAAAGACTGAATTCTTATGCAGCACATTTTAATTTCAATTATTTAAAGCTTAAATTAGCTTGGAGGTACTTAAAATCTTTGATTGGTAGCTCTGTGGCAGTCTTCCAAAGGTGGAAATGCCAGAGTGGGTTCTGAGGAAAGATTTAGAGTTTTGAAAGTATTCTGAACGAAGAAACAGAAAGGAATACAACATTTTCCCAGCATTGCTTCAATAATGCCATTTTAAGCATCATCTCAAAGCATTAACGGCAGTTAAGATGAGATCAGCCAGTTTTCTTTTTTTCTTGGCTGCAATGATTTCACCATCTTCATGCTGCCTCTTGCCACAAAGAGAACATTTAAACATGGGAAAGAGTTTGCCTTGAATTGTAAGAAACTGAAAGGGGACCAGAGTGCCAACTCAGTTCTGGGGTTCTAACCCATAACCTCTTTGAGCAGAACGGTGTAGAATTTTTATGCAATGCCATAAATGGGTGGCCTGAGGAACATTTTAACTATAAGTCAATACCTCTGAATAGAGAAGTCTGACAATTCAGAGTTCTGTTTTCTCCATATGTGACTAAAGTAATTTTCCCATTAGGAGACTAACCATTGTTTCTTTCTACTCATTGTTCTCCCCTCAAATAAAATTAATTTTGCTTCAGCGTATTTTATGATCTTACTGCTAACCATGGGTTTAGAAGACTGTGTAAAACATTTCCACACTTTGCATATAAGAATTAGTGGACTTGGAGTTTGGTTAGAGTTTCTGGGGGAGATGAAAGAGGACAAGTAGAGTGGAAATCAATGTTTTTAAAACCAAAGACTAAAACAAATGGATATTTCAAATTTGTTTATTTCTCTATAATTCTCACAGAAGTGTTGGTACTTCTGGTTACTACAATTCTGTAACCTTTATAAATTAATCTGAGAAGTTCTTTTTCTTCATCCTAATTCAGTGTGTATTTTAACTGGTAGACTTATCTTATGGTATCATGTTTATAAGATGACAAAGTCAGAGTGCTTATTCCCACTGAAAGATGGAAAGGGAACAAGGAAAAGCTACAACTTTTAGATGGTTGGTGACATTTTAAATGTACATTGCTTCAGATTTATATTGCATATACCATATTCAAATATAATTGAAGTATAAACATGACAATTTGATACAAGTTAAGACAGAAAATGTGTGATATTTTCTATTAGATTTTTTCTCTAGAAAATTCTATTTTTGTTCCATGAAAATGCCATGAACTTGGATTATTCACTGATCTATTAATTTGAAATTATTTTCAAACGAAAAGCTAATTCATCTTTTAGCAGATTTAGTTACAGTCATGATAACAGATATAACTATGTCTATTGGGCAAATCATTAGCCAAATCAACCTTTAATGCATCCTTTGGTGTGACATGTGAATTTGTGATATCCCCTAAATAATGCTCTGGTTGTATGGAAATTACTTTGTACGTAATTAGGTCTTATTTTGAAGTCAAATAGCATTTTGATACAGACATAGTGGAAGTATATTTTTAGTTTTTCTCAATGTTTAGATTTGGTGAGTTTACAATCCTTTTTTTTTTTTTAATTTTTTTTTCTTCTTATCTTTCCCACATGCCCTATGAAGATTTACATCAGTGCGATGCTACATTACACCCTGAGAGCAGCCTTTCTCTTAACTTTATAGACATAACTTAAATGGTCTATTTAGCTCACACGCACAAAAATTAACACGCAGATTACACCCTGAGAGCAGCCTTTCTCTTAACTTTATAGACATAACTTAAATGGTCTATTTAGCTCACACACAAAAAAATTAGCAATTTCTGAGTATTAGAGCAAAGTAGGATAGTTTAATATAAGTAAACTTCCTGCCAGGAATTTGAATTTTCCTTTTTGTCTTTATTTTATTTTTAAAATTATGCTTCAAGGTTGTTTTATACTGTATTCAACACTAGTGCCGAAGACTGTACTCTAATGCACAGCATATTTGGAAGCATTTAGAAAGAAACAGGAGTTTTGTGGTCATGTTATCAAAAGTTTAATTGTTCATTTCAAGGCTGAAGGAATCTTTGATAGGAGAATTATTTCTCTTTAATATATGAGCATATTGGCACTTTTGATGTTTAGAAGATAATATGAAAAGCTAAGTTTCCTATTCCTATTTTATTCAATATTACCCTTAATTGGATTCTTTATATTACTGTAGTTTCTCATCTCTAATCTGATTTTATTTGTTATTTAAACTTAGTACATAAAAACTTACTTTATGTCAGTCTGCATGCTTCCATTACATTTTTATGTGATGGACAATTAGGAGAGGCTCTCTTGATGTGGCAGGTGGGAACACAGACATCCCAAAGGCTATGTTTATAAGATTTAATCTTAAAACCAAGTATTTGTCTCTTAAAATATGTATATATGATGTAAATCACTTTGGGCATTAATTAAATGACTGCTACTCTTAAAATTACCAAGAAAGATTTGTTACCATTAGTTACAGAGTTCTGAGTCACTGTTTCAAAACATTTTGTTTTGAGATTTTGTAGCCATTTCTGAATATTTTCATCAGGACAGAAGAGATTTTGAGCTAAAGCCAAGAGCCCTTTCTAAGGAAGAGGTTAAGTATTAGAATGGTAATGTTGTTGGAAGGAATTAGACAGGGAAAATAGTTTTTACATATTTAATTTGAAGTTAAAGCAAGACTTGCATATGTGCATGTCTTTGGCTTTCAGAGATGGACTCAGAGCTCTTTACAACTAAGTTGTGGATATTCTGTTGGACCCCAAGTTCTCATCAATGCCTCAAGATCCATGTACATATTAAAACTGCATAAAATCATCATGTATATCTGAATTAGGGTTTTCCAGTGTGTGCTATTCCATAGGATGTTGGTTTCGCAGGTTACTCTGTAAACTGATTCTGTACTCAAGGTATGTCTGGGAAATGCCATACACACACATCGCCTTTTTAGGGATCCCAGAATCATATTAAAGGCTTTGAGGGCTTTCTTTAAAGTTTGAAATTTGTTTGTAACCCAGTTTTCCTTACTTATTCTCTCTCAGCCTGGTCTTTCCCTTTAAAAAAATACATATTAATAGCCAATAGAACTAGTGCTTTATATATCACATATGATGTGACCTGGTTCCTATAATGTGGTTATTTATTTGTTTTCTTCCACCTATATGTACAGACTAATCTCTAGTGCATTTAGCAGTGCACTTATAAAGAGACTTGATAGAGATATGAAGAAGGTATCATTTTGGGATGGACACCACTGCCCAGATTCTGCTCCTTAATTTGAAAATCCAGAAAACCAATTTTATCTTTCTCTCAGAGTTGATTGGATTGACGGAAAGTGATTTGTCTTAATCAAATGCACATGAGGTTGATGTTTAAACAAATTTATGTATTTCTCAATTCATAATCAGAAATTCACATTTCTAGTGATCAAAATACGATTTATGTGCGTTGTCCAAAGTATTGATATTTGCATTCAGGGTGCCCAGTGTTTCTTGGACTTGGAGAGTTTAAGGAATATTTTTTTTGTCTAGACCTCAATGAAGAAAGCTTAGCCATCATTGCCTGTAGAAGAATTTGCTCATCTAGTGACTGTACTCATATTGGCCAGTCCAGACTTTCTCTTCCCAGTATATGGAGTGCTTATATAACCATAAGGATGCTAAACCTGCTTCTCTGCCCTGGACTACCACCCCCATCTAGCCACACTTTGGCTCAGAGGTTGACAGGTCTGTGTTTCATACCTACATCTGCCCTGTATTAGCTATGCCAGGCTTCTTTGCTCTCTTAGTTTCTACTTACTTATTGGTAAAATGAGGTGAAAAGTATACTTTCCAGGCAAAGAGTAGTCTTTGTGATGACTTATTTCAGTGAGACACCAGTAGATATTTATCATTGCCAATTTTAGAGAATCGTATCATTTTAGCACTCAGAAAGATCTTAGACATAATCGTGTTCATTTTCCTCAGATTATAATTGAGGTTGTTTTTGTTTTTGTTTTTGTTTCTTCTTTAATTGTGATGCACAGAGGTTGTGACTTGCTCAAAAATCTATATCCAGGACTAGATCTGAATAGCTGGTCTTGTATGTGTAGGTCTTCTCCAGCCAATTTAGTAATTAAAAATTCTTAATACTACTTTTGGATCCCTTAGATTGTGTTTCCAGAAGTAAGAACCTTTTGGAGGAAAAACATATATAGTCTTTTTATTTCTATTTTGATACCAGTTAAAATGTACACTATAATTTTGGGCAATATAAAGTGTTCATCAGAGATTCTAACAACACAGAAGATCAAAGAAGATGAGAGTAACCTTCTTAACATATGGGAACATGTTTCTGGTGAACACATGGTTATATAATCTTTTAAAATAACATCAAATAGTTGATGTTTCTCATTTTCCTAATGCTTTACCCACTAGAAAATCTCTTTTACTTTTTTTTCCTGGATGGACAAAAATTATTTTACTTATATTATGAAATAATGTTGGCGGTTTTCTTTAGGACTATTGAAGTATCTTAAATCGACAGCCCATTGATGGGTAGTGGGTTTAATAGCATCTCCATTATTAATCTTTTTGTAGAATATTCTTTTTTTTTTTTTTTTTTGCGGTACGTGGGCCTCTCACTGTTGTGGCCTCTCCCGTTGCGGAGCACAGGCTCCGGACGCACAGGCTCAGCGGCCAAGGCTCACGGGCCCAGCCGCTCCGCGGCATGTGGGATCTTCCCGGACCGGGGCATGAACCCGTGTCCCCTGCATCGGCAGACGGACTCCCAACCACTGCGCCACCACTGCGCCACCAGGGAAGCCCTGTAGAATATTCATTTTACCCTCAAGTATAACTTTGTAACCCCCTGCAAGTTAACTGAACCAAAATAATCACTGATTGTTTCAAAATAGAAAGAAAACAAAGGACTAGGTTGTCATAGTAACTGTAGCAGATTAGGACTAGATTGCTATGAGGATGGAGCTGTTCAAAGTTGTATAAAACTTCTCAGAAACACAGATGGCATGCCTTCTGAGGCACTGTTAAGGAACAAAACACCTTTGAGAAGGAGCAGATTTCATGAATACAACACAGTGCGCAAATGCCAAAATGCCTGTGTTGCAAAGATCCCTAGTATGAAGTTTTTCTATAAATGTTAGGTATGTTATTTGTTTCACAATAATACTTTAAAGTCCCCTGGGGCTGTGACAACTTAGGTGACTCTAGTATAGTTATCTTGTACATCTTGGTAGTTTTGTTTCTTTTTCCATTCTTGATTTTAGGGCTCAAGACATGGGCTAGTGTATCCAATAATACAGTTTCACACATTGATTAGTTAAGATCATCTGGGTGAATCGGATGTTTCTTGTATAATTTGGCTCCAAGACTATGTTCAGATCTCACTGTCTCAATGAGACTTGCCCTGACTGTAGTATTTAATACAGCAGCCTGCAGACCCTCCCTGGTACTCCTGACCCCCCATCCCCTGCCCTATTATTTCTTTATTTTTCCTCTAGCACTCAACATCTTCTTACTGGACCATACAGTTTATTCCTTATTATGTTTATTGTTTCTCTCCCCAGTAGAGTATCAAATCCAAGAGGGCAGGGCTGTTTGTTTCTTTTGCTCAGTGATATACTGCTATTGGCTACAACAGTGCCTAGCACATAGGCATAGGATATGTTCAATAAATATTTATTGACTAAAAGAATGAATACATCGACATTTTATTTTTATGCCTCTGCCTCTGTCATTATATTAAAGCATTGCATGATTATGAACCCTGTCAGAAATTACATCAAGTTCTTTTACATTACTAGAGATTATTTTGTTGGATTTATGTGACAATTTTATTGGAAAAGTCATACTCCAGGGTATAAAAATGAAAGCATTTTTCCCTGTAATTTACCCAAACATACTATGATATTGTCCTTCCTGCCCTACTATCCCTATGGTGTCTTCTTGAGTAGACTCTGTACTTTGTACAGCATTTTCTGGTAATTAGAACAGTTTTATTCCTGTCTTTGAAACTCAGCCCTATTCACCTTAAAAGTCCCCAGTGAAGCCTGATTCAGTACTCTTCTTCTTCCCCCAACACAGTCTTAACCTCTGGCTCCAACACTTGGAGAGTCTCACTCTGAATATCTCTGCCCCTGCCCCCTCTCTTTTAAACACCAGCCACTAGGAGGAAGGATGAAAAAAAGCTTAAGGTTCCTTATTCACCTGAACAAGGCTGTGCAGGACTTTGAATGTTGCTGCTTTGGTGGTTGAAATTGACTAGCCATTGGATGCCCTCTTTGGGGCAGGCATCAAAGTACTGGCTCTCTCTTGGCACACCTGGGTTCTTCAGAGGGGTCTGCAGGGGCTCTTACTGCACTGCTCCCTGACCAGGAAGTCTGTCTTCTCTTTGTGTCTTCTATCACCACACCCACTTCAGCTTTGCCTACAGAGAGTCCACCCTACAGCCTCTTTGTGCTGGGGTATGCTTGTCCACTGGACAGATTCTCAGATAGGATATGAGCAGGAGCAAACACAACTACAGTTTCTGTAATACATTTTTTTAATTGGAAATGTCAAGCACTGTATAGAGTGTATTCTAATAAGAGTACACTAGTGTCCTAGTAAGAATAACCAGCTCACAATTAACCATTCTAATTATGAGTGGACTGAAACTGAAAAATGTGAATAACTTTTATAATTTATGAGAAACAAATAACGCTTGTGACAAATGATATTTATAATTATGTTTGATGATCTTTTCCCTAAGCACATATTAGTTTGGTGAGAGTTAGAGACCAGGAATAAGCCCAGTTTGAGAAACAATCCCAGGATTAACAGATACGTGGATAATTGAAAACTGACAAAAGAGCATGCCCATCTTACCAGCTGGGAAACTAGTTGACTAGAGTTGCCAACTGTAAGCAGATTTATTTCTAAACTGTCAGTTGTCCACATCTTACATGCAGACTTCTGTCTGTATGCCTCTTCTCTAATCCTCAGTGACATTTCTCCTGACTTTCCTCCCTTAAATAATCTATATGTTATTAAATTGTGTCTATAATGTTATTTTAAGAAACAAATTTTAAAACTTCAAATATTGGAATTATATAGTTTCTATTGAGGATTATGAAAAACTGGACAAGGTCTCTCTCCTATAACCATGTATAACACAAAGCAGGAGCAAAGCAAGTGCTTGTCGTGTGTGTAGCTACTTATTAATGCACTTCTGGAAATGCAGGAATTTCTTTGAGATTTTGACATGCTTGTGTGTTCACTGTTTTTTTTTTCTTCCAAGATAAGTACATCTTAAGAGATTTCTTAATAATAAAATTGAAAGCTCTTACAAGATGAGAAATAGAAAAGTCAGTTTTGCAGTAAAAATATTAACTCACCTTGTATTGTCCATATTTAATGCATACATAATGCGTTATGTTCCATGCTTAACATGTAGTTTGGATACATAAAGTTAGCTGTTGAAAATATGTTTTGGATAGATTGTTTTCCTTAAAAATGTTAGCTCTAATATTAAACTAATGTTAGTATTAAATTAAATAATTTTTAACTTCATAAGTTATGCCCTATAAAAAACACTTTGCTTACTTCCAGAGTGGGACTTAACCATACTAATATTATATATTAAGAAAGAAAGTCAAACTGAGTGGAGGGAATTTGACAGATGCAGAAGATAAGTATGGAAATTTGTCGGGATTTTAGAGCACTACCCACAGGGACATTCAATAGACAAAACAGGCCCATTGTCCTACACATATCTTGAAATAAATGTGTAGTTGACACAAATTATCTCCCATTTTGGTGGGAAGAATCTATAATAGTTGTGGAAAACAGTGCCATCCACTCAGGAAGTGTAGTCAAATATATCACCTCTACTCAGTGTTTTCCATGTCAGGAACTAATTAATTCCTAACACCAGAATTATAATAGGGGCAAAGCCTGTCATGGAGGTGATAGAGACATATATAGTAATCTCCTAAGGTTGATGTTGAGACACATGTACTTTACTAGATACAGTCCTCGCAAGTAACTAGTCTTAAGAATTTATCCCCGACAGTGTGCATGTATCAGTAAACAGGACTCATCGGATGATGGCAGAGTATTTTATATACTTTCAGTATTAGAACATGAAGTCAAAGATTTTTTATAAAAAAATTACTGCCTTAGGGCAGCTATACAGATCTATAAATTGACTCTTTTGTCTCCCTAGAAAAAGCTGACATGAGATTTAAATGATGTTTATTTTTTTTCTCTTAGTGCACCAGCAACCAAATCAATAAACCAAAAAGTAAAAGCCCTCTTCACAAATTCTGAGCATCATCTACAGCTTTATATGGTGAGAGATGCAGCCACCATTCTCAAGTGATTCAAAAGGAGTCAAATGGTGTTGAGCTAAATTATAACCCTAAATGCATATTGGTGAAATGAGATGCTGATCCATTTGCACACTAATGTGCTATTTTTAAGTCATGCATCATAGCATCTTCAAAGAGGCCTGTCATAATTATGATGGATTAGACTGCAGAGTCAGTCCTAGATGCAGTAATTGTTTCACAGATGCTGCCGATGTGACCTGAATTCATAATAAATTATTGTCAGAGAGGCGGGAGAAGGAACAAAATCAAATACCAAAGAAAAACTGCTGTGGCTAAAACCTGTTTTGGTCTTAGGAAACCAAAATGTTAGCTACTAGTCAAAAGGCTAGTATTTTCAACTGAGATAAACAGACTTCATAAACGTGTACCTCTGACACTGAGGATGCAGGTTGACATACTTGGCATTTTTACTTAAAGTTCTCAAGCTCTATCTCAATATATTTCTTTCTCTCCCTCTCCCTAATAGCTTATGAAAAATTATTCTGGAGCATTAGCTGAAATCATAGAGTGACCATAACATATTCTTGCACATTTCTATTACCTGGTTATAATTTGACCGTTAGAATTTCCAGAAAAAAAAAATTCGTGGTATTTATAGCAGACAAAACTACTCTTTTTGGTTCCTTAGAAGACCATACTTCATGGGGTATATTAGACTATTAGAATAAAGGGAGAAACATAAATAATATGACTAGTAAGATCTAAATTATGACATTTTGAACTGTGATTTAATTAACACCTGTCATTTAGGTAAATAATTTCTAAAACTGCCTCTTTAGGCTTTGACAAAATGCCAAAGCTGGTTTTAGAATTTGAGTGTTATATTTAGTCCATTCTTAAAGTTCAAGTCACATTCTTAAAGTTTAAGTTTAAGCCTTTTTGGTAAACCTATAAAGAAACTTCATGCTTTACCACATAATCAAAAACTGTGCGTGTATGTATGTGTGTATACAATTTAAGTAATGAGTTACTTATTACATTTTGATTAGGGAAGATAACAGAGCAGTTAAAGCAGATGAATATATGCCACGTCTTTTCCTAAATTAAGGATTCAATAGCCAGAAAAGTTTCCATAAGTCATTTATTGAACATTACTAGTTTTTTTAAAAACGCATTGAGTTTTTTATATAGTCTCCTCTGTACCTGGTAACTACTGACATATATGCATTCTACTTAGGACACTAGTTCTTCTGCCTCACTGATGTTGATAGATATGTTTGGCGAACACTCATTGTCATTCTTTTTTTTTTTTTTTTTTTGCGGTACGCGGGCCTCTCACTGCTGTGGCCTCTCCCGCCGCAGAGCACAGGCTCCGGACGCCCAGGCCCAGCGGCCATGGCTCACAGGCCCAGCCGCTCCGCGGCATGTGGGATCCTCCCGGACCGGGGCATGAACCCGCGTCCGCCGCATCGGCAGGCGGACTCCCAACCACTGCGCCACCAGGGAAGCCCTCATTGTCATTCTTTTAAAACTTACTGGGACACGTATTTCTCTCTTATTATGGTAAGAGGGAAATGAAGTTAAAGTTCATGAGAGAAATTTGGGTTGATGTCATGCAGACCCTGACAGCTGGAAGTGCTTATCCCCTCTCCTGTACTCCCTCCTGTGGCACTTGAACAGTCACAATGTGTCACCGTAACCACAGTCCGGAACAGTGCAGAACCTGTGCCTCTGTGTCTTTGCTCCACCCCAAAGCATTTGCACTGAGTGGGGATTCAACTGATGCTAGACTGAATACACAAATGAACTAATGCAAGTTGAGCTCCAGTTCTCTCAATGACATCACTAGGGAAAATTTATAAATTGTGCTCGGATATTTTAGAGAAAAATCGTCAGCATTCCAGTGTCAATTAAAAAGGTAATCTAGAAAGGTAGCAAGGACGGGATCAGAATAACTCTGTGGCAACTTCAAATTCCATGTACTAAACGTTTACATCTTCTTTTTTGTTCTATTCCAATTCACACAAAGAAACAATACCTTGATGAAATACATGCACAATGCCTTTAATCATGCTAATAATTACAGTCCTACAGATATGTAAAAAGAATACTTTTTATCCTAAGCCTGAAAAAAACTAAAATGTTGGCAAAGTGTGAATTTATTAACAAAATAAAACCTACTCCTTGAATTATGCATTTTTCTTAATATTATGTGGCAGGAAGAGCTTCTGTGGAGCTGCCAGTCTAGACCCTGTGGGAGCAATTATTTTGAGGCCTAACTTGAGCAAATTGCTCAGTTGTTACATCTGTAAAATGAGAGAGTAAAACTAGATTCTTTCTTATGCTCTGAAATGTTTTGTACATTGTTACAACCATGAACTTCACATTTATCACTCATTTTGAATAAGTAATTTTTAAATTTCTTAGCCTCCCAAAAGTTTAAAATGCTGTTCAATAATTCTGTGGGCAAGAGCGCTTTGTCCACTACTATTCTGGAAACAAGGAAGACTACCCAAATAATATGGCATGTATTTGTTCCTGGGGAACTTTCATTCTATTTCCAAAAAGGAAGAAAAGAAAGAAATATGATTTGTTAATATTTTGGTAGCCCTAGCAGTAGTGTACCTAGAACCAGCTCTTAACAGTTTGCAAGAGCAGATTGTGAAGTTTTCAGGAATTTTGTGAGCTGGCGGTTGAGAGCTTGAAATCAGCCATCATCTGTAAGAACATCTCTTAAGGAATATGTTAAAAGCTCACTGTTCATTTTGAAACTGTAACTAAATGCAATAACATCAAGTGTTGACACCATGAAAAACATCACTGGGTAAGCTTAACCAATCATCCTTTCCAGGTTGACCAAAGGCTCTTCTGCCTATGCCCTTGCATATAAACTTCATAACAGTTTTAAGAAAATATTAGTGCCTTAGTTTTGACTGGCCAATGTCCTTGTAGGTGAGTCACTGTCCCTACTGTAAAAATTGAGTCTTGTTCTAAAATGAAAATTCTCTCTCCTGATTTTTATAGACATAAATTTATTTGGCATTAACTATATTACAATTTTATTTGGTATAAATTACCATATACAAACCTCCAAGAGCTGGCATTACTTTAAAAACATTTGAATGCTGTTAACAGTATGGAGGTTCCTTAAAACACTAAAAATAGAATTACCGTATGACCCAGCAATCCCACTACTGGGCATATACCCTGAGAAAACCATAATTCAAAATGACACATGTACCACAATGTTCATTGCAGCACTATTTACAGTAGCCAGGTTGAAAACAACCTAAATGTCCAACGACAGATGAATGGATAAAGAAGGTATGGTACATATATACAATGCAATATTACTCAGCCATAAAAAGGAAGGAAATTGGGTCATTTGTAGAGATGCGGATGGACCTAGAGTCTGTCATGCAGAGTGAAGTAAGTCAGAAAGAGAAAAACAAATATCGTACATCAGTGCATATATGTGGAATCTAGAAAAATGCTACAGATGAACCTGTTTGCAAGGCAGGAATAGAGACGCAGACGTAGAGAACTGACATGTGGACTTGGAGGGTAAGGGGAGGGTAGGACGAATTGGGAGATTAGGATTGACATACCCTACCATGTGTAAAATAGGTAGCTAGTGGGAATCTGCTGTGTAGCACAGGGAGCTCAGCTCAGTGCTCTGTGATAACCTAGATGGATGGGATTGCGGGGAGGGAGGTCCAAGAGCGAGGGGATATATGTATACATATAGCTGAATCACTTTGTGGTACAGCAGAAACCAACACAACATTCTAAAGTAATTATACTCCAATAAAAAAAAAAATTGAACATTCAGTTTCACAATGAAGTAGTATCCTGATCAGTACTATACATCATATTAATTATATGTTCTTGAGTGTAGGAAAAAATGAAGGATATTTCATTTGAATCTCAAATCAATTATGAGAATTCAAAATATTTCTGATATCAGTCATGTAAAAGAGCAGATCTGAATGAATAGAAACTATTTCTGTTCTTAGTCTCTGAGGAGCAAAAGGAATGCCACACAAAAATATCTCTATAGCAAAAATTTACATTTATTCATTCAAAAAAAACCTTAAACTATGGAAGAAGTTTCCCTATTCCCCTCAATTTGTAAAAATAACCTGTTAACTCTATTTTCACAGATTAGCAGGTAGATATCTACAAAAAATTATCTTGGAAGATTTGTCTTATATATAAATTATTGACTTTTATAAGCTTGAAAAAACTTTGTATATTTATATGCACTGTAAAAATTATAGCATGAAAGCTTTTTCAGTATTTCTACAATGATCAAAATGAACAGGTCTCATTTCTTTCTTTTTTCATTAAAAATAAATAATGCTTCCAATATCAGTATAAAGGCACTAGGTGATTATAAGAGTGCTGTTGCAAGAAGGTTACTGGATTGTGTAATATTCTGGGGTGTATACACAAAAAGTGTGGTTTGGCCACAGAAAGAAGTCAGAAGTCAAAGAAAATATTTCTTTTTTCTCCCTCTAAAATGGCACTTTATTGGTTTAAATATTCTGAATTAGATTCATAGACCAATAACAGATAATCCTCAAATAACACGTTATCCTCATCCAAAAATGGAAGAATAATATACAATTTTCCTGTCCTCCCTGAAAAAGTTAACCATTTAACTTTTTACATTTGATGGTTGTATTCAGTAAAGGAATTGCTGTCATGGACAGAATAGTTCTAATAATAGAATTAGTGTTTAAAAATGGCTATTGTGTTTAAAACTCCATATTGAAAAAAAATTGTCACCTTCATTCTTCTTAGAAGCTATTATTATGCTCATAAAAGATTTGCAAACTCCATCCATTGTAATTCTGCCCTTGACACTTTGAAGAATGTCCAAATTATGTGGTATGGATCGTAATAGAGAGTAATGTGTTAAATACTTTTTATATAAATATTTTTATCTAAAAAATTAAGTAGGACTATATATTGTATACAGAGACTACAAATTTTTATATAATATATAACAACATAATGTACATGTAAATACATTTTGTTTGGTATATGTGTAAATCAATTTTACAGTTGCCAAAGGGAAGCATTTTTTGCTGTAGTGTTTGGAAAGCTAATTGACCTAGTCTGTGAAGAATTATCTAAGCTTATGTCTATGCTTCTTACTTAATTTTTTTAATTGAAATATAGTTATTTTACAGTGTTGTGTTAGTGTCAAGTGTACAGCAAAGTGATTAAGTTACACACACACACACACACGCACGCACATATATATATATTCTTTTTCAGATGCTTTTCCACTGTAGGTTATTCTAGGATAGTGATTCTATTTCCTCTTACTATACGTTAGGTCCTTGTTTACCTATTTTATATATAGCAGTGTGTACATTCCAATCTCCCCTACCCCACCCTTCCACCCCCACCCCCCTGCTATTCCCTTTGGTAGCCATAAGTTTGTGAGCCTATTTCTATTTTGTAAATAAGTTTATTTGTATCATTTTTTAAGATTCCACATATAAGTAACACCACATGATATTTGTCTTCCTCTGTCTGACTTACTTCACTTAGTATATGATAATCTGTAGGTCCCATCCATGTTGCTGACATTATTTCATTCTTTTTTAATGCCTGAGTAGTATTCCATTGTATATATGTACCACATCTTCTTTATCCATTCATCTGTCGACGGACATTTAGGTTGCTTCCATGTCTTGGCTATTGTAAATAGTGCTGCTAGTAACATAGGGGTGCACGTATCTTTTCTAATTAGAGTTTTCTCTGGGTATATGCCCAGTAGTGGGATTGTTGAATCATATGGTAATTCTATTTTTAGTTTTTTAAGGACCCTCCATACTGTTCTCCATAGTGGCTATACCAATTTACATTCCCACCAACAGTGTAGGAGGGTTCCCTTTTCTCCACACCCCCTCTAGCATTTATTATTTGTAGACTTCTTGATGATGGCCATTCTGACCTGTGTGAGGTGAAACTTCATTGTAGTTTTGATTTGCATTTCTCTAATAATTAACAATGTTGAGCATTTTTTCATGTACCTATTGACCATTTGTATATCCTCTTTGGAGAAATGTCTGTTTAGGTCTTCTGCCCATTTTTTTATTGGGTTGCTTGGGATTTTTTTTTTTTTTATTAAGCTATATGAGCTGTTTGTACATTTTGGAAATTAAACCCTTGTTGCATCCTTTGCAAATATTTTCCCCCATTTTCTAGGCTGTGGGAGGAGGAAGTCTTTAGCTGGCCTGTCTGCTGATGGGTGGGGCTGTGTTCCCACCCAGTTAGTTGTTTGGCCTGAGGCGTCCCAGCACTGGAGCTTGCAGGCTACAGCGTGGGGCCAGGTCTTGGTGCCAAAATGTCAGTCTCTGGGAGAGCTCATGCAGATGAATACCCCCTCTCTATCCACCACCAGTCCCCAGGAGTCCCTCCAAGACCAGCAGATAGGTCTGTCCCAGGCTCCTATCAAATTGCTGCTTTTGCCCTGGGTCCCGGTGCACATGAGATTTTGTGTGCACCCTTTAAGAGTGAAGCCTCTATTTCCCCCAATCCTGGGGAGCTCCTGCAATCAAGCCCTGCTGGCCTTCAAAATCAGATGCTCTGGGGGGCTCTTCTTCCCCGTGCTGGACCCCCAGGGTGGGGGGCTCAGAACTCTCACTCCTGTGGGAGAACCTCTGTAATATAACTATTCTCCAGTTTGGGGTCATTCACCTTGGGGGGTATGGGATTTGATTACATTGGGAGTTCGCCTCTCCTACCAGTCTCTTTGTGGCCCCGTCTTTATGTCTTTAGCTATAGAGGATCTTTTCTGGTAGGTTTCAGTCTTTTTCAAGGATGGTTTTTCTGCAGATTGTTGTGATTGGTGTGCTCTTAAGAGGAGGTGATGTTAGGGTCCTTTTATTTCACCATCTTGGCCGCTTTCCTATGCTTCTTAATTTTTCAAAAGTGGTAATGCCCCTGATTTTGGAGAAGCTCCGTACATCAAAGACTACAAATCAATTTTCATGATTCTGGAAACGAAAGGTTTTTTTTATGAAAGGTTATTGCTAATTAAGAGTATTAGTTTAGCTCAGAGCTTCCTAATAGAAATACAACATAAGCCACATACCGCATTTAAAAATTTCCAGTATTCACATTAAAACAAGTAAAAAGAAACACATGAAATGTAATGATATATTTTTTACTTATTATATCCAATATAGCACTGTTTCAGCATGTAATAAATATTTTTAAAAATTGAGTTATTTTACGTTTTTTGGTCCACACTAAGGTCTTTGAAATCCAGTGTGTATATATACTTACAGAACATCTCAATTTGGACTAACCACGTTTCAAAGGCTCAACGGCCATTTGTGACTAGTGACTGTGCACATCTAGCCCATCTCTTAACATTTGAAAGGAAGTAGGTCTAGCAGAAATAAAAATATCACTTTGTTCTTTTTGTCATTAGGATTTATGACCTTTTGATTTAAGTTTTATTAATATACATGCCTAAAAGTTCCAAAATGACACAGTTAAAAACAATCTCCCTCTCAGTGCTATTCTCCAGCCTCTCCATTCCTTTTCCTGGAGGCAAAGTGTTATAGCCAGTCTGTTGTATATTCTCCCAGAGCTGATTTTATTTTTATTTTTGTAAAGGTACAGGTTGTGGCATTCTTATACATACTGTTCTGCAGCTTTCTTTACTTCATTTAATTACTTGGAAATACTTCATCTGAAAATATAGGTTGTTTCCAAACTTTGCTAGTGCAAAACACTGTGCATACATGGTTTAACAAATATGTGCATATTTGTTAGATGAGAGTTTAAAACTGAAGGATCAAAGGAAGTTTCTACAAAATTCTGTAGATATTGCTAAATCCTCCTGTATGGTACTCGTATTAGTTTTGACTCCTGAGAACTACGTGACAACATGTCCGTTTCCCCGTATGCTTGCCAACATAGTGTATTATTAAAGTTTTTGTTCGTTGCCAATTTGGAAAAAAAAACTATCTTGTTGCAGTCTTAATTTGCATTTCTTTTTATAAGTTCTGATGGACATTTTAAAAATATTTAAAAGCCACGTGCATTTCATTTTCTGTGAACTGTCCATGTCCTTTGCTTATTTTTTCTTGTTTGATAGTTGGTCTTTTCCCTGTCAATGTGTATGGGTCCTGTATATTAAGTATTATGTAACTTTTAACTTAGCTGTGGGTTTATTTTTACATGCACAAAGTTTATTGAACTTCCTCATCTTTTATGGCTTCTAGATTTTGTGTCACAAAGACCTTGTCCGGTCATTCGATTATTTTTTTTTGTTTTCTCAGGCTGTTTTTAATTTTTTTTAGGGTTTTGTTTTCCATATTCAGAATTTAAATCCATCTAGAATACATTTTGGTACAAGATGTAAGGGACCGATCCAACTGTATCATTTTTTCAGAAAACTATTCCATTGTTCTAATATATTTATTTGAAATGCCATCATTACCTCATACTATATTTCTATGTGTGTATGAATCTATTTCTGGACATTCTATTCTATTCCATTGGTCTTATAAACACTCTATTATCTATTTATGTGCAAGTACGAGCTGTTTTAAGTACAGTAGAGCTTTTGTTGCTTTCTAATATCTTTCCATTTGGCTCCTACACTGCCCGAGCCCCATTATGATTCTCTTTCAGATTATTCCTGGTTATCCAATTTGTTTATTTTTCCACATGAACTTTAGAGTCAGCTTCTTAATAACTCAACCCATTCTTTTAGTATTTTTATGAAAATACATTAAATGAATAGATTAATTTGACAACTATACAAGTACATATTATATCTTTCTACTTGTTTTGTTTTTGTGTTTGGGTATCCCTCAGTATTGTTTTAACGTTTTATTCAGATAGGTCTTTCACATTTCTTTTTAAGTTTGTTCTTAGTATTATAAAAATATTTTTTCTATTACAGTTTTTTATTCCACCATAGCTTCTGACTGATTGTTGCTTTTAGGTACCAAGGCTGTTGATTTTTTTTTTTTCTAGCTACTTTACTGTCGTCTGTAACAGTTTTTCAGTTGATTCTCTTGGTTGGCCAGTATACAATCTTATTCTCTGCAAATGATAACTTTAGTGTTGCTTCCCAGTGTTTGTTTCTTCCTCTGTTTCATTTGTCTTGGTTAGTAAGCAATGGCTATTTTAATAGAGCTTTTTTATAGCCCAAAGGGAAAATAGTCTTGATTTTTTTTTCCTACTTATAGCCTTAAAATAAATTTAATGAGAAAAACTGTGGGAAAATAAAGCATGACTCTATAATGAATGGGGCAGCATTCACTTTATATAATGGATTATTTTTGCTTTTCTGGTGCCCATTTCTTCTTGCTTTCCCTATCATTTTGGACTTTGAAATCTCCATCAGGATTGATCTTGAAAAGTTTGAATGAATGACTGAATAAAGAAGTGATCACAAGATGAGCAAATTTATATCAATCTAGTGAAACTGATTGGATGCTCACTCTAAGCACAAAGATAAATAGAGTAGGATATTTTTAAGGAATTCACAGTCCAGTAAGAGAGAGTAAACAAAATACAGTTGAATGTGATATGTTCAGCAGTAGACCATATACAAGATCAAAAAGCAGGATAAAACTGGGAGTGAGTAATTCTTTTGGAAAATCAAGGAAAAAATTCTAGGGGAGGTGATCTGAGACAGTTGTAACCAGACACAGGAGTCACAGGGCACAATAAGAGGACTAGGAAGGCAGTCTAGGCAGATAAAACAACAGCATGGAGGTCTGAAACAGCTTGCAATGTTTGGGTATTTATAAGCTGTTGTTATAGTTGGAGTATAATCTGTGGGAGCAAGTAGGAGGACAGAAAAATAGAAACCTGCATATGAAAAACCATTTATATTAGGCAGGAATTCTCAAAAGAAGTAGGCAGCCAGATCTTGTAGAGGAAAATATAGAATCACTTAGAAAAGGCATTTTATAAACTACACTTTCACCCCTACCCCCTCCCCTGGAATGTCAACACTGCAGAGACTGTGCCTTATCTTCCAGGTGTGTCTGGGTAAAGAGTTTGAGAACTACTAATGCAGGCAATATGGAGTCAATAAAGTGTGTTAAGAAGGGTATGACATCAGATTTGCCTTTTAGAACATTCCCTTTGATAACAGTTTGAAGGATCCTTGAAGGACTGGGAAGAGGACAGGCTGGGCTCAGGAGAAATCTATAAAAAGCTATTACAGTAGATAATGAAGCAAGATAATGTAGATCTGGCTACCTAGTGGCAGTGAAGATGATTCAACGAATACATAGGAAATGGAATTGATAGAACTTAGCAAATGATCGGATATGTAAGGTGCTAGAGAAGAAAGAAAGGAGGTCGTCTTTCTCTATTGTTTTTAGCATTTTGACAAAAAAAATTATTTGGGAAGGAAGTTGATACTATTTACTAATACAGTATGAACTTCCCACATTAGCTGTTGATTTTGATCTTTGTTTACTGTGACCATAAATATTTCAGAGTTGCTGGTAAGACAAGAATAATCATTTCCTGAGTAGCTCTTGGCTGTCACTCCGAGACATGAAAATGAGTATCGTGGTTTGCTATGTCTAGGAATTCCAGTATCGTTAATGCCCCAGTTCTTCTCTAAGGTGCACTGTTAGTGTTAGATATATATTAATGTACTTTAATTTTTGTTTCCATACGCTTTAGAATTCATTCAGAGGGCAGCCTTGTGGATGGCCCCGAAGCAAGCCTGATGGAACAGGATAGAACGAACCATGTTGAGGGCAACAGACTGAGTCCATTCCTGATACCATCTTCTTCTCCCATTTGCCAGACAGAACCTCTGGCTATAAAGCTCCAGAATGGAAGCCCATTAACCAAGAGACCTTATCCAGAAGTAAATGGAGACACCAAGTGGCAGCCTTGCAAGAGTCATTATGGAATACCCCACATGAAAGGAAGTCAGAATAGCCGCGTGAGTCCAGACTTCATACAAGAAAGTAGAGGGTATTCCAGATGTTTGCAAAATGGAGGGATAAAGCGCACAGTTAGTGAACCTTCTCTCTCTGGGCTCCATCAGAACAAGAAACTGAAACAAGACCAAAAGGCCAATGGAGAAAGCAAGAACTTCGGGGAAAGCCAAGAAAGAAATCCAGGCAAAGGCAGCAGTCAACCCAATGTCTCTGATATGAGTGACAAGAGAGGATCTGTTAGCTCTGCAGCCCAAGGAAATGAAGTTAAAGATTTCACTGTTTTTTCATCACATAACTGCAGTGGATCTGAAAATCCAGAGCTTCAGATTCTGAACCAACAGGAGGGGAAAAATGCTAACTACCACGACAAGAACATTGTATTACTTCTTAAAAATAAGGCAGTGCTAATGCCTAATGGTGCTACAGTTTCTGCCTCTTCCATGGAAAACACACATGGTGAACTCCTGGAAAAGACGCTGTCTCAATATTATCCAGATTGTGTTTCCATTGCGGTGCAGAAAACCACATCTCACATACATGCCATTAACAGTCAGGCTACTAATGAGTTGTCCTGTGAGATCACTCACCCATCGCATACCTCAGGGCAGATCAATTTCCCACAGACCTCGAACTCTGAGCTGCCTCCAGAGCCAGCTGCAGTGGTGACTGAGGCCTGTGGTGCTGATAGTGCCAGTATACCAGCTGCAGTGCTAGGGGCCTGTCCCTTTCCGAAACCAGAGCAACGAAAGTCAGTTTTTGAGATATGCCCGTCTCCGGCAGAAAACAGTAACATCCAAGGAACCACAAAGCTAGTATCTGGTGAAGAATTCTGTTCAGGTTCCAGCAGCAATTTGCAGGCTCCTGGTGGCAGCTCTGAACGGTATTTAAAGCAAAATGAAATGAATGGTGCTTACTTCAAGCAAAGCTCAGTGTTCACTAAGGATTCCTTTTCTGCCACTACCACACCACCACCATCACAATTGCTTCTTTCTCCCCCTCCACCTCTTCCGCAGGTTCCTCAGCTTCCTTCTGAAGGAAAAAGCACTCTGAATGATGGAGTTTTGGAAGAACACCATCACTACCCCAACCAAAGTAACACAACTCTTTTAAGGGAAGTGAAAATAGAGGGTCACCACGAGGCACCACCATCCCGGAGTCCAACTCCCTCTACACAAGTATCCAACCCCTCTCCGATGCTTCCAGAAAGGCCTCAGAATTATTGTGTTAACAAGAATGACATACGGACTCCAGGGACAATGACGTTTCCATTGTGTTCTGAGAAAACAAGACAACTATCAGAACATCTCAAACATAACCCACCAATTCTTGGTAGCAGTGGAGATGCACAGGACCACTGCCAGCAGTTGATGGGACACAAAGAGCAAGAGATCTTCAAGAGTCAAGACAAGGAACAGACACGAGACCCTGTGCTCCCAACACAGCCCTATCTGAAACCAGGATGGATTGAATTGAAGGCCCCTCACTGTCATCAAGCAGAATCCCATCTGAAATGTAATGAGGCAACCCTGCGGTCAATTCTTCAGTATCAGTCCAACCCCTCCCATCAAATGACCTCCAAACAATACACTGGAAATTCCAACGTGCCTGGGGGGCTCCCAGGGCAAGCTTACACCCAGAAAATAATACAACCGGAGCAGAGACCACCAAGGTACCAAGCTGAGATGAATCAAGGGCAGTCTCAAGGTACAGTGGACCAGCATCTCCAGTTCCAAAAACCCTCACTCCAGGTGCACTTCTCCAAAACGGACCCTTCACCCGAAGCTCACAGACAGTCAGTCTGTGCCCTGAGGTGTCATTTCCAACAAAGACCAGATCCCCAAACTGAGAAACTCATGCCCCCAACATTGAAACGGCACTTGAATCAACAGGCTTCCGAGACTGACCCATTCTCAAACTCACACCTTTCACAACATAAGCCTCATAAGCAGGCAGCACAAACACAACCATCCCAGACTTCACATCTCTCTCAAAACCAGCAACAGCAGCAAAAACTACAGATGACGAATAAGGAACAGATGCCCCAGACCTTTTCTCATCCCCAAGGCAACAGTGATCAGCAAAGAGAAGGATCATTCTTTAGCCAGATTAAAGGAGAAAAATGCTTTCGTGGTGAAGATCAACATTCAAAATCAAGTGAGTTCCAGACTCATAATCCCCAGGTGGGACTGGAGCAAGTACAGAATATGAATAGTATAAATTCCCCCTATGGTCAGATCTTGAAGTCAAATGCAAGCAAAGTGCAGATTTCTTGTTCAAACAATATACACGTAGTTCCAGAAAATAAAGAACAGACTGTAAATTCTGAACTCTTTGCAGGAAACAAGATCCCAAACTCACATCACATGCAATATTTTCCAAATAATGTGACCCCAAAGCAAGATGTTCTTCACAGGTGCTTTCAAGAACTAGAACAGAAGCCTCAACAAGCTTCAGTTCTACAGGGATATAAAAATAGAAACCAAGATGTGTCTAGTCAACAAGCTGCACAGCTCGCTCAGCAAAGGTACCTGATGCAAAACCAAGCAAATGCGTTCCCTTTGCCCAATCAGGCAGGAAGTCACATTCAGACCCTGCCCCAGAAGGACATCCAAAAGCATGCTGCTCTAAGGTGGCACCTTTTGCAGAAGCAAGAACAGCAGCAAACACAACAGCTCCAAGCCGAGTCTTGCCATAGTCAGATGCAAAGGCCAATTAAAGTCGAACCGGGATCCAAGCCCCACGCCTGTATGCGCCTCATGTCAGCACAGCCAGAAAACAAAATGTGGAAAAAGATACCCAAGCAGGAGATTCCACCTCCGAGCTGTGATAACATGCAGCAGCGGAGCATCCTTGAGACCATGGAGCAGCATCTGAAGCAATTTCAGGTCAAATCATTATTTGACCATAAGGCTCTTACTCTAAAATCACAGAAGCAAGTAAAAGTTGAAATGTCAGGGCCAGTCACAGTTTTAACTAGACAAACCACTGCTGCAGAACTTGATAGCCACACCCCAGCTTTAGAGCAGCAAGCAATGCCTTCCTCAGAAAAGACACCAACCAAAAGAACAGCTGGTTCTGTTCTCAATAATTTTTTAGAGTCACCTTCCAAATTACTAGATACTCCTATAAAAAATTTATTGGATACACCTGTCAAGACTCAGTATGATTTCCCATCATGCAGATGTGTAGGTAAGTGCCAGAAATGTACTGAGACACATGGTGTTTATCCAGAATTAGCAAATTTATCTTCAGATATGGGATTTTTCTTTCTTTTTAAAAACTTTGAGTCTGGCAGCAATTTGTGAAGGCTCATAAAAACCTGAAGCTTACATTTCTTGTCTTTAAATTACAGATGCTTGTGCTGTGCAAGAGAGAACTTCACTTACATTCAGTTTTTCAAAAAAATTAAAAAATTGTGCATGCTCATTTGTCCCTCCCTTCAAACCGTTTAAAATATAAAGGTATCTGTTTTAGCCTAATCAATCTAGTTAACTCTTTGTATATCTCCTGGAGAGATAGCCAGGCAGTAAAAACACCTTGTTAAAATGAGAAAATAACTGCCCTATGCAAACTAATGTAGGAGCTTTTAATATTTTTTAATTCAAGATTGAATGTATTAGTAGTTTTACAAGGTTAACTTTTATAATAGATAAGGGGACATTATCATCTTCTGTCTTGGTGACTTAGGGGAAATTTTAATGCCAAAGTCCTGAATATTCATAAAGTTGCCCTTTCTCCGTGTATGCATTTGAAACATTGTGTGATTTATATTTGATATTTTCTCTTTAAAAGTTTCATCTTTTTGATAGAAAATATGCTATTTCCCTTTCTTTTTTTTAAACAAGCATCTTTTTGTTAAAATTCAAGATGCATGATAGGTCTGTTGGAATAGGGAAACTTTTTGCTGATTGATGCAATTTTATATATATATATATATAAAGATCTTAATTATAGCTACTCAGCTTGGATACAGTAGAAGACATTTGTAAAAACCAGCGTTCAACTAATGTGGCTAATGGTCCACCCACTTTATGTTATTCCTCTTAAAATGGTACACTCCACATTTTATAGAAGGATGGAGGGAAGATCCGTACTGCCCCTTTGTGTGGGGGTAATATTATTGCCTCACTGGCCTAATGTGCCACACATGTCATAGACAACACTGGGTAAGTTATACTCATCTTCACACCCTTCTCCTATCATACAAACCTTTTTTTCCCCACTTCTCATCTTTGATAGTGTACAAGAGCCTCTTCCTTTTATCTGACCCTCTCTTCAATATTTTCTCTCATCATAAGTTGTTCTAAAGTAAAGTAGTACATACAACATGGGTCTGGATTGAATGTTCTTATTTTCAAAACAGAGTAATCGAATATTGTGGGGAAACGAGAGGAGAAAAAGGTATCTTGACAATAAACTGAACAAAATCCTGGGGGTGAGATAGGACAGGAAATTTTATTTTTAATCTTTTAACATCCAAATAACAGGCAGGCTTCTAGTAAGCTGTAATTTTTTTTTCTTCAGTTTAAAAGATTGGACTGTAGTTGATATTACATATAATATATTCTAATTCCCTCACTGTCTATTTAGTTCCACTTACTTGATTTAAAATAATTCCTTATCCCATATCTGAAATGCAATTTAATATATTTTTATCCAACAGGCAGAATGGACATATACTTAATTATTTGGCACATTTTCTAATAGATTAGTCCATCAGTTTACTCATTTTAAAGAAAAAAAATGTTTAAAGTCACATTTAGGACCCTTAATGTACAGGTGGGGGATAAGCTTTGTGGATGTAGCCTTTATATTTAGTATAATTGAGGTCTAAAATAATAATCTTCTATTATCTCAACAGAGCAAATTATTGAAAAAGATGAAGGTCCTTTTTATACCCATCTAGGAGCAGGTCCTAATGTGGCAGCTATTAGAGAAATCATGGAAGAAAGGTAATTAACGCAAAGGCACAGGGCAGATTAACGTTTATCCTTTTGTATATGTCAGAATTTTTCCAGCTTTCACATACAAAGCAGTAAACAATTGTAAATTGAGTAATTATTAGTAGGCTTAGCTATTCCAGGGTTGCCAACACTACACACTGTGCTATTCACCAGAGAGTCACAATATTTGACAGGACTAATAGCCTGCAAGCTGGCATAGGCTGCCCACTTTGAGATGGATGCCAGAAAACCCAGGCATGAACAAGAACCAGCCAGCCGGCCTGCTAGGCACAAGGGTGCTGGCACAGGCTGCAAAGAGAGCGCCCACTCTGGTTTTCCCACTCGATGATAAAAAAGGAAAAGGGGGGAAAGGTGGTATAAGAAAGGACCCATCGAGTCGAATTCACCTAGAGTTATAAATGAGTAGTTATCTCCAAGGAAGTTGTCCATTAGTATGAGCAGAGGGCAAGAGTGATGTACTGAATAGAAATAGAGACAGATTCTATTTATAGCTGCATTTTTTTTTTTTTTACCTGTCAGTCATAGGTATGCAAGTACTTACCTGAATCTACACAGTTACTCCTGCATGTCATCTTGCAGACTTGAAGACTGTTATGAGCAAGATAATCAATGCAGAGAGAGACTTTCATATAGGTATCCACAGCTCTGAGCTGTTATTACGCTAGGGTGCCTTTTCTTTAAGAGGTAGGCATTTTTATCATTAAAATACATTAGGAGACATTCTGGGCAGCAAGGACATATTCCATATCATTGTTGCCCAAAATTCAAATTATTCATTTCTAAATGAGCACATAGAAATTCACTAAATAATTGTCTAGTAGCCTGACAGAAATAGTGAATTTCCCTAAGTGCCCTCTTGTATTAGCAAGGAGTAAGTAGTGCTTTGGTTATAAGGGAAAATATAATCTATTTCTAGAATTATCCTATATTTTCAAAATTGCTGGATACTGGTTATTTGCCAGCCTTTTAAAAAAAATGAGAGATTCTTAGAGAAACAGTCCTAACTAAAATGAGTCCCCAAGTTTTAAAATAACTAAATTTAGTAAAGGACAAATAGTACGTTATTTTAGAAGACTGAATTTAACAAACTTTAAAAAATTTTGTGCTTTGTGAAATTATGTATAAAAATAAGCTTTCCCATTATTTTTACCCATCATATAATTTCAAAATAGTTCATTACAATTATCAGTATATTTTGATACTGAAGAAATACAAGGCTTAAAGTCTACTATCCAGTTTGCTTGGCTTAGTTCTGTTTTTTAAAAATAAACTATTCATTTCTCAGGATGTGGCCATAGAGTAAAATTATGCTCAAATGTTCAATATATTGGTTGCCTCTTAGATTCATTTGCTAATTTCATGTGTGTGTGTGTTTCTGTGGATTTCTTTAAGGTTTGGACAGAAGGGTAAAGCTATTAGGATTGAAAGAGTCATCTATACTGGTAAAGAAGGCAAAAGTTCTCAGGGATGTCCTATTGCCAAATGGGTAAGTGTGACTTGACAAGGCCTTTGGTCTTCAGTCTTGGGCATTTTGATTCATTCATCTAACCCTGGGAATTGGGTTATCAGATCAGAGAATCATTTATGCCAGTTGAAAGGAATATTGCTTATATTTATCACGTGTCATCTCTTAAGAAAAAGGCAGATTAGTATAAAATCATGTACAAACTGTATTTAATTGAAAAAATTTAATAGTGAGGAGGAGATCTGTTCAAGTGCCTGCTAGAAGTGTAATTCTTCCCGGCATGTGAGGAAGAGGTCCTTCATCCTTTAAGTACCTGCAGTTAATCTTCGTCATTTTTGAAGACCTTGAACTTTAAAGGCTTGCTTGTCTTCCATCTAGCTCTGGCTTTAGTGCAGGGAGCATTGTCCCCACTGTACTGGGTCGAGTCTGCTACACCCCGAGTGCTTTTGCATCTCTCCCAGTTCTGACCCCAGGGTAAGCCCCGACGTTATAGATGGGCAGCAAAAGGCAAGTTGCAGGTGCTGGTATATGTCGCCCTAATTGTGACCCAGACTTGAGAAAATATACAGACGTCAGTCAATGCTCTCATCTGCTGCAAGTGACCCTTGTTTTGTTTTGGTTGGGGTGGTGGGTGTTGGGGTGGAATGGTGACCCGAACAGGTGGTTCGCAGAAGCTGCAGCGAGGAGAAGCTACTGTGCTTGGTGCGAGAGCGAGCTGGCCACACCTGTGAGGCTGCGGTGATTGTGATTCTCATCCTGGTGTGGGAAGGAATCCCACTCTCTCTGGCTGACAAACTGTACTCCGAGCTCACCGAGACCCTGAGGAAATACGGCACGCTCACCAATCGTCGGTGTGCCCTGAATGAAGAGTAAGTGCATCCCAGGCCTCTCTTCTCTTTCCACTGCTAGGAAAGCTTAATTGTTGGTTTGAGGGCAGAGAGTTGAAACTACGTTTTCACATTTACAAAACAGGGATCAAAATGCCTGCTTCACAGCCATTCAGTAGGAACTTGCATTTGCTAATGCTAACATGGATACTTCGAAGCAATTTCATTTACTAATATTTTGTACCTTCGGACAGTGTAGCTATGAGTTAGAAGCAGCTTGCTGGAAATCTGAGTGTCTGTACCCACAAACTCAACCATACTATAAACCTGAAAATATTTATGTGTCCGCTTACTGCAAGTGACAACTGTTTAGTGTGCCTAGCCACCACACTAGTAAGTATTGACACCACTTCTGTGTAGCAGTATCTGAGACAGTTTGGTGAGAAACTTTAGGATTCCCAGGTCAAGGACTTTATATGTAACAAACATAAAAATACAAGGCTTACTTATAGAAGTTCTGTAGAAACAAACTGATTTTGACTTCATTGCAATCTAGTCCATTATTTCCATAATAATAATCAAAATCACTTCCACTTTTACTGCTACTAAATAATCAAGAAATTAGTGGCTATGGATGGGCATTATTTTCTAGAAATATGAAAATTTGGAATAGGAGAGCAAGGTATGCAGTTAAATATATTTAATGCATCCAAGTGCTGGTATGGTTTTGTTTGTGTTTTTTGTTTTTTAACCTTATCTACCTGCAGGAAGTTTACATCTTCACTTGGAGAAAGCTTAATTTTTTATTTTCCTTCTGCTATGCTATTCTCGTATATCATTAAAAGAATACAGGAAAATTCACAGTGCAGCACTGAAATCCTATGTAGCTATTTTACTCACAGTCGGTACTAAAATAATTTTAATATTACACTTTTTTCTTAGTTTTTTTAAATTTTTTTGGCTGCGTCGGGTCTTAGTTGAGGCATGCGGGATCTTTCGTTGTGGCGCGGGCTTCCCTGTAGTTGTGGCGTGCAGGTTTTCTCTTCTCTAGTTGTGGTGCTTGGGCTCCAGGCCACGTGGGCTCTGTAGTTCGCGGCACGCAGGGCCTCCCGCTGAGGCACGCAAGCTCAGTAGTCAGGGCGCGCGGGCTTCTCTAGTTGCAATGCGCGGGCTCAGTCACGCCGCGGCACGTGGGATCTTAGTTCCCTGAGCAGAGATCGAACCCGCATCCCCTACATGGGAAGGCGGATTCTTTACCACTGGACCACCGGGGAAGTCCCTGCACTTCTTCCTTTAGTCACCTTTCTTCTGCATCCACCAAACTACAAAAGAGTTTACTGAGCTTATGGAAATATTGTGCTGCTCACTGCAACAATCCATTGCTAACCAAATTTGTCCTTTTGCTGACTATTACTCTAACTGGTATGGTTTTACTGTATATTAACATAGGTTCTCCCTCTGGGTCATTGGGGGTGGGTAGGGAGGGTTGCAAATCAACTATAAACAATCTGTTTAGGAAAGTTACTTTTCACATATGAAAGTGTGGCTTAGCTTTCTATGATAGTTATCCCAAAATGTCATGGTGTGTACCTCAAGGCCATCAACCCACTTTTACAAATGATAGGTTGGACAGGTAGAAGTGGCTGATTCATAAGACATGACTCAAACTTGTGATTGACTGCTTTAGGTATAAAGTAATATTCCATTTACCCTAACATTCCTTGTTTCTCCTTGAAAAAAATGTATGTAGGTGTCTTTAATCAGAAAGAAAATGAAAGTTAAGGCATCTTGAGCTGATGTTGGTGATAGCAATTTTCTCAGGAATTCAGCGACACTGCCTTGTTTTTGTAGAGCAGACTTCCTCTTAGACTTGGTAGCTGGAACTTCTAAACCACCAAAGAACTTCTTGTGAAAATGACATTTGTTTTATTTAAATTTCTTGAAGTTTCTTGCAAACTATATTTCACATTCTTTGTAATTGATTTAATTTTTATTAATATTATACATCTTTGTTATTTTTCCCCTGAAGGCTTTTCTTTGATTCTTATAAATGCTATTGTCTGAAATAGAATTTCTTTCTATATGTCAGATTCTATGTTAAGAACTTTCCTAAATTATGTTATTTTGCATTTGAAAACCATGAATGATGATTGGGCCAGGGTCTAAGAAAAATTAATAGGGACAAGAACAAAACTATTAAAAGATGTGCTTCAAATATTGACATTTTAAAGGCCAATCTGTATACTTTTGCTTAACTTCGTCTATAATTTCAAGATAAAGATGAGTAGTTATTTAGATGACGTTCCAGCTTTGAGCTACCTATACTTAGAGCAAGTTTCCAGAAACAAAAAATATACTTGAGGTACATGATTCAAATAGACACTTAACCAATGGCAATAGAGACTTCACTCGGATATAGCTTTTGAAGTTTCTTCTACCCTATAAAATAAGTTTTATTTCTGGAAAAAGTTAAAATTATGATTTTTTTGTGAAGAATGGAGGGTAATCTCAAATTGGGGCTGCTGACTCATTTTAATATTGAAAGCTGTGGGACCCTCATCACTGGGTTCTTATAAATCCCAGTGCCCACATGCACCATAACCACCCACTGTGAGTCCAGAAAAGAACTCCGAGAGCATCTTCCAGTGGGAGAATCAAAACGGATTTTTACATTTCCTTTGAGCCCAGCCAGCTGTTTCTCCTTTAAAGATTTCCCTTTGAGATTTTTATTTTATGACTAAGCCTAACCAATAATTTTTTGGCAAGTAAGAGTTGTGGGAGTGTATCTGTCATTATAAGGAAGTCAAAGCCAGAAATGTCTCTGCCGTGCTGGGTGATATTAAACTTTTAAAGAAACTTTATATTATAAAAATTTTCCAATATACATAAATGGGGGAGTGCAGTATATTTATCAACATTTTGCCTATACTATTTCATATATTCTGTGCCCCCCCCCACTTCCTAACCCCATCCCCACCAGTGTTTTAAAGCAAAACGGAGGCCATATCATCTAAGCTATGTTCACTTCAGTGTGTATCACTAACAGATAAGGACTTTGTTGTTTTACAATGTTGTAAAACAATATTAGTTTCTACTGTACAGCAAAGTGAATCAGCTATATGTATACATATATCCCCTCTTTTTTGGATTTACTTCCCGTTTAGGTCACCACAGAGCACTGAGTAGAGTTCCCTGTGCTGTACAGTAGGTTCTCATTAGTTATCTGTTTTATACATATTAGTGTATACAAGTCAATCCCAGTCTCCCAATTCATCCCACCCTTTCTTTCCCCTCCTTGGTGTCCATGTTTTTTTCCTCTATGTCAGTGTGTCTGTTTCTGCCTTGCAAACAGGTTCATCTGTACCATTTTCCTAGATTCCACATATATGCATTAATACACGATATTTGTTTTTCTCTTTCTGACTTACTTCACTCTGTATGACAGTCTCTAGGTCCATCCATGTTGCTGCAAATGGCACAATTTTGTTCCTTCTTATGGCTAGTCCATTGTATATACGTACCATATCTTCTCCATCCATTTCTCTGTCGATGGGCGTTTGGGTTGCTTCCATGACCTGGCTATTGTAAATAGTGCTGCAATGAACATTGGGGTGCGTGTGTCTTTTTGAATCATGGTTTTCTCAGGGTATATGCCCAAGGACTTTCTTTTTTTTAATAAACAAAACCTAGTCACAGTGTCATTATCATTCATCTCAAAATTGAGTGATTCTTTAATATCATTTAACATTCAGACCATGTTCAAATTCCCTAATTGGATACTGTTTCCAATGTACACATATACATATTAGATATACATATATATAAAGTAAAAAAATATTGACGAAAAGAAAGTCCATATCTTACATTTGATTGAGGGTTTTGAGTAGGTCCCAGTTCATGCCTATTGTCTAGTATAGTTATTGATAGAACTTCCTTTTACGCTCAAAAGTGTCCCAGTTTGTAAGATACAGTATATGATTCACAAGGCTCTTTTACTTTATTATAGTTTCCCCTCTCTTTTTGATGAATTTATTTGTTAAAGAGACTGTATGATTTGCTTTGTAAAATTTCTCACATTCTGGATTTGGCTGTGCACACTTGCTTAACTTGTTCCTCTGTCACCAATATCTTCCGTACACTGGTAGTTAGAGTTAAATATGTATGTATGCGTGAATGTATATATTAGCAAAATGCTTCATAAGTGGTGATGAAATAATCTTAGTTCTTCATACCCATCAAGAGGGACATAATATCTGCTTTGTTCCATTTATAGTGATGTTATGAGCGTTCAGTTGAGGAGTTGTTAGCTTGATCCACCCATCGTAAAGTTTACCAGAAAACTTCTACCTAATGGTTTAGCACATCGATCGATGATTATTACCTGTTTCCATTAGTTTGCAAATTGATAATTTTCTTATTTTTTAAAGTATAAATTTGTTATGTACATTTAATTTATTTTGCTAGTTTTTCTATTCTTGCATAAGTTTAAATGGCTGATATAATTTTTAGTTTAAATTTTGTTTTTTAAAATATTTACTTATTTATTATTTTTGGCTGCATTGGGTCTTCGTTGCTGCGTGCAGGCTTTCTCTAGTTGAGGTGAGCAGGGGCCACTCTTCATTGCAGTACATGGGCTTCTTATTGCAGTGGCTTCTCTTGTTGCGGAGCACGGGCTCTAGGCACGCGTGCTTCAGTAGTTGTGACACTCCGGCTCAGTAGTTGTGGCGCACAGGCTTAGTTGCTCCACGGCATGTAGGATCTTCCTGGACCAGGGATCAAACCTGTGTCCCCTGCATTGGCAGGCAGATTCTTAACCACTGTGCCACCAGGGAAGTCCTTTTTTTTTTTTTTTTTAACAGTTAGAAGTCCTAAGAGGTTGAGAGTGTTTTTAAAAATCTGTTGTATAGGTAAATATTTTGATTACAATTTCTCTGATTTGTTATTTAACCATTAGCCAAATTCTGAGCCATGTTAAAATTAGGCTGCAATGTAAAAATTCTAACAATATTTGAAAGGCCCCTATAAAAATGAAGGTGCCTTTTCAGAATCCACTTCATATAGGAAATCACCTTGAAGTCATTTTGTTATGTGTGAGTTTTTTCAATTTCTATATAATTCACACACCATAAAATTCACCCTTTTAAAGTATACAGTACAGTGCATTAGTATATTCACAAAGTTGTACAACATTTTCATTGCTTCTAAAAGGAAACCTCAAAGCCATTAGGCAATCACTTCCCATTCTCCTCCCCCCCCTAAATGGCAACTACTAATCAACATTCTGTCTCTAAAGATTTGTCTTTTCTGGGCTTTTCATATTAATAGAATCATACAATATTTAATCTGTCTGGCCTCTTTCACTTAGCATAATTTTTTTAAATTTTATTGGAGTATAGTTGATTTCCAATGTTGTGTTAGTTTCAGGTGTACAGCATAGTGATTCAGTTATATGTATACATATATTCATTCTTTCTCAGGTTCTTTTCCCGTATAGGTTATTATAGGTTATTCATTCTTTTTCAGATTCTTTTCCCATATTGAGTAGAGTTTCCTGTGCTATACAGTAGATCCTTGTTGGTTATCCATTTTGTATATAGTAGTGTGTATATGTTCATCCCAAGCTCTTAATTTATCCCTCCCCCCAGCCACGTTTCTCCTTTGGTCTCCAAAAGTTTGTTTTCAAAATCTGGGAGTTTGTTTCTGTTTTGTAAATCATTTTTTAAATATTCCACATATGAGTGGTATCATACGATATTTATCTGACTTACTTCACTTAGCATGATAAACTCTAGGTCCACCCATGTTGCTGCAAATGGCATTATTTTGTTCTGTTTTATGGCTGAGTAATATTCCATTGTATATATGTACCACATCTTTATCCATTCCTCTGTCAATGGACATTTAGGTTGCTTCCGTGTCTTGGCTATTGTAAATTGTGCTGCAGTGAACACTGGGGTGCATGTATCTTTTCAAATTATGGTTTCCTCTGGATACATGCCAAGGAGTGGGATTGCTGGCTCATATGGTAGTTCTATTTTTAGTTTTTTAAGGAACTTCCATACTGTTCTCCATAGTGGCTATACCAATTTACATTCCCACCAACTGTATGAGGGTTCCCTTTTCTCCCCACCCTCTCCAGCATTTATTGTTTGTAGATATTTTGATGATGGCCATTCTGACCTGTGTGAGGTGATACCTCATTGTAGTTTTGATTTGCATTTCTCTGATAATTAGTGATGTTGAGCATCTTTTCATGTGCTTTTTGGCCATCTGTATGTCTTCTGTGGAGAAATGTCTATTTAGATCTTCTGCCCATTTTTTGATTGCATTGTTTTTTTGACATAGAGCTTCATGAGTTGTTTGTATATTTTGAAGGTTAATTCCTTTTCATCGCTTTGTTTGCAAATATCAGTATTTTCTCCCATTCTGTGGGTTGTCTTTTTGTTTCATTTATGGCTTCCTTTACTGTGCAGAAGATTTTAAGTTTAATTAGGTCCCATTTGTTTATTTTTGTTTTTATTTTCATTACTCTAGGAGGTGAATCAAAAAAAGATGTTGCTGCAATTTATGTCAAAGAGTGTTCTGCCTCTGTTTTCCTCTAACAGTTTTATAGTGTCCAGCCTTACATTTAGGTCTTTGATCCATTTTGAGTTTATTTCTGTGTATGGTGTTAGAGAATGTTCTAATTTCCTTCTTTTACATGTAGCTTTCCAGTTTTCCCAGCACGACTTATTGAAGAGACTGTCTTTTCTCCATTGTATATTCTTGCCTCCTTTGTCATAGATTAATTGGCCATAGGTGCATGGGTTTATTTCTATTCCATTGATCTATATTTCTGTTTTTGTGCCAGTACCAAACTGTTTTGATGACTGTAGCTTTGTAATATAGTCCGAAGTCAGGGAGTCTGATTCCTCTAGCTTCATTTTTCTTTCTCAGGATTGCTTTGGCTATTTGGGGTCTTTTGTGTTTCCATACAAATTTTTAAATTTTTTATTCTAGTTCTGTGAAAAATGCCATTGGTAATTTGATAGAGATTTCATTGAATCTGTTTATTGCCTTGGGTAGTATAGTCATTTTCGCAATATTGATTCTTCCAATCCAAGAACATGGTATATCTCTCCATCTGTTTGTATCATCTTCGATTTCTTTCATCAGCATCTTATAGTTTTCAGAGTACAGGTCTTTTGCCTCCTTAGGTAAATTTATTCCTACATATTTTATTCCTAGGTTTTTATAATGTTTTAAAGTTTTGTCCATGTCATAACATTAATCAGTACTTTATTCCTTTTTATGGCTGAATAATATTCCATTGCATATATGTGTACCACATTTTCTTTGTTCATCAGTTCATGGACATTTTAGTTATTATGAATAATGCTGCTATGAATATCTTTGTACAGGTTTCTGTATAGATATATATTTTCAGTTCTCTTGGGTGTTTACCTAGCAGTGACAATTTTGGTCATATGGTAACTACGTTTAACTTTTTGAGGAACTGCCAAACTGTTTTCCAAAACAGCTGCACCACTCTTCATGCCTACCAACAATATATGGAGGTTCTGATGTTTCCACATTTTCACCAAAACTACTTATTGGCTGCCTTTATTTATTTATTTTATTTATTATACCCCTTCCAGTGGGTATAATGTGTATCTCATGGTTTTGATTTGCATTTCCCTAATGAGTAATGATGTTAGTCATTATTTCATTTGCTATTCATATATCTTTGTTGAAGAAATCCTTTCTTAAATCTTTGCTCCTTTTTAAATTAATTGTTTTTGAGTTATAAGAGTTCTTTATATATTCTGGATACTAGAACTCATCAGATACATGGTTTGCAGATATTTTCTCATTCTGTAGGTTGTCTCTTCATTTGATGATATCCTTGAAGCACAAAAGTTTTAAATTTTGATGGTCAGTTTTTTTTTAATTAACTGCTTGTACTTTCAGTGTCATATTTAAGAAATCATTGCCTAATCCAGGGTATTAAAGATTTACCCCAATGTTTTCTTCCCAGAGTATTATAGTTTTAGCTCTTCCATTTAGGTCTTTGATCACTGTTATGATGTGAGATAAGAGTTCAACTTCATTTTTTTGCATGTGGCTATCCAGTTGTCTCAGCACCATTTGTTGAAGAGACTGTTTTTTCCATATTGAATGGTCTTCTCATTCTTGTTGAAAATTGACAAAGATGTATGTGTCATTTCAGGATTCTTCTATTCCATTAATTTACATATCTATCCTTATGCCAATACTACATGTTGTTGATTGCTGTAGTTGCTATAGTAAGTTTTGAAGTTGGGATGTATAAATCTTCCAACTGTTTTTCTTTTACAGGATCTTTACAGTATCCTACAGGATACTCTGGGTCCTTTTCATGTCCCTATGAATTTTAGGATGAACTTAATAATTTCCCCATCTGAGATTTTGACAGAGGTTCTGTTGAATCAGCAAATTAATTGGGAAGTGTTGACATCTTAACAATATTAAGTCTTCCTATTTATTAGCACAGGATGTCTTTACATTTATTTAGGTTTTTAATTTCTTTCAATGATGTTTTATAGTTTTCAGTGTACAAGTCCTACACGTCTTTTGTCAAATTTCCAAATATTCTTTTTGATGCTGTTTTAAGTAGAATTGTTTTGATTTTTTTTTGGATTGTTCATTGCCAGGATACACTTACACAATTGGGTTTTATATATTACTCTTATATCCTACAAGCTTATTTAAGTAGTTTATTAGTGCCAAATTTTTTTGGTGGATTCCTTAGGATTTATACATACAAAATCATGTCATCTACAAATAGAGATAGTTTAATTTCTTCATTTCCAATCTAGATGTCTACTTTTTTCTTTTTTCTTTTTTTGATGCTTTTGCGTAATTTCCCTGGCTACAACCTACAGTAGATATTGAACAGAATTAGCAACAGCAAGCAGCTATTGCTTGTCTCTGATTTCTTTCAGCTTTTCACCATTAGGTATGATGCTAAATGTAGGGTTTTTGTAAATGTTCTTTGTCAGGTTGAGGAAGATTTTTTTTTCTATTCTTAGGTTGAGTATTTTTATCATGAAAGGGTGTTGTACTTTTCTCAAATGTTTTTTCTGCATTTCACTTTGTTAATGTATTTCATATTGATTGATTTTTATACATTGGACCAACATTGCATTTCTGGGATAGATATTACTTGGCCATAATGTATATTTTTTGTATAGGTTGCTGGATTCCATTTGCTAGTATCTTATTGAGGATGTTTTCATCTATATTGATAAGGGATATTGGTCTATAGTTTTCTTGTGATGTCTTTGTTTTTGGTTTCAGGGTAATACTGGATTCATAGAATACATTGAAAAGGGTTCCCTCTTTTATTATTTGGAAGAATTTGTAAAGGATTGGGGCTAATTTTTTAAATGTTCAGTGGAATTCACCAGCAAAATCATGTACTCCTGGGCTTATCCTCGTGGGAAGTTTTTTGATTACTAATTCAGTCTTTTTGTTATAGGTCTATTTCTTCTTGAGTCAGTTTCAGTAGTTTGTGCTTTCTGGGAATTTGTCCATTTCATCTAAGTTATCTAACCTGTTGATAGATCATTTTTATAGTATTCCCTTATAATGCTTTTTATAAGGTCATTGGTAGTATCCTCTGTTTCATTTCTAATAATATTTTAGTAATTTGGGTCTTCTCTCTTTTTCTTGGTCAGTCTAGCTAGTTTTGTCTACCAAGACCTCAGGCAGCTGCAGTGTTCAACAATTGCCTCTGACTATTTTCAACAAATATCTCCAGTGGGGAAAAGGCTATATACAATAGGTGAACTCCAAGTCAGATCAAATGAAGAAAGCCTTGCCAGTGGTGTCTTCTAGAGAACTACCAAATAGGTAAAATAATGACATTTCTCTAGGAATGGGGCTTTGGAGGATATCCAGCCTAATTCTGCCCTCTCCAGTGGTTGCCAGCCTGCCGATTTTCACCATAAATGTGGGCTGTTGGTTTTCAAGGGTGTCGTGGAGTTCTGGGGACAGTGGAAATAGGGCAAGTTAAAACACTGTAAAGCTTAGCTTCTTACCAAAATTTCATTGCCTTTCTTGAAGAAATGCTTCCAGGACTGCTGCAAGTCTTTTGTTAATTTCCATATTTCTGAAGAGTTGATTCTGACCATATTTACCAGATTTCCTTTTGCTTTTGTGGAGGAGGGTATTTTCAGAGATCCTTATTCTGCCGTTTTTGCTGACATCTGTAAAATTGTAACTTCTAATTATAACATTCCTTCTGCATTTATTAGACGGAATTCTTTAAAGAACTTTTCATTATCAACTGTTTGGTTACCATTAAATATAATTTGTAAACAAATGACAGAATAATGCATGGTAAGTATCTTTAGTTGTGAAATTTCAAAATAGTGATTTGGTGCCTTTGTAACCATCCAAAAATGATCAGTTAGTTTGTTCTTTCTTTTTGGTATCATTATTAACTCATTTGAAAAAAAAAACCCTCATGGATTTTAACCTACATTCATTTCAATGAGAAATGATATTTAGAGATCACAGTATGTGTCCAGATGTGCCCATCGCTACAAAGATATTGTTACTTTAGGCATTTTCAGTGGACTGATATAGGAAGTAATTTTTTTTTGAAAGAGAAAATCTGAGCTTTTTAATTCATATCGTGAGTTCATACTATTTCTTGTTCATAGGATTTTACAGGGTATTTACTTATCTTTAGACTTATTTCATCTTACACTGAAATTCTTATTTTTGACATTAACAATGTTTTCTTCATGTCACAACATACATAAGTAATTTCAAAATAATATCATTACTACAAATAAGACTACTGCTGTCCAGTGAGGTCAGGAGAGCCATACATAAACAAACAATCCACTTCTTAACATGTATCCAAAGGAAATGAAATCATTATCTCAAAGGGATAGCTGCATTCCAATTGCAACATTATTCACAGTAACCAAGGTGTGGAGACAACCTAAGTGTCCATCAATGGATAAATGGATAAAAATGTGGTTTGTGAACACACGCAGAGGAATATTATTCAGCTTTTAAAAAAGGAAATCCTGCCATTTTCGACAACATGGATGAATCTGGAGGGGATTATACTAAGTGAAATAAGCCAGACAGAGAAAGACAGATACCTGATATTACTTATATGTGGAATCAAAAACAAAAAAACAAAAGTCAAACTCACAGAAACAGAGTAGAAAAGTTGTGAGAGGCTGGGGGATGAGGGAAATAGGGAGAGGTTGGTAAAAGGATATATATAATCTTTCAGTTATAAAATGAGTAAGGTCTGAGGATCTAATGACTATAGTTGATAATACCTTACTATATAACTGAAATTTGCTAAAAGAGTTGAACTTAAATGTTCGTTGCAAGAAAAAAAAATATGTGAGGTGATAGATGTGTTAATTAACTTGATGGGAAAATCCTTTCATAATATATGCTTGTATCAAATCATCACGTTGTATACTTTAAATATCTTACAGTTTTATTTGTCAATTATACCTCAGTACAGCTGTGAAAAAATACCTACTGAATATAGTTTTCCTAGTGGGTTGTTTTATCCTGTTTTTAATGTTTGGTTTCTTTGCTTGTTTGTCTATTGCCCTTAGGGTATAACTGACTTGGGATGTGAAGTCACAATACTGTATTTTAGCTAAAAACTAGAAAGCACTCAAATGCCCACCAATGGTGGAACGATTAATTTGTGGCATATCCATATAATAGAAACTGTACTCAGTGAATAAATACATCAATATAAAGTATAACTACATGCAACAATGTGGATAGATATTCCAAACAATGTTGAAGAAAAGAAGACACAAATAAGCTTATACTAGATAACTGCATATACATGTGTATGTTATGTATGTGTGTGTATGTATATGTGTACATATATATACATATACACATACAGTTTTGCCTATTTTTATACTACAGTATAGAAATATATAGCATACTATATGTAGTATAAAAATAGTCAAAACTATACATATGTGTGTGTACTATACTATACGTTGTATAAAAATGGGCAAAACTATATATATACACACACACATTTATATACACACATACACACCAAATTCAGTAGGTTTATAGTATATATAGTATAAAAATAGGCATATATATATACACACACGTACATACACTATATTCAGTAGGAATATAGTATATTTTATATAGGATAAAAGTAGGCAGAGCTAATCTCTTCTGACAGAAGTTACTGTTAGGAGGACAATGCCTGGAAGGAAATATAAGACGGGATTTAGGGGTGCAAGTATATGTTTTGTTTCTTAGTTTGAGTGGCACTCACTTGTGTATGTTTCATTTGTGAGTGATGAGAAGCTATAAAATTATGTGTACTTTCTCTGTGTGTATTATACTACAATAAAATATTTGTTCAAGTTGTCTTTTAAAGCCAATCGAAATAGTTCTTTTCTAATGTGATTGTGGCACAGCTTAATATAGAGTTAGACTTCTTTCAAAACTAATTTGCGTTCATTTTGGAATGTAGACACCCAGAATATGAGATTTATAGCCTGGACGGTGCTCTCCATAGTCATGAACTTGGTTCTTTGATTTCTCAGGAGAACGTGTGCCTGTCAGGGGCTGGACCCAGAGACCTGTGGTGCCTCCTTTTCTTTTGGTTGTTCATGGAGCATGTACTACAATGGATGTAAGTTTGCCAGGAGCAAGATCCCAAGAAAATTTAAGCTGCTTGGGGATGACCCAAAAGAGGTTTGTTTACTTCCTGATGTATAATCTGTTTATTTTTCATGGAGAATTGATGAGCACAGATGAAGTGAACAATATAATGTACTCAAACTCTCATTAACAGAGAATTTCATCTCAGAGATAGATCAGTAAAATTTTGGCTAAACGGTAGGCACACACAATAATATTTTATAAAATTAGCATAATAACAACCATGTGATACTAAAGTAATAAAGTTTGATCAACATAAACTATACTTATGGCCTTTTACACTTATTGTTTGTCTTCTATGTAAACTCCAGAGTTTCACACAGCTGTCATTTCCATATTAAAACTAAATATTACTACTTCAGTGTTAGAACTTTCATCTTTTGAACCTGAATTATAGAAATCATGTTCGTGACTGCCACATTCATAAAAGTCCATTTCTAGTCAGTTTCAACCCATGAGATTTGATGCCTTAATGTTACTATAATAAATGCATTCAAGTAACTAAAACATATTTAGATTTTAATATAAAGGTGTAGTTGAAATAAATGAACATTGATTTCTCATTGACATCACTGGTTTTTGTCCTTCTCTAGAATATATAGTTCTCAAAATATAACTTGTAGATTGGTATCACGTTTAACAACTTTTGTGTAGCATGGTATTCTAGAGTATGCTAATTGAATAATCAGAAAACCTCAGTATATTTAGCATTCATATATGATCAAATTTTTAGTAAATCTATACATGTTATAATTTTTTTCAAATTTTAAATGCAGTTGAAATATGCAATTATACTATTGATATAATTTTTATACGTCCCTTTGAAAAATTTGTTAGCTTTATTATTTGTGACTATAATAGTAAGTGGAAGTTTAATAAAGTGCAAAAGCTCTTCAAGTCATGATATAAATTTTTCATAGAATCGTAACATTTTAATAAGCTGTATTAATGTGCTAGATATCCTCTTTGCATAAGAAAACACAAATATTTGATAAACCTAATGAATAGCAATTTTGCCTACTGTCTTAACACTTTTAATTTTCACACTGGAGAGCATTTTCTCCACTACTTCATAAATGTTTATCACTCTGTTTCATGTAAACAAATGCAGGGGATGGCTAGTGACATCCTCCCTCTGTTTGTTAGGTAGGAGGACTCCAGTCAGAAACCTCCTCACCTTCTAAAATGCAAGCAAGTATACCTCTGCCAGCTGCTTACATCTCCCAAGGTTTTTAGAGAAATAGCAATGTGAAATGAGAACTTCTAAGTATGAATAGAACAACTGAGTATCATCCCCTACCATTTAAAAAAGCATATTCTTTGCTTGGGGGTAGGGGCAAATATACCTGAACATTTTTCCTCTCAAGTAAACTTTACAAAGTTTTTCATATACACCACATTATAGTTCTTAGGGTTTTATTCATATTTGAATCACATAGTAATTTTTAGTTCTATGGAGTGATCATTTCAAATTTTGTAATGCTATTTTTTATAAACATTTAAAATATAAAGATTAGAAATAGATTAAAACAAATCCTTTCAATAGCTCATCTTCCTCGGCCACTAATTGGAGAAGAATAGAGAATGTGACCTTTTAAAGACCGTATGGCTTCATTCTCCTAATCCTACTACCAGCATAGACTTATATTAATAAAATGCCAAATATCTGCATGCAAAGTAGAAAATTGTTTAATCTCATGTAAATACCAAAGAGCTAGACATTTAACAGCACATACAAAAATAGGTCTATGCTTTTCACTTAGAAATAGTCACGTTAAGATGATATTTAGTTATTGGGTTGGCCAATGTTATGGGAAAACCCCGAACAAACTTTTTGGCCAAGCCGATATTTAATGAGATGGTATATATTTGTGATTTGGATCTAAGATACAGGGGAAAAAAATCTAATTGATAGCCTCTCTCATATATGGATAGAATGGATTTAGAATTTAATATGTAGAATTATTTCTTTTTATACAGGAAGAGAAACTGGAGTCTCATTTACAAAACCTGTCCACTCTTATGGCACCAACATACAAGAAACTTGCACCTGATGCATATAATAATCAGGTAAGTTTAAACAGTTATTGACAATGATTAGAACACTTTACTTACTCATTATTGATGGCCTATCTTTACAAAAATATTTTTGAAGCAACGATTTTCCTTTATTTTTCTAACTTTTTCTCTTCCTAATTGTTGAAACCACTGCAGTGTTCTGTTTTTGATATATGAATATTTGATATATGAAAATTACACCATCCAAAAGAGTATATTTTTGGTCTTTTAATCTGTAAAGATAATGAGCTTTTAAGGCTCACAAGCTATTTTACCTACTAATCTTGTTCTCATATGGATAATTTTATCTCTGTAAGCAGACTTTAGTGATTAATTGCAATTATATGGCTCATGCTATAGGTTCTAACCACCTGTTAACTGTTTCCACAGCAAGTCTATACATGTAAAGCTATGGGTGTACTACTTTGTAAGTGTATATACATGTGTCGAGATATGTCAGATTTTGCTAGATTTTTCCTTTTTCTTTTTCCTTTCCTGTTTTCTAAGTGTGTGCTGGGTTATACCTATATGGAAGGCCAGGTGATTTGTTCAGAAATGCTCGTGAAGGAGGCAAGACCGTGAAGTCTACACTGTTTCAATAACATCAACAGCAAAAGCACTAAATGAAAGCCTGTTATGAACCAGATGCTGTGTTTAGTCACTGTGGACATTAAGATGAGCAGTGCAGATTCTTTGTCCTTACAAAACTCCTTCCTTAGAGGAGACAGAGATATGTAAAATGCCAGCTATAGAAAAACATGATAACAGCTGGGATAGAAGTATGCACATTTCTGAAGGAACAAAAAGGTTCTCCCTGAAAGTAGAGATGTAAGGTCACAAATGGCCTTGGAGGCCATACAAAGATCTTTGAACTTTATCTTATAGGTAAGAGGCCTACCACTGGGGTGTTCTAAGTGTATATTGGGGACGGTGAGGGTGAAGTGATTTAACTTGAAAAGGTCACTCAAGCCAAATAAAGGAAATACAGCTTAGATTATAGAAGATTAAATTAGAGAAGTAAGCTGTTGCAATCACTGGGCAAGAGACGTTAAGGTCCTAATTTAACGAAATATCAGTAGTGATAGAGAAAATGAAATAAGTATGTGAAATATTTGGTGGAACTTATAAACTTAGTGACCAATCAGATTTGAGAACGAGCAAAAGAGAGAATTTGGGGGTCCACCAAATTTCTGGCTTGGACAGATGGTTTTATTAGTATTAGGAATCAGTGAGGAAAAGTAAGTTTGGAGGAGATAAGGAGAAGATGACAAATTTCATTTTGGACGTGCTAGGTTTGACATACTTCTAGGATAATTAAAAGAAAAATCGGGAGAAAAATCCAGGTTAGCACTGTGATTTGGGAATTATCAAAATGCAGGAAGTAGTTAGTAGTAAATACAATTTTTCAGAGTGAAGATTACAAAGAGGAGAAGGGGCTAATGATTTTAATATTTAACATTTTAGGGGTGAGTGGGGGAAGAGAAACCAGTGAAGGAAGGACTGGGGGTAGGAGCAATGGAATAGGAGAGGTTAAAGATTTAAGAGGAAGAGGAAGATTGATAGATGGAGGAAAGCTTGAGGTGATGAGAAGGTATTCAGAACAGAGTACACAGCAGTATGGGTACGGGAAAGCGTGAAGTATGACACATTTTGCAAACATTGTCATTTACTTAATAATGTTAAAGACTCTATAAGGGGACTAGATTAGTCTACATAGCAGAGACAGACAGGGCACCAATTCTAGCCAACAATTTAGCTATTCTTGTTTCCATTGTGGACTTTAACATTTTCCCCAAACCTCAATTCTTTTTTTTTTTTTTTAAGTGGGAGCAAAGGACGCAACTTTAATAATGACTGTCTCTTTATAAGTTGTTTTATGTCACAACCTAGATATTTAGAGATATATGTTATGTTAATGTCTATGGAAATTATTTTAAATGCTATTAATAACAGTGGGATTAATATTGTTATTTTTACAACCTTACCTATTTTAATCAGTGTCACAGAAAAGTATAAGGAATGGTTTGCTACTGTTGTAAAATAATTCTGGTGAGCAAAATAATAAATCAAGCTATAAAAAGAAAATAAATTGAGTCTATGTTGCTAGATTTCAAGTTTGGCCATTTTCTGTTGAGTGAATTTTTTATAGGGGCTATTAATCAAATGGCTTTAACTGGGGAAAGGGACAGAACAACAAGCATTGATGTTCTTACTCCTTTGATTCCTATTATAGACTGTCTCATACGAACTTGATTATCTAAGCATTTATATTCTACACTATTACTTTTTGTTTGGAGTATTTTATGCATTTCCTGAACCTGGAATATCTAAAATATGAAGGTACCCCCAAGTTTTTAAGTTATAACAAGATGATTAGGTATAATTCCTTAGATGTGTTTTAATATTTGTATATGAGTAAATGTGTAGATAGATACACTAAACAATTGGCATGAAGTTTCAGTTAAGCAAGATGAGTAAGGTCGACAGATCTGCTGTACAAATCGTACCTGTAGTCAACGATAATGTACATTTAAAAATTTGTTAAAAGTGTAGCTCTCATGTTAAGTGTTCTTACCACAATAAAATAAAATTTAAATACATACATACATTCATACATTAAAAAATAAATGTAATGTCTATATAAACTAAATCAACTAATGGCTAAGAACGAATAAGGTGTTTTTTATATTGCATGGTAGGTACTACTGGAAAGTTTATCCATATGTCTTAACATGGTTTAGAGACCCCAGAAAACAGCCATGTGATCTTTTCCTACAGTATACATAACACATCAAGGTTATAGGTGCTGTGGAAGTCTACTATTTGGTATTTGCCTCCTTCCCCCAACTGAATATAGTACCTTTATTTCTCATATATGAATGTTCTTCTTTGCTTTGTTCCTTGATTTCATAAAGTCTTATTGGTGAAGTTAAGCTTCATTGGGTCTTCACAGCATTTCTTCTGTTAGCTCCATGGAATTAGAATATAGGTTTTCTTAACTTAAATATCCTTTATGTCTATCCAGTAGAGTTATATTTCTCTATCTTTTCTATGGTTATCTTACCATTAAACTTTAGGACTGAATTAGCAGGCTCAAATCTCAAAATCATGTGCTTTCGTCATGTGTGGAGAAGACATTTTAAAGCAAGAAAACTTCCTTTGACAATGGAAATATTTTCTGTCTACACTGTTCAGAATGGTAGTTACTAGCTGCATGTGGTTACTGAACACTTGATATGCGGTTAGTGCAATTGAGTTAATGAACTTTTCATTTTAATTAATTTAAATTTAAATTGCTACATGTGGCTAATAGCTGCCATATTGAACAGCACAGATTTACACCATCAGAAAGCCATGCACTTAGAACTGTCTTCCAGACATAGAGATAAATTACCAGTAATCCAGTCACAGACCCCTGCATGGTATTTCTTATGAGATGGCATGAGTCTAAGGACCAGCTAGATTTTGTATACATTTTTATTCAAGGAACAGAATAAAGCCAACTAGATCACATCATCGCACAATATTATTACACTAATATATGTGTAATTAGAGTCCCAAAAGGAGGACAGAAAAATATTTTTAAGTATAGTGGCCAATTGTTTTTCAAATTTGTTCAAAACTATAAACCCATTCATCCCAGAAGCTCAGCAAGCACCAAATGGTGGGGGTGGGGGGAGATATTAAGAAACTATATAAAATCACATTAAAATCAACTTGCTTACAGTGATTAAGAGAAAATGTGAAAAGTAGATGGGCCAAAAAAGACATTACTTCTTATAGGGAAAAAATGGATGACACACACACAAGACTTAAAGTCTGAGAAAGATGCAAGAAAAAAGAGGAAAAACATCCTTAAAGTACAGAAAGAAAAAAAAAAGACTATCAATCTACAAATCTATAACCAGTAAAAACAGCTCTCAAAAGTGAAGACAAAAATAAAGATTTTTTTTTTTCAGGCATACAAAAGCTGAAATAATTTACCACCACCGGCAGACTAAAACTTCAAAAAAGTTAAAGGAAGCCCTCTGATAGAAAGAAAAATAATACGATAGAAATCTAGATTGGCAAAAAGGAATGAAAACATCATAAATAGTAGATATGCGAGTAAAAAGACTTCTTCCCCTTATTTAAAAAATTTCTTTACAAGATAGTTTATTTTAAAATATATTAAAAATGTAATTTAAGATTTATAACATATAAAAATAGCACAGAGGCTTAGGGATTGGAAGTATACTGTTGTAAGATTCTTATGTCATATATGGATGGAATGGTATATTACTTGAATATAGACTGTACACTACACTGTAAACCTTAAAGCAGGCAGCCACTAACCAAAAAATGTATAAGTAATCCCCCAGTAAAGAGATGAGAATGGAATTAATCCCAAAACATATTTTAAAATATGGAACTAAAAGAAAACTAAAACAAATACAAAACAAATAGCAAATGGTATATTTAATCCCAGCCATATCAAAAACCACATTAAATATAAATTTTTTAACACTCCCAGTTAAAAGGCAGAGCTTGTGATATTGAATAAGCACATTGATACAGAACAATTGTGATATTTAGAAAAGCAAGAACCAAGAAATACCGTGCTTGGGCTTCTCTGGTGGCACAGTGCTTGAGAGTCCGCCTGCCGATGCAGGGGACACGGGTTCGTGCCCCGGTCTGGGAAGATCCCAGATGCCGCAGAGCGTCTAGGCCCGTGAGCCATGGCCGCTGAGCCTGCGCGTCCGGAGCCTGTGCTCCACAACGGGAGAGGCCACAACAGTGAGAGGCCTGTGTACCGCCAAAAAAAAAAAAAGAAATACCATGCTAATGTCAATCAAAAGAAAGCTGGAGTGATATTAATAGCAAAGTAGATTTCATAGCAAAGAATATTATAAAGAGGATCATTTTATAATGATAAAAAGGTCAGTTTAGCAAGAGAAGATGATGATCCTAACTATGCATCTAATAATAGCTTTAAATTTTATTAAACAAAAACTGATACAACTAAAAACAAACGAAGCTACAGATACAGTCAGTTTTCAATATATCTCTCTCAAACCATTAGAACTAGACAGAAAATTAGTAAGGGGACAGAAGACTTGAACAACACTTTTAACGAAATTGATGTTATGTATAGAACTTCCCATGCAATGACAGAATTAACATTATTTTCAAATATACAAGGATGATTTACCAAGATAGTTTATATTCTGGGTCATGAAACAAGTATTGATAAATTTAAAAGCCAAAAAATATGTTCTCTGATCACAATGAAATTAAATTGAAAATCTGTACCAGAAGGATCCCTACAAAATCCCTAAATATCTGGAAACTTAGTGACTTATTTCTAAATGACCTATGGGCCAAAGAATAAATCACAAGGGAGAAAGTATTTCAAACTGAAGGAAAATGAAGATGTGACATTGAAATTTGTGGGATGCAGCTGTGAAGCTTCTTAGAGAAAGATTTATCACATTGAACATTTATATCAGAAATGTTATATAAAAGTCTCAAATCAATGATCTATGTTTATATCCTATGAAGCTTGGAAAAAGAGCAACTTTAGCCATATAAAAGGCAGAAAGAAGGAAAAACTAAAGGTAAGAACAGAAATCAATGAAATAGAAGACAGAAAATAGAATATATCAGTGAAACCAAAAGCTAGTACTTTTAGTCAATTTGTTCAAGAACAAATGAGAAGGTACAAATTGTCAATATCAAGAATTAAAGATGAGACACCATTATATATCCTACAGATAGTAAAAGAATAATAATGAAAACATTATTAAAATTTTATGAAAATAAATGACTTAGATGAAATGGGCAAAGTCCTTGAAAGGCACAAATTACTGAAGCTTACTAAAGTACCATGAATAGTCCTATATCTATTTAAAAATTGAATTTGTAATTAAAAACTTTCCCAAAAAGAAAACTCCAGGCCCAGATGATTTCCCTTCCAAATTTCACTCATTATTTAAGAAAGAAAGAATAGTTCAATGGAAACTCTTCTAGACAGTAGTAGCAAAGGAGTAAGTACTTCCCAACTCATTCTATGAGGCTGGAAATATCCTGGTCAGACAAGGGCATTAAAGAAAAAATAAAGTCCAATGATATTCATGAATACTGATGTGAAAATTCTTAACAAAATTTCATCTAAATACATCCAATGATGTGTAAAAGGGATAATATATTATGATCAAATGGAGTTTATTTCAGGAGCAGCTGGTTCATTTAACACTCAAAGATCAATCAATGTGATTCACTATATTAACCAACATAATGGGAAAAACTATCTCAATAGATAGAGAAAAAGCATTTGACAAAATTTAACATCTATAGAAGGAAACTTTCTCAGCCTGATAAAGGGCATAGATTAAAAAACTAAAACTAACATCACACATAATGGTGAAAGAACTAAAGTGTTTAGTGTTTTTATGGTAAAGTAGCAAGTTAAAGAAGCATTTCATTCCTTAACTTGCTCAGCTAGGTGGAACTGTAATTTCTTTGCTCCATTTTGTGACATGAAACTTTTTAATGCTATTTTATTGTGATGGGATCATGCCTATTACCTAAGGTAGGCTTTGCCATCTATGAAAACTCAGTAAATGGAAAGCTAAATTTTTTTAAAAAACACATTATACATTGGGAACAAGAAAAGCATATCCATTCTCACCACTTCTAGTTAAAATCTTTTTTTTTTAACTTCTGAAGTAGGTTTTACTATTTGTTGAAGATGTTCTCTGTGCCATATTTATAAACATAAATTTAATATACAATTGTCATACAATAATAAAAATAAATACTTTTTACTCTTTATCAAATGAATGTTTGCTTAAGAAAATTCAAGGGATGTTTTCAAGAATAGTTCTCATCTTGCCAGCAAGCTTTTTGTGACAGCCTAATTTTTTAAATTGAGGTATAGTTGATTTACAATATTATATGTTTCACATGTACAACATAATGATTCACAATTGTTAAAGATTATACTTCATTTATAGTTATTATAAAATGTTGGCTATATTCCTTGTGCTGTATAATATATCCTTGTATCTTATTCTATTGAACATCTAACTGGAAATTTTAGACCATGAAATAGGCAAGAAAAAGAAAATAAAAAGGATACAGATTGACTATGAAGAAATAAAACTATCCTTATTTGCAGACAACATGTGTGTGGAAAGTCCCAAAGAGTCTATCAAAAAACTTCCTAGAATAAATGGTTTAGCACAGTTGCAAAATACAAAAATCGATTGTATTTCTCTATACTAGCAATAAACCATTAAAAATTGAAATGAAAACCAATAACAATTAAAATAGCATCAAAAATATGAAATTCTTAATATATATCTGACAGAAATGTACAAGACCTGTGCACTGAAAACTACAAAACATTTCTCATAGAAATTATAAAAGACCTAAATGGAACGATATACCATGTTCATGGATCACAAGACTAAGTATTATTAAGATTTCAGTTTTCCCCAAATTAATCAATGGATTCAGTACATGACCTATCAAAATCTCACCAGGTGTTCTGAAGGAATTGACAAGGTGACTCTAAATAGAAATGTAAAGAACCTGTAATAGTCAAACTTTTTTTTAAAGAACAGAATTTGAATACCTATACTCCCTGATTTCAAGATTTACTACAAATCCACATTTACTAGTAATCAAGACAGTTGATTATTGGCATATACACACATAAATACACACACACACCAGCACACCATTACATAACAAAAGATCAGAATAGAGAGTCTGGAAATAGATTCAACATGTATGGTCAATTGATTTTCAACAAAGGCAATTCAATGAGATAAGTGTAAACTTTTTACCCAGCAGTGTTTGAACAGTTGGATATCCATATGGAAAAAAATTCTTTGACTCTTAATCTCACACCCTATGTAAAAATCAACTCAAAATGGATTTATTTATGTAAAATTCTAAATTCTTTGACTCTTAATCTCACACCCTATGTAAAAATCAACTCAAAATGGATTTATTTATGTAAAATTCTAGAAAATGCAAACTACAATAATCTCTAGTGACAGAAAGCAGATCAGTAGTTTCCTGGGAACAAAGTGGGAAGCATGAATTATAAAGAGGCATGAGGAAACTTATGGGAATGATAGATATGTACATTATTTTGATTGTGGTAGTGGTTTCATGTATGTATATGTATGTGTGTGTGTATATATATATATAATCAAATAGTATAATAAACAGCATATATTTAAAGTGTAAGTCAATTATATCTCAGTAACACTATTAAATAACTTTACTGTGTCAAGGCATTTGCTCTATTTTGTGTCATTCCATTGTATTTGGGGATATAAAATATAATACTAAGGAACCTTTTTGACCTGCTCAGTACACAGGTCCTGTACTTTTTTGTCAAATGTGTGCCTAAAGATTTGAAATGCCTAAGTACTTCCCCAGTCACACACTCGCTTCCGTTTTTCAGATTGAATATGAACACAGAGCACCAGAGTGCCGTCTGGGTCTGAAGGAAGGCCGTCCATTCTCAGGGGTCACTGCATGTTTGGACTTCTGTGCTCATGCCCATAGAGACTTGCACAACATGCAGAATGGCAGCACATTGGTAAGTGGTGCTGAGGAGAGGTTAGCAGCATGTCCTGTTGAAGAGTAGAGGACTGGAAGTTAGCAGCATTTAGAGTAATATGTTTTCTGCCGGTGTCCCTGCAGAGAACAGTGTTTTCATGAATGATTGCTATTGCAAGGTGACCTTGTTTTGCATAACTAGTACTCTCATAACAGGTTGGCATGTCACATTAGTGGAAAACTGTATTGACAAGCATGTGAAAATCATGGAAATTCTTGGGCTTCCCTGGTGGCGCAGTGGTTGAGAGTCCGCCTGCCGATGCAGGGGACGCGGGTTTGTGCCCCGGTCCGGGAAGATCCCACATGCCGCGGAGCGGCGGGGCCCGTGAGCCACGGCCGCTGAGCCTGCGCGTCCGGAGCCTGTGCTCCGCAACGGGAGAGGCCACAACAGTGAGAGGCCCGCGTACCGCAAAAAAAAAAAAAAAACGGAAATTCTTGGTGCTAATCTAAACCAGTGACTAAGGCTCTCCAGCTACAATCAGATGCCCAAAAAAATTCTTTCAAAATTCACTGTCACATATCTAGTAGGTTATAATCAGTTAAGCAAAAAGCCATATACGAGCTAAGGTACCAGTCCAGCCTGCAGAGAAAAGTATAAATGAAAAATGCATCGTCGATGTCACACCAACTACTACAGAAAGTTCAAAGTGCAAAAGAACCCATTGTAAGTACATATTACAGTGGGTAAAATGGATTGGTCCTTGTATTTGAAGGCTTTGGTAAGGGGAGAAAATGGATCCATCTTAGGGGGGAGCAGTGTTGCGTACCATCAAAACCCAGGGTGTGGCCTTGCATCTAAAGAGATGACTCAGAGTGGAGATAAAGAACGAAAAAGCTCAAGTACAGAAACTATAAATTAATCAACCTAATGAGTTATCAACATGGATACAGGTGTAATTGAGGAAGATGACCAATGAGACCTAACATGGAAAATAGCAGGCAGGCACTATAGTTAAATTATAGTGTAGAAGAGAATTCAGAGAGATAGTAGGCAGTAGTGGAATTAATTCAAGGAATCTGCTGTGAAATTTTTGTTGAGAAACAAAGAAGGTATTGGTCTAGAGCAGGGGCTGGAAAAGTTTTCTGTTAAAAGCTTTGCAGGCCACATAGGATCTCTGTCATATTCTTTGTTTGGGATTTTTTCAATAAAAAGTTCTTTAAAAATGCAAAAAAAACATTCTTAGTTCACTGGCCATACAAAAACAGGCTGCAAGGCAGTTTAGCCACAGGCCCTAGTTTGCTGATTTCTGATTCAGGAGAACAAACATGAGACTTATCATCCACAATATCTAACACCGTCACTCACCAGGTATTGAACACCTGCTCATCATTTGGAGGTTCTGCTAGATTCTGGGAAGTAGAAGAAATAAGTGATAGCTGGAGCTACAGGAGGTCTTGAAGATAACCAGGTTTCTCTCCAGCAAGGTGATGGAGAGTGGGCAGAGGATGAGAAAGTTTTTGATTGAAGGGGAATTTGTCTCTGATAGGTCACAGGTTCTGTGAGGTGAAATGGAAAGCAGCACTGGAGAGGTGGAAGCGAGTAGGGATAAATTGTGGGAAAAGGTTACAAGTGCTCAGAGGCAAGGATTTGGGAAGACTTATGTGTACGAAGTGAAATGCTCATTTTAATACCATTGCATGTTAAACTTATTTATAAAGGTAAATCTAATGTAATCATCACACTCCTTTCAAGAGTATCTTTCAATGATTTTGTATTACCTTGGGTTTTAAGTAACTGTGGTCGCATTTTCTCCGTTAATTAAAAACACTAAATACTAAAAGCTAGTATTTTAAAACCAACAAACAATCTTTCATCAAAGCCAATGTGATTGTGGCCAACAAAAGAAATAAAGTACCATCAAATTATCAAAGCAGCAGAAGTAGCTTTTTTTTTTTTCTTTTCAGAAGAGAAATGAGTGAGAAGAGAAACAGTAAGTTAGATTTCATAAAGTACAGAGGAGGGAAAAGAAAGGTAGAAGCAGTGTTAACTTAAATATTACCTGTATCAATCAAATCTTCAATTTTACATTATTTAGATTTCACTTTGGTATCCTGTGGAAATTTCTTAAACACAGCTAAGGAGAGTTAGCTGTGAGGAAAGATGTGAAATCTCTTTGTGTACAAAGTATGAGATGAGGCGAATGTGATGTTACCAAAAGCAGAGGAAGTCATTTGGTAGAGGAAACTTGTAGCTTCTTTTTGAAGCTTCTTCCCTTAGTCAGAAATGTATGTGAAGAAGTGTCACTGCAGTGACTGTAACGGTTCCTGATAGATTCCAAAAAAAAAAAAATGTCAACATGAACTTGTTTATCTTGATGTACATTTTGATGCAATTTTCATTAATAACAGACAGTCATGGTTTTATGGTAACAAACCAATCTGGTCCACTAGGCCAGCACCACAAATGTAAATACTGAGAAGGGAAAACACACGCACACACACACCAGCTGTCATCTGGACTGAAACTGAGTCTGTGCTGTCTTATTTCCCTGCCAGGTATGCACCCTCACTAGAGAAGACAATCGAGAAATTGGAGGAAAACCTGAGGATGAGCAGCTCCACGTTCTGCCTCTCTACAAAGTCTCTGATGTGGATGAGTTTGGGAGCGTAGAAGCTCAGGAGGAGAAAAAACGAAATGGTGCCATTCAGGTACTGAGTTCTTTTCGACGGAAAGTCAGGATGTTAGCAGAGCCAGTCAAGACATGCCGACAAAGGAAACTAGAAGCCAAGAAAGCTGCGGCTGAAAAGCTTTCCTCTTTGGAGAGCAGCACAAATAAGAACGAAAAGGAAAAGTCAGCCTCCTCTCGCACCAAACAGATTGAAAATGGAAGCCAGGTGAAACAGTTGGCAGGTAAATTTAATGTGAAGCACTGTATGTTACGTGACACTTATTTTAAAAACGAACATTGTTAACTTTGGAAGGTTATGTTCGATCATGGTCTTAGTTCTGTACTAGAATTTTCTCTAAAGTAGCAAGGCCCAGGCTTTGTTCTTGGAGATGGTAGTGAGGTGTTGCATCAGCCCCAGTGTGAGGGAGAAGTTTGGATTTTATTCTATACTAAATGGCAAAGTTTTATGGTAAGTGATATGGTGAAATTAGTGTTAATCCGTCAATGACAGACAAACCAAATTAGAGGTAGAGGAACTAATAGTTTGGAGATTGATGCAGTAAACCAAGAGTGAGGTAATAAGAGCTTGAATTTTGGTGGTAGCAATGAAGATATAGGAAGAGATGACAGAAGCGAATTCTTCCAAAATGATTATCAATACGATGGTGACAAACCATTAGAATGAAGGAGAAAAAATACTTAAGGATGACTCCAAAGTTATAAGCCTAGATAATTGAAACAGTACTATTTATTGAGGTAACTTTGAAAATAAGATTTATGAGGGAAGGCCAGGAGAATAAGATACCTTTCTTTAGCCATGTTGAGGCTGAGGTGTACCAGGGGAATCCACATATAGCTCTTAAAAAGCTTTTACCCATCAAAATAGATCACATCTATAGTAGTAGCAATAGAGCATTATTTATCAATGCTAGTAGATACTCTGTTTCTTGCTTTGTCTATAGTTAATACTCTAAAAGGAGAAATCATACAATGTGATGTCCATATCCAAATTTCAGAGATGGTATTGGCCTAGCTATTAACAAAAGAAAAATGCATATCTTTTGCATTAGTATAATGCTCTGCTTAGAACCAACCGTCTTTGCTTCACAAAGTCAAATCTCCCTACTGATTGATTTTGAAGCTCAAGGATAAAACTAATTTAGAATAATATGTCAAAGATGTTTAATAAACATTTGTTGATTGGTTGACTTACACTAAGAGAAGTAAATCCTATCCACTCCCTGATATCTCTTTTAAGTTAGCTATAAAGTACAATCAGTTAGAACTTTGTGTCTAGTTCCTTCTAACTGGCCTCTGCAGTGATTGTTTCAGTTCTCAGGACTGCCATTGTGGCTCCATTTATCTGTTCTCGTCTCATATTACTCTTTCTTTTAAGTGTGGTCATGAAACAGAAGTATGACTTTTAAAAGTTTCATTTACAAAGCTGAAAGTTCCTTTAAAGTTGTATCTACAACTGTGTTAATTTCCTTCCTGGAAAGCACGCTAATGAAATAGGGTTTGCCAATTGTATAAGATGCTTTGGGTATTTAAATGGATGTCATTCTTTTTCTCATAGCATTGCTGAATCTTCCATAACAAATTTTTTGCTACATTACCTATTTAACATATTTGATTGCATGCCAGGCAATGGAGAAATAAAGTAAAATAAGACATGGTCCTTTCCCTCAAGGGACTACTTTGCAGTGAGGTGAGGAGGGGACTAAAAATGGATAATTCCAGTACGTTATGACTGTTGCTTTATCTGACTGATGTTTGCAGTGGCCATGACGAAGTATTACAAAAGCACTAGAAGTTGGGTTTATAGACGGCTTCCTTGAGGAAGGCATAACTGTGTCAAGGAAGGGCAGGGAGATGGCAGGGCACTTCAAGTAGAGAGTGTGGCTTGATCAAACACGCAGAAGCTCCAGAGAACACGATGCTCTCGATGGAATGGCTTTTGGATGTTTTATTACATTTTTCACCATTTTCCAAAATGTACTGCTGTGTGCTCTGCCATTTTATTTCTAATGCTTTAGACACAAAAAATGACGCCAGACGGTGATTAGAGAGCTCTGACGTTGCTCTTGTCCTCGTGTGATGGGTGTTGCATAATTCTACTGATGGTTCTCACATACATGTAGGCATCCTCCCTAGTTCTCATAAAGTGCTGATCAAGCGTGTTTGTCCTCGCTCTCTCTTATCCTGTCCACAGAACTTCTGCGACTTTCAGGACCGGTCATGCAGCAGCCCCAGCCCCAACTGCAGAAGCAGCTTCCACAGCCACTGAAGCAGCCACCACAGCTGCAGCAGCCACACCACCCCTTCACTGATAACCCTCAGTCAGAGTCTGTCAGCTCTTACACGTCTTCTGGATCCACCAGTCTATACACGAGAAGGCCCAATCCAGTTAGTCCTTATCCAAGCTCTTCACACACTTCAGATATTTATGGAGGCGCCAACCCTATGAACCTCTATTCCACCTCATCCCAAGCTGCAGGTTCATATTTGAATTCTTCTAATCCCATGAGCCCCTACCCTGGGCTTTTGAATCAGAATAACCAATATCCATCATCATACCAATGCAATGGAAACATATCAATGGACAAGTGCTCCCAATATCTGGGTTCCTATTCTCCCCAGTCTCAGCCCATGGATCTGTACAGGTATCCAAGCCAAGATCCTCTGTCTAAGCTAAATCTACCACCCATCCATACGCTTTACCAGCCGAGGTTCGGAAATAGCCAGAGTTTTACTTCTAAGTACTTAGGTTACGGAAACCAAAATATACAAGGAGATGCCTTCAGCAGTTGTACTCTTAGACCAAATGTACACCATGCAGGTACATTTCCTCCTTATTCCGCTCATGAGATGGATGGCCACTTCATGGGGGCTGCCTCTCGATTACCACCCAATCTGAGCAATCCAAACACAGACTATAAAAATGGTGAGCATCACCCACCTTCTCACTTAATCCATAACTACGGTGCAGCTCCGAGCATGTTCAACAGCTCTCTTCATGCCCTGCATCTCCCAAACAAGGAGAATGACGTGCTCTCCCACACGGCGAATGGGTTATCTAAGACGCTTCCAGGTCTTAACCATGATGGAGCTGCTTCTGTCCAAGAAGGCTTCCACAAAGTGCACGACGCTGGCAGTCAGGAAAAGCAGGCTTGTGCTGCCGAGGACAATGACGAGGTCTGGTCTGATAGCGAGCAGAGCTTCCTGGACCCTGACATTGGGGGAGTGGCTGTGGCTCCGACTCATGGGTCCATTCTCATCGAGTGTGCAAAGCGCGAGCTGCACGCCACCACCCCTTTAAAGAATCCCAACAGGAATCACCCCACCAGGATCTCACTCGTCTTCTACCAGCACAAGAGCATGAATGAGCCAAAACATGGCTTGGCGCTCTGGGAAGCCAAAATGGCCGAGAAAGCCCGCGAGAAAGAGGAAGAGTGTGAAAAGTATGGCCCAGACTATGTGCCTCAGAAAACCCACGGCAAAAAAGTGAAACGGGAGCCCACTGAGCCGCATGAACCTGCCGAGCCCACGTACCTGCGCTTCATCAAGTCCCTTGCCGAAAGGACCATGTCCGTGACCACAGACTCCACAGTAACTACATCTCCATACGCCTTCACTAGGGTCACGGGGCCTTACAACAGATATATATGATGTCGCCCCTTGTGGTTACCTCATTTGAAAAGACCACAACCAGTCTGTCCATAGTGTAGTTCTCATGATGTGGGCAGTGGGGAAAGGACACAGTATTCCTGACAAATGTGGTGAGAGGAACCTCAGCTCACCAGCAAAGAAAGAGGTCATCTTACCATAGCACTTAATTTCCACTGACTCCTAAGTGGTCACAGATGGAATCTAGGCAAAAGACCAAAGCATTCTATGCAAAAAGAAGGTGGAGAAGAAAGTGTTCCACAATTTACATTTTTAAACACTGGTTCTATTATTGGACGAGATGATATTTAAATGTGATATTTTTCCCCCTTTACAGCTCTACACATCTGTGACCACTTTTAATAATACCAAGTTTGCATAGTCGTGGAACACAAATCAAACAAGTACTGTAGTATTACAGGGGCAGGAATCTTAAAATACCATCTGGTGCTGAATATACAATGTACTGAAATACTGGAATTATGGCTTTTTAACATGCAGTTTTTACTGTAATCTTAATATTAACTTTTATTTATCAAAATAGCTACAGGAACATAAATGAATAAACAGCAAAACACTGAATTTGTTTGGATGTTCTAAGAAATGGTGCTAAGAAAATGGTGTCTTTAACAGTTGAAAATTAATGCCTTTATATCATCAAGATGCTATCAGTGTACTGCAATGCCCTTGAATAATGGGGGTACCTTTTCATTCAAGTTTTTAATCATAATTACCTATTCTTACACAAGCTTAGTTTTTAAAATGTGGACATTTTAAAGGCCTCTGGATTTTGCTCATCCAGTGAAGTCCTTGTAGGACAATAAACATATATATGTACATATATATATACACACAAATATGTATATGTGCACAAACATGTATATCTATAAATATTTTAAATGGTGTTTTAGAAGCACTTTGTCTACCTAAGCTTTGACAACTTGAACAATGCTAAGGTACTGAGACGTTTAAAAAAAAAAGTTTACTTTCATTTTAGAATGCAAAGTTGATTTTTTTAAGGAAACAAAGCTTTTAAAATATTTTTGCTTTTAGCCATGCATCTGCTGATGAGCAATGTGTCCATTTTTATTACAGCCAGTTAAATCCAAAACGGGACTTATTGGATTCAAGGGAATACATTAGTCCACAAAACACATGTTTTCTGGTGCTCATCTCACATGCTATACTGTAAAACAGTTTTGTACAAAATTGTATGACAAGTTCATTGCTCAAATATGTAGAGTTTTAAGAATTTTCTGTTAACTGCAGGTAGTGATTAACCGCATGCTACAGACTCAACAAAGCTAGTTCACTTAAGCAATGCTATTTTATGGATCTGTATGCTCTTCAGCGCTGCCTTTGTGTTGATAATTGTACGTTGTGATGTTGTCATTTCTTAGCTTAAGTGTCCTCTTTACCAGGAAGATTGAGCAGACTGATGCCTGCATAAGATTAATAAACAGGGTTAGTTCCATGTGAATCTATTAATTAAAAGAAAAAAAAACAGGCAGCTGGTTTGCTGTGGTGGTTTTAAATCATTAATTTGTATAAAGAAGTGAAAGAGATGTATAGTAAGTAAATTAAATTGTAAACAAAACTTTTTTAACGCAATGCTTTAGTATTTTAGTACTGTAAAAAGAAATTAAATATATATATATATATATATATGGATTTGAAGCAGAATTCACATCATGATGGTGCTACTCAGCCTGCTATATATCATAATGTGAGCTAAGAATTCATTAAAGGTTTGAGTGATGTTCCTATTTGTCATATACCTCAACACTAGTTTGGCAATAGGATATTGAACTGAGAGTGAAAGCTTATAGCATTGTGTACCATCATTTTTTTCCAAGTCTTTTTTTTATTAAAAAAAAAAAAAGCATACCTTTTTTCAATACTTGATTTCTTAGCAAGTATAACTTGAACTTCAACCTTTTGTTCTAAAAATTCAGGGATATTTCAGCTCATGTTCTCCTTATGCCAACATGTCACCTGTGTTTATGTAAAATTGTTGTAGGTTAATAAATATATTCTTTTTCAGGGATTTAACCCTTTTATTTTGAATCCCTCCTATTTTACTTGTATATGTCCTGATGTAACTAAAACTAATTTTGTAAATCTGTTGGCTCTTTTTATTGTAAAGAAAAGCATTTTAAGAGTTTGGAGAATCTTTTGACTGTTTCAAGCAGAAAAAAAAATTACATGAAAATAGAATGCACTGAGCTGATAAAGGGAAAATTGTAAGGCAGGAGTTTGGCAAGTGACTGTTGGCTAGAGTCCTTAACTCTCTAAATAAAGATGTTTTGATCCTGTAACCAATACAGGCACAGATCCATGAGGACTTCTCTACACAAACAAAACACTTAGGGGGATGGTGTGCAATCAGCTGTACAATTATGTCTTAGTCTGTGTACATTTTTGCTTACTAACATTTCAAATAAATTCTTAATCAACAGAGGCCTTTGAGTTTTATTGGTCAAATCTTTATAACTTGGCTTTTGTCTTTTAAAAAAATGTCTCCAGTTTTTGGCTGTAACCAATTTACAGGCATTTCAAGAACATTTGTTTTGTATTTGTCAAACTGCATGATTTTAATATTTTGCATATACCGTATATCTCACCCCACATATTTGATTACTTCATGCACATGTGTTGGTTTTGAGTCAGCCATCCCGATATGAGTGAATATTTGGTTTCTGTATCCTCCACTGTCATTTGTCAAACTGCTGGCCAACAAGAGCAGGAAGTATAGTTTGGGGGGTTGAGGAGAGATTAGGTAGGGAGGAAGAGAGGAAATTGAGTGGCATATTGTAAATATCAGATCTATAATTGTAAATATCAAACCTGCCTCAGAATGAATGGAAAGCAGATCTCCAATTTGCTTATATAGGAATATCAGGTTGACTATATAGCCATACTTGAAAATGCTTCTGAGTGGTGTCAACTTTACTTGAATGAATTTTTCATCTTGATTGACGCACAGTGGTGTACAGTGCACTTCTAAAGCTAGTGGTTAACTTGTGTAGGAAACTTTTGCAGTTTGACACTAATATAATGAATCTGTGTGCATTTTTCTATGCTTTTTTAAAAAACAGTTTCATTTCATTTTCATGAGATGTTTGGTTGTCTGTAAAAATCTGAGGATGGTTATAAATACTGTAAGTATTGTAATGTTATGAATGCAGGTTATTTGAAAGCGTTTATTATTATATCATTCCTGATAATGCTATGTGAGTGTTTTTAATAAAATTTATATTTATTTAATGCACTCTAAGTATTGTCTTGTTGAAGTTTCTGTTTACTGCCTGAATTACTGCCACCTCGGTGAGGCAAAAGGGAATGAAAAGAAATTGCTTTTTAAAGCTACTTTGTAGATGGTTATTCTTTTTTTTTTTTTTTTTTTTTTTGCGGTATGCGGGCCTCTCACTGTTGCAGCCTCTCCATTGCGGAGCACAGGCTCCGGATGCGCAGGCTCAGCGGCCATGGCTCACGGGCCCAGCCGCTCCGCGGCATGTGGGATCTTCCCGGACCGGGACGCGAACCCATGTCCCCTGCATCGGCAGGTGGACTCTCAACCACTGCACCACCAGGGAAGCCCGGAAGCCCGATGGTTATTCTCAATAGCAAACTGTATGGTAACATCGAAATAATTAAGGCCAAAATATTTCTCTAGTTATTCAACTTTGTTTTCAAGCTTGTTTAGCCTCTTCACTTTGCATGTGTAGCCAGTGTAAGTCAGGAGTGGTATAACAGCACTTCTGCTGACCACAGGCTGACCATCCCTCCTGGTGTAGAGTCTGAGGGCTATCGGTGACAGCAGGGACACCAGGGTTGAGTTCATACTGCTTAGGTCTAAGGCCAGCCCTGCTTTCAGATTCTCATTTTCCTCCTCAAGTCCACTCTTCAAGGAAAACTCCTCTTCCTGCCTATCGGAAAGGCAAGCAATGTTAGGCAACGGGAGTGGGAAGAGGTAGCCTGGGAGGCACCAGACAGATGTGCATGTCCTCACCCACCCCACATGGCTTCAGGGAGCTGGAGGCTACATTGTCCTCCTCTCTACCCCTTCCCCTGTCATGTCAATCACCCCTCACACAGCCCCAGTGCACTCCTGCTGAAACACTTCCTAGAAACACAAGATACCAAACACAGTTACTAGTTCTTCTTAGACTGAGTCTTCCAACCCTCACCCTGACCCCTTCCGAAATTGGTAGGGAAATCATTTACATCATGCCTGAAGTAAGGGAATTCCCTTTCCCATACTGGGTCAAATAGTCATGCCTGAGCCCAGGAAACGACTGCCGTTTAATGATCTTTGAACTCGTGGCCTGGGTGATTCCTCCAGCACTCTACTCAAGCCAGGATGTTAAGAGGAGAAGCAACATCATCATTAAAAAGCAGTGATTCACCAATTTTATTTTTTTTTTAATTTCAACCCTCTTGGGGTGTTGTCAACGCTCATTTCATGATCCATCCTCTGGTTGGACCTTGGGAACCTCCCACTCTTCACATTTGCTAGTCTCCACTGCCCAGGGCAAGGGGAATTTAAGGTTCTGTGAGCACAAAAACTTTTCCTGCCAGGGCCCATCCAGATCCCACTAGTGGAAGCTGGTGATGCCAGTGCCCTGTAAATGAAGGTGCAGGCAGCCCTGCGGCTTCTAAGCCCGCAAGTGGAGAGGAGAGACAGCTGGCAGTAACACATGAGCCAGCATCACAAAGCTTTATTGACCCCTTGCCTCCTCTGGAAATAATTGCCAAGAATGAACCTTTTCATGCAAGCAGCCATGCACACAGCTGCCCTGTCACACAGTACCACTTGCTCCTTTCCTTGGTCTCTTCAGTTGGTCTATCCTAAAAACCCTCCCTCCCGCTTTGGGTAATTCGAGCTTCTCTTCGACTCCTGCCTGACTCTCCTGCTCTGTACCAAATCAGCTATGTAAGATTCAGTGAGAAAAGACCTTATTCATCAAGGAATCTTCTCCTCAACCTGCAGAGAATTTTTATTTGGTTTTGTTGGTTTAAAGGCCACCTGGAGGTGAGTGTCCAGCAAAAAAAAAAAAGGAAAGCTGGGGGAGCATCTTTTCTTTCAAATCAATGCAGGGGGAGAGTGCGGGCCACATGAAACACTTGCTAACTAACTTCAGTCACTGGGCTTTGCGGTAAGGGGCGGGGTTACTTCCTCTAAGGGGCGGGGTTACATCCTCCCTGCCTTCTTCCCTCTCTCCGCTGAGAAACACTCTCTAGTTGTTAGAGTGGTGAGAAAACGTTCGCAAAAAAGCCTAGAAGAGAATTAACCGTAATTATAGATTATTTCAGTTTTACCAGCACTCTTAAGTTTTCGAAGAACAAAGATACTTTTATTCCCATATTTCCGAGGCCACGTGCCTGCATTTCCCTCTCTCTTACCAGGCAATTTCTCACAAATGTCTTTGCTTGTCTGGTACAACATTCATTCCCTCTTGAAAGGAGCCTCTCTTTTCCTTGCACACACGCTGCACGAGTATGCTTTCTTTGGGGGCTTCCTTTTATGCTTTTTCAAAAGGAATTTCTTGACTTACATTGACATTTTACTTTCTAATCAATTCTTAATTCAAACTGAAATGAGATTTCTCCTTAGTGGATGAGTAAAATAGTAGTTACAGAGAGATACTCCACTTCTTCCCTACCCCCACAAGAAGGAATTCAGGTCATTTAAATTCACGGAATGAAGGATTTATAGGCATATTCACCAAGCGCTTGCTTTATATTCCTTGCACAGCATAGTCACAGTAATAGAAATCTGGGTGGTGTGGCTTGAAACTTGAGATGCCCCGGTGCCCTAACCCCTCTCTCATGGGTAGCTCTTGACTGAGCTTTAAGAAACATGACAAAGTACCGGCAGAAGTGCAGCAGAAAGCACCTGGCTTTGGATGCAGTAGTTTTACTAGTTAAGCTTCATCTGTGAAAGTCCGTAAAATAGTACATTCCTCACAGGGACGTCGTAAGGATTAATGGGAATGTAAAACTTTAAGTACAAACTCAAATACACGGTTATTCTTGCAAAGTTTTTCCTCTCCCTCCCTCCCTCCCTACCCTTTGCTTCCTGCTAGAAGGTGCATCCCACTGACCACACTTTAGTGCCCACCCAGCTGACTTCCCACAACACGACCACGAATTCCCTCGCCTGACCAAACAGGTTTGCATAACACCGTAAGAGCTCTTGATTATGAAGCAGCACTAGGACCTCCAAGCTAGAGAGAAGACAGTGACAAAACAAGGAAATAATCCTCTGTCCTATAATCTTATTAACCCTCAAATTGGTTTTCAGATGAGGTAATAATCCCCTAGTGACTCTGTGAAAATTCCAGTAGTTGGAATGACATCACAGTTTCTAAGATACCAAAGACACATCAAAGACCAATAAGAAGCTTAACCAATTTGAGTTAAAAGCAGAAGGAAAAAAAATTAACCAAAGGAAAAAAATAAATGATTGAGGAAATTATATGTTTATTTCCTTTCCTTACAATGTCATCTACTAACAGGTGTATTTCGTGGAATTAGTGTTTATAATATCCATGTTTCAAATACACGTATTTGAATAAAATATTTTTAAGGCAGAGTATGTTAAAATGGAAGGGAGTTATGTTCCAAATATTATGTATCATTGATTTTTAAAAATCTTTGTTTTTATATTCCCTAGGAGATGACCTACAATAAAGAACTATAGCTCTGTGTTCAAATCCTGGCTCTGCATTACTAGCTGTGAGACCTTGGGCTATGTGCTAATCTGTCCTGTATTTTCCTCAATTTCCACATCTGAAGAATGAAAATAATAATAACTATGTCACAAGGTGAGGAATACATGAATTCAAAGCACATCAAAAAACTAAAAAAACAAAAGCCAGATATTATAATTATGTATTATAAGTATTATAATTATACTATTTTACCAAGCAAAGTTGTTCTTCAGAACTGAAGGTGAAATAAAGACTTTCCCTAATAAACAAAAGGAAATTGATGACCATTAAACCAACCTTACAAGAAGTGCTGAAATGAGTTATTTGATTTGAAACAAAAGAATGCTTACTAGTAAAAAAAAAGAAAAAAAAAAAGAATGCTTACTAGTAAAATGAAAACATAAAAATATACCACACATTGGTAAAGATTAGCAAATAGATTCAGAATACTCTAATATGGTGATGTGCTAACTACTTAATTCTAGAGTAAAGGTTAAGGCACAAAAGCATAAAAATAGCTCTAGCTTCAACAAGTTGTTAATGGATACACAATTTAAAAAAAAATGGTTAAAGATGACTTCAGAAACATAAAAGGGGGAGAGAGTAAAAATATAGTTTTTATATGCAGTCAAAGTTATCAGTGCAAATTAGACTGTTATATATACAAGATGTTTTGGGACTTCCCTGGCAGTCCAGTGGTCAGGGCTCAGTGCTTTTACTGCCGTGGCTCTGGGTTCAATCCCTGGTGAGGTAACTAAAATCTCACAAGCTGCATGGCGTGACCAAAAACAAAAACAAATAAACAAAACAAAAACAAAACAGCTGTTTTATGTAAACCTCATGGGAAATACAAAGCCAAAATCTACAACAGATACACAAGATAAAGAGAAGGGAATCAAAGCATTCCACTACAGAAAGTCATCAACTTACAAAGAAAGGAAGGAAAAAGAAGAAAAGAAAAGAAAACCAGAACTTCAAAACTTACCTACCAATAATTACTCTAAATATTAATGGACTGAATTCTCAAATGAAAAGGCATAGAGTGGCTATATGGATTAAAAAACAAGATCCAACTATATGCTGCCTACAAAAGACTCACTTCAGCTTTAAGGACACACATGGATCAAATGAAGAGTAGACATATTCCATGCACTTGGAAACCAAGAGAGCAGGAGTAGCTATATTTATATCAGAAAAAAAATAGACTTTAAGCCAATAACAATATCAAGAGGAAAACATGGACATTATAATGATAAGGGTGTCAGTTTATTAAGAAGATAAAACAATCATGAGTATATACACACTCAACATTAGAGCACCTTAAATATATTAAGCAAATACTAATAGTTCTGAAGGGAGAAATAGACAATAATGCATTAATAGTAGGGGACTTCGGTACTCCATTTTCAACAATGGAGAGATACCAAGACAGAAAAACAAGGAAATGTTAGACTTGAACCAAACTTTAGACCAAATAAACCCACCAGACATATACAGAAGAATGGTCTAACAGCAAAAGAATACAGATTCATCTCAAGCTTAAACGAAACTTTCTTCAGAATAGATCACATAATATGTGACAAAACAAGTCCTAGCAAATATAAGAAGACTGAAATCATAAAAGTATCTTTTCCAGTCACAATGGTATGAAACTAGAAATCAATAACAAGAGAAAAGCTGGAAAATTCACAAATATGTGCAGATTAATCAATATACTCATGAAAATCCAATGGATCAAAACAAGAAAGGGTACAAATAGATGGAGAGATATACCATGTTCTTGAATTGGAAGGATCAACATTGTGAAAAGGACTCTACTACCCAAAGCAATCTACAGATTCAATGCAATCCCTATCAAGCTACCACTGGCATTTTTCACAGAACTAGAACAAAAAATTTCACAGTTTGTATGGAAAAACAAAAGACCCCGAATAGCCTAAGCAATTTTGAGAAAGAAAAACAGAGCTGAAGGAATCAGGGTCCCTGACTTCAGACTATACTACAAAGCTACAGTAATCAAGACAGTATAGTACTGGCACAAAAACAGAAATATAGATCAATGGAACAGGATAAAAAGCCCAGAGATAAACCCATGCACATATGGTCACCTTATCTTTGATAAAGGAGTCAAGAATATACAGTGGAGAAAAGACAGCCTCTTCAATAAGTGGTGCTGGGAAAACTGGACAGGTACATGTAAAAGTATGAGATTAGAACACTCCCTAACTCCATATACAAAAATAAGCTCAAAATGGATTAAAGACCTAAATGTAAGCCCAGAAACTATCAAACTCTTAGAGGAAAACATAGGCAGCACACTCTATGACATAAATCACAGCAAGATCCTTTTTGACCCACCTCCTAGAGAAATGGAAATAAAAACAAAAATAAACAAATGGGACCTAATGAAACTTCAAAGCTTTTGCACAGCAAAGGAAACCATAAACAGGACTAAAAGACAACCCTCAGAATGGGATAAAATATTTGCAAATGAAGCAACTGACAAAGGATTAATCTCCAAAATTTACAAGCAGCACATGCAGCTCAATAAGAAAAAAAACAAACAACCCAATCCAAAAATGGGCAGAAGACCTAAACAGACATTTCTCCAAAGAAGATGTACAGATTGCCAACAAACACATGAAAGAATGCTCAACATCATTAATCATTAGAGAAATGAAAATCAAAACTACAATGAGATATAATCTCACACTGGTCAGAATGGCCATCATCAAAAAATCTAGAAACAATAAATGCTGGAGAGGGTGTGGAGAAAAGGGCATACTCCTGCACTGCTGGTGGGAATGTAAATTGATACAGCCACTATGGAGAACAGTATGGAGGTTCCTTAAAAAACTACAAATGGAACTACCATAAGACCCAGCAATCCCACTACTGGGCATATACCCTGAGAAAACCATAATTCAAAAAGAGTCATGTACCAAAATGTTCATTGCAGCTCTATTTACAGTAGCCAGGAGATGGAAGCAACCTAACTGTCCATCATCGGATGAATGGATAAAGATGTCACACATATATACAATGGAATATTACTCAGCCATAAAAAGAAATGAAATTGAGTCATTTGTAGTGAGGTGGATGGACCTAGAGTCTGTCATACAGAGTGAAGTAAGAAAGAGAAAAACAAATACCATATGCTAACACATATATACGGAGTCTAAAAAAAAAAAAATTAGTTATGGAGAACCTAGGGGCAGGACAGGAATAAAGATGCAGACGTAGAGAATGAACTTGAGGACATGGGGAGGCAGAAGGGTAAGCTGAGACGAAGTGAGAGAATGGCATGGAATTATATACACTACCAAATGTGAAATAGATAGCAAGTGGGAAGAAGCTGCATAGCACAGGGAGATCAGCTCGGTGCTTTGTGACCACCTAGAGGGGTGGGATAGGGAGGGTGGGAGGGAGGGAGATGCAAGAGGGAAGAGATATGGGAACATATGTATATGTATATCTGATTCCCTTTGTTATAAAGCAGAAACTAACACACCATTGTAAAGAAATTATACTTCAATAAAGATGTTAAAAAAAACAAAACAAAAAAAAACCAAAGAAAAAAAAAGCAAGGGAAATCAAATAGCTTAGAAACAAATTTAAAAATGAAGGTACAACATATCAAAAATGATGGGATGCTGCAAGAACTGTTCTAAAAAGGAATTTTATATATTCATATATTAATGTGTATATTAATAAAAAAGAAAAATCTCAAATAAGCAATGTAAATTTACATCTCAAGGAACTAGAAAATAGAACAAATTAAGCCCAAAGTTAGCAGAAGGAGGTCAGTACCAAAATCAGAGCAGAAATTAATGAAATAGAGACCACAAAAACAATAGAAAATATCATTGAAATTAAAAGCTGTTTTTTTGAAAAGATAAAGAAAATTCATGAACTTTTAGTTTGACAAACTTAGAAAAACTGAAAGAGGATGAGGATTCAAAATTAGAAATGCAAGAGAAGATATTACAACTGATACCTCAGAAATACAAAGTATCATAAGAGACTACTAAAAACAATTATATGTCCAAAACTGAATAATCTAGAAGTGGATAAATTCCCAGAAACAGAAAAATTCCTAGAAAGACTGAATTATAAAGAAACAAAATATGAACAGACCAATAATGAGTAAGGAGATTGAATCAGTAATCGTACCTCTCAACAAACAATACTCCAGGACCAGCCTGCTTCACTGGTGAATTCTACCAAACATTTAAAGAACAAACACCCACTTACATCAATGGATAGATCACCTAGGCAGAAAATCAATAAGGAAACAATAGCCTTAAATGACATATTCCACCAGGACTTAATATCTATAGAATATTCCATCCAAAAACAGCAGAATATACCTTCTTCTTAAATGCACACAGAACCTCCTCCAAGATTGATCACATGCTAGCCACAAAACAACTGTCAAAAAATTTAAGACAACTGAAGTTATATCAAGCTTCTTTTCCGACCACAATAGTATGTAACTAGAAATCAATTACAGGAAGAAAACTGGAAAAAGCACAAACATGGAGAGTAAGCAACGTGCTACTAAAAATACAATGGATCAATGAAGAAATCAAAAAAGAAATGAAAAAATACCTTGAGACAAATGAAAATAGGAACACAACTTTATAAATCTATGGGACACAGCAAAAGCAGTTCTAAGAGGGAAGTTTACAGCCATACAGGCCTACTTCAAGAAACAAGTAAAGCTCAAACAACCTAACTTTCCCTCTAAAGGGATTAGAAAAAGAATAAATCATGCCCAAAGTCAGCAGAAGAAGGAAATAATAAAGATCAGAGAGGAAATAAAGAACAACAACAAAAAAAAAACCAGTAGAAAAGACTGATAAACTTAAGAGCTGCTTTTTAAAAATTAAAAAAAAAAAAAAAAAGATGAGCATTTAACCAGACTCATCAAGAAAAAGGAGAAGGCCCAAATAAAATAAAATTAGAAATGAAAGAGAAGAAGTTACAACCTATATCACAAATATACAGTCAAAAGAGAATACTATAAACAGTTACATGCCACTAAACTGAACAACCTAGAAGAAATGGATACAGTCTTAGAAACATATAATCTTCCAAGACTGAATCAGAAAGAAATAGAAAATCTGAATGATCATTCACTAGTAATAAAATTGAATCAGTAATAAAAAATTCCCAACAAACAGAACAGGCTTCTTCACAGGGGAATTCTACCAAACATTTAAAGAAGAGTTAATATCTATTTTTCTGACTATTCCAAAATATTGAAGAGGAGGGAATACTTCCAAACTCATTCTACAAGGCCAGTTTTACCCTGATATGAAAACCAGACAAAGACACTAAAAAAAAAAAAAAAAAAAAGGCCAAAATCCTTGATGAGCAGAGATGCAAAAATCCTCAACAAAATATTAGCAAATCAAATTCAACAATACATAAAAAGAATCATACATCATGATTGACTAAGATTTATCTCAGGGATTCAAGGATGATTTAATATCCACAAATCAGTCAATGTGATACACACATTAACAAAACAAAGTATAAAAATTACATGATAATCTCAATAGATGCAAAAAAATCATTTGACAAAATTCAACATCCATTTAAGATAAAAGCTTTTATCAAAGTTGGTATAGAGGGAACATATCTCAATATAATAAAGGAGATTTATGACAGACCCACAGCTAACATCATTCTTACTGGTGAGAAGCTGAAAGCTTTTCCTCTAAGATCAGGAACAAGACAAGGATGCCCACTCTTGTCACTTTTATCCATCATAGTGTTGATAGTCCTAGCCATAGCAATCAGACAAGGGAAAAGAAAATAAAAAGGATCCAAATTGGAAAGGAAGAGGTAAAACTGTCACTATTTGCAGATGACATGATATGATATATAGAAAACCCTGAAGACTCCACCAAAAAACTATTAGAGCTATACGTGAATTCAGTGAAGTTGTAATATACAAGATTTACAGAAATCTGCTGCACTTTTTACATTAATAATGAACTATCAGAAAGAGAAGTCAAGAAAACCATCCCACTTATAATCAAGTCAAAAAGAATAAAATACCTAGGAATAAATTCAACCAAGGATATGAAAACTATAAGACATTGATGAAGAAAATTGAAGACAATACAAATAAGTAGAAAGATACTCTGTGTTCATGGACTGGAAGAATTGTTAAAATGTCCATACTACCCAAAGCAATCTACAAATTTAATGCAATAACTATCAAACACTCATGATATTATTCACAGAACAAGAACAAATAATCCTAAGATTTGTATGGGACCACAAAAGACCCTGAATAGCCAAAACAATCTTGAGAAAAAACAACAAGCCTAGAGGTATCATACTCCCCAACTTCAGACTACACTACAAAGCTACAGTAATCAAACAGTATGACACTGGCACAAAAAGAAATACAGATCAACAGAACAGAATAAAGAGCCCAGAAACAAATCCATACTTATATGGTCAACTAATCTATGAAAAAGGAGGCAAAAATGTACAATGTGGAAAAGACAGTGTCTTCAATAAGTGGTTCTGAGAAAACCAGACAGCTACTTGTAAAAGAATGAAACTAGAACATTTTCTCACACCATATACAATAATAAATTCAAAATGAATTATAGACCTAAATTTGGGACCTTAAACCATAAAACTCCTAGAAGAAAACAAGCAGTAAGCTCTTTGACTTTGGTCTTAGCAATATTTTTTGGATCTGTTTCCTCAGAGAAGGGAAACAAAAGCAAAAAGTATGCAAACGGGACCTAATCAAACTTAAACGCTTTTGCAAAGCAAAGGAAACCATCAACAAAAAGAAAAGTCAACCTACTTTCCTCAATATCTTGGGAGCAGATATTTGCAAACTATGTTTGATAAGGGGTTAATATCTAAAATATTTAAACAACTCATAAAATTTAATATCAAAAATAAAAGCAACTCAATTAAAAAATAGGCAGAGAACCAGACCTGAATAGGCATTTTTCCCAAAGAAGACAGGCACATGAAAAGATGACCATCATCACTAATCATCAGGGAAATGCAAATCAAAACTGCAATATGATATCACTTCACACCTGTCAGAATGGTTATTAACAAAAAGACAACAAACAACAAGTGTTGGCAAGGCTGTGAAGAAAAGGGAACCCTCATTCATTGCTGGTAGGAATGTAACTTGGTGCAGCCACTATGGAAAAAGTATGGAGGTTCTTCAAAAATAGAACTATCATGTGATCCAGCATTACATTCCTGGGTATTTATCTGAAGAAAACAAAAACACTAATTCAAAAAGAAATACATACTCTTATGTTCATTGCAACATTATTTACAATAGCCAAACTATGGACGTAACTTAAGTGCCCATTGATAGATGAATGGATAACACAACACATACACACACACACACACACACACACACACACGCACGCACATGCACAAGCACACACACACTAATAATACTCAGCCATAAAATAATGAAAATTTGTGACAACATGGATGGACCTGGAGGGTATAATGTTCAGCGAAATAAGACAGAAGAAAATACTCTATGGTTTCACTTACATGTAGAATCTAAAAAAACAATTATAATGAAACAGAAACAGACTCACAGATACAGAGAACAAATTAGTGGTTACTAGAGGAGAGAGAGTGGGAGAAGGGGCAAAATAGATAAAAGGGATTAAGAGGGACAAAATAGTAGGTTAAAATATATGTGACAAGGATGTAATGTACATCACAGGGAATGTAGTAAATATTTTAATAACTTCCTCTTGCATAAAATATATAAAAATACTGAATTACCTGAAACTAATAAGTCAAACACAATTCAATAAAATTTTTAAAAATAAAAATGAAGAATTAACGACAATCCTTCTCAAGCACTTCCAAAAAATTGATGTAGACAGAACACTTATAAATTTATTTTACAAGGCCAGCATTACCTTGATACCAAACAAGACAAGGACGTTACAAGAAAATTATATTACTGGCCAATATCCTGATGTAGATAGATGTAAAAACACTCAACAAAATATTAACAAGCCAAATTCAACAATAAATTAAAATAATCATACACAATGATTAGGTTGAATTTATTCCACTGATGCAAGGATGGTTCAACATCTGCAAAATCAATGAATATCATATACCATGTTAATGAAATGAAGGATAAAAATCATATGGTCATCTCAACAGATGTCAGAAAGGCATTCAACATCCATTCTGATAAAAATTCTCAACGAAGTGGGTATAGAGGAAATGTACCTCAACATAATAAAGGCAATATATGACAAACTCACACATACTCAATGATGAAAAGCTGGAAACTTTTCTTCTAAGATCAGAAACAAAACAAGGATGTCCACTCACCTAAGCCAGAGCAATTAGGCAAGAAAAAGAATAAAAAGGTATACAAATTAGAAAGAAGTTAAACAGTCACCATTTGCAGATACAATATATTTTATGTAGAAAATCATAAGGACACCACCAAAGAATGTTAGAACTAATAAAGGAATTCAGTAAAGTTGTGGGATACAAAAATCAACATAGAAAAATCAGTTGCAATGTTATATACTAAGCTATTAGAAAGAGAAAATAAGAAAACCATCTCATTTACATTCCTATATACATCACATCTAAAAGAATAAAATACCTAGGAATAAATTTAACCAAGATTTAACCAATAAATTTAACTAAGACACTGATGAAAGAAATTGAATATACAAATAAATGGAAAGATATTCTGTGTTGTTGGATTGAAAAAATATTGTTAAAATGTTTATGTTACTCAAAGCAAACTACAGATTCAATGTAATTCCTGTCAAAATTCCAATGGCATTTTTCACAGGTGTAGAAATAAATTACCCTAAAATTAGTATGGAACCACAAAAGAGCATGAATAGCCAAAGCAATCTTGAGAAAGATGAACAAAGCTGGAGGCATCAAAATTTCTGACATCACACGATATTACAAAACTATAGAAATCAAAACCAGATGGTATTGGCAAAAAAATCTAGACACATAGATTAATTGAACAGAACAGAGAGCCCAGAAGTAAAACCATGCATATATGGTCAATTAATTTATGACAAAGGAGATAAGAATATACAATGAGGAAAGGACAATCTCTTCAATAAATGATGTTGAGAAAACTGGTTATCCACATGCAAAAGAAAGAAACTGAACCACCATCTTACACCATACACAAAAACTAACTCGAAATGGATTAAAGACTTGAATGTAAGACCTGAAACAATAAAACTCACAGAAGGAAGTATAGGTGGTAAACTCCTTGAAGTCAGTCTTGGCAATGATTATTTGGATTTGACACCAACAAATGCAAAAATTAACAAGTGGCACTAGGTAAACCAAAAAAGTTTGGAGAGATATTTCATGTTTGTGGATCAGAAGAATTAATATTGTTAAAATGTCCATATTACCCAAAGCCATCAATGAAGTCCCCATCAAAATTCCAATGGCAGGGCTTCCCTGGTGGCTCAGTGGTTGAGAGTCCGCCTGCCGATGCAGGGGACACGCGTTCGTGCCCTGGTCTGGGAAGATCCCACATACCGCGGAGCGGCTGGGCCCATGAGCAATGGCTGCTGAGCCTGTGCGTCCGGAGCCTGTGCTCCGCAATGGGAGAGGCCACTACAGTTAGAGTCCCGCGTACGCAAATAAAAAAAAAAATTCCAATGGCATTTTTAGCAGAAATAGAAAAAAACAGTCTTATAATTTGTATGGAACCACAAAAGACTCCAAATAGCCAACACAATCCTGAGGAAGAAGAAAGCCAGAGACAGCACACATCCTGGTATCAAACTATATTACAAAACTATAGAAATTAAAATAGTATTGTACTGGCATTAACATATACACAAGGACCAATGGAACAGAACCAAGAGCCCAGAAATGAACCCCCAACATATAAGGCAAACTAATATTTGAGGAGGGAGCCAAGAATACTTGATGTGGAAAAGATAGTCTCTTCAATAAATGGTGCTGGGAAAACTGGATAACCACATGCAGAAGAATAAAATAGGACCCCTATTTTAGACCATTCAGAAAAAAATAGCTCAAATGAATTAGAGACTTAAATTTAAGAACTGAAAACATTATACATGTAGAAGAAAACATAGGAAGAAAGTTCTCTGACCTTGGTCTTGGCAGTGATTTCCTGGATAAGACAGCAAAACACAAGCAACAACAGCAAAAACAAGTGTGACAACAAATTAAAAAAGCTTCTGCACAGCAAAAGAAACAATCAGCAAAATGAAAAGACAATGTATGGAATGAGAGAAAATATTGGCAAATCATATATCTGATAAGCAGTTAATATCCGAAGTACAGTAGTTCCTCCTTATCTATGAGGTTCCAAGACCTCCAGTGAATGCCTAAAACTGTATAGAGTACCAAACACTATATATACTATGTTTTTTTCCTATACATACATATCTATGACAAAGTTTAATTTATAAATTAGACACAGTAAGAGATTAACAACAACTAATAATAAAATAGAATTATAACAATATACTGTAATAAACAGTATAGTAACAATATACTGTAATAAATTATAACAATATACTGTAAAGCAAATGTGGTCTCTCTTTCTCTCCCTTTCTCAAAATATCTTATCATACTGTATTCAGCCTTCTTCTTCTTCTAATGATGTGAGATGATAAAAAGCCTACATGATGAGATGAAGTGAGGTGAAGGACATAGGCATTGCAACCTAGTGTTAGGCTACTATTCATTGGCCTTTTGACAATACATCAGAAGCAGATCATCTGCTCTAGGTGATCGTGGATCACTGAGCCATGACAATGTCAATGGCTGGGGATCCTGGGCAGGACAGAGCAGGTCTGTGTGAGATTTCATCATACTACTCAGAATGGTACACAATTTAAAACTTATGAATTGTTTATTTCTGGAATTTTCAATCAATATTTTTGGACCATGGTTGACTGTGGGTAACTGAAAGCACAGAAAGTGAAATTATAGATAAGGGGGGACTACTGTGTATAAAGAACTCACACAACTGAATAGCAAAAAAAACAAAAAACTGAACAACCCGACTGAAAAATAGGCAGACACACTGAATAAACAGTTTTCCAAAGACATAGAGGGCCAACAGGCACATGCAAAAGTAGTTGACATCACTAATCATCAGGAAATGCAAATCAAAACCACAATAAGATATCACCTCACACTTGTTAGAATAGCTATAAGCAAAAAGACAAGAGAACAAGTGTTGGTAAGGGTGTAGAGAGAGGGAAACCCTTGTGCACTTTGGTGGAGATGTAAATTGGTGCAGTCATTATGAAAAACAGCATAGAGGTTCCTCAAAAAGTTAAAAATAGAACTACCATATGACCCAGAAATCCACTTCTGGGTACGTATCCAAAGAGACTGAAATCGGGATCTCGTAGAGATGTCTGCACTCCTGTGTTCATTGCAGCATTCCTCACAATAGCCAAGATATGGAAACAACCTAAGTGTCTGTCAGTGGATGAATGGATAAAGAAGATGTGGTATAGATACACAATGAATATTAGTCAGAAGAAAGAAGGAAGTCCTGCCATTTGCAACAACGTGGATGAACCTCGAGGGTATAATGCTAAGTGAAGTAAGTCAGACAAAGAAAGACAAATAATGTATGATCTCACTTACATGTGGAATCTAAAAATGTCAAACTCAGTAACAGAAAGTAAAGTGGTGGTCACTGGTCAAAGGGTACAAACTTTCAGTTATAAGATTAACATGTTTGGGCATCTAATGTACAGCATGGTGATTTTAGCCAATAATGCTGTATTACATAGTTGAATGTTGCTAAGAGAATAGCTCTTACGTGTTCTCAACACACACACACACACACACACACACATAAAGAAATATGACAGTTTGGAGGTGTTAGCTAAGCCTGTGGTGGTAATCATTTTGCAATATATAAATGTATCAAATCAACACACTGCACACCTTAAACTTACACAATGTTTTGTGTCAATTAGATCTCAATAAAGCTGGGGAAAAAAGGTAAAGATGGAAACAAGGAGGTCAGATAGAAGAAGCCCACTGGAATAAGCCAAGTAAGAGACCAGGGTGCTAGAGGTAATGAGAAGTGGCTGAATCAAGGATGTGGGTATGGAAGGAAGGGAGGGAGGGAGAGAGGGATGGAAGGAGAGGGGGAGGGGGAGGGAGGGGAGGGGAGGGGAGGGGGAGGGGAGGGGAGGGGAGGGGGAGGGGAGGGGGAAGGGAGAGGGAGAGGGAGAGGGAGAGGGAGAGGGAGAGGGAGAGGGAGAGGGAGAGGGGGAGAGAGAGAGGAAGAGAGAGAGGAAGAGAGAGAGAGAAAGAGAGAAAGAAAGAAAGAACGAAAGAAAGAAAGAGAAAGAGAGAGAGAAAGAAAGAGAGAGAAAGAAAGAAAGAAGAAAGACCTCAAAGTTTTTGGCTTGGGTAACTGGAAGATTGCAATTGTCATTTACTCAGGAGGAAAGAATGAAATTCAGACGGGAGGACTGTAGAAAGAAAAGGTTGGGGGCTGAGGTGGGGAGAGTTAAGAGTTCAGTTTCAAAGATGTTGAGTTTGAGATGCTTACCAGATATTCAAGTGGAGGTATTGAAAAGTCAATTGGAAACAAACTCTGGAGTCCAAGAAGTGTGGTTGGAGATTCAAATGTAGGAGTCTCAGCATAAGACTGTATTAAAGCCATTAGAATAGATAAAATCACCTAAAGAGGAGTGTACATAGAAAAGATACTGAAGGACTGAGCCATGGGCCATTCTAATACTCAGAAATGAAGACGTGGAAAAGAAACCTGCAAAGAAGACTGAAAAAGAGCTGTTAATGATATAGGTGGCAGTGGAGGTGAGACGGAGAGGTTTTCTAGAAACCAAGTGAAGACAGCGCTTTAAGAAGAAAGAATGATCAGCAGTGTTCAGTCCTGCTGACAGGTCAGGAAAGATGAGGCCTGAGAGTGGACCACTGGATTTAGAAACGGGGAGATCATGGTCTACATTCAAAGGAGTTGTTTTGAGGGAATGGCATAGGCCAAAGCCTGACTGGACAGAGTTCAGTAAGTGGAGAGGAGGAGGGGAGGGAGAGGGAGGGACTGGAAGTTCAGGGTTAATAGCTACAAACTATTACATTTAGAATATGGATAAACAACAATGTCCCATTGCATAGCACAGGGAACTATAGTCAATATACTGGGATAAGCCATAATGGAAAAGAAGATAAAAAAAGCATGTATATATATATGTATAACTGAGTCACTTTGCTGTACAGCAGAGATTGGTACAACATTGTAAATCAACTATACTTCAATAAAAAAAATAAAATGAAAAGAAGTGGAGAAGAGGGGTTTCAGACACTGGTTCTTTCAAGGAGCTTTGCTGTGAATAGACAAGAGAAATGAGGCAGTGTCTGGAGGGTAGGTGGAAGAAGGGAAAAGGCTTTTGAAGCTGGGATACCATAGAGGTCTCTGTGCGCAGATGGGAATGATCCCGTAGAGACGGGAAATTGGTAATGCACCAGAAAGATTGAGGGGAGAATTCTGGCGTGATATACTTGAGGAGGCAAAGGGACTTCTTTAAATTTAAAAAAGAAAATGCTGAAGAAACGGAGGCCTAAGGCAGGAAAACAACTTGGCTGAGGTGACGAGGCAGCAAGGGATGGGCCCAGGCCTTCTGCTATTTCTTGCAAGAAGTTTCCCACCCAATCACAGCTACAGGCCCTGTAACTGAAGGCAGAAGGGACAGGGACGTAAAAGCCCACTGACTTGACAGATTCCATCGCTTTATTAAATAAATGCCATTTTATGACCATATAGGTCCCATTTCTAATTAAAGTGAGGCTTTCTTCTTAAGTAGAGGTGCTGGTAGGTCTTTCATATAGAAAGTTCATTCATAATTATGATAAAAATTTTGTATAATGACAGTTCATGCCTCAAATGCTAAAAAGCTCATTTGTAAATCACAAGTAGGCAAATATCCCTCCTACCCCAAATGTGTAATTTCTTAACCAGGAATCATCATTGTCATATATACTGCAAAGTCACAGAGAGTCTAGTTCCAGTCAGTGTAGAACTTGGATAAGGGGAAGCTTTGCAGAGGTTTCTCCCTGTTTTTCTTCCTCTCTTCCTTCCTTCCTTCCTCTTAATATAATGCCATTGTAAACCTTAGGAAGATACACACTTGAGGGAGAAAATGACCTTAAGTGCATTTTTAATAAAGTTGTCTATGAGATTAGGTTCAACGGGAAGTTAAGTGTAAACTGTGCTGTGGTTGGTTGGTTGTTTCTTGGCCACTCCAGCTGCAGTCATTCAGTTTATCTAACATTTATTATCAGATATTGTTATTGATTAAATTATCTAACCTCTTTGAGTTTGTTTACATATCTGGTAAATGAGGGATAACACATTTGCTGCAAAGTTGTTGTGGAGATTAAATAAAATTATATACATAAACTAGTGTGTAGCAGAATGCCCAGAACAGAGTAAGCACTTAAGCCTATCCTGTGAAGTCCACTTCCCTCCTACTTCAATTCCATTTCAGGCAGTGGGGCTGGTAGGAGGAAAGCCAGAATCCCAGCTCTGCAACTTCCTCACCATCAACGGCTGAGCAGTTACTGCCAAGGTCTTTTGAGTTACAGAAAAGCTACACAAGCATCTGCCTTCAAAGGCCTCAGTGCACGGTCAGGGTGGCAGGCTTTGAGAACGACCCCTATCCCTGACAAAATCCCTTCAGGGGCTTCTCACTGCTCCTGGGATCAAGTTCAACCTCCTGGCCAGGGTTATAGGGTCCTCGGTGATGGGCCCCTGCTGTGGGTTCTGGTCACGTTTCCTGCATCTCCTGCCCCTCCTCTGCCCCGTATCTTCAGTCCCATTTTATGTTCTAGTCATATCCAACTCTTTTTAGTTCCCCATGGTGGCGATACTTCATGGAATGTTCCCCAATGCCCAATTCGGGCTTGTGTCCCTCCCCTGCAGCCCTGTCTCCCCTCTCACACCATTCATCAGGCTACAATGGCTTGCTTAGCTCCTTGAAAACAGGGTCAGTTGTCTCTAGGGGCCCTGATTTTACTCCCCACCTAATCTAGTGCCTGGCATGTAAGAGGAATTCAAATGATACTGATTAACAATTCCCTGAAAAATTTTATTATGAAAGCGTAATAATGCAAGGTTGCATAGGTTTGGGGCCCCATGAAGGCTGCTGCTATTAAGGGATATGGATAAGGAGGGAGACGCAGAGAACTGAGCAGCCTGGAAAGATGACACTTAAGCTACCTGGAAACATACAAGGGCTTTTGTGAGGAAGGCGGGAATCTCAAGTGTAAAGCCTTGGACTTGAAAGGGGAAAAAAAGGACAAAACACAAAAGGAAAGAATAGCTAGAATCTAAATTAGAATCCAGTTTATCAAAATATATTTCCTAGGTGCAAACTATGTTCGGGGCAACTTGGAAGATAAATGAAAGCACATGAAAGAACCGCCACCCTTAAGTGGTCGAGGATGGGAGGTGGGATGCGCCTTAGTAGGAACAATGAAATAAAGATGTGAAATAAGTAGGTGCCAAACATGTGCTCGAACAAGCCTCTCGATTATTCAATGGAACAAGGGGACACTAGGGGCGGCCGTTCCCAGTGGAGGCTGCACAGAAGAGGTCAGATCTGAGCTGGGCTTTGAAAGATGGAGGCGTCCGGTTAGGTGAATGGATAGAGAAATACTGTCCGACAGGCCCTCTATTTTAGGAAGCTCCCTCCACAAACTACAGAATGGGACCCTTCTCCTCTGAACAGTTTTCTTTTACAATTACCAAACATAAAAGGACTTGGAGGCAAGTGGGTACAGCAGACCAAATATTGGCTCTAAATAAACCTGAGTTTGATTCCTAGCTCTATGCCTTTTGGAACAATTTCCTCATCTCTCTCAAACTGCAGTAGTAGCGGGTCTCTTGCAAAGGCAGCCGTGAGGATTCCCATGGGTGAAGCATGGGAATGTGTCCAGCAAGATGCCTGGTGCAAAAGAAGCTTGGCTCTTCCAGACAACTCAGGGAGGCTGTGGGGAATATGAATTTGTGCTTCCTGGTTTAAAATCATTCTCTGAGACAAGAGGAAGTGGAACAGAAAAGGGGAGAGGCTGGAGAAAGACACTTTTTAAAGCGTAAGATCAGCAGAGGAAATAAGCAAAGTCCACAATCATAAAACTCTGGACAGTATATATCTTTTTTTTTTAACATCTTTATTGGAGTATAATTGCTTTACAATGGTGTGTTAGTTTCTGCTTTATAACAAAGTGAATCAGTTACACATATACATATGGCCCCATATCTCCTCTCTCTTGTGTCTCCCTCCCACCCTCCCTATCCTACCCCTCTAGGTGGTCACAAAGCACCGAGCTGATCTCCCTGTGCTATGTGGCTGACAGTATATATCTTTAAAAGCAACAGAGAGATAAAGGAAAGTGTTGAACTGACAGAGGACGCTGATGACACCGAGAGAACTCCCCAAAGGCTGAAGGCTTGAATAAGAATTAGGAAAGGGACCTAAGACAGAGGGCATGCATTTTTCCCCAAAACTGGGGAAGTGAAAGATCCAAACTAAGAGTTAAATCCTGGCAAAATCTGTAAAATCAGCAAAGAAAACTTTTTTTTTAATAAAAAATTGAAGGGAGGGACTTCCCTGGTGGTGCAGTGGTTAAGAATCCACCTGCCAATGCAGGAGACACGGTTAGATCCCTGGTCCGGGAAGATCCCACATGCCATGGAGCAACTAAATCAAAACTACTGAAGCCCGCATCCCCTAGAGCCCGCACGTCGCAACTACTGAGCCCATGCACCGCAACTACTGAAGCCCACGTGCTGCAGCTACTGAAGCCCGGGTGCCTAGAGCAGAGCTTCAGTAGCTCTGCAACAAGAGAAGCCACCGCAATGAGAAGTCCACGCACTGCAATGAAGAGTAGCCCCCTGCTCACCGCAACTAGAGAAAGCCCGCACGCAGCAACGAAGACCCAACGCAGCCAAAAAAAAAAAAAAAAAAAAAACTGTAGGGAAAAGGAGAATGGACACTTGAGGAGCATCCGGCCTCACAAAAGGACAGGTCATTGTGAGTAGCAAGGAAGGGGGATGAGTACAGCCTTTGCTGGTGCCAAATAGATGTCTCTGTCCTTGCTTGCCAATATCTTCTACAAAGGAATGCAAAAGCAGGAGTCAAAGCGAGGCTGGTGTATTTAAGGCCTATGAAAATGGAGACAGCCAAATGTTGGCCCAAGGAAAATCTAGCAAGAAAAAAAAAAATTGCTTCATTCTGAATGGTGTGTTAATAACAGCTGGGAAGTAAGCACAGTAAATCCCAGGCTGGGAAAGTTTGCCTCTGGAGAAAAGTTCCACAGATGCAGCTTACCACTCAACAGAGGAATCTAGTTCTCAACTGGGGAGGATTCAAACCAAGGTCACCACCTCCTACACAGATATTGAGAACAGCTGGTGTGGAGTTGACCTCTAACTGGGTCTGTGACCCGTGACTGTTGGGACCCAAAGACACAGGACATGGCTGGAGACAATTCTTCCTGCCTCTATCCTGAGGCCAAAATCTGTAACACACAGGCCGGGGGCCAGTTCCACTCTTCCTCTTCTCCTGGACTCTGGGTCCCTGAATCAGCCTTGGCAATGAAAGGGCAAAGACCCTAAGGGTCACATATGTACAGTTCAAGATAGCAAAGAGGCTCTGGGAAGCTGTCCAATCACACGGTACAGATGGCTAAAAGACAGTCATCTCCAAATCAGTACCAACCCCACTTTTTCCCCTGGTTTGACCTAAATGCATATTCATTTAAAAACATTTTCTTAAAGGAATCCTATATGGAAGAGGCAAATGAGAGTAGCGGTCAATGTAAACATGGGTACGGTTGACTGCAGGGCCTGGGTTCAAATGAGGGTTCCATCAATTATGAGCCTTAATGAACTAGCAAGCTAGTTAACTTCTCTATGTTTATCAAGAAACTGGGAGAATGATACCTACACCTCAGGAAACTGTTGAAAGGGTTAAGTAAGATCATTCATGAATGTCAACTCTCAGCACAGTGTCTGTCACTATGTACTCAGTAAATGGTGGTTATTATTCCATAAATCTGGGATTTCACCTTGCATTGATTGACCGTAAACTAAAATGTTTTTAGAGTTTCAAAAGTTAAAAAAGTTTGACTACAACTTCACTCACCAATATAGAGGAATCTCACAAAATGCTGAACAACAACAAAAAAGTATGTATTGTATTATTTAATCCATAGGAAATTCAAGAACAGGCAAAACAAACACATGGGGTTAGGAAATCAGGGTACTTGTTACCCTTCAGAGAGAAGATAGGGGTTAGTGGTGGGTTTTGACTATCAGAGGGCATTTTGTTTCTGTATCTGGAAGCTGGTTACCTGTATGTGTTCATGGGAAAACTCACTGACCTATATACTTAGGATAGGTGCCCTTTTCTACATGTTTCTACATGTATACTTCAACATAAAGTTCACTAAACAAAATTTTTAAAAGATTTTTAAAGTCCTCTTTTTTCTCATACTATAGAAAACTGACTCCTCACATTCACTCATTCATTCCACAAATTTTTTTTTTACTGAAATGTAGTTGATTTACAATATCATGTTTCAGGTATACAGCACAGGGATTCAGTTATATATATTTTTTCTTCAGAGTCTCTTCCCTCATAGGTTATTACAAAATATTGAGTATAGTTCCCTGTGCTATACAGTAGGTCCTTGTTGGTTATCTATTTTATATATAGTAGTGTGTGTATGTTAACCCCAACATACAACATATATGATAATCCCAATTGTCATTCCACAAATATTTATTGAACATCTATTGTGTGCCAGGCACAATTCCAGATGCATGCGATACATGAGCAAATAAGACAGAGTCTGCTTTCAGCTACAAAGGAATCTTCCTTTTCCAGGGAGGGCGAGAGGGCAGCATGTTAGAGTGGGAAGAAGAATCCTGGCTAAAACTTCTATTAATTTTCAGTTTCCTCATGAGGCAAATGAATGTGAGAAACGTCTTGCCTCCTTTTCAGAGAATATTTGTGTATTTTCAACCTTATCAGGTAAAGAGAGAAACTTCTCCCCTGGGACCGCATAAAGAACATGTGTTGAGCTTCCCTGGTGGTGCAGTGGTTGAGAGTCCGCCTGCCGATGCAGGGGACATGGGTTCGTGCCCCGGTCCGGGAAAATCCCACATGCCGCGGAGCGGCTGGGCCCGTGAGCCATGGCCGCTGAGCCTGCGCGTCCGGAGCCTGTGCTCCACAACGGGAGAGGCCACAACAGTGAGAGGCCTGCGTACCACAAAAAAAAAAAGAAAAAGAACACGTGTTGATCATGTGAGTAACGCCCTCAGTGATGTCCTCATAGCAGAAAGGCTTTCTCCCAACTCCAAATATGGCTTTCTATACACTCTTCACTTTGCCTTCTAGTTTCATTCATGGCTTCAAAATACTGACATCTGGCATAGTGCCTAAGGGTAACTTCAGTGAGGAGGCAACTCAAAAAATATCAATTTCCATCAAAACTCCCCCAAAGCTACTCGAAATGAAGTCTAAAAACCTAAGATGAAGCGTGATGTCAGCAAATGGTGGACTAGGTATCTCCAAGCCGTCACTTCCCCACAGAAACATATACACACACACTAAAATAACCTGATAAGAGTGCTGGAAAAAGAAGTCAAAGGCCTACCAGCAACCAAGAGGATACCCAATCAAGAAAAAGTCACATCTAGAATGGTAGGAAATTTTGCGCTGTTTTACTTGCCCTTGCCCTACCACCTCCTGGGGGATGCAGAGTCCCTGGATGAGACAGAGTCTTGGTCTGGAAGAGGCAGCATCCCAGTTTCCAATTCTATTCCATGAACCAGAGGGTCAGAGCAGACCTTACCTGCAACATTCTAACCTGTCTGGGGCCTACCTGAACACGTGTTTCATCAAACTTAAAGCTCAGCTGGGGAGAAAGAATGAGAGCTGCTCACGAAAGCTACAAGGAGACCAAGATTAGTAGGTGCGCAGGGCCAGAGATTACTGGTGGAGACATATAATAGACCCTCAAAGGCCCTGCGCAGATGCTGGGTGAGACACTTTGGAGAAGTAAAACATTCATAAGCAACCCTGTGTGTGTGTGGGCAAGGGGTGATTTTTAAAGTTACACATGGGCCCAGACAAAACTCACGCTCAGAAAAGACCTTTAGTTATCAACTCAGGCTTATCCCAAGGCCCAGAGCACACCTGGCTAATTAGTGAAGGACTAGGCCAGCACAGAGCCCGTCTACAATGACTGGAAGAGATTGCTGTTTTTCCAAATGCCTAATTTTCAACAAGTAAAAAATCACAAGGTATGCAAAGAAATAGGAAAATATGGCCCATTCCAGAGAAGAAAATAAACTGGCAGAATACAACCCTTAAACATGACAGGCATCAAATTTACTAGACAAAAATGTAAAACAACTATCTTAACAACAAAACACAAAACCCAATTAAAAAATGGGTGATTATTTTGATATTGAGCTCCATGAGCTGTTTTTATATTTTGGAGATTAATCCTTTGTCTACTGTTTCATTTGCAAATATTTTCTCCCATTCTGAGGGTTGTCTTTTTGTCTTGTTTATGGTTTCCTTTGCTGTGCAAAAGCTTTTAAGTTTAAGTCCCATTTGTTTATTTTTGTTTTTATTTCCATTACTCTAGGAGGTAGGTAAAAAAAGATCTTGCTGTGGTTTATATCAAAGAGGGTTTTTCCTCTAAGAGTTTTATAGTGTCTGGTCTTACATTTAATTCTTTAATCCATTTGGAGCTTATTTTTGTGTATGGTGTTAAGTAGTGTTCTAATTTCATTTGCACTGTTGGTGGGGATGTAAATTGATACAACCACTATGGAGAACAGTATGGAGGTTTCTTAAAAAACTAAAAACAGAACTACCATATGACCCAGCAATCCCACTACTGGGCATATACCCTGAGAAAACCATAATTCAAAAAGAGTCATGTTCCACAATGTTCATTGCAGCACTATTTACAATAGCCAGGAGATGGAAGCAACCTAAGTGTCCGTCGACAGATGAATGGATAAAGAAGATGTGGCACATATATACAATGGAATATTACTCAGCCATAAAAAGGAATGAAACTGAGTTATTTGTAGTGAGGTGGATGGACCTAGAGTCTGTCACACAGAGTGAAGTCAGGCAGAAAAATAAATACCATATGCTAACACATATGGAATCTAAAAAGAAAATGGTTCTGATGAACCTAGTTGCAGGGCAGGAATAAAGAGGTAGACATAAAGAAAGGACTTGAGGACATGGGGTGGGAGGGGGAAGCTGGGGCGAAGTGAGAGTAGCATCAACATATATACACTACCAAATGTAAAATAGTTGGCTGGTGGGAAGCAGCCGCATAGCACAGGGAGATCGGCTTGGTGCTTTGCGATGACCTAGAGGGGTGGGATAGGGAGGATGGGAGGGACGCTCAAGAGAGAGGGGATATGGGGACATGTGCATGCATATGGCTGATTCACTTTGTTGTGCAACAGAAACTAACACAGTATTGTGAAGCAATTATACTCCAATAAACATCTATAAAAAAAAATGGGTGAAGGACTTGAATGGACATTTCTCCCAAGAGGATATACAAATGATCAATATACATGAAAAGATGCTCAACATCAATAATGATCACAGAAATGCAAATCAACCACATGAGGTGATAACACTTCACACCCATCAGGATTTCCATAACAAATACAGGTGAGGATGTGAAGAAATTGGAACTCTTATGCTTTACTGATAGGGATGTAAAATGCTTCAGTCACTGTGGAAAGCAGTACGGTGGTTTCTTTAAAAAAAAATCAAACATAGAATTGCCGTATCATCTAGCAATTTCATTTCTGGGTGAATACCCAAAATAATTGAAAGTGGGGACTCAAATAAATATATGTACACCCGTGTTCACAGGCAGCATTATTCACAATAGGTGGACACAGCCCAAATATCCACTGACAGTTGAATGGTATCATGGATTAAATATTTGTGCCCTTTTCCCAAATTCATATGTTGAAATCCTAACCCCCAGGGCAATGGTATCAGTAGGTAGGTACGTCTTCAGAAGGTAATTAAGTCATGAGGACGGAACCCTCGTGAATGAGATTAGTGTCCTTATTGGAAGAGACACTAGAGCTTGCTCCCTCTCTCTGCTTTCCACCATGTGGGGATACAATGAGAAGACAGCCATCTGCAAACCAGGAAGTGGACTTCAACCAGACACAGGATCTGCTGGCACCTTGGTCTTTGGTTCCCAGCCTCAAGAACTATGAGAAATATATGTTTACTGTTTTAGCTACCTAGTCTACGGTAATTTGTTACAGCAGCCCAAATTGACTGAGACAAATGGAAAAATATGTATATATAGTATATATACATACAACGGAATATCATGAAACCACAAAAAGGAATGAAATTTTGATACATGCTACAACATGGATAAACCTTGGTGACATTGTGCTAAGTGAAATAAGCCAGACACAGAATGACAAATATTATATGATTTCACTTACATGAGGTACCTAGAGTAGTCAGATTTAGAGAGACAGAAAATTGAATAGTTATTGCCAGGGTTGGGGAGTAGGGGGAAATGGGAAGTTAGTGTTTAATGGGTAGGGAATTTCAGTCTGGGAAGCTGAAACATTTTTGAAGATGGATAACGAAGATGGTTGCACAACAATGTCAATGTACTTAATGCCACTGAACTATATACCTAAGAACTGTTAAAATGGTAAATTTTTTGTTATGTATATTTAATCACAATAAAAATTACAAAATAAAACCTAAGTTGAAAACGTGGACTTTAACAAATGTGACTTAAAGTCAGTCCCTTTGTGCCACCTTCTAAACACATTACCTCCTGAAGCCCTTCCAATGTTTTCATGTATTTATACTTCGACAAGTACTTATTGAACATTGATCTTGTGCCAGGTACTGTTCTAGACACTGGAGATCCAACAGTTTAAAAATAAAAACAAAACCCTCTGTGCTCTCTGGGACACGTACATCATATTAGTCAGGAATTCTGGAGCTGCTAGTGCCTGAAATCAACCTCCACTTGTGACAAAGCAGTCAGCACTGCACGGCCAAGCATTTTCACAGCAAAGATTCCAAACAATGGCCCTCAATGCCAACTCAGTTGAGCATCTCTAACATGCCAGGCATTGTGGAAGAGAGCTGGAAGTAAGGTTAAGTATGACTCAGTCCTAGCCCCTACAGGTATCTTTAAGTCCAGCTGCAGCTAAAGAGCATATGTTCATGGAGCACTCAGGTGCTTATGGATGGGAATGACTCAGATGGGCAGTCATAGTATTTTCAGGTCAAGGTACAGAACTTTCCAAAGGCTATGCTTTCATCTCCCAAGTAGGCTGTGATGTTACTTACAGGTTTGCAGCTTAGGAAGTTATAAGCATAGTAAGGATATTAATAATCACTAACATTTATAGAGAATTTTACTATGGGCCAAAGATTGATATAAGTGCCTTACATGGATTAACTTTTTCAATACTCACTAATCACCATTTAAAGGAAGTCCTCTTATTATCTCCACTTTTTTTTTTTTTTGCAGTACGCGGGCCTCTCACTGTTGTGGCCTCTCCCGTTGCGGAGCACAGGCTCCGGACGCGCAGGCTCAGCGGCCATGGCTCACGGGCCCAGCCGCTCCACGGCATGTGGGATCTTCCCGGACCGGGGCACGAACCCGTGTCCCCTGCATCAGCAGGCGGACCCTCAACCACTGCGCCACCAGGGAAGCCCTATCTCCATTTTATAGTTGAGAAAACTGAGACACAGAATTGAAATAATGTTTTCAAGATCACAGAGCTAATAAGAGGCTCCAGAGCCTGGTTGAAAGTAAGGCGATGTGAAGAATTGTCTTATCTGGGCAATAGGCTCTCTGGCTGACCAGTCAAAACAGTCAGAGTCCCAGTAGGTCAGCCCTTTGCCCTGGTGTCCAATCTGTAATAGAGCTCTCAGGTGACCACATGTATAATTAACCTCATCTAGGACTGAGAGGAATCCTGTGGATGTTGTCTGGGCTCCATTAATGAACTGGCTAAGAAACACCGTCCACTATTTCTTTGTTCCCTGGCAAAGGGATCTGGGTCAGTGAGAAGGGGTGAGGGGAACGGAAAAACAAAAATGCCCTCAGATCCAATGACACAGCTTAGAATGCTGAGTATACATGCGTCACATCCACATTATAACCCCCAGATGGGCCACGCATTTCTCTGACTCTCTGAAAAGAGTCAGTGGAAAACATTACACAGCGATGTGGTGTTACAATACCTGGGGTCCTGCTCCATTCAGCGCTTCCAGCTCTAAATGACAAAAGCAAAACAGTGTGGGTGTAGGTGGGCGTGTGTCTGGTTCCAAGCACACTCCGGCACCTGATGTCACAGAGCCTCGCCTACCCTTTGGTCTATTAAACAGCGGTTAGCCACTCGCTCTCATGGTAACCATTCACAGCCAGAATTTTAGAAGAGGGAAAACCCCCAGGGCTGCAGAGAACGACACTCTGCAACGGAAGGATAGAAACATGCCCGGAAGCCACTCACTGAATCTAACCATGAGCTCTTTCAGAGAAAAGAGGGCTGTTCAGCTTTTCTGAGTCACTATTAATGTGAGCCATCTGGAAACAGAAAGAATGACTCAAGAGAGCACTACCTATCCTGGAAATGGGGTCAGAGAGGCGGTGGGTGGGGAAGGGCTGTGGGTAAGGCTGAAGGAGGGAGGAGACGAGACAAGAGAATCATGTTTCCTCAAAGTTGATGTTCTTCTCAAGTATTTTGATGACAGGAGTACTCCCAGAAGGCCTGAGACTCAAAGCAGCAGAGGTTCTTGTACCTCAGAGTTTCAGAGAGGCTGAGCCCAGAAACCAAAGAACTTGACCTTACAATTGAGTGTGTATAGCATCTACATTTGATAATCAGAGAGAGGAATAATGAACTGGGCTGGGCCAGAAAACTCCTCCACCTATTTTCTCTTTTAAAGCGTGTACATGGATTCAATATACCAATTACAGCTGCCAGGATTAATGAGGGAACTGGGGAGGGGGGAAGTAGTGGGGGGAAGAGAAGGAGAGAAAGAGAGAGAAAAAGAGAGAGAGAAATAGCTCCTTTTACCCACAAGGAAGCCAGGAAGTTAAAAACTTCCTAGCAGGGCTTCCCTGGTGGTGCAGTGGTTGAGAGTCCACCTGCCGATGCAGGGGACACGGGTTCGTGTCCCGGTCTGGGAAGATCCCACGTGCCGCAGAGCAGCTGGGCCCGTGAGCCATGGCCGCTGAGCCTGCGCGTCCAGAGCCTGTGCTCCGCAACGGGAGAGGCCACAACAGTGAGAGGCCCGTGTACCTGGGGCAGGGGGGGACTTCCTAGTAGGGAAAGGAAGCTGTTCCTAATTCTTTCTCCCTCTCTCCCTCTCTCCCTCCCTCCAAATAAAATGCTTAGTCTAGACTTAATACATTCACATTTTATGTGTGTTTCTGGTTTGTTTATATTTTTTCCCCACTAGGAAAAATTAAATGTCTTAAAGGAGAAAAGAGAGGTGGAGGTGAACACACATCTATTCCAACACGTAGGTTCAGTTCTGGGGTGTTTTGCACGTAACCTCACGTTTCCAGGAATTCTCCTCTCAGTAAGTGGACTGGAAAAAATTGACTGACGAGGGGCATTCATTTTCCTTTTTGAGTAACCCCCTCCCACTTTTACTTTTCCCCATATGGACCTGGGCATGTTTATGCTCACCTTCAGGGTGATGGAGATCCTAGCCCTGGTTCTCTGAAAAAGGTAGCGTGGAGTCAAGGGCCTGGGACACACAGAGCCATAAACCTAACAACCTGCTGTATTTTATATGAGTTGATGACATCCAGGTCCGGTTTCACTGGCACTCAATCAGCACAGTCACATAGGGCCCCAAGTTCAGATGGCCCCATACTTAGGGTTTAATCCCCTTGCTGTCACTCTCTCGAAAGTTTTAACATTTTTTGCTGACTATTTTTTGTAAATGAAGTCTGATGGGACAATGGAAAATGTGTTGGGCGTTTGCAGCCTGGGTCATGCCACCTCGGGAGCCCTGGTGCCCTGGCCCCGCCCAGCCTCCTGCCTGCCCTCCACTCTGTGACCCCAGCTGCCCTCCATTCTAGGCAGAGTGTGGAAGAGAACTGGGGTCAGGCGAGCACACCAGGTGGCATCTCAGGGCAGAACATGACCGAGGCTGGAGGCACTGTGGTGTGTGTCGTGAGCAGCTGGCCAGTGCCCATCTCAGCAGGGGAAGCGCCTCACCCATTTCGTTCTGATCCAGGTACCACATTCCTCCCAGAGTGGAGGCTTCGAGGTTCTTGTGTGCCCTCCTGTGTGTCACTGCAGAAAGGAGATGCTCCTGGCTCAACTTCCCCAGACCCGGCCCTCAGCCAAAGCACAGCTCAGAGGTCTGGCTACTGGTAGGAAGGGAAACAGGCCTGCGTGGCAGAGCAGGGGCCTCAGGTACCTGTGAGGATCTGCACTTGCCTCTCCAACCTCCCGTGTCTTGCGGGGAATCCTCTCTCCCTCATTCCAACCTTCCTGAGCCTGGGTTGTGTTTACCTAACCTGGCCAGTTTTAAGAACTCTTTGAGGGAACGAGCCATGAAATTCAAATTGTATAATTTCAATGATTCTGCATGAGTAAGATGCTCTGATATTTGCATTTTAACCTAGCATCGTGCAACATAAAGTTAAATGGTAAATTCATGCTAATAATTCAAGATTTTAATTTTTCTTAACTTAGAACAACACTAAATAGCAAATGGAAAACAACCTGCCGAGTCATGGAAATTTATATGAACCTTGAATGGGCAATTTTTTTTCCTGATTTTTGAACAAGTGGCCTCAGATTTTCATGTTACAAGGGGTCCAACAAATTATGTAGCCACCCTGATTAGATCATACAATTAATAAAGATGTACTGAAGTCTTTTTAAGTACAGTTTATTCTAAGATATCCTTAGAATACTTTTCTCTATGCCTTAAATCACTTCACTTCATCTCTATATTTATTTATTTTTACATTTTACTTTGCCCTTACTGGATTATAAATTCTCTGAGGACAAGGACTATACCCTATTCATCTTTTAACTAATTTGTCTTAAGCCTAGTACAATGCTTCAAGTATAAAAGATTCTCCATTAAACTTTGCTGTATGACTGGAGAGTAGCCAAGATGGCAGAGTAGGAAGACCCTGAATTTACCATCTCCTATGGGTACAGCAAAACTGCAAATATTTACAGAGAAACTATTGACAAGAACAACCTAAAAACTAGCAGGAAAGATTTTCCACAACTAAAGATATAAAGAAGGGTAGGAGGGGCAGAGACACAGTGTAGTTGAGACCCACACCCCCAGGTAGGTGACCCACAAATGGGAGGATAATCACAATTGCAGAAGTTCTCCTCAAGGAGTGAGGGGACTAAGCCCCACATCAGGTTCCCCAACCCAGGGGGACCTGCACTGGTAAGGTGAGTCCCCAGAACATCTGACTCTGAAGGTCAGTGGGTTTGCACACAGGGGAGCTGGAGGGCTGTAGGAAAGAGACTCCACTCTTAAAGGATCCATGCAAAATCTCCAACACTCCAAGACCTAGATCAGAGGCAGTAATTTTTTAAAAAGATTTATTTATTATTTATTTATTTTTGGCTGCATCATGTCTTAGTTGCAGCATGCAGGCTCCTCCCTAGTTGTGACGTGAGGGTTTTCTCTTCTCTAGTTGTGCTGCGCAGGCTGCAGGGTGCGTGGGCTCTGTAGTTGTGGCATGTGGGTTCCAGAGTGTGTGGGCTCTGTAGTTTGCCGCATGCAGGCTCTCTAGTTTAGACACGTGAGCTCAGTAGTTAAGGTGCATGGGCTTGGCTGCCTCATGGCAGTGGGATCTTAGTTCCCTGACCAGGGATTGAACCTGTGTCACCTGCATTGTAAGGTAGATTCTTTAGCACTGGACCACCAGGGAAGTCCCAGAGGCAGTAATTTTAAAGGAGCCTGGGTCAGACTCACTTGATCTTGGAGAGCCTCCCAGAGAGGCAGGAGGCAACTGGGATTCCCCTGGGAACATAGATACTGGTGGCAGCAATTTTGGGGAGCATTATTCTACCATGAGGACACTGTTGCTGGCAAGTGACATTTTGGATTCCTCCCTCTAGCTTATTAGCACTGGGGGCTTACCTGCCCCCCAGCTGGTCAGCACCAGTCCCAGGATCATCCAGGCCCCACAGTCAGCTGCCCTGGGACCCCCATGGGCTCACAGCTAGTCACTCTAGGACCCAGCCCCTACCACCAGCGAGACAGAACCAGCCCCAGGTCTCCCAAGACCCCAGCCCTACCCACCAACATGCTGGCACCAGCCCCAGGACCCCCAAAGAGCAGAACAGAAATAAATGAAATAGACTGAAAAAGTAAAGAAAATATCATTAAAACTAAGCTGGTTCTTTGATAAGATAAACAAAATTGATAAAACTGTAGCTAGAGTCGGAGAAAAAGAGAAGGCCCAAATAAATAAAATCAGAAATGAAAAAGTAGTTACTACCAACACCACAGAAATATAAAGGATCATAAGAGATTACTATGAACAATTATATGCCAGTAAAATGGACAAATCTAGAAGAAATAGATTAATTCCTAGAAACATACAATCCCCCAAGACTGAATCAGGAAGAAATACAAAATATGATGAGACCAATTATCAGTAATGAAGTTGAATCAATAATTTTAAAAACTGCCGTCAAATGAAAGTCCAGGAACAAATGGCTTCAAAGGTAAATTCTACCAAATATTTAAAAGAAATAAATGCCTACCCTCTCAAATTATTCCCAAAAAACTGAAGATGAAGGGGTGCTTCTAAACTCATTCTACAAGGCCAGCATCACTCTGATACCAAAACCAGACAAATATAGAACAAAAAAAGAAAATGACAAGCCAATATCACTGATGAACATAGATACAAAAATCTTCACCAAAATATTAACAAACCAAATTCAATATTACTTAGAATGGATCATACACCATAATCAAAGGAGATTTATCCCAAGGATGCAAGGATAGTTCAATATCCACAGATCAATGTGATCCACCACATTAATCTTTAAATTGAAGATTAAAAATCATATAATCACCTCAACAGATGCAGAAAAAATCTCGATAAAATTCAACATCCATTTATGAAAAAAACTTTCAACAAAGTGGGTATATAGGGAATGTACCTTAACATAATAAAGGCCATATATGACAAACCTACAGCCAACATCATACTCAATATTGAAAAGCTGAAAGCATTTCTTCTAAATCAGTACCAAGTCAATGATGCCTGCTCTCACCACTTTTTTTCAACATAATTTTGGAAGTTCTAGTAACAGCAATCAGACAAGAAAAAGAAAAAAGGAATCCAAATTTGAAAGAAGTAAAACTGTCATTATATGCAGATGACATGATACTATATATAGAAAATCCTAAAGACATTACCAAAAAGTTACTAGAACCCATCAATGAATTCAGTACAGTTGCAGGATGCAAAATTAATAATGTAGATATCTGTTGTGTCTCTATACACTAACAAACTATCAGAAAGAGAAATTAAGAAAAGACTCTTATTTACAACTGCATCCAAAAAATAAAATTCTTAGGAATAAATCTAACTAAAGAGGGAAAAGACCTGTACTAGGAAAACTGTAAGACATTAAAGAAAAACTGAAAATGACACAAGCAAATAGAAAGATATACTGTGCTCACTGATTGGAAGAGTCAATGTTGTTAAAATAACCATACTACCAAAGGAAATCTACAGATTCAATGCAATCCCTATCAAAACACCAATGATATTTTTCACAAAGCTAGAACAAATAATTCTGAAATTTTTATGGAAACACAAAAGACCCTGAATAGACAAACAACCTTGAGAAAGAAGAACAAAGCTGAAGGTATCATGCTCCCTGATTTTCAACTATACTACAAAGCTACAGTGATCAAAATAGTGTGGTACAAAAACAGACACAAAGATCAATGGAACAGAAGAGATAGCACAGAAATGAACCCATATTTATATGGTCAGTAATCTATGACAAAGGAAACAAGAATATGGAATGGGGAAAAGACAGCCTCTTCAATATATGGTATTGGGAAAACTGGATAGCTATATGCAAAAAACCCCAAACTTTCTACTTTCTCATACCATATATATATATGTGTATATATATATATATATATATATATATAAAATCAAATGGATTAAAGATTTAAATGTAAGACCTAAAGCCACAACAATTCTAGAAGAAAACATAGGTAGTATGTGTTCTTTGCAACCTGTCAGCAGAATGGCTAACCTCAAAAAAGACAATAAATAACAAGTGTTGTGAGGATGTGGAGAAAAGGAAACCCTTATGCACTGTTGGTGGGAATGTAAATTGGTACAGCCACTTTGGAAAACATTATGGAGATTCCTGAAAAAATTAAGAGAACTACCATATGATCCAGCAATTCCACTCCTGGATATTTATCCAAAGAAAATAAAAATACTAATTAGAAAAGATATATGCATCCCTATGTTCACTGCAGCATTATTTACAACAGCCAAGATATGGAAGCAACCAAATGCCCAACAACGGATGAATGGATAAAAATGATGTATACAATGGAATATTACTCAGTCATAAAAGAGATGAAATCTTGCCATTGTGACAACATGGATGGACCTAGCTAGTGTTATGCTAAGTGAAATAAGTCAGACAGAGAAAGATAAACACTGTATGATTTCACTTATATGTGTAATCTATAAAACAAAATAAACAAGCAAAAACATAACAAAACAGAAATAGATACAAAGAACAAACAAGTTTTGCCAAAGGGGAGAGGGTGGAGGGAAGAAAAAGATAGGTAAGAGATTATACAGAGTTCCAGTTGCAAAATAAATGAGTCACCAGTATGAAATGTACGGTGTAGGGAATGTAGTCAATACGATTGTAATATTTTTGTATGGTGACAGATGATAACTAGACTAATTGTGGTGATCATTGTGTAATGTATGGAAATACTGAATCACTAACTAACATTGTGTAGTAAGTCAATTATACTCGACAAACAAACTAACTCACAGGCAGAGAGATCAGATTTGTGTTTACCAGAGGCAGGGTGGGAAGGGGATTGAATAAAGGTGGTCAAAAGGTACAAACTTCCAGTTATAAGACAAATAAGTACTAGGAATAGGATGTACATGATTAATATAATCAACACTGCTGCATGTTGTATATGAAAGTTGTTAAAAGAATAAATCCTTAGAGTTCACATCACAGGGAAATTTTTTTCCTTTTTCTTTTATTTTGTATCTGTATGAGATCATGGATATTCACTAATTTACTGTAATCATTTCATGATACATGTAAGTCAAATCGTTATGCTGTATATCTTAAACTTCTTATTTCTTTTTTTCAGTCATAGAGCAATTTTTAAAAAGAAAACGTAATTACATTTTAAAAATTTCTGTATGACTGAAAAACAAGGAAATATTTGAAATGTCCTCAAGGATCTTATCATCTTGTTACAGAAATAAGAGTACAGAAAAAAAGGTAATTCCAAACTTTACCCAACCAGCCCAGGTTTCTCTCCTGAACTTCAGGCCCATAGTTCCAACTGCTTGCTGGATAAGTATCTCTATTTGGATGCTCCATGGACATCTCAGACTCAACATATCCAGCTTATCATCTTTATCCACCTTCACCTCAACACCTGCTCTTCCTCCTCCTGGGGTTTATATCTTAGAAAATGGCTCCACCGTCCACCCTGTAATCCAAGTGAGAAACCTGAGCATCGTGCTTAACTCTTTCTTCTTTCTATCCCTCAAATCAAATCAACCTTCAAGTCCATTCATCTTACCTGCTTAATATCTTTTGATATCTACTTCTTAAATCTCTTCATTTCCTTCATATTGCCACTACCCCAGTTCAGGACCTCATCACCTACTGCCTGGAATACAACTGCCCTTCAGTCTGCCTACTTTTATGTTTTGCCCCTCCTCTATTTAATTGATATATGATATCTTGAAATATTTATTTGGTTGGCAAGTTGATTTCAATATATGTCATTATATTGGTGAATTGATAAAACAGATTTTTTCAAAACCTCTTTATAAGTAAAATTTCTCAAAATTGCAATGAGGTCTTACTTCATACCTACTAGGATGGTGATAATAATAAACAACAATAAATGTAAGAAACAGAAAATAAGTGCTGGTGAGGATTTGGAGAAATTGAAGCCCTTGTGCGTATTTATGTTCCTTTTAGGAATGTAAAATGGCACAGCCATTGTGGAAAACAGTTTGACAGTTCCTCAAAACACTAAACATAGGATGATCATGTGGCCTAGCAATGTTACTCTTAGGTGTATATCTAGAAGAAATGAAAACAGGAACTCAAACAGATACTTGTATACCAATGTTCATTGCACCATTACTCATAATAGCCAAAAGGTGGGAAAAATTCAAGGGTCCATCAACAGATGCACGATAAATAAAATGTAGTATATACATAAAATGGAATATTCTTCAGATGTATGAAAGGAATGAAGTTCTGATACATGCTACAACACTGATGAAAGTTGAAAACATTATGCTAAGTGATAGTAGCGGGATACAAAAGGACAAGTACTGTATGATTCCACTTGGATAAAATAAACAGACAAAATTCATAGACACAGAAAGTAGATTAGAGGTTACCAGAGGCTGGAGCAACAGGGAATAGTGGGTACACAGTTTCTGTTTGGGTTGATGACAAGTTTTGGAAACAGATAGTGGCAATGGTTACATAACACTGTTAATGGCAATGGTTACATAACACTGTTAATGTAACTAATGCCACTGAATTGACAATGGTTAAAATGGCAAATTTTGTTAATTCTTTACCACAATAAATATAATTCTAAAAAAATATTCATGTATATTAGAGAAAAAAATTCTTTACATGGGGTTATTTGAAACTAAAAATCACATTCGTAGAATAATTATTCTTATACATATTTATGTGCTGTATTCACTTTCTTTTTTTACTCTTTTTTTCTATAGATCTTTATTGGAGTATAATTGTTTCACAATACTGTGTTAGTTTCTGTTGTACAAAGTGAATATACTTTCTTAGCTGTATCTATTTTAATACTGAATGTTATTTTTCTAATTTATTAAAATTTTTCTTATAAAATTATCTGAAATCTTCTTTAAAATTGCATGTCATGGTTAACAAATTTGATTTTTATACATTTAATTGACTCTTCCCTGTAGTCCTTAACATTTTCATTGAGAAAATACTCTTTACAGTGCCTGATAAGCCCAGACCAATGTTAAATTTTGCATATGGAAGTTGTAGATATTTCAGCTTAAATATTTTCACAGATACTATCTTTTTGCCACGCTGAAAAGTGCCTTTCTTTGATACATATTTTTGCAAAAACTAAATAAATTTGGCCGAAAAGTTGCCTCTATGATCCTTTTGAATGTTTTACTAAATTTAGATGCTGAAAATCATAAACCTCCATTTCCTTCCATCTTGATATATGGAATATAAATTTAGTCATTTAAAAACAGGAGCTCCATTAAAAGATTCTTCCCCCAAATAGAAATATTGCAAAAAATTTTTGAAACTTCAGAATGAAATATCATGTTCCAGTTGAGTCCTCATTATGTCCATGCTCCTTTTGCTTTTTCAGGGATAAAATAAATGTCTTCCTGTTTCTAAGTTCTACCCACCCCCCAATAATTGTGATTTGCTGAAACCTTATATTTTGTTTGCTCCATTTTTAAATACTTGCATTTAAAATTCCCAATTTATTTTAAACAAAATACAACCAAAAGTTAAATAAATTGTCTCCAAAAGTTTAGAACCACTGTAAGTCAATTAGGTTGATTTACAAAGAGTTCTTCAAAAACTCAGGCATTTCTAAAATCCAATTGGTAATGAGTAGCAAGGAGAAGAAACGTAAGTTCTGCGATGAAAAAAAAGTTTTCTGTATCCAACATCATAAAAATTTACAGTAACTTTGAATATATAAAAATGTATCTAATTAGTAGAATAATACAGCTTGTTTAGTTAGCTACAGCTATAAAGTATATATGCACTAGAAGTAATCCAAGTAGAACTCAGCTCCATAAGTTTCTTAATTGAGTATGAAAACAATAATTATACCTCATGTCTGTGTTTCACCCAAACTTTTATTTATTATGCAAAGTTGAACTTCTTTTTAAACTAAACTTGCAAAATAACAGCCACAATCATGCCAACCAAATGAATATCCAAAAGGTTTGCTTTGATTCCATGAATTATATTTTTAAAAGGACAATTATTAGAATTAACTGATTTTCTATTTTAGGCATCTGATAATATTATACAAAACTGTCATCATTTCACTGATTGTGGAATTCTCTTCAGCTAATGGAGCAAATAGTTATCACTTGTATTTGTATGTGTATTACAAAACTTGGAAATCAGAAACAGACTCACAGACATAGAAAACAAACTTATGGTTACTAAAAGGGAAGGGGAGGGATGAATTAGGTGTTTGAGATTATCTATTTTATATACAGTAGTTTGTATCTGCTAAACAAGTTCCTACTGTATAGCACAGGGAACTATATTCAATATCCTGTAATAAACCATAATGGAAAAGAATATGAAGAAGAATATATATATGTATATGTATAACTGAATCACTTTGATGTACACTTGAAACACAACATTGTAAATCAACTATACTTCAATTAAAAAAAAAAGAAAACTTGGAACTGAAGATGAACAGAGCAGTCAATTGATCGAATGAAAAATTATATTCTCAGAGTCATAAGGAAATGCACTTTCTGTACCCACACACATTAAATTGTTGTAATTAAACACAGTTTTCGTATAAATACTAAGTTTTGAAATAGACAATTTTTCAAGGATTTCTGTCTTCTAATTTTTATTTGGTTAGTGCTATTATTTTGTTTGATCATTCTGTTGATCAATTAACTTCAACTTTCTCAAGAGACAATATTCAGTACTTAATTTTTCATTGAACATGTGCTTTTGATTTTTTTGAACTTATGGCTGCTGAAAGGGTTTATTGCTAAATAAAAGGTCATTAAATAATAAAATCAAATAAATAATTATAGATTTATGACATACAATAAATGGCAAAACCACTGTAGTGGGACTTCTCTCTATGTGCTACAGCAAGACCACCCAAATTCTATTTTATGCTCATTATTTCATGTACATTTAACCTCTACTGTCCCTTGTTTTCCACTGACATGATGGTTTCCTGCATCTCACAAGCTGGCACAACTGGTTGGTATATCAGCAGTTTTATACACTTCTCCCACAACTACTTGAGATCTAAAGAACTTAGATGTAGTCTATTAGGCTGTTATTATCATGAATGTCTTGCATAGTGTCCTTGAAAGGGAGGTGCCTTTCAGACTCACCCACATGTTAAGGTGAGAATTATGTTCACTGACATACATCTCAAACACTATAAGAAGAGCCCATGGTAGAAGCTAGAAGTAATAAAGTGAAGTTCCTAATGTGTTAAAAGATGAAAAATCTAAGACAAACGCTAAAATGGACAGGACAATACAACAAGCAAACCACACTATTTAGTTATCCAACTTACAATCTTTTCCCCCTGAAACCACAGTGATGTTTCTGAAATGCAAATTTGATCTTATCCCTCCCCTTATGTCCCTCTCTTTAATGGCTCCTTATAAGACAAGGTTCAAACAGCTTGGGATGGCTTACAACACCCTTCATGATATGTACCCCCAACCACCTCTCACATCCCCTTCTCACATAGTAGAGTCCAACCTGCTTTGAATAAAGAGAAACATAGAGGTATAGGGAGCACTAACTCAGTTTACTTGTTCAGTAAAGGACCCTGCCATGGTTTCCTTGCAAGAACTAAGATCTCTCACCTGTGGGTCTGGCTGACCCTTCCCTTCCTTCAGGTGTCAGCCTAAATGTCACTTCCACAAGGAATACTTCTCCTTCTGAACCCTAAGTCTGGAAAAGGAGTTCTTCCTGTCTGCTATCATTGTGCCCTGTGCTTCCCGCTCATAACACTTTCTGCCCCCTGTTATAATCACCTGGTTTCTTCTCTGATTCCCTTATTGAACTACAATGGCCAAGAAACTAGGCACATGTCTTATATACCATCATATTACAAATATCAGATATAGTACACTTAGTTTGCCCTTAAAATATTATTGAAATACATAAATAACAATAAAAGGCAATATATAATCAGAGCCAAATTGGTAGTATAGAGTGTCAATAACTGCTCAGAGTACAAAGGAGTAAGTGCTTTTTGATAACATCAGACATAAAGATATCCTTGCTCTAGATCCCAAGACACTCAAATAGGAAGAATCAAGGTCAGAACTAAAAATTAAGTTAATTCTAGGTGTTGGAGTCTAGTCTAGGGTATATTTACTTTATCTTGTAGGCATTGGAAAGCCATTGAAAATTTGTGAGCCAGAGTGTATCACAATACATATAAATGGATTAGTTTTGCTAAAGAAAAAACTTTGGAAATCCTGAATCCATTTTCAACTTCCTTAATTTAGACCCAAATTTGGACCTGCCTTTTATAACCACAATCACAAGCCCACAGAATGAAAATAAAATTGATGACTAATTTCTGAGGTTATCTCAGAGATTCCCAGAGAGTTGAAGCATACCATCTAGTCTCAAAAAATAAAATGTACCCAGTGTTAGCATTTCAGTAGTTGGGAAAGGAATTCAAATTCTTCCAGTAGTGTTTAATCTACCTCATTCTGGCAGTGTTATCAGGCTAGTTTCTTAAATATGAATGGAAAACTCTTGTTATATAGGTTTACACAAGACATTCTCATCTATTTGCTCTTTACCCTTCAGGCTAACTTCCTCTGTCAGAAACATCTCTTGCCAGTTGAATGGGAGTCAGTGTAGAAATATAGTCTGTCTCTCTGTCTGTCTGTCTGTCACACACACACACACACACACACACACACACACACACACACAAAGACACACATACACCGCAGAGCCAAACAACATGACTCAGAAGGGAATTATTGACTTAGCACAAAAAATGGCTTTCACCAGCCATGTCATTAAGTATAGTGCTCTAGTAATGACTGCCCCCCTCCCTGAGCCTTTGTCCTACTCATGCTGACCTAGCTGCCTTTCATTTTGAATTGAAGCACCCATTAAAGGAATCCAGAATGGCTCCTTCTCCATTAACACAAGCAACATTTTATTATATGCTACCTGGTTGGTTGTCCATATGTATCTGTTTTTCCAGCCATAACACCAAAGCACATGTGGCACATCTGTCCTTGCTAAGTACCAAGGCACATGACAATTTGGATGGCATTCACTATGTCAATTTGAATGGCAAAGGGAAAAAAATGCTAAATTTCAGAGTTCAGCAGTAAAATAATAGTAACCTGTTATTTAACTGACAGGGTCAACAATTCTGTCTTGAAAATATGCATCTGACAATTTTCTCTTACTCCCAAGGATTTTCACCTTCCAGGGACGCAACCCATAATTTTGCTCATCCAGAGACGTAGCTGACAATTTTGTCTTCCACAGTTTAGACTGATAATTTGTTCATGAAGAAACGAAGCTGACAGTTTTGTACCCATCAGTCACTACCAAAACTCATCACAGCTAAGATAATGTAGCTTAGCTATTTTCCTACTTTTAAGATAGCAACCTTTCCGCCAAACTTTGTTTTTGCTATATTTCAATTAAAAAAAAAAGTCCAGAAAAGTTTGCTTTTGACAACAGAAACAAATAATTCCTCATAGCTTGCTTGCATAGGCCACCTTGTTTTCATCAGCTGTTCTCTATTTCCATTGTTAGGAACTTGGATGATGGTTTATTTTAATGTAAAAGATGTGTTGATCACATTACAGCAATGATTCTCATATATTATTGCAGAATCACCAGAAAAGCCTAACCTATTTCTTTTGAGTGGAATAAAAACATCCAGGACTTAGGCACTGAAGATATTTCTTTGACCATTAAAACCTAAAATCTAGATCAGCTACAGCTGAAAATTTTTAATAGAAAATCGAATCATATATACTATTATATTTTGCCTATCAAATTCCCAAAGTAACAGACCTACCAGTCCACTGTAGTTCAGGAGACTGGATCTCTGAGCAGCTCATCTTTGATTCAGACGGGTTCTATCTTCCCCACCCAAGCACACATTGACATCATTGCCCATTGTTTTCCTCTTGCTGTGTTTTATTTCCAGACTAAAGGAGAAGATTAAGGAAACATAGGGCAAAACTAAAGCTTTTCCTGATAGAAAGAATAACATGCTTCTCTTTTATTATATTCTCATGCTATTTCTATCTCATTCTCTACACATGGAGGTTCTACATGGGAAACCATAAAAATATTAGCAGATCAAAATAAGTCAATAGGCAGTAGTGAAGACACATCAGAAACTGCCCAGACAGCTCTGATAATTTTTTTCTTTTTGGCAGACAGGTTAAATTCTGACAGCCATAATGCCTATGTCCTATCTCTTTAAGAAATCTATTTGATCCAAAGCATTTTATTAGCCATTTGTAGCATGCACAAGGGAGCCAGATGCCCTTAAGAATATCGTCTTCATAGGAGGGCTTCTGACAAAGCTCCTCCATTACACTCCTGTACCCTCTCTGGTTCACTCCTTAACCCATGGTTCCTGCTCTCCTCCTTCCTAGGGGTGAGTTTTGTTTTCAATGAACAAGTCTGATTATTTTGAACAAAGGAAATGAAGGGTTTCTAGCCTCTGCTTTTTCTCAGAGCATCTTCAGATGAGGACAGCTGCTCAGCATCTGTGGGAAATGGTTTTATTTAATGAACGGGGGGAGCACTGATTCAATCTAAAGAACCGGGGAAGTCAAAATTACAGAGAGCTGCATTAGTGCTCTTGCTGTCACAGCCTGGGAAAGAATGATGAGACTCCTCACGCTGAGGCCACATGAAGGTAGTGAAGGAGACCACAATTACTTCTCTGAAGATCCTCTCACCAGGGCTATAAAGGGGCACTCCATGCTACTCAGTTTTAGCCTTAATGATGAACAGCCAGCCTGCATTGTGTTTACAGAAGGCACCCTGGAGGTAAAGGTCTGGGTGACTTTTGAATCTATTTCTCATAATGTAATCAATAAAATGCACCTTTATAATCCACGAAATTCTGCAGATATTACTGGAGATATGACTGATGCTTTGCATTAGGCTCTCAGATCTCCAGAAAAGAGCAAGTGGAATTCTATGATTTCACCACTTATCAAAACCTACAGACCAGAAAAAAAACCTCATCCCCACTCCCCAGTTGACACATCCTTCCACTGCAGCCCAACTTTATTTACTCTCTCAGACTGGCTTTAATTTTGGAGGGGTAGTTTCTCACCATATCAAATACATATTTCTTTAAAAACCTACCCTGATTTTGTTTTAAATTTAGGCCATGTGAAAGAATCAGGGACATAAAGACAACTGTACTGCAACTGTACTGCATTGTGGCTATTGCCACTTACAGCTTAAGGAAACAAAGCCCCACAATTCCCATGCTTTTAACTTTTTCTCACCTTCTCTGATGAGATCTCAAATCCTAATTCTAAATATCTTAAGTACTCACTAAGAAACTCTTAATCCCAGACCAAAAGACTACTGAGAAATGCTTAACGAGTTGGGAAGTGTGATTTGTTTGCTCTTCAAAACTATGAGTGTGAAAAAAATAATACAATACAGAGTCAAGCACATGGACTTTCCCGAGAAACAGCAAACCATATTCCCTTGCTAGAGAAAGGGGTTTTCATCACTCCTCCCTTCCTCTCTAGCCACAGCTAAGTTGACCAACAGTGGATACCTTTTAAAAGGGAACCAAGGGATTTCCCTAGTCGTCCAGTGGTTGACACTCTGTGCTTCCACTGCAGGGGTTGAGGGTTTGATCCCTGGTTGGGGAACCAAGATCCCACATGCCACACAGTGTGGCCAAAAGATAAAAAATAAATTAAAAAAAATTAAAAAGGGACCCAAGATGTAAGCCGAGCACAGTAAACCAGATTACCTCTCAAGAATTTGAGTTGTGAGACACAGGGCTCCAATAATATGATAAGGGGTATAAGAATAATAAGAAAGATCATGTAGAATTGGGTTGGGGCTGCCATATTGGGCCACATGTTGATAAAATCATTTAGGTTTGGGAAAAGATATTCAGAAGCAGGTATAAAAAGAACTTGCAGGGCTTCTCTGGTGGCACAGTGGTTGAGAGTCTGCCTGCCAGTGCAGGGGACATGGGTTTGTGCCCCGGTCCAGGAAGAGCCCACATGCCGTGGAGCAGCTGGGCCCATGAGCCATGGCTGCTAAGCCTGCGCTTCTGGAGCCTGAGCTCCACAACGGGAGAGGCCACAACAGTGAGAGGCCCACGTACCACAAAAAAAAAAAAAAAAAAAGAACTTGCAGACTTAAATCACAGAGGAAGCACCTCACGTCTTGAATTTCCAGTTCTAGTTTCTGTATTACCTTGCTCTATATCATTTTCTATTCTTAAATGTTCATGTTCTACTCTAGCTTAAATGGGTTTTTATCCCTTATAAGCAATAAACTTAAAAAAATAGGGTAATATTCATTACCTGGCTGAGGTTACCAATTCACATGTAAGGTCAGACTGTGTACTGATTGAGAAAGAAAATACTATACAACAGAGAGGTAAGGAAAAGCATTCCTTACCATAACAAGTACTTCCATTTTCAACGCACTAGAGAACATACAAAAGTCTTCAGTAGTATTTCCAACTCTCTCTCCATTATCACTTCCAAGCATTCTAATGTTGTGTAGCTTTTGGACCGTAGAAATCACGTATTTGTGTATGTATCTAAGGTCCTTTGGTTAACATTATCACTGTTAATTTTACCATTTGGAGCTATTCAGTATACCCCAGTGATTCCAACAAAGCTTTTGAGAAAAATAATTTTTTTTTTTTTTTTTTTTTTTGTGGTACACGGGCCTCTCACTGTTGTGGCCTCTCCCGTTGTGGAGCACAGGTGCTCTGGACGCGCAGGCTCAGCGGCCATGGCTCACAGGCCCAGTCGCTCCGCGGCATGTGGGATCCTCCTGGACCGGGGCACGAACCCGTGTCCCCTGCATCGGCAGGCGGACTCTCAACCACTTGCGCCACCAGGGAAGCCCAATAATGCTTTTTTAAAAATTATTTTTCTCGGGCTTCCCTGGTGGCATAGTGGTTGAGAGTCCGCCTGCCGATGCAGGGGACACGGGTTCGTGCCCCGGTCCAGGAGGATCCCACATGCCGCGGAGCGACTGGGCCTGTGAGCCATGGCCGCTGAGCCTGCGCGTCCAGAGCACCTGTGCTCCACAACGGGAGAGGCCACAACAGTGAGAGGCCCGTGTACCACAAAAAAAAAAAAAAAAAAAAAAAAAAGCATTATTCAGTTCATTTTCTCAACCCTTCGGAATCCCACAAAAATAACATGATTTCTCAAAAATTTACCAGCTCCTACTGTCATAACCCATATTAAGAAAAGTTACATCAGAGGAAATTTGGGGATCAAACAGACAGTCTGAAAAAACAAGAAGAAACATTATCAACCTTCAAGAAACACTGGTTTTAATGAAAATAAATAAGGAAACACAAGCTTTAAATGACACATTAGACCAGATGGACTTAATATTTACAGGACATTCCATCCAAAAACAACAGAATACACTTTCTTCTCAAGTGCACATGCACCATTCTCCAGGATAGATCATATTTTGGGTCACAAATCAAGCCTCGACAAATTTAAGAAAATCGAAATCGTACCAAGTATCTTTTCTGAACACAATGCTATGAGACTAGATATCAATTACAGGGAAAAAAACTGTAAAAAATACAAACACATGGAGGCAAAACAATATGCTACTAAACAACCAACAGATCACTGAAGAAATCAAAAAGGAAATCAAAAAATACCTAGAAACAAATGACAATGAAAACATGACAACCCAAAACCTACAGGATGCTGCAAAAGCAGTTCTAAGAGGGAAGTTTATAGCAATACAATACTACCTCAACAAACAAGAAAAATCATAAATAAACAACCTAACTTTACATCTAAAGCAATTAGAGAAAAAAGAAGAAGAAAATCCCCAAAGTTAGTGGAAGGAAAGAAATCGTAAAGATCGGATTAAAAATAAATGAAAAGAAATGAAGGAAACAATAGCAAAGATCAATAAAACTAAAATTTGTTCTTTGAGAAGATAAACAAAATTGATAAACCATTAGCCAGACTCATCAAGAAAAAGGGAGAAGACTCATATCAACAGAATTAGAAATGAAAAAGGAGAAGTAACAACTGACACTGTAGAAATGCACAGGATCATGAGAAACTACTACAAGCAACTATATGCCAATAAAATGGACAACCTTGAAGAAATGAACAAATTCTTAAAAAAGTACCACCTTCCAAGACTGAACCAGGAAGAAAGAGAAAATATGAACAGACCAATCACAATCACTGAAATTGAGACTGTGATTAAAAATCTTCCAACAAACAAAAGCCCAGGACCAGATGGCTTCACAGGTGAATTCTACCAAACATTTAGAGAAGAGCTAACACCTATCCTTCTCAAACTCTTCCAAAATATAGCAGAGGAAGGAACACTCCTAAACTCATTCTACAAGGCCACCATCACCCTGATACCAAAACCAGAATAAAATGTCACAAAAAAATAAAACTACAGGCCAAAATCACTGATGAACATAGATGCAAAAAATCCTCAACAAAATACTAGCAAACAGAATCCAACAGCATAATAAAAGGATCATACAGCATGATCAAGTGGGGTTTATCCCAGGAATGCAAGGATTCTTCAATATACACAAATCAATCAATGTGATACACCATATTAACAAATTGATGGAGAAAAACCATATGATCACTTCAATAGATGCATAAAAAGTTTTTGACAAAATTCAACACCCATTTATAATAAAAACTCTCCAGAAAGTGGGCATAGAAGGAAGTTACCTCAACATAATAAAGGCCATATATGACAAACCACAGCCAACAACACTCTCAATGGTGAAAAACTGAAACCATTTCCTCTAAGATCAGGAACAAAACAAGGGTGCCCACTCTCACCACTATTATTTAACATAGCTTTGGAAGTTTTAGCCATAGCAATCAGAGAAAAAAAGAAATAAAAGTATTCCAAATCAGAAAAGAAGAAGTAAAACTGTCACTGTTAGCAGATGACATGATACTATACATAGAGAATCCTAAAGATGCCACCAGAAAACTACTAGAGCTAATCAATGAATTTGGTAAAGTAGCAGGATAGAAAGCTAATGCACAGAAATCTCTTGCATTCCTATACACTAACGATGAAAAATATGAAAGAGAAATTAGGAAACACTCCCATTTATCACTGTAACAAAAAGAATAAAATACCTAGGAATAAACCTACCTAAGGACGTAAAAGGCTAGTACTCAGAAAACTATAAGACACTGATGAAAGAAATCAAAGATGACACAAACAGATGAAGAGATATACCATGTTCTAGGATTGGAAGAATCAACATTGTGAAAATGACTATACTACCCAAAGCAATCTACAGATTCAATGCAATCCCTATCAAACTACCACTAGCATTTTTCACAGAACTAGAACAAAACTTTTACAATTTGTATGGAAACACACAAGACCCCAAATAGCCAAAGCAATCTTGAGAAAGAAAAACGGAACTGGAGGAATCAGGCTCCCTGACTTCAGATTATACTACAAAGCTACAGTAATCAAGACAGTATCGTACTGGCACAAAAACAGAAATATAGATCAGTGGAACAGGATAGAAATCCCAGAGATAAAATCAGGCACATATGGTAACCTTACCTTTGATAAAGGAAGCAAGAATATACAATGGAGAAAAGACAGCCTCTTCAACAAGTGGTGCTGGGAAAATTGGACAGCTATATGTAAAAGAGTGAAATTAGAACACTTCCTAACACCATACACAAAAATAAACTCAAAATGGATTAAATGTAAGGCCAGACACTATAAAACTCTTAGAGGAAAACATAGGCAGAACACTCTATGACATCAATCACAGCAAGATCCTTTCTGACCCATCTCCTAGAGAAATGGAAGTAAAAACAAAAATAAATGGGACCTAATGAAATTTAAAAGTTTTTGCACAGCAAAGGAAACCATAAACAAGACAGAAAGACAACCCTCAGAATGGGAGAAAATGTTTCCAAACAAAGCAATGACAAAGGATTAATCTCCAAAACATACAAGCAGCTCATGCAGCTCAATATCAAAAAAACAAAAAACCCCATTCAAAATAGGCAGAAGACCTAAATAGACATTTCTCCAAAGAAGATATACAGATTGCCAACAAACACATGAAAGGATGCTCAACATCACTAATCATTTGAGAAATGCAAATCAAAGCCTCAATGAGATATCACCTCACACGGGTCAGAATGGCCATCATCAAAAAATCTACAAACAGCAAATGCTGGTGAGTGTGTGGAGAAAAGGAAACCCTCTTTCACTGTTGGTGGGAATATAAATTGATACAGCCACTATGGAGAACAGTATGGAGGTTCCTTAAAAAACTAAAAATAGAACTACTACACGACCCAGCAATCCCACTACTGGGCATATAGCCAGAGCAAACTATAATTCAAAAAGAATCATGTACCAAAATGTTCATTGCAGCACTATTTACAATAGTCAGGATATGGAAGCAATCTAAGTGTCCATCGACAAATGAATTGATAAAGAAGATGTGGCACCTATATAAAATGGAATATTTTTCAGCCATAAAAAGAAACGAAATTGAGTTATTTGTAGTGAGGTGGATGGACCCAGTGTCTGTCATACAGAGTGATGTAAGTCAGAAAGAGAAAAACAAATACTGTATGCTAACACATATATATGGAATCTAAAAAAAAAATGGTTCTGATGAACCTAGGGACAGGATAGGAATAAGGACACAGATGTATAGAATGGACTTGAGGACACGGGGGTGGGGGAAAGGGTAAGCTGGGACAAAGTGAGAGAGTAGCGTTGACATGTATACACTACCAAATGTAAAATAGCTAGTGGGAAGCAGCTGCACAGCACAGGGAGATCAGCTCGGTGCTCTGTGACCGTCTAGAGGGGTGGGATAAGGAGGGTGGGAGGGAGGCACAAGAGGGAGGGGATATGGGGATATATGTACAAAAAGAGCTGATTCACTTTGTTATACAGGAAAAACTAACACAACATTGTAAAACAATTATACTCCAATAAAGACGTTAAAAAAAGTAAAAGGAAGCACTGGTTTTACATTTTTCTCTCCTATCCCACCTACTAATGCATATACAACTGTGTCATTCCCTTTGCTACATAACTTCAGTCTGCTCATGAACCACTCCTATCTGCATGAGCCCACTACTGTCCTGGGACTTGGTATGTCCTCTTGTACTTTTTCTCATCAGGATGCCCTGCTTGTTTCATTTCTTCCTTCCCTGTATATTTCTTACATCCCCCCCCCATGTTTTTCTAACACATCTCACCTGCCCCTCACTCAGTCCACATCCTCCATATCCAAGATATCCAGGATAAAGAACTAGACTAAGAGACTGAAGACAAAGGTACCATTCCCAGCTCTGCCATCAATCAGTTGGGCAACTGTATTCCTTAGTTTTTCATCTGTGTAATGATGAAGAGTTCAAACAGCTGACCTCCAAGAGCCTTCCTAGTTGTCAAATTCTTTAACTTTATAATGTTTTTTTCTTCATATGGAAAAGACTTTTTTTTAATGTTTTTTTCACTGTGGTAAAAGTCACATAATATAAAACATACTATTTTATGTACATTTCACTGTACAGTTGAGTGGAACTAAGTGGCACTAAGTGCATTCACATTGTTGTGCAACACTCACCGTCATCCATGTCCCAAATTTTTCACCTTCCTAAACGGAAACTCTGTCCCCATTGAACACTAACTCCCCATTCCCCCTCCCCACCCACTGGCCACTGGCATCTACCAATGTAGTTTCTGACACTATGAATTTGACTATTCTAGGTACCTTGTATAAGTAGAATCAAACAGTACTTGTCTGTACCTAAGGTATATTGAAATACACTTTTAAGGTTAACCTAATATATGTCCTGCAAATAGATTATATCTTCTTTTTTTCCTGTGCTATACAGTAGGCCCTCACCAGCCATCTACTTCATACATAGTAGTGTACATATGTCAATCCCAATCTCCCAATCCATCCGACCTCCAGCCCCCCTTGGTGTCCATATGTTTGTTCTCTATGTCTGTGTCTCTATTTCTGCTTTGCAAATTGGTTCATCTGTACCATTTTTCTAAATTCCACATATATGCATTAAAATAACGATATTTGGTTTTCTTTCTGACTTCACTCTGTATGACAGTCTCGAGGTCCATCCATGTCTCTGCAATTGGAAAAGACTTTTAAAAACATTTACCTAATTACTATGTCTCTGTGTCCTCAGTACTTAGCACAGTATTGGGTACTTGGAGGGTATCTAATAAACCCCTGTTTGCTGAGTGAGCGTATCATCTCTGCCACTGATTTGTTGCATGAGCGTCAGTAACATTACATTTCCATGTCATCAATACAGTGAATGGAAAAATGTCTATTCTGCATAATTCCCAGGTGTCAGAGGTAGGCAGAAAACCCCGAAAAGAATGTTCCCTGTAAAAGAAGGATTCAAACGAAAAGGACAAGATTATACTTTCCAGGGGTCTGCAAATCATGAGAAGGGTGTTTTATTAGGGACAGATTTAGAAGGTGGCAAGATCTGACAAGTGGGGCAAGTAAACTGGCTGAAGGCTGTGTGATGTGATTTGATCTCTCCTTACAACACCCCAAGTCTTCAATCATGTTACTAAACTTGCAAAATCATCACTGATGGGATTTTTTTCATGGAAAATAAAATGAAATAGCAAAGGTCTTCAACTGGCTCGTTGAGGCTGGATTATAACAGTATGAATATGCTAGGATTGATGATGTGTAGGAATGACCATTATAAGATAAATGTGGCAAGTCACGGAAATTCTGTGGAGAATTCAGTAGTCAGAAAAACTAGGATATTGAGGGTTTGAACAAAATTCACCTGGACCTTTAGGAAATAGAAGCCCCAGATAACATCTGGGTTACACATTTGTTTCCTTGTCAATAATGGGCCACAAATGCATCACTGGTCTGCTATAAAATAAATGTGATGAACTATAAGGGGTTAATATATCAAAATGAAATACAAAAGACAGGGTGTCAAAATTAAGCCAACACCAATCATAATGGAAATACTTCTTTGAATAAGGCACAATTCCTAATGATACAACTCATGAAAACAAGCCTCTTCTATACAATGACTAAAAAATAACTTGCCTTAACTTGATAAGTGAGACTGCATTTGCTTTTATACCTACCCCAAAATACTAACTAAAAATTTAAAAAATTATCTCTGGGGGCTTCCCTGGTGGCGCAGTGGTTGAGAGTCCACATGCCGTTGCAGGGGACACGGGTTCGTGCCCCGGTCCGGGAAGATCCCACGTGCCGCGGAGTGGCTAGGTCCGTGAGCCATGGCCGCTGAGCCTGCGCGTCCGGAGCCTGTGCTCCGCAACAGGAGAGGCAAAAAAAGATGCTGCTATTCTAGCTATTGTTACTGCTTGAGTAATAAAGTCTTTTGTCTCTGACCTAGGCATCCATGAACTGTGACAGCCTAACCTGTTGGTTTTGCCCATAGGGTAAAATTTCAGATGCTTCCCAACTCTTGACACATTTTCACCACAATTTATGATAATGTTCATTACCTCTTGCCAATTATCTACCCCAAACCACATCAGGCTCATAGGTTTTAAAACATAGAATCTTAAAAACTGTTTGTAATTTTTATAGGCTTATTGGCCATTTCTATTGCTTTTTTGTAAATACCTATGTTTCTAATATGTGTCATGTTATTTGTATAAAATTGAAAAGTTATTTGGCATTGTAAGAATATTGGCATTTTGTCTGTTAGGTTCAAAGAAACTCTTTTATAAACATCTAAGTGTAAGTTTTATTTTTTGTAAAGTCAAATCTAAAAATCTTTTGGCTTATGGGTTTTTGTCTTGGTGTCATGCCTTCTCCTCTTCAAAATAAGTGAATATTGACTTGCACCCTTGTAGAAAGTCAGGTGGGCCACAGGTTAACAGGAAGAGTACATGATATACACACACACACATACACACACACTTCTTGATTTATTTACCCAGTTTGGTGAAAGTGAGGTAGCTGTACAAAGCTGAGGCAAATGTTTCATACCTTAACGTGGCTTCCTTTGCCCACACCCCAATATGTCAGTGGCAGGGGGCATATAGCCCAGTGACAGTCTCCTGTCCATGCTGGGGCTTCACCATGCTATACCACAATCCTTTTATACTTGGAACTTACATCCCTATTCAGGAGAAGTTACACAAACAATTCCTGAGCTTAATTCTATTTAAGAGACTATTTACTAAACCAGCTCTCTTACACCAAAATTTTTGGCCACACCTTCATAACTTTTAATCCCTTTAGGCAGAATTAAGCTATTGTTACACTTTTACCTGTCAAGAAAACCTTAGATTCACTTCTCAAAGTTCCCCATCTCACTTCCCACCCCTCACGCCACTAGTATTTTAATTACAATTGCGTTAAATATATTATTTAAGGAGAAATGACATCTGAACATATTACACATAACTATACATTTTTTTCAAGAATTTTTTATGCCCCTTACATTTTACAGTTTCCTTCATATTATTCCATACTCTTCTTGGTAACTTTGCTCTTTACTTTTCATTGTTGAGTGTTAATTTAAGTGGTATTATTGGTTCTGGTTCAAGAGGGTGATTTAGGAGGCCCCTGAACTCACCTCCTCCAATGACACACCAAATCTACGGCTATGCACAGAACAAAATCCTCCAAAAGAGATCCAGAAACTAACTGACTCCTACGCATTGGGTGAACAAGAAAAAACCCATATAAAATAGGAAGGAGAGACTAAGACACAATCTGTAAACCTCACATCCAACATGGCAACACACAACCAGGAGGGAACTCACAAATCCCAGCTTCTCCCCATGGAGTGAAGGGTTTGGACCCCATATCTGGTGACCCGACTTCACCCTGAGAGATGGGGTCCCAAAACATCAACCCTTGAAAGCCAATGGGGCCTGAGTCCACAAGGTCCACAAGGCTATAGTTATCTGCAAAACGGACCTTAAAATGCTTGCATGAACCTAGTGTAGTTATCTCCCTAGGGCCAGCATAGAAGCAGCAGAATGAAATAGGCCAAGTCATTCTCTGACACAGGCCTATTTGCTCATCTTAAAACCTTTAGAAGCCCCTAGGGGCAGGCTTCTAATTTAACACACATCTAGGGGTGACTGTAATACTCTCCAAAGACTGCCAATGCTGGCAGGCACCATATTCATGCTCTCCCACTACCTCACTTAAGATTGCCAGCATTCTACTGGAAAGGAGCTTGTGCACATGACTGGCAACCTGGTTTTTATGGCTGCCACCCAGGGGATGCACTCCTGATCACCTGGATGATTGCCAGTGGGGTTTGGTTTCACAGTTTCAACACAACAGTAGCAAACAAAAACAACAGTTATTAACTGGCTATCTCCCCCTGCCTCCCTCCCAGGGCTCAATGCAGAAGGAGCAGACAGAAACACCCATCTCCCAGTCACACCTGAAAGAGGTATATTTGCGTACTCTAAAAGCTGAGGGTCTGGCCTCCAATCAGCAGGCCTCAGTCTGGCCTGAGGGTCCAGCTTCCAATCAGCCTGCATCTAGATGCTGACAGAGCTCCTTCATCTGGGACACTGTCAGGTCTTGGCACACCCTCAACTACTGGGAGCCACGAAGAACAAAGAAGACTTCGACAATCAAAAGATTTGAGAGACAACCAAGAGCTAGTGCAAGGTTGAACAATAAAGTTCATCCCCTACATGAAACAACACACAACAAACCCACAGCTAACATCATACTCAACAGCGAAAAACTGAAAGCTTTTCTTCTAAAATCAGGAATAAGACAAGGATGTCCACTAGCCACTTTTATTTAACATAGTACTGGAAGTTCAAGCCAGAGCAATTAGGCAAGAAAAATAGATAAAAGGCATCCAAATTGGAAAGGAGAAGTTAAACTGTCATTATTTGTACATAACATGATATTATATATAGAAAACCCTAAAGACTCCACCAAAACACTGTTGGAAATAATATACAAATTCAGTAAAGTTGCAGGATACAAAAATCAACATATACAATCTGTTGCATTTCTATACACCAATAACAAATTACCAAAAACAAAATCAAGGAAAAAAACTGCCATTTACAATTGCATCAAAAATAATAAAATACCTAGGAATAAATTTAACCATGGAGATAGGAGATGATAGACCTGTACACCAAAACTATAAGACATAATGAAAGAAATTAAAGAAGACACAAATAAATGGAAAGATATTCCATGCTTATAGACTGGAAGAATATTAAAATGTCCATACAACTCAAAACAATATACAGATTCACTCAAACCCTATCAAAATTCCAATGGCATTTTTCACAGGAATAGAATAAATAATCCTTAAATTTGTATGAAACCACAGAAGACACAAATAGCCAAAGCAATCTTGAGAGAGAAGAATAAAGCTGAAGGCATTAGACTTCCTGATTTCAATCTATCTATGTGACAAAACTATAGTAATCGTAACAGTATGGTATTGCCATAAAAACAGACACATAGATCAATGGAAAAGAATAGAAAGCCCAGAAATAAACTCACACATATATGGTCAATAAATTTACAACAAAGGAGTCCAGAATATACAATGGGGAAATGTTAGTCTCTTCAAAATATGGTGTTGGGAAAACTGGACAGCCACAGGCAAAAGAATGAAACTGGACTACTACCTTACACCATACACAAAAATCAACTGAAAATGGGTTAAAACTTCAACATAAGACCTAAATCCATAAAACTTCTAGAAGAAAACATAGGCAGTAAACCCCTTGACATCAGTCTTGTCTGTGAAGTTCTGGCACCAAAACTGTATTTAAGGTAACCAGATAAAATAAAAGATCAAAAATTTTTTGTTCATTTAAATAACAGATAACTCTTTAAGTATTTCCCATGCAATATTTAAGACATACCAATCCTAAAAAACATTTTTGTTTTTCTGAAATTCACAAGTAGCTGGATAGCCTATATTTTTATTTTCTCAACCTGGCAAGGTTAGTTGCATTGCTAGCACTACATGAATCATGCCAAATAATACTGATCATAGCATCACTGTATTATTTCTGATTTTACTAAGAATTGTGCTATAGTGTTTCTCTTAGTACTTTAATGACTGCTGATTTTGATATTGTAAGTTCAACAGGGGTAGAAACCACTCACAAATTTGTAAACTCAAGCCCAGCCCAGTACCTGGTATATAATATGTGTTTAATAGATACTGGCTGAATAAATGATATAGATATGCTTTATTATGTTAGTTAGCCAAGTTTAATAAAGACAAAAGCATATAGCTTAAGTTTTATTGTTTTGTAAAACTATGTAAGGATGCTTAGTTCAAGTGGCAAACAAGACATGAAGACATAAGCCGATGTGAAATAACATATAAGAACTCAATAGCAATTAAAAGTTTAGGTTCTAGAGTCATACCGTCTGGGTTCACATCTCACCCCCATGTTTTTCTGACTGCCTGATTCTGGGCAAGTTTCCTCTTAGCCTCAGTTTGCACATCTATAAAATGAGAACAATGATGCTGCTTCAGAGTTAATATGAGGATAAATCCGGTAAATTTGTAGTAAATAATTAGCACAGTGCCTGGCATAGAGCATTTTAATAAATGCTACCCACTAATAAAAGTTATTATTATAGCTACTCTTTTTTGAACACTCAGCAAAGGCTAAGCACTCTCCTAAACATTTAAAATGTTATTTTCAGTTTAAATAATAAAATAGCAGCCCTCCGCTTTGTACCTATTCTCTGAAATAAGGAAAACAAGGAAAGTGATTTAACTTTTTCAGAAGTCTCTAAATTGTTAATACAAAAGATGAACCAATGATTCTCAAATTGTGTTCCTGGGACCAGCAGCATCAGTATTACCATGTGTATTAATTTTCTATTGCCTCTGTAATTTGTTACCACAAATTTAATAATTAAAATAACACAAATGTATTATCTCACAGTTTTTGTAGGTCAGATGTCTGGGCTCAGCGTGGCTCAAGTGGTTCTCCGCTTAGAGTCTCACAAGGCAAAAAAATCAAGGTGTCATGAAGGCTGCGCTTTCTCTAGAAGCTCTGGGGATGAATCTGCTTTCAAGCTTATTCAGGTTGCTGTCAGAATTCAGTTCCTTGTAGGATCAAAGCCCCTGTTTCCTTGAGCTGTTTGGGGCTGTTCTCAGTTTCTAGAGGCCAACCACAACCTTGACTTGCAGCCTCCTTCCTCCGTCTTCAAAGCTAGGAAGGGTGGAGTGAGTGTTTCTTACGCTTCAACTCTCTCTGATCTGACCTCTCCTTCTATTTTAAGGGCTCATGTGATTACGTTAGGCCCACCCACATACTCCAGGATAATCTCCTATCTTATAATCAGTTGATTAGTAACCTGAATTCCATCAGCAAAGTCCCTTCACAGGGGTTTCTAGATTGGTGTTTGATTGAGTAACCAGGGCATGGGATTACAGGTGAGACAGCTTTAGAATTCTGCCTATTATACCTGGGAACTTTTAGAAATTCAAATTCTCTGGCCTCACCCCAGATTTGCTGAATCAGGAACTCTCGGAATGGGGCCCAGCAATCTGTGTTTTAGCAAGCCCGTCAGCTGATTCTGATTCATACACACTTACGTTTGAGAACAATTGTGACAAGTGTGACAAGTGTTAGGTTTAAAGCACATGGTTTTCATTTGCATTTCTCTAATGATCAGTGATGTTGAGCATCCTTTCATGTGTTTGTTGGCAATCTGTATATCTTCTTTGGAGAAATGTCTGTTTAGGTCTTCTGCCCACTTTTGGATTGGGTTGTTTTCTTGATATTGAGCTGCGTGAGCTGCTTGTATATTTTGGAGATTAATCCTTTGTCAGTTGCTTCATTTGCAAATATTTTCTTCCATTCTGAGGGCTGTCTTTTCATCTTTTTTATGGTTTCCTTTGCTGTGCAAAAGCTTTTAAGTTTCATTAGGTCCCATGTGTTTATTTTTGTTTTTATTTCCATTTCTCTAGGAGGTGGGTCAAAAAGGATCCTGCTGTGATTTATGTCATAGAGTGTTCTGCCTATGTTTTCCTCTAAGAGTTTTATAGTGTCTGGCCTTACATTTAGGCCTTTAATCCATTTTGAGCTTATTTTTGTATATGGTGTTAGGGAGTGTTCTACTTTCATATCACCTCACACCAGTCAGAATGGCCATCATCAAAAAATCTACAAGCAGTAAATGCTAGAGTGGGTGTGGAGAAAAGGGAATCCTCTTGTACTGTTGGTGGGAATGTAAACTGATACAGCCACTATGGAGAACAGTATGGAGTTTCCTTAAAAAACTAAAAATAGAACTACCATATGACCCAGCAATCCCTCTACTGGGCATATACCCTGAAAAAACCATAATTCAAAAAGAGTCATGTACCACAATGTTCATTGCAACACTATTTACAATAGCCAGGACATGGAAGCAATCTAAGTGTCCATCGACAGATGAATGGATAAAGAAGATGTGGCACACATATACAATTGAATATTACTCAGCCATAAAAAGAAATGAAATTGAGTTATTTGTAGTGAGGTGGGTGGACCTAGAGTCTGTCATACAGAGTGAAGTAAGTCAGAAAGAGAAAAACAAATACTGTATGCTAACACATATATATGGAATCTAAAAAAAAAAAAAAAAGGTTCTGAAGAACCTAGGGCCAGGACAGGAATAAAGATGCAGACGTAGAGAATGGACTTGAGGACACGGGGAGGGGGAAGGGAAAGCTGGGATGAAGTAAGAGAGAAGCATTAACATTTATACACTACCAATGTAAAATAGATAGCTAGTGGGAAGCAGCTGCATCACATGGCGAGATCAGCTTGCTGCCTGTGACCACCTGGAGGGGTGAGATAGGGAGGATGGGAGGAAGATGCAAGAGGGTGGGGATATGGGGATATATGTATACATATAGCTGATTCACTTTGTTATACAGCAGTAACTAACACAACAGTGTAAAGCAATTATACTCCAATAAAGATTTTTTCTAATTTATGAAAAAAAATAAAGCAAGCACATGTTTTGATTTCAAAATTTAAAGTTAAGCCAGTGAAATCTGTTCTCAGTTTTAAAGTGAATCTCTGGGAGGAAATTACTTTAATAAATTTTTTTATAATAAATGATTATGTTAATTACATCAACTATTACTGATTCCAGTTATATTCAATGATGATAAGACTATTTTTTAACCCCTTTTTATTTTTTATTTTTAAATTGAAGTATAGTTGATTTACAATGTTGTGTTTTAGGTGTACAGCAAAGTGATTCAGTTATACATATGTATCAATTTAATTTTTAATGGATATGAATGAAATTTTTGCCTCCCTAAACAAAAGAGTTTTTTTGTATCTTCCTGAAAAAGAGTCTAGTTTAAGGGGAAAAGTTCTTAATCACAGAGGATAATGTGTAATTGAGAACACATGAGGAACTCCATACAGGAGCCTAGAAACTCCTCTAACTCTGGATAGTTAGGAGGATCTGACAAGAATTTTGCAGCCTCCACTCATCTCGTAAGCATTATTTGCCTCCTTGATCTGCAATTTTTTCATTTCTTCTAACTTCTCCTGAAATCTCAATTCTAACTCTCAAGTGAAGTTTATGCAGGAGAAATGGGGTACCAGGGGCAAGAGAAAACAAAAGCTGGCTCTAGAAAATGAGTTTTTAAGTTCGTTTTCCAATAGTGTGTACATACAGTCTGAAAAATGTAGGCCAGAGGGGAATTATTTCCTGATGAAAATATGCTAAACAAACCCTTTTATCTTACATAACTATATTAAATGCTCTACAGACGTTTTTAAGTGAAAGAAGAATGTGGCATAAAACCTCTTTGCAAATGAAATGGCACAAGATTGACATAGCTGCTCTAGCCTATAATAAAATACACTTGCCTAAGTTGTAATGGCCCATCTTCACTTAAATTTGCCTACTGTCCGTAAAATTTGGGGGTGTGCAATCACAGTTATATATTAAACTTGACAGATGACTCATTATAAAATGTTTCCTTGAACTTCATTTTATACACCTTGAAAAAATTCTACCAGAATCTCAGGAGACTTTGGTCATATAACTGATTTCTTGTTTCTTTCTTCTTGTTGTTATTTCATTGGCTGTTTGACTAAGTTATAATTATATTCATTTACACTACATTAAGTATCCACTTTCCTATGTCAAGCCATTATATTATTGGATATTTCAAAAGATGAATCTCACTGAATGTAGAATAATGTCAGGTTATATATATATAATTGAATTTTATTTCATTTTTTTATACAGCAGGTTCTTATCCGTTATCTATTTTATACATATTAGTGTATACATGTCAGTCCCAATCTCCCAACTCATCCCACCACCACCACCTCCTGCCACACCCATTTGATTTCTTTTATCATATCTCACAACATAGGATCCAGGTTCTGGATCAAGCTCAAAAGTCATCACATTACTAGCCTTCTATGTCCACAAATGTAGTTGAACTAGCTTTTCATAATGGCTAGTGACTAGTTGAACTAATCTATCATGATTGCTAGAGACTGGAGGTTTTTGTCCCCTCAAATTCATATATTAATCCCTAATGTCTAATGTGATGGGTTTTGGAGGTGGGGCCTTTGGGATGTGATTAGGTCAAGAGGGTGGAGCCCTCATGAATGGGATAAAAGAGACCCCTAATATGAGGACATTAAGAAGACAGTCATCTATGAACCAGGAATCAAGCTCTCAATAGTTGCTGAATCTGCAGGCGTCTTGATCTTTGACTACCCAAGACCCCAGAACTCAGAAATAAATTTCTGTTGTTTATAAGCCACCAGCCCGTGGTCTACGTTCATAGCAGTCTGAATGGACTAAGACAATCATGTTTGTTTTGTTGGGTTTTAAGTTTCTTAAATGCCCAAAACATCTCTCTACCACCAGCCTCAAAAGCTCAAGAAAGCATTCCTGTAAAACTCCCAGAAGAATCAACTCTAATTCAGGACGCACACAACGAGAACTATGGGAATGAGGGTCCAGATATATGATGAAAATTGTTTAAAGACATGATCAAGCAGTGTTTTAAAAAATATCCCCACTAAGGCAATCTCACAGCTAAACTTATCACCTGAAGGGGGAAGATGAGCCTAAAATTATATAAAATGGTCTTTGGTGCTACACTTTTCCTCTTCCTTGTGTGTTGGTGAAGGAGAAACCATTACAATTCTATTTCAAGCTTAAAAAAAGCAAAACAAACAACAAAGAAGGCTCAACCTCATCCCCTGGCATTAGACCTGGTTTATCACCTCCCCCCTCAGGCATTTACAAAGGAGCATTGCCGTTAATGTGGCATGTCAGTAAACTGAGACTCTCAGAGTAAGGGTTAATCAAAATAATTTACGTGATAGGACTCCCAGGAGAATTGGGGTCCGCATCAGAAGCTGGCTGCACGTGAGAGGGGAGAAAGAAAAAAATTGTGAAAGCCACAGCTCTTTCGGCGGGAACCTCCATGTCTCAGCTGGCGCACAGGCTCAATTACCAGCTTTTAGCTTAGTGAGAAGTCAAGCCTCCCCAAGCCCACTGGTGCTCCAGGCATTTTACTGGCTCATTAAACATAGGATTTTGCTTTTCAGCCCCAGCCAAATGTGATGTGCTGTCCACACAGAAAGTACGATGAGGATTGGAATAGCTGACACACGCTTCCTTTGCCCCTTCCCGGTGCGTCTTGCTTCCCACCTGCCTCCTATACACTTTATTACCATTACAGGATTTGTGTGGAAATAACCAGCGAGAGGCTCCATTTATAGAGACTCCCGCCTCAATCCATTACTCAAAAGGTGCGTTTTCAGTGTGTGTGTGAGATTAAGTCACTCAGACGTATTTCCTACCCCAGTGGCTCACAAAGTAGGTGACAATGAGGAAAGTAGACCCAGAAGACTTAAATATTACTAAAAAAGCATCAGTTAAGCAAACTAAAATGTCTTAAAGTCAGAAATCATCCATGAACATGAGAAAACACTGAGAAGCCACTTGATGAGATCAGGAAAACTTGAGAAGAGATTTTGCCTCAATTGTTCATCCTAATTAAGGATAAATCTCCTCCAGGTTAACCTCATATGTAACAAACCTCCGACTCAATCCGGAATAAAAAAAATAATTCGGAATAATAAAAAAAAAACAATTACTGAGCCCTGTTAGGCCCTGTACTGAATAGTTATCCCACAGAGATGAATAACTGTCTTCAGTTACAAGGTTCAACCCCTTCACTCCTAGTGGGGGAAGACACATTGCCTGTGATGTGTGCCAGCTATGGTAGTAACAGAGAGGAGATAGAAGAAATAAAGGGGGATTTATTTCATACAGATTGGAAGTCTGTGCCAGGTTCTGAGAGTAAGACAGATGGTCCCTGTACTCATAATGCTTACTGTTTCCACGGTGCCTAATGATTCCAGGTGAAAAGGGTGGTGTAGGCAATGGCCCACAAAGGATGAAGTAGCCACATATATTTGGGGACCTAAGTGTAGCATGGTATTTCAGGAGCATAGAGTCAAGGACTAGAGTAGAGGGAGTGAAAAGAAACGTCAGGCTGGGGGGAACTTGTACACCAAATGGGCTGCAGAGACTTTACCCTGTACTTGATGGAGGATCACTGAAGGGTTTGGAGAGGAATGACAGAGTCAGATCTGCATTTTACAAAGGTGATTCTGTTGCCAGTGTGGAATACTAGTTGGGCTGGGGCAGGGGTGAGCAGCAAGATTGGAGGCAGTGAGACCAAATCGGAGTCTACTGCAATAGTCCAGATGAGGAATCACAAAGGCTTTGAACTAGGTTAGCACTCAAGGGGACAGAGAGAAATAGGCCAATTCAAAAGATTCACTACAGCAGGTCTTGGACATTCACAAAGAAATTGTCCCTGCAAATTCCCAATGAATGAATATGGCGGTGTCTACAGAAGTGCCTGGCTTTCTCCCAAATAACTTTCCATTTCCATTTCAAGATTCTTGTCCTGTGCCAGTCTAAATACCATAATGACTTTTAATTTTTTATTGAATCTTTCCCTTCCAGTTGAGCAGTTTCTGCACTCCAACTGGAATGCCCATAGCAATCCTTTCACAATGATAAAGTTAGTTTATCTGAACCGCTGCCAAATATGACATTCTACTCTTTATCCAAATGATTTTCTTAGACTATTTTCTCTTTTTCTTCACCTCTATCTACTCATTAGCAATAACTAGTAAGTATAAAGTTCTGACAGAATCATATTTCATAAAAAATAAAGTTTTGTTTTTGTTACTGCATCTGCTAGGACAAATAAGAAATCACGAAGCTGAGGATGAAAGCAGAATAGGTTTGGGGATAGGAGCAGTGACTCACATCTACGTATTAGGTTCACAACACCTTCCATTAAATTTTGCCCCGGGGTGTAATGAAATAATGCTTGTAAAGCAGTTGGTACAGTATCTGGGACAGAGGAAGCATTCAGAAAGTGTTTAGAAAAACAATTTAATCTAAAGTCATGCAACTAATTAATTTTTTTCAGTTAATGGGTATGAACCTCTACCTCAGGCCAGACAGATTTTAAATTCAATTTCAGAATACATGCAAATGAACAAAAATAAGGGTTTTGATACACCGGCACCAAAAAGCATATGTTAAAAATAATATAGTGTACCAGTAAATAAGGATGCCCAAGATCATTGTTAAGTGGAGAAAGTGAATTGAATATATAGCATGATCTTATTTGTGTAAAAAAATATAAAAATTTTATCTCCAGAAAATATCAAATTTTGCAACTCCTAAAATATCTCCTTACATTTTCAGAATAAAGTGATGAAAAAGTTCAAAATTGTTTTAGGCAAAATACTCATGTGTTATTTTCAAGATAACATGGTTTATATTGCCCTACAACATTTTTGGAGACTTTTGCTGGCAATACAAGTTCTCATGCTGAGAGTGGCTAAGGATGATGTGAAGTGATTTCTCAGTTGCTATTGAGGTGTTTTCAGGTCCATGTTCTATAAACACATGTATTTATCTAATGCTGGTCTTGTTTCTTATTTTGTAATCTTTTAAGAGTTTATGTGTCTGTCAAATGACATTTAATGTCACTGGAATTCATGCAAATTGAAGCCTTTACACCTGGTATAAAAACAGAGGTTATCACATACAATGAAAAAATGTGAATGGGTCATCTCTCTGAGGAGCTGCTTCACCAGAGGAAAAGCATCAGAACAATGTTGTTAATATTTAAAAGCCAAGTTTGAAACAGCCCTCAGTAAGACAGAGATGATTTGGGGCAAGAATTCCTTAAGATACAAATGAACATAACTGAGAGTGGTACAGCTAAGGTCTTGCTACTGAAAACATGGGCTTCTGAACAGCAGCAGCAGCATCATTTTGGAGCTTGTAAGACACAGAATCTCAGGCCCTACCCCAGACCAACTGAATCAGAATCTGCATTTTAACAAGATCACCAGGTGATTTGTAAGCACATTAGCCTTTGAGGAGGACTGAGCTTAAATCAGTTACTTTTGTTTGGTCATTGTCATTAACGTTCTTTTTCATGAAAAAACACTTTATATATTCATTTTTCTATAAATTGTTTTTATTATTCATATTACACCAGCATAACTATTCTATCTTAATGACTTGAATATATAATTCTGATGCTGTTGTTTTTCTTACAAAAAATTCATTTGTATTTTTTTTAATGGCCCACTTTTAGGAAAGTAATCATCACTTCAATTGAGAGAAGAAAATACTGTAATTGATGGACTTTAAAAGGAACCCAAGAGTAGTACAAACCACAAAATCAAAGACTTACTGGGAGGCAGAGTTGACATGACTGAGTGAAACTAGTTATGGAGGTGAGTGGAGAGGAATTTCAAAGAGTAGCCCCTGGATTTCTAGCTTGGGCAAGTGGATGGAGGCTGGAACCTGTTCACCAATGGAAGATGTATAGTTTTGGAAGAAAAAACCCATGTGTTCAATTTCTGGACATGCTGGGCTTTGTGCTTTTTCCAGTTGGAGATGTCTAAGAGGGAGCTGGATACACAAGTCAGGCTCAGGATAAAAGTGTGAGTTGATAAGGTAGTGGGCCACTTAGGCAAGGCCCAGGGCAGTGTCCTCCAGCATCAGGATTAAGGTCTGGTACCTTCACTCTATCTCTACCCAATGCTATCCATTTAATAACCAGGGTGACCTCTGATATCCTACACAATGTTTGTGTAATCCTGAACATGTCAGTGAGATGTGATGTATCCACCATGAAACCATATTATCTTTACTCCTCAGCAGTGGAGGGACCTCTAAGTTCATCTTATGAAGGCTATCTGGGGCAATTTTAGGAAGTCTGCACCAGAGTAGACTGGATCCAGGCAGGACAAGTACAGGTTCCTGATGTGATCCTAAACCAGGTTGAAGACTGGACTTCTCCCCCCTCCGAGATTCTGCAGCCTAAAACCAGAGGTGGCCACAGCCACTTCACTGACATGTGCAAGATGTACATTTCTCATAACTTGTGCATCATGGTTTTCTTTGAGACATTTCCTGACAACTGCACTGGTACCCTTGTTTCTGAAATAAATACCGACCTTAGACTAAAGCAGAATTTAGCCCTGGAAGGTAAAGTATGAAAGCTGCTAGTGAGAAAAGGAGGAAATGTATTAAGTAATGTCTTCCACGAGTATGAAATCATTAAAATATCTTTCAGAGAGAAGTTAACTTTTTTCTTCATTTAATTATATTTTTTGGTTTCTAAAACCTGCAAGGAAAGGCATTGCTTTAATTTGGTACAATAATAAATTCAAATCATTTCAAAGAGAAACTATTCAGTGTGTTTGGGTTTTTGAATTTTTCAAAAAGTTCCCTTATATACAATATCAAGTACAGAACTCAAGTTTATTGGGATAATTTTTCTTTTATAAATAGCACCACCTCTGGACAAAACAACTGCTGCAGGTGCAGAAGAAAAAGTGCATTCATACCCACTTCATAATGTTTCTTTAACTGAAGGGGATATTTAAATTCTAAAAAGAGGCAACCTGATTTAAGCAGGAATGAAATAGCACATCTCAGGTAGGAGCTTGTGTTTCAGCTGAGCTTGGCTATCTGGGAGACTGAATGCTTGTTTCTGCATGGGGGATACTTTTCTCAGAGTCAGAGAAGAGGTGCTTGTGAAAGGTAAATACCATTTCAGTGTTAAAGCAAGGAGCTTTCATTTGGGCCCAATGTCTTGCCTCAGATGCTCTATAATTTCATCAGAATCAATGCGGGAGGAGAAAACAATTTAACAAAAAATTTAGTCAGTGGCTACATGTCTTTTACATAAACTCAAGGAAAGTATCCACATAATTTAGTCATTCTGCCAGGTAGCTTTTAAGTAGCCATATACTTATAGTAAACATATATGGGAAACTCAAATGAGACCAGAGAGATGGGAGGTGGGATGTGAACATTCACCAGGCTGGAAGAACTTGATCACAATAACACCAGCTGCTCGGGCAGCTCTTTCTCATAGTGGCCACTTTGGTCAAGAAAGAAACTTTTCATAGATCTCACATAATTAATGATTCTGTGAGCTTCCTTCTCTGATGACAGGTGCAGCAAAATACGATTTCAAAGATTAAGTGGAGGAGATTTTACGGCCCTTGCCTATCAGCTGTGTTTATTTCACAGACTCCATTTATTGAGCTACTTGTCAGGCACTGTTCTATATCCTTCACATACATTATCTCATTTGATCCTCAAGTTTCATTTCTAGAGATGTCTATCATTTTCTCTTTACTCCTACACACTTATCATCACATTTCAGGAAGGGGTTGGTTTTCATATGACAAGATCCTGATCCACTAGGTCACACTGGACTAGACCAGAGCCCAACACCTGACAGTAGGTAGACTGTGCCAATCTAATTCATACTGTTAGAAATTTGCAGTTGGATATAGATAAACGAGGTTGGTCTCTGTTGAATATTGGAACAGACAAATGTCTGATGGAGAGGCCATGCTGGATCCATTTGCAAGTCTTTGGGGAGAATGAAGAATGATGCAGATGAAGACTGTTTGGTCTTGAGAGAGACTGACTGACTCAGAACTCCCGTGGTGCCTGGCTATGTTTCAGTTCCTGGATTCACTTGCTTATGAGGTCCGCCATACTTCCTGTCCTGTCTTTGGTTCATGAGGCAGCCTGGATCCTTACAATTATTTCTGCTTTCTTAAATTACCTTGAGTAGATTTCATTCCATGCAACACAGGGGTCTCTCTAAGAGAGTATTCTTATCCCCATTTTGTTGAGACTCAGAGAGTTTAAGCAAGATGTTGCCCATGATGATGCAGATAGTAAAAAGTGGAATTCAAGCCTAAGTCCATGTGACTCCAAAGTTTGTGCTTTTCACCACTAGATTAATTTAGATCTAACCATTTCAGCATACATTGTGGACTGAATCTGAATCTGAATCTACTAAGCTAGAATCTTTGTGATTTCAGGAGTTATCGCTGTGTCTTCTTAAAGTTTAATATGCAAAAACAAATGCTCATTGGAGACGGACAGGCATAGAGGGCCCATATTTTCATCTACATCATTAAGTCAAGGGAAGTGAAACTTCCTGCTTTCTAGCTGAATTGGCCATCTCTCAAGCACTCTAATTCTAATTGCTTTTGCAGAACATATATATCTCCAGTAAGTTAGATCCATCTCTTCTCAAGAAAAGGTTTCGTTTTCTGGTCTGGTCAATTTTCTATGCACAATTTATCACCACTAGACATCCTTATTGTTTAGCTTCGTGGACTATTCCCCAGAAGATATTGACATGTATTTTTTCTCTTCTTAACTAGCCATGAACCCAGAGTTACTTGTGTAACTTCTGCACAGCCCGGCTTCAGAGTTTAGCTATTAGCCCTCCTTTATGGAGAAAGAAATCTCACTTAAGGGATCCTATAACCCTTTCTGAGCTCCCTCTGCTCCCTTCCTGGGATGAGAGGCCTCCCCACTCTATCACCCCATATAACTGCTTGGCTCGCAAGAATCTGGATTTCTGCCACTCTTTGATTCAGTGATTACGTGCATGGTTTAGGTTAAGACGTTTTTATTGTTGTTCAAGCAGAAAACCATCACTTGCTACAAATCCATCAAATTTGGTTACTTTAAATTTGTTACACTCATAATATTATAACGTCAACAAGAATTTTAAAAAATCATCCAGATGCCCACCACTCTAGTAAATCACCCTCCTCAGTTTGTCTACGTAAAAAAAAAAAAAAAAGTACAAAAAATGTGTTCTGTTTGTACACATGGATACTTTTTACCTAGTTTTAATCATAACAGATGCTACTTTGTATTTAGTTTCCTTTCACCTAACTTGTCAGGAAGCACTTTTCTGTACTGCTAATTTGTAAAACTATCATTTGAGAGGCCACATCACCTGTGTTAGATGGTAAAAACTTTTAGTTTTTTCAGTTACTTCTTTAAACAATTCTCAATCTGGTAACTACTTAGCTTTTAGGTGACAAGCTCAGGGTCACCCCCCTTAACATGAGTGCTGACAAGCACTGATCATATGCAAGCAAAAACCCAACTGAAAGCAGGAGAGCCGATTCCAGGATATTATCAGCTTTTCATTTGCCTGGTAGGGGGTAAATATGCACCCATCACTTCCTTGGCAAAGGATTTTGGGAGTTTTCTTCATACTTAATTTAGGGTCCCAAAACAACAGATAAAGAAGCTGGGGATGAAGGCAATGAGGCCTTTTGTCCCGAGGGCAATGCAGATCAGTAGGAGACATGCAGTTCCAATGGTAACTCATAATTTCCATGCGCACTTAAAGTTGTGTGCCCCTGTCTTCTGTCCAGATAGGTCCCAGATGTGTTACAGAGAAATCTAAGATGGAGCTTTCTCCCTTCTGCCCACAGCTAAGACTCAGAGAGATCTGAGATACCTCTGGAACTATTAGTGGACATCCTTGAATTTTTCTCATCTAGACCATCACTCAGTGTTGCTAGAAGGCTTGTGTGCCTCTTTCGGCTAGTGGAAAAAACACAGTGATTTAGGCCTGTAGAAATGTAAATATGGGCAAGCAAAGCCCTACTAATTATCCTAACACACACACACACACACACACACACACACACACACACACTTTTCAAAACAAATCAGTTAACCTCCTTGTCAAACACACAGACATAGAACCACATAATAGCACGAAAAACAAAAGGAGGAAAAAAAGAGGTATCCTATGCTTCTCAATGTGCTTAAGCTGATCATCCCTTGGCCTTACGTTTATAAGGGGATTCACACTTATTTTAAGTCAAGTCTCAGTGTTTAAAAAGGTAGAAAATTTGCTCCTCGGTTACTCAGTTGCCAAAAGCGCCAGTGTACTCAATGCACCTGTGCTGAGTCTTTCTTGATTCTCAGAGAAGCCTGTCTCTGATCAGCTCCACTCTTCTGGGTCATAATTTCTTCCACCTGGGAACTGCTCCCTTCCGTGAAGCTCTCCATCCTGAAGCAGGCTGAAATACCCCTCTTCTCCTGCCTTTTATAGTGGCCACAGTGATGTCCCTGTCAGCTGTTTCTGAGCTGATTCCTAAGCTCAAGACTAAGTAACTCAGCCCTAATCAGTAACCTTGCCATTAAAGATCAGATCATTTTGAACCATAACCAACGTAGATTTAATTCAGTCAATCCATTTACCCAACAATTCTAAATTAAATACGGACATACTCAACATGTGTGCTAAGAAGATTTATAAAGGAGGAAACATTATTTGCCGAGCTTCAAAAAGGTTTGAACTTAGAGATTTCATTATAGATAATCTGTTGAGAATGGTAGACATCTTTAAAGTTACCAGTGGTAACTCAGAAAAATTAAATTTTAATTAAAAACTTAAAATTAAAAACTAAGGTCAGTGAGCACTCCTCCAATCTCATTCTCCTTGACCACTCTGTAGCCTTTGATGAGGCTGTCCATCTATCCCTCCCCATCCCTGCCCTGGTTCCCGTGGCTACCACAATACCAGGTTAGCTTTGCACTCATTTCTTGCACTGCACCTTTACTGTTCCCTTCATGGTTTCTTCCCATTTCCTCAGGGAGTTCATTCACTATAAATACCTGCAATTATCACCTACATGTGGCTTCTTGGGATTGGTGGGAGTAGCAAATATTAGAAACCTAACTTGAACTAGCATAAAAATGTAAAATATATTTAAGGATCCCAGGCAACAATGAAGCTGAGCCTCAGGAACACCTGGTATTAGGGACTCAAAACATGTGGCTTTTTTGTTTCTTTTGCCTATTTTGTTTTCTTTTTCTATCTCATTTTCCTTTGTGCAGACTGAATTTACATCTCTTTCATTGCAGAGACCAGGAAGACTGAGCTGTAATGTCTCGGTCTCCGTCCCAAATCTCTAAGAAAGGATCTTGATTGGCTCAGCTTAGGCTTGGGTCTTGAATAAATCAATTTTGACTGTGGGTCCAGTCAAGGGAAAGGGTCAAGTGCTCACCTAGGGTTGATCGACTATGACTAAGTGGTCGTAAGAACATGTTAGCTCTAATCGTCACCTCCAGACTTAACCTCTTACCTGAGCACATAAAGATTTGCTCAATATCGTCACATGCTGCCACCTCAAATTTAACAAGCCCCAAACTCATCATACCCCACCCAAATGATATGACACCCTCACCTCAACCTTTACTCTGGGTGAGTGCATGGTACCAGCATTCTTTCAGCATCCTTAGCCGAAACCTTGTATCATCCTTTCTCAACTCTTTCTCTTCTGTGTGCAGTCACCAATTTATATAATAGTAATAGTTAATATTTAGTGGGCATTTACTGTGTGCCACTAAATGGCATCTACATTATTGCATTTAATTCTCAAACCCATGAGGTAGATGCTATTGATAAAACCATTTCATAGAAAAAGGAGACAGAGGCTCAAAAAACTTAAGTAACTTGCCCAAGATCACACAGTGAACCAAGTAATGGCCGTAGGAAGCAAGTTTCTGTTTGATTTCAGAGCTTTTAACAACCAGGCCATACTATCTGATTGCTTCTGAAACATGTTTGTTACTTAATATCCCTGATACCTCATATCCTGCAAATTCCTCTCCAGTCACTTTGTGCATCCACACGAACAGCCCTCGCACTTCCCTTCCCCTTCAGCTGCCCAGGGTTCTGAAACTCCCCTGGGAATCTGGAGTCACGTGTGAGAAACCCACACTATCAGCGCTTCCAGGGTTACGTTCCTTGACAGTTGTATTTTAAAATCTCTGTAGTTGTTCAGTTTGTTTTGTTTTTTAGCAGTTAAGTGTATTAGCTTGTTTTATTTTCCCTTTAAATCATGCATTCCTTTGTATCTTCTGTGTTTTTCATGACTCACTAGACACCTACAAAAATTCCAAAGCATAAAATGCTTCTGATGGACATAACTAACTACTGATTGTTGGCCTAAGCTATGGATGTCACCTTCTCCTTGACTGGATGTCCCTCACCTTAAGACTTCTGTTACTATTTCTAGGGGAAAGTTTTCCCCATACTGTGCCTCAATTTTCTAGAACACCACTTTTCTGGAAATGTGACTCAGGTAAACCTCACAAATCTTGTGCAAGTCCATTTCCCTTGGAACAGGCAATATTGATCTCCCTTCACACACAACCTTCTATTGTCCAATGTTGAATTTCCACTACTTATGGTAGGCAGACTTTAAAATGGTACCTAATAATCCTTGCCTCCTGGTATCCACTCTTATGTTTAGTCCCTTCCCTCACGTGTAGGCTAAACCTGGTGACTTATTTCTAACCAACAGAATACAGCATGATGATGCAATGTCACTCCCATGATTAGCTCATGGAATATTGTGACTGCCATCTTGCTGGGAGACTCTATTTCCTTCTTGGCTTGGGCACTTTGATGAAGAAGGCTGCCATGTTGGAGAGGCCCCATGCCAATAGCCAGCAAGAAACTGACCATATTCTCTGTGACAGTACAAAGCCACAGGGGCACCCATCACCTGATGATAACCTTATTTCTTTGTATGTGAAGTTGTTTTACTCCTATTTTCACAAATTACAGGAAGATGTTTTTTTTTGTTTGCTTGTTTTTTTGTGGTACGTGGGCCTCTCACTGTTGTGGCCTCTCCCGTTACGGAGCACAGGCTCCGGACGCGCAGGCTCAGCGGCCATGGCTCACGGGCCCAGCCGCTCCGCGTTATGTGGGATCTTCCCGGACCGGGGCACGAACCCATGTCCCCTGCATCGGCAGGCGGACTCTCAACCACTGCGCCACCAGGGAAGCCAAGATAATTGTTTTTGTGAACTATTTTCTTGGGAACAGAATTTTTACACTGATCCTATCATCAAAGATTTATGTCCTATGTAAAGCAATTGCCAAATTTCCGCTTGTGAAGACCATAAACAAAGACTCATTTTTTCTCCCTTTTTTCTCCAAGAGGCACTGCCTAAACCCTACTCATGGATGCACACACACAGTCAAGTATAATCATGTTTGCCAGTTAGATCGTCCCTCCAAGGGGAGAAAAGAAGGTAGAAAGCCAAATGCCATCTGAGTATAAACAGTACCTCCTTTTCCCAAGAAATAAGTACTAATCTAACTTGAAATTACATTATAAAATGGATAATTTTTCATGTACACGTAGGTATCAGCACATAATCCTTTGTCACAGTCCTCCCAAGTGTCCAACCCAGAGGCCAACTCTCAACGCTCCTCACATAATATGTTCCTTGTAATCAATTGCAAAAAGCTTTCATGGGATGGACAGTTGCTTAGAGAGGGTGAATCCCTGCCACAGAGGATTTGGCCAACATCAAGTCCAGCTCTAACACCACCTGTTTTCTCTGGAATTCTGTCTCTGTTTTAAATCTTTCATTCAGTGCACATTGGAAAAAAGCACTAAGGAGTGGCAAACCTAATTTGTTGCACTTTTTGTTTTCCACCACGGCGAAAACATCCACCCAAACAGATGCTAGCAAATACAAAGACAGTATTTTTAATAGCATAGCTGGTTTGTATTCTTCCCACTTGCTCAACATACTAACAAGTCATGAAAAACTTAAGATTGATCCACATTTTCATTGTCTAACATAAGCATTAAGGGGAAGACAGCCACAGATTTGCATTCATCTCCTTCCTGTTCCCAGCATGGGATGCTGAGAGCCGCAGCATTGAAACACGCCAAAGATGAGCAAAAAGTATATTGTCAGACCCACACACAAAAGTTAAACACAATTTTGCCCAAAAAAGTTGTTGTAAGTCAATCACAAGTAAAATGTTAAGCCATACACTGTATTCTAGGACTTACATTTGATCTTTAATTCATAGTTATACTTACAAGAAATATTACCAGGTTGGGCAGTGGTAAATATCAAATTGTGGATGGAGAGCCTGCCAAGAAGTTCTATTACAAAAAGGAAATCTCCATATAAAGAATACTGTTTTGTATTATAACCATAAACACTTTAAAGAGCTAATAGTTGGGGAAAAATTTACACCAAAGAATTGCACAATGATGCATATTGCCAACTACAAATTGGCACCTGCCATCTACCTCTACAAGGATCAAAGCATGAGCTGCTGCAGCCACTGACCTTCAACACCCCCTGAGAGGAGTTCAGGGTGGAGATCAGGAATGAGGCCTTCTGTGCTCTGGGAAGAACTGGTAGAACAAGTCTTCAGAGAGTTAGGTAGTTTCAGGAGAAGATTTTATGAGCCCAGTTCTTGCATCTCCTCGTATCTAGAAAAGCAGCAAAATCATTAACGGTGACATCTGCTCCTCGCAGCTAGCAGCAAGGCTCTGCCAACATGTGTGCTTGACTGCACGTACCCTCCCCTTCACTAAAATCATAGATAATGCTGACCTTCCCCCCTGCCTCTTTGGAGCAATTTCCCAGAGCCATCTGAAATGCTGTCTCTTGGGCTATAGTCCTCATTTTGCTCCAGACAAAACTTAACTCACAACTCTCACATTAAGCTTTTTGTTTTTTTTCAGTTGACAGTATCTTCATTTCCACAGTCACACAATTATTTTCCAATGCATACCACAGAAAAGGGGCAAAAATTACCTTTCTACTCTAAAGACCACAAAGTACACAGGAAAGCATGACAAAAAACAAAAGCAAAAACAAAACAACAAGTTTGGATTCAGAAGATCTAGTTTCAGGTCAGTCTCCCTTACTCAGTAGCTGCGTGGCTTTAGCAATTAACCTCTCTGGGCCCTCCTTGCCTCAACTTACATGCAAGGTTCTTTCCAGTTCAAAACGTTCTATATTCTAAATCCCCCTTGAGATTCAGAAAAGCAACCTACAGTCTATACCTATTGTGCTTTTGGTTGATTTCTGGATTACAGAAAATCTATTTGTAAGTGGTTAGGTATATTCTACAGATAATATGACTACTACTGTAAATTATATTTATAGGACTTTTGAGGGGCAGAAGGATCGAGGCTGGGGTGGATACTGGTAAAAATCAAATTATAGTTTGAAAGCCTACCAAGAACTTCTAAAATCTTCAAATTGTTCTTAAAAATGAAATAAAAGGAGAAATCAGAGGAGTGACATTTGATATTGTGGGAAGAGTAGGAAAAGCTAACTTTTCTGTGAGAAAATATTCCCTGAAATACAGTATTTTAGAGTAAGTGGAGTTTTAGGTTTTTTTTTTTTTTCAATGAGTTTATCAACTGAACTATTTATATTAGATCAACATGGATTACATTTTTCTCCTTTCTCACTGCATATTAATCTTATTTGTTCTACCACTCTTGAGATTATTCAGGTTTTCTATCCTGGTGCTTCTTGTGGTGTTCCTAATCTGAAAACCAAAATAGGTTACGTCTACTTTCAAGTTCAGAAGATCAAGTTTCAAACATGGAAGTTATTATCAATAATTAAACCAAAAACCCATGAAGAAGCCACTGTGGGACAAGAATTTTGGCCTTTGAGCAATGAGTCTATTTTTATTTTGAACTATTCCACGTTTATTTTTGCCTCGTACTCCATAAAAGAGCAGCAGTAAACATGTGATGATCAGCCTTAGTATTTTCACAATTAAGGTATTGTTTTTTATATAAGTTGAACTTTTTTCCCCTGGGACATCAGAGGAATCTCATGTAAGAACTCTCAAGATGCCTTAAATACAAATAATAGATAATATCCTTCCCAGAGAATCTTACTTCCTGGATATCCTTTAGATTCACTTGGGAACATAAAAATGGGTAACACTAATCATTTCTTTGGAAAGCACAAACTATTCTAGGCTGCAATAAAAAGTATATGGAATTCATAACAAGTGAAGTATCAGTTTTTTGTTGTTTTGTTTCGTTTTTTTACACTAGAGAGATGTTCACTAGATTCATTTGAGGGCTCCACAGCAAACAAAAAACAACCCAGTAAAATAGAAGGGTTTTCAAGAAAAATATCAACGATGAGTAGAATTTTAAGAAGCAAGAATTACGCAGCTTGCAAAAAAAAAAAAAAGAAAGAAAGAAAAGAAGATATTTAATGCTTAATTTTATTCCTTAAGATTTATGAGGAGTTTTCTGAGTACAGTGATCAGGTCCATACACATTAAAAATAAAGTAAGTTAAATTAAAAGCACTGGTATGTAGGCTAGATACGTTAAAACTCCTCTTTTGGATATCCCTAAAAGGAATAGATTCTTATATTTCAAAGATCTTACATGGCTTTGGAATAGAGCAAAGATACCCTCAAAATGCTTCCCATGCAGTGATAGGACACTGTCTTCAGATGCAGAAGTCCTGTGATTTCCAGGAACCTCTAAACTTCAGTTAATGTAATAAGTAAAATACAAAGAATATCTTCTTCCTCACAGGATGTAGTATCAATTTAATACAACCAACATGAATTGTTAATGTGTAAAACAATAATGCTAAAATTGTCATGACACAGTCTCCGCTCTCAGTGAGTTTATAATCCAGTAGTAGAGGCAATATGAACAATTCTAATATCAGCTGTAGTGACCGAAATTCTGTAATGGAGGAATAAATCAATAGTGCTATACCCTCTCCCCGAGGAGAAAATGATTGATTTCAACGTGAAGAGTGGGAAAGGTTTCACAGACTAGGCAGCATTTGAGCTGAACTTGGAGGATAAGAAAGAGTGCAAGAAGCAATGAGATACAGTGGAAAGGGCATCAGTCTTGGAGCCGACAGCCCGAGTTCTGCTCCACACCTGCCTGCATCACTCACTGCAAGCCTGCAGGCATCTCCGGCCCAAGGAGGGCCCCGAGCACGGGGCTCTGCCTGCCTTGCTGTTTGTTTAGGCAGGAAAGAACAGCAAAGTCTACTTGCAGATTTCACTGGGGGCTGAGCTGTTTTTGTCCACCTGTGCATAGCAGTGCTCTTCTGGCCTGAATCCTAGTGTTCATGTTCTACTCCCCGGATGGTGAGAACCCTTGCTTTAGGATGGTAATCCCTGATCTTGCCAACTGCTAAATCCTCCTAGTCAAGGACCACAGACGCACATCTACCATCCAGTTTTAGCCGCTTTAATTGGATAAACTCATTGTTTGGCATTCTTCCATGATTTCTTTTAAAACTGTACTGGTTGTACTATTTTATCCATTTTTCATTTAAGGTGTTAACTTTAAAAAATGTATCTTTCATTTTCTACTTTTAACAGAGAACAGGAAGCAGGAATAAGGGAGCATAACAAGGATAGTCCTATAGCTAGTCCTGCCTCAAACCAGGAAAATTAGTAGAACTACCCCATGCATCCCTGGTTAGCTCTGCGTGAATATTTTTAGGGCCCAGGTTTCGAGTTTTGAATGTGGGCTAATCTCTTGAAACTTGGATCCAGCCTCCAGGATCCAAATTTTGCATCTGAAAATAAGGATATTATATAAATTGATAAAAACATCAAGATCCAGTAGATAAAGAGGCAAAGAAAATAAAGAGAACATTCATAAAAGATACTATAACTAGTAAAAATGTAGGGAAACAGTTAATAATACAATTAACTGTTATGTATATACATAATTAACTATTATAGTAATAACAACAAAATATCCTATCCTAGGAAGGATAGGAAAGAAGAAACTAAGTCTCACATATTACGGGTGGCAATATAATTGGAATTTATTTGGCCATAAATTGTTCTTATTCTGTGATGCCCTCTTATGGAATTTGTACTGAGAAAATGATCTCAAAGAAGGAAAAACTCTGACAGTTTATCTGATGACTGTGGAAACCTCATAAGGAATCTTCCTGTTTCCATCCTTGCCCTACACTGTCCCCCCCGCACACTCAGCCCCAGCACAATCTATTTTCATCACCGCAGCCCTCTGCTCAGCACCCTCCCTTATACCCTCACTTGACCAAGGTATAAGGCCAAGCCTTAGGTTGGCTGACAAGGCCACCTATGCCCTCCCTTCTGCCTCTGGGACCTCATCTCTGTCACGCTTCTTTCGCTCTTTCCCCTCCAGCCACACAGGCTCCTTGCTGTTCCTCCAAACTGGTCATACTCCTACCTTAGGGCCTTTGTTCTGAGTATTTCCTTTGCCTCAGTTCTCTTCCCCCAGAGACCCACGAGGTCCCACTCTGCTTCTCTCAACCTTTTGCCCAGCTGTCATCTTCCCAAGAGGCCTGTCTTGACCTACGCAGTTTAAAACTCCAATTCACATTCCTACCCCTGAATAAAAGCGGGATTGCTGATTTCCCCTTTCCCTGCTCTCTCTCCTACGTACTATAGAAATTACTTACAATGTCTATGATCTGTCTTCCCCACACAAAATACGAGGTCCACAAGGGCAGGGATTTTTGTCAGTTTTGCACTGATGTATCCTAAAAACTTGGACTAGTACCTGGCACTTACACACAGGCAGTCAGTAAATAACTGTTGAATGAATGAAGTTTAAAATAGCAAAAAGGAGGAAGCATGTCTAAAAACAGAGGGTTGGCTGATTAAAATCATGGTAATGGAATGCATTCTAGACTGATGTAGTCAAACCTCTTAATCTTTCTGCGTGATTCAACCCTTTGCAACCAGGTACTTTAAAAAGGGGAAAGACCCCTTTCTGCATTGGGGAATCTGAACAGAGAAGATGAAGCACCGGCAGCTTCCCTCTTGGGGTACCAGGATACCTTGAGAGTCCTGGTCTTCAGGAAAGGACTGACAGCTGCATTGTTTGGCCTGACATAAGAGAGCTCAATGAATATTTTTTGACTGAAGGAAAGAAGAGCTTATGCCTCTGTCCTGGCTGCACTGGGTTCCTGGCTCCTTTTTAGGTGGGGAATGATCTGTGAAGTGGAGTTTGTTCCCAACAGGTGATCTAAGTAGGGTAAAGGTCAGGTCAGCCACAGAGATCCTGGCCTGTGCGTGACAAGGGCTCACACGTTCCTCAGAGCTCTTCCATCTTCTGCTTTCACTGCTGTCTTCCCCACCCCGTCGGAGTAGAGCCATCTCTTCATTGTTTCGACACCTCGAGGCTGTCGCTTGAGAAGCAGCCACTTCTCTCTCAAGGTGCCTTAGGAAGACAGAAGCCAGGGGTGGGTCTGCGGGGGTGACCAATTATTATGGGCTCACTTTACCTAGTACGTTTGATAACTTAGAAATCACAAGTGATTCTCATCAGGTGTACATTTTTCTCTGATTTGAAATGCAGAAGAACAGTTTTAATATTTAACACTAAACTTCATATAACTTTTATTGCCTTTCATTTTTTTTCTAACAGGAAGTAGTGATAATATTATATACAAGTCCACTACAAAGGCAGACATCTGGTTTTCTTTCTTCTCTTTTAAGGGGGAAGATAACCGCAAACAGAATATTAACATGAAGAAATTCTCAATAGGATCTACCCCTCAACTATCTAAACCAATGGTTTTAAAACTTTATGGGGGTGGGAGGAAAACAAGTTTATGGCCCCAAGCCCGGAAATTCTGAGTTAGTAGATTTTAGGGAAAGCCAGAAATCTGTATGTTAAGAAGCATTCTAAGTGATTCTGGAGCAGGTGTTTCATAGACCCCACCGGCAAACACTGATATCACCTTGGACAGAATATAGAAAGAAGGATGAAAAGAACATACCTGACCCAGAACTTAAAGATGTGATCCACTGTATAATCAAGCAGTAAGTAATAAAGATTAAGCAGCGGTCACAAGAAACATCTTTAGTCATGACAAGGCAGTGAACCCCCTCCTGGGAATAAATCATCAAATGTTGCTATTAGTGAGTACACAAACTGCTAAAAATGCATGTAGTCCTTGATGGAGAACTGCATTTTATGAAATTCAGTGTGTTTCTTCTGCAGAACAACGGAGTGATACTAAATGTATCATGTAAGAAATGATTTGGTCTGTATGTGAAAAATATAGAAAAGCTCACAAAAATTTCAGACAGGACATTTGAGAAAAAATAAATCTTGGACAGTCTACCCCTTTTTCATATCCATGGGACCTAGCTGTGGGTGTTACCTAAAATCCCATCCATGGATCACTTTTGGTTTCCTAATTTGTTTTAGGCGATTTTTAACAAAGATTCATTTTTATTCTTTCGCAGGATTTTTCCTTTCTAAGTATGTGTTCCAGTTAATTGTTCCATGGGAATGAGCTAGCAAAGATCAGATTAGCTAGTCTGGAAGACATTCTGAAACAATTATGAAATAGATGCTGAAATACAATTGTTTTTGTTTTTGTTTTGCGATACGCGGGCCTCTCACTGCTGTGGCCTCTCCCGTTGCGGAGCACAGGCTCCGGACGCACAGGCTCAGCGGCCATGGCTCACGGGCCCAGCCGCTCCGTGGCATGTGGGATCTTCCCGGACCAGGGAACGAATCTGTGTCCCCTGCATCGGCAGGCGGACTCTCAACCACTGAGCCACCAGGGAAGCCCTGAAATACAACTGTCACCATAATAATACTGATGACTACGTAGCAATGTAGAAAGATGCTTATGAGTTAAAATTCAAAATGATGTATTTAAGATTATAACTATGTAAAATCATATACTATGAAGACAACTGTGACTAACTGTACCGTAGTGAGCAAGGCTCACTAACTAGGTAGCATCTAAGTATCACTGACTGCTAGGAGGAGGGGAGCCATCTACGAGGTGTGAGTTACCCCACACGAGGCCCACCAGACATGGCTTCTTCTCCAACTCACAGGAGATTAATATGCCACATGCCATAAACCGTTAAGCCATCCTTTGATAATTTGCTTATTGTTTAGTGCAGACCCTCCCCAAAGTCGAAAATTTGTGTATGACTTACAGTTCGTCCTCTGTATATGCGGTTCCTCCGTACCTGTGGTTCGCATCCATGCATTAAACCAAGTAGCAGAGCAGATCGTGCAGTGCTGCAGTATTTATCATTGACAAAAGCCTGCATATAAATGGACCCACACAGTTCAAACCCACGTTGTTCAAGGGCCAACGGAATTGAAATAATAGTTGTTCTCTATTTCATATCTTGCTATAAGTTTTATTGTTTTCACAGCTTAAGCTATCAATATATAAAATTAAAAATAGATTCTCTCCTTACATTCTTTGATGTCCCTCAAAGAGGTTCACACATTCCCAAAGACATCTCAAGTGAACATTATTATTTCACTTGGGCTAATGACAAACTCTGTGCCTGTTTCCTCATCTGTAAAATAGGCCTGCTCTGAGCTTTGCCCACATCACAAGGTGGCTGGAGGAGGGAAGCAGCATGCATAGCAGGGTGAAAAAACCATAGCATTTAGAGCCATGTAGTCATGAGTCCTAATTCTGGCTCTGAAACTTACTATCTCTGTGACCTCTGGCAAGCTATTAAACTTCTCAAAGCCTCAACGTGAAGTGGGCAATTTCCACCTTATAGGGTATATGCATGCACGACGTCTAAAACACGGCACAACATGCAATAGACGCTCAAGAAATGCTATTATAGCAGTGCTTTGTAAACCACAAAACGTATTATGTAAATGCAATGTGTTCATTACGATAACAGAAAGAAAAGGGGAGAAAAAATATATGAACAGAACTGGCCACAGAAGCACAGTACTAGGAACGTGAAAAACACAAGATGTGCTTGGAGAAGGGGTAACATGATATGGCTGAAAGACGGCATTCCTGATTTCTGTTCTCAAGAATATGAAAAGCCATTGAAGGCATTTTGAGAAAAATCTAACACGGCACTATCCATGCTTTAGGAACATAACTATTTGGAAATGTGGAAGATGATGTGCAGGAAGGAAAGCCAGAGGTAGGATATCAACTTGGTTAGGAGGCAAGAGGGCATGAAATTGGGCTGGAGCAATGGGAATGAGGCAGAGGGAGGGATCTGGAGGCATGGAGAAGAGCTAGGAGGCTGTTACAAGAGTCTGGGAGAAATAAGGGGGAAAACCTGCATAGTAAGGGTGCAAAGGAATGGAGGGGGCAAAGAAACATTTAGATGACCTTCATGAGTAAAGAGAGGAGAAGGGAGATTCAATATGGCTTCAAGGGTCTGACAGGGGAACTAGGAGAATGTTAATTCCGCTGTTCAAGAAAAAGGGAAGATGATGAGTTCAGTTCTGGACAAGACGGATTCAAGGCATTTAAAGAGATGTCCGCTAGACAGACCCCAGGAGAGAGACCTGGGCTTCTTATGTAGACTTGGGAGTGATCACCATAGAGATGAGAAGTAAAACTAAGAGGACCTGATGAGAATCAAATGGAGTTTAGGACGTACAAAATAAATGGTAGGAAAGAGCCTGAATAAATGTAAACACACTTACACAGGACTATTAAGAGGACAAAGGTTGCCTAAATGAAGTCTCCACCAGCAATGGACGCAAAAAACATAATATGGTACGAAAATGAGAGCAATAATATCTATAAAAATCTTATTAACTTACTAAATTTATCATTTTTATATTAACTCACAGAAATAAAAGTTAATAGGGCTTCCCTGGTGGCGCAATGGTTGAGAGTCCGCCTGCTGATGCAGGGGACGCGGGTTCGTGACCCGGTCCGGGAAGATCCCACATGCCGCGGAGCGGCTGGGCCCGTGAGCCATGGCCGCTGAGCCTGTGCGTCCGGAGCCTGTGCTCCGCAACAGGAGAGGCCACAACAGTGAGAGGCCCGCGTACCGCAAAAAAAAAAAAAAAAAAGTTAATAAAATCATTGGGTTCCTTCAGGCATGCAAATTGCAACTGGTGAAACTCAATGCTTCTAAATTTTTGCTATGAAATTCAACAACATCTTTCCACATCAATAAATATCCAAAGGAGACTAATTCAAAAATTTCAATGTTTATTTACACTTTGCATATCTCAAAAAGTTTGAAGAAAAAAAAAGAAGTTTCAAAAGGAAGTTAGCAAATTCTCATAGATCTGCTTGTTTCTAGCACTTGGGGGAGATGGAGTCTTGGAGTTTTTAGAGACTGGAATCCTGATGGCAGAACTTCAAATGTTCTCATCACTTGCCAAGGAAGTGCCATACTTGATCTGTGTTTAAAAATGGGGGAAGCAGGGTGTTAGGGAAGGGGTGGAGAGGGAGGTGGGGGAGGAAAGGAGGATAAGACAAATTTAATTTAGACCTTTCGGAAAGATTTAGGCAGATAAAAACAATCAGAACTCAGTATGACACATTTCTATATTTAAAGCCACTCACCTTTAAACTCTCAGCCTAAGTTCTCTCATTTGGCTAAGGTCTTATATTCTAGAGCCTTCCCACCTTATTTCCTACATCTTACTGGGTCACTTTAGTCTTTATCGAATAGTACTGAAGCTAGTGTCCTAGCTACGGCATGAAAGGTCTAGGAAAACCCTGTACTGTAAAATCTGACTGTCTGTCAAATACCCCAAATGGGATAGTATTGCAAAGAAACAATCTGTTAGTTTCCCATATAAGGAATATCGTTTGCTTTCCCACAAAATCATGTCTATACATTTGCTCCTTTCTAAACATCTTACAACTCGATTCATAGTAAATAGTTCTCATTTTTCCTCCAAACTTGCAAGTTGAATATTCTTCTAAAGTTTCATATTAAAACAAAAAGGCAAAAAAGCCTTGCAATATTTTAAAAGGCAAATGATACACGCACATGCTTGTATTTTGAAATTTTTACTACAGAACATTTTTACTTGTTTCTCAAAACAGCTTCAAATAATGGTAATTTTAAAAAATGCTATTTTTAATCCTACTATAAATTTTGATTTTAAGATCTTTAGTTAAAATGAGTGATTCATTAAAATGATGATAGATAATAAATAAAGTCTCCTAAATGCAGACATTTGGAGGCTTAAAATTTATCAGGACTAGCTGGAACCTCAGTACTTCACCAACCGTCACTGCACAATCAAACTACTTTCTAGCCTAAAAGTAATAAACATGTTCCTTATTTTCTGAAATTAGGAAATAATTGATTTCATCTGAAAATTATAATGACTAAAAAAGTACTTTACTTAGTTTATATAATTTTTAAATTAATCTATTGTATTTTTTGGGGTCTCCACTACTATAAATGAATACATTTACATATCTAGCTCCTCAAGAACCAGCATATACCATACCTTCTTCATTACTTCCTTTATTCAGTGAAAATGACACCTGAAAGATAAGAATAGAGTCTCTGTTATAATGAACGTTTAGATGTGGAAACTATATCCAGAATGGTTTTCTTTTAACATGAAATTATAGAACAAAGGGAATACTCCTCTTTGCCTTTTATTGTTATTGCCTGTTCTTTCAGATAAACAAACCACAGACTTAAGAGTCAAATAAGAAAAAAAAACATTCTTGAAAAAATTTTCTGTCATTAACCCATGGGAACTACTGAGAATGTGAAGAGAGGAGAGGGGTTTTCTTTCAGTTTCTTCTTTGGCTGAGACCTTGAGAACAAAAATCCAAAACACATATTCATAGATACATGCACACACATGGACGTAGGTACAACACACAGAGAGACATTATATAATGTATCTAGCTGTCTTCTAAAGTGTTTAAATTAATTTTTCTATTTTGATGACTGGGCCAAGATTCCTAGAACAGACATAACCTGTGGTAGACAAGATTGAAAAGTTTTTCTGAGATATAAGATTTCTTCCTAATTAAGAACAATACATTTTTAAAGGTTTAAAAAGAAATTTAAAGAGAGATCCATTCTCCACAGAGAATGCACAAAGCCCAAGATAACCAGAATAAGCATCTATGTAACCAACACCCAAGTCGAGAAATGGAACATGCCAGGCACTTCCCCAATCATAACCTCTTCTCCCTGAGGTATAACCACCACCCTGATTTTATAACACACTTTTCAGATTTCAAATTTAATAATCAACTTCTAATTCTCTGAATTTGCTCAGCCTTAGTGGGATCTGCCTCTGATATTTGAGGTCTGGGGCAAATGTACAAATGGAGACCCATATATCATACACCTGAGTATTTAAAGGTTATAAATCAAGCTAACAAAGTGACTATAAAAACTGTTGCATCCTACTATCTTGATAAATATACCTTTGCACTGGCTTGGAAGCTCTCGTTTAGCATTCTGGACACCTTAGAGACTGCCTGAACATGGCAAAGTACGGAAAAGAGGCACATGGCCTTCATGCCACCCCGCTTCTGCTACCCCAGGCTCCATTCTGTGTTGAGGGCCTCACATGCACAAGGGTAGCTCACACATCTAGGTATCCCCTGCCTCCTAACAGCCACCCACAGGCCGCTGTAGAAGTAATGGTGAGCGGAGTCCACACAGTCACGAACGTACACTTGGGGGGAGATGCCCACGTAGGCCCTGGAAACAGGCTTGCAGCTATCTGGGTAAGGAATTCCAGGGACTTGAGTAACTAAAAGGTGGTCTAGAATGGGGGCTTGGGCTCCTGGTGAACGCACAACTTTGGTCCCTCGGTCTTGCCCTGTGAGGAGGGACGTGATTGGATGAGGGCCAAAGCAGGACCCTCTAAAAGGAAGGACCCAAAGCAGGGCCCTCCTTAGGTCTAAGGACAGTCCTGAAGAACAACTCAGCAGGAAAATATAAATGTCAGCAATATTAAAAGATTCTCCATGATAGTTAATGTGCCAACTTGGAGGTTGGTTTTGGCTGAGATTAACTTTTAAACTGATGAACTCTGGGTAAAGTAGACTGCCCTCCATAATGTGAGTGGGCCCCATTCAATCAGCTGAAGGCCTGAACAGAACAAAAAGACCAGCCTCCCCAAGCATGAGGGAATTCTCCAGCAGACCGCCTTTGGACTTCATCTGAATCCCTGGCTTTCCTGGGTCTCCAGCCGGCCATCCCCTTCTGCAGATTTTGGAATCACTAAGCCTTAACAATTTCTTCATATGTATCTCTTATTGATTGTTTCTCTGAAAAAAACACTGGCTAATACATTCCCCTGAATCATAAATGGGTTAAAGTTAGTTTTCCTTCTACTCTTTAAGAAAAAGGTTAATCAAATATGCTTTGTTTTATTTTCTATCATACAAAATGATGATATAACAATGTAAATAAAGAAAACCTCTGTACAAATTTTATGTAAAACATCCTTGAGATTTTTCCAAGTACTTTCAAAAAAAAAAAAAAAACCGAAAGAAAATTCTATTCAGCTTCCTAGCACAGAGAAAATGCTTAACCATGGTTGGTTTTGAGGATGGCAGAACTTAAATCATTCTGGGTGTGAAAGTAACACTACAACATAAAAACTGAGATTAGGCCTTTGGGATTTAATGGCTCTGTTTTTCTATATAGACTATAAAACAGAATAACTTGCTTATTCTTTGAAATTCTTATGCTCTTTAAATTGTGCAGGACGCCTATTACAGAGTTTGTTGGAAAGGTAGCTGTTTAGGTTTCCTGCTTAAAATTAGCAGCTGCTTCTTGCTGGAGCTGTCAAACATTTCAGGGGAAGAAAATGTGTGATATATGAAATAGAATAATCGAGCAGCTTCTCATTAACCTAAAAAGCATTACAGAAAAGAAATGGACAAACTACTCTAGCTAAAACATTTATCATTACATTTTATTTTAAAAATAATTCCCAGAATGCTTTATTTCTTTATTCCTAAAATCTATTTCTTGGTTGGTAGAATATATTCAGACTGTACAAAGCCTCATATAAAAGAAAACAAACATCACAGGTAAATCTAACAGAGATAAAATAACTATGAAAGTCTGGAAGTTTTTTTTTTTGTTTTTTACACTTTTCCATATTAACATATGTCAAAAGAGACCAACATTTAAATTTGAAAACAACAATGGGTTCATGATACACATCAGCTATTTAACTCTTCACCTACTGTCAATGACTTCCCGATTCTTAAACATTACACTTGCTTACAGAAAATGGAAGAACAAAGAAATGCACAGAGCAGCATTTTAAAGTGACCTAATCCCAACCCTCACTCTCAGAAGTCACCATCATTACATTTTCCTTGTAAGAAACAGAAGGATTTTCAGTTACTTACTTCTCCTAATTTCTCAGTAGGGGATGAATGTGGGCACCCTCTACTCATCTAAGATAAATTCTCCAGGAAATTGTATTACTTTATACTCTCATTCTAAAAATGCTATCTCCTTTCCTCTCCCACTCCAAAAAACTTCTCATGAATATTCATATCTTTAATTTCTTTCAAACAAATTTAGTGTTCTTATTACCAAAGTATTCCTCTTTTATCAACCAAAGAAGGCTTACTCTTTTCTGTCCCTACTCATGTAGAAACTGTATTTTAAATGAATATGAACTATTAAACAACTGTTTCGTACTCCTTCAGATAACCCCACCAGGTCCCTATAAGCATTTTCACCTGCAGGTTACATGTGTTCAAATTAATTAACAAACATGACACACTCAACCAACATAAAAGCTTGCTTTACTACATGATATGAAGATTGATGTTCTTTTACTTTATTATAAGGATTCAAAATTAAAGAGAAAAAAAGTTCCTGATTTTTCATTCAGGTGCAGTAGGGTTTTAGTTGAATTAAATTACCTTGGGTATTCTCTCCCTACATTATATTTCCATGGTTCATAAGGCAGTTACTCTATATTCATTTTTCTTCTTCTTCCAGTTTTACTGAGATATAATTGACATACAGCACTGTATAAGTTTAGGGTGTACAGCATAATGATTTAACTTACATCATGAAATGATGACCTCAATATGTTTAGTGAACAGCCATCATCTCATATAGATACAAAATTAAAGAAACAGAAAACACATTTTTCCTTGTGATGAGCACTCAGGCTTTACTCTCTTAACAACTCTCACATGTAAAATACAGTGGCATGAATGCTATTTATCCTACTCTACCGTGTATCTCTAGTAGTTACTTATCTTATGACTGGGAGTTTGCACCTTTTGACTGCCTTCATTCAATTCTTCCTCCCCCCACCCACCGCTCTGGTAACAGCAAATCTGATCTCTTTTTCTGAGTGTGTTTGTTTGTTGCAGTATAAATGACCTACCACACTAGGTTAGTTCCTGGTGCACAATATAGTGATTCGGCATTTCTATGCGTTACAAAATAATCACCATGATTAATCTAGTTACCATCTGTCACCATACAAAGATTTTACAGTATTATTGACTATATTCCCCTTGCTGTACACTTCATCCCCATGATTCATCTATTTTGTAACGAAGTTTGTACCTCTTAATCTCCCTCATCTATATTCATTTTATTTTCACATTTCTTTTCTGATTTCTGCTTTATAAATCAACAAAACGTGACCAATTCTTAGTTATCCATAAACAAAATGTAAGAGTTTTTTTTGTTTTTGTTTTTGTTTTTTAACATTTTTTTGTTTATTTATTTGGCTGCACTGGGTCTTCGTTGCGGCACGTGGGATCTAGTTCCCCGACCAGGGGTTGAACCCCAGCCCCCTGCTCTGGGAGTGTGAAGTCTTAACCACTGGACCATCAGGGAAGTCCCTGTAAGAGTATTTTAGGTTTATGTTAGTTTAATCTACTTCCTCTTCCTTTCAAGAATGTATACAATTGGCTAGTAGCTGAAAAAAATTATTTTACTTTCATCTCCTTTGTTCATCTTTGAGTGGTAATGCAGTGAAGCTTTTAAGAGGAAAGAAAGGGAAAGGAAGAGGGAGATATACTAGAATCAGATCCTGATTTACCAAGAAAATACATTATTTAAATTTTTTAGTAGTAAACTGCCACAAAGATGTTCATTTTCAGAGTCACAAATAAAACAAATCTGTATGGCATAAATATTGTAGCATGACCTCATTAGAAAAATCACATCCACAGAAAGGTTCCACTCTAAGGGGAAACACAGTCCTCTTTGATGGAGATGTAAAGTGAGTGCCCACAGAGGGAAGGGTCTCTTGCCTAGGCAGTCCAAGAGGTCCAAGCAACCCTGGTAATAAGACGGCATCCCAGACAGAGTGATTTCAGAACTTAGTTTTGAGTTGGCTTGATTTAAAAAACCAGAAGCCAAGGATTGTCATCTTGTTCTGAGATGTGCAAGGAAACTATTCTTGATGTCATCAATAGCTTTAAGCAGAGATGAAGTACATGCCCAAAGGAAACGATCTGAGAAGCATGCTGTTAAAAGTCCTATCCAACAACTGTAATGAGCTGTAACATTATTCTTCTGGTCATTACTTTTCATATTTGAAACTATTTAAAAATATTCATTAGTTGGTAGTTTCCCATTAGAGCACAGAACCCCAAAGTGTGCACTTCTAAACTAGCTGCTTTATTGATTATCTTTGTTGTGGGGCTCTAAAAAAATGTTACTATGGCTTTGGTGTGAATTTTTTTAAGTGCTATTGCTTTTAAGCGATAACAATGCCTCAGACTCACATCAGACACTTTTGATGATGGATTCACCTAAAGTCCTTCGCCTGGTTATGTAAACGCCAACATGCGTTTATGAGATTGCTGGTAAAGTTTAGGGATGAAAGAGGTCGCCACAGTATATACTGATGTTAACTGCCCCCGTACGGAATAACCAACTGTTCAGGCGCTATTTGTTGAAAACTTATTACTCTGAAAATCAGTTGTCCACATATATGTAGGTCTATTTCTGGATTTGTTTTAACTGATCTTTCTCTAGTTTTATACCATTACTATATTATTTTGATTACTGTAGCTGTATAAAACGTCTGTAAAGAACAAAGTTGGTATTCTAATTGATCTAATTGATCTATAGGTCAATTTGAGAATTGACATCATAACAATATTGAGTCTTCCAACCCACGAACATGATACATCTTCCCATTTATTTAGTTCTCTGATATCTATGGGCAATGTTTTACAGTTTTCAGGGTACAGGTTCTTCACATTTTTTTTTCCAGATTTATTCCTAAGTGTTTCATATTTTTGAAGCAATTATAAATAATGTATTTATTTTTCATTAATTTTTGTTCCTTATAAAAATACAATTGCTAATTGTATATTGAGCTTATATCTTGCAACCTTGCTAAAATCACTTATTCTAGTATCTTTAGATTTTATGGAATATTTAATATAGACATTCATGCCGTCTTCCTTTATAACCTGGATGCTTTTTCCTTCTTTTTAATGCCTTCCTGCACGGCTAGAAGCTTCAGTACAATGCTTAATAAAAGCAGTGGGATCCGAGGTCTAGAGTTGTAGAGTTGTATTTACAGAAAGGTTTTTAAGTGCAAATTTAAGTTGTTTATGCCTATTTCTTCTTCAGTGAGTTTTGGTAGTTTATGTATTTCAAGGAATCTGCCCATTTCATCCAGCTTGTGAAATTAACTGGTATACAGTTTTTTCACAATATTTCTCTATTGTTCTCCTAATAGCTCCTAAAACAGTAGTGATGCCACTTGTCTCATTCCTGACATTAAAGATTTGTCTTCTCTCTTTTCTTTCCTGAACATTCTGGCTAAAGGGTTTATCAGTTTTGCTGGTCTCAAAGAGTCAGTTTTTGGTTTCATTAATTTTCTGTGTTGTTTTTCTGGGCATACAAATTCTCTTAATTATGAAATATCAATACTTCAAACACACAGAAAATGAAGAGACCATTATAACAAATATCTACTCTCTAGATTTTTTTAGAGTTAACATTGTTATTTCAGAAAAGTTACAAGTGAAGTCTCTTTTTCTCCCAACTCATCAAAAATAAAGACCTTATTTATTTTTATTCCCTCTCAGAAGTAACTTCTCCTAACCACTATGCTGAAACTGGTGTTTATTGTTCTTATTTATGTTTCTAAAATGTGAGCAACGTATCTGTTTGTATTCATTAAAAATATATGGTGCTGCTGTGGGTGTTTTAAAATTTACTTCAACGATGCATACTATATCCTGCTGCAAATGCTTTTTTCACCCAATACTGCACTTTCAGGTTTTATCCATGTAGAGTCATGTAGTTCTAATTCACATATTTTACCTGTGGTATCGTATTCCACTGTACAAATATACTACAATTTATTTACCCAGTTTTCTATTGACAGACATTTGTCCAGTTTCCAACTTTCCCATGTCTGATCATAAAAACGTATGTATTAGTGTCTCTGTAGAATGTACATCTAGAAAGGTAACTTCAGAGTAGTGGGTTATAAGCATCTTCAACTATACTAGAAATCACGTAATTGCTCTTCAAGGTAGCTGTACTAATTTATACTCCTATAAAGCATATCAACAAGTACGAGTGGTCTCCCTTCTCCACTTGCTTAAAAACACTTGTAAATGTTTGCCTATATGATAACTATGAAATTGTACTATGTCTTAATTTGATTTCATTGATCACTGGGGAAATACAGCAGATTTTCACATATTTACTGGCAATTTAAATATTCTCTCTTGTGAGTTGCCCATTCATACTTTTGCCCATTTTTTTCCCTACTGGTTATTTTTTTCTTGTTGATTTGAATAAGTTGTTAATCCTTTTGTCACTTATACACAAGTACCTTCTCCCAATCAATGGCTTACCTTTTAACTTATTTTGTGGTATCTTTAATTGTTTACAGCTTGAAAAAAAACTTTAAATTTGTCAGTCTTTTCTAGGTTATTCCTGGCCCTTTAATATTCCATATACATTTTAGGATTATCTTACCAAGTTCAGTGAAAACCCTATTGAAATTCTGATTAAAAATAGATTGACTTCATTAATTAATATGGGAGAAATTGTCATTTTCATAATTAAGTATTCCTTTAAACTGCTGATAAGTCTATTTGGGTTTTCTGTTTATTCTTGATTTGACATTGTAATTTATATTTTTACAAAATTGTCAATTCATCTATGTTTAGAAAGGTATTGCCAAAAGCAATTTAGAATGTTCCTTTCTTTCTTTTTTTTTTGGGCCACACCGTGTGGCACGTGGGATCTTAGTTCCTGAAAAGGGATCGAACCCATGCCCCCTGTCCCCCCTGTAGTGGAAGCATGGAGTCTTAACCACTGGACTACCAGGGAAGTCCCGAGTATTCCTTTCTGATTACTTATATATCTCCTGTGTCTGTAATAATGTCTTAATTTTAATTTTTGATATTTTTATTTATGGCTTCTCTATTTCACTGTCTTTCCTGTAATAAGTTTGTCTATATTATTAGCCTTAAAAGAAGAAAACCCAGCTTTTATTTTAATTGATCCTTTTCATTATCTCCTTGTTTTCCATTTCATTAAATATTTGCTCTACTCTTTATAATTGTCTCTCTTATAATGTAAAAAGATAGAAAAAAACAGAGTGCTTGTTGAGTTGAATGTTCAGCATCTCAATTTTCTTTCTTCATTTCTGCTGTACAGTTAATTTCTCTCAAAAATTATTTTTGCTGCATCATGCAAGTTTTGACATAGAGTGATTTAGTTGTCACTCAATTTAAAATATTTTATAATTTTTCATAATTCATTTTTTTGAGGCATGACTTGAGATGTATTTTTAGTTTCCAAACAACACAGATTTGGGGTTTTTTTCTTTTAATATTTTTATAGCTGATTAGCAACCTTGTTATACTGGTTGACAAAGAAAGTGGTCTGCATTACCTCAACTCTTTGGTATTTGTTTTCCAACTCTTTGTGGCCTAACATATCCTCAATTTTTGGAAGTGTCCACATGTACTAGAAAAAACAATGTATTCTCTAATTATATATATTGATAAAGCTTGTAAATTTTGCTCCCATCTTCTCAATGTATTTTCCAAATAACACTTTATATACAGTAAAGGATCCTAAAACTAGCATCTTAAATCCCAGAATCGATTGTCATTAAGTATCAACTGATATTAGATCTTAAAGGAAAACTACATGTGTGTACACACACGCACACTCACGTGTGCACACACATACACAAACATACATTCCTTGTTCCCTATAAAGGCTCTGAACCTTGTTCCCTGAAATAAAGCTCCAACTTCTGGTCATACAGTCTTCAAAAACTGGGAAAGAGTCCTAGCTTTTTGGCTATAAAAAAGACACACTACCCAAAAAAATGTAATTGGGTCGTCCTGTGGTTGAACTACCACTGAGAGTTACTCCTGTTGCTGGTGGCCACACACTGTAGCCCAGAGTAACCAACTGCCTCTGTGGATCCCTAGTGTGTTCAGATCTAAGTAGCAAACCTTGTTTTTGACACAGCCATGCCTTTCATGGTTGTATATAATTCAAACATCTGTATTTATAAACAAAATCCAATAACCTTTCTGACCATTTCAGTTCTCCTTATCCTCCTCAGATCAGCTATCCTTCTGAAGATCTCTAACCTACGTCTGATAAGTTACTTCTGTAGATATTTTCTCTTTTGTTTCTAAAATGCATCCAAATAATAGTCATCAGGGTGTTGGCTTTTATTTTTTCTTGGTTATGGTGACACTATTTTTCCTAATTTAATTGATCTGCACATATTGTTGGGTGACCACTTAATGATTTTGGGGGGAGGCCTCAATGCTACTACACTTAATTGTATTTTGATCAAATATATGTTCACCAGTATATGCTTCCTGCAACAGTTCTCCTTATCCCTCAAGAGTTTAGTCCATTTCTTTTCTTTGTATACTTTAAAAGTATATGTTCACCAAAACCAATTACTTGATCCTAAAATCTCACCTAATTAACGATCATTCTGAATATTCTGTGAATACACATCTATAAAGTGAAAACCTGTATTACTATCTGGCCCTGTTTTAAGCATAACTTCCGGCTCATTTATTTATCTATTTTTTTTTTATTATTTTTTAAAGATTTTTTTGATGTGGACCATTTTTAAAGTCTTTATTGAATTTGACACAATATTGCTTCTGTTTTATTTACTTTTTTGGGTTTTTTGGCCACAAGGCATGTGGGATCTTAGCTCCCCGATCAGGGATCGAACCCACAACCACTGCACTGGAAGGCAAAGTCTTAACCACTGGACCACCAGGGAAGTCCCCAGATTCATTTAACATCTACACATCTGTCTTAAGATAATATTACCTAAGTTGATTAACTTGTTAGAATGAGTTCACTTATTCTACGTCCACTAATAAACCTTGGGGTTATAATTTGTTTCCATACAGGCCCAGGATTGATGTGGTCTGAATATGATCAAGTTTGATAGATGACTTTAATGTCTTAAGTTATTCTGAGCAAGCAAAGGACAAACGAAAGCTGACAGTACTTTGAAGTCAGTGCAACATTCAATATATAGCAAAATAGAGAGATCTGGGAATATATACCTAAGTAATGCTGATTCAAACATCTCAATGTGGTTGTGAAGAGATAAAATGCCAAGTCAAAATGCTCTGACTACAAAGAATTTCATTATTACAAGTTGATAAAATTTTCAGGAGAAATTGTTACCTAATCTGAGCTTCTGAATCACTAATGAGGCTGCTAATAGAGCAATTCTTTGATTTACAAATTTTTAATGCTGAAATTCCATATACAGTAAGTTCCACTAGAGGTGATGATAGGGACTGCTTTCTATGCATTTTGATTTTCTACCATAGTTTCCTCAGTGAAAAATCAGTATAGCACCCTCTTCATTATTACGAAACACAACAAAGCTACCAAACCATGTAATTAAAGCTGGATGTTAATGTTTCTGAATTCTAATCTTGTTTCCCAAATCAAACTATCCAGATCATATCCATGTTCTCCAATTATTATTTTTTTCCAAGAGGACTTTTCCTACTAATATGCTAGGAAAAAACTTTTTAAAAAAGATGTAAGATTGAAACTTTATTCTTACAGCTAATTTTAAGACAAGTATCTATTATATCTATCATTTATAAAACCCAAACTAAAATGAATGAAATAGTCTTAATCTGAGATTAGTGGGAGACTACGTGAATAAAGTTTTTAATTTGTTTTCCTTAATTTTTTTCTTAAAGAATTAATAATAAATATTGATGAGAACTAAGTTCAGAATGTAATGACACAGATATAAAACTGAAAACTTGAAGAAAATACACCGATATTGTAGCCTGCATTACTGTCATGGCTCCCCTGCATCTTCCCTTGCTTCCCTAGCCCGTTCTCACCAACGCAGCCAGAATGATCTTGTTAAAATCTAAGTCAGATCATATCACTCCCTCAATGGTTCCTTCTTATTCAGAATAAGAAATGAAATTCTTAAAATAGTCTCTAAGGGTATTTTACAGTGTCTTTCATAATAATTTGCCTCCATTTTCACCCCCAGATCCATGCATTTCTGATCTCATCTCCTCCTTTCTCCCTTAGACTCTTTCTACTCCACCAGCCACCGTGGCTCCTCGGTTATTTCTTCAACATGTCAGGTACCCACTTGCCTCATGGCCTTTGGGTTGCAGCATGGAATTCTCTTCCTTTACAAGTCACTTGGCTCAGTCCCTTACCTTCTACAAATCTTGACTCAGGTCCGTTCTCCCCTCAGTGGGGCTGTTCCCTACTACTTTTCAATCACTACAACTCCCATCCCACTCCTGGCACTTTACCCCCTCTTCCCTCATTCATTTTTCATCATAGCATTTATCGCATTCACAAACACTATATATTTCACTTGTGTATTTATTATCCATCACCCCAACTAGAATGTTAGCTATACGAGGAAAGAGGTTTTTGTGTCTTTTAATACTGCATCCCCAGCACCTAGATTCTAACCACACGCAGCAGGCAATAATTAAATAACTGATTAATTAATGGAAAAAAAATTCAAAGCAGCCATTGTGAGCAAACATTTTTGTTGTTCCTTAAGATCTAAATTCACTAGTTTCTATCCGATAATTAAGAGAAAAAAAAACCCAAACCCCTCAATTTATAAATGGGATTTCTAGCCTAAGATCACTCCTGAACACACTTTACACAGCAGCATTACTTGATTATCTGAATGTGAATTTCCTTATTTAGTGGTTTCCAAATCAAGCATTACTTTGCTAATAAATTCAGTTGCCTCCAGGCAGTATTATCACTAAGACATGTAAAAATCTGAGGGTATCTTCTTAGTTAAGAGAAGGAAAGCTTGTGAGGTAACCAAACTAAATGGAAAAAAAAAAAAAAAGGAAAAGAGATGTATTTATTTCATTTTTTTTGAGCCGAAATGCACCTGTGCCAGCAGCCAGTCACAATTTAGACACTGGATTGTGTATAACTCATGGGAACAGGTCAGTACAGAGGATGGCAAATGCATTCACACAACAATAAACTGGTGAAAAATAGTATCATATGAAATCAAGTTAAGTGGTTAATGTACTTTAGAAAACAGAAATACAACTAAAAGGTTTTAAGGTTTTTAATCTAAATTCCCTGCATGAAAAAATAATTTTAATGTTGTTTTTAAACTTTATGCTCCCCAAAAGTCTTGATACATTTCACTGCTAGATTTTTCAGAATTTCTGCTAGACTTCCCCATGACATTTATAAGAATAAAGGATGCCTTGGACATTTGTTCCTTACCGATTCAACTAATGATCTTGCTTCCTCTTGAGAGCAATGGAAAGGGCTATCACATACCTGCACATTTGTGCTGGAAAGGAAAACAGAACATTATTATTAAACAGGATAAAAAAGGAGCAATTACCAAAAAGAAAACCAGCTCTCAAATGCTTTACATTTGAGTGTATGATCCCAACCAACAGTTGCTGAGTCTTTGGATCTCAGTGGATAATAACACATACACACACACTCTCTCTCTCTCACTCACTCACTCAAAAGGAGACAAGAGACCTTCTAATGCAGAATGCTAGAGCACTGCAGAAATGTGATTAAGATACCCTGAAAAAGGACCTGGATGAATATAAATTAGAACAACTGGGGTCTTGTACATTCTTTCAGGCAAAGTTATAAATATAAAGTGCTCCATAGCATTGCACCCTCCAGAATTAAAAAAAAAAAAAATCAAATGATAGTATACAAATTTAAATAATCTCCTGGTACATAAAAGGCTATTCCACTACTCTTCACCTTTACTGAAGAAAAGAAAAAACAAATTTGACCCATAGAACAACGACCACGAGGAAGAATTTTCCTCCAAGTGAGGTGATAAACACTGTAATTGGCTGCTGAAAGATGCTGTACAATCTCTTTCTCAGACAGGTATGGAACTAAGCTAACAGTGGTGAGAGGAAACCACAGCAACATGAAAGCTCAGTTTTTGTACAACTAAGGAAGTTTAGCAAGGCATAGACAGCAGCTCCTCCCATGACCAGTAAAGGCTCTATAAAGTCCAAAGTCTTCCCACACAGTGGGGACTAACATGCCATCTCCACAAACATGCTGCCCACCACGTAGTTCTCACCTCCTAGATGAAAGCAAATGCATCATTCCCCTCAAATGTATTAAGTCTGATTTTTAAAAATTTCATCAAAGAAATCAGATTAAAATGGATATAGAAAAAGGTAGTAGAGAAGGGCATTAAAGCCAAATTAATTTTTCAGAATTGAAGAAATAATTGATTAGCAGATCTCTAAAGGAGATAATTAACAGATGAAACACACACATGCACACACACACCCACACACACGCATGTGTGCTCTCCAAGTGGTTCTAAGGGATGTACATTATCAAATTTATTTTGGCAATGGCTTTGTGAAATATGCTGGGATATATATGATAAAAAGATCTGTAGTTATTTATTTATCTTTTCAGCTACATCTGCCCGTAATCAGACACTGGGTACATAGCATTATGAAAGTGGTCATTTTGCTCTCTATCCAGACTCAAAATGTGGAATTTGTTTTCATTCTTGGCATAAGTGATGATGTTTGATGAAAGGTGGCATTATCATCTTTAAGACTAAACTATGTTATACTCTCTTCTTCATACTCCACGTTTAAGTAAGCTAAAAACTGAAAAAGGTAAGGCTTTATAAGTTAGATGTTTCTCTAAAGAAAGTCAAAACTAAATTTAAAAGGAACAAGGCAAAAAAACAGATACTGAAAAGTCTTAAGTGCTACTCTTCTGAAGCAAACATGGTGTATAATACTAAATATGCTATACACCAGCGGTCCCCAACCTTTTTGGCACCAGGGACCAGTTTTGTGGAAGACAGTCTTTCCATGGACTGGAGATGGGGGGTGGGGGTGGATGGTTTGGGGATGATTCAAGCACATTACATTTATTGTGCACTTTATTTCTATTATTATTACTTTGTAATATATAATGAAATAATTATACAACTCACCATAATGCTGACAGGAGGCGGAGCTCAGACAGTAATGCGAGCGATGGGGAGTGGCTGTAAATACAGATGAAGCTTCGCTCACTCGCCCACCGCTCACCTCCTGCTGTGCGGCCCAGTTCCTAACTGGCCACGGACAGGTACTGGTCCGTGGCCTGGGGGTTGGGGGCCCCTGCTACACACAATGTTTTTAACATTAAAACTACACCAAAGTGAAACATTCCTTGGGAATTCTAGGAAAATGGTGATGAGAGAACAGGGAGTCCTGTAAATAGGGTTGTCAGATAAAACATAGAACACCCAGTTAAATTTGAACTTCAGATAAACAGCAAATTATTTTTTAGTATAAGTATGTCCCAAGCAAACTATTTTTTTTAGTATAAGTACGTGCCACGAGACATTTACATTAAAATCTGAAATTTAGATTTAAGGGGGTGTTCTCTATTTTTACCTGTTAAATCTAATAAACTATCTCTAAAGTAATCCTCTATTTCCACAACAAAGCAAAACCATCAGCAGAAATATTAGAAAAGAAAGAAAATATTAAAGCCAGCACTGTAAATTTCAAAAACTAATAACTTTTAAAATATTCTGTGAATTTAAAAAAACTGAGTAACTTTTAAAATATCCCCAATAAAATATCTTGACAAGTAACCAGCTAGAATCTAGGAAGCCAACAAGCTCTACCATTTTTCACCTTGGACAAATTATTAGTATGGCTGTTTCAAGAATTAAATGAAAGGTATATACAAATGGACTTAGGAGATTCTTGAATGATATATAAAATATAAAAGAGGAGAGATTACAAAACCCCTTATTACTATTTCTCCAGTAGCCCCCCCCTTTTTTATAGCATTTTATTTCTACAAACAGTGCCATCCTCCTCACTAATATTCTTTTAGTTATTAAAGAATGCAATCTGGGTTGCAATATACTTTCCTCAGGATTTAAGGAAGTGATTTTTACTTTGAATGTTTGAAGGTGTAATAAAAGGCATGTTATCAAGAAACATTTTAATTTTATCTGAATTGTCCCTTATACAAAAATAGTTAACACTGACTCATATTATTTATTGATTCAAAAAAATTATTCTTATGCCATGTGTTAGGGACATTTCTAGATGCTGGGGATACAATGTTGAACCATGGAGCCCCCATGAACATTGTAATATTTAGGGTTCTTTCTAGCTTTCAAACTATGACTATAGCATACAAAAGGAGAAGCAGTATAACCACTTAAAGATGATGGTGCCTACTATAAATGAGATTAAAAATACTGACTGGGAAGAATGTGCTGCTTTCCTTTTTATAATAAGATATTAAATATTTTGTTCTAAATTTATAAACATTGTGTACCCTACACACAATCTTGATGATCAAAATAAGCAGATACGACATTAGAACAAAAGATCAACAATACCAAAATTTCTATGCACAACAAACCAAATTTCATTTACAAATAATAAAGATATATTAATAGCTATATAAAGAGCAAAATAAGTGATTAAATAAAAAGAAACAGGGGCTTCCCTGGTGGCACAGTGGCTGAGAGTCCGCCTGCCAATGCAGGGGACACGGGTTCGTGCCCCGGTCCGGGAAGATCCCACATGCCGCGGAGCAGCTGGGCCCGTGAGCCATGGCCGCTGAGCCTGCGCGTCCGGAGCCTGTGCTCCACAACGGGAGAGGCCACAACAGTGAGAGGCTCGCGTACCGCAAAAAAAAAAAAAAAAAAGAAACAGAAATAGAAAATTACCTGCAAATAATAAACATATACCTAAAAGATGAAAGTTACAGGGCCAGCAATATGAAATTTTAGTAAAGAGAAGATTATTTTCTTCAAGACAATTTCAAATCAGACAAAGGCCCACACTCATGAGAATCCTCAAAGACAGTGCTCAGGATTCAGATTGCTCAAGGCTTTTCATTCTAAAGCAAAGTACTCAAGAGAAAAGGAGAGAGAAAATTTAAAGAGGTAAGAATGATGATTTGGGTCCATAACCTCCAGAGTTTGTCAAAGAAAACTGACTTTGAAGTAAATCTATACAAAGCTAAAAGAACTGGAGCTATCCATATATGGATCAGATACACCTTCCTCTAGAAAGGTAAAGGAAACAACTTCAAGACATAAACAGTTTGGAAGAATATATATATGGAAATATATATATATATTTGAAATAAACCATGATGAAGAAAGGGTGAGAGGAGTTGAAGAGGAGTTGAAGTTGTATTTCTCCTACAAGGAATTTAAAGTTGTTTTTGGTAAAAACAGAAATAACAAAATTATCCCTGCTAAAAAAAATACGTAGCTTCCAGAGTAAACATTAAGCAGTGGGGAAAAGGAATAAAAATAACAATGACAAAACTTATTGTGATAAAGAGGATTATCAATTAAATAATTTAATAAATGCAGGGTTCCTGGAAACAGTAGAGTCACTACTGGATTTAAAAAACAACATCTAGGGACTTGCCAGGTGGCACAGTAGGAGTTAAGAATCCGCCTGCCAATGAAGGGGACATGGGTTCGAGCCCTGGTCCAGGAAGATTCCACGTACCGCGGAGCAACTAAGCCTGTGCACCACAACTACCGAGCCCGTGTGCCACAACTACTGAAACCCATGCGCCTAGAGCCCGTGCTCCGCAACAAGAGAAGCCACTGTAATGAGAAGCCCGCACACTGCAACAAAGAGTAGCCCCCACTCGTCACAACTAGAGAAAGCCCGCGCGCGGCAACAAAGACCCAAGGCAGTCAATAAATAAATAAATAAATAAATAAATTTATTTAAAAAGAAACATCTATTTGTTGGCTTGAAAATATTATTCAGCAATTACTCCAACAAGTATTTATTGAGTGACTACTACATGTCAGGGATAAGGAATATAAAGATGAACACAACATCTTTATTCATCTACTTTTTTTTTTTTTTTTTGCGGTACACTGGCCTCTGACTGTTGTGGCCTCTCCCGTTGCAAGCACAGGCTCCGGACGCGCAGGCTCAGCGGCCATGGCTCACGGGATCTTCCCGGACCAGGGCACGAACCCGTGTCCCCTGCATCGGCAGGCGGACTCTCAACCACTGCACCACCAGGGAAGCCCTATTCATCTACTTTTGAGGAACTTATACTCTAGAGGAGAAGACAAACTCATAAAACAAGCAGTTAATTAATAAATGCAGTGATAGGACTACACAGGGGGGCAAGGAATAGAGTGTAATGGCACCTTAGCAAGCACAAGGCTAGGATGAGGGAAAGTTTCCTAGAGAAAGCAAAGTCAAAACCAAGTCCTAAAAGATAAGTAAGTCATCCATTTCAAGAAGTGAGAAGAAAATCATGGCAAAGGAAAACAAAATGAGTATGGCCCAGAGGTCAATAAGAACATGGTGTTTGTGAGGAGTGACAAGTGGTTCTAAGTTGTTGGAACATGAAAAAAGAGGCGAGAAGTGACGGAAAATGAGGCTGGACGGGTAGCAAGTGTCAAATCCTGGAAGGCCCTGTTTGTTCTTCTAAGAGAAGTTTGGATTTAATGGTTCTAAGCAGAGAAGCTCATCAGAAGCCAGGGAGCTTTTAAAACATACAGATGCTTAGACCCTACTCCTCAGAGATCCTAATTCGCCAGGTTTAAAGAAAAGGACAACACATTTGAATTTTCTAATGGTTTCCCTGGGTAATTGTGCTGTACTATACGTTGTTTGAGAGAACTGCTGTGATAATGTCTTCAGGTCAGACCTAAACTGATTTGCGTGGGGAGAACAGGTTAAAAAGGAAGGGGGGGATGGTTTGGTAATCAATAACAGAGTACACTGTAAGGAACTGAGAGAGAGAAGCAATTCATTAGGTAAAGACAAAGGAAAGAAAAATTTTATTAATATAAATATATTTTATAAATCAAGTAGTGACAAAAAATAAAGAAAATATGGACAAAAATGAGTTAAAATTTGGAATATTTTGACTTGAAATTATCTAGATGTGTAAAATTCATAACCAGAAACTTATATCCTAAAAATTTTCAAGCTAAAAAAATTAATTTTGTTGTATTCTTTGAAAACACAGAGGAAGAGTAAAGCTGTTGAGAGAGTAGGTTTGAAGTCTGGCTTAAATCCATCACACAGTGAGACCTTCGATAGGTCACAATCTCTACGTGGCCTCAATTTCCTCATATGTAAAATGGATATAGTAATGATACACATCTTATAGGGTTCTGGTGAATATTAATTAGATAATACATATAAAACTCTTAGAACCTGAAAACTACTAGAGTTCAATAAATGTCAATTCTTATTGCTAATGTAATCCTTATCATTACCTAGGAGGCTACAGCAAAATGACTCCACAGAGCATAGAAATAAAGCTACCTTCACAGTAAAGATAATTAGAATCAACATAGAAGGAATGCTATCAAGCTATAGAAAATCTAACCAGAGATGCTCTCTAGCTGTGCAGCTCAGGAAACCTGGGAACCATACAAGTCCCGTTAAAGACGGCAAAAGCTTTTCTGAAAGTACCATTAGGAAGGAGAGGAAAGCAAACAGCAAGCAAATACCTCTTTGGACAATCAGAGGCCCCTCTTTTTAGAGGAGCCCACCACATTAATATCTGACTTAGAATATCTGACCATAAAGAAGAATTCAGTCTATTAGTTACTAGGATAGTGAGGGCTAGATGACATTTCATTACACCCAGTTTTCTTGTTAGTAAGTTGTACTATTTATGTTAGAAACAATTACCTAAATTTTAAGACTATGCTGAAAAAACAGAGTATTCTATCAATACATAAGAGGTAAGAAAAACGGGAGGAGAAGATGGAGTCCACAGTGTTACTCTAGACTCAGGAGAAACAGAATCGGAAGCTATAATGCCCAAGCATTTCCAAGATGAGCCTCTGATGACTTGGATAAAATATTCCTTGAGACTGCCTAATTCTTTACTCCATATTACTTTATTCTAATGATTTCTTTAATGTCTCTCTTGATGCCCAGACTTTATGCCCCAGAAGGACAGGGACTCTATTTATTGTATTCACGGCAGCAACCGTCCCATCAGCACAGTACTTGGCAGTAGACCCTCAATCAGTATTTGCTGAAGAGTAAATGGCTTCCCACTTTCTCCTGATTCAAAGAGGACAATGAAGATGGGTAGGACTCTGCTCTCCAGAAAGACTGTGTACTTTTGCTTCCTAGTTAGGCTTACCAAGAGTCAGTTGTTTTTGTTTCCAAACTTTTTTTATGTCAGTGGTCTTTGGTATTACAATTTCATAATTAAAGCTGTAATTATGCCCATCAATGAAGGGAGTATGGAAAGAGAACTGTTTCTATGAACACCAAGTAGGCTCTAAAACCACTGAGGCTGTACACACTATCGAGGCTCTAAAAAGCCTCCATAAAGGTGAATCACTATAAAAACTTGGTATCAAATTAGGTGTGGTAAGACAACTGTAAAAGGTTAGAAAAAAAGAACCCTAAAAATTTATAAGGGTTTTTAAGTGTAAGGAGTTTAAAGATTACAGGATTTGATCTTTACTTTCTGTTATATATTGTTAGGCTATATATAATCTATATGTAATCTATACAGAAAATGTCTTAGCCCTATATCCACAGATTGATAAATGAATGTACATTTAAATGTTTTAAAGTAAAAATTAAAACGCTTGAGTTATATATTACTATTGTTTGATTCCCCTTAAACAATTAGCTGGTGACCCAGATCATGTTGGATAAGAAGGCTTTTAAAGGTTCTTACCAAGAAATGATGTGGTATTTATTACATAAATTAATCATATGTCTGCATGTTGAAAAGTCGCTGAAAATCCACCTTTGCATATATTCACAGTGCATTATAATGAAATGCCTCTTTACTTGACAGTATACCGCACTAAATTATAAATTCCTTGGGAAAAGGGGTCATGTCAATTCCTAATTTCATAGTGCCCAGCACTTGGTAATGTCTTCCAAATAGGTGCTCTGCAAACATTTTTTAAATGAAAAAACATTTCAATTCTCTTAAAAAAAAAATCAGATCTGAGCAGTATCATATGGCTCTTTAGTACCAGTTAGTAATAAAATAAAATAACTCTACATAGAAAAGACAAGTCCTTACCAATTTATAGCCCCTCCAGCACACTTCTCCATAAGCAATGCTTTCCAACATTCATGAGTAGATTTAATAACTTCAAGAGCAAAAGCCTAGTTAAAAACCAAAAACAGACACAGAAATCACATCATTATACTAACATGGAACTAGTCATAGTATGACAGTTAATTATTAAGAACATGAGCTCTGTAGTCAGGCAAACCTGAGTATAAATTCTCACATCCTTATTTACCAGCTGTGTGACTTTATGCAGATTACTTCATCTCATTGTATTAATTTCTTCATCTATAATATGAAATGTAATGAAGATCATCTAAATCAAGGGTTGGCAAACTTGGGCCTGTGGGCCAAATCCAGCTCACCATGTGTTTTTGTAAATAAAGTTTTTACTGAGCACAGTCATGCCCATTCATCTGTGCATGGCCTCTGACTGCGTTAGTGCTACAATGTAAGAGTTGAGTAGTTGTGACAGAGACCATATGGCCTACAAAGTCTGTAATATTTACTTTCTGGTCCTTTACACAAAAAAGTTTGCCAACCCCTGATTTAAATCATAGAGTTGTTGAAAGAATAAATAAGATGTTGAATGTAAAGCGGTTAGCCTACTATCAGTATCTTGCTTGTAAATAAGCATATACCTATTAATTTCACCTCATCAAAGGCGTAAGTAGTCCAACTGCATAGTCGTTTTAGATTATCCACTGTCTGAAGGTAGTAAACCTCAACATCTTCTAATTTTTTTTCTTAGTATGAATTCATATAGCGTCTAAAAATGCAAAATCAACAATAGATATAGATCTAGTAATACCATCTAAGGAAAACTTGCTTTATTTTTCCAAAGCAGAAAATTCTTTATATTTTTCCCCCCAAATGTTCCTAATTTTCCTTGTGAGAGATTACAGTCTAAAATAATAGTTTTATATTTAAAAATCCTAGACAAAGCCCTCAAGATCTTAAGTGTTCTTTTAATGTACTTTTAAAAAATACTGGGTTCAGAAATAAACTCTTGTATAACAAAATACTTATTATAATTTTAAAGTTTTCACGACCATGGCTTACTTTACCTGCAAAACATACTTTATTTATTAGTACCACTTAAAGGTTGGTTTATTATGTGAAGTTTATATAGTGGCAGTAAGTTTAAAAGACATAGTCCATGTTTTTGACTTTAACTCTTTGGTCTATTTCCTCCATATGTGTCATATTAGAGCCACTTTCTGGTAACTTTGTGGTTTTCTAATAGAAAAATCCTCTGACAGTAAGAGAATTCAAGTGCTGTCTTAATTGTTAAGCAGCTTAATTCAGCCATGGTAGGATGAACACTTAGGAGGGAAGCCCCTTTGGATCTGCATTAATGGTAAGTAACTTTCCCTTCTCTGGAGTAAGTAAATGGAAGGCTTTTCTTCATATACAATGTGCAGACTTAGACTGATCATGGAAATCCTTCATTTTCTGAGACGAAGGATTTATTGACAGATAAACAGATGCATATAGGTATTTATCAGCCTTACTGATTTACTTAGAGAGATCTCCTAAAACTTTTTTAAAAACAAAAATGATAAAATAATGTCCTTAAATATGAAAGTCAGTAAAAAGCACTTTTGTTATCATACTATATACAAATGTTCACATATGAAATCCCCCAAAGTGAAAGAAATATTGTACAGGTATCACAGGCATATTTTAAAATAAAGATTATGAACTTCACCTTGTTCTTGAATTCTCCATTAAAAGCAAACTGGTTTTCTGGTTTTCCCTCTGGTATCTTATAAAATCTAAACCAATTAAGCGTAGCTTCTAAGTAACCAGGTTTGTACTTCTTAACATCTTCAATATCTGTAAGTGAAGAAACAAAAATACTTTTTGTTAAAAATCAAAACCTACTCCTATTAGTGGTAGAGCACTGGCCTGAGGGAGTCAGTCCAACCCTGCTGCTCACTAGCTGCATACTCGTCAGCATGTACCGTATCACCTCCGGACTTGCCTTTTCTTCCCCATGTAAAATGTTACTCCTTCATTCTACAAACATTTCTTGAGCACCTTCAGATACCATGTAAGGAGTAGGGGATGAGTCGATGAAGACAACAAAGTTCTTTTCCTCAAGGAGCTCAAAGGTTTAATCAAAAAAACAAACATACAAAACAACAGGCAGATAGACAACAAATTGTATTGAAGTGAGAAGATTAAGTGAGATATACTTAAGGACTGATGTCATTCTGAGGACAATGGGGGGCTTCGAGTAGGGAGAGTTACAGCATCAGGATCCGTGTTTTATATGTACTAAGCCAAAGGATGCTGACAGTAGAATGGAGAGGGCAGCACCCAGAAGAGAACACACTACAGGTGGATGAGAAGGGTTTCATGCACTCCTAGACCAAATATTTAGTAAGTTTCTCATTATGTATCCGACACTGTTGTAAGCAGTGAAATAGAACAGGAATCAGAAACAAGTCCCTGCTCACATGCTTACATAGTAGGAAGAGACAGACAACAAACAAAGACACAAATACACAATTTAAGCGGTGAAAAGTCTGATGAAGAAAAATAAATCAGAGTAAGGAAGACAGAGAATGTGGTCAGGGCAATTTTAAACAGTGTTAACTGGATGGTTCAGAGTTTTTCATTTCAAATTAGTAATGATTTATAGGATTTACTTTTAAGTTCTATTACCACGTAAACACCTTAACCATTACATTTTGAAGACATTCATTTAAATATAATTGGAAATACTACTGTATTAGTAATAGGCCCCTCCCCCCAAAGAGGTCCCCAACGAATGTATCATTTCCAAAAATATCATTTCAAAAAGTATGAGAAATAACTAGATAAAACTAGAAGTCTTTACTCTCCACTAGACTGTGGCTTAAGGGAAATTTAGCATAGTCCTTTATTCACAGTATATTACGGCAAATGACAAACAGACTTAGCACCACTTGGAGCATTAGAAAGCTATAACTAAAACCAGGAGATGACACCAAGCATAGGGATAATTTAAAGATCACTTGGTTTCAGACATGCTCATGCAAGCCTTGTGGGAATCCCCACTCACTAGGCATGACAGGAAAAGGTAAGAACTTTGCAGGCATGGGTTGAACAGACAGGAATTATCCTTTTCCTTTTTATCCTTGCCTTGTGCCTGTTAGGTAAAGGTTTAGCAAGAGTGACAGATGTCTCCAAAGGCCAGGTGTTTCACATAAGTGAAATAAGTGTGGTAAGGCAGAGACCATAGAAATGGCAGAGACTATGGCAAATAAAAGACTGAGTATGCGGCCTAAAGGCACGCAAATCTAAAATTTTAAAATATGTCAATGGGCCACACATCTATCTAAAGTAATTCTGGAGCAAACTGCAGAAATGTTACAACTAACTAAGAAAAAAGAATCACTTGAAACTGAACACAGGTTAAGTAAGTGATGGAAGATGTTTAAAACAGTGAATTCTAAAGATTAAGATCACATCTTTTTAATATTATACACTGTATCCTCAGTACAGAGTTCTTTGTTACGCCCCAAATGGAACATTCAATAAAGATTTCAGCTAATTAAATTCTGATTATTTTTCCTCTTTACCTTATAAAAAGAGCTTCCTTCTAAAGTGAGCTTTCTATTGACCATCTTCTGACATCTTATCTCATTTTTACAAAAATAAATCTCTGAAATTAACTGAGTTCATCCAATTCACTGTTTTCTTACTCAGAGGAAAAAAATATCTCTTAGTCCACTGAAGGTGAGCAACCAGAAATGCACTTTAATCAATGTCCAAAATAAATAATTTTCTATTACTTAAATCTGATTTATGACATCATTATATTTGCCCAGTCTACCATTTCCTGTTCCACTGCATAAACCTTTTTTTTTTTTTGATAATTGCTTTTTAACACACTGATTTCAAATAAGAAAGGAAAAACTAAGTTATCCAGTATCTACCTCAGCTGGCAAGGTTTTCCCTTCAGAAGTTATGAAGGGAACCTGTTAAGAAAAGACATCAATAATAAAAAACCTGAACATTTAACAATGCCAATAAGAAGTGTAACTCTACAAATATAAGCTAAACTTTTCCATTCTCAATTAATTAAACCCTGGGGAATAAACAGCTGCATTTTCACAAAAAAAAACATTTTAAATACGCAATTTAAATATTTTTAAAACCTCAGTAGCAAATGCCTCAAGCCAAAACCTTATATGCAATACCAACAGTCAGTTCAATGAATTACCAAAAATATGAAAAATTCCACCTGAAGTCTATAAACTGACTTACACAGTTCATAAAAGATTTTTATATAAATAACCTCATTTCTTCCTCATAAAACTCCTGAGAGTTGTGAGGAGTAAGTAAATTCACATTAAACTTAAGAAAACTACAGCTAAGGAAAGGTAAAAGGGACTTCCCTGGTGGCGCAGTGGTTAAGAATCCACCTGCCGATGCAGGTGACATGGGTTCAAGCCCTGGTCCAGGAAGATCCCACAAGCCACGGAGCAACTAAGCCGGTGAGTCACAACTACTGACCTGCGCTCTAGAGCCTGTGAGCCACAACTACTGAGCCTGCGTGCCACAATTGAAGCCCGCACACCTAGAGCTCATGCTTCGCAACAAGAGAAGCCACTGCAATGAGAAGCCCGCACACCACAACGAAGAGTAGTCCCTGCTCGCCGCAACTTGAGAAAGCCCATGTGCAGCAACGAAGACCCAATGCAGCCAAAAATTAATTAATTAATTTTTAAAAAAAGAAAATGTAAAAGATTTGTCAAAATGTTGCCAACTCATTCATGGTAGAACTAGTATTATATAAATACAAGTCCTCTAATTCCATGAATTCTGACTTTTCTTCTATATTGCACATTAATAATTTGCCACAGGTTTATTTATATTAGTTTTTATGTGTAGATGTATTTTTATTTTGGTTTTATTGCGGGAAAATATACATAACATAAAATTTACCATTTTTAAGTGTTTGATTCAAGGGCATTAAGTACCTCCACAATGTTGCACAACCATCATTATTACCTAACTCCAGAATTTTTTCATTAGATATATTTTTTATAATATATGTTATTTTAAGAAAAGCAGCGATTCTCTAGTAGTCATTTATTTCCACTCTTGGAATTAATTTTATACGAAAGTTTCTACTAGAGATAATTATATAATTTATTTTCAAGATGAACTAATCCAACAATAAAAGTCAGAATAATCTAGAAGAGCTCTTTTATATAATCAAGCTAAGCTTATTTCAGTTTCAGTTTTTAACTACAATTAAACTCTCTTAATCGAGATCTACTTGATCAATTAGCCAGACGATTAACAAACACTCTCCACTTCTGTAAATATTCTGCCTGATGTCCACAGTGGTCTGTCTGCTGAGTCTTATAGACAGCTCTAGAATGAAGCCCACACTTGGCTCCCACCAGTTAAGTTTTAGCCTTAGCAAGCAGGTATGTTTATTCCCAAAACATTCATGCCAACTGCATCTGTTGTTATAATTATGAGATTTAATAAAAATTATATAAGGCAGTGACTTTATCAGTACAAAAAAATGAGATTTTGTTTCTATGAAAGTAACTTGAATGTTTTTAAAAGAATTCAATAAAAGAGACTGCTAAAAATATCTGCTGTCGGGGCTTCCCTGGTTGCGCAGTGGTTAAGAGTCCTCCTGCCGATGCAGGGGACACGGGTTTGTGCCCCAGTCAGGGAAGATCCCACATGCCACGGAGCGGCTGGGCCCGTGAGCCATGGCCACTGAGGCTGCGCGTCTGGAGCCTGTGCTCCGCAACGGGAGAGGCCACAACAGTGAGAGGCCCGCGTACCGCAAAAAAAAAAAAAAAAAAAAAAAATCTGCTGTCAAAGTAGGCCTGGGTCAGTTAAAGATGAGATAAAGATGTAAAAATTTACAATTAAACATGTTGCTTGATCTGCAAATGAGGTGGGGAAGAGGATTTTAGATATGAGAGATCAGGGACAGCCTCTGACAAAAAGTATTTTAGTAAATTCTCAGATGAAGTGTGGGAGCAGCTCATTCACATAGGCAGAAGAGGAGTTCTGGGAGGAAGACTGTGCCAATCAATACTCTGAGGTACGAGTGTGCATCAAACGTTTGAGGAAGACAAGAAAACCCTGCGTTTAGAGCAGGATGAAGTAAGAGTATTAGGAGATGAGATTATAGAAGCAGTCACATAGGAGTCTAAGGGCCAGACTAGGGACTTGGCTTTGCGATGAGAAGCCACTACAGGATTCTGGGCAGAGTATGTGTTGCATGAAGAATTCTAGCTGCCGTGTAGGGAAAAGACCGTGGAGAGGAAGAAGTGGAAGCAGGAAATCCAATATGAGGCGAAATGTGATGAGGGCTTTGATTATTGTAGTTGTATGGACGTGGTGACAAATGGTCAGTTTTGGATATTATTAGAAAGCAGAACTGAGACGAATTACCAGTTAAAGAAAAAATTAAAAACAACAAAACCCAGTAAAGATCAGACTTACGTAAAATTTAAAGTATCAAAGAGCTAAAAAGGACTAGTCTGTAACATTAAGTAGCAGTTTAAATTATAATACAACTAAATGCAGTCACCTTATATTACCCTATTTTTTTAGTTTCATAAAAGGTGTCATAACTTCTGACAAATAGTGTACAGCCATGATTTACTTTATAAAAGAGCTGCTTCCAAATTTGAAAGTTTAATTAACAAAGATTATATACAGTATCCTTAAGGGAATTTTTATATTAAAACTAAAAATACATGATTTATAAATAACCATAGTTCTATATAAAACCACTGGAAATTTTGTAAATTTCTTTATTAAATGCTAGGTAAAAAGCAAAACAGAAAATAATGATGCAATATAACAAAATTTAAAGTTCAATTTGGCTTTTCAAAATCCAGAGCTCTCCATTTTAATTTAGTTTGTCTTAACTAATTTTGATTTAGAAATTTATAAAAGCAGAGAAATTAAGCTAAAATATCTTAGTCAAAACCTACCACTTTATCTCTGTAGATGTGAGAGGATCATAACACTTTTCACTTTTTAAAAGCAATCTTTATGACTTATCTTTTTCTTTCTTTAGAGATACTGTATACCTTTCAACATGTAATCAAGTTTCTTTTCAGTATAAACCAATTCACTTGTTTCTAAAACGTAACTGAATATCACAAACTGTAATCTATTAAGAAAAAAAAAAGGTTTGATAATTGACTTTCTTTCTAATATTTATTATAAAAAAATACATTCTCTTATGCCAGGAGTAGCTTCTAATCACAGGTATTTGTCAAGACTTCCATTTTACCCAGATTTCAGACTTAAACACACTTTAATACTCTATTTTTGCCAAATAAGCAAACAGTAATGATGTAAATGAGGTAAAAAATTCAGTTGATAAGGCTCATTTTATACATACAGCCCATGAACAATATGAGAGAGAAAGAGAGAGAGAGAGAGAGACAAATCTAACCTATGACATATTTTTACTCTGGAGACTTATCAAAGACACAATGAACTTTAAAAGTAATTATTTACCAAAAACAAAAAAAAATAAGAAATTTTAATCATGAGAAAATCTTAACACATTCTATAATAAATACCTTTAAGATATTTATTGATATTATTATATTATATATTAATAATATATATTAATATTCTAATTAATTAATATTAAATATTTTAAATTACTCTCTTGCCTACCCAGAAAGAACCATGCCAAGTCCCCCCAACTTTTGATATAATTAAATATTGGATATTAAAAACAAACAATAAAGGAAAAACGCACTCTTACTTATTAATAAATAACTTCTTGGTACAAAAGAAAATCAAAAGAAATCAATCCTGAGAGGACCCCTACAAACAAGGATTTTAAAGTAGTTATTATGAATATGTTCAAGGACGTTCAGGAAAATATGGTCACAATGCATGAACATGTGGAAATCTCAGTTGAGGAATAAAAACTATGGAACTATCAAAAACAACAACAACAAAAAACAAATGAGGGAGTATCTGAAATGAAAAATCATGAATTTAATAGCAGAACTTGGATATGGCAGAAATCAGGTAAGTAGAAGTCAGATCAATAGAAATCATGGAGTCTAAAGAACAGTAAGGAAGAAAGACTGAAAAGACATGAGAGTTTCAGTGACCTGTGAGACAATTAAGAGTGGTCTAAATACAGCATACACAAAAATTAACTCGAAATGGATTAAATACTTGAATATAACATCTGAAATCTTAAACTTCCTAGAGGAAAACATAGGCTGTAACCTCACTGACATCAGCCTTAATGATGTTTTTGTGGATTTAACTCCAAAGGCAAGGGAAACAAAAGCAAAAATAAATAAATGGGACTACATCAAACTAAAAAGCTTTTTTGTGCAGCAAAGGAAACCATCATCAAAATGAAAAGGCAACCTAAAGAATGGGAGAAGATATTTGCTAGTCATATATCTGATAATGGGCTAATATCCAAAATATATCAATAACTCATAAAACTCAACAACAACAACAAACCCAATTCAAAACTGGACAGAGGATCTGAATAGACATTTTCCCAAAGAAGACATACAGATGGTCAACAGGCACATGAAAACATGTTCAACATCACTAATTATCAGGGAAATGCAAATCAAAGCCACAATGAGATATCACCTCACACCTGTTAGAATGGCTATTCTCAAAAAGACAAGAAATAACAAATGTTGGAGAGAATGTAGAGAAAAGGGAGCCCTTGTGCACTGTTGGTAGGACTGTAATTTGGTGTAGGCACTATGGAAAACAGTATGGAGATTTCTGAAAAAATTAAGAATAGAAAAGCCATATGATCTAGCTAATCCACTTATGGGTATTTACCCCAAAAATATGAAAACACTAATTTGAAGAGACATATACACCCCTACGTTCACTGCAGCATTATTTACAATAGCCAAGATATGGAAACAACTCAAGTGTCCATCAACAGATGAATGGATAAAGAAGATGTCATATATAAACATAAACATAATACTACTTGTAAATAAAAATGAATGAAATCCTGCCATTTGCAACAACATGGATGGACCTCAAAGGTATTATGCTAAGTAAATAAGTCAGAGGGAGAAAGACAAATACTGTATAATTTCACTGACATGTGGAATCTAAACAAAACAAAACAAAACAAATAAAACAAAAACAAACTCATAGATACAGAGATTAGGTTAACGGTTACCAGAGGGGAAGGGGTTGAGGGGTGACTGAAGTGGGTGAAGGGGGTCAATGGTTTGGTGGTGGATGGCAACTGGACTTGTCATGGTGATCACTTTGTAGTGAATACAGATGTCAAATTATAATGATGTACACCTGAAATTTATATAATAATAATTTTTAAAGTGGTCTAAAATATGTTATAAGTCTCAGAATGAAGGTAGAAAATATGGCCTGAAAACAATGTGAAAATATAACGGTAAATAATTTCCCAAATGTGGCAAAAACATGAACTTACAGATCTGCAAAGTTCAGGATATCCTAAGGAGGACAAATAAATATAAAGGAAAGACCACCTTAGCATATCACAGAAAAATTGCTGAAATCCAAAAATGAGGAGAAAACCTTTAAAACAGTCTAATAAAAACAATATATTATACACTAACTTAACAACACACTGTTGACTTATCAAAAACAATGCAGGCCAAAAGAAAATGGAAAATCTTTACAAAAAACCCCTGTAACTCAAAATTCTATATCCAGTGAAAGTATACTTCCAAAACAAAGGCAAGAAAAGACAAGAAAAGACAGATCAATGAAAATGGAGAGAATTCATCACCAAAAGAACTGCACTACAAAAAATGCTGAAGTTGAAGGGAAATAACACCAGATGGAAACTACAGATCTTCAGGAGGTAATAAAATATATGGGTAAAAAAATGGCAAAACATGGGTAAATATAATAGAATACATGTGTGTGTGTGTTTTTCCTCTTAATTTTTTTAAAAGGCATTTTATTGTTTAAGACAATATGAAACCAAAGCACAATGGATGGAGGTTCTGGGACCAACTGGATCTCTCATACAACTTGCTGGTGGAAATGCAAAATGGTATATAAAGTCACTTTAGTAAAGTTTGACAGTTTCTTACAATGTTAAGCATATAATTACCCACTGACCTATAACCCTATTCTCAGGTATTTCCTCAAGAGAAATGAAAACATAGGTTCACACAAAGACCTATATATTTGAATGTTCATAGCAGCTTTATTTGTATTAGCCCCAAACTCAAAACCCAAATTTCTGTCAACAGGTGGATGGATAAACTGCAGTGTATCTACACAATGGAAACTATTCAGCGACAAAATAGAACAAACTACACTGATCACACACAATATGCATGAATCCCTACAGCACTGCAAATACCAAAAAATACCTGTCCTTAGCAATGTACAGGTAACTCCAAAGAAACATAACTACAATTGTTAAAAATGCCAAAAATTTAAGTACAAATGTTTTCTCACTTTAAAATAAGTGAAAATGCACCATTTTGAAGGTATTTTCAAACTTTGCTCAAAACATTCAGTTTTTATCAATATATATATGCATACATTCATTTATTCATCAATTTAAAAAAAATTACCAAGCACCTATAACATGCCAGACACTGAACAAAGCTTTTGTAGTGGAAAAATTAAATACCTAGAAACAAACCGAACATAAAATGTAAAACCTTCATTAGTAAATCTACATCAATTTTCTAAAAGATAAACAAGAAAACCTGAATAACTGGAGAAATATATAAACATATCATGCTCATTATTGCAAAATTTAATATTTTAAAGAGAGCAGAAATCCCTGACAATTAATTCCAAAAATTTGCCCAGAAGAATATATGCATTAGAAAAAAACCAAACAACTTGGAAAATGTAGAACAAAAGGAGGATTTGCCTTCTATATGTTTTATTATGAGGCTGTTGTAATTAAAATAATGTGGCACTAGCACAGAAATAGATCACTGACACCAAAGAGAATCCAGAAGCAGACTATCTGTATAAATAAGAATGCAATATACGATAAAGGAGACATTTCAAAAAAGGGGGAAGAGAAAAGATTTTTCTGTTAAGAGGTGATGAAAAAATTATTTATATGGAAAAAATAAATTCCACATGGATTAAAGATCCAAGTGTAAAAAAATTAAAACATAAAAGAATAAAAAAAATAAGGAAAAACAACTTTGTGACTATGGGGTAAGAAATCCTTACATAAGAATCAAAATGCTAAAGTCACATATAAAAATGATTGACAAAATGCAATACGTCAGAATTTAAAATGCCTGTAAGACAAAAGGCAACACAGCTTCTCTGAAGATAGGGAGAAAATATCTGCAACCTAAATAATAAAGAATATCTAAGCAACTCCCAAATATCAAAAGAATATGGCAACTCAATAGAAGAATGGAGGGCACCATGCATAGGCAATTCACAGAAGGGAAGATACAACTAGCCAATAAATATATGAAAAAGATGCTCCATCCAAGCATTAAGCAGAAAAATGTAAAATTAAAACAAAATACCATTTTCATCTATTAGATTGGCAAAAAAAAACCTTTTAAAGGCTCAGTAATAGTATGTCATTGAAGCTTCAAAACCTGTAAATTAGGCATTATTTATTTCCTTTATGTAAATTAGGAAACTGGGACTCCATGAGGTTAAGTAATTGGCTCAAGATCTTAAAGGGAATAGAGTAACCTCAATGTAGAGTTGACCCTTGAACAACATGGGTTTGAACTGTGCAGGTCCACTTATCCATGGATTCGTTCCAATGTGTGTACTGCAGTACTAGTGATCCATGGATGGCTGAATCTGAGGATGCCTGCACTGCAGATATGGAGGGCCAACTGTAAAGTTACATGTGGATTTCTGACTGTGCCAGGTTGGCGCCCCTAACCACCACGTTGTTCAAGGGTCACCTGTGCTACCTTTAAATATGGGGTGGCAGGGGTATGTGTGGGGAGAAGAACATCATCAAATTTGATTAGGTGATTACATCTCCTAACTGAACATATATCAAAATTGTTATCAATTATTCTAGTTCCAAGACTGGATTATCCAACCAGCAAAGAAGAATAGATTAACAGAATGGTTCTCAACTTGGAGGAACCCATCAGGGTCACCCAGGGATATTTATCAAACTATATATACAGTCACATCATTAACTTCCCATCCACATCCCCATATAGAGAACCACCTGTACTTCCATGAAAATGATCCAGAGGGGGAAAAAAAAAATGAAAATGCTGTTTTCACTGGCATTATCTCCACCAGACCACAACAGGAAGTAAGGAAAGCATATAATCAGCTGAGGATTTTTGTTTTTATTTTTAGATAAAAAGCAGTAACACAAATGTAGTGCCATATCTCCTTGCCCATATTATTTAAAAGAAAAAAAAAGATACTAGAAAATGTGCTCATGTTTGAAATTCTGTCCAAAGAGAGTAAAAAAAAAGTAAAAAAGGAGTTTCCAATTCTAAGGGATGCCACCAAAGGAAGTGACATAAATGCACAAAGCTCTCGTTCCAATGCTGTAGATGCTGCTCTCACAGAGCTAAATGTGTGCAAGACCAGCCTCCAAACAAAGTCTGTGGGAAGTGAGAACATACGTTTTTAATGACATTTTATAAACATTCACAAGAAGTAACAGTTCTGTTCCATAATATTTACTGTATCATCACAAATAGAGGTTCCAGCTCAGAGAAATGCTTTAATAGCTACACTTACGTGGGATCCCTAAAAGGTTCTCATGTTTTCCACGCTGTTCTGCATATCTATGCTTAATAGCACACAGACTAATGAATAGTATCCTTCATTTTAGTTGTCTTTTCTTTCTCTATTCTCCTTTTCCACAAATTCTACTCTTATCAACATCTATACTAAAAATATATGTTAACATCATGAAAAATGGAAATATACTTCAAAATAAGTTAAAACCAAACAAAGATAGAAGCCTATTTGTATTGTATCAGAAAAACTTCTTGGAAAAGACTTGGTAGATTTCTTTCCCAAAATATAAATATTTTTTACCATTTCACAAGAAATTTTACATGACCAGTAAAATGAAAACCATCCAGGTGCCTTGTAACACAGAAATCCAAATGGTTTTCTAATCTAATTTTAACTAGAACCATGTAACCAAGTAGCTAAAAGCTAAGGCTTTGGATCAGCCAGACTTTCACTGAAGTTTCAGCTCCACCACTGAACAGCTTCCCTAAAGTACCTAAAAATGTGCCAATGTCCCCAAGAAATCTATCTCATGATCTTTAACTTAAACTGTGTTTCATTCAGCACTAACTCTGAAGATAATTTAGGTCTTTCTATTTTAGAAGAAGACAGGCTTTAGCCTGTCTAAATAATGGATTGAAATATTCCTAAAACAACCAAAAGTTAGAGAAGAAAAGCTCTAGGGGTCATTTACTGATTAGAAGATCAATCCCACAACTTTAGAAATGAAGAAAGCTTCAAGAGGTTATGTGAGGGACTTCCCTGGTGGCGCAGTGGTTAAGAATCCGCCTGCCAATGCAGGGGACACAGGTTCAATCCCTGGTCCGGGAAGATCCCACATGCCACGGAGCAATTAAGCCCGTGAGCCACAACTACTAAGCCTGCACTCTAGAGCCTGCGAACCACAACTACTGAGCCCGCGAGCCACAACTACTGAAGCCCGCACGCCCTAGAGCCTGTGCTCTGCAACAAGAGAAGCCACCACAATGAGAAGCCCGTGCGCAGCAACTAGAGACAGCCCGCGTGCAGTAACAAAGACCCAACTCAGCTGAAAATAAATAAATAAATAATAAAAAAATTAAAAATACATTTGTAAAAAAAAAGAAAAAGCTTATTCATGTATTGGGAACATGTGCTGGAGGGAAAAAGGAAATTAAAAAAAAAAAAAAGGAGGTTACGTGACTTTCCCAAGGTCAGATAACTAATACATACAAGAGAGGATTTTAGAATTTAGGCCTCCCCTACTCTTCACATCGTAGGAATATGACTGAAGCCTGAAAAAACACTGGAAGAGGTCAAGGTTCAAAAAAGAGGCAAATGGGCCTTCCCTGGTGGCGCGGTGATTGAAAGCTTGCCTGCCAATGCAGGGGACACGGGTTCGAGCCCTGGTCCGGGAGGATCCCACATGATGCAGAGCAACTGGGCCCGTGAGCCACAATTACTGAGCCTGCGCATCTGGAGCCTGTGCTCCGCAACAACAGAGGCCGTGATAGTGAGAGGCCCACGCACTGTGATGAAGAGTGGCCCCCGCTTGCCACAACTAGAGAAAGCCCACGCACAGAAACGAAGACCCAACACAGCCATAAATAAATAAATAAATTTTGTTAAAAAAAGAGGCAAATGATTCCCAGTAATTTAATTCTATTCTTAATTATAGTACATTTTACTTGATTTGTCCCCGTCCCTCAACTGCCTCCTCCCACATCCCATCCCTACCCACCCACGCCTATTAAGCCATACCTATTAATGAAATTAAAGGAACGAAGATCAAAAGAGCCATCTTTTACTGGGACTTCTAATCATAATTATCCCACTGATGCCTCAACTATTGAAGAGCAAGTGGTCAGCGCTCCCAGAAAGCAAGATAGTCCAAGGCCACAAATACTTTTCCGAGCATCAATGCGATGCAGTGGCTCCCACAGCCTTTAGGGAAGTCACTGACCAATGCCCACCCTCAACCACCAGTGCCTCAGGTTCCCAATCTGAAACAAAAAAGGGAACACTAGCACATCTTGCTTGAACTTAGGTAAACATTCAACAGATATTCCAAAAGAAGCACTCAGCATAGTTCCTCGACATACAGTAATTGTTCCAGAAATGTTATAGCTTTTAGGACAACAATGGTGACATGCCGGCCCCTTTCTGTGCCAAAGAATACACGCAAAGGAAAGCAAAGAGAACACCATTCTTTCCTGTTACAAAGGTTAATGTGAATATTTTCCCTTAAGATTAATATACTGTGCCCTATTTTTTCCCTAAATGATAAGGTTAACTTGTGTTTTAGGAAGTAAGGAAATTAAATACCTTATTAATTTGGCTTATTTTTAAAATAATAATTGCAGGGGCACTAGAATTGTTTATTTAGCACATGAAAATTTAAGTCAAATAGATTTGGTTTCCATGTGTTTGTTCCTGCCTTGAAAGAAAATAAAAGAAACTACATAGTTTTATTTGACTTTCAAATTTCTTTAAATGTAAGTTGAAATTCTACAAATATGAAATACATATAAATTCTGATAATTTCAGGACAAGTGCAATGCTGGCCTTTGAAAAAGTCCCAACTGCCTCATTTAAAATAATTCCCTTATTACTCATGTAAGTTATTCATCCCAGAATGTATCTACATCAATATACTTGTTCTGATTTTCAATTTTTGAAAACTTTAACATCACTGCACAGGCAATATTTATTACAGGACATCAGACAAGAGTTTTCATTTATTTAATACCAATCAAAAGAAATCTTTATTGCTCTGCAAGTTGACATAGCTTCTAGGCTTAAATTACCTCATGACATTACTTCTCCTGACATAAGGGCCTTAGGCATCGTTGGTGGTCCTGAAGAGGCTCAAACATCTGTTTGGTGAATATCTGAAGCTCGATATTATAGAAGGTGGTTAGTTTAACCAAGAGAGAAATTACATATGCCCTAGCATTTCCATCTTCTTAAAAAGCTCTGAACTTGGTTATTTCAGAACCAAGCGCTATTATCCCGAACAGCCAAGGCATTCTCTAGTAACAATTTAGGTGCCCTGGGAGTCTTATTAACTCTTTCAGGTCATTAAGGTACCATTAAGAGCATTAGGGGCTGGAACCTAATTACAGTGCATTAAATGGTCTTAGTGCTCACCAAGTGTTAATGAGCCAGCCAAAGTGACCAATTTTCTATCAGGGCGTATGAGGAATTTGTTTTCAAATGCTGTTTAGACATTTTTTAGATTTTCAAAGTTGCTACTCAACTTTCAGAAGGCAAAACTTGAATATTTAAATAATAATGTTAAAATTACAGAAATATAGCCAGCAACCACAGTTTCCTTCCAACTGAAATGTATTCTCTGATGCAATGGCTAGTTTTAGTTCAGTCAAGTCAAAGTTTAAAAAACTATAAACATTAAAACAGGATATTACAGTCTACCAAAGTCTGTACATGTTCATTAGGATCAAAGAAGTTATTTCCTAACAAATAAAACAACCACAGGGCTTCCCTGGTGGCGCAGTGGTTAAGAATCCAACCGCCAATGCAGGGGACACGGGTTCGAGCCCTGGTGCAGGAAGATCCCACATGCCGCGGAGCAACTAAGCCCGTGCACCACAACTAGTGAGCCTGCGCTCTAGAGCCCGCGAGTCACAACTACTGAGCCCGTGTACCCTACAGCCCGCGCACCACAACTACTGAGCCCACGTGCCACAACTGCTGAGCCCGCGTGCCTAGAGCCTGTGCTCTGCAACAAGAGAAGCCACCTCAATGAGAAGCTCACTCACAGCAAGGAAGAGTAGCCCCCGCTCACGCAACTAGAGAAAGCCTGCACACAGCAACAAAGACCCAACACAACCAAAAATAAATAAATAAATTTTAAAATATTGGTATCACGCTTCAAGCATGATACATCTAGAACTACATGTATAAAAATTAAAGAGTAATAAAAATTGCTTAAAAAAACCCCACAACCCCAGAACTTCCTTACAGAAATACAAATGTGTCTGAATACACCAAAAAATATATAGATAGATAGATAAAACATACTGTCTATAAATTAAAACACACTTTTTTGTTTTCAGAAAAGAAGAAACAGGTACTGACCATGTCAAAAACAGCTTCTTTTTCTTAAGGCAGTAGAAATTAATAGGAGGGACTTATTTTTTAAATGTCTAAATAACAATTATATATAGGAAATAATAAAAAAATTCTCTATAAATTTCTGTATTACACACATCCTCAGAAAACTACAGAATTTTAAAGAATGTCCAGATAGTTACCCTTCCCTACATGTTTTTAATTCTTCTTCCCATTGAATAAAAATGTCAAGTATAGATGACAAATGTTTAAACTGTTAAAAAATCACTCCGTTGTGATAGAAATTTCAACTGATATACAGTAATTTATATTTAAAGTTACTGCATTCGATATTTTAAAGTTATTTAAGGAGAAGTTGACCACCAAAACAAACCATTTCTGACATGTATGGACTCTGACACATATGAAATCAATCTCCCATGCATTTTCTGTAAAAATTTTTGGAAAATGTACACCAGCCAACAATGAAAAAGGAAAGGAAAGGAAAGTAGAGGGCATCAAAGAATCTAAGAAAGAATAGAACTAATAACCCAGAAAGGCAATGAACTAATAACCCAGAAAGGCAATGAAAAGAAACCCCATGATAATAGCTATGCAGCAGGCTCAAGGGTACAGCCTGTCTAAAACCAGTCATTCGATAAACAGTATGATAAATGAAGTGAATGATAGTTACATAAATACTGTAAATGTTATTTATTAGTTTTCAACTTTCAGATTCAAGAGACAAAACATGAAAAACAGTTATGGTTAAAGAACAGAACCTATGCAATACAAATGTTTACACTGTAGAACTCATAGTGTAGCTGAGGGAAGCTGGGTTGTAAGGGGCAGAGAAGGAAAGAAGTACAGAAACCTGAATGCCCTGGTTTTACACTGGGCAGCCACGAGTTACCGTTCAAAATTAATGAAGCAATAAATACAGCTCAAAGTGTAATACCTAGAGTTATTAAGATAACAGAAGAAGAAATATGGCAACAAAATTGAGAGATGTATAAGATGTTAAATTCCTAATCTTTGAAAGCAGCAACTTAAGTTAACAGGGAAAAGAAACAGAGGTGTGAGCACACTGATTACAGAACAGAAGCAACCACTTGAGAACTAAAAACATATGGGGAAGAAGATATGAGAAGTAAGACTAGGGGGCTGGGGATGAAAAAGTAGGAAGGAGAACATTACTTTTCATTTTATATACGCTTTTTTTTTTTTTTTAATATACGCTTTTTATACTTCTGAGTTTTTATTTCCAAATATATGACTATTTTTTATAATTAAAAAAATGCCATCCAAAGTCTTCTGTTTGTGATTTCAGAAGGTACACGTGGGAGGGACACAATAAAACGTTTAAAAGTTGCTTGGTTTCAGATTAAATACTGTTGATTAATTTTTAAAGATTTATAGTAGATAGAGAATAGTACCAAACTTTTCATAGAAACTAATTTTGTAAAATTTCCTTCACACATTTAGGAAGCTTTCAACCCCTGTGATTAGTGAGCATCTTTCAGTTCTCATCCCCTCCAATTCCCCCGTTTACAGGTGCTAATGAAAACACAAACAACACACCAGGCTAAGTAGTGAAGAAAAAAAGTAAGGTTAGGAATGATTTCTGTCCATTAATATTTGCTTGAGCAGCAGGACAACAGAAACTCTGTCTTTTGTCTGAAATCGTTTCAGAGGAGAGCTGGATGATGTTAGATATGATAAATATAAACCAAACTTCAGTTTCAATGAAAAATAAAAGCTGCTACATAGGGTTACCTAGTATTCCATGATTTAGGATTAAAAAAAAAAATTTATACTGCAGACTCTTCAGCCTTTCAATTTGCGCCTACATCTATTCTTTTTCTTGAGTCTCTATCGAATAAAAGAGGAGAGAAGAAACGTGGAATATGTGGAGTATGTACAGTAACGTGGAGGTAAAAGAAATGAGAAGTCACAAAAGAAAACACTTATAACTCTTAAAACTACAGAACTTATCTTACAAAATCTAGATATATAAGAGTACTTAAGTATTGGAACTACTCAGTGTAAATAATATGCAAATATCCTTAAATAATCCATTTTCCCCTGTATACCTTATTCATTCTGGAAATAAACACAAAGCACAATGTCAGCTACCATTTCAGAGCAAAATATATCAATAATTACTCATCTAGTCTTTTAAGATTTAAAAAAGTTATTATAAAGAAGCACTGCTGTATTTCTTAAGATGAAGATAATGTATGTGTTCCCTTTTAGTGTAACGGAAAAAAAAGTACTTTTTGCCTTTCAAAACAATAATTTTAATTATTCTAGTCTGATAATTTCATCTCAACCAAAATAAGCTTCAATATTTCTGCATGTCATGGTTTCAGTATTTCTGCATGTCTCTCTGTATAAGCATACACAACAAGAATTTAGAAGAGGATGCCCAAAGTGCAAGCCGTCTCCATTTGGGGTATAAACAGAAAAAAAGTGAAAATACAGTTATATTTTTTCATTCTAACCCTTAGGAAACTGTAGGAGTAAGGTATTTTATACTGTGTAATCTGGTTTCAATACTGCTAGTTACAAATACTGTAAATTACACAAATATGAATTGTGCAGTACAGCATGGTAGATGGGACAATGGACTTTCTCATCAGACTGAAATGAGTTCAAATCATGGTTCCACTATTTACTAAATGTGCAAACTTAGACAAGTTATTTATTTATTTATTTTAAAATTTATTTATTTTTGGCTGCGTTGGGTCTTCGTTGCTGCACAGGCTTTCTCTGGTTGCGGCGAGCAGGGGCTACTCTTCTTCGCGGTACGCGGGCTTCTCATGGTGGCGGCTTCTCTTCTTGCGGAGCACAGGCTCTGGGCGCGCGGGCTTCAGTAGTCGTGGCTCGCGGGCTCTAGAGCGCAGGCTCAGTTAGTTGTGGCGCACGGGCTTAGCTGCTCCGCGGCACATGGGATCTTCCCGGACCAGGGATCGAACCCGTGTCCCCTGCACTGGCAGGTGGATTCTTAACCACTGTGCCACCAGGGAAGTCCCTAGGCAATTTATTTAAATCCTTTGAGATTCTTCTAAATTAAGAATAATAATATGTACTAGGACAGGCAACCAGTGTTTGACATATGTTAGGGAATTTGAGGTGTTAAATCACATCTCCAACAGTACTGAGCTAAAGACTAGTTTCCTTAGACTCTCAGCCTCTCCAGTTTAAAGGGACATCCCTCAGTAGAGTTTCGTGACTTTAGTGTGCCGCATCACAAATGAATTAGTTGAACAGTTTGCTTTTGCTGGCTGTTGTATCATTATATTATCAGTTCTCATCTGAGGAGCAGCTTATGTATTAAAAAACTTTTAAACTGGGTATTGATTTACTCTTGTTACATATGTATACATATATACACGCATACATATATATGTGAGAAATACAATAATAAAGAAATCCAGTGCAAAATAATGAAATAGGTAAGAAAAATATATGGTTTATGGGCTTGAGTCTCATATTTTAATTGTAGTTTTCATGTTTTAGCTTTGACCTTGAGGTTATATGTACTTCACCCGATCAGACCCCTCCCTTTCTCAATTACAAGCAAGAATGGCATAAATCTCTCTTGTTGTTCCATGTGCAAGAAAAGTTTTTTGTTTTTTTGTTTTTTTTAAGAAAACACTTCCTTTATTAAATGCAGCTATGTTTACATTTTGGTGCATTTCAAAAAGCAATGTTGATCAGTGGTAATGCTTATGTTAAATTGAGCATGCACAATTATAATGGAAAAAAATCCCTAAGAACAGCTTTTACACATCCCTCTCGCTAGTGCAGCTCTGTGTAAAAACTAGAAAGTCTGCAAAGTATGTTTTCTGCATCAGGAGTTTCCCTCTCTGTACTTCTTCCTGCTCCATGGTGAAGAAAAGGTTTTAAATGCACATAAATTAAGACAGTTTAAAATGTAAGTGTTAACGAGTTTCAGTCAATTCAGAAATGGTATATTTTCAAATTGAGATAAGAATTGAGGTCTAGAAAAGACCAGGATCCCAAATAAGGATGAAACTGAAAGGAAAAAGGTTAGAAAACTAGGGGAAAAAATTGGTCCCAGAATAATAATAGTGGCCATATACCCAACACTTCATATGACAGCCAGATGCTTAAGTAAATCATCTCTTATACTGCCAACAAGCTCACAAGTAGGTATAATTACCTACATTATTAGATGAGCAAACTGAAATTCAGAAAGGTTAAATGATCTATCCAAAGTCACTCAAGTAGAAAGTAGCACAGCCAGAACGCAAACTGAAGTCCGTCCGACACCAAAGAAAGTTAACTCTTTATCATACCAAACTTCTGGAACTTAAATTTCTGGGACATCAAAATTTTGTTAGAGGGCCGTTATCTTTCCCTTCACCTGTACAAGACAGAAAAAAAACTAGGTATAAAACCAGCTTATGGGGCTTCCCTGGTGGTGCAGTGGTTGAGAGTCCGCCTGCCGATGCAGGGGACGTGGGTTCGTGCCCCGGTCCGGGAAGATCCCACATGCCGCGGAGCGGCTGGGCCCGTGAGCCATGGCCGCTGAACCTGCACGTCCGGAGCCTGTGCTCTGCAAGGGGAGAGGCCACAACAGTGAGAGGCCCGGGTACCACAAAGACAGCTTATGTCTTTGATGAACACTCCCCTTTTTGTTTTTTTATTTTTCCTGTTACTCAAATGAATAAAAGAGAGACTTAAGAAAGAAAAGAATGAAGGGCGAGAGGGACGGAGGTGAGGGGGAAGGGAACCCATAGATTGTACTTTCTTAATCTGAAGTATCGTCTGTCTGTCTGCACTCCTTTTCGTTCTCTTGCTCCTCCCAGCAGTACGACATAACTCAGACACAATCACATTGAATTGCCCTTTATAGTCCATGGAGAGAGAATTAGAAAACAAAACGTATGAGTTTAACTCCCAAAATATACACTGTGTTCTACATGAGCCTCTTTTAAATTCTAAGAATTCCAAGGACACACTGATTTACTTCTGTTTCTGGAAAGTTACAGACTTACCATGAAACTTCGAGGCTTCAGGATCATTCACATTGATAGCAATTAATTTCCAATCTGTTTCACCCTGATCAATAAGAGCCAAAATTCCAAGGATCTTCACATGAACAACATCTCCACGAGAAAGAACCTTTAAAGAGAAAAGAAATTCAGCATTGACCAGGCTTTGGAGAAATTTACTCATATATCATAAAAATCTATATGAAAGATTAAAAGCACTATAGACTGAAACTTAATAATTAAAATTATTGTAAACACGGTCCTAAAGCCTTTTATGATATCCTTCTTAGAATAGATGTCTTGATCCCTTTCTGGAAACTGAAATTATTTATAGATCTTAAAATTTAATGTACTAGGCCTAGAAACTCATACTAATAAGCAGAAAATAAAGTCATGTATATCATGTTATAATATAAATCTGGCTTCTGCTGCTTGGGGGTAAAAAGACATGAGAATCCTTTGAAACTTGGGGGTAAAAAGACATGAGAATCCTTTGAAACTGCTTTATAGTACCTTTTTTGAAAACTGTATTTATCAGTTACTAGTGAAAAGTAAATTTTTATCATATCTGAATACAGCCTTAAGATAATGAATGACAATGAAAGAATTATTAAAATGTTAAAGACAGAGACAAAGCAGGTTTCATAAAATGCTTTAAAAAGATTTTAAGTGAAACCAAGAAACAGCATGATGTTGAAGCAGATGTTCCTTGTACTAAAGAAAGTTATTTCAGTGGTTCCCTCAAGTTGCCAATGCCAAGTTTATATGCATGCATTCTTTCTATAGCCTTTTATTTTTAAAGGTTTAGTCGGCTATAGAATTTCACTGTAAGCTGAAATCTGAACACATGCTTCAGAATAATTCCTTCATGTTTCAAAATTCAGCTTTACATCTGGAAATCAAGGTATGCAAAGGAAAGTCACTGTTGTATCTTGAAATTATTTGAGAGAAAAAAACAGATCTTAAACCAAAAAGTCAAATAAATCCTTTCAGAACATTTGCGAAATGAATCTGAAATCTTAATATAAATCTGCATGAAAGTGAAATTAGTTTATCCAACAGATTAATGTGACTGTATAAACTAAACTGAAATACCACTTTTAGGAGAATATGCACAATTATATTAGCCAGACTCTCACATGTTTGGGCTCTATTTAGTGCCCAGCACTACATTAGACACTATGTATACAAAAAGAAAGCATCCCCTTTCTTAAAGGTTTACAATCTTGTTGGGGAGACTTACACACCTCATGCCAGGAGGTCCTTTATAAAACAAAAATGTTCAAAGTTATCACATAATCATCAATGAAAGGTGGCTCCATTGGTTAACTCAGTGATGAACTGCATCCCTGCTTCTCAGCCAGAGGCAATTTTGCCCTCTAGAGGACATGTGGCAATGCTGGGGACATTTGGGGTTGTCACAACTGGGGGGGGTATTATTAGCACATTAGCGGGGAAGAGGCCAGGGATGCTGCACAGGACAGTCTCCTATTACAGTATCATCCACCCAAAATGTCAATAGTGCCAAAGCTGAGGAGCCTGCAGCAGACTTTGGTGACAGGGGTGTCTATCAGAATTACTGGGAATCATATATAGTTTTTAAAGGCACCTTCTAAATTGTTTTATTTTTATTCACAAGAATTAATTTACTTTGAAATTTCATACAACGTAAGAGCAGATTTGAGACTTCTATGGTTACAAGGGCAAGCAGGAAGCATGTCTGGGAATTACCAAGTTTCATCAGAATGATAAATGCCCTCTGATCTCATAAGCAACAGAAAGGGATTAGACAAACCACTGCCTTGCAATAACACTTTAAAAACTGGAGAGGAAATTCTCTCAATCAAACCAAAAACTCAGGATAAGATGCTTAAAAACAGATGGTAAAATTCTTCTGAATACCCCACAATTCAATTCAGTCTAAAGCAATTCAACAAATTTTGCAGAACACATAATGTTAGATACCAAATGAATAACACTTCTCAAAGAACTTAACTTAAAAATTTCTGTATCTGTGATTCTAAGTCTATTAACAACTTCCAGGACTCTGCTCCTTTTCCTTTGCCCATTTACATATGTGGTGTTAAAAGAGGCCTTCTTCTATGATGTTCCTTATAGATGATTTAAGGACTAGCCAGGCATAGCCCGAAGCAAGATAAAGGAGCTGTAGTCCCAACAAAGGCCTATTGTTTAGATGGCAATTAAGTACTTACTTCATGTTTACTAAATATTTTTTCGCGCCTCATTAACTAAAAGAATAAATTGCTTTGGATATAAGATAAATCCTATTGCCTCAGTTCCATTATAAAACTCTCAGTCTACCCTGCGAGGAAATTAATGTACACAGAAGATTCTGTTACTAATTCCTTGGGAATCATACAGTTGACCATGTTTCAAAAATGAGTCGACACTACGAAACAAGAATGTAGGTATGCCTCAAAGATTTCAGGCAGAATCAGACTAGGGTTATTACAGACTTTTCTAGCTATTATAACAATACTTCAAAAGACAGGATTTTTAAGTCACAAATATATGGGGTCAAATTCTTCCTCCACCATTCCTAGAGGTGACTGAGGCCAACTACTTCACACAATATTTTAGGACTTGGTTTCGCCACAGTAAAATGGAGATCACATGACTTACTCCTTGATGTAAAGATAAAGAGCAAAGGAAACAACAGATGCATGAACTAGAACACAAGAGGTCTTCCGCAGATATTAATATTTTTTCTCTCTGGGCTCTACCTGTACTTATCCGCTCACACCTGTCAACTGCTAACTCCTGGGAACCTGGAATGGGCAAAATGTAATAGTGGTCTACAACAAAACTTCTGTGCTGATTTAGAATTTGAAGAATGAGGGGTGAAACTTCAACTGGACCCAATCAATATAAAAAACTATGGAAAGTAAAACTGCTTAAAGCCTGTTATCCTGTGTATTAGGTTTTTACTGTAGTGTAACAAGTTATTATAAATCAAAAGGCGTAAAATAGTGTACATTATCTCACAGTTTCCATGGGTCAGGAGTTTAGGCACAACACAGCTAGATTCTCTGCTCATGGCCTGACAAGGCCAAAATCAAGGTGTTGGCCAGGCTAGGCTCTGATCTGAAGGTTCTAAGAAAGAACCCATTTAAATGCAATTCTTTGCAATTGTAGGACTGAGGTCCCCCTAAATTTGCTGGCTGTCAACCAGGGACTGCTCTCTGCATACAAAAGTATGCTTTCAAGATTAATGATGTATACCTTGTTACAAATCACTTACATTTAAAACCTTTAATTTTATTCCACATATTTAGTGACTTTGATACGTTTATTTAAAAGCCTGTATATCAAGTTTTCTTAGATTTCCTTGTTTTGTCAATAATGACTTAGTGTTACTAAGTCAAATCAGTTTATCAGGTACGGAGATTTTCATGATTTCCAGTTACCAATCTCATTAATTACGTGCTCACTGACGAATTTTTACATCAGTGAAAATAAGATACTTTCATTTAATCTTTTTGCTTACACTTAATATCTGGCACAAGGATTTAAATTAACTTAATAATCTGCACTTAATATAAACTGAGTGGCCCCAAGGATTACACCTTCAGAGTAAGAGTTTTCTAAGGAACCTTCCTACATTGTTGGTGGGAATGTTCGTTGATGCAGCTACTATGGAAAACAGTACACAGGTTCCTCAAAAAGCTAAAAATAGAGTTGCCACATGATCCAGCAATCCCACTCCTGGGCATATACCCAGACGAAACTGTAATTTCCAAAAGATACATGCACCCTTATGTTCATGGCAGCACTATTTACAATAGCCAAGACATGGAAGCAACCAAAATGTCTACTGACAGATGAATGGATAAAGAAGATGTGGCACATATATACAATGGAATATTACTCAGCCATAAAAAAGAACAAAATAATGTCATTTGCAACAACATGGATGGACTTAGAGATTATCATACTAAATGAAGTAAGTCAGAAAGAGAAAGACAAATACCATATGATCTATTATATGTGGGATCTAAAATATGACACAAATGAACTTACCTACGAAACAGAAACAGACTCACAGACACAGAGAACATACTTGTGGTTGCCAAGGGGTAGGGGTGGTAGGGAGGGATGGATAGGGATTTGGGGATTAGCAGATGTAAGCTATTATATATAGAATGGATAAACAACAAGGTCCTACTGCATAGCATTGGGAACTATATTCAATATACGTGATAAACCATAATGGAAAAGAATATGAAAAAGAATGTGTATATGTGTATAGCTGAATCACTTTGCTGTACAGCAGAAACTAACACAAAATATTGTAAATCAACTATACTTCAATAAAATAAAAACAATTAGGGTTTTCTACTATATAACCTTTCCATCGATGTAATGTTATTTAATTTAGTGACTCTTCTTATCATAAAATAAGACACAGGAAACTGACCCAATGTATATAGCATAGCATCTGGAACAAAGGAGGTACTCATTGAAATATTTATATTCTTCCTTCTAATCTATTCATTTTATACACACTTCACTACCCCCTCTGGAGAAAAAAGGCCAAAAAATAAATTTGTAAACTATAGCTTAAATTTGAAATAAAACAAACAATTTGGCCATATTTCTGCTGGAGAGATAAAGGAATTATAGAGTAACATAAGCATGAACTCTAGTGTAAACTAGAAATCTAAGTTGGATGGGAATCTCCCCTGCAGGAAAGGAGTAAGAGACAGAGGGAAGGAAAAGAAGCTGGGGGAGGGGTGGGGGAAGGGCGGGGTGGTGGAAGAGAATAAAAGTACAAGGAAGAAAAAAAGAAGGAAGTAGAAGAATAGAAGGAGAAAAAGCAAAAAGAGAAGGAATAGAAAGTCAAAGAAGAGGATGAAGAAGAGGAGGAAAGGAGGAGGAATAAGAAAGGAGAATGAGGAAGAAGACGAGAAAGAAAAAAGAAGAGTAACAGAAGAATACAGTAAATAAACAAAGTGACAAAGAATCAGAGGACACTATTCACTGAATAACATTCTGGAAGCCTAAAAGTGCTAATATGAGTTTCCAAAGAAAACCGATTTAACCTCAGCTAGAAGAATATGACTCAAGTAATTATTGCATTTGGAACATCTTACATTAAGCATATGCCCTGTGCCAGGCACTGAGTTACACGCTGTAACGGTGAGTCCCATCCTCACAGAGCTCACTGCCATCTCGGAGGAGACAATTAGACCAAAAACACAGCACTATTGGTACTGAGGAAGCACAGACCAGAGAGCAAGTATGTTAGTGTACAGAGGGCAAAGGGAGACTTCTGAGAGGAAGTGATATTACAGCTGAGATCCGAAGGATGAGCAGGGGGAGGTAAAGTGAAAAGAAGGGGAAAGTCAAATAAAGTGAAGGAAGAGAATATTCCATTCTACATAAAGGGAACAGTTTGTGTGAAGGCCTGTACACGAGTGACGGCAGATACATTATAGGAATTGGAAGTTCGGTACAGCTGCAGACGAACAGTGGCCGGAGAGGAAGTCAGAAAAGGAGGGGACAGGGACTCAAAAAGAGTAGAGCCGGAAAAGAATCTGGAATCGGGAGGGAAAATAAGACTCGGCAAGGAAACTGGTCAGTAGTAGGAATAATTCAAGTGCAATATAATTGAGGACTAGACAAAGCTGGCTGCAGTGATAATGGAAAGAAAGAGATTTAAAGGCCATTTAGAACAATAGAATCAGTATTTCATGACTAATAGGATAAAGAGAAGCAAAGGACGATCAAGGATGTCCCGTCAGTTTCTGGCTCAAGAACCTGGAGGTGAGGAGGGAAGGAGGAGAGACGTCCTTCATGTGGACAGGAGGAAACAATGAGTTCAGTTTCGGACACAATGAGTTTGAGGCGCCTGGGAGACACTCAAGTGTAGGTGTAGTAGTTGAGAATGTAGGTCTGAGCTGGACATTAATTTGAGAGCAAAACCATGAATGCTTGGGACTGGATCACCAAGGGAGTCGCGACACCAAGTGAAGAAGTGGTGAACCAGGGCACAACCCTCAAGCGAAGCAATGCTTAAGGAGCAGGTAGCAGAAAGGAGCTTGCAAAAGAAACCCAGGAGGAATGAGAACTAGAGGCTATCCAAGATACTATGATATAATCAAAGCCAAGCAAAGAGACTGTTTGAAGAAGGAAGATGAGGTTAAAGGTATAAAATACTAAGGTAAATTCAAGTTAGACAAAACCTGTGAAACAGGCCAGTTGGATTTGGCTAAAAGAAAGTTACCAGTAACCTTAGTAAGAGCAGTTTCACTGAAATAATGGGGGGACGGAAACAATTTTGAAATAGGTTGAAGATTAAGCGGGAAGGAGGAGATAGAGGTCAGTGTTGACTCTTTTTACAAGTCTTCCTATGAAAAGGAAAAAGACAGGAGGCATATGGGAGGAAGCCAATAAAGAAAGAGAAGTTGTAAATACAGGACAGAGAAGAGCTAAGAAAATAGTGTCACTCAAGAGGCAAGAAGGGACATGATCTAGAGCACAGGGGGAAGCCCTGGTCTCAGAGTAACAGAAGGAAGGGAAGAAGGAGTGTCTGCAGGCACAGGTGTCTGGTGCTCTAACGGGGAAAGTTAGGGGGTTCCTACATGCTGGTTTCTACGAGCTCTACAAAATTAAAGACAACATGTTCTGCTGGGAGTGAGAACAAAGTACAAGGAGTTTAATGTCTGCAGAGAACAATAAATATTGGCAATAAATGCAGTAGAAAATAGGAGAAAGGAAGAATGTGCACAAAGACACACAGTATTCTATGGGTAGCAGTAACCTATGAAAGCTCAGGTTTTGTTTGTCCCCAGTGGGACCCTGCACCCTGGAAACAGGCACAAAAAAAAAAGAGTACCAGCTGGCTTTCATCAGTGTTGAACTTCCTGTCTGGATAATGGGCAAGGACGATGAAGACAGGACTCAGCAAACTTATTCTGTAAAAGGTCAGATAGCAAATATTTAGACATCGCAGACTGTACGGTCTCTGCTACACTCCTCAACTGCTGCTGTGGTGCAAAAGCAGCCGTAGACCATATGTAAATGAACGGCTGGAGTTGTGTCATTTATAAAAACAGGTGGCGAGCTGGATCTGACCGGCCACCAGCTGTAGTTTACCAACCCCTAGTTTAAGAGAAGGAAGTAAAGATACAAAAAAACACTGATATCAGAGGGATGAATAGGCTAGAACTTTGAAGAGTTGAAGAATCGGTGCCTTCCAAAGAGAACTGAAATTTTATGGCATGAATAAAGTTGAACATATGTTAGAATAACAGTCTATGCAACAAACCTTTGAGCCTATTTCACAAACATCAATAGGATCATTATCTCCACAGCAGTCTGTGCTCTTATCTTTTCGATGGGGATCTTCCCAAGTCTAAAAAACAGAAGGGCGGGGGTGGAATATGGGTTAATACTCTCTATAATGTATCTTAATCTTTCCACATGTCCATGAAGTTTTACAGATAGCCATAATCCGAGGGGAAAATTCTCAGAAATTAAGTAGGCTCAATGCCAACATGCCAGTACATCCTTAAGCATCATAATAATTAAAACAGATTCATACTATTTCCTCCCTTCTGTCTTTCATTTGTCTGTATAATCACATCTGAAAGTGGGTGGTATTTACAAATACACTCTTCTTCCAAGTTTAGTCAGTGTCTAAAATCACGCTCACTTTTATTTAGAGCTTCAGTTCAGGTGTTCCCGTTGTCTGTGCCCTTGTTTCCACTAACTGTCTGGACTGCTGTTTCCACTACTCACTGCTTCCTTTGACATGGAACAGCATTGGGTCTGGCTTTCCAGGTTTGAAAATAAACTTCCTATACTCTAAGTAACTTCTACTAGAACAAACCCAGTTTTCCCTTCATAAACCAAAGAGCAAGTATCTACGAAAGAAAAACCCATTTTTGTCCCATTTCATTCCATTTTAAAAATCCTCTACATTTGTCATCAAATCTTGAAAATTTGACAAAACCAGGAAAAGGTGTCAACTCTTCAGTTTACTGAAAAGATTATACCCCGTCGGCTATAAACTATACACACTGAGTATTTTTATAAATGAACAGCATAACGGAAATTTGTTATCAAGCTTCAATATCCCTTAGGCACCATCCTTCCCCAAAAGCTCCATAATCAGCTGATTCTAAGCGGAACTGGAGAAGTTCCGTGAAATTATTTCTCTCAGATTTATAAGATGTGCAGAGACTGTGTCATCTCAAGAATGTTACCTAGAACTTCAGATTATCCAAGACTGGCTCCTCTAATTTTATGTAGATAATTTAAAATGAACCCTATTTACAGCTAAACCCTAGATAAACTCTAGTATTTCCCTTCTGATCATAATTATAGCATATTCAGGAATAAACTGACCCACCCTTACCAGAAAGCAAAATCAGTAAACCACGACTAACATTTCACTACCCCCAATACTAGCATTACTAATAAAATATAAGGATAATAAAAATAACTGTTAACCTTACATATTGGTTATAGGTGAGAGATACCTTCCCAGTGATATACACACACATATACATACATGTATCCCATGAAGAATGTACCACTATTAACCCCATTGTACAGATAAGTAAACTGCAGCACAGAGTTTAAACTTGCCAAGCTCAGATTCTAAATGGTGGCAATGAGATTAGAACACATGCTATTAAAAATTATGTTATGATGCCCAGATTTTGATAACAAATATTTGGTAATTGAATGGCAATTACTTTCAGATATAACCTTATTCATGACTCTCTTCTTTTAAGTTCTCTTACTCTCAGAATCTCCTAAGTATATTTTCCTACGGTTGACCTTACTGCTTCTTGTTTTCTATTACCAGGCATCCATTCATTGAGTTAATATTTATTGATTACCTACTCTTGACCAGGAGTTAGGAACAGAAACCAACAGGACACAGTCAACACCCTGAAGAACACCATGCTGATAAATGGTGTAGCATTTGTCACAAATGCTACAAAATTAATCTTAATGTGCTGGAGAAGCCAAGATGGAAGTGAAGTATAAGTGGAATTAGAAAACCCAGAGGCAGAATCAGAAAATATCTGAGAGGTTCTTCCTTCCTAATGCAGGAATCCTTTCTTGAACCTTCCTTAACCTCACTCCCACTCTCAGAAGGGAACAAACGTGATAAGCTAGAAGTCACTCCGGCCTGAAGGAAGATACCTAGATTCTAGTCCTACTTTAGCCACAAACTACCTTGGCCAAAACATCCAGACCTCAGTTTCCTCACCTACAAAAAGAATGGCTTAAATAAGACAATTGCTAGATACATCCCAGCCCCGAATTCTATGGTTGTTAGTGGTCATTCATAATCTACATAAATACTACCAGTGAACAGGAAGCTCACAAATTCATGAGATAACTTAGCCCATTTTGGTCGGATTTAATATTTACAAAAGTCCTTTCTGGTACTGACACAAAAACTGTCTTCATATAAGTGGTATTCCATTTGGTTTTTGTGAGTGTTTCTGTTTGTTGATTGGTTCATTGGTCTACATTCCCTTCAGAAACTCCACTTTCAACATTACCTATCAATTTAGTTCCTTCTCTTGAGAAAATAAGTACATACAGGCAAAATTCTTAAGCTATAACAATGCTGTCAATTTTAGGGCGAGTGAGTGGTTCATGATTTCCCTCACCAGAAAAAAAGACCATACGAGTTCTTTCTATCTCTAGTCCTGCCTTTAACACTCTATACCTTCAGGGCTCAGTTTTTTACTACAAAAAGAGAGTCATACTAAATGACTTCTAACTTAACTTGAAAATACAGTATAATTTCAAACAATCACTAGGAGAGGAAATCTTGACAAATTTAAAACTTTATGCCCTCGAGTGTAGCTTTAAGTATCTAACTAGGCAGAGAAACAACTAGAAAAGCACAGTCAGGCTAGAAAAGAAATATCCAGAAGAGGAAATTCCAAATCTTAATAATTGTTTCACAAAAGTGACAAAAGATTAGATCCAGAATTTAGAAATAACTTCTACAGTTAAATAAGAAAAAGAGCAATGCAATACAAAATGGGTCAAAGACAGGAACAGGTAATTCAAAGAGGAAACGTGAATGACTTACAAATATATGAAAAGATACCCAGTCTGATCAGAGAAATACAAATTAAAACCAAAATGAGATGCTATTTCAAAAACTTAAAAATCTGATAATGCTAAATACTGGTAATGATGTAAGAAACCTGGAACCCTACTACTACTGGTAGGAGTATATATTATCACAACTTCTTTTGTAAACAACTTGTGAATACCTAGTAAAGTAAATAGGTGTGTAACTCAGAACTTAGCAATCTGACTCATAGGCATATACTTAGTAGTATATACGTATATATGTTAAGTATATAGAAAAATTTTAGCAGGGACCCACGAAAAGCTTTAAAAAGAGTTTAAAAACCTATCAAGAAGAATACAAATAATGCTAAACTCATATAAAGGATGGCTATAAAGCTATGAAAAAAAATCAGAATACATAGATTATTGATCTAGCCTAAAACAAACCTTACTCACCCTCATGAAGGTTTTGAGATCATTACCTTACAATCTTATAAATATTAACCAATACATCTGTAATCACCATGATCTTGTACTTCAGTCTCTTCAAAAAAATCACTGAATGGTACAGAGCTGGGTATACAGATGCTTCTTGAGAACTACTTCCTGATCAATCAGAATTCCTATAATCAAGTCAAAGGAAGTAAGATCTACTCAACCACTACCTGAAGTTCACCAGCTTCAATCTGGAGCAAAAGCTATTTACTATTAGCCGCTAATATCAATCAGTGGCAACAGTGTCATCATCGAGATAATACTATTGAACACTCACTACGGGGCTAAACTTGCTTTGATCATCTCATTCAATATCCACAATAACCTTGTGGGGTAGGTGGCAGGATGATACAGATGAACAAATAGGCCTAGAGACATTTAGTCACTGGTCCCACGTTATAAAGCTAAGAAGCGGTACTAAATGAAACTTGGGGTCACTGAACCAAATTTATAATGAAGTTCAAAGTAATAAATACGATGATATTACATTAAGACTGAAGAAATCTTGAAGTTAGTGATTCTAGTCCTTTAACATTATTCAGACAGGTCCTCTAAATATTTACACAGAAAGTTATTACACTTGAATAATATGTGGGAAATATGCACAATAAGGGGGAAGACAAAGATGATTCTTGCCCAGTCCAAACTCAAACTCTGAGGAAGGCGTTATTGCTGTTGCAAGGGAAGTTATTAAGGTTAAACAGTCTAGGCAGATGAAGGTCTGAAATGAGGGCACACAGACGGATTACAAGCTAAATGGAGAGGCTGCTACTTCAACAGTATTCTGCTGCTTAAATGTTCTTCCAAGCGTGGTTGGCTTGGTAACCGCTCTGGACAAACTTCCGGCTGTTACAAGACAAATCGTAAGAGAACAGCAAAATCCAATTACCCACACATGCCTACGAAGCAAATGCAACATACACCGTGCATTCATGGATTCATTCATCCCCAAATATTTACTGATCACCTACTTGGTGCCAGACACTAAGCTGGGCAGTTGGAAGACATCAGTGAACAAAACAGACAGAATCCCTGCCCTTATGGAGACTGCATTCTAGCTAAAAGATATTAAAAATAAACATACTAAATAACTAAATTATGTAGCATGTCAGAAGTTGGTAGGTGTAATGGAAAAGGGAAAAAAAAAACAAGTATGGAAGGAGGAATGGGAGTACATGGGTTAAAGCTGTAAAGGATGTTCTGGGCAGACACCGTGAAGGAGGTAACCGACCAGCAAACATTTAAGAAGGCAGGACATGTGACCACTGGGAGAGAGTGTCCCGGGCTGGAGGACACAGTAAGTGTGATGGCCTGAGGCAGGAGTGTGCCTGGAGCATAGAGCAGTCGTGAGAAGGCCAGTGTGGAGGTGAGAGAGCAGGAAGAGAAGCTAGACACGAGACCAAAAACATAAATGGAACCGGGGGCTGGCTTGCATTTTAACAGGCTCACTCTGTCTTAACATCAACCTGAAGCAAAGAGATACTGGGTACGGTACCTTGCCCATCAACTGGCCTAATTTCAACTTTTTATAAACATGAATCTATGTAGCTATTTTTGTTTGGTGTTTCACCTCTACGCAGTCTATAGTACATTCTTCTGCTGAAGACTCTCACACACATACACACACACACTACAACGTCAGTTTGGGTATAAAAAGATACTAAAGATCTCTGGTTGAAAACAGCAGAGAGAATACAGGTCGATTTCCTCTTCCTCACTTCCATTCTAGCCACACTGGCCTCCTTTCTGTTACTCAGGCACTAGAAGCCTCCTTCTACCTCGGAACCTTTATACTTGTTTCTTGATGAATTCCCCTAGATGGCCCTCACTTCCTCAGGTCTTTACTAAGATAAACACCTTCCCATTTTCTTCAGGTCTCCCCCCAGATAATACCACCTCACTGAGGCCTTCTCCCCGTGTAAGCCGCAACAATCCCAACACACCCCTGCCCCATTCCCTCATTTATTTTCTCTAACACGCTTACCACTATCTGATGTACTGTACATTTTTACTTTTTTTTTTGTCTGTCTCTCTGCCCAGAATACAAGTCCCAGAAGAATTTTTGTCCCTTTTATCACTGCTTTACCTCCAGTACTTAGAACATGGCCTGGCAAACGTTAGATACTCAAAAAATGTGTACAGAATGAATAAACAGCTCTGTGAAGGAAGGGCTGGTGTGGAAACGCCAAGGGACACTCGAAACACTGAAGAAGCTGCTGTGGTGGGATGGAAGTGAGGAAAGACGAAGGCTGCAAAACGAGGCTGGAGAAGCAGGGCCACATCATGAAGGGTTGGGGAGCCATATTAGGAACTTTTTATTTTATCCTTTTAGCAACAAGAGACCATTAAAAGGTTCTCTTATGGGCAAAATGGTATTTTGGATACTAGGTGGAGTATGAAATCTTGGTAGGCAGTGGTGAAGGCAGGGGGCAAAGAGCCAGCGGCAGTCGAACTCTGCTCTAATATAAGAACCACTGCACCTAACAGACCAATATAATAGCAGCAAGAGCATCTTGCACATTCAAACACATGCAGAGGAGCACAAAAATTTGTCAGGACTTTAAATAGATAAACTACAAAAGATGAGTTAGTAGCATCTATTATGCTCCACTGTAACCACTAGTTGGTTGATGATCACCCCACCCCCAAGAGTCTATATAAAGACCATATAATAATAAAAGTACCAACAGTAATAATAATGGGATCACTATCTATTAGGCGCTATTCTAACATAAACGTGCAATAACTCATTTACCCTCAACAGGACCATGTGCAGTAGGTACTTTATTATCTCTATTTTACATATAAAGAGGGTGAGGTACCGAAAGACAAAGGAACTTGCCCAAGGTCACATTACTAGGAAGTGGCAAGCTGGCTCCAAAATCAACATTCTTAGTCACCGATTATGCTGCCTTGACCTTATACGTATCTCTCATTTTTCTTTGTTTTCCCAACACCTAATACACAGCATAGCACATAAATCCTTAATAAATGTTTAATGAAATAAACAAATACATACTTTTTATGGCTCTGTTTTTGTCTTTCTCTAATTCAACGGCTTCTTTGGCCTTCCCCTCATCTATGTCTTCTCGTACAGACCTATCCCCCAAGCTTAACAAAAATATTCTTGCTCTTTCACTGCTAGGTCAAACAGGGTCTCTACTTAGGCACCTGGGGAGTCAGAAAACCTGCCTTCTTGGTTTCAACAGACATCCTCATTCTTAGCACACCATGTTAGAAATGCCTGTTTTAACCAAGAATGTATCTACTTGGGTGGTCTAACTGCATCAAAGACAGCCTGACTCTTTAGAAAACATTTTTCTTTTTTCTTTTCCTGTGAATGTTTATTCTACATGGGCAGCTGTTTTTCTGAGTTGGATAAAGCAAGACCTCCTTTTCTCAGATAATTTCCAAAAAGCATCTTGGAATTTCATGCAAAATATTAAAATTAATAAATAAAATTTAAATAATCAAAATTAAACATTCAGATAGACAGATGCTCTAATGGCTTTTATAAACATAAAGGCAGATGCTTCTCTGTGTCCCCAAACCTAGACTTCTGAATCTGCATATTCTGAGTTTTACTCACTAAATTATCTGGAAGGAGTTACCACTTCCCAGGAGTGAGGAAACATGAGAAGAAAACAAAAAGGGAGAAGAAAGGAAGAAAAGCAAATAGTGTTACTCTCTAATAGGAATGCTGCTTTACCATTACTTAGTCATTGTTTCCATTGCTTCCCACTTAAAAATTATAAATTCATAATAGTATATAATTAAGTTGCTTTACTCAATTCACAATGAGTTCTGAAAGAGGTAACAATTTAAAAGGTTCATCTGTTAAAATTTAAAAAACAAAATTCATGCTGTCATATATGAATGCATATAAAAGCATAACTTGTCATATCCAAAGAAATGACTGCAGATAAAGGAGATAAAACATTTTTCACGACTCTTAATAGCCAAGCCCAGAAAAAGAAATAACATTCAAAATGCCAAATGTGATTGTTCTATATACCTAACTCTAAGAACTTGAGTACAGACATATATATACTTTGAAAAAAAAATTTACTGATACAACAAAACTCCACATTAAAAAAATTTATATTCACAAATCTCTCACACTGACATGTCCTCAGAACCAATTTAAATTCTAGTAGTTCACAGGATTTACAAGGCAATTTTTTCAGAAGACAGAGAAGTTTTACCATTATAACAAAAATGTTACCTGAGGGAGGGCACCGTAATTCCATATATAACCCTTGTGAGGAAAGATATTTGCCACGTAGCGAAGCTTGCCATCCTTTACATCTTGCTTAATGGGATTCAATGGCTCCTCCGTGGCAATCTAAGCAGGTCATGGAAAAAAGAGGGGTGGGGAATAAGAAACGATTAATCCTATATTCAAATAGTATTTTTTAAATCTGCCATTATCAGACTAAGTATTCATAATCCAACTTACTGATCAAAGACACTTTAAAATAAATTAAGCCAGTTCTTGTTTCTAATTTACTGTTCTGTATTAAAAAAAACTGTCTGGAAAAGAAACATCAGACTATATTTTTAGGCACTCTATTACTTATGAACTCATTATTTCTAACACAAATAAGAAAGCTTATTGAAACGGCAAGAGGATAAGGATTAATCAACTTCCTCTTTGTTACTAATCTCGGACTTTCTACCATCAATCTTATAATAAAGTTAACCTAAAGATTTTCACCAAGTGATTTCATTTCAAAGTTACCTTTCAATCAAACATATCCAAATTGCCATGCAAAAAGAAAAAAAAAAACTATCCTATAAAGTAAATAAAAAATAACTGAAGCCATGTTTGAATGAATAAACACTGCTTAAATTAGGCAGAATCTCACAGAATCTTGATCCTATACCCAAGTGAGGTAGAGAGTAGCCAGAATGATAAAACATTGTATTTAAAGCAAGAACAAAAGAAGAATCTAATATCTTTACTTTTTCCTATTAAAATATTAACAACAACAACAAAATACTACCAGGACTTGGTGAAGTTACTGACAATCCTCCAAATATAAAATCTCAGAAATATATACTGACGTAACAATCCTTAAACACTTGAAATAATACTTGCCATCACATCCAAAGTTGTAGGGGAAGGCTTAAATAACTAAACAAACTAAGTACCATAAATCAAATTTCATTCGGAACTATAAAGGATCTTACCTAACTGAAGATGAAATCATAAAATTCTGAAAAGCAAAAGGGAAGTTCTTGATAGGTTCATGTCTCATGGAAAAACTTAAAAAAAAAAAAAAAAAAGCTAACCAGGGGAAGAGCAGATGCTCTTAGAAAGTGCTCAGAAACCAAGTTGGCCAGCAAAATGCTTTCATTCCTAGTAGACTAAAATAAAATCTAAAGGAAAATTAAGTCCTTAGAAACCAAAATTATCATCAGCCCCAGATAATATGTTTCAGTTGTGTCTATGAACAAAATACATCTCAGAATCTATTTAAGAAAATCTTGAAAATATTTGTCATTTTCAAAGACAGAGGAGTCAAGGAAAATTAAATAAATACGTGTATAACAAACTAGGGAGGCAAAAATGGAAAACATTTTCTTTAAAGTATAAATTCAGCTTTGAATAATATTTTCCTTTTTGAAATTAGATTCAAAATAAGTTCACAAGAATGTTTTCCATTGCTTTAATTATAAAGAAGTTTGTCAACCATCCCAATTTCAAAATATTATGGCAAACAACTTGAAACCAAGTTTTTATATCATTATTATCATTTCCATTTGATATTAATAGGATATATCCATACCTCCATTTTAGCATTTGTCCACCGAGGTACTTCTACAACCATATTAAACAAATTCTGCAATTTAAAAAAACAACAAAGAAAAAACATTTAAAATTTTGCCTTCCTTTATCTTTTCACTTATCTCCTGCATGAGAATGCTTTAGTCTTTTTCCCACAAAAAATGTCAAGCGTCTGCATCATATGTCTGCCTATGCCTTAAATTCCTTCTAAAAAATTATAGAAGTTGTTTAAAACACAACAGAATTTAAACCTGATCGTGTCACTTGCCCACTACTGTACAGTGTTAGGAGTTGCTACATTTCTGGAAATACCTTTGCAGGGTAGTGAAAGAACCAGAATGGAGCCAGGAAACTTTTATTTTCCAGCTAAAATAGGAGTGAGAGCTGAATGTGTCACTTTTCCAGTCTACAAAGTAAGTGTGATAATCTCCTTCCTCACCCCACACAAGGTTGTTGTGAAGATGAATTACATATTTTAAATGAAAATACAGACAATTATGAAGTATTTTTAAAATTATAAAACAATATTTAAATCCAAGTTATTATGATATAATATAAAATTAAGGCTACTGGTATAGGTAGTTGTAAAGCTTACAAAGAGTTTTAAAGCTTAGCTTGCATATCTAGTGATCTCTGGTTCCCTAAAGTTATAAAAGGACCACTGCTTCTTTTTAGCATTTCTGAACTTTGCACAGTACTTAAAACAAAGGAGACTCTACATCAGTGATGGGTAAAAATAATTTCCTACAGTAACGGCCTCACAAAGAGAAAGTCTTACAGGTAAAGTTGACTTGTATGCCATTCTGATATCAGTAACCAACAACTTATCAAAGCAATGGTTTAAAACAGTCCTACTCCAAGTGTGGTCACGGACCAGGGCTAATCTGTAATCTGACTGTTACTGGTTCATTTAGAAACATTTATAACAATCTGACAGAGTACTTTTTATGACTGTTGAACCTAATAATAAAAATTTGGCACTTGAATTACACTTTTCTAATAATTCATTTTGATTGTATTTTTTTAAAGTATCAGTTCACAACAGATTAGAAGTAAACAAAAAAACTGTCCTTCACCACAGATCATTTGAGAAGCAGTGATTAAATATACTTATTCTCAACTGTGTCACACAGCAAAATCACCTGGAGAGCTGTAACCGAGTAAAAAAAAAAGAAAAAGATTTTTAGAGCCCCATCTCCTACATATTTGAATTCAATGGTTCGCAGGTGGAGCCAGGGCACTGCTTATTTTTAAAAGCATTCCAAGCAATTTTCATATGCAGCCAGAGTTGAGAACCTCTGGTTTAAAGCACTGGTAAACAATATCTGGAGCTTCCTTAGTGAAACATGAATGCTATTAATTCAAAGAATGCCATTTATACAATTAAATATAAATCAAGCCACAAAAATAATGATGGTTTTTAAGTTCTTCTAGATAAGACTAAAGTTTACCAGTGACAAAACTGCATACTCATAACGAGATAAGGAACAAAGCTGAGAATGAATTCTCAACAATTGCTCCTTAGAAGTATGTCTCATACCTATCTTAGCAACCTTATACACAGGCCTGCTGTTATGTTTCATTTTCTATGCTCTTTCATGAGGTACCCCAGCACCTGTTTAAATATGTCTGAAGTAGCTGTTAAAAAGAAAAACCTAAGGAAATGACAGATGTTCACATAATTTATTCATCCCTGAAAGTCTGGCTATAAGAGAACAAATGCATGCAGATGAATACTCAGAGGTGACAGAGAAGACAAAGCTAGTGACAATCCTTTTACACAAGGACACCTACCAAAAGCACTCACGGAGACTTGAATTACACCAAAAGAACAATGGATCAGGTTTGAATTTTACGCCTACAAACTACACTCTCCCTCATCATTTGTTTCTGATCACTAGGAGTGTATTTCCAGCCTGTTTTTCTTCTCTCTGGCTAAAATGCATACGACCTGTAATTTTTTAAAGCCAATGTTAGTCTGGTTATCCTAGGATTAGTGTTAATTACAAACCAAAAATGGCCTGCTGCAATTTATTAGAAAATCACAAGGATACAAGGGGACACATTTCAAATTCAGAAAGTTGAGTATGGGTCAGGGGCATTTACTTCCTCCTTCAGTTCTTTTCTTTCTATTATTCCCTTCTATTTTTATTGCAGGGGGAAAAAAAAAAGATGAAAAAGCAGTCAGTAGATTTTATATACTTGGGGACAAAAATGAGAGGAAATCACCCTTCTATCCTCTTTCTCTTAAAATATCAAATAAACTTTGGATTTGACACTAAAAGCAAAGGCAACAAAAGCAAAAATAAATAAATGGGAATACATTAAACTAAAAATCCTGCACAGCAAAGAAAACCATCAACAAAATGAAAAGGCAACCAATGGAATGGAAGAAAATAAGTCGTAAATCTGTTAAGGGGTTAATATACAAAATACATAAAGAAATCATGTAACTCAACAGCAAAAAACCAATCCGATTAAAAAATGGGCACAGGTCTTGAATAGACACTTTTCCAAAGAAGACATACAGATGGCCAGCATCACTAACCATCAGGGAAATGCAAATCAAACCCACTATGAGATAGATGCTCATTGCCTGTTAGAATGACTATCATCAAAAAGACAAGAAATAACAAGTATTGGCAAGGATGTGGAGAAAAGGGAACACTTGTGCACTGTTGGTGGGAATGTAAATTGGTGCAGCCTCAATGGAAAACAGTATGGAGGTTCCTCAAAAAATTGAAAATAGAACTACCATATAACCCAGAAATCCCACTTTGGGATATATATCCAAAAAAAAAATGAAAACAGGATACTGAGCAGCTATTTACACTCCTGTGCCCATTACAGCATTATTCACAATAGTCAAGACACGGAAACAACCTAAATGCCTGTCAACGAATGAATGAATAAAGATGTTGTATACATACAAGGGAATATTATTCAACCATGAGAAGGAAATCTTGCCCTTTGTGACAGGAGGGATGAACCTGGAAGGTATTATGCTCACTGAAATAAGCCAGAAGGAGAAAGACAAATACTGCATGGCATCACTTATATGTGGGATCTTAAAAATTTTTTAAAGCCGAATTCATATAAAGAGAGTAGAAAAGTGGTTGCCAGGGCCTAGGGGGTGGGGGAAATACGAGAGAATTTAAAAAAACAAAATACAAAAAAACCCTCAAATCAGGTAGTCTCTGACACACAAACTATGTAACTAAGAATTAAATGTTAAGTTGGCTGTGTGTACTCAGAATACATTTCTCCCACTGAAACAACTGTTTCCAGTTTAACATTTGAAGTCTCTAGGAATCTATAAAGACTTGAGCCCCTGAATGTCTATTCACCCAACATCTAGAGCAATGGTTCTCAAACTTCAGGTGCATAGGATGCCCTGGAACACTTGTTAAACATGTAGACTAGCCAGTCCCCAGCAAGCAGAGATTCTCATTTAGTAGATATGGAATGCACCAGGAATCAGAAATTTTAACAAGGGCCCTAAGCAGTTCCAATGCAGATGGCTTAGGACCATTTTGACAAACGCCAGTTTAGGAAAATACAAGATGGAGGGCAGGCAAAGGTGACAGGAATTCAACAGCCCCACAGCTATGTTTGGAAGTGGATTCAAAGGCTGGGGTCATAAGTTTCAGCCAGATGAGAGACTAGATAGCAGTAAGGTTGGAAAGGGAAAAGAAGGCTAAGGAAGTGGCAGGAAAAGCTGCCTGGAAACAGCAAGATATAAAGGTATCAACAGCAAGAAATGGGATGATCGTAAGTCAAGAAATATGTCAAATGTGCTGATCCTAAGCCCAGAAATATTAAAAGCTTGACAGTCACATACTTGAAAGATTGATTTAGAATGTATTTATTTTAGCATATAGTTGGTATAACTTTTTTTTTTTCTTCTCTACCCCCAAAAGAGTTGTTCCTGGATCCTAGAATAGTCAGATTCATAAACATAAAGTAGAATAGTGGTTAGGGGCTGCATGGAAGCGGGAATGGAGAGCTTTTGCGTAATGGGTACAGAGTTTCAGTCTGGGAGGATGAAAAAGTTCTGGAGATGGATGGTGGTGATGGTTGCACAACATGCTAAAGTACTTAATGTCACTTAAAGTATACTTAAAAAGTGTACAATAAATAAAATGCTAAGTGTAATGTCACTTAAAGTATACTTAAAAAGTGTACAATAAATAAAATGCTAAGTGTTATGTTACGTATATTTTACCACAAGGGAAAAAAAGTAAAATGGTAATATTGTCCCTAGCTGCCTTAAAGAGTTACTAGAAGCAGAAAAACATCAGAATGCACACAAAAGTTTTGCAAGGGAGAATAATTCAGAATCATTTTACAAATGCAAACTATCATCAAGGTCTTTAAAAGACAATGTGAGACACACAAATAAAAACCTTTAGATATACCTCATATTCATCATTTCGTGCTCTCTTTGTAGGAATGCCATTTTCCTATAAAAGAAAAGATGGTTATCAGAGAAATTCAATTCAAAAATACAATGAGGTACCACCTCACACTGGTCAGAATGGCCATCATCATAAAGCCTACAAATAATAAATGCTAGAGAGAGTGTGGAAAAATGGGAACCCTCCTACACTGTTGGTGGGAATGTAAATTGATGCAGCCAATATGGAGGACAGTATGGAGGTGCCTTAAAAAACTAAAAATAGAGCTGCCATACGATCCAGCAATCCTATTCCTGGGCATATATACAGAAAAGACAAAAACTCTAATTCGAAAAGATACATGCACCCCAATGTTCATAGCGGCACTATTTACAATAGCCAAGACATGGAAGCAACCTAAATGTTCATCAACAGATGAATGGATAAAGAAGATGTGGTATATACATATAATGGAATGTTACTCAGCCATAAAAAAGAATGAAATAATACCATTTGCAGCAACATGGATGGAACGAGAGATCATGATACTAAGTGAAGACAGACAGACAGAGAGAGACAAATACCATATGGTATCACTTACATGTGGCATCTAAAAAAATGATACAAAAGAACTTATTTACAAAACAGAAGTAGACTCACAGTGATAGAAAACAAACTTATGGCTACCACAAGGGAAAGAGGAGGAGGGATAAATTGGGAATTTGGGATTAACAGATACACACTACTATACATAAAATAGATAAACAACAAGGACCTACTCTATAGCACAGGGAACTATATTCAATATCTTGTAATAACCTATAATGGAACAGAATCTGAAAAAGAATATATATATATTGTGTGTTTGTGTGTGTGTATACATATAAAACTGAATCACTTTGCTGTACACCTGAATCACTGTAAATTAACTATACTTCAATTTAAAAAAGAAAGTATTTATGATTGTGATATTTCACGAAAGAATACAGCTGCATTGACTGCAGAGCAATGAAAATATGCCTATTGAATAAACACTCCACTACAGAGGCTTCCAGGAACCTGATTCAACAGAGAATCCACCAAATGCCCACTTCATTTTTCTCTCAGCATTTGCATCCCCAGTGCATGAGCATCAGAGTGTTTCACAAAACAAATTACCAGAAAAGCTACATCTCTTTCAAGTATACTTTCCTAGTTTTTATAAAACAAGCAAAGGCTCTGTTCAGTCTTTAAGGAAAGACTGGCAGTTTCCAGTGACTATGCTTAAAACAGTCATTTCATTATTGAAATGAAACTTCAGGGAGTACGACTAACAAGCCATGAAAGTACCCGGCTGCACCTCCTGCCTGTGATTTCCACCAAGGTGTGATTACTATGCCTCCATCAAGCACTTTTAAATTAAGAGTGTATGGTGGGTTGAGAAGAAAAATTATGCCAGTCACAAATGCTCACACATTATATGTAACTTTTACACACCAAAACAACTAGTGGAGGAAACAAAAACTAACAGAAAAACAATTATTCCAAGCCGGCCCGGAAACATTATTCCTGTTCCTAAAATACCACCACCCAAAGTATAAGGTGCAACCATTCTACCCACTAGGACTGGGAACCAGGGAAACCTATTTACATAACCACTGTGTGTACCAGTCTCCAAAAGGCCCAGAATTCACCAGTATAGCCTGTTATACTTTGTCCTGCCCTATCCTCAATTTTTCATAACCCCAAATCTCATGTTCCCCAAAACCCATCCTCCTTAGGCAGAATATTATGCCCACTGGGATGTTTAAAGCCCACTCTTTGTTCCACCTCCACCCCTACCTACTACATGATTCCTCCAAATATTATTATTGTCATTGTTACTGTGATCAGGTATAAAGATTTTGTCACAGTACACCTGAAGCAGCACCCACCAGTCACTCCTACCCTCCTTACCCTATTCTAGTTTTCGAGCACATAACATTATCGGATTGACTTGTTTATTTTCCGGTTGTTAGTCTCCTCCGGCTGAGTGGGAACTATATTCACCTTATTTACCACTGCAACTCTAGTGCTTGGAATACTGTCAGGCTCCTAATAAGCATGCAATAACTGTTTACTGAATGAATAAGTCTATGAATAAATAAATAGATGAATGCACGCACTTTTGGCCAAAATCAAAGAGAATTTTTGGGAGACGTGAGATATCTAGGTTGGACAGCTCACTGGCCACAACAAAACAAAACACATGGACACACACACATACACATACACACATTCACACACACACACAGTACTGTGGAGTTCTTTCTGCCCTCTCATTGGTTTCTTTCTCTCTCCAGATTACATGACTCCTTGTCCTGTAGCTGAATTCTCCTCGGAAGTAATGAGCTAGAAGAATTACACAAGAGCAGTTAAGATACAGGCTTTGTAGAAAAGGGTACCCCTGTTGCCGAGCATTCTTTTCCTCGCTCTTTCTGGGAAAATTATTTATAGAAAATTCTATAGACATTATAGGAAATGACTATAGTTTTAAATGTGTTTGTAAATAATAGTTTAGAATAAAATACCTTTCCTTTTGCTTTTTTTTTTTTTTTACTATATCAAGTCACCATCACCTATTGTCTTCTTGACCTCAAACCTGCTATCATTTAAAATAAAGCCTGAAGAAATGTTTAAAAAAAAAAAAAAAAGATACAGTCTGTGGAGTTAGAGCACCTAAGTTCAAATCTCACCTCCACAGCAAACTAGATTTGTGACCATGCGCAAGGTACTTAACCTCATTAACAAAATAAGGATGATAATAGTAGCCCGGCACATTTTGAAATAATGCAAGTCAAGCTCTGGGCACAGTGCTTGCCTAAGCACTACAAACACTCAATAAATCTTTGCTATTATTCTCCCCGCTGCCACTGTTATGGACAGTCCAGCCCTGTGAAGGGCTGCAAGACAGCATAAGTCCTACTCCAGAGTTCCAGAACCTTTGGATGATGCCTGAAATTCAGCCCCTGAGGTAACACCAAAAAGGTCAAACCAGCCTTGCATCTGAAGCAGCTTCCCACTTCTTCACTGGCCTCTGCCCTCACACTCATCTCCCCACAGTTCTAGAAAACTCCACCCCACTAACTAGCCCCATATAATCTCAACCAGGAACATAGTCCTGGTTAACTTACTTAACAGATGAAGTCAGCCAATTGTTGTAACTACTCAGATTTCAAGAAAAGAACTTCCAACGTCATGGTGACTACTAACATCCACTGCCAATTATGCCATCTCGCCAGCTAGTCAGGAGAGTCCTCGGAAGGCTCCAATATTCCGAGCCCCTCTTAGTTCCACCTTCAGCAGCAGATCTCCCTCTGACCTGACTTACATCCCTTCCACCCTCACACCTGTCAAGTAATTTTAGGTTCTAAAAGAATAACTATTCAAAGACTACAATCTTCCCAACTTTATCTTTCTAGCATCTGTCTCGTAGAGTAGTTAAAGAGCATGAACTCTGTGGTCAGAAATGCTAGTTCAAAACCTGGTTCTGGCACTTACCAGCTGCATGACCTTAGACAAGTCAATAACATGCCTTCGGCTCCGGTGTCCTTAGAGATGATAATAGCAACTCATAAGGATTAAATAAAATGTCATATGTTCACATGGTGGCTAGCAAACAAAATAATTCACAAATGTTATTACTTCTACTACTACTGTTACTACTACTTAAAATAAGCCTCTTGTTAACCTCTTAAATTCTATACCTTAAATCTTTATTTCTGACCAAATTCTAAGCTTTATCGACTACTAACATCTCTTTCTCCTCAAGTCCTCCTGGAAGAATCCTATTCTTATCCAAATTCGAATTCACGAAGGAGGCTTATAATCCTGTTATGATAACTCTGTTGCCCTTCTCAGCTTCCGACCACATTCTTTCCTTTCAAGATGCTTCCAAAAAGCATTTTATGGTGATACAAGAAGTACATATTTTCATGCCCCAAACAAGTTAAAACAATACCTCTTCAGAGTCCGCCTTCAGAGGAATATCATGAAAGGGGGAAATGTAGTGACCAGCTACATTCTCTGCAAAGGAAAATAAACAAAAACACAGAATTAAAGCAATGGACTACCTTGTTCTTTAGAGCAATTATGCTCTTACCCACTTTTAAATTTTAAACACGTTTTTAATGTTTTTTTTCAAAATTAACCTTAACTCCCAATTTAAAGTTTAATTCAACTTTTAAAACTTGCTCCAATCTGATGACGAAAGAGAAAAACAGTAGTCCCCCCTTATCTTCGGGGGATACATTCCAAGACCCCAATGGATGCCTGAAGCTGTGGATAGTAACCCTACATGTTTTTTTTTTTTTTCCTATACACACATACCTATGATAAAGTTTAATTTATAAATTAGGCACAGTAAGAGAATATCCGAATTGCCAGCATCACTACTCTTGCGCTTTGGGGCCATTATTAAGGAAAATAAGGGTTACCTGAACACAAGCTCTGTGGTACCTGGGCAGTGGGTCTGACAACCGAGATATCTACTAAGGCTGGACAAAGGTATGACTCATGCCCAGGACAGGGACAAGGCAGGACAAAACAGAACAGCACCAGATTTCCACTACTCAGAACAGTGTGGCACACAATTTAAAACTTATGAAATATTTACTTCTGGAATTTTCCATTTAATATATTCAGACCACATATGACCAAGGGTAATTGAAACTGTGAAAAGCAAAACCACAGACAAGTGGGACTGCTGTACACACCAAATCAACCATATTTGAGTTGCTGAAACCATTTACTTATTCCTGTGGCTTAAACATCCAAAGCAAAATATGTCTAAATTAGACAAAAACCCCAAATATGAAAAATCTTACTTCCGAAAAGAGACTGATTAATAAGTGAAATGGACTAAAACTGATGTCAATTTTCCCAAGAGAAACTTAGCAATAGAATTCCTAATTTCCACCTACAATTTACATGAACAAAGGATTAAAGGTCCTACCAAATTAAAAGAAACGAATCATTTGTTCCACTCAAATTGATAAGGATGCTAATATTAAGGTAAGCTTAAAACAAAAATTTCAATAACAGAAACTATTTTATCCTCATTGCATACTGAAATGTATATATAAAATACCTTTAAAAGTATATATTATTTAAACAAAATACAATAACCCAATGCATACTTTTGCTGGAATGAATGTTTCTAAAAGCTGGGCTTAATACAGCCATAGAAAATTTTCACTTGCAATTTCTTAAGTCAGGGTATGTTTTACCTCTGGCCTGCTACTTCTTTGGTATAATTTTCAAATTCAGACTTTAAAAATATCTTAATAAATAAAATGAGGACTGGCTGACACTCCAGTAGCAATGAGTATACCTAGCACCCAAATCTTGGCTTCTAAATACCATTCTCCAATGAAAAGAACTAGGGCTTCTTGAAGAATGGGCTGATTCTAAGGCTGGGGCAAAGAATATACAAGATGAGCCTGGAATATCCTGTACTACCAGAAACGAACCAAGTGCTCAAAACAAAAGGCTGGAGGTATGTCAAAGGGAAATGGAGCCAACCTGAAAGAGTTCCCAAAGGCCAAAGCTGGAACAAGTTGAGTGACAAAATAAATAATGGGTATGGGCAAACCTTGGAGATACTGTGGGCTTGGTTTCAGACCACTGTAATAAAGTGAATATCACAATGAGGCAAGTCACACAAATTTTTGGTTTCACAGTGCATATAAAAGTTATGTTTACATTACACTGTAGTCTTCTAAGTGTGCAACAATATTATATCTTAAAAAACAATATATATACCTTAATTAAAAAATACTTTATTGCTAAAAAAACACCAACCATCATCTGAGCCTTCAGTGAGTCGTACTGGTAAAACCAAAGATCATTGATCACATATCACCATAACAAATATTGCAAGAACTATGAAAATGTGACACAGAGACACCGAATGAGCAAATGCCACTGGGAAGTGGCACCAACAGACTTGTACAACACAGTGTTGCCACAAAACTATTTGTAAATAACACAATATCTTCGAAGTACAACAAAGTGCAATAAAATAAGGTATGCCTGTATTGAATCATAACCCAAAGTATACAATAAATATACGTGAGTCCACAGTAATACAAATGATTGTATAAATAAATAAATGAGGGGTAAGAGACAAATCTTACTTTCAGAAAAATTCTAAACAATATATGTAGATGTCCTCCCCTCCAAGAAGTAAAGCTTACCCTGCCCCCCCAATTGTGGACTGGACTTAGTGGCTCACTTCCAAAGAATAGAGTATGGAAGGGGAAAAACATTTCAGTGCAGAACGCTTGACAAGCAGTACCCTTAACCAAGTGATCAAGGTTAATATCACCAGTCATGTTCATAGCATGTACCTCCTGATATGCCACGATGAGAAGGGTACTTCACTTCTGTCGCACACTTCCCCCAAACCCAGAACTCCAGTCTCATCGTGAGAAAGACATCAGACACACCCAAACTGAGGGACATTCTACAAAATACCTAACCAATACTGTTCATAAATTTCAAGGTCATTAGAAAACAAAAAACAAGGAACGACTGAGAAGTTGTCAGATTAGAGGAGACTAAGGAAATATAATGACTAAATGCAATGTGGTACCCTGAATTGGATCATGGGACAGAAAAGTGACATTAGTGGAAAAACCAGTGACACCCAAATAGAACGTGGAGTTGAGTTAATAGTATGTACCAACGTTGGTTTCTTAGCTTTGACAAATGTACAGTGGTAATGAAAGATGTTAACGTTAGGGAAAACGTGGTAAGAGATATACTGGAATTCTGTACTACTGTTGCAACCTTGCCAGATCTAAAACTATTCCAAAATAAAGTTTATTTAAATAAACAAACGGAAAATAAGCCATGGCTTCAGTCCAATAAAATCAGAAGCATATAACTTAATAATGGCCTCCACTCCACCAAAATTTTATTTCCTCTTCTCATGCTGTGTGAGTTTTCCTTAGCACTTATCAATAGACTAAATTCTTGAAGATTTCTGTTGTTGTTGTTTGTTGCTGTTTGCTCTGTTATGCTCTCTACTAGATCCCCAGCATCCAGAAAAGTTTCCAGCACTTAGTAGGCATTCAGTAAATATTTGCTGAGCAAATACCTCTATTACTATTTCATTTTTCTGTACAAGCTGTTAATGTAATTTTTCTCTTCCCACCCTAGCAACAAGCTAACTCAGGAAGGACCCCGGTGCACAAAGCAGGATAAAGATGAGAAAAAGCACACAAGTGGCAAAGGGTATAAAACTCACTATGATCTGTAAAGCTCTTTTCCATCAGTTAAAAAGGATGCATCTCGAAAAAAAAAAATCTTCTCTTTTGCATACCACATCAAATTTCAAATTCTGTGCCTGATTTTAAAGTCTTCTATGAGCAACACAAGAACAGAAAGAACAAAATTATCAGTTTGTTGCTTGATTATTTACTTTTCTATAAATAACAATGGTACTTAAGTGGGTCACATTTACATATTTTTTATTAAAATAAAATGTAGTGGCAGGAAATGAAAATGGTACAGCAACTTTGGAAAAGAGTTTGGCAGTTTCTTATAAAGTTAAACATATGACCCAGAAATCCTACTATTAAGTACTTAACCAGGAAAAAATGAAAACTTATGTTTGCACAAAATCTTCTAAGTGTATGTTTATAGTGGCTTTACTCAATAACCACAAAAACTGGAAGTAACCCCAATGTCCAACTGGTAAATGGATAAACAAACTGTTACACCCACACAATGGCACTTTACAGAATAGTATATTAGTCCATAATAAAAAGGAGTGAACTATTGATACACACAAGAAAATGAAAAAATCTAAAATGTAACGTGCTAAGTGAAAGAAGCTAGACTCAAACAACTCCATTTAGATGACATCTGGAAAAGGCAAAACTATAGGGATAAAGACCAGACCAGTGGTTGCCAGAGGATGAGGGTAGAGGGTGGAGTTGACTTGAAAGAGGGGCCACAGGAAATTTTGGGGAGTGATAGACTGTTCTGTATCATGATTGTGATGATATTTAAATGAATCTATATTTCTACTAAAACTCAGAACTGTTCACCAAAAAGAAGAGTGTATTTTATCCTATGTAATTTTTAAAATAAGTATATATGGAGCAAATAAAAAAAAGATGGCAATTAAGAAAAATATAGTATATTAACATATAAATAGAAACACTTATTCCAAATAACAATCAACCATCTGTGATCCTTTTCTCCACTTTAAGTCACAAAGATAAGGTAGAATTTTGAAGAGAAGAAAGATGTAATCTTTAGCATATTACTTCAGTTGTTACATTTGGAACCTATCATTGTGACGGAAATTGACAATAATCTCAGCTCTAAGAATTCAGGAAGTTGTACAAACCAGGAAAGTTTGTTATTAAAATTAATGAAGTACAGGAAACTTGACAGAATAGCTAGGCTGCCTTTGTAATTAAGGGTAAATGATACCTTTGGCACACTGATTTTGTGTTAAGTTTCCCTAAAGCTCTCGTTAACTGGGGACAAGCCCCAACAAACTTATTAAGATGTTAAGAGGAGCACATGCTACTCAAGTATGAGGAAAAACAGGACTAGACTAGGCTGTGATCACTAAAATCTAAAGATCTGGGAGAAGCATGCTTAGATATCTCTTTCTTTAAATTGGGATCTAAATATATTCAAACACTAAGGTAATGCCAATATATACGTTAAAATTGTTTTCTAACTGCCATTTTGGAAGGTAAAAAATATATAAATGTAAGTGAATGGTCTGACTCAGATAACCAAACCTACTAGAAGCCATTTGGATCATGAAATAGTTTAAATAAAAACATAATAATAAAGAAAAAAAAGAATAATTTCTGGGAAAATAAAATAGGGCCTTAGATATCTGATAATCATACTGCTTTGATGAGCAACATGCCAATAAATCGGCACAGGAGCAACGAACACAGAGGCCAAGAATCTGCCACGTTATTTGCTGAGCTTGATTAAGTCACTCGATTTCTCTGAAACTTAATTTTCTCAATTTTCTTCAATTAAGCAAGATACAATTTAGTACTATGTAAAAGGCAACATACTAGATGCCAGGATACAAAAGTGCTAAAATGTGAGCAATGCCCACAGATAAGACAGGGCGAGTACTACATGTTATCAGGATCAGCATCATCCTGTAAATTTAAAAAATAAAGGAGTCCTCTTGGCACAATTAGAGAGCTAACCATTGACCTAACACACAAAGGAAGGCTGAGAACCCATTCAAAGTTTTCTAGAGTCAGTGATATAAGGATGCTATTAGGCTCCACTTAAAGGGTATTAAGATTCTCTAAAGGTGGATTTAAAGATAGGTACAGGTATCCCCTGCTTTTTGAAAAGTTTGCTCTATGCCACTTCACTTTTACAAAAGACCTACATTAGTACCTGTTTTTGCTAACAGAAAGAAATCCTAAGAGGATTTTCACTTTTACAAAAAAAGGCAAAAATCGAAAACAGCATTCGGTGTGTTTTTCAGCAGCTCTTATAGAGGCAGCGAGCACCCCTGAACAGTGAGAGTGGCCAGCCAAGCTCCTTCCCTGGGAACCATACACTCATCATCTCAGCAGCAAGCTGCCATAGCTTTGAACTGTGTCTGTGAGCACCTGTGCTTTCTCTCCATTTATTTTGTGCATTCATTAGCAAGATGTATCCTAAGGTATTGCTTCTTTGCTTTATGCCATTTCGGCTTACGAATGGTTTCACAGGACTGCTCCCTTTCTGGATAGTGGAGAAACCTGTACTACCTATGCTGATCAACTATAAAATGAACAGGGTAATCCACATTATACCTATGAGGCATAGACAGAGAGACACGGTACATGCAGCAAGCACTGTGGTAATCACCCTGTAAAGATACAACTGAAGCACAGATTAGAAACAGCCCTTTCTTAGAGCCTCAGAGAAAACTAGCAATAAATCTTAAGTTTGAACTTCATTATCTATAGCTCAGACTGGTTGCTTCTTTACAACTGAAACCAAGTCGTTGCCAACTTACTTTTATAAATATCTATTTTGTTGTTGTTTAAACAAAGCAATGCGTGTGCATGGTTAAAAAAAGTCCCCACCTCTCTCCAATCCAGCTCCACTCTAGAGCAACCCACGTAGGCCTCCTTAACTTACTTTAGATCTAGATGTTATCTTCATCTCCCTAAATAATATATTTATATGGTTAGTTTTTAATTTACAATTTTAGAATATTGTCTACTGATTTCAGCTCTGAGAGGTAAGTTTAGTTTATTTGACCCCAACCTTTCCCTTTAAGTTCTCTATTGGCCAATCTTAATACTTCACAGCTTTACTCCTTGCTCCACCAAACATATACAGTATTTCTTGACTCAGCTAACTGGCTTTTTAACCTCTCTTTCTTCATCCTTCTCTCTTCTAATTTTATCTTCTGCACTTTTATTTTTTCAAGGCTCATGAAATGTTCTATAATCACACTGAGTTTTCTATGCTTTTCCTGTTAGTATATTTCCTAAGATTAAGAAAAATCTGAATTACTTGTTAAACAGATCGCTGGACCCCCATATCTAATCAAAATCTTAAGGAGAGAAATCTGGATATCTGTATTATTAGCAAGCACCCCCAAATAATTCATATAGTCAGGCAAGTTTAAGAAACACTGTCTGTGTGTTGACTTTTTGGCCAGGTAGAATGTCATAAATAAATTTCCTTTCTTGTTCAGCTTCTATGACTTGTGCTTCTAATTTTCTTCCTTCCATTGTCAGTCATAATCATATCTATCAATTATTCAAATGTCTCACAGCTTCCATAAAAACTATGGAATTCTCTCTCTATCCAAGCGGCTCCCTTTGGAAATCTCATTCTTCCTGTTGCAATCTGGATTGGAAGCTTTCTTGGCACCCTTAGACTCTGCTTTGTTGGTTTCCAGCTTAGATCTATTTTCTGGATCCCATGCATTCACCTTTTTTGGTTTACTTACATGTTTTGCAGAAGCATATCCCTAACTTGTGTTGTGTAAGAAAGGATGCATGGGAGGTAAATTTCCCAAGTCCTTAAACGTCTGAAACGTCTGGATTCAGTCTTTACCCTAGATTAATGGTTGCCTGGGTAAATTCTAGGAGGAAAATCATTTTCTCAGAACTTCAAAGGCATTACTCCAGTTGCTGAGTTTTCAGCACTGCTGAGTCAGTCAGATACCAGTTTGATTCTCAGTCCTCTGCAGGTGACCTGTTCTCCCTCCCCACCCCCGACACCAACCCCAGGGACTTTTAGCGTCTTCTTTATAAAAGCGTCAGTTTTCAGAGATTTCACAAGAAAGTGTCTGGGACTCAGAACACTTGGGTACTTAAATTCTTAGATCTCTTCCACTATTCCTTAGAAAATTCTTCTTCGTTTTGTCTGTTCTTTTTTTTCTGGAACTCATATTAGCCAAATGTTAGGCTTCCTAGATTAAATCTCTATGTCTCTTCTTTCTTCCTCATTTTTTTGCTGTCTCAGACATTTTGTTTACTTTCTGGTAGATTTATGTACCTTATGTTCTAACTTCTCTGTATCGGCCTTCTAGGACTGCTATACCAAATTAGCACACACCTGGTGGCTTAAAACAACAGAACACCATTCAACCCACTACACCGTCCACTGACTTCTTTGTCTTAACAATCACAGTTTTAATTTCCAAGAGTTCTTGTTCTTTGATTGCCTTTTCTTCACAGCCTCCTCTTCCTTCTTAATGGACGCCATCGCTTCTGAAATCTCAGAGGACACCCATGCGACTTTGAAAAATTCAAGTTCTCTTTCTACTTTCTTTTTTTCCCATTTAGCTTATGAGGTTTTCTTAAAATCATTCATTCAGTAAATATTTACTGAACACATACGGTATCCCAAGCACTGTTTTAGGTACTAGGTATACAAATTCCTTGCTTTTACGGAACTTATACTCCGGTGGGGGAGGCGATGCATAGGAGCAATGAAGATGTTTTTAACTCTAGCAGGTACAGGGCAAGAAAGGAGGGAAAAAGAGAAATATGGAAATGCCAGGGAAGATCTCTCTGATAGGTAACACTTCAGCACAGAGCTGAATGAAGTGAGGACGTGAGTCAAGCAGACATCTAGACAGGAACACTGCATGCAGAGCAAGCTCAGAGGCAAGAATATGCACGGCGTGTCTGAGAAACAGTCAGGAGGCCAGGATGGCTGGAGCACAGTGATCAAAAGGAAGAGTGGTAAGCAATGAATTCAGAGGGGAAGCCCAGTACCAGGCCACACAGGAACTTGTATACGAGGAGCAGAACCTGGCATGATCAGACGGACATCTTAAAGAATCAAGATGACTTCTGGTGGAAAGCAGACTTCAGGGGACAATGGTGGAGGCAAGGTGAAGAATCAGGAGGTTACTGCAATTGGTCAAGTGAAAGACAATGGTGACATGGATATAGTAGCAAGGGTGGGAGTGGAAAGAATTGTCTTCTGCATACATTTCAAAAGCTGGACTGGGGCTTCCCTGGTGGCGCAGTGGTTGAGAGTCCACCTGCCGATGCAGGGGACATGGGTTCGTGCCCCGGTCTGGGAAGATCCCACGTGCTGCAGAGCGGCTGGGCCCGTGAGCCATGGCCACTGGGCCTGCACGTCCGGAGCCTGTGCTCCGCAACGGGAGAGGCCACGACAGTGAGAGGCCCGCATATCGCAAAAAAAAAAAAAAAAAAAAAAAAAAGCTGGACTGAAGAGAAACTAATGAACTAGATATGGGCTAAGAGCAGTGGTGGCCACAACAGTGATTCCTAAGTTACTGCTTATAGGTGAGAAGACAGAAAGAAATAGTTGGGTGGGGGTAGGGGACCAGGAGCTCTGTTTTGTATACGTTATCCTTTAGATGCTTCTTAGACGTTTCAGTGGAAATACAGAGTACATTTACTGCATCTGTAAATCTTGAGCTCAAGAAGAGACTAGGGCTAATGTTACACATCTGGGAGGCATAGATGCTATCTCAAGCTACAGGACTGGATGGGATCATCTACAGCAAAAGCAATAACAGAAACTCCAGACCACGGGCCAAAGCCAGCACATGGCCTGTTGTTATTTTTATAAATAACCTTTTGTTGGAACAAAAGCCATACCCATACTTTTACTCTCTGGTTGCTTTTGCCCTGCAACGCAGAGATAAGTAGTTGTAAGAAACCACAGGTTTTGCAAAGCCTAAACTATTTACTATCTGGCCCTTTTCAGAAAGGGCTTGCCAACCCCTGCTCTAGAGAGAGAACAGATAGATAAGTGGGCTAAGAACTGAGTCCTGAGCCGTTTCAAAGGTTAGAGTTCAGATCAGAGGATCCAGCAAGGGAGACTGCTGAAGGAGAAGCCATCAAAAGAAGATAAAAGCACTGTCCCAGAAGGAAAAAGAAAACATTTCAAGGAAGAAAGAGGGCTTTATTGTGAAAATACTGTTGAGAATTCACATGAGATGAGAATTTTAAATTGATCATTAAATTTGCCACATAGAGGTCACCTTTTTTTTCTTTTCCTGTCCTACAGAGCTTTGAGGGATCCACACAAAGGGTATCTGCCTCACTTCCATAGCTTCTTGATGGGCATGCTTTGCTCACTCTCCTTCTGCATGACCTTGGCTACTGCCATCTCAAAGTCCTCCTGGGTGACATGGACTCACCACTCCCGTAGTGAGTACAAGCTGGCTTCAGTGCACACACCCTTCACTTCAGCCCCTGATGCTCCTGGCATGAGCTCAGCAATTTTTCTCAGGTTGATCCCCCAGGTCAGGTTCATTTTCCAAGAATGGATCTTCAAAATATCCAGCCGGGCCTCCTCGTTGGGGGTGGGAATTCAATTTTTCTGTAGATGCACCCTGGGCGTTGCAGTGCCGAGCCCAGGATATCAATCCTATTAGTTGCCATGATGACCTTGATATTCTTGGTGGCCTCGAAGCCATCCAGCTGGTTGAGCAGCTCCAGCTTCGTGCGCTGGACTTCACTGTCCTCTCTGGAGCCTCCCTCCAGCCGTGAGGAGCCGATGGAGTCAATTTCATCCATGAAGGTGATAGATGGAGCGTGTTCTCGGGCCATAACAAACAGCTCCCTCACCATTCTTGCTCCTTCCGCAAGGAATTTCCATACCAATTCACAGCCAGAGACACGAATGAAGGTATAGTCTGTATGATGAGTCACAGCCCGGGCCAACAGTGTCTTCCCAGTGCCTGCGGGTCCCTACGGCAGCACTCCCTTGGGCTACGCGATGCCCTTAACGGGCAGCTCGATCACTTCTTTGATCTCCTTGATCTGCCTGTCCACCAATCATCTCTTAAGTTGAATCTGGCACCTTTTCCACCATCATCAGTGACACCAGTGGGTCTACCTTGTTGGGTAGGATCTTGTGCAGAGTGTAGCTGTCATTTCTGAGAGCCACCCAGCAACTGGGTGTCACATCACTGATGTTGATGTTCTTGTCCACGTCGACGACAAACTTGCCCTCAGGATGTACCTTAACCAACACTTTCTTCTTATCCATGGTCCCGACTACCTCCCCCACATAGGAGCCCTTTTCCTGCAGCAGCTGTAGCTCTTCCTGCAACAGGCGAACTTTTGCATTAATCTCATTCCTCTGTGCCTGCAGCCTCCAGAGATTTTGGCTCTTATCATTCACAATCAGCTGGAGTTCTTCAATCTTGGACAGATAATATTGGCGGAGTCCACTGCCTGCCTTCCTCTCTTCCAGCTCCATCTGTTCTGGTCCATCAAGCGCCATCTTCCCTCTTCCGCGGAGACCGCAGGCATCAGGAGCCGCCATGGCACCAGGCCGAGGACACCTTTTGGCAAAGCAGTTTGGCAGACAGAGGATGAAACCCTGGCTGAAAGTGATCCCTGACAATTTGGCTTATATTTAATAAGAGGCTAGAAAAGACTGATGTGCATGCAGCGAGGCTTGTTGAACGGCCAGCTTCCCTCGGAGATGTGTGGGTAAGAAGCTGGCTGTGACACTGGGGCGTTCCCTAAATGTCACAGAGCCCAGAGCTCCGCTGAGCAGCGACACCATCAGGTTGGGCTACTGACCTCCAAACACCTTCTTCAATTTCTGCAGAAGGAACCAGCACATCGCCTAAGCCCCAGGCCTGCATGGTAAACATCTGTGTGCTATTCCATGATAAAACTTAAACTGCTCCCCCTTGTGTCAGGCTCCACATGTCTCTTACTCTCTCTCCAGTCTGACATCAACATGTCCACAAACTCTCTAAGGTTCTGCAAAGCAGTTCAGCTTCTTCCGAAACTACAGCCCCCTCAGCACACAGACTTCAGCTGGGACTGCCTCCGTGCTGCTTCATCAATAACCACATCTCCATCTGCTTTTCTTCCTTTATAAATATCTTGAAATCACCAGCTCTGATGGCTCCTTCTTATTTGTTGTTTCAGGGTTATCCTTTTTTATCCACCTACTATCACTTTAATAGGATATTTATGAGGAGGGAGATAAGACAAACAACTGTAGTCACCCTACCATCTTGTTTTGGTATTTCACTTTGTCGAAAATCAGACTATACACCTACTGGGCATAAGCTAATGAATTCTATCAGGCCCATCAATATACATTAGACATTGCCAAACAGAGTCAAAACTTTCCCTTCAACTGGACCGAAATGAGATTTTATTCTATCATTTTGTAAGTAATCTATGTGTTTTTCTCTTATAACAGCAAGTTGTATCAGGATGAAAGTTTATTACTTGTATTAGCAAGTGAGGAAACTGAGTGGACTGCAAAACTTATACCTGATTATATATGTTATACACATCAAATAGTTACATGTATGCTAAGTACCAACATACTATTACGTATCATTACTAAAAGCATTTATAGAGATTCTTATTGGAAGCTGTAGCAATGGCAAAAACCAAGTAAATATAACTCACATTTCTATATCCACACAATAACCATTATCATCTACTGTGTCAAGTTTTATGATATGGGCCAAATAAAAAAAAAAGTTACAGGAACTCATATTTAAGACTCAAACACACGTTTCATGTAATTCAGTAAATTTTATGAAGTCCAAATGTGTGGTACATTCAATGGCAGATTCCTCCTTCTACTCAAATGACATACTTAAAAAACAAAACATATAGTAATTTCAACATAAGCATAGTCTTACTAAAATGATAAATTCATTGTTAAAGAACTGCATGATTCGTTCTCACACTAAATAAAAGCAATCTGAATTATCTACAGCACTATTTCTCTAAGTGAACCAGTCACCTATCCCATAGTAAAAAAAAAAAATCCAAACTATGCAAAGTGTAGCTTCTCCTCATCCTTTAGGAAAAGTTAAAAAATCTAAAATAATGAATTTTCAAGTTATTAACAAAACAAAAACATGTAGACTACCAAAGAATATTGGCATGCAGTGCTATGTCTTTGGTCCCATATGAACAAGTCTTACTTCGTTATGATTTCACAACTAATTCAAAAGACTGCAAGTTGGTACCCATGAAAACTGTAAGACTTGGAATTAATAAATCAGGACTTACTCAAAGTATGCAATTCTATCCATATCCCATTGTTCTCATCCTTCACAAAACGTAACAAGAATTTTGGTCTTAAAGTCAAAAGGGAAAAAGAAATAATTCATATTAAACATTAACCATGTGCCATGTGTGAGACAGTGATAGTCTTTACAAACATGGTCTCATTTAACTGCCACAGCAATTCTATAAAATCATCAGTGCTATCCCCGTTTTACAGATGGAGAAACAGAGCTAGGGGATGTCAAGCGATGCCTAAAATAGTCAAGCCAGGGCTACAACCTAACTGTTTTGACTATTAGTGTAGAACCCAATGCTTCTCAAATAGAATTCCATCAAACTCTAGAGTTACTTAGATGTCAACAAATGTTCTGAGAAACAGGGGCTCTTGGATTGAAAAGTTGGGACAAGTTACTTTACATAAGAATTTCCAACAACTTTAATATGCACATTGTGACTCCCCAAGGTGACAAAATGAGAAGTGTTTTGCTAATTTATTAAATCATGAAGCTCTTCCTTTAAAGAAAGCCTAGTAACATACCATGGGATGTTTGTGCTCAACTAAGCAGTTTGGAAATGATCAAGTCCAATCTCCTCTTTCCGTGGTTTAATAAAATGAGGTACAGAGAGGTTCAATTACTCATGCAACGCCACACAAAAAGTTCATTACAGGGCCAGGACGCCTCATGATTCCCACCAGGATGTTTTTTCTCCTCTATCACCCTGTCTCACTTCAATACTGTTCCCACAAAGTTCAACACCAATTAAAAGGAAAAGAAAAGTACTGCATCTATCATTTATTCTAATTTTTCTGAATGATGGTAAAGAGAACCATTTACAGAAATGAAATGCCAAAAAGTCTACCTCCCAACTGCACTCATATTTCAGAGGCTTGGGATATATTTGGAAATGTGGGAAATGATTCCACTGTAATAACGCTAAATACTTTTCAGCCAAGTAGTGCTATATTCATGTTCTTCTTTGAAGGGAGCGAACTGCACCATACTACTGCACATAGATACTGCCAGAGTATAAAATATACAATTTGTGACCACCTTTATAAAGAGCAAATTGTTCATTGTTACCCCTTACCCCTTAATCCTAAAGGGGCTTCCTTTCACTTTGTCCTACCCCTTCCAGCAGGCAGTAAACAGTCTTGGGCCAAGGATGCCATCTGGCGTTTAGTTCAGGAATTGTTCAACCCAACAATACCTTCCAATGACTATCTCACCACCTGGCCCCTCCCCCAAACCACATTCTCCTTTCTTCCAATTTTTGCCCATTTACCTCAGTAAAACCTTTTTTCTTCTTTTCTGTCATTTGTTCCAACTGAGTGAAAAAAATATATATGTATTTTATTTGTGGCATTCCAGTTAAAGAAAATCGTGAGTCTGAAATACACTTGCAGCTAAAGAAACAAACCACAGCGAGAGGCCAATATAGCCTCAAAAATACCTAACAGAGGCCTGGCCCCAATACATAATGTTAAGAGTATCTATTATTCATCCAATGTCTCCAAGGACTATCATCACTAAGAAGGACCTTTAAGATCACTGGTAGGTCAACTGCTTCATTTTACAGCTAAAGAAACTGAACATGTAAGAAATGAAGCCATCACCTGGCCAATCAGCACACAGTGAGTTACAGCAGAGTGAGAACCAAGGCCTAGGACTCCCCATGCCAAAGTCAGTGCTCAGTGGGTTACACCATATGCTCTAGGAGCCTCAAGGCTATTTTTTCTCAGCCAACATTCAAATAATTTTATTTGAATTTTTTAGTGTTTTTATACTTTCCTTAATTAATTATATTGATATCACCAATCTCTTGAGGTCAGGGCCCATAACTAAAATTTCCTCAGTGCCACATCTAACAGTGTCCAGCACATTTTATAAATATTTATTGACTTTTTGGTCAATCATTTATTACTGTATTACTTTCACCATTTTATGAGTTAGACAGCTTTTATCTACTTAAAAACCTAACTGCCATTTTGTAACACTGTTTCTATGGAAAGTTGTTCCTCAAACCATTGCTTTGTAACCTTTTGGAACAATCCATTCAGAAATTTGGGTCTTCTTGTTAATGGTCCCCTTCTACCTGACCAGTCTTGACCAAATTAGGATGGAAAAGAATATGGAGTCAATTCTGAAGAAAATGGGAATTTTAGTATCAACTGCATTATAACCACAAAACTATTCAAATTCAGCTTTCTCTTCCATAAAATACTCCTCGACCCTAAGCTCAGATAGCATACATATAAACATTTTATAAATTACAGGTATCAATAATGATCACAAGTATTATTAACAATAGAATTTATATTCTAGACCTGGTGACTAATCATTTGCATACACTATGCCATGTAAGTCTTACAGCCCTATTTTACAGATGAGAAGAACTAAGGCTCAGCAAGTTAGGAAACTCGTCCAGGGTCCCAGAGCTAAGAGCTAAAGAATCCAGGATTCGAGCTGAGATGGGAAATTCTCTAGAGCTGGTGTTCCTAACAGGTGGGCGATAAGGCAAGGTCGACTTTACAGAAAAAAAGGTACTACTCCCCTCGGGGCTCTGAAATCAGTGAGGCATGAAAGCAACTCAACCAACCTGGCTATTTCACATCATAGCTAACCTACACAGTGAAATATCGGGATGCAAAGAAAAATGAGAATAATGGAGACCTGGGTGTTTTCCCATCTTAGTCGGCCAGGTCAGTGCCCCAAGTCGCTTCGCCCTCTGGGTTTGCTCAATTTGCGGAGTTGAATGAGCTACTTTGCAACCAGCGAGGCTCTTGATCGTGGATCGCATTCAAGGTGCAAACTCGTGAGTATAAATTCACGCTGCTGGGAGGCCCTTCATCAGAGTCCCTGCCCTGAAAAAGAACCACTGGACCTGTCATCTCCGAAGTCCCGCCTCATGGGCGGCCCTCAGCAGGAGTTTTGTTACATCCACTGGGAGGGGGAGGGGAGGGGAGGGGAAAGGAGGGGACGGGGAGGGGAGGGGACGGGGAGGGGAGGGGAGGGGACGGGGAGGGGAGGGGAGGGGAGGGGAAAGGAGGGGAGGGGAGGGGGACGGGAGGGTAGGGGGAGGGTAAGGGAGGTCGGCTAACCACTGGACTCTGCTCCTCGCGTTGGGAGCTATCGCGAACCCAGAACAGTGACGCGGGCTGGGCTAACGGCTGCCGACCCGGCCAGGTGACCGGGCGCACTCCCACGCGCGCTCCGCCCGCGGCTCGGGGAGGGCGGTTGGCCGCGCCCAGGGTGACCCGGGCGCGGCCCAGCCGGCCGCCCTGCGTCTCGCGCTCCGCGTTTGGGGACTTAGTCCGCCGCCCCCATCTCTGGCAGCTCCCATGGCTCGGCGCTGGCCCCCGCGTGCGGGAAAGTGACCAGAACCGCGCGGCGATCGCGGCGGGCCCGAAAGAGGGAGGGATGGAGGCCGCGCTCCCATCCCGAGCCTCCGGCGCGGCGCGCGGTGGGACCCCCTCGAGCTACTTACTGAAAAAGAGGCGGTAACCGGGAGAGTGGGGCTGGCCGCGCTCCTCTGTGCGGTAAAAAGCCATGGCGCGGCGCGGCCCGGGCCCTGCGCTCGCTCCCCGCGGCAGGCGGGCGGCGGCAGCGGCAGCCGGGGCGCCCAAGCGCCAGGCCCAGCTGGTGCGCAGCAGTGGTAGCCGCACGCGCATGGCGTAGACCCGGGTCCGGTTTCGCGCGGGTGGTGCCGGGGGACCGGCCCAGCCGCACGCCGGCGCCCCCTACCGCCCGGAGTCGTCGCTCCCGGCCCGGGGCTTGGAACCCGCCCCAGCCAGGCTGGCCCTGGAGACTGCTCTTTGAAATTAGAGCGTCCGGTGAACTGCCAGTAATACACACGGTACACGCAGCGAGATCGGGGTTCAGAGATAATCAAAACAAGGTCCACCGCCCCTGAGGAGCTCACTGCCACTTATTAATGCATACATGCATTCACTCCTTTACTCATCCAGACAGTATTTACTATCATAATATTGTTTTTATTATAGTGATTTAATATTGAATGGTTACTCTGTGCCAAGCACTGCTCTAGATCCTGTCCAATGTAGGAGAAAAGCATGCACGCACGTGAAAACATCACTTTGAGACATAATGATCAGGCCTCCTTGTGAGGAATTGACCTTGACGTGACTTATAGAGCCAAAAAACGGTAACTTCCTCAAATGCCTTCTCCTCCACGAAGCCTTTTTCTGTTTAACCCAAGTAGAGGTGATTTATCCTTCCTTTTTCTTACATTTTCATTCCTACAATGGCACTGGGTACTGTGCCTATATGTTTGTGAGCTTATCTTATTCCCCATTTCACCCTGACCGGCCCACTGGATTGTCTACGTGCCAAGCACTTGAGATTTTTGAAGAATGGAACATCCATCATGTCTTGCATAGATAATGGCTCCTTTGTGTTGAGTTAAATTGTTCCTGGAACTCCTTCTCTACCAGATCTTTCTCATGAGCCTATGAAATTCTACTTATCGGCTTTTCCGAAACACTTATGAAAACATCTTCTACAGGCACTATCTCCACTTTTTCATATTCTTCCCTCATCTCACTCCAAACGGCTTCCTCCACCTTCACAGGGTTGTCGATGACCTCCTTGTCAAATATGAAGGTCAATTCTCATAACAAATCAGAATGAGAGAATCCAGAAGAGAGCATTAAATAAGACACTTTTTAATTAGAAATTAAAACTTTTAAAGAAAATCAAATATTTCAGTTGTTTCATCTGTAAAAGTGCAAGCAAGAAGAGTAGTAATTTTATGTTGTACACCTGAAACAATACCTCAATACATGTTTTAATTAAAAATAGATTGAAAAATAAAAAGAGAAGAGTAGCAATTTTACAAGAAGTGGCAAAAAAGTTCACTTATGATCTTTGCAAAAACTAAGTGAAAGAGTTTTAATTAAAAGAGAAGCCATTTTTAAAATAATAAACTACGGTAATAAAAAGTAACGAATAAATGAAATGTTAAAAGCACAATGAATACACAAATTCATGAAAAATATAATTCTAACTTAAAATTCTGGCCCTTGCAAGAGAAGACAAACATCTTTATGTAAATTATGTCAATTAATTTATAGTAATTAAGTCACAGTTACAAGATCTGATCCAATTCAAACTAGTTAACCTCTCTCTGTTCCATGGCTACAAACAACATCCTCTGGTTATTAATGTTAACAAGATAGACAAGATTTTTAACAATTGGTGGAAACAAGCTTTTACTCACAAAAATCTGAAAGCAGAAATCTTACCAAGATGACTCTATAGTCATCATGTAACTTTATTTAGAGAGGATAGTACTTACACCTACCTAGGCAGTGGTCAGGATTTTGATCAACACCAATGTCTGGAGGTAAGTGATACAGGGCTTTCCTGTATGAGGGAGCCACCTTATTTCTATCCTGTTGCTCTGATGTATTCGATCTCCATTGCTGAGGTAACCTTCACAGTTCAAAGTGACTGCTACAGCTCCAAGCATGGCATCTTCAATCTACCTAGCAAGAAAGAAGAAATAAAAGAAGGATGTATCCTTCTCTTAACAACACATCCCAGAAATTGCATACACCACATATACTTGCGTCCCATTGAGCAGCACTTAGTTGACTGTCCAGAACTAACTATAAACTAGCAGTCTTTTTTCAGGGTGGTCATAAGCCCAGATGAATATTAGGAACCATACTACTACAGAAAAAATGGAAACTGAATATTGGAGAATAACCAGCAGTCTGCCATAAATGTCATTTTCTTTTCCTATATCCAACTTCCCTGGAAATGTCAGTGAAAGGTTTACATATTTCTACTCCAGTTGTGAACAAGGTTCACATTGTGGGGCACCTGAGTTCTTTCAGCATCTCCAATTATTTCATGACAGTTAAAATTAGGAGACTGGTCTACCCAAGTTCCCAAAAAGATCTCTAGGAGATATCATCACTAGTTAGTTAGACTCCCTCCTTAGATCGTAGATCCTAAGATGTTTTTGTCAACAGTAGTGGCTTTGTAATGTGTCAACCTGATTAGGCTACAAACTATAAGGCAGACGCTCCCATAAAAAAGAGGGAAATTTCTTTTGTGCATATACCATGATGGTTGTATCATTTTATTGTTTCCTGACGTAGAAAAAAAGCTTAATTGTTCTTTTAACCTTTGAAATTCAGATGTTTCAACAAGACAAAATCCTATTAAGATAAAGTTGTGGGCTAATTTCTAATGATCTATATATTCTTAGGATGAGACCAAACATTCCAGGTGTCTGATTCTTAGACATATTATTGCTCCATAGCATTAAACACAATGACTTTCTTCTTTAAAATAAAAAAATTGAGGTATAGTTGATGTACAATATTATATAATTTTCAGTTGTACAACATAGTGATTCACAATCTTTAAAGGATATAGTCCATTTGTAGTTACTATGAACTATTGGCTATAGTCCCTGTGTTGTACAATACATCCTTGTAGCTTATTTATTTTATACATAGTAGTTTGCATCGCCTAATCCCCTACCCCTAACATGCCCTTCCCGCCTTCCCCCTTCCCGCTGGTAACGACAAATTTGTTTTCTAGATCTGTGAGTTTCTTTTTTGCTATATTCACTAGTTTGTTGTATATTTTAGACTCCACGTATAAGTGATATCATACAGTATTTGTCTTTCTCTGTCTGACTTATTTCACTTAGCGTAATGCCCTCCAAGTCCATCCATGTTGTTGCAAATGGCAAAATGTCATTCTTTTTTATGGCTGAGTAGTGTTAAACGATGGCTTTCTTTAGTAAATGATGAAGAGAAGAATTTTCCCCAGAGAATTCTTCCTCAAATTAACACCATAAAGTTTCCTAATACTTGTAGTTACCCATTGGGAGAATCCAGCATATAGTTCTAAGGGCCCTCTTGCCAATGGCTTTCCTTAACTCTGGCAACAGATTTATTCATAACTGCCAACAAGTTATGTGCATCCTGATTTGAGTAAACCGGCAAACGTATTAAGCCTTTTTAGAATACGAAATGTTTACTCAAAATGAAATATTGACACTCGTTATTTTGTAAATTACATTTTAGAGTGTTACCTAGTTTATCTTGCATTCAGAAAAGTAAGTAAGGCATTTTATTAAATAAGTTTTCACTTATTGTTAATCATTTAAATCCTCATCTTTCATTCCCTACAATTTACTGAAGTATTAAAGAATCAGAATTAAGAGTGTGTTATAGCAATAAGAAGAAATAATAGGTAAACCAGGTTAAAGTTCTTTAAAGATTTTCAATATGCATTTCTGAAGGTAATATTTATTACATAATATTTAATTATTTCTAATTTAGCCCAACGATGGGCTTGCATCATTGACATCCCCTGCTATTGTCAGGCAGCAAGTCTCAATTCTAGGAGTTTACAAGTTGGAGAGTAAAGACAAATACACACGAAACCATTAAATAACATTGCCAGAGTTTATATTGATAAAACACGCCAGAGGTTCTTGAATAGAGGATTGATTCTATAAACTGATGGTTTAGGAAAACGTTTAGAATAGCACGCAGGAGGAACCAGAATAGGAAGTAAAAGACAAGGGGTGTCTAGATATTGACAATGACGCAAATATCAGGTGATAAGGACCCAGACGTTCCTCCTGGCAGTGGATATAGAAAGGAATGTTGGATTCGAAAAAATTTACAAAATTTGATGCCTGATTGGAAGTAATGGAATAATGAGAGAAGAGTCAAAAAAATCACTCAATTTTCTCTACAGAAGAACAACAACAGCAACAAAAGAAAACAACATGTGATGTTATTCTCAGATAAAAGGAAAGAAAAGTGGGAGATTAACTTGGAGATAAAATGATAAATTTGCCTTGGGACATGTTGAGTTTGAAACAGTGCAGACAGCTCTTATTGAAGATGGAATGCTTTTCACTGGTTGGATTCTCTGAAGAGCAGACTTTGAGATCAAGTGTGGTATGTACAGTGTTTACTAGGTTGCACCCTTGGGACTGGTACGTGGAAGTGAAGGCAAGAAAGTGATACTGGGTAGAGGGAGAAGTTGAGCTGTGATGCAGGCCCAGCAACAAGTTCAGCTGACCCTGCAGGACACCCTAGAGCATAAAAGGCCAGTTAGATTCGCCCAGTGTAGGGTCAAAATCATCGAGCTTTATAACCCCAATGATTGGATGGGCTTCCCTGGAGAGGGGCATGACTTGGACAAAGCAGCTAAGGCTGTTCCTGGAGAGGCTGACAGCCAAAGCAAATAGCCCTTCATTAAAGGGGGCACATCCCAGTAACTCCCACAATTACAAAACTGTGGTGGAGATGAGAGTTGGAGCTAAAGCAAAGTTAGTTAATTAGTGAATCCAGTTCTGTTTCTGCTTCTAACGTTGGTAAACGTAACACAAAATCTACCATGGTTGTAGTTGTCATTTTCTGAAATGCTGGATTATCCTAGCAGGAAATAAAAGAATTTTAGAATTGTGGAGTAGTCATTCATGTGTTGACTTTTATAAAAGCACATATGTCTCTAAAATGAATGATTATCCTTACCTACAACATAATAAATAAGCAAATTTAAAAACTGCTAATTACCGTTGCTCATGCTTGCTAGCCAATAGCTAGCTTCGGGGGCTGGGCCATGAAATACAGCAGTAGTCAATAAAAGGAATGAGAATGTTAAAACAATTCTGAACATTTCCTAACTTATCTGTTTAGGGACACATAGACTGTGATATTTCACTGGTTTTTGAACACTTTATCTAAAGGGGTAACTTTAAAAATATTTTTATGTTACCAAATGTTTAAATTTTTGTCATATTAATGACAAATAAATGTTCACATATATTTCTAGATATTATCTAGAGTACATGTTCATCCACTATTTGTCAGCCACACTTTTTCCTTCTAAATACATGTCAAAGTTCTGTATCATTTCTCACTTAAATACTATTATTCTATTTAGAAATCTTAAGTAGACTGGTAGAAAATCTTTGCAAAACACACATCTAATAAAGGACTGGTATCCTATTCAACCCTCCCTCATCCCCAAACCAAGGCAACCACTCATCTTTTTACTCTCTCCACAGTTTTATCTTTTCCTGAATTCATATAGTTGGAATATACAGTATGTAGCCTTTCAGATTGACTTCTTTCACTTAGTAATATGCAATTAAGTTTCCTCCATGTCTTTTCATGCCTTGATGGCTCTTTTCCATTTGAGCACTGAGTAATAGTCCATTTATTTGTTCATTCACCTGCTAAAGGACATCTTGGTTGCTTCTCAGTTTTGGAAATTTTGAATAAAGTTGTTATAAACATCCATGTGCAGGTTTTTGTGTGGACCTGTTTTTCATTCATTTGGTAAGTACCAAGAAGCATGATTGCTGAATCATATGGTAATAGTAGTTTAGTCTTATAAGAAACCACCAAACTGTCTTCCAAAGTGGCTTTAGCATTTTCCACTCCCATCAGCAATTCATGAGAGTTCCTGTTGCTTTCCATTCTTGAAGAATTTGTTGCTGTCCGTGCTTTGAAGTTTAGCCATTCTAATAGGTGTGCAGTGGTATCTCATTGTTGTTTTAATTTGCAATACCCTAATGACATATGAACTTTGAACATCTTTTCATATGCTTATTTGCCATCTGTATATCTTTGGTCAGGCATCTGTTCAGATCTTTTCCACATTTTTTAATGGGGTTGCTTATTTTCTTATTGTTGAGGTTTTAGAGTTCTTTGCATATTTTACATACCAGTCATATATTAGATGTGTGTTTTGCAAAGATTTTCTGCCGGTCTGCTTAAGATTTCAACTTAACTTCCATTTTAGTATTATCTTAGTCGGTTTTTAGAGTTGAACATATTACATTTTTTTTCTTTCAAGTACAAATAACTTCTTACTTTAAATACATCATAATGATAGGTCATGTAACATTTTTACAGCATTTTTGAATAAAATTGTATAGGTAGTAAAGAGGGGGCCTTAAGTTAGTCAAAACTTACCCTAAAATATTTTCTTATGCAAGAAGAAAAAAATTAAGATTAGAATAAGTTCAGCTGGGAGAACCAGAAAACAAAAACCGAAACAAGAATATTAGTGGCTTAAATAAAATAGATGCTTATTTCTCTCTCATGTAAAGATCCAAAGGTATGTATACTAGATAAGTATGGCAGCTCTGCTCCACAAAGTTTCTGTGTTGTCATGGTGATAACCTTGTCTCTCAATAGAATAATAGTATTTAAGTGAGAAATGATACAGAACTTTGACATGTATTTAGAAGGAAAAAGTGTGGCTGACAAATAGTGGATGAACATGTACTCTAGATAATATCTAGAAATATATGTGAACATTTATTTGTCATTAATATGACAAAAATTTAAACATTTGGTAACATAAAAATATTTTTAAAGTTACCCCTTTAGATAAAGTGTTCAAAAACCAGTGAAATATCACAGTCTATGTGTCCCTAAACAGATAAGTTAGGAAATGTTCAGAATTGTTTTAACATTCTCATTCCTTTTATTGACTACTGCTGTATTTCATGGCCCAGCCCCCGAAGCTAGCTATTGGCTAGCAAGCATGAGCAACGGTAATTAGCAGTTTTTAAATTTGCTTATTTATTATGTTGTAGGTAAGGATAATCATTCATTTTAGAGACATATGTGCTTTTATAAAAGTCAACACATGAATGACTACTCCACAATTCTAAAATTCTTTTATTTCCTGCTAGGATAATCCAGCATTTCAGAAAATGACAACTACAACCATGGTAGATTTTGTGTTACGTTTACCAACGTTAGAAGCAGAAACAGAACTGGATTCACTAATTAACTAACTTTGCTTTAGCTCCAACTCTCATCTCCACCACAGTTTTGTAATTGTGGGAGTTACTGGGATGTGCCCCCTTTAATGAAGGGCTATTTGCTTTGGCTGTCAGCCTCTCCAGGAACAGCCTTAGCTGCTTTGTCCAAGTCATGCCCCTCTCCAGGGAAGCCCATCCAATCATTGGGGTTATAAAGCTCGATGATTTTGACCCTACACTGGGCGAATCTAACTGGCCTTTTATGCTCTAGGGTGTCCTGCAGGGTCAGCTGAACTTGTTGCTGGGCCTGCATCACAGCTCAACTTCTCCCTCTACCCAGTATCACTTTCTTGCCTTCACTTCCACGTACCAGTCCCAAGGGTGCAACCTAGTAAACACTGTACATACCACACTTGATCTCAAAGTCTGCTCTTCAGAGAATCCAACCAGTGAAAAGCATTCCATCTTCAATAAGAGCTGTCTGCACTGTTTCAAACTCAACATGTCCCAAGGCAAATTTATCATTTTATCTCCAAGTTAATCTCCCACTTTTCTTTCCTTTTATCTGAGAATAACATCACATGTTGTTTTCTTTTGTTGCTGTTGTTGTTCTTCTGTAGAGAAAATTGAGTGATTTTTTTGACTCTTCTCTCATTATTCCATTACTTCCAATCAGGCATCAAATTTTGTAAATTTTTTCGAATCCAACATTCCTTTCTATATCCACTGCCAGGAGGAACGTCTGGGTCCTTATCACCTGATATTTGCGTCATTGTCAATATCTAGACACCCCTTGTCTTTTACTTCCTATTCTGGTTCCTCCTGCGTGCTATTCTAAACGTTTTCCTAAACCATCAGTTTATAGAATCAATCCTCTATTCAAGAACCTCTGGCGTGTTTTATCAATATAAACTCTGGCAATGTTATTTAATGGTTTCGTGTGTATTTGTCTTTACTCTCCAACTTGTAAACTCCTAGAATTGAGACTTGCTGCCTGACAATAGCAGGGGATGTCAATGATGCAAGCCCATCGTTGGGCTAAATTAGAAATAATTAAATATTATGTAATAAATATTACCTTCAGAAATGCATATTGAAAATCTTTAAAGAACTTTAACCTGGTTTACCTATTATTTCTTCTTATTGCTATAACACACTCTTAATTCTGATTCTTTAATACTTCAGTAAATTGTAGGGAATGAAAGATGAGGATTTAAATGATTAACAATAAGTGAAAACTTATTTAATAAAATGCCTTACTTACTTTTCTGAATGCAAGATAAACTAGGTAACACTCTAAAATGTAATTTACAAAATAACGAGTGTCAATATTTCATTTTGAGTAAACATTTCGTATTCTAAAAAGGCTTAATACGTTTGCCGGTTTACTCAAATCAGGATGCACATAACTTGTTGGCAGTTATGAATAAATCTGTTGCCAGAGTTAAGGAAAGCCATTGGCAAGAGGGCCCTTAGAACTATATGCTGGATTCTCCCAATGGGTAACTACAAGTATTAGGAAACTTTATGGTGTTAATTTGAGGAAGAATTCTCTGGGGAAAATTCTTCTCTTCATCATTTACTAAAGAAAGCCATCGTTTAACACTACTCAGCCATAAAAAAGAATGACATTTTGCCATTTGCAACAACATGGATGGACTTGGAGGGCATTACGCTAAGTGAAATAAGTCAGACAGAGAAAGACAAATACTGTATGATATCACTTATACGTGGAGTCTAAAATATACAACAAACTAGTGAATATAGCAAAAAAGAAACTCACAGATCTAGAAAACAAATTTGTCGTTACCAGCGGGAAGGGGGAAGGCGGGAAGGGCATGTTAGGGGTAGGGGATTAGGCGATGCAAACTACTATGTATAAAATAAATAAGCTACAAGGATGTATTGTACAACACAGGGACTATAGCCAATAGTTCATAGTAACTACAAATGGACTATATCCTTTAAAGATTGTGAATCACTATGTTGTACAACTGAAAATTATATAATATTGTACATCAACTATACCTCAATTTTTTTATTTTAAAGAAGAAAGTCATTGTGTTTAATGCTATGGAGCAATAATATGTCTAAGAATCAGACACCTGGAATGTTTGGTCTCATCCTAAGAATATATAGATCATTAGAAATTAGCCCACAACTTTATCTTAATAGGATTTTGTCTTGTTGAAACATCTGAATTTCAAAGGTTAAAAGAACAATTAAGCTTTTTTTCTACGTCAGGAAACAATAAAATGATACAACCATCATGGTATATGCACAAAAGAAATTTCCCTCTTTTTTATGGGAGAGTCTGCCTTATAGTTTGTAGCCTAATCAGGTTGACACATTACAAAGCCACTACTGTTGACAAAAACATCTTAGGATCTACGATCTAAGGAGGGAGTCTAACTAACTAGTGATGATATCTCCTAGAGATCTTTTTGGGAACTTGGGTAGACCAGTCTCCTAATTTTAACTGTCATGAAATAATTGGAGATGCTGAAAGAACTCAGGTGCCCCACAATGTGAACCTTGTTCACAACTGGAGTAGAAATATGTAAACCTTTCACCGACATTTCCAGGCAATTTGGATATAGGAAAAGAAAATGACATTTATGGCAGACTGCTGGTTATTCTCCAATATTCAGTTTCCATTTTTTCTGTAGTAGTATGGTTCCTAATATTCATCTGGGCTTATGACCACCCTGAAAAAAGACTGCTAGTTTATAGTTAGTTCTGGACAGTCAACTAAGTGCTGCTCAATGGGACGCAAGTATATGTGGTGTATGCAATTTCTGGGATGTGTTGTTAAGAGAAGGATACATCCTTCTTTTATTTCTTTTTTCTTGCTAGGTAGATTGAAGATGCCATGCTTGGAGCTGTAGCAGTCACTTTGAACTGTGAAGGTTACCTCAGCAATGGAGATCGAATACATCAGAGCAACAGGATAGAAATAAGGTGGCTCCCTCATACAGGAAAGCCCTGTATCACTTACCTCCAGACATTGGTGTTGATCAAAATCCTGACCACTGCCTAGGTAGGTGTAAGTACTATCCTCTCTAAATAAAGTTACATGATGACTATAGAGTCATCTTGGTAAGATTTCTGCTTTCAGATTTTTGTGAGTAAAAGCTTGTTTCCACCAATTGTTAAAAATCTTGTCTATCTTGTTAACATTAATAACCAGAGGATGTTGTTTGTAGCCATGGAACAGAGAGAGGTTAACTAGTTTGAATTGGATCAGATCTTGTAACTGTGACTTAATTACTATAAATTAATTGACATAATTTACATAAAGATGTTTGTCTTCTCTTGCAAGGGCCAGAATTTTAAGTTAGAATTATATTTTTCATGAATTTGTGTATTCATTGTGCTTTTAACATTTCATTTATTAGTTACTTTTTATTACCGTAGTTTATTATTTTAAAAATGGCTTCTCTTTTAATTAAAACTCTTTCACTTAGTTTTTGCAAAGATCATAAGTGAACTTTTTTGCCACTTCTTGTAAAATTGCTACTCTTCTCTTTTTATTTTTCAATCTATTTTTAATTAAAACATGTATTGAGGTATTGTTTCAGGTGTACAACATAAAATTATTACTCTTCTTGCTTGCACTTTTACAGATGAAACAACTGAAATATTTGATTTTCTTTAAAAGTTTTAATTTCTAATTAAAAAGTGTCTTATTTAATGCTCTCTTCTGGATTCTCTCATTCTGATTTGTTATGAGAATTGACCTTCATATTTGACAAGGAGGTCATTGATGACCCTGTGAAGGTGGAGGAAGCCATTTGGACTGAGATGAGGGAAGAATATGAAAAAGTGGAGATAGTACCTGTAGACATCTAAATATTAGGACATAGCTCTGGGTATCTTGAATAAAGAAAGTATCCTATATATTTGGTTGAAGTGAAAAAGAGATTTCCATCTTGTGTGACACATCTAACCACCTGACCAAGAGCAAAGTGTGGGTCTCTGAACCTCAGTTTTGGTGGTTTGGACCTCAGGATGCCTAAACACAAATAGTAAGTTTTATTTTCTAAAGTGACACTGTTTCACAGTTCTTTTCCTAACTCTACACTCTCAGAAGAGTCCCTGAGAACAAATCAATTTGTTGTAAAGCAATTGTTAAGCAGCTACTTGGAGGAAGGCACTGGGGCTGTCAACACCACAACGGTTTGCACAATCAGAATCAGGGCCACTTTAGGAGGAAGCCGGGGCCAGGGCTGCAGAGAGCAGATCCGAGGGCCCATGTGTTCCCGTAGGTCCCTTCCTAAAGCCCAGAAGCCTTTAAAACAAAAACTCAAATGCCAGAACTCCTTGTTCTACTGTAAAGAGACAAAAAGACAAATATGATCATAACTTCCTTGCAGAGTCTGTGTCCATTTGGAGGGAGGGACCAGGAAACTCGGTCACTGGCTTTTATTGTCTAATATTTGTTCTGTTTGGTGGAGCATGTTAAGGTGAAACATTTAGAGAGAATTGTGAAAATATCTGAAGCCAGCCTGGCTGGAAAAGCTGAAGGACAGACATCTGGGGAGACAGAGGGACTTTGTGAAAAGAGGAGAGAGTCTTAAAACGGATTTTAAAGAAGTTTTGCCATATGTGGTGAAGTGTACCTCTTTCCTGAGACGTCCTTTGAAGGATACAGGGACGTCTATATTACTCATTAACACTTTCAGAGTTAAGTTAGTGTTTTAAGGAAGATGAAATATACTGAGACTGGCTTCCATGCAGTTCAGATACATGAGAGTTACGTATATATTTAAACAGGCACACTTATACTGTATCATAGAATGCAGATATGCATTCAATTTTAAGGATAAAACATGAATCTTCAGAGAAACTTCAAGATTCAAGGAGTAAACTTTGGGTCACATGTTCTCAAAGGGGTAGTACTGCCCCCAAGGAGGCATTTTTGAAATTGTCAGGGTGTTTTCTGATGTCACAAAGATTGAGGAGCATTACTGTCATTTAGTGTATAGGGCCCAGGGGTGCTGACCATCCTACAACACTTAGATAGGCCTACCCAAGAAAGTATTGTCTTATGTCCTTCATTGCTCTCAAATCTCCCATCAGACATTCAAGTAGGTGCAAAATCTGCAAATCTGTTTTTTTTATCCAAAATTATCTCCGCCTAAAAACTAAGGTCATTTTGTATATAACACAAAGTGCTTTTTGCATTGTTTTAATATGTTTGTGATATTCAAATCTCTAATACTGTATCAGTCTGCACTTATAACTCCTAATTCACAGTGAGTCTATATGTGGATGCAAACATAGGACTACTTAGTAAGTCTCAAGTACTGGTACCTGAGTATTTGCATATTGAAATATGCATAATTTTATTACAAACTACTTTTCTTTTATGTCTTTTAAATGATAGGCATTACATTGATTTTTTGAAAATTATCAGTGTAATAAGTTTTATTATCTATCAATTTCATTTCAAGAAAGTAAAGATGCTGTTACAAAAGATTTCTTATTAAAAGGGAAGTTAAGTTTATCCATTCACCCATTGATAGACATTTAGATTATTTCCATCTCTTGGCTATTACAGATAACACTGCTGCAAACATTCCTATGTAAGTTTCTGTGTAGGCATGTTTTCATTTCTCCTGGGTCATATGGCCATTCCATATTTAACTTTTTGAGGAATCACCAAGCTGTTTTCCATAACAATTGCACCGTTTTACATTCCCACCGGCAATGTACAGGGATTCCTATTTTTCTACATCCTTGTCATAATTATTTCCTGTTTTTTAAAAAAATTATTAGAGCCATCCTAGTGGGTGTGTAGGGGTATCTCATTGTGGGTTTTATTTGTATTTCTTTAATGACCATGAAGTTGAACATCTTTTCCTGTGGGTTGTGGTTTTTTTTTTTTTTTTTTTTGGCCATTTGTAGATCTCTGGAAAAATGTCTATTCAAGTCCATTACCCATCGTTTGAATAAGTTATTTGTCTTTTTGTTGTTGAGTTGGATAAACAAGTTGTGGTATATACATACAAATGGATATTATTCAGCCATAAAAAGGAATGAAGTTCTGAAATATTCTACGAGTTGGACATCAAAAGCATTGATGCTAAGTGAAAGACATCAGACACAAAAGGTCTTGTGTTGTATGATTCCTTTTATATGATATATCCAGAGTAGGCAAATCCTTAGAGATAGAAAAAAGATTAGTGGTTGTCAGGAGATTGGGGGAGGGAGGAATGGGGAGTGATTACTCAAAGGGTAAGTGGTGTTCTTCTGTAGTGATGAAAATATTTCGAAATGAAAGAGGTGATGGTTGCACAATATTTTGTCTGCATGAGATGCCACTGAACTGTACACTTTAAAATGGTTAAATGTATATTGTGTCAATTTTACCTCAATTTTTAAAAAAGGGAAAAGTTAGGTCTAATAGGTTTGAAAATAATTGCTTTAGAGGTGCCTGACTATTTTTGTTCAATGGACCCCACGAGCCACCTATGAGGCCTATGAAACTCTTCTCAAAATTATGTTTGTAAACGCATAAAATAAAATACATAGCTACAAAGAAAACCAATTACACTGAAATGTATTTACAAAAATATTTTAGAAAAAACATCGTATCTAATAAGATACATGCTTCTTCACAGAAGCATTAAGTGAAATAGATCTAATAACTACCCTAATTTTGAAGTAGTGACAGATATAAATGATATTTAGAGACACCTGCGATATCCGAAAAATAATATAACAATTATATACCATTTCTATTGGAAGCAAAAATCATATATAATACTAACACTACTATAGGGTTTGTTGCCTACATTCATAAATGCTAAATTTTAATTAAAGTAAGTGAAAATAGAGACATAATCTTTTTTTAAAAATCCAAGTTCACTGACCCCCTAAATTCTACCTCAGAATTGCTGGCGGTAAACATCTAGTAAAGGGAAGGGACATATATTCTCTCCCCTTTGCCTTAGGAGTAATTTGGTAGAAGTGGTTAAGAAGAGCTGGATAGAAGAATAGAGGACAAAGAAAAAAAAGTATGTTGTTATATTGGATTCCTCTTTAAAACTGTCATGACTGAAGAGCAGATGAGACATCTGTCTGTCCTCATTTTTTTTTAACGTTTTTCTTTCCTATTTTACAAAAGATATTGATCCAAGTTTTGATGAAACAAATGGCCCAAGAAGCAGACTCACCCAGCAAGTAGAGACATAATTGGTTGAAAGATGAGAAATTAGTTTTATTCCCCTTTGTCTGAAAAAAAAAAGTTGCTGTTGTTAACATGTAGAAATTCTTTTCTGAATGATCATATATATGTGAAAATAAGTCCATGTCCTGAGGCCCATACACCTCTTAAAAATAGAGTAGAAGACAATCAAGTTGTTTTTAACCAAGTCCCAGTGATGTGCAGAATACATCTGTATTAAACTTTCAGTTTTTCTGGCTATTTACTAAATTGGATGTAATAAAATTTATCCATCATACAAGAATCACATGTGATTTAACTACACATTGCTAAATGGCATGAAGAAATAGAAAGTTTTGCTTGATTAAGTATTATTACTGCTTCTAGGCTAAAATAATCATGAGAAATTTCAGTTCCAAATGACACATTATAAATCCCTTGTAATATTATAAATCTAGTAATCATAGTAATACTCTAATGCAATTCAAGGGTGAGCTACTAAATTAGTAATAATAGGTCCTGAACAAAATCTAATGAGACAACCCATTTTCTCTGTCCTCTTTCTAGATTTTCCCTTTAGGCCTTGAGCAGTGGGAATTAATTTTGTTTTTAAATGGCTTAACCATAGAACTTCTTTATGTTTTTCCTCTTTTGTGCTATTCTAATTATATGGAATAACGGTTTTCCGATTGGATTCAAAAGAACCCTGGGTTCCAAAGGCAATTCCTTGAAATAAATTTAAAGTTACCTATTGCAAGAAAATAGGGACAGGATTAATTTACATCAAACCTCATGCTCACACCGCAAAAGAATTCATGGCCTAATAAAAGAATGCAGAATAGTTTCATGATTTCAGTTGATGATTCTTGTATTAGAAACTCAGTAGCTGTGGATTTTTCCTTGTTTGAAAATAATGTTTTTAGAAAGAGAACTCGTCCTTTCTCTCCCTCCTTCATTCATTAACTAATATTTACTAAAGATGTACCATGTGTCAAGAACTATGATAGTAACTGGATGAAGAATGGAAAAACTAGGAAAATCATTGCCCTTATGGTGTTTAGAGTCTGGTGAAGAATTAGGGCATAAACAAATAATCACATAAGCCTATTAATAGGATTAAAAGCTGAGATAAGTGCTATGAAGGAAAATATAGGAAGCTATGACAGAAAATAATAGGGAGACTTGATTTAGGTTGAAGATCAGGGAAGGACTTGGTAAGGATGTGACATTTTAGTTGGTACCTAAAGGGTAAGTAGGAGAGAGCCAAGGGTAAAGTGACGTAGGGAAGAGAATGTGCAAAGGTCCTGAGGCAACATTTGTCTGAAAAACATTTTCTGAGAAAACATTTGCCACAATATATGAAATATATATTTTTGGCAGGATAGATTCTCCAGGAAGTAGAACCTGAGACATAGTATTTATTAGGAAGTGCCCTTAAGATCAATCCCTGTGAAGGCAGGGGAAGGATTCAGGATTGGGCCAAGGGAAAAGTCCAGTTGCAACACAAACCCAAACAGCTCTGGTTGACCACACAGGGAGATCTAGATGTAAACTGGCCTGTCAGGATTGTCTCCTAGTGGGCCAGAATGGCTGGACCTTTATAACCTTCCGTCCATCACGTCAGTCTTTGGGTGTAAGCTACTATGGTGAGAGTGTGACTTTGAGCTAGATGGCTTTGCAGCTGACGCCATCCCTGAAGGACATGACAGCTGAAGGCTCTCTGCCAATAGTACTTTCTGCAGCTGAGGCAACAAACCCCTCCTTGAAGGGGGGGTCTGGGGTGGGGGCGGACATCTCCACATCCATCACAATATTCAATGTTATAACAAGCTTTTACAAATCAATAAAAGACAACCCAATAACCAATAGAGTAGAAGACAAAAGTAGGCAATTCACAGAAAAATCACAAGTTAACAAATGTATAAAAACATGCTCAGCCATTGTTAGCAACAAGGAAAATGCAAACTAGAATGAGAAGCCTTTTTGTTTGGTTGTGCATTGCATTGTCAAGAGTTTAATGATGATAATACCCATAGTAGATGAAGGTGTGGTTAGTTACACTGCTGCTTACCCCGGGATTCCTGAACATGGTCCCTCTCAACGTGATACACCTTCCTCAGTGAAGGAGCATCCCTGTTAGATAGTGTATCAGAGTTTGCAGTAACCAAGGTGAATTTCCACACTAGGTTGGGGCAGGGGGAAGAGGAAAATTAAACTGTTAACTGGACTGATTCATTTAACTGTCTCTACAGTCCACAGAAAAAGCAAGCAGAAAATTTTATAGGGGTTCATCATAAATATATCTCAATTTCTAGCCTTCTATCCTGAGGTTCAGCTATTTTGGGGTGAGAAGTTATAATTTTGTTTGTTTGTCCAAGAAATAACTTACCTGTGTTTATGTATACGTTAATAAATGCAGAGAAAGATCTGGAAAGACATCTCTGAAGCTTATTTCTGAGTAGCAGTAGTCGTTTTTGTTACAATAGCATGTATTATTTTAGTATTTTTAAAAGGCTTTAGATGATCTTGCAGCAAAAGTAACGCCTCCCACTATAGTAAGCGTTTTCTGAGCCCTCCAATAGCTAACAATTTTCAGAGCTTCATCCAACCCCTATGTGGACAGTATCTCTCTCTTTCTCTCTCTCTTTTTTTTTAATAAGCCTAAGACATTAAGAATAACCATCACTCTGACTCCCTCCCCTTCCAAAAAAAAAAAAAAATTAGGCAGAAAGAAAGCAAGGGTGGAAGATAGGACAAAAAGCAGCCCACACTGGATGGATCACAGTGGGTAACAGAGGAGAGTAGTAAACAGATCATGAAGAGCCTTATGGGTCATTTTAAAGATTTTGGAATTTATCTTAAATACAGTGGGAACCCAATGAGGTGTTTTAAGCAGGGGATGCCGTGATTCAATTTGTTTTATAGCTATCACCTTGGTTGGAGTGTGGCCAATCAACTAGAGGGGTGCAAGTATAGCATCTAGGGGTCTGATTAGGAGCCCAACGGAAGAATCCAAGCAAGAAACAATGGGAACAGTGGGAATGGCAGCAAAAATGGTGGAAAACACAAGGCTCTCCTGTGGTCCTTTCCTCTAGGAAAGGTAGAGAAGCTGAAATAGGAAAAGATTTCCAGAGTGGAGGAGAAAGAACAAATCCAGCACACAGAAAGACAGGAGAGTCTGAGAGAAAGAAGGACAAAGATGACTGGACATGGAGGGGAAGAAAGGAACTAAGAACTGTGCAGCTGAGGAAGAATGAGGCAAAATGTAACATGGGAAAAAAAGTTAGGAAAATGAGTGGGGCTATAATTTGGAGGCCATAAAACAGTAGTGATCTATATCTTTGAGCACCAATTAATAAAAAATTAAAATGATTGCGTACTTTTTTAAAAAACTAAATGTTATATCTCTTTAACTTTTAATTAGGAAAACCAATATCTGCTGCTATGTTTAAGCAGGTTTCAGTTATTTTCCTGTTATTGAAAAAGTATCTCTTTTGTTACAAAATATCAAAGTTGTGTAACATCTGCTCAGTGGTGCTTGGTGTGATGCAGCACATTTGAACAGACTTTGTGGTTGAGGAAGATACTTCTGAAGCTAGTTTATTGTATCTTTCTTGACTTGCCTTCTAAGCTACTTCAAAAAATTTTTCTTCTCATAGAGACAATATTGTATTCTTTAAGATAAGGGACTTTTCCATTGCAAACAAGATAAATACTAATACCTCTAACACAAAGAAGAATGACTTCATTAAATTAAAAGACAATCAGGGTTATAAATTTTGTGGAATAAATTATTCTCTGCAGCCCCATCTGTGTCTCACATTAGAAGCCCCTCAAGGAGAGATCTACTTGAGTTTAGCATCTGTACTCTCTAAGGACCTGGAACAAGGCAGCAGCACTTATACATCCTATTCATGCTATGGAAACCAGCATCATTTATCAGAGCCATTCGTGGGTCCTGTGCTCCCCAGCCCTTCTCAAATAAGACCAATCAGGGCTTATAACTTTCTTTCAGGGTAATGTCAAAAATATCCTCCTTGTCTTCTGGACCAGCCAGTGGCTCAGTCAAAAATGGCCTGTGGGCTGTCTGAACTGTTTAGGACTGAGTTTGGCCTCATCTGAAAGAGGGCAAAGGGGAGTGGGTAACTGAACTTAAGTGGAGGTCTTTCCCATAAAGTCAGGAAGACTATAAGCCACCAAAAAATCTCTGATAGCTGTTCACTACCTTTCAGGTTTGAGAAGAAATGAGCATGCAATGTTCTTTGGTGATCTTTTTAGGACCGTACGCAATCAGCTAGACTGTTAATCCAGTGCGTGATCCTAGTATATATACTTTTAAAAGCTTTCACCTAATTTTATTATGTATGCTTATAAAATATATCTATACTATTATAAAATATATATAACATATAGAATAATATTTATTATATATAATTTTATTTTAAAATCTTTTTCTTTTCTCTCTCTTAGAACATTTTTTTTAAACTTTACTCTAAGTGAAAGTAATATCAAAATTACCTAAGTAGTCTGCTCAGACTTTTCTTGGCTGACTTTAATGGCACAGTGCTATCCACTTTAACCATGGATAAATAAGGTTTCCCTAGAGAAAGCCAACTACTACCATATGTCTTTAAGAAAAAAACTGCTGGTAACTGATTAGCCCTATTTGCTGAAATAATTTTCCTTCTTATTAATTATTTTTGCTTTAGTGACTGAGAAAAAATTTGCTTTTTATAAGTAAAAAAACAAAAAAAACCTTCAGAAGTAATACTTAAAAATAACTTCCCATTCATTATCACCAAGATTACAAAAAGAAAAAAACACATATAAGTAAGAATAGCAAGGTAATTTAACCTTAAGAAGATGAATATAGAGGTGACTGAACTAAGGTGCTTTTTATGTAACTTTTGGAAATCTACAGCTGGTCCTTACCTGCAAATACAATTATTTCACTTAATTCCTATTGGCTTTTTTTTTAAAACTGATCATCAGTAAAATTCAAATTTCCCCATCTTAGAAAGGAAGCTTGAGTCTTTCCTCAGACACTGGACAAGAGTGATGATGATAAACTTTTAATCCTATTTTTATTTTTTTAAATTATTATTATTTTATTATTATTATTATTATTTGTGGTACGTGGGCCTCTCACTGTTGTGGCCTCTCCCGTTGTGGAGCACAGGCTCTGGACGCGCAGGCTCAGCGGCCATGGCTCACGGGCCCAGCCGCTCTGCGGCATGTGGGATTTTCCCAGACCGGGGCACGAACCCATGTGCCCTGCATCGGCAGGCGGACTCTCAACCACTGCTCTACCAGGGAAGGCCTAATCCTATTTTTAAACAAACATTCAAATGAACATTTTCCCTTATTTGCAGCCATCATATGGTTATTTCAAGTCCCCTGCCTTTGCTTAAAACACTTACAGTAATCTTTTCTTAGAAAAGTCATTCAGACCAGGTTACCAGCTACTTTGAAAATATCAGTCTTATCATACCATGATGGTATCTCATTTTAGACCCCAAAATGCTATTACTCAGGGAAATCATAAGTCCTTTCTCTGCTTCAAATGATTCTTTTCAAAAGCCAAATTATTCAGAGGACAAAAATTTGTCATTATTGAGAATATTCCAAAGAGAATGTCATAGGCACTGAAGAAAAAAGACAAGAATACCCATAGACAGTTGTCCTTTCAAATTTTCAAAACATCTTCAAGTCTCTCTTCTCATTTATTCTTTATGACTTTCTTTAGGTATTATTAATCCCAAATAGGGGAAGAAACTGAATGCTGAAGAAGTCATTCATTCGTTCATTTGATAAATATTATGTGATGTTTACTATTGGCCAACACTGGAAGATCAGAGTATATGTCTAAAGTTACATGGCTAATAAGTGCCAAACCAGAACTACAGCACAAGTCCAATTTTCTGCTATATCATAACGTCTGTGGTAGATGATATATTCCAAAATATAAAAACCACCAACAATATCTGTTACCTCACATGCTCTAGAAGCTTGCTACTGCCCTGTCAAGAAGTGAAGTTGAAATAGAGAATTATCCTTCCTTTGAATCCAGACCAGCTGTGATGCACTTGTAGCTAATAGAATACAGTGGCAGAAGTAAAGTTACATTGCCTTCCAAGGCTATGAGCTAGAATATCTGCTCTTAAAGTCTTGCTTTTAAAGTAAGCAGTCCATGTGCCCTGAGGCCACCATGCAGTAAGGAACTCAAACTAAGTCTTATAGTAAGACTACATGGTCAGGCCATGAGAGCAAGATACCCAGCCAGCCACCATCGGCTTCAACACTCCCTCTGTTCCAACCCTAGCCATCATCTGACTGCAACTGCATGAGAAACCTTTTCTCAGTTCCTAATCCAGAGTAATAATTAACCAGAACACTATCATTTGGAAAATCCAAAACAGTTGTGATAAATGTCTGCATGGTAGATTGCATGAACTGCTCCAAATTCTTTATCCCTCCCTGTATCCATGCCTTCTCTCACATGTTTTTGTGGTTCTCCAGACAGAGTATATCTGCCTACCAGCAGAAGCGTGGAAAATTGATTATTGTTGTTTTAAACCATAGAGTTTTGGGGTGATTTGTTTTGCAGGAGTGGTTAATTGATACACCAACCTTTTTTTGGAAAATATATATCCTCTCAAGATAAGCAAAAAAGAAAAATATGTACTATTATGTATAAGGTCTAATTTTTTTTTGAAAAATCAGCCTTCCTATCTTACAGCCATAATTCACTAATCCTGTGTTTTAGAAAGTGTGTCTGGAGTTACCTGGGGTGTGACTCCTGTCTATGCTGTTCACAAGCTGCTTAACCTGGGCAAGATTTAAACCTCTCTAAACTCAGTTTCCTCATCTATAAAAAGGGAATAATAGGACCTACCACATAGGATTATGGAGAGAATTAAATGAGATAATCCACAGTGTTAGTTCCATGCTTTTGTTACAAGTAACAGGACTACAACTCAAACTAATCTAAGCAAAAATGGAAATTAGTTGACAAGATATCTCATATAGTAGAAGGAAATATTGAACAACTGAGCCACAAGGTCACAGCTGGTCCTTGAAAACAATTGAAGCTCATGTCTTTGAATAAGTTGAGGACTCTTGCTCTTTACCCAAATTTTCCGCCCATTTTTCTTGACATATCAGTTTTCTTCTTCCTTACCAGCTTCTCTGGAAAACAGAACCATGGCTGCTAATTGCTCCTGAGTTTGAGATTTTGTACTCCCCACTGCCATATTCTCTCTGCTCCTAAATTCAGAATTCTCAGTGATGGACTCTTATTGGATGTTCTTGAGTCAGGTGACTTACCTTGAACCAACCAACTGTGGCCAAGGGGCATGGTCTGTAAGACGGCAGCTCTTGTACATACTACATGGCACTATGTACAAGAGAAAAGTAGATTCCATTAGAAAGAGGCACTAGACCCAGAAAAGGTGAGAGTAGTGGTAAAAGAATTCCTTCGATGGCTACTTTACATGCAAATCATTTGGCACAGTGGCTAGTTTATGGTAAAAGCAGAACATATATGAGCATCTTTTGAATGATTCAACATTGTCAATAATCATCACTGAGTACATTGTCTAATATCCATATGCCTAATTTATAACCCATGATTGCAAAGCAGCCTAATATTAGTTTCTACTGGTATTCACCTTCCACTCAAGTGTTATATAGCACATTAATAGACCTTTCATGATAGTGTATGGTTTGAACAAGTCAGTGAAACCTTGGGATTCTTCTTTTTTTCTGAGACACCGTTGGCTAAAATTCCCTTTACAGGCCTTGTGATAGTAACTTTTATGTATCAACTTGACTAGGGCTAAGGGATGACCAGATAGCTGGTAAAACATTATTTCTCCATGTGTCTGCGAAGGCACTTTGGGAAGAGATTAACATTTGAATCAGTAGACTGGGTAAAGAGGATGGTCTCACCAGTGCAGGTGGGCATCAACAAATCTGCTGAAGACCTGAATAGAACAAAAAGGCAGAGGAAGGGCGAATACGCTTTCTCTGTTTGAGCTGGAACTTTGTCTTCTCCTGCCTTTGGATGGGCCTTCCGATTCTGACTGGGGCTTAAGCCATCAGCATCAGAATTCTCAGGTCTTTGGGTTGAGACCGGAACCACACCGCCAGCTTGCAGATGGCAGATCGCGAGACCTCTTAGCCTCCATAATCATATGAGCCAGTCCCTCATAAAAAAATCTATCTATATATATATATCTGTATCCTATTGGTTCTGTTTCTCTGGAGAACCCTGACTAATACAGACCTGACGTACCTTTTATCACAGAAGCAAATGAAATTAGCAAATAGTGTCTTGTGTCTATTCTACTTAAATAAATCACACTAAGCTCTCTGTACACATGACTTAGAAGGTAAATTATACATATTGCAATAAAACAGATCATATACTAGAAGATGTATCTTTCTACATAACATACTCAGAAAAAAATTAAAGAAAGAAACTTGCCCTTTTTCCAACTTAAAAAATTGTGGGGAAAATTCCCAAGTGATAAACTTCTATACTCCAAACAGTAGCAAGTAAACAAAAGGTCCTCAAATTATCAGACTTCACTCCTATCCCCTCTTAGAAAAACAGATGTTATAAATAACAAGCAGTTGTTAAATATCACCTTCCCCTGAGGAAATCTTGGTCACCTTGGCTACTTCTCTCCAAGAGGTGGGTGAAGAGAACATAATGTAATATTCAGAACTTTGGTGACCCAGGACCCAACTTTTCTGCCCTTCTCCTTTCACTATGAGTTGGATAGGACTTTTCTCTGAGAGCCAATTTGGGGATAGTCTGAAACTCAGGTTTTGTAGGGATTATATCTTCAGCTGTTCATTTAGAACCTTGAAAGATTTTTCTGCCCTTCCTTCCTATTAGAATTACGTCAGCATGGAACGGAAAGTTTCTTCCAGTCAGAGAAACTTATAGAGGATCTTCAGGAAATAGATGGAGTAGACACTAATTGGGGTGATTATCTGGTTCACAATGATCTTCCCAGTCGTCAGTGTCTGATGCTCCTTTTCTCTGCGGGACTGATTCTTCTGTCCCCCCTCTCACTCTAGCATATGGTCCAATGCAAGTTATGTGATCTTGTCTCCAGGGTTACAAGAAGCCAAACATGGGCTCATGACTCAAGCAGGCCAGTCAGAGTCCTTCCCTGACATTGTTAAAACTGGAGCAGTGGGCTTCCCTGGTGGCGCACTGGTTGGGAGTCCGCCTGCCGATGCAGGGGACATGGGTTCGTGCCCCGGTCCGGGAAGATTCCACGTGCCGCGGAGCGGCTGGGCCCGTGAGCCATGGCCGCTGAGCCTGCGCGTCCGGAGCCTGTGCTCTGCAACGGGAGAGGCCACAACAGTGAGAGGCCCGCGTACCGCAAAAACAAAAAACAAACAAAAAAAAACTGGAGCACTAAGTAATAAATATGCGAGTCCAGGGTCATACCCCACCACTCCACAACATGAAGAAACATGTCCGCAAACATGAGCAGCAGAAACAGCGAGAGGCACAGATGGAGCCCTTTGTTCCAGTTATTGAAATTCCTAGAGCTCCTCTAATCCCCGACTTTCCAAGAGGTGGTTGTTCATCTTATATTGGCTTTGGGAGCTTCATCAGTACCCTGCCAACACATCCTCTTTATTACTTTAGCTTTAGTTACATTTCTGTCACTTGCAATCGAGTCCTGACTTCCTAGAAAGCAAGTGGCTGTCATTGAGTCAAACAAGCAGTGTCAAGGTTCAGAGTGTTCAGAACCCCACATGTTTTCCCCTGTCACACCTATTAGCCTTAGTGAAGTCAGGGACCGCACTCACATATCTGACCACCTGCACTGTCTAATCTAACATGAATCCTAAGGTCCTCTGTCTATAATCAGCAACTTGTTTCAGACGAGGAGAATGATTTGCCTTCTGAGGTTTTCTCCTTAATAATGTTGAAGTCATTCTTCATTTCAGCCCTTTCACCACTTCATTGTTTAGGGACTTTAATTTCTTGGAAGAGTTCTCAAGATGATGTGCACTCTTCCAAAAGTTTTTGTTCACTGTGATCTGAATTTTTGTGTCTCCCCTAAATTCATATGTTGAAATCCTAATGCCTGATGTGATGATATTAGGAAGTGGGGGCTTTGGGAGGTGATTAGGTCATGCGTGTGGAGCCCTCATGAATGGGATTAATGCCCTAATAAAAAAAGACTCCAGAGAGCTCCCTATCCCCTCCCACCATGTGAGGACACAGTGAGAAGGCACTGGCTATGAACCAGGAAGAGGGCTGTCACCAGAACCCAACCCTGCTGCGCCTTGATCTTGGACTTCCAGCCTCCAGAACTGTGAGAGATAAATATCTGTTGTTTGTAAGCCACCCAGTCTGTGGTATTTTGCTACAGCAGCCCAAAAGCACCAAGACACCAATCATCACCCAAAACAAAACTAATAGATATGCATTTTTCTCCTCAGAGATCTGAGCAATCTTTCGATTTTTGTTTCTCAGCCAGGAATGTCTGTGGGAAGAAAATAAATGTTTATATTCTCTTTCCAGAGCCCTAAGCCTGTCTGAGGAGCCTACTGACCAAGGATAAAGGAAATTATTTGTCCCCAGTCTCTGCAACTCTGCTTGTGGGGATGTGGACTTATTTTGTAGAAGGGGGTAGAGGATGAGGGAGGTGGAGAGAGGTAGGGATAGAATTACGTCTGTATCAAATGTAGTTCCACAAATATGAACTGGTCGGTGCCTTCCAACAGCTCTGCTTTGATTTTGAAGTCTGAAAGCCAGGAATGTTATCTCCCTCATTGATTTCTGCTAATCAGGAGACTTCTAGAGGCAGGGAGGGGGAGCCACCAATATTTATAAAAATCAGATCTCTTCATTCTGACTACTTAGGACTGAGTAAGTAGCCATAGTTCACAAGTGATTAATACTGTTGAGAGACTGATTTTTTCAAACAATGTTCCATAAAACCTTGTCTTGTGTTTCCCTGCAGGAGTCTCTCAACTTTTTGCACATTTATAATGCTATTTTCTCCTTTCTGTTGATGGGAGATCAAAAACTTGACATGCAACTTTCAGCATCTCCCCATGTTACTGAAACCAGCCGCTTTGCTGTAAGGCTTGCTATCCCCAGAGGAGACATTTAGGCACCAGATTCTTGGTGCTTCAAACAGTCTGACACATAGCAGACTCAACAAAACTTTAGCGATGAATGAATTTAATATTTTAAGACCATATATGATTCTTAATGCCAGAAAGAAGCCCAAAGGAGAGAAATCAGGGGTGTCTATGGCTTGTTTTAGTGTCAATGGGGGTCAGTCCTTTTTGAGTCGCAGACCCATTTCAGAATCTGATGAAAGCTATAGACCCTTTCCCCCACCAAGTGCACAATATATATAAATTTGCTTAAAACTTTAGGTTGTTCACTGACCTAAGTGTCTGTGGTCTTTGCATTAAGAATTTCTGTTAAAGTAGAATATTAAATATTAGAAAAAATATTCATAATCATTGGGGAATGACTTTGGGGCTAATTTGTGCTCAGACGTCATCAATTCTTTCCAGCTTATTGTTACGATTTAACTGAACTAAGTACTCTTTAAACAGTCATTTCAAAAAGGAGAAGAGTCTTCTGTATTGGGCAGTGAGCAAAAAAGAAAACATAGAAAGGTTATGATTCCTCCTCCCTATGGACTTCCACTCCTGGTCCCAATTTAGAAGATTCTCAGCATATCCATACCCTCAAGCCAGATATGGTCATCAAGATACGTGATGTTAATGACCTTCTGATAACAAAACTTTACCATCTGAATCTGAACATTTATATGGACTGTGCCCTTTATTATTATTATTATTTTTGTGGTATGCGGGCCTCTCACTGTTGTGGCCTCTCCTGTTGCGGAGCACAGGCTCTGGACGCGCAGGCTCAGCGGCCATGGCTCACGGGCCCAGCCGCTCCACGGCATGTGGGATCTTCCCAGACCGGGGCACGAACCCGCATCCCCTGCATAGGCAGGCGTATTCTCAACCACTGCGCCACCAGGGAAGCCCTGCCCTTTATTATTTTAAGGGTAGGATGAGATGAAGAGAATGAAATATTTCACGGAGAAAAATCCCTGATATACCTGCTGATATCTGCTTTATGTTCCTTCATTTATATTAAAGTTCAATAACCCTAATCTATACTTAAATAAAAAGTCTTCTTTAGTATTATGCTTTGGTATATCTCTGTCTCCCAAGAACCAAGAAGAAAACAAGATGATCTAGAATTATGGACACAAACCTTTAAAACTAAAGGGTATAGGTCATCTAACCTGACACTTTGTTTCACAAATGAAAAAACTGAGACACAGAGAGGTCAAAGTAACCTTTCTAAGATCTCTATAACTTTTCCAAGTTCTCCATAACAGATTCTTTACTCTCTTCCTGTTGAAAAGTTATTCATCCACACAACATGACCAGGTGTCATTGTAATTCCTCTCAGTAGAGTAGGTGGAAGTATATTCTTCCATCACATTGACGTTGAGCTTGGCTATGTGACTTGCCAATAAAATATTAGCTTAAACTTTAAATGTGTTTGCCTGATTTGGTTTATCCTCTTGCACTTCTGCCATTGCATCATTAGAAATGGGCAGCCACTGGACCCAGATGATGACAGCATGTGGAGCACAGCTGGAGTCTAGAGTCCAGGCAAGCCCAGCCAAACATCATCATGTCCAAGATCAGATGAATAGCAGCCCACATGCCAACTCATAAGCAAGAAAAGTCTTTGCTGTTTTAAGTCACTGAGATATTGAGGGCTATCTGTTATACAGTACTATCACAGTGAAAAATCAGATTAATACAGTCTCATAAAAGATCAGCAAAGGTAGAATATTCAAATATTTTTTTCAAATTGAATTGGCTGCAATTTGATTCATATGCATATAATAGAAAAACTCAAATAACAATGGCTTAATCAAAAGTGAATTTTACTTTCTTCAGTAAATGCAGTCTAGAGTCAGGCAATTCACACTAATCGTTTAGTGATTCTCTGCGGTCATTAGGCTCTTTCCTGTGCATGACTCTACCATCCTCAGGATATGACCCTTGTCTTAATGGCCTAAAATTGCTAGGAGAGCTTCTGCATCAAAGACAGGAAGAAGACTGGGGAATAAAAGGAAGAATGGTACATGCTCTCTCTTTTAAGGAGACTTCCTAGAATTTCCACAGAATCTCTGCTGAGATTTTATAGGCCAGAACTAAGTCAAATTAACATACCTAGATGCAAAGGAGACTGAAATACAGTCTTTTAGCTAAATAACAAGGTGCAAGCAAAAATTACAGGGTTCTATTGCCAAAAAGAAGGGGAGAATAGATACTTTAAGGCAACTTCTGTCATAATGGACAAATATCTGTTGCCCTATAGGAAGTGCCCAGTAAATGTTATATGGATGACTGACTGAAAATATTAATTTTCATGATCTAAATTACCAAAAGGGAAAATTTGATTATGCAATTCATTTAAAATTTGTTTTCTTGTAAAATGATGCTTTACTATGCATTATAAAGTTTTGCAATTTCATTCAGTAAAAAGTACTGGGCACTACAGTGTGTAAAGCACTGTGCTTAGATCTGCTGAAATCCAGACAAGAAGAAGACACAGTCCCAAGCTGCATGGAAGTTCGACTTTAGAGGAAGCTATTGAGACAGAACCATTGGGCTAACAAGCTATATGGGACGCTTTTCCTATAAACTAACAGCTTTCTATCTCAGGATTCTGGTCTCTTGGCTTTTCTTTCTGAGGACTTTCTCCAGTGTTACTGAAGCTTAGTCAGCCCATCAGTAGGATAACCCAGAACTTCCTGGAATTTAATTCTTTGTGTTTACAAAGGGGTTGTTCTATGCATTGTAGTATTATTTTTAACTGAAGAGATTGAGTTACTCAAAAGCCTTCAATTTATAATAGATAAACTGAATAGATATTCAAAAGTTAAAAATTAATTGAAGTGCAGGCTCATGAAAGGATGCTCAACATCACTAATTATTAGAGAAATGCAAATCAAAACCACAATGAGATATCACCTCCCACGAGTCAGAATGGCCATCATAAAAGTCTACAAATAACAAATGTTGACGAGGATATAGAAAAAAGGAACCCTTGTATATAGTTGGTGGGAATGTAAACTGGTGCAGCCACTATGGAAAACAGTATGGAGATTCCTCAAAAAACTAAAACTACCATATTATCTAGAAATTCCATTCCTGGCTATATATCTGGAAAAAAAATTGAAAACACTAATGCAAAAAGATACATGAACCCCAATGTTCATAGCAGCATAGTTTACAATAGCCAAGACATAGAAGCAACACAAGTGTCCATCAACAGATTTGTGGATAAAGAAGATGTGCTACACACACACACACACACACACACACACACGTAATGGAATATTACTCAGCCATTAAAAAGAATGAAATTCTGTCATTTGCAACAACGTGGATGGACCTAGAGAGTATTTTGCTTAGTGAAATAAGTCAGACAGAGAAAGACAAATACTGTATGTTATCACTTATATGTGGAATCTAAAAGTAAAACAAATTAATGCATATAACAAAACAGAAACAGACTCACAAATATAGAAAACAATCTAGTGGATACAAGTGGGGAGAGAGAAGGAAGGGAGGGTCCAGATAGGGGTAGGGGACTAAGAGATACAAACGACTATGTATAAAATAGATAAGCAACAAGGATATACTTATACTGTATAGCATAGGGAAATATAGCCATTATTTTATAACTTTAAATGGTATATAATCTATAAAAATATTGAATCACTATGCTGTATACCCAAAACTAATATAATATTGTAAATCAACTATACTTCTATAAAAAATTTAAAAAACAAAAAAATAAAAAATTAATTGAAGTGTATAATAAAAGTCACAACAAAAATTATGATATACAGAGTTGTTTTTAATTTTATTGATTTAAATAGAGAGTATTAATATATGGATGTTTATCTATTTCCTCTGAATATGGGACCATAATGTAATAACCCAGACCAGATTTGCCAGCCCACAATAAATAACTAGAACACTGGATAAAATATAAGAAAAAGTGTTTTCAGACATGGGATAACAGGAACAGTGGAACTATTATCTCTGATATAAAAGATAAACAAATGAGATGAGCCCTACAATTACCTGGCTTTTTGCCTGAAGACATTCCACTTGGTTGTACTGATAGGGGGATCGCAAGCAAAGCAGAGATCTCACTGAGCTGAGGAAACTTTCTCAACCTGATAAAGGGCATCAATGAAGATTCAACACTTTCCCTTGAAGATCAGGAACATGACAAGAATGTCTCCACTTTCTCTACTCCTTTTCTTTCTTTTTTAAAAAAAATTTTATTTATTTATTTGGCTGCACCAGGTCTTAGTTGTGGCTCGTGGGATCTTTAGTTGTGGCATGCGGGATCTAGTTCTCTGACCAGGGATTGACCCCCGGGGCCCCCTGCATTGGGAGCACAGAGTCTTAACCACTGGACCACCAGGGAAGTCCCTCTCTACTCCTTTTCAACATTTACTGGAGATCCTAGCCAGTGCATTAAGCAAGACCACAGAGATTGCAAAGAAAGAAATAAAAACTCTATTTATTAGAAAACTGGTCATATACATACAAAATCTTAAAGAATCTAAAAAAAAAATTACTTGCTAATGAGTGACTTTAGCAAGGTCCCCAAATCAGAGCTAACATGAAATAAATCAATTACATTTCTATATATTGACAACAAACAATTGGAAATATAAATCATAAAATATTTCTATTACAATAGTATCAAAAACCATGAAATTTTTAGGGAATAAATATAACAAAATATGTGCTTGCATATATGTTTACTGAAAACTACAGAACATTGCAGAGACAAATTTTAAAAGATCTGAATAAATGGAGGAATATATGATGTTCATTTGTTGGAAGATCCAACACTGTTAAAATGGCAATTCTCCCAGTATCTAGATTAATTTATAGATTAAACTAATCCAAATCAAATCCCAACATGTTGTTTTGGCAGTAACTGACACACTGATTATAAAATCTGTCTGTATGGAAATGCAAAGGACCTAGAATAATCAAGTAATTTTGTAAAAGAACAAAGTTAGAGGACTAAGATTTATTATAAAAAAAGTTAACCAAGGGTGAGCTATTGGTGAAAGAATAGACACACAGATCAATGGAACAGAATGGAAAGTTCAGAAATAGACCCATATATATATGACAATTTGGTTTTCAACAAAGGTATTAAGGTAATTGAATGGGGAAAGAACAGTCTTTTAAAAAATGGTGCCCAAACAGTTGGATATACATATGAAAAAAAAAGAGCCTGGACCCTTACTTCATACCAAATGTCAAAATTAGACTTAAACATACACTTAAACTTAAGAAATAAAACTTAAAATTTTAGTAGAAAACATAGGAACAAATGTTGTTTACTCTGGGATGTCATGAGTCACAAAAATTGATTAATTGGTGTTCACACACAAAAAAAGTTGGCTCTTTGATAAACACTGTCAAGAGAATGAAAAGGTAAGCCACAGAGTGAAGAATATATTCATGTTACATGTATTTGACAAGATGTGAATTTGAAATAAAGAACATTTGCAACTTATTAATAGTAAATTGAACAACCCAATAAACATGGACAAATACTTTAAAAAAGAAGATATACAAATAACTAATGAACACATGAAAAGATGCTTAATGTCATTAGTCATCAGGAAAATGCAAATGAAAACCACAATTAAGTACCACTACAATACCCAGTAAATGGCTAAAATTAAAAAGTCTGACAACTTTAAGTATTGGAGAGGATGTGAGTTAAATTCTCATACATTGCTGCAGGAAATGTAAAATGGTACAATCACTTTAGCAAAGAGTTTGACACTTTTTACATGGTCCATAAAAGGTATTGTATCAATAACAGGGAGAACTAATCAACCCTCATAGCCACATGTAATATCAAGTAGAAAATGGTTCTAACAGTAACAAGCACATTATAACAAAGTAGGAGTGTTCAAAAGTATTTGAATTAGCAAAATGTCTTAAAGAGAAATGTACGTTCCTGTTCTTGCATCTCTTAAGAGATGAAACTGTTATGTGGTTCTACAAATGATAAGAAGATCCTAGTTAAGGAATAAAAAATGTTGTAATAATGCTAACAGACCAGGTCAATATATTATGATGACAAGACATAGATGAAATTACTAACTTTCAAAATACATCATTTATTAAAAGACAAATGGTTGCAAAACTTAACCATAAAAGGAAATAACCTGATAGTAATTATCTTGATTTTTAATCTGCTTGAGAGAAACAGCTAAATTCTATATCCAAAATCTCCATCCAATAATCAACTGATTGATAACCTAGATCCTGTGACCATAGCTAGTTAGGAAAAGTCTTTTTTCTTTTTTTAATCAGGAAAGATTTATCACCCCTGGAAACACTATTTAAACATAGTATTACTAAAACCTTAGGCAGATATCAAATTAAATAGAGTAAAAATATTGGGAATATTGAAGATGTTAACCAACCTTATAATGTTACTATTTTAGAATACATGTAAAGGTATATGTAATAATAAGTTGTATAATTCTTGTATTTATACATATTCTATTTTCTGTTTAAGCTGTTCAGTCATGCTTAATATGGAATTGATGTTTATCTTTTTAAAGTAAACTTAGTTAACCAAATTTACCATCAATATGAATATACGAGTCTAGTAAGTAAAATTATGAATTTAGTAAGCTGAAAATCAAATTAAGTAAAAATACTTTGGGTCGTTCCTCTCCATAGACAAAACTCCTGGGCATCAAAAGACATATAATCAACCACAAAATTTATAGAGCGCTAATCAATACATAAAGCTCAAGGTTAAACACCTAGCTCCTAGCACAGAGACTGACATGGCTAGTTAGGAAACGTCTTAAAAAATTTTGAATCTGGTAAATATTGGTTAAATAAATAACACAAGGTAAACTGTGGAGAGGGAGTTGAATTACAAACAGAATTCTAGGTTTACAAGCCATGACGTGTTTCATAAATGTATATTTTCTAATGGCTCCACAGAGCATGATGGATAGCAAAGGGAAGACAAACTAGAATGTTAATTTTTTTAAACTCTTTTATATTGGAGTATAGCCGATTATCAATGTTGTGATAGTTTCAGGTGCACAGCAAAATGACTCAGCCATGCATATATATGTATCTATTCTCCCCCAAACTCCCCTCGCATCCAGTGTGCCACATAACATTGAGCAGAGCTCCCTGTGCTATATGGTAGATCCTTGCTGGTTATCCATCTTAAATATAGCAGTGGGTACATGTCAATCCCAAACTCCCTAACTGTCCCTTCCCCCCACCCTAGAATGCTAATTATTTTTTTACAAATGAAGCACAATTTGACTAGCTTATATTTAGCAAATTACAAGTTAATGGTGATAAAAAATTAAGAGACAGTGGGTTTCCTTGGGAAGAACAGATGTAAGATTCCCAATACCAAATCTAGCGCTTGCTGGACTAAATCAGAATATATGTTTATCACTTCATTCAAAAAGATGGTCACCATGATGGTGTTAACATATATATTTCAATGAAAAATTCAGTTTACATTTTTCACATAGTTCTAAATTTGTTTCTTAGTTTGGAAATCAAGAACAACTGCATAAATTACAATGTATTTAAAGGTGGGAATTGTTTTCTATATAATGACATTCAGAGCAACGTTCTGTTAGTGACTAACTCAGCCATGAGGGCTTTGGAAAGAAAAATGTGTTGTAAATATCTGCAAGTATATTGTACATAAAATGCACACAGCTTTCAGAGGTACAGTTTCATATCTCAAGGAATATAAACTCTCAGAGAGAGAAGAAATATAGTTCTTCTGTACTTTCTACAGACTAATAAAAAAAACATAAGATCCTGGAACATGTTGTGTGTTAATTAAAGTTTGAGAGACAAAATTAAGTTATTACTTTTCCTAAGATTCAGCTCATCAAGGAAGCTTATGTCTCACAGGTTTAGACCTTTAAATGTCTAAACCTGTCACATCAACAGTTGTTCATGTTTATCAGTAACACTGAACTTTGCTCCTTTTGAGTGGCATGCTTTGCAAAAAGTATGCGTGTGATGATCATAATTCAACAGTTTTAATTTTGTGACCACTTTATTTTCAGGAGGTTATTTAGGTCAATGGAAATTCTGCCATTGTATCCTTTGGTATGGCTCCAGAATCATTTAACATTACCAAAGTTGTAGAAATGGAAATTGCCAATATTCTTTTGTTTTCTAGTCACTTCTCTTCAGACTTAAGTCCATTTCTTTTTTCTTGGTTATACTCTATAAAAGGCGTCGACAAGAAGATTTTAGAGAGTTGTGTATTCAGATAAATAATATTTTATTAGATCAAAGGGCTTAAGTAAAATATTGTCAAATAAAGAGGATGTTAATCAGGGCCATTCCAACATTAATATCTTGTACATCTTTCACAGTATCCATCACTACTTCACCTTTCCCTCAACACATTCTCTGGCCCTTGTTACCTATTCAATTTTTTGGATTATTTAACCAGAATTGAGGCTTGTAATTACCTATACAATACCATTTTCTACTTCTTTCTTAATCACAAAACTCCAAATTTATTCAAAGCTGCAACATGCCCAGCTAGAAAAATCATTTCCTGGTCTCACTTGTAGGTAGGCAGAGCCACGTGATGAAGTTTGGCCAAAGAGATGGAAACAAAAGCGTTGAAGGAGACTTCCTGTAAGACTTCTTGAAGTTGTTGGGAAGTGGACCCCTTTTTTTCTCCTTCCTGCTGCCTGTAGGATGTAGAGTGGGAGTGATGGGCAGTGTTCCCACAGCCATGTAGTACCCAGTGTTAGTGTGGTGAAGAATTATACAATCTAAGATACAGCATGACCACAAAAGTACCACACTAGCCCTGGATGTCATTTTAAAAAAAAGTAAAATACCAAGTTTTAAATACCATGATTGGAGTTTTCTCTGTGGCACACAGATACAGTTTTAGTGGCAAATGAATGGCAGGCTTGAATAGGGTTACTAAGGACAGTTTGGTGAAGGGACTTTTTACAAGGGTGTGAGCAGGGTTAAGGAACATTATAACACATTTACCAACTGCAAAGAAACCTGTTTGGTCTCTAGGCCTAAGGAGTCAAGGAAGAGAGCCACAGACAGATGAATGGATAAAGAAGAGGTGGTATATATACACAACAGAATATTACTCAGCCATAAAGAAGAATGAAATAATGCCATTTGCAGCAGCATGGATGGACCTAGAGATTATCATACTGAGTGAAGTAAGTCAGACAGAGAAGGACAAATATCATATGTGGAATCTTAAAAAATGACACATATGAACTTATTTACAAAACAGAAATAGACTCACAGACTTAGAAAACAACCTTATGGTTACCAAAGGGGAAAAGTGTGGGGGGGGGAGGGATAAATTAGGAGTTGGGGATTAAAATATACACATCACCATATATAAAATAGATGACCAACAAGGTCCTACTGTATAGCACAGGGAATGATATTCAATATCTTGTAATAACCTATAATGCAAAAGAATCTGAAAAAGAACAATATATTTGTACATATGTATGTATAACTGAATCACTTTTCTGTACACCTGAAACCAACACAACATTGTAAATCAACTATATTTCAATAAAAAATTTTTTAAAAAGGAAGAGAGCAGTTTTTGGACCCCAGGTTGCTGTAGAATAGGGCCTCCTGACAGGAGCTGTGTCTTCAAGCAGACACGCATGGCAGGGAGTGAGTGACTCAGGATAACAGTCACTCTGGCCTCACTCTACACCTGCTCTCTTTTCTCCTGCTGTGTTTCCTATTGGACAAATTAATCATAAAGTAGAGGGTAAAGGTAACCTATATAAATAGTCTGTAACAGTCAGACTCCAGGGGCACAATGCAGGTTGAAGAAGGACAGAGAGTGAACCTGGAAGGGCAAATAGAAACTGTCCATCACAACGGCTTCATTACTTTCCTGCTTTCAACTCCATTCCCTTACCTGCCCCCCCCCCAATCCATCCCACATTCCACTGACATCTTAAAGTGGAGATTAATATTATAATTTCCCTCCTTTGCTTAAAATTCTGCAGCATATCCCAGTTGCCTAGCAAGTCAAGTCCAAACTCCTAAACTAAGCATGCAAGGCCATCACCATCTTGCTCCATCCCGCTTTCTCAAAACTATCTCTGCAATTTCCTACGTGTATCATATGTTGCAACCAAACCACAATGATCACGATTTCAAATAATGGCCCATGCTTTCCCATGGCTTTTCTGCCTTAAGAAACAGGATACTCTTCTTTCTTTCTCCTCTGTGAAAACCTCATCCATATATTAAAGCATAGCTTAAAAGCGTGTACCCTATGGATCCTTCCTGAACCTTTGGGCAGTGTCTACCTCCTTATTGTGAATGTTAGATCTTTGTTTCTACCCCTCATATGGACTGCCAACTACTGACTCCTACTTCACCCCCCACGTGTTCTCAGTTCTTTCTCAGTAAGTGGCCCACCAGTTGCCTAAGACAGTACTTTGGAATCATCTTTGATTCCTTTTTTTCCCTCCCATTCCCCATATTCAATCCTCCAGCAAATCCTACTGCTTGTATCAACATATATGCATAATTCAACTCCTTGTCACTACCTACCCTGAACCAGCCACCACCCAGTTCTTGCTCTATTGTTATAATAGTCTCCTTTTCATCAGTCCTTACCTACCACTACTCCTCTATCAGGAGAACAGCAAGAGTCATCCTTTCTCCTTGAACAAGAGAAGAGAAATCACTCCTCTGTTCAACATCCTCCACTGGCTTCTCATCTCACACAGAATAAAAGCCAAAGTTCTCGCAATGTCCTACAAAGCCCTACATGATACAATCCTACCACCCCCATACACACATACACACTACCTCTTACTTCATTAGCTCTTTTTCTTCATAATTCCTGTCTCACTTACTTCATTCCAGTGATGTTTGTCCATTGCTATTGCTAGAATCCTCAAGCCCATGTCCTCATATCCTTCGCACTTGCTCTGACTTAAATGTTATCATCCTCCCCACCCCACCCCCATCCACATGGCTTATTCTCTGAATTCTTGAAGTTTTCTGTTCAATTATCACCTTTCCAGCGAGGCCACCCCTGATTACTCTATGGAAAATAGAAACCCCTCCCCCCACTGCCAGCATTTCCTACTCTTTACCACGGCTCTTATTCACAGCACACTGAGTGGTTGGAAAGACAAGAATGGGGGGATGAATTCAGGAAGAAGTGCAGAGAGGCCTGTCTTTGGGGTGGTGATGTCAGGTCAGTGAGATGAGAAGCACTGTAGGGCTCCCTGATCTAAAGTTCCCGATGGAAAGCCAGTGAAGTTTTTTGTTTTGTTTTGTTTTTTTCTCCTCTCTCTTCTGGAGTCATTAGAGGTTAATGGGTGGGTATAACAGTGGCCTGATGAGCAATCACAGGGCTTTGTTCAAAATTGCAAGTTAATTTGTGGTCTCCTCAAAGCAAATTCACAATGCATTGTTTAATTGCATTAGAACAACACAATGGGAGAAAGCAGATTGGTCAAATTTATCTCTACTACTAAGCTTTTAATATTTTATAGAAAACTTCTTTACTCATAATTTAGCCAAGAAGAGTGTCATGGCCCACGGCAGAGGAGATGCAGGGTAGTTTTCTCAGCAACTCTTTCAAAAGCCTCAGCAAAACAAAAATAAGTGTTGGCATAAAGAAATAATATTCCAATAAAAATACTATTTGAAATAATCAAATTTGAGGGTAAAAGAAAATTTCATTACTTCCTCTCCTACTCACTATTCTACCCACGGATTTTCTAAATATGGTATTGCGGGAGGGAAAAGAAATAAAGACAGAAACTGTTATTTCGCTTGTATGGTTTTTGCCATTGGTCCACCAAAAAGTTGATGATTTCTCTCACTGGGTGCTTTTGTGGGTTTTTAAGAGACCTTCTGTTGGGGTCAACTCACTTTCCCAGGAAGTCATCTTGGGAGGGTCCTTTTCAAGATAGCCTAAGTGATCCACACTTGGTCTATGTGATATTTGCATACATCCCTGCCCTACCAAATTGTGCCATCATAGCTGTGCCGTTTTTCTTCAGCCATCACAGGTCCCTTCAACCAACCTCCCCTTTAGACATTTGCTGGAACTGAATAGCATATTGGTCCCTGAGTCTTTGGCTATCGGTAAGGGGGAAGTGCCACTGTCCTGTCGCCCAGGCAGAGGGGAGGAGAAATGTCGTAGCACTCTGAAAATCAATAAAGACCACCTTAATGAGAACTGAGGCTATTTGTTCAGAGCCTTTTGTAATAAGGAAGTCATCACCAGCACTTGCATTTAGCAGAGAATCAAAGGCAGGCAGGGGAGTAGGAAAGCTCCAGAGTATAGAGAGAGGAATGCCTTCAGGTTTCCTCTGATTGGAGATTGTTGGTGTGGGGAAGTCAGAGGAGCTCTAACTAGAAGCGGAGCAACTTATGTGATGGGTTTGAGGAGCATATTTGGCTTTTTTTTTTTTTTTCTGGCTGGTTCTGAGTTGGAAGTAAGGTCAAAAATTAGGAAGCTGGCAGTCACGGATCAAGTCCTAACTGTTCTGGCTGATTGCTACAGAGTTTGTAGTGTGGCTTTCCTGGCTGGTTGCTTCAGAGGATGTGGGTGAGAGTTCTTTTGACATATATGATCTAGTCACTGTTCATTTGTATATTCATTCTGTCATGATTCTCTCACTAAGGAAGTTCTACTCACCCATTTCTATTAATTTTCAAGCCTCTCCTTAAAGTATCTTCAATGTAGGCTAAGGATGAATTTACCTGATTAATTTTTAGGCTGTCTCTAGTCACCTCTTTTTATAATTTGTGGATAATAAAACATTTTGTTCTCAAGTTTAGAGCCTCACCTAAAGCTGAGAAAATAGCAACTATCCTACTTTGACATCCTATTATATAGGTCTCAGTATAGAGGACTCATTTGAGAAGTTTGGCAGCCAAAAGAGGAAGAGAAATTGGATAGCACTTAGAATGCATTATCAGACAAACAAGAATCCCTTTTCTCTTCTTCCCCTTCTCTTCTTTTTCTTCTCCTCCTTTTCTTTTCCAAAACATAAACTCTCACTATAAAGTCCAAGCTCCTCAGCATGGTTAAATCCTTCAGCCTCAAGACTTGGTCCAGCCTTGCCCCTCTGGTCTCATTTCCTACCACTCCCAAACACTATCTTGTGTTTCCACTATGAGAAATGAAAACGAGCAGGACCCTGAGGGGTCTTCCCAGGGACAGACACCTCTCACTGGTGTCCCCTGCCTCTTGTTTGTAAAAAATCTTCAGCATCCTAGGCCTTCCCTGAGTTCCAAAGAGCAAATTTAATCAGAGAAGTGACAAAATGGAGAAACAAAGGAAAATAGTCAAGCAAGACAAAATAATAATAGTTTAGCCATAAAACAAAGTCAAGGACCTTTCGTTTCTCCTCAAGGGCTATAGAGAATATCCTGAACCCTAACCTTGAGTTGTTTTGCAGATACTGAAACCCCTGCCAGGTGGAAGAAATTAACTGCATGCTAAACACCAGCACACAGACCCCAGACCGGTTGGAACCAGAAGGTTGTTGATGTTGACTCCTGAGCTACCACTGGGTTACCTCACCGTCAACCAATATGAATAATGTGCATGGGTTGATCAGTCACCCTGCGACCCTCTCCCTCACCTTGCCTTTAAAAACCCTTCTCTGAAAGCCATCCAGGAGTTTGGATCCTTTGAGCGTGAGCTGCCCATTCTCCTTCCTTGGCCTCACATTGGTTGCCTTGCAATTAATGCTATACTTTCCTTCACTGCAATCTGGTATCAGTAGCTTGGCTTTGCTGTGCATTGGGCAAGTGGACCCAAGTTTGCTTCGTTAACAAAAGCTGCTATGATAGAGAAGACAGGGAGAGAGTATGATGTATCCAGATGAGGAAGGTGTCTCAGAAATCTAGAGGGTCTGTTAAAAATAAGAGCTGGCTTAATGCATAACAGCAGCAATTGCTGCAACAATTTCCATTTTTTAAATTTCTATTCAATAAAATAATAAAATTGGTGACTCTTTGCTCAGCCTAACCTCTTATGAGAACAAAGAGTGGAAATTACTAACTTTAGTAAATTATTGTATGTACAGTATGTAAACATAGTATTTCTCTTGGAATTCCAAAGAATAATTTCAGGAATTATCAGTCTTGGTGTTTTGGGCTCTGACTTTGAAATGAAATGAAAGATTCTGACCTTTCAATTACTGAAAATTGCTGTATAGTTGTGATTTGTTCTTGACTGTGGGTCTTTACTGTAAGATATAAGTATTATATGGTTACAATCTAAGTACCAACTTGAGCAATACATCACAATGTATCCCCACATTTTTTCCTACTTTTGAACAATCACAGGCAATCTAAGTGTAATACCCACAGATTTTAGTTTAACAAAGATTTTCTTATCATTTACTATTACAGGGATACCTCATTTTATTATGTTTCACCTTACTGCTCTCTGTAGATACTGTGTTCTCTACAAATCGAAGGTTTGTGGCAACACTGTGTCAACCAAGTCTATCAGCACCATTTTTCCAACAGCATGTGCTTACTTCATGTCTCTTTGTCATATTTTGGTAATTCTTGCAATATTTCCAACTTTTTCATTATTATTGTATTTTTTTGGTGATTTGTGATCAGTGATCTTTGATGTTACTATTATAATTGTTTTGGGGCTCATCGTTACTGCTCATTGACAATGTACTTGGTCACCCAAAAACTCTGATGGAGATGTACAATGAGATTAAGGTTGTTTTCATGCCTGCTAACACAACATCCATTCTGCAGCCCATGGATCAAGGAGTAATTTCAACTTTTAAGTCTTATTATTTAGGAAATACATTTCATAAGGCTGTAGCTGACATAGATAGCAACTCCTCTGATGCATCTGGACAACGTAAATTAAAAACCTTTTGGAAAGGATTCATTATTCTAGATGCCGTTAAGAACATTCATGATTCATGGGAAGAGGTCAAAATATCAACACTAACAGAAGGAAGAAGTTGGATGCTAACCTTCATGGATGACTTTGAGGGGTTCAAGACTTTCAGGGAGGAAGGAACTGCAGATGTGGTGGAAACATCAAGAGAAATAGAAGTGGAGCCTGAAAATGTGACTGAATTGCTACAATCTCATGATAAAACTTGAACAGATGAGGAGTTGCTTCTTACGCATGAGCAAAAAAAAGTGGCTTCTTCAGATGGAATCTACTCCTGGTAAAGATGCTGTGAAGATTGTTGAAATGATAAGAAAGGATTTAGAACACTACGTAAACTTAGTTGATAAATCAGCACCAGGGATTTCAGAGGATTGACTACAATATTGAAAGAAATTCTACTGTGTGTAAAATGCTAGCAAACAGGGACGAGGGGAAGATGGCGGAAGAGTAAGACACGGAGATCACCTTCCTCCCCACAGATACACCAGAAATACATCTACACGTGGAACAACTCCTACAGAACACCTACTGAATGCTGGCAGAGGACCTCAGACCTCCCAAAAGGCAAGAAACTCCCCACGTACCTGGGTAGGGAAAAAGAAAAAAAGAAAAACAAGGACAAAAGGATAGTGAAGGGACCTGCACCAGTGGGAGGGAGCTGTGAAGGAGGAAAGGTTTCCACACACTAGGAAGCCCCTTCGCAGGTGGAGACTGTGGGTGGCGGAGCCGGGGAGCTTCGGAGCCACAGAGGAGAGTGCAGTAACCGGGGTGCGGAGGGCAAAGCGGCGTGATTCTCGCACAGAGGGTCGGTGCCGACCAGCACTCACTAGCCCGAGAGGCTTGTCTGCTCACCCGCCGGGGTGGGCGGGGCTGCGAGCTGAGGCTCGGGATTTGGTCGGAGCGCAGAGGACTGGGGTTGGCGGCGTGAACACAGCCTGCAGGGGGTTACTGCGCCATGGCTAGCCGGGAGGGAGTCTGGGAAAAGGTCTGGAGCTGCTGAAGAGGCAAGAGACTTTTTCTTCCCTCTTTTGTTTCCTGGTGCGCGAGGAGAGGGGATTAAGATCGCTGCTTAAAGGAGTCCCAGAGACCGGCGTGAGCCGTGGCTAAAAGCGTGGACTCCAGAGACAGGCAGGAGACGCTAAGGCTGCTGCTGCCGCCACCAAGAAGCCTGTGTGCGAGCACAGGTCACTATCCACACCCCCTTCCGGGGAGCCTGTGCAGCCCGCCACCGCCAGGGTCCCGGGATCCAGGGACAACTTCCTTGGGAGAACGCACAGTGAGCCTCAGGCTGGTGCAACGTCCCGCCGGCCTCTGCCGCTGCAGGCTCACCCCACACTCCATGCCCCTCCCTCCCCCTGGCCTGAGTGAGCCAGAGCCCCCGAATCAGCGGCTCCTTTAACCCCGTCCTGTCTGAGTGAAGAATAGACGCCCTCCGGCGCCCTACACGCAGAGGCGGGGCCAAATCCAAAGCTGAGCCCTGGGTTCCGTGCGAACAAAGAAGAGAAAGGGAAATCTCTCCCAGCAGCCGCAGAAGCAGCGGATTAAAGCTCCACAATCAACTTGATGTACCCTGCATCTGTGGAATACATGAATAGACAACGAATCATCCCAAATTGAGGAGGTGGACTTTGAGAGAAAGATCTATGATTTTTTCCCCTTTTCCTCTTTTTGTGAGTGTGTATGTGTATGCTTCTGTGTGAGATTTTGTCCATATAGCTTTGCTTCCACCATTTGTCCTAGGGTTCTATCCGTCCGTGTTTTTTTTTTTAATTTTTTCTTAATAATTAATTTTAATAACTTTATTTTATTTGACTTTATCTTCTTTCTCTCTTTCTTTCTTTCCTTCCTTCCCTCCTTTAGACAACAAATCATCCCAAATTGAGGAGGTGGACTTTGAGAGCAAGATTTATGATTTTTTCCCCCTTTTCCTCTTTTTGTGAGTGAGTATGCATATGTTCTGTATGAGATTTTGTCTGTATAGCTTTGCTTCCACCATTTGTCCTAAGGTTATATCCGTCCTTTTTTTAAAAATTTTTTTCTTAATAATTATTTTTAATTTAATAACTTTATTATATTTTACTTTATTTTATTTTACTTCATCTTCTTTCTTTATTTCTTTTTTCCTTCCTTCCCTCCTTCCCTCCTTCCTTCCTTCCTCCCACCATCCCTCCCTCCCTCCCTCCCTCCCTCCTTTCTTTCTTTCCTTCTTTCCTTTTCTTCTTTCTTTCTTTCTTCCTTCCTTCCATTCTTTCTTTCTTTCTTTCTTCCTACTTCTACTAATTCCTTCTCTCTACATTTTCTCCCTTTTATTCTGAGCTGGGTGGATGAAAGGCTCTTGGTGCTCCAGCCATGAGTCAGTGCTCTGCCTCTGAGGGGGGAGAGCCAACTTCAGGACACTGGTCAACAAGAGACCTCCCAGCTCCACATAATATCAAATGGCGAAAATCTCCCAGAGACCTCCATCTCAACACCAACACAGAGCTTCACTCAATGACCAGCAAGCTACAGTGCTGGACACCCTATGCCAAACAACTAGCAAAACAGGAACACAACCCCACCCATTAGCAGAGAGACTGCCTAAAATCATAATAAGTCCACAGACACCCCAAAACACACCACCAGATGTGGACCTGCCCACCAGAAAGACAAGATCCAGCTTCATCCAGCAGAACACAGGCACTAGTCCCCTCCACCAGGAGGCCTACACAACCCACTGAACCAACCTTAGCCACTGGGGACAGACACCAAAAACAACGGGAACTACGAACCTGCAGCCAGCAAAAAGGAGACCCCAAACACAGTAAGATAAGCAAAATGAGAAGACAGAAAAACACACAGCAGATGAAGGAGCGAGATAAAAACCCACCAGACCTAACAAATGAAGAGGAAATTGGCAGTCTACCTGAAAAAGAAGTCAGAATAATGATAGTAAAGATGATCCAAAATCTTGGAAATAGAGTAGACAAAATAGAAGAAAAAGGACCTAGAAGAACTAAAGATGAAACAAGCAACGATGAACAACACAATAAATGAAATTAAAAATACTCTAGATGGGATCAATAGCAGAATAACTGAGGCAGAAGAACAGATAAGTGACCTGGAAGATAAAATAGTGGAAATAACTACTGCAGAGCAGAATAAAGAAAAAAGAATGAAAAGAACTGAGGACAGTCTCAGAGACCTCTGGGACAACATTAAATGCACCAACATTCGAATTATAGGGGTTCCAGAAGAAGAAGAGAAAAAGAAAGGGACTGAAAAAATATTTGAAGAGATTACAGTTGAAAACTTCCCTAATATGGGAAAGGAAAGAGTTAATCAAGTCCAGGAAGCACAGAGAGTCCCATACAGGATAAATCCAAGGAGAAACACGCAAAGACACATATTAATCAAACTGTCAAAAATTAAATACAAAGAAGCATATTAAAAGCAGCAAGGGAAGAACAACAAATAACACACAAGGGAATCCCCATAAGGTTAACAGCTGATCTTTCAGCAGAAACTTTGCAAGCCAGAAGGGAGTGGCAGGACATATTTAAAGTGATGAAGGAGAAAAACCTGCAACCAAGATTACTCTAACAAGCAAGGATCTCATTCAGATTTGATGGGGAAATTAAAACATTTACAGACAAGCAAAAGCTAAGAGAATTCAACACCACTAAACCAGCTTTACAACAAATGCTAAAGGAACTTCTCTAGGTAAGAAACACAAGACAAGGAAAAGACCTACAATAATGAACCCAAAACAATTTAGAAAATGGGAATAGGAACATACATATTGATAATTACCTTAAATGTAAATGGATTAAATGCTCCCACCAAAAGACACAGATTGGCTGAATGGATACAAAAACAAGACCAATATATATGCAGTCTGCAAGAGACCCACTTCAGACCTAGAGACACATACAGACTGAAAGTAAGAGGATGGAAAAAGATATTCCATGCAAATGGAAACCAAAAGAAAGCTGGAGTAGCAATTCTCATATCAGACAAAATAGACTTTAAAATAAAGGCTATTACAAGAGACAAAGAAGGACAGTACATAATGATCAAGGGATTGATTCAAGATGAAGATATAACAATTGTAAATATTAATGCACCCAACATAAGAGCACCTCAATACATAAGGCAAATACTAACAGCCATAAAAGGGAAAATCGACAGTAACACATTCATAGTAAGGGACTTTAACATCCCACTTTCACCAATGGACAGATTATCCAACATGAAAATAAATAAGGAAACACAAGTTTTAAATGATACATTAAACAAGATGAACTTACTTGATATTTATAGGACGCTCCATCCAAAAACAACAGGATACACATTTTTCTCAAGTGCTCATGGAACATTCTCCAGGATACATCATATCTTGGGTCACAAATCAAGCCTTGGTAAATTTAAGAAAATTGAAATTGTATCAAGTATCTTTTCCGACAACAACGCCATGAGACTAGATATCAATTACAGGAAAAGACCTGTAAAAAATACAAACACATGGAGGCTAAACAATACACTACTTAATAACGAAGTGATCACTGAAGAAATCAAAGAGGAAATCAAAAAATACCTAGAAACAAATGACAATGGAGACAAAATGACCCAAAACCTATGGGATGCAGCAAAAGCAGTTCTATGAGGGAAGTTTATAGCAATACAAGCCCACCTTAAGAAGCAGGAAACATCTCGAATAAACAACCTAACCTTGCACCTCAAGCAATTAGAGAAAGAAAAACAAAAAACCCCCAAAGTTAGCAGAAGGAAAGAAATCATAAAAATCAGATCAGAAATAAATAAAAAAAGAAATGAAGGAAACAATAGCAAAGATCAATAAAACTGAAAGCTGGTTCTTTGAGAAGATAAACAAAATAGATAAACCATTAGCCAGACTCATCAAGAAAAAAAGGAGAAGACTCAAATCAATAGAATTAGAAATGAAAAAGGAGAAGTAACAACTGACACTGCAGAAATAAAAAAGATCATGAGAGATTACTACAAGCAACTCTATGCCAAAAAAATGGACAACCTGGAAGAAATGGACAAATTCTTAGAAATGCACAACCTTCCAAGACTGAACAAGGAAGAAATAGAAAATATGAACAGATGAATCACAAGCACTGAAATTGAAACTGTGATTAAAAATCTTCCAACAAACAAAAGCCTAGGACCAGATGGCTTCACAGGCGAATTCTATCAAACATTTAGAGAAGAGCTAACACCTATCCTTCTCAAACTCTTCCAAAATATAGCAGAGGGAGGAACACTCCCAAATTCCTTCTACGAGGCTACCACCACCTTGATACCAAAACCAGACAAGGATGTCACAAAGTAAGAAAACTACAGGTCAATATCACTGATGAACATAGATGCAAAAATCCTCAACAAAATACTAGCAAACAGAATCCAACAGCACATTAAAAGGATCATACACCATGATCAAGCGGGGTTTATTCCAGGAATGCAAGGATTCTTCACTATATGCAAATCAATCAATGTGATAAACCATATTAACAAATTGAAGGAGAAAAACCATATGATCATCTCAATAGATGCAGAGAAAGCTTCTGACAAAATTCAACACCAATTTATGATAAAAACCCTGCAGAAAGTAGGCATAGAGGGAACTTTCCTCAACATAATAAAGGCCATATATGACAAACCCACAGCAAACATCATCCTCAATGGTGAAAAACTGAAAGCATTTCCACTAAGATCAGGAACAAGACAAGGTTGCCCACTCTCACCACTATTATTCAACATAGTTTTGGAAGTTTTGGCCACAGCAATCAGAGAAGAAAAGGAAATAAAAGGAATCCAAATCAGAAAAGAAGAAGTAAATCTGTCACTGTTTGCAGATGACATGATACTATACATAGAGAATCCTAAAGATGCTACCAGAAAACTACTAGAGCTGATCAATGAGTTTGGTAAAGTTGCAGGATACAAAATTAATGCACAGAAATCTCTGGCATTCCTATACACTAATGATGAAAAATCTGAAAATGAAATCAAGAAAACACTCCCATTTACCATTGCAACAAAAAAGGAAAAAATATCTAGGAATAAACATACCTAAGGAGACAAAAGACCTGTATGCAGAATATTATAAGGCAGTGATGAAAGAAATTAAAGATGATACAAATAGATGGAGAGATATACCATGTTCTTGGATTGGAAGAATCAACATTGTGAAAATGACTCTACTACCCAAAGCAATCTACAGATTCAATGCCATCCCTATCAAACTACCACTGGCAATTTTCACAGAACTAGAAGAAAAAATTTCACAATTTGTATGGAAACACAAAGGCCCCCGAAGAGCAAAAGCAATCTTGAGAAAGAAAATTGGAGCTGGAGGAATCAGGCTCCCTGACTTCAGACTATACTACAAAGCTACAGTAATCAAGACAGTATGGTACTGGCACAAAAACAGAAAGATAGATCAATGGAAGAATATAGAAAGCCCAGAGATAAACCCACACACATATGGACACCTTATCTTTGATAAAGGTGGCAGGAATGTACAGTGGAGAAAGGACAGCCTCTTCAATAATTGGTGTTGGGAAAACTGGACAGATACATGTAAAAGTATGAGATTAGGTCACTCCTTAACACCATACACAAAAATAAGCTCAAAATGGATTAAAGACTTAAATGTAAGGCCAGAAACTATCAAACTCTTAGAGGAAAACATAGGCAAAACACTCTATGACATAAATCACAGCAAGATCCTTTCTGATCCACCTCCTAGAGTAATGGAAATAAAAACAAGAATAAACAAATGGGACCTAATGAAACTTTAAAGCTTTTGCACAGCAAAGGAAACCATAAACAAGACCAAAAGACAACCCTCAGAATGGGAGAAAATATTTGCAAATGAAGCAACTGACAAAGGATTAATCTCCAAAATTTACAAGCAGCTCATGCAGCTCAAAAACAAAAGAACAAACAACCCAATCCAAAAATGGGCAGAAGACCTAAATAGACATTTCTCCAAAGAAGATATACAGACTGCCAACAAACACATGAAAGCATGCTCAACATCATTAATCATTAGAGAAATGCAAATCAAAACTACAATGAGATATCATCTCACACCAGTCAGAATGGCCATCATCAAAAAATCTAGAAACAATAAATGCTGGAGAGGTTGTGGAGAAAAGGGAACACTCTTGCACTACTGGTGGGCATATGAATTGGTTCAGCCACTATGGAGAACAGTATGGAGGTTCCTTACAAAACTACAAATAGAACTACCATATGACCCAGCAATCCCACTACTGGGCATATACCCTGAGAAAACCAAAATTCAAAAAGAGTCATGTACCAAAATGTTCATCGCAGCTCTATTTACAATAGCCAGAAGATGGAAACAACCTAAGTGCCCATCATCGGATGAATGGATGAAGAAGATGTGGCACATATATACAATGGAATATTACTCAGCCATAAAAAGAAACGAAATTGAGATATTTGTAATGAGGTGGATAGACCTAGAGTCCGTCATACAGAGTGAAGTAAGTCAGAAAGAAAAAGACAAATACCGTATGCTAACATATATATGGAATTTAAGAAGAAAAAAAATGTCATGAAGAACCTAGGGGTAAGACAGGAATAAAGACACAGATCTACTGGAGAACGGACTTGAGTATATGGGGAGGGGGAAGGGTGAGCTGTGACAGGGCGAAAGAGAGTCATGGACATATACACACTAACAAACATAGTAAGGTAGATAGCTCGTGGGAAGAAGCTGCATGGCACAGGGATATCGGCTCGGTGCTTTGTGACCGCCTGGAGGGGTGGGATAGAGAGGGTGGGAGGGAGGGAGACGCAAGAGGGAAGAGATATGGGAACATATGTATATGTATAACTGATTCACTTTGTTATAAAGCAGAAACTAACACACCATTGTAAAGCAATTATACCCCAATAAAGATGTTAAATAAATAAATAAATAAATAAATAGATTGTTTCAAATTTCTTTTGATAAAGTTATACTAACTTACACTCCCATCTCCTAAAATGGTCCATCATTAAGATCATCACTGATTTTAATCTTTTAATCTTTAATCTTTTAATCTTTTTCCAAGAAAAATATCTCATTGTTTGAATTCACATTTCTTTCATTAATAGTCAGCTGAAACTTCTTTTCATATGTTTGGTGGTTGTTTGCACTTTTTCTTTGGATTTTTTTAAAATGAATTTTGCCTTTTCCTTATTTTGTTTGATTACTTGGTATTGATTTGTAGAATTCCTTGTAATTTATGGCAATTAACCTGTCAATCACATATGTTAAAATATTTTTTTAATTAATTACTATGTATTTAATTTATTTTTGGCTGCCTATGCAGGATCTTCGTTGAGTCATGCAGGAACTTTTTTTTGTTGTGGTGCGCTGGCTTCTCTTTAGCTGTGGCATGCAGGTTTTCTCTCTCTAGTTGTGGTGCATGGGCTCCAGGGCCTGTGGGCTCTGTAGTTTGCGGCATGTGGGCTCTAGTTGATGCGCGTGAGCTCAGTAGTTGTGGCACAAGGGCTTAGTTGCCCCGCGGCATGTGGGATCTTAATTCCCTGACCAGGGATCGAACCTGCATCCCCTGCATTGTAAGGTGGATTCTTTACCACTGGACCACCAGGGAAGTCCCTATGTTAAAATATTAATTCCCAATTCATTGCTTCTATATCTACCTTCTTTAGGTTATTTTTTATACACAGGTTTTAATTTCTAGGTAGTTAAATTTATCTCTTTTATAATTTTTGATTTTTATGTCAGGCCTAGGTAGAATTTTACCAAATGAGTTATAAAATTATTTAACCATATTTCCCCCTAGCATCTTATTCTTTTCATTTTTCATTGTAAGTTCATATTTTAAAAGAATCTTGCTTACACATTTATTCTCTAGTAAATCACTATAAAAATCCAAGTAACATAATAGCAGAATATGTAATTTGTGATTATAACTTTCAAAATAGAGAAATACTTAAAAAGCATCATTGGAGAAATAGACAATACTTCTATAAAAAAAAAGGTGCCAATTTAGAAAACTTATGAATAAATTTGCATATATTTGCTAATATTTATGAATATAAAAGTATTTTGTTCTTAACAAATATTGGGTTTTTTGATATCCTGCTAAGTGTTTTGTGAATTTATTATCTGTGGAGATTCAGGTCAATTGAACAATTTTAATCAAGGGCCTCCACTTTACCCAGTGCTGGGAATACAGCAGTACACAGGCGCTATGACAAAGAGATTTCTGGAGGCTTCTAAAGAAAGAAGCTTCCTCATTTCTTACAAAAAGCCTTCTGTAGTAGGTCTGTGTCTTTATTCCCATCTTACCCCTAGGTTCTTCATGACCTTTTTTTTTTCTTCTTAGATTCCATATATATGTGTTAGCATACGGTATTTGTTTTTCTCTTTCTGACTTACTTCACTCTGTATGACAGACTCTAGGTCCATCCACCTCATTACAAATAGCTCAATTTCGTTTCTTTTTATGGCTGAGTAATATTCCATTGTATATATGTGCCACATCTTCTTTATCCATTCATCCAATGATGGACACTTAGGTTGTTTCCATGTCCTGGCTATTGTAAATAGAGCTGCAATGAACATGGTACATGACTCTTTTTTTTTTTTTATCATAACCATATATATATATTTTTTTCTTTTTGAATTACGGTTTTCTCAGGGTATATGCCCAGTAGTGGGATTGCTGGGTCGTATGGTAGTTCTATTTTTAGTTTTTTAAGGAACCTCCATACTGTTCTCCATAGTGGCTGTATCAATTTACATTCCCACCAACAGTGCAAGAGGGTTCCCTTTTCTCCACACCCTCTCTGAATGGACTTGATGATATGGGGAGGGAGAAGGGTAAGCTGTGACAAAGTGAGAGAGTGGCATGGACATATATACACTACCAAACGTAAAATAGATAGCTAGTGGGAAGCAGCCGCATAGCACAGGGAGATCAGCTCCGTGCTTTGTGACCACCTAGAGGGGTGGGATAGGGAGGGTGGGAGGGAGGGAGACGCAAGAGAAGAGATATGGGAACATATATATATGTATAACTGATTCACTTTGTTATAAAGCAGAAACTAACACACCATTGTAAAGCAATTATACTCCAATTAAAAAAAAAAAAAGCCTTCTGTTTCTCTCCCTGGTCATGAACTGGAGAAACATTGAACTTGGAGTATTTGGTAACCATGTGACACCACAAGAGGGAGCCAACAGTAGAGTGAAGCTGAGCTGACCCCTGGGGAATTGTAGAATTGAGGAAGGGAAACGTGTTCTTGGATGATGTTTTTTAGTTGCTGATTCAAACCTATGCTGATCTATCTTTAAACTTACCAGTTATTTAAACCAATACATCCCTGTAATTGTGTAAGCTTTTTTCTGTTACTTACACCCAAAGACACCTTGACCAGCACAGTGGTCCTCTCACATACCTGCATTAGTACTATGTACTTCTCTATGTCTGCACTTTTCTTGTGGTATTGTGATTATCAATTCACTAGTCTGTATCCTTTTTAAATTTTAAGCAGCAATTGTATCTATCTTGTATACCAATTTATATTCAGTCAGTATAGTGCCAGTAGGGTTTAGACGCCTCAGGTATTTGCTGAATGTGTAAGAAGTAATTATGCTGTCAAGGGACCTTATATTAGTTGATTTCTTCCACTTACTATGCACTGTTTTTCTTCATTCATTGATTCTTTTTTATAATAAACAATACAGAAAACCACATAAATCCATGTATATTTGTAGTGCATATTCCCTAATTTTTCTCTCTTTTTATCCAAAAATATTATCATTACCTGCCATGTTAGGCAGACCAAGTTTTTAGGATAATATTCTTTTGTATAGTTTTTAAAATGTATGCAAAAACATTATACTATATATAATATTAGACAACCTATTTTTTGACACTCAGCATATGTGTTCTTGATATTTACCAGTGTTAATCCATATAGATAGCTCATTCATTTTAACTGCTGCATAGTTTTTCATCAAAGGAAGATACATCTTATTTATGCAGTCACCTATTAGTGGAGATTTGCATTGGTTCCAGTTTTCATTATTAAATGATACTTCAGTGAACATCTTTGTTTATGTCTTCTCTGAGAGCTCTTCTATAACAGGCCTAAACAAGAAATTGATAGTCACAGGGTATGCACATTTTCAAGTGTACTGGATATTGCCAAACTCCCTTCTTTCCAAAATGGCTGCAAACTTTCAAATTTTTATGTATTATAAAATTATTTTCCAAAGTAGTTGTACCAATTTGTACTTTCACCAATAATCTAAAAGAGTAATCATTCATCCACATCATTGTTAACACTTGGAATTATTAGAAGTTTTACCTTTCTGCTAATCTGTTGGATGTGAAATGATTCTTTATTATCATTTTAATATTTTTGCCCAGATTACTATTGACATTATGATCGTTTTATGTATTTAATCATCAGTATGCTTTCTTACACTTCAACGACTCATCTGCTCAAATCCATTGCCTATTGTCAACTCTGGGTTGGGGGGGTGGATTTAAAATTTTTTTTTCTTCTTTATATGTAATAATTTATCATATATGTTTGATACTAATCCTTCATTTTTTATGTCATGTATGTCTTTCCTTGTTTGACAATTATCTTTCAGGTATGTTTACGGTAAATTTTACTATTTAGATGTTCTTCATTGTAGAGCAGTTTTTTTCCTTTTTTTGGTTTTAGTTTAAAATTCCTTCCCTACCCCAATGTAATAAATATTTTCTCATTTTTAAAAAACACAATAGGGCTTCCCTGGTGGCGCAGTGGTTGAGAGTCCACCTGCCGATGCAGGGGACACGGGTTCGTGCCCCAGTCTGGGAAGATCCCACGTGCCGCGGAGCGGCTGGGCCCGTGAGCCATGGCCACTGAGCCTGTGCGTCTGGAGCCTGTGCTCCGCAACGGGAGAGGCCACAGCAGTGAGAGGCCCGCGTACCGCAAAAAAATAAATAAATAAACAAAAAACAAACAAACAAAACTAATTTTAAAGTGCTGTTTTTCACGTTTAAATATTTAACCTATCTGAAATTTATTTTTTTCTTAAGGTGTAAATTAGGGAAATTATTTTTTTCATATAATAAACCAATTACACTAACACTTTTCTCCTTGATTTGTAATGCTTCCTCTATGACATACCAAATTCCTTATATGCTTCCATCTGTTTCTGGAATTCCTATTTTATTCCAATAATCTGTTTGCTTGTCTCTGAGCCAATGTCACATTGTCTTTTAAATTTTATGATATCCTCTTGATATCCGATAAGACAAGTCCTCAAAATTGTCTTGGCTATTCTGGATGCTTTATTATTCCCTATAAATATTAAAATCAATTTCCACAAAAATTATTCTACAGAATTTTAATGAAACTTAATTTAACTTACAGAGTAATTCACAGAATAGGCAGCTTTCTGATTTGACCATTCATATTTATTGGCATAATATAATTGTTAGGTCTTCTATCATATCTTTCGATAATATTCTGGAATTTTCTCCAAAGGGATCTTGCACACCTTCTATTAAGTTTATTCCTAGGTACATTTTTGGCTGTTGTTGCTTTTGTAATTTGTATCTTTTCAGGTTAAATTTTATAATGAATGTTGCTAAACGTATAGGAAGACTATTAGCTTTTCTGTCTTCAGCAAGCTAGTTAAATTCACATATTTGCTTTAATAGTTGTCCTTTGAATTCTTTTGGATTGTCTATATAGACAACCATATCTGAAAATCACAGCATTTTTTTAATCTTCTGTTCTAATACTCAGACATAATATTTATTTTACTAGTTGCTTATTTAGGTCTTCTAGTATATGATGAATAGAAGCAGTAATTACAGCCATCCTTGACTTCTTCTTGTTCAAGTGTATTTGTCAAAAGGGTAAATCATAGCTGTCATGCAAATGTAAAATGGATGTATGTCAAGGATTTTATTTAACTCATTAATTAATAAGGGAACCAGGAATATATTAAAACTGGTCCAAAGAATACTTCAGAGTTCATTTAATAAAAGAAATTTAGGATAAGATTGCTGGATTAGGTCCAGAACTGGTTAACATCCTACAGAGCAATAAACTATACTTTGGGATTCCATTATACTGGACAGAAATTACTTTCACCTGTACCAGACAAATAGCTACAAGTTAACCTTTGCATCTACACAGCTGTAAAACAGCACAGACAATAGAAAAATCAAAGATGCAAACTCAGCACTGCATTGAAGGAATACCTACTATTCTCTTTTGCCTGTTTCTAAATTTTTAATAATTTTTCTGTCATTCCTGATTTTAAAGGAAACGCTTGGACTTCCCTAGTGGCGCAGTGGTTAAGAATCCTCCTGCCAATGCAGGAGACACGGGTTCGAGCCCTGGTCTGGGAAGATCCCACATGCCACGGAGCAACTAAGCCCGTGCACCACAACTACTGAGCCTGCGCTCTAGAGCCCACAAGCCACAACTGCTGAAGCCTGTGTGCCTAGAGCCCGTGCTGCACAGCAAGAGAAGCCACTGCAATGAGAAGTCCGCCCACCTCAACGAAGAGTAGCCCCCGCTCGCTGCAACTAGAGAAAGCCCACACACAGCAACGAAGACCCAACATAGCCAAAAATAAATAAATAAAGGAAATGTTTATAAAGTTTCACCATTAATTATAGTGTGTGGTTTTTTTGGTAAATATCTTTTTAACAAGTTAAAGAAGTTCTCTTTTATTCTAGTTTTCTAAAATATTTTAGCATAAATGAGTACCCAATTTAGCCCAGTAAATATTTTTCAGCATCTCTATTAAAATGATTATTTTGGTTTTTCTCCTTTTTTGTGTTAATGAGGTGGATTATATTGATAAACTCTGATGCTTAAATATCATTTCATTCTTCAGAAAACTCTACTTGGTCATGATATATTATTATTTGGTTATATCTGCTGACATTTATTTCTTAATATTTTATTTAGGAATTTTTGCATTTATATTCATAAATGAGATTGCTCCATTATCTTCTTTTCTGGTACTGTCCTTAGCCAGTTTTTGTAACAAGGTAATTTTCCTTCTTTTTCTACTCTTTAAAAGTTTTTTAAATGAGCTATCGAACATCTGTTTTTTTCTCAAAAATTTGGTAAAAATCACTTCTATGACCATCTTTGCCTAGTTTCAGTTTTGGGTAAGAGATTTTCTGACTACTGATTTAATTTTAATGGCCATTGGTATGTATACTTTTAATTTCTTTTTGAGTCAATTCTTATCATTTATATTTTCTAGAAAAAATGAAATTTGAACATTTTCAAATGTATTAGCATAAAGTTGTTCAATGTACTCTCTTGTGACTCTAAAAACATCTATTCATTTCAGTTTTTCTGAAAGTATTTATTTGTAGCTTCTTTATTCTTTTGATTAGCTGTAGCAAATTATTTTTATTAATCTTTTAAAAAACTATTTGTTTTGTTGATCAACTTTTTAAAGGTTTATCTATTATTCAATAATTCTTGTTCTTATATTTTTAAAAATGATTTCTTTCTAATTATGTTTACTCTTGCTGTTTTTATACCTTCTTGATTTGAATGCTTAACTAATTTATCTTAAATGTTTCTCATATTTTTCAAAGAAATGTAGTTAAGGTTATACATTTCATCCTTAGAAATAGTTTAGTTGTACTCCATAAGGTCTGACATCTAATATTTTCAATCAGTTCTATTTTGCAATTTTCATTTTTTTTCTTTACCTCATACACATTTATATAGATTGTTTTTAAGTTTTTCATATTTCAGTTTCCAAAATTGAGAAGGGTTTTTAACTTTAAAAATATTTAATTGCATTGAAATTGGAGAGTATGGTATATATCTTATCAACTTTTCGAAAAAATTTATAGTTTTGTATGTGATCATTTAAAAAAATGATCTATGTATGCTACTTGTTGACTGCACATTTTTCTATATAGGTAAATATATAGAAATAGCATATTTATATATTCTAGTTGTAATATAATACTGTAATATAATACATTATTGTATAATCTATTAATAATATCAATAATATATTTAATACATAATTTAAATAGCATAAATAAATATATGAGAATACTATATATTATAAATAGTGCATAATATGTAGAGAATATACTAAAATTAGATAAAACCTGATAATTTTTTTGTTTGGCTCTTCCATATCTTAACTTTTTCATCTCCTTTATCAATTTTTTTCTAACAGAAATTTATAAAAATTTTTCTGCAATTGTGTAATTCCTTCCTACGATTCTGCACATTTTTGCTTTTAATTGTTCAAAACTATATTGTTTGGTGCATACAAGTTCATGTAGTATGATCTTCTTTTTGGACTGTTTTTTTAAGGTAGTATTTTTTTTCTATTTATATTTAAATGATAAAAAGTGGTTCTGAAGAACCTAGGGCCAGGACAAGAATAAAGATGCAGACATAGAAAATAGACTTGAGGACATGGGGAGGTGGAAGGGTAAGCTGGGATGAAGTGAGAGTGGCATGGACATATATACACTACCAAATGTAAAATAGATAGCTAGTGGGAAGCAGCCACATAGAACAGGGAGATCAGCTCGGTGCTTTGTGACCAGCTAGAGGGGTGGGATAGGGAGGGTGGGAGGGAGACGCAAGAGGAAGGAGATGTGGGGATATTTGTATATGTATGGCTGATTCACTTTGTTATAAAGCAGAAACTAACACACCATTGTAAAGCAATTATACTCCAATAAAGATGTTAAAAAATGCTATTATGTCTGATATTGATAGCACTATATCATTTTTCTTATTCTTTGCATTTGTTTTTCCCCCTTATTTTGTGTCTTTAATCAGTTTAAACATGCTTTATTTTGTAGTTGCTATTCAACTATTCTATAACTTAAAATCCCCAAATGTTTTGTAATTTTAGGTTTATTTATTCTATCAACAAATACTAACTGAGTTCTTATTTATAAGTGGCAGATCTTTTGCTTGGTGCTGAGAGTATATCAGTGGGGAAAACAGATTAAATTTTCTGTTCTCAATGGAGTCTACATTCTAGTGGTAGGAATCACAACATAATAAAGAGGGTAAATTTTATTATATTTTATAAGATGATAAGTCATATGGAAAAAATATAGAGCAGGGCAAGTGGATTTGGTAGGTCCACAGTGATAGTGGGAGTGGTTGCAAAATAAATGAGCTGACACATTTGGCTTCATTTAAAAGATGGTATTTGAGCAGAGACTTAAAAGAGGTGAGAAAGTGAGCCACATGGCTCTCCAGAAGAGCTCTTCCAGCCCTCATGGGGAAGCATGACTGGCATCTCCGTGGAACAGCAAGGAGGCCAGTGTTACTGTAGAAAAGAGAGTTTGGGGAAAGTAGTAGGAGAGGCCAGAGAATGGAGTGAGTGTAATGGGTAGGCAGATCATGTAGGGCTTTGTAAGCCTTAGTAAGAATATCGACTTTGAATATTATTTGAAAATAGATTAAAGGGTTTGACAGTGGAAGCATGGAGGACATTTAGGAGACTATTACTGTTACCTAATTATGATGATGACTTGAACCAAAGTAGAAACAGCAGAGGTGATAAGAATTGATCAAATAAAGATTATATTAAAGGTAGAGCCATTAAGATTCCCTAAAGTACTGGATGTGAGGTATGAGAGAAAAGAGGTGTCAGTAATGCCTTTGAAATTTTGAGCCTGGCAACTTAAAAAATGGAATTTCCATTAAGTAACTATATAGAATATGTTTGAGGGTGGAGGAGAAAGGAGTTCAGTAATGGATATGTTAAGTTTGAGATGTATGTTAGACATCCAAGTGGAGATTTCAAATGAGCAATTCAAAATATAAGTGTGGAGTTCACAGGAGAGGGGCAGGTTAGGGATTTAAAATTGGTAGTCATGGCATATAGAGAATATCAAGCCAGGGATTAGATGAGCTCCCCATGGGAGTGTGTATAAACAGAGAAGAGAAGTCTAAAGGCTGACCGCTGCAGTACTACCATGTTAAGGTTGACTGTAGAAGAGGAGGAATTAGCAAAAGAGAAGAATAGGAGAAGCCAGAGAGATAAGAAAGGAATCAGGAGAGAGTGGAATCTGGGATCAAGTGGAGAGTGTTTCCAGGAGATGGGAATGCCCAGCTGTATCAAATATTGTAGTTAGGTAACGTAGGATGAGGATTGAAAACTGACTCTTAGATTTAGTTATGGGGGACCACAAGTAACCATAAGAGCAGTTATGATGGAGCAGTTGGAGCAAAAGCCGGATGATAAGAGGGGAATTGGAACAGGTGAGTAAAGACAACTTTTTCTAGGAGCTCAGTTGCAAAAAATGTGCAGAAAAAAGTGGTCAGAATCTGGAGGGAAAAATAGAGTCAAGAGATCTTTTCGTGTGTGTGTGTGTGTGTGTGTTTTAAGATAGGAGAGATACCAAATTTGCTCCTCAAAGTCACCGTGAAGAGTGGAAAACTGAAGGTATGGGAGAGGGAAAGGAAAAGTATTGAAGTGATGTATTTAATCAGGAGGGGATGGTGTCTAATGCATAATTCAAAGGGTTAGTCTGAGATCAAGGCACAAACTTTTCATCTACAGCTAGAGAAGGAAGGCTGATAATCTGACAAGTATGAGTAGATAGGATCATGGAAGTTTGTGGCAATTATTTTTCTGACTGTCACAACCCTTCCAGAGAAGTAGGAAGCAAGGTCATCATCTGAGAGGATGGGAGAGAAGGTACCGAGGGTTTTCGAAGAGAGAAGGTACAGAATATTGGAGTAGGAGAGTGGAAGAATGGAGAACAGAATAGGATGTATAGTCAGATTCCTTGGCAGTACTAGGTCACTGGAGGCTCTGGTTATTAACTTAAAGTAGGAATCAGTCAGTGTTTCAGTATTATTCTCAGCCATGTTCAGCTTTAACATGCAAGTGCAGAGAAGACAGGTGGATTGGACCGCCTAGTGAATAACATAAAGGTAGACAGAGGCAATGGAGTTGACAATATATGCCTAATGTAATGCCTGTCCATGATTTAAGCTGGGTAAGGAGATGAATGATTGGGATATCTAGGGGGTATGGGATTGTGGAAAGGTGATGGGATCAATGGATCAGAGATCCTGGTAGGGTTGAAGGATTGCTGGCTTCTGGGTACTAGAGAGAACTGAACTGGAAAGATCAGTGAAAAGACTGATTTCATCTTAAGTAGGGCATCTCTGTGGTAGTCCTGTGTGGAGACTACTGGAATTATGAACTCCCAGAGAGGTCTTACATTTGCTCCTGTTTGGTCATCCAAGGGTATTGCCACCTGGATCCACCTTTTATCTTAATTTCTCAGTTTGCGAGTAAATTTTAACCCCAAGTTTCCTTGAGGTTAAACTGAGATGTCAATTTCTTAAAGGAGACTTTGAAAACTCTAATTCAGAGTCCAGGCCAAGACAAATAAGCTTTTCCGTTGTCTTTCTTTGCCAATGGGTGTGGCTTTTCTAGTTCCAGCTCTATGTAAGACAGTGGGGTGGAGATGGGGTTTCAAATTTTCATACCAACTCTCCTTTCTCGGATTTAAGATTTTCACCTGATTGAAACTCAAGTTCTTTGGTTTTTGGTTACTGAGATTGGCGACGTTTCTAGAGACAACCACATATGTCACACTTTATTCCTTATTCTTTTTTATTTAAGGTCTTGAGTATTTCTCTTTCTTGTAAACTGAGATATATATTTAAAATATTGTTTATCATATTTTATCTATCATTTCTAGATATTTTGTAGCAGAAGATTTTACACGTTATCTAAACTGCAAATTACCAAAAAGAGGTTCATTATCTACCCTTTGATTATAATTTGGCTGATGTGTATATTTCCCCGTTCCTCCAAAATCAACAATTCTTTGTTGTGGTGGTGGTTTTCCAAGTGGGCATCCTATAAGGAGCTCGTACCAATTTTTTTCTAGTAACTAGGTAATAATCTCTATCTCTTAATAGGTAAATTTTCATTTTAGTACCTTTTGAGTACTGATATACTTGGGATTTTATCCATTATCTTATTTTATTGTTCTGTTTACTATATTTATTCTTTGTTTCATTTAAAAAAATTTCCCTTGTCTTCCATTACATTAATAAAGTTTTTTTAATCTTTCATTTTTTCCTGCTCTGTTGGTTCCAAATATATAGATTTAATTATGTTCTTATAGCAATTACCCTTAGATTTTTAACTAAGAAACTCAAATATCAATTTTCCAATACATTCTAGTTATTCATTATTTCTATTCTCCTTCTGAAAAAGAGGACTTTAATATACTTCAATTACCCACTCAACACTCCTAATTCCTTATCGTTATAGCACCATTTTGTCATTGACCATTTTAAACACAAAATAATTATCATATTTTACAATAAATTTTTAATTATATTTATAAATACTTTGTTTATTTCATTGCTGGAAATTTTTTATATGCCTCTCCTTCCCTCTAGATTATACTTTTCTTCATGAAGTACACCTTGCAGTAGCTGTCATGCACCTAGATAATCTTTATTTTACTCTCACTCTTGAAACACCATTGAGCCAGTCACATTCATTCTGGAGTTCCTTCTCTCCACCAAACTTGAAAGATCTCACTTTTTTTCTCAAGAGAAATGTAAATTCTGCTTGAGTTTCAATGGTGAGATTCTTTTCAATCTTATTTACATAATTCTTCTGAGCAATTTTCCACATTCACATCACTGAGCCTCAACAATTATCAATTCAAGATCAGTCTTGTCTAATCTATACCTTTACTCATTCCCTTCCCTCATATTATTTTGAAGCAAATGGCTAACATCATATTTTATCTGTAAATATCTAAGTATATATCTCTAAAAGTTAAGGACTGTTTTGTTTTAGCATAATCACAATACTATTATCACAGCAAACCAAAACAAAACTAATAATAATTCCCTAAAATCATCAAATATCTAGTCAGTGGTCAGATTTTCAGCCATCTCATATACATCATAATTTTTTAACAGTTCTTTTGAATCAAGATCCAAATAAGGTTACAACATTGCATTAGTTAATATATCCTCTAAGTCTCTTTAACTTTTTAGTTTCTTCTCCAATTTGTGTTTTCTTATAATTCTTTTGTTAAATAAATCAAGTCCTTATTTTCCTGATTGCTGGTGTAATTCAATATTTTTCTCTGTCATCAATATTTCCTAAAAATTGAACAAGATTTATGTTAAATTTTTTGTGTGTGTGATAAATTGTTTTCTTCCATCAGGAAGACATATTTCCTGTTTGTCTCTCTTTTTGTGATGTTTACAGTCATTGATGCTCAATGTCTAAATCTATTATGCTTTGTTATTTGCAAATTTTAACATACTAAGGACACCTAAATATAGACCAGTCACTTTATCAGGTTTCACTGAAGCATTTAAAATTTACCATTCTATTAGCCTCAACTAAAGAAGAGTTGTTTTTGTTATTATTGACTTTTCCAGCTCCTGACCTTCCAACAGATTGGCTACATGGATGCCTGAACCACCACTGAATATATCTTCCTGATTTGGGCCGACACACTAGTGCTCTCATGACATCGCAGTGGATGAGTTGGTAACAGGTGGGGCTCAGCTACATCTAAAACTCCCAGATCTCTGCAAAAGCAGTCAGAAATGCACTGAAATCAAAGCAAATGCTGAGAAAGCTTTTGGCAGTAGTGTGGAAATGGTGAATGTAAAAAAGAAATAATATGACTAAAGCTTGAAATGTTACATTCTCAAGGTGACCCTATGTGGACATATATTATGGCATATTGAAAATAATCTCACTCCATGAAAACAGAGCCAATTTAGTAGAATGACAATGCCTATAAACTAAAGTGTGTTTATGCCATTAAACACAAACCAAAAAACCCCCAAAAGTACCTATTGTATTTCCTACATTGGAGGAAATAGAAGAGACCAAGGCATAATATTGGCTCCCTCCTGATACATATTTATTGGGATAAAGGAAGTGGTGACTGACTTTTTAGTTGAAAAGAAGAGCAACACAGAGAATATGAATAACCAGAGAAACAGTATTCTTATCACAATTAAAAAAAAAAAAAGAACCAGAAAAATAAACAACCAGAGAAAGGCTGAAAGTAGAAGATTTTTGAGGGAAAAAAAACGGATGACATATAAGTAATAAGGCTGAAGTAAGAAAGAAAGCAAAGGTGAAAAATAATTCAATGTCCTTGGAAAGTAGTATTGTGATATTTAACAAATAATGAAAGTATTAATACCCTTTGATCTAGTTATTCTACATTAAGAACAATTCTAAGGGAAAAGCTTGATATTTGGGAAAATATCTATGTCCAAGTTGTTCAACATGTGGCTTATAAATACAAAACTTGGAAACAGCTACCCCCATGTATACAGCTGGGGAATGATTAGATGAAAAACAGCATATAGGATAAAAAAAAGTCAATCAAAATGTTGTTTATGAAATACTGATGACATGGGAAACTGGATATTTTTTAGCACTAATTATTTTACATATATATGTATATAGAAAATACGTATATGAAAGAATATCAATGGATATATATAGTGATAATAGATGTATAATGATAACTATGATTTTTTAAATGATGCCAAAATTAGGAAATAGCTTCTGGGCAAATATCAAATCCAAATCAGTCTCAGTAAAACACGTTCTAAAGATAAAATTGAGGGGGTGGCTGCAGAGAAACTAAGCCCCTGCTCCCCAACTATTGAGCCTGTGCTCTAGAGCCCATGAGCTACAACTACTGAGCCTGCATGCCACAACTACTGAAGCCAACGCACCTAGAGCCCTTGATCCGCAACAAGAGAAGCCGCCGCAATGAGAAGCACATGCACTGCAACGAAGAGTAACCTCCGCTTGCTGCAACTAAAGAAAGCCCGTGCACAGCAGTAAAGACCCAACACAGCCAATTAATTAATTAATTAATTAATTTAAAAAATTAAGGGTGTGAATGTAAAGTCTTTTGGTAAAACCTCAGAAAAGTCTAAGGGGAATATTTCTGTTGAACAATAGGCTTTTAAGAAGCACATAGTATTGTTCTTAGGCAATCTTAGCAGAAGCTTAAGGTAGAAAAAGGTTTATCTCAAAAAGATTTGTGTGTCGCTTTTGTCTAATGAGCCAAATTTCAATGAGATTCATGGGAGACAAAAAAATTTTAGGAGAATTGCATTGCAGATACACCACCAGTTTGGATGAAAAGGGATATAAATAGCACAAAATGAAAAGAGGCCTTATATTACCTCAAATTTATAGAGAAATGTAATATCTCATACATATTGAAAAAACAAAGGTATCCTATAAATGGTGTTGAAAAGGAATTCTCTAAAATATTACTACTGTTTCCGTGTGGTGGGGCCTTGGGATGATGTCTTTTCTATCTCCTTACACTTATCTGTACTTCTCAAATTTTACATAGATGATCCCTCTACAAAAGCACAGAAACAAACAAACAGGAAGGTAAGAAGTCAAAACAAGATCAACAGTCAGTATCTGTTCCACACATGGGTAGGTTAATAACCATTTCCCCTCCTAGCTATTGTCATGTTTCACTCCCTTTCCTTGACAAGCTTCTTGAATGTATGGACAATGTTTATCCTGCAGTCGTTTCCCACAATTCTCTCTATAAGCCCTTGAAATTGGGCTCATGTCACTCTACTCTTCCGAAAATGATGTTCAATCTTCACCAATCACAGACTGCTTTCTAAAGAACATTCTCTCAATTTGTGATAGTATAACTCCCTTCTTCTTACCAAAGTTGAAAAATACTTAAAATAATCTCACAGAAAATGGAGAAAAAACTTCAGCAAGGGAGTAAACATGATCCTGTTTTAGAAAAATTACTCTGCTGTTCATTGGGAGGACAGATTAAAGAGAGCACAGTTGTAGCAGAATGACAATTTGCATTTCCTTTTCTGTGAGATGTCTGTTCATGACCTTTGCCCATATTTTATTATTGAGGTGCTAGTGTCCTTCTTATCAATTTGCTTGAATTCTTTCCATTAAAGTATTATTAATGATCTTAATTCTTTCTCATTTTTTTCACACCCACACACTGTATTTTATTTTTACAAGAGATAAATAAACTGACACCAAGCATTGTAAATGGATGACCACAACAAAAGCAACAATGGTTGCAATTACCAAACCAGAAACACACTCATACTATGTCATAATATTGACATTCACTCCAGTAGTCCTCCACTGTAACAGCTCCTTTACTTTGCAGTGAAAATTGATTTGTATATTTTTTGCCTCTGAGTCCTTGTGGGATTCTTTTTTTATTCAAACAGAAAGTCACAAAAATTATAATCATCCTCATCAGTTCACTCAGTCCCATGTAATTAATTTTTTTCTTCATCTTGATCTTTTGTTAGCACTTTTATGAATTCATCAGTTTTCCATTAGAGTTCTGAAAATACTTACTCATTCAGTTCAGCAGTATAGTCAGTTACCAGAAACCTGTACTTGTCAAAGTCTTTTCCATGAATTCATTGAAGATGAAACACTTTTACAGGAACATTTTTGCAAAAGCATCAGAGTACACCCAGAACTGTCTGTAAATGACAAAAGACTTAAAAATGACCACGGTTAAAGATTTGATGAAAGTTCACAATAATGCTACTGGCAAGGAAATTTAGTTATTTCTGAGATATACATTGTAAAGTAATAACTACAGTTATGACTTACAGCATTATACCAGAACGTATAAGATTTTTAGAAATTTCATGTAATGTCAGAAACATTTATATTAACATATTTCCATACAAATAACCCAAAGAAAGTTTAGTATTAGTTGTTTTTGTTTGTTTATTTCTTTTTTTATACTGCAGGTTCTTATTAGTCATCAATTTTATACACATCAGTGTATACATGTCAATCCCAATCGCCCAATTCAGCACGCCACCATCCCCACCCCACCGCAGTTTTCCCACTTTGGTGTCCATACGTTTGTTCTCTACATTTGCGTCTCAACTTCTGCCATGCAAACTGGTTCATCTGTACCATTTTTCTAGGTTCCACATACATGTGTTAATGTACGATATTTCTTTTTCTCTTTCTGATTTACTTCACTCTGTATGACAGTCTAGATCCATCCACATCTCAACAAATAACTCAATTTCGTTCCTTTTTATGGCTGAGTAATATTCCATTGTATATATGTACCACATCTTTTTGATCCATTCGTCTGTTGATGGGCATTTAGGTTGCTTCCATGACCTGGCTATTGTAAATAGTGCTGCAATGAACATTGGGGTGCATGTGTCTTTTTGAATTATGGTTTTCTCTGGGTATATGCCCAGGAGTGGGATTGCTGGGTCATATGGTAATTCTATTTTTAGTTTTTAAGGAACCTCCCTACTGTTCTCCATAGTGGTTTTATCAATTTACATTCCTACCAAAACTGCAAGAGGGTTCCCTTTTCTCCACACCCTCTCCAGCATTTGTTGTTTGTAGATTTTCTGAAGATGCCCATTCTAATTGGTGTGAGGTGGTACCTCATTGTAGTTTTGATTTGCATTTCTCTAATAATTAGTGACATTGAGAAGATTTTCATGTGCTTCTTGGCCATCTGTATGTCTTCTTTGCAGAAATGCCTATTTAGGTCTTCTGCCCATTTTTGGATTGGGTTGTTTGTTTCTTTAATATTGAGCTGCATGAGCTGTTTATATATTTTGGAGATTAATCCTTTGTCCGTAGATTCATTTGAAAATATATTCTCTCAGTCTGAGGGTTGTCTATTCGTCTTGTTTATGGTTTCCTTTGCTGTGCAAAAGCTTTGAAGTTTCATTAGGTCCCATTTCTTTACTTTTGTTTTTATTTCCATTACTCTAGGAGGTGGATCAAAAAAGATCTTGCTGTGATTTACATCAAAGAGTGTTCTTCTTATGTTTTCCTCTAAGAGTTTTATAGTGCCCGGTCTTACATTTAAGTCTTTAATCCATTTTGAGTTTATTTTTGTGTATGGTGTTAGGGAGTGTTCTAATTTCATTCTTTTACATGTAGCTGTCCAGTTTTCCCAGCACCACTAATTGAAAAGACTGTCTTTTCTCCATTGTATATCTTAGCCTCCTTTGTCATAGATTAGTTGACCATAGGTGCATGGGTTTATCTCTGGGATTTCTATCCAGTTCCATTGATCTATGTTTCTGTTTTTGTGCCAGTACCATATTGTCTTGATTAGTGTAGCTTTGTACTATAGTCTGAAGCTAGGGAGTCTGATTCCTCCAGCTCCCTTTTTTTCCCTCAAGACCGCTTTGGCTATTCAGGGTCTTTTGTGTCTCCATACAAATTTTAAGATTTTTTGTTCTAGTTCTGTAAAGAATGCCATTGGTAATTTGATAGGGATTGCACTGAATCTATAGATTGCTTTGGGTGGTATAGACATTTTCACAATATTGATTCTTCCAATACAAAAACATGGTATATCTCTCCATCCGTTGGTATCATCTTTAATTTCTTTCATCAGTGTCTTATAGTTTTCTGCATAAAGGTCTTTTGTCTCTTTAGGTAGGTTTATTCCTAGGTATTATATTCTTTTTGTTGCAATGGTAAATGGGAGTGTTTCCATAATTTCTCTTTCAGATTTTTCATCATTAGTGTATAGGAATGCAAGGGATTTCTGTGCATTAATTTTGTATCCTGCAACTTTACCAAATTCATTGATTAGCTCTAGTAGTTTTCTGGTGGCATTTTTAGGATTTCTATGTATAGTATCATGTCATCTGCAAAGAGTGACAGTTTTACTTCTTCTTTTCCAATTTGTATGCCTTTTATTTCTTTTTCTTCTCTGATTGCCATGGCTAGGACTTCCAAAACTATGTTGAATAATAGTGGTGAGAGTGGACATCCTTGTCTTGTTCCTGATCTTAGAGGAAATGCTTTCAGTTTTTCACCATTGAGAATGATGTTTGCTATGGGTCTGTCGTATACAGCCTTTATTATGTTGAGGTAGGTTCACACTATCCCCACTTTCTGCAGAGTTTTTATCATAAATGGGTGTTGAATTTTGTCAAAAGCTTTTTCTGCATCTATTGAGATGATCATATGCTTTTTATTTTTCCATTTGTTAATATGGTGTATCACACTAATTGATTTGTGTATATTAAAGAATCCTTGCATCCCTGGGATAAATCCCATTTGATTGTGGTGTATGACCCTTTTAATGTGTTGTTGGATTCTGTTTGCTAGTATTTTATTGAGGATTCTTGAATCTGTATTCATCAGTGATATTCGTCTGTAATTTTCTTTTTTTGTAGTATCTTTGTATCTTCGTCTGGTTTTGGTATCAGGGTGATGGTGGCCTCCTAGAATGAGTTTGGGAGTGTTCCTTCCTCTGCAATTTTTTGGAAGAGTTTGAGAAGGATGGGTGTTAGCTCTTCTCTAAATGTTTGATAGAATTCACCTGTGAAGCCATCTGGTCCTGGGCTTTTGTTTGTTGGAAGATTTTTAATCACAGTTTCAATTTCATTACTTGTGATTGGTCTGTACATATTTTCTATTTCTTCCTGGTTCAGTCTTGGAAGGTTATACCTTTCTAAGAATTTGTCCATTTCTTCCAGCTTGTCCATTTTATTGGCATAGAGTTGCTTGTAGTAGTCTCTTAGGATGTGATTATTTCTGCGGTGTCTGTTGTACCTTCTCCTTTTTCGTTTCTAATTTTATTGATTTGAGTCCTTTCCCTCTTTTTCTTGATGACTCTGGCTAATGGTTTATCAATTTTGTTTATCTTCTCAAAGAAACAGCTTTTAGTTTTATTGATCTTTGCTATTGTTTTCTTTGTTTCTATTTCATTTATTTCTGCTCTGATCTTTATGATTTCTTTCCTCTGCTAACTTTGGGTTTTGTTTGTTCTTCTTTCTCTAGTTCCTTTAGGTGTAAGGTTAGATTGCTTACTTAAGATTTTTCTTGTTTCTTGAGGTAGGCTTGTATAGCTATAAACTTCCCTCTTAGAACTGCTTTTGCTGTATCCCATATGTTTTGGATCATTGTGTTTTCATTGTCATTTTTCTCTAGGTATTTTTTTATTTACTCTTTGATTTTTTCAGTGATCTCTTGGTTATTTAGTAACATATTGTTTAGCCTCCATATGTTTGTGTTTTTTACGTTTTTCTCCATGTAATTCATTTCTAATCTCAGAGTGTTGTGGTCAGAAAAGATGCTTTATATGATTTCAATTTTCTTAAATTTACTGAGGCTTGATTTGTGACCCAAGATATGATCTATCCTGCAGAATGTTCCGTGTGCACTTGAGAAGAAAGTGTAATCTGCTGTGTTTGGATGGAATGTCCTATAAATATCAATTAAATCTATCTGGTCTATTGTGTCATTTAAAGCTTGTGTCTCCTTATTAGTTTTCTGTTTGGATGATCTGTCCATTGGTGTAAGTGAGGTGTTAAAGTCCCCCACTATTATTGTATTACTGTCGATTTCCTCTTTTATAGCTGTTAGCAGTTGCCTTATGTATTGAGGTGCTCCTATGTTGGGTGCATATATATTTATGATTGTTATATCTTCTTCTTGGATTGATCCCTTGATCATTATGTAGTGTCCTTCCTTGTCTCTTGTAACATTCTTTATTTAAAGTCTATTTTTATCTGTTATGAGTATAGCTACTGCAGCTTTCTTTTGAGTTCCATTTGCATGGAATATCCTTTTCCATCCCCTCACTTTCAGTCTGTATGTGTCCTTAGGTCTGAAGTGGGTTTCTTGCAGACAGCATATATATGTGTCTTGTTTTTGTATCCATTCAGTGAGCCTGTGTCTTTTGGTTGGAGCATTTAATCCATGCACATTTAAGGTAATTATTGATATGTATGTTCCTGTGACCATTTTCTTAATTATTTTGGGTTTATCTTTGTAGGTCCTTTTCTTCTCTTGTGTTTTCCACTTAGAGAAGTTCCCTTAGCATTTGCTGGAGAGCTGGTTTGGTGGAGCTGAATTCTCTTAGCTTTTGCTTGTCTGTAAAGCCCTTGATTTCTCCATCGATTCTGAATGAGATCCTTGCCAGGTAGAGTAATCTTGGTTGTGGGTTCTTCCTTTCCATCACTTTAAGTATATCATGCCACTCACTTCTGGCTTGTAGAGTCTCTGCTGAGAAATCAGATGTTCACCTTATGGGAGTTCCCTTTTATGTTATTTGTCGTTTTTCCCTTGCTGCTTTCAATAATTTTTCTTTGTCTTTAATTTTTGCCAATTTGATTACTATGTGTCTCAGTGTGTTTCTTCTTGGTTTTATCTTGTATGGGACTTGCTGCACTTCCTGGACTTGGGTGGATATTTCTTTTCCCATGTTAGGGAAGTTTTCGACTATAATCTCTTCAAATATTTTCTCTGGTCCTTTCTCTCTCTCTCTCTTCCCCTTCTGGGACCCCTATAATGCTAATGTTGTTGTGTTTAATGTTGTCCCAGAGGTCTCTTAGGCTGTCTTCATTTCTTTTCATTCTTTTTTCTTTAGTCTGTTCCGCAGCAGTGAATTCCACCATTCTGTGTTCCAGGTCACTTATCCGTTCTTCTGCCTCAGTTATTCTGCTATTGATTCCTTCTAGTGCAGTTTTCATCTCACTTATTGTGTTGTTCATCTCTGTTTGTTTTTTAATTCTTCTAGATCTTTGTTAAACATTTCTTGCATCTTCTCGATCTTTGCTTCCATTCTTTATCTAAGGTCCTGGATTATCTTCACTATCATTATTCTGAAATCTTTTTCTGGAAGGTTGCCTATCTCCACTTCACTTAGTTGTTTTTCTGGGGTTTTATCTTGTTCCTTCGTCTGGTACATAGTCCTCTGCCTTGTCATCTTATCTATCTTTCTGTGAATGTGGTTTTTGTTCCAAAGGCTGCAGGATTGTAGTTCTTCTTGCTTCCGCTGTCTGCCCTCTGGTGGATGAGGCTATCTAAGAGGCTTGATGGGAGGGACTGGTGGTGGGTAGAGCTGACTGTTGCTCTGGTGGACAGAGCTCAGTAAAACTTTAATCCACTTGACTGTTCATGGGTGGGGCTGTGCTCCCTCCCTGTTGAATTTTTGGCCTGAGGCAACCCAACTCTGGAGCCTACCTGGGCTCTTTGGTGGGGCTAGTGGCGGACTCTGGGAGGGCTCATGCCAAGGAGTACTTCCCAGAACTTCTGTTGCCAGTGTCCTTGTCCCCACAGTGAGCCACAGCCACTGCCCGCCTCTGTAGGAGACCCTCCAACACTAGGAGGTAGGTCTGGTTCAGTCTCCCCTCGGGTCACTGCTCTCTCCTCTGGGTCCCAATGCGCACGCTACTTTGTGTGTGCCCTCCAAGAGCGGAGTCTCTGTTTCCCCCAGTCCTGTCAAAATCCTGCAATCAATTCCCACTAGGCTTCGAAGTCTGATTCTCTAGGAATTCCTCCTCCCCTTGCCGGACCCCCAGGTTGGGAAGCCTGACGTGGGGCTCAGAACCTTCACTCCAGTGGGTGGACTTCTGTGGTATAAGTGTTCGCCAGTCTGTGAGTCACCCACCCACCAGTTATGGGATTTGATTTTATTGTGATTGCTCCCCTCATACCGTCTCATTGTGGCTTCTCCTTTGTCTTTGGATGTGGGGTATCTTTTTTGGTGAGTTCCAGTGTCTTCCTGTCAATGACTGTCCAGCAGCTAGTTGTGATTCTGGTGTTCTCGCAAGAGGGAGTGAGAGCATGTCCTTCTACTCTGCCATCTTGGTTCCTCCTCCTCATTTTCATTTTTGTGATTAATTTTCTCCCAGCTTCTCATTTGTCTTATGATTTTATTTTTGTATTTCTGAGTCTTTGTTTTTATTGTAAATATAATATATATGTTCCTTATAACAGATTCAAACAATACAGACATGCATGAAGCACAAAGCAGAGAGCAGGATAACATGGTATGCAAAAATCATCCTGGATTTAAATCAACACTTCCCCCCCTTTCCATGCCTTCCCAGTTTGTTTATAGCATTGTTTAAGATTGTGTGTGTATCTGTGTGTTTTCAATAGAGATTTTCATTGCTTCAGGATGGTGTGGTGTTTTGGATTTGAAGGAGAAGAGAAAGGGAGGCTTGTTACCTCTGTTGAATTCCCATGCCCCTCTGCCTAAAATCGAGAGGAAATCACACTGATCTACAACTTACATGGAAAGTTTGGCAAAGTATTTTGGTGACTGAAGGGACAATATGAACCGACCCTTTGTTTCAGACACGATTTGTCTAGTTGTCTATAAAAACAAATAGCAAACTCATTAAAAAGTATTAGGGAGGGGCTTTCCTGTTGGTGCAGTGGTTAAGAATCCGCCTGCCAATGCAGGGGATGTGGGTTCAATCCCTGGTCCAGGAAGATCCCACATGCCGCGAAGCAACTAAGCCCGTGTGCCACAGCTACTGATCCTGCGCTCTAGAGCCCATGCTCCGCAACAAGAGAAGCCACCACAATGAGAAGCCCGTGCACCGCAACGAAGAGTAAACCCCGCTTGCCACAGCTAGAGAAAGCCCACACGCAGCAACAAAGACCCAATGCAGCCAATAAATAAATTAAAAAGAAAAGTATTATGGAAATCTATATTAACATAGCTTTATTAATACAAGTTCCTCTGCAAACACAAACCCACCAAACAGCTGTTTCCACAAGAAAGCATTAATGAGCCTTCTAATACTAATCTCTACAATATCATACAACGCATTGTTTTCTGCAATCAAGGGACCACTCTAAAGCTTGGCAGGCACACAAAGGCAGATATAGGGTAGCTTTTGCCTGCCAGTATTTGCTGGTCTTTGTTTTCTTTGTGAGAAGATGAAAGGGAAACAAATTTGTCCAAACAACCCAGATAAACAATTTTTTACCTAGGTTTAAAACCTCCATACATCTGCTAGTATGATGAATTTTGTCAGTATTGTTGAGGTTTGTATTATGTCTGCTTAACTGAGAATATAGTATATCAGGTCCCTGGACACACACAATGAGAGCCATTGTAGTCTGCTTTTGTGACTGCAGGTATAGAACTCCCTCTTTTTCTTCCTCCCTCCCTCCCTCTCTTCCCTCCCCTCCCTCTCTCCTTCCTTCCCTCCTTCCCTCCCTCCTCCTTTTTTCCTCCCTCCCTCCCTCCCTCTCTCCCTCCCTCCCTCCCTCCCTTCCTTCCTTCCTTCCTTCCTTCCTTCCTTCCTTCCTTCCTTCCCTTCAGGGACTCAAAGTCCAGGAGTCTAGGCAATAAATTCTCCTAACCTTTTCCCCTTTTCCCAAAACAGTAAATATAACTTCTTTGTGGAAATGGTAGACTTTGCCATTCACTTATTCATTCATTCTATAAACATTTATAAAGTAATTTTTATATACTAGCTGTCTTTTAGTCACCAGAGATACAGAAATGAATAGAATACAGGCCTCACCTTTGAGTCCCTTCTGGAGGACAAGTCTGAGCTACAAAATATTATTGCCAGTGATGTCAAACATATTATAATATACATAAAGGAAAGAACCAGGATTTGTAAAAAGTGGCTAAGAGAACTCACACATAGAACTGCTACATACACATGGGAGATGATGTTACAGTTGCAAGTAAATTTAGGAGGCTGTATAAAGTTTATTTAGATAGACAAGGCAGGGACAAGTATTCTAGAAAAAGGAAATAGTAAGTAAAAGAATGAAGCACAAAAGAATTTTTCCCCTTTTTTTCTTTCTCTGTCCTCTCATTCACTAAATTTTCTTGCCACTTTCTTTCAATCCTGTCATTTTAAAACAACTGACCCATCAAACAATAGGAAGTAAGTTTTAATGTGTATAAAACTTCTCAAAATGCTCAGAAGAAGGATGCCCTGGAACTATAAATATAAATAATTTATAAAATATCATTGAGTTAATGGATTAGTTTTTCTGGAATCATATTTTAATTTTATGAAAAATATCTCTAATCTGTGGAAAGGAAAAAGAAGAGCATGCACTCAAAGATTTATGTGCAGGGATGTTTAATGTCATATCATTTATAATAAAGAAAAATGGGAATACCTAAATTCTAGCTTGAGACACCTAGTTATGTAAATTACACATATTAATATGTGACGTAGAGAGATATATATTCTTAACTGAAATGGTTACAAAAATCTACAAATTATGTTTTCATATTTGTATAGAATTATATAGAGAGAGAAATCACCAGAAGCATATATTATACATGAAAAAATAGTATTTTTTCTAGGTTCCAGAATTGCAGTTAATTTTTATTATTTCTTCCCATATTTTCAATACTGTCTATAATGAACTTGTCTCATTTTGTAACCATAAGAAACCATGTCTCATTTCGTAACCATTTTGTAACCATGTCTCATTTTGTAACCACAGTAAATTTCAGCTGCAGGGGTTGGAGAATAAAAATATCCCTTAATAGTTTAATGGACTTACAGAATTTCAACTCTAATTTTTGGTTTCTAAATGAAAAGTCAAAGCTAAATACGAAGAATGCCTGCTTGTCTCATAAAGGAGAGCCATGATGTTGGATTTTAATCTATTGGATAAACGTTTGAAAAAACTAAGGAAAACTCTTATACAGATTCAAGCACTTCTGCTTGCAATCAAAATTTCAAATATTTTTCTGCCTTCAGTTTTGAATAAACAACTTTTAAAAACATAGCACATAATTTGAATTAAACATGTTCACCTTTAGATGAACTTTAAGACATAACTTTAAAAGAATTCTGTGGTGGATAATTAAGATTAAGTTATTATTGGTTTAAGGAGTATTTTTTTGTATCCTACTCTTGTACTACAGTTTAGCAGTCAGATACAGATTAGCACTTATAAATCAAGGTGACCTTTGCTCTGAGTAATGTTGCCTAGAAATGGGCTATCAAAATTTGTCTTTGTTAGCTCCTGTTCTGATTTTAAAAGTAAAGTTCTAACATTTTAAAAGTTATTCTCTTCTTTCACAGATGAAAATATGTGATCAGTGAAGATATGGTGTATTGATTTGTTGAAAATCATAGTACTAACTATATTTCTTTGTCATTAATTATGTGTCAGTGTCACACAGGTGTTGAGGGAGGTATAATTATGAGAAGTTAATTAGGCCAAAACAATTAGAATGTAATTTCTTTAAAAGATAAGTTCTTTTTCAATAATGTTATGCGTATGTGGCATAATGGTTAGAAACTTATACCTGAGTTTGAATTCTGACTCCATTACTTACTGTTTATAATGTTGGGAAATTACTTAAACTTCTTAACTTTAGTATCCCTCTTTGTAAAACAAGAGTCATTGTACCTACCTCATGAGGTCCTTGTGAGAATTAAGTGCCACAATCCTTGAGAAGCACTTAGTACCTTGCACATAGCAAACGCTCAATAAATCTTAACTAGGAATACATTTCCATAGCACGTTTGCCATCTAATATAGAAAGAAGCATAAAGCCCTCCATTTATGTTTTGATTCTTTTATTCCATTACATGCTTACAGAATATCTTTTCTCACTCTTTGGTATGTAATGTACTAAACAGAAAAGGTAAGACATTAACATTCTCTGGCAAGTTTAAAAGCTCTTGTGATTTTTCTCAAGCAGTTAGATCTGGGCTAAAAGATTTAACATCATCAAACCATCTAAACTGAACTTACTCGATATGGGACAGTTCTGAATATGATACACCGGGTTCTGAGAATGTGCTCCTGGATTCTGCAACAATGGAATCTTTTCCACCAATTAAAAAAAAAAACAAAACAAAACTTTAGCCTGCCCTAGAGATCCATTCTACTCGTCTATTTGTTTTATATATTGTGTGCACAGGAATTTTTATTTGGGAAAAAAACTTACCCTAACCTCCACTCCACACCATAATAAATAAATTCTATACTCTGGTCTAAGAAACTGCAGTTCAGGTGCCAACTTGAAGTCATTATTTTCTAGGGGGTCCTGAAGCTATAGTGAAGACATCTTCTTTCTTTTATCTGGAATGTTTAGACTGACAAAAAGGATGAGAGCTTTGAAAGCTGTTCTTTACTGATAGTTTTTTGTTTTTGTTTTTTTGATTACAATGCTTTCATGTAGTAAGATAACTGAGATACCAACTTTCAGGAATGAAAAGCTTTCATTTCTATTCTCTGTATCTCAAGCTTTCATAATTGTCCTAATACCTATCGTTGCTTTTGTCCAGGACTCAAATCAGATGGTATTTCAGAAAATATTTATTTTTCCTTTGAGTTTATATGTAAGTCTATTTATTGTCCTTTTTGTGGATAAATATGTAGAGTACCTGTTTTCAAGTCACAAGATGAAGAGAGAAGCTACCAGTTTGATAACTATTTTCTTCTCTATTCCATTTACAATTAAAACAGTGCCTTCTTCTACATTATTAAAGGGAAGAAATGAGACCTTGGTGACTGTACTCTGAGAAATAAATCATCCCAAAGAAGGGAATTCCTAAAATTAAAGTCTATATTTTAATATGAAATGAAACTTGGTAACTCAGCATTTATATTTAAGACAAGCTTTTTACTGACTAAAAGAAAGGTACTGATTTGAATTTAATATAGCAATACACTTCTGGAAATATCTTATATGAGGGTTATACACATATTCACTGGTAAAGTTAGATGTACCCCGTTTTGTGTGTTTACTTTAACAGTGCAAATAATTTTAAAAATATACCTTAGGGCTTCCCTGGTGGTGCAGTGGTTGAGAGTCCGCCTGCTGATGCAGGGGACGAGGGTTTGTGCCCCGGTCTGGGAAGATCCCACATGCCGCAGAGCGGCTGGGCCCGTGAGCCATGGCCGCTGAGCCTGCGCATCCGGAGCCTGTGCTCTGCAACGGGAGAGGCCACAACAGTGAGAGGCCCGCGTAGCGCAAAAAAAAAATATATATATATATATATATATATATATATATACCTTAAAGGAAATTTAATCATCTAAAACTATTAGGCTCTTTCTCAGTTTCTATAGTTACCAATAACTAGAAGTGGAACGGTTTATAATGGAAACAGATCTTACACCAAATTCTCTCCCTTTCTCCCTCTCTCTCAGACATACACATACACACACACACACACACACACACACACACATTTACTAAACAACATTTATTTTTGCAAGCAGGCAAAAAACAGTTAATAGAACTTGTATAAAATTGGGTATCTCGCCTATCTCCACTTTGGGTGGAGACAAGAAGGAAGCACTTGGTAAGTATTCAGAGACACTGATTTTGTGACTTCACCTTTCATCTTAATTTACTTTCAGAATAAATTATTTAAATGACATAAATAATTTCTTGAAACTAAAATCAAAATGAGCCTCAGTAAAATTGATAAGATAAAGTACATAGATATCTGTTGGTTAATTGACCTTGCTGCAAGTTTACAATTACTACTTCTTGTGACTTTTTCTAAGTCATCACATGAATTCTCACACCCATCTTTCTATCTACTCTTGAGCATCCTCACCTTCCTCCTGTTCCTCTCGATACACACACAGTCCTACATCTTGCCATAGTTATATACTCAATGTTTCTCTTATAACCTGCCAGGGGAGTCAAGATTCCTTCTGTCTCCATGAAGCTTCTTTCCTTGGTAATAGGTTAAAGCAGCTATCCCATGGTCTGCCCAAGATTGGATTAAATATCCTGTTGAATAGTCTTCTTATTGAATTTCCCTGCACAGATTTCCCTCTTGCGGTGTACACAGTCCCATTTCAGAGTTTCTGAGCCATTTCTCCCTTCTTGCCTTTTATGGTCTCACTAAACTCTCTTATTATTGCCTTCTGAAAGTGCCTTCTATTTTCTCAAGCCACCTGCATTTTAAAAAATTTTTGTTTCTTTACTATTCTGATTTCCAGCCTTATGATCCCACCCCAAAGTGGTCTGCACATTTTTTAATACATTTTTCATACTAATATTAGGGCAACATTTAGCACATTTAAAATCAAATGGCATATTTGTTCTTAAGTTTGTCTCTGGGTTACTCCTAATCTACATATATATTGTGACAAGGAAAGGAGGAGGGAAATATCTGTGCAAAGAATGCCCACAAAATGAGCCATTTGTCTTCAAGAGTCAAGCCAAATAAACCACAGTTCGCAACTGTGAATTAGAGGAGAAATTGTGTCTGGATTAACAACAGGTTGTAGGAAGGGGGAAAAACGGTTTTGGCATCAAGAGACTCCATTCTAGTTCTGGGTTTGCGACTAATTGACTAGATGAACTTTCACAATCACTTAAGGTTTTTGGTTCTCCGTTTCCTAAGATATGAAATATGTAGGTTAAAGCTGAAAATCTATTCAATATTCACTGGTTCTGGCAATCAGGCATTATTTTTCTTTTGGAATCACCCACCCAGAGACTACAGAAAAGGTGGATAGTTCTCTTTTTATGAAGAAAAATGTACTTTGATGGGAAAGGCACAGGTTTGAGAGCCTGACGCTTCTGGGCTAGAATCTCATTTCTGCCCTCTACCAGATGTTCTAGAGTGAAGTTATGTAACTTCCTTCAGTCTCAGGTCTGCATCTGTGTAACAAGAATGACAATATTTGAGGACTGTTTTGAGGGGTGCATGAGTTACAGTATGCAAATAACATGCACATAATAGGTGCTCTATAAATAGTAGCTAGTCTTGGTATTGTCAGCTTATTGATTTGAAAGAAGATAGTATTTTGATAGTGAGGGTGACTTGAAGCATTCAGTGCTATAAAGGACTTAGTAACTAGTAGGTTGTTTAAAAATGTCCAACACAGCCATAAAAAAAGAGCAAACTAATGCCATTTGCAGCAACATGGATGGACCTAGGAATTATCATATTAAGAGAAGTAAGTCAGAAAGACAAATACCATATGATATCACTTATATGTGGAATCTAAAATAAGACACAAATGAACCTATCTAAAACACAGAAACAGACTCACAGACATAGAGAACAGACTTGTGGTTGCCAAGGGGGAGGGGTGTGGGGGAGGGAAGGACTGGGAGTTGGGATTAGCAGATGCAAACTATTATATATAGGATGGATAAACAACAAGGTCCTATTTTCTAGCACAGGGAACTATATTCAATATCCTGTGACAAACCATAATGGAAAAGAATATGAAAAAGAATGTATATATATGTATAACTGAATCACTTTGCTGTACAGCAGAAATTAACACAACATTGTAAATCAACTATACTTCAATAAAATTTTAAAAATATGTCCAACACAGACATGCTTAAATGTTTCAAGTGAAAAGGGAAAATTCCCCTCTTCTCCCTTCCAGGTCCACTGTCTGTGTATGTATCTGTCCAGATTTTTCCAAATGTGTAATTATATGTACATAAATATAATTGCTTTCTTTCATAAAAATATATCACGTTATATATACTGTTAGATCAAAATATTTGCATGGTGAATGGGAAGGAACAATGACTATTTCTCGGTTTAATAAGAAAACAGTAGCTGTGGGGTAAAACATTAGCTGTGACCAAAGTGGAAAGAAGATACCCCCATGTCATTCCAATTCTTTTTACAAGAATTCTGCAGGTGTTGTTTTTATTAGACATTAATCACAATATTCTAAAAGAAATAAAGCTTCACAACTAAAACTCATTTTTCAAAGAATCATGTTGGTTGAGTGAAGTTAAATCATATACACATTGTCTAATTGCCATGAAGTTTTCTGAGTGTGTGGATCACAAATAAGAAAATAACTCTCCCAGGTGCTAGTAGGCCCTTTTCCCGCAAAGTCACTTTCAGCAGACTAACAAAGATTTGCAAGCCCAGAGGCTGGTTGGAAAAGGATACAGAAGCTCTGCTGTTATTTGTTACTCCAAGTGCAAACTGACCTAGTTATGGTTGCTATGGATACTATAATTTTGAATTTAATAATATTCTCTGAAGGAACAGCAATACAGATCCATAAAATGCAGAGTCTGATCTGAATCTCAGCCTTGAAAGCTGAAGAAACGTAGTCAGGGAGGCTGAATGGTTTATCCCATGGCAAGAGAGAAACTGGAAGAGTCACGGAGAAATTTCAGAATTCATGAGGCTAATGTTTCTGGATAGTTCAGTGGCCAATGTGCTTTTAGAAGTCACTTAATCCATAAAAAATGCTTCTTAGCTTAACTGATTTATGTGAGTCTTTGCTACATTTATTAAAAATACACTCTTTCTCCTAGCTATCTACCACTACTGCTTTTCACCTCCGAACTGAGAAAGCACAAGCAGCTGCCTGGAGTCAATATACTGAGCTTTTACAACAAATAGGTTTCTGCACAAATGAAAAACAAGTGAAATAAAAAAGAAAATGCCTTGGAGGTAGAAGAACAAAAGATCATTTCTTTTAAGTTGAATCTCTACGATCATTTAATGGCCATGCATTATGAATCTGCAGCCTATAGTCCTGCATAGGAAACATGGTGCCATGACAGTAAATTTAAATATTCAACTATAATATCAAGATTTTATTTTTCAATAAATGGTTTCTGAATTACTCATATTTACAATAAAGAAACAGAAAGCTGGCTGCTTACAACCAAAATTAAAAGTCTCTATAGTACCATCTCATACTTAGAAGCTAGTTAACACCAATTAAGCCCAGATTTTAGGGAATAAAGATGGGAGAAATTGGAGAGAGGGAGCAAAAAAAAAAGTCTTCTGGATTCTCCCTGGAAAATGAGAACAGCTCATCTCGTGTATCGATTGTTTTGACCCAAGTTGCTCTTCTGCTGGAATAACTGTTAGATGTAGTCTGAAGAGCATAGACTGTTGGAAATTGAACCCAGTGCTCTGACTTAGATTCTGGTATCATTATATAGATGGTTTTCAAAGGTTCCACTGACACTTTTTCTTGCTTATGCAGCTGGGTTTGGTCATAACCAGGCTATCTCAGGCACTTGCAAAGATTCTTCCCTTTCCCAAGATAGATTTGCCCCCTGACAACCTTGAAAATCTTGTAATGGATGATTCATTACAGCTGAGACAAAGGCCCAACTGTGATCATATATCATTGCTAAAATTACTTCAGTCAAAAGGATAAAAACATTAGAAGGTTTACCTCCTTCCAAACCTCAGCTCCCATCCATTGTTTGCTGCCAGGATCATTATGCTGCTGCTTGGTCAGTGCATTGACAGAAATTATTGCTTTCAGGAAGCATAGAGGTGGGTATAAAAACACACCTACAAGATAACCGGGTCACTGTGAACAATTTATAGTTGAATAGGGAGCTCTCAAAACTGGCATTATGGTCATCTCACAAATGCATTAATGACGTCATCTTTGAGGAATTAATATTCCCTGATCTTCTCCTTTGTTTCCAGATCTATACCCTCCTTTTCAGGGAAAGAAAGTACTAATCAGACAGAGAAAAAAAAAATACTGTGACTCACAGCTAAGCCTGTCCCCATGAATTAGCAGGTTGCACAAGACCTTAAGCTGCTACTCCTGACCCCCACGGCAACAAACATCCATTGATCTCATATTGCTAGTCATGAGATTTCAAAGGCAAATAGCTTGAAGAGCTCATAATCTAACAAATCACAGAATATACACAGCTCCCTCTGCTATGATAGAGGTGTGCCACTACGTGATTCCAGAGGCGGGTGTGAGTGACTCTTCTCAGGGGACAGAAGGGAAATGTCACAGAAGAGGGGACATTTAAGCTGGGGCTTGAAGGATGAGTAGGACTTCACAGGATGGGGAGAGCTATTCCAAGTAAAAGAAACAGCTTGAATAAAATCAATCCTAAAAGGGACTAGAATATGGCGAATGTGATGGGTATATATGAGTCAGATTGCATTTTCCAAAGACAGCCACAGCACTTTCTCCCCTTCTGTAAGCTTTTCTCATAACGTGACTTTGATACTCCTCCCATTGAGAAGGTAGGGTCTGTGTTCCCTCTCTTTGAACCTGGGTAGGCTCTGAGACTAGGTCGGAAGTGACACTATGTGACTTCATAGGATATATCTTAAGGGTGGACACTCTCCCCTTTGCAGCCCTGAGCCACAGGGTAAGCAATCTGACTTCCCTTAGGCTGCCATGCTGGAAAGGAAGCCCAAACTAGCCACGTGGAGAGATCAAAGAGGCTCTGAAACCACATGAGAAGAGAAGTCTGCCTGGTCAACCCGCAGCTGTTCTGACGGCCTGCTATTTCGCCTCCTGCCAACATCTACCTACAAGGACATGAGAGACCTGAGCCAGAACTGCTTGGCTAAGCCTTCCCTTAATTCCTGACCCACAGAAATTGTGATTGCTAACACAATGACAATCATTGCCTTAAGCAACTGTTTTGGGGGGTGATTTGTTATTCAGCAATCAATAACTAGAATAGTAAGTAATCAGAAATGAAACTAGACAGTCTGATTGAAGCCTAGAGAATGTTTGGATTTCCTTCTACATGTGGTGGGAAACCATCCATCAAGCTTTTTAATCTGAAGAATGACTTGATCTGATTTATGGTTTAGAAAGGAAATTCAAGAGGTATTGGGCAAGATGGATTGGAGTAGAGAGACGCTGGAGACAAGGAGAATGCTTGCAGGAATTGTCCAAGTTTAACTGTGCGTGAAAATCACTTGAGATGTAGATAAGATTTCAGATCCCTCAGATTCATCCCAAGGAATAAGGATAGGTAATGAGAATTGTTCCTAGATGCTTCTAATGCTGAAAAGCGCATGTGCGTACTTGCTGTGTGTCAGGCAGTTTGCTGGCGCTTTACATGTAGCAAAGTGGCTAAGACCTCAGGCTTTGCTATAAAAGAAAGGCCTGGGACTTCCCTGGTGGCGCAGTGGTGAAGAGTCCGCCTGCTGATGCAGGGGGACACGGGTTCGTGCCCCGGTCCAGGAGGATCCCACATGCCACCGAGCGGCTGGGCCTGTGAGCCATGGCCGCTGAGCCTGCGCGTCCAGAACCTGTGCTCCGCAACGGGAGAGGCCACAACAGTGAGAGACCCGCGTACCGCAAAAATACAACAACAACAACAGAAAGAAAGGCCTGAATTTGAGTCTTTACTCCATTATTTATGAGTTGTGTCATCTTGGGAAAATTATTCAACTTCTCTGAACCTGTTTCCAATTTTGTAAATATGGATATGATTCTTCCTTCCTCACTATTTTACCTAGGTATGATCCTTATATATAGTAGTTACCTAATAATAACAAATTATTGCAAACTTCTTCAGAAGTGTTATTCCCACGTGTTTCAACTTCCTTACCTCCTTTCATGGAGTCCCTTCCATTGTGGCTTATACCTCTACCCCATTACTGAAACTGCTTTTGAAAAGTTTGTAAATGACCAACATTGTGCCAAATTCAAAGAGTCATTTTCTATTTTCATTTGATTTGGCCTTTCAGCAGACTGACTACTCCTTCATTTTGGAAAAACTTGCTTCCAGACTTCTGTGATGCAACGTTCTCCTGCTTTTTTTTCCCACCTCAATGGCTATTCTGCCTACTTCGCTGAGTTTCCTCCAACGCTACCGTCAAACTTAGAGTTCTTCACGGCTTGATTTTGGTCCTTCTCTTCTGGATATATTTTCTTCTCATCAATGCATGGTTTTAAATATTATATATATTATGATGACTCCCAATTTTTAATCTAAGATCTAAATAGTGACACCAAACTTACAAATCCAAAGTCTACCTGACATTTCTCTTGAATATCTTACAGCCATCTTAAACTTAGTCTGTTCTTAAATGGAATTCTTGACAACCCCACCAAACTTCCTCTTCCCCTTGTCCTTCTTTCTTCCTGTTTTAGCATATAGCACCAATATCCTCTCAATTAGTCACTATTAAAACCTGGAATTCACCCTTCATTCCTCTTCTTACTCATTAGCCTCAATCAACTGTATACAAGTTTTGTCAGCTCAACTTTTAAGATGTATTTGAATCCATCAGCATTTCTCCATCTCTACCACCACTACCCTAGTCCAAGCATTTCTTGCCTGTACTCCTATAATAAGTTCCTAACTTAAACTAGTAAGTTCTTTTCCTTCCTCCAGTCCAATTTATTTATGACTATATTCAAGAGATGTGATTTCTGTTTTGGAATTAGGAGTTTTACAACCTAATAGCACTGGATCTTAGAATCTGGAAATCGTATAACGCCAGACCAGGAGAATATTTATGTATCATTTGCTCTACACCCTACATCAATAAGGATAGTCTAGGTTTATGTTGAAGTAGTAAAAAAAGAAAAATACAGCCCCAAGTCTCAGTAGCTTAAAGGAGCAAAGAATTCTTTCATGCTCAATCTACACAACCATTATGGGGTGACTGGGGCTCTGCTCCAAATCATCCTTCTTCCAGGACTCATCCACTGCCTGGAATCTTGCCAGCCACCATGGACAAGGGAAAGAAAGCTGTAGCAAATCACACATCTGTTCTTAACACTTTTCCAGAAGTAACACAATAAAAAAAATTTTTTATTGGAGTACAGTTGCTTTACAATGTTGTGTTAGTTTCTACTGCACAGCAAAATGAATCAGCTATACGTATACATATATTTCCTCTTTTTTGGATTTCCTCCTCATTTAGGTCACACATCACTTTTAATCAGTTTCTTTGGCTAAAGCAAGTTACACAGCCACACCTAAGTTGAAAGCGTGCAGGGCAGTGCAGCACTCTGTGAATATATTCAGTGAATAGCACTACTGGCTAACTCATTATTAGCTTTTGCAGATGAAGAAGTTGGGACTGAGAGAAACTAGGTCACTTGTAGTGTCATGAAGGTGATTTAGCCAAAATTAAAACTGAGTCTTGGATTCACTACCTAGTATTTTTTTAAATAATGAGCCATTAACTGCTTGCGCTTTACTCCCAGTAAAATTAATTTAAGAGTCTTAATATCAATATTTCATTAAGTAATATAAAATCCTTGTATGGAAATACTTTTGTACCTCTGTCACAAAATATAAAACAGACAAATTAGAAGGCTTTTTTCCTCCAGTCTCATTCATATTCTAGAAAATGCCTCAGTGACAAAACACCCAAAATCTTTTTAACCCAGGTGTTTTTATTGGCAGCTAAGGTAACCCATGTTTTATGCTGGTGATTCTAAACACATTGGCTTGAACAGTGTCAAATACATAAGCAAAAGAAATGTGAATTCATTTTATATCAAGCACTCTCTGTTGAATTCCTTAGAAACGTACTGACAAGAACTCCAACTGACAATGGCTTTAGGACGGGAGGTTCTTTTTTATCCTCTTAACAGAAACTCTAAAGGTGGATGGCCACTAATATTGGTTCAGTAGCTCAATGTTATCAGAGCTCATGGTTCTCCCGTCTTTTCTTATGGACACAGGTGGCTGCAACTGCTCCATGCATTACACCTGTGATCAAGTTTGGACAAATGGGGAAGGTTGAAGCCAGCTGTTTCTACACCTTTTATTAGAGAAGCAAATGCTTTCCCAGAACCAACTCCTACCCTCATTCTAGCAGACCACCACTGAGGTCTCACTTGCCAGGACTAGGATTACATGGTCACCTCTAGTGACAAAAGAGACTAGAAAATGGACACAAAATTATCATTATGATTGGCCAAGCCTAATGTTACCCTGAACAAAATAAGTGTCTGTTGGCCATGAATGGCATGGAGTGGGAGGTGGTAGGAATGAATACTGAGAAAACAACTAACGAGGTCTGCGCCATTCACTGATTGATTAAAAGGTGGTTTTGAAAGAATTTATCTATTATTTTTAAAGTTAACACAGAAACTATTGTGAATAAATTGAAAAATATATTTACTACTGAATTCATGGTAGCTATATTATGTATCTTCTCAATTGATGAAGTTTCTAAAATATAATAAAGCTACTACAGTCAGTTCTGCCATAATGCTTGTTTTGAAAACATAAGTTTGTTCCAACAAAACTGTTATATTAGGGAACTGTTTGAGCATAACACAATTTCACATTTGCTTATGTGTGATTTCATCTACTTGAAACACTAGGTGAATGCAGAAAACTGTACCCAGGTGCCCTGAGCTACAGGGGAGGACATAAAACTCACACGTGAACACCCCCCAAGATTACCAGCGACTTCAGTTCATGGCCTGTGGGACTAGCCACACCCATCCACATCTGGTGATGTACACTTCCATCTGATTTCAAATATCACGGCTTCCATCATTTTATTATGACTCAGAAGCTGTAACCCTTCTAATACCCACTTCCACAAGCAAAGGTCAGTGCTTCTTCAACACAAAATGCCACATTTATTGTAATATTTCTGTATTTCTTAACCATTTATCACATGTAAAACTGTGTTACCATTTTTTTAGTTTTTTATCATTTTTTAAAAAGTGGATCACTGACAAAGTTTTGGAGTGCTCTAACCGTAACCCCATATTTCCCATAAGTCCTGTATTTTTAATTGCACAATTTTGCAGTAGTACTATATTTAAGAGTATATGTCTGTTATTAACCAGGCAAATACACACAAACATATCATATCCATATATGTATATATAATATTAGAATACAATTGAGACATTTTTAATGTGAATCAAAAAAGCTGATTTTACATCTTCACAGAGAATGTGCCTTGAAAAGCATTTATTAAATGTATTTGGGAGGGCTTGTTAAAAAGAAAGAGACTATCAATTATATTAAATACAAGCCATTCAATATGCCAAGCTATATATAGATGTCTCTATAGTGGGTGACGATTTGTCATTTATCTTCTAAGATAATTATGCAAATTGTATTCAGCCCACACATCCTGAGTTGGAAAAATGGTTTTTCCCTCTTTTTCCTCATTTATAAACCTTGTCTAACAAGAGTTAACCATGATTCAGAGTGGACAGCACAAAGCTAGATTTTGGCAGTCCCACTGCAATAAAAAAGAATCTATTTTCCTCCTCAGGGTCTCTCTTTTCTTTAACGAGGGCATACAAAAGACTTGGCATATTCCCAGAGCTTCTGAGAATTTTCCCCTTGAGAAATCTCAGTAAATACGAGGAAAAACAACTTCAAAAAAACTAATGAAAGGCCCGTCACTATTTGCCTTTCTACCCTCCTCCCCGCCCCCCAGACCTTTCCACTGTCTAGTGTCTCTTCTCAGTTTCAAACATTTTCCCTCCTCTTATTTTCCTAAGGTGAGCTGCCTTTCTCGGACACTCCATCTGCGAGAGGGTCGGGAAAAGATCTTACAGAAATCACACCCTGGCCCAGTGCTTATTTTCCCAAGGATCAGGACCCAGAAGGACGGGGTTGGGACTGAAAAGACTAATTTCAGGCTAGGGCAGCACGTGGAGAGCAAGAAATCGGAAAGGCTCTAGACCTTTCCCTCCTCTGGCTCCTGCAGCCGAACCCCTCTCCAGTGCAAACCCTTGTTTCCTCAGGAATGCGGATCAGGGTTTGGCAAGTACGTTTTTAGCAAATAATCTCTGAATGTTCGGTGTTTAAAGGCGGAAGCACGACTTTGAGGGCGCACAGTAATCCTTAAAAAACGATCCTGTCCCCACTGTTGTGATGCAAATGCAAATTCTCATGGCTGCACACTAGCTCCGCGGTCACGTGTGGGTGACTCTAGCTGAGAGTCACCCCCGAGCCCCGTGTGGCTCGGGGCAGCAGAACCGCAACGCAGTGTCCCAGCGCACCTGTACACACCCAGAGGCCCACACTGAACCCATAAGCCGCTGGGTACACACACGCGCGCTTCCCCTCCTCCCGCCTCACCTTGTTCGCTTTCCTTTCCCCGGACTCCCAGCCCTCGGCCCACACAATGGGATGTTTGTTTGCTTCAGCAGCATGTTGCAGCGCAGTCCCTGCTTTGCCTAGCTCGGTTCGGCAGGTCTCTCAGGTAACAGGTGGCAGCTTCCCCTGTTGGATTCTAGTTATTAAAAAGAATGACCTCATAGGGGTGGAGCCCTGGGACTCCGTGGAGGGCAGTCACAGCTAGGTAACCCTGGAGTGAAGCCGGTTGGTTAGAAGGGGGCAGTTAAGCTCCTCAGGCTGGCGGCTTTAACATTTACCCTGAGGCCCCTTAGCAGCCAGCCATTGCCCGCTGGCCCCTAGAGCTGGTCTCTGCCTCCCATGGAGCCCAAAGAAGCCCCCGGGAAAGAAACTATGGGCACCAGGAAAAAGAGCCTGCCCTTCCCGAGGCCCAGGCTCTATATGCTGGAGAGAAGGAAGACTGACCCTGTGGTTGAGAGCAGTGTTCCTGGGGACTACTCTGGTACCTTGACGAGGAGCCAGTCTCACAGGACCGAGTACAACCAGAAATTACAAGGTAACCTACAAGAAACCCATGGCCTTGGTTCCTGCACTCCCAGCTCTTTTCCTCTTACTCTTGCACTTGCAAAGGAAGCAATTAAGGCAGAGGAGAAAATCAAACATTACCTTCCTCTATAAGGAGGAAAGTAAGGAAATAAGAAAATGAAAGTAAATGTAATTCACAAGTTGTAGGAGAAATTTATTATGTCCTTCCATAGTTAAAAAGCCAGTTCTGGGGCTTCCCTGGTGGCGCAGTGTTTGGGAGTCCACCTGCTGATGCAGGGGACACGGGTTCGTGCCCCGGTCCACGAGGATCCCACATGCCGCGGAGCGGCTGGGCCCGTGAGCCATGGCCGCTGAGCCTGCGCGTCCGGAGCCTGTGCTCCACAACGGGAGAGGCCACAACAGTGAGAGGCCCGTGTACCGAAAAAAACAAAAAAAAAAACAACCAAAAAAGCCAATTCTGAATTATTCTTAATATTGTCATGTCTTTTTTTTCCTGCTACATCCCTCTTTTCTTCTCCCTCCTGCACCCAATTTAAGACGTGGGAAGCACTAGAAAGCAAATGATTTAGAAACCTACAAAAGATAGTTTATCTCAATAGACAGGTGTGAGATGTCACACCAGGAGATCTATCTAGGTAATTGTACTGAACTGTGATTGTGGTTATATTAAATAGGGGCCTGAAACTACAATTATGTCTGGGAAAATAAGGGATGTTATAGTCATCGGATAGTATAATAGGATTTCTTGAAAATCACATAGGTGTTCATTCCTTTAGAGTGAATCGAATAACATGCAAATATGGTAAGAGACGTTTAGCACGCTTAGATTGAATGACCGCTGAGGAAATAACTTCAGTTATTTTGTGATGGTCATAAGATAATTGGTACAGTTAATATAACATGTCCTGTTTCAGGCCCTGAATTGCTCTCTCTTCCCATCCATCCTCTCTTTTACTTCTCCCTTTCTCTCAAAGGTCATTTGGTCTAGTAAACATCATTTTGATGTGGATGCTGTGCGACGTTTTAAGTAGCCACTGCAGTACCTGTTATGTGATCCCCCAGAACCTGTCTCTCCCACTTTGAGGCACACTGTGTTTAAGCTCTCATAATGTTACCATGAGTTGTCATTCCGGATTGAAAAACTACAATGAGGCTAGAGCGACCAATGGGACAAGCTTGTACTTAGAAGGTCTCTTTCCTCAAAAAATGTGCGTGGACTTAGTGATGCAAATTAATTAAAGTAAGTTAAATGCATTTAAATTAAATCTTTAAAGCTTCCTACTATGAGTTAATGCTTTTAAAAAATCCTGATAGCTCAGGATTAAAATGCAAAGTCAAGTGTTGTCCTTAAAGATGGTTGTTTTTTTTTTTAATGGGGAAGGGGTACTATTTGAGCTTTGAAATTAATTTTCTCAAGGCCATGTATAAACTGGAAAAAATGCAAATTTTAAAGTCACGTATATTTGGTTTCCAATCCTGGCTCTTCAGTTTACTACCTATAAGACTGAGCAAATCACTTAAAATTGCTGAGCTTCTGTTTCTCTATCTGTGAAAATAGGATAATGATACTTACCACACAGTGTTATTGGGAGAATGAAATTAGATAAGTACATGAAACACCTAGAATATTGGCTGACACATGGCATGTGCTCCATAAATAGTAGCTGTTTTTAATTTTAGGAATGATGGGTACCATAATGTTAGAACAGGACTTGCCTTGTGTTAGCCCAAATTTACTAATCTACTAATCTGTTTCAACTCTTTTCTGTCTTTTGATGAAAAGACCACAAATAAGGAATTCAGGAAAAGCCTACTGCTTTTTCCCTAATAACATGTTTCTTCTTTCCGAGGTTCACTAATTCAGCATCTTTTTGATCCAGATTTTCCATTAGTAAAATAAAAATGGGAATACTTTTTGCTATTCTCTTCCCAAACTTAGCTTAAAAAAAAAATAAGTCTGTGGCCACAGAATACAGTAGATATTTGTTGGTTACTTTGCAGAAGACTTCAGCCTTCTTATGTACTCCACTGGATTTGTGGTTTTCCTGTGCTCTGTTGGATCCTGTCTCTGAAGGTGGAAGGAAAGACGCAGGAGTTAATCCATGGTGGTAGACCTGACTGTACTGGAGAAAAATCATCAGGGAGCGTAGAGGAGCACATCAGAGCTGTAAAGATAGGCTGACCTCCTGATAAGTAACATTTTAAAGATGTAACTCTTAATAAAGTCCAAGGCTGATACCTAATGCCTAATAGAGCTTTTAGTATGATTCTTCTGTAACTGGTGTGGCAACAATAGAAGGCATTTTTTCATTAATGTTGGAAGCAATCAGTTTGCACTCTCTCATCTGTACTCTACCCTTTATCATGCAGATGAGTCCTAAATCACCTTAAGAGGTTCTTTATTATTGCAATGACAAGAGTTTTTCCTCTGCCTACCTTGGAACTGGCAGTTCCCTGGAAGGCACTGAATAAAGACCTGAGCTAGTTAGAGCCCTCAGACAGATGGCCCCGAAGCAAAGCCATCGTGAGGTCACAGTGTGCTTTCCAATACTGGAATGCAGCCTCAAATTATTTAGTTGGTTGTCCTTCAGTGCTGTGTTACTGAGTAATACAATTTACTGTTCTGTCTCTGGAAGCAAGTTCTCTAGGATTCTGGGAAATGTTACATCGTTCTTCGGTGTCCCTGGGCTCACCTCTTAACTATACAGTTTATCCGTTTCATTCAATTTCTGACTGATGTCGCTTTAGTAGTGTGAATCCTAAGCTGTAATATTTTTTAAATGGTACAGGGGGTGAGAGCTACTAAATTAAACAATAGAACATGATTCTAATGAGATTATCATAAAATCTTTGTAAAAGATTGTGATCACATCCATGTAGTCATTCCTACTAAGCCTCAAGTTGCACAATAATAGTTCAATGCTAGCTACAGTTAGTGGCATCCTTATTCCTTCAACAGGTTTGTTCAGTTAATTGGCGTTTATTGAATATGTTATACGGTGTGCAAAAAACAGAATATGTGCCAGGAATAACAACTACAAAATCATTAAGAAAAAGTGTCTGACCTTTACTCCAAAGGGGCTTGAAGTCTCGTAGGGAAAGATAAGACAGGTAAACAAATACAATAAAGGTGCAGGCGAGAGGTAGACATGGGATCAGGGCATCCGCAGAAGGAGGAAATGGTCTATTCAGGATTGGGCGGAGAGGTTGTCAGAAAACATTGTCATTCAGAGAAGATAAGTGGGGATGGGGTGGAGGTGCAGAATGGGGAGAGAAGGGTATTTTAACATCTTCACTGGGCTTATCTCTGTCTGAAATTATGTTGTTTGTTTCCTTATTTATTGTCTATTATCGACCCATTTCCCCTCCCATCTCTCACGCCCACCCCCCCCCCACCAGTCCATGAAAGGCACCCTATCTTTCTCGTTAACTGTTCCATCTTTGCCCTTGGAATCGTGGCCAGCACACATGAATAGGATTAGTGCCCTCATAAAACACGAGAGATCTTGTTCCCTCCCTCTCTGCTCCCTGCCATGTGAGGATTTGAAAAGTCCGACATCTGTCCACCAGGAAGGGGGTCCTTACCAGCACCTTGAACTTTGATCTTGGACTTCTCAACTGCAAAAACTGTGAAAAACAAATGTTTGTTGTTTAAGCCACCCCGTTTATGGTATTTTTGTAACAGCAGCCCAAATCGACTAAGATAGTTAGTCAGTTACTTTTATCCTCTGTGGCCACGCTAAGCTTCTGGTTAATTTTTTGGCCAGTGCATATTTTTGCTAGTATCAGGTGAAAGAGTGAGAGTGGGTGGGTTAAATGTCCTCACAGCTGCAGATAACACAACAACAAAAAAATCACATCTCCAATTCATGTTAGGTCTGCGATGTTTTCTTTTTCACAAAGGCTATCATATCATTTTCATTATAAAAGGATTGATTGGTTGTTTTTATGAAATCCTGAAATGTTCTCACTATGGTGACAATAAATGAGCCACTCTCCTGCATGGACTTTATACGGAATAAGATATTTTGCAGTATGAGGACAAATGGCTCAAAGACTAAGTTAGACTTGGTCAGATTATGGGAACAGTTAATTTGTAATGATTTTTTTTTTTCGGTATGCGGGCCTCTCACTGTTGTGGCCTCTCCCCTTGCGGAGCACAGGCTCCAGATGCGCAGGCTCAGCAGTCATGGCTCACGGGCCCAGCCGCTCCACGGCATGTGGGATCTTCCCGGACCAGGGCACGAACCCGTGTCCCCTGCATCGGCAGGCAGACTCTCAACCATTGCGCCACCAGGGAAGCCCAATTTGTAATGATTTTTAAGAATACAAACTAACCTGTAAGTGAGGAGGATGAGCTGTTAACACTGGAAGATTTGGTGATTTTTGTTCAAGGGGTAATGAAGGGTGGAATAAAAGTAATTGTCCAGCTGTTCGTGCATGGTTCTCTCCTGGTGCTATGAGTCCTTTTTGTTCCTGCCTGTTCTTTGAGTACTGTAAAAGTAACTCCTTCCCCTTTACCTGCCTTTAGTGAAATGGGAAGTACTTGGATCAGTAATGTGACTGTTAACAGTGTAACGCACTGTTAAAGCTAAGTAACTTCTCTCTCGTTGCATGCATAGAAACCCAAAAGAAGCATGATATTTTACTTTCTTTCTTTTCCAGTAAAGGTATTTTGCAGTTTTTAGAGGACACATTGGATCAAATAAAGTGAGTCCCAGAAATCAAGAAAGTTTGAGCTATTCCACTACTACCACATTGTGATGGGAAAATTTATTCCTTCCATATTTAACTGATGTACCTCTAGATATAACTTTTTTAAAGGTAGCAAACACAGCTTCTAATTCTATTTTTTGTCCATAAAAATGATGGGTTTATCAAAACACAAGATGAGACATCAAGAGGGAGGGCTGAGCTAATGGAAGAAAGGAAGGAGAGGAAGAGGGAGAGAGAAAATTCAGATGTGCTAAGCACAGATAGAAACGAATCTTAAAATAGTGACATAGTCGGGGAAAAGATGAGTGAGAGAAAAGCACTCAAGCTACATTCATCTTTGCTTCTGTTGATACAGGAAAAGGGAAAACGGTCTTTTTATAGAATGACTTTTTCTTGATACCCTAATCATATTAACTTCAGTGTTTTTGCGGGTACTGATTTCCTGGTGACGGTGGATTATTGCAAGAATTGCTAAACGTGTCAGCAGTATCACCCTGAGCACCGGGCAAGACTTGGCTTCAGGTGGAGCTTTAGAGCGTCCCCCTGTGGCGCCCTCTCCACCAAGCAGGTGAGGAGTCCTTGGGGCCAAGGTTCCTGGCTGCCTGGGATCCTTAACCTCATTTCTAGACTAAGTTCAGGGCATCTGGGACCATGGAATTTTCTGTTCAACTGGTCCTAATCACTGCCACCAAGGCCTGATGGGACCTCTTCCCAATCCCTTTCTCCTTAGGACAGAATGTGGGTGCTGGTGGGCACACCCTTTGGCTCCAGGGCCAGTCAGTTTTGGAGGTGTGTCTGGAGCTCGATCATGCTGGGGTGTTCACTCCATGCCTACCAGGCCCTTTGTGGGTGGAGGAGCTGGTAGAGGGAAGGGTAGGGATACAGGCCTCATGACTGGGGAGAGGGATTGTGCCCAGGGCCTCCTGCTAAATTTTGGCATGAAACTCCGAGGGACCTGAGAGATCTAATCTTGAACTTGGCCTTCCAGATTGTTATGAAGGTACATTTATTCAAGATGGAAGGATATAACATATTTTATTTAACAGTTTGCCAGCTTGACTTACAACTTTTAAATATGTAGATAAGGTATGCAGCCTCCGTTTATACACTTGCTCCAGGCCCAAAAAGGAGGCTACTTATGACTGTTATCTACATTCAGGATATAGCTTTCTTATTATACTAGGTTGTGGAAAGAGGAAAGGAAGGGAAGCGGAGGGAAGGAAAGACATCGTGACTGTCATCCGCCAGAAGCCGTGTCAGCCAGGGGCTTTCACACATTGTTATTTGATCCCAACACCTTTTCAGTTGGGGTTTTATAGTTGAAAAAGGAGGTATATAAAGGAGAAATGACTTTCCCTCTACCCTCCTACATTCAATAGCTGGGCCTATGAACTAAACAAACAATAGGCAGCTTAACAGGAGAAAAAGTATACGAGGGTATTCATTTTGAATGTTTCATGCCTGTGAGCATCACAGGAAAACAGAAGTGAATAACTCAAAAAAGGTTAGGATTAGAGAGCTTATATACTATCTTAATAGGGGAAGGAGAGGAGAAATGTAGGCCACTGAGGGGAGAGTAAATAATTTTAGGAAAGATGAATGGGCCCTTAGAAGAACCACAGGGATACGTAATAGTTGGTGACAAAGTCTGTCTGGCTGTGATGTCACTTCTAGTCTCCTGTCCTGTGAGAGGAGTCGGCGTCCCCTGGTTGACAGTTGAGCTCCTTTTGGAGGATCTGTCTCTAGGCAGATAAGGGAGTGCAGAGAAAGCCTCTCCCTGCATTTGCTGCTTTTCAAGTGCTTTCAGCTCAAAATGATCAATGTACCAAAGTAACAAATTTGGGGGTGGCATGTCCTAAACTCCTTCAGGTGGTAGAGCTTGGATTTGATCATAGGTGCTTTAAATATCTGCAAAATTAAATGCAACTCATTCATTGACTTAGTATTTTATCTGTAGGGTATATTAGTAATGAGAAGTCAAAGCACTTTGAGGGTTGCAGTACATGTTTTGTGATGTGATGACATTCCTCTGCTACTGTGATAAAACTCGACCTGCTAAATTTTTTACTTTGGAATTCATGTTCTTTCTCTGGCATTATTGTGACATGCCTCTGATGGTGTGTTGTTGCTGTTTAATAAATGCTATCTTTTGATTTAATTGTCAGGAAACAAAGTTAGGTTAAGCAAACCTGCCCTATTGTAATAGCTTAATCATCTCCATTTCCCACTTCCTTGGATATCTTGACACTATTTCCTTAATTTTATGCCTGTTGTCATTTATTGGTATCTCAATAAAACTTAACATGCATCCACAAAACTGAAAACCCTATTTTATAGCAATCGGTGGTGGTGATGGTGGTGTATACATTTGCAAATGAAAAGAATGGAATTATATACTGGAAACAAGTAGTTCTTTACCTAGGTAGGTGATATTTCAATAGAATTCTATGAAGTCAGCCTAAATTGTGAGTCTTAAATGCAGCAGGAAAATAGAGTGTTATGATTAAAGCCTTTGTCCCAGGTTGTTCTGAACAATTTTTTTCTTGATTGATGAGTCAGAGAAGAAATGAATACTCTGTGATACCTGGACTGAGGCTCTTGAGAGCAAATATAATCTTGACTGTCTGACATCCAGCTCTTACATAAAGAAGAAAACCTAAAGGTCACGTCATCTAGCTGCTGCTCTAAGCACGCTGAGCCATTGTACCCCTCACAGAAATTGTCTTTCCTGAATGCTTTTCAATGTTAGGTCTCCAGTGTCACTATAAAAGTTGGCACAGATTTCTGCTTCTGTCTTTGTTGTGAAATAGTTGATGAAGACATTGTTTACTTCTCTCAGTGCCATCCAGTTTTATTCGAGGAAAAACTTTGGCTCTTCTTAAGAATTAGAATATGCCCCCTTTCCAGATAAAAACAAGCAATTTAGTGTATATATTTAGCTGCCTGAAACTTAGAGTCAGTTTTGTACCTAATGCCTCACCTTTTATTAGCTACTTCCCTCCCACCCCCAAATTTTTTCCTCCAAATATCTGCAAGTATGGATTCTCATCACTGAGATCTCTGCTCACCTTCTGGGAGAGTCCTTCCTGACCATTCTACCTACAGCGGTGTAGAAGAGGAAAGACTTTCCCTTTCTCCTCTTAGGTTCTGTGGCTGGGACATGTGAGTAGAACCTACAAAAGACAGAATAACAGGAGAAAAAGCATGCACATTTTATTTGATGTTACTATTTGTACATGGCACAGAGGGTTTCATAGAAAGAATCAAGAATTCCAAAGCAGTTAAACCCAGGGGCTTATATATCATTTTAACAAAGAGTGATAACTTGTGGAAATGTGGCAAGACAAAGGAAAAGGGGGTTTGAGCTAAGGGTATTAAACTGTGGGGAAGTGAACAGGAAACATATGGTGGAAACTAATGGAATATAAGGGTTATTTCAGTAAGATCTGTTTGTACAGACTCATCTTGATGTCAACTCCCCATCTCCAGCGATAAGAATTCTCTCCTCTTCCTGACACAGGGAGGGCAGAGAGCTCTTCCTGAACCCGCTGCTTCTCAGTTGCCTTCAGTTCAAAGTAATCAACATGCCAGAGAGGTATATTTTGGGATGGTATTTTCTAATGCCTTTCAGTGACCTTCATACTACCTGTTGCTCTCTGGAATTATGCTTTTCTGTTCTATCTTGCCCCTCTCTTCCACTTGAACATAATTTTCCTTGGGAGTAGAGAGTTAGTCTTATTTTAACACTTAAGCAGTGCCTGGTATATGGTAGATGCTCAGCTCAAAGACTACTTACTCAATGATTTAAAACGATTCCATGACTCATTATAACTATATTGATCTGTATCATTGGTATATTGGCTTTTACAATTCTGTCATTCCCATTTCCCCACTATTTAATTGGAGTCAATTTATGAGTTAACTCCTCTAACTTCTTTTTCTGTAAAAATAGAGAATATAAATAAATAAACTTAATTAAAGAAGAAAATAGAGTTCCTTGGCCAAAGAAAATGAAATCTCAGTTTTAAGGAATTTATCCAACAAGCATTTATCCAACAAGTTAATACATGGTTAATACCAACTAGATCCTGAGAATATAAAAGTAACCAGAAGTGAACCCAGCCTATGGAGTGAGACAGGCAGTGAACCAATAATTGTAGCAATAAGTGCCTGAGGTAAGGCTGCAGTTTGGGTTCCTGGGTTGCAGATTCTGAGGTGGAAATTTGGGTGCAGGAGGTTTATTAGGGAATGTTCTTATGATCACCACCTGGGCAAGAGAAGGGACAGGCAGAAGATTGGGAGAAAGAGAGAGAGCTTGAGCTGTGATCTGGTCTCAGTGAAAGCCTTAGCCAACTCTAAGGCAAGTTCTGAAGATGAGATGATCCTTTGGACTTGTCACAGTGCTGTGAAGAATCTGGGCCCTTATATCATCACCCTTCAGGTTACTGGATGGGGCCATCTTGGAAAGGGAGCATGACCTGAGAGGTGCTCTCATCTGAGATAATTCCTGAAAAGGAGCTGTCTGCTGGTGACACTCCCAGCAGTGGGGCAAGAAGTCCTTTTTTTCCTGAAGGGGAACTGGTCAGCTCATCACAGCACTGACCCGAAATTAGTGGTTATTAATATATTAGAGACACAAGTAAATCAATATAGGGATTGTGATGAGAAAGAGCTCAATTGGACCTCTAAAATGTCAAAATAAGAGACACTGAAATCTGAATCTTGAAATCCAGTTTGTATTTTTTCTGAGAGGAAGAGGGCATTCCAGAAAGAGGGATTAAACATGTCCTAGTGCATGGAACAAGGTAATAAAATTGGTTTTCCTGTCTGGGGTTCATAGCTGAAAAAGATGACACCAATACAACTAGCATCTGTACTAGGCATGTGGGTACATTACATCATTTCTTAACAACTTTGCTAAGAAGTTATTGTCAAATATTTATAGATAATAAAATTAAGGTTACAAGAGGTGTAGACACTTGCCCAGCGTTACGCAACTAGTAAGCGGTAATGTCAGAGTTATACTGAGGTCTACTTGACTCCAAGGTCCATGCTTTTTCAACCACTATGCAATCTCTGTTGTTCTAACCCCAGATTTTAGTAGTACCTCTTTTGTGGTTTGTTTTTAAGGAATAGGCTGACTTTGACACAATTTTGAACAATACTCCAAAACATCAAGATACCCTTAAATTCTACCAGCACATTCACCTGCAGTCTTAAAATCAACAGTGACCGGTAAGTGCTTTCCAGTAGCTGTGTTATTTTATGTTTTTCAACAAAATGTTTTATGTGGAATGAAGTTAGAATGATATGCAATTACAATGAATGAGAGGTACACTTAGATTCACTAGAATATTCCACTCTAAAAATACAAACTTAATGATTTGAATTATCTAGTCTTTGAAACCTGCCCCTCCTCACTAACTATAGAGCACACAGCAGGAGGAGAATGTCTGATGGAAAGCTGGGTCACAGTGTCAAACTATATTGTTCCTCTGCTTAATATTCCGCAATACTTTTCCATGTTCTCTAGCAGTAGTGTCCAAACAGAGGTACAGGCAGCCCAGAGAGGGGTTTCAAGAAAACTCATTATGAAAGAAAAAAATAAGTTAATCTTTTAGTCTTATCCTTTGAAAATATCTATTTTGTGTATTCTTTATCATGTATGTGATACATTAATACTACCCATGCATTGGTGGTACATCCTCAAAACAGTTTAACTGACCCATGAACAAAACAGTTTGGGATGAAATTTTGACACACGCTACAACAGGATGAATCTTGAAGACATGATGCTAAGTGAAATAAGCCAGACACAAAAGTACAAGTATTATATGATTCCACTTAAAAGAGGTACCTGGAATAGTCAAATACATAGAGACAAAAAGTAGAATGGTGGTTGCCAGAGGCTTGGGGGAAAGGAGAGTAGGGAGTTAGTGTTTAATGGGTCCAGAGTTTCAGTTTGGGAAGATGAAAAAGTTCTGGAGATGGATGGTGGTGATGGTTGCACAACAATGTGAATGTACTTAAAGCTGAATTGTGCATTTAAAGATAGTTAACATGGTAAATTTTATGTTCTGCACATTTTACCATGATAAAAAAATTAATAAAGTTGGAGACCCCATGTTATAACATTAAAATGGGTATAAGGCCTCTCACACCATGTCTCTATCTTTCCATGTCTGGCCTGAGGGACAGTTTTACTTCAGATTGTCTTGCCTTGACACCTGCTGTTTCCTCAGCCTGGAGTGTTCTCCCTCATCTTGGTTGTTTTATAACCCCCTATTTACCTTTTCAATTCTATCGTTCTGTCGTTACACCCAAAATATATTTGAGTGTCCCATCCTGTATACATTTCTCATATTCGTTATTCACATGCCAACGTCTCTTACATTTGGTTGAACTTCTTGAGGACAGGAGCATTGGTATCGTCAGCAGCTAGGGAAAGGATGGCCTGTACTTAATAATCCTGTTTGTTATGTAAATGAGTGGGTAAATGAATGAATGAATGAACAATAAATGGATGGTGTGGCAGTTGTCCAGTGAACATCCAGCATGGATACAGGAGGCCCTTCTCCATGGTGGGCTCCCTGGAAGCCAGGTCCAAATCACATCACTGACTTCAGGGTCACAGGTCCTGGTTATGGATCTAGCTCAGATGATGGAATTATTTATTAATTTTTATCATACCGCATATTTATCTTCTTCATATTGTGTTTTCTTGGTCACCCTTTACAATTCTGTTCTCATTAGCAAGGGCATACAAAAATCAGACTTACCTCATGCTGGAGGATGTATATGTTATCTCTTGAAATGTAATCTTACATTTTTATAACCAGATTTAGGTAAAGAAATTAAATTATTTTCATTCTGGGCTAAGTGAAGATTCTGAGTGATTTCCTCCTTTTTTTTTTTTTGCGATACGCGGGCCTCTTACTGTTGTGGCCTCTCCCGTTGGGGAGCACAGGCTCCGGACGCGCAGGCTCAGCGGCCATGGCTCACGGGCCCAGCCGCTCCGTGGCATGTGGGATCTTCCCAGACCGGGGCACGAACCCATGTCCCCTGCATTGGCAGGCACACTCTTAACCACTGCACCACCAGGGAAGCCCCTACAAATTGAAGTTTTGTGGCAACCTTGTGTCAAGCTAGTCTATTGGCTAGTCTATTGGAAGCTAGTCTATTGGAAAAAAAATGCATTTTTTTCAATAGCATTTGCTGACTTCGTGTCTCTGTATCACATTTTGGCAATTCTCACAAAGTAAATTATAATACTTTTTCATTATTCATTTGTTATGGTGAGCTGTGATGTTACTATTGTAATTGTTTAGAGTGCCAGGAACTGCACCTATATAAGGTGGCAAGCAATCTATAAATGTTGTGTATTTTCTCACTGCTCCATCGACAGCCTGTTCCCCTGTCTCTTTCCCTCTCCTCAGGCTTCCCTAATCCCTGAGACACAAGGATGTTGAATTTAGGCCAGTTAATAACCTACAATGGCCTCTAAATGTTCAAGTGAAAGGAAGAGTCACACATCTCTCATGTTAAATCAAAAACTAGAAATGATTACGCTTGGTGAAGAAGGTATATCAAAAAAAACTAGGCCTCTTACACCAAGCAGTTAGCCAAGTTTTGAATGCAAAGGAAAAGTTTTTGAAGGAAATTAAAAGTGCTACACCAGTAAACACATGAATGACAAGCAAGTGAAACAGCCTTAATGCTGAGATGGAGAAAGTTGTAGTGGTTTGGATAGAAGATCAAAACAGCCACAACATTCCCTTAAGCCAAAGCCTAATCAAGAGCAGGGCAGGGCTTCCCTGGTGGCGCAGTGGTTGAGAGTCCGCCTGCCGATGCAGGGGACATGGGTTCGTGCCCGGGTCCGGGAAGATCCCACATGCCGCAGAGCGGCTAGGCCCGTGAGCCACAGCCGCTGAGCCTGCGCGTCCGGAGCCTGTGCTCTGCAACGGGAGAGGCCACAACAGTGAGAGGCCCACGTACCGCAAAAAAAATAAAAAGAAAGAAAGAGCAAGGCCCTAACTCTCTTCAATTCTGTGAATGCTGAGAGAGGTGAGGAAGCTGAAGAAGAAAAGTTGGAAACTAGCAGCGCTTGGTTAATGAGGTTTAAGGAAAAGTGCAAGGTGAAGCAGCACGTGCTGATGTAGAAGCTGAAGCAAGTTATCTAGAAGATCTAGTTAAGATAATTAATGAAGGTGGCTACACTAAACAACAGATTTTCAATGCAGATGAAACAGCCTTCTATTGGAAGAAGATGCTATCTAGGACTTTCATAGCTAGAGAGGAGAAGTCAATGCCTGGCTTCAAAGCTTCAAAGGACAGGCTGACTTTCTTGTTAGGGGCTAATGTACCTGGTAGCTTTAAGTTGAAACCAATGTTCATTTACTGTTCCAAAAATCCTAGGGTCTCTAAGAATGATGCTCAGTTTACTCTTCCTATGTTCTATAAATGGAACAGCAAAACCTGGATGACAGCACATTTGTTTACAACATGGTTTACTGAATATTTTAATCCCACTGTTGAGAACTATTGCTCAGAAAAAACATTTCTTTCAAAATATGACTGCACATTGACAAGGCACCTGGTCACCCAAGAGGTCAGATGGAGGTGTACAATGAGATTGATGTTGTTTTCATGCCTGCTAACATGACTTTCATTCTGCAGCACATGGATCAAGGTATAATTTTGACTTTCAAGTCTTATTATTTAAGAAATACATTTCATAAGGCTATAGCTGCCATCAATAGCAATTCCTCTGATGGATTTGGGCAAAGTAAATGGAAAACCTTCTGGAAACGATTCACCATTCTAGATGCCAGTAAGAACATTTGTGATTCATGGGAGGAAGTCAAAATATCAACACTAACAGGATTTTGGACGGAGTTAGTTCCAACCCTCATGGATGACTTTGAGGGGTTTAAGACGTTAGCAGAGGAAGGAACTACAGAGGTGGTAGAAATAGCAAGATAACTAGAATTAGAAGTTGAGGTTGAAGATGCGACTAAATCGTTTCAATCTCATAATAAAACTTCAACAGATGAAGAGATGCTTCTTATGGCTGAGCAAAGAGAGTGGTTTATTGACATAGAAACTACTCTTGATGAAGATGCTGTGAAGATTGTTGAAATTAGCATAAAGGATTTAGAACATTACAAATGCTTAGTTGATAAATCAGTGGCAGGGTTGCAGAGATTAACTCCAATTTTGAAAGAAATTCTACAGTGGGTAAAATGCTATCAAACAGCCTTGCATGCTAAAGCGAAATCTTTCATAAAAAGAAGTGTCAAACAATGTGGCAACCTTCATCATTGTCTTATTTTAAGAAATTGCCAGGCCTGGTAGCAGTTTCCTTCAGAGCAGGTAGTGACTGTTCCTTGGGGAGCAAAGAAGAGGCCCAGGCTGTGTGGCCATGCTTGGGCATGCACAACCCAAAGTTCTTTGTTTAGAGTCGGTGATATTTTAAGACTGGAGGAAGACCCAGAGAAATTAAATGACTTACCCGGGGCCAGAGGGAAAGTAAAAAGGAAGCCTAGACTTGGCCCCAAGCTTCAAATAGAGTACGCTTGCCATTATATCACACTGACCCTCAGGCAGTAAGATGGCAGAGTAGAAGGATATGAGCTCATCTCCTCTCATGAAAACACCAAAATCATAACTAACTGCTGAACAACCATCAACAAAAGAGACTTGAACCTACCAAAAATGATATTCTACACACAGAGACAAAGAGGAAGCCACAGTGAGATGGTAGCAGGGGCACTTTCACAATTTAATTTCACAATTTAATTTCACAATTTAATCAAATCCCATAAATGCTGAGTGGGTGACCCACAAACTGGAAAATAATTACATCACAGATGTTCCCCCACAGGAGTGAGAGTTCTGAGCACCATGTCAGGCTCCCCAGCCTGGGGGTCTGGCATTGGGAAGAGGAACCCCCAGAACATTTGACTTTCAAGGCCAACAGGGCTTAAGTGTAGGAGTTCCACAGAACTGAGGGAAGCAGAGACTCTATCCTTGGAGGTTGCACACAAGCTTTCACGTGCACTGGGACCAAGGGCAAAGCAGTGACTCCATAGGATCCTGGGCCAGACCTACCTGTGGGTCTTGGAGGGTCTCCTGGGGAGACAGGGGTCAACTGTGGCTCACTGTGAGGGCAAGGACTGGTGGCAGATACCCCAGGGAATACTCATTGACATGAGCTGTCCTGGAGGTTGCCATTTTGGCACCAAGACCTGGCCCCACCCAACAGCCTGCAGGCTCCAGTGCTGGGATGCTTCAGGTCAAACAACCAACAGGGTGGGAACACAGCCCCACCCATCAGCAGACAGGTTACCTAAAGTCTTCCTGAATTAACAGCTGCCAATAAACACACTTCTTGACACAGCTCTGCCCACCAGAGGGACAAGATTCAGCTCCACCCACCAGTGAGCAGGTACCAGTCCCTCCCACCAGGAGCCTGCACAAATCCTCACACCAACCTCACCCACCAGGGGGCAGACACCAGAACCAAGAAGAATTACAATCCTGCAGCCTGAAGAATGGAGACCACAAACACAGAAAGATAAACAAAGTGAGACAGCAGAGAAATATGCTCCAGATGAAGGAATAAGATAAAATCCCAGAAGAACAACTAAGTGAAGTAGAGACAGGCAATCTGCCTGAAAAAGAGTTCAGAGTAATGATGATCCAAAATCTTGCAAAAAGAATGGAAGCACAGACCAAGAGGATATAAGAAATGTTTTATAAAGAGCTAGAGGATTTAAAGAACAAACAAACAGAGATGAACAATACAATACCTGAAATGAAAAATGCACTAGAAAGAATCGATAGCACAATAAATGAGGCAGAAGAACAAATAAGTGAGCTGGAAGACAGATTGGTGGAAATCACTACTATGGAACAGAATAATGAAAAAAGAATGAAAAGAGATGAGGACAGTCTGAGACCTCTGGGACAACATTAAACACACCAACATTCACATTATAGAGGTCCAAGAAGAAGAAGAGAGAGGGAAAGGGCCTGAGAAAATATTTGAAGAGATAATAGCCAGAAACTTCCCTAACATGGGAAAGGAAACACTCTCTCAAGTCCAGCGAGTGCAGAGAGTCCCATATAGGATAAACTCAAGAAGGAATATACCAAGACACATGTTAATCAAACTGGCAAAAATTAAAGACAAAGAGAAAACTTTAAAAGCAGCAAAGGAAAAGCAACAAATAACATACAAGGGAATCCCCATAATGTTATCAGCTGATTTTTCAGCAGAAACTCTTCAGGTCAGAAGGGAGTGGCATGATATATTTCAAGTGATGAAAGGGAATAACCTACAACCAAAAATACTCTACCAGCAAGGCTCTCATTCAAATTCGACAGAGAAATCAAAATTTACACAAGCAAAGGCTAAGAGAATTCAGCAGCACCAAACCAGCTTTATACCAAATGCTAAAGGAATTTCTCTAGATGGAAAAGAAATGGCCACAACTAGAAGCAAAAAAATTACAAATGAGAAAGCTCACCAGTAAAGGCAGTCATACAGTAAAGGCAGGAAATCATCCACACAAAAGTATGACATCAAAACCGGCAATTGTGAGAAGAGGAGAGTACAAATGCAGGATATTGGAAATGCATTTGAAATTAAGAGACCAGCAAACTAAACAATCTTGTATATAAATATAGACTGCTATATCAAAACCTCGTGGTAACCACAAACCAAAATTTACAATAGATACACACACAAAAAAGAAAAACAATCCAAACACAACACTAAAAATAGTCATCAAATCACAAGCGAAGAGAACAAAAGAGGAAGGGAAGAAAAAAAGACCTATAAAACCAAATCCAAAACAATTAACAAAATGGCAATAAGAACACACATATTGATAATTACCTTAAACGTAAAAGGATTAAATGTTCCAACCAAGACATAAACTGGCTGAATGGATACAAAAACAAGATCTGTATATATGCTGTCTACAAGAGACCCACTTCAGATCTAGGGACAAACAGAGACTGAAAGTGAGGGGATTGAAAAAGTATTCCATGCAATGGAAATCAAAAGAAAGCTGGAGTAGCAATACTCATATCAGACAAAATAGACTCTAAAATAAGGACTATTACAAGAGACAAAGAAGGACACTACATAATGATCAAGGGAATCAACCCAAGAAAAAGATGTAACAATTGTAAATATATATGCACCTAACATAGGAGCACCTCAATATATAAGGCAAATGCTAACAGCCATAAAAGGAGAAATTGACAGTAACACTATAATAGTGAGGGACTTTAACACCCCACTTACATCAATGGACAGCTGATCCAGACAGAAAATGAATAAGGAAACACAGGCCTGAAATTACACATTAGACCAGATAGTCTTATCGATATTTATAGAGCATTCCATCCAAAAGCAGCAGAATACATATTCTTCTTAAGTGCACACAGAACATTCTCCAGGATGGATCACATGTTGGTTTATAAAGCAACCCTTGATAAATTTAAGGAAACCGAAATCACATCAAGTAACTTTTCTGACCACAATGCCATGAGATTAGAAATCAACTACAAGGAAAAAACCTGCAAAAAAAAACAAATATGTGGAGGCTAAATAATATGTTACTAAACAACCAATGGATCACTGAAAAAGTCAAAGAGGAAATTTTAAAAAATACCTAGAGACAAATGAAAATGAAAACACAACAATCCAAAACCTATGGGACGTAGCAAAAGCAGTTCTAAGAGGGAAGTTTATAGCAATACAATCTTACCTCAGGAAACAAGAAAAATCTCAAATAAACAACCTAACTTTATCCCTAAAGCAACTAGAGAAAGAAGAGCAAGCAAAATCCAAAGTTAGTAGAAGGAAAGAAATCATAAAGATCAGATCAGAAATAAATGAAAAAGAAATGAAGGAAACAATAGAAAAGATCAATGAAACTAAAAGCTGGTTCTCTGAAAAGATAAGTAAAATTGATAAATCTTTAACAAGACTCATCAAGAAAAAAGGGAGTGGACTCAAATCAATAAAATTAGAAATGAAAAAGGAGAAGTTACAACTGACACCACAGAGATACAAAGGATCATACGAGACTACTACAAGTGACTATATGCCAATAAAAAGGACAACCTAGAAGAAATGGACAAAATCTTAGAAAGGCACTATCTCCCAGACTGAACCAGGAAGAAATAGAAAATATGAACAGACCTATCACAAGTACTGAAATTGAGACTGTGATTAAAAAACTCCCAACAAACAGAAGTCCAGGACCAGATGGCTTCACAGGCGAATTCTATCAAACATTTAGAGACAAGTTGACACCTATCCTCTGAAACTATTCCAAAAAATTGCAGAGGAAGGAATACCCCCAAACTCATTCTATGAGACCACCATCACCCTGATACCAAAACCAGACAAAGATACTACAAAAAAAGAAAATTACAGGCCGATATCACTGATGAACATAGACACAAAACTCCTCAGCAAAATACTAGCAAACTGAATTCAACAATACATTGAAAGGATCACAGACCATGACCAAGTGGTATTTATCCCAGAGTGCAAGGATTTTCCAATATACGCAAATCAATCAGTGTGATACACCACATCAACAAATTGAAGAATAAAAACCATATGATCACCTCAATAGATGCAGAAAAAGCTTTTGACAAAATTCAACACCAATTTATGACAAAAACTCTTGAGAAAGTGTGCATAAAGGAAACCTACTTCAACATAATAAAGGCCATATATGACAAACCCACAGCTAACATCATACTCAATGGTGAAAAGCTGAAAGCACTTCCTCTAAGATCAGAAACAAGACAAGGATGCCCACTCTCAACACTTTTATTCAACATAGTTTTGGGAGTCCTGACAGTGGCAATCAGAGAAGAAAAAGAAATGAAAGGAATCCAAATCGGAAAAGAAGAAGTTAAACTGTCACTGCTTGCAGATGACATGATACTATACACAGAAAAGCCTGAAGATGCTACCAGAAAGCTACTAGAACTCATCAGTGAATTCGGTAAAGTTGCAGGTTACAAAATTAATACATGGAAATCTCTTACATTTCTATACATCAACAACATAAGATGAGAAATAGAAATTAAGGAAACAATCCCATTTACCATCTCATTAAGAAGAATAAAATACCTAGGAATAAACCTACCCAAGGAGTCAAAAGATCTGTACTCTGAAAACTAAGATGCTGATGAAAGAAATCGAAGATGACACATACAAATGGAAAGATATACCATGTTCTTGGATTGGAAGAACCAATATTGTCAAAATAACTACACTACCCAAAGCAATCTACAGATTCAATGCAATCCCTATCAAATAACCAATGGCATTTTTCACAGAACTAGAATAAAAAATTTTTCAATTTGTATGGAAACACAAAAGACCCTGAATAGCAAAAGCAATCCTGAGAAAGAAAAACAGAGCTGGAGGAATCATGATCCCTGACTTCAGATTATTCTACAAAGCTACTAGTCATCAAAACAGTATGGTCCTGGCACAAAACAGAAATATAGGCCAATGGAAGAGGATAGAAAGCCCAGAAATAAACCCATGCATCCATGGTCAATTTATCTATGACAAAGGAAGCAAGACCATACAATGGAGAAAAGACAGTCTCTTCAGTAAGTGGTGCTGGGAGAACTGGACAGCTACATGTAAAAGAATGAAATTAGAACACACCCTAATACCACACACAAAAATAAACTCAAAATGGATTAAAGACCTAAATGTAAGACAGGATACTATAAAACTCTTAGAGGAAAGCATAGGCAGAACACTCCTTGACGTAATTGCAGGAAGATCTTTTTGGATCCACCTCCTAGAGTAATGAAAATAAAAATAAACAAATGGGACCTAATGAAACTGAAAAGCTTTTTCACAGCAAAGGAAATCATAAACAAAATGAAAAGACAACCCTCAGAATAGGAGAAAACATTTGCAAATGAAGCAACCAACAAGGGATTAATCTCCAAAATATACAAACAGCTCATGCGTCTCAATAGCAAAAAAACCAAACAACCCAATCAAAAAAGGGCAAAAGATCTATATAGACATTTCTCCTAAGAAGACAAACAGAAAGCTAAAAAGCACATGAAAAGATGTTCAAAATCACTAATTATTAGAGAAGTGCAAATCAAAACTACAATGAGGTATCACCTCTCACCAGCCAGAATGGCCATAATCAAAAAGTCTACAAGCAATAAATGCTGGAAAAAAAAAAAAAAAGACACACACACACACAAAAATAAATGCTGGAGAGGGTGTGGAGAAAAGAGAACCCTCTTGCACTCTTGGTGGGAATGTAAATTGATACAGCCACTATGGAGAACAGTATGGAGCTTCCTTAAAACAAGTAAATATATAGCTACCATATGATCCAACAATTCCACTCCTGGGCATATATCTGGACAAAACTCTAGTTTGAAAAGATACAGGCACCCCTATATTCATAGCAGCACTAGTTACAATAGCCAACACATGGAAGCAACCTAAATGTCCATTGACAGATGAATGGATAAAGATGTGGTACATACATATATAATGGAATATTACTCAGCCATAAAAAGAATGAAATAATGCCATTTGCAACAACGTGGATGGACCTAGAGATTATTATATTATACTAAGTGAAGTAAGTCAGACAGAGAAAGATAAATATCATATGATATGCTTATATGTGGAACATAAAAAAGTGATACAAAAGAACTTATTTACAAAACAGAAATAGACTCACAGACTTAGAAAACAAACTTATGGTTACCAAAGGGGAAAGGGGGTGGGGGAATAAATTGGGAGTTTGGGATCGACGTATCCGCACTACTATACTTAAAATAGATAACCAACAAGGACCTGCTGTATAGCACAGCATACTCAATATTTTGTAATAACCTATAAGGGAAAAGAATCTGAAAAAGTAGATATATATATGTATGTATAACTGAATGAGTTTGCTGTACACCTGAAACTAGCACGACATTGTAAATCAACTATAGTCCAATAAAAAATAAATTTTAAAGAAGGAATGTTTTAAAATTCCAGTCTTCAGCAACCACCACCCTGATCTGTCAGCAGCTACCAACGTCAAGGCAAGACCATCCACAGCAAAGAGATTATGACCCACTGAAGGCTCAGATGATGATCAGCATGTTTTAGCAATAAAGTATTTTAAAATTATGATATGTACTTTTTTTAGACATAATGCTATTGCACACATAAGAGACTATAGCATAACATAAACATAACTTTTATATGCACTGGGAAATGAAAAAATTCATGACTACCTTTACTGCAGTGGTCTGGAACTGAACCTGCAATATCACTGAGGTATGCCTGTATACATATATAGTGTTGCACTGATCACTTCTTTGTATATTCTGCTTGGAACCTGTGGCCTGCAATAATTAAGTTGAATTAAAAGAGTCTGTTTCAATTGGTTGTGAAGAAAGGCAACCTTCTCATTTGTCTAAAATATTTACAAATTGGAGAATGGTGTACTCTATATCTAAACCAGCATAAAGATTTTAGCAATAAAAAGAGAGGAAAAAAGCAATGACACCCATGATTTGTCCACAAATTACCTTAAAATTATCTTTATCCCCAATTCATGCATGCTTAGCACACATATAGTTTTTTAAAAAGGCAAGATGGGATTAGTCCCCACTCCCAGACCTCATTTCCTTCTTTCCAGAGTTCTGCTCAAAAGTCCCCTTATTAGTGAGGCTTTTTCTGACTTCTCTCTATGCCGGAATAACCACTACCCACCAGCTGGTTTATTTTCTTTCATAGTGCCTTACCACGTTCTGGCATGCTATATATTTCTTCATTAATTGTTTTTTTGTTTCTCTTCCATCGCTAAAATGTTCCATAAGAGATGATGTTTCTCTCAGTTTTTTCATTGCTGTATTGACATTACCTACAAAACGATTTCTCAACATTTGCACTACTTACATTTTGGGCTAGATAATTCTTTGTTGCAGGGTGTTGTCCTTTGCATTGTAGAATATGAGGAGCCTCCCTCACCTCTACCCACTAGATGCCAATAGCACCCTCATCCCCTAATTGTGACAACCATAAATGACTCCAAACATTATTAAACATCCCAGGCAGGCGGCAGGGCGGAGGCAAAATTTGGTATTGAAAACCACTGATCTAAAACAGTGCCTGGCACAATGGGCACTAAATAAATATTTGCTGAATGAACAAACAAATGGATAAAATCAGTATATCTCATCCAGTCAAAAGTTTTCCTTCTCAGCAATAGAACAATTACAACAGAAAAATTAAATACAGAGAGGACTTTCCCAAGTAAAGTTCCGTTTCTATTCAGGGCTTAAAATTTGTCCTCTTTTACTTGTGTTCTCCTGCTAAAGACTTTAAATAAAGACATTTCCAGAAAGTACCCATTTATTTAGCTTCTAATTGTTTTGGCTGCCCTGTGCTGATCACCAAAGGAGCCTATAAATTCAAACCAATGCCACTTAAGCATTTTTCAAGACAGGTAAGTTTTGTTGAGTTCCCTTTTGAAATCCACTTCTCTACTGTCCATAGCAATTAGCAGTCAGAGGAAATAAATCACATGCCCTTCGAATGAGGATACAATATTTCCCTGCCCCGATGTTTGAGCTTTCAAATTCAGAGCAGTGGAGAGTCTGCTCCTCCATATTTTCACTTCATACTTAATATTGGCTCCTCTCCAAAACCTGCCTGACATGCAATTATTTTTAACCTACTTCACAGAAGGCCAGTTTCATTCATCTTTCTGTGGATCAGATTTCCACTGAAACTGATAAAAGATTTTACTGTGTGAAACTAAATCTGTAGGGTTCAATGCAATGCGAAGCCAAGGGTTTTGAGGTTTATGGGGGCAGATGTGACATACAGCACGGAGGGGGACAAAAGAACATGTTTAACCATATTGGGGGTTTGGTAATGATCTATTTGAAATAAAACCCTAGGTAGAATTATAGGTGTGTGTTTGCACTATATGGGTTCAAAGGGGATTGGACGGCAGGGGTGACGGTCAGAAAATCTGAACTCAATTTCTGACTCTGTTATTTAAGGTAAAATACTTACCTTCTCTAGAAATTAGCTTCCTTCTCTATATAATGAGATAGAATTGGATAGACTTTATCACCTTATCTCCCTTGTGTGTTCTTTCTCCATTGTTCCCTATTTCTTTAAATGACACCACTGTCCCATTAATAGTGAGAAATCTGAGAGTCAACTTTGACTTTTCTTCTCCTTTACCCCTACACTGATTGCTCACCAGTTCATGTTAGTTTCATCTCCTAGATTTCTCTTGATCTGTTCAGTTCTCTCTGTCCTATTGGCAACTAGACAAAGCTTAATTGCCTCTATCTCTCCCCTAGCAACTAGACCCTCTGGGTTCATGGCCACTTTCCTGTCTCCTTGCCTTAATCCTTACTCTCTACCCTCTTCCTCGAAACCTGGTTCTACTGAGGCCAAAGTGATCTTGTGAAGAGAATTTGATCATGTCACTCACGTGGAGATATGGGGATATATGTATATGTATAGCTGATTCCCTTTGTTATAAAGCAGAAACTAACACACCATTGTAAAGCAATTATACTCCAATAAAATGTTAAAAAAACAAACGAAAAAATGGCTCCCTGATTTCCCATTCTTCTTAAAAATTCCAGATTCCTTAACAAGGCCTTCAAGATCTGTCTCCTGATCATTTCTCTAGACTCATCTCCTTACCGCATTCTTTAACATTTGTATTTTCATCATGCTAAGCTTTTTGCAAATCTTTCTTTGCCACCAAGCCTTTGGACACGCTGCTGCCTCTGCTCAGAATCCCTGGGCTTCTCTCTTCACCAGTGCTACTCCCTTTCAGATTCCATTCAGGTGGGTCTTCTCCAGTAGACCTGACCGCTAGGCTGCACTCTGCGTAGCATATAGGTCATGGTTTATTGTAATTATATTTGTACATCAGTTTTTAAATATTGACTGATATTTTAAATTGCAAAGTGATTTGTTTGCAGAATCTTTCTAAATACTTTTCTCCTCTTTTGCAGTTGTCTCATTCAACTCCTAATAGAGCAGCAGTGTTCTGGCAACTTTTTATCAAATCATTTCAAAGCATTAAAGCAGTTTTCATGGAAACACACATACTCTTTTACACTCACAGGTCATCAGTTTATGTAAGTTTAAATTAAATTAATGTAATTACAATAAGAAGTACAACTGACATAATGAGGTTTGCTGTTGAACACAGCTACTTCTTGGAGAAGATGCAATTTGATCATTAAGTGAATAAGTACACAGGCATCAGTTGGTACGTCTTAGGGAAGGATTTATCCTGCTACTTTAATACCCTATCTTTACATCTAGATTGTACACTTCTTGACAGAAAGGACTGTTATTTTATTCACTATTATATATCCAACATAAAGAATAGTCCCAACTCAAAACCAATGTATAATTTAAGAAATTGATATTAAATTAGATACAAGATTTCTTTAAAAACTATGGAATTCATAAAATTACTCACCTTCAAATTCTGATTTTTCTTACTCTTATTTAATAATGAACATATGTATGGTTGTGACAAAATTATGAATTAGGGTCAGGTTCTTGCACGGTATTATCCTTGTATTCTCCACAGTTAAATGACTGTGAGCGAGCTCCTCAATAAATGAGTGTTGAATGGTGTATGTGTGCTTGCATAATCTGGTCATAGGGGTGAGGAGTGGGTATGAGGGCAGGTGTTGGTAATCAAGGCATTAAGTAAAACCTTAAGCTCAGTATATGAAAATATTAGTTCCAAATCTCCTTTATTAAGAGATAAGTGAGATTTCAATGTCATAATGGAAATCAAAATCCATGATTATTTATTGGTAGCTATTGATGAATAATATCAGCGAGGGACTTTAATCCAAATAAATAAAGACCTAGAATGTTAAAAGTAATAATAAACTGTGTATGTTAGCAGGACATGTATCTTATTTTAGTTACCTTGCTTTTTCAACTTTCTTGAGAAGCACAACATTTTCAGTGAATTTCTCAGAAACTTATTTGTGCTGGTGACTTAGCTTCAGGGTAAATGAGAAAGAATCAGATTTTTTAAAAAAATTCAAGGGTTTTTATTATGTCAAACAACATACAAGGAATTTGTATTCAGATTTGAATTTGAATTCAGCCTGAATAAGGAGAATGAACATTAGGCCTGGTATTGAACCCACTTTGTAGAAGCCCTTGCTGTTTTGTGCTTTTTTTTTCTAGAGCAGGTCCAGAGCCCAGAAGAATAGTTTCCTGAAGGATGCTCAATCTCTCCTCCCACCCTTGGAACATTTCCAAGAGGGAAAAAAAAAGGAGGAAAAGCAGATGCTGCCATTCAGAACCAGATATAGAAAAATGGCAAGTAAATCATGGTCATGAAAATAATGACTTACATTTTTTTTTAATAAATTTATTTATTTATTTTTGGCTGTGTTGGGTCGTCGTTTCTGTGCGAGGGCTTTCTCTAGTTGCGGAGAGCGGGGGTCACTCTTCATCGCGGTGCGCGGGCCTCTCCCTGTCACGGCCTCTCTTGTTGCGGAGCACAGGCTCCAGACGCGCAGGCTCCAGACGCGTAGGCTCAGTAGCTGTGGCGCACAGGCTTAGTTGCTCCGCGGCATGTGGGATCCTCCCAGACCAGAGCTCGAACCCGTGTCTCCTGCATTGGCAAGCAGACTCTCAACCACTGCGCCACCAGGGAAGCCCGACTTAACATTTTTTTAGAGGTTTCTGTGAGTCAGACACTGAGTTCAGCAATTGGCCTGCTTTATCTGGATTCTTACGACCTCCTAGCAGCGAGTAATAGTTAAAATGCAGGTTTAGGAGCCAGACTGACTCAGTTTCTGGTTTGAATCCACTTACTGTGGTGTGACCTTAGGCCTTAACCTTAACCCGTGTTTCACTTCTTCACATGGAAATAAAAGGAAGGGAATAAAAAAATCTATGTAGTGTTTTTTGTGAGGATTGAAGAGCTAATATAGACAGGCTCAGTATTTAGTGCAAAGTGAGAACAGTCATCCCTTGGTATCCATGGGGATTTGGTTCCAGGACCCATGTGGATACCAAATTCCACAGATGCTCAGGTCCCTTATACAAAATGGCATAGTATTTACACAACCTCCTGTATACGTTAAATCATCTCTAGATTACTCATACATTGTTAATGCCATGTAAATAGTTGCGGGGCATGCAGCAAGTTCAAGTTTTGCTTTTTGAAACTTTCTGGAATGTTTTTAAGAAAAACACTTTCAATCCTTAATTGGTTGAATCCTTGGGCGCAGAACCTGCAGGTACAGAGGGCTGACCGTACTCAAAATGTTAGGTTTTATTATCATTACTATCACGGTTGTTCTTATTCCCCCTCTACAGATGAGGCAATTTAGTGAGCCCAAATGACTTGGCCAAGGTCACACAGCTAGTGGATGGCAGAGTCAGAATTGAACTGTATGTTTGCCTGTCTAGCACAATTCCACTACATACAACACAATGTACCCTGATCATAGCATAAGTAGGCAGGCTGAGGAGGGAAGAGAGCCCAGGCTTCAGAGCTAAGCATGTCTGGTTTGAATCCCATCATTTCTCCATACTCTGTGAGCCACTGGATAACTTTTACTCACATTCACTCTGTTCAGTTTCCTCATCTGTAAAATTAGTGTGGTATCCCACTTCTAGTGTTACGAGGAAGACTGTAGATAATGTATATATTTTTAAGTTGTTACATCATAGATGCTTGATAACTTGCTCTCGTAGGCTATCACAATATAATTAGTATAACTGCAGTCATAGTGTATAATGCTTTAATATCAAAATTATTTTTTAAGAATATATACTTCTATAAATAAAGTGTGGTCTATACATACAATGGAACATTATTCGTCCTTAAAAAGGAAGGAAATTCTGACATCTACTATAACATGGATGAACTTGAAGACATGATGCTAAGTGAAAAAAGCCATTCATCAAAAAACAAATATTCTGATTCTGCTTATATGAGGTACCTAGAGTAGCCAAATTCATAGAGACAAAAAGTAGAATGGTGGTTGCCAGAGGCCGGGGGAAGGGGGAGATGGGGGGTTATTGTTTAATGCATATGGAGTTTCCATTAGAGAAGATGACAAATTTCTGGAGATGGATGGTGGTGATGGTTACACAACAATCTGAATGTACTTAACGCTGTGTGCTTAACTACACACTTACAAATAGTTAACATGGTCAATTTTATGTTTCATATATTTACCACAATAAAAAAAATAAGAGAAAAAAGAACATTTTTGTGTAAGAGGAAAACATTATTATTAAAATGATTGAAATGAGAATCACAGTCTTCAGATTAGCTCCTGGTTCTTCAGAAATATTTTGATGTTTTATATTGAGTTCCACCAAGAAGTCACTTTAGTCTTTATATTTTATGAGGGAGAAGGTGTGCGTGACTTATTTTTATCCACAACATATGTTTCTATTTGAATTGCCAGGTGAGTATTAATCAGTGTAGAAATCATTCTAATGATACTGTCAGTGGAGAAATAATATTGTTGTGACACCAAGAGAACATTTTATTATACACATGACCTTGAAATAACATTTTTGCCAGGAAATTTAATGCAGTGCACATGTGGGACATGATAGAAAGAAGCCAAGCTAAAGTGCATTAGTTATGTGCACTGCACATGATGTATAGGCCAAGCGCCAGTGAGATACAAGGTTATAATTGACTATGAAGGTCATTCCATCACCAGTATAATATTTGGAACAAATATGTATTCAGTTATGCTGTTTATACTGCAGCTCCTCGTTTTTATAAGCTTTCCTTTTTATGGGTTTTTTTTAACTCCCATAAGGCTTTTTTTTTTTAAGAAGTCCATTTTGTTTAAATTGTCTTGCACTCCAAATCCAAACCATTTTGAATTTTGAAAGATGACTTGCTTCTGACATTGAAACTCTTTTTCTTTTTAAATTTACAATAAATTTTAAATTTTGAGAAAAAACATTTAATAGACCCAGACAGTCTTGTGTGTGTGTCTGTTCTATTTGCATCTGTTTCAGTCTCATTACATTCATACTTACTGATGTTCTCTTTTATCTCTTGCATTAGTTCTGCCTTGATAAAATACCAGCTCTAATTGCTCACCTTAGTTTCCCTTCCTTGACTTACATAGGACCCTCTTGGGCAGCAGAAGGAGCTGTTCATCTCTGGTCTCTGCTCTAAGCTCCTCTAAACCTTTGTTTTTTCTCTAGACGCAATAGTGAGTATTTATCCATCTCTGCTCTCTCCAGAGAGCTCTTAGCCTCAAAGCACGAATATTTCTAAACTTTCTAGCAGGATCCTGTTACTTGTTGAATGTTTTCATTGCGAGTTTGGAGAGAGTGAGTCTCTACAAGAAACCTCTTTTCTTATATATTTTGTCTTCTGCTATACTGAGATGTTTGGGTCCTATTTCCATTTAACTGGCACTCTTAATAAAGTAATGTTTTCAGAGAGATTACAAGGGTGGCTATTTGCCAAATTCTCCTGTACTTGAAAGCAGTGGTCTTTTAACCTAAATTATAAATAACAAGGGGGCCAAGATCAAAATCTTTTTCTCTCGGAATTCTTTATACATGATTCCAATGTCATCTAGCATCCAGTGTTGCACATAAGAAATTTAATTCAAGTCCTAGTCTCACCTGAAATTTTTCTTTCAGGAAGCTTGTAAGAGTTTCTCTTTATCCTTGGAATTTAGAAATTTCTTTATAATATGTTTAGGTGTGCTCCTCTTTATGACGTGTAAAGTGTAAAAGGCAATTAAATATTTCAGAACTAGAAAGACTAGAAAATTTTGTTAATTTTATTGGTTATTGTTCTAACACACGCTTATTTTTCTCTACCTGTTCAGGTGTCCTTCTTCCTGGATTAATATTCCATATGATTTATCTTTCCCTCTTCGTTTCCATTGTATTCCTTTTAGCATTTCAATCTGCCATTTGGGACCATTTGCCCTCTGAGTAAGGTACATCTTTTAGAATTACTTTTTATGAGGCTCTTTTGGTGGTAAACTAAGATCTTGTTTTTCTAAAATGTGTTTATTTTACCATTATTTTTGAGAAAGTTTTGCTAGGCTAAGGTGACAGCTATTTTCTCTTAGGTCTCTAAAGGCACATTTTACTATGTTCTGGCTTGTGTCAGTGTCGTTGTAAGGGCAGCTATTAGTCTGATTGTTAACCCTTTGTAGGTAATTTGTCTTTTCTTACTGCATGCTCTTAAGATCTAGTTATTCTTACTGTTTCAAAGTTTCAAAATGCTGTGTCTAGGTGTGGTTTTCTAATTTTATCTATCATGTTTGGAATCCATTAAAATTTCTGATTCTGTGGCTTACTGTCTTCCACAATTTCTGAAGTCTTTGGTAATTGGCACGTCGAATATTTCCTCTTCCTTACATTCTCTGTCATACCCTGTGGATCTCCAGTTAAGCATTTGTTAGACCTCATCCAGTTCTCATTGTCTCCCAACCTATGCTGCATATTTTATATCTCTTCACTTCACTCTGTTGCATTGTGTATAATTTCTTTGGCTTGGTTCCATTAATTTCTTCAGCTTTGTCTAATTTACTGTCTTATCCTTTCACTGGGTTTTGTAGTCCACTAAGCTTTTAAATTTTAATTATTATGAGTTTTACTTTTCAAAGTTTTATTTCATTCTTTTAAAATCTACTTCATCATTTTTATAGCCTCTTTTTTTTTGTTTTTTTTTTAACACCTTTATTGGAGTATAATTGCTTTACAATGTTGTGTTAGTTTCTGCTGTATAACAAAGTGAATCAGCTATATGTATACATATATCCCCATATCCCCTCCCTCTTGCGTCTCCCTCCCACCCTCCCTATCCCACCCCTCTAGGTGGTCACAAAGCACCGAGCTGATCTCCCTGTGCTATGCAGCTGCTTCCCACTAGCTAGCTATTTCACATTTGGTAGTGTATATATGTCCATGCCACTCTCTCACTTCGTCCCAGCTTACCCTTCCCCCCCCCATGTCCTCAAGTCCATTCTCTACGTCTGTCTTTATTCCTGTCCTGCCCATAGGCTCTTCAGAACCTTTTTTTTTTTTTTTTAGATTCCATATATATGTGTTAGCATACGGTATTTGTTTTTCTCTTTCTGACTTACTTCACTCCGTATGACAGACTCTAGGTCCATCCACCTCACTACAAATATCTCAATTTTGTTTCTTTTTATGGCTGAGTAATATTCTATTGTATGTATGTACCACATCTTCTTTATCCATTCATCTGTCGATGGACACTTAGGTTGGTTCCATGTCCTGGCTATTGTAAATAGAGCTGCAATGAACATTGTGGTACATGACTCTTTTTGAATTATGGTTTTCTCAGGGTTTAGGCCCAGTAGTGGGATTGCTGAGTCATATGGTAGTTCTATTTTTAGTTTTTTAAGGAACCTCCATACTGTTCTCCATAGTTTTTCTCTTGTTTCTTGATTATGAGTTCAAACCACTGTTTTTATAGACCTACTAAATACACTTTTTAAGTATGTCTAATAATTCCAATATTTTAAGGCTTTCTGGGTAAAATTGTGTCTTTTTTCCTGTATCTGACTCATGATACCTCGTTTCCTTGTATATTTTAGAAATTTTTTTTTGTGATCTCATGTTCCTTGCAATATATCTGTGGGAATTATTTGAAGCCTGAGTTGAAGAACTATTCAATTTCATTAAAAGTTTGTTCTTAATTTCCTTTCTTTTGTTCTCTTTTGGCTTATATATTTTCCCTTGTTTTACTTCTTTACTTAAATCATTAATTTTCAGTCTTGTTTCCTTTCTTATATATAAACTTAAAGCTATACATTTTCCATAAGCAATGCTTAAGTGACATTCCACATGTAATATTTTTCTTATCTTTCAGAATAAATATCTTCTACTTGCTTTTGTGATTTCTTCTATTTTCCACTAGTTATTTAGCAGGGTTTTTTTTAACATTCCTAAACAAATGAGCTTAAGTTTTATTTTTGTTGTTTACTTGTAACTTAATTGCGTTGTAGTTGTGATTCTTATGTACTGATTCTTTGAAATTTTATGGTCTACAATATGGTGTATTTTCATAAAGGTTATGTTTGTCCTTAAAAAGAATGTGAAATCTCCAATTCTTGAGCACACATTTTTCCATCCTAACTGGCCTGTCATTGAACTATGTTTATAATACCATTATTATGGAAAGTTTGTCAAATTCTGCTTACAACTCTCTTTTTATATCATATGTTTTGAAACCATATTATTCAGTACACACAAAATTAAAATTTTCATATCATTCTGATGAACATTTAATCATTATGGAGTGCCTCCAAGTTTATTTTGTCTTCAAGTTTATTTTGTCTGGTATAAAGATAGCTTTACCATCTTTCTCTTCATTAGTATTTGCTCAGTATTATTTTTTACTCTTTACGTTCAAACTTTCTATGTGCTTATGTTTTCTGTCTTGTAAACAGCGCATAGCTGTAGCTGGTTTTCTTTATTTTAAATCCAACTTGATAATCTGGCTATTTGATTTATTATAATTGCTCATATATATGGATGTACCTTATATTTGTCTTTCTCTTTTCTTCTTTTGAATTACTTTTTTCCTCATTACATTTTTGCCTCTACTGGTTTTGAAAATTTACATACTATTTCTATTATTGTGATGATTGTTCTTGAAATGTTAACATGCATTCTTAATTGAAAAACATCTAAATTACTCCAATGCCTTTACCTTTTCTGCATCACTACAAAGATGTTTAAATGTTTAAAATACTTGCAAAGCTGCCCTCTCCTCTAATCTCTCCTACTCCCTCCCAGTTATCTACCCACCTCAGTCACACCAGCCTCCTTCCTGATCCTTGAACAGGGCATGCACACTCTCACCTTAAAGCTTTCCACTGGCTGGTTCCTCTGAGGAAAACTGTGTACCCCAGACACCTGCATGACTCTCTGTCTCCTTTCAAGTGTTTGCTTAATTAGAAAATTTCCCCACCATCTAATTTAAAATTGCATACCTTTTGGGCATTTCCTAGAGGCCCTCATTGCTGTGTTTTTTTTACCATACCAATTATTACCTTTTAGTATACTAAATAACTTATTTATATTCTTCTTTCCCCACTAAAATTTAATCTCCATGAGAAAAGGGATTTTTTTTTCAATATTTTTTAAACTGCTGTATCCTCAGCTCCTAGAACACTTTCAGGCTCATAGTAGGCCCTTAATAATCATTTGTGAAATGTTCAGTGAATCCAGGCCCCAAACCCATATGAGAGCCAATTATTGTCCCTGAACTATTAGGGAACCTTCGCTCCTGCCTCCCTTTTTTTTTTTTATCATCACCCAGAGGTATGGCTAAGACAATTTTTACTGATGTCTCTCCCTTTGGAGCATTATTTGTACTGAACTAGTTCACCTTTTCCTGAGTGTGTTTCCTTTCTGTTCCTGGCTTTATGCTATTTCTCTAATCAGGTTCCCCACTGCTCAGAAACCTAGCCCAGATCTCATCTCCACCGTGTCCTGTCTCCTCGTTGTGGACACACGAAGTTCTCATCCTCTTAGGACACCAGTGTCTGTAGATGTCTCCAGGGTATTTGGTGGTTTTAACTTCACTTAATTCCTTGGACTGCACTTAAAGTTTACTCCAGCCCTCAGAGAATTTTTTACACATTTTTGAAGCCTTATTCATTCATTTAAAATATTTTTAAATGTTTTATCTGGTGTTTTTAAATGTCTCTGAATCTCTACCAGTCAAGCTGGGATTCATTTTTCATGATTTGTGAAATATACACAAATATTGAAAAATGAATCCCAGCTTGACTGGTGAAATATACCTGTGCCTTTCACAGGTGAAATATACCTGTGCCTTTCTTCTATAGTCATTTATTTCTTCTCTTTTCTGTTGTCACTTCCATGACCTTCAGAGCCACTGCCACAGCTGGAACTACCACTTGAGCTATTGTGTGGCTGCTTAGGGAAACTATTAAACTGAATTCAAGACAATAATGCATTAGAACACAAGGACTATCTGGTTTATTATTGATGTCTCTCTAACTGAAAACTTTTGTACAATCTTGTACCTATCCTCCAAGTGTGATTCTTCTGGCCTGTACTGGAAACCAAGATGTTAGACAAAGATGAAAAAAACTATATTGAAAGAAAAAGTCTAACTGACAATCTCATGTTTATTTCACTACTGAAACTCAAACTATTGTGGCACAGGTAATCTTGGACTAGTAGCTTGGGAAGATTCCTTAAGGAACACTGAAAGGTGGGAGGAAACTTACATGTAGTTCAAGTTCTTAAGACGACCAGTCTGAACAATGACCATGATCTTTTAGGGATTAGATTATGTGGGGATATTGGTTTCCTATTGCCTCTGTAACAAATCACCACAAATTTAGTGGTTTAAACTAACACATATGTATTATCTCAGTTTCTGTCGGTCAGAAGTCCAGAGCGGCCGAGTTTCTGCTTAGAGTCTCACAGCTGAAAGTAAGGGGTCAGTAGAGCTGTGCTCCTTTCTGGAGGTTTGAGGGGGGAAGCCTTTCCTCACTCTTTAGGTTGTTGGTACCTATTTCCTTGCTGGCTATCAACCAAAGGATGTTCTCAGCTTCTAAGGGCCACCCGCATTCCTTAGCCCTTAGTCCCTCTTCCTCCATCTTCAAAACCAGCACTGGTGGGTCAGGTCCCTCTCAGTCTTCACCTCTCCTTGTGTTCTCTTCTGCTTTTAAGGGCTAATGTGATTAGATTGGGTCCATCAGGATAATCTCCCCATCCCAAAGTCTGTGACCTTAATCACATCAGCAAAGTCTCCTTTGCCGTGTGAGGCCACATATTCACAGGTTGCAAGGATTAAGGTGTAGACATCCTTGGGGGTCCATTTTCTGCCTACTACAGTGAGCAAGAATCCAGATTATAGAAACCAGGAGAAAGTGTATCAATAGTGGAAAGGGAAGTCAGGACCACTAACGTCTAGGTATGAAGACCACTGATATCCAGAGATATTTTCTGAAACCCAGAAGTTTCTCCATGAAGACATGCAACAGGACATTAGCAGATATCCACGAATCAGACTCACAGCTGAGGCTCATGCAAGGTGGGATTTGATGTTAATAGAAAGCCCTTAGCCTGATGGCCACTGGTAGTCTTTCAGACACCACTCAAATTTATCCAGGCTGGTGTGCTTTCCCTCTCTGGAATGACAGAAAACTCTTCAAGGAAGAGGAAGCCCTGAGGCACCAGTCTTATCTCCTGCTAAAGCTATCTCTTGGGCTTCCCTTTGAGGTTGGCATTTTCAATCCAATTTTGGGGTTTTCAGCCTGTTTAAATTACAGGCCACCAGCAGAATATCTTTTTTAGGTGTTTTCTTTTATCTCTCCTTATAGATTGCCTAGCCATGGTCTGAGTTCATATCTCATTTGTATGCTTTTGCTGAACGTGGCAAGGAAGAATCAGAGCATGCCAACATTTTGATTTTTTCTACCATTTCCTCTAATTATATGCCTTAGTATGCGGTAATATAGATTTACCAAATATTTTGCCACTGGATGGTAATGATCACCAACTCTCCAGACTACAAATGTCTTCCTGGTATCCTTCCTCTCCCACTAGGCCACTTTCACATTACAGGTTGCATTATTTGCAGCACTTAAATTTCTAGATACCAAAATCTCTGTCATATACTAATAAACTTTCCTAAAAACAACAGAAAAATGTGGCTTAACACATGGAAATTTATGTGTCTCATTCAAGAAGTCTAGGAGTAAGGAGGCTCTTTACATCTTTCCATACACTGCCATCCATTGTGTATAGGTCTCAATCTTTGTGGTTAGTACTTCATGGTTCCAGAATGGCTGCTGCACCTTCAGGATTCACATCCACATTCTGGGCAATAAAAAAGAGGCAAGAAACATAAGGGGTGAAGGATGGAAGGAGGGGCATCCCAACCAAGTTTGCCTTTTTACAGACTCCTGAAACCCCTCTCAGATTTTTGCTTACATCTCTCTTTTGCCATAAATGAGACATAGTTTTAAAAAGAATCTAAGAAGTAAGCATTTTTATCTACTCAGGGTTCAATTTATAAAAGACAAATGGGAGAATAGATATTGGACAGGCAAATAGCAGTGTCTGACAACTATATTGCTATTGTAAAGAATAAAGATATCTGTATATATATACATGCTTACCAAACAAAATTACCACCATATAATGCTAAAGTTGAAAAAGCAAGTTGTAGAGGAACGTGTATATGGTATATGTTGTTAAAAAGAAAAACAATTAACTGCTATATGTATATATATATGTGCATGAAAATATTTTGGGAAGGTTATACACTAAACTGGAATGCAGCTAAAACTACAGTGAAAATTATATTACAGCTAATAAACAGGAATTGCATCTAATAATAATAGCAAACATTTACACAATATCTACTATTCTTCCAAGCACTGTTGTGTTTAACAAACATTAACTAATTTTATCTTCACAATCACTTTATAAGGTTTTACTAATATTACCCTTAATTTACAGATGAGGAAATGGATGCACAAAGAGTTAAATACCTTGTTCAAGGTCACATACCTAATGTTAGAGGTGGAGTTTGAATCCAGGAAGTGTGGTGCAAAGTCTAGGCACTTAACCTTGAAATATATATATAATTTTATAACTTGATAGAATTAAATCAATTACCTCTCCTTAAAACCCACCCCAAAACAGCAGCAGCACTAGCAACAACAGCAAAGCAGAAAGAGTGCACATCAACTCTAAGCAAAACGTGGGCTCTCAGTGAAGATTGTCATCAGTCCTCCCCAGCCATGCCCTTACCTTCAGGTGCTTTTTCATCTCTCTAGAAGACCAGGGTTCTCCCCACACATACTCCCAGCCCAGGAGATCTACTCAGGATTCCAATCACCAGCTCTATTCTGAATTTCCTCCATGGGCGATGCCCCTATTTTTCCTTCTCTTCCTCTTCTATCTGAACATAGCTGTCCACCCACTTTGGAGTCATGCATTTTTCTTGACAAGTTGATAACTATAAAATAATGAGATAACTGTTTGCCCTAAGGGGCGGAAAAGTTCAAGAGCTGAGAGAAAGAACCCTGTCATTCCCATGTCTGTGGAAATAACTAACATTTATGTGGTTTTAAAGACCTTAAGGAGCTTCCACATACCGTCGCTCATTTAATTCAGTCTTTATGATAACTCTGTGATGGTTTTCATTCCTAGTTTACAGATGAGGAAACTGAGGCTCTGTGAGAATAGGTACTTTTTTTTTTAATCCACCAAGTTCTCTCTGTGAACAGTGGCAGAGGTGATCTTAAGTCTGGTTATCCTTTCCCCAAACTGCAGCAAACTCCTTTTACATAAACTTTCTTGGCCAGGAATTTCCACATATGTTACTCATGAAATCTGTAGCTAGAATAGTGAAAATTTATCATCACTGCTGGAAAAATAAAGCTCGAGGGTAAAAGAAAGAGGTTGGGCAAGGGGAGGTCACTTACATGGTACCGTTTTCATTCACAGTAGCATATTTCAGTTAAAACTATCTAAATGTCCTTTTAGCCTCCATTTCCCTTTAGTTTTGACACAGTCTTTTAGTTTATGCTAACTACTGGAAAATAGTCATTCCTAAAGATTTATTTTTCCTTTTTTCCTAAATACTTAGCTCCTCTGTTGCTTTATCTAGAAATAAAAGATTATTATGGCTGACTGCTGATTTGGGTGATCTATATTGGTCATATTCGTGTGTTACAAGTAGTTTTACGTGTAAAAACGTAGTATAACTGAAATGTAAACGTTTTAAAGGTTGAGAAGGATCTTATAAAAACAAAGCTTGTGCCCACAATGCATTGCAGAGAGTTTGTTGGTTTAAGAAATGCGAACAGAACCCGTGTTTAGAGACCGGATGGGAAAATGATTGTTTTCCGGAAACAATTGGAAAATGACCGGAAGTCTTTGTTCCCACAATAAATTTGAGTCAAAAGAACAAACAAAGGTAGCTCTCAAGATTGCTCCACTCTGAATTCTCTAAGCAGGTTTTTATCCCTGAAAGGAGAAGTTTCTGAAGTTGAATATCTTGACTGACATTTTATTTCCACCCCTGTGACCCCCTAACTTGATTTCTAACAAGATATTGAGCAGGATTGGAAAATCTAATTTTTAATTAATAAAATCTGATATTGTACATTTAAAGTGCAGCAACTGGAGAAATCTGTAAAATAAGTTAAATTGATGTAGTAATTGAGTCCTGGAATTGAGAACTAAAAAGAACCTGAGAATGTATTTTTGGAATATTTCTTGGCCAAAGATCAGGAAAGACTCCCTTCTCCTTGCTAGGCCCCCCTTATTTGTAAGGCACAAAATGTTTAGAACTTGGAAAAGCAGACATCGGTTAGAACATTTTTTCAGCAGTGCCCCTTTTATTTTTGAGGTAATATTAAATAATAATTGAATACTATCCATACTGGTTTGAAGTTTCTGTCTATGAGCTGTTTTATATATCCCAGGATAAGAGAAGCCCCGTCATTCCCCTCTCTGCCCTCTGACTTCCAGCCCCCAACCTTTTAGAAGGAGCAGCCAAAGGTAGGCTCCCAAAGGTCACAAGGTCCACTTGTGAATACAACCTGTTCACTGCATCTCTCCTCGCCAGTGACCTGCCTTTCTCTTTTATATCCAGAAGAGTTCATAATAGTGACGCCTAATTGTAACTCTTCCTGTCGAATTTGGGGTGCTGAGAGACAGGCTTCTTATACCTTCCAATAAAAGTATCATAAATTAGGAAGAACCCCCAAATTCTCATAACACAGATCAGGATATGAAGGCTCCTTACATGATTCTCTTCTTCAATAACTTATGTAGATTATTTCTCTGGCACTGAATGACCTAAGCCTTGTAAAACCATGTGCTGTTAAGTGCTATTGGTCAAATCCTTCTTCTTTCCTGATGAAGGAAGAATAGTTTCCAGGCAAATGACCCAGAAGCATATTCACCTGCAAGTCAGGATTTTCCAAAGGCCAATCTAGTGCACCTTCCAAACTAATGCTGGAATTACCACCACAGTATGCTTCCCGAGGTTTGATTATGAAGCCTCTGTCGGGACTCCTGAAATGACTGGGCCAGGGACAGAGGAATGCTCTCACTATTCTTAGTGTCTCTTCACATTCTAGGGGCAGTCTCTTTACATGAACCATTAACTCTGCTATGATAGTATTTCTCCAGTTGTCTTAGCTCTGGGGTCAGCCAAGAGAACATCCTCTCTTTATTTCCACTTCCATAAGTGTGATCTGTGCACTTTTTCCCCCATACAGAGTCTTTCTAAGCCCTTTTGTAAAGCTCTACATCCTTAGGAAGTAGTGTCAGCATTAGAGATGTCTTACACATCAGTTACTAGAATCATATTAGTTTCAAAGGAAATAAAATTACTTCTGCAACTAGAGGCTACAATGAAAATTAAGTTTGTGATGACATCAGGCTTGAAGCAAATCCATTTACACACACACATACACACTGCCCCACTATCTGTCACTGCTCTGATTTCATCTGTGACCTAGTTGTGGCTTCCAAAATTTTACATCACCATGGGGAAGCTCATCCTTGAAGATATTTAGCTTTCTTACATTTTACTTTATATAAAACCTTGGCTACATGTGAGGCTTCCCATTTATCTCAACATCTCCTCAGCACTGTGATTTTTTTAATTAGAAATTTCCGTTTGGCAGCTCAAGTATTCTGAAATAACAAGATATGCATCCCATTGAAGATGAGCTGTGAAAAATCCTAGTTGAAATTTGTTTAACCTACCACTGCCTCACTCATCAGAGATTCTAACTGTGAACTGAAAGACAAATCTCAATCATGTACAATTGTTTTCATGGAGATCTGTGTACCACCCACTGAGAATGAGGGGCAATTATTTTTAATAATAGAGACAAAATTGGAAGGTGTTCCACTTACTAATTAAAAATCTTCCCTTGACTTAAATGTGTCCAAAAGAAATTCTGAACTATGATTTTATGCATTTTATCTCTAGCTGAAGACCAGGTTTATAACCTAATATAGTAGCAATGGGATATTTTAAAGACTAGACATGTCAATTTTTTTTTTTTTTTCGGTACGCGGGCCTCTCACTGTGTGGCCTCTCCCGTTGCGGAGCACAGGCTCCGGATGCGCAGGCTCAGCGGCCATGGCTCACGGGCCCAGCCGCTCCGCGGCATGTGGGATCTTCCCGGACTGGGGCACAAAACCGCGTCCCCTGCATCGGCAGGTGGACTCTCAACCACTGCGCCACCAGGAAAGCCCTATGTCAAATATTTTTTAACTGACCTGTTAGAAGTATTCATTCTCACACCTCTTCCTTCTCATAGTTTCATAGGATTCCAACCTTAAGGGAAACTTCCACACATCACTTCCCAAGAACACACGTGAAGACACTCTAAGCCTTTTCCCTTGCTAACAATAATCCTGCAGTGGCGTTGTTTGTAATGAAGGAACCAGAAATCTCAATAGAATGCCTCACATGTACATGTTTTCATTTAACAGAAAAGATGACCTCACAGGCTGGGTGTTCCACGGCTGAGACCCTAACTCAGGAGAAGGAACATCAGAGAATGATGGCAAAGCGTTCGAAAATCATCAAGGAGCTGATACAGACAGAAAAAGACTATCTCAATGATCTAGACCTGTGCATTCGAGAAGTGGTTCAGCCCTTGAGAAACAAACAGGTAAATGCAACTTTGAGGGTCCCCCCTGCCGCCACCCATATCCTAAACAGGATCACCAGCACCATGAAATCGGCACTCAAGTGCATCAGGGTACCCTCTGCCACAGCGACGGTGGAGTGATGGGCCTCCTCCCCTGAGGCCCTGGGTGTGAGCTAGCAGAGGCATCCTCAGACTCAGACTTCTGTCAACACAGGGACACCCAGAGTCAAGGAAACTGTATTCTAAACTATGGGGGAAAGGAAACTCGGTTTTTGCCATTTTGAAATTTCAATGTGTTCTTTCTTGGATTCCTGTGGAACTGCTAACAAAATGTGAGCAATGAGTTTTTAGCAGTTTAGGAACAACGCACTTAATTTGATCCAAAGAAGTCAAGGTTTCAGAAGAGAAAAATGTGGGGTTTTTTTCCCCCCTACATTGAGAGCTCAATTAAACTTATGACTATTAACTAAGTAAAATTCAACACAGAAATTAACCTGAATGTAAGATAAAAAATTTCTCTTTGATAGGACTGTCCTCAGACAAAACTTGAGGTGTTTGTAAGTTAATCATTCTCCTCCTTTTTAATCAAGGCCTTTTCAGGGAATTTCTTTCAGGCAATTAGAGTAAAGATACAAGGATGTTTGTGTGTGTATATATATATGGTCACTAGAGCGGTAAGTGGTCCTCATATACAATTCAAACAATATACAAAAACCATAAACAAAAACATAAAGTAAAAATGATCAGAAATTCCACTACTCAAAGATAATCGCTATTCACATGGTTGGGAACATCCTTTCAGACATCAGTTTGGATACTTACATATCAACACACACATATATATTTTTACATAAATGTAATCAGAACCACACATGCTACTTTGTAACATACTTGTTTCATTCAGCAGTCTGTTGGGTGTATCTTTTCATGGCCTCTAACACTTTGCAATGGTTTTCTACTGTTACTGATGCAGAGACACACATATTTTGGGTACCGTCACCGTATCTGCATAGAATAAATTCTTAGAAGTGGAATTGCTAGGTCAAAGGATATGCATATTTAGGATTTTGATAAAGATTGCCAACTGACAACCAAAAACTTGATACTGTTCTAATTTTCATTCCCATTAATATTGCTTGAGAGGGTGCTTCTCTGCAGCCTCTTTAAAGCTGAGCATTATTGGTTTTACAAACAATGAAGACCAGGTGTCTTTGATTTCTTCTGACAAATATCTTCTTATATATTCATCAGCCATTTCTATTCATTTAATCCCTATTCATATCCATGTCTGCCCTTTAAAAAAGTTATGGCTTGTCTTTTTCTTATTGTTTTATAAAACCTCTTTTTACATTAGGGATATTCTTTTTCAACCCCGCATGTTGAAGCTAACTTTCTCAGTTTGTCCTTTGCCTTCTAACCTTGGTTAAGGTTAAAAAGTCAAAATCTTCTTTATGGTTTATTCGTTTGTTTTTGCCATGTTTAAGTGGTCGGATATATCCAACTTTGTGGATTCTGGGTTTGGCATCGTGACATGTACCCCATGATTATAAAAATATGGTGAGTCAATAGTTCCAGCATCAATTATTCAATCTTTCCCCCAGTACTTACAACATCCAGAAGCAAAGTTTATATTTCTTAGCACAAGACTCTTCTCAGAAATAATAGAAAAAGTGTCTGGTCTACAAATCAGGGAAAACCAGTGTAGATCAAGGTGACCTTTGATATAAAAGGTTTTTTTTTCTTTGTTTGGTTTAGGACAATGTATAAAGAAAAGTGGCAAAGCAGGCTTGGCATATTTCCTCCTAGGGAGTCATCTTTAGTTTTCTTCCCTCATGACTTTTTATTAGGTACTTACTATTTGTTGGGTCCTGTTCCAAACACTTCATTAGTATTCTGATTTAATCCTCTTGCAGTTCTCAAGTTAGAAGGCAACTTTCTGAATCTGGAAATTTCTTAGTAATTCTGTAAAAGTAGGAATAACATTCATGGTCATGATAACAATTTGCTCTCAAGTTTCATTGCTAAATATATAAAAATATTTTTGGTGTGTTTTTCATTTAATATAAACTAGCTGCACTGATGCAACCGCTATTCTGGCAGATATCCAGAATAGAGATCTATAATTATTCAAATATTGATTTTAAATGCACGTGGCTTTAGACTCTACCACTATCTACCCTCCCTTACGGTACAGTCCTAACCAGTCACTCCTATCTTTGAAAAAATTTAAACCTAGCTCCATGTCTCCATAACTTCTCTCTCTCCCTACCTAATTTTGCCATCCATTTTTGGTAATTTCAACATTCAGGGAAACGATCCAGGCAGCCTCCCAGCCTCTCACTCAGTTATTTGTCTGGTTTATATCCAGCGATCTTTCCTCAACCCCATCTCAGCCACTTGTTCCAGGGCCACATCCTACAACCATCATGATCAATAACTTCACACCCTCAGAATCAGAATTCCAGGCTTACCGTTCTCTAACCCCCATGTCCTCTCTCTCAGCTCATTCCCACTGCTATAGCCGACAATTTCCTGATGCCGCCAGGACTTCCACCCTACTGAGCTCATCACTGCCTTTTCACATGTTCATCAAGCCCACACCTGGTTTAGTTCCCATGGGTCCTTCATTTTAAAAATCACTCCTTGCAGATGAACTCAATTCCCTTTTCGCTCTCTTTCCATTTACTTGCCTGAAAACACCTGCCCTCCATGAAGTTCCATTTTCTGCCTACTTTCTACCTTTATCCATGCAGCTAAACCAATCTCTTAAAATTCATGACCATTTCCTTCAAGTGGGCCCCCCAGTAATGTCTCTGAAAGTATTCTTTCACATCTTTTTCTTGCTCCTCGCATCTCAAACACTCCCTCTTTTCTTTGAACTCTCACACTTTTCCATCATTTCATTGAGAAAATAGACACAGTAAGAAGGTTCACACACTTCCATCACCAAGTCTACCAAACTACCTGCATCTCTACCCATATAACCTGGCCAGAAAACTTCTCTACTAATACAGGATTCTACCCCCTCAAGCTTACTCCAGAATTTTAGTCCTGACAGTGTCCTTTTTCTGTCCTGCATAATTGATTTTACTCTCCCTATTGGATCTTTCTCATCATTGTCTATCTTAAAAAACAAAAACACAAACTCTCTCTTGATCCTAAAAGAGTCGTCTATATTCTCTATCTTTATTTCTTTCTCTTTTTAAGTTGAATATGAAGTATTTAATATGTATAAAAGCAAAGGTGATTAAGACATGTTTCAAAATAAGCACAATTTACCAAAATTCTGTCCCTGTGATGAGTTAATGATCAATATAAAAAAGACTACATATATAAGAAAATACCTCCCTTTGAATTCATAATCCATTTTTGTATCAAATGGAATAAGACGTTTATTCAGAATGAAAAGGTTCTCAATTTTACACCATCTACTACACTGGTGCGTTAAACTGGTGTCACCAATATACATGCCATTGCTGAGCTATACTCTTGTGTATGCTCTCTAATTTTTTTGTGTTTTCACTTTTGTTGTCTTTCTTAATTTTTGCTTCCTATGTAACTCTTAGGAGCAATTCTAAGAATTGGTGTTTCAGACCGTGTAAAATAAAATGTTTCCATTATGGTGACATGTCATTTACTTATTGGGCATGTTTAACTTTGGCCCTCAATACTTTGAATTACCGTTCTCGTAACTCTAACTCATATTTCCTTTATTATGCTATTGAGATTGCTTATAGCTTCTTGATTTTTCACATCTGGCACTTCCCTTTGTTTAGTTATCTTTCAGTGCTCTCTGCCTTCCTCGTGGAATTTAACTTCAATTCAGTAATCTGTATGTCCTCTCCACTAATGTTGTAATAGCAATCAGTGGGAGGTTTCTAAGGTCTCATGTCTGATCAACCTTTTCCCCACTTCTTAATGCTTTGAAGCTTTGGTTAAGAAAATAAATGCTCAGGAATTCAGATGATTCTTATAAACATTTATATGCGTGCTGAGGTAGTTAATTTATGCCACCAGTTCGTTAACTTTACCACCTTTTCATTGTTCATTAGGTTTTTCATGTCCTCCTTCCCTCCCAAGCATTTCAGTACCATGGGCTTTGCACACAAGCCACCTGTCATCAGTTAGTGTCAAAATTTAGAAATTAACACATACAGTTTTCATGTTACCATGGAAATGGTCTGCAAACCGTGCTTAGCTAAACCAGAGGCAACATAATTAAATATTTTACATGTACAGGCTAGGCTGGAAGGGACTTTGGGATGTCATCTGATGGATGTCTTTTCTCTTGTTGAGAAGACTGTCTTTTCTGCGTTGTATTTCCTCCATGTCTTCTTTCTACGCAACTGATCCATGTCTTTTCAGTCCCAGAAGAAACAAGTCAGTTTATAAAAGTGAATACAGGAAGAAGGAAGTTGAAAACTGAGAAAAGCACTGCTCTGAGTGAACTTGCATGAATGAATCGGGGTACAAATGAATGTCTGGACCCAGCGCTTGACCAACACCTGTTTTGTGATAATTGTAGTTATAAAACTTGATCTTAATTTCAAGGCTTTTCTATAAACAAAACTTCACCTAACTGAAAGCAAGGTCAAATCCAGCAGTTACATCTTCTTTAGTGACAGCATTGTGAGAGGTTTTGCAAAGAAGGCAAAAATTATCCACAACATTCAGTGTTGAGACATTTGGTGGGAAACTGGTCCTATTATTTATTATCCAAATAGGGCTATAGAAGAGACTCTACATTTTTGGCAGTAAGTCAAACTAAATCAAAACCAGAGTAAATTAACCTAACCATGGAAAATGATTTTATGTGTAAGGAAAGGACCAAAAAGTGATTGAAAATAATAGTTAGAGAAATTTAAATACATGTTTTTACTTTTCTTAGTTTTTAATTATTGTTTTATTTGTAAAATTCACATAATACAAAAATACCAAAGATCTCAAGACACGATAACATCTTATAGCTATTTAGTTTCCTTTTCTAGAGGCAAACACCATTACCAGCTTCTTTTTACCCCTCTAAGGGTATTCTATTTATGTATATATATTTGAATACACATTTAGTCAATTTTCATCTATGTAATAAGAAAGTTATATGTATTTATTTTGGATTCACTCATATTTGATCTAATTGTGTGAATTATACTTGACATTTTGCGTTTTCTGAAAAAAGGGCAAATAATTTTGTACTGACAATAGCTCAATTGGAATTTTCTGTTAAAATTTGGATACCCTTGGGCTTCCCTGGTGGCACGGTGGTTGAGAGTCCACCTGCCGATGCAGGGAACACGGGTTTGTGCCCCGGTCCGGGAAGATCCCACATGCCGCGGAGCGGCTAGGCCCGTGAGCCATGGCCACTGAGCCTGCGCGTCCGGAGCCTGTGCTCCGCAACGGGAGACGCCACAACAGTGAGAGTCCCGCGTACCGCAAAAAAAAAAAAAAAAAAATTGGATACCCTTTACGGCAGCAATTTTGTAAGTAATTTTCATTAGAAAAAATATATAGAAGAAAATAATCACCTATAGCTTTACCACTTAGAAGTAAGCACTATAAATATTTTGGTTTATTGTCTAGGTATATACAGATATACCCAAATATTTTGTGCAATTGTAATCATACCATAAATACCCTTATGGAACCTCTTCCCCCTGAGAAATATATTTACATGTTTTATTTTAAGCCATAAATAACAAAAAGTAATTTAAATGGAAAATACTTTATTTTCTTTATTGAGGGCCCATAAATTTGAGGAGAACAATATCAAGCTCTCTCTGTATGCAGAGCCCCTTGATGGAAAATGGTGCCCACAAGTATTATCATGCAAGTCTATGTGTCATGATGGCAACTGTTCTGTGTGATACATGTGACCTATAGTACACCGTATTGACATCCTACCAAAACCCTCTCCCTCAGTGTCCAAAGTGGGCGAGGGGAGGCCTGGAATAGGAGAACATGAAAGACAGGGAATTAGAGAGGACAAAACTTTAACTTGTCCTTTTTTTTTTTTTTTCAAAGAGGCAAGGGAGGGAAGGGACCACAGGGCCCAGGGAATCAGTTTCCTGCTCCTGTCCCCTACTTGAGTGAAGTTGCTATAGCTTAAACTATATCAACCCTGATAGAGAAGCTTATGTGTGAGGAGAGAACACGGAGCAGATCAAAGTATCTCTGAAGGGGGACAGGGAGAAGGAGGGTGTAAGTACATCATGATAATAAAAATACTGTTCAAATACTGTAATGTCATGAAAACCTGTATATAACAGAAAGATGGCCATGGCCCAATTGATGTCCTATGAATTTTAAGCTATAGTTACTACATTTTAGTTTAGTGAATGATTTTTATTTTCCTTAGGAGTTTGCTGTATTTTAAATGGCTCCCTACTCACCAGAATGAGTCCATTGCTGTCTTATATAAAGGGGACTCTAGCTTCAGCACATGTTCTGGGAATTTCTCAGGCTTCCATTTTCTGCCTTTTCATCTGAGGTTCCTGGTTGGACATTCCTGGTGTCTGTCTTGACCCCTCAAGTCTGGGTTCTACCTCAATATCCAGGGCCTGGCTGCCTTTCTACCTGAAAACTGCTCCCAGGAGTTATACAAAGCACAGAGGCTGGGCAGCAGACCCTTTGGACAGCCTGCTTGTCTCACAATTTTAGTTTTGCTCCTTGGATGCACTCTCTGAGATTACCCTTAGTGCTGTCTGAATCGCCTCCTTAATCCCCTCCCCAGCCCAGCTCTCAGACACCCATTTCTCCAAAAGAGGAATTCAGATAATGAAGTGAAATGAAACTTTGCCAATCTCACTGAACAAAGAACAGAATTACAGTCATGATAATTCACTGAAATACAAGATAAAAGAACCAAGGCAGAAGTATTTTATCTAGTAATTATTAAAATATACCCAGCCTTCATTTATAGATAGATAGGTAGATAAATTAGGTTTCTCAAAGCTATTTACTAAAACTTTGCCTGCATAACAAATAGAGGAAATCCTAGGTGAGCAAATATCTATTGTCATAAATCTTTAAGTGTCATAGGACTCCTGTCAAAATTGTCTTCTCTAGCTGTCACCTTCACTAAAAGACTTTTACTGTTGTCAGAAATAATAGTCATTCACTTTTGTTTAATAGGCAACCATGCAATTTTTGCCCTCCTGTTTTTTCTATTACTGTACCCAGCTACTCTTTTTTTTTTTTAAGACTTAGAGCACTTTTAGATTCACAGCAAAGTTGAGGGGAGATGTTCCATATACTCCTTGGCCTCACACAGGTATAACCTCCCCCATTATCAACATCCCCCACCAGAGTGTTAGTTTCGTTACAACTGATGAACCTACATTGACACATTGTTATCACCCAAAGTCCAGAGTTCACATGATGGTTCATTTTTGTGTTGTCTATAGGTTTTGACAAATGTATAATGACACGTCATTATGGTATCGTGGAGGGTATTTTTACTGCCCTAAAAATCCTCTCTTATTCCCAGAATGTCATATAGTTGGAATCACACAGTATGTAGTCTTTTCAGATTGATTTCTTTCACTTAGTAATGTGCATTTATGGTTCTTTCTTGTCTTCTTATGGCTTGATAGCTCATTTCCTTTTATGGCTGAACAGTATTCCATTGTCTGGATGGACCACAGTTTATTTATCCATTCACCTACTGAAGGGCATCATGGTTGCTCCCAAGCTTTCACAATTATGAATAAAGCTGCTACAAAAAACAATGTGCAGGTTTTGTGTGGACATAAGTTTTCATTCCACTTGGGTGAAAACCAAGAAGCATGATTGCTGGATCATATGGTAATATGTTTAGCTTTGTAAGAAACCACCAAATTGTCTTCCAAAGTGGCTGTAATATTTTGCATTCCTGCCAGCAATGAATGAGAGTTTCTGTTGCATCACATCCTCACCAGCATTTGGTGTTGTCAGTGTTCTGGATTTTGGCCATTCTAATAGGTGTGTAATGGTGTCTCATTGCTTTAATTTGCATTTCCCCAGTGACATGTGATGTGGAGCATCTTTTCATATGTTTATTTGTCATCCGTATATCTTCTCTGGTGAGGTGTCCATTAATATCTTTGGCCTATTTTTTAATTGGGTCGTTTGTTTTTCTATTATTGAGTTTTAAGAGTTCTTTGTATATTTAACAATCTTTTGCCAGATGTGTCTTTGAGAATATTTTTCCCATTCTGTGGCTTGTCTTCTCTTTCTCTTGATATTGTCTTGCATGGAGCAGAAGTTTTTCATTTTAATGAAGTACAACTTATCAATTATTTCTTTCATGGATCACGCTTTTTTTGATGTACCTAAAAAGTCATTGCCATACTCAAGGTCATCTAGGTATTTTCCTATGTTATCTTCTAGGTTTTTTTCTTAATAATTTTGCATTTTACATTTAGTTCTGTGATCCATTTTGAGTTAATTTTGTGAAGGGTGTAAAGTCTGTATCTAGATTCATTTTTTTACACATGGATGTCCAGTTGTCCCAGCACCATTTGTTGAGAAAACTATCTTTGCTCCATTGTACTTCCTTCATTCCACAGTTAAAGGTAAGTTAACTATACTTGTGTGGATCTACTTCTGAGCTCTTCTATTAATCTATTTGTCCCTTTCCCAATACCATACTGTCTTGATTACTGTAGCTTAATGATAAGGCTTGAAGTCAGGTATTATCAGTATTCCAACTTTGTTCTTCTCTTTCAATATTGTGTTGGCTATTCTGGGTCTTTTGTCTCTTAATATAAACTATATAAACTTTAGAATCAGTTTATCAATATCCACAAAAGAACTGCTGGGATTTTCATTACGATTGCATTGAATCTATAGATCAAGTTGGGAGGAACTGACATCTTGACAATATCGAGTCTTGCTATCCATGAACATGGACTATCTTTCCATTTATTTAGTTCTTCTTTGATTTTGCTCATTAGAGTTTTGAGCTTTCCTTAGATAGGTCTTGTACATATTTTGCTAGATTTATATCTAAATATTTCATTTTGGGGGATGGTGTAAATGGTGTTGTGTTAGTAATTTCAAATTCCACTTGTTCATTGCTGGTATGGAAAGCAATTAACTTTTGTCTATTAACCCTGTAAACTGCAACCTTGCAATAATCACTTAGTAGTTCCAGGAGTTTTTTTTTTGTTGATTGTTTTGTATTTTCTACATAGAAAATAGTGTCATCTATGAGCAAAGACAGTTTTATGTCTTTCTTCCTAATCTGTATACGTTTTATTTCCTTTGTCTTATTGCATTAGCTAGAATTTCCAGTACAATGTTGAAAATGAGTGATGAGAGGGAACATCCTTGCCCTGTACCTGACCTTAGCAAATATGCTTCAGGTTTCTCATGCTTAAATTAGCTGTAGGTTTTTTGTAGATATTCTTTGTCAAGTTGAGGAAATACCTCTCTATTCCTAGTTTATTGAGAGTATTTTTTATCATGAATAGGCGTTGGATTTTGTCAAATGCTTTTTCTGTATCTATCATATGATCATGTGATTTTTTTCTTTTTTTAATCTGATGTGATGTATTACATTAACTGTTTTTTGAATGTTGACCTGTCACTGCATACCTGGGATAAATCCCACTTGGTCATAGTGTATAATTCTTTTTATACATTTTTAAATTTAATATGCTAATATTTTTTGATGATTTTTGCATCTCTATTCATTAGAGATACTGGTCCATAGTTTTCTTTTCTTGTAATGTTATTGCCTGGTTTTGGTATTAGGATAGTTCTGGTCTCATAGACTCACTAGCTACTCTTTCTGTCTCTGTTAACTTCCAAAATTTTCAGATTGTATTCTAGGCCTCAAATATATTCCACCTTAGTTCACTAAGCATAACTTCTTAAAATCAACTGTGTCTCCTCCATGAAATTGCTGTGAACTAAGTGGAATCAAGATGTTGATTTCTCACAGACATGTCTTATTTATGCAAGCAATCACCATACTCCATTCATAATATGTTCTATAATATCATATCAAAATTCAATGCACACATAGTCTTGCAAGATATTACAGTTGGAGGAACTTGTAAAGGGAACACAGGATCCCTCTAATTTTTATTTTTTACAACTGCATGTGAATTTACAATTATTTCAAAATAAAAAGTTTAATTTAAAATTATAATGCCCTTATTTTTTTCTTTCTCTCTTCCTTTCTCTCCTTAACTATATTTAACTTTTAAATATACATGTAAAATTTTATATGCAAGAATGAAAACATTTCCTATGACTCTACCTTGTTTATTCTGCCAAACTTTCCAATTAATTATCTTTTTATTGTGATTTCAGGGAGGAAGAGACTACATTTTTAGTATAAGGATACACATTAAGTTGTTTAGAAGAAACTTTGTAATATAAAATAATCTCCCAAGTATCTTGGCTCTTTCTCGTGCTATGCTTAGAATACCAGAAATCTTTCTGGATTGTAAAACAAATGGAGGAAAAAACCAACTAAGTCCCTCTCTCCACTTCCACCTCCTTCTCAATCTAGTCCTTTCCCCTGCAGAGTCCAGTAGCTCCTGTGGTCAAACTTCTCAGTAACAGGACTTCACAGAGTGAGTGCAGAGATAAAAGCCAGGCTGATAATATGAAAACAAATGCTGCCCAGAAAGTCAGAAAGCACAGCACTTTATTTTAGTTGCTATATTAAATAAAAGTCTGGAAAAAATCAAAGCAATTCCTGCTAACTATAATTGAGATGCTGGGAGTAATGACTCAGAAATGCACTTGAATTTCTGATTCTGCTTTGTACTGACTTTTCTGAGCTAATGTGCTGACTTTAAAATACTATACTTTTGCTGGAAATCTTCTTGAAACATTGATACATATATTCTTCAATCCTCTAAAAATACTGAATTTCATGGTTACTATGATCACATCACAATGAAGAATCCCATGATCTATATGGCCAGGTTAGAACTCCACGTTTTTTAAGATCAGACTTCATTTTCACTTTCTTCGTGGAATTTCTACATTTATTACATAGTCTGAGCCATTGTTCCTCCATTATAAGGTCAAATAATTGATGTTACATTAGAAAAGTAAAAAAAAAGCAAACTCAATGAAATTTTCCTTACTTTTTAAAAAGTTTGTCAATCAGGTTGGAAAAGTCTATAGTTGTAGAACATTAAGTTTAAAAATAAAAATCACATCAGTAAATGGTGCTGCCAAGCACAATGTCACTGTGTTAATATACAAGATGTAACTGACATTGAGTCATCACTGTTCATGTTCTGATTTTCCCTGGGAGGGACCTTTCTGCTTTGTCATCTTGGAAGACCGTTTGCTGTCAGATTGGATTCAGATTAAGTTGGGTATGGAAGTGATACATCAATATTCTAGTATGTGAAGCTTCTTTTTATAGGTAAGAAAATCTCTTATCTTTCCTTGTTCAGAAGGCCTTAGCTCAAAAAATAAGGGATTTTTAAAAATCCTTGAATTACAATTTTATGATGGAAACTCTCCCCCGTGTTGCTACATTTGTAAGCACCTTATAATCTCCATTTCAGGACGACTCTATTTTTCTTTAATTTTTATAATCTATAGTCCAGGTCAAAAAATGCTGGGCCAAGTTAGGAGATAAATGAATGCATTTTCCATTTCAGTGCAGGGGTTGGAAAGCTCAAAATTGAAAAAGAGAGATGTGATACACAGATCTGTTTTAATATCTAGGAAAGTCATCCCTTTAGCCTGGGTAACAAGATGGTGCTCATCATCTCACTTCTCAGAACTGAGATGCATAAACCACTATTTTAATCTGCTTTTATCTGTAAAAATAAGCAACAAAATTTCAGTAGCTGTGATTATTATAATGGTGCTATAAACCTCTCTAATGAAATGCCAGAGATGTGGGGCAACTTTACACATAGATGAACTAAGCATAGATGAACATTGCTGTGCATTTCAGTACAGGGCCATGAATCCTGGACTCCAAAGAATAAATACGAGGTAAGAAAGGAAGCATATATCGGGGAAACACATATTTATTAATAAGCACTTATTTAGGGCTCTTTAGATACAAAGAAGTCGTTGATTACATGAGTTAATTAATAATTAGTTATATGTCATTTGGTGTACACAAAGACATGTGAGACTCATCCTTTGCCCTTAAAAGACTAAAAATCCCTAGTTAGAGGTGACAAGACCCATAGCTATGAAAAGATAACTTGTAATGCAAAGCAACAATTGATTAAGTGCAGACAATAAATGCGGTTGGAGTTCACAGAAGGGACAGATCACTTCCAGATAGATTAAGTACGCAATATTTCATGGAGAATGTAATATTTTAGTTGAATGTGCAAATTAAAAGATTAAATGTTTGTCAAGTGCAAGGTCCTTTATTAAATTCTGCATGGAAATCATAGAAATTTATATCATGGTCCTGCCCTAAAAGAGTTTATAATATGGTCAAGAAAATGACTCATAAACACATAAAAAGCCGAGTAACAATCAAAGATACATTTCAAGGTGTTGCTAGAAATGATCACGACAGAAGGGAGTTTGTGATTAGTTATGCTAATTACTTATGCAGCAAATAATTGCTTTAGACATTAGCAGAAGGAGGCTCTCCTTTCTCAGACCTGTTACCAGCATTTGACAGAAAAGCTTTCTCTTTCTGTGTCCTGGAACTGCACATAAACCCAGTTTGGCCCCTAGTAATTCGAATGGCTCCTCCTCCATCTCCTTTGCTCGTTGATCCTAACCTGTAAACACTGAAATAGCTCAGGGCTCAGTCTGTGGTCCTCTTCTTTCCTTTGTCTCCCTTCACTCTGTTGAAGGTCTGATCTGGTTTCATGCCTTTAAATCCCATCTACATGCTGATGGTTGACAAATTTGTACCTCCAGCCTGGACATTTTCCCTGAAGGCTTTCTTTGCTTGTATCCAGCTCCCCACTCAAACCTCTATGTAATTGTCTACAAGGCATCTCAAATTTAACATGTTAGAACAGAGTTCCTACTTTTCCCTTTAAAATTTGCTCCCCTTGCAGGCTTTCTCACCTCAGCTCTATTTTTTTTTTAACATCTTTATTGGAGTATAATTGCTTTACAATGGTGTGTTAGTCTCTGCTTTATAACAAAGTGAATCAGTTATATATATACATATATCCCCATATTTCCTCCCTCTGGCATCTCCCTCCCTACCACTCTCCCTATCCCACCCCTCCAGGTGGTCACAAAGCACTGAGCTGATCTCCCTGTGCTATGCAGCTTCTTCCCACCAGCCATCCATTCCACATTTGGTAGTGTATATATGTCCATGCCACTCTCTCACTTCATCCCAGCTTACCCCTCCCACTCCCCATGTCCTCAAGTCCATTCTCTAGGTCTGTGTCTTTATTCCCATCTTGCCCCTAGGTTCTCCATGACCTTTTTTTTTTTTTTTAGATTCCATATATATGTGTTAGCATATAGTATTTTTTTTCTCTTTTTGACTTCCTACACCTACCTTCACTAGGTCCATCCACCTCACTACAAATAACTCAATTTCATTTCTTTTTATGATTGAGTAATATTCCATTGTATATATGTGCCACATCTTCTTTATCCATTCATCTCTCATGGACACTTATGTTTCAGCTCCATTCTTACAGTTGCTTGGGAAAAACTCTGGAGTCATTCTTGACTTTTTCTCTCAAACCCTCTATCGAATCTGTCAGCATATTCTATTAGTTCTGCCTTCAAAATTTATCCAGAATCAGGACACTTCTCACCTCTTCCTTTACTCCCATTCCGATTCAAAAACCCATCAATAACCGCCTAGATTATTATACCTGCCTCCTGACCCATCTCTCTTCTCCATCCTTGTCACAACCAAGCCTCCAGAGTGATTCTTTTTAAAATGTCAGTCAGATAACATCCCTCTTCTACTCAAAATCAACCAAAATTGCTTCTCATCTCACTCTGATCAAAACCTAACATTTTTATGTGACCTGTGTGGTCCTACATGAGCTGTTCCCTCATTCTCTCTGACCTCACCCTTTTCCACATTCTGGCCTTCTCAGTGTACCTTAAACAAACCAGGGGCACCAACTGTTTCAAGCCTGTGCTCTTGCTGGTTTTTTTTTTTTTTTTGACTTGAGTGTTCTTCCCCAAGGTTATGTCATGGCTTGCTCCTTCACCTCCTTCAAGCCTTTACTCAGGAAAATATTCCTTGGCTACCTCACTCTGTCTTACATTGGGTTCCCTCAGAAAAAGATCCAGATAGAAGGATTTTAGAGCAAGTCATTTATTGGGGAGATGACCCCTGGAACAGCATTAAAGGAATGGGGAAATGGGACAGAGAAGGAAAGGAAGACAAGATAGGGTATATTTGTGAGCAGATTACCTTTGTGGCCACCTGGGGCTCATAACCCACTGGGAGGTGGAGGATGCTATACAGAACACACCTGAGGGTTGTCCCTTGTGCAGGGTATTCATCTACCAATTCCTGTTAGACACTGCTTGAAGGGGCGCTCCTAGTCTTTGGTTGTGCTATTGAAAATTAGAACTTTGCAACTGTGTTATTAAGTGGAAAAATAATTGGTAAATGTTGAAAAACTTACACAATCCCCTTAGATAGCCTCATCACAAGAGGGCAGACAGCAGAAGCAAGAAGAACTACAATCCTGCAGCCTGTGGAACAAAAACCACATTCACAGAAAGATAGACAAGATGAAAAGGAAGAGGACTATGTACCAGACGAAGGAACAAGATAAAACCCCAGAAAAACAACTAAATGAAGTGGAGATAGGCAACCTGCCAGAAAAAGAATTCAGAATAATGCTAGTGAAGATGATCCAGGACCTCGGCAAAAGGATGGAGGCAAAGATCGAGAAGATGCAAAAAATGTTTAACAAAGACCTAGAAGAATTAAAGAACAAATGAACAGAGATGAGCAATACAATAACTGAAATGAAAACTACACTAGAAGGAATCAATAGCAGAATAACTGAGGCAGAAGAACGAATAAGTGACCTGGAAGACAGAAGGGAGGAATTCACTGCTGTGGAACAGAATAAATAAAAAAGAATGAAAAGAAATGAAGACAGCCTAAGAGACCTCTGGGACAACATTAAACGCAACAACATTCACATTATACGGGTCCCAGAAGGAGGAGAGACAGAGAAAGGGTCAGAGAAAATATGTGAAGAGATTACAGTCGAAAACTTCCCTAACATGGGAAAGGAAATAGCCACCCAAATCTAGGAAGTGCAGCGAGTCCCATACAGGATAAACCCAAGGAGAAACACACTGAGACACATAGTAATCAAATTGGCAAAAATTAAAGACAAAGAAAAATTATTGAAAGCAGCAAGGGAAAAATGGCAAATGACATACAAGGGAACTCCCATAAGGTTAACAGCTGATTTCTCAGCAGAAACTCTACAAGCAAGAAGGGAGTGGCATGATATACTTAAAGTGATGAAAGGGAAGAACGTACAACCAAGATTACTCTACCCGGCAAGGATCTCATTCAGATTCGACGGAGAAATCAAAAGCTTTACAGACAAGCAAAAGCTAAAAGAATTCAGCACCACTAAACCAGCTCTACAACAAATGCTAAAGGAACTTCTCTAAGTGGGAAATACAAGAGAAGAAAAGGACCTACAAAAACAAACCTAAAACAATTAAGAAAATGGTCATAGGAACATACATATTGATAATTACCTTAAACATAAATGGATTAAATGCTCCAACCAAAAGACACAGGCTTGCTGAATGGATACAAAAACAAGACCCATATATATGCTGTCTAAAAGAGACCCACTTCAGACCTAGGGACACATACAGACTGAAAGTGAGGGGATGGAAAAAGATATTCCATGCAAATGGAAATCAAAAGAAAGCTGGAGTAGCAATACTCATATCAGATAAAATAGACTTTATAATAAAGAATGTTACAAGAGACAAGGAAGGACACTACATAATGATCAAGGGATCAATCCAACAAGAAGAAATAACAATTATAAATATATATGCACCCAACATAGAAGCACCACAATACATAAGGCAACTGCTAACAGCTGTGAAAGAGGAAATAGACAGTAACACAATAATAGTGGGGAATGTTAACACCTCACTTACACCAATGGACAGATGATCCAAAATGAAAATAAATAAGGAAACAAAAGCTTTAAATGACACAATAGACCAGATAGATTTAATTGATATTTATAGGACATTCCATCCAAAAACAACAGATTACACTTTCTTCTCAAATGCGCACAGAACATTCTCCAGGATAGATCAAATCTTGGGTAACAAATCAAACGTTGGTAAATTTAAGACAACTGAAATTATATCAAGCATCTTTTCCGACCACAATGCTATGAGATTAAAAATCAATTACAGGGATAAAAACCACAAACACATGGAGGCTAAACTATACGTTACTAAATAACCAAGAGATCTTAAGAAATCAAGGAGGAAATCAAAAAATACCCAGAGAAAAATGACAACAAAAACATGATGATCCAAAACCTATGGGATGCAGCAAAAGCAGTTCTAAGAAGGAAGTTTGTAACAATAAAATCTTACCTCAAGAAACAAGAACGATCTCAAATAAACAATCTAACCTTATGCCTAAAGAAACTAGAGAAAGAAGAACAAACAAAAGCCAAAGTTAGTAGAAGGAAAGATATCATAAAGATCAGAGCAGAAATAAATGAAATAGAAACAAAGAAAACAATAGCCAAGATCAATAAAACTAAAAGCTGGTTCTTTCAGAAGATAAACAAAATTGATAAACCTTTAGCCAGACTCATCAAGAAAAAGAGGGAGAGGACTCAAATCAATAAAATTAGAAAGGAAAAAGGAGAAGTTACAACAGACACCACAGAAATACAAAGTATCCTAAGAGACTACTACAAGCAACTCTACACTAATAAAATGGACAACCTGGAAGAAATGGACAAATTCTTAGAAAGGTATAACCTTCCAATACTGAACCAGGAAGAAACAGAAAACATGAACAGACCAATCACAAGTAATGAAATTGAAACTGTGATTAAAAATCTTCCAACACGGCTTCCCTGGTGGCGCAGTTGTTGAGAATCCGCCTGCCGATATAGGGGACACGGGTTCGTGCCCCGGGACGGGAGGATCCCACATGCCGCGAAGCGGCTGGGCCCATGAGCCATGGCCACTGAGCCGGCATGTTTGGAGCCTGTGCTCCACAACGGGAGAGGCCACAACAGTGAGAGGCCCACGTACGGCAAAAATAAATAAATAAATAAAAATATTCCAACAAACAAAAATCCAGGACCAGATGGCTTCAGAGGTGAATTCTATCAAACATTTAGAGAAGAGCTAACAGCCATCCTTCTCAAACTTTTCCAAAAATTGCAGAGGAAGGAACACGGCCAAACTCAATCTATGAGGCCACCATCACCCTGCTACCAAAACCAGACAAAGATAATAAAAAAAATTAAATTACAGACCAATATCACTGATGAATATAGATGCAACAATCCTCAAGAAAATACTAGCAAACAGAATCCAACAATACATTAAAAGGGTCATACACCACGATCAAGTGGGATTTATTCCAGGGATGCAAGGATTCTCCAATATATGCAAATCAATCAATGTTGTACACCATATTAACAACTTGAAGAATAAAAACCTATGATCATCTCAATAGATGCAGAAACAGCTTTCGACAAAATTCAACACCCATTTATGATAAAAACTCTCCAGAAAGTGGGCATAGAGGGAACCAACCTCAACATAATAAAGGCCATATACGAGAAACCCACAGCAAACATCATTCTCAATGGTGAAAAACTGAAAGCATTTCCTCTAAGATCAGGAAAAAGACAAGGAGGTCCACTCTCACCACTATTTTTCAACATAATTTTGGAAGTCCTATCCACGACAATCAGAGGAGAGAAAGAAATAAAATGAATAAAAATCGGAAAAGAAGAAGTAAAACTATCACTATTTGCAGATGACATGATATTATAAATACAGAATCCTAAAAATGCCACCAGAATACTACTAGAGCTAATCAATGAATTTGGTAAAGTTGCAGGATACAAAATTAATGCACAGTAATCTCTTGCATTCCTATACACTAATGATGAAGAATCTGAAAGAGATTTAAGGAAACACTCCCATTTACCACTGCAACAAAAACAATAAAATACCTAGGAATAAACCTACCTAGGGAGACAAAAGACCTGTATGGAGAAAACTATAAGACACTGATGAAAGAAATTAAAGATGATACCAACAGATGGAGAGATATACCATGTTCTTGGATTGGAAAAATCAATATTGTGAAAATGTCTATACTACCCAAAGCAATCTATAGATTCAGTGCAATCCCTATCAAATTACCAATGGCATTTTTTACAGACCTAGAACAAAAAATCTTAAATTTGTATGGAGACACAAAAGACCCCAAATAGTCAAAGCAGTCTTGAGGGAAAAAAACGGAGCTGGAGAAATCAGACCCCCTGGCTTCAGACTATAGTACAAAGCTACACTAATTAAGACAATATGGTACTGGCAGAAAAACAGAAACATAGATCAATGGAACAGGATAGAAATCCCAGAGATAAACCCATGCACCTATGGTCAACCAGAGATAAACCCATGCACCTATGGTCAACTAATCTACGACAAAGGAGGCAAGGATATGCAATGGAGAAAAAACAGTCTCTTCCATAAGTGGTGCTGGAAAAACTGGACAGCTACATGTAAAAGAATGAAATTAGAACACTCCCTAACACCATACACAAAAATAAACCCAAAATGGATTCAAGACTTAAATTTAAGACCAGACACTATAAAACTCTTAGAGAAAACATAGGAAGAACACTCCTTGACATAAATCACAGCAAGATCTTTTTTGATCCACCTCCTAGAGTAATGGAAATAAAAACAAAAATAAACAAATGGGGCCTAATGAAACTTCAAAGCTTTTACACAGCAAAGGAAACCATAAACAAGACGAATAGACAACCCTCAGAATGGTAGAATATATTTGCAAATGAATCAATGGACAAAGGATTAATCTCCAAAATATATAAACAGCTCATGCAGCTCAATATTTAAAAAATGAACAACCCAATCCAAAGATGCGCAGAAGACCTAAATAGATATTTCTCCAAAGAAGACACACAGATGGCCAAGAAGTACATGAAAAGCTGCTCAACATCACTAATTATTAGAGAAATGCAAATCAAAACTACAATGAGGTATCACCTCACACCAGTTAGAATGGGCATCATCAGAAAATCTACAAACAACAAATGCTGGAGAGGGTGTGGAGAAAAGGGAATCCTCTTGCACTGTTGGTGGGAGTGTAAACTGATACAGCCACTATGGAGAACAGTATTGAGGTTCCTTAAAAAACTAAAAATAGAATTACCATATGATCCAGCAATCCCACTACTGGGCATATACCCAGAGAAAACCACAATTCAAAAATACACATGCACCCCAATGTTCATTGCAGCACTATTTACAATAACCAGGTCATGCAAGCAACCTAAATGCCCATCAACAGACGAATGGATAAAGAAGATGTGGTACATATATACAATGCAATATTACTCAGCCATAAAAAGGAACGAAAATGGGTCATTTGTTGAGACGTGGATGGCTCTAGAGACTGTCATACAGAGTGAAGTAAGTCAGAAAGAGAAAAACAAATATCGTATATTAACGCATGTATGTGGAACCTAGAAAAATGGTACAGATGAACCAGTGTGCAGGGCAGAAGTTGAGACACAGATGTAGAGAACAAACGTATGGACACCAAGGGCGGGAAGCTGCAGGGGGGCGGGGATGGTGGTGTGATGAATTGGGCGATTGGGATTGACATGTATACACTGATGTGTATAAAATTGATGACTAATGAGAACCTGCTGTATTTAAAAAATATATAAAACTCAAAAATTAAAATTAAAAAAAAAAACTACTACTAAAAGAAAAAGAAAGGAAAAGAAAGAGAATACACATTTTCCAAACTAGTAAATGAGGAAAACAATTTTTTTTTTTAATTCAGTCCAGGGCTTCCCTGGTGATGCAGTGGTTGAGAGCCCACCTGCCAATGCAGGGGACGTGGGTTCGAGCCCTGGTCCGGAAAGATCCCACATGTTGCAGAGCAGCTGTGCCCGTGCACCACAGCTGCTGAGCCTGTGCTCTGGAGCCCGTGAGCTGCAACTACTGAGCCCACATGCTACAATTACTGAAGCCCATGTGCCTAGAGCCCGGGCTCCACAACAAGAGAAACCACCACAATGAGAGGCCCGCACACCACAATAAACAGTAGCCCCTGATCACTGTAACTAGAGAAAGCCCATGAGCAGCAACGAAGAACCAATGCAGCCAAAAATAAAATAAATAAATAAAATTTTAAAAGAAAAGAATTGGTAAATGTTGAGCCAGTTCTTTCCAATATCACTATTTTTTTTCAGATATTATATGTGAAGGAAATAGATGTCCTGTTGAAAACGATAACAGTTTTGTTTGGTTTGTTGGTTGGTTTGGGCTGGTTTGTTCTTATACCTCATAAGCTCTGAGTCTGAGGATGCAGGGAGAAAAAGGATAAGCACACATGAGTAATACACACACACAATAAATACTCAAGTGATCAAAGCACAAAAATGTTTACCCCAGTTATTGTGCTCAGCCAGAGCCCTTAAATATAATATTGTGGCTGACTTGGGTGCATAAAAAATTTACATATTTTACTTATAATCTCATTGGCTGTTTCAAACAGTTTCCAAATTATTTTTTCCTGTGTTTCCACAATGTAACTCAGGGTTTATTCTAAAAGAATTTCTAAAGGGTCACAAAACCTACTGAATCTTCAATTCAGATGGGCTATTCTTACCAGTACTATTTGTCTGCTGAGAATTTCATATAAAATTCTAAGTAGGAAAGGACAGGGAGCCCGAAGACCACCTCCAACCACCACCAAGGAACTCTTTCCTGCCTGTCCGCGAGTTAAGGCAGATAAGAAAAACAAAGCAGGACCCTTGGTCTACTCTCTACCTTTTATCTGAGGATATCAATATAAGCACCTTCCTTTTCTATTATTAGTCAAAAGGAAGTTTGGGATGAACTTCTCAATCCTCTTCCTTTCTCAGAGGCCTCCGGAAGTTATCAGATTTGACCACAGTCTCTGGTCTGGCCTTCACTCACCTCTCTTGGCTCTGTTCCTCCTCTTTCTCATGCTGAGAAGTCTGTCCCAGGGTCCCAGCCTTACTTTCTGTAAAGGGATGGACATCCCTGCACTGATACAGGCCTGTCCACATAAATGTCTTCTGGCCTGGAACGTTTCCAGGCAGGTATCAGGTAACTTGGGAATTGTTTGTTGTTGTTAACTTGCCTTCCTTTTTTTTTTTTTTTTTAACATCTTTACTAAAAAATGTTAATATAATTGCTTTACAATGTTGTGTTAGTTTCTGCTGTATAACAAAGTGAATCACCTATATATACACATATATCCCCATATCCCCTCACTCTTTTGTCTCCCTCCCATCCTCCCTATCCCACCCCTTCTAGGTGGTCACAAAGCACAGAGCTAATCTCCCTGTGCTATGCAGCTGCTTCCCACTAGCTATTTTATAATTGGTAGTGTATATATATCCATGCCACTCTCTCATTTCGTCCCAGCTTACCCTTCCCCCGCCCCATGTCCTCAAGTCCATTCTCTATGTGTGCATCTTTATTCCTGCCCTGCTCCTAGATTCATCACATACCATTTTTTTGAGATTCCATATATATGTGTTAGCATACAGTATTTGATTCTCTCTGTGTGACTTACTTTACTCTGTATGACAGACTCTAGGTCCATCCACCAAAATACAAATAAATCAATTTCATTTCCTTTTATGGCTGAGTAATGTTCCATTGTATAAATGTGCCATATCTTCTTTATCCATTCATCTGTTGATGGACATTTAGGTTGCTTCCATGTCCTGGCTATAGTAAACAGTGCTGCAATAAACATTGTGATACATGTCTCTTTTTGAATTATGGTTTTCTCAGGGAATATGCCCAGTAGTGGGATTGCTGGGTCATATGGTAGTTCTATTTTTAGTTTTTAAAGGAACCTCCATACTGTTCTCCATAGTGGCTGTATCAATTTAAATTCCCACCAAGAGTGCAAGGGGGTTCACTTTTCTCCAAACCTTCTCCAGCATTTATTGTTTATAGATTTTTTGATGATGGCCATTCTGACTGGTGTGAGGTGACACCTCATTGTAGTTTTGATTTACATTTCTCTAATGATTAGTGATGTTGAGTATCCTTTCATGTGTTTGTTGGAAATCTGTATATCTTCTTTGGAGAAATTTCTATTTAGGTCTTCTGCCCATTTTTGGATTGGGTTTTTCTTTTTTTTCTTATTGAGCTGCATGAGCTGCTTGTAAATTTTTGAGATTAATCCTTTGTCAGTTGTTTCATATGCAAATATTTTCTCCCATTCTGAGGGTTGTCTTTTCATCTTATTTATGGTTTCCTTTGATGCGCAAAAGCTTTTAAGTTTATTAGGTGCCATTTGTTTATTTTTGTTCTTATTTCCATTTCTCTAGGAGGTGGGTCAAAAAGGATCTGGCTGTGATTTATGTCATAGAGTGTTCTGCCTATCTTTTCCTCTAAGAGTTTGATAGTTTCTGGCATTACATTTAGATCTTTAATCCATTTTGAGCTTATTTTTGTGTATGTTGTTAGGGATTGTTCTAATTTCATTCTTTTACATGTAGCTGTCCAGTTTCCCCAGCACCACTTATTGAAGAGGCTCTCTTTTCTCCAATGTATATTCTTGCCTCCTTTATCACAGATAAGGTGACCAAATGGGCGTGGGTTTATCTCTGGGCTTTCTATCCTGTTCCATTGATCTATATTTCTGTTTTTATGCCAGTACCATACTGTTTTAATTACTGTAACTTTGTAGTATAGCCTCAAGTCAGGGAGCCTGATTCCTCCAGCTCCATTTTTCTTTCTCAAGATTGCTTAGGCTATTCAGGGTCTTTTGTGTTTCCATACATACTGTGAAATTTCTTGTTCTAGTTCTGTGAAAAATGCCATTGGTAGTTTGATAGGGATTGCATTGTATCTGTAGATTGCTTTGGGTAGTATCATTTTCACAATGTTGATTCTTCCAATCCAAGAACATGGTGTATCTCTCCATCTGTTTCGATCATCTTTAATTTCTTTCATCAGTGTCTTATAATTTTCTGCATACAGGTCTTTTGTGTCCTTAGGTAGGTTTATTCCTAGATATTTTATTCTATTTGTTGCAATGGTAAATAGGAGAGTTTCCTTAATTTCTCGTTCAGCTTTTTCATCATTAGTGTATAGGAATGGAAGAGATTTCTGTGCATTAATTTTGTATCCTGCTACTTTACCAAATACATTGATTAGCTCTAGCAGTATGCTGGTAGAATCTTTAGGATTCTCTATGTATAATATCATGTCATCTGCAAACAGTGACAGTTTTACTTCTTCTTTTCTGATTTGGATTTCTTTTATTTCTCTATTTTTCTTCTCTAACTGCTGTGGCTAAAACTTCCAAAACTGTGTTGAATAACAGTGGTGAGAGTGGGGCAACCTTGTCTTTTTCCTGATTTTACAGGAAATGGTTTCAATTTTTCACCGTTGAGAATGATGTTGGCTGTGGGTGTGTCATATATGGCGTTTATTATGTTGAGATAAGTTCCCTCAGAGTTTTTATCATGTTTATCATAAGTTTTTATCATAAGTTTATCATAAGTTTTTATCATAAGTTTATCATAAGTAAGTTTCTGGAGAGATTTTATCATAAATGCGTACTGAATTTTGTCGAAAGATTTTTCTGCATCTACTGAGATTATCATGTGGTTTTTATCGTTCAGGATAGGTTTAGGTTTTTATCCTATCCTTAGCAATATGGTGTATCACATTGATTGATTTGTGTATATTGAAGAATTCTTGTATTCCTGGGATAAACCCCACTTGATCATGGTGTATGATCCATTTAATGTGCTGTTGGATTCTGTTTGCTGGTATTTTGTTGAGGAATTTTGCATCTATGTTCATCAGTGATATTGGCCTGTAGTATTCTTTTTTTGTGACATCTTTGTGTGGTTTTGGTATCAGGGTGATGGTGGCCTCGTAGAAGGAATTTGGGAGTGCTCCTCCCTCTGCTATATTTTGGAAGAGTTTGAGAAGGATGGGTGTTTGCTCTTCTCTAAATGTTTGATAGAATTAGCCTGTGAAGCCATCTGGTCCTGGGCTTTTGTTTGTTGGAAGATTTTTAATCATAGTTTCAATTTCAGTGCTTGTGATTGTTCTGTTTCTATTTTCTGTTTCTTCCTGGTTCAGACTCAGAAGGTTGTGCTTGTGTAAGAATTTGTCCATTTCTTCCAGGTTGTCCATTTTGTTGGAATATAGTTGCTTGTAGTAATCTCTTATGATCCTTTGTATTTCTGCAGTGTCAGTTGTTACTTCACCTTGCTAAACCACTAGTCTGGCTAGTGGATTAGCAATTTTATTTATCTTCTCATAGACCAGCTTTTAGTTTTACTGATCTTTGCTATTGTTTTCTTCATTTCTTTCTCATTTATTTCTGATTGACCTTTTTGATTTCTTTCCTTCTGCTAACTTTGGGTATTTTGTTCTTCTTTCTCTAATTGTTTTAGGTGTAAAGTGAGATTGTTTATTTCAGATTTTTCTTGTTTCATGATGTAGGATTGTATTGCTATAAACTTCCCTCTTAGAACTGTTTTTGCTGCATCCCATAGGCTTTTGATCATCGTGTTTTCATTGTCATTTGTTTCTAGATATTTTTTGATTTCCTCTTTGATTTCTTCAGTGATCTCTTAGTTATTTAGTAGTGTATTGTTTAGCCTCCATGTGTTTGTATTTTTTACATAGTTTTTCCTGTAATTGATATATAGTCTCACAGCATTGTGGCCGGAAAACATACTTGATACGATTTCAATTTTCTAACATTTACCAGGGCTTGATTTGTGACCCAAGACATCATCTATCCGGGAGAATGTTCCATGAGCACTTGAGAAGGAAGTGTATTCTGTTGTTTTAGGATGGAATGTCCTATAAATATCAATTAAGTCCATCTTGTTTAATATATCATTTAAAGCTTGTGTTTCCTTATTTATTTTCATTTTGGATGATCTGTCCATTGGTGAAAGTGGGGTGTTAAAGTCCCCTACTATGATTGTGTTATTGTGGATTTCCCGTTTTATGGCTGTTAGCATTTGCCTTATGTATTGAGGTGCTCCTATGTTGGGTGCATAAATATTTACAATTCTTATATCTTCTTCCTGGACTGGTCCCTTGATCATTATGTAGTGTCCATTTTTACCTCTTGTAATAGTGTTTATTTTAAATCTATTTTGTCTGATATGAGAATTGCTACTCCAGCTTTATCTTATTACCTTTTGTATGGAATACCTTTTTCCATGCCCTCACTCTCAGTCTGTGTGTGTCCCTACGTCAAAGTGGCTCTCTTGTAGACAGCATATATACGGGTCTTTTTTTTTTTTTTTTTTTTTGCGGTACGTGGGTCTCTCCCATTGCAGAGCACAGGCTCCAGACGTGCAGGCTCAGCGGCCATGGCTCACGGACCTAGCTGCTCCACGGCATGTGGGATCTTCCCAGACTGGGGCACGAACCCGTGTCCCCTGCATCAGCAGGCGGACTCTCAACCACGGCGCCACCAGGGAAGCCGCGGGTCTTGTATTTGTATCCATTCAGCCAGTCTATGTCTTTTGGTTGGAACATTTAATCCATGTACATTTAAGGTAATTATCGATATGTATGTTCCTATTTCCATTTTCTTAATTGTTTTGGGTTTGTTTTTGTAGGTCTTTTCCTTCTCTTGTGTTTCCTACATAGAGAAGGTCCTTTAGCATTTGCTGTAAAGCTGGTTTGGTGGTGCTGAATTTTCTTAGCTTTTGCTTGTCTGTAAAGGTTTCAATTTCTCTGTCGAATCTGAATGAGATCCTTGCTGGGTAGAGTAATATTGGTTGTAGGTTTTTCCCTTTCATCGCTTTAAATATGTCCTGCCACTCCCTTCTGGCCTGCAGAGTTTCTGCTGAAAAATCAGCTGTTAACCTTATGGTGATTCTCTTGCATGTTATTTGGTGCTTTTCCCTTGCTGTTTTTAATATGTTTTCCTTGTATTTAACTTTTGATAGTTTAATTAATATGTGTCTTGCATGTTTCTCCTTGGATTTGCCCTGTATGGGACTCTCTGTGCTTCCTGGACTTGATTGACTATTTCATTTCCCATGTTAGGGAAGTTTTCAAGTATAATCTCTTCAAATATTTTCTTAGTCCCTTTCTTTTTCTCTTCTTCTTCTGGGACCCCTATAATTCGAATGTTGCTGCATTTAATGTTTCCCCATAGGTCTCTGTGGCTGTCCTCAGTTCTTTTCATTCTTTTTTCTTTATTCTGCTCTGCAACAGTTATTTCCACTATTTTATCTTCCATGTCACTTACCTGTTCTTTTGCCTCAGTTATTCTTCTATTGATTCCTTCTAAGGAATTTTTCATTTCATTTATTGTGTTGTTCATCATTGTTTGTTTGCTCTTTAGTTCTTCTAGGTCCTTGTTAAACGTTTCTTGTATCTTCTCCATTCTTCTTCTAAGATTTTGGGTCATCTTTATTATCATTACTCTGAATTCTTTTTCAGGTAGACTGCCTATTTCCTATTTGTTTGGTCTGGTGGGGTTTTACCTTGCTCCTTCATTTGCTGTGTGTTTCTCTGTCTTCTCATTTTGCTTAACTTAATGTTTGGAGCCTCCTTTCCACAGGCTGCAGGTTTGTAGTTCCGGCTGTTCTCTGTGTCTGCCCCCAGGGGATAAGGTTGGTTCAGTGGGTTGTGTAGGCTTCCTGGTGGAGGGGACTGGTGCCTGTGTTCTGGTGGATGAGGCTGGATCTTGTCTTTCTGGTGGTCAAGACTGCATCCTGTGGTGTGTTTTAGGGTGTCTGTGACATTATTATGATTTTAGGCAGCCTCTCTGCTAATGGGTGTGGTTGTGTTCCTGTCTTGCTAGTTGTTTGGCATAGGGTGTCCATCACTGTAGGTTGCTGGCTGTTGGGTGGAGCTGGGTCTTAGTGTTGAGACAGAGATCTCTGGGAGAGGTCTTACTGATTGATATTATGTTGAGCCGTAGTTCTCTGGTGGACCAGTGTCCTGAAGTCGGCTCTCCTGCCTCAGAGGCTCAGGCCTGACACCAGGCCAGAGCACCAAGACCCTGTGAGCCACACAGCTCAGAAGAAAAGGAAGAAAAAAGAAAGAAAAACAAAATAATAATAAAATAAATAAATTAAAAATTTTTTAATGTATAATAAAAAATAAGAAGAGAGCAACCAAGCCAATAAACAAATCCACCAATGATAACAAGTGCTTAAAACTATACTAAGATAAACATAAAAATCAAAAACCAATCAGTTGCAGACAGAAAACCCCAAGTCTACAGTTGCTCCCAAAATCCACCACTTTAATTTTGGGATGATTTGTTTTCTATCCAGGTATTCCACAGATGCAGGGTACACCAAGTTGATTGTGAGGATTTAATCCGCTGCTCCTGAGGGTGCATGGAGAAATTTCCCTTTCTCTTCTTTGTTTGCACAGTTCTTGAGTTTCATATTTGGCTATGACCGCACCTCTGCGTGTAGGTCGCCCTCAGGCATCTGTTCCCACCCAGACAGGATGGGGTTAAAGCAGTGGCTGATTAGGGGGCTCTGGATCACTCATGCTGGGGGGAGGGAGGGGTAATGTAGCTATAATTGGAATGCGGGGCGAGCCGGTGGCAGCAGAGGCCGATGTGACATTGCAACAGCCTGAGGTGCACCGTGTGTTCCCCCGGGCAACTTGTCCCTGGATCATGGGACTGTGGCACTGGCAGGCTGCACAGGCTCCCGGGAAGGGTGGTGTGGATAGTGACCTGTGCTTGCACACAGGATTCTTGGTGGCTGTAGCAGCAGCGTTAGTGTATCATGCCCGTCTCTGGGGTCTGAGCTGATAGCCGTGGCTCACACCTGTCTCTGGAGCTCATGTAGGCAGTGCTCTGCCTTCTGTGGGCAGATGGGGAAGGAATCCCCCTTCTTTGCACACACTGAAACAATGGCCTCTTACCTCTTAGGCAGGTCCAGTCTTTTTCCCAGACTCCCTCCCAGCTAGCTGTGGTGCACTAGCCCCCTTCAGGCTGTGTTCACGCCACCAACCCCAGTCTGCTCCCTGGGATCTGACCTCTGAAGACCGAGCCTCAGCTCCCAGCCTCCACCCTCCCCTGTGGGTGAGCAGACAAGCCTCAGGCTGGTGAGCACTGGTTGGCACCGATCCTCTTTGCGGGAATCTCTCTGCTTTGACCCCTACACCCCTGTTATTGTGCTCTCCTCTGTGGCTCCGAAGCTCCCCCCTGCCGCCCACTGCCTGTCTCTGCCAGTGAAGGGGCTTCCTAGTGTGTGGAAACTTTTCCTCCTTCACAGCTCCCTCCCAGAGGTGCAGGTCCCATCCCTATTCTTTTGTCTCTGTTTTTTCTTTTTTCTTTTGCCCTACCCAGGTACATGGGGAGTTTCTTGCCTTTTGGGAAGTCTGAGGTCTTCTGCCAGCGTTCAGTAGGTGTTCTGTAGGAGTTGTTCCATACGTAGATGTATTTTTGATGTATTTGTGGGGAGGAAGGTGATCTCCACGTCTTACTCCTCCGCCATCTTGACGGTTCCCCCTACTTGGGCATTTAGCTGCATGATTGGTTAAAAGACTTGCTGTCTAGCTGTGATATTGATACAACTTACAGTTTGACTCAATTAGCCAGTTTAGAATCTAGTTTCACAGCAGGAAATTTCACACAGACAAATCAGTAGTTTAGAGAAAACTGATGAAATAATGGCTAGTTTACCCTGAAAATCTTTGTAATCTAGAAGCCAACTGTCTGAGTGAATGCCATCGTAATTAGATAATTATCCTAGCCCTGTGGGTGCCAGGGCCTTCTGCCAACATCCTCTTTTCCCACTTGCTGCAATTTCTGTCTCACAAGCCATCCTCTCCTCAGTTGCCTCACTAAAAAATAAAACTAGAACTGGTTCTTCGCTCTCATAACATACCCATTGGGTCCTCACTTCTTAGGGTTGTTTTTGTTGTTGTTGTTTTTGTGGTACGCGGGCCTCTCACTGTTGTAGCCTCTCCCGTTGCGGAGCACAGGCTCCGGACGCACAGGCTCAGCGGCCATGGCTCATGCGCCTAGCTGCTCCGCGGCATGTGGGATCTTCCCGGACCGGGGCACGAACCCGCATCCCCTGCATCGGCAGGCGGACTCTAAACCACTGCGCCACCAGGGAAGCCCAGGGTTGGATTTTTTTTGTTTTTCTTTTTAATACATTTTCACCTTTCCTCCACTCTCACCTTACTTGTTACAGTTAAAATCTTAATATCATTGCTCTTTTAGGTTTCAACATTAATAATGGAGCAAACTAATTTAGTGAATACATCCAGGTCTCACCACAATGCTGTGCATGGAAGTGCCATATAGAAAGGATAGATGGGACCCAGGTTTTGTTAGAATGAGTCAGATGATGTTCAAGGTGGATTTCCTCTATATGAATTCTAATAAAGTGTCCAAAATTGAGTCTAGACCTACTGCCAAAACACACCAAATAGAAATACTGAAGTCTTTTCTAGAAACAATTTCCAGAGAAGAGTTTGGTTGGTGGGAATCACCATGGTCCTCAAAAGCAATGCTATTTATTTTCTTCCTTCTTCTACAGTTGTTGTATATATGTCTGGAACATTAAAGTTCTGTGATTTTGATCATCAAATTAGAAGCTTAAAAATATATTTCCAAATTGAGGTCAGGGTAGTAATATCCAGCTGAGGGGTTTTAATCCATTGGTTATTCGAAGAAAATCTTTGCAATTGCTGCTATAATTTACCAAGACTTGTTAAAAGCCTTAAGAAACATTAATAACTTTAGCTCAACTATTACACTTATTTCCTAATTTCATAAGTAAATAATCATAGGTGTGAACAGGTTTTAGCCAGTAGAGCTGCTTATAATAGTGAAAATGGCAATTTATCTAGATTTCAAATATTGAATGACTGGTTAATTAGACTACAGTATTTCCACATAATATTGACATTTAAAATGTTGCAACTGTGGAAAATTAATTACATGAGAAGATGTTCATGTTATGCTAAGTTAAAAAAACGAACATTTTAAAACATTATTTGAAGTATATAAATCTGTTGTACAGATGCACACACACACACAGAGAACAACAATTAAGGAGGACATACCTCACAATATCAATGGTTATTTCTGTGTGGTAGAATAATATGCAATTGTATTTTCTTTCTTTTACTTAGCTAGCTATCTTTAATTTTGTACAATAAACATGAACTACTTTTATGAAAATAGTTTTTTTTTTTTTTTTTTTTGCGGTACGTGGGCCTCTCACTGTTGTAGCCTCTCCTGCTGCAGAGCACAGGCTCCGGACATGCAAGCTCAGCAGCCATGGCTCACGGACCCAGACGCTCCGTGGCATGTGGGATCTTCCCAAACCAGGGCATGAACCCGTGTCCCCTGCATTGGCAGGCGGACTCTCAACGACTGCGCCACCAGGGAAGCCCAATAGCTTGTTTTTTTTTAACAGTTTGTTTCTCAATTTCTTTTCAATGTCCACTTTTAAAGGTGTTTGTGGTTGGGGTCTGCACAATACCTAAGAATGTTTGGTTATTCCTGTCTGTGACTAGGTTTAGGATGAGTGTCCCAAGGCTCATTAAGCAGAACACAGTAAACAGGGATTTCCCAAGTGTAAACGAAAGGGGAAGTGGAGCCTTTGTCAGCAAATCTTTGGTATACTAACAGCCAAACTGAGAACAACATTTTGTTTTTTTGGATAAAATTAAGCAGAAAATTATCAAATATCCACTTAATGTGATATTCTGAACAACAAAATTAGGTGATTTTGATTTTTTTCTTTAAACTACTTTTGATCTCTCATACTTGTTATTCAGAGCCCAGTAAAGAACAAGAATGTTTATTGATGGCTCCCACAGACAAAATAGACATTTGAATTATAATGATTCAATTCAATTCAAACTGTCAAACTTTTATTGAGTGCTACGTGTGAGCCTTGCACTGTATTAGACACAGGGGGGTATTCAAATAACTCACAAAGACAATGTCCTGGAGGGACTCACAGTTTTTACATAAAGAGAGATAAATTAATAAATAACTCATATGTATAAAATAGGCTTCAATGTAAGCATTGGGTAATCAAAGAAAGAGTCATGGAAGCATAGCAGAGGGAGAGGTTCATTCCAACCAAGGGAGCAAGAAAGTTTTCTTAGAGGAAATGAGATTTTGGCTAGAAATAAAGAGAAGTGTATTAGTCCCCTGTTGGTTAGAGGTAACAAGTAAAATTCCAAGTAGCTTGAATTTTACCCAAAGCAATCTACAGATTCAATGCAATCCCAATCAAATTACCAATGTCATTCTTCACAGAACTATAACAAAAAATTTCACAATTTCTATGGAAGCACAAAAGACCCCAAATAGCCAAGGACATCTTGAGAAAGAAAAACAGAACTGAAGGAATCATGCTCCCTGACTTCAGACTATACTACAAAGTTACAGTAATCAAGACAGTATGGTACTGGCACAAAAACAGAAACATAGATCAATGGAACAGCACAGGATTCCCAGAGATAAACCCACACACATATAGTCACCTTATTTTTGATAAAGGAGGCAAGAATATACATTGGAGAAAAGAGAGCCTCTTCAATAAGTGGTGCTGGGAAAACTGGACAGCTACATGTAAAAGAATGAAATTAGAACACTCCCTACCATACACAAAAATAAACTCAAAATGGATTAAAGACCTAAATGTAAGGCCAGACACTATAAAACTCTTGGAGGAAAATATAGGCAGAACACTCTATGACATAAATCACAGCCAGATCCTTTTTGACCCACCTCCTAGAGAAATGGAAATAAAAACAAAAATAAACAAATGGGACCTAATGAAACTTCAAAGCTTTTGCACAGCAAAGGAAACTGTAAAGCAGACAAAAAGACAACCCTCAGAATGGGAGAAAATATTTGCAAATGAAGCAACTGACAAAGGATTAATCTCAAAAATTTATAAGCAGCTCATGCAGCTCAATAGGAAAAAAACAAACTACCCAATCCAAAAATGGGCAGAAGACCTAAATAGACATTTCTCCAAAGAAGATATACAGATTGCCAACAAACACATGAGAGGATGCTCAACATCATTAATCATTTGAGAAATGCAAATCAAAACCACAATGAAGTATCACCTCACACCAGTCAGAATGGCTTTTTTTTTTTTTTTTTTGCGGTACGCGGGCCTCTCACTGTTGTGGCCTCTCCCGTTGCACAGCACAGGCTCTGGACACGGAGGCTCAGCAGCCATGGCTCACGGGCCCAGCCACTCCGTGGCATGTGGGATCTTCCCAGACTGGGGCACAAACCCGTGTCCCCTGCATCGGCAGGTGGACTCTCAACCACTGCACCACCAGGGAAGCCCCAGAATGGCTATCATCAAAAAATCTACACACAATAAATGCTGGAGAGGATGTGGAGAAAAGGGAAGCCTCCTGCACTTTTAGTGGGAATGTAAATTGATACAGTCGATATGGAGAACAGTATGGAGGTTCCTTAAAAATCTACAAATAGAATTACCATACGAACCAGCAATCCCACTACTGGGCATATACCCTGAGAAAACCATAATTCAAGAAGAGTCATGTACCACAATGTTCACTGCAGTTCTATTTACAATAGCCAGGACATGGAAGCAACCTAAGTGTCCACTGACAGATGAATGGCTAAAGAAGATGTGACACATATATACAATGGAATACTACCCAGCCATAAAAATAAATGGAATTGAGTTATTTGTAGTGAAGTGGATGGACCTAGAGACAGTCATACAGAGTGAAGTAAATCAGAGAGAGAAAGACAAATACCATATGCTAACACATATATATGGAATCTAAAAAAAAAAAAAAAAATGGTTCTGTAGAACTTAGGGGCAGGACAGGAATAAAGATGCAGACGTAGAGAATGGACTAGAGGACACAGGGAGGGGGAAGGATAAGCTGGGACAAAGTGAGAGAGTAGCATGGACATATGTACACTACCAAATGTAAAATAGATAGGTAGTGGGAAGCAGCCACACAGCACAGTGAGATCAGCTCAGTGCTTTGTGTCCACCTAGAGGCGTGGGATAGGGAGTGTGGAGGGAGATGCAGGAGGGAGGAGATATGGAGATATATGTATATGTAGAGTTGATTCACTTTGTTATGAAGCAGAAACTAACACAGCATTGTAAAACAGTTATACTCCAATAAAGATGTTAAAAAAAAAAGACATACAGAGGGCCAAGAGGCACATGAAGAGATGCTCAACATCACTAATTATTAGAGAAATGCAAATCAAAACTACAGTGAGGTATCACCTCACACTGGTCAGAATGGCCATTATCAAAAAATCTAGAAACAATAAATGCTAGAAAGGGTGTGGTGAAAAGGGAACCCTCCTGCACTGTTGGTGGGAATGTGAATTGATACAACCACTATGGAGAACAGTATGGAGGTTCCTTAAAAAACTAAAAATAGAACTAGCATATGACCCAGCAATCCCACTACTGGGCATATACCCTGAGAAAACCATAATTCAAAAAGTGACATGTACCACAATGTTCATTGCAGCACTATTTACAATAGCCAGGTCATGGAAGCAACCTAAATGTCCATCAACAGATGAATGGATAAAGAAGATGTGGCACATATATACAATGGAATATTACCCAGTCATAAAAGAAATGAAACTGAGTTATTTGTAGTGAGGTGGATAGACCTAGAGTCTGTCATACAGAGTGAAGTAAGTCAGAAGGAGAAAAATGAATACCGTATGCTCACACATATATATGGAATCTAAAAAAAAAAAAAAAGGTACTGATGAAGCTAGTGGCAGGGCAGGAATAAAGACGTAGACATAGAGAATGAACTTGATGACACGGAGGGGAGGGGAAAGCTGGGGCAAAGTGAGAGTAACATTGACATATATATACTACCAAATGTAAAATAGATAGCTAGTGGTAAGCAGCTGCATATGACAGGGAGATCAGCGCGGTGCTTTGCGAGGACCTAGAGGAGTGGGTTAGGGAGGGTGGGAGGGAGGCTCAAGGGGGAGGGGATATGGGGATTTATGTGTGCATGTGGCTGATTCCCTTTGTTGTGAGACAGAGGTTAGCACAGTATTGTGAAGCAGTTATACTCCAATAAAGATCTATAAAATAAAATAAAATACATTATGGTAAAAAAGAAAAAGAAAAGGCCATTTATTACCTTCTGTAATAAGAATGTCTTGCTTTAGGCAAGGTAGACCCAGGAGCTCACATGACGATGTCAGACTTAGCTTTCCTCTCTGTGTTGACCTTACTACAGTCAAGCTCTCTACAAAGATGACTGTTGAAGACAGAAATTACATATTTAGGGCTGACAATCCAGGCCCTTTTTTTTCCCAACAACCATTTTTAAAAATCAGTGAAGCTTCTCATTTGCTATGCTTTGGCACCTGTCATCCTAGACCAATTGCTGTGGCCAGCAGGTCACATGCCCACCACTGGAGGGAGTAGGGAGGGGTCAGGCACCATGAGTGACAATTCCACCAGATCAGGTAGAGCTGGGGAGCTGTGGCTTCTCCCAAAAAAGCAACAGAAAGGACAGAAAGATGGGCAAAACTACTGGACAGATACTACAATTACCATTTTCCATTTCAGATAGGTAGAATGTTTTAAGTTATTTGGGGGCAAAGCATTTGTAAGCAAAGGGAAGAGCTTGGGCTGGGATGTGAATGCAGGAAAATGCAACAAAAGCTTTTGAAAACAGTGAGTATAAGGTGCTGGAGGTAACAGAATAATTCGATACCAATGATTACAGTCTCTGAATTGATAAAATTTTATAGGTGTGTTTTCTTTTACTTAGACATTTGTGCCTTGGGAGTTTTGTATACATACAACTGTAAGATCAGCAATTATTTAAATGCAATGGGAACTTGCGATTTGAAGTATATCCTGTGAATACTTTTGTGAAGCAAAGAATTAAATTGTCACCCAAAATACTGACCTTTAATTTTTCTGTTTTGTACTTTCAAATTATTATACATTGACTTGGCTTAGAATAATGTATACTTAAAAGAAATATTTTTACAAAAAAATGAATTTATTTTCATTTAAAATATAACTCAACCTAAGCTGAGTATTGCCCATTTCTAGTAAATAATTAATAAATGTATGTAAAGGCTTCCTTGAATTTATATCAATAGTTAGAAAATCATCTACCAGTTTTAAAATCCTATTTGGATGAGACATTTGTTCCTTGGCATATCAGTGACTAAATGTGAATTCAGTTCATGATTCACAGAATCCCCATGGGCCTGTGGTGATACGGGTGACTGAAACCAGGCCAACTGATGTTTTAATCCTTTCTGTCCTTCAGAAAGAAAAGAAATCAAAACCTATGTTTTTGTTATTTAGTATTTATTGCATTGCGCTAAGATTATAGATAGAATACAGAATTAGATCCTTGCTAAATGAATTTAAAATATAAATTAGACAACTATACAGTATTCTGACCTTGAGAAATAAATCGTAGAACTGACAACCTAGCAAAAAACTCAGGAACACACTAAAAAATCCAAACAAAGATGGCAAAGTATTCTATTATTAGTTATTGCTGGTAATGGACTATGACATAGGACTAAACGGTCAGTTTCCAGCTCCAGCTCTGTCTTGACCTTCATAATTTGGAGCATGGTACCTCTCTTCACTCTGCATGAGTTTCCCTATCTTCAAACAGGTTCATATTTTACAGAGAAGATGGAATTGTATATGATATAATAAATATGAAGCACTGTAAGTTCCTCAGAATGAAGATTCCACAACAAAATGAAATAATAATAGGGTATACTATATGAACTACTCGCTTACAAAGCCAGTAAATTAGGGATGAAATTTTATACTTTAGAAGGATTCATTTCAAAATATGATTTTAAAAAAATATCAAACTAGCACATCTAAAATAAATCAATCTAGAAAAATTTGACTCATACAAAACTTTTGTAAAACATATTTTGCACTATGCAAAGTTATGCCTTTGTGATTTAATTAATACGCAATACATAAAGAAAATAATGTGTTAAATCAGTGGTGCTCAGAGATATGTGGCATTTGAGCCATTTAAAATTATGATAAACAAAAAGAGCCATATAACTGTTATCTGCCTTTTAGATATTTTGTATCTATAATACTAAACATACTTACTCATACAGAAATTAGAAGTCTTGAAAATCCATAGACTTTAGGCAGAAGAGCCATGTGTGCCCTATCCTGTTCAAATGAGTGCTTAACAAAGAAACATTTTGTGAGATACTGGGTTAAAGACCCTAAGAGCTAATAATGATTTCATTATTACTAATGAAATATGAATATATAGATAATTTCAGAATACATTTAAAAAACTGAACAAAAAAGTTGTATAGTCCTATAAATAAACCCACTACATACAATCACACAGAATTTGATTACAAATAAAGTTCGGAGTTTTCTTGAGAACCAGACGGATGACAGGAAGGTGAGGAATTTCCCAAGATGGTTGAAGGACATATATCCAGCCAGACTATATTGCATAGGAAACAACTGACACAGTCACAAAATTTTAAACAAGGTACAATGTGACATATTGCTTCCATGTTGAATAACAGAACACCCCGATCAAAATGATAGCCATGTCCAGTATTGGGAACGACATCAAGAATGGGGTCAATGTCAAAAAAGGACGGGATAAAAAAATAACGAGCAGCCTGCCTCCGCCCTGTGGTGCTCCAAGGACAATGGTGCTTCAAGGACAAAGGACGATGGTTACGAAATCCCTGTGCCCGCCTGGGCAACGCCCACCTGGGCAACGTGACCTGTCCCAAATAAGGAAAGGCATATGTCCTGTCCCACTCCAACCCTATAGAAGGTATATGTGCCTCGACCAATCAGTCGAAATTTTCACCTCGGACCATTCTTCTGTTTTCTGGCTATAAAAAGTGATCAATAGCACATGTTCAGGCTGGACTCTCCCAGACTACTAGGAAGTCGGCCCGCTGTTCCAGCAGCGACCCTTCCCTCTAATAAATTCTATCTTCTTTACATTTTGCCTTATGTGTGGAAATTCTTTTCCAAGCATTCGGACCACAACACTCCCCCACTCCTAAATAGACCGAGCTGAGAGCCTAAAAAAAAAGAAGCTGCAGTTGTTGGCCTTCAGCTCTAGAATTCTTCCAGGTCTGTCTCTTATCCTATAGACCTTGTGCCCAACTTCCCTTAATTTCTTGGCTCCTTTTTTCTGATCTTTAGCTGAACTCCCTGTCTCTCTCTCACCCCTAATTTTGTCAACCTCGTTTTGGACCAGTAACTCTGCTTTTCATCTCTGAAGCTTCTCCATGACGATTATTGATGACGCGGTTACCCACCTACGACCTCATGCACAATAAGTCATGAATAAAAGGCACCTGCTCATATCCCCTGTGGCAACCCAGTGGAGCCTGGACCAAGCTGTTCATGACCCACTAGACACTGTTTGATTATGAAAGGAGATCTGACTTATACTCAGGAGAAAGATTTTGAGTGAGATCCAGCAAAATCTGGGCACATAGCTCACCATACTCTTCTTGGATAGCTTAGGATCATTGGCCAACCCTCTATGAATCATTCAATGCCTGTGACAGGTTTGGTCTCTACTACAATTCCTGGTACCTAGAAGGACTTCAGGAATTATTTAGTGAAGACGGGTGAATGAATAAGTTATTATAAACACCAGCTATAAGATCTAGGAATGATTACACTGGTTTTTGAGGGTATGCATCAAGTTATCAAATATGATGTATCTTTAATTAGTAGAATACGTTTGGTGAAGATTTCCATTCACATTTCTTTCAGAAAAAAACAAAGCAGGAAACAACTCAGCAAATCTACTTGTCATCACTTTGAGAACATCTGTGGTTTTAAAACAGCTTTGAAAATAGTCACTTACATAGAGTAAGTTCTGACTTCTGCTGTATAAGCAGTAAGACGTTCTAAATGCATATGCACTAGTACATACCCTCATAGAGGGCGGTTAATAAAATACCGATTAGGGAGCCCAAATCTTCTTCACACTGTGGTTCTTACAGGAATATGTAGATGTACACTCAACTCATTAAAACTTAGTCAAAATAAAGAAAAAGAGGGAGGTAACAACAGATGCACCATCCAACTTCTTGCATGAAAAACTGCACATTTCCTCTGGAAATCCCAAATAAGAATGTTTACAGGAACGGTTGATGGAAACAGCATGGGCTGGCATATAAAACGCTTACGGTTTAGCAGGAGAAAACATCCTAAATACTGTGCATCTCTCTCCATCAGCTGGTGCTCAGTGTTTGTGTTTCTTCAGATTGATCAGCTGGACGTGGATAGCTTGTTTAGCAACATTGAATCGGTGCATCGGATATCAGCCAAGCTGCTGTCATTGTTGGAAGAGGCCACGACAGACGTGGAACCGGCCATGCAAGTAATCGGTATGTTTATTCTCTTCTTGAGTTCTCCAATACGACAGGAAATAATATTTTAATGGCCTCCCATTGCTTTGGTTTTATGTTTCTGACTCACCAAGCTTCCCAGGAGATATATAAATGCTAAACCCCATCTTCAGGCTCATTGTAATTATACAAACTCTGTATTTATTTTCAGATGAGTTTATATCCATTTGCTGAAGTCCCTCAGTAGCACTAAGCACACCATTTGCTTTTTAATTTTCAATCTTTCAAGCTCTTGGCCTTCCAGATGTTCTCTCATTTGCTTTTATGGCTAACACTTGATTCTTAAAGAATTAAACATTTAAATACTTTAATAGCTTTACTGATTTTAGTCACAATGTCTCTTATTCATCTTATGATTAGGAATCCATTGATTTTTGGATTGTAATTTTTTTTGCATGGAAAGTTTATACGATCGTTCAAACACTTAACAACTACTTTTTCCATGCTTTTCCTTTTTTCTCTGTATTATTTGCTTTCCAAATATGTTTCTAGACAGTCATAGATTATTTTCTCACTCTGATAAGATTTTGAAAAAAATACAAAGAAATTACTGGAAAAGTGTTGGGTCAAACTTTTGTTCTCTCCATTTTCTCCATTCATTGGCCATTTATTTATTTATTCACCCAGTGAATAGCTGGGTATGTGCGATGATTCTTGGGAGCTTCAAAAGGAATACTGTGTTCTGAACTTGAAGGCAGCTGCCGCAACTAAGATATCACAGACACAGTGCCATGGAGGCTAAGAATTCTTTAAAATGTGTTGTCATCATTTTTCTATTTCACACATAATACTCAATATATGCTCATTACAAAGTATTAAAACAGTTCTGGAGTACACAGCATCTAATTCACCCTCCAATGTGACTAACATCCCCTTAAGTAACCACTGTTATCGGTTTGATGTGGATCCTTTCTTTGAGACGCACAGAGACACAAACACACATTTACACCTTATAACTTTATTCATCCTCATTACGTATTTGTTTGTTAATGGGAATCAGAGTATAAAAATGGCATGAAATTGATTTTGTTTCATATTTAAGGAAGACCCAAAGTTTAATAAGCAAAGCTGATCTTATACAAAGGTGAAACAACCTGGCTATTTGTAGTATTTTACATGCCCAAAGGCCAGCCCACTCAAAAAGATTCTCCCACTGACAGGTTTAAGTTCAGTCACTTCGTATGATTATGTACTAAATGTTTGTGTTCCCCTCAAATTCATATGTGAAAGCTCTAACACCTGACATGATGGTATTAGGAGGTGAGACTTTAGGGAGGTACTTTTTATTTAGCTGAAGTCATGAGGGGGTTGATCCATGATGGAATTAGTGTCCTTATAAAGAGAGAAAGAGATACCAGAGTTCCCTCTCCACCATGTAAGGACTCAGGAAGGCAGCTGTCTGCAAGCCCGGAAGGAAGTCCTCACCAGGAACTGAATCTGCTGGCACCTTGATCTTGGACTTCCCAGTCTCCAGAACTGTGATAAATAAATGTCTGTTGCTTAAGCCACTCAATCTATGTTATTTTGTTATGATAGCTCAAGCTGACTTATATAGTTTCCAAAAAATTGCAAAAATAATTTCTAAAGGAAGGACTCTTCATTATCACTCTAGTGTGGATTCATTGGCCATTCATTTATTTATTCACTCAGTGAATAGTTATCAAGCAGCAGCGTGTGCAATAATTAAGATGTTGTGTGACATTACTAGGGATTAAAAGATGAAAGAGATCACGTTTCCTCCAAAAGTTTGCAAATAGCCTCTTTTTTTTTTTTTTTTTTAATTTATTTATTTGGCTGCTCGGGTCTTAGTTGCGGGATGCAGGATCTTTAGTTGCAGCATATGGGATACTTTAGTTGCAGCATGTGGGATCTAGTTCCCCGACCAGGGATCAAACCCATGTCCCCTGCGTTGGGAGCATGGAGTCTTAACCACTGGACCACGAGGGAAGTCCCGCAAATAGCCTCTTGAATTGAAGACACTTGTTTAATACATCATCAGAGTATTTTCTACACTACTGCAGAACTTCAGGGGATAAAGAGACTACTTCTAGATGGGGAATCAGAGAATTCTTAAAGGTGTTACTTGGGCTTAAAGTGTAGGTCAGATTTCAGCAAGTGAGGTTCAGATTGGGAAGACTAAGTAGAAGTAACAGCATGAACAAAACCATGGACAGGAAGTGCCAAGCGTTTAGGAAATGGTCAGTGACCAAGTCAAGCTGGAGTGAAGGACTCATGTAAGGGAGAAGTGAGAAATGAATCTGTAAGTATAGAATAGGGACAGACCATACCTGGAATCCAAGTTTGGAAATTACTCTGCAGGTAATGAGAAGCCATTAAAAAATTTTTCAGCAAGGAGGTAATGAGACACAAAAGTTTTTGGAGAAAGGAAACTATGGAAGGTATGAAGAGAATGAGTGGAAGGAGAAAATGAGTAAATATGTTATTATAGATAATTTAGCCATGTGGTAACAAGCATCTAGGCTGAGGTGGATAAAATGAGAATAAAAAATGGGGTCAGACTCAAGAGAAACGTAGAAAAAAGCACAAACAAAATGTAGAGGTTGGTTGTATTTGCTGGAGTCAAAAGCAATTCCAGGTTTAAGGAGTCACGTATCCTGATTTGCCTAGAACATTCTGGTTTTAGCCTATTCACGCATTCAGTCCAGTTTAGCATTTGTCCTGGATTTTCTCCTTTTTAGAGGAGGATCATTATTAATAGTTGCATCACAAGAGATTTGGTAAGACCTCTATATCGTACTTCAATTTCTGACATGGCCTCTCTTAGCAGAGAGTAAGAGGCAGGTTCAATTGCCAGAGTTCTCACATGGTAACCTCTGAAAGAGAGCCCATCTCTCCTTTCCCAACCTTTCCAGTCTCAACAGTACTTACATCTTCCTTAGAAGTACGGCATACAGGGTACTGGCTGATAAAATGATGACTTTGGGCTTGAGCAGGTAGCAACAGCTAGTTGCTTCCTGTTTTGATGGTGGTGGGAGCTGTATTTGATGCTACAAATCCTGCTGTCCACAGTACAGCAGCTAGTTATGTTATGACCCATGCTGGGTGGCCCATGCCATGACCAGTGGGAGGCAGGAAGCCACAAGGGTGACAGTCAATGGGTTTAGTGGGACATGTAGGGAATTAAAGATTAAGTGCAAGTGAAATACATGTGGGAAGTGGAGGCTGAACTGTCCTGCTACAGAGTATGTGGATGCTGTTGCTACAGCAGTTTGGTTATTTATTGTATGATATAACTCTATCACCTTTTTATTGTCTGGTTATGCTTATCTTATTTTGCAATAAACCCTTTCAAAAGTAAGGGTTTAATGTATGCACATTTAATAAAAATTAAGTATTGATTTTTTATTTCTCAAGAAAGTTGGTCAACATATAACACACAAAATACCATTCACAGGGGGTCATTAATGCTGTCATTGACCCATAAGACAATCAGAAGACAGAAATCTGCGGAAGAAGTAGCAACATCTACCTCAAAAGTTAGTCATTATTCTTAAAAAACCATGCTCATTATTTTAAAACATACAGTAGTCCCTCTGTATCCACAGGGATCGGTTCTAGGACCTTCTTGGGTACCAAAATCCTCGGATACTCAAGTCCCTTATATAAAATGGTGAGGTATTTGCATATAATCTATGCAAACCTCCCGTATACTTTAAATCATCTATAGATTACTTATAATACCTAACACAATGTAAACGCTATATAAATAGTTGCTGGTGCCTGAAAATTCAAGTTTTGCCTTTTGGAACTTTCTGGATTTTTTTTTCTGAATATTTTCTATCTGAGGTTGGTTGAATCCATGGATTGGAAACCTGTGGATATGGAGGACCGATTGTACTTGGCATTTGGCATTTGCTGTCCATACTTTTGTTCATGCTGCTACTTCCACTTGGAACCTTCTTCCCAACATGAACCTACTTGTTGAAATCTGACCTATATCTTTAAGCCCAAGTACATATCATTCCATGCAGCATGGCTTCACTTGTGTCAAATGACAGTTAACCTAAGTTAATTTCTCTCATTTTTAATTCCAAGTTTCCTTGGGCCTGTGAGCAATGGCTATTAATGAGTTGACACCATTAGCAGAAGATTTTGCAAACAGTTAAATTATGACAGTTTTATAATAGTGTGAGCAGATGAATTAAACAGAAAATCAATTAATTCCAATTCTGAGTCAAAATGTTTAATCCAATTCACAGAATCAAAGAAAAGCTTTTGGAAGTTTATTGTGTCAAAGGTGAATTTTCTGACTGTATTGTAAATGCTACTATAACTTTAAAAATTAAATTTATGAATGCAAATTATAATATGAATACATATTTTCGTGGAGCATCACAGTAAAAGAATGCTTTTACTAAAGTGACAAATCTATGGAGCAGAAATGTGCTTGGGATTGACTGTGGTACATATGTAATAACACCGTGATATTCTATTAATTCAAATGTACTCAAAATCCACACATAGTTTTACATATACAAAACTTAGAGTGAACTGTATATCATATTTAGAGGATATGCACACTTTTTTTGGTGTTGGTCACTAATCAGCTTTTAGAAATTGCATTTTGCTCAAAATCAGCTAGATGTCTTTAGTTAAGATATTCAACAAACAGACAGAAAAGTAACTTCAGCTTTTTAGTCTTTATAATTGCAATTATTGAAAACAAAACTGCAGATGGGAAGACACTGAAATTTATCCCTATGAAAACAAGGAATTTGCTAAAAAATAATTAAACAATGAGAGTTCATATTGTGTAAAAGATTTAATTTTGAAATTTTTAAATTGTATTTTGGAAGACTTGACTTATGTAAGGACGCTTTAGACAGAGCTCCTGTTTAATAGGATAAAGTTATACCCTGTACCAGATTTTACAATATTTGGAAAAATATTCAAAAATCATAAATAGAAACAACTTATTTGATGAGCTTTATTTTGTAAAAAGAAAGGAAAAATCAAAATGGAGGCAAGAAGACAATAGCTTTGAAAATATTTAAGCTCAAATATTTATACATTTTAATAGAGAGAGATATATAATCAGAATTTTAATATCTTCCATTTGGTAGAATTTTCTCTGAGCTTATTAGGTGTCTCTGTCCTAGGAGGAGAGTATTTTCACAATTAAAAGTATTATGGTTTATATATTTGAGCAGCCAAATAAATAATGCTAGTATTGGATTTTAGCCCATAGAATAAGATAGAGTCCATACAGATATAAATAAATGAGGAGAAAGGAAAGCTCTTCCTTACGGTAAATTTCAATGAATAAATATAGAAGAAAATAGAAAATTACCATTAGGTAAACAATATAGTCATAATTGTTACAGAAGAATCCACTGATTGATGCTAGATTTAGTGGATGAAAGTTTGATGAGAAATTTATTTTCATAGTTTCAAAGTGTCTCCTAAGTAAGCTTTAACCTCAAAGGGAAAGATGGTAACTTTTCAGTGAGAAACCAGGCAAAGACTACCTTAACCAAGTGAGTGATGAAGATCAGTAGTATCAGGAAATAACACACATTAACATCATGAACCTTGTGATACAATGCACTGAGGGGGACACATCTTACCTGTGGTACTTTTGTCCAAAATATGTGCTCTTGTGTCCAGTCATGAGAAAACCTTAGACAGCAGCAAACTCAAGTGAGGGACACTCAACAAAATAACTGACCAACACTGTTGTAAAATGCCAAGGTCATTAAAGACAAGGCAAGACTGAGGAACTCTTAACGACTGCAGAAGACTAAGGAGGAGTAACAAATAAATGCAAGTGGGAGCCTGAGTAGATTCTAGAACAGTAAAAGAACATTAGTGTCAAAATGCAAGCAAGGTGTTCAGTTTAGTTAGTAGTATTACAGCAAGTTCATTTCCTTTTGCTGACAATTGTCCTATGGTGATGTAAGATGTTAACACTGGGGAAGACGAGTGAAGGATATTTGGAAACTATTGGTGCTATTTTTGCAACTTTCTTATAAGCAAAAATTAATCTAAAACATTTAAATTATTACGGCTTGCAGAGAAAACGCAATTGAAGGTGCGTTTACGCAAGTTTCTAATTATAAGTGTGTTTACGCAAGTTTCTAATTATAAATTGCAATATTGAGGAAGACTGTAGAAAATTTATGGAAAAAATTAAGCCAGTGAGGCCATATTTGAAGAAGTTGGAGGCATATTTTAATTTCCCTACCTTTTATATCTGGCCTAGCCTCATGACTTGCTTTGACCAATAAAATGTGGCAAAATGTTGTTCTACAACAGCCTTGTGACAGACACTCTCTGCTCAGGGAGAGAGAAAGCTCAAACTACCCAGTCATCCCAAACAACACAGTCAAGGCCTTGGACACGCGAGTAAGGCCCTCCTCAGCCAGCTGGCCTCATGCTACAGACTACAAACGTATCAATAAAACCCCTTTAACACCACATGGAGACAAGGCATCCCAGCTGTGCTCTACTCAAATTATCAACCTGGAGAATCATGAGCAAATAAACAGTGTTGTTTTAAGCCTTTAAGGTTTTTTGGAGGGGGGATTTTTTTTTTTTTTTCTGTAGCAATAGCTAACTAATACGGATTCACAGAGAAGAGATTAATTACTTCAACACAGATGATGAAGAAAAACTTGATTTCGAAGGTGACTTTTGAACTTGGACTTGAAAGATTTTAAAAGGTGGAGATTTGAGCAAAAGACTTCCCAAATGACAAATGACACAGAGGCCTCAAGACAGGAGAGTGTGGGAAGCTCTTATAAAGGAAAGCAATTCAATGTGGCTGGAGCATAGTGACAAGGAGGTATATCCATGACCCATACAGGGTAGCCGTATCAATGGAGTTCACTGGCAATTTTCCATCACTAAATCGTTCATCTTACATTTCATAAGGTAAACTGATTTGGGGTAAGATTGCCAAAATCATGTTGCCACAAAATGAAAAGCACAGGTGTTCCATTTTTTCGTCCTTAGATGGCACGAATGAGTTTGTGATCCACAGTTCTAGTGCCAATGGGGAAACTTTCCTGATACCTAGATCAGCCAGGAGGAGAATTTTACTCAATAAAAACCTTGGGGTTTGGTCGAGGCTCAAGTTTAAGCACAGAGGCATATGTCTGAGAGCTCTGGGGAATTGTCTAGACTATCATGCCAAGATAGAAACTGGATTTTAAAATCTTGATTTAGGCAGGCTGCCTAGATAGGAAATGGGTTTTAAGTCTTTAGAGATGGGAGTGTGAGAAGTGGCTCTTGTTTCCACTTAAACTGAAGATCATTTTGTAACAAATAGAATAGTGAGAAAGAACAAAACAAGTAAGATGACACTGTAGAGTTTAAGAGCACACAGGCTTCAGTCTCAGGTTGATTTAGTGTACATCCTGGCTCATCGGTTGTTAAACGTGTGATCTTAGGCAAGTTACAAAGCCTCACTGAACTTCAGTTCCTCATCTTGAAATCTGAGGCAATAATACGTACCCCACAGAGCATTTATGAAGATTAAATAAAATCATGTATAAATGATGATAGCCAGTGCCCATCCCTAGTATCCAACACATGGTATTACTAACTTATTATCCTGATAATATTAAATGTACCCATCCATTATCAAACTTGGATTTCTTATGTATGTAATAATTGAATAACATGTGAATTTTTTTAGAGGTCCTGGTCATGTTTTTCAAACAAATCAGGTTCACGGACGTGTGTGGTTTCTAGGTGTTCCCGATGTGTGTGCATCTTGATGATTCATCTATCTAGTATGGTGACATGTTTTCTCTTATGGAAGGTGATTTGAGATATCAAGTATCATCTCCACATTTGACAAAGTGAACAGCAATTGCAGTAGACGGCCCTCAATGGACCCTGCCTCCTGGCATTCATGCTGCCACGTAGTCTAGTCCCATAATGACTCTGGACTGGCCCTGACACTCACCAAATAATACAACGTAGTGGAAGAAACACTGTGCCAGTGACTGGGCCTAAGCCTTAAGAAAGCCGGACATTTTTACTTTTTTTGATTTGGGGAGCCTGCCATTTAAGAAATCCAGCTACTCTGCTGGAATATCACATGGAAAGAGATTAGACCTGAGACCACCTAGTGAGAAAGTGGTCCCTCTGTCCCAGCCTACGAGCTGAGCCAGCCTTCTAGCTGTCCCTTCCAAGGCACCAGACTAGGGAATGAGCCATCTCAGACCGTTCAGCCAGTTAAGCCCTGAATGACTGCAGCCCCAGCAAACATCAAGCACAGCAGAACCACTGAGGTGATACCAGCCAACCCACCAAATCATGAGAGAATATCAAAATGGTTGTTGTTATAACGCACTAAATTTTAGGGTGGTTTGTTACATAGTGATAGAGAACTAAAATGGGGCTTGTGTCCTCCTCTAGGCATTTGCAACAATGTTACAATGTTTCAAAGTATTTTAAAGAGACTGAGCTATGAATATGTTTAAGTCTACTTTACCTGCTTACCTCACACACACCGTGAAGAGAACCAGAACAGGAAGAAGCTTAAGGTACAGAAATTAGTTTCTCACATGCTTTTTCCTCAGGGTGAGTTTATCCTTGGAGACAAAGACAATTTAGAGCTTTCTGTTCCTTGAAGGTGGAGTGGGTGATGCACTGTTGTTCTGTGGCAGTCCTTTGTTCTCCTAAAGCAGTGTCTCTTGTATGTCCCTGAGGCAGGGATCTGTGCCTTTAGTGGTGATTTTGTGAAAAGAGATTGTGAAAAGAGATTAGTCACTGACAATTATGCCATGTGGGAGATTCCACAAAGTAGCTCACCTGAATCACTGTTCTAGTATTGTTATATTGTACACACGTGTGTGTGTGTGTGTGTGTGCGCACGTGTGTGTTTTACACAGGACACCGATTGGCTTGGCCTCCTTCATCCTGACCAGCGAGGGCAGGGTGGAAGCTTCACACCTGCTCGCTGGAATGGATGAGGCCAGCAGCGGGGAGACTCAGACACAGCAGTGAAAGGTCAGGGCATTTTATTCCAAATATTGGCAGTAACAGGAAAGCTGTCAGCTTTAGAAAACATGATAGAAAGAAAGGTGAGGGGTTCAAGGTCAAGTATACACAAATCCACACAGGAAAGGAAAATTCAGCAGAAGGAAGTCACCAGGATACAATTTGAAGGCTGGACCTCCAGTCTCCTGAGAGAGGTCAAGCTGGGTCCCAGCACTCCTAGGACTGATTTCTTGTGATAAAAAGAAAACCAGGGCGGCTTAGTAACAAGTTCTATAGTGCTGTTCTCTGAGGAGGAAGTGAAGTTCTAGGATGTGGAGCTGGCTCCTCGGGGTCAGTGGCTGAGCTGTGCAGTCAGATTTGAATGGAGCTGGGAAAAGTCAGACACTGCCCAGAATACACGTAAAGACCAGAAATAAAAAGAAAGAAAGAAACCTTGTGAGTGTAAGAGTCCTGCGACTCCCTGAACATTTTTCCCAATTGCTAGGAAGCCAGAAGGAGAAGTCGTTAGCAGGAATGCAGAACTTCAGGGTGCACAAGAGCCCAGCAAGAGCTCGGCCTTTGGAGGGAGACCGATCTGCGCCCTAACGCTGGCTCTGCCACCGCTACCTCCGTGGCTGGGGCAGGTCACTTGGATCCGTGAGGATTGCCCTTGCCTGCCTGGAATAGGAACTTCACCAAAAGGACTTAACCAAAAGAGGACTTTTTCTCTCACATAACAAGAAATCCATCACTCAGTAGTCCAGGACTGAGACAGCTGCTTACTGGTTTCTTCCAGTTTCTTCCTTCCTAGTACTTAACTTGTGGTGTTTGGCTTCATGGCCTCAAGACGGTTAGTCCACTGCCAAGCGTGCTTCCTGCTGGTAGTGAGAGCAAAACCACCTCCTCCTGAGGCTTTTTTCATTTGGGGGGAATAGAAATCTTTCCCAGTGACTTCTACCTATATCTCATGATTTCATTTTACACACACATTATTCCATTTCTCGCTCTCGCTCTCTCTCTCTCGCTCTCTCTCTCTCTCACACACACACACACACATACACACACACACATTCGACCACCTCTAACTGCCAGAGACTGGGGGAAAGGTCAGTAGTTTTAACTGGGTGCATTGCTGGTCCAAATTGTATTAGTTTGGAAGATGGAAGAATGGATAAGCAACTGGCAACAGAAGGCAGATTCATTTGTTCATTTTTCCAGTGGGGATGGTCAGCCCTCCATGACAGAAGGGTGAGACAGAGAGTGTACACCTCTAAGACACAAGCTCCAATGGCAGGCGGGTATTCTTGTCTGTTTTGTTACTGTTGTATCACCAGCATCTAGAATAGTGTCCTCAATAATTACTTCCTGAATGAATGAAATGAATGACAGAGACAGTGATATGTATCCGGGACACTGGCTGGCATGCCGAGGGATCGCAGAAATTGTCGTTGTTCTTGTTGTTACCGGGTCTGCCTGTGGTTTTTCCCGTGCCATTTCCAGAGGCTGGCAGGTAGTGTAGAGCAACTGGTAGAGGCAAGCATTCTTAAGAGATGTTCTTACTAAGGTGGATAAATGGGGTGTCATGAGTTGGCCTAAGAACGGGGTCCTCGGCGTTGTAAATCTTGGGGAGTGAAAAGTTATTGTACCTTTTTCCAATCTAGCCAGCGGAAACCTTTTAACTTTCAACTCTCAGAGAACCAATGCTTTCTTTTTTTTTTAATTATTAATTTATTATTTATTTTTGGTTGCATTGGGTCGGTTGCTGTGCGCGGGCTTTCTCTCGTTGCGGCGAGCAGGGGCCACTCTTCTTTGTGGTGAGCGGGCTTCTCATTGTGGTGGCTTCTCTTGTTACGGAGCGTGGGCTTCAGTCGTTGCGGTTCGCGGGCTCCAGAGCGCAGGCTCAGTAGTTGTGGCGCACGGACCTAGCTGCTCCACGGCATGTGGGATCTTCCCGGACCAGGGCTCGAACCCGTGTCTCCTGCATTGGCAGGCGGGTTCCCAGCCACTGCGTCACCAGGGAAGCCCCGAATGCTTTCTTAATGTGCTGGTTGTTATAAAGATTCCCACCTGAAGTTAAAGTATCCAGGAACTCAAAAACGTTCCTGAAGAGACCACGAGTTACCATCAAGATAAACAGCTTTACTCTTGAATGTTAGCACCGGACTAGTATTTAAAGAGCAACCAATCCAACCACCTCATTGTTCAGATGAAAAAGGTAAGAGCCTGATTTTCTCCAAATAGCATCACTAATTCTGGACACAGAAGGGGACCCCAGCTCTTCCTAATACAGGTCTTATTACGTATTATACACTGTCCATCTCTACCACCCACTAATGCTCCCCAGTTTGTCCTGCCCAGCTGCCAGGCCACCCGCTACTCCCAATGTGCTGGGTGGGTAGTGCCTCAGTGATGGAATGGCCTCTCCTTTGAGAGATCCCACCACAATTATGACTTTTTCCTCCCTGGCACTAAACACAGCAGTGGTCATGGGACAGGACCCCACAGTTCACTTTGGCTCCCTTCCTTTCTCTCTCTCTCTTTTTTTTTTTTATGGTCGAGCTACCCTTATTGGTCTCATACCATTCCCTCCTAAAACCACTTCTCTGAAATTGCTGTTAGCATGTCATCAGAGACCTCAGAAATGTCAAATCCAATGAACACATTTTTCTGAATTTATCTTACTGCAGTACGTCTGAAAATGTTTTACCGAAAGATTCCTGAAGCCAAAAGAGAAATATCATGAGCCTCAGGGAACGTGGAGGTGTGACCCAAAGCCCCAGCCACAGGCATGAAATAATTTGGAGTCTTGTTTTGTCTTAAGAATTCACATAAATTTTCCATTCTATTTTTTCACATGAAAATAATTTTTCTTCAAATATCTTCATAAAATTGATACTCAGGAGACATGCTTGTTTTAATCCCATGGCAGCATGTTCCACTTGGCACCTGGGTTTGGTTTGAATTTCATAACCCTAACCAGGGTCCCTTGAGTACCCCTTAGTAGCCAGTGTTATCCCCAAGTGAGGCAGGAACTAAATGAGACTAAAGGCAAAGGATAGTGGCTTCTGTAAGCAGCATTTACTCTTCCAACCTCTTTCTTCTCACATCCCTCCTCATTCTGCCCTCCCCTGGAGAACAGAAGGAGGCTAAGAATGAAAGGAAGAAAACATGTACATGATCTGGCATTTTGGCTGGCTGAGCTGCTGCCTTGTTTAGTCCCATCCAAGAAGGCTGGGCTCCCATCCAAGGAGGAGAGGCAGACCATGGGGAGCTCTCCTAGTCAGTCTGGGTGAAAGCTGCCAGGAAAGCTCTTTCACTTGGGGATGGCATATTCCCTCACTCAGGGAGGTGACAGCCAGAGGCTCACTGCCCAGATCTCAGACCCTTTTTCCCGGGAGTGGGTCATACCTACCCTCTGTCCTCAGAGTCATCCCACCCCCTTCTCTGTGTTCTGAATGCTCTGTCTTGACAATCAAGTTTTACTTAGAACTACAGAAGTTTCTTTGGGATAGATCTTAGATCATAATTGATGCTTGAGAATATTTTCTTCCAGTTTTATTGAGACATAATTGGCATATAGCACAGTATAAGTTTAAGGTGTACTGCATACTGATTTGATTTACATACATTGTGAAGTATCACAATAGGTTTAGAGAACATCCATCATCTTATATAAATATAAAATTAAAGAAATAGAAAAAAATTTTTCCTTGTGACGAGAACTCAGGACTTTTTTCTTTAACATCTTTATTGGCGTATAATTACTTTACAATGTTGTGTTAGTTTCTGCTGTATAACAAAGTGAATCAGCTATACATATACATATATCCCCATATTTCCTCCCTCTTGCGTCTCCCTCCCACCATCCCTATCCAACACCTCTAGGTGGTCACAAAGCACAGAGTTGATCTCCCTGTGCTATGTGGCTGCTTCCCACTAGCTATCTGTTTTACATTTGGTAGTGTATATATGTCCATGCCACTCTCTCACTTCATCCCAGCTTACCCTTCCCCCTTCCTCGTGTCCTCAAGTCCGTTCTCTATGTCTGCGTCTTTATTCCTGACAGGACTTTCTTAACAACTTTTATATATAACATACAACAGTGTTAATCATATTTATCATGTTGTACGTTACATCCCTAATGCTTATTTATAACTGGAAGTTTGTACCTTTTGACTGCTTAAGATTTTAACTAAAATTCTCTTTTACCATTGTTGTAGTTGGTTTTTAGAGTTGAATTTATTACATATTTTTTCTTGCTAAAACAAGTAACTTCTTACTTTAAACCCTTTGTCTTAGTCAGTTTGGACTGCCATTAAAAATTACCAAAGACTGAGTAGCTTATAGACAACAGACATTTATTTCTTACAGTTCTGGAGTCTGGAAGTCCAAGATCAAGATGGCAGCAGATGTGTTTCCTGATGAGAGCTCTCTTGCTAGTTGCCTTCTCACTGTATCCTCATATGGCAGATACAGAAATCTCCCTCTTCTTAAAACGGCACTAATCCCATCATAGGGTCCCCCTCCCATGACCTCATATATACCTAATTACCTCCCAAAGTCTCCACCTCCAAATACCATCACATTTGGGGTTAAAGCTTCAACATATGAAATTTATGGGGGAAACATTCAGTTCGTAATACTCTTCATATGCAACAGTTCATTTAATATTTTCATAGAATTTTTGAATAAAATTTTATGGTAAAGAGGAGGGCCTTCAACTGGTATCTCTCAAAATATATATATATATATATATATATATATATTTTTTTTTTACAGGAGAAGAGAAAAACTATTGATTAGAATAAAGTTCAGCTGGGATAAACAGGAAACAAAACAAAACTTTACTACCTTAAATAATATAGATATTTATTTCTCTATTATGTAAAAGGCTTTGGGATTAGCAAATGCAAACTATTATATACAGGATGGGTAAAAAACAAAGTCCTACTGTATAGCACAGGGAACTATATTCAATATCCTGTGATAAATCATAATGAAAAAAATATGAAAAAGAATATATATGTATAACTGAGTCACTTTTCTGTACAACAGAAATTAAACAAAATTGTAAATCAACTATACTTCAATAAAATTTTTAAAAAACAAGCAAACCAACATAAATAACTCATGAAGATAAGATTTAATACTTAAGAACAGGCATCTTTGCTTTTTTCCCTTTCCTTTAGTTAGAAATTATTCTGTTCTATTGTTGTGGTTTTCAATAAATAGATTTGGCATCTAAAAAATAAAAAAGTAAATAAAGGCATGTATTTTAGGCCTGAATGGCAACTCTGCTCCACAAAGTTCTCTGGGATATAAGCTTCTTCTGGCTCACAGCTCCACTCAGCCTTACCTTCATGGACAAGGTAGTATTCAAGTTCCAGGTAGCAGAACAAAGGAAAGTATGGAGAAGAAGAGGTAAAGGATGAGCTAGCTACGTCATAAAGAAATTTCCTGGATATCGTCATAGGACACTTCTCCATATATCTCATTGGTGGACTTTAATTGCATGGCCACTACTATTACAAGGGAGGCTGGGAAATGTAGTTTTTATTTGGGGCAGCCCAAAATTCATCGTTATAGAAAAGGAGGAGTACTGATACTGGGGGACAATAACAGGCTCTGTCACTCACAAACTTGTTCACTCTCTCTGTAGTATTTCTCACTATTTTATCCTTGGCTTTGCTGACACCCACCCTAGTTTTTTCTCCTTTCTCTCTGACTGTAACTTCTCAAACTTTTCTGCAGACTCTTTTTCTGCTAGGCTCCCCTGAGTGTTAGTATTCCCAGCGTTTGGTCCTCATGCCCTCTTCTCTTCTCACTCCATGGACTTTCTTGCATGACCATATCAAATTCATGGTTTCTACTACTCAGGTTTTACATACCTACATCTCTCTTCCAGATCTTTTTTTTTTCCTGAATCCCAGACTCATATATCCAATTTCATGAAGGGCCCTCCACTCGAATACACTATGGGTGACAAACTCAGTACATCTAAAATTAAACTCTTTGTCTTCCCACTAAAACACTCTATTTTGTCCTCATTGTCTATCCACATGTTTACTGAAACTGAATTCCTGAGATATACCTGGAGTTATCCTCTTCATCTTTCACATGTTCAATGTCCTTATTTTTTTTTCTCTCTCTTCTCCATCCTCCCTGCTTTTGCTTTAGTGGTTAAAACTAACATCTAATGAGAATTTGCACATGCCACCTTCTGATATAACTACATTACATATTTTAACTCATTTAATCTGCAAACAACCCTACCATTATGATTATTCCATATTTTGGATGAAGAAATTAAGGAAAAGAGAAATCAGGTAATTTTCCCAAATGTCACAACAGCAAACGGTAAAACCAGAATCTGAAACCAGGCAGTTGATTTTAGAGTACTCTCTCTTGACTGCTGTAACTTTCTGTTTTAGCCCTCATTATTTATTTCTTACATTATTATAGAAGCCTTTCAACTGGTTTCTCTTTTCCAGTCTCCCTAACTCCTCCCCCAAATTCCATCGTTCATATGATTAACCCCAGAGTAAACTTTCTAAAATACAATCTAATCATATTAATCTGCTGCCTAAAATCCATCAGCACTTCTCCATCACCTTCAGGCTAAAGTTCCAGCTTCTTAATTATACACAAGGTCTTTCATGATCTGGCCCCTACTCACCTATGTAGCCTCTTCTGAAACCTCCCCCCAGGTGTGGCACCAGCCAGCCATCGGAGACCACTTGCAGTTTTTGAGCAGAACCTGCTCCCTCCATGCATCTCTGTACTTTTGCACTCACTCATAACTCCTATTTCAAGGGCAGACTGTTATGGAAAGAGCTCAAAGTTTCTCAAGAGCAGAATGGATCACCCTCTGTGTTTTATAGCTACTGTCATACTTTTCACATAGCATGGGAAATGAGAATTTACTCTTCTCTCTCCCTTACTGGCCTCCATAAGTCACCTGAGGGAAGTGTTGGTTCTTTGTGTCTGCAGTACTTACCAAAGTACTCAGTGCATAATAGTCACTCATTAAATAGTTATCAAATAAGGCTGAACTAAATAAAGACTATAATTACTTCACTCCCTTTTATGCCATTTTCCTAAACAAGGCCTACTGCAGGGAGATCTCTTGGATATTGTTGGTTTCACTCTGGCTTACTTACCTGTAGGGGAAGTTCATCTTGTAGTTGGGTCAGAATAATATAGAAGCCTATCACTTGGTATGGTACACCTTGGGGATGGACATGAGGGTCTGCAAGTAAAGTAGAGGTGGGCCAAGAAGAGGAACACATATATGTTTATATTAGTGACAGTTTACATTAGATGCCAGGACATCAAGGTGTTCAATATCCCTGGAAGCTGTTTTTAAAGGAGGTAACTGAGGGCATTTGAAAAGGTGCACTTTTTTCCCCCTCCTTTTGTATGGCAGTTATCCTGGGGGGAAGCCAATGCAGAAAGTCTTGGGTTGTAGAATTTTGAAAAAGAAGCACACGATAGTTAGATTTATTTCAGAGGATTCTGGTGATCTTGTGACAGGCAGCCAGAAGGGAAATTACCTTAGCTGGTCTTGGCTCAGTCCCTTCTCCAATCCTAATCATTCTTTCAAACCCACATACAGTAGACAGAACAGTTGTCCTTCACCACTGAAGAAATGCAGCCGAGAGTTACGTTACCGTGGAAACAGAATAATTTTTTTTTTTTTTTTTGCTGCAAGACATATCACTTCATCTGCACTATTATGAAGCAGCATACATTGGTAGGGCTGGGAGGGGAATCAAATATTCTGCCCCCCAGTATTATACTTGGCCTCTGGGTGAATAAATGACTTTCAATTAGAGTGCTTAAATATCTTTTAACTTTAATCATTGTTATTAGAGGCCCAACAGAATTTTACTTGGAAAAGAGTAAAAAATTCAACTCTGTGGTTCAGGAGAGAGCTATAAATTCTTTCAAACTAGACCACTTCTGTTAAAGAAAATATAAGGGAATTTACAATTAATGTTTTCATTGTATGCAAAATAAATGCCTTTGTCCTTTGTGTTTTGACTATCTGACTTGATCCTACTGTGGATTTATGAGGTTGTCCAGACCTCTTTCATCCTTTGTCTCTACTCTGAGCTGCTTTGTAGTGAACACACATATTTACAATTTCATCCCATGTTGGGCTGCGGGGTATTCAGATCCTCTCTTCCTGACATGCTGCTGAGCTCATCTGAGCCTTGACTCCCTTGCCCAGCCAAAGCCCTCGCTCCTGTTTGCTACCTGCCTCTGTGACTGGGAGGCTCACCTTCTGTTACGCCCAACCCTAAATTTAGCCACTGTCCTATTTTATTTTCTCCTCTTGTAACTACTCTCCTTCTTACTATTTGTGTTGCTAACTGTCGTGAAGAGTGAATCTGTAAGACCTCCACTGGCAGAAGGATCAATTCAGTAAAATTCCAGGAACCTAATAAGAATCCCTTATCCCTCCAGTTCACAGTCACTGCGTTTCCTTACAAGTCCAAAAAAGCACTAAAACAAAAACCAACCAAGCAAAACACACACACACACACACACAGAGTCTAACTTTAATCACAGAGAAATCCCATAAATGAAAGGAAAGAAACATCTTTTATTGGCTGGATGGAAATTAGAAAATAATGTAATACTTTAAAAATACTAGTGTTTTTTTTGTTTGGTTGGTTTTTTTGCAGTACGCGGGCCTCTCACTGCCATGGCCTCTCCCGTTGTGGAGCACAGGCTCCGGACACGCAGGCCCAGCGGCCATGGCTCACGGGACCAGCCGCTCCGCGGCACGTGGGATCCTCCCAGATCGGGGCATGAACCCACGTCCCCTGCATTGGCAGGCGGACTCTCAACCACTGCGCCACCAGGGAAGCCCAATACCAGTGTTTTAATGAAAATAAAAACAAAAATAAACAAATGGAACCTAATTTAACTGAAAAGATTTTGCACAGCAAAGGAAACCATAAACAAAAAAGACAACCCACAGAATGGGAGAAAATATTTGCAAATGAAGCAACTGACAAGGGATTAATCTCCAAAATATACAAACAGCTCAGGGAGTTCAATATCATAAAAACAAACAACCCAATCAAAAAATGGGCAGAAGATGTAAGTAGACATTTCTCCAAAGAAGACAGATGGCCAAAAAGCACATGAAAGATGCTCAACTTCACTAATTATTAGAGAAATGCAAATCAAAACTACAGTGAGGTATCACCTCACACTGGTCAGGATGGCCATCATCAAAAAGTCTACAAACAGTAAATGCTGGAGAGGGTGTGGAGAAAAGGGGACTCTCATACACTACTGGTGGAAATGTAAATTGGTGCAGCCACTATGGAGAACAGTATGACGATTTCTTAAAAAACTAAATATAGAACTACCATATGCTCTAGCAATCCCACTCCTGGGGATATATCCAGAGAAAACTATAATTAGAAAAGATACATGCACCCCAATGTTCACTGTGGCACTACTTACAATAGCCAAGACATGGAAACAACCCAAATGTCCATCAATATATGAATGGATAAAGAAGATGTGGTACATATATACAAAGGAATATTATTCAGCCTTAAAAAAGAATGAAATAATGCCATTTGCAGCAACATGGATAGACCTAGAGATTATCATACTAAATGAAGTAAGTCAGACAGAGAAAGACAAATATCATATGATATCACTTATATGTGGAATCTAATAAAAAATGATACTAATGAACTTACTTACAAAACAGAAACAGACTCACAGATGGTGAAATGAAATTTATGGTTACCAAAGGGAAATGTGGGGGGAAGTGATAAATTAGGAGATTGGGATTAACACATACACACTGCTATATATAAAATAGATGACTAACAAGGACCTACTGTATAACACAGGGAACTATACTCAATATTCTGTAATAACCTATATGGGAAAAGAATCTGAAAAATAATGGATGGATATATATATATATATATATATATATATATATATATAACTGATTCACTTAGCTGTACACCTGAAAATTACACAACACTGTAAATCAACTATACTCCAATAAAAATTTAATGGGGCTTCCCTGGCAGTCCAGTGGTTAAGACTTCGCCTTCCAATGTGGGGTTGTGGGTTCAATCCCTTGTCGGGGAGCTAGGATCCCACATGCCTTGTGGCTGAAAAGCCAAACAGAAGCAATATTGTAACAAATTCAATAAAAACTTTAAAAATGGTCCACATAAAAAAAAAATCTTTAAAAATAAATTTTAAAAAATGAAAAATTAGGGGCTTCCCTGGTGGCGCAGTGGTTGGGAGTCCGCCTGCCGGTGCAGGGGACGCGGGTTCGTTCCCTGGTCCGGGAGGATCCCACATGCCACGGAGTGGCTGTGCCCGTGAGCCATGGCCGCTGAGCCTGTGCACCCGGAGCCTGTGCTCCGCAACGGGAGAGGCCACAACAGTGAGAGGCCCACGTACAGCAAAAGAAAAGAAAAAATAAAAGTACTAGTGTTACAATTCTGGAGATAGTAGAGCAGCATTAGAAAGTAAGTGACATTTATAGAGGAACTTGTCAGTGCCAGGAGATTTAACGTCCACATTTCATTTAATTCTCAAATTCATGTCAAATGTAACTATTACTTCCATTTTACAAATGAGAGATTTGAGGCTCAAAGAATTTTTTTAAAAAGTCATTCCTGGGGCTTCCCTGGTGGCGCAGAGTTTGGGAGTCCGACTGCCGAGGCAGGGGGCGCGGGTTCGTGCCCCGGTCCGGGAGGATCCCACATGCTGCGGAGCGGCTGGGCCCGTGAGCCATGGCCGCTGAGCCTGTGCGTCCGGAGCCTGTGCTCCGCGGCGGGAGAGGCCACAACGGTGAGAGGCCCACGTACCGCAAAAAGATCACTTATTGAAAGCCAAATTAAAATATAATTTCTACCTTTAAAGATCTCCAAATTTATTACAACTCCTAAAAAAAAAGTCATTCCTGAAGTTACTTCACAAATCCTAAATGACAGTGATTTCTGAGTCCAGTGTTCCAGGCAACTGCATCACTGTGTCCAGGGTCCATCAGAACTCTGATGTGGGGAGGGCTAAAATCTAAGGGAAAAATGAGGAGAATATGGCCTCTAATCCTGGCTCTCCATCTCCTGACAGGACTTTGGAAAAATCATTTCTTTGTTTTAAAGTCAGATTTGTCCATCCTTATTTAATATGGATAAATAACCTCTTATCTCTTCATATGTATAAGGAGTTAAGCAGTTAATGTATGCAAAACTTGTTGAAAATATAAAGGGCACTTCTATATCTGTAGGAAGAATGACTTGTTACTATAATAGACCCAGATTAGCAGGTCCATTATCACTTCCAATCAGTTCAGTCCCAAATCATTATCAACCCCAAACTGGCAATGTTTTTGGGAGCAGATCTATCACATATTTCTTCTGTGTCTCCCAAACCATCTTAACACGTTCTGGGTTGGATAGTGGATGCATTTTTATGTGATGAAGTGGTGATTAAATCAAACTATTCTCCAATATGTACTTGAGTCATCAGTTATAGACCCAATTTTATCATATATCAAAAAGGATTCCTTAAATACCTGGACATAATTAGCCCAGGTTGCTTTATGAACGGTCATAACACTGGTTCATAGTATTATGCAATTGATTTTTAAAAGGAATAATGACCAGTTCTTTCTATTATCACATAAAAGAAAATATTTTATTTCCCTCAAATCCACTGCTTGCCTTTCAGACTAACTCAGGAAATGTTAGTAAAATAAATAGCGAAAAATAATTTACCTAGAACCCAAAATTTCATTCTTCATGCCTCTAACAAACTGACAATAACTGCTCCATTTTGAGCATTTACTACGTATGTACTATAATCTGAACTTTACATACCCTACCTCTTTAATATTATAATGACGCTGTGCAATTGGATCTATTACTGTCCACATTTTATAGATGAGGAAACAGGTTCAGAGAGCAAAAACTAACTTGTCCAAGTCATAATCTGTCCAAGTCTGTAGCACAGCCTGACCTGAACCCAGACAGACTGATTCTAAAGTATAGCCTTTAACTGGTGTCAAAGAAAAACCCACAGTGTAAGATTTGTGAGTTTAAGTTTTATTCAGGGACTTACTGAGGGCTATAAGGAGACGACCTCTCAGTGGCTCTGAGGAAACGACTCCAAAGAGGTGGAGGAGAAGCCAGTTTATATATGACTTTTTGGACTAGGAAATACACGCAATCAAACATACATCTTGCTGAAAGATTACTGCTAGTCACAAAGAACAGATATCCCAAGTTAATGATTTTAGCGCTTTTCTCTGTATGGGAAGATGTAAGAATCTGGGGTGATTGAAAGGCTTCCTGAGATATACACCCAACCATCTGAGGGTCTGTTTATCCAAAGCGACGAGTGCCTCATCCTGTTTTTCATCCTGAATTCCTCTCAGGGTGGGCAATTGCAGTGGGTGATGACTTACCCGCATAGAACCAGGTAGTGAGCAATGCCCTTTGTTTTTCTTTGTTTATCTTTGTTTACTCCAGAACCCTGCACACTAACCAAGGGCATAATCTAAGAAAACCAGCTTTCTTTTCTTGCCCACCTCCATTCAGCTCATTATCCTTTGTTTTATAAAAGACAGGAGGGAAGGAATGAAAAAGGGAGAAGGGAAGGAGGAGGGTGGAAAGAAAAAAAGGAAGAAAAGGGAGGAAAGAAGGTCCCTCAGCGTCATCCACTAGGTTGTTGTCCCCCCTCAACAATCTAGGTATAAAATGGGGCTCATCCAACTTTTTAACACTAATCAATGTTGTCACAAAATAAATATGTGAAGTGCCAGTTTGGTCTGACTTGATGTCATCTTGCCTTTGTTTTGCATTTATCAGGAAAAGTATTCTTGCAGATTAAAGGGCCACTGGAAGATATTTATAAAATCTACTGCTATCACCACGATGAAGCGCACAGTGTACTGGAGTCCTATGAAAAGGAAGAGGAGCCGAAGCAACATTTGAGCCTCTGTATTCAGTCCTTAAAGTAAGGCCTTTTCGGGCTTCCCTGGGGGCGCAGTGGTTGAGAGTCCGCCTGCCCATGCAGGGGACACGGGTTCGTGTCCCGGTCCGGGAAGATCCCACATGCCGCGGAGCGGCTGGGCCCGTGAGCCATGGCTGCTGAGCCTGCGCATCCGGAGCCTGTGCTCCGCAACGGGAGAGGCCACAACAGTGAGAGGCCCGCGTACCGCAAAAAAAAAAAAAAAAAAAAAAAGTAAGGCCTTTCAAATGATTTCCATGCACTCTCAGTCACCTAGCAGGGAACATTTTAACTGGATGTAGATGAAAGGTCTCCCATAAATCCTATGTTTTATGAGGCTTGCTGGGAGCTCTACTTTGTGTTCTCTTCATGAAAAGCTGACATGCCAGAAACCCTGATTGACTTGGTTTTTTTCCCTGCAAGGATGACTAAAAATAACATGGGAAAGATACGGGGCTCTGTAGAGATAGAAAAATGCAATATCAAAAAATGAAATGTAGAAGAAAAGCCCCTCTTAAAGCTGTTGTTACTTGCCTGCTCCCACCTAGGTCAAGTAATATGTGAAACAGCCTGTGTCACCATGGTCACAGGAGCACGTGGAATAATGAAGTTAGTGGGATGTCCCATGACCCTCTGAATGGCCCTTGCCATCCCCCAAACTCGCTGTGGGGAAGGAGGAGAGATTGGCAAAGCCAAGTCAGGCCCTGTTAAAGTTAGTTTCAGGAAAGTTAGTCATGTCTTCCTTCCTCATCTCTAAATTGTTGGTGGGAAGTGCTACCTAATGTAATTGTTTTTAATCTGGGAGAAATATCTATTCACTATAAAAATCTGAAAAAGGGAGTTCCCTGGTGGCCTACTGGTTAGGGTTCCGGGCTTTCAGCCCTGTGGCCTGGGTTCAATCCCTGGTCGGAGAACTGAGATCCCACAAGCTGTGTGTACAGCCAAAAAAAAAAAAAATCTGAAAAAAAATATAAGAAAGCATGAATAATATAAAAACCCTTACTATTCCATGTATTAATTCCTTTCTAACCATGAATTAAAAACCATAGTTTGCATTTTTTTCTGATCTTATTTATACACATAAATATGAACATGTATTTCAGTTCTTTTAAATGGAATTAGTATCTTACTGTATCTCCAGTTTTCTACCGAATGAAGCTTAAAGCCAAAATGTCCTCTCTACTCCACATCTTACCCAGTGGTTCTATTGTGGTATTTCACCTCTAAAGGTTATCCATTGTCAAATGGTCTTGATTAAGCTAAGAATTAACCAAGCAGAAAGAGCTATGGTGTATAAATCAACACACACCAACCAGTCTGATCCTCCCCTTTTATATACTCTATTGTGGGGGGGGGGTGGGCAGAAAGGGGGGTCTAATGTGGTACAACTGAATTAAAGTGAAATCAGGAGGCTAAATGAGACTACTCTGGAGAAAAGCCTTTCCAGGCTAGAGCTGGGACTGAAGATGGGTTTAAACTGGACCCTACAAATTTCTTTAAATTAACTTTATCGCCCTCTACTGGCCATTAAGTTATTGCAGTTCTTTAACCATTTTCATGCTGCGGAAAAGTAACAATTTCAAGTCACTAAATCGCAAGCATTTATTTAGCACCTGTGCTGTAATGAGCATAGATCTGGGTCCTGAAAATACAAAAATAAATCATACTTAAACCGTGTGCACAAGCAGCTCAATATGATCAGGTGATTCTTAAAGATAATATGTGATGAGTAGTTCCAGTTCACTATTTCTCCATTATTGCTGTTTAGTTCAATGTTAACAAATCAATTTAGATAAACCATAAAGTTTCATATATTAGAAGCAACATCTTCTAAATTTACAGGTGCTTTATCCAAGGAAGAAATAATAGTGTTATCCTGGGTGTGAATGAACACCTTTCCTACCTTAAACTAGTGGCAAGATCTAATCTAATTAATGTCTATCTTGAGCCATTTTCCTTCTTCAGTTTCCAGAAATAAAAGAGAGAAATCTTATAGCAAGTGAACAAGTAGAACCTTGAATCATCACTCTAACCCCAGCCCCAGGTCTAGAGGTCCACACAGGGAGAGGATGTAGTTAATTTATTTGGGCAAATGCTTCTGACAGCTGCCCAGAAGTGGAGCTGTCTGTTCAGAGAGAGACGAACAATAGTTTATTATTCATTAAGCTGTTGACTCCTAAGAGAAAGAAATTAACCGTGCCAGAATATTCCATCAGGCAGTGTAGCTCAGTACCATACCCCGCTACAACAGCTAAAGCAGAAGGAATTTGGAAACTTCATAAAATCCCAATTACTGAAAATTACTTTCAGACCCAAAGGCTTATTTGATCTTTTTCTGAAAGCCTTAAATTCTTGTCCTGGTGGTGTCCCAAATATTGTATATCCTGCCCTGTTCTGCTATTAGGGAATCATTTCAGGCATTGGAAGGTGCTAAGGTTTAGGAAAACACAAAATCCAAAGGAAGTAATATTGGCAGGACTATATCTTAAGGGAAAGAAAGTCAAAATAAAATAGTTTAAATTAGAGCTATTTTTCCCAAAGTTGCCTTTCCATGAAAATAAAGTTAATGATGAATTGTACTGGTCTGCCTGATAACTGAAAGCAGGAGAATTATTGACATTACTATGATACTGACCTCAATTGAGTTAAGCTTTAAATTCTGAGAAACAGGTTTTCAAACAGGTTTATAGGCCAAAGAGCGTCTGGAACACCCCAAGGGCTTGGTTTCCCTTGCCAAGTAATCAGTCAAAGCTATTACTGGGGCTCTGCCTTTTCCTTGTGGCTAAATAACAGAGCCCAAGCACAGTTGCCAATTTCTAATGAATATTAGGTGTGGCCTCCATTTTCTACCCTGCTGTGGGGTATTGGAACAACTGGATTTGAAGCAGTACCCATGAAGATGGTGGCTCCGTGCCTCAGACGGTAAAGCAGATTTTAAAGCAACAGAAGTTGCATTTTATCCAAAATTAAAATGTTTATTGAGGGCCTAATAAATATTTATTATAGGTACTAGATAATGTTGAAAATATCTTTTTTTTCCAAATATATAAACATAGTTCTTGCCTCCTGGGAACATACCTTCTAGTTGGTAGATAAACAAAACCATCTGGAAAGCTTAATAATAATACAAGAGTTAATTTAAATAACACACCAGAAGCTGTCACGGTGAGGTTCAAGACTAACTTCCAAAAGGAGAGTAGAGAGATTTCCTGGTTCTGTAACCAAGAGACTTGAGCTCATAACATTTGGCTATTCTTTGAAGCCCATTATCTTTCAAAAGAGCAAATAATATTGGTATCCAGAAAATAATTTTGAATCCCTTTGAAACGTTTGGGCAATGTTTCTTTGTGTGTGAGTTTCCCTACTTTGGACCCACCAGGGATGTGTAATAAAAGTGCAACTGCCTATGCTCTGCTCCAGACCAAAAAAAATTAGGATTGCTGGGGGTCCACTCCATGAATCTGCGCTTTAACAAACACCCTTGGGTGATCATGGACACACACTCCAGTGAAGATCTACTTTAAAAGGAGAAATCACGCCCATGGTACCCACTCACTGCTTTCCCTGAAGCACACAGGCTGTTTTCATGACTATAGATACAATCTAAGCAGTAATTTCAGGGTTTAGAAACCTTAAGAAAGAAAAGACTAAAACAATCTAGAAGCACAATCCCACATCTGCATCTACAGCTTACAAATTGGAAGTCTGCAAGTTCTTTATTTATTCAACAAGGAGTATTTACAGCGTCACATTAGTGACCTGTAAGATTACATGAAATACTGATTTAATACAGTTTCTAAACTTATGGAAATTATTTGCTAAATGCCTAGTTACTTAGCCTCTTTGGGGTTATTTAAGGTTTCTGCTCTGCATGAGGAAAGTGAAAAATAGAATAGCTGTGAATGCAAGTGTAGCTATAATTAGAATAGTCTGTCTGCAGCCTCCTTTATCTGTTTTCCTAGTTATAAATACCACCAAATCCCTGATGCCTTTCAGAGGCCCTAAAGATTTGTTTATTTGTAATAGAAAAAGAATGAAGAGGCTTTTCCAAGTTTTTTGGTAGGTAACCGGAAGATGCATTTCTAACTTCATGTCTAGCTGTTATAAATCTATCTACATTTTTCTTCTTCCTAACTGAGGCCACCATCCTCAGGAGGAAAACTTCTAACTTCTAGTCATCTGGGTGCTTTGGCTGCTTATATCACTGCTATAGCTTTTCCACGCAGGGAAGCTAAAAGCTCATGCAACATGACATCAAAGGAATAGATTTCAATTTGTCCACCACAGTTTATATTTCTTAATATTATTCTGGTGGGGTGTTCCAAGTAAAAATTAAAATCACTTTTGGAAACTCTTTCAGTTCTTTATTACATGACATCATGTTTGAACAAAGACGATAATCCTTAACAGAATAGTCATGAAAAAACTATTGTTAACTTTGAGTCAAATTATAATGACCCCACGAGGGTGTAAGGTGGGGTGGTGGATATATTATTACTTTACCCCCCAAAGGGGTAAATGGACCCAAGTTAACTTTGTCCTTCCTGAAATGTCCTTGGCTGGGGTTAACTTCTGGAAAGTTTTAGCCTAAAAGGGAGATTTTTTAAAATGATAAGCAAATAAAAAGGAGATGTTATAACATAATGCCACTATTCCACTGTTGGAAAACCTCAGGTTCCTTTTCATAAAATGTTATATTTACATTAAACACAGTGTTTAATATATGTTATAATATGGAGGTTTTATTTGGTTGAAGTAAATGGAATAGAAAAAAAAAATTTTCCATAGTCTTCTCTAGGAGTTAGAAGAACAATCTTTTCTTTCAACTTCAAAGTATGTGTTTTGGTTCCAAAGTGATTGCATCTTTCACTTGTTTGTTTTCATAGAAAACTGCATTCTTATTTTTATTCAACTTCCATCCCAAATTTTCTGATCTATGACTTGCAGAGCAAAATAAGAAAAGGAAATTCCTTAATAGAAGGGGATAGAAATTGCGGAAAGAATGTGAGCTTAAAGAAAATGAATGGAAAGAAATACTGGGCAGGAGGGTAGTGGTGGTGTACTTTCTTTCATTGAGATAGAAGAGTTCTTCAAACAACAGTTAATAATTGTTTGAAATTGTAGCACCTGATTTTTAAAAATTTATAATCCTCTGTTGGATTCCCAACTGGGAGGTCTTGGATTCAGCAAAACCTAGTTATTTCAAGATGTCTAGGGAATCCATTCATACACTGTCTGGAGAGCGAAGGGATACTTGCTATACATATATGTATACCATTGTTTTCCACATATATAAAGTACTGGGATTAATTTTTTTTAATTAAGCCCATGAAAATTTATGAAATTCAGCATAGGTAGTTATCGAATTTTTTCTCAATCATTGAATATGAAAAGACCATCTACTATGATGTGATGGGATCACGACATTTTTTTTGTATTGAAAACATTCATTGTGTTCCAGAAAACTGGAAACCAGAGATCCAGGTGATCAGTTTATTAATACAGGTTATTACTTTATTTCTCTATAGCCACATGAGGCTTTCAGAGAGAAGTTCCTATCTCCTTTATTCTTGAAATTTAACTTGAAAGATTCCCACTTTTTTATTGTTAAATTAATTAATTTGACAAATACGTTTTGTGCTACTGTGTGCCAGTCCGTTTTTCAGGTACTGGGGCTACAACGGAGAACAAAGCAAGGATAAATCCTTGCCCTCCTTGGCATCGGGGAGCGGAGAGATAGACAAGAAACCAAGTAAACATATAGTATATTAGAAAGTGACAAAGCGTTATGGGGAGAAATAAAGCAGGGAATGAGAATCAAGAGTAGAGTGGGAGGCAGGTACAATGTTTAAGAGGCTGGTCAGGGAAAGCATCACTGGGCAGGGGCATTTGAACAAAGACCTGAGGGAGATAAGGAAGGAGCCATATTGATATCTGGAGGAAGGGCAGTCAGGCAAGTGCAAGGACCTCGAGGCAGGAGCCTGCGCTTTGAAAAGAGCAAGGAGGCGCGCAGTTGCCACAGATGGGGAGAGTAGCTGAACTATGGGAAATGAGGTAGAGAAGACGTGGAAGTAGAGGCAGATCGCGTTGCCTTGGAAGGACTTTAGTTTTGCTTGAGCAAAATGGAAGCCACAAAAGCTAGCAATGCCGAGTGAAAGTTTTTACGGGAATTATCTAATTGAATAGGTGAATTGTTTATCATCTATCTAGCTATCTATATATACAAAAAACACTATAGACAGATATTATAAAGCACTTGATAGTAGTTTTCTGCAAGTCAGTAACACTTTCCTTTGTAATCTTATCTCAATTTCTCCTAATTACTATGTTTAATAGATTTTTATTTCATAATATAAACAAAGATTAACATTTAAATCCATTTTCAAATGACTAAAATTTACTAACTATAATCTGAATCAACAGTTTTTAAACCTTATACAAAGTGTGAAACAAATATGGTGGATACATACTAAAACAAAGTTTTAGGGATATTATAAAACTAATTCTATAAAACCTTCATGAAAATGACTTATTACATTATTTTACATAATAAAATTTTAAAACTTATATAATGTTTGCTTATTACCTCAAATATCTCGATTTACATGAATTTACTTTTTTTTTTCCTTTTCTTACAGGAAAATATACATGCAAGCGTAAGTACTTTTGTTTAAATAATAGATATCAAATGTTAAAATCATGGGGAAAAGCTGATGGATATTTCTGTGCAAATCAGAATTTTTAGTTTTTACAATGATATTCATCGCTTTTAATAAGTCAAGATTGCAAAGACATTTACCCTAGATATTATTGGTGCATTTATTTCCAATTTGTCTGAGATGATCTTACATATTAAATTATTATTATGTGTACCTTATTAAACTTTTTAGAAGAATCTTGGGATATAATTTACTTAAGTCACAAGTTTGTTGGTGCCAGGAACTCTTTGGGAACTGCTTATCACACATATGTTTAGGAATCACTTTAATGTGTCCAAAAATATTTCTTCCTAAGGACAACATTAGTCTAAAAAGTCTCAGATTGATACCATAATGTTTTTGAAGGTTACATAGATTAATGTGTAAAAGAAAAGCTTCCTTATGCATTACAGTAAAATATTCTGTTTCTTCTGATTTGGACTCTGATTCACAGAGAGAAAAATCATACACACACATACATAGCATGAAAATGAAATATTAAGATGAAATAATTGGTTACTAGGACAATATAGAAATTATCTTATAAAAGCAACACACACATACACATACTTTGCAAGATGTCCATTTTTATAGAAGAACAGCATGTCTGGTCTGACTAATATTGAAAAGATGATATTGATTTGAATATGAAGTCAAATCTACCAGGACTTAAAAAAGCACGTGTTTGCCTTAGCATGGTCAGGAGCTATCTAAAGTCCTGAGTTCCTAGTCTGCTTGTGCGTGTGTGTGTGTGTGTGTGTGTGTGTGTGTGTGCGTGTGTGTGTGTGTACCTTCTAAACTCCTGAAACTTTACAAGAAATACAAAATTTACAAAATAAAAATTATAGTAATTTAAGCTGTACATATCTGCCATTCATGCTTTGGTGCAGAGCAACCTTGAGGAAAGACAGAATTCCAGGGTGAGGTAGAAGAATCAGGCATCATACAGGAGACCTGTAGACTAAGGTTTTATACCCCAGCCAAGCTGAGAAGTTAGTTTTTGGCATACCAAACAAGCACCCAGTTCTCTCACTTTATAAGCCTTTTCTTTCAAAAGGAAAAAAATATCCTATAGTATAAACAGATATGATTAGATTTGTTCAAGACCATTTGAATTTGAAGAGGAGTATAATAGAATAGGGCCTTTTGGTCCTTTCACACACCAGAGCTTTCCTGGCTTCTCTTCAATGACAGTTGATGGTATTGGAGGGGTGGGGGATTGCTGTCTCATTATAAAGCCTGTGGCCCTGGCATTGTGCCTAGGACTGGAGATTCACAGAGCTGGGGGATGAGAGAAGAACTTCATATGCTACACGTCTATTCTACACATACGATGTATGCTACACATATGATGTATGCTACACATAACGATGCTACGGAGAAACCCAAACCAACGTCGTGGCCAACCCAATACTTAGATTTCTTTTCCTAGAGCTTAGGTCTTTATAACCAAAGATTGAGAGACAGAGACAGACAGAAAGAGAGATTCAGAGAAGGAAAGTGAGCAAATTTTAATACATTAGCATGCACAGGGTCCTACATACAGAATACTTGAAACAAACAGCACCTTGTATTGAAATGCTTGCTTAAAAAATTGCACTGGCTTCTGCGGCAGTCCTGTTGTGTGGGTGTTAGCAGGCTGCTTATGCCCCCCTCTAACCCATTCTATACATCAAGAACTCAAAAATAGGAAGAAGAGTCATGGCGTGTGGCTGCATGAACATCAAAGCCACGTTTGCCATGAGTTATTTTCCTTCCTGTTTCTCTCATTCAGGAAAGGAGGCACAGACGCTGCTACCTAAAAGAGCAAAAGGCAATGTCAAATGTTATGTAATTGTTGGGCTCTTCAGTAGCTAAGGCCAAGAATGTCGCAACCAGAGTAGTGCATTTATGAGATGTGGGTTTTAAAATGGCTTCAAAAAAATGTCTTACTTATGGAAGCTGAAAACTGTCTTTTTTTCACAATCTGCATTTTAAAAAGTACGGAGAAAGGCAAAGACATTTAAAATTTCTAAAATGCTTACTTTGAATTATAATCTTATGAAAACATCAAAACAGTATCAAAGTGACAAGAGTCATAGAATCTTCCACCAAAGGGTCTCCCCCAAAGCATGGGATACAAGTCCCATGTTCTAAAGCAAGAAAAATATACCTATTCTAAATGTACCTCCAGAAATACACTGTTTTATCTTCAATATTTATACTTCTCTATATGCTTCTCTGCCTGACCAGTCATTTCCACCTTTGGATCTCAGGGTTTCATTTCCACCTTTGGATCTCAGGGTTTCAATCAATCTTAAAATGTTATGTTATTTTTTCTTAAGTTTTGTATTTTTAAAATTATTGAAGAAACACTGAAAACATAGCAAATCAAAATGAGGACACAGAAGACAATTGGTAGTCACATTCCAGAGTGAAGTATTTTAACATCACATGAGTCCCTTACTTCCCTGCAATTGTTTTCTCTACACAGACACATGTTGACTAAAATAGGACGGCTATATATTTCCTGTATGTCAACTTGCTACCTCTTTATCAATACATCATGAATATCTCTCTATGTCAGTAAACATAAATCCACATTGCTTTATGACTGCATACTATTCTATCTGATGTATATACCATAATTTAGTTTACCAAACCCTTACAGATACTTGAAGTGTGTCTGTCTTGCAAAGATTGACTTTACGTGTTCATTCTTATACATGATCTTTGAATAATAGTTTAATTATTTTCTTTGGATGGATTTCTAAAAGTGGAATTGCTAGATCAAAGGGCTTTTGATACTTATTGCCAGATAATTTAAGAAAAGTTGAACTAATTTATAGTCCCACTACCATATATGAGTTGTCCATTTATCTACTACTTGCTAGCACTAGATAAAATTAATGTTTGCATCCTTACAACTTATGGCAATGTAATAGGCCAAAAGTAGCGTTGTATTGTTTTCATTATCACTAAAAATAATCTTGTGTTTAACCATTTGTATTTCACCTCTAATGAATTATCTTTTTTATTGATTGTTCACTTTTACCGAGATGTTTATCTTTTTCTAAAAGATTGATGATGGCTCTTTAATTAGCAAGTGTATTATCCTTTTTCTATCTTATGTACTATGAATAATTTTTCCAAATTATCATTTGACTTTTAACATAGTGTATAGTTGCTTCTGTTTTCATTTTTATCCATTCAGTTTTACAGAGCTAAATTTTAAAATAGATTTATCACTTTTTTCTATTGTAGCTTTTGGATTCTGTATCTCACTTAGAAACCCTGAGTTTGTTTTTAAACCGTAATCCCATGTTTTCACCAAGATCTTGTATAATTTCATTTTTAACATTTAAATCTTTGATCTATCTAGAAATTATTTTGGTGTAAAGAATCCATTTTTATTATTTTTTATATGACAAGCTAATTATCACAATACCTGATATTGAATGGTTCCTTTTTTCCACTGAGTAGGAATGTCATATTTACCACATAATTTCCATACATATTTGTATTTATTTCCTTATTTTCTATTTTGTGCTTGATTTCCATTTGCCCGTATATGTACCCATATCAAACTGCTTTCATTTTTGCAGTTTTATATTTTAATATCAGGCATAACTAATCTCAGCTCAGTATTATTCCTTTTCAGAATTTTCTTGAATATTCTTGAATGTTTCCTTCTTTAAAAACTTTCTCTTTTGTTAAAATTATATCTACCCATTGTTTAAAAAGCCAAATAGTTCTACAGGATTTAAGAAAAACAGTAGTCTACTGTATAGCACAGGGAACTATATTCAATATTCTGGGATAAAGCATAATGGAAAATAATATAACAAAGAATGTATACATGTGTATAACTGAGTCACTTTGCTGTACAGCAGAAATTAACACAACACTGTAAATCAACTATCCTCCAATAAAAATTTTCTTTTAATTAGAAAGAAAAGAAAAATAGTAGTCTCCTCTTCTACCTGCCCCTAAATGCTCCTCACCGAACACAATATTTTCACACATTTTAGTTGACTATTTTGGTATTTATATTCATGACTCCGACACACACACACACACACACACACACACACACACATCCCATCTCACCATTCTCCCTATGGAGTTACATTGTAATTTGAATTAGAACAATAATCAGTGCTTGAATTATTATACATGAATAAATTTCAGAGCTAAACCTTGGAATAAACGGATTACTTGTTTTTCTGGAAGCTAACTATTGCCTTTTTTCCCCCCTTAATTTTCTTTGTACTAATCATTAATGCTGAACTCACAGCCAGTCATCTTGAAGACAGCCAGGTGAATTTTGTATGCTATCAATTTCATCTCCCTGTAAAAGCCTCTCCCAGAGCCTTCTGACCTTTTGAGTTTGGACTGATGACACTGGGCATTACTGTCTTTTAGGAACTCCCCTCCCATCATCTAGACTTTCTCTTTGCCTCTTTCCTGTTTTTAGTAGAGGACATCCTGCAATAGTTTCCCCTATTCATCAAAGAATGCATGGGAAGGAAAATTTTAAGAACTTTTATATCAAAAATGTCTTTATTTTACCCTCACACTTGATTTATATAGTTTGATTTCGTATAGAATTCTAAATTGAAAATCATTCATCTTCAGACTATAAAGGTAATTCGCCATTGTTTCTTTCAGTATTGCTACAAGAAATGAAAATGATTCCTAATTGTTTGTTTTTAACTGTTTAGTTTGTATGTTTCCCTGAAGGATTGTAGGCTTTACTCTGTCCCCGATAATTTGCAATTTTATGGATTCCAAGGTGAGTCCGTTTCATCCATTGTGCTGTGTACTCAGTGAGTTCTTTCAACCTGCTAACTCATGTTCCTTGAATTATTTCATAGATGATTTCCTTCCCATGTGTTCTGTTCTCTCTTTCTGGGACTCTTATTATTTTGATATTGGAACTCCTAGACTGGTCTTCTAATTTTCTTATACTTTCTTCCATTTTTGTATTTTTGCTCTTCTCTCTGGAAAGTTCCTGAACATTTTCTCCAATACTTGTGAGTTTTTATTTCTGCTATTATCCTTTTAATTTCCAAGAGCTCTTCCTTAGTCTTCCAAATGATCTCAAGGTGCCATTTGTGTAGCACCTTAAGAATTATGCTGTTTCTTAACCAGGTTTTTAACTAGTCCTTCTTATTCTAATTCCCATGCCCCTCTCCCTTCACTTCCATAGGTCTCAAGGACACTAGTTAATGAACCTTTGGAGGAGTGATTAAATAATTGCTTCTCCATATTACTGGTTCTTTCCGGTCTGCTATATCAATTACCATTTGCTCATCTCCTTTACAGTTTCTAAAATTTGTTAGTAGTTCTATATTTGTTTTCAAAGCAATTTTAAAATTATGACAAATGTTATTTGCTTATTATTTGCATAGCAATATGCAGTTTCCTCTAAAGTTGACTTGTGATGTTTTAAAAGGAGAGTAAATTGAAAAAAAAATCAATACCAGTATAGATGGTTTGTGGCTTCTATAAACTAAATATTAAATTTAAGATATTGTGGCCATAAAATAGAGGAAATTCAAAGTAATATGATCAATAGTTACATGATTAGTTTTCCTTCATTTTCTCCCTCAAATTAAGAAATATAGATATACCTCAATGTTGAAGTATATCTGATTTTTTCTGTTTTCATCAGTTTTTACATTGCTTAAATATCATTTTAATTTTCATTGTGCAACTGTTTTCTTGTACTCGATGCAAAGCTCTTTATAGCAAAACTGGATCCTGCTAAAACAAAGCCAGCTGTGTTTACTTAACTTTGTAATGTTCCAATAATAATTTGTAATGAGATTAGTGTAGCTACTTTCGGTACTAAATATTTGCCAAAGTATTCATGATAAGATAGAGGAATATGAAACAGAATTACAAATTAATAACTACCTTAGTTTTCAGCACAATATGTATGAGGAATTGTTATGCATTTGGTTACTTTTTGCGGGGGAGGCATGTGATAATTGGCTGCTTGGATGAACTGGGTTATATCACATAAGATTCATCTGCGTGGCACAGTGGTCAGAACTCATTCTTACTGGGAGGGATTGGATGGGGTGAGCGTTGTGGCACTGAATGCCTGGAGTGTCATTATCTAGGAACACATCCTCTATCTTTTCTACCATATTGCTTGTCTGTGTGATGTAGATGTCAGAACATCATTGCTCATCACTTGGGCAACTGTCCACCGTGCTTATCTGAAGACAAAGGTATCTGGGAGATTTCTCATTTTTGAGAAAAGCTTTTTTAATATTCGCATCTGTGATGCTTTTAAGAGAAACAGTCATCATTTATTATTGTTATTATTGTCATTTGAAACATAAAAGGGAGAGAATAGAACTTTGATGCCAAAGAGTGATAGAAAAAGAAGTAATTATAAGATCTGGACAGAACTAAAAGGCCTAGGTTGTTGTTGTTTTTTTTAATATCTTTATTGGAGTATAATTGCTTTACAGTGTTGTGATAGTTTCTGCTGTATGACAAAGTGAATCAGCTATATACATATGTATATCCCCATATCCCCTGCCTCTTGCATCTCCCTCCCACCCTCCCTATCCCACCCCTCTAGGTGGTCGCAAAGCACCGAGCTGATCTCCCTGTACCATGCAGGTGCTTCCCACTAGCTATCTATTTCACATTTGGTAGTGTATATATGTCCATGCCACTCTCTCACTTTGTCCCAGCTTACCCTTCCCCCTCCCCATATCCTCAAGTCCATTCTCTACGTCTGTGTCTTTATTCCTGTCCTGTCCCTAGGTTCATCAGAACTTTCTTTTTTTTTAGATTCCATTTATATGTGTTAGCATACGGTATTTGTTTTTCTGTTTCAGACTTACTTCACTCTGTATGACAGACTCTAGGTCCATCCACCTCACTACAAATAACTCAATTTCATTTCTTTTTATGGCTGAGTACTATTCCATTGTATACACATGCCACATCTTCTTTATCCATTCATCTGTCGATGGACACTTAGGTTGCTTCCCTGTCCTGGCTATTGTAAATTGTGATGCAATGAACATTGTGGTACCTGACTCTTTTGAATTATGGTTTTCTCAAGGTATATGCCCAGTAGTGGGATTGCTGGGTCGTATGGTAGTTCTATTTTTAGTTTTTTAAGGAACCTCCATATTGTTCTCCATAGTGGTTGTATCAATTTACATTCCAACCAACAGTGCAAGAGGGTTCCCTTTTCTCCACACCCTCTCTAGCATTTATTGTTTGTAGATTTTTTTTTTTTTTGTAGATTTTTTGATGATGGCCATTCTGACCGGTGTGAGCTGATACCTCATTGTAGTTTTGATTTGCATTTCTCTAATAATTAGTGATGTTGAGTATCCTTTCATGTGTTTGTTGGCAATCTGTATATCTTCTTTGAAGAAATGTCTGTTTAGGTCTTCTGCCCATTTTTGGATTGGGTTTTTTTTTGATATTGAGCTGCATGAGCTACTTGTATATTTTGAAGATTAATCCTTTGTCAGTTGCTTCATTTGCAAATATTTTCTCCCATTCTGAGGGTTGTCTTTTGGTCTTGTTTATGGTTTCCTTTGTTGCGCAAAAGCTTTTAAGTTTCATTAGGTCCCATTTGTTTATTTTTGTTTTTATTTCCATTTCTCTAGGAGGTGGGTCAAAAAGGATCTTGCTGTGATTTACGTCATAGAGTGTTCTGCCTATGTTTTCTAGGTTGGTTTTTTGACGGATCCTGATAAGCAAGAAAGGAGAGCAGCTCAAAGATACAAGTATATTCTTTAATATATCTGGGCATTTTTTTTTTGTAATTAGAAGTTTTTCAATATGTATGTAACAATAGGCCACACAGATAAGCTATCTTATTAAAATTGAGTTTTGTTTGATTGAATTGTGTGATTACATCTATATTTTGATGGTATTTTCAGTGATTTTTATAAGACTAAATAAACTGATATTTGGTGATAGTAAAAAGGAAAACTCAGAAGGAATCTGATCTTATTCATAAGGATAATGATTTCTTCTAATCAAGTTAATACCTTCCATATTCCTGACTTGTTCTTATTTAAGGAATTATTTCTACTTAAGTGTCTAAATTGTTGAAGAATTTATGTTTAAGATATAGAAAGATGTTGTCTGTCGTATTCAAAGGTTTGGTTACTGATATACCATTGGTGAGAAAATCTGTTTTTAGTCAGTATTTTTTCAGCATTCATAATAGATTTACATTTTTTCCCAACCACTTCACCCAGTCTTCTTGGAAACCAGTAATATCTGTCTCTCTCTCTCCCTCATTTCCTCTTTGTCACCCTGTCTCCTTAGTAGATTTGGTGCAAATGGGTAGGAAGTACAAGATAAAGTCTATCAAAGCAACTCTTTTTTGACAAAGGAGGCAAGAATATACAATGGAGAAAAGAGAGTCTCTTCAGCAAGTGGTGTTGGGAAAGTTGGACAGCTGCATGTAAATCAATGAAGTTAGGACACACCCTCATGCCATACACAAAAATAAACTCAAAATGGACATAAATGTCCATCAATATACGAATAAAGAAGATATGGTATACATGGAATATATATGGTATAAACGGTATATATGGAATATAATGGAATATTACTCAGCCATAAAAAAGAATGAAATAATGCCATTTGCAGCAACATGGATGCAATTACAGATTATCATACTAAGTGAAGTAAGTCAGAAATTCAAAGACAATTACCATATGATATCACTTATATGTGGAATCTAAAATATGGCACAAATGAACATATCTATGAAAGAGAAACAGACTCACAGACATAGAGAACAGACTTGTGGTTATCAAGGGGGAGGAGAGTAGGGAAAGGGAAGGATTGGGAGTTTGAGATTAGCAGAGGCAAACTATTACATATAGGATGGATAAATAACAAGGTCCTACTGTTTAGCACAGGGAACTATATTCAATGTCCTGTGATAAACCATAATGGAAAAGAATATGTATAACTGAGTCACTTTGCTGTACAGCAGAAATTAGCACAACACTGTAAATCAACTATTCTTCAATAAATTTTTTTAACTTAAAAAAAAAAAAGTAACTCTTTACTCCCTCACAAGCCTTTATCATTTATTTTGATTTTCCTTTGAAAAATGTTGCCTTTTGATTTGATTCAGTCTTTGTCTCTATTACAGTATAATCATTTTCTCAACATATGAATAAAATTCAGGACTATTGTGCAATTTTTTTTTTTTTGCTGTATGCGTGGGCCTCTCACCGTTGTGGCCTCTCCCGTTGCGGATCACAGGCTCCAGATGCGCAGGCTCAGCGGCCATGGCTCACGGGCCCAGCCGCTCCGCGGCATGTGGGATCTTCCCGGACCGGGGCACGAACCTGTGTCCCCTGCATTGGCAGGCGGACTCTCAACCACTGCGCCAACAGGGAAGCCCATTGTGCAATTTTAAAAAAATATATGGAATGTAAAATTACAGAAAATATGAGAAATCTGTCACTTCAGTTTACAAATATTCATTGAGGGAATACTATTTGTCATGCTGGAGATACAGTGGTGACAGAGAAATTGAACATAAACTGGTAAATAAAGGAAAAGGATGATTCCAGATAGTGATTAAGTGCTATAATGAAAATAAAATGGGGACATGTGACAGAGTGACTGGGGTGTGTGTGTGTGTGTCTGCATGTGTGCACTTACATGTGATAATCAAAGTTCCTTAGTTTCTCACTTATCAAATGAAAAGTTCAAACAGATTCTCTCTAGGGTGCCTTCAGATCTTTTCTAATGATGCAACTTTTCTAATGTTGTTCAATGCTTTTTAGATCCGTTTCACCATTTCAATTATGTGGTCTGTTGTCCGCCCATACAGTACTTGTAACTTAGTAATTGAAGAATGAAAAATCCACCCATCAGGATTTGAAAACAGTGTCTATATTCTCTCTCTTCTAGATAAAAACCTAAAGGAAAACAAATGAGTGTATCCGTGTATCAGAAGGGACTCAAAACACAATTTTCATCCATGTTCCATTTACAGTATCTCTTTATTTGCCTCTTGCATAAAGAGGCTATTAGACATCACTGCTTTCTGGCTGAATGAATTGAATACAGAGGGTTGGACAACAGCATGACCAAGCTGGTAGCTTTTTCATTTCTTGTGAACTACTTGGCCAGTTGGAATGGCTCTAGTCTCATCTCAGAAGCTCCGAAAGGAAGAGTCAGGGGTGACTGCTCACTTTTGTGTAGCCATTTGAAGATCAGTGGGCTAAGAAGAATTCCACATGGAAAGTCATGGAAAGTCATTGCGTAATAGCAATGATTAGTGATAGTGATGATATTAACAATATCTAGAGAATGTTGCATTTATTATAAATCTCTTTGGGGGAGTGTGATAGAACCTCTGAAACACTATAACTTCAACTTCTTAATTTGGTAGAAGAAAGAGGACAAATTATGTTTAGATTTTTAAACGATGAACTTATTCTCCTCACTTAATAATCACAAAAATACCATCAGGAAAATGCATTTTTAATTCGTTGTCATGGGAAATGCAGTCTAGAATTGTTTCCCACTATTATTATAAAACCTGTTATTAAAAGAACTGTAGGTGGAACATGGTTGGAAATCATGCTTTGAGTTCTTTCAGGTGAACAAATATACTTATTTTCTTTTAAATTTTGTTTAGTAGTAGGATCTTTCAGCCTTGCTTCTTTTTGCCATCCATTGTCCTTGCTTTCATTTAGAAACTGAACATAGCCAAATAGAAGGGGAAAAGGGTGAAAAACAGTTTCAGGATTAATAATAAAAAAAAAATTAAAATCACAAAAATAAAAAGGAGATAATAAGACAAATGTTTGTGAAACAGGTATTAATTTATCTCTATTGCAGAGGCAAACCAAACTTACTGGATATGGGCTCTTTGATGATCAAACCAATTCAGAGAGTGATGAAGTACCCCCTATTACTCTGTGAACTCCGGAATTCCACCCCTCCCTCTCACCCAGACTTTAGAGCACTGGAGGATGCCTTTGCTGCAGTGAAAGATATTAATGTAAACATCAATGAACTTAAAAGACGGAAGGATTTAGGTAAGAGGAGATATGATCAATTGGGGGTTTTCCAGTGTTGGAATATTCTGTTCATGTTTTGGAGAATCAGAATGTCTCAGTAGTTACAGCAGTTGCAGTGATAATGATCATTTGATATTTAAAGTTAGAGGCTAGGGAGGAGAGGATGGTTTTGCTTTGCCAGCTAGCTTCAGGATAAGATCATGAGGCAAAAGATTGACAACTTTTTATTGAACAGCCCTATACTCAACCTCTTTTGACCACTGCATGCCCGATGACATACTGTGGGCTGAAGACACCCATAGCATATGATCTTTCTGTTCTTGGCGTTATGCATAGTAGGAAGGAGGCATGGCCTGGTAGCTGGGAGCAGTGAAAAGCTAGAGCTGAAAAGGGGTGGTGAGAAGGGCAGATACAGGCAAGATGGCCCAGCTAACACATCAGGCTTATTTGGTTCTGGAACACAAAGAATGGGTATTTTTTGGCAATTAATTGCTCCACTGAAGGGAGAAAGTATATTTCTTTTGCAAATTAACAAATTATTGTTAACTTTTTGTTAACTAAGGTGTAAAGTTCACCTCTAAAGTAGAATGTAGGTTTCAAAATAGGAGGCACAATTAGATGGTTCCTATCATCTCAGATGTAGTAGTGCATTGGGATAGACCATGGGTCCTCTCTCAGTGTGATTTGTGTCCATAAGTTCTTGATTGGCTTTGTACTTCTAACATTAAATCTCAATTAAACAGTAAAAGCAATGGTAGGACTGTGGAGCTAATTGAACCAACCACTTCATTTATTTTTATTGTTTGTATTTTCTAATGTTTTATTTTAAAAATTGTATATATTTGCATTAATAAAGTGTAACTATAAAGAAAAGTGAAAGTTGTAGAGTGAAAGACACCGTAAACAAAATGAAAAGATAGCCCGTAGACAAAGGATTACTATCTAGAATATATAATTATTGATATTAAATCAGTAAAAACATTCTAATACAAAAAAGCTTAATAATAAAAATGAGCGATTCACAGAAAGACCAGTAAGTTTTTAAATGCTAAGATTCACTAATAATCAGGGAAATGCAAATTAAAATCACAGTGACAAAGTGTTCCCAGCCTACTAGATTGGCAATAAGATTTTTAGTGGCTAATGTTAAGTGCTGAATCTCAGTTTGCAGGTGAGAATGTAAATTAGAATCACCACTTCGGAGAACAATTTGAAAATACCTATTAAATTGAAGGTACACGTACCCAAGATACAGAAAATCAGATTCTAGATATTTGAGAAACTGGCTCATATGCTCGTGGAGAGGTATACTAGTAACTAGCATTGTTCGTAATAGCAAAAGATAAAAAAGGAAAACAAGAAAAGAAACAAAGAAATAGACAGTGGTTTGCATATTAATCCAGATAATGGATACACTGTGTTTTATATACTATGATACCAAGAAAACATAAAATTAATTAAAGTACATGTATCAATTAGACAGATCTCAAAAACACAATGTTGAGTTTTTTAAAAAGTAAATTAGCAAGTGACAGAAGAATGAATGCAATATGGTACCATTTTAATAAGGATTGAAAATAATACTATACACCCTATGACTACATACCTACAAAGTAAAGGCGTGAAGATAGATACGGATATAATAAACCCCATAACTTTGGATCACAGATCCCTTTAGGGATCAAAGATGGGGCTCAGAGAAGAAGTTTCAATTGTTATGTGATTTTTTTAAATAAAAAGATTGGAAACAAGGCAAAATGTTAAGATTTGACAAAGCTGGGAGATGGACAATAGCTGTAATAATGTTTTAACTTTTCTGTTTGCTTAAACTCAAAGTTTTAAAGAGGAAAATTTTTCTACTCTCATGATTCCAGTTTGCATAGCTAACATTTTAGTAAGTTCTCTTCAGAATTTCTATGTCTTTTTTTCTATTTTTTTCTTCTTTTTCCTTCTTTCCTTCCTTTTGCAAATGGTACTACAGTTTGCTGGGGCTTTTTAAAAACTTAATTTTATATCATGAACATTCTTCAGGTTAATATGGTCTTCTTTTTCATGGTTCCACAGTATCCCATTCATGAGTATATCATAATTGATTAAACCATACCTCTATGAGTAAACTTTTAGATTGTTTCCAACATTCTGTTCTTAGAAAAAAATGCTATAGCAAACAAAAGTTTGTATGCCTCATTATGGAAAGCAGATTTTCTACACAGACTTCCTGGTCATAGACTATAAATATTTTCACTTTTACAAGACTCTGCCAAATTGTTCTCTACAAAAACTATATTGATTTAATCCATGTCCACAGCGTATAAGAATGCTCCTGTCTCCACACCATTACCAAAACAGAATGTTCAGAATATTTAACATTTTGAACAATGAGAGGTGAAAATCATGTTAAAGATAAAAAAGTACACCTCAGAGAGGTCACTCAGCTTACCCCAAGTCTCTCAACTAGTGGAGAGACCACCCTGGAATGGATCTGAGGTCTTCTTATGTTGGCTGCAGTTGTCTTTCCATTAGTTAGGTCTCGATGCTTCATTCTAGAGACCCCAGGTAACAAGTGTATTGTCTGAGAAGAGAGAGTTTTTTCCAGTATCAGGAATTTCTTTAATGTGCGAGGTAAATGAACCTTGGGCTTTGAGGAGCTCAAGTCCTAGAACAGTTTCTGAAGGTCAGAACAGTGGGGTGGGCGTCTGGAACTGTGACTGGGCAGAGGGGCTGGAGCACATTGCATCGGTACCAGAGGTCCGAAAATCATACAGAGTGTTATCTTAAATATAAATATGAATCTTGAATACTTTGGATGGAACACACACTTTCTGTGCCTCACATGTTCAGATATGTTATTGCATTCTTCCGTTTCAGTTCTAAAATACAAGAAGAACGATGAGGATGAATCACTTAAAGATAAATTGTCTAAACTAAATATTCATTCAATTAGCAAGAAATCAAAAAGAGTGACAAATCATCTAAAGATTCTGACCAGAGGAGAATCACAGGTAATTTTTCTTCTTGGGCCACATACATTTTCCTGGGGAACACGAATGCTGACATTTTTGTGAGATTTTGTTTTATCGTTATCAGAGCTGTTTCTAGAACACACTGAGAATCGAAGTAATTGCCCTCGATGCTGTTTCTTTCTCCCTCTCTCCTCTCTCTCTCCCCCTCCGTTTTGCAGGATATTGAGTGGGGGTTGTTCTGACACTGTCTTAGCTGTGGTGCTTCCATTCAGGAAGAGGACAAAGGAGAGGTAAAGACATAAGGACAGGGATCAACAAGGGATGCCACAGGAGTTCTGACACCATCAATTAGCACATACTCTCGCCCAAGGCAATGCCCTCCTTTCATCCCTGTCTTATTTCTGCTTTGTAAAAAACCTCATTTCTTTTAGTTCCCTTGATGGTCATCTTATATTTATTTCACCTATGAAAATAATGTTTAGGTGCATACCTTAGCATGACTTTTCCTACCTGTTACCACTTTCCTCTTCCCCTACCCCCAGGTGCACATTATATTACTGGGTAACTCTTTGGTGTCAGCTGTTTAGTCTAGCTTGAACCATTTTCATCTCACCCCTAATAAACAGTGAATGGATTAACAAAGGCTCTCCAACTTTAATGTGTATAAGAATCACCTGAGGAGCTTGCTAAACGACAGATTCCAGGGTTCTACCTGGTTCAAAGGTGCAACCTAGACGTCTGTATTTTTACAAAGACTACAGGTATTTTTAAGCTAATTGATCTGGAAATAAGTGATCAATGGAACACACTTTGAGAATCACAAGATAGTAATTCTCAAATTAATTGAGTAATTAGTAATTAATTAATCAGTAATTCATGGCCCAGAGGTGGTAATACAGTGGGCTTCTAACCAAAAGTAAGCAGAACAATTCTTAAGATACTATATAGTACTTTTGCCCCCCTTCTCGTGTGTGATTTCATCCTTTGTTATGTTAGCATCTCTAACAAAGGTTTTTACTTTGAACTAGAGGCAACTGGTTCAGCTCTGCTTTTAGATAGCTCTTACTATCTACCTTACCCTTTGGCTGCTGTGGTCTTTTTGCTTTTCATTAAGTCTTTGCTGCTTTCGGACCACTAATCTAGAAGTGGCCTCTTCCTCCTCTGAATGCCTAACACACTTAGTGTATCTCAGTCTTGGCACTGTTAATATTTGCAGGAGTCATCACAGAAATTAAGAGCAAAGTTTCTGAATTCATTCAGATCTGGGTTTGAATCTCACTTCTGCCACCTAACAAATATTTGTCTTTGGGCACATAACTTAAATTCAATGTAATCATCTGTAAATTGGGATATATAGTAGGACCTAACACATGAAGTGGTTGTGAGGATTCAATGAAATGATGCTTATAAAGAAAGGACCTAACACAGTGTAAGCATTCAGTATACTGGCTATCATCATCATCATTATTTTATATTGTATATAAAATATTGTTATTTACCTTTTAATGTGCGGACTTCTTACTTCCCACATGGATAAAAACTTCTTTATGCATGGTGTGTTAATCGTATCTTCTACTTTCTGTATTTTATGATGTTTTGACATCCTAAAAAAGCTTGCTGGCCAAAGAAAGACGCCGCTTTCTTTGAGTGGGCTAGCCCACTCTTATAGAGGGCAAAGGACTCAGCTGGAATCACTTCTTTCATTTGCAAACCAACCGATCCTGGGTCTATAGCCCCAACCAACTCCTTATCTAACTCTCACATGTGAAGCCAATATTCCCTGCCCTAAATCCTGCCGAGGCCAGGTACCAGGCAACCAGAGACTACCTCCATAGCCCAAAGCCTGCTGGAATTATTCAAACGTCCTAAACATTTTACCCTGCCCCAGCTCTTTCTATGGGATTTCTCACAGAAACTCCAATAAAGGCTCTGGCCTTGACTCTTCCCTTGCTCCTTTCTGCCAAATGACCAGAACTTAGTGATTCCCCTGTGGCCCTGCATGACATGCAATGACCCCCTATCTAGGACCTGTGAGAATAATAAATTTCTTCCAAGCTTCTCTCTTTCCTCCTGTGGCTGTACTGTCTGTACCCTACCATACCCAGTATGGCTATTCTTAGAACACACGGCTTGTATGATTCTTGTACTTACTTGTTGATATACTTCTAGGGGCTCACTGGGCCTACTGCATAGAGGAGGTAACTCCAGGCTCCTCTTCTCAATGTAGAACTATAATGTGGGAAGCTTGGGACATTTATGGTGTGTGGCCATAGATCAGGAAAAGGAAAATCCAGACGTTTCAACTAAAGACTACAGTAATAAAATTGAACTGGGAATTCATTCGAAGAAGAGACTGTAGCCTCCATGGGCATGTGTAAATGTAGTCTAAACAATTCTCCCCTACTCTCTGGGATGTTGCTTCTGACCCAAGACAATACTACTGAGGAACAATAGGCAGGTCTTAATTCTGGGCAGGCTCTTGTAGGAGCTGTTACTGTCTTTAATGTATTTATCATCAGCTTCTGATATTTTTCAATTGTGAACTAGAAGTGAATTGTAGTTAAAGTAGCCTGAAGGGATATTAATTAGATTTTTCCCCTTAATCTTTTGAGAGGATGTCCTGTCAGCAATGAAGCATTTCACTGTTAATCAGAAAATCAGCTGCATAGGCTGGACTGCAGAAAAGATAAATCTCAAATCAGTCAATTTTGCACTTGTCAGCAGCTCAAGTGAAATATTTGGTGGAGTTAGGGTATAAAACTATTACCCAAGAGGAAGATTCTATTCCATTCATCACACATGTATTGAACTCTTACTCGACACTGTTAGAGATTGCAAAAGCAGAGAGGTTCTAAATTCAGATGGTTTGGGTTGGAATCCTGGACCTAACTATTAACATGGGTAAGTTTCTTTAACTTTCTGTATTAGTTAGGGTAAAGGCCATGCTTCTGTCACAAAGAGATTCCAAAACATAGCAGCTTAAGTCAGACAGTCATTTATTTCTCTCTCTTAAAATAGTGCAGATGGGCTGTGCTGCACAAGATCTTTCAGGAACCCAGTTTTTCCTAGTTTTGCACTGCGATGTTCCCTAAATATATGGTCTTCATCTGCCTCACTGAAGCTGGGTCACTGCCATGTCTTCATTCAAAGTCCCAAGGGAAATGTTCTAAGGCCAAGATTCAGAAATGAAACATATCACTTTCACTCACAACTTATTTGCCCAAACCCAGTTACAAAGGCAGAGCCAGCTGCAAGGGAGTCTGGAAAGGGTTGTCTCTAGCAGGGCAGCCGTGTCCATCTTAAACTAGAGGTGCAGGCACCATTGGTAGAAGGTCAATAGCAGGAATGTTCACAATCTCTGCCACACCTCCTGGAACTTCTGTTTCTTTATCTCTAAAATGGGATTTATCATAGCATCTAACCCATAGGGTTGTATAAGAATTAAAATGAGAAAGTGGAAGACAGGTTTTAGCACAAGTGTCCAGAACATAGTTAGTGTTTAATAAATGTTAGTGATTATTATATTAAGAAAAAATACTTCATCTCCAATGTTTGCAATCCATCAGTGGAGAAAATTACTTAAATCATTAGTGTTGTAAGAGCACATAGGAGGGTACAATTAATTTTATGGAGTGGAAAGAATAGGAACTAGAGGAAGGATTTGTAGCAGGGGTGACAGTTGAGCAAGTCCTTAAAAAAAAATAAACAGGATTTTGCAGGGCAGCAGCACATTTCAACAAAATAAAGCAACAAGAGAAGGCTTGGCAATAAAGAAGTAGAACTAGGCAGCATTTTTCATCGTGTGATCCTTGAACCTCTTACTTTAGCATCATGTGGGTCTCGGCCAAGATATACAAAGTAAAATAGCTGGTCCTTGAAAACTGCTTTTTAAAAACTCTGCCCAGCATATTGTTATATGCCTCAAACTGGGTCAGAGCATAGAGATGCTAAGGCAGAGGGTGATGAATTTTGTGTGGATTACAAAGAACTATGCTGCCTATTTAATGAAAAGCTTTCTAGATAAATAATATTAAGTGGTTTTAAACTACTAAAATAAAATGTCACCATTTTCTATGCATTCAGTTCTAAGGTCAACCACCTTAAATTAACAAATGTAGGAACTGAGAACAGCTACGGTTATTAGCCAGTGCCAAACTGAAGAATACACAACATATTCCACAAAACAGGTGTGTGTTCACACAGATTTTGCCAACACAAAGCTGGTTCTGATATCTTGTAGCCTTTTTGAACACCAAGAAATACTTCTCATCATTGATAGAATAATGTGTCTTTCTAGAAATTGCCACAAGCATATAAAAAAGCATATTTTTCTGAATGCTAGTAGGTATACATGTAAGATAACAAAAAAATAACTGAACACATGTGATCACTATCTTAACTCTGCAGAGTTTTCCTAACAGAAGAACAGTTTTTGTTAAGATTTTTCATCATCTTTCAAATTTGAGTTGCTAAAGAATTATCATATTTCTTTAGCCAAGACCCTAAGAGTATTTTCTAAATAACCACTGTGAAATAAATTGGGGTGGGTCATATCAGCAAAACAATAAATTCTAATCAATAGATCAAATATTTTTATTTAATTTTTAATTTTATTAATTATTTTATAGAGCCACAAATGCAGTGTCATTTGAGTACACACATAATACATGCTATTAAAAACTGCAGAGAAAAATTTTACATCCCACAGCTACCGTGACATAGGTGAAGCAATGTGAAAACTGAACAGCAAATTAAGCGGCACCATGCGGTTTTGTTGCACTATTTGAACATCAGTTGTGCCACATGCTGGACACAGAAAGTTCTCTGTTAAGACAGTCAGCGTAAGATGTAGAGAATGGACTTGAGGACACGGGGAGGGGGAAGGGGAAGCTGGGATGAAGTGAGAGAGTGGCATGGACATATATACACTACCAAATGTAAAATAGATAGCAAGTGGGAAGCAGCTGCAGAGCACAGGGAGATCAGCTCGGTGCTTTGTGACCACCTAGAGGGGTGGGATAGGGAGGGTGGGAGGGAGACTCAAGAGGGAGGAGATATGGGGATATATGTATATGTATAGCTGATTCACTTTGTTATAAAGCAGAAACTTAACACACCATTGTAAAGCAATTATACTCCAATAAAGACATTAAAAAAAAAGAGCGTAGCATGAAAAGTTTTCATCTCAACAAGTTTTTTGTAATGTGCTAGGCCAATACGATTTGTAATATTTTTAAATACCAGATTCCTTTGAGTTATAAAAATAAATAATTTCATCTATATTTTAGGTGAAAGACAATACCTTTAATAGAGAAGAAAAACTATTTAGATCTTTAGAAAAGACTGTGAGGCACTGTGTGAAGAACATTTCATTCTGTCTTCAACACATACAGGTGGGTAAGACACAACTGTTTTCAATGTTTCCACAGAAAGGTCTTGATGTCTCTGGTTATTATGAAGAGTAAATGTGACTGTTCATCATTTATATGATGACGCTTATTGTATCAAATTTGGGAGGCTGCAAGCTGCTGGTGAAGGAAGCTAATATAAAGACTTGGGTTTTGCTCTTTGTTCCCTTACCTCTTCCATCCTTCCCCCAATCCAAATTGCCATATGGTGGGACATTTGTTCATATGATTGCCACGTAGGGCTGGACCATCAGCATGTTTTCTCTATAAAAGAGATGAGTTAATTAATGCAAAATGGCAGACAAGGCAGAAATGTGATTTGTTTGATTATACTAACATATCTCTTTCCAGTACCTGAAACACATATTTACAAATTTAAGAGTAGCACTGAAGGAAAAAAGAAAATCAAAAGGAGACATAACATAAAATTAGAGGAGTTAAAAAGTTAAAAGTGCATAATATAAATGCCCTAAAACCCACATGTGCATCTTAAATTTAGCTGTAGGCTACCTAGCAGCCAACCCAAAAAGGGGTATATGATCACACAATTCTAAGACAAACCAAACACCTCTATTTATTTTATAACCAGTGTTTTGTAATGCCCCCTTTACAGTTCTGAATGAAATTCATAGATAATTTAACCTTGGGTATGTAGGTATACATAAAAGAATCAATATAAAGGAAAACATGTTCTAACAAAATATTATGAACACAGTATGCAAATATCCCCACACAATCAGAGTAGAAGACAAAAACACCTCCACAAATTTCCAGTCCCCTAGGTTTTCCTGCCCTTGTTGAGGATCACTGACTTAGACAAACCAGCTGGAGTACAGTATAATTATATTCAGTAGAAAGACCAGTCAGGAGTTTCTTCTGATGGATCTCATAAAGGGGACATAGTGTCCTTAACAACATCCTGACAATGGTCATGACTATGAGACATAGAAAGTTAGTAGAATTACATGTAAGTTAGTTGAAAAATTGTTCCTTTCTATTTTCCAGTTCTTCTTTTGGAGGTCTGTTTTGGAAGATGTTTGCATTCTTTGATAGACTATCACACCAACAGAAGATTAAGTTGACAGGCATAGTGATTTGGAGACAAGGTTCTATGTCACATAACCAACAAGCCACATTCTTTTCTTATTCATTAACTGATGCAAAGCCTGATTTTGCAGTCAGGTTTGCTAATCTCTTCCTAAAGCACTGCCTTCTGTGAAAGGAAAACAAAAACATAGCTATAACATCCAGAGGGCAGTGAGAACCCTGTCCTTGATATACTTTTCAAGGAGTCAGTGCCTCTTGGGAATATCTACAGAAAAGTCTTCCATTTCCACTAATTGATTCAGAAAAAGTACGAGCATGTTCTCTTAAAGAGAAGATTAAATTCACTAAGGAAAACTAAAGACATAAAACAAGAGTGATTTTTAAAATAAGAGATCTGTAAGAATTGAATGATGAAGAATGGCTAAAGAGGGTATTTAAGATGGACTTCACATAATAAAAGAGGGTGTCAAGGGACAGGACAGGAATAAAGATGCAGACGTAGAGAATAGACTTGAGGACACGGGGAGGGAGAAGGGTAAGCTGGGACGAAGTAAGAGGGTATCATTGACATATATACACTACCAAATGTGAAATAGATAGCAAGTGGGAAGCAGCTGCATCGCACGGGGAGATCAGCTCTGTGTTTTGTGACCACCTAGAGGGGTGGGATAGGGAGGGTGGGAAGGAGACGCAAGAGGGAGGGGATATGGGGATATATGTATACATATAGCTGATTCACTTTGTTATACAGCAGAAAATAACACACCATTGTAAAGCAATTATACTCCAATAAAGATGTTAAAAAAAAAAAAAGGGTGTCATAACTACGGAGCAGTATGAGAAAGTGACATGGGGGAAAAGTAAGGAAATAGATTGTTATAGGTAACCTGATTGTACAAAGTGTTCATAAAATTTTTTCCTTCCTTTTTTTCTTTTTCTCTCAGTGGTAATAGTTACGTTGATGAAGTGCACTTTTAGGATACATTTAATTGTACTGACTTCAGAACATTGCCCTTTGGTAACTTTGTTCTTGGGTTTCAGGATGCCATGCCTTTAGCTCTGCAGAGTGTAATGGAGCTCCAAGAGATTTCACACAACAAAGATGAGGATGAGAGGGGCTATTCAGAGGCTCCAAGTAATGCCCCAAATCCCTCTGATGACTTTGTAAGTTATTTATACCCGCAGATGAATACAAATGAAATAGTAGGGTTAAGAGAAAAGCTGCTTTTCATTTACTTTTTCGCAGTTAAAAATAAAACATGCACTAAAGCAAATACTAATGTTAAAATTAGTAGATTTAAACAGGAGATTTTTTTATCACTAAATATTTTGAAGTGGATTAGTGAGGCTTTTACTATAATCAAAATTTAAGAGGGCTGCAGACTGTGTTTCTAGGGTAGTCAGTGTCTGTGCAGCTTTTTAAATCAATATTTAGTTTAAGTCTGCATATGGTGTATCAGGGATTTATTAAGTTAGAAAGATGTGATTTTCTTAGAGGAGTCTCTGGAGTTTTTACATGAGAAGCAAAGATACTTTCTGAGGGTGTGACTTTTATTAACATATTATACACTGGAAATTAAGGCCTTCCTATTCAGAAAGTGCTTTATTTGAGTCATATATCTTCTGTTCTGTGGTAAAATATTTGTTTTCTAAGAGTTCTGTAAAATATACAGAATCATAAAACATATATTGGGAATCATTAAAAACATGCTTGCGCTGCATTCCAACTCCAGCCAGTTTCAGAACCCAGGTCGGGGGAAAAAATGCTCAAAGTCTGAAAGTTCTTAACACACAAATAGACATGCCCCAAAGAGGGAATTTACGGCAGTCTTATTTCCCAGAAGTTGCCTGGATCTCTGGATAAGCTGTTCCTTCTGTTCAGTAGATAAAATTCTGCACACATGAGGATGGGAGAAAGGGCCACTGTCCATGGAAAAAGAAAACAAGACCTTCAAGGGAGAAGAAGAAACATAGGTTCAAATCCAAAGCTGAGCCCCAGGAACTGTGCAAACAAAGAAGAGAAAGGGAAATCTCTCCCAGCAGCCTCATGAACAGCAGATTAAATCTCCACAATCTACTTGATGTACCTGCATCTGTGGAATACCTGAAGAGACAACAAATCATCCCAAATTGAGGAGCCATGTGGATGAAAGGCTCTTGGTGCTCCAGCCAGGCATCAGGGCTGTGCCTCTGAGGTGGGAGAGCCAACTTCAGGACACTAGTCCACAAGAGACCTCCCAGCTCCACGTAATATCAAACGATGAAAATCTCCCAGAGATCTCCATCTCAACATCAACACCCAAATTCACTCAACGACCAGCAAGCTACAGTGCTGTACACCCTATGCCAAACAACGAGCAAGACAGGAACACAACCCCACCCATTAGCAGACAGGCTGCCTAAAATCATAATAAGTCCACAGACAACCAAAAACACACCACCAGACGTGGACCTGCCCACCAGAAAGACAAGATCCAGCCTCATCCACCAGAACACAGGCACTAGTCCCCTCCACCAGGGAGCCTACACAACCCACTGAACCAACTTTAGCCACTGGGGACAAACACCAAAAACAACGGGAACTACAAACCTGCAGCCTGCAAAAAGTAGATCCCAAACACAGTAAGGTAAGCAAAATGACAAGACAGAAAAACACACAGCAAATGAAGAAGCAAGATAAAAACCCACCAGACCTAACAAATGAAGAGGAAGTAGGCAGTCTACCTGAAAAAGAATTCAGAAAAATGATAGTAAAGATGATCCAAAATCTTAGAAATAGAATAGAGAAAAAGCAAGAAACATTTAACAAGGACCTAGAAGAACTAAAGATGAAACAAGCAATGATGAACAACACAATAAATGAAATTAAAAATACTCTAGAAGGGGTCAATAGCAGAATAACTGAGGCAGAAGAACGGATAAGTGACCTTGAAGATAAAATAGTGGAAATAACTACTGCAGAGCAGAATAAAGAAAAAAGAATGAAAAGAACTGAGGACAGTCTCAGAGACCTCTGAGACAACATTAAATGAACCAACATTCGAATTATAGGGGTTCCAGAAGAAGAAGAGAAAAAGAAAGGGACTGAGAAAATATTTGAAGAGATTATAGTTGAAAACTTCCCTAATGTGGGAAAGGAAATAGTTAATCAAGTCCAGGAAGCACAGAGAGTCCCTTACAGGATAAATCCAAGGAGAAACATGCCAAGACACATATTAATCAAACTTTCAAAAATTAAATACAAAGAAAACATATTAAAAGCAGCAAGGGAAAAACAACAAATAACACACAAGGGAATCCCCATAAGGTTAGCAGCTGATCTTTCAGCAGAAACTCTGCAAGCCAGAAGGGAGTGGCAGGACATATTTAAAGTGATGAAGGAGAAAAACCTACAACCAAGATTATTCTACCCAGCAAGGATCTCATTCAGATTTGATAGAGAAACTAAAACCTTTACAGACAAGCAAAAGCTGAGAGAGTTCAGCACCACCAAACCAGCTTTACAACAAATGCTAAAGGATCTTCTCTAGGCAAGAAACACAAGAGAAGGAAAAGACCTACAATAACAAACCCAAAACAATTAAGAAAATGGTAATAGGAACATACATATCGATAATTACCTTAAATGTAAAAGGATTAAATGATCCCACCAAAAGACACAGACTGGCTGAATGGATACGAAAAGACGACCCATATATATGCTGTCTACAAGAGACCCACTTCAGACCTAGAGACACATACAGACTGAAAGTGAGGGGATGGAAAAAGATATTCCATGCAATGGAAACCAAAAGAAAGCTGGGGTAGCAATTCTCATATCAGACAAAATAGACTTTAAAATAAAGACTATTAGAAGAGACAAAGAAGGACACTACATAATGATCAAGGGATCAATCCAAGAAGAAAATATAACAATTGTAAATATTTATGCACCCAACATAGGAGCACCTCAATACATAAGGCAAATACTAACAGCCATAAAAGGGGAAATCGACAGTAACAAATTCATAGTAGGGTACGGTAACACCCCATTTTCACCATTGGACAGATTATCCAAAATGAAAATAAATAAGGAAACACAAGCTTTAAATGATACATTAAACAAGATGGACTTAATTGATATTTATAGGACATTCTATCCAAAGACAACAGAATACACATTTTTCTCAAGTACTCATGGAACATTCTCCAGGATAGATCATATCTTGGGTCACAAAACAAGCCTTGGTAAATTTAAGAAAATTGAAATTGTATCAAATATCTGTTCTGAACACAACGCTATGAGACTAGATATCAAGTACAGGAAAAGATCTGTAAAAAATACAAACACAAGGAGGCTAAACAATACACTATTTAAAACAAAGTGATCACTGAAGAAATCAAAGAGGAAATCAAAAAATACCTAGAAACAAATGACAGTGGAGACACAACAACCCAAAACCTATGGGATTCCGCAAAAGCAGTTGTAAGAGGGAAGTTTATAGCAATACAACCCTACCTTAAGAAAGAGGAAACACCTCGAATAAACAACCTAACCTTGCACCTAAAGCAATTAGAGAAAGAAGAACAAAAAACCCCCAAAGCTAGCAGAAGGAAAGAAATCACAAAGATCAGATCAGAAATAAATGAAAAAGAAATGAAGGAAATGATAGCAAAGATCAATAAAACTAAAAGTTGGTTCTTTGAGAAGATAAACAAAATTGATAAACCATTAGCCAGACTCATCAAGAAAAAAAGGGAGAAGACTCAGATCAATAGAATTAGAAATGAAAAAGGATAAGTAACAACTGACACTGCAGAAATACAGAAGATCATGAGAGATTACTACAAGCAACTCTATGCCAATAAAATGAACAACCTGGAAGAAATGGACAAATTCTTAGAAATGCACAACCTGCCAAGACTGAATCAGGAAGAAATAGAAAATATGAACAGACCAATCACAAGCACTGAAATTGAAACTGTTATTAAAAATCTTCCAACAGGGGCTTCCCTGGTGGCACAGTGATTGAGAGTCCGCCTGCCGATGCAGCGGACGCAGGTTCGTGCCCCGGTCCGGGAAGATCCCACATGCCACGAGCGGCTGGGCCTGTGAGCCATGGCCACTGATCCTGCGCGTCTGGAGCCTGTGCTCTGCAATGGGAGAGGCCACAGCAGTGAGCAGCCCGCGTACTGCAAAAAAAAAAAAAAAATCTTCCAACAAACAAAAGCCCAGAACCAGATGGCTTCACAGGCGAATTCTATCAAACATTTAAAGAAGAGCTAACACCTATCCTTCTCAAACTCTTCCAAAATATAGAAGAGGGAACACTCCAAACTCATTCTACGAGGCCACCATCACCCTGATAACAAAACCAGACAAGAATGTCACAAAGAAAGAAAACTACAGGCCAATATTACTGATGAACATGGATGCAAAAATCCTCAACAAAATACTAGCAAACAGAATCCAACAGCACATTAAGAGTATCATACACCATGATCAAGTGGGGTTTATTTCAGGAATGCAAGGATTCTTCAATATATGCAAATCAATCAATGTGATACACCCTATTAAAAAATTGAAGGAGAAAAACCATATGGTCATCTCAGTAGATGCAGAGAAAGCTTTTGACAAAATTCAACACCCATTTATGATAAAAACCCTCCAGAAAGTAGGCATAGAGGGAACTTTCCTCAACATAATAAAGGCCATATATGACAAACCCACAGCCAACATCGTCCTCAATGGTGAAAAACTGAAAGCATTTCCACTAAGATCAGGAACAAGACAAGGTTGCCCACTCTCACCACTCTTATTCAACATAGTTTTGGAAGTTTTAGCCACAGCAATCAGAGAGGAAAAGGAAATAAAAGAATCCAAATCGGATAAGAAGAAGTAAAGCTGTCATTGTTTGCAGATGACATGATACTATACATAGAGAATCCTAAAGATGCTACCAGAAAACTACTAGAGCTAATCAATGAATTTGATAAAGTAGCAGGATACAAAATTAATGCACAGAAATCTCTGGCATTCCTATACACTAATGATGAAAAATCTGAAAGTGAAATCAAGAAAACACTCCCATTTACCACTGCAACAAAAAGAATAAAATACCTAGGAATAAACCTACCTAGGGAGACAAAAGACCTGTATGCAGAAAATTATAAGACACTGATGAAAGAAATTAAAGATGTTACAAATAGATGGAGAGATATACCATGTTCTTGGATTGGAAGAATCAACATTGTGAAAATGACTCTACTACCCAAAGCAATCTACAGATTCAATGCAATCCCTATCAAACTACCACTGGCATTTTTTCACAGAACTAGAACAAAAAATTTCACAATTTCTATGGAAACACAAAAGACCCCGAATAGTCAAAGAAATCTTGAGAAAGAGAAACGGAGCTGGAGGAATCAGGTTTCCTGACCTCAGACTATACTACAAAGCTACAGTAATCAAGACAGTATGGTACTGGCACAAAAACAGAAAGATAGATCAATGGAACAGGATAGAAAGCCCAGAGATAAACCCATGCACATATGGTCACCTTATCTTTGATAAAGGAGGCAGGAATGTACAGTGGAGAAAGGACAGCCTCTTCAATAAGTGGTGCTGGGAAAACTGGACAGGTATTTGTCAAAGTATGAGATTAGAACACTCCCTAACACCATACAGAAAAATAAGCCCAAAATGGATTAAAGACCTAAATGTAAGGCCAGAAACTATCAAACTCTTAGAGGAAAACATAGGCAGAACACTCTATGACATAAATCACAGCAAGATCCTTTTTGACCCACCTCCTAGAGAAATGGAAATAAAAACAAAAATAAACAAATGGGACCTAATGAACCTTCAAAGCTTTTGCACAGCAAAGGAAACTATAAACAAGACCAAAAGACATCCCTCAGAATGGTAGAAAATATTTGCAAATGAAGCAACTGACAAAGGATTAATCTCCAAAATTTACAAGCAGCTCATGCAGCTCAATAACAAAGAAACAAACAACCCAATCCAAAAATGGGCAGAAGACCTAAATAGACATTTCTCCAAAGAAGATATACAGAGTGCCAACAAACACATGAAAGAATACTCAACATCATTAATCATTAGAGAAATGCATATCAAAACTACAATGAGTTATCATCTCACACCAGTCAGAATGGCCTTCATCAAATAATCTAGAAACAATAAGTGCTGGAGATGGTGTGGAGAAAAGGGAACACTCTTGCACTGCTGGTCGTAATGTGAATTGGTACAGCCACTATGGAGAACAGTATGGAGGATCCTTAAGAAACTACAAATAGAACTACTATATGACCCAGCAATCCCACTACTGGGCATATACCCTGAGAAAACCATAATTCAAAAAGAGTCATGTACCAAAATGTTCATTGCAGCTCTATTTACAATAGCCAGAAGATGGAAACAACCTAAGTGTCCATCATCAGATGAATGGATAAAGAATATGTGGCACGTATATACAATGGAATATTACTCAGCCATAAAGAGAAATGAAATTGAGTTATCTGTAGTGAGGTGGATGGACCTAGAGTCTGTCATACAGAGTCAAGTAAGTCAGAAAGAGAAAGACAAATACCGTATGGTAACACATATATATGGAATCTAAGAAAAAAAAATGTCATGAAGAACCTAGTGGTAAGACAGGAATAAAGACACAGACCTACTAGAGAATGGACTTGAGGATATGGGGAGGGGGAAGGGTAAGCTGTGACAAAGTGAGAGAATGGCATGGACATATATACACTACCAAACGTAAAGTAGATAGCTATTGGGAAGCAGCCACATAGCACAGGGAGATCAGCTCGGTGCTTTGTGACCACCTAGAGGGGTGGGATAGGGAGGGTGGGAGGGAGGGAGACACAAGAGGGAAGAGATATGGGAACATATGTATATGTATAACTGATTCACTTTGTTATAAAGCAGAAATTAACACACCAATGTAAAGCAATTATACTCCAATAAAGATGTAAAAAAAAAAAAAAAAAAGGTTGAGCCAAGAAAGTATTTGGGTGGCAAACCAGTCTGAGTAATACTAATTTAAATTTAGTATCTTGTGTTCCATAGGTATTATTATTTCATAGTAGTATTTCAAGGATTATTAAAAGATATAATAGACTCCATCATCTTGAAGATCCTTGAAACTGCCATTTTTGTAATGTTATTATAGGCATTTGGGGTCAGACAAATCTTCATTGAGTTACCCTTGTGTTGGAGGATGTTTAGCTTTCCTACCAGGCTCTAAATCCCAGTAACATCCCCCATCTCGTATTTCCGAATCCTGGGAAGGGATACTGCGACAGTGCCCACTCCAATAGAAAAATACCCAGAAGCATCTAGCTTTCCTGGCACTGAGGAATGGAAAGTCATGATTACATCTGAACTAAAATGGTAGATTAGATGGATGAGAGGGAGGAAGGGAGAGAGAGAGAGAGGGAGAGGGAGAGAAAGGAGAAAGTCAGTTTCTACAACATGTTAAATAGAAGAAGTGTGCCTAGTTCTTTATATGTTTTCTGGGCTTAATTACAGTAAGCACATTTTAGAAAAGTCCTTAAGGGTTTGCTCTCTAGCTTAATGCTGACATTAGTTAAGGTAATAACTATTTATTGAACACAGGAAGAGCATGGTATATAACTTCTCCTTCATCAAGCATGCCCCAGAACTTGACAGAATAAAAAAGGTGTCCTTCCCTACCTTGCATAAAATCACAGGATGATAAAGTATGCTAAATTAAAATAATTATCATAAAGCTCAATATAAAAGTACCTTTTTATGGTAAGGTATATTGAACTTTTTTTTTTTTGCGGTACTCGGGCCTCTCACTGTTGTGGCCTCTCGCGTTGCGGAGGACAGGCTCCGGACGCGCAGGATCAGCGGCCATGGCTCACGGGCCCAGCTGCTCCGCGGCAAGTGGGATCTTCTCGGACCAGAGCACGAACCCGTATCCCCTGCATCGGCAGGCAGACTCTCAACCACTGCGCCACCAGGGAAGCCCCTGAACTCTTTTTAAAAGTCAAATATTGAGAGCTCGAATCTATCTAAAGGCAGAGCAATTGTTTTTATCTAATCATGAGAGGTACCTATCTACACATTTTGTATAGCACAGAATATTAGAATAAAATCTGATTCTTATTCGTTCCAACCATAATTCCCAGGTACAGATGAACAGGTTCATGTCTGTGGGTCATAGGACTTATATATCGTAATTATATTGTAATTTTGTAATTAGATTACCTGTAGAATTCAAGTATGTCACAAACACAGTAATTTATCCCAGAACAGTAAACAGATTCTTTGCTTAGTTGAAGGACTCATTAAATAGTCTGCAGGTATATAATGATTATTTTATAAGATAGACATCAAATTTAATCTGTGTTGGCTATTGCTGGTACCAGTAAGAGATTGGTCTCCCTCCTCTTCTAGATTTCCCATGAGTTCAGACAAAGTTACTAGAGGTCACTCAATTAATACAAGCTGTTGCTCAGATGCTGATTCCCTAGAACATCTTTCAGGGTACAAAAGAGAAAACTACTTCCAAATTGCCATAACATAATCATGACACCCAAGCATATATGATAAATTTGGGCAGTCAGCAAACATAGGATACTGGTGTACTTCAGAATACAGGGGAGGAAAGAGAAATAGAAGAAATTAAATCTAGGGTGCTCAGTTGCTGGCATGGAGTTAGGCATTAATACAATGTTCATTTTCAATGACTCAGACCTAAAAATATAACAATTTAGGACACAGAATCAGCATCAGCTTAATCCTTCAAAGTATTTAAAGAGGAAGCAATAACTCTCTGGTCATTTCTATAACAGGAACAAAATACCTGTAATAAGGGGGGACTATCTGTATAGGGGATAGGATTCCACTACCAAAATCAGCCACCAGGGTAGTCAGGGAATTGGATGTGGGAGGAGTAAGATACAGCCTCTCCTAAGACCAATTGTCTTCCTTTTATTAGTAGCAAAGAAAGGGAATGATATGTGAATAAATTATGCAGTCTTGGTAGTCAAAGGTGGAGATTACCCCCTAGCCCATGTTCTGGAGAAGCTCCAGTTGGCTCTGGGATTAGAAAGAAGGGGAAGGCGAAAGTGTTGTGGGAGGTGACCCCACTGACAAAACCAATGGCTGTAGAGAGAAGGGTGGAGCATAGTTTGGGTGTGCAGGTTTCAACTTTTGTATTCTTCTTCCTGTTCACTCTTCAGGTTCAACGTTAGAGTCTAGAGTTGCTGTTTTAAGTCCTTGAACAGGTTTAGCTAGACTAAAAAAAATGATCCCATGCTCTTTCAACTTGCCTAGATACTTTCCTGCCTTCCTCTGTGCTGCTGCAGGGAGGAGGTAAGCCTACTGATAACAACTCCAGACATGGTATTGGGTGTTCCTCCTTCTGTGATGGGATTGTTTTGCTCTTTTGGCAGGCAGCTCATTTGCAGAAGCTTGTCCTGACGCCCCTGTCAGCCCTGCGGTCCCTATTCCCAGGGCCCCAGAAGCTAATCCAGAAACGCTATGACAAACTGCTGGACTACAACAGCTACCTGCAGCGGGTGGTGGCGGATGAGTCAGACTTGGCCAAAAGGGAATATGAGGCCCTCAATGCCCAGCTTGTGGAAGAGCTCCAGGTGTTCAACCGGGCCGCGCGGAAGATTCTGTTGAACTGCCTGTGCAGTTTCATCACCCTCCTCAGGGACCTGATGCTCGTGGCCCAGAGGGTTTATTCCACGGTGGTGCCGGTAAGCACAGCACCAGCACTTGGCTACCTTGGCGTACGGAATCTGTCAGAAAGTACAGCATGCAAAGCAGCCTGCTCATAGCGTGCCTGAGTGTAGTGTATGGTGTGGCTTCTATTTTAGCTGAAGCCAGTCAGAGAATATTCTGCTCCTTATCGCTGTTCTGCACAGGAAGGTAAAATCAATTTTCCTAGTGCTGGTTTGCTGTGACTTATACCCTTGGAGCTCTTTTTGGAAATTCCTTTTCAAACACCAAACATCTTTCCGCTTTGCTCCCCTCATTGATGGAACCAATGTAGCTCCATCTGCCTGATGCTATGTTGAAGCTTATCAACTTATATTTTGTATTCTCTTCCCATTTAACCATTTTTAAATGTTAACCATGACTGAGACATGGATCCAAAAATAAGGCCATCTCACTGTAATGACAGAAATAGGATATCAGTCAAACCAGTCTTTGTTTTGCTTTTGTTTTCCTCCAAAGAAGAGAAGCCTGATGTGTGTGTGTAAAAAAAAAAAATATATATATATATATGTATAAATATATGTATATATCTTAGCTTTCCATTAGGGTATGATTTTAGAACTATTTTCTTTTTTTTAAAGATTTATTTATTTATTTTTTGGCTGCCTTGGGTCTTAGTTGCAGTACACGGGATCTTCGCTGAGGCATACAGGATCTTTTGCTGCAGCGCGCGGGCTCTTTGTTGTGGTGCGTGGGCTTCTCTCTAGCTTGTGGCATGCGGGTTTTCTCTTCTGTAGTTGTGGCACGTGGGCTCTGTAGTTTGCGGCACGTGGGCTCTCTCGCTGAAGCACGCAGAGCTCAGTAGTTGTGGCGCGCGGGCTAGTTGCCCTGCGGCATGTGGGATTTTAGTTCCCTGACCAGGGATTGAACCCACATCCCCTGCATTGTAAAGCAGATTCTTTACACTGGACCACCAGGGAAGTCCTTATAATTATTTTCTGAAGAGGAAGAAAGATATTTACAACCTAATATCAATTTAAAAAAAATCAGCTTCGTTTCTTGGCCCTTCATTTCAAGTGTATTACTTATTATTCAGCTCGTGTGATATTTAATGGACATTTCAAGGAAAATTAATTGTCCCTACTTTACTTTTTATTGTATAGTTAATTAACTTTTAACTTATCATCTGAATTAAATTAAGTTGAATAAAGAGGTGCTACATTTACTTGGCTCAAAAGGAAGAACTATTTAAAAATAAGTAAGCAGTCCCACACTCATTCTGTGCCCAAACCCCTCCAACTCCTGCTCTCACCCCAACTGATATTAGTTCATTTTTATATACTTAGAGTTTCTTTGTGCCATTAAAAGTAAATGCAAATATATATTTTTATTTCCTACACAAACTAGCAAACTATAGTACATTCTGCAATTTGCTTTTAACATCCATGTTAGTACATAGAGAGCTTCCTCATTTCTTTTACAGCTGTATATTAGTCCACTGCATAGTTGTACAATAGTGTGTAATCAGCCTCCTATTTTTTTGGTAACAACTTTATTGAGATATAATTCACATACTATATGCTCCACCCATTTAAAATGTACAACTCAATGGTTTTTGTATATTCGTAAGAGTTGTGAAACCCATCACCACAATAAATTTTTAGAATATTGTCATCACCCCCAAAAGAAACTCTGTACCACTAGCAGTGACTCCATATTTCCCCCTAACCTCCCCAGTCCCAGACAACCACCAATCTACTTTCTGTCTCTACATATATGCTTATTCTGGACATGTGGCATAAATAGAATTATACAACATGTGGTTCTTTGTGAGTGTCTTCTTTCACTTAGCCTAATGTTTTCAAGTTCCATCCATGTTGCAGTGTGTTTCAGAACTTAATTCCTTTTATTGCCAAATAATATTACATTGTATGGATATGTCACATTTTATTTGTCCATTCATCAGTTGATGAACATTTAGGTTATTTCCACTTTTTGGCTATTATGAACAATGCTGCTATGAACATTCAAGTTCTTAGTGGATGTATGTTTCCATTTCTCTTGGGTATATACCTAGGAGTGGAATTGCTGGATCATATGGTAACTTTATGTTAACCTTTTGAATAAATGCCAGTCTGTTTTTCAAAGTGGCTGCACTATTTTACATTCTCAACAGCAATGATTGAGGGTTCCAATTTCCTCACATCTGTCTTTTTTATTATGGCTATCTTAGTGGGTATGAAGTGATATCTCATGTGGTTTTGATTTGCATTTCTCTTATCAGTCCCCTATTTTTAAACTTTTAAAGTTCAAGTGTAACTTAAAAGATTATATACAGTAAAATAAAAGAAGGAGCCTTAAAACACCCAGTCTTCAAAGGGACAGGGGAAGGAGTAGCTATAGGAATGTGCAGAGAGAGCTAAGTGGAAAGGTTTACCTGACAGGATCTGTGACTATCAGTCAATACTACAGAAAGCAATAAATACTAAAGAAATTTATTGGGAAATAAATTTCCTTATCTCACTTTCCTCCCTTATTCTGATTTCCTGTGGGTGCTTCTCATTGCAAGAACCCATCTGGAAACCAGAGTGCAAGGAAGCTGTTGATACACTCTATACTGGTCAGCCTTCCAGAGCACAGAGCAGGATGGAAATGGAAAAAGAATAAATTTGAAAAGACAAACAAAAGATATTCAGCACACAAAGTGAACGCTGGTTAGAGTTCAGCAATACCACACTATGATTACTTTTTATGTATAGCTTTTTTGTTTTTCTTAAAGTTAATAATTGTGTTTGTCTTTTATCAGCTTAATTTTCATTTGCCTAACTTTATTTGCCAGTTTGACTGGATCACTTCTTAAGACATTCAGATGTGTGATATATTCTATTAATTGTGTCTTCTTGCAGAAATCTCTCAGAGAACTGGTTATCTTTTTTATCTCATAATTAACTGTAATCCTGGGATTACTTCATCATCATTCTGGGGAATCCCTTTGCCTCTCTTCTGTGTGGGATCTCACATTTCCTTATCCCATGTTGACCTTCTTTCTTGCTTTCTGCCTTTATTTGAGGGAGCAAATTTTTGAGTAGTTTCTTAAGAAAGGAAAATTGGGAGGTTAATATTTTGACACCTCAAATATCAGAAAATGTCTTTATACTATCATCATATTTAATTGATAGTGTGTCTGGGTGTAAAATTTTAAGTTGTTCTTCCTGAATTTGAAAGCATTCCATTGTTCCATTGTCTTCTAGCTTCCACTGTTTCTGTTGAGAACTCTGTGTGCATTTTGGTTCTTGATTCTTTGTATGCACTTTCCCCACCCTATCCCATTCTAAAAGTTTATGGAATTTTCTTATTGTCTTCATCAGTCTGAAATTTAATGATGATGAACCTTGGTGTGTCAGATGCTTTGTGGGATCCTTTCAACCTGAAAATTTATGTCTTCTGCTTCTAGAAACTTTGAACATTTCATTGATGATTTTTCTCTCTTCCCTTTCTCTTTTCTCTCTTTCTGAAATTCCTGGGTTGTTCCTCTAATCTTGTATCTTTTTCCACTTATTTTCTGTCTCTTTATTGCTTTGCTCTACTTCCTAAGAAAATTTCCTACTTAATCTTCAAACCCATCTTTTGATTTATTCTTATTTCTATTCCCATGATTGTAATCTTTGAAAGTTCTTTTTGGCTTTCTTAAGATGAAAACAGGTTGCTTTTATTTTTATAAGGTTCTTTCTTTCTTGTTATAGTTATGACTTAGATGTCTGATATACTTGATCATTCACCACTGATAAAGAGTTGAGGACGAATTGGCAGCATTGAGCACCTAGATAGGCATTGAAAACTCTAAGCATCCACTACTGTGTAGAGCAATTTGACTGCAATTTCATTTGGGAACTCCTGATGATAGCACCATTAGGTCTTTCCTCTTAGGCTGGTCAGAGTCTCTGGAGATGTCCCTTCAAGTTTTCTGCCTAAAGGGTAATGGTTGACTGCTAGGCCTGGTTGGCAGGGTCTCTGGGTCCAGTCTATATCCACTCACTTAACCACCCTCTTTCTAACATGGGTCCCCCACCATTATTTGTGCCTAGTGTCCCCGGTCTAGATACTCTCTGATTTACCATTTGCAGAAAAGAAAACTTCATCTTCTGCTAAGGTAGGGAAGAAGCAATCACCAAGATTCACTGAAATGGAGAAAGAATCTGGGGATAAAACTGCTTCAAAACAATTCCAGTCGTCTATATCTGCATAACAAATTACACCAACCATGGTGGTATGAAACAACCAATAGTCATTTCTTACTATTGTTTCTCATAGTTCTGGGGTTCACTGGGATCAGGTAATCATTCTCAGTGTCTCAGTCAGATAATAGCTGGGGCTGAAGTGGTCACAAAGACTTTCTCAGGCCTCTAAGATTGGTGGTGGGAAGACGACAGAAGACTCAAACAGCTGGGGACTGGAATAGCTGGGGCTCCACAGACACCCACCCATCCCACCACCACCCCCACCACTCCCCACTCCATCTTTCAACATGGTCTTCTGATATGGTGGACACAGTGCAACTGGACTTCTTCCATAGCAACTAAAGTCTCCCTAAGGTAAGTGTCCCAAGAGAAACCAGCAGAAACTGCATGATCTTTTTTAGCCTAATCTTGAAAGTCAAACAGCATCACTTCCTTTATTCTATTTATTTCAACATTCTATTCATTGAGGCAATCATAAATTCCCACCCAATTTTGAGGGAAGGGGACATTGACTCCACCTCTTGATGGGAAACATATCAAAGAATTTGCTTATTTGTTTTAACCACCACAGGATCTTAACCAATGTTTCTTGTTTTAGCCTTTTTCTCCTTCCTACTGTACCACCCTACCACATTGGAGAGCACTATTGCCATCAATTACTGAGTCTTTCTTCCCAAAATTTTATTGCTATTGTAATTTTTTCTCTGCTGTTTCCTTTTATTTAAGCTTGAACTTAAAAAAATCCTTGTCATTTTTGTGGGATTCCTGGAGACAACAAATTAGATGGTTTTGATATAGGAGTTTTAATGTTGCCCTAATTTTTCACTGTGGAATATGGTATAATTTTTCACTGTTCATCACAGATCTACTAAATTCAATACCTAATATGGTTAAGTATTTGTCTGGGAACGTTGTATTTCTACCTACAGGTACCACTGTTGGCTTCAAGCATCTCTGAAATTCAGAATCGAGTACTAGAAGAGGTTCAAAATCTGAATTTTGTGAAGGATAACAGTGCTACATTTATTGAGAGGAAACTTAGTTTTGAAAGGAAGAAGACTGTGCAAATTCTGGTGAGTTTGGTAGCATTCAGTAACAATGATGACTATCACTTTTTTGCCTTGATCAAATCATAATATATTATTTTCCATATCACTTATGTCATTCTAATATCCTATAGTTTACCTACTTATTATATGTAGAATTTCTTGTCTATTTCTAGCCTCTATACTATGAACTCCATAAAGTCATAGATTTTTTACCTGTTTTGTACATGATGTATACAAAACAAGTGCCTAAATCGTGCCTGACACAAAGTAGGCACTCTATAAATATCTGTTGGATGAATGAACAGAATTTTATAGAGCAAAATCATTACAGTTCGAACCTTTCATTTTTCTCGATAAGGAATCCCAGTTTGCAGAGATGAAGTGGCTTTCTCAAAGTCACTTAGTAGCAGAGCTGGGACAGGGGCCAGGCCTCTTGACTCCTGCCTAATTTACTGATATTATTTCCTGGAAAAATACATGCACATGTACAATTTACTTAATTAAATATTATTTATCAAGTGCTTAATACACAAGTGATTGCCTACAGCATGGCAAAGAATTAAAAAATTGTTCAACATCAAAGAAGGATTAGAACCTCTGCCTTCGTATTCTCAGCTGAATTTTCTTTTTTCTCTACAACACTGCCCTCATGTGCTAACTAGAGAATCTTTCCCTGCATAACTCAGCTAAATACTTTCACATAATAACTTGATCTCTGCCTCAACATTGAAATAATCCTTAATCAATGTATGGCTTCAATAGTTAAAAAATCTCCAGAGAAGAAATATCTACCAATATTTATCTGTGTGGATTTTATTATACATCTATCTGAACCAAAAGCTCTCCTTACTTCTCCCAGCCGGAAGTGCCACGTCAGAATGACACTCACCGCTGCAAACTTCTATCCACGTACAGTACAGAGGAACTCTACCAAGCTAAGCGCAAGTGCAACGCTACACAAGAATATGACATCAATCTTCTGGAAGGGGAGTTGGTGGCTGTGATGGAACAGAAGGATCCGTTGGGGAGTACCAGCAGGTGGCTTGTTGACACAGGAAGTAAGTTTTTTTCATAAGAAGCAAAGAACTTCCACCTCTCTTCTAGTTGAGATTTTCCCAGGGGGCCTCTGTGTCCTTCTCTAACTGCAACTGTTTGGAAAGAGTTATAAATAACCATGTTTCTTCTATTTCCTATCCAGTTATAAAAGGATATGTGTATTCCTCCTTCCTAAAACCCTACAATCCAGCAAAAGTGCAGAAGGTGGACGCCGAGAACAGGTTCTGTGATGATGATTTTGATAACATCAGCCTCTTTGTGTCTTCACGACCAGCCAGTGACAGTGTCACAGGCACCCCAGAAGGTAGCATAAGTGATAGCAGCTCATCTCTTAGTGGAACGTGTGGGAAGTCTGAAACAAACGGTACTGATGTTGACAGTTTTCAAGAGGTAGATGAACAGGTAAGAATTTGAAACTGATGTAAAGACGCTTGGCTGATGGAATCATGAAAGATGTTCTATCTTACTGTGAGACTTGGTGGAAGTGTCAGCTTCTCTGCAGCACTTCTCTCTAGCACTTCCTCTCTGTGCACCTTTTTTGCAAGGAATTTAATTCTCTGAGCCTGTTTCCTCAAATGAAGAAAAGAGGACAATAATTCCTACTTTGCAGAGTTGATGTGTGGATATTAGAGATATTAGATATTAGAGATATTAGAGATAATTTTATATGTAAAGTACCCAGCACAGAGTAGGCACTGAATAAATAGTAGCTGTTACTACTTAGAGTGAAGTGAAGATCGTCTCTTTATACTTCCCCCGTGAGAGGAAAACAGCTCAATACTGAACAGATCACCGCCATCAGCAGCATGTGGAAAACTGACCGTAGTTCCTCTGAGAGCAGTATCTTCATTGCCCCATCTATGAATCAGTCATTTTTAATCTCTTGCATAATGACATATACTATTGACATATACTGAAACTTTTAAAACATACCTTTCTCTCCCTTAACCAGTGCAAAAGCTATTGGTATAACCCTTTCCCAAAATGGTAAGTTAACTATAATATAGGGTTCCTTTTTGCTACCTCAGAAATGTTAATCCCCAAGTGGTGACGAACTAACTGGTTCCTTTTTTAAACTTGTTTTTTTTTCCTTAGTGGCCTTTTTTTAAAATCTGTATTGGGTCTTCGTTGCTGCCCGTGGGCTTTCTCTAGTTGTGGCGAGCAGGGGCTACTCTTCGTTGTGGTGCGCAGGCTTCTTATTGTGGGGGCTTGTTGCGGAGCACAGGCTCTAGGCACGCGGGCTTCAGTAGTTATGGCACATGGACTCAGTAGTTGTGGCTCACAGACTCTAGAGCACAGGCTCAGTAGTTGTGGTGCATGGGCTTGTGGGATCTTCCAGGGCTTGAACCCGTGTCCCCTGCATTGGTAGGCGGATTCTTAACCACTGAGCCACCAGGGAAGCCCCTAGTGGCTTTTTATTAATTAATTTTAACTTCTTTTTTAAAAATAAGGTTAATACATGTTCTTTGTGGAAAGTTAAAACAGTAGAAAGATACATGTAAATTAATAGTAAAGGTCTTTATTCTCTCCTCAGTCCTACTTTTCAGAGACAACATGCAGGTACATCTTTTCAGATATTGTATTTACATGAGTGAATTTATACTTAGACGAGTGGGAACATATATGTGGTACATAATTTTTTTCAGTTAACAATATATCTTAGATAAAACAGTACCTAAATATCTACCTTCTTCCTTAAAAATTCTGCATAGTATTTCATTATCTGGATACATCATAATTTATGTAACTATTACCATAATAATAGACATTCAGAATATTTTGAGGTTTTTAAAATTTCAAACAATATTTCAGGCCAGATCCTTGTTCATCTATTTTTATACACTTATATATGAGTATATCTGTAGGGCAAGTTCCTGAAAATACTGCAGTGTCAAAGGATATGTAAAGTCTTGATATACATTGCCATACTGCTCTTCAAAACTATTTTTATTCAACTTCTTTCAACAATACATTGATTGCTGTCCAATTCATGACTGATACATTAAAAAAGTTTTATTAAGTTCTTATTTACATACCATACAATTTATGCAATTTAAGTATACAATGCACTGACTTTTAGTATATTAACAGGGTTTTGCAACCATTACCTGAATCCAACTTTAGAACATTTCCTTCACCCTAAAAGATCCTTTGAACCCATTTGCAGCTCCTCCTCTTTCTCACTTTTAGCCCCAAGAAATCTTTAATCACTTTTTTCCTCCATAGATTTGCCTTCTTTGTATTTTTTGTATTAATGGAATCATACAATATGTGGTGTTTTACAGCCAACTTCCTTCACTTAGCATGTTTTTTGAGATTCATCCGTGTTGTAGTATGTATATGTATTTTGTTGCTTTTCATTGCCTAACGGTATTTTACTCTATGAATATAGCATATTTTGTTTATCCATTCACCAACTGATGGACATCTGGGGTAATTTCTATTATGCATAATGCTGCTATGAACATTTGTGTGTAAGTCTTTGTGTGAATTTCATTTTCTTGAGTAGATCCCTAGGAGTGGAATTGCTTATTGGTAAGATTAAGTTTTTAAAAAAACTGCTAAGCTGTTTTTCAAAGTGACTACCCCGTTGTATGTACCCAACAGCAATGTATGAGGATTGTGAATTGCAGTTTCTCCACATCCTTGCCTTATTGTTTGTCTTTTTTATCACAGCCATCTTAATGGAAGTGAAGTGGTGTCTCATTGTAGTTTTGATTTACATTTCCCTAATGACTAATGCTATTGAGTATTTTTCATGTTCTTATTGGCCATTCCTGCATCTCCTTTGGTGAAAGGTCTTTTCAAATATTTGCCCATTTAAAAAATTGGGCCATTTCCCTTCTTATTATACAGTTTTAAGAATTCTTTATATACTCTGCATAGAGTTCTTTATCAGATATATAATTTGCAAGTACTTTGTCCCAGTCACTACTGATTCTAAACTCATTTATACATTACTATGTGTTCTTACCACTTTTCTGTCTTGAAGTTTCAAAAACCCTGTTTTTCTATTACTCATTCACTCTCTTAGTTTATTCAGAGTTTCTATAAGACAATATAATGTTATAATACCAACTGATAAATGAATTTTTATCAGTGAAATCTATATACTTGATTAAATGTCCTGGCTAGCTTTTAATAACTTCTAGGTTACTAAGATAACTTTCTAAGTTATCTTAATAACCTAGGACAGACACTGGAGGACCAAATTTGTGAAGATGACCTAAAGCTGGCTTGATGTTGAGTTCTAATTTTTACTTGGCTTTACAGGGACTTTTGGATTAAGCACCTCACTTAGGCTCTTTCAGCATGAACTGTATAGTCTAAAATTGCATCTAGTGCCTACTAGCTGCTACTGCAGAGTAATTGTCTTTGAGTAAACCTATTATGTATCATGAGAATTAGATCCATTAGAAGTTTCCATTGCTGAGAGGAAAAGTAATGAGATAATTTTCTTTTGCCCAAAACAGAAAGTATATTAATGATATCTCTCCATAAAGTGCTACTTGTTTTCTTTCTCCTCTGAGTTTCGAACCAATTCAAAACAGACCCTGGTGTCAGGGATATAAATCTAAACATTATTACAAGTATAGCTGGATTAGAAAATGCAGCTTGGATCTGCGGCCACATAGAATCCCCTATACCTTTGCTTTGAGTTGAAATAACGCAACCCAAATTGCAGGTCTCTTCTGATCAAATAATAATGGCATGATCTGTATTAGTTTTCTATGCTGCATAACAAATTGTCACAAACTAAGTAGCTTAAAACAACATAAATTTATTATCTCACCGTTTCCATGGTCAGAAGTACAGGCAACAGCTTAGCTGGGTGCTCTGCTTGGAATCTCAGAGAACTGAAATCTAGACATTTGCTTGGCTGTGCCTCTTTCTGAAAACCAGGGCTGTCTTCCAAGCTCATGGTTGTTGGCAAAACTTAGTTCCTTGTTCCAGTAGGAACAAGGTCTCCATTTTCTTGCTGGCTATCAACCAAGGACCACTGTCAACACTCAGAGGCTGTGCTCAGATCCTTGCCACGTGGCTGTCCCTATAGGCAGTTCACGACATGGCTGTTGGCTTGCTCAAGGCCAGCAGGAGAGCATCTCTCTGATTTCAAATCTTTCCCTTCAGAGGTGACTGGACTCTCTTTTAAAGGACTCACCTGATTATGTCAGGCCCACTCAGGATAGTGTTCATCTAACTCAAAGTCAACTTATTAGGGACCTTATTAGGCACCATTGTAAGATCCCTTTACCTTTACCATGAAATGTAACCTAATCACAAGAGTGAAATCCCATCATATTCACAGAGGGGATTATACAGAACAAGTTCAGCAGGAGGTGGTAATCTTGGGGTTCTCCTTAGAATTCTGCCTACCACAGTATGTAAGATGCCTTGTTTGGCAAGCAGGATGTTGGACTAATGTGATAATCTTTGGTACTTCTTGAAGAGGACCAAGTTTAATAATGGCTAAAACCAAGTTTTAGAGGGAAGTAATGGCTGAGAATCAGTGCTCTTTTCTTTTTTCACATAAATAATACTGAGAACATAATTTTTGACATCAAAAAAGTTGTTTTGCACTAATTCTAGATTCATTGTCCGGTCCCTCCTCTATACATTTTTCAGCTGCTTATGATAATAATGCTATATATCTAGTGTGTCATTATTTTTAAAGTGCTTCAAAAGTCAGCAGGCTGTAACATATTTAAGTAGTCATTAAATGATGCTTTAGAGAGCTATTTATTGACATGAAAAGATTTTAAAATATATTTTGAAGTGAAAAAGCAGGTTGCAAAAATTATGTGTACAATAATTACATGTTTATTACCACTTTAGGTAGGTAGGTAGATAGAAAGAAAAGTGGAAGAAGAAAAGGAAGAAAGGATAAAAGAAAAACAAGGTATTAATAAAAATTAGTAAATTTCTTTGTGTTTACCTTTATTTAAAATTGTTTTTTACAAAAATTACTTGTGTAATAACAATTCATAATTGTTAACTAAAGAACAAGAAAGCTTGCTCCTGGTGGGTAAGAGAGAAGAACAAGCATTTTTCATGCCATATAACTATCTTGGCTTCCTGAGCTAATATAATACTGTAAATGCTGGTTTTGTAGCTTTTTAGTTTTGGAAAGAAAGATTAAAATACATTATGATTTTTGTTGTTGCTAACTGGAGAACTGGGATGAAATCAATAAAATGAAATTCAGTGAAGAGAGGTAATGTGGCTCACTAAGGGAGAATAATTAAATGCACAAATATAGCATAAGGAAATGCTGAACTGGCAATGGTACCACAAGGAAAGAGCTGGTGGTTATGAACAGTAGGTAATAAATTGGGTATGAGTCAATAATACAGTAATACAGAGTGTTATTTAAAAAGAGTAAATGCTGTGGAGAACTGGGTTGTAGTCATAAAATATTGTCCATAAAATGTGTCAGAGCTTTACAGATTGCAAAGAAGCAACTAATAAAATATATTTTCATAAATGCCAAGGTTTGGAAAAAAAGGATTAGATGATTATGTCTTAAATTTACAAAATTTTAATGTGTCTGGACCAAAACATAATAACACTGAAAGTCCAACAGCCTAGAACAATTGAAATATTTTTTTAAAAAAGAGAGAAAACCTTTAGCTCTTAAATCCATAACAGATTGAAAACTTCTAACCTGTAGTCAAACGTGATCGACTACCATCTCTTTAAAAGCAGACTTACTTCCATTTTGAGTATCTATCTTAAGTGGAAGCACAAACATATATAAAAACCGAAAAATCCTCATCCTAAATTAATTTTGGACTATGACCATCTAAAATATTGAAAGTATATATTATAATTTTGTAATTTAAGTTTACAATTTTATGAGAATCTATATTGAGTGTTTAAAATATAAGCTTTGCCATAATTTCATACCAAATAGATGTAGGTGGAAGATTTTATATTGCCCTTGAGAGTATATATGCCAAATTGAAAGACCACCACAAATATTTAGGAATCATATATTAGCAGGTAATTTGACCTGCTAAAAAATCTATAGCTGCACTGATAAAGTATATACATTATGTATAAAAATTGCAAAAGATGGCTAGCAACTGCTAATGTGGGCTCTTAAGATTATTTCAGAAGCTGTGTTATGATACATGATATTCCTGAAAGCTTTTGCAAACCAAATCCTCCACTCTGTTCTTGTGAATATATTCAATGTCTTCACTTTCTAAACAACAAAACATATTAGAGATTCCAGTCCCTTTCCACAAGAATACACTCTGCACATCCTTGCTAGAACAAGAGTTTGGTTCCTAAAGTACTATGAGAAATGGACCAAGCACAGGATTTGGAGTTAGAAGATATGGTCCTAGCAGTACCAACTAGCTCTATGATTATGAGCTTGTTACTTCTTTAAGTCACAGCTCACAGGGTTGTTGAGGATAAAGCACATTTGACATGTAAACTGTTATGAGAGTTATAAAAGGTGGTCATTATTGCTACCACTCCATTGCTCAAGAATTTATGGCATCTCCCTTTTTGTTTTCTCTTTACTTTTTAAAATTACAAAATAACCCATGTCCACCAATCTGTCTTGTATGTATCTTGTATGACACAAGATGATCTCTTGAATGTTCTTGTATGATATCCAAGCCCTTCAGCCTTACTTTCAAATCAAATCAACATATATTTGAATTCCTACTGTATACCAGATGTGGTCAATGGAAGTTGAAATGTGGTTCCTCTCTCTGAGGTGGAGCTCATGCTAGAGCTGATGAGATGATATATAAGTCAGTGGTATCAGAATACCATCAAAAGCTAAATAGTTCAAGATCTAAAGAATAGCTTACACTGTACCTATATAGTTGACCCTTGAACAACTCGGGGGTGAGGTGTGCTGACCCCCTGGGCAGCTGAAAATCTACAAAAAATTTTGACTCCTCCAAAACCTAACTACTAATAGCCTACTGTTGACCAGAAGCCTTACTGATAATATAAATTCTTGATTAACCTACATATTGTATGTTTATGTATTATATATACATACAAGAAAGTAAGCTAGAAAAAAAGATTAAGAAAATCATAAGGAAAAGGATACATTTACAGTACTGTACTGTATTTATAGATACTCTAAGTTTATGTCATCTGTTTACAAAATGAATCATTTAATACCCACTTCAATATTGTATTATATGACACAAGACACTGTAGATGTTAAATGTATTGCTAACACTAGACATCAGAAATGAAAAAATAATATGAAAAAGCAATTCATATTTATTTACAGGTATAATGATTCATGCATTGAAAACAAAGCAGCAGCAATAGGATTGCTTTATGGTAGCCTAGTGTAATCAATATGATTGCTTCATGGTAGGCTAGTCTATACACTAATGACTGAATCATTATCAAATTTTTATGGCATACAGTATTATAGCCATATTCCTAGTACAATATTGGAAACATTGTTTACTTTAAAAAAAAACACTTACCTGTGATGATAGGCTGATACGCAGTCTCTCCAATTATGAGGAAGAGGCATACTGAACAGTAATATAATTCTTTGAAAGCAAAGTTATAAAACAGTAAGAAAACGAACACATTTTTTTATGTTAAATATCACTCATCTTATGCCTATGCAAGTAAGGGTAGACTAGTTACTATATATATTTTAAGCACTCATGACATACCTTACTTTTTCTTAATTTTTTTGATATTTCTAAACTATGTGGTTCATCTGTGAGTTTTTTCAAATAGTTGCAAATCTCTCCAAATTTTTCCAATAATTTACTGAAAAAAATCTGCTTATAAGTGGACCCACTCAGTTGGGTGTTGTCCAGGGGTCAACTGTAGTCCCCCCTCCACATTACCCAGTCTCTTTCCTGCTCAATGGAGTCACCTTATTTCTCATAATTTCCTTTTTATATTGACCTTCAATTTTGAGAAAGTTAATCTGCTTGCCTTTCCCATATACTGTTTCCATGTATTCATCTCTGTACCTTTGAATAAGACATATCCACCCCTTTATCAACTTCGTCACCTGTAAAAGGTTACTTCTTCCAAAACACAGCTCACAATTAGCTGATATATATATATCACCTGCATTTGTAGGGCGTTTTTTGTTTTGTTTTTTTGTTTTTGCATGTGCTCCTTTTTATTGGCATTTGTTTTGCCTAGCTGGGTTATAAGTTCTCTGATAACATAATATCTGGTTATTAATAGATACTTAATAACGACTAATTAAATAAATGAATGAATAAATGTTGTTAGTTGATTGCTAAATTTTATACCATAACCGAACATTTTTATTAACAGTCTTATGATTTTAGTGGAGGAGGGACTAGTCACTTATTTAGAGGCTTCCTATGCATCTAATAATTATGAAGTACTCTTTTGAGGTTAAAGAAAAATTCTTTTGACTGAAATATATTTTATTAGTCTCTCTAGGTCACTCAAATAATTTAAAATTATAAATTTAATACATTGTCATTATAAAAGTTTATAAAATGAGTTAACAAATAAAAATGAAAATCACCTCTAATTCTACTACTCAAAGAAAACCATCTAACAATATTAGACACATATTGCACATCTGATTCTGTATCTTTTGGGTGGGGGCGCTGAGCACTTTATCATAAGAATTTTCCTGTGTTATTAGTCTCAGAAAACACTATTTTTATGACTACAAATTTCCTTAATGTAAGTATCTAGAATTTAATTTTTGCTGAACCTTTAGTGTTATTCCAACTTCCCTCCCACTTTTCACCTTATAAGTAAGTCGGTATTGCAGTAACATTATTATGCAATAGTCTGTGCCAATGTTTCTATTTCATAGAAGAGACTCTTAGAGCTATTTCTGAATCAAAAAGAGTTAACATTTAAAAAATCTAATAGAAAGTGCCAAATTGCCTTCAAGAATGGACAGTTTAGACTCCTCCCAACAGAACAATAAGAATGGAAATTTCACTCTATTTTCATCTTGGGCCATACTTTAGCAAAATAAATCCAACAAAGGAGTTGGGGAGTGACTTTGGAAAAATAAGAAAACTTCAGCATTTCTTCTAAAAGCTTGGAAGTCTTTATTATGTTTGTCTAAATTTTTAGGCTCTGCTTCTAATAATGTCATTTGCTTCTGTGTCTAGATTTTCTATGCAGTTCATGCCTTTCAGGCACGGAGTGACCATGAACTCAGCCTTCAGGAATACCAAAGAGTTCATATACTTAGATTTTGTGACCTAAGTGGCAACAAAGAGTGGTGGTTAGCTGAAGTTCAAGGGCAGAAGGGCTATGTTCCAGCTAACTACCTTGGGAAGATGACTTATGCTTAAGAAAATAAGCCTTTGACTTTTATCTTCTGGCAAGTTGTTGACTGACTACCTCATAAAACCGACATTACAAAATGTTGACCTAGAAATCAAGAAACCTCCAAACTACATGAACTGATACCATACCAGGTTTTAAGGAAGACTGTACTTCCAAACAAGATTATTTCAAAATGTATTATGAAGAATACATGTTGAAGGAAACACTAAACAAACAAATAGCAAAACAGTCAAAGCTCCAACTATCAACTACTTAAAAGTGATCTTCTGAAAGGGTAAATGTATTCTTTATCGTCATGAAAGGTTGGATTTAAGGACAAGGTTTTTTCAATTTACTGTATTTTATTTTTCTGTATATTTTGCCTTCAATGTTTTTGTTTTTCATATTCTCTCTTTTGCACACGCATGCACATATATACATACACACAAATATATACCATATACATTACGTGGTTTACACACATATATGTGTACTATATGGTATAGATTATATACACATATGCATGAACCAGGGAGTGTACTAAAGAGACATAAGAATAGAAATTGCATACTTAATTAACAGTCAACTAGAAGTCTGATATGGACCCTCTATTTTCTTTTTTTGGCCACACGGTACACCACAGGGCATGTGGGATCTTAGCTCCCCAACCAGGGATGAAACCCACGCTCCTGCATTGGAAGCGTGGAGTCTTAACCACTGGACCACCAGGGAAGTCCCTGGACCCTCTCTTTAATATAAGTTTCGAACTTAAAAAAAGAAACTTGAAAAATAGTGATAACATTTACTGAATGCATACCATGTGCCGGACATTGTTATAAACACTTTATATGTGGTAACTTATTTGATACTCACAACATTGAGGAAACTGTTGCCTAAAGAGGTGAAGTAATCTATTTAGCCCAAGTCACACTGCTAGTAAGTGGCAGGGCTGAAACTCAAACCCAGGTCTGGTTCTGCGGTCCACACCCCTAACCACTACGTGGTATACATTTACTATGAGCAAAGAACATAGTGATAAAAGTAATGAACATCGATGAGGACCATTTTCCTCTTAGGTCCATATTTAAGTATTGAGAAGTTTTTCAAAATCAAGGGCTATAGGAACTTCCATGATAAGCCTAGAGAAAAGGAAGCATGTAGGTTTATTATTTTTATTTTTTGCTTAAACATTTTTGAAAGTATAATTGTTTAAAAACTATCCTACGTGATCACTAATGATACTTTAATGAGAAAATATTTTTGGATCACTCAATCATGTAGATGATGAATGGGGAATGTGTGTTCCATGTTCTGAGCTAAGATATAAATAGTTCTAGTTGCTGATCAGTACTTAGACCAGGTAGGCACTGAGGATAACATCTGCTGTAACACAATGTCCCGGAACACTGAACTTTAATTTAGGAATAGCTCAGAACTGTCCCCTAAGATTTCAGGCATATTTTGTCCCAAGACATTTTACTGAACTAAAGATGCTTCTTTGAAACAGAAAAAAGATTAAATTTGACTTGGTGGTTTCCTTTAAACACCAAAATAAGGTGGATTTTCATTGTCCATATAAAATGTGTTAATACACTAAATTTTAAGATTAAAATTACTTTCAAAGATTTGATCTCTATAATATATATCGTTACATATATTACTGAGGAATACAAAAAACAAATGAAGAATGCTGCTTCTCAGAGAGCTGTTGACTTTAGCATACATATGACGTGTATAACCACAGAAATTCATGATAAGGCTTTACATGACAGAAAAATTTATATTTTATGCTATTGTTTCTAAAATTCTTAATTTAAACCTGGACTTATAAAGTTCTACTTATAAGTTGTTTCTGCATAAATTTTTTTTTGATGAATAATTTGCACAATTTATTTTGCTTAGTGAGTTGTATGCTACATTATTTAATTGATTTAGAAAATAGAAAAAAATGTAGATATTGGATTTATATAATAATTTATGTTACCATGCTTATTGTTAAGTATTTTGAATATCACCCATGGAAAGGCCCCATATTGGAGCCAGCAAAATGTCCAGTGGCTGTCTTCACTACAGAAGGAGGCATATTTATTTCATTTTTAAAACTTTTTTTTATTGGGGTATAGTTGTTTTATACATAAAATATTTTTTTGAGTTGGGTACCAAAAGAAGACTGGACATACAGGGACTTTTTGTCTTTTAACTTGTGCCAACTATGAATATACCTAATCCGTGGGGAATTTTTATATAATTTAAATTAATTGTGACCTAAAAACTCCCCCCACCACCCCCAAAATGAAGCATTATAAAAGTAACACATATCTGCTTTTCTGGCTGATATAAGTGACTAGATGTATATGAGAAGTTTTGTCTACCTGTGTGGTCTTAGGATTGATGCTTCCAGTCTGACCTTACAAGACACCACACCATTAAAATCATAGCTGCAGTTAGTTGCTGAGCAAGAGTTGTAATGAAGCCACCTTCTGCAGTCCCCCACCATTGTGCAGAACATCCATTACATTGTTGCTATTTTAAAAATACAACCTACATTTCATATGCCATTTAGGTTTGTTTTTTTTTAAAACATTATGCGATACATTTGTTTTCTAAGTATGTTATTTCAAATCAAGTAATTGTAATTTTGAGGTCAGGAATTATTTTGTTGGGTCTAAGGGAAATAAAATCCCAAGACAGTTATGATGTATATAAGTCTTCAAGAAGTTTAAAAAGATAAAACTGTTGGTGCCATCATTACAATTTAGGCAAGGTATGCTAATTATATATTCTTTCTTTATATCTTTAAAATTAAATGTTATTTTATAGTATAGAATTCTCTGAAATAGGTATTTTTACCAAGAATGAAGGGGAAATTTTTGTGGCTAGTTTTCTTCACAAAACAAATAAACAGGTGTATATATACATTTTATTTAGTATTTATTTTTAAATACAGATGCCTTAAACTATACACATAATAAAGTTTAGAAATTATAAAAAAACCAGTAATACAAAGTTACCATGGGTGCTTAAGTCATGTGAAAAAGTCACAAGGCCACTATATGAACATTCCTTATATTTTAGAAAAATATCTGGTCTTAGTATAAAAATTCTATGAAGGAGGAATTGTGCGGAAGAGATAAAATGCACATTGTTAATCATATAAATGCAGCATTGCATGGAATACTTTTAAGTGCTGGTATATTCCATATCTTCCCTAAACTATAACTTGGACTTTTAGAGATGCTTGTCACTATTTGTGATGAATATTTAGATGATTTACAAAAATTAGTAAACATGGAATTAAAAACTCTTCACTTTTCCATAAACTTCTTGGACTTTTGTCAATTGCAAAAACCTCTCAAAGTTCTGTGAGTAAAGAGAGGAAATCTTCATATTCTAAGATGGCAAAACCACTTTACTTAAATCCTGTTTGTCATAACTACAGTTTCTTAAGGCACTCAGTGCACCGTTCAATACTGAATACATCTAGAAACCTCACAAAATTTAAGCTAAATTAGGCATATAAGTTTACATTATAGTTGATGAGGAAGGAATTAAATTTGATTGATTGGAAGGACACTAGACTTTATACTCTCGAGATATCCTACTACTTATGGAATGATACTATTTTTGAAGTCTATTTAAAAAAATTTTTTAAATTATCTCCCTCCTCTTATATATACTAAATAGTATATATATAAAAAGCCAGTCATTAAATTCTCTGTGATCTACAAGATTATTCCAATATAAAAATCTTTACTCCAGGAATTCAAGCTGAGTCTCTGTAAGCCAGTTACTGCACACACAATATTACACTCTAGATACAGACAAAATTTGCTTTAATTTTTCAGGAAAATAAGTCATTTTAGTATATACCAGAATAAGATGTTCTTGTTCAAAAATCTGGGGAATGTATTCTTAGTTAATTAAATACAGCTTATCTTACTTTAAAGAAATAATATTATGGTATGTAAATGTATGGCTTTCTCTACTTGCTTATATAATTTTTATAATTATTGCACCAAGTGTATTTCTATAAAATGATGTATTTCCTATATAACCTATGGTCATCACAGTTTATAATCTGTTACTAATAAACAGTACTACCACAGCCTTGTTAAGAGTCAGAATCACCTAACCTTTGAATATTAGAGGTGTTTCATTTGATCTCATTCATTATCATCATACAGGGGGAAACCAAGATTACACAGCTAATACATGGAGGGACTGGGATTCAAAAACAGGTCTTCTGACTTTAAGCCAGTGTTCTTTTAACGTTTTCTTTAAGTCACTAAATTATCTGATTAAATAATCTAATGGAAAGCACGATATACAAAACAGAAAAGTGATATTGACCAAATTTCTACTAAAATGGGATTTGAACTTACAATCCTAAAAGCTTGCTTTTTGGCTCAGCTATATATCTGTTTATTCATTCACTGAGCCAAAAGCTGCAGTGGGAATACCATGGTGTGCAAGACAAACAAAATCCTTGCCGTCACACAATTTAAATTCGATGGGAAAAACAAACGATACATAACAGAATAAAAGAAGTGATAAATATTATTAATATAAAGCTGGCCACTTTCATCACATGCTCAGTTAAAAAGCCTTGTAGCTCACTTAATGATACGGTAAAATCAAGGTCTAAGAGCTACTTGAGGATAAACTCTAATACCAAATATACCTCTATAAAATACCAAACTGAGTGAGTTATACATTACTAGATGTATGCATCCTACACATATGTGAAGATTCTAAATATATATTTATACACATAATCTATACAAAGAGCCATGCTCAATAAAAGTTAAATTACTTCCTAAAGTTTTCTAAAGTCTTCTCTGAAATACTATAGAAAGTAAAATAATTGCTTCTCTTTTCAACTCTGTTCAGCAGATGTTTTGACTATGATGGGATAAAATTTTCCATTACAGGTGCCAATTGCCAATGTACAACTGTCTGCATTATTGCTTTAATTTCTTGTAGGTACTGAGGTTATATTAACTGTTATAGTTGTTGAGATGAACTTGTGTCACACTGTCGTTTTATCCAGTTTAGTCCAAACTGGCCCTGAACTATAAGCAAATAATGATGAATATACATTTTTTTTTTTGGTCTTTTGACACTAAAGGGGACTTGGAGTTGATGCCAAATTGGTATTTATTCCACAGAAATCTGAGTTTCTCGAAACAAAAACATCTGCAGGCAGATTTTAAACATGTAAATAGATGTTTACTCCACTTTGTAAAGCAATGGATTATTTCAGTACTGAATCGTAATTTACCATGAATAATTTAGTGCCATTATTTAACAAAGCAGTTTAAAATATCTTTCCTTAAAAAAGACCAAGTTTACTTCAAAAAGCTTTAAATTCACAGAAATCATTTATCAATATATTTTAGAGTAATAACATGAGGAAAATATAGGAATTAAGGGAAAGGGTTTGAGATTAGAGGTTTATAGTGAAGTGTTAGTTGCATACATCAAAGCTGAAAGAAAAAGGCTGCTCAGTCTAGTGAATGTAGCAATTTGCCGGACTTCTAGTTTCTGGATGAAATGAGGTATTCGTGAAGTATAAAATATATAAAAATGGCTGCTACATTTTGCTACTGCTCTGATCCAGAAAGCCTCATGTCTTCTGTCAGAGTATGTATGTAAAACAAGAGCAGGATAATTTGCTAGCTTGCAAAAAGTCAACAACTCAGACCCTTCATACTTTCTGACTTAATGTACACACACACACTTCAAAAGAATCTCAAGAATTAATCATTATATGGGAGCTTCTTTTATACAAAGTTAACTAAAATTAGGTAAATTGCTGTAATATTTTGGGCAGTAAAAATAAAATCGCCTTTTTTTTCATGGTATAGGAAGATGCTATCAGTATGTAAACAAATCAGAAATTATCCATCCACAAAGACTCTTGGAATGGGTATTTTCCTCAAGAATTCTCAGGAATGTGTGTAACCAGGAAAAATCAAAAGTCAACATTTATTAAGCATATACTATGTGCATATGTTACACTGGCAATGTGATGAAACTGGGAAATGTGAGAAAACTATTGCACTGAAAGGGCATGGGGTTCACAATCTATTAGAAGAGATAAATCCCTAAATAACTGATATGAGGTGACAAAAAGGTAAAAACATAATACAGGGATATGAGAAATCAATTATGAAAAATTAATTTTGAAAATGGGGAGATGAAATATTTGGGGGGAGAGGGAGAATCAATTGAAATGAGGCTGGGACTGCCAATGATATCCAGACTATGGCAGGGCGGGGAGTAGAAAACTTGGGTCATCCCTGGCTCTTTGTAAGGCATCTTATTCAGCAGGATCAATTATTGGGACTTTGCCAGAAGATGAATTTTTAAAAAAAATTCACATATGCTATCAGTCTTCTGGAATTCCAGAAGTTTTCATCGAGAATTAGTCATTCTAATCATTGTTTTCACATACTATGAAAACTGTCAAAAGAAAAATGCTAAACAGATTTAAAATAAACATTTCCAAGTTTCATTAACTACTAATTAGCATTTTAAGGTAAGAAATAATAAATTTCATTATGAAGATTTTTATTAAATTATAGTATACTACAGTTTATGTCTTAATAATAAGATTTTAATCTTTAGGGTAATATGATATAAAAACCTACTTGGCCACATTACTTCTTGAGTTTCTTTTGGGCAGCCTTCTTCTTGACCATCTGTAATCGCTTCATGGCATTGAGTTGTGATTCTTGTGAAGTTGGACCTTTAAGGGATGCTGAGGGAGAGCTGCTTGATTCTGAAGTGGTTTTGTTAGTGGTACTTCCACTAGGCCCTGATGTCCCACTATTTCCATTCCCACTTAGTTGGCTGCTGCTTCCTGGAACCAAACTACTTGGACTGGGAAGACCTACTTTGCTAACATTGTCACAACTAACTGAGCGACTAAGGCCAGTTTTGCCCAAAGTTAGAGGTGGAGGTGGTTTCAGTGGTACAGTGGGTGAAGTGCTGTTACTGGAACCTATTTTGGAACCTATTCCACCTTTGGATGATGTTGCCAGACCAGTCAAACCCACGGGCTTCTGGTTAGCTGATGAGGTAGCAGGTTTCCCGCTATTGTTTTGGGTTGTTGAACTCAATTTTGCTGTGGATGGACCAGCAGAAGAAGTTTTGGCTGCAAAAGCTGCCCATCCAGTTAGGCCACTAGTTGCTGAAGAGGAAACACTGGTACTAGAAGAATTTCCTGAAACAACCGTGGATGCCTAAAAAACATAATATAAATATTAGAGCCAAGTGTAATTAACACCTAATATAATATTCTTAAATATATAACAAGTTTAATGGTTAAGACATTTTATACAAAAATGATCTGGGAAATTTAAAGCATAGCACCAAAATTAAGTTCTGCTAAACTGATCTGAAAAAACACATACAAGAAAACCTATCCATAGCTAATGGGTGCTACCATTTATAAAGCAGAAATTATGGGATGTCATATTCTTCTTCTAATCACTGCAGAAAAAAATATATGGGAATTCCTTTTTGAGGACTGCTCCTAGATTTGGTTACAAGCCATATCAGAAAATCAGATTTAATGCTTTAACTTGTTTTTCACCCAAAAAGGTTACTATTTAGCTCAGTAAAACATCTAATTCTTTAGGCTTTGCTCCAAATGACTTGTGGATCATTTCAAAAACAGAATCCACTCTTAATGGACAAAAATGCTCACGCCCAGGATATGTAGGAGATGTCTGAGATGAAGAGATTCACTCAATAAATATTGAGTGAATACATAAGATTTTGAACCTATTTTTAAAAATCCCCCACAAATTTTGAGCAAATAGCTACTGCATTGCAAAATATATACAGATACACCATGTTAACTACTTGGAATTGTACAACTCTAAAGGTCGAAATATACTAAGAAGGTCTCATGACTTTATTTTCACAATTTGTCCATGTTTCCACGGAAACTATCACAAAGAGATCCCTGCTTCTGTATAACATTTTTAATCAACTGCCTCATAAGCTGCATAGTGACATTTTGGGTATGCCTGACTCACTCCCAGATGTATTTCTTAAAGGTATAACACTTCAATTTCTCTAATTAACTTCCTTGGCCAGTCAAAAGCTAACAGTGATACCAATGTCGCTACATAAATATTGCTCTTATTCATATGAGAACAATTTTTTTCACCTTAACGTTTAGGGAAAAATGCACTTTGTTCAAATTAATTATGGACTGAATTTCACACTGGCACTTTTTCTACCTTCATATTCTTGAGATTCACAAAAGTGTTAAATACGTAAAAGGTAAAGTCTTACAAATAGTATCTTACTTTAAAATATGGTAGTTATCATGCTTAAAATATACTCAGTTATATTTTAGAACTGAACTCTGAATGAGTTGAGAAAAACGTTTTTAGTTCTTACAAAGTAGCCGTCAATATTGTCTGCATTAAACATTTTAAACCAATGTGAAAAATAATGTAAACAGAGTTCTCTGAGGTCTTTATCAGAGGAGGGTCCAGATTATTGTTCACATACTCCAAAAAACGATAGGATTTTTTTTTTTTTTTTGCCATACTTGGGCCTCTCACTGTTGCAGCCTCTCCCGTTGCAGAGCACAGGCTCCCGATGCACAGGCTCAGCGGCCATGGCTCACGGGCCCAGCCGCTCCACGGCATGTGGGATCTTCCCAGACCGGGGCACGAACCCGTGACCCCTGCATTGGTAGGCGGACTCTCAACCACTGTGCCACCAGGGAAGCCCCGATAGGATTTTTTACAGTAACATCATACAATGACTATCTCATAAGGTTATGCAAAGAAGATAAACTTTACATCAATTACAAGTTCCTAGAGATATACATACAGGTAATGAAAAAAAGTTAGTCAAGGAAGCAAAAGGACACAGGTGTAGCAAACTTTTAATTTTCAGTGATGAAAGATCTGATTTTTTCCTTTTCTTTATATTAAACATAAAACTGCCTGCTATATGGCTACATGATCTTTCAACAAACTTCACAAAAGAAAACCCATCTGAAGTAATCAAAAAGACCAACACTTATGAAGTACAAAGCAAGTTCTGTGTGTATGGCATTTTATTTTAATGGTTTGCTGTTACTGGTATTGCTTTTCAACTGAATGACAGATGGCTTATAATACTATCAGGATGCACAAAAGTAAAATAACACAAACAACGGAGACCAAGTAATTTCTTACTATTCCAGTGCAGAAAATAAATTTCACAATTGTTCTCAATTAAAAATATTTTCTTGCCTATTATCCTAGTTAGAAAGCTATTTTTAAATTGCTTTTTATATATAAATGGGAACAATTTTTTTCATAGTAAAAATTTATTATATTTTATCATAAAAACGTCAAAACCTCTTCTTAATCAGAACATGACAGCCAAGGCCTTAATTTATTTGCTGTAAAATAATTTCATATTGGTTTCCTAAAAATAAACTTTAGTAGTAACAGGTTAGTATAAAAAGCTACCTAAAAGTGATTTAAGTATAGAATATAGCAACTCTAATTACTTTCAATAAGTTATTCTTACTTCTATTCTAGCTCACCAAGTTTCTATGTGACAAATCAATAATGGATATCCCTTGGATATCAGCTCTTCCCTGGTAAATTAAATTAAAAATGATCTGCAAATAAAATTATCAGTATCCTTCTCAGAGTACTTTATACTCATATTCTTTATCATCAAACCAATGTTCTTGATCTTTGCTACTTACAGCCACTTGGACAAGGTAACAGCTTTAGAATTTTCTGGCGTTAACCTTTGAGAATTTGGGGCTAACATTTTTTTCTTCCATCTTTAAAATTCCATCTTCTGCTTAAAATTGGAATGTGAAACTCAATAAAAGCATTCTTTTTGTTATAAAATTAGATTAGAAAAATATTTTATTCCATGATATCAAAATGCCAGAATATTAATAATAATGTAGCATGATATCAAGGATGAAAATCTAGGAATGAGAAAGGTGATACTCTCACTAGATAATCTGGCTCCTTAGTATAAGAGAGGTCCAATTCATGGGGAAAATTCATGATAATAATAGAAAAAAATAAGACAAAGAAGAAAACTTCAATAGCCAATAAGCAGGAAGAAAAAAGCTATGGGGCCAATCAGCACAAGTAATGTGAGGAGCAAAACTACTGCTACTGAGGACAAAGGTATTTAGGATTTAAACCAAATTCCCAATTGGAGAGAAGTGGCTGACTACATAGGAATGGTAAAGAATGTTATCTTGGAATGCTCACAAACAGTTCCTAATCACCATAAAAAGAGAAATAGCAGAGCTCAAGATTAAATAATTACATAAATGTTCTCTTTCTACTCAATGTTAATAGTAATGTAGTCTTAATGTAGTCTTAATTTCCAACATATGGCCATTTAGTATACAAAGTTTCACATTATTTTTTTTCCCAAGTAACTATTAAGTCAACTAAATTTAAATCCAATCTTAGATAAAAATGGAATATACTATACCTTGACTTCTGATCTCTTAAATGCTAGAAAAGTTAACTCTTGCTTGAGTTTAGTTTCTGGTTTCTTAACCAATGGATCTTTAACAGCAGGAGCTACAGAAACAACTGTGGGGGCTGGTTTCTGTGGTGGTTTCTGAGTTTTTTGAGCCTGCAAAAATCAGTGTTAAGATTAAATTAGCTACAAAATCTTAGTTAAATGCACAGAAAGACAATAAAATCTATCACAGGACTCCTCATTGAATTGAAATACAGATGAACATTAAAAAAATATTGTGATGACACTGAAAATATAGATTCTTCGACAAATTATTTGTATCATCATATTAATTAATGGTTTTATAGATTTTATTAGTTTCTAAACAGTAAAGATAATACGAAACTTTAAAAATTATCCAGATTAGGGTTAATTAAATGTCATTTTAACAAAACCAAATTGATAAAAAGAAAAAGAAAAAAAAAATCACATAAGCATTTTCAGTTTTATTTTGACCAAAAATTGACTTTTCTTTTACTTTATATTAGGTACTTCACTAAACTCTCTTGTGAACTCTAATCATTTTTCAGTTTGTTCTTTAGTGTTTTCCAGCTAGATAATATTAAGTATATAAACAGTACAGTGCAGTGTTTGAGAGGACAGTCTTTGGAGTCAAACAGAACTAGAATCAAAACCCAGCTCAACTACTTCCCTAGCTATGTTACCTCAAGTAAAATACGTAAATCTCTAAAAGTTTCATTTTCATTTGCAAAATGGGGATAATATCTTGTTTCAAAGGTGGGTTATGAGAATGAATTGTGATTACGTAAGCCTTTACATAGTGTCTGGCACATATTAAGTGCAGACAATAATAGTTACTATTTATTCATTATCATTATTTACAAAAGGTAAGAAAACTGAATCTGAAAGAACCCATCTCTACGGGATGGGTAAAGATGCTCCCTGCCATTTCATTGTCCTTGACAATCCTAATAAGGCCATGCAAGACAATACCAGAAAATGTATTAATAATGTGTTCTCATTTCTGGAAATTTGAATGCAGCTGTTTTATCTCTGTTTAGACTTTCTTGTGCTATGGTTTGCCATACAATATAATTTTCAGCCTTAAGTCTCAATTCATCCCATTTTTTATATTACAAACTTTCCACATGAAAGTACAACTAATTTCAGACATCACTTATAAAGCAACACTCAGATCAAGAATATTATTAAGGATGCTGTTAGATATCTATGATAAAAATATCTCTTACGACCAAGAAAGATTATCTTACCCTCTACTGCAAACCACGTTATGAAAATGTAGCCTTCAGAGTAAATCAGAAATACATGGTTCCATACCCATGGCTTTCAATCTTATACTTCCCTCTATGCACATCAGTAGATGTGGTGAGACTCTGAAGACCCACCTAACTTGTATGCTTTAGCAGATGAAGATTCATTACAGTGAAGCCCAGAAAGAACCTCTGCCTAGGAGATCATGTTTGGATCTTTCTCTGCGTCCTCTATTTCACCTAGCCATCTTAGAAGCTGAGTAAGAAATACCCAAAACCCTTTGTCCTTCGCTGGTAATACTAGTTTAGGGAACTAGGATATTATCACTGACTCAGTGTTGCTCAACAAAGGCACTATAATTTTTCATTGGGTGACTGACTCACACAGTGCAGAATATATGACATTCACCACTCAAGGCGATAGTTGCCAGTATGGCAGCAATCAAAATTATCATGTATTTTTATTACTGCTGAGTAGGAGTGTGTTACCACCTTAGATTGAGAACCACTGCAGTAAGTCATGAGTCTCTCACCTAGTGCTGGGGCAAAACCCATTACCTGGTAGACAGAAAATTACAAAACAAAAGAATAATCTTGGATCCTGCCACCCACCATTCTTAACTCTGTCTTCCCGTCTTCCTATAATAATGTGTACTGCAGAACCTGCCCTAGTTAAGAAATTAGTGCAAGGAGAAAGGGGATATAAGATGTTATTTATGGTATCCTTGAGATATCTTGGACCAATAACCAATGCACATATATATGAGAACGTCACTGAAAGCAATTATAGTAAGAATGACTGGATTTAGCATCCCCACCATTTCCAAATTTCTTTCTCTCACTGAACATTGCGTTTACCAGATCCTAATCTTCAGGCTTACTTCAGATCACATCTTTTGGTATTTCTCCAGGTCCACTCTTGGTGTATCTAATCATGTTCTGACATTAGTCATGGCCCCTTATTCAGCACTTGACTCTTGGACATACAGACTGAACTTACTGACTGCAGATTTCTGGTGCAAATCTATATTTCCTCCATTTATGTATCTTAAAATGAGAACAACAGAATGTGGGATGTGTCCAGTCCTGAGCTTTGCTCTGGTGCTTTGCCAGTGAATGAGACTAGGTCTTAATGACAAATTAATTAGACATTTAATTTGCAAAGTTGATAAAGAATAAAAGGTATCCCAGATGAGGAGAAGCTGAGAAGCAGGACATATGGGAACACGAAAAGTTCACCACATACTCAGGGAATGAACCATTTGGTCTGGCATGGCCACAGTATGTGGGTGTATATGATGAAGTGGTGGGAGAGAAGGATACAAAGGTAGAGTTGGGTCAAAGAGAGAAGGTCCATACATCCACTCTAACAAGGAAAACTTCATTATATAGGTAATTGAGAGCCACTGGGCACACTTAAACAGATAAAGTTAGATAATTACTTTAGAAGAATATTCTAACTGCAGTGTGTAAAGTGGACTGAAGGAGCTAAAGCAATAGACAAGAAATGAGGGGTTTGTGGGACAGGGTAACAAAAGTGAAATGAACAGATTTGTGAAATACATAAGAGGTAGAATTAACAAGTTTGGTAAACAAAGGGATGTGGAATTAAGAGAGGCATCAAGGATAATGTTTTCTAGTTCAGGCAACTGAGGAAAAATTGAGTGGAGAAGAAAACAATTTTAATTTTAAAAGCATTGAACTTAAAGTAACTGTAGGATATCTGGTCAGCAGCCAAAATTCATTCCAGGAAGAGGGTTAGAACTATAAATATAGACCTGGTGTAAACTAAGTCACAAAATGTAAGGGAGTAAAAACTTAGGAGAGAACGGTACTTACTTTATTAAGAGACTTACAATAAAATAATAATAAACTTTGAAGCTATACTAAAGAAAGATTACTGTCACAAATTATTTATTTTGACTACCAATTCTTAGTGACTACTTGTGTCAAGGCACTGGAATGCACTGTTGTGCTCACCCGTAATTACTTTGGTTGAGGTCCTGGGGGGCTAGTTTAAGTAATAAACTAAATAAAAATCAGACTGAGCAGAGAACAATTGTATCATGTCAAAGAAATTTCCCATTACAAACAGAAAGTATAAATACTACTGAAATGTTACTACTTTTCATAGGAATAAAACATAATCTATTTCTGATTTGAGTGATTAAAAAGTAAAGTAGGTATCTTGATTTTTTTTTTTCTTATTTTTAACTAAGTACTTCTAACTTTAAAAAGATATATTTGGTCAGAAAAATTTATGTAGAAACTCACTTGGTTAACAATATGAGAACTCTTTTATCAAGAGTCCCTAATCTTCTGGAGAAAACTACAATTCGAAATGATACATGCACTCACTATGTTCACAGCAGCACTATTTACAATAGCCAAGACTTGGAAGCAATCTAAATGTCCACTGACAGATGAATGGATAAAGAAGATGTGGTATATTTATACAATGGAATATTCCTCAGCCATAAAAAGAATGAAATAATGCCATCTGTGGCAACACGGATGGACCTAGAGATTATCATACTAAGTGAAAGAAAAAGACAAATACAATATGATATCATATGTGGAATCTAAAATGTGACACAATTGAACTTATTTATGAAACAGAAACAGACTCACAGAAAACAGACTTGTGGTTACCAAGGAGGTGGGAGAGGTGGGGGAGGGATGGATTGGAAGTTTGGAATTAGCATATGGAAACTATTATATACAGAATGAGTAAACAAGGTCCTACTGTATGGCACAGGGATATTCAATATCCTGAATCACTTTGTTGTATACCAGCAACTAACATAACATAAATCAACTATACTTCAATAAAAAATAAAATTAAAAAAAAAAAAACAAAAAGAGAGTCCCTAATCTAAGGCAGGGGAGGGAGGATGGGGGAAGCAAACAAGTCACTGAAGTAAATAACAACTTGATTTCTTTAAAAGGAAGATGATAACATTCATCCATCTACTATTTAAATAAGTTAGAAAACTATCCAATATAACAAATGAAAACATGTTTCAGTACGAAATTAAAGACAGTTATGTTTGTGAGCAGTAAACTGAGAAAGTACTGGGGAATATAGGATAAATGGTCACTTGAAGACAATGAGAAGGAAAGACTGAGGAACAGAGAGAGAAACACAGGAGGAAAGACAGAGATGCACATACAAATACTGCCTCTGTACACAGTTTGTAAGTTTGGTGGTTTACACTCACTCAGGAAAGATATTTCTAATATTTCCTTACCAGACTCAGCAGAGTCTGGGGCTTTGTATCTCACCACTTCCCACAGTGCTTTATGTTTATAAATACACTGACATACCAGTAAGGAATATTTATATTTTGTGGGTCTCCAATTCTGATTTTTATAATAGAACAAGTTAAAAGCTGAGCAGAGAAAAATGCATATACATGGTCTGGTCCATTTAGGCATAGACACAAAAATCACACATATACACAAACATTTAAATCATCAGCTTATAAGATTTTTTTTCAATAACATAAATGTTCAAATTTTTATCTTAAAAAGCACATATCAACAAAGAAATGGACAGAGATTGTTTAAAATAGAGAAAAATGATTCCTACCATTCTTTTCATTTGTCTGGTACACCGGGCACAATACCACACAAGGCGAGGGTCATTCACTTCCTTGTCTGTCACCTGCGGCTTATGGCAATCTTGGTGGTAGAGATTATGGCATTCCTGACATTCTACTAATTGATTACCAGATGCCACTGTCATTTGCCTAAGAAAGTATACCATTAAATATTACATTTATTTGAATGCAACAATTTAAAGCCATTTTAGGGTTGTTCTGGTAAAGTTTGATAAATTAAAGAGGGTAAAAACCCCAGAAAAGCCGAAGAGCAAAGTAACGAATCCCAACATTGTAGCCTGCACAAACAATTCATTTCTTTTAAAGGTTATGCTCAGCCATTAAGAAATGTATAAGATGACTTAAAGACTAAATTTGGCTATATTCTCCTTGTCATTTCTCATTGCAATTTTTTTCTTTCTCACAGAAGGTACACAGTAGACTTTGGCTAGTACTCCAACAGTCTCATAACATCTTCTTTGTACCTCTATTAAATTCCTTTATATTTGCTGCCTACATATTGTTCTATCTTCTTCATTAATATTTGAGTTGCCTAAAGTTAGAAACTGGACCTAATTAACTATAGGGCCTAGCACATTACTGCGCAGACACAGGGTGTTCAATAAATAAATGTCTTAATCAACTAAATAGAATGCAGTAATATGTGTATCAAAAAAGTATAAATTCCAACAGCAACAGCCTTAGACTATCATAACAAGTCTCCTTACGGAGGGTTACAATTACTAGTCCTTTCCCCCTTATTACTTTACCATTTACTTCTTTATATAAAAATGATAACTCTTATAGTAGATAAAAGTTGAAATAAACAAATATATGTTAAAACAATGAAGCTCTAACGAAATGATCCTATTCAGAAGTACATTAACTGATTCTCTATAAGGTTCACAAAACTTTATAGGTATGCACTCAGTCCCAATGCACCAGAATTTAACATTTTCATGAAGAAAACAGCAACAAAGGTGGTAATTTTTTCTGTTGTGCTAGGCAATGAAAGTCATTAACAATTAAAGACATAGCTCCTGGCATCAAGGAGTTTAAAATCTAATTATTCTGATTTTTAAGATGCATCTTCTACTAAGCAGAATTATCTATGTTTTTATAATTATGAATCCATGTTTCAAAACAACACTCAGAATAACCTACATGATCCATTAATTTCATTTCCATTATCCTTAGGAAAAGATTTAATGGTATTTTAGAAAATGATATATAACCATTTACTTTATAAATACTATCAACACTTCAGGAAAAAAAAAGCAACATAGTCTTCTTAAACAGAAAGATGAGGGGCTTCCCTGGTGGCGCAGTGGTTGAGAGTCTGCCTGTCGATGCAGGGGACACGGGTTCGTGCCCCGGTCAGGGAAGATCCCACATGCCTCGGAGCAGCTGGGCCCGTGAGCCATGGCCGCTGAGCCTGCGCTCCGGAACGGGAGAGGCCACACAGTGAGAGGCCCGCATACCGCAAAAAAAAAAAAAAAAAAGAAAGGTGAAAATAATTAAGTCTGCTGAACAGACTCTTTCTCACTAAAAAATAAAGCAATAATTGCTTTCCCTCTAGAAGCCAAGAACGCAGAAAATATTACTACAACATAACTGATTAAAGATGCCTGTCAAGAATATAAAATTTTGACAATTTTTAAGACACTAAATTGCCATATGGGAGGTTTATCTACTTATCGATCTACTTATCTCCTACCCACCTTCAAATTATAAAAACAAAATAAAAAAAACACCCAACAATTGGTCTTTTTTTTTTTTTTTAAGTTGTTTGCTCTTTACAAAGACACAAAAGAATCTGTGGCAAGGTACAACTAACCTACAAACAACACAGGCCAATCCCATCTCCATGGCAAAATCATCAGCACTGGTCTCCTCAAAGCTGGAAAGGTCAGTCATAGCTAAATCCTTGCTGGTTTGGACAGTAATGGGAGAGGACCGTGTCTCTGGTTTCTCCAATCTAGGTTTCTTTGGAATATCAACTCCTTCAGTGATGTCTGATTTCATCTATAAAAAGCACCCAATCAGAAAGTAACACGTTAGAATAAACTTTAAATCACTGAGAGATGTGATAGACATCTATCACATCTATCACAAGATAAGATAGACAGTGTGCAATGACCAAGTCCACTCAACAGATATTTTCACATAGTTAGGGAGAGATGTACACACTAAAGACCTGGAGAACATTTATAATAAATTCATAATCAGTATGTTAAAAGACTCCAACAAGGTAGAAATAAATAAATCAGAACAGTTTAGCATGCATCTGTATTTCTCTTTGTACTCTTTTATCCATTAAAGAATCCTGGAAGTTCAGTGGATTTACTTACAGTGCCCTCCCAACCCCCCACTGGATGCTTTGAATTGAGAAGCCATAGTACTACTAAGGCTATTTTTAAGGCTATTTTAAAATTTTAAATAATGAAGTAGTGATAGTTAATATATATTGAAAAGAAGTAAATAATGAACTTCTACCAGTTGTTCAGGCTTAACACATTGCCATACTTGCTTCAAACATCCACTATGTCTAATAATGTTGAAGATGTACCCATCCCATTACATCCACTTATAGGTATACATCCTATAGAAACTACCACCATGTGGGCAAAGACATACGTATAAAGCAGCTCACTGAAACCCCACTGTAATAGAGGAAAAGGAGAAATAAGCTAACTGCTCATCAGCGGGGGAATGGATTAACTGGTTTATTTATAGAATTAATATTCCACATGTTAGCTGAAAGAAATGTTCAAATCTACATGTATCAACATAGGTAAATTTCAAAAGCACATTGCTGAGTGGAAAAAGTTGCTAAAAGATATATATGAGATATATATATGGAAAATAGAGATATATTTTCTAAATATTGGCTATTCATAAACTATATTATATTGTTTTCTGTGCTTTTAAATTTATATAAAAACAATGCAATATAGTTTATGAATAGCCAATATTTAGAAAAAAGTATGAAAACACCCCACCTTAAGGGCAGGGGTAGTAAAAGTTTTTTTAAATGTATTTTTTACTAAGTGCTAAAATCCTAATAATTATGTGCAGAAATCATTCAAAATAGACAATCCAAGAGTTATCTGTATCTGTTATCTGTAACCCTGTTAAGGTACACCATTCTGTAACAAATTTCATGTTTAGTCATTTACATCTTTATTCTTTCCTCGCCATCTTTTCTTTTCAACAACAGTTCCATCTAGAATACTTGAGTTATACATGAAATTAGTACATCTTCTAGCGCTCAAATATTTATTGACAACGACTTCAGTAAATGGTTTTAAAATGTTTCTAAATTTTAATTTCAAAAAACCAATATCCATAATTATCAAAATATATTTACTGAGTGGTTATTATGTACTTTTACCCACTATTATATACAAAAAGTAAGCACAAAACGTTTTCTGGCCTATAAACTGATTGATTCATTGACTGATTTACTAGAGTAAAATAAAATCTTACTTTATCAGCAGGTCTCTTTTCACCTTCCTTCTTTACCTTTTCAGTTGTTAGGACCTTGCCATTATTATTGCCAGAAGGAAGAGTGGATGATGTTTTGGGCTCTTGCTTAATGGAAACAGTTTTTGTGCTTGAAATTTTGGGTGGTTCCACATCCTATAGGTGAAATTAAAAAGATACCCATAATTAAATATTCAGACTATCTAATATACTATTAAAAAAAACAGATCATAAATCTAAACAACTATCAGTTAAAAATTAAGACATCATGTAGTGACCAATGTGTTGCCTTCTTCTTTAAACAACTTTATTGAGGAATAACTGATATACAAACTGCACCTAGTTAAAGTGTAAAATTGGATATGTTTCGCTCTATGGTTTCATGACAATCAATATAAGGAACATATCCATCATCTCACAAAGTGTCCTGGTTGCCCTTTGTAATCACTCTTAGAGGTAGACATCCTAGAAAAACTTCACTCTTAGAGGTAGACATCCTAGAAAAACTAAGCCACCCAGTCTCAGGCAACCACATATCTGCTTTCTGCAACTATAGATTAGTTTGCATTTCCTAGAAATTTTCATAAATGGAATCATGCAGTATATACTCTTTTTTTCTGGCTTCTTTCACTCAGCAATATTTATTTTGAGATTCATCAATGTTGTTGAGTGTAGCAAAAGTTCATTTCTTTTGTTGCTGAATAGTACTCCATTGAACAAATACACCATGATTTGTTTATTCATTTACCTATTAATGGACATTTGGGTTGTTTCCAGTTTGACCTATTACGAATACAGATATTATGAACATTCAGGTACAAATCTTTATATGGACATATACTTCCATTTCTCTAGAATAAACATGTAGGAGTGGAATGTCTGGATCACATGGTAGGTTTATGCTTAATTTTTTATGAAACTGCCAAACCATGTTCCAAAGTGGTATACCATTTTACATTTCCATCAGGAGTATATGAGAGTCCCAGTTCCTTCACATCCTCATATCCTCACCAATGCTTGGTATGGCTAATCTTTTTAATTTTAGACATTTTAATAGGTATGTAGTGGCATATCACTGTAGATTTAATTTCCATTTCCCTAATGGCTAATGGTGTTAAACATTTTTTTCAAGTGCTTATTTGCCACACATTTATCTTCTTTGCTAAAGCATTTGTTAAATTATTGAGTATAAAGAGATCTTCATAGATTCTGGATACAAGTCCTTTATCAGATACATCATTTGCAAACCTTTTCTCTCAGTCTGTGGCTTATCTTTCCATTCTGTTTTAAACTTGCAATCCTTGTTATTTTTACTCTTTGATATGTATATATATTTGTTATCTGTTGCTGTTAAAAGAAAGCTTATGCATATAGTAGCTCCTTGGAATTATCCCCAGTTGATAATGTTTATAAGCACACCACTGCTTCTAGGTGATTCTCACACAATTCTAGAGATGGAAATGTCCAGTTAAAGACTAAAATTAAATGCATCTGTGTTTTAAAAACACCTAGCAGAGTATTTTCTCTAAACTGACCATGAGAAGTCATTTCCAGTTAGAAACCTAAGGGCAGGAGGCTTTTTAATTGTAACAAACTTCTTATGTACTTTAACAGATGAAATTGCTTCTGTTTTAGAATCTCAAAATACTGCTTCTTCAGTAATAATAGGAATTTCCTGTTTGGCCTATATCCATACTCAGAGCAGACTGAATTTGTTAGTATATTTTGTTGAGTTTTATTAATTTGGTTGGCTTGAGCTCTTTGAACCTACCAGAATGAGAATGGTGAAAGAAATGAAGTCACAATGGCTTTACTACTCAAAAGACAATAAAAAGGTTTGAGAATACTAGAGGTAGCTTTCAAAGAAGGCTGGGAGCAAAATATCACTGATCACTTGGACACTGAGTCTGGGACTTGGCCCTGTCTTCCGTTTGAGATTCTGGATTAGACTGAGCTAGTCGTGTAGTTCTGTCCTCTCCTTCTCAATTTGGTATCTAGGTGTTCATAGACCTGGGTGACACAAAGTTTCAAGGCTAGAGCTTTAGAATGGTTTGAAAGAATGTCTTAGGTATTAGAGAATCTAATAAGAGCTATCATTCACTAAAAGTCTATTATGTACCAGGTAGACACTGCACTAGGTGGCTGACATACTTTATCTCTTTTAATTTTCACAACTTTGTAAGGTAGTTCTTATTATCCTCATTTTAATAATAAAGAAACAGAGGCTGGGTGAAATGAAGTTACTATGTACCTCAATTTCCTTACTGTAAAATAAAAATAAATAATACCTATCTCAAAGGATAATTACCACAACTAAAATTAATGATAAACATATACCACTGAGAAAAGTACCTAGGACACAGTAAATGTTCAAGATATGTTATCTATCACCACACTAGTAAGAGGTAAGCTGGGATTTAAAACAGGTTTGTCTGGTTCCAAAATGTATATTCTTTTCACATAAAGCTTTGTTATTATTATGGGAGCTACAAAGTTCTCACATTTCATCCATACCTCCTTTATTCCTTACATTATCCTATACATATTTAATTCACTTCATTGCAAAATCCCTGTCCTTTTATTTTTCGCCCATAAAACGTTAGAGAATAATTATAACACAGGTTACGGTTTCATTCAGCAGCTTAACAAAATACTCTGATCATAAGGAATTAGAAACTGAAATATATCTTAAGTGGGTTTCTATAGGAATAAAGTAGTAGAACTGAATATCCCCCACTCCCAGCTAACTTCTCTATATAGTGTAACAGTTCTCTGAAAGCTTGAAGGAAGAAAAGAACACTATAAATTTCTTCATTCCACAAGAAAAGATTATTTGGCAGAGAGATCGTTTCGAGACATTCTAAATGTTAACACTGTTCTACTACAGGCTTTACAAAACTTCCTCCAAGCTTTTTATCCAGGTAGGTACCTTTTGAGATGGACGGTAACTTGAATCAATGCCCCGAGCCAAAGATTCATCAAGTAGTGCTTTTAGCTTTTCAGCAGAATCCTTACTCTTTGAATGTAAGAAGCCTAGTGCTTTCAAAAAAATGGGATCAAGTTCCAAGTTCACAGTAGCAGCCATTGCAAACACCTGAAGTAAAAAAAGAGGAAAGTAATTTACAGACAACGGGTAATTATCTGTCAAAGTTTTTCTTGTTCTTTTGTTTATAATAGGTAATACTGTGCACCTGATACAAAATTCATACTGTCCAAAAGGTTATTACGGATAAAAGTAAATTTTCTCCATCCTGCTTGGGATGTGAATCATCCCTTTGTCCAGTGAATCCCATCTGTTAGTCACTAGCCAGCTCAGTTATCAGATTGACTGTCATGGTATTGCAGTGCTTGTGTTCAGGTCACCTTATTATTATTTATTTAATGTTCCCAAAGAGCCAGAGTAGTGATGCGTGCTATTCAGATATGCCAAAGAAGTTGCAAAGTGCTTCCTCTAAGTGAAAAAGTGAAAGTTTTAAACTTAATAAGAAAAAAACTGTATGCTCATATGCTGAGGTTGCTAAAATCTATGGTAAGAACGAGTCTTCTATCTGTGAAATTGTGAAGAAGGAAAATTTGTGCTAGTTTTGCTGTCGTACCTCAGAGTGCAAAAGTTATAGCCACAGTGCATAAGTGCTTAGTTAGAATGGAAAAGGCATTAAATTTGTGGATGGAGGACATGAACAGTATATGTTCCAACTGACAGCAATATGTTGGGCCAGAAAACATTGAACATCTACAAAAACTTCAGCAAGAGATCCCCTGAAATGAGTGACACCACACCATTTACTGCAAATAAAGGATGGTTACACAGATTCAGGAATAGGTTTAGACTGAAAAATATAAAAATTACTGGAGAGGCTGTGTCTGCCAATGAAGAGGCCACTGCCACATTTCTGGCAGAGTTGAAGAACCTGAGGAGAGAGACCATGTTCACATAACTTTTATTATAATATGTTGTTATAATCATTCTACTTTATTATTAGTTATTGTTGTTAATCTCTTACTGTGCCTAATTTATTCATAAAACTTTATCACAGGTATGTATGTATAGGAAAAAACCCAGTATATATAGGGTTTGGTACTACCCATGGTTTCAGGCATCCACTGGGAGTCTTGGAACATATCCCACATGGATAAGGGGCGACTACTGAATAGTGAAAGAAATTTATTTCCTGCTACTGAAGTCCTAAAGAGGTCAGCAACTGTGTAAATTTGTCACTTTATCTCCTTTATTATTTCCAAGAATATTTTCCAGGAGTTACACCAAATCATGTTACTTCTATATAGTTCTTTCCTGTATATTCTAAAACTCATGATCAAAATAGATTGTAAAAGAGCTTTCTTATTGTGGATTAGAATTCTAGAAAACAAAGTCCTAGGTGTGTGTAGATATAGATACAAATATATACAGAAATTTAATGCTTTAAATGTAGATTTAATTTCAAATCTAGATGTTGCTTTAAAAAAAGAAGAATGCAGAAAACTAATAATAATCACCACTTTTAAAAATGTCAATGGCCTAGGAAGGTGGCAATAGTGGTGTTGGTGGGAACAAAGTCTTAGCTTACGTTAGGAGCTAAGACTTATATAACTTAGTTATATACAGTAAATGTATATAAGTAACTCAGAAATTCCTACTTCTAAATAATCATCTTTTTTCTCCATCCTTTTTATCCTTTATGGTCCAGCCTTTCAAAGACTCTCTTTTAGCACTCTAAGCATCCTTGTCCCATAGTTCTACAGTTTCTTCTACTTTATAGTCATCCATCCTATTTACCTTCTCCCTGCCTGCACCCAAAATCTAAGTGCAGCTGAGAGGAATACATACACTCTGTATCTTCAGAGTCACTAATCCCACCTAGGCACTCAACACAACTTAGCAATCCTATCATGTTTCTCTGGTCAACTCATTTCCCCACTTTCTGCAAAGACCAGTCACATTTTCTCCATTTTCCTTGAAACTGCTTCTCTGTCTTAGTAGATGTCCTCATCTACTTCACAGAGAAAACAGAAACTGTCAGACAGGAACTAAATCAACTTTCTGACACATCTACAAATATACCTGCTCCAATCCTTTCCTCTTTCCCACCTTTTAAATAAGAGGGTGGCTCTCCATGTAATGCCACCTATGCCTGGAACCTATCTTTTTCCGCCCCCCTGAAACCTTGAGCTATGAACTATTCCTATGTCTTCTCCGCCACTCACAAACCTCCCTCCCCCGGCCTCTTTCTTTCTACTGGCATCTTTTCATTGACCTTTAAATATCTTCTATCCTATCTTCTTCATTTTATAGCAAAACTTCTCCTACATTTTATACTTTTTCTTCACTCCTTCTGCTTATATAGCATTTCCTGCAATTTGGCCTTTGTGCCACCATACCATGGAAATATTTTCACCAAAGTATTCACAGCCTTAGTCAGGTAAGTATAATAAATACTATTTTTTCCTCCTACTTCTTTCTTGGTCTTCTTTGTAGATTCCTCAAAAATCTTGAGGAATCAAAAATGAGTTGCTCAAGATTAGGTTCTGGGTCTCTTCTTTCACTCTACACCTTCTTCTCAAAATGTCCCCTTTGGATCAGCAGCAACAGGCATCACCTGGGAACCTGTTAGGAATTCAAACTCTCGGTCTCCACAACCATAGCTACTAATGAAAACACTCTGGGAGTGAGGCCCAGAAATTTGCATTAAATCTTCCAGATGGTTCTGATCTACTCTAAACGTTTCAGAATTACTGCCCTAGACAATTTGACCTATACCCTTTTGCCAGTAATTATATATTTATCTCTCCAGCCCATGCATCTCTTCCAAGATTCGACTGCCAGCTTGACTTGGATATCTCACTGGTGCCGCCTATTCAACATGCCCCTAACAGAGCCACTCATAAACTCTTCTCTCAACCAGTTCTTCCCCTAATCTTCCCTTTCTCAAACGATACTTATCCCATTGCTCCAGCCAGAAACCTGAGAATCAGCTTTAACTCCTTCCACTTCAACTCCTGACTCCCATTCAATCACCAAACCTCTTATATATATTTCAAATTCATCTACCTTTTTCAATCCTTATTACCACACCCTAGACCAAGCTACCATCATGCAGCTATTATCTGGCCCACTGTAAGAGCTTAATCAGAACCCCACAATTGGGACTTCCCTGGAGGCGTAGTGGTTAAGAATCCACCTGCCAATGCAGGGACATGAGTTCGAGCCCTGGTCCAGGAAGATCCCACATGCCATGGAGCAACTAAACCCCTGCACCACAGCTCATGAGCCTGCACTCTAGAGCCCGTGAGCCACAACTACTGAGCCCACGTGTCACAACTACTGAAGCCTGCGTGCCTATAGCCCGTGCTCCGCAACAAGAGAAGCCACTGCAATGCGAAGCCCGTGCACTGCAAAGAGTAGCCCCTGCTCGCTGCAACTAGAGAAAGCCCGCACCAACAACAAAGTCCCAATGCAGCCAAAGAAAAAAAAAAGAAAAAATTCAAAATCACTCTTGCGCCTTTCCAAATATTTTTATATCATCCACTTGCTTAAAATACTCCTTTTCACTTCTTACTGTCCAAAGGTTAAAGAACAAGATTCTTAAAAAGGTCTCTAATGCCCTACATGATCTGGTAATACATGTAAAGCAGTTACAACAGTACCTGGCACAGAGTACAATTGCTCATTAAATGTTACTTAGTATCTCAAGCTATTCCCACTTTCTGTTGTAACCACATGACTTATTTCAAATCTTTCAACATATACTCTTTCTTACCCCAGCTCTTTAGTAGAAAGCGTCCCTTGCCTCATCTTATTCACCCTTCTCGTCTCAATTTTTTTCTGTACATTCCCCTAACAAAATAAGGAGTCTTACCGTTATATGGTCCTAAAACATCCTGTATTTACAAGTCATAGCTATTACACTGTTAATTGTGTAAACAGGGTTTGTCTTTCTCACTAGAACGTAGGTTCCATGAGGGCCAGCACTGACCTTACCTACTGCTGTAATCCCTGTTTGTAGCAGAGTGCCTGGCAGATAGCAGGCACTCAGTAAATGCTGGCCAAGTGAATACATGTTATTCACTTTCTCTTTCAAAAATCTTCCTCCTCCACGAGTAACACTCAGCTTTCCTGGTTTTCTTTTTCTATCTCTGGCTACTCTTTCTCTGGGTCATCTCTTCATCCCCATTGCTCTTGGTATTGCCCAAGTATCTATTCTTGTCTATTTTCTTTAGTTCTGCTACCAATTTCTTCCGTGGTAATCTTATATATATCATGTTTTCAACTTGATTTCACATGTTTATCCCCATTCCAATCTCTATTAAGCTCAAACCCCACAATTCCAACTGCTTAGTAAACATGTGTACCTGGTTGCCTTAATGGTATCTCAAATTCAGTTATGATTGAAATTGAGATTATGAATATCTTCCCCCAAAAGTTCCCTGTCCTGCACTTGCTTTCAATAAATGACACACTCTCCATTAATCGGGTCTGAGGCCTAAATCTCTGCCTCACTGAGTTCTCCCCAATTCCTTATATCTAAACAATCAGCAGGCCTTTCCTGTGAATTCTGACTCTGCAACGTTTCTCACATCTATTCCTGTTTTTCATTTCCACAGTTACTATTCAGATTCAGGTCGTTATTTGCCTTTTGTACTATAGCAACAATCTAGTTATTCTTGACTTCAACACTGTTGCCATATTAATGTTACTGCAACACATTTTTTTCTTCCTTCTTTCCTCTCTTTCTTTTTTCATTTTTTTCCCTCAAAAATTAAGGCTTCCCACTGCCTTTAAAATAAAGCCGAATTTCTTGGCCTACCATTTAAAAAGATTCAGTAACTGGCACAAAAACTTTAATTCTTCATCCCCAGACCTTCTGTAGTGCAGAGCCATTAGCTGGGCTTGCTAATTCTACTCATTTTTTCTGACAAGCTTATAACCCATTTTTATATTTCCAAATGCTATCAAGTCCCAGTTCAAATACTCCTTCTCATGAGAACTTTACTCACAGCTACTGTGTTCCTCTCTACACCCTATACAACTAATCTTGTCCTCCTAGGATATCTCAAAATGCATTCTCATGGTACTGGAACTTTCTACCTTGAACCACACTCTTTTTTTGTACATTTGTATATTCTCTATAACACTTTGAGTACTTTAAGGGGAGAGGCTCTCTTTTTTGCCTACCACTTCGCTATTTTGCAAAGTACCACAAAATAATGGCTTTGGAATTAATAGAGATCAAAGTATAAAGGTCTTTCCTCTTCTTCTACACAATTCTAATCATGTCCAAAATCTCTTCACAGAAAGCAATAAAAAAGAAATTCTAAGCCATCCCCACCTAACTGCCCCGCCCCACAAACCCTCAAACATCAAAAAAAGAAAAGCAATACAAAACAAAAACACCTCTTTCGTGACTGGGAACTTGTACAATGTCCCTATCTGCAATACTCTCTTCCCAATCCTTCATCCGATTTAAATTCATTAATCCCACTAGACTGTAAACTCCATGCAAGCAGGGACTTGTTATTCAGTTATATACCTAGTGCTTGGAACTTCACAGATTCAAAAGTATTTGTAGAGTGAATGAACTAGGTTTCGTTTAAATGTCACTTTCTAGGGCTTCTGTGATTTCTCCAACCCAAATTGGGTACTCATATATAAATATATTCTTTTCTCTAGATCTCATTTCCCACCCTATATGCGAATCTTAAAAGAAGTCTAAAGTTGATCATCTGCATGTGAACGAGATGAAGGAAATCGACCCTGTTCACGCAGAGTGCAATATTAGGGTTGCCATCACATAACGGCTCTAGAAAGCTTTTCTCTTTATGTCTTTGCAAGCTCTTGCAACCCATTCTAATAAACAACCTTTTAAAGATGCTGCCCTTTTCATTCCCTCACTGAGTTCTTGGCCCTGGATTACACTGAAACCTTAGGCATACGTCCGGAAACATAAGGGAAGCGGAAAGACCCTGATTCCAAACCAACCAAGTGATAGTGAATCTGAAGAGCGACCAGAGACACTCAGACAAGGACTGTCAATCTTTTTTGATCAAAGTCATAACACACCCAAGGCCTAGCACAGGGGAAGGTCCTTGACAAGTGAGCTCGAGAGAAGGTGAGAGGCCGACAGAGGGAGCTGTCGAGAGAAGTCGCCAAAACCTTCCAAGGAAGGTCGGAGACAGGGTTCCAAGGACCTAGTCCCTGTGGCTGTGCCCTCGGTCCGCGTGCCCCCGGTCCGCGTGCCCCAGCCCGCCACAACCTCCGAGGAAGCACTACCCTCACTTAAGGGGTCAGCAGTCATCCTGGGCACTCGACCGCCTGCAAATTACGAGGTGTCCCCACAGGGAGCGAGGAAACTAAGACCGCACGGAACTACTCTCCCACCTCGCCCCTCGCAAAAGTCTTGAGCCTCCCAGAGTCGACTGGGAGCCGGTGAGCTGGTAACAACTCACCGCTCCGCCCCGCTGCCCCGTCAGTTCCCGGTGGCCTCACGAACCGCTCCCGGCAGCAGCCGGCTCCGAGAGCGGAAAAACAAAGCTTCCCGCAGCAGGGTCGACCGGGGAACGTATTGGCTGTGCGACGGTAGGAAGTGACGTAACCCACTCCTTCCGGTCCGCCGGATTATGAATGATTGCGGGGGCCGCTGCTTCCCGGGCGCGATCTTCGTTGTTTCTTTCCCGGCTTCGTTGGCTGCGTGTGGCCCGCGGACGAAGACTTTCTGAAACGGCCTCGGGAAACCCGGCTCGGGCGGGGCGGGAATGAGCTAGCGGTCCGTGTCACCCACACGCTCACGCACCCTCCCTGCCTGGCCGCGCCTCTGCGACCAGGTAAGGAGGGCGCTCGGGCCGCCGGCTCCGCAGTCCCTGAGACGCCGTAAAGCCGCCTCTTAGCATCTGGGGAAACAGGGTTGAGGATGTGGGGAATGGCGGGAAGGGTGGAGGGGTCCGGGCCCCTTCTCAGTTTTTCCAGGACCAGTCCCCGTGTCTTCCTCTATTGATGGGGGCATGGAGCAGCTTCCAGTTGCAGCAGTCTGTGGGGTCGTTTGCCATTTGCTGCTAGGTGTGGTTTTAAGGCCTCTCGGACCGCGCTTTAACTTTTTTTTTTTCCACTTAGTTTTTTATTCCAGCCCTTCCTCACTGGAGAAAGCAGTTGTATGTGAATACTACCTAACAGTTACTCTAATGAACTTGCTTCATTTGGGGCCATTTGCTTCTGTTACACCATCAAAGCAGTGTTTCACTTTGGTTTTAAACTTCTATAGAAAGTTAGAGTTTAACTTAACATGAAAATTGCTTTGACTTCCAAAACGTTTACTGATACGAGTACTTTCTCTACCTGGTTTGGGATTAGGTGACTTGTTCCCCCACTCCCCCTCTTTATTCTTAACGTTATGATCCCCTAATGCCGTGATCCCATTCCTTGTCATAAGTTCTTGAATATCAAGAAAATGCCAGCATTTAATAATATGTCTTCTGTTAAATTATTGATGAGAAGATAGAGTACTACTTTTTTCTAAGCTTATCTAGAAACTGTTTAAAGGAGAAAGTGCAAAAGCTGGCAAAAACTAGTGACAATTTAAACTTTAACCATGGTCACTTAAATATTGTGAAAATAAATTCTTTGTTATAAATACAACTGAGTGATTTGCTATCATATTTAATAAATCAAACATTAAGCTATGTGACTTTTCAGCTGCCTGGTGGGGAATATACACTACTGAAAGGATTGCCTTAAGCATACTTATTATTTGAAATTATGTTTGAGTTATACCTGAAGGCATTGTTTTAAGAGTCCTAACTTCAAAAATAAATCTGAAAAACTCAGTGAGATTTGACATTTATTTTATCAATTCTTTTGTTTTTTTACACTTCTGTTACATGTTTGCCTGCTTTAAACAAAGCTCAAACTTTAACTTCTGTAGTAGAAGGCCCATCAAGGGTCTTGGGGGGTTTGTTTTTAGTTTTGTTTTAACCTGTGTTTACTTTGTAGCTTTTATATCACCTGTGATTTGAAATAAGAATAAAGACTGAGTATGCAAGTGGGTAACAGCAGCAATTTAGCAGACCTTGAAACTTAACAAATTTTTTTTTGAAACTTAACAAATTTTGAGGCCAGTCAACTAAAATATCTGTAGTATACACAGTTCCTTAGCATATGTTGTTTTTATCTTCAAGTTTTTAAAGTAGCCTACTGAATTCTGTTATGATTAGTACTTGGAAAGCAAGGATTTAAACCATTTAGTTCATAATAAGCACGGGTATTGGTTGCTGTGGGTATTCAGTAATTTTATTTCAGGCTTGCCGATGTTTCTAACATGTTAGCATTTCATGCTGTGGATCCCTATTAATTTTGAGGTCAGGCTTAGCTGCAAGCATTATGATTCTATGGCAACAGATGATTCCCTGATTCTCCAGAGAGGACACACTTCCCTTATGGCTAAGGTTACAGTACGCTTTTTTAAACTGTTTTTTTTTTTTTTTTCCCACTTCTTGCCCAGATAAGCAGCTAATTTTAATCATAGGATTTTGTCCTCTAGGACTTAACGATATGTGTCCTCATATTACATAATGTAGTGAGCACTGAAATGGCTCAGTTTTTTCTTTCCTTTTTTAAACTTTACTATCTAAGGTAATAAGCTGCTATCTAACTCTGTAGAGGCAGGCTTTTCTTTGTTTATCTATATTATTGAAAGAAAGTTGTGAGATTTGCAACCAAATACTGTTATTGTTATGTATAAAACACAAGCTAAGTTCTAATATTCATAATGTTGAACATTTGATTGTAGTGGGGAATTTTAATAGGTTCAAATTTAAATTTGAATCTTTAAGAAAAATAGGAGTTTGTGATTTTTTTGTATTTGTAAACTGCTTTGAACTATTTATTCTGTACAATATAAGCAGTTAATATTCAAGTGGACTTAGGGTGTCACATTTATATTCCAACATTTTGTGACTCCCCAGCTTTCAGCCTCAGTAACAAACAGATTTTTTGAATATTTGGTTGGAGAAAATCTTTTCAATTCAACACAGATCCCTTATTTTCCCTGAGAAGTTTGGAAGTATAAAGCATAATTTAAGGCTTGAACTAAACATTCCTTGAACTAAAATTTGAGTACTCTTCAGCACTGGAGATATGTGAGGTAATAAGTGCTGTATTCCTCGCACATAGTAGCAAACTCAGTAAATATTTGTTGAATGAGTGATTGGGTTTCTCAAATAATTGACCTAATAATTCCAATAAACGTCTAGAATAACAGCTGAAAAAAAAAAGTGATGTAAAGAAAAAGAAAGCAGAATAAGGGGCTAGGAAGTGATGGGAGTCCTTTTTCTCAGGACAGACTGCTCTGAGTTAATATTCAGAGACCTCAGTGAAATGAAGGAGCAAGCCATGTGAATATCTTGGAGAAGAACATTCTAGGCAGAGGGAATAGCAAGTACCAAAATTCTCAAGCGTGGGGACATTGCTGGCGTCTTCCCAGAACAGCAAGGAGAACTGGCTGGAGGGAAGTGAACAAGAGGGAAGAGGGGTAGAAGATCAGGTCAAAAAAGAAACACAGCTAGGGTCACATCAGGCCCTAGAGACCATGATAGGAAATTTGGATTTTATTTTAAATGTTCTGGGGAGCCAATGGTTGGTTGTGAACAGAGGACATGGACTGATTTATGTTTTTAAAGGATCACCCTGACTATAGTTGCAGAATGGACAGTTGTATTGAGTGGAGGAAAATAGTTAATGAGCTTTTGCAGTAGTCTTTGTAAGAGCTAGTGATGACTTAGATTAAAGTTATTCGTAGGGGTGCTAAGAAGTTAGATTTAGCATGTATTTCAAAGGTAGAAATAGGGTAAGAGAGAGAAAAAAAGAAGTTGAGTGAGACTTCAGAATTATGGGCCCAAGCATCTAAGTAATGGTATTGCTGTTTTATCAAGAATGGGGACTACTTGAGGAAAGAGGAACAGGTTTAGAAAAATGTCCAAGTGAAGATGTCAAGTAGGATACATGTGTAGGAGTCTTAGATGATATTTAACCCTATGACACTGTAAATCACCTCGGGTAGTGCCGTTGTAAGTTGTGGCCCATAAGTCATGGAATCACTTTAGTGAGTACTAACCAACATTAAAACAATGACACAACCCTGGAGGAGAAGAAGAAGAAAGAAAAAGCAGGGTGAACTGTCAGTTATATCTCATGTGGTAGGATATTTCTTGGTGATTCTTTTGTTTCAGTATTATTCAGTGTATAATGACTTTCATTATAAGGTTTATTTCTTATTGAGTGGCATGATCAAATTTTGAAAGCCAGTAATCAAAGGGGTGAGTGTAAGTTGACAATAGGGTAAAGTACTGAGCTACAGGTCACTAAGAGGTCTGAGGAAGATCCAATAAAGGGAATTAGGAAGGAACTATCAAAAAACTTAATCCAGTGCTAAGAATTGTCAAATAACTCTGCCTTTAGCATGGAGGTTTTTATCAAGGACAGTTGCTTAGAATAACATAATTTCTGGTGGTTTTCACTCTGGTGAAATTGTTGCTGTAATAAAATTGCAATATGCTTCAATTTATGAAGTTTATAAAGTAATGCTATTTATGTTAGAAAAATACCTATTCCTTAATGTTTTCCAATAAGATCCCTTTATAGATTCAAATAATGCTTTTGGATTGAAGTACAGTTCTTATCTATGTAGTGGGAGTAAAATGTACTTTTAAAGATTATTAGGATTGAAGTAGTGCACAAAAGTTCTGTGTGCTTAGCACATAGCTGGTGGACAATAAAATGTACATAATATTATTTAGAGTTGTATTCTTTGTTCATTTAACATTTATTAAGCTCCTATCAAATCCCAGGCCCTGTGATAATTTCTTATTTAAAAAAAATCAACTGGTTAATATTTAGTTGCAGTTGTACACTTTTTGCTCTTTATATATAATATATAACTTATTTATCTATTATGTAATATTTAGTTGCCATAGATCCAGACTTGAATTTTGAGCACAAAAGTTTTAAACTATTTTTCCAGTTTCCAGAGAAGTATGCTTATTTTCATACTTATTTATGGTATTTTTTTCTTTCTCTCTCTATATACATATGCAAGGAGTAAAGTAGTAAAATGGTTTTAGATAAGAAAACACCTATAAAACTCATTTCCCCTTTCATGTGTGAAATGTTTCATTTTATCAACACCAAGATATATTAATTGGAATGAGAATGGAAAAAAAAGATTAAATTCCTAATTAAACCTGTGACTACTTCGTCTGTTTAAAAATATCTTTAAAGATTCCCAAATAATGAAACCAAGGCTTAAGTATTTTCTTTTTACCTGTTTTTATTCCCTCTGCAACATTCCCAAGCAGGCTGGCCTTTCCAGGGAGGAGATGCACACTCCATCAGCTCTGTTCAGTATCTCACGTTTGTGGTGGTGTCTGCTGCTTTCTCAATCCATCACAGGAACAGTTGCAGTGTGGCACCTGTCAAAGCTGAGAAAGCAAATGACATACAGCACTTCTGTGCTTGGCAGGAATGTAGTCTGGACTAACAAGAGCTATGCCCCCAGCTCTGTGTGTTGGAGACCCAGGGGATGATTCTACAGCACCTACCTTTTTTAAAGCTCATGACATAAAAGTAATAAAATAAGGAATTCTCTAGGTAGAAATGGAGAAGAAGAAGAAAAAAAAAGAAGGTTTCTTTTGAGGGTATTTGCAGACTTTAAGTAAAAACTGTGTTCTACTTTCTTGAAAAATTAAAGACATAGTACAAGCCAAAACCAGATATCAAATTTGTACAGGTTTGCTAATACTTAATATTTATTTTTGAAATTACAGTAGTATTTAACGTGGAGAAATTGCCCAGGGAGAGTAATTTTTTTTTAACTCTAAGATCATTAAGTAACATTTTTAATCTTCAAGGGGAAGAAAAAAAATCTATATTTAAAGAAATAAATTATGTTAAGAATCAACAGTACTGGGACTTCCCTGTCGGGCCAGTGGTTAAGACTTCACCTTCCAATGCAGGGAGTGCCGGTTCAATCCCTGGTTGGGGAGCTAAGATTCCACATGCCTTGCGGCCAAAAAACCAAAACTTAACAGAAGCAATATTGTAACAAATCCAATAAAGACTGTAAAAATGGTCCACATCAAAAAAAAAAAATCTTTAAAAAGAATCAGCAGTACGTTGCATTTTCTCTTAGGCATCTCATTAATTTTTAGATATCTCCAAGGGCAGATTATTGCTATTCTATTTTGTTGACATTTAGCATTTATTAAGTGCTCACCGCAAAAAAAGTTTCTAGAATGTGTAAAAGTTAATTCTCAAGGTTCTTACGTGCCTTGGGAAGTGGCAAATATACACGTACTCTAATTTTTAAAAAAATGTTTCTGCATATCCTAAATCAAAAGCTGTAAAATAGTATGATGTTGTTTTTAGTTTTTTGTTTGTGTGTGTGTTTTTTTTTAAGTGTTAGCAGGACTAGTCTCTAATTACTATTTCCTAGACTGCTGGGCAAATGAGGAAATCGATTATGTTTTCTTTCGAATCTGCTTATTGGGGAAACATTTAGGGATCTTTATAGCATCTCACTGTCAATAAAGGGAGTTAAGAGGATTGGTAAATTAATCAACAATAGATATATAGGGATAAACTCTCCAAAGAGACTATCGATTTTCTACAAAATGTTGGTTTCTTTTGCCTGTGAGCTTTAACAAATGCCCTTTAATATTTTGTTTTAAAATCAGCTCTAGGTGGAGGAAAAAATAATCCAAAAGGTAATTAAGTTAGCTCAGGGAGAAAATGGTTTCCATGGGTTAAAGTGTTGTTGCTTTTAAATTACATGAAATAAGTTACCCTTAGATAATCTTTTAAATAAGTAACAAACCATGGTGCAGATCTGTTATGTTTTAACAAAAGAAGTATAAAACACTGGTGATCACTTGCATTATCAAGAAGTTTTCCACGACAGTACTTTACTAACAATATCCCTTTGTTATAATGGATTATTAGCCGTTTAATAAAAAAGTTGAGGACGAAGATGATTAAAGAGTACTTAACTATTTTGCTTTTGAATTAAAAAAAAAATCTAAGGAATTTAGAATATAAAGGAAATTTAGTAAATTTTAGCACCCTAAAATTCAGGTGCACTAATATTTCAAATACACTTAAAAGAAAGAGTTGCATGTGTACTTTTTAAAGGCTTTTAATATAATTTTTAAATAATTTAAAATAATTTTTTCTCCAGTATACCATTTTCCTGTTACATGGTGAATGCTTTTAAAGAGTGCCATCTAGTGTCAGTTTTGGAATTTTGATTTATGTATTAGAACATGGGGAATTTTAGACCCAGGAAATGTAGAAATCAAACAAAAAGTCATAATTGACAAAAGTCTTAAGGATTGTGACTTGAAAACACCCATCAATAATTTGACCACAAGGTTGTGTACGTTTGCATCTTTAAAATAACCAACATGTCTATTCGTCCATGCATTCACTCAATATTTCTTGACTATATATATATATACACATACACACACACATATATATACATATACACATATATGTGTGTGTGTGTGTATATATATATATATACACACACACACACACACACACACATATACATATAGCAGGTCCTGTTTTAGCATAGCAGTGAATAAAATAAAATTTGTACTCTCATGGAACATTCTATTGGGCTAAGACCAAAGTAGATAACGTAGTATGTTACAATAGTAATAAATGCTGTGGAGAAAAGCGTAGAAGGGGATGGAAATGTTTTTCAGGAAAAGTGGGAGTTGGGGTTTGCAAGTTAAATACAGTAGCCAGGGAACATCTCAAAAAGTTGATATTTGAGTAGGTACTTTAAGGAGGTATGGATGTGTTCTAGGCACTAGAAATATCAAGTGCCAAGGCACTGAGGTGGGAATGTACCTAGTGATTTAGAGGAACAACAAGCCACTTTTGCTGAAGCGGTGAGCGAAGATGAGAGCTGATGAGATGGACAAAGAGACAAAGAGAATTAGATCAAGGAGATCTTTGTAGACCATTGCAGGAGCTTTGCCTTTTCTCTGAGTAGGATGGGAAGACATTAGAGCGCTTGAGCAGAGAAGTGACATGATTTTATTTCATTTTTAACAGTATCATTTTTGCTACTATGTTGAGAATAGACTAGAGGATGGAAAGCAGGGTTAGGAAGCAATTGCTATAATTAAGAAGAAAGGTGATGGTGGCTTGGATCACAGTGGAAGCAATGAAGATGGAATGAAATAATCAGATATTAGGTATATATTGAATGTAGTGCCAAAATAAATTTTTAATGGATTAGTTATGGGGGTGTGAAAGAAAAGAGTAATTTAAAATGATTGTCCAGGTTTTTGGCCTGAAGAGCTGAAGGATGGTGTTCCATTAACTGAAATGGGGAAGATTCATGAGGAACAGGTTTTGGGCATAGGGAGAGAATAAGAAACTTGATTTTGGACATGTTAACTTTGAGATATCTCAGTTATCAACATCTAAGTTATGGAGAATTTCAAATATTTTTTTCTATTGTGATTCAGCATACAATAGCTCATCACATATCAAAATCCACTTTGGGAGAATCCATTTCTTGTGAGAGAATGAATATATCCCCCCCTCAATTATTATATTTTAGGGGCATAAAACAAGCAGTATTCATCAAGCTTCTCAGAGCTATTATCCCCAGACAACTCTAGGTATTCTTGGTTATTTCTTATGTCCCATTCTATTCATCTTTTGTTCTCACCTGTGGTGAGACCCCAAAGTATCAATACTTGACTGGGAGAGTTCTATTGCCAAGCACCTGAGGTATGCTCTTTTTAAAGGAGCTGGATATAAAATCACCCTTAAGACTAGTTAATTGGGCAGGGTAGGAATCTTTGTTTTGGAAGCCATTTATTCATTCCAAGAACCAATTCTTGTAGAATCATATCTATCACAAATCCCTGCTGATTTCTAGAAAATGTTTTTAAAATGTTCATCTTTTATTTTAGCTTCGCAATTGCTATATTCTAAGACCTATAACCGCTTCAATTTATGCTTCAGGTAACCCAATGAAAGAAGAAAATGAAAGGCATTAAGAAAAGTCTTACAGAAGAATATCTATACTTGGACTTTTCTCACCAAAAAGAAGGGTGCATCTTTCCTCTTCATACATCTATAACTTTATTTTTGTTATCATACTGTGACTGCAAAATCTTTAAAGTTTGCTTAGTCCTCACTGGAGAAAGCACAGGCATTTCACTACTTAAAAGTGTACTGTCTGAGGATGTTGAAATACAGATTATTTCAAGGCAAGAGCTTCCACCAATAGTCCAGAGTTGCTGTTTACCTGCAGTAGTAGAAAGACCAGACAATTTCTGTAGAGCAGGACTTGCTGTTGTTCTGAGACACATAATCCAGAAATCATATGAAGCAGACCCCTCAAAGAAGGAAATTTTGGAACTTCTGGGTTTTAAGAAGACTTGCTTGAAAGCCTGTGCTGAAGTAAGTATAATGTCTCTTTTCTGTTACTTAAAGCCATAAGTGACAACACATTCACTTGAATATTTATTTGAACTTTCTGTTGGAAAATAAAATTTAATTTACTTAAAAGAAACTGCAGTAACCAATGAAAGAGTTAAAATAGCCCTTCACATATACCGATATTTCAGCGCAGTATTGGAAGATAAGAATTTAAGATTTAATTTATGAGGTTTAGAGACATTTTTTAGGGAAAGATTTCTCTTTTTTTTTTTTTCTTTACCTTTTAATTACGTTGAGGATTTTTAAAGGGGATTTTACATATGAACAGGAGCTCAAAGTAGCAGTGTTTCGGAAACCGAGCTTTTTTAGGGGGAGTGTACTTTAAAGGCTTTGGGAAGTGAGGATTTATTCGGTAAGTGGACACAGGAGAATAGCATATATTCCAGATACAGGAATGCTGAACCTCCATTGTTTAATGTTATCACTTCTGAAGCACTGTAATGTCTCTTGATAGAGCGTAAAAGCCTAGCCCAGAGATGGTTTAGCTCAAGACTTAAATTCTCTAAACCAATAGAAAGTTATTTTTCTTCAAGCTATGTTGAAAGTAAAGAATCCTTTCATTTCTTGTTTTGTTTTGCAGGTTAGTCAGTGGACCAGGCTATGCGAACTTACCATCCCTTTAGCTATTGAGAATTTTCTCAAAGAATCTTCTGACCAGCCCCCAGCTATCCCTGCTGAAATACTAGAGCTTGAGAAGAAGCTTAGTGAGCCCGTTAGGGTACATAATGATGACAAACTCCGGCGGCAGAAGCTGAAGCAGCAGAAGGCTGCTGGGGTTAGGCCTTCCCTTTCTAAGGAAGAAACGAAGAGCAAGGTCCATAGACAGGAAACATCTGAAGAGGTGGACTCTTCATCGGCGAGCCTGGAACTGAGAGTGGCATTTTCAAAGCTCACAGTACATGAGGAACCAGCTCCTGCCAACAGGGAGCCTGCTCACGTCAGAAAAGCGAAAGCTTCTGACCTTCCGCCTCTGGACCATGTGTTTGTAGAAGGCCTGTACTTCACTTTGGCAGATATTGTGCTCTTGCCCTGTATCCATCATTTTTTGGTAAGGTTTATCAGGAGTGGATACATTGCTGTATGTTTCAGTCTATAAACTGCCCAGGTTTGAGTCCCTATTTCATTTCTTAATACCATTATGCTTCTGGGCAAGTTATTAATATCTGTCTCCGTTTTCTTATATGTAAAATAGAGATGATAATAGTGCCTTCAATACATGTTAGTAATTATTATGACTTTTAGTTTTGAGTTGCTAAAAACATTAGCATTTTTTATGATTATTAATTTTAAAATGCTGTGGTGATCACCTTCTAATACTAGAGGTTCCAGTATTAAAATACTAAAGACTCTTGTCAGCTATGTTTTATAATTATGTAGTCTCTTCAAATGCTAATTTCATTATGTTAGATATTTTTAAATCAGAAATATTTTACCCTCATCTCTGTTATGTTACATAGCTGGCAGTACTATTCAGTGCTGTGGGAGATTATTTAAGGAAAGTTTCCTTTTCCAGGTACACATATATGTATATGTGTGTGTACATATATGTGTGTACATATATATACATATTTATATACATACATATATAAGTGTATGTATGTATGTATTTTTTTCTGTCTGTGGAGGGAAAAAGGACAAGGTAAAAGTAGTATCAGAGTGAACATGGGAAGCTAGAGCTCTCTGCAGCTTTCCAGTTGGTTTTCCAGAACTGCATTTTTCTCACTTTGAAGCATTTCACCGTTTCCCTTACTAAGGAATCAGATATTAGATTTCATTTTGATTATATATCACCAACACTTCAGGCATCTCTACTGACAGATGAGAAGAGATTTCTAATGAAAATCTATATATTTGGGGACCAGGCTTCACTAATAAGTTAGGTGGCATTAATCAATTGGCATTTTCTTAAAGAACATTTTTCTTTAAAATGTAAACGAAACAAGATTAGAAATCAAAATAACTTCAGAATCAAAGGATGTGAGAACAAGAGATCTAGGAATCGTTTAGATGTTGATTAGTATTGTAAACGTCATGTGTATTCATATTGTCCATGGTGCTGGGTGGGGAGAAAAACAGATTTTTTTCTTTTTCGTAGTCAAACGATTTCTAAATTCTCTTGTCCCTGACTCCCCCCAGTCGCCCACCTCTGCTGTTATTACCGACTTCAATCATTAGAGCAGTCATTTGGTGCATATTAGGAAATACTGTTGGTATTCATGGCTTCTTGGTCTCCTTGGATAACTATTTGTTCCTAATTTCATAAAAATCGAATCAAAGCGGCACTACCATTAATTCATTCATTTGAGAAATTTATTGAAAGCCTACTGTATATGTCATGCCCTGTTGTATGCACTAGGAATACAGTGATGAACAAGACAGAAATGGTCCCAGCCCTTATGGAGTTAATATTCTAATAGAAATAGAAGAATAGGGAAGATAGAAATGAACACGTAGACAAATAAATAATACATATTTAAATAATGGTAAGTGCTACAAAGAAAATCGAACAAGGTGATAGAGAAGACTTGATTATTTGCTTTCAAAGGCAACAAAACATAAAAATTGGATTCACCTGCATAAAGGTTATTTTTAGATCATTATCCAGCCATCTATCCTCAGCTAAATTGCATTTAATTTTAGCTTAATTTAAATACTGTTTACCTGATGAGGATCAATTGAGGTGGAGGTGTTCCTAATTGAGAGGACTTTTTTCCCCCTTTAATCAGGTGGGACATCAGCCTGACCACTGCTGAGTAAATCTACCTAATATTGATACAACTAAGGAACTCTGTTTTCATCTCAGTTTAAAATAGCGGAAAACTTTGTTATTACATTTATTCTATGATTAAATTCTTCTGTTTTGACATTATGTAAACGAATTCTCTAAATATTTTCCTTTGTTTGTTTGTATTTTTCCTAGATCATCACATTTTCTTTCAGGAGTTAATCTTTCTTTGCCAAAGCTTTGATGTTATTTCTGTTGTATTTATTTTCCTCCTGTAAGTCATCTTGGGTTATGAAGCAGCCATTTTAGTTCAGACGGTGGCTATGAAGCTGAGCCTTTATACTTGTATTAACACACATTGAGGTGATGGAGTAGTGGTCCAAATGATCAGAATTAAGATCAAGTTCATGATCAGGAATGAAGTTCAAGTTACTAGGTTTGGATCAGAAACATGGAGTTGAATCTAGGGCCAAAGTATTTAGCCACAGGAATAAGATCAAGAATATGAAAGAGCAGTCAATTTTGCTAATTCAAGGTTTGGTATACCAGAGGTCAAAATTAGAAGAGTTAGGGAAAATACCCAGTTTTGCTAAACAGAATAAAGCCAAATATGCAAAACAACAGCAGGGAGAGAGGCTGAGGTGTTACATCTAAACCTCTGCTCCAAGCTTCTCTTCCTCTTCATAGGATGTTAGTGTGCAAAGTTAACCACTGATAGCCCAACACTTCTTCCTGGAAGGTGCCTGATAAAATCCTCTCCTCTGGAAAGTTTCAGGAATGGATTAAAAAAGAATAAATTAAAATGCATCTTATGATTCCCCCCTCCCTTTATTTGTTAGAACCTTCTAGTACACAGAATAGGAAGCAGATGGGAGATATAACAATGAATAACCATACTAAGGCAAAATCTTGCTTCTCTCTGATGCCAGAACATTTTAGTTATTTTTAAGTTACTGCTACTAAACAGGTACACTTTGATAGAACTATTTAAAAGATTATTCTACTCCTGGAAGACAGAGAAGTTGACATTTTATGAAATATTTTTGTAACTTGAGCATTTATGACTTAATACATTTTAACTTCTAATGCTTTGAATTTAGTTTTTTAAAAATATGACGCATTTATTACTAAAGTAAAATCATTGTAGAAATTGATTTTTGAGCAAAAATACCTATGTTAATTACCTCTTTCACTGTTCCCATTGGCATAAAATTGAGAATAAAATGGGAATCTCACTACTGGCTGGCATATTGCAAAAATTATGGATTCCGTAGTCAATTTATATTTTCCATCCCCTGTCCTATTCCTTAGGTCCTTAAGAATTTTCAGTTTTAACTCACCAGTTCTAGACGATAAGAAAAGACCCTGAACTAGGATTATATTTCCATTTAGACAGGTTGTTTACTATTTTTTATCCTGCTTACACTGCTCACCTAAACATTTGTTGATTATGATGTGTTTTTGAAAGGGTAGACATGACTGAGGATATGACATAAAAGAATTACAAAATATTTTGTATAATAAGTGACTGGAAAGTAATGCAGAGGAGGAGATCTTTTGGATAGGTGTAATATCTTGCTTCTCTTTTTATTCATACAAGTTTTTCTGCCTCTTGCTATAATTAAATACAAAGCCACTAGGATTTCAGTTTGTGGTCTTGATAGCAATTTTTTACCAATATTTTGAGAATAAATTATTTTCTTGTCCTTAAGTAACTCTGGTATTTATAATGTTTTGATCTTATCAGCCAGGTAACATCTTTTAAAAATCATTTCTTAGGAACAAATTTAATTTTCATTTCACACATTTAACATTAGCCTCATCCTTAAATATGTCTTCTCAGGTGTAATTAATGAATGTGGTGCGTACCTCCTGAGCTGTCTGGGTATTAGCAGAGCAGCCTGGCATATTGATTAAATGGGATGACCTGTCATGCAGAGTAAAACTCCTCAAATTTTTTAAACATGAATTATTGTTTAATCACAACTTATTTTCAAAAGGAGGGCAAGATGTCATATGCGTCTAACAAGGAAGAATAAATCACTACCAAGGGGAGTAAAGGAAAGGTGAGGAAATGAGAAATTTCTTATTTGATTAATTTATCATGGCTTAAAGCTCAATTCCCATAGCACATAATCTGTTTCCAGGCAATTAAGTATTTTGTTGAGAATTAGAAACTTTTTGGCTCCCAGAGTACCATTTAGACAGTATTTTTCAAACTTTTTTACTTTTCACAGTAAATAATGCATTTTACAAGGTGACTGAGCATACAAATACAAATATACATCTTTATATTATATATATGAATATAGATATATAAACAGAAAATAACCCACCTTACTACATGCTATGTACTCTGATATTTTCTATTTAATTTCATTTAAAACAAAAAAAATTTTTTTAATTGATTTTTAAATCTCCTAATGGGTTGTAAGCAGCAGTTTGAAAAACACTAATTTAGGGGATTATTCTTTGAGGTCAATAAATGGTTTCTTGATCATTTGTTCATTCACTCAGTATTTTTTGCAAGGCAGTGTTTTAAGCGCTTGTAGTATACAAAGAGAATTACACATAAACCCTATTCTTATAATCAATTCTTATTTAACCTTAAAGTCCAGTTAAAATAGACTATATATATGTGTGAAATTTTTCATTAATTTTCGTCCTTTCTGGCTCCTGTTTTGGCACTGATTATTGCTAGATACATTTGTCGAGATTTTCTGTGACTTGACCTTTTCATTTTATCTGTTCATAAGTCATAATCTGTTTGTAACATTATAACTGTTTCTATGGAAACAACATTCAGTGTCTCACAAAGAAGCAAGAACATTCTAATTTTTAAAGAAATTGAAGTTTGGTGGTGGTGCTGGAGAGAAAGCATCTGACCAAGAGAAAATAAACATTAATTTACATCAGGGGTAATGGTTTCAAATGCTTCTAATTTGAATAAATAAAAGGCTTACTTTAAATGCTGCATCATAATAAACAGAAACAAACTACTGATAAATGCAACTACATGGATGAATCTCAAAATCATATTGCTAAGTGAAAAAAGACACATTTTGTGATTCCATTTAAATATATGAAATTTTAGAAAAGGCAGAGTTATACACATGAAAAGCAGATCATTGATTGCCTACAACTGACTGTGGAGCAGAGACTGATGGCAAATGGTCACAAGGGAACTTTTTGGTGTGACGTTGAGCGTAATGGATTATGGTTGTGCAACTATAAATTTACTAAAACTCATTCTTTAAATGTGTGAGTTTTATGGTATGTAAAGTTACCTCAATCAGCTCTTATAACAAACAAAAATTATATAATAATGTGTTTTGTTCTTTGTAATTGCCTAGGTAATTATCTGCAAGAAACTTTCTGAAAAGCTGGTAGAATTTCCACTGCTGGCTGCCTGGTACCAGAGAATTCAGGAAGTGCCAAGAGTAAAAACAACAGCTTCTCAGTGTGGGATCCAATTTCTCAATTTACCAGAATTACAGACCACCTCGAATGAACAGCAACCAAGCTTAGATGAGGTCCCATGTGTAGAGGAGCAAAATGATCCTTCATTTATAGGAGGACCAAGACCCACCATGACTAAGTTAATGGTAATTAAATTGTTTTTATTAAAATTTTGTTTGAAAGATTCCATGTAATAAAGTTGCTGAGCATTTTACCCCAACTTGTATAACATTTTTGTTTTAACATTTTATAAATTTTATTTATATCTCTCTTGACCAATTAATATTTGTGCTAGTCTTTGGATTTAAGTGAAATACAGTAAATTGAAGATTTTTAAAATTATGTGTCTTCGGAGCCAAACAAGTCAGAATATATATTTTTAAGAGTATTTTTCTCAGAATTTTTTGTTTTTATATTCGAGACACCAAAGTCATATCACACCTGGTCAAGTTTATTGTTTTAACCTGACGTTTTTCTGTTGCAAGGAACTGGTTTCTCAGTTTCTTAATTTTGAGGTGATGATTTGAATTAAAGAAATATGAAGATGATTATCTCAATATATTTTCCAAGGTTTTGTCTAAATTTAAGATTTTTGAATTCTTTGAATTCTGTTTTTACTTTATTCTTTGATTTTATGACTTTTTATTTAATAAGAGTACATGATTTATTTTTCTCTCTGCAGCATAATTTGTTTCTAATAGTACTAAGTGTAAAAGTTTTCACCAATAGGCTTTCTTTTCTCTATCATTCAAAACAATCTGCGAAAATGTTTTGCTTTTAACTTAGACTGTTTGAAGATTTGTTCGAATAGAAAATTCATGAAGTAATTTGAGCTAGTCATCTGAGTTGTATTGGAAAGAAAATCATTATATTTTTTAACTTGGGTTAGGAAGTATATGAGTTCTATAGTTAACAGAAAGTCTGCTGATTTAGAAAAGCAGATTTTAGTAGTGACACCAACCCCTTATCTCTTCAGCTAAGCTTTGTTCGCCTAGTGGTGAAACAATGAAACAGATGGTACAGTTGATTATAGAAGATATCAAAGCAGGTCCAAAGTTTGATGTGTCTTGATCAGATGGTTATATTGCTCAGCGATCTCTCGTTTACCTCCTGAGTGTTTTAAAAAAAATAATTGTCAGGAGAGTACTCTTGTATTAAAATACTAATTTTAAAAATTTCAACAAACCAAAAATCTGTACTTTATTTTAATTCATACGTATGCAGTCTTGAAAAAGAGATTGGTAATTCAAACTTTTCTACCTGTGCTTTTCCAGCAATAAAATGACATCAGGAAAGAGATTTGCATTTGATACATTTTAAAATATTTATAAAAAAGAGACAGGTGACTAGAATTTAAATTCAGAAAAAAGTTAATAAACAATTGTACAGTAGAAACTAACACAACATTGTAAAACAACTATACCCCAATTTAAAAAATAAATAAAATACATATGGACAATAAAAAATTATAAAAATAAGCGCTTTTGTAATAATATAAAAAATATAAAGGAATCCTGAATTTTTAATTTACAGGGGATGTGTTAGTTCAGGTCCTCCAGAAGCAAATTCCAAGATGGGGTTAGATGGGCAAGAGGTACACTGAGGGAAACATCTGTGAGGGAAAGTGGGGAGGGAGCCAGAGGAAGCTGCGGGAGCCTTCAGAACGTGGTGCAGTTTTGATCCCTGTGCTTGAATATGGGAAAGGAAGGAAGGTTGGGTCAGAAGAGTCAGACTTCAGTGCAGTTCTAAGAAAGTTTTGTCAAGCTAGTGGGGAATCCTTGAGCCTGAGTCATCTGTCAGAGAGTTCCATATTTCTCAAAAATGGTCTGCCACTCAGTCTCTGAGCCCGAGACTCTCAGTCATTGGCTTGGGAACAGTCCATGGGAAGGCTATACTAGAGACCAGGTGACTTGGGTTCTAGTCCCAGCTTTGTAGTCAAGCTAACATTATTACCTTCAGTAAGTCACTTAACCATAGGGTCTCAATTTCTCTTTTTATAAATTAGGAGAGTGTACTCCTCTGTACTCGTACAGAGGAGACTGTACAAGTCATTTCTGATTTTAAATTTTATGATTATATAAAAGTTGACTAGGACATCACATCTGCAATTTTATAAGAACGGAATGTTCACATCTAAAATGTTATCATTTCAATTTTCATGTAATTCTAACTTGATAGTGTATATTGGATACAATACATTTTCTTTTTTTTTTCTTTTTCACTTTTCCAACCTTATTAAAAAAGTTCACCATAGTAACATTTTCCTTTTTAATAGGGCATTGTTTTTGCTACTTACGAGTTTCTCTATTGTCACATATTTGAAAGACAATATTATATCAAATTAACATATTCTATGAATGTATTAAATTTTTTTTATACTGTAACGTTTCATTTCTGTATAGTCACGGTTTTTTTGTTGTTGTTTTTTTGTGTTTTTTCTTTTTTTCTTTTTCTTTTTTGCCAATTGCAATGAGGACACATGAAATTGGCCCTAAGCAGATGTGTAAAGTAGGAAAGTTTTTCTTAGGAATGCTCACATCTCGCCTTTTTTTCCTTCTGTTTTCTTACGCACAATCTTGCCTCCAAAATCTCCCTTATTCTATAGAGGTTTTAAATTTATTTATCCAGTCAAAAAATGTATATGTGTCTACTAAACACCAGACATTGTTCTGAATGTTGTATGTATGAAGAACAAATTGGACTGCCTTCATGGAGCTTACGTTCTGGTGGGGGAGGTAAATAAAGAAAAAACACAAATAAATGTATAGCACATTAGGTATTGATAAATTCTATAAAAAAATAATGTGGGATGGGGGGGTGCAGATGATTGAGATCAGGATCATTTTTTAGATAAGGTGGTCAGGAAGGCTTATCTGACTAGGTGAAGACATTGAGCAAATGACCTGAATGAACATTTGAAGATTTGGATGAAGTGTTCTAAGAGGATCCAGCTAGTAAGAAGACCCTGAGCAAATCTACAGAGACAGAAAGTGGATTAGTAGCTGCCTAGAGCAGGGAGCTTTGGGGAGAGAATGGAGAGTGTCTGCTAATGGGTATGGGACATCTTTTTTGATGATCAAATTAGATAGATAGTGGTGATACACAACTGTGAATATTTTAAAAACCATTGTATGCTGTAAAGGGACAGATTTTTATGGCATAAAAATTATATCTCAATATAGTTGTATTTTATGGAAGACTCTAAGTTAGGAATAAGTGTGATGAAATGAGGAATAGCAGGAAGTTCAATATGGCTAGACTAAGGGAGATAGGAGAGAGGTAGATGATGTCAGAGAGATGTGTTTATCTTTCTGGGGGAGGTAAGTACTCTAGACCTCTATACTTGTAGCTATAGCTCTACCCCAACAAAAGAACTTTGTACTATTTCCTTTGGCACTGAAATTCAGCTAGTTTTCATAATGGAAAGTAATCTCACGAACTAACCGATACAAAGGGGTTAATGATAGATTCTCAGGGATTTTTCTTTTGAATAGGATATTCCTGCAGATAAAAAAAAAATTTAGAACCATAGATATCTATCCTGTAGGCTGTGGACACAGAATGTGATTGAAAAGGTTCTGGGAATCCATGTGTATGCCATGCCACTGTCTGTAGATCAAATAAATAAACGTATAACTTTTAACATGAGGAAGGAACCTGAGAATTGTTTTATATATGGAAGAGGGATGATCATTTTTTAAAATGGTGGGGAAAAAAATGTTGGGAACCATTTGGTTAAAACAGAGGGATCCTTTTCTAGAGACTTTGTAGATACTTGTAAAAGACTAGTATGGATGATATTTTGGGATGAGTGTTAAAGTAGGGACTTTTTGATTCTGTGAATATAGCTCCTAGGCTGTGGTAATTTTTGTATAATCCAAGACAGAACTTGATGGACATATGCAGAGTCAGTTTTGATTATGTGGATTGTTTTTGACAAAACTTTTATTCTCAGGTGACTTTTCTTTTTGACATGCAATATTTCTAAGTAGCTTATTACTTCTGTGTCACTTCAGGTAATAATTTAAATAGGAAATTTAATAATAATTTAATAGGAAAGTAACCATGCTGTTAAGAAACTCAACATATGTTTCTTATGTAACTAAATATTTTGAGGAATACTTGATGATTATTAAAATCTGTGTCCCTCCTTGCCAGTATAGGAAATAGAAATTTGGTCTTCTAGAACATAACAGGATTTTATTAATTTATTAATTTGGAAAGGGCCTATCTCCTTTTCTAGGAAAAAGGCATTGAAGTGATGTTTTCTCCCCACCCTTGCCCTACTTGGACCCTTGATTGGGATGCTCTTCCTGCAGCAGTGAGCCCAAAGGAAGGTAAGGTTGTTTTTTTTTAATCTTTTTTTTTTTTAAATAAATTTATTTATTTTATTTTTGGCTGCGTTGGGTCTTTGTTGCTGCGTGCCGGCTTTCTCTAGTTGCGGTGACCGGGGGCTCCTCTTCGTTGTGATGCACAGGCTTCTCATTGCGGTGGCTTCCCTTATTGTGGAGCACGGGCTCTAGGCGTACGGGCTTCAGTAGGTGTGACTCACAGGCTCTAGAGCGCAGGCTCAGTAGTTGTGGTGCACGGGCTTAGTTGTTCCACCGCATGTGGGATCTTCCCGGACCAGGGCTCAAACCCGTGTCCCCTGCATTGGCAGACGGATTCCTAACCACTGCGCCACCCGGGAAGCCCCTTTTTTTTAATCTTTAAATATTACTCATAATCTGGATACCCTCTTCAGATCCATCTTCTAGTTCTCTCTTTGTCTATATCTAATATACTGATCATACTATCCACTGAGTTTTCATTTTATTTTTATTACAAAATTTTACAGATACACATTGCTCTGATTTAATATTTCTCATATTTTCCTACACTGCTTCATCTGTTCCTTTTTTTGTCTTTGCTGAAGTATTTTGAAGCCTATCCCAGATAACACGTCATACTATAGTACACACATCTAAAAAATATTGACATCTTAAATAATCACATCATTATCACGCTTTATAAGAATCAGCAAAAATTCCTTCATCATCTGATAACCAGTTCATAATCATTTCCAATTGTTTAAAATATTGTTTGAAAAAATATTTTGATAATTAGATTTTTAGTTAAATAATATTTTTATTGCTAAAAACTATATTTGGTTTGTTTTGATAATAAACTTTTCCTTGTTCATGTTTCAGTTTCCTCTTTTTATAATTGTTTAACCATAGTGATTTTATATTGTGTATTTTAACATAGTGATTTTATATTCTGTATTTATTATTTCTAATAGCTGATGTTCATAGAGGTCTAATTCTGCTGTTTGTTGTTTCTGTTGACTTCACTGCCAGTGTCTCATATCCCTATTAGTTCTGTAATTTTAGATTATAAATTGATTTTTCTGGTTATTTAAATATTGGAATCTTGTGGGGCCTGGGATAGGAATGAATTCCCATGGAAAGGATTTATATTTGTCTATGCCAGACATCTTAAAAGTATTTAACTTAAGGCACTAGATCTTAACATATTATTTTTTCAGGTTGAGATTCCTTCAGCCTTTTCTGTCTGGAACTGAGGTTTAAACAGAAAAGTTAACTTTTTTCACCTTCCTTTGCTGTTGGGTAGAACTCTTTTTTTTTAATGCATTTTTTCATAATGAATATAGCTTTTCAAGTTTTCTGCTTTCATGTAGTGATATTAGTTTCAACTCTCCATCATGCTAGGGATCAAGGACTAGCCTATCTTCTTTGTCTTGCTGTTAAAGCCTAGATCTCTGTTGTCAGCAAATACCCTCCAGGGAGCTATAGTGTCAGTTCAAGATTATTACACTACTTTTTAGTTCCTTTCCCCCTTTTTAAGGCCCTATGGATTTTCCTTACTCTCAGAAGTCCAGTTAGACATGTAAAGGATGATTGTTGAATTTTAAATGCCATTTTAGGTATTTTTAGGTGAAGAATTTTTTTTAGCTCAATGTTCTATTTCTTTAACTGTTCATGTATTCTTTAGTTTTATACTAATCCAAATATGTTTTGATTTTTCAAATGCTCTTTGAAATCATTTGTCTTCCTTTTTCATATTCTTCTCTTCTATGATGCTTCCTGATATTGCCTGTATCTTACTAATCAATTCTGTTCTGTCAATTGAGGAAATACTTTAGTATTGTTCCAAAATGGAAGAAGATTATGTTGGATAGTTAAGAACTCTGTTGCGAAGATATTTGTATAAAAATGATATCTATTTTTTGTCTTTTATTAAATATATGAAAAATAGTCACTAATGAATTTGTTAATGTTTTACTTTAAAATATTTTGACACTTTACAAAGCTTAAATGTTTGTTTTTATGTGCAATTAGATTTTCTATACTCTTCAGTTATAGTATAGATTCCGAACGGGTTAAACCTATAATTTACTAAATAAAAGTCATATTTTTATTAATATTTATATTAAAAATTAAAACAGCTTTTAAGTGCCACATGCTTTGCTTTGTCTATAATGTCTGCTATGAAGGCAAAATAATATTTTCACTTATTAATATGAGGACTCAATTACATCTGCTAACAACTCAAAGTTGACAGTAAGCATTCGTGTCTAGTCATTTTACTGGTTAGAAGTGCATATCTAATGGAGCTCATGGAATATATTACTCATTATATCCCTTTAATTGGATCACCTTGTTTTCATAAATATTATGACAAAGATGGAGCTATAACAGCAAAGCTACATGGTGTACTCACATTTCATTTACTGTTTCCTAAACGTTTATAGTCTTGTTAAACTAAGGTAGAATTGTGGCATTTTAGATGTTCTGTTTTCAGTTCTGGCAGTTTCAATATTGCATAGTCATAGGATCTTTGTGAAATGAAATTATTCACATAGAGGTGCAGAGGTCACTATGAATGTGTTCTCATGATTTGTGCTCTGGTACTGTCTTTTAGGAGAAATTGAATTGTAATAAGGTATTATTGGTACTTGGTTCATTTAGATGTTTCACAGACTGCTTATACTGACTGTATTGAGTTACATCAAGATTGTGGTGCATATTATAAGAATCAGCTTCTTTACCATCAAAGACTGTATTATATTAATTCTCATGATGGAGTTTAATATATTTCATAAGCCTGTCTAGTCTCTTATCCTCTGCTCTCACCCATTTCTCTCCCTACATCTTACATAACATCCCCTGAACTTTTTGCTGTTCCTTATACAATCTATATTTACTGTCTCCCTGCCTTCACCATTATTTTTCCTCCAGCCTTACATAGTCTTCTTTCTTCTTCCCATTCCACTGAAATTATTATCGTCTTTTAAGGATTAACTCAAATGCTGCTTCCTTCATTAAGCCTTCTTCATGGATTATGGAGTCAGCCTGCCTGAGTTTGAAACTTGGGCTACTAGCTAGCTAGGTAACCTATGGCCAGATTCTCTACTGAGAATGTCTGAATTCTCTGTTTTCTCAACTGACAATTCTCTGTACCTCAATGGCCTCATCTGTAAAATGGGGATAATAATACTACCTACCTAATGAGATTGTTAGTACATTCAATGAATTAATATATAAAACAGTACAGTGCCTAACTATAAATAGTAAATGTTAAATAATACTAATATAGTAGTCAGAGTAGTCAGTAGTAGTCAGTAGTCAATCATTTTCTCTCAACATTCCTTTAGTACTTTCTTATACTTCATTTTGATACTTATAGAATACTTCTGTTATACTAGTTTACATGCATGTTTTCCTTCTCCAGTAAACTGTGAGCTCTTTAAATATAGGACTCCTGTGGATAGGTCCTCAATAATTTTTTATTAAATTGAATTGGATTGAGACTATAGATCCTTTTTTTAACTTCCCAAATTTCTAATTAAACCATGCAATGTTTTTGTCTCATATAGATTTAAAAGGCTAAAATAATTGGGATTATTTAGTTTTAAGAAAACAGAACTGAATATTTAATTTACATTATCATTCTTATAGTTGTCATTGTTAATATTATTATTATTACATATCTTTAAATGGACTTTTTAGGAGTAAGTTGCAGACATCATGACTCTTCACTTCTAAATACTTAACTGTCTCCTTTAAGAACATTTTCTTATATAGCCATAGTACAATGATCAAAATAGGATATTTAATTCAGTACATACTGTTGTCTACTATTCAGTTCAGTAGATTGTAGTACATTTAGTTGTCATGTCTCTTTAATTTCCTTTAATGTGAAACAGTTTCTCAGCCTTTCTTTGTCTTTCATACCATGGACTTTTTTGAAGAGTTCAGGCCAGTTTTTTGTAGAATATTTCTCAATATGGATTTGTCTGATGTTTTCCTCATGATTAGATTAAAGTTACACATTTTGGGCAGGAACAACACAGAAATGATGTTGTGTCCTTCTCGGTGCCTCCTTATCAGGAGGCGTATTATGTCTGTTTGGGCCCAGTGATGTTAACTTTAATCATTTGTTTAAGGTGGGGTCTGCCAGGTGTCTCTACTCTAATGTTGCTATTTTGCTCTACTGAGTTATTAAGTAGTTCATGGGGAGATATTCCAGACTACATAATAACTTGTTTCTTTTCAAACTTTCACTCACCGATTTATATTCGTTTGATGCTTTCTTGCCTGTGATAGTTGCAAAATAGTGATTTTTCAACTCCATCATATTCTATATTTATTAATTGCCACTCTACTGTAAGAAAGCCTTCTTTCTCTTTTTTGTCTTTCTTCCCTTTCTTTCCTTCTTTCTTTCTCTCTTTCTTCCTTTCTTTCTTTCTTTCTTTCTTTCTTTCTTTCTTTTCTTTCTTTTCTTTCTTTTCTTTCCTTCTTCTGACTCATGAATTTTTGTTTTATTAAATAAGTTATAATATATCACTGTCATTATTTATTTCAGTGCTCAAGTTGTCCCAGGTTGTAGGTGCCTTCAAGCTGGCTCCTGATCCTTTGGAAATGCCCCAATCATTCTATGATCATGTCCTTAATTTCTGGCATAACAAAATAATTACAGGCTCATTTTGTCATTTCCCTGCCCCAGCCATAGAATCAACTGTTTCTCCAAGGAGCCCTTGTTTCTTTTAGTAGAGAATAGTATTTAGAAACTACGATTTGGGCACTAGGTATGCTCGTTGCTAACAGTATTGCTTCTAGGTTCTTTCGGTAGAGATATGTATATATAGACAGATACATTAGGAAATAGCTGTATGTATACATACATCTACCTACACATACATAATCATACACATCAATACCTACTATATCTATATATCTATGTCTATTATCTACATATATTGAAAATCATGAGTTTATGCAGATACCTCTAATTCCAATCCAATACCACAAGATTCTTCCTAGTTTTTCTGAATTCAGTATCTGTATCTACATTTTCCAACAGTAAAAATTAAAGCACCAAACATCACCTATGTATTTGCTCATTTGTTCAGTCCTAGAATATATGGACAGTAATTTGAGTTGCTTTACCCATATCTCTGTGAAAAATACACCTACTAAGTTGAGTTCCAATTTGTTTGCAGTTATTTTCATCTTTGAATTGAGGGTATATGGTCACAGTTCTCACGCAGGTAACTGTGATCAGATGGTTCTACGGCAGATGAACTATGAAAAGTGAAAAATGAAATGTTTAAGTTAGTATTAGTCATGTCCCCTGATAGAAAATCTTCAACCAACATTTCCCTGCACTGAGAAGATCCAGGCAATTGCATGTTCTCTACTACCTGTTGTCCTCACATACCTGTGATTTCTTACTCTAATGAACTAGGATAAATACTGTGAACCTGAAGACTCATTTTGTTAAGTCCAGAGACACCTTTTGTTCTTGACCTTTGAATTTTTGCCCTCTGAGTATGAAAGAAAGAATGGATATAGTCTTTTGCCTTAAGACCTAGAATAGAGCTGCTCTAAGTCACACTCCATCGATATTTCCCTACGGCCTTTCTGTTCTCCAGTAGTTTTTACATGGCTGGTTCCTGTATTAGGAGTGGCTCCTAGTCCCTAATAACCACATCAATCACATAGAAGGGAGGAGAGTCAGAAGCATAACCTTATAGAAGAGAAAGACAATAAGAAGACAGTTGCTTAGGTGTTGTTCCAGTTATAATCTCTTCTTTTTTTTTTAACATCTTTACTGGAGTATAATTGCCTTACAATGTGTTAGTTTCTGCTGTATCACAAAGTGAATCAGTTATACATATACGTATGTCCCCATATCCCCTCCCTCTTGCGTCTCCCTCCCACCCTCCCTATCCCACCCCTTCTAGGTGGTCACAAAGCACCGAGCTGAACCCCTGTGCTATGCAGCTGCTTCCCACTACCTATCTGTTTTACATTTGGTAGTGTATATATGTCCATGTAACTCTCTCACTTCATCCCAGCTTACCCTTCCCCCTCCCCATGTCCTCAAGTCCATTCTCTACGTGTGCATCTTTATTCCTGTCCTGCTCCTAGATTCATCAGAACCACTTTTTTTTTTTTTTTTTTTTTTAGATTCCATATATGTGTTAGCATACAGTATTTGTTTTTCTCTTTCTGACTTCACTCTCTATAACAGACTCTAGGTCCATCCACCTCACTACAAATAACTCAATTTCGTTTCTTTTTATGGCTGCGTAATATTCCATTGTATATATGTGCCACATCTTCTTTATCCATTCATCTGTCGCTGGACACTTAGGTTGCTTCCATGTCCTGGCTATTGTAAATAGTGCTGCAATGAACATTGTGACACATGTCTCTTTTTGAATTATGGTTTTCTCAGGGTGTATGCCCAACAGTGGGATTGCTGGGTTATATGGTAGTTCTATTTTTAGTTTTTTAAGGAACCTCCATACTGTTCTCCATAGTGGCTGTATCAATTTACATTCCCACCAACAGTACAGGAGGGTTCCCTTTTCTTCACACCCTCTCCAGCATTTATTGTTTGTAGGTTTTTTGATGATGGCCATTCTGACCGGTGTGAGGTGATACCTCGCTGTAGTTTTGGTTTGCATTTCTCTAATGATTAGTGATGTTGAGCATCCTTTCATGTGTTTGTTGTCAATCTGTATATCTTCTTTGGAGAAATGTCTATTTAGGTCTTCTGCCCATTTTTGGATTGGGTTGTTTGTTTTTTTCATATTGAGCTGCATGAGCTGCTTGTAAATTTTGGAGATTAATCCTTTGTCAGTTCCTTTATTTGCAAATATTTTCTTGCATTCTGAGGGTTGTCCTTTCATCTTGTTTATGGTTTCCTTTGCTGTGCAAAAGCTTTTAAGTTTCATTAGGTCCCATTTGTTTATTTTTGTTTTTATTTCCATTTCCCTAGGCGGTGGGTCAAAAAAGATCTTGCTGTGATTATGTCATAGAGTGTTCTGCCTATGTTTTCCTCTAAGAGTTTGATGGTGTCTGGCCTTACATTTAGGTCTTTAATCCATTTTGAGTTTATTTTTGTGTATGGTGTTAGGAAGTGTTCTAATTTCATTCTTTTACATGTAGCTGTCCAGTTTTCCCAGCACGACTTATTGAAGGGGCTGTCTTTTCTACAATGTATATTCTTGCCTCCTTTATCACAGATAAGGTGACCATATGTGTATGGGTTTATCTCTGGGCTTTCTATTCTGTTCCATTGATCTATATTTCTGTTTTTGTTCCAGTACCATACTGTCTTGATTACTGTAGCTTTGTAGTATAGTCTGAAGTCAGGGAACCTGATTCCTCCACCTCCATTTTTCTTTCTCAGGATTGTTTTACCTTTAGCATTTGTTGTAAAGCTGGTTTGGTGGTGCTGAATTCTCTTAACTTTTGCTTGTCTGTAAAGGTTTTAATTTCTTTGTTAAATCTGAGTGAGATCCTTGCTGGGTAGAGTAATCTTGGTTGTAGGTTTTTCCCTTTCATCACTTTAAATATGTCTTGCCGCTTCCTTCTGGCTTGCAGAGTTTCTGCTGAAAGATCAGCTGCTAACCTTATGGGGATTCCCTTTTATCTTATTTGTTGCTTTTCCCTTGCTGCTTTTAATAGTTTTTCTTTGTATTTAATTTTTGAAAGTTTGATTAATATGTGTCTTGGCATGTTTCTCTTTGGATTTATCCTGTATGGGACTCTCTGTGCTTCCTGGACCTGATTGACTATTTCATTTCCCATGTTAGGGAAGTTTTCAACTATAATCTCTTCAAATATTTTCTCAGTCCCTTTCTTTTTCTCTTCTTCTTCTGGGACCTCTATAATTCGATTGTTGGTGTGTTTAATGTTGTCCCAGAGGTCTCTGAGACTGTCCTCAGTTCTTTTCCTTCTTTTTTCTGTATTCTGCTCTGCGGTAGTTATTTCCACTGTTTTATCTTCCAGGTCACTTACCTGTGCTTCTGCCTCAGTTATTCTGCTATCGATCCCATCTAGAGTACTTTTTTTTTGTTTGTTTGTTTTTGTTTTTTTTTGTTTTTGTTTTGTTTTGTTTTTGCGGTACGCGGGCCTCTCACTGTTGTGGCCTCTCCCGTTGTGGAGCACAGGCTCCGGACGCGCAGGCTCAGCGGCCACGGCTCACGGGCCCAGCCGCTCCGCGGCATGTGGGATCTTCCCGGACCGGGGCACGAACCCGTTTCCCCTGCATCGGCAGGTGGACTCTCAACCACTGCGCCACCAGGGAAGCCCTAGAGTACTTTTAATTTCATTTATTGTGTTGTTCGTCGTTGCTTGTTTCATCTTTTTTTCTTCTAGGTCCTTGTTAAATGTTTCTTGCATTTTGTCCATTCTATTTCCAAGATTTTGGATCATCTTTACTGTCATTATTCTGAATTCTTTTTCAGATAGACTGCCTATTTCCTCTTCGTTTGTTTGGTCTGGTGGGTTTTTACCTTGCTCCTTCATCAGCTGCGTATTTCTCTGTCTTCTCATTTTGTTTAACTTACTGTTTGGAGTCTCCTTTTCGCAGGCTGCACATTCGTAGTTCCCGTTGTTTTTGGTGTCTGCCCCCAGGGCATAAAGTTGGTTCAGTGGGTTGTGTAGGCTTCCTGGTGGAGGGGACTGGTGCCTGTGTTTTGGTGGGTGGGGCTGGATCTTGTCTTTCTGGTGGGCAGGACCACATCCCGTGGTGTGTTTTGGGGTGTCTGTGACCTTAGTATGATTTTAGGCAGCCGCTCTGCTAATGGGTGGGGTTGTGTTACTGTCTTGCTAGTTGTTTGGCATGGGGCGTCCAGCACTGGAGCTTGGTGGCCATTGGCTGGGGCTGGGTCTTAGCATTGAGACGGAGATCTCTGGGAGAGCTCTTGCTGATTGATATTAAGTGGGGCCAGGAGGTCTCTGGTGGTCCAGTGTCCTGAACTCGGCTCTCCCACCTTGGAGCCTCAGGCCTGAAACCAGGCTGGAGCACCGAGGCCCTGTCAGCCACATGGCTCTGGATCACTGTGATGATAGAGGTGCTCAGCACCCTGTACCTTGGGAGGATGCTCCGCCCCCTCAATCTCTTTTATTCTTATATTCAGAGTTGCACTGTCTTCGAAATATGGCCCACTTAGGTATACATAAGGCCTTGGTTTTGCTTTTGAGGTACATGAGAGCACTAACTCCTAGGGATACTGATATAAGGGTGGTATCTAAAAACTTTAAACATAACCACTCATTCACCTTACCCCCTGCCCCCCAGTTTAGAGTATATACTTATCAGCTGAGATAAAAGAAAAATTTAATGGCAGAGTTTTACAAGAAGGAGGTAGTAAGATCTCACCTTTCAAGAGGGTTTTAAACCTAGTAGATTTCATTTGCTTGGGACAGGTATGTATGAATTCTTAGAACAAGAATTACAACCTGCTATATTTTAGTTCCTGTTATGTAAGTCACTGATTGAATTCATGGTTCTAAGGGAATGTATCATTTTTCAATCCTAGCGGCAGATTATTCAATTAGTAGTGAGATGTTCCTTTTTATCAACCTTTATATATAGCACTTATAGATGACTGAGGTTTTTAAATTTAAAAGCGTATCCTGATGAGGATCATTTATGTAAATACTCATTTTTTCCCTCCATTTGTTTTCCATAGAGTATTTGGGGTATAAAAGAATGATTGATCCTTGACGTTAGGAAAAAATATAAAATAAGACAGTGATACATGATATAACTAGTAAAGGTTGGCCTCAGTGCAAAGTCTCTGCCCTCCCCTGACCTCTTTGTTATATGCTTCTATAAACCAACAGGGTCACCCTTTCTTTTTCCAGCAGAAGTGATGGAAGGGAAGGGTGTGGTCAAGGACTTTGGAGAGAGTTGTATCCAATGTGGAGAATGGAAGGACTAAACAGAGCCTTTTCCTCTATCAGTGATTCTTAACAACGTTCTTACCAATGCTAAAGGATATGGTAAATAGCATTATTTATTGCTGTTTGTGCCAGAAGACCAGGGATGCTAAAAGTTCACCATAATGAAGAATTGTCTCATCTGTAATATAAGCATTGCCCTCCTTTGGGGAAAACATAAAAGTTTGTTTTAGAGTCTCTAGTCAGGGTATAAGAATGCTACATTGTCCTAAACCATTGCTTCTCAAACTAGGACATCCATTGGAATCATTTGGATGGCTTGTTAAAACAGATCGATGGGCCCTACCCCAGAGTCTGAGAACAGGCCCTAGAATTTTCATTTCTAAAAAGTATCAACTAATGCTGCTTCTGCTGCTTTGGGGACCACAGGGTGTGAAGTTTCACTCCAGGTAACTGGTATAGTGCATGCATGGGCTGCTTTGATTGCCACCAAAGTAAGATGAACAAGACCAAAGTTTTCTAATTTTTTTTTTTTTTTTTTTTACAACCTGAAGAATTATTTTTTGGCCCTTAGCACGGAGTACATCAAATATAAGCATTTGTGCATACCTCTGGACCATCTGGTAACTATGAAAACTTCTACTTTAAGCCAAATATGCTAGCAAATATAAGTGGAAGTAGAAATATCTTGATAATGTAAATAAAAGTAACTGTCTCTTTCAAGAAATTTTTTTTCCTGAAATACTTGTCCTAGATTCTTACGATGAGACTCAAAATTAGCATATTTGTTTTCCTACTTTAAAAAAATTATTCTCCAGTGAGACAATGTAAGGATATAGTCTCCAACACTTTATTTATATTGAATAACTTTAGACTATAAGGCTGTTACATTTTGAACTTTTTGGCACTTAAAATACTAAAAGCACACCAAGAGAATGAGATCAAAGGTTTTTGGGGGGTTTTTTCTCCCCACTTTTCTGGAGAAGAAATTCTCTAACATAAATGTTTTTCATTTCTCTAAGTTATACTTAGCTGTGAAATTCAAAACCTGACCATATTTGACTCAGAACTCTACAAATTTGTAACTGTTTTCTCTCCTTTCAAGAGTGAGGTTCTCAACAAGAATTTTGGTGCTTTACCAAAAGTAATACAATCTTGTATTTAAACTGCATTTTAATCTGAAGCTAAAAGCCTCTAAAACATAGTATGTATAAATATAGACAGAATTTATGTTAAATGTTTTAAAATATAACAAAGTTGCAAAGAACAAGTTTGCTGTTTGCTTAGTGGTGCTCTTTTGATTTAGTGCCAAACACGAATACATATAGATGTAGAGACTGAGATAGAGAGAGATATCACATATATTATATTATTATATATTATGTATACAAATGATATAAAGCAGACCATGTGTTAAATTCATCTCCTTTTCTAGTAGAAAGTTAGAGTCAGCTAAAGTAATAGTAGAAGGAATTGAAACTGGCAGAGAGATGTGTAAATTTTTACTAGGCAAATTCTTCCAATTATTATAGCATTAGACACTCCTTATATAAAAATGATGGTCTTTTATAAACTACTAATTAATTGTACTTGGTAATCAAGAGAGGTTATACTGATGGTAGGAATTTTTTTATGTAAGTTTGAATGAGTAACCATTAGGTGAATGTTTTAATTAAAAAGAATTAATGTACTGTGTTGTAATCTTTATTTGAAAAGAAGGTAATATAAAGAGGTAGAGAACTAGTGGAAAGTTATCTTTATTTTTTCAGTGTTACTTTCTTCATGTGGAATTTTAAAAGGTTTAAAGTTTCTTCATGTGAAATGTTAAAAGTTTAAATAAGAAAAAGAGAACTATGTAAAATACACACTTTTGTTATGTAGTTGACCTTTGAAAAATGCAAGGGTAGGGGTGCCAATCCTTCCTGCAGTTGAAAATCCCTGTATAACTTTTAGTCAGCCCTTGGTATACAAGGGTCCTCTCATATTTGCGGTTTTGCATCCACAGATTCAAGTAACTGTGGATTCAGTTAATACTATTGTATTACTGTGAAAAAAAATCCACCTATAAGTGGGCCTGTGCAGTTCAAATCACAGGTCGACTGTAAATGTGTAATAATAATTCGTTGATTTTTGTTTATTTAAGCCTTTTTAATTTAAACCTTTAAAAAAATGATATACCTGTTAAAATTTCACATGAAGTAGCACTTTAAATAATTTAATCAAATTCTCCTCAAATTTATCTATAGGTTCAATGTAACTTTTATCAAAATCCCAACAAGATTTCTAGTAGATATAGACAAGCTTATTCTAAGTTTTATATGGAAAAAAAGAATTTAGAAAAAAAAAATGGTAGAGAGAATCATTCTATTCAATGTTAAGACTTCCTGTACAGCTATGGTAATTGGAGAGGTAGACATCATATAGATCAATAGAACAGAATAGAGAACCTTAAAAAAGGCATAAAAGCAACTCAGTTGTAAGAAGGACAGTCTCTTCAACAAATGTTGCTGGATCAATTGGACATCCATAGGCAAAGAAAATGAATATCAAAATGCATCCCTTATGTAAAAGTTAACTCAAAAAGGATCATAAATTTAAATGTAAAATTTTAAACTATAAAACTTTAGAAGAAAATGTGGAAAAATATAAAAAAACTTTGGGAACTGGGAGTAGAAACAGAATTCTTATACATGACACCAAAAGCACAATCCATAAAAAAATTTTGATAGGTTGGACTTCATCAAAATTTAAAATGTTTGCCAAAGATTCTGTTATGAGGATGATAAAACAAGCTAAAGACTAGAAGAAAATATTTGCAAACCAGAAATACATGCAAATCTGACACAGAATTTGAATCTGGAATGTACAAAGAACTCTCAAAACTCAGCTGTAAAAAACAAACAAACAAGGAATCCAATTAGAAAATGAGCAAAAGACATGAACAGACATTTTATCAAAGAGGATATATAGTTGGCACTATGCACATGAAAAAATTTCTGCTTCTTAACCATCAGGGAAATGTAAATTAAAACTACAGTGAGATATAATTACACACCTATCAGAATGGCTAAAATTAAAAAAATAACAAGAGCAAATGTTGACAAGGATGTGGAGAAACTGAATCACTCATACCTTGCTGGTAAGAATGTAAAATGGTGCAACCACTTTGGAAAATAGTTTGGTACTTTCTTACAAAACTACAGATACAATTACCACAAGACAGTTGCACTGCTGAGCATTTATCCCAGAGAAATGAAAACTTATATTCGTTCAGAAACCTGCACCTGAATGTTCATAGCAACTTTATGCATCATAACCTCAGACTGGAAATAACCCTAATGTCCTTCAATGGGTACATGATTAAACAAATTCTGGTGTGTCCTTGCTATAGATAGAATCCTACTCAGCAATAAAAAGGAATGGCTTAGTCATACTTGTAACAACTTGGATGGATCTCAAAGACATTATGATTAATGAAAAGAAGCCCATCTCGAAAAGTTACCTGTACTATATGATTGCATTTATTTAACATTCTCAAAATGATAAAACTAGGGAGGTAGAGACAGATTAATGGTTGGCAGGCAACAGGAATGGCCGTGGAGGGGTGCTGCTGTCAGGAGAGTTCCATTGTGGTGATGAGGTGGTTATGTGAACCTATACATGGGATCAAATTGCATAAAACTGTACATATGCTCACAAATAAAGGCATATGGTGAAAACTGAGCAAGGTCTGTGGTTAACAGTATTGTACTAAAAATAATTTCTCAGCTTTGGTATTGTACTGTAATTATATAAGATGTCACCATTGGGGAAGCTGGATGAAGGGTTCACAGGATTCTATGTAATATTTTTGCAACTTCCTGTGAGCCTATAATTATTTCAAAATAAAAAGTTAAAAATAGAATTTAAGTAGAAATTGGAAAAGATCAAGAAAATAAAGAATACTGAAATTATTTCTCAGCTCATCTTTTTCAAAAATATCAGAAAACTTCTAGAGACTATTTATAAATCAAATGATAGTTTGATACAAGGCAAGAACTACGAAATGAATAACAATGCAATGCTAATATACACAGTTAAACCTTGACTTTAACTTTGACAGACAGTCCATTTCACAGGTTGCTATTCTCAAGCTCCTAGAGAAATGGAGAGAGTCAAGCATAACATAATTTGAGTCTTTTTATATCAACATTGCTTCAGAATATTAATTGGTATGATCTAGGAATAGCCCTAGTATAAATCCTGGCTGATAGTTTGCACTAGGGCTCCTGGCTGCCACCAGAAAACTTCAGGGTTCCTTGAAGCTGTCATGGTGTTACATATGTTATGGTGATAGAGAGGGATGTTATGTTCATGAGGAGAAGTAGAGAAACGTCTTTCATACTGAAAGTTTAGTCGTGTCCAATTTCAATTATACATTTGTATTTCAAAGTACTGAAACGTAGGACTGAGTGTTTTGTTTTGGCTGTCAAAATGGTTGAGTGATTAAGTTTATTTTGAACTTTAAATCAGCTCAGGTGTGGAAATGACCCAGGTGTATAATATACTACTAACTAAATTGTCTGGAGCCACTTTGCTGTAAACAAGGCCTGAAAAAGAGTAGCAAGATTAAATTCAAGTTTTATTACTTCCATGTCTGCAACAAAAATAAGTGCAGGGCCAGTATCAACCAGAGAGGCAGAAATTCTTTAACTAGGGGAGCATTGGTAAAATGGGCTCACAGCTTTGGTACCTTATATCCACATAGCATTGGGCTCACTGGGTTTCTTATCTTTTCTTTTTTTTCCTTTTCTGTTTTTAAGCCATGAAACTGCGTTGTCTTTGTAGGAAAATACAATGCTTTTTTTTTTTTTTTAAGTGTACTTAATCATGACATGTGATTAAAGAAAAAGTTAAAAGTCTTTTTTTCTCCTGGAGTTAGATTTGTTGTAATTCCTCCCAGTATTATGTTATGCTTTGTTCTATCCTTCAGGATTAGACTTCAAGCACTCTATTTATAGACCATGTTTTTAAGTACTTTGCAAGCAGAGCCCATGATGACTGGTTACCAAGAAAGGTTTTAATGGCCAGTTTATCTAAGGTGGATTACATGGAATCTTCTAAGAGTGTTGCTTTTTAAAACAAAATAAATAAAAGTGTTTGATGTGAGGAAGTATCTATGTGAGTAAGCAATTATCTGAATTTAATTTAATTAGTTCATATGTAGAGTATGAAATTATTTGGAAACTTTTTGTCTGTACAAATGAACAAATTGAGAATATATTGAACAATCAAGGAGATTTGGGTCTACTCCTAACTTCACTAAGTCATTTATTATAGCACTAGGCAAGTTTGAAAGTTACCATGGTTTGTTTTAGGAATATTATTAATTCACTGATAAGAAACCTCAAATTATCCATTCAGGTGAATATTGTTTATTAGTATGTTTCAGAGATCAAATGGCTTCAACAGATTGAAATAGGTTTATGTGAGTAATGAAGTACTTATTTCTGAAAACCAGTACTAGGCAAAGGTTCAGATCTCTTTAGTTTGTGTTGAAATGTAGTTGGGATGGGACCATTTTAATTCAACAAGACTTACCTGGTCGGTAGGTCTGGAGCACCCTTCTAGTCCTGCTATGTTTTTAGCAGCACCAAGTTCTCTTAGGGCTGGAGATGTGTACCCATTTTAAGATAAGACTTTTCCTAAGAATTTCATTCCATTTTTTTCTTTCAGAATTTTTCTGATGGGTACTGTAACAACAGGGTTTGCTGTTTTATTTACTTATTTATTAAAAAAATTAATTTTTTTAACATCTTTTTTGGAGTATGATTGATTTACAATCGTGTGTTAGTTTCTGCTTTATAACAAAGTGAATCAGCTATACATATACATATATGATCACATAACAAATATTTTATAATACTAGGGTAAACTCAATTTCTAGGACAATTCCTTATCTTAAAACAAATAATTTATTTTTTTGAATTTTTTAAAAATACTTAAATATAAGTGAGATCATACAGTATTTGCCTTTGACTTATTTCATTTAGTTTAATGTCCTCTAAAACATTATTTTACATGACAGTTTTACTCTATGTCTACTGCAATGAGAAAACAGAAGTATTAATATTTTTGTGGCAGTGTGCACATCTAACAAACTAGACATGCATGAAAAACTACAGGGTTTTTTTCAGGGGAGAGATTAGATAGGGCTAAGTCCTCCCCTTTTTTTTTTTTTTTCCCCTAAAACAACTTTATTAACTAAATACTTTCATGCCCAGGGTACCTATTCATACTTAAATTTTTTCAGCAACAAGGAAAGGAAGGAAAACCAAGCTGTCAAAGGCAGTGTTAAACAAAATGACTTTCCAGTCACGCCTCTCTGCTTTCATCTAATCTAGATGGTTTACTGTAAAATCAGGTAATTGTTGTACTACTATGATCTAACCAAAAAGTGTTTTAAAATAATTTTATGAAAGAAGTGCTTTTGATAAGTTTCTTTCAAGTGACCTTAAATCTCTTTAATAAGCAATATTCACATTTATAGTTACTTTTCATCAGATTCTGACTTACATTCTTGATCAAATTCTATAAAAAGTGATTGTATGAGTCAGATTCCAGAAAGGAAAAGATGACACATTCAAATTGGGAATATTTGAGGGGGTTTATATGTAGAGACATTAATTATAAAGTTGTAGGCAGGATGTCTTAACTGTAAAGGGATAGGGCAGGAACTTGGCATTAGTAGCCACAGAGCTGTTTCTACCTCTAGGCCTGATTGGACACAAAGAGGAAAAAGAAAAGAGAAAGTCCATAGAGCAAGCTGCTTTGAGAGGGGCAGAAACCTTCAGGCAAGAGACAGAGGCAGCCTCAAGTGACTGAAGGGGTGAGAGGAGAGTTAAATTACCCTGCCCTCATTCTCCTTTATTATTACCATCTATCTGATCTCCTGCTGGGGCTTTTCCCTGACCAAACCCATCCAGATGCCAGAGGGCAAGGAAGCCTGTTGATGTACCCTATGCAGGTCACCACCAGGGCAGAGAGCTAGCTGAATTTGGAGGAGGCAAACCTAAGATACCTGGCAGAGTAATTATGGAATTCAGGGCTGAGAGAGACACTAGAGATCATCTAGAATGAGGAAATCTGAGGTTTGTGGAGAGGATAAGCAGCCTGCATTGTGTTACACACAACAGAGACGCATTGTCTGTCAGTCAGCTGTGCCCAGAACTGGAGCTCTACATTCATTATGCTTTGTAATTATGCCACAGTCACCTCTTACAGCATCTGTGCACATCTCATGTGGGAAGTTACACTGATTTGTACTGCTATTAATAAAATTTGAAAATTTTTTACCTGGTGGGTGGGATTTGCACTTATTAGAGGAAATGTTTTGGCATAGTACTTCATCCCATAAATCTTATATCAGCCCATACTATAATTGCCTGAAAATTACTTTCAATGACCATACTTGCTATAGAAAATTGCTGTTTAATGTGACTTTTCTTAAATCCTAGAGTTGTGGAGGTAAGATAGGGAGAGGAATTAGAATAACCCTCTAGCTACTGGAATCTTTGCTTTAGAGGTTTAAAATTTGGGACTCATTTGATTAAAATTAAAAGCAGTCTATAAAACTCTTAATATATTAAGAGTATATATTGTTTGCCTTTTTTATTTTAGAGAATATTGTTTGCCTTTTTTATTTTAGTTAGCAACATGTTTTTCTTAAAGCTGAGAAATTCCAGTTTTATGTTTTAGTTCTATTTTGTATACAGAAAACTGTAGCAGAAGTGGGCAGTTTCTATAGGTCCTTAAGAGGATGACAGTCTCAGGCTAAACACTAGCACAGAGTCTGCACTCTAGGAGTCAGCTAGCAATGGTAAGATCAGAAATCTGAGATTATTTTTTAAGTTGTTTGTGTTTATTTTTCCCATTGAAAAAAAATTTTTATTGGAGTATAGTTGATTTACAATGTTGTGTTAGTTTCAGGTGTACAGAAAAGTGAATCAGTTATACATACACATATATCCAATTTTTTTAGATTCTTTTCCCATATAGGCCATTACAGAGTATTGAGTAGAGTTCCCTGTGCTATACAGTTCTTATTATTCCCTGTGCAATATAGTTCTTATTATCTACTTTATATGTAGTAGTGTGTATATGTCAATCCCAATCTCCCAATTTAGCCCTCCCCCCACTTATACCCTGGTAACCATAAGTTTGTCTTCTACATTTGCGACTCTACTTCTGTTTTGTAAATAAGTTCATTTGTACCTTTTTAGATTCCACATATAAGCAATATTATATATTTGTCTTTCTGTGTCTGACTTATTCACTCATTATGGCAATCTGTAGGTCCATCCATGTTGCTGCAAATGGCATTATTTTGTTCTTAAACTATGTGTTATTTTATTTTATTAATTTCCTATTTTTTCTACCTCGAGTATTTAAAAAAGTCTTTTAAAATCCCAGCCTGTCTCCATTGTGCTAAAGGGAGCCCAAGAAAGATCTTTCTATTATTATTTTTAGTTGAAAGAGAATAACATACCCTGAGAAGGCAGCATGAAGGTGGAGGTGGCAATTCAAGTGAAGCTCAATTGAAAGGTGAAGCTGAATGGGACAAAGGGAGGCTACTTGGTCCGGTTGTCTTACACCTGGAGGGTTAAATGTTAGTAGTTGGTTTTAGTTCAGTAAAGAAGGTGATTGATTACTTTCCCAGATACTGTCTCTCCTCCGAGACAGCTCCTTGAGAGAAAATCAGGTATTTGTGTTTGTAACTTGTGCCTGACTGAGGGACCAGTACAAAGAAGGCAGAGATTTAATGAATTCCTGAATGAAATAATGAATGAATCAAATGGGGGGAAATAGTATGAGAGGCAATTGGAGTTTAAAATATAATACTGATTCTGACTACTGAGCATCCTCAGAAGAAGAAAATAAATTAAGAAATATCTCCTCATTAAAATGGCCATACTACCCAAAGGAATCTATAGATTTAATGTGATCCCTGTCAAATTACCCATGACATTTTTCACAGAACTAAAACAAATAATCCTAAAATTTATATGGAACCACAAAAGACCCAGAATTGCCAAAGCAATCTGAGGAAAGAGAACAAAGCTGAAGGCATAACCCTCCCAGACTTCAGACAATACTACAAAGCTACAGTAATCAAAACAGCATGATACTGGCACAAAAACAGACATATAGATCAATGGAACAAAATAGCCCAGAAAAAAAACCCACGCACTTACAGTCAATTAATCTTAGACAAAGGAGGAAACAATATACAATGGAGAAAAGACAGTCTCTTCAGCAAGTAGTGTTGGGAAAGCTGGACAGCGGCATGTAATCAATGAAGTTAGAACACTCCCTCACACCATACACAAAAATAAACTCAAAATGCATGAACATGTAAATATAAGACATGACATCACAAAATTCCTAAAGGGTAAAACAGGTAAAACAGTCTCTGACTTAAATCATAGCAATATTTTCTTAGCTCAATCTCCCAAGGCAAAAGAAATAAAAGTAAAAATAAACAAATGGGACCTAATCAAACTTATAAGCTTTTGCACAACAATGGAAACCAAAAACAAAACAGACAACCCACAGAATGGGAGAAAATATTTGCAAACACACACACACACACACACACACAGTGAAATACTACTCAGCCATAAAAAAGAATGAAATAATATTTGCAGCAACATGGATGGACCTAGAGATTATCATACTAAGTGAAGTAAGTCAGACAGAGAAAGACAAATATCATATGATATCACTTATATGTGGAATCTAAAAGATAAGACAAATGAACTTATTTACAAAACAGAAACAGACTCACAGACATAGAAAACAAACTTATGGTTACCAAAGGGGAAAGTGGGGGTGGGATAAATTAGGAATAAGGGATTAACATATACACACTACTATATATATTAAATAAACAAGGATTTACTGGATAGCACAGGGAACTATATTCAATATCTTGTAATAACCTATAATGGAAAAGAATCTGAAAAAAATCTGAAATATATATATATGTATGTAACTGAATCACTTTGCTGTATACCTGAAACTAACACAATATTGTAAATGAACTATAATTCAATTAAAAAATTATATCCAAGTTCTGATTTTTTAAAATTTACTGAAAACAATATTTGCAAACATCTGGATGGACTCAGAACAAAAATGAACGTTTTTCTTTTCATTATTACAGTGAGACTCATGTTTTTTAATGGAATGGTCAATGAAGTGCAATACGTTAATTCTTCGAAACCAGTGTTTTGAGATAACTCATTCTTATAATTGTGTCCCCAAAGAGCAGAGCATGATAGATTTTGTACATCCTCCTCAGTAGGACATCTCACTGAATCTCTGAAGCCTGTGTGTTCTCTACTTTCACAATATGAAGAAGACCTGTCCAGAGAACTGCTGTGTAACCTAGTAGTTTGGTCAGTTAATAGCACAAGCATTTTGCTAAGATTTACAAAAAAGGATGAAAGAAAGAAAGAAAAGACACAGAGAGAAAGAAACAAAGAAATAAAAAATAACAGAAACTTCATGTACAAAATACAGAGTTCTAGGTCAGTCAGGGCTTCCTCAAGAGATTAGAGCCACCTCATGTTGAACTTGGAGAGTCAGCTTCAGCAGCAGGATTTCCTATTTGGAAGCCCATAGAAGGAGATAGCTTCAGTAAATCTATATTGTTTTAGAATAGATATCTTCTAGAACTTTCTTTTTAAGGAAAACGGATTTAAAAGAATTAATTTTTTTCTTAATCCCCTGTTTACTGAGACTTTGATCTTACCAGCTAGGTTTTGCCAAACATATTACGTTTTAGGAACATAATTTCTGCAGTGAAAGGATTACTGAATTGGAAACACTGAAGCAGTAGCTGGTGTAAAAGGCCACAAAAAAAGAATGTTGATTTTTAGTTGGGAAGGATGTCAAGCAGTTCTTGAATTTGGCCTTGAAACAGAGTAAATTTTAGATTAAAAGAAAGAAGAATGTGAATTATTCTAGTGAGAGGGAAGAGCATTAACAACACTAGGGAAAATGGGTATGGAAAGGAAATTTCAGGTGAATGTCAGAAAACTAGTTTTATGATGTAATACCAACTAGGGATGATTGTTTAAGAGGAATCAGCTCATTGAGAGCCTTTAATGTCATACTTTATGGGTTTTTTTCCTCTCATAATAAAGGCCAGTTTTTGTGGGGGGTTTTTTGAGGGGGAAGTGGAATTGCTGTTGGTTTTTTTTTTAACTTCTTTATTGGAGTATAATTCCTTTACAATGGTGTGTTAGTTTCTGCTATATAACAAAGTGAATCGGCTATATGTATACCTATATCCCCATATCTCCTCCCTCTTGCATCTCCCTCCCACCCTCCCTATCCCACCCCTCTAAGTGGTCACAAAGCACCGAGCTGATCTCCCTGTGCTGCTTCTCACTAGCTATCAGTTTTACATTTGGTAGTGTATATATGTCCATGTCACTCTATCACTTCATCCCAGCTTACCCTTGCCCCTCCCCGTGTCCTCAAGTCCATTCTTTACATCTGCATCTTTATTCCTGTCCGCCCCTAAGTTTTTCAGAAACATTTTTTTTCTTACATTCCATATATATGTGTTAGCATACGGTATTTGTTTTTCTCTTTCTGACTTACTTGACTCTGTATGACAGACTCTAGGTCCATCCACCTCACTACAAATAACTCAGTTTCGTTTCTTTTTATGGCTGAGTAATATTCCATTGTCTATGTGCCACATCTTCTTTATCCATTCATCTGTCAATGGACACTTAGGTTGCTTCCATGTCCTGGCTATTGTAAATAGAGCTGCAATGATGAACACTGTGGTACATGACTCTTTTTGAATTATGGTTTTCTCAGGGTATATGCCCAGTAGTGGGATTGCTGGGTTGTATGGTAGTTCTATTTTTAGTTTTTTAAGGAACCTCCATACTGTTCTCCATAGTGGCTGTATCAATTTACATTCCCACCAACAGTGAAAGAAGGATCCCTTTTCTCCACACCCTCTCCAGCATTTATTGTTTGTAGATTTTTTGATGATGGCCATTCTGACTGGTGTGAGGTAATACCTCATTGTAGTTTTGATTTGCATTTCTCTAATGATTAGTGATGTTGAGCATCCTTTAACTTGTTTGTTGGCAATCTGTATATGTTCCTTGGAGAAATGTCTTCTTAGGCCGTCTGCCCAGGTTTGGATTGGGTTGTTTCTTTTTTTGATATTGAGCTGCATGAGCTGTTTATAAATTTTGGAGATTAATCCTTTGTCAGTTGCTTCATTTGCAGATATTTTCTCCCATTCTGAGGGTTGTCTTTTCATCTTGTTTATGGTTTCCTTTGCTGTGCAAAAGCTTTTAAGTGTCACTAGGTCCTATTTGTTTATTTTTGTTTCATTTCCATTTCTCTAGGAGGTGGGTCAAAAAGGACCTTGCTGTGATTTATGTCATAGAGTGTTCTGCCTATATTTTCCTCCAAGAGTTTTATAGTGTCTGGCCTTACATTTAGGTCTTTAATCCATTTTGAGCTTATTTTTGTGTACGGTGTTAGGGAGTGTTCTAATTTCATTCTTTTACATGTAGCTGTCCAGTTTGCCCAGCACCACTTATGGAAGAGGCTCTCTTTTCTCCAATGTATATTCTTGCCTCCTTTATCAAAGATAAGGTGACCATATGTGTGTGGGTTTATCTCTGGGCTTTCTATCCTGTTCCATTGATGCATATTTCTGGTTTTGTGCCAGTACCCTACTGTCTTGATTACTGTAACTTTGTAGTATAGTCTGAAGTCAGGGAGCCTGATTCCTCCAGCTCCGTTTTTCTTTCGCAAGATTGCCTTGGCTATTCAGGGTCTTTTGTGTTTCCATACAAATTGTGAAATTTTTTGTCCTAGTTCCATAAAAAATGCCATTGGTAGTTTGATAGGAATGGCATTGAATCTGTAGATTACTTTGGGTAGTATAGTCATTTTAACAATGCTGATTCTTCCAATCCAAGAACGTGGTGTATCTCTCCATCTGTTTGTATCATCTTTAATTTCTTTGATCAGTGTCTTATAGTTTTTTGCATATGGGTCTTTTGTCTCCTTAGGGAGGCTTATTTCTAGGTATCATATTCTTTTTGCAGTGGTAAATGGGAGTGTTTCCTTAATTTCTCTTTCAGAATATTCATGATTAGTGTATAGGAATGCAAGAGATTTATGTGCATTAATTTTGTTTCCTGCTACCTTACCAAATTCATTGATTAGGTTGTCCATTTCATTGGCATATAGTTGCTTGCAGTAATCTCTCATGATCCTTTGTATTTCTGCAGTGTCAGTTGTTACTTCTTTTTCTTTTCTAATTCTACTGATTTGAGTCTTCTTCCTTTTTTTCATGATGAGTCTGGCTAATGGTTTATCAATTTTGTTTATCTTCTCCAAGAACCAGCTTTTAGTTTTATTGATCTTTGCTATTGTTTCCTTCATTTCTTTTTCATTTTTTTCTGATCTGAGCTTCATGATTTCTTTCCTTCTGCTAACTTTGGGGTTTTTTTGTTCTTCCTTCTCTTATTGCTTTAGGTGTAAGGTTAGGTTGTTTATTTGAGATGTTTCTTATGTGTGTTCTTAAGGTAGGACTGTATTGCTATAAACTACCCTCTTAGAACTGCTTTTGCTGCATCCCATAGGTTTTGGATCGTCATGTTTTCGTTGTCATTTATTTCTAGGTATTTTTTGTTTTCCTCTTTGATTTCTTCAGTGATCTCTTGGTTATTTAGTAGTGTACTGTTTAGCCTCCATGTGTTTGTATTTTTTACAGATTTTTTCCTGTAATTGTTATCTAGTCTCATAGCGTTGTGTTTGGAAAAGATACTTGATATGATTTCAATTTTCTTAAATTTACCAAGACTTCATTTGTGACCCAAGATATGATCTATCCTGGAGAATGTTCCATGAGCGCTTGAGAAGAAAGTGTATTCTGTTGTTTTTGGATGGAATGTCCCATAAATATCAATCAAGTCCACCTTGTTTAATGTAGCATTTAAAACTTGTGTTTTCTTATTTATTTTCATTTCGGATGACCTGTCCATTGGTGAAAGTGGGGTGTTAAAGCCCCCTAGTATGATTGTGTTACTGTCAATGTCCCCTTTTATGGCTGTTAGCATTTGCCTTATGTATTGAGGTGCTCCTATGTTGGGTGTATAAATATTTACAATTGTTATATCTTCTTCTTGGATTGATCCCTTGATCATTATGTAGTGTCCTTTGTCTCTTGTAATAGTCTTTATTTAAAATTCTGTTTTATCTGATATAAGAATTGCTACTCCAGCTTTCTTTTGATTTCCATTTGCATGGAATATCTTTTTCCATCCCCTCACTTTCAGTCTGTATGTGTCCCTAGGTCTGAAGTGGGTCTGTTGTAGACAGCATATATACGGGTTTTGTTTTTGTATCCGTTCAGCCAGTCTATGTCTTTTGGTGGGAGCATTTAATCCATTTACATTTAAGGTAGTTATCGATATGTATGTTCCTATTACCATTTTCTTAATTGTTTTGGGTTTGTTATTGTAGGTCTTTTCCTCCTCTTGTGTTTCCTGCCTAGGGAAGTTCCTTTAGCATTTGTTGTAAAGCTGGTTTGCTGGTGCTGAATTCTCTTAGCTTCTACTTGTCTGTAAAGGTTTTAATTTTTCCGTCAAATCTGAATGAGATCCTTGCTGGGTAGAGAAATCTTGGTTATAGGTTTTTCCCTTTCGTCACATTAAATATGTCCTGCCACTGCCTCTGGCTTGCAGAGTTTCTGCTGAATGATCAGCTGTTAAACTTATGGGGATTCCTTTGTATGTTATTTGTTACTTTTCCCTTGCTGCTTTTACTTTTTTTTCTGTGTATTTAATTTTTGATAGTTTGATTAATATGTGTTTGGCATGTTTCTCCTTGGATTTATCCTGCATGGGATTCTCTGTGCTTCCTGGGTTTGAATGACTATTTCCTTTCCCATGTTAGGGAAGTTTTCAACTATAATCTCTTCAAATATCTTCTCAGTCCCTTTCTTTTTCTCTTCTTTTTCTGAGACCTCTATAATTCGAATGTTGGTACGTTTAATGTTGTCCCAGAGGTCTCTGGGACTGTCCTCAATTCTTTTCATTCTTCTTTCTTTATTCTGCTCTGCAGTAGTTATTTCCACTATTTTATCTTCCACGTGACTTATCCGTTCTTCTGCCTCAGTTATTCTGCTATTGATTCCTCTAGAGAATTTTTAATTTCATTTATTGTGTTGTTCATCATTGTTTGTTTGCACTTTAGTTCTAGATCCTTGTTAAATGTTTCTTATATTTTCTTTATTCTTTTTCCAAGATTTTGGATCATCTTTACTATCATTAGTCTGAATTCTTTTTCAGGTAGACTGCCTATTTCCTCTTCGTTTGTTTGGTCTGGTGGGTTTTTACCTTGCTCCTTCATCTGCTGTGTGTTTTTCTGTCTTCTCATTTTGCTTATCTTACTGTGTTTGGGGTCTCCTTTTTGCAGGCTGCAGGTGCGTAGTTCCCGCTGTTTTTGGTGTCAGTCCCCAGTGGCTAAGGTTTGTTCAGTGGGTTGTGTAGGCTTCCTGGTGGAGGGGACTGGTGCCTGTGTTCTGGTGGATGAGGCTGGATCTTGTCTTTCTGGTGGGCAGGACCACGTCCGGTGGTGTGTTTTGGGGTGTCTCTGACCTTAATATGACTTTAGGCAGCCTCTCTGCTAATGGGTGGACTTGTGTTCCTGTCTTGCTAGTTGTTTGGCATAGGGTGTCCAGCACTGTAGCTTGCTGGTCACTGAGTGGAGCTGGATCTTAGCGTTGGGATGGAGGTCTCTGGAAGAGCTTTCACCGTTTGATATTATGTGGAGCTGGGAGGTCTCTGGTGGACCAATGTCCTGAACTCGGCTCTCCCACCTCAGAGGCCCAGGCCTGACACCCAGCCGGAGCACCAAGTCCCTGTCAACCACACGGCTCAGAAGGAAAGGGAGAAAAAAGGACAGAAAGAAAAGAAAAAAATAAAATAAAGTTATTAAAATTAAAAATTATTAAAAATTTAGAAGTACAAAAAAAAGAAAGAGAGCAACCAAATCAAAAAGCAAATCCACCAATGATAGCAAGTGCTGTAAACTATACTTTAAAAAACAAGCAGAAACGAACAAAAAATAACGGACAGGCAGAACCCTGGGACAAATGGTAAAAGCAAAGCTATACAGACAAAATCACTCAAAAAATACACATACACACTCTCAAAAAGAGAAAAAAGAAAAATATATATATTATCTATAAAGAAAGAAAAAAACGGAAGTGAGCAACCAAATCAGTAAACAAATCTACCAATGATAATAAACTCTAAATACTAAACTAAGATAAACATAAAACCAGAAACAAATTAGATGCAGAAAGCAAAGCCCAAGTCTACAGTTGCTCCCATAGTCCACTGCCTCAATTTGGGATGATTTGTTGTCTATTCAGGTATTCCAGAGATGCAGGGTACATCAAGTTGATTATGGAGATTTAATCCGCTGCTCCTGAGTCTGCTGGGAGAGGTTTCCCTTTCTCTTCTCTGTTCGCACAGCTCCCAGGTTCAGCTTTGGATTTGGCCCCGCCTCTGCGTGTAGGTTGTCTGAGGGCGTCTGTTCTTCACTCAGACAGGACAGGGTTAGAGGAGCAGCTGATTAGGCGGCTCCGGCTCACTCAGGCCCAGGGGAGGGAGGGGTACGGAATGCCACAGCAGAGGCCATCATGACGTTGCACCACTGTGAGGCGCGCCGTGTGTTCTCCCGGGGAAGTTGTCCCTGGATCCCGGGACCCTGTCAGTGGCGGCTGCACAGGCTCCCGGGAGGGGAGGTGTGGCTAGTGACCTGTGCTTGCACACAGGATTCTTGGTGGCTGCAGCAGCAGCCTTAGCGTTTCATGTCTGTCTCTGTTGTCTGTGGTGATAGTCACGGCTCGCGCCTGTCTCTGGAACTCGTTTAGGCGGTGCTCTGAATCCCCTCTCCTCGCGCACTCTGAAACAATGGTCTCTTGCCTCTTAGGCAAGTTCAGACTTTTCCCCAGACTCCCTCACAGCTAGCTGTGGCACACTAGTCCCCTTCAGGCTGTGTTCACGCAGCCGACCCAAGTCCTCTCCCTGGGATCTGACCTCCAAAGCCCGAGCCTCAGCTCCCAGACCCCTCCCGCCCCAGCGGGTGAGCAGAGAAGCCTCTCGGGCTGGTGAGTGCTGGTCGGCATCGATCCTCTGTGTGGGAATCTCTCCTCTTTGCCCTCTGCACCCCTATTGCTGCGGTCTCCTCCGTGGCTCCGAAGCTTTCCCCCCACCCTCCCACCCCGTCTCTGCCAGTGAAGCAGCTTCCTAGCATGTGGAAACTTTTCCTCCTTCACAGCTCCCTCCCAGAGGTGCGGGTCCCATCCCTATTGTTCTGTCTCTGTTTTCTTCTTTTTTCTTTTGCCCTACCCAGGTATGTGGGGAGTTTCCTGCCTTTTGGGAAGTCTGAGGTCTTCTGTCAGCATTCAGTAGGTGTTCTGTAGGAGTTGTTCCACATGTAGATGTATTTTTGATGTATTTGTGGGGAGGAATGTGATCTCCACGTCGTACTCCTCCGCCATCTTGTAGGAGGTCTCTCTTGCTGTTTTCTTTTGATTTCAAAATAATTTTTATTATTTCAGAACTCTTCTTAAGGACAAATAACAACTAACAATTGTATATATCTCTTTATAGGTTTGCTTGTTAATTCCTAAAAATGAGCTTTCAGGAGAGAAACAGATGCACCAGTATTGATATAATCTATTAGTTTTCTGGACCTCTGGACATTAATAAGTGACATTCTAGAGTATGAGTACTGGAAACCTGTGACTAGTCTATTAAAAGAGCAGAATAGATTATCTTTCTCTGTGAGAAGGCTGCAGTAAATTTACTATATTTATTGAATATTAAGTGGTGTTTATCTGGCTTCTTGATTCTCCAGACCTTTATTTGACTCTGCCTGTTGTCTTTCACTTAAGGGCTAAAGCATTTTTATGAATTCCTCCTTGACCACGATTTTGTTTATGATATAATAAAAACCTGGTATTTCAGTGCAACGGACAGCTAGCTGACTTGTTTTGCCATTTGTGTCTGGAGTGTAGCAGTGTGGGCACACACCATGGAAAGAAACTTGACCAAAAGCACATGGAGAGAATTCCCTCTGTTACTTTTGCTAAGGGTACGTTAGCCTTTTTGTGTGCTTTAAATCTAAGTCACCTTTTTTGTGTGTGTGCTTTATCACCCTCAATTAAATCTGCTTGAATTTGAAAATTGTATTTCGGGAGTTGTTCTTTACTTGCACATCACCGAGAGACCTCATTTACTTATGTCAGGGAGGGACTGGATAGTGCTGGGTATGCCACAGCCCCAGCTCCCTGAGGCAGAAAATTCCCCAGAGGCTCTGAGTAAGACAGCAGCATATTCTTTTGTTGTCAGATTGGAAGTATCTTTGCCTTCAGTCCCTGAGGCCAGGTGTCAAGTGTTTTCCCAAAAGAACTTCTCATATGGAAAATAGTCAGCCCTCCCCAGAATAATTTTTATCACCAAATAAGTGATTCAGATCGGGGCTGTCAGCACTATGGTGGACACCTGACTGAAGAGGGCATGTGAGTGGCAGATAGTAGCAGTAGGTTATATATTTCAGGCTTCAGCCTGAAATCCTAGATGAATATGTTCTACTTCACTTGTTTCCCCCACCTGCTTTTTTAGGATATTCTTAGCATTTACTTGTATTGAGCCAAACTGTGGAGTTACTTGGAGTTAACTGCTTTTTCTAGGTCAATTAACACATCTGATTTAAAAGTGATAAACACTGAAACAAATAGAAAATGATTCCTGAGTGGGTAGGTCCTAGTGGATGCAGTTTTGTACCTGACCTGGCTAATATGTCTGACCTGTTACTTCAAGGAATGTAGCATCAGGTGTATTTTTCTGAACAGCAGTTTGGTCGGATTTTGTAGGTTGTAGGATATGCTTAGCGCAGTGTGAAATTGACATTTCAGAGCTCCAGGTTGCCATTTACAGTGACTGGTTTCTATTGATGAACTTTTTGCTTTTTTTACTTACAGACCCACATAAGCTTTTAAAAATTGACTGTGTTTTCAGTTGATTTATGCCTTTATTTCAGATAAGGTTATTTGAATTTGTCTGAACATTTTTATTCCTGAGAGAAATATATCTGTTGACGAATGTCTTCCATTTTACTCTTTGCTTCATGTTTCTGAGTAAAGAGAAATTTTAGATTTTGAAAGGTTAGTCAATTCAGCTGTTTTCAGTTAAGAACAGACTTAATTTATCCCAGAAAGTACAATCTATGTCATTAAAAAAAGTACATTCTAGGTACGAAAAATACATTCCAGTTATAAATGTCATGGAGATGTAATGTACAGCACGGTGACTATAGTTAATAATACTGTTTTGCATATTTGAAAGTGGCCAAGAGAGTAGATCTTAAAAGTTCTCAACATAAGAAAAAAATTTTCTCTGTAACTATGTATGGTAAAAATGGTAACTAGACTTAGTGTAATGATCATTTTGCAATATATACAAATATGGAATCCTTAGGTTGTATACCTGAAGCTTGTATGTTATATGTCAATTGTACCTCAATAAAAATGTATACATACTATACATAACCAGCTGTCACTCCCTGTCATGAGGCAGAGAGCCACAGAGGGTCAGTCTTTGTGAACTAATAGTCTATTGATGATGAAGGAAGCAGCCCGTAATGCATGGGCAAAATTGACATACCCTTGGTGACGACATTTTATGAATCCACAATTGGAAGATGCAGTTTATTATCTGTTGCAGCCTCATCTTTCACCACCACCCTGTTTTCCCCAGATTTGTATTCCAATTTTTTGCTATCTTTAGATCCTTGCAAGTCCCTATATGATTTCTTGCCTCTGTGCCTTTGCAACTGCTGTTTTCTTGTCCCAGGGTCCCCAGAATTGTTATCAATTCTTTAAGCCAAATTTTTAATAGTAGCTGTTTTTGGCTGGTGAATTTTATAGTTGATTCTTTCATTTGTTTTTTAGTTTGGTTGGTTGGTTTTTCAAATTTTCTACCACTGGTATAAATCAATATATGTAACTTTTACAATCAGAAGACAGATTTAATTTGTTTATTCACATCTGTACTTTTACAGGGCATAACAGAGATTGCCAGAAGAAAAAAAATTGTGTAAAAGTACATTTTAAGTTAACTTCAGAGTGACAAAATGTATTGAATGTGAAGCTCAGGCAGGTCTTAAAAGTTCAGCACAGGGCTTCCTTGGTGGCGCAGTGGTTGAGAGTCCGCCTGCTGATGCAGGGGACACGGGTTTGTGCCCCGGTCTGGGAAGATCCCTCATGCCGCGGAGAGGCTAGGACCGTGAGCCATGGCCGCTGAGCCTGAGTTTCCGGAGCCTGTGCTCCGCAACGGGAGAGGCCACAACATTGAGAGGCCCGCGTACCACACACACAAAAAAAGTTCAGCACGGGTATAGCTGTTCTTTCTCTGTTCTATTTCTTATATTTTTCTTCTATTTAGTCTCTTGTGCTCAGCATATTTTATTTTAGCACTTCCCCACATATACCTTTTTGAGAATTACTTGCTTGACAAAAGTTAACTATTTGCCATTTATAATCTTAAAGATTCTATATTTATCTTGTCTCGGTTTATCTCTGGGATAAGGAAATTTTGTTGGATGATCTCTATGGGGCCATCTATCTCTAATATGCTATAGTATGATTTAAGGAGTTGTATTACTTTATAATTGTTCCCCCAGCTTTCATTTTCTACTTTCCTCCAGCCCACTCTTAAGATTGCTGCCAGATTTATTTTCACAGTGTATAACTCTGATCAAATCTAACGGCTGTTCTGGAATGGAAAAGAGTAAAATGATAGTAGCTTTCTTCATGTGTTGGGATTATTATGGAATATGATTTATTAAAAGCCTACTAAATACTTGTTAAGCAAAAATATATTGACACGTTTTTGTGTCTGGTACGTTCTTAGAACTAGGGGTACTGAATTGATTTCAAATTTATGCATCTCACACTAAGGGGAAGTTCAAATCCTATAATTTTGTATTTAACCTTCATAGGGGATATATATGCTTGTCTTTCTAGTGTTAATATTCCTAATGCAGACTATGGACCTTCCAAACGTAACATTCCCAGAATTCCCAACACCTCCCCATCACCGCCTGTTCGGAATGGTTTTCCTCCCTTTCTCACATATCTATTTATCTTTCAATACTCAGATGTTACCTACAAGGTTTTTCTCAACCTCTTCCTTTTCTTTTTATACAACAATACTTTTTTACCTTGTGCTATAATTTATTTAGGTGCATGCTTTCTTCTCCATTAGACTATCACCTTTGAGGGCAGTAAGTAGTTTAAGAGCATAGGCTTTAGAGTCAGACCAGGCTCTGTCATTTATCAGTTATGCCTAATTAGACAAGTTCATTGTTTTCTCTAAGCCTTAGTTTCCTCATCTGCAAAAGGGAGATGGTAATAATGACTTCTTTATAAGGTGATTAGTACCCTGCTGGGCATATTGATAAGTGTCCAATAAATTCAAGGCCTTCTTAATAACACCATTGTTTTATTATATAATTAAAATTATGTTAATAATCCCTTCTTCTTCCCTGTGACCTCTTGCAAATAGCTAAGTGTCTAATGCATATTTTAGAAAAATTTTAATGAATGCTGTTGAATAAAGGCTTATAGAAACTCAGAAGAGGGAGTGATTAATTCTGATTGTGGGACTGAGGAACACTTGATTGAAATTGGCATTTGAACTTTCATGTCTGAGGTATGATTTTTACAGGAAGAAATGAGCAAAAAAGGGCATTTGAAGCCAAGACAATAACATGCGATTTCAGAGAGAAGTGCAGTCTTAGCTTAACATTAATAATAGAACCTACTTCATAGGATTATTTTGGAGAATAAATGCATCTAAAAGTACTGGCATAGTAAGAATGCAGTAAGTATTAGCTGTTGTTTTAATAACCCATATATAGACTATATGTTAAGTAACAAAAACTCATATGTATATATGTATGTGTGTGATGCACGCATTCTTTCATATAAGCTTGAAGGGCTTCTATATGGCAACATTTCCTTAATATTTTTGTTTGCAATACCTGTTAGGAAGTAGCAAGATAACATTTATTTTAAAATATTGTTTATTCCAGCTATATATTATTCTTCCTGTTTGTTTGAGTTAGTGAGATAATACTTTGCAAATGGCTTTTAAATTATCAGCTGTTAAGGATTATCATGCCATTGTTCCCCATTGATTTAGCTAAATTTGAGAAAAAACTATTTAAGTGACAGCTTACAACAGCTGTAACTGCATGATATGTGAAAACAATCAAGGGATATATATTATGTGAAGCCCACGGTCACTTTATTTTAATTAAAATTGCCTTGAATTATAGTAACAGGATTTTTTTGGTTATAGTTTCTTTAAACCTTTTATTTTGATATACTTTCCAGACTTTCAAAAGTTGCAATAATAGTACTAAGAATTCTCAAATACCCTTTATGCAATGTTAACATTTTGCCATATTTTCTTTATTCCTTCCTTCCTTCCTTCCTTTTTCTTTCTTTCTTCCTTTCTTTCTTTCTTCTTTTCTTTCTTTCTTTCTTTCTCTTTCTCACTCTCTTTTTCCCTTCTCTCTCTCACTCTCTCTGAACTATTTAAGGTGGTTGCAGGCATGATGCCCATTATTTACTCCTGAATACTTCAGAATATATTTTCTAAAAACAAGAAAACACCAGGACATTTTCTTAAATAACCAAAAAATAATCATCAAAATTAGAAAATTAACATTGATACAGTATTACAGGTCTTATTCAGATTTTGCCATTTGTTCTAATAATGTTCTTTATAATAACAGAAAACTTCCATATTTTGGATTGCGTTTAGTTGTCATATCTCTATCTCTCCTTTAATCTGGAACACTTCCTCAGTCTTAGTCTTTCTTGACCTTGAGAATTTTAAGAAACACAGGCCAGTTACTTTGAAGAAGGCACCTCAATCTGGATTTATCTGATGTTTTTTATGATTAGATTCAGGTGATGCAGTTTGAGGACGAATATCACAGAAGTGATATTATTTTCTTCTCAGTGCATCATGTGAAGAGGACACTAGAAATCTTAAAAGATGAATTTTAGTATGGAAAAGAAACACCATTATAATTCTTTAGAATATTTGCAAATTTATACTTCTCTATTTTTATTTCATATTTTTATTTTTTAGCCTATCAGTAAAGTGTTCAGTATTGTATAACACTCTCCCTGCAATGTTCTCTCTGTCAAATTATTGCAGTTTGTCAATTATATTTATTGTTAAGTGAAGGTAAATGCAGAGACTCTTTAGTAAGAAATTTAGTATCTATGGCAGTAAGTGATGACATGAATTTGAGATGAAACAGAATATTATGGCAAGTTTTGTTTGTCTGTTTGTTTTTGTCAGATATAGACAAAGAGCTTGAAGTAAGTGGTCTGAGAGATATATTTTTACCAAATTTTGTCACCAAAGTTTGAGGCCACTGACAGGGAAAGAATTGAGGCATCTCCTATTAATGTTCATTTAGTATTGGTTAGCTTTTCAAAGACGTTCAAGAAAAGTTGTATTCTGTTAGGTCAAAATTCATTTTAAATCAGTGGTGCTCTTTATATAGATAAATATGTAATACTCAGACTTTAAACCTGATCTTTCTTTTTTCCTTATTTTCCCCTCTACAGAGAAAAGAGTACTGCCTGAATACAAAAGCTGCTGCACAGATGTTGTATCTAATTACATGTTCCATATTGTTCCTTGCCAACAAATACATGTTAATAATAATGAATAATCAACCTTGCTTAACAAGGGCAGCACAAAATATGTTTCTGCCATTTCCCATGATGGATAGACCCAGGGTTGCTTCAGAGATGGTGTTCTCACCACATTGGTGGCCCATGGCTTATTAACAGCAACCTGCTCTAGATGATAAAGTGTGAAATTGATGGCTCTGCAGGGAATTTGATCTGAGCCTTTCAGACTAGGGAAGAGCTGTCTTATAATATTCAACTGCTGTGTTCACTGGCTCACTGGTTTCCCCTAAGGCCTCTCTTCATGATGCTCTGGAAAATTTTTCCTGGCTAGGTTAACATATGTGCTACTGTGTCTGGCTAGCAACCAGATTGCTAGGTTAAAGCTAGGAAATTTTACTATGTCCTGTTCCCCAGCTGGTAACAAGAAGTCTGAGCCATATAAAAGCTGATTGGACAGAGAACAAGTGGATGAAATATTTGAGTGAGTCATTATGAGGGAGCGTAGTCTTCACCAAGGAAGATATTATAGACATCAGAGGAGAAAATGTACTGTTATCACCTCCTACCCTTTTTTAAAAAACATTTACAGATTAGTTTCTTAGTGATTCATACAGTTGACACAAGTCTGGACATTCTTTTTCAATAAGAAGGGTTAATTTATAATTTTTATTTCATTTATGAAGTTGATCAATTAGTCAAATTACATGTAGATTAATTTGTCAGAGAGTCTAAAAGGCCAGTATATATTATATACCTAAAATTCATTTCAAAATTTTTTGTTTATTTCTAGAGTTCATTACCCCCTGATTTATTTGAAAAGTCAAGATATTCTTTTTTTTTGGCTGTGTTGGGTCTTCGTTTCTGTGCGAGGGCTTTCTCTAGTTGCGGCAAGCGGGGGCCACTCTTCATCGCGGTGCACGGGCCTCTCACTATCACAGCCTCTCTTGTTGAGGAGCACAGGCTCCAGACGCACAGGCTCAGTAGTTGTGGCTCATGGGCCTAGTTGCTCCGCGGCATGTGGGATCTTCCCAGACCAGGGCTCGAACCCGTGTCCCCTGCATTGGCAGACAGATTCTCAACCACTGCACCACTAGGGAAGCCCAAGTGAAGATATTCTTATGTTACTGTAGTATTAGAAAAATTCCAGGGAGGCAGGAGAGAGACATGCAAGGTAAACTTAGTTTTCAATAGGCCTGAATTTAGAGTCATTTCCTAGGTGTATAATCTCAAGTAAATTACCTAATCTCTCCAAGCTTTAGTGCTCAGAGAATCATATTTATCTCACATCGATAAGTAAAATAGTATGTAAAGTATCTTGCCCAGTGCCTACCTCAACTTTCTCCTCTCACCCAGTACTTTAGTATTTTTGTTGAGACACAGAAAATGGAAAAGAAATGTTAACATTACCTGGTATTTTATTTTATCATGAGATTTCATTTTTCTTTGAACTTCTTAAATTTGATTTTCCTTTCTCTGAAACAAAAATAACTTTGTGGATCTATTAGCATTCTTAAGAAGTATTCTGCAGCAGAATAAAAGTAGAATAAGCAGGGAAAGGTGAAAATATTTCTTTTACTAAGGGAAGGAAGTACTAAAACACAAATGTATTTTTGGTAAGATGGTTAAAGATGAAATCTAAATTTTCAGATTTTTTTTGGTCATTTATGACCCTGTTTCTTGGTTTCTTAAACTATTTAAATTTTTCTTTGACAAGGAGAATACAGGTTTGGGGAAAGCAGCTATAAATCAAAATGCACCTTACACAGCTGTCAGAGATTGACTGACATGGTGCTGTTGTTCTGGAAGGTGTGTAGTATCTCAGTGGGGGGCAGTTCACATTCTGAAGCCCAGGGACTGTTCCCAGCAGGAACTGTTTTTCAGTAAGTTGCTTTGAAAGATGTTTTGCTTCATTTAAATGCCCTGTCAGAATAAACGTGCCACTTCTTATGCCCACCTTGTACTAGGTCAGCAACCTCTGTACTCTGATTGCCCCTGGCAACACTAAGCCATGCAGGTTAGCCTGCACAGGCAGGGTGATTGAAAGAAAAAAAAAAGGGAGAGAATATGAGGAACAGAGGAAGAGAAAGAGAAATAAAAAAGGAGACAGACAAATCTTTCATGGCTTCATAATACTTAGAAATTATGATTGCTTCAGAATTTTTAATAATCACCTCTGATCTCTTGTCTTAATAAATATACAAAGAATTTACTTCAGGTTTTTCATTTTAAGTTATATAAAAAGAATTATTGTGTTTTTGTTTGTATATTGTATATAAAAAGAAAAAACTGCACCCATTTAGCCTAACCTCAAGTAATTTTTTTCTTTAACGTCAGTCATCTTGTTGCTAATAGCAACTGCGCCAGAACATAAGTCCACCTTATTTATACAGGGCACTTCTCACATTCTTTCTTTTTGTTTGAGATGGACGATTTGTTCGAATTTTGACCTTTCTTGCTCTTAGAGGCATAAGTTTGCACTGATTTATTTGGTTAAGACTGGATATTGTACCTGGTGTGGATAAGACTAGATTACATCTTCAGGAAATTGAACTTCTTTTTACCCTTTAGAACAAACAGCTTTCTGAAATAAATATGTTGGGTACAGTGTTAGCTTTTTTGTTTCTTATTTTTTTAACTTAACTCTGCTACCTAGAATCTTTTGGCTTTACGAAAAAGTAGTTTCCTTTTGCTTTATCGAAATGATATACACACTTTCTGAAACTTAATTTCTTGGTATGTTCTTGATAAAACTCAATGTTTTTTGGTAGTTGTTGATATGTATGCTTTAAAACTTTTATTTTAATATAATTCAAACTTACAGAAAATTGCAAAAATAGTGCAAGAAATAACCAGATTCACCAGTTGTTTACATTTTGCCCCATTTGCTTTATCATTCATGCTCACTTCTCTCTCTCTCTCTCTCTCTCTCTCTCTCTCTCGCTCCCTCCTCTAGTTCTCTCTATATGTGTATCTGTGTGTATACATATGTGTGTATACATATGTATTTTTTTGAACCAGTTAAAAGTAAGTTGTAGATGTTTTGCCCATTTTTATATAACCCATTCTCTTATGTAACCACAGTACAATGATCAAAATCAGCAATTTTTATGCTGATACCATATTATTATCTCCATAGTCTATATTCAAATTACATCAATTGTCCCAATAATGTCTTTTATATTTATTTTTTATCTGGTTCAGAATGTAGTCCAGGATCATATTGTATTTAGGTTGTAAGTTTCTTTAGTTTCCTTTAAGCTGGAATGATTACTAGGCTTTTCTTTGTTATTTATGACCTTGACATTTTTTTTGACCAGACAAGTTATTTTGAAGAATATTTCCATGAATTTTGGTTTGTTTGACACTTCGTCATAATTAGATTCAGGTTATAGATTTGGGGCAGAAATACCACAGAAGTGATAGGCACAGAAAAGGCACATGATGTCAGTTTATCCCATTATTGGTAATGGTGATGTTGGTTACCTGGGTTAAAATGGCACATGCAGGTATCTCTACTATAAAGTTACTATTTTTTAACAAATAATTTGTGGGGAAGTACTTTGTGATTATGTATCTTGTTCCTCATCACATTTCATTTAGCATCCATTAATGATTCTTGCCTGAATCAATTACTATTAATTACTATAATGTTTACAAAATGGTGATTTTCTAACCTTCATCATTCCTTCTATATTTATTAGTTGGCAAACTAAGGAAAAATTTTCCCTTCTCCCCCATTCATTTGTTTATTTATTATTCTCTATATCAGTATAGATTTCTGGATTCCTATTTTTTCAATGGGTTACACTCCATTACTATTATTATTGACTTTGATACTCAAACTGTCCCAGGTTTGACCAGTAGGCACCCTTGAAACTGACTCCTACATCCTTTTGACATGTTTCCATCATTCTTTGAGCACTTCATTAATTTCCAGCACAACTAAATATTCCAAGATCATCATCTTGTCATTTTCCTGACCTAACCCTGGAAGGAGCCTTTATTCTGAGATCTGCTTACTACGTATAATAATTGAAACTGGGATGCTACTGCTTCTAGGCCTTCTCAGTGGCCACAGCTAGGATATAGGTGTGTCAGTTTATGTGTGTGCTACATCTAACAGATGCACTTCAGGTTCTAACCCAGCAGCAGGGAATTCATTCTAGTTCTCTCACGTTTGGATTTCTTCTCTATGTTTATATTTGCTTTCTCCAACAGTAAGAAACCCGAGAATGCTATTATTCTTAATATATTTAGTCATTTGCTCAATTGTAGAATACACAGAATGTAGTTTCAAAATTGCTAACCCATAACACTTTTAAAACAAACCTACTATAAAGTCATCACATGAAATTAAGAAACAGACCAATATCTCTTGAGTATAGATGTGAAAATTTTCAGAATATTAGCTAACCAAATTCAGCAGCAGAGTTTAAAAAGAATTACGTACCATAATCAAATGGGATTTACCACCCCCCCCACCCCACCCCACACCACCCCAAGAAGGCAAGGTTGGTTTAACATCCAAAAGTCAGTGGATGTAATACACTATATCAAGAGAACACAGGACACTTATTTATATCAGTGTTCATCATGGAGTCTTATTCAATGGAGTATACTCCATTATTGTCATAATTTACTTTGACATTCAAATTGTCCCAATACATACACACAAAAAGGCATTTGACAAAATCCAACACGCTTTCATGATAAAAACACTCAACAAACTAGAGGAAAAAAAGGAACTCCATTAACCTGTTAAAAGACATCCACAAAAAACCTGCAATTAACATCATATTTAATGGTGAACATCTTGAATGCTTTTTCCCTAAGATCAGGAACAAGACAAGGATGTCTTCCCTTTCCAGAACAATTAGGAAGAGAAAGAACTAAAGAGACATCCAAATTGGAAAGGAAGAAGGAAAACTATCTCTGTTTGGAGATGGCATGATTTTATATATAGAAAACCTTAAGAAATCCACTAAAAGACTATTAGAACTAGTAAGTGAATTTGCCAGTGTTTCAGGGTATAAAAGCTATATACAAAAGTTAGTTATTCTTTTATATACTAGCAATGAATAATTTGAAAATGAAATCAAGAAAGCAGTTCCATTTACTATACCATCAAAAAGAATTAAAAAGAAAACCCTACATCAAACCATATTCAAAAACTAACTCAAAATGGAGCGATGGTATAAAAGTAAAACCTAAAACTATAAAACTCTTCGTAGAAAACATAGACATAAATATTTGTGATCCTGAATTACACAGAGCCTTCTAAAATACAACACCAAAATCAGAAGCAGCGAAAGAAAAAAATAAATTGAACATAATCAAAAGTTTAAAATGTGTATGCTTCTAAAAATATCATCAAAAAAGTAGAAAGACGGCCCGTATAATGGGAGAATATTCTTGCAAGTAATATATCTGGTAGGGGACTTGTATCTAGAATATGCAAATGATAAAAAGACAAATACCCAATTAAAAATGGGCAAAGAAACAAATAGGCAAAGGATCTGAGTAGATATTTCTTCAGACAAGGTATATAGATCGACAATAGCACATGAAAATATGCTTAACATCACTAGCCATAAGGGAAATGCAAATTAAGACCACAATGAGCTACCACTTCCCACCTAACAGAATGGCTACAAACAAAAATGACACATAATAGCATATATTGGTGAGTATATGGATAAATTGGCATCTTCGTACACCACTGTTGGGAATGTGAAATGGTGCAACCCCTCTGGTAAGCAGTTTGGCCGTTCCTCAAAAGGTTAAACAAGATAATATGACCTAGCAATTCTACTCTTACGTCTATATTCAAGGGAAATGAAAACATATTTACATAAAAATGTATGCAGTGAATGTTCATGTGTGTAACATATGTGATATATGGATTAGCAGTGATATATTTAGGTAACTTATAAATATTGAGAACTGGAGACATGCTCAAAATATTTTTTTACTGATAAGGAATAAATAAGTGTTCAAAAAAGCTTAGAGACCGTGGCCTTAGAGCAACAGTTCTCATACATTTGCATGCATCACACCCAGTATAAATGTCTGTTGAAACACAGATTTCTGGGCCACATCCCCAGAGTTTCTAATTCAGTAGGTCTAGGATGGGGCCTGAAAGTTTGCATCTAACTGATTTCCAGGTGATGCCAGTACTTCTGGTGCAGGGGTCATTCTTTGAGAACTTAGTTGTCCTTCTTATTCTAAAGCTTACCTAGGAGGCTTGTTAAAGTATGGCTTTTCAGACCCCGTCCCTAGAAATTATGAATCATTAGGCGAGGTTTGGCTTCAGATTTTGCATTAACAGTGACAATAGGTGATTCTGACTCCGTAGGCCTGAGGATCATCACTTTTTGAGAAATACTGCTTTGGGGCTTGCAGAGTAGAGTGGTGGGATGTCAGGTGTCAGGCAGGAAGGAGCAGCACTGTCCCTTTTGTGAATTGGCAAACTGTTCTTCAGATACTCTCTTGGGCTAGGAATAAGTTCAGAGTCAGGAAAATTCTCTTTAGCTTTCCTTTTAAAGGACCTTGATAGAAAAGACATGAGTGAGTGTAAAGCATTCAATAAAGGAGAAATATTTAGGGGCTTCCCTGGTGGTGCAGTGGTTGGGAGTCCGCCTGCCGATGCAGGGGACACGGGTTTGTGCCCCGTTCCGGGAAGATCCCACATGCCGCGGAGCGGCTGGGCCTGTGAGCCATGGCCGCTGAGCCTGCGCGTCTGGAGCCTGTGCTCCGCAACGGGAGAGGCCACAACAGTGAGAGGCCCGCATACCGGAAAAAAAAAAAAAAAAAAAGTAGAAATATTTAGAAGCTTTTCTTTTTCCTTGCAAGCTAGATTTATACTTAAGTTTTATTTGCAAACGCTTTTTCAAGACTGTGGATATTATGTAAAGTACCTTTTTTGTACCATTATTACATATATTTACAACTGTTTCTTTTCATTAGATACATTTATTGACTAAAAAAACTGGCAAAATGAAAGGAAAAAAATATTCATCCTGATCTCACTAACACTGTAAAACTTCTGAATTTCTTGGCAGTTCTTTTTTTTTTTAAATGCAGAGTTGTTGTTATTTGATTTCTTGGTGTCTTTACTTTGTATTAGTGATGATACTGTATATGCAGCTTTGTTTCCTTTTCTCCCTCTGAATTATTTGTCATAAATAATTTCCCTATGGTTTTGTGAAAACTTTATAAGTATGACCTATTGAATTATAGCTGTATCACCATTTATTTTACATTTTTAGATATTTAGGAGTTACAGTTCATACATTTTCATTAGACCCATAGAATATTATAATTGGAACTTTCAACTTTCCCATTTTACAGATAATTTAAGTGACTTTCCCAAAGTCACAAAGTTAAAAAGTGGTGGAGGTGGTGCTAAAACCTATTTCCTCACTTCTATGCTACTGATTATTCCAGTGTTATGCTGTGTACTATAAAATTGACTAGAAATAGCATTAAATTTAAATTCACCGTTTGCTAGTTGTTTTCTGTCTGTCCCATTTGGTAGTTGTTTCTTTTTTCCTTTTTTTTCAACCTGCTTTGGGATATTTTGAGTATTTTTTATGGTTCCATTTTTATCTTCACTGTTGACTTGATTGTTCTATCCCACTTTTAAAAAAAATTTTAGTAGTTTTCCTAAGGTTTAAAATACACATCTTTAGTTTATCGTAGTCTCTCTGCAAATACTTTTTTCAAAAAGTACTTTAGAATAAAATAAATTCAGGCACATAACAAATATATCTTATTGATTTAGCATAGATAGATATGACATTTTCTACATTATTGGCTTAATAATAAAGTAAATGTATTTCTCATATCATTCCCGATTTTTTTTTTAATACAAAGGCTAACAAACCTGCTTTGTTCCTTAATCCAATTTCTGAAGTGGACAAATGTGAATTTTGGAATATTTAATTAGCCTTTATAGTCATATCCATTAACAATGCATACTTTATAAGGAAAGGTTTTTTCAAGTTTTTCTTCTTAACTGCAGTATTGCTAAGTAGACTTGGGACCATAGCATGCCCAAAGGCAAATAAACAAATCTTGAATCTTACTTTAAAACTATCGTGGATTTTTAAACTATGAATTTTACTATAAGGACATGAAACTGGAGTTTGTGTGTCTATATGTGATTTCTCTATGCATTTGCTATCAACATAATATGTTCATTGAAGCAGAGCTATAAAGGGACTCAAAAAAAAATCACTAAACTTTTTTTAACAGAGAAGAAAACAGAGACTGTACTAGTTATTTATTGCTGCATCCCAAAATTTAGTGGCTTAAAACTGGTAACATTTACTGGTATTATCTCACAATTTCTTTGGTTTAGGAACCCTGATGGAACATAGCTGGGTCTTCAGGCTTAGAACTTCTCACAGGCTGCAGTCACCATGTCAATTAGGCTGTGGTCTCAACTTGGAGACGTTTCACTTCCTTACCCATTTGTATGTCTGTTGGCAGGATTCAGTTCTCAAGTACTACTGGAATGAGGGATCACTGACTTTTGACCTTATTTCCCATAGGCTTCTCCATAGGACAGCTCACAGCATGGCATCTGGCTTCTCTCAGAGTGAGCCAGAAAGAAAGCAAGCTAAAGAGAGAAATCACAGTCTTCTTATGACTTAAGTATTGAAGTAACATCCCGTCACCTTTACTGTATTCTGTTCATTAGGAGTGAATCACTAGTTTCAGCCCACAATCAAGGGGAGGGGATTGCACAAAGGTGTGAATATTGGGAGGGGTGATCATAGAGAGCCATCTTGGAAGCTGCCTCCCAATACAGATCCAGAGAAGTGAAGTATCCAAAGTCATACATACAGTTTCTTAGTGGCAAAGTAGGGTCAGCTTTCTGATTTCTCAATTCCCAGTCCACTATGCTTTTGCATTTTAGTCATTGAAAAGGAGTTGATGACATAACTCTTTCTCTTTGAGAAGAGAAATGACTTTTAATTTCCCCAGCTCATGAGATTACTTATAATATTGCAGTAGGGGAAGGATGCAGAGAGGGAAGCATAGCATAATATTACTAATTTTGCTTTCTACTCAATGGAAATCATGCCAAGTTTAGAAGCAAGGTTGTAAGGGAGAACTTAGAGATCTCCCAACTAAGCCTTCAAAATATGCAGCTAGACCCATATTTCTTAATTGGGCACTTCTATAATAGGCTCACATTTTAAAAGAAAATGATTGATGAGAACATTAGTATGCTCCGCAAGTCCTTACATAAATTCCAGTACTAATACAATATATTATAGGCAAGTAGTGGTGTTAATAAGATTTAAAAATATGAAAGGCATCAGTAATAGTGTGCTTCGGTCCGTTGGTGCTATTGCCATCAAATGCTGAGGAATAACCTTATAGCGTGCCAGGGGTTGGAGTACAAAGGAGGACACCCCCAATTTGTGATTTGTAGAATAGATGCGTTAAAAAATAAGCAAGACAAATTATCGCTACTGCTGCCTTCTTAATGTTATGTTCTTAGAGCAGTTGTTAGTTCCAGAGGAAGTGATAAGAATCAACATCCAGTCAAACTTACTGTTTTATCACTGTAGTAAAGCATGGCTAGCTAATATACACCTAGCAAACAAGGATTTGTTATGTCTCTCTCAAGTACTTGAGATTTTTTTTTTTATGGTCTAAAATACAATCCATAACAAAAATAGAAGACAGACATTCCTCTGTTATAGATTGTGAAGACTGCTAAGAAAAAAAGAACAAGGAATGTTAAGATATAGAACTTTCTTGGTTATTAATGAGTAAAACATGTTTTTTTAAAAAGATGCTTTGAATGACCCCCTCTTGTCACTGATATATCTCAATGCAAAAATTACTTCTTCAGAGAGGTATTTCTTGACCACCCAGTCTAAACTTACTCCTTCCCTGTTACTGTCATTATCAGGTTATCCCGTGTAATTGTTCATAGCACTTACCTATTTTTAAAAATTGTCTATTATGAGACCAGATACTTTTTCTATCTCATTCACAACTGGATTCCAAGAATTTAAAATACTACCTGGAATATAGTAGATATTTAATACTTATTTGTTGAATACAGTATTCCAAACACATACAGCAAAAGAATATGTATATCAGAGTTTTCCAAACTTTCACCTTTAGAGTGCCTATAGTTTTTTTCACAGCACCCCTAGACCAATGAAATTAATGAGCATGATTTACAGTTAAAACTGTGAACTATCTCATCTAGTAATTTGTGTGGTATCCAATAGATGTTCAGTATAGCTGTGTTTCCTTCAAAAATTTAAAATATCCTACAATACTGCTGTAAGTTCACTATAGCTCCCTGGGGAACCATAGTCTAAAATGATTCATCTCATTTTTTAATGCCATAAATTGAAAGTTTGGATGTCCAGGAAAGAGGCTCAGTCTATTCCTATGAATACATGCAGTACAGAGAGCATCAGAGTCATTACCAGATCAGGGTCTGATGCATCGACTTAGAAGAATCAATCATAGTAAATACCTAAGTAATTAGAATCGGGGCACGTTAAATAATTCTAGAGCAGAGTCAGGCTGCTAAACAACTCAGGAACCTCTAAGGTCAGATCTAGAAGTGGGTGAAATACCATAATTCAGAGTATTGATAGGTAGATGTGTAAACTCACTGGCCTTTGTATAATAAAAAGACTTCTGGGCTAATTCTGCTGTTTTTCAATCAGCAGCTGAGAGGATGGCGTAGCACTTCACCTCCTAATGGATCCTCTCTTCTCTGGCTCTTTTTGGGTATTTCCCAAGATTCTGCATAGGATCTTCCTTTGTGACGAGGATTAAGATAGATACAGATTACAATTGTTTACAAAACATAGAATTAAATAGTTTATATTTCTAAACACTCTACAATACCAAGTGCATTTCAAGATATTTTTTGCCTCTCTTTGATTTTCAGTTTTAATAAAATGTCAAATAAATATTCAGCTTTGTACTGAAAGCACTTTAAGCTATTTATAGTTTCATTTCTTTCCCTTCTAATTGCTGGAGTCTTTAACAGTTAGTGTATATCTTAATAATTGTGTTAACTTATCTATATGAACTTAGGTTAATGTATATCTTAACTTTTCTAAGAATAAAATATGACTCATAAGTATGTAGTATTTTAAAGATTCAACTGCACTGAGTCAAGGCAAGTGAAATAATCTTAACTCTTTCCCAAAGAGTCAAGTGATAGATGTATTTTAGCTAGGAAAAAAAAACTTCCCAAATTAGAATTTTCAGATAGACACACACTGGTGTAGTAGAAAAAACATAGTAGAAGACAGAAAATCCATGTCCTACCCCAGCTCTGTGCTCATTAGTGGCATAACCTTGGGCATGGCTGTAAACTTGCATAATTTTTCTCATTTGTAAAAATCAGAATAGTTTTCCTACCTTGGTTACTTCACAGTATTGTTGTAATAATTTTTTAAAAGTTGCACCTGTGTTGTACAAAGGACATAGAATATGAACTCAGAAGAATTTGATATTGGTACATGACATTCTTTTCCATTTATTCACTGTGTGGTTCAGCCTAGCCATTTTCTCTCTCTTAGTCTTGGTTTCATACCTGTAAAATGAACATGCTAATAGTATCCTCATAGAATTATTGGGAATATCAAACAAGATAATGCTTTTAGTATCAAAATTGTAGTCTGAGTACAAAATATTATTATCATATTGAGGAGAGTTTCCCTGCACTGAAAATGACATTGGGCCAGATGACCCATAGGATCCTTTGTAAATCTCTTTTAGATAAATGATCTACATAATATCACAATATTATGATCTACATAATATGGCAATATTTTTATACTTATGAATCTTTTCTGCTAGAAGGAAACTTAAAAATCATCTCCTTAAATGTCCTCTCCGTTATTCTAATTATAATGGCACTCAGCCCAGGAGTCAGTTTTATGTACAAAGGTGAAACAATCACACGAAAAAAAGCTTGTTTTTATGAACAAGAAAAGCCTACAGTTTTCATGACATAAAGCTTTTAAATACTGGGATCATTGAGATAATAAAATCTGTAATCTTAATGTATATAAATTTAAATTAAAATTGGTTAAAATAGGCAAGCTTATGGTGAACACTTTTTATAAAAGCATAAGAACAGTACTGATATGTATTAAAATCTTACTATATGCTAGGCTTTATAATTGTTAGCAAATTCTTAACCCTCTTCTAATCAGCCACCACCAATTAATTGGAGTTGAAACATCCCTAACTTGTAACAACCTATAATAGTAAGATGCCTGCTAGTTTATTTAGCATACATGACACTGTAATTTAACAAGATCTTAATAAGGGTTCCTTGTATTCTGTTAGCTTATTTTCTAAATTCTATCTCTAATCAAAATGTATTCAAGCAAACAAATATATTTTGAATGTTTTTCTTACATGGACAGGTTCCTGGCCATTCCTCTTTCTACCTACCTTGTAGCTTGGTAAAATACAGCAAGAAAAGATGTGGAAAGGTTGGAAAGTAGCAGCTTTCTTCCACATATCTCTTTATACTTAGAAATTCAGAGCTCTTGTCCCCAGCCCCAGTTTTTTGAGAGAATCTCTGAATAAGATCTCCATTGTCATCCTCTGGAGGACAAAGAATTTAATAACACTTCGTTTAAGATTTTGCCTTGATTTCTTCTCTAAATGATAAATTAGTTGGATGCCAACTGATTTAACAAATTAGAACTGGAAGAGTAAATAATTAGAAAGCGTGAGTGGCAACAGCAAGAGATGTTATTGTCAGTAGGTTCCTCTTAGCAGTATAATCTACTTTTATGAAATCTGTCAGAAGTATCTAGAAGGAAAATGAATAGGTAAAGCTAGCCACTTTTGTGAGGAAAAAAAAGAAATAAGAGAATGGGTAACTGTTATAGAATAAAAGATGTAAGAGACATATTGACTTAATCAGTAAAGAACTCATTTCAATCTTGATTCGAGTAAATAAATTGCAAAAATACATCTTTGAGAGAGTTGAGGAATTTGCACTCAAACTGGGTATTAGGTGATATTAAGAAATTATTGCTAATTTTGGGGGGTATGATACCATGAATATGTTAGAAAAAAGAAGGCCCTTATCTGTTAGAGATACATACTGAAATATTTAGAAGTGAAATAATATGATTGTCTGGAACTTTCTTTAAAATTGCCTCAGGGGGGCTTCCCTGGTGGCGTAGTGGTTGAGAGTCCGCCTGCCGATGCAGGGGACATGGGTTCGTGCCCCGGTCGGGGAAGATCCCACACGCCGCGGAGCGGCTGGGCCCGTGAGCCATGGCCGCTGAGCCTGCGCGTCCGGAGCCTGTGCTCTGCAACGGGAGAGGCCACAACAGTGACAGGCCCGCATACTGCAAAAAAAAAAAAAAAAAATTGCCTCAGGGGGAAAATTCAGGTTGGAGGTAGATAAAACAAGATTTGCAGAATTGTGCTATTTATTGAAGCTGGGTTATAGAATTTCATTATACTGTGCTGTCTACTTTTGTATATGTTTTTAAATTCTCGTTTCTATTTTTTTTTTTAATTGAGAAACAATGTTAGCCACTTTCTCCCAGCAAAAAATTTATCATGGTTGTTGGTGGTTATTAGTTGCAAAGTTAATTATACCACTGGACGATTTCAGAGTTAGAGTCTCACCTCAGATTTTCTGTAGCATTCTTTGGTAGAAGATGTCTGGTTTTTCTTTGACAACCGCATATTTCTTGGTAGAGAACAGGACCAAAATCCTTATATGAAGATGTCCTCCTATCTATTTAGTTTCCAAAACCTGTCTCTGTGTGTAATCTTTATATCTTCAACTTTAATTTTGAAAAAAATAGGACAAAATAGAGAATAGGCAAAATCATGGTTAACGTGGGGAAGTAAAAGCAAGAACAGATGGGAATGCATGGTGAGAGGGAATTATAGTGCCCAAAGTATCACTGACTGGAACCAGATGTGACTGTATTTTCAGGTGAGAAAATTCTCATGAGGGGGTAATTTCCTATGTGGTAAAGCTGTAGACGCATGATAAAAATATTGTGGAAGATGTTACTCAAGACCTTCAGTCAACCCAAAAATTAAACTTAGCTGCTATTTTATATCCTTTCCAAAGGAAATATTTTCTTTTTTAAAAAAATATATCTTAGGTTTAATTTTAATATTGTGAAAGTGACATAGTAATATAACAGGAAGCTTTTTGAAAAGAGAAAACTATGTAAACCAAACAACTAATATCATTTGTGTATCACTCTTTCCAGTCTTTTTATCTGCATGTGATGTAGTCATACAGACAAAATACATGTTGTGATTTTTTTCACTTATAGTTATTTCATTTGCATCTTCCAAACGCTTTTTAAATCTCTTGCAATCTCACAGACTTTCTGAAAAGTACATTTATTCATGAGTACAGTGACAAACGACTATCAGACATATTCTCAGAAGTCCTAATTATGATTTGGCCTTTAAAAAATAGTTAACCATTAGTTTTTTAGTTCATTTCAATATATTTTATTAGGACTAACTCTTATACCCGAATAATGTAAAATATATTTCCTTAACTGGGTATGTGCAAGAGTGGTTTTGATCAAAGAACATGAAAATCTATGGAATCACACTCTGTTTTGTGCACCAAGACTTGTGCCTTGCTTGAAGCATCTGCTTCTTTGGCTGAACTATAGTTAGAAAGATTTCATTCCAGTACTCTTAGGTGAGATAAAATTTGAATATATTATATGGTTCAAATGCCTTGCTTTCCACCCTAGGATATCACTGAAATCAGTGGTATGATACACAATTCAGTGACCCAAGTCTGAGATTTGCCTTGATAAACTCTGAGTAAGAAGATAAATTCTCTGTGGAAGCAACCACTTTACTTTCTATGTTGAAGACAGACAATTGTGCATCTCATCGTTGGAGCATTACTTATTCATAGTTGTAAGAAGAACCCTGCTGAGCCACTATAAATATTTAAGTAGTTATCACTACCAAAGAAGATACAAAAGAGGAAGTAGGAATTACAATGGGAAAAATTAAAGACAGAATTATTTGTGTTTTGATTCTAAGTTGGCTCTAACACATGAGAGGTTCAGCTCCCTTCCCAAGCCTGAGCTAGGCTCACAATGGGGCTGGTAATCGGTTACCTTGTAAGACTGCTGTGAGGATGACATGAGATAATGTACTTAAAACACACAGCTCGGGCTTCCCTGGTGGCGCAGTGGTTGAGAGTCCGCCTGCCCATGCAGGGGACATGGGTTCGTGCCCCGGTCCGGGAAGATCCCACATGCCGCGGAGCGGCTGGGCCCGTGAGCCATGGCCACTGAGCCTGCGCAGCCGGAGCTTGTGCTCCGCAGTGGTAGAGGCCACAACAGTGAGAGGCCCGCGTACCGCAAAAAAAAAAACAAACCAAAAAAACCACACAGCTCTTGGCACACAGTGAATGCTAGAGAAATGGTAGCTGTTATGCTTGGTTCCCTCCTTCCCCTCATTTCACTCTACCCCTATCCATTTAATCACTACGTCTTATGGTTGGGTTGTTTTTTGAGTTATATCTCTGAAATTTCTTTCACACCCTGTGTCCTCTGTCACTGCCCTGTTAAAGGCCATCATTGTCTCTCAGACGGTTTACTGCAAGAGGCTACTAATAGGTCTCACTGCCTGTAGTCCATTCTCTACTTCACATCTAGAATGATCACAAAGCTGGATATGTCATTCCTATGCTTTAAAATTCTTCAGTGCCTTTAGACAAAGTCCTACTTCCTTAACATGGCTTGTGTATTGCTGCTGCCTAACTCTCGCCATTCTCCCGAACTCTCTGCTTTACCTGTGCTGCACTGTTTTCAGCTCCACTGCCTGAAACATTCCTCCTCCCCCTTCACCCTATCTTTAAGTGTTGGTTCTCCTAAGAGCTCCCTTTGTTCTAAGTAATATAGATTTTAATTATGTTTATTTCTCAGTGCTTTATCCTCCCCAAAACTGTTTTAAGTTCCTTGATCAGGGACAATGTCTGTCTTGTTGGTTAGGAGCTTTATAAATATTGGAAGGGAAAAGTAACAGGGGGAAAGGAGGAGAGAGAGAGAAAAAAACAACAGAATTCTTTCTAACACATGCACTATTTTTGTGTTGTTGAGTTGAATTGAGTTGCAAAAAATTTTGCCTTTATGTTAAATTCAACTTCTATTTTTGCATTTGCTTTTCCTAATACCATACTTATATTTTTGCATGCATAATTAAGGGGAGGTGCTTTACAATGTATAGCTTCTATCTCAAATCTCAGTATACTACATAATCTTGCGTCTCACCCCCCCCCCCACTCCTACCCACCCCAGTAAAAATCTGTCCTTTTTCCACTAGCCAGTAAAAGGGATTAATTGGTTTCTGGGTATTTTTTACCTGTATAAATTATGTGAGTGTAGCATAAAGCCCACCCTAACAGAGCTATGCTGTGCTCTTTTTGAAGTTGGATTAAGGGTGCACTAAACAGGGTGTGCCCATTAAATTATAATGTTGAAAAGCTTGAATCCTGGCAACACATACTGCCGATATTTGGGGTTTTCGTAGGATTAGCTCTACTATGAAAGAATTTGAGAACTTATGTTCCTGTGAAACCGTGTTTGTGGGTTAATTTGATATGAAAAGAGATGAGCTGCTTTTCCTTCTATGCCCAAAAAAGATTTATTTGTTTATACTCTGGGGATTTGAAAAATATATAGAAAATTAGCATCTCATGAGGTATTTTAATCCTCATTAATCTATACAATAATGTTTTCTTATTCATGTTATTGAAATATAACACTAAAAACACTTCTTAACTAAATGACATTCTGGGAAGGGAAAAACTACAGCTACAGTAAAGAGATCAGTGGTTCTGGCGGGGGGCAGTTGGGGGGAGGGATGAATAGGTGGAGCACAGGATTTTTAGAGCAGTGAAAGTATTGTGTATGATACTACAGTTGTGGGTACATGTCATTTTACATTTGTCAAAACACGTATAATATACAACATAAAGAGTGAACCTTTTGGACTTTGGGCTATATTGATGTAGATTCATCTTTTGTTTTTTGAATTTTCTTTTATTCATTTTCTATATAGCAAGTTCTTATTAGTTATCTGTTTTATACGTATTAGTGTATACATGTCAATCCCAATCTCCCAATTCATCCCACCACCACCACTCCGCCCCGCGGCTTTCCCCCTTTGGTGTTCATACGTTTGTTCTCTACATCTGTGTCTCTATTTCTGCCCTGCAAGCTGGTTCATCTTTGTAACAAATGCACCAGTCTGGTATGGTTGTTGGTAGTGGGGGCGGGGGTTGTGCATGTGGAGGGGATAGAGGGAATATGGGAACTCTGTAATCTCTGCTTAATTTTGCTGCAAACCTAAAACTGCTAAAAACACAAAATTATAATTATCTTTAGTGTATTTTTTCCTGAATTGCCCACAAATTTTTAACAACTTGGATCTATAGAATGTCTTCTATTGTAAATTATATGCCTACCAGCAAAGTAGATTCATATATGAAAAAAAACTTATTGAAATCTTTTGCATTTTCAAAATTTGAGTTGGCTTTTTCTTTTTCTTTCTGCCATGTTTTTTAGTTTATTATTTCTGCTTTTATCATACTATTTTCTTCCTTATATATTATGATTGTTATTTACTTGATTTCATGGATCAAATGCTTCAGTCATTTACCTTTCCATGCTTCTTGTTTTCCAATAGATTTATGTCTACTAAAGCCTCTAGACTTTTTTTTCTGAGACCTGCTTTGGCTATATCTCATAAATTTTTATATAGTGTTCTCATTGTTATCTATTTCTTAATAGTATGCAGTTCCTTTTTAATTAATATTTAATCCTAGAGGGTTTTTTTTCAGTTATACATATAAATATATCTATTCTTTTTCAGATTTTTTTCCATTATAGGTTATTACAAGATATTAAATATAGTTCCCTGGGCTATACAGTAGGGCTTTGTTGTATATCTGTTTTATATATTAATGTATATGTGTTAATCCCAAGCTCCTAATTTTTCTTCCCCCCGCACCCCAACCATCCCTTTTGGTAACCTTGAGTTTATTTTCTATGTCTGTGAGTCAATTTCTGTTTTGTAAATAATGTTCATTTGTATCATTTTTTTAGATTCCACATATAAGTGATTTCATATGATATTTGTCTTTCTCTGTCTGACTTACTTCACTTAATATAATAATCTCTAGGTCCATCTGTGTTGCTGCAAATGGCATTATTTCATTTTTATGACTGAGTAGTATTCCATTGTATATATATACCACATCTTCTTTATCCACTCATCTGTCAGTGAACATTTAGGTTGCTTTCATGCCTTGGCTGTTGTAAGTAGTGCTGCTATGAACATTGGGGTGCATGTATCTTTTTGAATTAGGGTTTTCATCTTTTGCGGATATGTGCCCAGGAGTAGGATTGCAGGATCATGTGGTAACTCTATTTATAGTTTTTTTAAGGAGCCTCCATACTGTTCTTCATAGTGGCTGCACTAATTTACATTCCCACCAACAGTGTAGGAGGGTTCCTTTTTTCCGCACCCTCTCCAGCATTTATTATTTGTAGGCTTTTTAATGATGGCCATTCTGACTGATACAAGGTGATACCTCAGTGTAGTTTTAATTTGCATTTCTCTAATAATTAATGATATTGAGCATCTTTTTATGTGCCTGTTGGCCATCTGTATGTCTTCTTTGGAGAAATGTCTATTTAGGTCTTCTGCCCAGTTTTTTATTGGGTTGTTTGGGTTTTTTTTGATAAGCTGTATGAGCTGTTTGTATATTTTAGAAATTAATCCCTTGCCAGTAGCATTGTTTGCAAATATTTTCTCCCAGTCTGTAGGTTGTCTTTTCAGTTTGTTTATGGTTTCCTTTGCTATATAAAAGCATTTAAGTTTAATTAGGTCCCATTTGTATATTTGTTCATTTTTATTTCCACTATAGGAGACAGATAAAAAATATATATTGCTGTGATTTATGTCAGAGAGTGTTCTCCCTATGATTTCCTTTAGGAATTTTATAGTATCCCATCTTACATTTAGGCCTTGAATCTATTTTGAGTTTATTTTTGTACATGTACTAATTTCATTCTTTTACATGTAGCTGTCCAGTCTCAACAGAGACTGTCTTTTGTCCATAGTATATTCTTACCTCCTTTGTCATAGGTTAATTGACGATAAGTGTGTGGGTTTATATTTCTGGGCTTTTTATCCTGTTCCATTGATCCATATGTCTCTTTTTGAGCTGGTACCATACTGTTTTGATGACCGTAGCTTTGTAGTATAGTCTGAAGTCAGGGAGCCTGATTTCTCCAGCTCTGTTTTTCTTTCTCAAGATTGCTTTGGCTATTCGGGATCTTTTGTGTTTGCACACACATTAAAAAAATGTTGTGAGGGGCTTCCCTGGTGGCACAGTGGTTGAGAGTGCGCCTGCCGATGCAGGGAAAACGGGTTCGTGCCCCAGTCCAGGAAAATCCCACGTGCCGCCGAGCGGCTGGGCCTGTGAGCCATGGCCGCTGAGCCTGTGCATCCGGAGCCTGTGCTCCGCAACGGGAGAGGCCACAACAGTGAGAGGCCCGCGTACCGCAAAAAAAAAAAAAAAAAAAAAAAATGTTGTGTTCTAGTTCTGTGAAAAATGCTTTTGATAGTTTGATAGGGATTGCACTGAATCTGTAGACTGCCTTGGGCAGTATAGTCATTAACAGTATTGATTCTTCCAATCCAAGAGCAGAGTATACCTTTCTGTCTGCTGTGTTGTCTTCAGTTTCTTTTATCAGCATCTTATAGTTTTTGGAGTACAGGTCTTTTGCCTCCTTAGGTAGGTTTATTTCTAAGTATTTTATTCTTTTGTATGTGATGGTAAATGGGATTGTTGCCTTAATTTCTCTTTCTGCTCTTTTGTTGTTAGTGTATAGGAATGCAAGAGATTTCTGTGTATTAATTTTGTATCCTGCAACTTTACCAAATTCATTGATTAGCTCTAGTAGTTTTCTGGTAGCATCTTTAGGATTTTCTATGTATAGCATGTCATCTGCAAACAGTGACAGTTTTACTTCTTCTTTTTCAATTTGGATTCCTTTTATTTCTTTTTCTTCTCTAATTGCTGTGGCTAGGACTTCCAAAACTATGTTGAATAAAAGTGGTGAGAGAAGACATCCTTGTCTTGTTCCTGATCTTAGAGGAAATGCTTTCAGCTTTTCACTGTTGTGTATGATGTTAGCTGTGAGTTCATCATATATGGCCTTTATTATGTTGAGGTATGTTCCCTCTATGTCCACTTTCTGGAGAGTTTTTCATTGTAAATGGATGTTGAATTTTATCAAAAGCTTTTTCTGCATCTATTGAAATAATCATATGGTTTTTATTCTTCAGTTTGTTAATGTGGTGTATCATATTGATTGATTTGTGGATACTGAAAAATCCTTACATCCCTGGGATAAATCCCACTTGATCATGGTCTATGATCTTTTTAATGTATTGTTGGAGTCAGTTTGCTAGTATTTTCTTGAGGATTTTTACATCTATGTTCATCAATGATATTGGCCTGTAATTTTCTTTTCTTGTGGCATCTTTGTCTGGTTTGGGTTTCAAGGTGATGGTGGACTCATAGAATGAGTTCAGAAGTTTTCCTTCCTCTGCGATTTTTTGGAATAGTTTCAGAAGGACAGGTGTTATCTCTTCTCTAAATGTTTGATAGAATTTGCCTGTGAAGCCATCTGGTCCATGGACTTTTGTTTTTTGAGGGTTTTTAAATTACTGGTTCAATTTCATTACTGGTAATTGGTCTGTTCATATTTTCTAGTTTTAACTGGTTCAGTCTTAGGAGATTGTACCTTTCTAAGAATTTGTCCATTTCTTCTAAGTTGTCCATTTTATTGGCATATAGTTGCTCATAGTAGTCTCTTACGATCCTTTGCATTTCTGTGGTGTTGGTTGTAACTTCTTTTTCATTTCTGATTTTATTGATTTGGGCCCTCTCCCGTTTTTTCTTGATAAGTCTGGCTAAAGGTTTATCAATTTTGTTTAACTTTTCAAAGATAAAGCCAGATTTTAGTTTCATTGATCTTTCTAATTTTTTTTAACCTCTATTTCATTTATTTCTGTTCTGATCTTTATGATTTCTTTCCTTCTGCTAACTTTGGGTTTTGTTGGTTCTCCTTTCTCTAGTTGCTTTAGGTGTAAGATTAGGTTGTTTGAGACTTTCCTTGTTTCCTGAGGTAAGCTTGTATCACTATAAACTTCCTTCTTAGAACTGCTTTTTCTGTGTCCCACGGGTTTTGGATCATGGTGTTTGGATTCGTTTTTCTTTTTTGTGTTTATATGTATTATGGATTTTTGGTTTGTGGTTACCATGAGGTTTTTGCGTAGCATACTATAGTTATTTATGGAGTGTTTTCAATTTACAGGTGCTTGCTTAGTATTTGTTTGTTTTGATGATTTTATGACAGTTTTTATTGCATTATGATCAGAATCTCTAAACCAGTGCATGATCAGTTTTCAATGTTCATTCAAAAATGTGTATTCTGTCTGTGCTGGACAGAAAGTTCATATGTGTGCACATGTATGTGTTCATAAATAAAATATCTTAGATTCTTTTGAAACACCTAGGAACATTAGGCCTATAATCTCACTGGGAATAGCTGGGTGAAGCTGAGTAAGAAGCCTACCCCCACATACACTTAGTTAGGGAGGTCATTCACTCCTCGGCTCCAGCCAACTGTCTATATATGTACACATACATATAAACATATACCTATAGATAGTTGACCTGGTTCATTATTTAAACACTCAGTCCCCTTACTTATATTTTATTGATTAAATTGTAAAATGTATGTTATAGTTTCCACTTTGATAATGGTTTGTCAAAGTCTTCTTTCATTCTAAATTATTTATTTGATATACTTCGATACTTTGCCATTTGTGCATAAAAATTCAAAACTGCTGCATGTCATATAGTCTACCTTTCATTAGAGTGCTTGTTGATTATTTTAGCCTTGACTTCTTTTATCTGACATTAATATTGCAACTCCTTTTTTTTTTTTGCTAGCTTTTTACCTGGAATATTGTTATTTGTCCATTTATTTCCATTTTCCCCTATCATTTTATTTTAGTTGAATTGTCGTCTTTTTTATTATTATTAATCCTGAGCATCCATATATAACATTTACCACATTTGGTCTTATTTAGGCCATCTAGCTTTTTTTTTTTTTTTTTTGGTCATCATTTCTTATTATGTTTAGTTTTCTCTTTTTCTGAATTTTGCTAGCTTGATCACATTTTCTTGCCCCCTCCCCACCTTTTTACTTTTGGTTCGTGGTGTGAAAGTCACAACTGGTGCCCCTTAAGCCAGATGAAAACACACTTGTGTTCCTTGGCCCACACACTGCTAAAACATTTTTTTAAATTATTTGCCAACTTTTAAAAAGCTACAGATTTGTATATGGGTATTTTTTGGAACTGGCTAAGAGGAAATTGGATTGAATATACATTTAGTTTGGATTTGGGGGCTATATTTATGTGGCTTAGAGTCACTTTCATGTATAGTAGAGTTCTTGCCAGCCATCCCAGCAGAAGATTGCCTTCAAAGAAGTTCTTACAGCCCACTGTGCTGACTCCATTTCTTTCTAGGCCAGAAAGGTTACATCACCTCAAAAAGACCCATTAGGGTATGGAGGAAATTGGGGAGGGAGCAGTAAGTGATGAAGATATGTGGGTTGTGTTTGGGATTGAGCAAAGGAGGCCTAGTTTGTCAGTATAGGTACACAGACAGCAGCACGTCTCTCAGGAGTTTGGTGCTCAGACTTATTAGATAGTTTGTTAGAAAATGTAACTCATATTCTTTCCCACTACTTCATCTTTCTTCTTGCCTTTTACTTTCCTGTTCTCTCCCTCTCTTTGGAATATGTATATAAGTAGTTGGGGTAATATCACATGAAGATTGCTATGTTAGTGTACTGTACTTCAGAAAGGAATGGAATTCTAAAGAAAGTTTGCTAAGAGTACAGAGCATGAAGCTCACATGTTGGAAAACAGAAACTCCCTCAACTTCATGGCAATCTTAGCTCAGAAAGATACTGTCTCTACTGGCTTAGGCTAATCCCATCCCTATCATTTCCTGAGTGTCTACCATAAAACCTCTTCTCTCCCATGTCTCCCCTTTGGCTTCAAAGCTTAGCTCTTTGAAAGTGGGTTTGCCCTGTGTCTCTTTCCTCTCATCTTATTTACTCTTAAACTTGCTGCAGTCTGCCTGCTCTTTGCATCACTTTGCTGAAACTAAGCTGCCTAGAGTCATCTCTCTAGGATGACCTCCCCTCTGTCAAATTCATTGAACATGTTTCAGTTCTTAACTCACTAAACCTCTCTGTGGCATGTATCACTGTTGTTCAGCCCCTCCTTGGTAATAATCCAGGCTCTTGCTCTTGCATCTGTGTCAGTATGCTCTCCTGGTTGTGACTTTACCCAGTCTTGTTCAGTGACTTCTCTTCCTTGCTGTGCTCTTTAAATACTAGTATTCCCTAGGGTCTGATTCCACTTTCTTCTCTTCTAAATCCCACATTCTACCTGGGACACTTTATCTTACTTCCATGGCTTCGATCACCACATATGTGCTGTTAACTCTCAAATTCATTTCTCTTCTGAGCTCCTGACCTATATTTCCAAGAGTGTTTTGGTGTCTCTGGTGGAGGTCCCATTGTATCAAAAATTGGACATGCCAAAAGCTGAACCCATCATTTCCTCTGCCCATATGCTCAATTCCATTCCTGTGGTCTGTGCTTCCTTTTAAAACTGTTTCTCTTCTATTAAGAGTGCAGTGTTAATATCTCCTTAATTTCCCAAGTTAGAAGCATGGGCGGCATCTTCAGTTCTTCCCCTCTCCCTCATTCTCATTTGACCATTCTACTGATTTCTCAAATTCTTCATCTCCTCTTCATCCCTTCTACCACTTTTCTGTCTAGCTGTCACCTGCTGAGGTTTAGTCACCCTCAGAAGTCATTCCCAGACTTCCCTCCTTTTCTCTCATCCCCCCAACACACACACACACACACACAGATACCCAGAGGAGAGTACTTCTCATATATGCTTTCATAGCACTCATTATGTAGTTTTGTTTAGGACTTACCACAGTGCATTATAATGGTGTGTTTACCTGCCTGTTCCTATATATAGCCTTCCCTACACTTTGAGATCCCAAAGGGTAGTGACTATATCATATTCATCTTTGTGACCTCTGGGATATGGTCGATGGTAGAAATAAATGCTTATGGAATAAATTTAAATTAGAAGCAAGAGATATTAGCCATTGAAGTAGGTTTCACAGAAGGTTGTAAAATCCGTGTTTTTTTGACCTTATATAAAAATTTGTAAATACCATGTAAGCAGTCTTGCCTCCTGTCACTATGATTTCTTGGGGACTTTTCTAGGTTTTAAGAATCTTGAGTTTGAAATTTCTTTCAGGCATGGACATGAAGAAAAATTACAAATATCAATTTTATTCTTACAAAGTAATGATTTTTATAAATTCACTACACAAAATGCTAAAATATTTTGAATTATTTCACCGAGAGGCAAAGTGTGGAAGGGAATACTCAAAAATTATATCAGTTGCTGTTGATGCGTAATATTTGCCCAATAATGACAGTAAATTCCATTATTCATGGTAGTTATGTTCTATAAAATCACTGCAATCAGTTTAGCAGAAACTGAACCATTGCTCTTGGAAGAATATAGGATTAGGTTCCTGCAAGCCTCTGGTCACATTTTTGTCAACTGAGAATACATAACTTTATGTGTGTTTCTGATTAAAGACACCTTATTTAATATATAGTGTTGACTAACTTTGAACTCACAGCCAACAGCACTATAATGCGTGCCTGAACAAAGCTTATCTACTGCACGTATTTTCTCCATAAGGCACATCACAACCTTCTTGCACTTAGAACACTAGACAGTACTTCAGCACTGTGCTTGGGAGCCATTTTAAATCTCAAAATCACCAACAAAAAAGCATGAAAATACGAGACCAAATAGAACATGGAAAGGACACTTGTTTACAGTATGATAGCTGAAACATGAAGGCAGATCATCGCCTCGTTCAACCTCAGCTGGGAACATGTGTATCAGGCAACTCATAGTTTTTGCTGCTCTGTGCATGTCCACAAATGACTACAAAAGCACCACAAGTATTGATTTTGAGGTTACAAATAAATTTTAGTGAGTAAGAAGATTGACAAATACAGAATCTGTGAATAATGAGAATTGACTCTATTTGATGTTTTCATTCTATGCCAGGCCTTAGCGATATCAAGATGAATGAGTGCAGACCTTATTAAGTGGATTGTGTTAGGGTTTTTGTGTTGAGATGGTTTTCCTTCTCTTCCTCCTCCTCCTCTCCCTCTTTTTTCATCTTCTTCAAAATTTCTTTAATAAAATGACAAAATAAAATGACAAGTTTAAACTCTAATTTTATAACATTGAATTAAGAAGTAAATAGTTATCTATTATGGGTGGTAGGACTTCTGTATGAAGTTCATCAATATATTACTTGATTCACACTCCTGAAATAGTCTCTGATTTTTTAACAAAGAGAGAAATGGGTATTATATCAGGAACAAAAATTTAAAGTAAATACAATTAAAAGCAAGCTTTTGGTGCCAGATTTAGAAAGGCTATCCACACCAAGATTACATAAAACCACCTGTCATTTTCTTATAATAATTTATGTCTACTTTTCTATCTTCTCTTTTTATAATTTTCTCTTCCGGCAGACGTTCAGTGGGTGCCTACAAAGCCAAACTGATGGAGTCTGATGGACGTGGTTTCTAGTACTTGTTTTTTGTACTTATTAGCTATGTGACTGGGCAAGTTTAACTTCCTGAGCATGCTATTTCCTCAGTTGTAAAATAAGGATGATGAGGGATTTCTCCAATTGTAAAATGAGAATAATATTAATGAGAATATCTTCACTTGTAAAATGAAGCTAATATTATGAGGATGAAATGAGATACTATATAAAAACTATGCAGACTAACTAGAGCCTGACATTGCTTTTTTTTTCTTCATTTCCCCAGAGAGAGTAGTAGACTCTCTAAACACTTGTGTATTAGAGAAGATGGCTCTATTGCCTTCATAGGTAAATGTTGCTGTGTAAAGAATTCTTAAGCCACAACTGTCTTCTTCCAAAACTTTTTAAATATTGCTTTCTTACGTTTCATGTAATCCTGTAGAGAAATCTGAAGCCAACCTGTCTTTTGTATATATGTAGATAAACAGTTATCCTGCCTTCATGCCATAATACTTAAAGTTTTTCATCTGATCAAATTCTGTCTTAAGTTCAATTTTTTTTTCCCTTAGGAAAAGCAATAGTCTTTTATTAACTTCGCAGTAGCAGGTGAGTTCTTTCAAGTATAATTCATAATCTGTCTAGGAAGATTTATTTCCCTCAAGACAATATTTCTTCAAATAAAATTTTCATTCCATTTATTCTGGTCTTCATGTCAGGAGCACTGGTTATCCACAAATTGACTTTTCATCGTCTCTTCACCACATTCCTCAATTCTTTCTTTTCTTTAACTTTTTTTCTTTGCCTATCTTTTTTGCATTTGAGAAGGTTTTAAGTCATAAACCAGTTTTTCTGCAGTAGCAGTTCTGCTTCTTAACATTTATGAGGTTCTTGCTGTGATTTTTAAAGCTATAATAATACCCCACTTCCATGGATGTCATATGTCTGGAACTGGGTAGAACACATCTCTGAGCTGGATTTAAGCCAAAAAGTCACTGGTCTCTTGAAGTACAATAGTTGGGCAAATACCACACTCTAATGTAAAGTAGAAATGAAGGAAAAGCAACCTACATTTACTGAAGGCCAGTGGCTTAGCTGGGACCATGCTATGGTATGATTTATTTCTCACAATAATCCTATCAGATAGGATTGTTACATACATTTTACAGATGAGAAAGCAAATACTCTCAGAAAGATCTGGTAACTTGACAAGGTCAGACAGCTAATAAATGGCTGAGCCAGACTTGAAATACCAAAACCTTTGTTCCTTCCATAATACCATTTTATCACATTCACTCTAGAAAAGCTCCCATTTGGTCTTTCATTCATAATCTATTTTTTCTTCTTGTTGGCACTGTACTCAGATTTCATTGGCTAGGCTCCAGGTCTACAGGGAGGAAATTGAAAATAGAGAATGTTAGAATAAACATTGTATCAGCAAGAAGTTTCTTTCCAATAGCTGGAGAGTAAGAGAGAAGAACTATAAAAAGCAGATAAAATTTACTAATTCTAGTAAAAATACACATATGTGTAGAATATACATCTCTATAACCTCTGAGGGCATTATTATAATGCTGGATCGTATATAATTGGTAGTCATAAGTATGTCTTGGACTCAGTAAGGAAAATTTTAATTATATTCAGGTTTTTAAAAGAGGGCTAACAAATACGCAGCCAACTTAAGAAATTCCAAAGTTGTAGAAGATGTTTTCAGTTGTTTGTAACTGCAAAAAAAATGAAGCATTCCAAATGACTAGCAACAGGAAAATAGATAAACTATATTACAGCTCTACAGTGGAATACTTAGCATAGTGAAAACAAAGTATAGCTTCATATGTATACATGGATGAACCTTAGAAAACAGTGAAAAATGCAATTTGCAAAAATAATTTATAAAATATAATTCCATTTACCTACAATTTAGAAGTATTCAAAACTAAATAATATAGTATTAGGGTTATACATCTATGTGGCAAAACTAAAAAGAAAGCCAATACAATGGCAAGCACAAAATTCAGGATACTGATTGCCTTAGGGCAGGGAAAGGTGAGAGAGGTACAGTTGGGTAGTGAAATATACATAGGATTTCAAGAGAAATAGTAATGTTCTATTTCTTAGGTTAGGTATTGGATATGCCAGTATTCATTTTATTACCAGTAGTAGTATTTATAATATACATATATAAAATACAGTTGTATGTATGAAATATTTAATAACAAAAAATTTTACTTCTTAAGAAAGTTATGTTTTAGTTATCTAGAAAATTTTAGTTATGAGAAATACTTCCAAAGATATCAGATATGTGATTCATTATCATTATTAAAAGGAAACATAAAAATAACCAGATGGCTATATCAGGGAGCTCATTTCAAAACCAAAATTTATTAGTTTACTTACCTAAAGAAATTCCTTTATACTGGAATGTTGGGTACTAATGTACATAAGATGGTTTTTAGAGCGGGGAATTTTTCAAATAGAAGTCAAATCCCCTAAATTATGACGTGCTCTGTGAAAACCTGTTTTCTAAAATTTATGGTGCTTTGGGTGAATAAAGAGCAAAATTCCAGTAACAAAACACTGCCTTAAATTCTAGAGAAAAGGTCACCTAATTCAGGGAATTTACATGTTGTGATATTTATTGTTAAGCCCTGAGAGTGTTTTAGAAATTTGAGCGGACATTTTGGTCCTCTAGTAATGACTAGGCATATTACCGTACTATCCTTCTATAAAATATTTTACTTCTTTATTATTATAGCTAAGTGATTATTTTTATTTAGATTATATAGGTAGGTAAGCTATATTATCTTTGCATTTTACTTCATAATAGTTAAAGAGAATATTATAAAACAATTGTTATAAAAGAGGTATTAGAACTATTAGGGCTGAGAAAAAAATAATCTGTACTCACTTGGATACATGGACACATTTTTCTGAAGGGTTAAGATCGAGCCAGAAGTCTCTAAGGAAAATTAAATTATGTGAAGATTTAGGAAGCTTTATGTATTTCCCCATTGTGTTTGTGTTTGTATTTTAATTGCATTATAATCCATAATTAATAATCTAATGCAGATTGACATCCATGATTAAGAAGAAAAGCCTATTAATTTTCATTTCTTGCTTATGAATAAAAGGATTCAGCTTCCTTCTGGTTAAAACTGTAGAAGGCACATATATATTTTGAAAGGTTTTCAAATATTTCTTGGAGAAATATTTTTTCATACACAATAATTTTAATTTCATCTGTAATTTTGGGAGAGAATGAATATTGGACTCTACTTCGTTTTTTATTTCTTTTTAACAGGTGATTTGGGAACAGAGTACACTCAGATGCCTTGTATGAGGGTCTCTCTTTATATGCAAAATGCTTTACTCCTAGAAACTAATCTCCTTAAAAGCTATACCCAAATCAAACAATGTACCCTTTTCAGTGCTGAATAAAAGTAGGTCAGGAAGGGATTAAAAGGTTGGCACTGCAGTAAAGTGAAGCAATGAGTTTCACTCTTTAAGCTCCCCCTTGTTATGTGAGAGTTTATAAATTACCAGTTAATTCATACCCCTTCCTTCTGCCTACTCTAGCTTGCCTCTCAGTAGGTAAGCCTTACTTGTTCATATATGTATGAAACATTGTTTTGTTAGAAATTTTTTCGTTGCATCTGTTAGAAATGTTTTAATATCAAGCAACATTGAGTCCAGTTTGCTTCATGTGTGTGTTTAATCAGTGGAGAAACTTAGGTTGATTTTGCATGATATTCACTTCTTCGGTTTCTGCTGCTGTTTCTTCTTCATTCACCTCTCCTTTTCTCCTAGGTATCTGATGATCAGCACTATGCCCTGAATAGTCTTAGATTTCTTAATAGCCTTCAGGTTACTAAAGTGTTTGATTCAATAAGCATATTTGAAAATCTACTTGGTACAAGGGAGTATGAAATCAGTATAGAGCTGGATAAGATATAAGAGTTTGAAGTCTCATTGAGAATTCCTTAAAATAAGACTGTGATAACTGCAGTAAAAATGTAAATTCCACCAACTGATGAAAATAACTATATGACTTTGCGGATGGTATCTAAACTTTTTGAACCTCTTTTATTCATATGGAAAATGGAAGTTAAAATGTATACTTTTTATACGTTTTTATATAAGTAGTTTTCGATATGGGAGATAACGTATACAAAGTACTTATCATGGTAGTGTCATGTAAGGGGATTCCAATAAATGGTTTATATTCTTTGTACTATTGTTATATTTGGCCAGTTAACCATGTTCATTATCTCTACATATTCTGTTTTTCCTGCTCATTATCTCTACATATTCTGTTTTTCCTGCTCTCAACCTATCAATTATAAAAGGATATCCAAGTCTCCATTTCTTTGCCTACAAAATGACAGGATTAGATGATGCCTTCTAGGGTTTCTTCCATTTTTACAATTATATAGATCTTTGGGCCCTTAGGACTAATAATCCTTATCTAAGAATTTCTCAGTCTACTCAGTATGTATAACTTTTTCATATATCTTCTCTCTTCAAATTTTTATACTTCCTCCCCTTCTCTCTTAATTCACAGAATAAAAGTATCTCTTAAGAACAAGGGCATTCTCCTAGATAACCATAATCCAATACTTACAGGAAATTTAACATTAGTACAACAATATTATCAAATTTACTAACCATATTTAAATTTCCCCAATTGTTCAATAACACTTTCGCTCTCTCTTTTAATACCGAGTATCCAATCAAGGATTGTGCATTGCTCTTAGTTGTGATATATCTTTAGTCTCCTTTAATCTAGAACGCTGATCTTTATAATTTTGGGGGGTTTTTTTTGAATTTTCTTTTCTTTTATTTTTTTATACAGCAGGTTCTTCTTAGTTATCTACTTCATACATATTAGTGTATGTATGTCAATCTCCATCTCCCAATTCATCCCACCACCACCACCACCACCCCTGCTTCCCCCAGTTGGTGTCCATACATTTGTTCTCTACATCTGTGTCTCTATTTCTGCCTTGCAAACTGGTGCATCTGTACCATTTTTCTAGATTCCACATATATGCATTAATATACAGTATTTGTTTTCCTCTTTCTGACTTACTTCACTCTGACAGTCTCTAGGTCCATGCACGTCTCTGCAAATGACCCAATTTCATTCCTTTTTATGGTGGAGTAATATTCCATTGTATATATATAATACATCTTCTTTATCTATTGGTCTGTCGATGGGCATTTAGGTTGCTTCCATGACTTGGCTATTGTAAATAGCACTGCAGTGAACATTGGTGTGCATGTGTCTTTTTGAGTTATGGTTTTCTCTGGGTGTATGCCCAATAGTGGGAATGCTGGGTCATATGGTAATTCTGTTTTTAGTTTTTTAAGGAACCTCCATACTGTTCTCCATAGTGACTATATCAATTTACATTCCCACCAACTGTGCAGGAGAGTTCCCTTTTCACCACACCCTTTCTAGCATTTATTGTTTCTGGATTTTTTGCTGTGAGGTGATACCTCATTGTAGTTTTGATTTGCATTTCTCTAATAATTAGTGATGTTGAACAGCTTTTCATATGTGTCTTGGCCATCTGCATGTTTTCTCTGGAGAAATGTCTATTTAGGACTTCTGCCCATTTTCTAATTGGGTTATTTGTTTTTTTTAATATTGAGTTGTATGAGCTGTTTATATATTTTGGCGATCAATCTTTTGTCCCTTGATTCGTTTGCAAATATTTTCTCCCATCCTGAGGGTTGTCTTTTCATCTTGTTCTTAGTTCTCTTTGCTGTGCAAAAGCTTTTAAGTTTCATTAGGTCCCATTTGTTTATCTTTGGTTTTATTTCCATTACTCTAGGAAGTGGGTCAAGAAAGATCTTGCAGTGATTTATGTCAGAGAGTGTTCTTCCTATGTTTTCCTCTAAGAGTTTTGTAGTGTCCAGTCTTACATTTAGGTCTTTAATCCATTTTGAGTTTATTTTTGTGTATGGTGTCAGGGAGTGTTCTAATTTCATTCTTTTACATGTGACTGTCCAGTTTTCCCAGCACCACTTATTGGAGAGACTGTCTTTTCTCCATTGTATATCCTTACCTCCTTTGTCATAGGTTAGTTGACCGTAGGTGCATGGGTTTAACTCTGGGCTTTCTATCCTGTTCCATTGATCTATATTTCTGTTTTTGTGCCAGTACCATATTGTCTTGATTACTGTAGCTTTGTACTATAGTCTGAAGCTAGGGAGTCTGATTCCTCCAGCTCCATTTTCTTCCCTCAAGATTTCTTTGGCTATTCGTGGTCTTTTGTGTCTCCATATAAATTTAAAGATTTTTTGTTCTAGTTCTATAAAAAATGCCATTGGTAATTAGATAGGGATTGCATTGAATCTGTAGATTGCTTTAGGTAGTATAGTCATTTTCACAATATTGACTTTTCCAATCCAAGAACATGGTATATCTTTCCATATGTTTGTGTCATCTTTGATTTCTTTCATCAGTGTCTTATAGTTTTCTGAGTGCAGGTCTTCTACCTCCTTAGGTAGGTTTATTCCTAGATATTTTATTCTTTTTGTTTCAATGGTGAATGGGATTGTTTCCTTAATCTCTCTTTCTGATCTTTTGTTGTTAGTGTATAGGAACACAAGAGATCTCTGTGCATTAATTTTGTACCCTGCAACTTTACCACATTCATTGATTAGCTCTAGTAGTTTTCTGGTGGCATCTTTAAGATTCTCTATGTATAGTATCATGTCATCTGCTAACAGTGACAGTTTTACTTCTTCTTTTCCAATTTGTATTCCTTTTATTTCTTGTTCTTCTCTGGTTGCTGTGGCTAGGACTTCCAAAACTATGTTGAATAATAGTGGCAAGGGTGGACATCCTTGTCTTGTTCCTGATCTTAAAGGAAATGCTTTCAGTTTTTCACCATTGAGAATGATGTTTGCTGTGGGTTTGTCATATATGGCCTTTATTATGTTAAGGTAGGTTCCCTCTATGCCCACTTTCTGGAGAGTTTTTATCATAAATGGGTGTTAACTTTTGTCAAAAGCTTTTTCTACATCTATTGAGGCGATCATATGGTATTTATTCTTCAATTTGTTAATATGGTATATCACATTGATTGATTTGCATATATTGAAGAATTCTTGCATCTCTGGGATAAATCCCACTTGATCATGGTATATGATCCTTTTAATGTGCTGTTGGATTCTGTTTGCTAGTATTTTGCTGAGGATTTTTGCATCTATATTCATCAGTGGTATTGGACTGTAATTTTCTTTTTTTGTAGTATCTTTGTCTGGCTTTGGTATCAGGGTGATGGTGGCCTCTTAGAATGAGTTTGGGAGTGTTCCTTCCTCTGCAATTTTTTGGAAGAGTTTAAAAGGATGGGGCTCTTCTCTAAATGTTTGATAGAATTCACCTGTGAAGCCATCTGGTCCTGGACTTTTGTTTGTTGGAAGATTTTTAATCACAGTTTCAATTTCATTACTTGTGATTGGTCTATTCATGTTTTCTGTATCTTCCTGGTTCAGTCTTGGAAGGTTATACCTTTATAAGAATTTATCCACTTTTTCCGGGTTGTCCATTTTATTGGCATAGAGTTGCTTGTAGTAGTCTCTTAGGATGCTTTGTATTTCTGCAGTGTCCATTGTAATTTCTCCTTTTTCATTTCTAATTTTATTGATTTGAATCCTCTCCCTCTTTTTCTTGATGAGTCTGGCTAAAGGTTTATCAATTTTGTTTATCTTCTCAAAGAACCAGCTTTTAGTTTTATTGATCTTTGCTATTGTTTTCTTTGTTTCTATTTCATTTATTGCTGCTCTGATCTTCATGATTTCTTTCCTTCTACTAACTTTGGGTTTTGTTTGTTCTTCTTTCTCTAGTTCCTTTAGGTGTAAGTTTAGTTTGTTTATTTGAGATTTTTCTTGTTTCTTGAGGTAGGATTGTATTTTTATAAACTTCCCTCTTAGAACTGCTTTTGCTGCATCCCATAGGTTTTAGATCATCATGTTTTCATTGTCATTTGTCTCTAGGTATTTTTTGATTTCCTCTTTGATTTCTTCAGTGATCTCTTAGTTATTTAGTAACATATTGTTTAGCCTCCAGGTGTTTGTGTTTTTTCATGTTTTTTTCCCCTGTAATTGATTTCTAATCTCATAGCGTTGTGGTCAGAAAAGATGCTTGATATGATTTCAGTTTTCTTAAATTTACCGAGGCTAGATTTGTGGCCCAAGATGTGGTCTGTCATGGAGAATGTTACGTGTGCACTTGAGAAGAAAGTGTAATCTGCTGGTTTTGGATGGAATGTCCTATAAATATCAATTAAATCTATCTGGTCTATTGTGTCATTTAAAGCTTGTGTCTCCTTATTAGTTTTCTGTTTGGATGATCTGTCCATTGGTGTAAGTGAGGTGTTAAATTCCCCCACTATTATTGTATTACTGTTGATTTCCTCTTTTATAGCTGTTAGCATTTGCCTTATGTATTGAGGTACTCCTATGTTCAGTGCATATATATTTATAATTGTTATATCTTCTTCTTGGATTGATCCCTTGATGATTATGTAGTGTCCTTCCTTGTCTCTTGTAACATTCTTTATTTTAAAGTCTATTTTATCTGATATGAGTATAGCTACTCCAGCTTTCTTTTGATTTTCCTTTGCATGGAATATCTTTTTCTATCCCCAATTTTTGTCTTTTATGACATTGCCTCTTTTTTTTTTTTTTAAGAATCTCGGCCAAGTGTTTTACCGAATATTCTCAATTTGGGTTTATCTGTTTCCTTTATTAGATGGTGGCTAAACTGTTGGCAGGTCTGCAGTAAAGTGACTCCTAAACATTTTTGGCAAGCATGCTACAGAGTGGATGTTGTACCCCTCTGAGTGCACCATAGCAGGGAGAACATGGTATCAGTTTTACTCATTATTCATGATAACTTTATCACTAGGTTAAGGTAGTGTCTCTCACATTTCTCCATTGCAGAGATACTCGTTTTCCTTTGTAATAATAGGTAATCTCTGGGAAGCTACTTTGAGACTGTCTTATTCCCCAGTAGTCTTTCACCGATGGTTTTAGCATCCATTAATGATTCTTACTCAAATCAATTTTTACTATAGCTATTGTAACATGGTGATTTTCTATTTCTTTTAGGCCTTGTATGTTTATTAGTTGTCCTTCTCTTGTGAACTCATGATAATCAGGCTTCTGCCTTACCACTCCTACAAAACTGCTGTTGTCAAGGTCACCAATGACTTCCATTTAGTATATCCAATGGACAAGTCTCAGTCCTTATTTTCCTTGGTTTATCAACTACGATTGACAAAATTAATAATTCCCTTCTCCTTGATATACTTTCTTCAGTTGACCTCTGAGAAACCATAGAATGACTCCGTATCAGTCTCCTTTACTGGTTCTTCTTCAGACTCTAAACTCTAAACATGGAAAAATGTCAGGATTTAGACTTCATACCTCTACCTCTACTGCAATTCAACATGTGACACTTTGGTTCTTCTAGTTGCTCGGGCCCAAAATTCTGGAGTCATGCTTGACTCCTCTTTCTTTTACCCTCTACATCTAATTCATTAGCAAATTCTGTCCACTCTGTTTTTAAAATATACACCAAATCTAGTCACTGCTCACCACTTCCATTGCCCTATCCCTAGTCTGAGCAACTATCGTGTCTGACCTTGACTACTACAGTAGTGTCCTAATCAGACTCCCTGCTTCTACCCTTGCTTGCCTATAGAAATTTTTTCTAAAAAGTCAAATAATGTCACAAAATCCACCTAACTCAAAATAAAATCCAAAGTTCTTACGTAGATTATAGAGCCGTGCGTACTCTCGCCCCTGGCTATTTCTTTGAGCTTTTCTTCTGCCAGTCTCCTATTTACTAACTCTATTTGTTATCCCCTTTGCCTGGAAAACTCTTCCCCCAGACAATCCATATGCCTGACTCAGCCACTTCATTCAGATCTCAAATGTCATCTTATCAGAGAGTCCCTTTCAGATCATCCTATCTAAAATAAGTCTCCTCTCCCTCACTCTTTGCCCCCTTTCTCTATTTTTCTTCCTAGCCCCTGATGTAGTATATGTCTGTTTTGTGTGTATCATCTGTCTACCTTCACTGGAATATGTGTTCTGTGGCAGCAGGGACTGCTATATCCCCAACCCTGAGAGCAGTGCTTAGCACCTAATAAATATTTATTAATTGGCTGTTGAAATTCCTCTTATCTGTTAATGATAGAAAGAAAATATTTTTTTCCCACTTCTAGTGAAAGTTTTAGTTTTATAACTGCTCTCCTTTTCCTCTTGAAATGTTTACAGTGTTTCAAAGTATACTTTAGCAAAAATATTATTCTTTTGTGTGGGTTGTATAAATTAATGGGTTATTTATAGTTTTGCTGCTTCTTATTCCTAATCCCAATATGTTTCTCCTCAGTGTTTGGATATGATTCCTTAAAAGGCAACTAAAATTCTCATATGTTAACCTAGTGTTGTTTCTTTTACTATGAATGAAAGTACAAAGTCTTTTGCTGAATCATCCACATAATGGATTTTAAAGCCCATCAGTACAAGTGTTTATTTTAATGTCCTATTCTCTAGGAAGTCTACCTGTTTTCTACTAGCTTATGAAGAGAGGAGTTCTTGCTTCTTTTATTAACTTGAAAGTAAAAACTAATTACATGTTTATAAGATTTGAGTAAACTGGTAGAAATTGATGGAACTTTTTGACTAACTACCATTTCCAGGTGTTTTTTTATTCTATATGTTTGGTGTCTCTATGTATCATATATGTGGGATCTAAATAATGGGAGGAAATGTATGTGACTTCAAATCTGACTTTAACAGGCTTGAAAGTGACCAAGATATGTTTCCCTGTTTTAAAGAGTGAGGAAATTTCATCACCTGTTTTGTGGATATGGAGATATGTAGGTGTTATTCATAAATGCCCTTATGCTACCATGTCGGTATCACAAACATCAGATGATAGATTTTAGGGCTATTCATTAGGGAGGATATTTAGATGTTAATATTATATATTTCATTGGGTATCTAGAAATGTTTAGTTTGAAGCATTTTCCTCAAGAATTCTCATAAGCAATTAGCTGTTTCTGTATATAACTAAACAGAGCATCTGTTTTAACTGTGGTGAACACTACTTATGACTCTGTTCTCAGAATATTTCAAAAGTTTACATTAATATGTCATGTCATTTTCTTTTCTAAGTTAATATTCAAGAAGAAATATTATGATAGCTAATGTCTTTGAGCTTCTAAACACAGCTTTCATAACTCACTTTCAAGAAAAACGTTTTGGTGCCTTTTGTTGCTTTTTGTTGCTGACTCATTGACTTGAGCCTAACTAGCATGTGACTGGGTTTTGTATATTAAGTAATTTCTGGAGGTCCCTGAGAAATACTCTTGTCCTGAGGTAGGAGGTTGTGTAGTCTGAAGAATCTGGTCTGTGTCTCTGTTGTCTCACTGCATTCATTGGAAGTGAATTTGAAGGATGAGTAGGCATTTTTAAGCAAAGAGGTAGGGTAAAGCAATGTTTTCTAAAGTGGGTTCCTAAAATAGTCCCTAAGGAGAATTAGATAGTCAAAGCAGTCAGTTGTCAGATAATTTTGGGAAACACTGTATTTCTACCATGAGACTCTTTAGAGTCTTTACTCTGCTAATGGGCATTGTGATTCTCTAAAAAATTAGATAATATATGAATTTGCTAAGGCTACCTGATGGAAGCCACTTTGTTTTCCTCCCAATATCTCTTAATATCCTAAGGGGCTAGTGCTCCAAAAACAGTTTGTAATTTCTGGGACAGTGGTATGCATGACAAAGCAAATAATATGTTTAAAACCTCAGAAAAGTGACAGAGCCTGATTTATTTGGAGAATACCTGGTGGTTCTATCTGACCAAAGAGTGGTGAAAGGGAAGGAGTAAAGAGGCGGCAGGAAGTAAGCTGGGTCAGGCAATGACGTCTCAGTGTTTAAAATCTGGTCTGTCAGCCGGGGGCCATTGAAGACTTGCAGGAAGAGGAGTAGCATGAACACATTTACATTTTTTAAAAAATGGGTACGAAAAGGTGAGAATATAGGACAGAGTGTTTAATTAGAAGACAGTTACAGTAGTAAAAGTGAGAAATAAAAAGACTGTGAACTGAGGATATGGCTTTGGGCGGAGGATGATGAATAGAGGATGGTGAATAGATGGTGGTACCATTAACAGAGAGAATTCCAGAAAAGAAACAGTTTTCATAATGGAAGATAAGTGAGTTTGGGTTTTGGACATGTTTGGTTTGAGGTCCCTGACTGGCATAAACAGAGATATTAAAGATACAATTGGAAAACCTGATCTAGATCCCATGTAGCGTTCCAGAGAGCAGTGTTAGCTGAATTACAGATTTGGGTGTCTTTGCTGCAGATATGGTATTTCAAACCACTAGAGGAGGGAGAGAAAAAAACACTTGTTTCGAATAAGGAAGGTCTACCCATCCTGTTGCTTCAAATTTACTTCCAGGTTCTTCTGTTCTGGGTTTCTGAAAATTATTTTTAATGATCATGTGAATCTGGGAAGCATTCCTTTACCAAGTAAATGCCAAGAATGCTGTGATTATTTTGGCCATTTGGTTGGTTGGTTGGTTGGTTGGTTTTGTTATGTACATTTGTGCATACTCACACACTATAGTTTTTAATTTGCTATTGACCATTACTTTTGCACTTAAAAGTCTAAGCAATGAAGATATGGAAGTATTCATATTTATTGAACTTTGGTTGTGACCAAAAGGAGCACTTGCCCTGAATATACAGTAACCACCCAGATAAGTCCTGAACTACTTTTTTTTACTATGTCAAAGCCATTTATGCACATATGATTCAACTCCAGCACTCTCATTGCATGACAGTTCCTTGAAAAGTTGACTTTAGCATGCCTTTCATGCTGATTTTGGGATTAGAATTAAGTATATTACCAAAATACAAAAGAATGATATTTGATAATGATGAAAATTTCTCTGCTGTCAAAATACAGATGAAACACGTATCTATACCACACAGAGGAAACAGCATAGTGTATACTAAAATAGAGAAAAGTTCTATTTGTTTTTTCTAAAAAAGACAGTAAACTTTAACAGACAAATATTTAACAGACAAATTGGTAGTCCCATATATATTTGTGTCCTATTCAAAAAAATTTTACTAATACAGATTTGTGATTGCTGGGGTGGTGGATAGGAGCACAGGCCCTGGACTGAGACTGGCGAGATTCAAACCCTGGCTTTAGCATGGAGTAACTATGTGACCAAGGCAAGTTACCTTTTTTTTTTTTTTCAAATTTATTCATCTGACAATGAAGTAACAGTACCAACCTCATGACAAAAGATTGAAACAATAAATGAAACATGCTTAGCACATAATAATCCTTCAGTTGTGCTAATACCAGCAAATAAGAATGTCCATTCAATGACTTTATTTATATGTTAGTGATAAGGATAAATATATATATATATAAAATTATAATTATCTTCCTCAAACATTCTTTAGCTCCTCTCCACCTGATGACTACATCAGCAGTTCTCTTTATATGGAGTGTCTTTCCTCCTGTTTCCCGTGACCGGATTCTTGTCATTCAGATCTCAGTTTTGTTGCTTGCTCAGTAAGGCTTTTCCTGACCACCTAATCTAAAGTATTCACCAAGTCAATTTCAACCACATCATTCTATTTTAATTTTCTGCATATCATTTATCACTTGATTTAATTGTTTGATGTCAAACTCCCTTCTCTGACATATAAGAATCTCCCTTGTTCACCATGGTGTCCTAGCTCCTTGATCAGGGCTAGACATATAATGAGTGCTTAAAAACTTTTGCTAAATTAATAAACTACTCTGTAGAGGTTATAATGAAAGAACCAGAGAATGGGAGGAAGATACAAAATTCCAGTTTAGGAAAAAAAAGGTCAGTACCTGTCTTACCCTGCTCTACGCAGGCCCTGAATCAGTGTGTCCGTATATCAGTAAACTCCAGCCTCCCAAATGGTGCAGTTTCAGTGCAGCCTTGTTCTTTTAGTTCTGTCATCTCTTATGATTTAGTATAAGCCCTGCCACCCACATGTGCAACACCTATTTGGGTCACGGTCCCCATCCCTACCCATGCCTATACCTGGGTTAGTTACCATAATCCTTTTCTTTCAACCATCCCTTACTGCTGAGATCCCAACAGTCTTTACAGTTAGGCTCATGAGGTTTAGGACCATTAGAAAGAGAAAAGGAATAGTAGCGCTGGAATTCAAGACTGCCTTTCAGGTTTGTAGAGGAGTCCCTCTGTAACTTGCAATGAATACTACTGCCTTGATCTGTTAACTCTTAGGTATAATAACTATTTTCTATTTTGGCTATTGTCATAGTATCCAGCACCATTCCATGTATAGGTAGATGACTTAATAAATACTATTCAGTGATGATAATCCTTACAAGCCCAATTTAAGATGTTGTTCAGATGATCTATAGCTGCATAAATGCACCACAGACCTTAGTGCATTTAAATAACAATTATCTATTTTATTCACAAATCTTCAACTTAGGTAAGACTTGGTGGGAAAGCTTGTTTGTTCATACAGCATCAGCTGGGGAGGCTTGGCTTCCTAAAGCATGGTACTGTCCAAGAGCAAGTGTCTCAAAAGATAGGACATGGAAACTACCAGAAATGGGCACAGTCTTTCTTCTATATTACACTGGTCAAGTGGTCATAGAGCTCAATTAAAGGGAACAGACACAGATGCCATCTCTTGATGGGAATACTGTATATTAATATAGTATTAATATTATAAAAGAATATGGAGCCATGTCACCTTAGATATATTCATTTTCTTTTTTTTAATCAAAATAAAATATATGAAAAAATCAAACAAGAAAACCTATGGGTCATATCATAGTAGAAATTAGAATACTATGTATATAAGAGAAGTGATTTTTAGGAAATCACTAGACTCCAGGAAAGTTAACACTCACCATTGCAGGCTACTATCATTTAACCGAAATACAGTGAAACACATCAAATTAGAACTCAAATTGAGGATTACTTGAATGATCTCAAAAGTTAATGAAACTATTAAAATACCTTACTGTTGTTAACTTAAGCCTCCAAAAAAAAGAGGGAGAAGAAATAAATACCTATTTTCTAGAGTTAACTTTTTTTGTTCTAAAGCATTTCAATTTGGTCTTGTGGGCAAGTTGGAAGATATTGTGAAATGTTTTTTTAACTAAATTCCAGGGCAAAGAAACAATTACTTTGTGTGGTATAAATAGCATTTGAATGAAATGAAAATATATGTGTTCAGTTAACTCTGGTGTCTGGTATTCTGAAGTCAAAATGTTTTATTCATCTTAGAGAAAAAAATAGCAGGAATAACAAGTTTTAAATTTTCCACTATTCAATGTATCTAAGCTCTTTTATAAACAAAACAGAAGTTTTGATTTGGCAAATAATGTGGCTATACTTTCTTCAACTATTGTTCCTCAACTGTGCATCTTGCCTAAGTACTTGTAGTTATTGTTTTTTTAAAAGATGCCCTGGAATTAGATATGGAAGGGTGAAGGTGCATGCTATATTTGTCAGCATCTGCAGTACTATAACGAGAAAGATCATCCCAATCTATTTTCAATTTTTCCTCCTGGATAATCCGATTTTGCAACAAATTGATTGCTCAACCACCCCATATCACTTTTCTATAAAATTTAAAAGGTTGCTACATTTCCAAGGTGAGGAAATGGTCTTTTTCTGGAAAGGGTGACACTCGAAGTTCAATTCATTAAACAGAGTGACTTATGAGACCTGCAGATAATGCCTTAGTGATATATTCCAAAATATTGAAGTTCAGAACTTAAATTGAGCCTTTTTACTGGTAAGCCTGCTTTTGGAAATTTTATTTAGAGGAAAACTGAAATAAAATGCATTTTATGACTGATTCTGAAGAATTCACTTTTTTTTCCTAAGATATAATTGCTAGGGATATCCCTCATTTCCCTGCTAGAAAGTACCTCATTTCCTTGAACAGGTAAAAGAAAAAAAGGACCAGCCCTGAAATTCTGAAATCACAAAGTCATCTGCTTAAGAAATGGCAGACCATATTGCAAAGAAGACTGAACCTAAAGTTAGAAATCCTTGGTTAGAGTCCCATGTTCACTGCCTACCAGCTGTGTCTTTAAACAAATGCTAAGTTTGAGCAACCTCTTCAATGCTGTGTCCTCATTTGTTAAAACAAGGAACAGGTTATCCACCTAGCAACCTGACAATATTGAGGTTAGATGACGTATCAAATGTGCAAGTGCTTAATAAACTGCAAAGCATTATATAAACAATTATCAATCATTTTAGAAGCTTTAAGGAAAGAAGTATGGATTCTTGTAAGTTAGGGCTGTTAAAATGTCATTAAAAATACGGTACAATGTGGTTAGTAAAATACATCTTCTACGGTCATATATAATGTTTTTGTACTATTTTAAATTAGGTGTAAGTTCATTAAGGACAGAAATCAAGCGATAGACATCTTTGTGACCCTAACATTGTCTAGAACAGTTCTGTGTAGGTCAAGTTAGTTGGTTGATTTGTTGGTTGAATGATTGATTGATAAAGATATTTTATGAGGTCAGTATTCCTCAATTTAGAGAGGAATAAATTGGCTTCTTTTGAATTTTGAATTTCTAATTGATAATTATTGACAACTCATAATATCTATAACAAAACTATCAGAGTGAAAATGCCATCACACTGTTACAGTATTACTGATTTCATAGACTGCACTGTAGGATGTGTGAATGGGCCGGGGATGGGGGAGAGAGGGAAAAGGTATCCACTGTTGCAAGAGTATTGTCACTCTGGGGTCAGTATGGCTAAGAGGATTAGTGATGCTAGCCTGCAACTGGCTTTAAAAAATGTAAATTCCAGCTATTCTAAATTTTCAGTATTTCCAACAAGTCATTTCCGAAATTTAAAACGAGGTTGCCCTAACCTAAAATGTAAACTTCATGTTGCCGCTTAGTTTCATGCTTCTCAGGAGTTTCTTTAGGAATTTTATTTACGCTGTTCTAGTTTTTGGTATAGCTTTAAAGGGCAGCTTTCTTATTCCCTCATTAAAGTTTTTGGAAGCTTTTCCATCCCCAGTTTTAAAATTGTTTCATAGTTGACTTCCTTTTCTATTTCAATACAGTATATTTTCAAATACAGTTGAATTTGTTTTCATAATATGTGCAAAAGTTAACTTACTGCCTTGAAATGCTAAGTCATAATTACAGAGAAAATTCATTCATTAAACTTTTATTTAGCACTTGTTATATGCCTGTCAGTCTCCTAATACTCTATCCATTTAATTGGGCCCAAGCTTATGTAGTTCCAGGAAAAATCATCTGTATCTATTTCATGCACACAGAAGCAATTTCAGCTAACGGTCCTTTTTGGGTAGTTGGTATAATGAATAATGCCTAGGTATCATTTTATAATAAGAAAACTTCTTCAGTAGTTAATAATAACAGGAAATATAATAAATAGTTTGAAAAAGTAACTTTTTTCTCTTTTGTCTTTAAAAAAAAAAAAAAACTTATTACAAAAGGAATACATGTCAGTGTAGCCAGGAGCGAGGAATAGGTTTCAAGCGAAGAGAACAAATTTATAAAGCAACTTGACTCAACAGCCATGATAAATTCAAGGAACTATATCCATTGTTCAGAGAGGCTGGAACATAGGGGATGTATTATGAAAGTAGCAGAAGGTAAGGTCGGCAAATTAACAGGGCACAGATCATTAAAGGCCTTTGCCAAGAAGTCAGGACTTTTTTCATAAGGCATAAAGGTTTAAATACCTTTAAGCCTTTAAAGGTATTTTAAGCAAGGACAGGTATTTTTCCTAGGCAGTTTTGGAAGGGACTTTAGTAATATACTCAAGAAAATCACACTCAGTGATGAGCTATGGCACAGAGACAGAACCTGGTGAGCACAGCATTTCAGGGACTGCCATGGGAGAGGAGCCTGGGAAGGAGAGTGGGAAGGACAATCCAATAAGGAGACCAAAGGCTTTCTCGTCTAGAACAGCAGAGCTCAAAATGATTCAATGAGCTCAATTTATTCAATTCCATTTTCTTAATTAAATCATTTAATGACATTAGCATCAGTTGAAGTTGAATGCTCCACATAATTTTATGAATAATTCTATCTAATTTTGGGATATACTCTATCCAGAATAAAAATGATGCAGGCTAGCAATATAAAAGAGCATCTTTCGTATGGAATAATGTAAAAATAACAGAGCTGTCTATTCAAAGAGAACTTGTCTCTAAGGAGCTCTAAGCATACATATTAAATAAGTATTAAAGCAAGGCCATGTTTTCTGTACAGCACAGAGAGGCAAGATAACAAGCAATGCCATTTCCCATCTGTCCCTGCCAAATTTTCAGTTCTATCTTATGCTCTACCACTTTCTCATTGACCCTCATTTTCAAGCACAAGTGAGCTAATTGCATTTTCCCCCTAAGTATGCCATATCATATCATGCTTTCCCTGCCATTCATTCTACCTGGCAAGTTTCTGTTCCTCCTTAAAGACTCAGCTGAAATGCCCCACACTTCTCTGCAAAATCCTCTGTGATGTCTCAGTTAGTGCTTTATCTGCAGTGCACATACCTTTGCACATAATGAACACCCATACCGTTTTCTTAGATACCTTCTTAGCTCCTGAAGGACAGGGACTGTCTTATTCACTTTGAGTTGTGTCCTCGGTACCTGGACAAGTACTGGGCATATAGTAGGAGCTTAGTGACGGTTCCAAGCATGAAAACCTTAGCTACCCTGAAGGTGGAACTTGGCCTTCACTGTCCATTGCCCTATGAAACATGGTAAGTGACCATTCATCAGCTTGTCTTAATGTTGTTAATCAGGCCTCTTAAAAACATTAAAAGTTGTGGTTGTCACCTTCCTTCTCACCTGCCAAAGGTTCTATTGGTGCCACCTTGTGTATTCAATTGTCTCACACCTTCTCTACAACCTCTGTACTGCACCCATCACTGTTGAAGAAATTTACTCTTGCTCTCTTGGTTTTATAGCTTTTCAAACAAAAACATATTTTAAAAATCTCTGAACCAGGCTTCCCTGGTGGCGCAGTGGTTGAGAGTCCGCCTGCCGATGCAGGGGACACGGGTTCATGTCTCGGCCCAGGAAGATCCCACATGCCGCGGAGCAGCTGGCCCCGTGAGCCGTGGCCGCTGAGACTGCGCGTTTGGAGCCTGTGCTCCACAACGGGAGAGGCCACAACAGTGAGAGGCCCGCGTACGGCAAAAAAAAAAAAAAAATCTCTGAACCATTAGTTTTAGCCCTTTTCTTTGTCTCCATATTTAATTATATTTTTTAAAAATTCACAGAATGTGGGTGGTATACTACATCTCAAAGAAATACTTGGAAAACAAAACAGCAAATAAAGTCTAATATGTATCCCAAGCACCCAACCACTTTCCTTTTACCAGTATATTATAATATTCAAGGTACTTTGTTGCTTCAGACTAAGAAAGAGTAAATTAAGAGCTGCCTGATCTTAAGCACAATTTACTAGACTGAACAGGTGTCCTGGCTGCACATGTGCACATTTTCCATCCATGGCTTTTTTTTTTTTTTTCTGCTTTATTTGATGCTTTGAACTGACCAAAGATGCGGATATCCTAATATGGCTCTTCCTTAGTTTAAAAATTGTCTCCTTTACTTTTCCTTGCACTTTCTTTTTGGGTAATGCAAACAACATTGAAGTTGTCTAATCAGGTTCCTCCTAACTTGAATTAGACAAGGAGAAGACTCCACCGTAGGAGGATTACATTGCAGGACAAATAAGATCATTTATATTAAAACATTTGATTCTTGGGTTTTGTTTTTCCATGATGACACCTGAAGAACCATCGTTTTTAGTCAAGTTAAAAATATAGGGACTTCCCTGGTGGCACAGTGGTTAAGAATCCACCTGCCAATGCAGGGGACACAGGTTCAATCCCTGGTCCAGGAAGATCTCACATGCCGCCGGGCAACTAAGCCCGTGCACCACAACTGCTGAGCCTGCGCTCAAGAGCCCACGAGCCACAACTACTGAGCCTGTGTACAACAACTACTGAAGCCCGCGCCTAGAGCCCGTGCTCCGAAACAAGAGAAGCCACAACAATGAAAAGCCCGCGCACCGCGACGAAGAGTAGCCCCCGCTCACCACAACTAGAGAAAGTCCACGCGCAACAACAAAGACCCAATGCAGCCAAAAATAAATAAATATGTAAATATTTTTATGCTTGTAAATAGTGTCAGGCACAAGAATGTTGGATATAAATAGAAAGTAGAATTTGGTTTTTAAATGAATATGGTGTCTCAAAATAACACTTTATTACCTTGTTCAATGTGTTTAAGACCCTACTCACTTATAAAACTAGAATGATGAGGAGGAATGCTTCATTAGAGGCAGTTTTTCCATAAAGCACTGAGGCACCATGCAAGTGTATTTTTAGCCCAACCTGTGAATATTATGGGCACCTTAATAGTCTCTCAACCTGAAAGGTACCTCTTTGCCTTCAACCTTCATTTAAGCACAGATTCTTCATATGCAAAGAGGCAGGCTTAGCAAGAAAAACAGATCTTCATCAACATTTGCTTTTGAAACAGACCTAAGAAAGTTAGGTCATTCTAAATATGTAATAGAAGTACAGTACAGAACTTACTATTAGATATTCCATTAAATAAGTTTTATTTTCTTATCTCCTTGTTCTTAACAAAAGATAATTTCTTTTGACTTTGTTTTATGAAAATTCTTTGTCTAAGAACTGTTAAGAAATCCACAAACAGAGCAAAGTCTAAAATGCTTGTGCTCATTTCTTGCCTCGTGGTGGCTCCATTTAATAGCAGCATTGGTGACTCTCGCTCTCCCAAGGGCCTCAAAAGTACTTTTCCTTTTTGCCTTCTGATCCTCCCCTTCTTCCTCCCCTTCCTTGTTCTTATTCTTCTTCCTCCAAATCAAAACTGCATTGCCATAATAAAAATAAATAATTAGGTGGATTTATGACTGAATGGATAGAGGGATGGATAGATAGATAGACGTGTGATGAACCAAGCCTAGTAAATTGCTAGTGGTAGAATCTAGGTGGAGGGTATAGAGCTATTCACTGAATCTTAATTCTTTCAACTTTGCCTTGTGTTTGAAAATTGTCATAATAAAACCTCTTAGGAGTGGCTATCCACTGAAGGTGGGATCACAAGGGCTTTCACTAACTCTGTGTAAATATTTTGCCATTATATTATTAGAGAAAAATGAAAATAATTTTTTTAAAGCTACATGAAACTGTCTTCACAAATGAAGTCACCAAACGATTGATTTAAATGCTTTTCATGTTTGAAATTCACATTAGGCGATGCTAAATAATTAAGAACACACACAGTGATTCAGTTGTATGATGATGACCGCATTGTTACAATAGGAAATTGGTTAAATAAGTTGTGTATAGATAGTTAATAAAATACTATGCAGCCATTAAAACTTGTAGAAACAAATTCATGGGCACAGAAAGATTTATATTATAATGTTTCCTATGCCATCTAGAAAATTATGAACTTATGGGTATAGCTGGAAGTACATATATACAGAAATATTACCTATGAATTATGAGATAATGGACTTCTTCTCTCATATAGATCTTTTTAAATCCACATTTTCTATTTTTTCCTAAAAGTTTCCCAGTGTTTTAATTTTAGTAACGTAAGAAAGAAGGAAAACAGAAAAGAAAAAATCCATGCAATTTTTCTGTGAAAATGGAGTGGGGAAACTTTGTATCTGTAAATAATTTTTGATCAAGCCAAAAAGATTATCTGGGTTTTTTCTTTTATCTATATCACTGGGAGCTACTCTCTTACATTTTCTTAATCTTGCTCTTATGAACAGTGCATTTGAAATGTGTAAAAACAAATAATTTTATGCATTCTTCTGAAGATATTTTAGTGGACTTGACTAGTAGCTTTTGAAAGAAAAGTAAGGATGTTTTCATGCTGCTAGGCCCAAGGCATTTTGTACTTGGAAATGCCCTGTCCTCAGTCCCTAATTGCATTAAATTTCTGTGTCTGACACACTCATGAGGAAAGGAAGTTTCAAAGCAGAAATAAGAAAATCTAATTTATTTCTAAATACAGTAACCATTGATATATTTTAAACAATGTGACACCTATGTTCCAAGTGTCCTAACTAGAAGAATTAAGAGATCACGGATGTGCCAGTTAAATAATAAAAGTGTTTTTATTATTATAGGTCTCTTTTCTCCAAAGCGATTTAAGCAATGTGCTGAAATTAGGTAATCTTTACACTATGTCTCTGAGAGGGATAGAGGGAAGAGATTATTACTGTTAATTTTTATTCATCCAGTAAACATTTATTGAACACTTTATGACTCTGAAGTTAATGTTTCACTTACTGTTTCCTCTCCTTCAAAGGCATTTTTTCATAGATTTTCTGTTAATGACCATTGAAAGAAAAGTTGGGTAGGAATAAAAGTAAAAAGAAGCAAAATAGAGTTCACCTCTGGGTTCCAGTTCTCTAATCCTCTCATGGAGGATTACATGGAATGTGTAATCCACTTACATCTGTACCGCTCTTCCTGTAGGCTGCTAGTCTAGTCCACGAGTGCCATCTCAGTCCCCTACAACATATAACGTGTCATTGTCTTCATCTCTTGTCTTTCACAGGTAAAATGTCCAGTGATCGAGCTTTGAGGAAGCAGCAACAGTTAAACAACCTTGTTTATGTGGTGACAAATCAGGCCAAACCTGGTGACAGAATTGTGGATTTCTGCAGCGGTGGGGTATTCTATATCTCCTTTATTCTCTTTAGCCTTTCCAAGATGATGTGGCTTTACTATACTACATTAAAGGTCATGTTTTTATTTGGCAAGATTATTATCTCAGAATAAACAAAAGCCTTAGAGACCAAAGTTAACTTGTTTCTTTTTTTTCCTTTTTCAGGGCCATGTTGGGATTGTCCTTGCTCACATGCTGCCATCATGCCAGGTAAAGTCTGAATAATAGACAAAAGGAAACTACACAGTTCAGTTAGCTGAGTCTGGCTTTTTCCTCCTCTTTGAGTTTATAATCATTCACCCAGGTCAAATATGTGGCACAGGCATTTTATATTTCTTTGAACTAAACTTCTAAGATTCAGAATCATAGGGAAGAAAAGTAAGTAGGACCACTACATTTTTTATTTTTTATAAAAGGGCTGTATTTTTAAATAATTTTTAAAAGAAATAATTATTCCACTCAAATAAGATAATTAATGATGAAGCCAGTTTAATTGTCAACATAGTTTTATACTGGAAATACTAGGTTCTGAAACTTGTTGAGCATATTCTTTGGTAACTTGATTTTTATTCATTGTATCAGAATTGTAACAACAACATTTTTTAAAGAAAAAGAAACCGCAAATCTACCAACTGATCCACCAAATGCATTTCTCCCCATGTTCTTTTTGTCATTGTTCATGAGGATGCTTATTGCTGCAAATTCTAAAAATTCAAGTACAATTTCAGTCACCTGCTTTCACTCAATCTTATATCATAAATGTTTTTCGCTGTTGCAAATAGTTTCAAATATCATCATTAAAATATCACTTAAAATGTGACTGCATAATATGTTTTTAAGTAAATGTACCATAATTTATGCGATTGTTGCCACCATTTGTTAGAAGTGTGTGCTGCTTTTAGTCTTCTGTCATATTAAATCATTTCCTCACAGTGACCATCTTTCAGCATAGAAGTCTAGAATCTGATGATTGAACCGGGGCAGATCCTTTGTTTGTGAGCTCTCCGGAAATTACAAAATAATTAAAGTGATTATTCTCAGAAGGAAAAATGTGGAAGAACTCATAGACTAGCCAGAATGATATGTAGCAGAATGATAGAGAGTAGAGAGTATTTTTCTTTATCTTTCTTAGAAAATAAAGAGCAAAATAAATGAGGAATACTGAGAGAAACAGGCAGATGTTCATTTCATCACTAAGGAAAACAACAATTTCATGGTTGGAGTAAGAGGAATAAAGCTCATAGAGCAGAATCCTGGAGATGTAGAGTCAGGCAGGGATATGGTGTCTTTTTTACCCTTCCCAACAGCTCTGGAAACTTAGAAATGTTGAAACTGGAAAAGGGAAGTCTTGACTGGAATAAAGGCTGGAAAACCTTTGACCCCAAGTATCCTGTGACAGGCTTTTTATACAAAGGGATCCAGGATTTTTCCATAAAGACAAGCATAAGGACAAAATAAGGACCAAACTAGGAATGATAGTGATGAAAGTGACTTAACTTTGCTGCCCACTTTTCTCCATCTAAACCAGTGATGCTCTCCCACCTTCCTTGGCCTGGATTACTGTTAGAAATTCTGAACTGGTTGCCCTGCCTTCTGCCTCTCCCCCACCAGTCCATACTATGCATTGCAGCACCCAGACCTCCTTTCATTGCACATGATCTGGCTCCTGTTACCTCTCCAGCCTGATTCCTACATCCCACACCCTGTCTCCCTACCTCCACCGTCACCATCACACACTGTACCCCAGCTATACCAGTTTTCTCAGTTCTTCAAATACACCATATCTTTCTTACCTTGGGCCTTCATACATGTTTCTCTCTCTGCTAGAAACACACCTTTATTCCCGCAGCTGATTTCTATTCACTCTTCAGGCCTCAGTTAATATGTTACTCTTTCACATTAAATGACTAAAACCTCCCTTAGTGTGCGTGCTCTGGTAACACATTATATGTCTTTCATTAAACACTTATCACTCACTGTATTATAATTGCCTGTTTCACTTATATCACTATATCTAGGAGCTTCAAGAGTTCAAGGACCTTGTTCTTTTTTTTTTTTTTTTTTTTTTTTTTGCAGTACATGGGCCTCTCACTGTTGTGGCCTCTCCCGCTGCGGAGCACAGGCTCCAGACGCACAGGCCCATGCCTCAGCAGGCGGACTCCCAACCACTGAGCCACCAGGGAAGCCCTCATTTTTGTACTATATTATGTGGCCTACTTCCTGGCATAGGATAAGGATCAATATAATATGATCTACATTATTAAAGCTAGTAAACACAGTAATAATACTTTACCCTAATGTCTGAATTATGTTACTGAATATACTATTGTTTCCTGGGTACAATCTAGGTTACATTAATAGAAAACAAGGAATTATCATTAATTCGTGCTAAGAAGAGAAGTGACGAACTAGGGTTAAGCAACATTTGGTTCATTCAAGCAAATATGGAGTATTTTACAGGGACATTTAATATTGGGGTAAGTAATCAAGCAATTTCAATTTCTTTAATTAAGTAAATAAAAATAATAATATGTCTTAGAGTAAATAAAGGTGATAATTTTATTTTCTTTGCTAAACAAGAAATTTATAACTTTTGTTTTCTACTGTCTGTAAAGCCTAGCCTATTAATGAATATTACTTCGTTCACAGCATATCATCATTACATGGTAGAGATAATATTTGTTCCTCTACCAGACAAGAATTTTATTTTCTTCACTGCAGAATCTCCAGTGCCTAAAGAATTGTTTGACACATAGCAAATACTTAAAAATAGTTACTAATTGAATGAATAAATGAATTCTAATGAAGGTGACTTCTCTTGGTTTATTTTACATTTTTAGAAGTTAATGAAAGAAGAGAAAAACAGAATATAATAGGACAATTAGCTTGTTAACAGCCTGTAAATACTAGAGTTGCTTTTAGATAATACTTTCTTTAGCAAGGATTTACTATCTACGTGTATTTTAAGTTTCCAGTAGACAGAAAGTATATTGGTGATGTTTCTGAAACCTTCAGATCAAATTGTTACTGTTTGATACTACTAAAAAGACCAAAGATAAAGTGATTCTGCCAGTTCACTTAAAACCAGGGTTGTATGCTCTGGTGGAATTTGAGTTTCATTAAGATGTTAACATTGCTGCTGCTATTGTATCTGTTTTAAATAATTTTTTCTTATTTTTATAGGACTAAGTGCTCAATATAGAAAACTACATAATAATATAAAGAAGAATCACCAGTATTTCTGCTAGGGAGAGATAAATACTGTCAAAACCCTTTAGTCTTTATGTATTTATGCACACAAACAAATGCATGTTTACACATACGTTAACATTATTGAGGTCATACTACATAGGTCCTGCTTTACCTGAAATTGTCATAAATACTTTACTCATTAATCATATTTCTTTTTTGTTGTTATTATAATGTAATTGTTACTATTATATATATCTTATGCATCACTTAAGATTTTTGATACCTTTGCCTAATCACTTTCTAGGTAGGTTGTGCTAATTTGCATTCCCAACTGTATATGTTCATATAACATATACAGTGGGCTTGTCTAGGTGGAATTCTTGTCCAATCTCAGAAGTTCAGACCTTTTGTAGTACTTATGATTTTTGTCCAATGAAGTTCATTTCTTAAATACCAGCTACTGCAAAGTTGTGGGGTTTATTGTTATTTTTATAGCCTAAAAAGTATACAGTTTGTTTCCTTTGTAGATATAATATAGATTGGTTATCTCAAGCCAAGCTTATAGAAAGAGAAGTAAACTTTTACGAAAACTGTTAATAAGGATATTCAGGAAAATATAGACATCTGATATAGCAAATTCAAATTAAATATATATTTATATGCTGCTTAAATTTTACATAAATGATGAGGTAGAGGATAAAGCTTCTCCCACAAAACAAGCCATTAAACCAATGCACATGTTACCAGTACACCAGGCAGAATGTATAAGGTAGCATGATACTGCTGCCTATTTACTCACCTCTCAAATCACAAAATTCCCGGCCTATCAGCCATACATCTCTTTACCCTTCTGTGGCTTAAAGGTGATAAATCATTCTGGCATATTCTTGTAACTTTCAAGGTCATATAATTCACTAACACCAACTAACAATGTATATGTCTTTTGGGAAGTGATATTTTTCCCAAATATCATAGTAATGTATCCATAATGGGTTTTTTCTTTCATAATTACTTTGTCAAGATATATGGAAAATGAATTAAAATTACTTGGAGGGTTAAACCAAAATTAGATTTACTCTCAAGAATATAATTTGCGGGCTTCCCTGGTGGTGCAGTGGTTAAGAATCCACGTGCCAACTCAGGGGACATGGGTTCGAGCCCCGGTCCGGGAAGATCCCACATGCTGTGGAGCAACTAAGCCCATGCACCACAACGACTGAGCCTGCGCTCTAGAGCCCGAGAGCCACAACTGCTGAGCCCGCATGCCGCAACTACTGAAGCTTGCGTGCCTAGAGCCTGTGCTCCGCAAGGAGAAGCCACCGCAGTGAGAAGCCTGCGCACCACAACGAAGAGTAGCACCGCTCGCTGCAACTAGAGAAAGCCCGTGCTCAGCAATGAAGACCCAACGCAGCCAAAAATAAGTAAAATAAAATAAATAAATTTATTAAAAAAGGAATATAATTTGCCTAGGATGATAATTGAAGTATTGTCACTAGATAAATCAAACTAAATGCACCAGTGGCTCTAACTCTTGTATTAAATAGATTCCAATGAAAATACTGTAACTAGAGAGGAAATCAGAATAGCAGGGATCAGAAATGCATGAAAACTCCATTAATTCACAGTTTTGTGGTATTTCAAATAAGGGTTTAGTTGGCATTTATCTTTGCCTTTTTCGTCTACTGTTTTTCTTTAGACATAAAAGTTAATGATGTAAACAAGATTTTAAGGGGAGAATTTTAAAGTCTTCGAACCAACTATCTTGCAGAACTTAAAACAAATCATTTATACATGAGAATTTAAATACTAATTATTATTCTTATCTCCATTAATACAAAAACCTATTTCAGGCAAAAATGAATAGATTTACTAATGTTGTTAAACTAGTGTGACTTGAAATAATGGAAGAGAACAAATCTAAATATTTTCACGTCTTTAAACAAGGTCTTCCATCACCCCCAAGGGCTGTGCCTCCCCCGTGTAACCAGAATCAGTGAGGTAATACAGTGTTTGTTCCAAAGAGCATTTTGTAGTTTCTGATTTACGTTGTGCTTACTTGAGAAATATATTTCTTTAGAAATACAAATGTCCAATAAGCTTATAAATAACATTCAAAGTCTCTAGTAACCAGATGCATTTCAACTTGAACAACAATGATATTCCGTTCTTGCTCTTAACATTTGCAAAGATTTTTAAAATATTATTACTGTAAGGCTTTTAAAATATTATTGCCTGCAAGGCTTCAGTGATATGGGAGCTTTGAAATTTTTCATTTACATGATATTTGTAATGATTTGTTAATGACATGAAATGTTATAATGGTAAACAGAGAAAATTATATAAACATAATGTTTAAGTGTATGCATTTTAACATTGAATTTAACTTGTGCTAGAGTCTCAGCTTGGCCACGTACTAGTTTTATGGCCTCATCCTCAATCCTCAGTTTTTTCATCATGACATGGACATAACATATCTGGCTCATGGGATGTTGATATAATGTGCATGAACCACTTAGCAAGTTGCCTAGCATTTAGGAAGTACTCAAAAAATTGGTCCTCTTTTTACTCTGTGCAGTGTGATCTCAACCATGTGAAAACTGCTTAAAAAGGATGAGAGGAAATTATGCTAATATGTATTTTTTTAAGGTGGCTATCTCTATACACTATGTATTTTTCTTTATTCAAAATTTTCAAAATATTACATATTTAACATGTTACCATTTTTATATTCAAAGAATGTAAGCAGTAAAAATAGAAGAAATAAATATATGTGCTTAATATTTTATATATAGATACCTAGCTTATTTAGCCAAGAAAGGCTAATAGGACCCTAAGGATTACTATAAGATATCTAAAAGAATTCTGAACATATAAAATATGTATATAATTATATATGTATATATAATTTCTTTTAAAACAAGTATTGATTATCATAGAAATACCTTTTGATTTTGTTTTTAAATACAAAACTCTTCAAAATTGAGAAACATCTGAGAAGGTTTTTTTTCCTTCCAGTTTGAATGTATGCAGCTGTATGACCCTGAATTGAGTATGTGTTATGGACTGAAAGTTTGTGCCCCACCTCCACCACCAAAAAATTCATGTGTTGAATTCCTTAACCCCTCATGTGATGGTATTAGAAGGTGGGACCTTTAGGAGGTAATTGGGTCATGAGGGTGGTACTCTCTGAGTGGAATTAGTGCCCTTGTAAGAAAAGAGCTTGTGCCCCCTCTTAGCTCTCCACCATGTGATGATACAGTGAGAAGACAGCCATCTGCAAACCAGGAAGGGGTCCTCACTAGACATCAGATCTGCCAGCACCCTGATCTTGGACTTCCCAGCCTCCAGAACTAAGAAAAATGTTTGCTGTTTAAACCACCAAGTTTATGATAGTTTTTTAAGAGCAGCCCAAACTAAAACAGTATATATCAATTATCATACTCTTAAAGGGCAACTCAGAAAAGATTGCTTTAAAAGTGGACTTTTTAAGGCTATTTTTTTAAGAAGTCTATTATCACCTTCTTGTCTAGTGCAATATAAATAATCTTACTTTATAAGATTTTACTTTTTAAGACCTAATTTATTATGTGTAGTAATACCTATGCTCTCAAACAGTATAACAAAAACCTTGCTGTCAAACAGTGTTACTGAAAGGGCCACGACTATGGAAGAACACACTTTGCATTGAGAAACAAAAACTGTGTCAGTGCTGAACAGCTTGCCCACCGAAATGTTTTAGTTGGGTAATTTCAATAGTAACATAGAGTCATCTCAAACAGGTGATAAGGCATTGATTTCTAACAGTATTGGTGAATATTTTCTATTTATCAATATATATCAAAATCTCTAAACAGTTTATTTTTGAGTTATCTGTATTTACTTTTTTCTATTTCACCCATAACAATTTTTAATATGATTGTTTATGATTCATCAGTGCTGAGTGCTTAATTACAAGCTCATTTCTAGTTATGTATGTTAGTATACAATTAGAAGAAGCATATACAATTATAGAATGTAATTCAGTAACACTTTTGATGAATGATTTATGTAATCCTTGTTTTAAAGGGAAAGGAACTTGAGAAATTATATATTCTGCAAACACAATTTTTAAAAAATCATTAAGGCAATGAAGGACTTTCCAGGTGAAGGTGGCAGATAGAGGTATTGCACCCCCCTTCTCCCCAAGAGAGATCAGACCCCCAAATAACAAAGAGAACAAGAACCAGAAAAATCATACTCCATCCTTAATGAAACAGTGTTCAAGATTCTATAACTTGAACTACAATATTTGAAGATAGAAAGCAGACTGAAGAAAAAATTAGTGAGTAGAGAAGAGGAAAATCAAACTTAAACGCATGGGGAGAGGGAGGGTCAAGAGGGCTATCAGGAAGCAAGTCACTTTGCTCTCACAGAATCCCAGAAAAATTTCAGGAATTCAGGATACCAGAAACCACAGAGGAAGGGTATAAGAAGGGGCTGGAATCATGTTTAATTAAAAATTTTATTTAGAGACTCAGATTCCCACCACCACCTTGTGTAGGCAAGTAACTATTTCCCCCAACTCCTGCAAGAGACCGGAAGTTTATTCTATGAGAAAAGTGTAATAGAGACTCCAAGTATAGGGAGAGAAGGGTGAGAATGATGTGACACCAAAAATAAGAACTAAGTGCCCTTAATTCCAGAATTCCTTCAGAATCTAGAATCATCTCCTCAATCAGAGATTAAAAGAGCCTCCTTTACAGAATCAGACCTATCCCCAGAGAAAATACTATAGGTGTAATTAAAAAAAAAAAAAAGCCAACTGGCCACCTGGTCACCCAATCACTAAGGAAGCCCACCTTCAAGCCTTTCATTCAGACTTCTGATCAACTTTTTAATGATTCACTCTTATATGAACTGACAGCCAAGGAATAACAAAATGTGGAAAACTTCCAAAATAGAAGAGACCAAAGCAACAAACACAATGAAAGGAGAGATCAGAAAAGATGTTGCATAATGAAACAGGGATAGAATGAAAAAGAAAAGGCATCAGAGAACAAGAAAGAACTTCTAAACACATGTTAGCCAAAATAAAAAGCAAGTAGAAAATCTAAAAGGTGAAGTGTAGGACATCATCTGAAAAAAACAGGACAAAAAAAAAAGAGAGAGAGATAGGAGCTGAAAGAAGCATTTTTTTTTCAAATAGAGATTTAGTCCATGAATCCAATACCTCAATATTCTCAATAATAGGAGAACCAGAAAGATAAAACGGTGGGGAGGAAAATATCAAATAACTAATATAAGAAAATGTGTCAGGATGTGTTTCTCTTGACGGATGCGGGTTCGTGCCCCGGTGTGGGAAGGTCCCACATGCCGCGGAGCAGCTGGGCCCGTGAGCCATGGCCGCTGAGCCTGCGCGTCTGGAGCCTGTGCTCCCCAGCGGGAGAGGGCACAACAGTGAGAGGCCCGCGTTCCGCAAAAAAAAAAAAAAAAAGACATAAAGCAATGCACATTGTTATAGGAGAAAAGCATTAAAAAAAATTTTTAAATGGATAAGTGTTGTGATAAAAAGAAGTTCCTAACAGCTTCCAAAGAGAAAAAAGAAAAGAGGTCTCATAGAGAAATTCTGGAATCAAAATGCCGTCACACTTCTCAATAGCAACATGGAAAGCTAGAAGACAGTGAAGCAATGCCTTCAAAATTCTAAAGGAAAGTTTCCAACCTAAAATTTTATGCCTGACCAATCAATCAATCTTGTATGAAAGTAATAAAGAAAATGTCAAGGTCTCAAGAAAATGTGCATCAGGAAACTATGTAAAAGAGTGCTTCAGGGCTTCCCTGGTGGCGCAGTGGTTGAGAGTCCGCCTGCCAATGCAGGGGACGCGGGTTCGTGCCCCGGTCCGGGAAGATCCCACATGCCGCAGAGCGGCTAGGCCCGTGAGCCATGGCCGCTGAGCCTGCGCGTCCGGAGCCTGTGCTCCGCAGCGGGAGAGGCCACAACAGTGAGAGGCCCGTGTGCCACAAAAAAAAAAAAAAAAAAAAAGATGTGCTTCACTAAAATAAGAGAGTAGGGCTTCCCTGGTGGCACAGTGGTTAAGAATCCGCCTGCCAATGCAGGGGACACGGGTTCGAGCCCTGGTCCAGGAAGATCCCACATGCTGTGGAGCAACTAAGCCCATGCGCCACAAATACTGAGCCTGTGCTCTAGAGTCCGTGAGCCACAACTACTGAGCCCACACGCCACAACTACTGAGCCCACACGCCACAACTACTGAAGCCCACGTGCCTAGAGCCAGTGCTCCGCAACAAGAGAAGCCACCGCAATGAAAGGCCTGCTCACTGCAAGGAAGAGTAGCCCCCACTCGCCGCAACTAGAGAAAGCCCGCGTGCAGCAACAAAGACCCAACGCAGCCAAAAATAACTAACTAAATAAATAAATTTAAAATAAAAATAAAATAAGAGAGTAGGTAATAAAAAGAAATAAGTGGTATCTAATCAGGAGTGGGTGAAGAGAGTTCTTGGTATGATGGCAAAGGGAAGTCACAGGACCAGACAGAGCTAGGTAGCAGGCAAAGAAAGCAGTGAGTCCATGTTTTAATAAAAGGTCAGGAGGCCCAGGAAAGATGTCTTCAGGAAAAAAAAAAAAACGGAGCTGGCCAATTATTTGACAGTTTTCACACAGTGAAAAATTTTACCATAGAGCATCTTACAGAACTTCTGTGCAGGAAAAGTCTTGGATGTTAAAAAAAAAAAAAATCATATGGCACAGTTAGTTTTGATTTGAAAGAGCAATATACATTGATTATATAGAAAAACAGAGATGGATTTCAGGAAAGAAAACCAATGAGTTGAAAAGCATTAGCTTTGGTCACCAGATTTTCTTTCGGGGTAGAGAAGTGTGTACGGAACAAGGAACTTTTTTTGTCATTACATGCCTTTTAGCATTATTTGAGTCATTACATGCCTTTTGGCATTATTTGAATTTTAAAGCCAATTACCTATAACATAATTGCGTGAAAGTTTTTAAAGAGGAGCAACAGAAGCGCACAACTGGGACCAAGCTTTCTTCTAAGATATCTGGTTAAGAATCCTTCTTTGAGAAGCAAAGGCTCAGAGCATGATTGGGTTGGGGCAAATTTAGAGGTCATTCAGTTCAACCTTCTCATTTCATAAATATAAAAGTTGAAGCTCCACCTGGGGAACAGGAACATAGCAAGTTAATGTGAGAGCTGGGACTAGAATCCAGTCATTGACTTCCTGTTCACTCCCCACATCTAAAGGAAGGAGTAAATGGGAACATAGAGAATTAGAATAACTTTTGGTGTCAGAGGGATTGAATTTAAATCTTGTCTTCATCATTTGTGACCTTGGACCAGCCACTTGGCCTTTTTGTAAAATGGGAAATAACAACACCTATATGCATCGTTTGGACTAGGAAAAGGCTAATAAATGTTAAATGAATCTTTAAAAAGTAAACAAACAAAAACCCCCCAAGGACAGGGTGCCTAGTACAGTCATAAATACATCTAGCACAAGCTTAGTTTTGGGAGTATGAATAAGGCATAGTCTTACTATCTTTCAAAATATGTCTTACATTAAAAATCAATACATACTCTTTACCAACATATATGTTCTTAGACTATCTGTGTATCTTTACCAACATATATGTTCTTAGACTATATGGGTATCTTTCTCAACATATATTGAGAAGAATCAATCAGTTTTTCTAGAATCTTGCCTTGTTTTTTAGAAGCTGCCAGTTGAAAGACATTCTGAGAGTGAGTGATGATTAATTTTGTTTATTTACCACCACATATAGCAAAGATACGTGGATTGAGGTTTCCTGGCTGTTTGGTTATGTTTCATTGGCTTACATCATAGGATGTGTTATAGTTAAAACTTTTATGACATATAGATTAATTGAAGTACAAATGTGAAGGAAAGGTCCTTAATTTATAGTCCATGAGTTCTGCAGCATTTATTTGGATCAAAAATATTTACATTTACTTTGGAATATGCATTACCTTGGCCAATAGATAAGTTTACAATTCAATTTTTATCCTTTATTAGAATTCAGTGTATGTACAGAGAACCACAATACCGAATTTTGGGGGTCAGTCAGTGAAACACTTGTTTGCTATGTTGTCAGCGAACCATTGATTAAATATGGGTGTTTTTCCCCCAGCATGTTAACCTTTATTAGATACTCATAGTTTATGTTTTGATACTCTTTCTACAGTTGTCAGATCTATCGGTGTGTATATTAATAGATCTATCTCTCCATTGTATATTATATTACAAACTCTCTGGGTCAGATGCTTTAAATGTAATTAGAAATTCGATTTCATACCAGTTTCTGTAGATAGGAATGGTTTAAGAAAAAAATTTAGATGTATTTCTCTTCGTTCTTTCCTTTCTTTGTCACTTCCTTTATGTGTAACCAACACATATCCCATTCCTTCTTCTCTTAAATCAGTGGTGAAGCTAAGAGTGATACCCAGAAATTCTTCATTGAAAAAGATGGTCTCTAAGGTTCCTTCCAGCTCTAAGTATGTTGGTCAGAGAAGGCATAGCATGATGTAATGGAAAACCTGTGAGCTTTGGAGTCAGACCTGGATTCAGAGTTCATCTGGAATGTTTGCTGGCTAGGTGATCTTGTCATGTTATTACAAGAGATAATAAGAGCTATTTAAAGTATTAAAAAAAAATTTAAAGAATTAAATGATTAAATCAAGAAAAAATCTATGTAAAGATTTTGACATCTAGCAGACACTGCATACATGCTAGTCCCCTGTGGTGTTGTAATTCCAGAAGATAGTAGGACCAATGAGATGAATAAAATGAGAGGAAGTATACAATAGTCCGCCCATATCTATGCTTTTGCTTTCCTCTGTTTCAGTTACCTTTGGTCTGTCATGGTCCGAAAATATTAAATGGAAAATTCCAAAAAGAAACAATTCATAAGTTTGAAATTGTACACTCTCCTCCAACCAGCCCAGGACGTGAATCATCCCTTTGTCCAGGGTTTCCATGCTGTATACCCTCTCCCCCTGCCAGCCACCACCCACACCCCCAGCATAGGAACAAGCATAGTATAGTTGATTGACCCTTGAACTACATGGGTTTGAACTGCACGGGTCCACTTGTTTTTTTCAGTAAATATATACTACAGTACTACATGAGCTGTGGTTGGTTGAATCCACAGGTGCAGAACCATGGATAAGGAGGGCCAACTCTAAACTTTTACTCAGATTTTTGGCTGCGTGCGGTGGGGGATTTGGGGGAGAGGTCAAAGCCCCTAAACTCCGCATTGGTTAAGGGTCAACAGTATTTATAGAGTTCGGTACTATCCCTGGTTTCAGGCATCCACTGGGGGTCTTAGAACATATCCCCTGTGGCTAAGGGGGGACTACTGTATTTGCATAGAGTAGTTAGCTAGGCTGGAAGACTCCAAACTGTCTGAGTTGGGGTCCTTAATTTGTTGTGTCACCTGGAACAAGTTACTTGACCTCTCTGGGCTTCAATTTCCTCATCTTAAAACAGTACCTACTTTAAGATATTTGTACATCCATGTTCATAGCAGCAGTGTTCGCAATAGCTGAGGTGGAAGCAACCCAAATGTCCATGGATGGATGAATAGGTAAACAAAATGTGGTACATATATATACAGGTGTCCCTTGGTATCCATGGGGGATTGGTTTCAGGACCCCCTCATATACCAAAGTCCGAGGATGCTCAAGTCCCTTATAAAAAATGGCATAGCATCTGCATATAACCTACACACATTCTTTCATATATTGATACCTTAAATAGTCTCTAGATTACTTATAATACCTAATAGAATGTAAATGTTATGTAAATAGTTGTAGGTACAATGTAAATGCTATGTAAATAGTGGCTGGTGCATGGCAAATTGAAGTTTTGCATTTGGGGAACTTTCCGGAATTTTTTTTTAATATCTTCAGTTCGAGGTTGACTGATCTGCAGATGTGAGACCTGCAGATATGAAGGGATGAGTGTACACAATGGAATATTATTAAGAAGTCCTATCAAATGCTACAACATGGATGAGACTTAAGGACATTATACCAAATGAAATAAGCCAGTCACAAAAAGCCAAATACTGTATGATTCCATTATATGAAGTATCTAAGGTGGTCACATGCATAGAAACAGAAAGTAGAATAGTGGTTACCAGTGGCTGGAGGGAGGGAGGGAGAAAAGGGAAGTTGTTGTTCAACGGGTATAGAGTTTCAGTTTTGCAAGATGAAAACATTCTGAAGGTCTGTTTCACAATGATGTGAATATACTTAACACTATTGGGCTGTACACTTACAATGGTTAAGATGGTAAATTTTATGTTCTCTGTTTTTCTACCACAATAAAATAGGTAGAAAAAATAAATAAATATATATAGTACCTACTTCATAGGGTTGTGCATTAAACAAGTAAATCCATGTAAAGCAGTTAGAATAAGCACTTAGCATTACTCAGGAATGTTAAATCTATATTATTATTATTAGCATTATTATCAGTGTCACTCCATGCTTCAGGAACGTGCTTTCTGCTGTTTGCTGCTGTGCTTCTTGCTCCTTTGCTTTTGGAATTCCTTTGTATTCTACAAGGCCCTCGTCAAACACCACTTCCTCCAGTTCACCATCCCTGATTTTTCCCCATCTGAATATCCCACTCCCTCCTTTGATGTTTCTATTTGTACTTTTTTAATGGCACTTAATGCATTCTGTCTTGTATAATACAGGTTTGGGTACTACTTGAATGCTATTGATGTGTAGTGTTTTATTCTTTGTATCCCCTGTGAGTCACACATGTTAGCACATGAAATAACCAGAACTTTGTGAGTTGCCTAAACCTATGCAATTTGCACTTGAGTTAATTAATGTATTACGTGATTTGGATTAAGTTGTCACTGTTGACAGAGCATCAGAAAGGGATCATAGTTTTGACCTTTGTATTCCAAGCCACTACCATAATACTGATATATAGGAAATGCCCAGTGATTGCTGAGTGAATTAATGAATGAACCGATTAATGAATCAATGAATTATGCAGTTTCTAGAACTATTAATAATTATAGACCTTTAATGATCAATAAGAAAGAATAACAAATTCCTCAACAAAATCACTCAACTTCATGTTGCTGCAGAAGCTCTCCACGCCACTTGTCTCATGATTTTTTTTTTCATGTATTTATTTTACTAAGGATTGAAATAAGATACAAAGATGGAAATGGTTGATGTGAATCTTAAGGCTTAATATCTATAGGTTTTCATCTACATTCATTTTCTATTTCTGCTGTAGCAAATTACCACAAATTTGGCAGCTTAAAAATAACATATATTATCTCAACATATAACAAATGTTATCTTAAAATAACGTATATTATTTCTGTAGGTCAGAAATCCAGGTGGACTCAACTAGTTTGTCTGCACCAGGTGTCATTAGGTCAAAATCAGCTGTTGACTTGGTTCGGCTCTTATCTGAAGTCTCTGAGGGAGTGGTCCCAGGACTGTTCAAGTTGTTGGTAGAATTCAGCTCCACACAGTTATAAGACTAAGGTTCCTGTTCCCTTGCTGAGTCAGACGGGAGTCGTTCTCAGGTTCTACATCTACCCACACTCCCTGTCTCATGGCCTCCTTCACCATGAAAGCCAGCAATGGTGGGTCAAGTCCTTCTCTCTGACTTTTCTTTCTATTTCGTCTCTTGTTTCCTGCCTGAGAAAGTTTTTTTTTTTTTAAGAAGATGTTGGGGGTAGGAGTTTATTAATTAATTTATTTATTTTTGCTGTGTTGGGTCTTCGTTTCTGTGCGAGGGCTTTCTCTAGTTGTGGCAAGTGGGGGCCACTCTTCATGGCGGTGCACGGGCCTCTCACTATCGCCTCTCTTGTTGCGGAGCACAGGCTCCAGACGCGCAGGTTCAGTAGTTGTGGCTCACGGGCCTAGTTGCTCCACGGCATGTGAGATCCTCCCAGACCAGGGCTTGAACCCGTGTCCCCTGCATTAGCAGGCAGATTCTCAACCACTGGGCCACCAGGGAAGCCCAAAAGTTCTTTACTTTTAAGGCCTCACATAATTAGATTGAGCCCACCCATGTAATCCAAAATAATCTTGTTATTTTAAGGTCTTTAATCTTAATTACATCTGCAAAAATTTCTTGCCATGTTGACGGATTCCAGGTATTAGGATGTGAACATCTTTAGGAGATCATTCTGCCTACCATACCATCCCTGTCTCTTTTTTTTGCAATTTATTTGTTTACATAACCATGTCATTTGTCCTTTAGAGTTTCCCGCAGTGTGGATTTTGCTGATTTCATCCCCCTGGTTTTGTTTCACGTACTACCCTGTTCCCTGTATTGCCTAGAGATTGCTACTTAGGTCTAGATTGTAGAGACATAATCAGATCCAGGTTCACTTTTGGGATAAGACTACATCACAGGTGGTGGTGTGCTCTATCAGTAGGCCCATGTCTGGTTGTCTCTTGTATAATGTGAGCAGCATTCATGGTCATTGCCCCAGCATTATTTCAATAAGGATTGCAAATTGCTGACAGTCTTCTATTTTAATATTCTGCCTCATTTACTTTCCTTGATCAACTATTTGGTTACACTGAGGTACAGTTCACATAGGAAAGGCCAGAGAAAACTTTATTATTTTTCTGTATTTTCCAGTTTTCAAAGTGAATTGGTTATATGCCAGATGTGACCAGTTAGGCTTTTTTTTTTTGGTATAATTATCATTGACTCGCCAATTTAATATTTGAAATACTTCAGTCCATTGATGTTACAGTTCTCATTGATGCTTAGATATTCCCATTGGCTCCTGAGTGTTTTTGACAAGGCTTCAATGGTATCTGATAGCATCCATGCTTTCAGTATAACAAGACGTTCCAGCTCATCTTGTATATTTCCTGCCTCATGTCTGACATCAGCTATGTCTCCATGGAGCTCAAAATTCTTTTAAGAGCAGATGCTATTATTTACCACAGTGTAGGTACTCGGGATGGTCATTGCTACTGGTTTGGTCTTTGTTTCTAGGCTTTTCAGTCATCTGAACTAGGCAATACCTTTTATTTATTTATTTATTTATTTATTTATTTATTTATTAAACAAAATCTTCATGGGTTCGTACTGATACTTCCAACTTAAATTCAGCACTGTGGGATTTTAACCTAACCTCACTTGTCTATCTCTTATATTTTCTTCTATGCTAAAAAAAATTCTGTTTCCTAATGACATAGCATGTTTCTTGTTTTATCCCATAATATGCACATTAGAGTTCTAAAACAACAAACAGTAACAATGATTACTGAAAATAGTTTTGAGAATTTTTAAACGTTATTTTTTATGCAATAGCATCTTCCATAGCCATGTATATTCTTCATTCCTTTTTATAGCTGCAGAGTACTCCATTACATTTATTCTACCAGTGCTCTGTCAGTGGGAAATTGGCTTGTTTCCATTTTGTGGTTATTTCAAATATTACTTCAGTGAATAAATCTTTTTATATGTTTGTCAGTGTGTCCACTGGATAGATTTTATTACAAGTGAAAGCACGAATTACACATAATTTTGCTGAATATTGCTAAGTTCTTCCTCCAAAGGGTTGTGACATTTTTGTATTCCCACCAGCAATATATGATGGTATCTGTTTCCTTACAGTCTGGCTGATAGACTGTTATCAAATTTTAGGATTTTTGCCACACTAATAGGTGATCATTAGATAATTATCTTAGTATAATTTCAATAATTATTTCTCTTATTTTGAACAATATTGAACAACTTTGGTTTATGGCCTATTTGCATACTATTGTTCATGAACTGTCCAAATCTTTTGCCCATTTTACTATGAGATTATTAGGCTTTTTCTTTATATTTAAAAGCTTGTTATATATTAAGGATATTAACCTTTTGTGCTATAAATTGCAAATCTTTTTCTCTCTTTATCATTTGTCTTTTTACATATAATTTTTGGGTTTTGTCATTTGAAAGGTTTTTTTTTTTTTCATTTTTACTTTGATGTACTTATTAACCTTACCCCTTATTATATGTGGACTTTCAGACATAGTTAGGAAATTATTTCCCACTCCCCTAGGTTATGGAGAAATTTACTTATGTCTTTTTATCTGTTAATTTGTTTTTGCATGTTAACTCTCTAACCCATTTGAAATTTATGTGTGGTGAGAGGAAAGGATCTAATTTTATTTTTTATAGAGCTATCAGGTTAACCCAACGTCACTTATTAAAAAGTCCATCTTGTCCCCAGTGGTTTGAAGTGCCACCTTTGTTGCATGTTAAATTTTTGTATTCATATGGTTCCATTGATCTATATCATTATTTGCCTGTTTTTTGTTTGTTTTGCGGTACGCGGGCCTCTCACTGTTGTGGCCTCTCCCGTTGCGGAGCACAGGCTCCGGACGCACAGGCTCAGCGGCCATGGCTCACGGGCCCAGCCGCTCCGCGGCATGTGGGATCTTCCCGGACCGGGGCACGAACCCGTGTCCCCTGCATCGGCAGGCGGACTCTCAACCATTGGGCCACCAGGGAAGCCCTATTTGCCTGTTTTTTTCTGACCTGCGTTTGATGGCATGGAAATTAGGAGCAAGTGATGCAATAAAACCTTTTAGACCTAATAAAATCCATCATGTAAATAGTTCTTAGAATTAGTTGTTTTGTTTAAGTGAGGGAAATAAACTCACTCTTTAGCATGTAGCAAAAGGAATGTGAACCTAAGTAAAGGGAGATTTATAAAAATAAATTGTCGAAACTTTTCTTTAAGAGAGTTTCATGGGGAAGCAGCCTGATGTGATTAACACTTGAGGTCAGGCTCTGGGTCACGATCCCACCCTTCAGGAGCTGCTATGTTGTGAGCATATTCTTCATTTCCCCGAGCTTTAGTTTCCTCACTTCTCAGATGGAGATAATAAAATCTTTCAGGGCTGTTGTGAGCACAGAAGGATCTGCGCACCGTCACCCAGCATAGCTGCCAACACATAAAGGGCACTAGGTGAGTGTTGGGTCTCTTCTCTCTCCCTCCAGGGAAAAATGCATCTATAATTTTTACTATGAGGTTTTCTCCAGCTACTCACGAAAATAAGAACTAGCCCGATTTTTACCCTGCAAAACTGGTTAAATAAAGGGGCAGATGAGAAACCAAGATTCTTTAATTCTCCAGTAGTTGGTGCTGCCTTCGCTGGACGGCAGCCTGCCTAGGCTCTTTTTTCACGGTGGGGCAGGAAGGGAGGTTGACAGCAACCATAGGGATTGTTGACTTCTATGGAGGTGATGGACGCCTGGTAGGAGGGGAGAATTCAGGAACAGGGTTGCGAGCAGAGAGCTTGCTTTCCTCTTCTCAGTACAACTTTGTTTTTGGTTTTCCAGTTCAAAAGGGGAATCTGACTTATACTTAACATCCAGAAATTTCCAGAAAATCTCTTTGTCTTTACCCTAAAAGTGCCTCCTTACCCTGAAGTTGAGAGATTTGTGTCTAGAAGGAACAATTATTATCCAATACAATTTGCCTCTGTTCAGAATGAAATGGAGATCTGAGCATTTTTCTGACAAAATGCTTCATCTTTCAAGATCCCTACATCTGATTTTCTTTCAGGGTTCTAGTTTTCCTTATTTAGCCTAATAATTTTCACAACTGTCTACTTTAGATTGTAAAACAGTATAGATATATTTAAGGGATTTGTTCCAAAAACATGTTTTAAAATCATTTTAAAGTTATTTTTCTTTTCATGAATTATTGATGTGCTAATCATGACTTCAATCCGTAATGTTTTTCCTTTTTAAATAAACCCATTAAAAATATTTCATACAGTTCATCATTCAGTGTTAAGAATTGTAATTATATGAATATGAACAGGTGCTACATAAATATGATTTGTTCAGTTTTAGACAACACTGATTAGAGTCTATTCAGACAGCATTTGAAATACTGTTTTCACATACACTTCTATTAAATCTTTGCAACAGCATTGTCAGTATTATTAACCATAGTTTATGGTTGAGGAGACTGAGGCCCAAAGAAGTTCAATTTTAAGCAGCCCAGGATCACACAGCCAATTGCAGTTCTGGACTAGAAATTCTGATTCCAATGTAGAGTTGTTTCCGCAATGCTACAGCTGAACTGAATTTTCAATCAGCAAGAGCATTAGTTTAGACATGCATACATATTGAATTCTCCATATTTAACATGACATCAGATTTTCCATTGAATGAATCCTGTGCTTCATTACAAATGTTCCATTTGTAATCTTGCAACCTCTTGCTTAATTTTCTTAATTAATATGAATAGCTAATTAGTCCTTTGGTATGTCCAAATGAGAACTATTTAAACTACTATGAAATAATATTCTGGTAACTTGAAACCTCTTAAGGAACAGTCCTCACAAAAGGTTTTTGCTTTTTTTTTTAAATGGCACAAAGTAGCACTCTTAGTTAAAAAAGAACTTAGTGCTGAGGTCTGGTTTTGTTTTCCAGGTGGCGTTGCATGCTTGTGGAGTGGCAACAGACATGGTGATTGAGCAGTGCATCAAAACACGGGCTTCCTTTGTCACGTGCCCTTGCTGTTATGGTTTCATTCAGAACACCTCAAAGTTTAATTTTCCAAAAAGGTGAAATCTTGTATTCTGCCAAAGGCACCAATATGGGTATTAAATTGGTACACAAAAGTCATTTGGTATAAAGTTGCAAGGAGGTTTCAGTTTTGAGCTCATTTCCTTTTTCCACAATGGCAAGTATTGTTTATAAGCTGTATAAGGAAGAGAGGATCTCCTCCATGTCTGACCTTGATTTTTTTCTCCTAAATCCAGCTCTTGCTGAAATTTAGAAGCGAGTGTATCCAGGAGTCAGCTGACTGGAAGTCTGCCAGCTTCAGCACTTCTCTATGTACTTCTAAATGGAAATCATCAACTGTGAGAGGCAGTAGAGTGTAGTGGTTAAGTGCTTAGGACCTGGAAGTATTCCACCTGGATGCAAGTATTGACTCCTCATGGTTTTTTTTTTTTTTTGCGGTACGCGGGCCTCTCACTGTTGTGGCCTCTCCCGCTGCGGAGCACAGGCTCTGGACGCGCAGGCTCAGCGGCCATGGCTCACGGGCCCAGCCACTCCGCGGCATGTGGGATCTTCCCGGACCGGGGCACGAACCCGTGTCCCCTGCATCGGCAGGCAGACTCTCAACCACTGCGCTACCAGGGAAGTCCAACTGCTCATGCTTTTGTAAATTGTTTCACCTCAGGCAATCTACTCAAACTCTTTTTGCCTACATTTTCTCATCTACAAAAGGGGGATTATAATAGTAACTACCTCAAGGTTTTTATGAGAATTGAATGATATATATGTTAATCACTTAGAAGTGGCACAGAGTAAGCACTCCATAAATGTGAGCTGTTGCTAACTACAGTAGTAACAGTAGTAGTTTTAAATTCTGCCCGCGAGTGGTGGTGGTTAACCTGCAAGCTCAATGGCCATTTTTACAGTCCTCCTTATCCCACATAGAAAAGGGAGACATTTTAATTCTCACCACTTTAACTAAACCTAGTGGAGGGCCATTCTTGGTGTTTATGACATTTCACTCTGACTTATAGTTACGGAGAATCCAGCTGATCATTTTAATTATAGGAGAGATTAAATATGCTAGTTTTGGAAAGTCTATCCTATCATGTGTCAAAAAAGACTTCTTGATCATTTTCATCATTGCTTTTTAGAAACCTTCGAAATTTCCATTTGAATTTGTACTTAAGAGCTTCTAAGTAATTTAAAGTAAAACTAATAGCCTTCTTTTTCTTTATTTCATTATTTTGTTGTTTCCTATAATTTGCAACTGTTGAGAGAAGAACAAAGGATCTATGGAAAAGCAAAAAATAAAATATAATTTGAGGGTTATTCAATACTTGAAACTTTATTTTATTCTAAATCTATACAGATAAAATGTGTAGTTTAAACCCATCAAGAAATTTGTAAGTCTAGCACTATAAAGATTCTTAAGAATGGTAATTTGAGTTGTTCAGCCTGCAATCTCACTTAACTGATTGTAAAGCCTCAATTTAGGGACTGTCAACTTTTTCACATCTCTGTAGATTTACTGATATTTGCCCCCTTTGTCATTAGAGGACAACTCCCAGGTCACTAGCCCTTTGCCCTCATCACCCTAGGGCCAGGTGCCAGACAACTAAGGATAGCCCCTATGCTTCAGAACCTACTGACATTGTTCCAACCGGCCAGTCCTAAGCTTGATCACTCTGCCCTGCCATTCCTGGAATACGTAATAAAGGCTATTGACCGTGTTTTACCCCATTGTCTCTGCCTCCTGATCAACCTGGTGCTTCCCCATGTGACCCTGTATGACATGGCTTGCCCCCTCTTCTTGGGAACTCTGAATAACAAACTTTCTTTTCAGTGGCAGTCCTCTCCTGATTTGTTGGCCTCACCGCACCTGAATAACAATAAAACCTACATTTTTAAAGTGCCTGAATCTGTGTGCACCCATGTGGGGAGGAGAAAAAAGTTATACTTCTCTAATAGTGTAAACAATCTTTGAAAGACATTCTTTAAAATTCATTACATACCGATGGTATACTTTTGTCTTTTTATAAAGATATTTCAAACTGGCATAGTTTTTAGTTCAGGACAGTATTATATACTCTTCAGATAAAATACATATTTTTGTTTATAATTTAATTTCAAGACTATTTCTACTCTTAATCTTTGGTATTTAAAATGAGTAATTCTTTTCTCTTTTCTATTTCAGTGAACAATTCAAGAAAACTTTATCATACAAGGTAACTTTAAAAAGATCTAGATGTTTTCCTCACATACTTTTCATTGCTTCTTTATTTTCCCTCTCAAATTTGTAATGGAGTATATAATCTATAGTTATACTTGAATTGCTCATGAACATCTAATACGGATTTTTTTTCTTGTTGGCAAATCAAGATTAATCTTCAAGTAGTTGACAAGATTTGTGAAAGGTCCGAGAGTTTACCCGACTCACCAGCTAACAAGTTAGCCTGCCACAGTTTCATGGATGCTGGTAGAAGATAGGAAACTCCTGAGTCAGAGACAAAGGATAGAATTGCTCACAGCAGTAGGAGTAGCCAGACTATCATCATTTTTACGCTGACTCTCTGAGGCCCAGTTCCCACAGGGCAGCACAAACAGGGCTAGCGGACACCTACATATATACAGTGAGTTGCATTATAGGGGAGGAAACCTGAGTTTAGGAAACTCAAATGTTTTACGATGTAGTCTTTAAGTAAGCATGTCTCCCCTTTTCTCTAGAGGGAGACACTGTATAGCTTCCAAGGCCATTCACTATACAAATGTCTTTGAAAAGATAATCTGGAACAGAGGTGAATTTTTCTGTAAAAGGTAAGATAGTAAATAGTTTAGGCTTTGCTAGCCACTTGCAAATCTCCCACATACTCTACGTTGTCCTTGTCATTGTTTTTATTGGTTTACAACCCTTTAAAAATGTAAAAGCCATTCTTAACTTTCAAGCCATACAAAAACAGTTCACAGGCTAGATTTGGGTTGCCAGCCCCTGGTCTGGAACAAAGACAGTGCCTCTGCTTATAAGATGTGAAGAAACACAAGAGACCCACAGAGAATTGTCTTTCAGCGGTAGTCAGAACATTACATAGTTTTGAGTCACCAGTCTGAGCAAAAAATAAATAAACAAAAACCAAAAACTAGACCTTTGTTTTTAATCCGTACTTGAGTGATGCTAGGTAAAGCAAACTCTTAAGAGGGTATATGGGAAAAACCTAGGGCAGTGAGGAGGTAGGCTGCCACAGCCTCACTGGCTGGGGAAAAAATGTAAACTTTCTAGAGTTGGGAGAGATGGGACACCCAGGCTCTTTCAGAGAGCATAAAACTCCCTGGTACCTCAGTTCATCTTTATCTCCTCTTTCTCCCACACCCCCAGAGCTGCTTGGCTACCCGCCCTTTGAGTGTCTTAGGTGTAAATGCTCACAGAGAAGTCTTAACCTCTCGGATGCTATTGCAAGATGGTATCTCAGTATTTCTTAACCATGGTGGGTGGACTGGCAGGCAGAACTAAATGAACCTAGTGCCCGGATATCTTGAGAGTCACCTTGGAAGTATTTTTCTCCATAGTTCAATTTAGGCAGCAAGCCTTTACTGAGTACCTACTATGTGCCTTTCCCTTTCAGAATTTAACTTCTACTGGGGAGAACACATACACAAATAATTCCAATAAAATATGATGAGACTTATCAGGACAAGGGAAACAAACCTCATCTGAGGTTGTGATTGCCTTGACATTACCTTTACTTAAAGTGAACCTTAATTTACAAACATGAGGACAAAGAGCATGCTTTTCTTCAAATTATATAATTCTAAATTCTTCAGTCTCTTTATGCCAGTTCATGGGAGCTTAGTAAATCTTATTCATTTGAATCATTTTATTAGTATCCTACCCATTGCCACTAAATTTTATAGTGGCCATTAAAGAAGTTTTTTTTTTTTAGAGTTGAGACAAAAGTAACCCTTCTAAAAGGACCAACATCACACAATCACTTATTTAATAAGGTAATCAGAATAAACTTATTTAAAAGTTGAGACAAAAATAACCCTTCAAAAAGAACCAACACTGCAAATCACTTATTTAATAAGGTAATCATGATAACCTTTTTAAAAGATGTAGGCCTCAAATTGAATGTACAAAAGACCAAGGAGACAAATGATTGATCTGAGTTCAACACTGTTTGCTAAGCTGACAGGTGAGATCATTTACACACTTGGAAACTACAGCTGTTTTGAATGAACAGTTGTCATGGGAGCAGTGCAGTCATCTCAACTCTGAGTAATCACTCACCTTGGGCTACTTGCAGATAGATATAAGAGTGCAGTGCAGACTCATCACCTCTCTGTCCCTTTAAAGGCTTGTTCTTTTCATTAAATTAATCTTTCCTAAAATTGTTAAGCAGAAGCAATAATCTCCCTCCCATTCTCTCCAGTCCCCTTTACAGTCTGTCTTAAAGCACAAATAATGCACCTCCTGCAGCCTTCTGGAGTGGGAGGAGGGAGTGGGCCAGCCTTCTCTCCTTTGAAGGGATGGAGGGAATGGAAGGGTCCAACCAAGCAGAAGAGGAGCCAGCACCCTGCTGGGGATGTGGGAGAACTGCAGAGGCCACAGTAGTGATCTTCTTTAGTACTTCCTTTCCTTCTCCTAGTAGAGGCAAAGCCACTTAGAATGTCTTCTTGGAGCCATGTTCCTGAGACTCAAATTTTATTCAAAGGAAAATATAAGTGACTTTTAGGTCTTTTAGTTTAACACATTATAACCACAAAATTGTAAGCATATTTTGGCTAAAAGCAGCTGGGTAAAGAGCCCTGAGGCCCTTCCATGCATCTGTTCTTAAGAACTATATCTGAAGAACAGTCTACTTGAAGGGAGAAAAAGTTATTGAGTACCATTTTCTGAAAATGTGCTTCTTTCAAAAATACTATTTGTGCAGCACTTTATGCAATTAAACAATGTAGAGTTCCAGAAAAAGGAGTTCGTTTTTTGTTTTTTAATTTTGAAGCAGATTAAAATAAAGCTACAGTCCATTGCTTTTTCTTTTAGGAACACATGATTCTATGCAGATTTGCAGATCAGACAGCTGTCCAGCTTCCACCCCAACGAAGGCTCATAGGTATGTGTTTTCACAGAGCAGCTGTTGAGTAGATTACGTACAAGATGCCTAGGAATCAATGGACCAACTCTATACGGGAAAATGGGGAACCTCTATTTTGTCCATTTATCAACAAGGCACTAAAGTTTGTTTTTCCCAGAAAAAAAAAAAAATCTGTCTTGAAAAGGGCTCTAACTATAACAATATTTTGTCCCATTTTTGTCAACATTAATACTTTCCAATGTATTTTCAGTGTTTGTACATTGAGTAGAATTATTATGTTAAATCTTATTGTTACAAACAAACTGAAGAATCTATCAAAAGCCATAGAAGAAAATATTAAAGATGGAAAAATCAGCTATGCATGCCAAAATTGATATATTACAAAATATATAAACAGGGATGATAATGTTTTCTTTTCAGAAAAAAGTATACTCGTATATTATTAATCATAGACCAATTTATTTGACATTTGTATTATTAAACATTACCTAACTTGGAAGAAAAATAGCATTTCAAGTTTAAGTAATGAATTTATCCAAGACTTTGCTTTAGAAAAAGTGATCACATTTGGAAGGATAATAGCAGCTAACAGCTATTGCACGTTTAAACTCTGAGCTAAATGTCCTCCACCCATGATCTCAATAAATTCTTATAAAAATAATTATGGAGTATGTGCTGTTGTTTACATTTTATGGATGGGAGAGCTTGTCCAGGATCCTTCAGCTGGTGGATGGTGAAGCCATACTGTAAACCCTAATTATTTGATTCCAGACATAAAGCTCCATTTTTGCAATGACCCCCAGTGATAGTCACATCACTGGAAGGTTAGGTTCCAAAATTAGGGCTTAACATGATTAAATAAAGTCAAAACTAATCTTAAAAATTATTCAGAAAAGCCCCGCATTGGAGACCATCATGATATAGCAGAAAACAGATTGCTGTTTCTTTGGCTCAGCACCAGGTGTAGTAATTAGCTTGCATTCAGGGACCATGTTGCATGAGAAGTAGTTATCTTTAAACTGTAAACTCAAGGTCAGCATAGCAAGATAATCACAGTTGGAGAGGCATTTGAGACGTGAGTCTGAAGGAACAAGTGATTTCCTTCTTTTTCTACACCCTGGAACATAAACATATGGAAGAAGCTTGCTCTTTCCTGCATGCAACCTCTTTCATTCTCTTTCCCTCTTCCTCCTCTTCTTCCCATTCCCAACATTTTGAGTAGTTGAATGCACAGTTGAATCTATATAGAGAGAGAGGTATAATTTACGTGTGTGTGTGTGTGTGTGTGTGTGTATCAAGTTACGTTTGCTACAGCTCCACTAGAGTCAATGAAGGCATAATTGGTGTGATGGATGGGGGTGTATATGTTGATGTTTAGGCATCAAACCAGAAGGGAGTGGCTGGGAGGGAAATTGCTAGAGTGGAGGAGGAGGACCATTTGGCAAGATCGCCGGCATGAAGGGAGGGAAAGTCAGGTTCAAAGTCACAGACCCCATGAAATGTCTACATCTATTCTTTGAACCATACTTTTGTTCTGTGAACATTTTAGGAAGCTTCCCAGACCCTGAAAGGTAGACTACCAACAACTGACTTTCAGTTGTGAAGACACTTCTTCAATATGTAAAAACATGAGACTCTTCTATGTAATGCAAAAGGAAAAATTAACTGGACTGGGGTCAAAGCCAAGGGTAAATGAGCTGCAGTGTAAACCCAGAATGGGTACTGAAGGAATGTAGAGCATCCCATTCTGACAGAGAATGTTTCATTTTAAATTGAAAGGTAGGTGGGGTGGAGGGGGGAGCATTTACAGATGTCTTAAAGGAGGAACAGTATTTTAAGGAAAAAAAGAATGTCAGCCATGCAGCTGTTGATGAAGAGGGGGCCATTTAGCCTAAATAGAATCCTAGACATCTCTTTTTATATCGTTTCTATCGCAGTTCATCCTTTTTGGCATGGGGCCTTTTAGGGGAAATGTACAACATGTTTTATTTATTTATTTATTTATTTTTTGCGGTACGCGGGCCTCTCACAGTTGTGGCCTCTCCTGTTGCGGAGCACAGGCTTCGGACGCGCAGGCTCAGCAGCCATGGCTCATGGGCCCAGCCGCTCCGCAGCATGTGGGATCTTCCCGGACCGGGGCACGAACCCGCGTCCCCTGCATCGGCAGGCGGACTCTCAACCACGGCGCCACCAGGGAAGCCCATACAACATATTTTAAATCTGAATCTTTCGTTGTCAATTTCTTACCTCCTGATTTCACCTTCCACTGTTTTTGTGGGAGGATTCATCTGTCTTCCACAGAAGAACTTTTCTATTTCAGTTACGTCTTTACTTTTAAAGCTGTTTTAGCTTAGCGATTTCTGCTGTCATTCAAATAAATCATTTTAAAATAATGTATAGGAATTATTGTAATTATTGAGGAAAAAATGGAACGAATGAAGTTCTGCATAGTCAGTAACCTTTTTCCAAGAAGATGAAAACGTTTATATATTGAATTTAAAGAAATTGAAAGTGTAAAAGTAAACCTTAGCTTTGAATATATTCAACCCCAAATCAGTTTTTTTTCCTTAGCTACGTTGAATTAGAAGTTTGCATTTGCCAAAGGACACAAAATAACTGCTTTGCTTGCCAGTCAAGTTTCCTCTTTTGTTTTCCAAGATTAGAAAGAAAATTGAATTACCGCTATTTCATAAGGGTACAGGAGCTCTATTAAATTAAGATTATATTACACTCAACATTACACATCCACCTGAAATAATCAGCACACAGTTGAAAATTTTCTCAAATATTTTTCTGTTATTTCTTCATTGTCCTAAAAACTCCATGTGCAAAATGTAATATGTCTTTCAGGTATCCCTTTGTCTGGATGTTATTTTAGACATTCTTAAAGACAGATTTTTTTTTTTTTTACAATATTGCAGATAATGTATTTTCATAGGGCATGAAGAGGAAAGGTGTTAAAATGGATTTTTAACCAAAGTGGGTAATGGAATCTGTAGTTTTTATTTGAGATTTATTTATAAATACATTTTAAAAGGTTAACATTCTTTAAATTACTAGCAGAAACAAATCTGTGAAATGTCCTATATTTGTAATTGTCTTCTGTCCATACTGATCAAGAATTAAATTGAAAGAGACGGAACAGGACTTGGGGGCAAACATCATTTTGCATAGTACTCGTAGATTTTGTCATTGTAGAGTCCCTTAAACAAATTGAAGCTGCACTGTTAGCTGAAGGGTGTCTCATGTTACCATTTTACTGTATTTCAGGAAAACAGTGCATGTTCCTGGTGGATCTGGATCGAGCAAGAGCTGCAGAAGAACGTGGCTACTCCATTCAAGTGATGTCCATGGAGCCAGAGAGCTGCTCTCCCAAAAATAACATGATTGTGGGAGTCCCCATTTAGAATGAGATATTCCACGTTTGATGTTTTGCCATCCGTCTCTGTGATGAAAGCCCAGTGGCATTCAGGAGGGTCTTGGCATAACTAGGAAACAGCATTAGCCATCTTGAACCTATTGTGCTCAGGGAAGAACACAGCAGGAAAGTCTTGGAGGAAGGCTGCCTGCAAAGCATCACAAATGCTCTTGTAATTGTGATTAAAGGACTGCTGGTTTTCATAGTGAGAATCCCCAGAAGTCTCAGCTGCCAGCAGAGTGATACTCATGAGAGGAGTTTCCATTACTGGAATAACGATTTCTTTCTCAGTTCACAGCTTTTCTGATCTTGCCAGTGTGGGGTTCAGTTCAAAAGAATGTACTTGCAGCCTTAAAACCATTTAGAGATTCAAGTGGAGACCAAAACTAGACTCAGTGGGGTTTGTTTGTTTGTTTTTTATATTTTTAACAATTGTAGTTTTTAAATAATTTTTTCAAAAATCTAGTCAGATAGTTACAGTGTGCTTATATTTTTAAGCCGGGGTGAGTTGGACTTATATATCATTTCATATACTCCTTTTAAACATATTTCTCATAAATTACCAAATAAGATCATTGCTGGTTCAAACATTTTATATGAAGATTTTAAATAATTTCAGTAAATTTCCCATTACAGGAACATGTAATTTGGACTTAAATTCTAACTAATCAGTAAATACATTGATTTATTAATTCAAGTCAATAAATAATTGTTACAGATCCATTATTTTCAAGATCCTGACCTAAATTCGTCTAAGGATACAAAGATGAGTTGCAACAGACACAGTGCCTTGCCTGTAGAAGTAAATCATGTACAAGAGAAAGGTTCATGAATTAGTTAAGTTCTTTACATCATAATATAATGTATGGTCACAGGATGTGTTTTTCAGATACCAATCTTTTTTTTTTTTTTTTTGGTAAAACGTACTGAGTATAAATCGCAGGTGGAAGGAGTTGAGTATGAAAGCTTATTTGAGTAGTTCTCTCCACCCAAATTGTCCTTATTCCACCAGCCAAAGTTTTTAAAACCAGATGGCAGGTCTTTTCTCACATGCTGCTAATTATTTTTTACATGTCCTGGGTTATTCCACTTGAGCTGAGATTTATTTCATCGATTTTGATGTTTTCAACCCCCCGTATGACACATATCATGAGGAGAAAGGGCTTTAATAAATAACTCTTTCGTCACTGTGGATTAAAATACAGGAATAATTTATAAAGCGTATGGGGGTTTGAACTCTTGCTTTCTGGGATAAAATTAAAGAAAAGAATTAACCATCAGCCCTGAGTATCTTAGTCATTTGCACATATAAACACACCATGCTCTTTTATCCAGGGCTTTTTCAATTGAGGAAAAATTTACAGCCAATAAAATAGCAGATTTTTTTTTTTTTTTTCTTTTGCGGTACGTGGGCCTCTCACTGTTGTGGCCTCTCCCGTTGCGGAGCACAGGCTCCAGACGCGCAGGCTCAGCGGCCATGGTTCACGGGCCCAGCCGCTCCGCGGCATGTGGGATCTTCCCGGACCGATGCACGAATCCATGTCCCCTGCATCGGCAGGCGGACTCTCAACCACTGCGCCACCAGGGAAGCCCAAAATAGCAGATTTTAAGTGTTCAATTTGAGAAGTTTTGACAACCATATATACTCATGCAAGCACCACCAGAAATAAGATATAGAATATTTCTGTCAGTCTAGAAAATTCTCTCATGTGCTTTCAGTTCAATTTCCCCCACCCCAAAGGCAACCACTCTCTGATTTCTATCACCCTACATTTGTTTTGCCTATTTTTATCCTTCACATAAATGAAGTCATTTAGTATGTAGTCTTTTGTGTCGGGCTTCTTTTGCTCAACATGGTATTTTTTGAGAAATATCCACTTCATTGTGTGTATCAATGCTTTCTTCTTATTCTTAAGTAGTATTTCATTATATCAAAATGTGTTTATCCATTCTCCTACTGGTATTTATTTGGATTGTTTTCACTTTGAGGATATTAAGAATAAGGTCTATGAATGTGCTTGTACAAGTCTTTTTGTAGACATATATTTTCATTTCTCTTGGATAAATACCCAGTAGTAGAATTGCTGGGTCATTGAAGAAATGAATGTCAGTTGCCAAACAATTTTCCAAAGTTGTTGTACCATTTTATATTCCCACCAGCAATGTATAAATGGTCTAGTTCTCTACATGCTCACGAACATTTGATGTTGTCAGTTTTTTAAATTTTTACCATTCTGGTGGATATGAAATGGTATCTCCTTGTGGTTTTAATTTTCATTTCTCTGATAACTAGTATGTTAAGCATCATTTATAAAGTGTCTACTAAAGTCTTTTGCTCATTTTTAAAATTAGGTAATTTGGGGTATTTTTTATTGTTGATTATATATTCTGGATATGAGTCCATTGTCATATAAATGTATTGAGACTATTTTTCCCAGTCTGTGGCTTGCTTACTCATTTTTATAATGAATGTTTCAATTTTTAATAAGCCTAATTTATATTTGTCTTTTATGCTTAATATTTTCTGTGTCCTCTCTAATAAATCTTTACCTACCCTAAGATTATAAAAATTCTTCCTATGTTCTTATAGAAACGTTATGGTTCTAGCTTTTTACATTTAGGTCTATGATTCATCTCAAATCAATATTCACTCATAGAGGTAAGTTTTGAGGAATATACAGTTGTTTCAGTGCCATTTGTTTAAAAAACTTTCCTCATTGAATTGACTTTCAACTGAATTCTCAGTTGAAAAACGATAGATGTGTATGTATGAGTCTATTTCTGAATTCTCTGGTCTGTTCCATTCATCTGTTTGATTATTGGAGCTTTATAGTAAGTCTTGAAATTAGGTAGTTTGTCTTCCAATTTCACTTTTTATTTTGCAGATTATTTTGGCTGTTCTAAATCCATTGTTTTTCCACATAAATTTTTTAATTGGCTTGTCAGTTTCTTTTAAAAACAAAAAGGCTGCTGAGATTTTCGGTATTGCCTGGAATCTTTAGATCAGTTTAGGGAAAATGGACACATTAACAATATTGAGTCTAACAACCCATGAACATAATGTACCTTTCCATGCATTTAGATCTCCTTTAATTAATCTCAGCAATATTTTATAATTTTCAGTGTAGATGTTTTATTTATTATTCTTTGATAGTTCTGAGGCTGTTACCTTGAGTTTTTGCATGCTGTTCCCACTACCCAGAATAGCCTCTTTTACCCCTCCCACTAACATCATCTCATTCAGCCTTCTGTTCTTAAACTCAACCTCCTGAGGGACGCCTTTCCTAACTTCCCTGGAGTTAGGTACCTGTTATAGAATGTGCACCATCCAGAGGAGTCTTCTCCGTCCTCCCCAAGTGACTCAAAGCACCCCTTCCCCACCCACAAAAATAAAAGCCCATATGATGAATATGGAGAATAAAAAAGGAAGTGATCCCACTGTTCTCCCACCCTTGTTCTCAGGCATGGAATTCTTCAGCTGTGATGGCTGTGGCCAGTCCTAGACATGGGTATTAACAATTGCTCTTGATTTTTTCTGAGTAAATCCTTGCCAAGGCTTCTTCTCAGCCAGAGCAAATAAAAGGGGTTGGATACAGGCAGCAAGGTTGTTGCAGTGACAACAATCCCAGAAAGTGACCTGGTCTCACCCCTACCCTTGTCCATCAAAAGCAGCGCTGCTCCTCAATGATTTGTCTCCCCCATGGTTGTAATATTAGAAGCCAGAGCTTATCATTCATTGACTTTTGAGCCTGGCCCAAAGAAGCAGGGGACAACTTTATCTTATTTAAGGAGACAAATTTCAGTCATATTAGAAAACAAAATATTTTCAGAGCATACATGCAAAGTAAAATGTGCATAACAACAGTTAAATATTTTACCTCATTCTCAAGATTTTGGCTACAAGTGTTGCCAGCTCTGTGGTTCCAGAAAATTGCTGTTAATAGAACTTCCACATACTGACACCTGTTTTTCTATTGACTTTCATAGTATAATTAGAGCTATGTTCCTGTGGAAGTCATGGAATTGTAATAAGGCATACATTTTGTTTAAAGTACAAATTTTTGAAAACAGACTCTCAATGCAAAGTAGTTAGGAGTTTTTGAATAGGTTTTTAGATTACACCAGAAGTACATGCCTGTTGAGGAAAAACTAGATGTGGCTAAACAAAAAGAGGAAACATTTTAAAGTAACTTAATACTGTGTTGTATTCCTTCCTAGGCTTTGTTCTGCACAGGTGCGCACACACACACACACACGGATTTATTTAACAAACACTAATACTGTATTTAGTATTTGCTAGGTACTATTCTTTACAAATAATAACTTATTTATTCTTTTTTTTAAGTTATTTAATCCTCGTAATGACCCTAAAAGCTAGACACCATTAGTAATCCCATTTTACAGAACTAAGGCCAACGTTTCATAGTAAGAGCAGACCCAGATTTGAACTTAACCAGTGAATGGCAGAGATAATATTCAAATTCATGCTCCTCAATAATCCTCTTAGGATCGGCTGAAACAGCCTATACTAACTAAGTCCCTGTACCTTTTGAAGTTCTACACAAGAAAGATGTATTTTTTGCTCACACTACATATCCACGTTAGCGCTGATTCTACATTATCTTCACATCTGACCAGGCAGCCTCTACTAGGAACATAGCTTGTCTCATGGCAAAGGAAAGATAGGCATAGCAAACTATCAGCTGGCTACTAAAGATTCTGCTCAGATCCGTTATACTGCACTTCCCTTATTTTGTTGACAAAAGCCAATTACATAGCCACTCCTGAGTTTAACAGGGTGGAGATGTGTATATAACCTTGGTGGGGGGCGTGGGGGGAGGCGGGTTGCAGATAATTGCAAACAATAATGTACCACCAACAATATAGTTGAAGGAGAAAGAGAAGAAGAGGAAAAGAAGGAAGAAGAAAACAGAAAGAAAAGGCCATTGTATCTTCCAGTTTAGAAACAGATTCTGAATGCTATTGCCTTGGTGTAGGGCATTTTACTGGATCCATCAAAGAGAGAAAAGGCATGTATGTGCCACAAGCTTTTCTGACATTGCTCTGTGGACTTTTCATACTTACTTTCAGAAAGGAATTTTCCAGAAGACGCTCAAAGGGGTTGTTTTTATTGTTATAGAAGGTTGGAGAAACTTCTACTAAATGGAGTTTCAAATTTGCAAATTCTGCCTCCTGTGTTAAAGTGCTTGATCTATAATGCCACATATTCCTTCAGGAAGGTATGAGTTTACATGCCTAGGAATGTATGATTGTTTATATCCCTGTACTCTTAACCAACACAGGCATTATCAGAATTTTGTTTTAATCTTGGCCAATTTGATGGTCAAAAATCCTATTTTGTTTTGATATTCATTCTTGAAATTATTCATATAATTGCATATTTTTCATATGTTTATTGGCCATTTACATTCTGCAAATTCATCAATTTGTTCATTTAATCAACATATATTGACCTCTTGCTTTGAGGTCAAGTATTGTGTACATATTTCTGGCTCATTTTTCATCTGGTACTTTCATTTTTTATATAAGAATTAGTAAAGGGTTTTTAAAATATATATATATATATTTCTCAGTTGTTTTATTTTTAAAATTTTTATTGGAGTATAGTTGATTTACACTAAAGGTTTATTTATGGGTTAAAGACTTTTGTTAATTACATTACAATTTAAATTGGCCTTTATGGGGGAAGGTGTTGTGTCTGTTTTTGTTTTGCTGTTATAAAATTTAAAATACACATTTTATCATATGTGTCACTCTTTTTCTTGTGATCTCTGCTTAGAAAGATTTTTCCCACCCAGTGATAAAAAAATACTCACCTATATTTTTGGTATTCTAATTCTTTAATAATTTTAGTTTTTACATTTAAATCGTTTACTCAGTAAGAATTCCTTTCGGTGGGTGGTTTGAGGTAGAAATCTAATATTTGTTTTCGTGTTATTAGCTACTTTTCACCATACTATTATAAAAATCTAACTTTTTCCATTGATTCCAGATGCCTTTAAAATACTAAGTATGCACTGGACTTTCTTCACTTTTATTCTTTTCTATTGAATTCTTGTACCAGAATCATACTCACTAAATTATTGCAGCTTTATAAGACATTTTGACATCTAGCAAGTAAGTTTCATGTTTGGTAATAATTTCAAGGGTTTGTGACCTGAGACAGAGAATGTCTCTCTCCTGAAATTGTACCCTATGGTTCAAATAGACATGCATTTTCCTAGAGAGAGGGGCCATAGTCTTAATTAGATTCTCAAAAGGATCCGTGACCCCAAATAACATTATAACTGATCTAAAGGAAGCAAAAATGTAACAGAATTCAATGTTCTGCCCGAAAGAATTAGCCAAATATTAGAATCTTTTTTCAATATTTACAATAAAAGAATCATTATTTGCTTTTGCAGGATTCCTTTTTCATAGCTCTCTAAAGAAGCCAGGTTTTGTTCATTTGTATTTGTTTGTTTGCTTGTAGGTCTAGTTTATCTGACCTGAATAACGACATTTATAATCGAGCAAGAAAACAAAGTTCAACAGCAAACAGAGGAGAATATTTACTGGATGACTGATCTAAAGCATCCTGAACGTTTCCGTAATGTGAGTCAGATACTGTGTTAGCTGCTGTCACCTTCTAGAAGGAAGCTTTCTGCCTAACTAAAGTGGCCTCTCCCGGTTACTTGCTATCTCCCCACAATACCTCTGTGTACGTTTATTATTTGTCCCTCCATAGAATTTAAGCTCCAAGCAGTCTGTTTTATCTACCATTATACTTTCAGTACTTAGTCCAGTGTCAGGCACATAGTAGGAACTCAGTGAATGTTTATAAAATGAATACTATATATTTAACACCTTCCATATGGGGTGAAAATGCATATGAGGTTTTCCTTTCCCATCTGTAGACATACATCCAAGCATCAGGCGTGTGGGCTTTTCTTATTGTTTGGGTTTATGTTGTTTTTATTTTGTTTATTGTTCTTCAAACACATTTAGCAAATCCAGTGTAAAGAAGAATAAGCAGTGACAGTTATTGCCTATGTCATCTGAATAGCTTTTATGCAGAAACTACTGGTAAATTATTTTCGCTGTCCAAGGAGGAAAAGGCAAAAGGGAATATGCTTAAGCTAAAGTGAGAAGAAAAGTTTCTCAACAAATGTCAGTTGGATGTTTACCATTATAAACCTGTCCCAGCATAGAGCAGGGCTCACTCGAAGTGATTAGTAAATATATGTTAAATGAGTGTTACTGAACGACCATTAAAGAAATAAAACCGTGGAATGTGTAATCTGTAGGGAGAGGGCATTTCTCGGTCACTGGGGCTGCTTCAGTGAGAAAAGAGATGCTTGCTCTTCACATGTCTGATGACTGGGCTCAGTTACTGATCAATTCTCACCATCCGCCTGCCTTTCAGTCAGAAGGGGACCGTATGCACAGCCTGGGAGTCTCACAGACTACTTTCCTTGTATGATGCTTCCCCCTTTGCACAGAATAGCTTGCTCAATTATCTGAAAATAATAGATATCCCAGTATAATTTTGGAATGCACCACATATTTTGTTGAGAACGACAACCTTATCCCTTACGAAGTTCTCAGTTATTAAGAAAAGTGAGCTAGAACTTCTTGGATAGGCAAGGAAACACAGCATAAGGGTAAAAGTTTACCATACACAGTTAAGACCATGGTCTATACACATAACCAACTAGGCATTGACTATATATAATAGTAATAAAGGTGACTTTTCTGTATAACCAAATTTATTTTCACTGCAAATTTTAAATGATCATCTGACTCATTTCTTTGTTTCAAACCTGTCTATTATTTCTATTAGATCCTTCGTAGATCATCCCACAGTTTACTTTGAATTTAATGAGACTAAAAATACATAAGTACATTCCTAGGTAAATAGCGACTGTTCTTCCTTTATTATATTTTGAGTTTAGAACTTCCACAATGCGGGGATGACAATGATACTCTTTAATCGGATTTTTAACTGAGTACTTGGAGGCAGGTTTGCTGCTGAATTGAGAGCAGATAGTTACTTCGGGAAAGCATCTGTGTGTGTATTTGGGGAAGTGAAAGAAGGTCATGGGGAGAGAGGAAACAATGCATATAAATTAATACAGCTCAATTCCCTCCCCAATCTCCCCATAAGAGAGCATCTTCACGTTATTCCCAGAATTACACAACTAGAAATAATTGATGTAGCAAAACATGAATTTCAGCACCTTTAGTAAATTGAGCACCCAAATTTCCCGACAGACTAAAGTCAATCTGATTTTTGAAAAAAAACCCAGCAGGAGATTTTAGCTTATTTCTCCATAAATCTTTAGTATATTTTCCATATCTCACCTCAAGGAAATTCTGTTTTAACCACATTCTTCGTGCTACATTTAAAAGGCATCTCAGGTGCTTATGTCAGTGGAAAGGAGGGGGAGCTATGAACTAACTTTCTTTGTTTTAAATTTGAAGAGACTTGAAAAGTATTATTTTTACCTGTTTATTATTGCTTATGTAGTATTGTTAGAATTATCATCAGAATGAACCGTCCTAATTTTACCTTTTGAGTCTTAGGGGTAAGTCTTTCAATATTCCTAAGGCTCCCTTCCAAACCTAGCTCAATTTCCACCTCCTCCTGGGCTGTAAATCTTGGATGCTTTACAGAAGCTACCTGAATAGAATCATTAATGCTAATTACTGTCTTAATGACCTGCAGCTTTCTAAGTCTAGATGTCTGGCAGGGAGAAGCCCTGCCTTTGTTCTTCCTCAAAATAATCTTGGCTATTCCTGCCCTTTTGCTCTCTTCCATCTAGAATTTAAGATCTACTTGTCAAGTTCTATGAAAAAGCCTTTACTGGATTTAGAGATTGCGTAGAGAAGAATTAACATCTTAACAATGTCCAGCCTTCTTACTTCTGAGCTTGGTGTATATGAACAAGGTAGTTCCCTTCAATTCCCACTTTATCATGTATAGATTGCTGATTTAGCAAATGCTTTTTTTGTATCCACTGAGGTGATCATCTCTTTTTCCCCTTTTAGTATTTTAATGAGGCTAATTCCATTAATATATTGTCTAATGTTAAACTGTCCTTATACTCTTGGGAAAAACATAAATTGCTCAAGATAAGTTTTTTCTAGCTATTAATGTTTTATTTTTAATTTTATCATCTTTGTTCATAAGCATTATTGTCATGTGATTGTCATTTTCTGATGTTATCCTGATCTGGTTTAGGTATCAGGATCAAGGCTATTCTAGCACCATTAAGTGATAAGAAAATTATTGTTTCTGTTCTCTAGTACAGTTTTTATAACCTAGAAATTGTCTTCCTCAAATGCTTCGTTCACTGGCCTGTAAAACCATGCAGTATATTTGGGGACAGGATAATAGGAATTAGATTTTAAGCTGCTTATTAAATGTCTTTGGTGATCATTGGTATATTTAGATTTTCTATTTCTTCTTAAATCACTTACCTATTTCTAAGACACTGTCTGGGTTGACTTTTTTATTTCTTTATCTAGGCTGGTGATAAAACTTTAAAAAAAAAAATCTAGACTCCTACCTGACTTTGAAACACCTTGTATTATTTTTTGACCCTCTAGCAATTTGTATTCTCATCTAATAGTTATGCTGTCCAGACCACGTTTTCTAAATTTATTGCCTCATACAACTGAATCACCTAACCTTCTGAGAGCCAAGATAAATTAGAACTATCTCTTTTTCTTAATCGACCTGGGACTTTTATCCTAATAGATGAGGTTAGTGTGACAATGTTTATTCTTCACGAAGACCTGCTGGCAGCTATCAGCAAGATGCTTGCAAGTTTTTCTTTCAATGATGTTTAAATGTACAGACATTTACTGTATAGAATTTATACTCACATTGCTACAGTTTTTGGAGGATTTTACTGTGAATGTCATCAAGAGTGGTTTCCAAGAACAAATTTTAGAAACAGTAATAATAGACAATAGAATGGAACCCTGAACAGATTCCTTAAAGAGGCCTCTTGTCCTTAAGAAGACAAGGTGGGATGTAAGTATTGAGAAATGTGTACTAAATCCTGAGAGTTTGCTACCTCCCCAGTCAGAAATTAAATATATTATGACTTATGTCACTGATAAGCACTAATGGATAGCTCTGGTGATGTTCCAAAACAACTGAAAGAAGACACCAGCTGCCATCAGATGCAAATTAAAAGATTGTTATCAAATATGATAGGAGAGGGAAGATCATCTTATCCCATCTTAGGCATTCCAGAGGAAAGGATATATAGCTGCTGCTACTCTTACTGTGGATTTGTATGGCCTTTGTAGTATGTCTGTGTATGTGTGTATTCAAGAGTTTCCCAGTTCCTAACTACTGCAATCCATTCAATCCTTTGAAATAATTAATTCATGGATTGCCAGACTACAGCCCAAGGGCCAAACCAGCCCAAAGCCTGTTTTTGCAAATAAAATTTTATTGGAAAGCAGTCATGCTCATTTGTTTATGTATTTTCTATAACAATTTTTGAGTGCAAATGCAGAGCAGTTTCAATAGAGACTAGGTGAAAGGTGAAAGTATGTAACCTCCTGCTTTTCACAGAAAACACTTGCTAATCCCTGAGTTAAATCATTAGGTGTCGAAAAAGCTGGAGAATCACTTAATCTAGGCAAGTGACCTTAAACTGGCCTTCATAAATATGTATCTGGGGTCCATCATTTCAAGAAATAATTTGTGTTATTTATTGTATGTGTGCATTTTACTGGTAAGAGAATCCTGTGTCTTTCATCAGATACTCCAAGAGGTCTTGTGATCCAAAATGTGTTAAGAACTAACTTTTAGGTGAATACTGTTTATTTGTTTATTTTATTATTTGTTTATTTGTTCTTTTGAAGGCTTATGGGCTAGAAGAAAAAGCAGTTCACAAAACTGACCCAACACAATGAAATACCATTAGACCTGTTAGGATGGCTATTATCAAAAAAAAAAAAAAAAGATAAATGTTGGCAAGGATGGGGAGAAACTGGAACCCTTGTACACTATTGGTGGGAATGTGAAATGCTCCAGCCCCTACAGAATCAGTACAAAGGTTCCTCAAAAAATTAAAATAGAACTACCATATGATCTAGCGATCCCACTTCTGGGTATATACCTGAAAGAAATAAAATCAGTTGCTCAAAGAGATAGCTGCACTCCCATGTCCACTGCAGTATTATTCACAGTAGCCAAGCTATGAAAACAACCTAAATGACCATCAATAGATTGATGGGTAAAGAAAATGTGATATTGATATTATTCAGCCTTAAAAAAGATGGAAAACCTGTGATATGTGACAACATGGATGAACCTGAGGACATTGTGCTAAGTGGAGATAGGCCAGTCACAGAAGGACAAATACTGAATGATTCCACTTATACGTGCTATCTAAAATAGTCAAACTCACAGAAACAGAGAACAGGATGGTGGTTGCTCGGGGCTGGGGACGGGGGCAATGCTGTTCAATGGGTATAAAGTTTCAGTTAGGCAAGATGAATGAGTTCTAAAAATCCGATGTACAAAAAATACGAGGTACAATGCTGTGCCTATGGTTAACAAACTGTATTGTGCACTTAAAATTTTGTTAAAAGGGTAGATTTCACATTATGTGTTCTTACCACAATAATAATTAAAAAACTGACCCAAAGAGTTTTTTGAAAGAATGAGGAAGTTGGTGAATACTGTTGGCTAAGGGAATTTTGTGTGCAAGAGAAAGAATTTTATAACTCTCCAGAGTTAAGTCTAAGTCATTTATTTCTATTGATTATGTGCCACATATTGTTCAGAATGTCTGGTTTTCATGACCTTGCCTGATGGGTATTAACCCCTCATTTTATAGAAGCACGAACTAAGGCTCACTAAGGATACATAATTTATTGTCAAGTAATAGTAAAGATTTGGGGCTTCCCTGGTGGCGCAGTGGTTGAGAGTCCACCTGCCAATGCAGGGGACACGGGTTCGTGCCCCGGTCCGGGAAGATCCCGCATGCCGCGGAGCGGCTGGGCCCGTGAGCCATGGCCGCGGAGCCTGCGCGTCCGGAGCCTGTGCTCCGCAACAGGAGGGGCCACAGCAGTGAGAGGCCCGCATACCAAAAAGAAAAAGTAAAGATTTGAAAGAACGTATCATTCCTAAGACTGTGTACCACACACCCTCTTCACCAAAGTTTCATACATTATCAGAAGTTGTCTATGACATGTTGTTAAGGAATTTAATGCTAGTTTTAAATTGAGAAAAATCTTCACTTGTTGCTCCACTGGGAAGCCCAATGCTTGAGGTCCATTATACAGCTCTTCCCTCTGAACTCAGATCACCTCTAGAGAGTGGAGTAGAGTGCTGCTCTCTTCAGAGAACTCACTGACTTTCCACAGTCTGGGGAAAATTTTCCTCTCACCAATGCCTTTCTCAAAGTCATTCCTCTCTCTCCCCTCCTTGGCTTTGATACATAGCTTTGCCTTAGCAATGAATTCAGGCTTTCAAAAAAGAGAGAGGGTTATTTTCAAGTTGTGTCTGTTTTAGACCCTGAACAGATCTTTATGCCAAAAAAAAATACAAACTTGGTCGTGTGTGTGTGTGTGTGTGTGTGTGTGTGTGTGTGGAGTGGGAGGGTTATAAGTGGGTTTAGGTAAAGAGAACCAAACCACAGACTAATTTGTAAATACATTATCATGTGACAATCTTATTGGCAATGAGAAGCCATTCGGTTCTTTGCGGAGGGGAGTGAAGGATGGAAGCATTGTTTTAAGAAAGGGGAAACACATATTTGCTGCAAACTTAGGATCAAGCCTTAGGCTTTTCACAATGTAATTATTTCACAATAAAATTACTGTGAAATAAAGTTTACTGAGGTTACTTGAAAATAGGTGCAAATACACAAATGGCCAAAATCTACCTTAAATTGTAACTTGCAAATAGAATGGAATTGAATGGGCTGTCCTACTGCCCACCACCTTACACCTTTGGTGACTTCTACACGTGAGAAAAAGAAATGAAACACTGGAAATTTTAGCTTTTCCGCTGTAAAATCACTAATACGTTAAATCACCCTTTAAAACTAGTAACCAGCATCTTTCTTTGTGATACTAGTGTTCTGATGCTCTTTTTCAAGCTTTTTCTTGGGAAAGGTATTCTGTTTTCTGAATGTACAAATCATTTATATGATGTTCAATCTATCACTCTGGATCAAGTTGCCTTTGGTCTTTTTATATAACTGCACTCCAAGAACATCAGGTCCTGGCAACGACATTTGCGCTTCCTGAAGTGGGTGCTGTCCCTTCTGGGTAACCTTTTGTGAAGTCACATGAGTGGCAGCTAGCCTAACTCTGGTTGTCCTCTAGGCAACGACATTTGAGCTGTTGCTGTTTCATCTTGCAGCATCTCAAAGCCAATTTTTCCTCCAGGTTTGATTACTCTTTTCCTTGCTGAATTTGTAAAATGTGTCTTGGCATTTTCAATTACCCAAGCATTCAAGAAGACAGCTTTTGTGTGTGTTGACTCAGGCCCACACCCACGCTAATGATAGAGGCTCTGTAACCGCCCAGCCAACTGCCTGTAATAAGAGTGAATGCACACATAAACTGAATTGTGATTTAATCTATTTTTTTCTTTTTTCTTTTTTCCTTCTTTTTTTTTCTTTTCCCCTAGGTTCTTCAGAACCATTTCTTTCTTTTTTTTTTATAGATTCCATATATATGTGTTAGCATACAGTATTTATATAATCTATTATTTTAATCAGCAAAGTAAAATTCTGGATTACCCTTCCTAAATTAGAGGAGCACTTTACAGCTAATCCAAAATATCTTTTGTGTATTAGATTTGGCTCCTTGGTTACAATTTACTACTAACAACATAATAACTAATGAGAGGAGGAGGCAGCACAAAAACATGTAATTCTTGCAGCTAGAATTTAGTAAAAACATAGAAAATAAAACGTGGAATCAAAAACAGAGTTTAGATTTGAAAACAGTCACGGATCCACAAAGTAAATAGTCTGTGCCTAAAGCATGGAGCATGGTTTTAAATGCCCGCTATAAATTGTCTTTTTAGAGAGTCTGAGGGTTTTCCTTATATCGTCCACACACCCCCTAACCACTTCCTGCTCTGCGTGCCCCCAGGAAACTGACACTGGGGGAGCATGCGCAGAAATTCTGAAGGTAGAAAGGAAGGGAGAGAGAGGTAAGGGTATTACTTGCTGCTTCAGGGAGGGGTCTCCAGTACTCTGTCTGCCCTAAAGACTACAGCTCCTTTTGATGGGCCCTTCCTCTTCCTCCATGGTTCCAGTCTGGGCTATGGTTTCCTCCTCTTGTCTTTTTACACCCAAGGCTGTTTACCTGCTTCCCACTTTTGCTGGTCTTTTAGCTTTTCACATCCCTTCATTATTCCCTTCCCCAGGCCTTCACATGCTTGTGGTCCCTGCAGTAAAACCTCTTCATTTGAACCACCTGCTGCAACCCTGATTGATACAAAGAAACTACACTGAATAGCCATGGAGTGCTTTGAAAGGTATCTTTTTCTTTTTTACTGGCCATATTGGAATGTAGGTGTGTATGGGGGGAAAAATCTTGTGATCAAGCCTCTGACTAATTTACAGATCAAACAGTTAAGGGTTGGCTATTCATAGCTCCTTTGTTAACCATTTATCATGGTGGCCTCCTAGAATTACACTTCCTGAAGTTAGGTCAAATCGTCATTGTGTTTATAATTTGGTAGCATAGAAACAGGGATTCTTTCATTTATTTCAATTTGGTAACTTCTCAGTCTGGTATTATTTGAAGGAAAATAGAGTTGTGTGACCATAGCAAGCATAAAATATCTATTAGTAAATCTCAGCATTCATTGGTCATAAAGTCAAACACTTTAGCAAGTTTCCAAATGTTGAACATTAAAGTAGGTAAAAGGCATTAAGATTCCTCAAAGATCAAATCAAAGTCAGTAATAGAATTCAAAATGAATAACTTACTTATTTGCATAAGCAATCTGAACTTTAACTCTCAGTATTCCACATCAAATACTAATTTCTTTTATATTGTGCAGGTGTCTGTAGTAATGTACCAACTAGCAATGTTAATTTGCTAAAACCTCATCCAGTACTAGCATACTACAACTACATCTGTTAAGTGTGTTTTCTTGTTAACATTTATGTCTCAGTGTGAGATACACAGGCACCCACACACACATGTTTTAGAGAAGCTATTTAAGGTTTTTTCAGTGAAAAATAGAAGTGTTTCTGGAGTGTAGATTTGAGTTCATCCCAAGTAAAATTAAAACAGTCCCTCAGAAATGTCTCTTGTTTGCATTTGGTCTGAAACATTGCTTCTCTAAACTGTCTACTTGTCAGAATTGCCTGGAGAGCATTTTTAAAACACAGATTCCTGATTTCAATCTCAGTCCTTCTGTAGAGGCTGGGGCAGAATGGGACTATATCTGTTTCATTCATCACTGTGTATCCAGAATATCATGCAAGGCCCTCAGTAATCATTTGATGAATGAATGAATCAGAATGTCTGAAGGTTGAATCTAGGAACCTGTATTTTTGTAAGGGCCTCCAGGTGATTCTGCTGACCAATCACTTCTGGAAAACACTGATCTTTAACTTAGAATTTTAGACCTGGAGGAGGTCTTAGCCAGCATTTAATTCAACACACTTACTTTGGAAATGGAAAAACATGAAGTCTGAGAGATTAAATAACATATATAATCATAATATTTTCATACTTAGCAACACATTTTAGGACAAATGATGAGAAACAAAGAGAAAGGGGGACTAAAAGACACACTTTTACTTTGTGTGTGTGTTAAAATGCCAATATGGCTAGAATAAAGTTTTTTTTTAATTTGAAGTATAGCTGATTTACAATATTATGCTAATTTTAGGTGTACAGCATAGCAATTTAGTATTTTTACAGATTATACTCCATTAAAAGTTATTACAAAATAATGGCTATAATTCCTTGTCCTATACAATATAGCCTTGTTGCTTATCTGTGTTATACATAGCAGTTTGTATCTTTTAATTCCATACCACTAACTTACCCCTCTCCCCCCAGTGGTAACCACTAGTTTATTTTCTATGTCTGTAAGTCTGTTTCTGTTTCACATATACATTCATTTGTATTATTTTTTAGATTCTACATATAAGTAGTGTCATACAGTATTTGTCTTCCTCTGTCTGACTTATTTCACTAAGCGTAATATTCTCAGGGTCCATTGATGTGGCTGCAAATGGCAGAATTTCATTCTTTTTAATGGCTGAGCAATATTCCACATCTTCTTTATCCATTCATCTGTTGATGGGCACAAGGGTTGCTTCCATATCTTGGATATTGTAAATAGTGCTGCTACGAACATTGGGGTGCATGTATCTTTTTGAATTAGTGTTTTCATTTTTTCCAGATACGTATCCAGGAGTGGAATTGCTGGGTCATATGATAGTTCTATTTTTCGTTTTTTGAGGAATCTCCATGCTGTTTTCCACAGTGGCTGCACCAATTTACATTCTCACCAACAGTGTACAAGGGTTCCCTTTTCTCCATATCCTCTCCAAGATTTGTTATTTGTGGGTTTTTTTTTTTTTTTTTTTTTAGATGATAGGCATTCTGACTGGTGTGAGGTGATACCTCATTGTAGTTTTGATTTGCATCTCTCTAATAATTAGTGAATAGTTAGTGATGTTGAGCATCTTTTCATGTGCCTGTTAGCCATCTGTATGTCTTCTTTGGAAAAATGTCTATTTAGGTCTTCTGCCCATTTTTTGATTGCATTGTTTGCTTTTCGATATTGAGCTGTATGAGCTGTTTATATATTTTGGATTCAAAGATATTGCTTTTACCTTAAAGACAAGCCATTTTACAGCTTGGCCTTAAGGACTATAAGAGGTCAGCTGAAGGGCACTCACCTACCTGAGGCTCTTGGTCAGGATCCTATTTCAGGGATAACTAAGGAGACTTCCCTCCTCTGCTCCCTTTCACTCCCACAGACTTTCATCCAGTTATGTCAAATACTTGAAGAAAAGTGTTTTGCTTTTGCTTAAAGTGTCTATAATAGCCTTCTCTTCCAATGAGAATTTCTCAAACAACTCTCATGTTCTCTGTGCTGCATATATTAGGCAAATAGTAGTGAAGTTATTTTTTTTCTTCCAAAAGAATCTGTCAATAATGTAAAATTCACTTGCTAACATAATATTTTGTGCAAATACACCAAAAAATGTTTCATACCTAACCTTCTTACTTCTGCCTGCATATTAATATGATTAGAAAATATTAGTGTTTCGATAGTCATCAGAAAGTAAACATTTAGTCACCTAGTTATTATTCACAAAATTATTTCACTATGTTTCAATGGAATTTACTGCTGACCACAGTAATTCTTATCTCTCTTAAAAGGAGCTATGCAGCTCATATTTTCAAGAGTATTCAATAGCCCAAAATAAAAGTGCTGGCATAATTTTTTAAAGTACTGGCAAAGTAAAATTTAGCATTTGCTAGAAAATGAGCCTCATTCTTTTTAAAAAGGGTGTATATTGTCCTAAAGACTGTAATAATAACAAAACTATAAGTAAGAATAATAGTAATTAGCATTGATAAAGCACTTACTATATGCTAGTTATATGCTAAGCAATATGCATAGAGTACTTCATTTATCTAAAAAATGTAAGATACTTAAGCAAGTATCATGTGTGGATATTTGTGTGTATGTGCATATATATACATATGTGACCATATATATGGCATATCCATACATATGATACAGTATATAGTACTCACAATATATTTACTTAAATACATACAGAAAATTTCTGGGCAGATATTAAGACACAGTTGATCATTTTCATTCTGGCCATCACTCGTGATTGCCTGCCCAATAGCCATTGCCCTTCTTTCTTGCCAACAGAACACTGGTTTTATTGAGGCAGCCATGTGCCCACCCAGGGGAGGAGTTACTATGAACCTAAATCAGTCACAGGTCTCATTCTCTTCTGCCCATGGTGGGTCTAGGGCTAGGAGTCAGTTCTTGTCTGGGGCATGAGAGATTACGGGAAGTCTGCTTAGGGCTTCTAGGAGGATTTCCCTCCTCGGGAAATAAGGATGTGCATGAAGAGAAAGCTTTTTCTGCTTCTAGCCCATTCCCTCCTGCTTAGGAAACTTTGATTTGAAAATGCCTAGAGCCGTGTTAGCCTCCTTGTGGCAATGAGGTGTGACACTGCTGGTACATTGTGAATAGAGGGTGACTTCTTGATTATGTCACAAAGTACAATCAACCCTGACCACCTACCTCTGAATTTCATATAAGTTAACAAAAGCCAGTATTAATAGGGGTTCCTGTTACTTGCAGCCAAAGTATTCATGACTGATACAGTTACTTCTGGGAAGTGGTATTGAGGGTACAGGAAGGGAGAACAGTGTCTTACTTTTGATTGTATATTGTTTTCTGCTGCTTTAATTTGATTTACCATGTATGGGCAATACTTCAAAATTAAAAAACAGGGGCTTCCCTGGTGGCGCAGTGGTTGAGAGTCCGCCTGCCGATGCAGGGGACATGGGTTTGTGCCCCGGTCTGGGAAGATCCCACATGCCGCGGAGCGGCTGGGCCCGTGAGCCATGGCCGCTGAACCTGTGCTCGGCAACGGGAGAGACCACAACAGTGAGAGGCCCGCGTACCGCAAAAAAAAAAAAAAAAAATTATAAAACAATTCATTTAATTTTTTAAAAATTGCATTTCTGAATAACTGGTATATTAATTTAGAGAAAATTGAGAGCCATAATGTTTTAAATAGTACCTCAACTAAGTAGCTCACAATTTATACCCAGGCACTCTTTGACCAACATACATATATGCAATCACTTGGAGTATTTGAGCAGTTAGCTAATTTTGAATTTTAACATCAAATTGTCCTTCTTTCCAAACTATCAATATTTGTGTTTGTGTATCTCCCAAACAATGTAAGTATGAGTCTCCCTAGCATGTGTTTGGAGGGGAGATGTTTAGTGTGTCTACTGGGATTTACTTCCTACCCACAGTTTTTTTCTGAGTAACAGAGTGAGAATGAAGAGTTGCTTCCACTAGCTGGGGCTAATATGAGTCAGGAGATATTTACACCAGGTAGTTGCGTTGACCGGGATGAGGAAGAAGGGCTGAGGCATCAGGCAACATGAGCTCAAGTTCTCACTGGAATTTCTCCAAGAAAGGACCTTTATCTTTGTACAACCCAACTGACACTAACATCAATTTAACAACTATCAGCCTAGGAGAAGGGTTAGGATTGTGCTCGTGCAGGATTTCTGGGGACTAGGCTTGCCAGGGAATCCATTATTTCCTTCCCATTTCTCCTCAGAGTTCTCACATCTCAGGCTTCTTTCTCCCTTAAATGAGGGTGTAGGAATTGAACAGAAGTTGGTTCTCTGATACTACCGCCTAGAGAAACGACAAACTACTGCATCGTGAAGAGCTAACATCCCCATCCCCATCAGCAATATTTAATTAGATGGATACAGGGTGAAGAATCAGGATCAAGACAGTCAGAGCCAGGCCAGTCTTAATACTGCCTCTTCTGTGAAACTTCCCAAGGAACAGTCCTCGAATTCGGCCTCACATTGACTTCATTATTTATAATGCCATCCTCTACGCCTGATCCATCATCAAGACCTGTTGAGGTTTTCTTGGTTAAAGTTCTTGAAAACCTCACTTCTTTTTCAGTTCCCTGTGCTCTTTTATAACTACGGTATCCTCCCTTCCAGATCTCCACTTCTCCAGGTCATTTACATATAGCTAGCATAATAATCTTTCTTATTTGTCGTCATATTATTCCCTACCTAAGTTTTACTGAGAGATAGAAACAAACATTGGAACAAATGGAGAGATTAAAAAATCAATCGTTTAATGACAAGTGATGGGATCCCCATTTATCCATGAGATAGTCCTTCTCCCAATTTTTTTGTCCCACTTGTACATATAAACTTTAAGGGATATAGGGAATTCCCTGGCAGTCCAGTGGTTAGGACTCTGTGCTTTCACTGCCAAGGGGGCCCGAGTTCCTTCCCTGGTTGGGGAACTAAGATCCTGCAAGCCGCATGGCACGGCCAAGGCCAGAAAAAAAGAAAAAAAAAAAAAAACTTTTAGGGATATAGATGAAATAACCATAAATCTATTATTTATTTATATTATATTAAATACCCTCACTACTTAAAATCACAAACAAGAAATTTTAGATTGATGAACTTAAAATATTTCTTTTTCTCATCAGTGAAGGAAAAAATAATTTAAACTCTTTCCATTGCAACTTCTACATGGTATCTTTGTCACGGTTAGAGCTCCTTTTTATCATCTCACAAAAACAGATGTGCATGGCTCTCTCTCTGGGGGAACTTTACTTGAGGAGGAAGGTAACAGAAAACCTAAAGGAGGCTCTGAGGGGAGATCAGGAGGAAGAAACTAAGTCTCCGGCTCAAAACTCCTGTGCAGACAGTGCTTGGATAAGGCATTTCCTGGCCCCAGCCTCCTGGGTCTGATACACCACCTCAGTGCTCACTTAGACGTTACATTTTGTTTGGGAAGCCAAAGGAATGTCCTGATTTTTACTAGTTCCATCCATGACTCTTTACCTTAACTTACAGAAGATGCTGTGACATATCCATTCTTCTTAATCTCAGTCTTTACCCCGTCAGCTGAGTATAAATGGCTTTGAGACCTTTCCCCAGTAAGAAAATCTCCAGAATCCCCCAAGAAAAAACAATGTTCCTTTTACCATAACTGTAACAATCATCAGTCTTAGAACACTCAAATAGAATAGCCTTGGCTGCACAGACCAGAGGCAGAGGCCTGGGCCACTCGGTCTGTGGGGGGACCCAGGCCCCGCCAGGTGGGAGGAAGGAAATTGGAGTGTGAGAGGTGCCCCCCGCGGGTCCCAGATGCACTGGATGAACCCACAGTATTTTCTATATTGCCGTGGAGCCTGAGAGGATTACCAAAGTGTGTCTGGTGAAGTAGGGCCAGGGGACCGGGGTTGGGGAGATGAGGGACAGTGGGTTAAACTAGAGATGAGGGAGGTTTAGAGAGGCCACTGCCACTGTGACTGTGAGCCCTGGTCAACAATGAGGTGACCACTGTGCAGTCCGCGTCCTGGAAATCAGGTGATGGAGTGTGTTCTGAGAACCGACTGAGACTGGGGAAAAAAAGAGAAAAGAAAGCCTTGATGTTGCTCTTTTCATGTAATTACAGTATAATGTCTGTGGGTCTACTTCTAGATATAATAATTCAAACCTAATGAGAGTTTACTGAACAAGTCTCTATAGCCAATATATTATCATTCTCCTCTTTTACAGGAGAAAGTGGGTTGTCATAACGTTACAGTGAGTGTAATTTTGTAATGATGGAGTGAGAAAATCACTTTCCTACCACCCTAGCATGCTCCTACAGACACTTAAAATGGAGCTTTAAATTGAAGTGGGCTATAACTAATTCAAACATACATGTTCTCTGCCCTAAGAATACCTGCTGTGAATCTAAGTTTGTGGAACCATCAGACCACACGGTGCGAGAGACCATGGGTTTCAGAATCAGACACACCTGAATTAGCAACCAGGCTCTGTCACTTACTAGCCGTGTGACCCTGGGTGAGTTACCTAATCTCTCTAAGTCTCAGGTTCTTCATCTGAAAACCAGGAATAGTGCTGACCTACCAGCGCGGTTGTTTTTCCTGGAAAAGTAACTGAAAAATTCTGCTTATTTGTCCAACTTCCTTTCCCTCTCTGCAAATAAAGGCCAAGGAGGGCTTCCCTGGTGGCGCAGTGGTTAGGAATCCTCCTTCCAATGCAGGGGACATGGGTTTGAGCCCTGGTCCAGGAAGATGCCATATGCCATGGAGCAACTAAGCCCGTGTGCCACAACTATTGAGCCTGTGCTCTAGAGCCTGCGGGCCACAACTACTGAGCTTGCATGCCACAACTACTGAAGCCCACGAGCCTAGAGCCCATGCTCCGCAACAAAAGAAGCCACCGCAGTGAGAAGCCTGAGCACTGCAACAAAGAGTAGCCCCCGCTCGCTGCAACTAGAGAAAGCCCGCACACAGCAACGAAGACGCAACGCAGCAAAAAATAAATAAACTAAATAAATTAAAAAAAAAAAAAAGGCCAAGGAATAAGTAGTGTATGCCAAGTGCCAATGCCCAATTAATTGCAGATACATTTTCTTTCCCCTCTGGAAGAATGTTGTTTGTCTTTCATTAACAACTATAGCTGCGTTTAAAATAAGATATCCTCAAGTGTTAAAACCATATAAAACTTTTTTATTTTAACTTTTGGCTGAAAATGACAAGCACTCAATTACACATGTTTAATGTAAAAGGGTTCAAACAAAATAACAATACAGTGACAAAGTGACATGGAAACTGTATTTCAAAAGAAAAAAAGATCAAGCACACATGCGTCAAACAGAATACAAAATCAAGGTAATAGACAAAAATAAAAAATTTACTTTAATTATAACTGAAAAACTAAAATAAAAAAATCCAAGTTTCAAAATTTTCTAAAGAATATATATAACTGCATAATCAAATGATTTTTTTTTTGCTTGAATAAGATGTACAACCATTTTTTAAAACAGTGGATATAAACATTGAATATTTAAAAGATTGCATATCCTACATTTTAGTTAAAAATTAAAAATAACGTAATATTCAAAAAATGAGAATATTTTGCTATTAAACTATTCCACTGCCAGAGATAAATTCTGATCTGAAATGATGGCCCTGGGAAGTTGAGTCAAGCCAGTTGATTACATCCTGTGAATTCCCCTCTCTCTGGCCCCCAAATCTGGGCAGGGCTAGGATCTGGCTCTGGCTTTGATCCTATTGGAGGTGACGGAGGCAACAGAAGCTGTCTCTCTAGGAAATTCTTGATCCTGGCCCTTCTCTGATTTAGAAACAAACTTCAACCGGGTTAGGTGAAGGTATCAGAGAAAAAATGAAAAATTCTACTCTCTGCTGACTCTCCTGAAAATGTTCACATTGTCTCAGTCAAGCTATAGCACAATAAAGAGGCATTTTGCTTCACAATCATGTATTGATAAATATTTATTGCATATACCTGAGTTGGATATTGTCTGCCTTATGTATCACATTATGTTGATCTTAGATACACAACTCCATCGGTGTTTGTCCTAAAAAATCTTCAGTTAATGTTCGAATGTGTCACTAAAAGTTTTTATTTCAATTTTAGAATTTCATTTCATTGGTGGAAAGTAATTCATGAGTTTAAACCTCATTTGGTGGAGAATAATTTACATATATATTACTTTTTCCATTTTAATGGCTTTTTTCCCAAAGCCTGACCCAATATTTGAACTTGTCCTTGGTAGTTATTTAAGATACTGTGAGGGTTCCAGGACAATGAAGCCCTGGGTCCAGACTGTAGTGATTAGAGACACATTTTGAGATTTCTTCCCAGCTCTCTTCTTGAAGAACACCTCTCTCCCTCGGCCAACTAGAGCACCAGCCCTGGGCCCTTCGTTCCTATGTTTATACCAAATAAACCCAACCCTCCTTGATTAGATAAAAGGTGGACACCTGATCCATGAACCAGACAAGTCTGATTATTTTTCTCTTGAGAATTTGAACTGAGAGACACAGGCTGGGGGTCAGGTGCCAGGTGGTCATTAGAGCTTCAAGGTCTTGTGGAATGAGAGGCTATGACAGTTATTAAGGGCCATGCATGCGAGGGGCTCACACAGAGAGCCAGTCTGCAGGGAGAGACTGGACAAGGCAGGGGAAACAGAAAATGTAGGTGAGAGAACTTGCAACCTGAGAACAGCTGCATTGTCCTGAAGCCTTTTCAGTTTCCAAGTCTAATTCCCCATGGGACTCGACTCTCCTTCCTGTCTTGAATCCCATGAGGAGCTGCTGTATAATAAATGCTCATTTACGTGTAGTAGCCGGAGGGAGGTTCTGTTCCTTGCAACCAAATGAGCCCTAAGACCAAGTGAAGCCTTATTGTTTTAGAAATTTTACATGTTTCACTCCATTGACAGCAAGGGAGCATTTGATAATGGCATCTTCTTTGAAATACTTCCACCAAAGAGTTGCGGATTCACTCTTCTGAGACTGATGACATTTACAACTCAATGTTAATTACGCTGTTGGATTAGATATCTATGGCCTTAGAGAAAATCAGACCATCATATTTTATAACTTAATTCCTTTGTAGAGAGTGGCTTGTAAAATTATGGCTCGCTTTACATTTGCCCTACTCTTTTCAACATGAAGATGCTCCATTTTCCTTGAAGAAGAACGGCAGCTATTGAAAGGCTTTGCCTCCTCCCGGCATCTGTTAACGTTTACCATCTTCCCCAAGCAGTAGGCCTGTTCTCTTCATGGTGATTTTCTCCTTCTAAACGAGTTCTGAGGGCCTTAGCATTTTTGTCGAGCTTCAACTTATTTGGGACCTAGCAAAGGACTATTTCTGATAGAAAGCCAGTTCATTTACCTTTTAACCTAAGGGATAGGTAAAAGTAAAATGAACTTGGGGAGATACAGAAATAGGAGAATGAAAAATACGTGATAAAAATAATTGTGGTAAAGAGATGAGTTAAGAATTCACCTTGTGGGGAAAATACACATGACTGCATAGGTTCTGAAGAAGTCCTTAGAGCCAAATGGAATAGCTTGAAATTTCCTATGTGATCATTTGCCTTCACTTAGACATCTCTACAAAAAACGGTCTCTCACAGCCAAGGTGTGTGCTATTTTTAACAGCCATGATTAGGATGCTTCCAACCTTGTCCTGGGGGAAACAGTCCACTCTCTCTCGCTCTACTTCTCTTATTAATGAATAATAGTATAGCAAGAGCAGGAAATGTGATGGTTACAAACAGGTTCTAAAGCCAGACTGCCTGGTTTTGGACTCCAGCTCCACCACTGAACAGCTGTGTGACCTTGCAAGTTACTTAACCTCTCTGTGCCTCTCTGTTTTAATATGTAAAATGGGAGAATACTGGCACCTACCTCACAAGAAGGATGTAAGAAGTAAATGAGTCCTGCTGTATTGCATGTGCTCCAGGAAGTCAGCTGTCATTGTGAGGGTTGTCGTTAGTATTATTTGAGCAAGTAAAGCCTAGGCAGTATGAGAGAGAATGGAAAGTTGAGTCGTAATCTCCCATCAGGAGTTTACTCTTTCTACTGGATGACATAAGTGAGGGGAGCCAGGGCCATGAAGTCAGGCTTTACTTCTTTTTTTTCTGTTGATTTTATTTATTTATTTATTTTAATATCTTTATTACAGTAAAATTGCTTTACAATGGTGTGTTAGTTTCTGCTTTATAACAAAGTGAATCAGTTATACATATACATATGTCCCCACATCCCCTCCCTCTTGTGTCTCCCTGCCACCCTCCCTATCCCACCCCTCTAGGTGGTCACAAACCACCGAGCTGATCTCCCTGTGCTATGTGGCTGCTTCCCACTAGCTATCTATTTTACATTTGGTAGTGTATATAAGTCCATGCCACTCTCTCACTTTGTCCCAGCTTACCCTTCCCCCTCCCCGTGTCTTCAAGTCCATTCTCTACATCTGTGTCTTTATTCCTGTCCTGCCCCTAATTCTTCAGAACCATTTTTTTTTTAGATTCCATATATATGTGTTAGCATACGGTATTTGTTTTTCTCTTTCTGACTTACTTCACTCTGTATGACAGACTCTATGTCCATCCACCTCACTACAAATAACTCAATTTTGTTTCTTTTTATGGCTGAGTAATATTCCATCGTATATATGTGCCACATCTTCTTTATCCAGTCATCTGTTGATGGACACTTAGGTTGCTTCCATGTCCTGGCTATTGTAAATAGAGCTGCAATGAACATTTTGGTAAATGACTCTTTTTGAATTATGGTTTTCTCAGGGTATATGCCCAGTAGTGGGATTGCTGGGTCGTATGGTAGTAGTTCAAACAACCCAATCCAAAAATGGGCAGGAGTCTTAAATAGACATTTCTCCAAAGAAGATATACAGATTGCCAACAAACACATGAAAGAATGCTCAACATCATTAATCATTAGAGAAATGCAAATCAAAACTACAATGAGATATCATCTCACACCGCTCAGAAGGGGCATCATCAAAAAATCTATGAACAATAAATGCTGGAGAGGGTGTGGAGAAAAGGGAACCTTCTTGCACTGTTGGCGGGAATGTAAATTGATACAGCCACTATGGAGAACAGTATGGAGGTTCCTTTAAAAACTAAAAATAGAACTACCATACGACCCAGGCTTTACTAGCCCTCTGACCTTAGCCAAATGACTTAACTTCTCTAAGCCTTGGCTCGCTTACCTAAAATTGGGCAAAGTAATAGGGGCTAGCACATCACAAGTGCTCAAAGTTAGTTATATATATGGTGCAGAGCAGGATTTAAGTACCAATATAATACAATATCCATTGTCATAAGAAAACACAATAAGGATTTTGAAAATGAGGAATGCTGCCTCAGCTTCCCCAAAGTAACTGACAATGGACAGAAACACAGAGTAAAGCAAAGCCAAGTTCACTTGACCACCTGTGGTCTGTACAGGCCTGCCACACAACGCTCTCCTCTTAGCCCCACCCTAAGAAAGGAAGTAGGAATAGCCAATGAATTTTTTATGTCTCTTTTTCTTTTACCTGCTTTAAGATTTTGTCTTTGATCTTACCAGCATCATCTAGGTGTGGTTTCCTTTGTATACATCCTGCTTGGGATTCATTATGCTTTGCCTCTCCCGTTGCGGAGCACAGGCTCTGGACGCACAGGCTCAGTGGCCATGCTCATGGGCCCAGCCGCTCCGCGGCATGTGGGATCCTCCCGGACCGGGGCACGAACCCGCGTCCCCTGCATCGGCAGGCAGACTCTCAACCACTGTGCCACCAGGGAAGCCCCCATGGCACTTTTTAAATCTGGCTTGATATTTTTGCAAATATTTTGGAAAATTCTCAGCCATTATCTCTACATACCTTTACTCTGCCCCATTCTCTTTGTCCTGATGTCTCTCTCCTTCTAGGATTACAATTACATATGTTTTAGACTTTTTCACCTGTCCCAGATGTCGCTCACACTCTTTTGTATATTTTCTAACCGTTTGTCTCTCCATGATTCAATCTAGATGTTTTCTTCTGACTCATCTGATTCTTTTTCAACTGTATCTAATCTGTTATTTAAACCTATTCATTGAATTCTTAGTATCAGTTATTGTGTTTTCAATTCTAGAATTGCCTTTTTTTAACTTTTATTTTCATTCCCCATTCTCTGCCAAATTTCTCAAGCCAGGCTTTTAATTTCTTAAACATATTAATCCTAATTTTCAAAAATTCTATTGAATAACTCCAATGTCCATACTTCCTGCAAGCCTGTTTCTATCGTCCTCTGTTTTTCTTTCAGTCTCATTTTTATACGCTTGATACTTTCGAATTGATAGCCAGACTTTGATATAAAACGTTCAGAGATGATTTGTGACCACAGGTGATGTTGTTTTCCTCCAGAGAGGGTTCGTTTGGCCTCTGGCGGGCCGCTGGGCTATAGAGGTAGCAGGTAGAGATCACCTAATCAATTAGGCTCTGACCTTTGTGAGGCTAGTCTGTAGCCAGCATACTCTTACTCTTCAGGTATACCCGTCTGAGATTCCAAAAGAACATCTGGGGGGTTGCCCAGGTCCCATCCTCCCTGGCAAGCTCTGAACTCTAACTTTTCTTCCCCCGACCATACAACTGCTGAGAGCTCCGCTTGGGGTCCTACCTCTCAGCTCCCACTTTTATAATTGACATTTGCCTGAAGAAGCGAAGCGGGGAATTTCAGGCTCATTTTTGGGGGGTTCCCTCTGTTCCCATGTCCGGACCCCTCTAACCCAGTTCCTTACCACCTAGGTAGCTTTTCTAATTCTTGAAGAGAGGGTTGGTTCAAAACATTCTAGTTCACCATTGCTAGAAGGAGAACGCTTGACTATGCTTTTGTTGAAAATCTGATGATCTTACTCTTCATATTTCAAGCAGCATGCAGATTTCTAAAAAAATAATATTAATAAAGTGATAAAGTTCCAAACAGCTTGCCAAATAAACCTTTAGTGGAGAAAATGAGTTTTAAAGACAGGTAGGTCAATGGGAAAAGATGGAAGCATCCCTAAGGAGATCCAAATCTTTACCACAGATGGTAAGGCCAACATATTCCTTCAGGTTATAAATCACATTATCTATACCTTGAGGAATCTTGTGTGACCCCTTTAGTTTCCAGGATGTTACTAAATTCCTTGGGAGCCTTTATTCCTGCCCTATTAGTTTTTTTGGTTCTGTTTTTGATTTTGTTTTGGACATCTTAAAAAATTATTTATTTACTTATTTATTTATTTGAAGTGTAATTGATTTACAATGTTTTCATTTCTGCTATACAGCAAAGTGATTCAGTTATACATATATACACAGTCTTTTTTAAATATTCTCTTCCACTATGGTTTATCATAGGATATTGAATACAGTTCTCTGTGCTATACAGTAGGACCTTGTTGTTTATCCATTCTATATATAATAGCTTACATCTGACCCATGAGGGTTTTTTTTTTGTGTGTGTGTGGTACGCGGGCCTCTCACTGTTGTGGCCTCTCCCGTTGCAGAGCACAGGCTCTGGACGCGCAGGCTCAGCGGCCATGGCTCATGGGCCCAGCTGCTCCGCGGCATGTGGGATCTTCCCGGACCGGGGCACGAACCTGTGTCCCCTGCATGGGCAGGCGGACTCTCAACCACTGCACCACCAGGGAAGCCCCTGACCCATGAGGTTTTAATCTCCTCTCTCCTAGCCCATCCTAAGGTTACTTTTGGTGAGTAAAACAGATTGATTCATTACTATACAAAAGGCAAGAGCATGGTGACAATAATCTGTTTTACAGGTTTGCGGGGCGGGGGGGGGGGGGCGTTTGAGAAAAGAAAACCAAATTAAATGACTGTAAGGGATGAAGCTGTCTTCAATCCCAGACTGAAAGGTTGGATAGGACTTAGATGTACCACAGTACAACACACATGAGAGTTATGCAATAGATACCTGTTGAATTATTTATGGAAAAAATAAATCTCTCTTCTAGACTATAAAGAAATTTGAGTTGATTTCACCAAGGGTTGACATGAGCTGAGAGGACATCTCCCACCAGGCAGGGAGCATTTGGCGCTGCTCCTAGAAACTGAACCTGGATATCAAATCCAGACGGTGCTTTCTTTTCATTCTTTTGAGTTGGTATGTGTCACTTTCATCTTTATTTCATTAAAATAATAAACTCTTTATGTCTCTAGTCCAGGTGAATCCCTCCCTCTCCGTGAGCTTCAATTGGCTAGTCTGTTGGCAGAATTCATACCTGTTGTTGAAAGACAGGAGGTCTTCTGCTTCCAGCCTCTATTACAGTAAGAGATAGGAAATCCCTGTGGCAAAAAACAAACAAACAAACAAAAAACTGATGTGCTCATAATAATGCAGAAATGGTCAGCATTCCTTTCCATCCCAGATGCTACGTCAGGAGACAGAGGGGCAGACACTCCATGGCTTTATATTTAGATAAAGCATGAGCATTGGACAGTGATCCAGGTCATAATGTTGGAGTTATACCTCCTAATCAGGCGTACTTTTCCTAACAGCAACCATTCACTGAAGGTTTTCTACATACTAGGCGCTGTAATGATGGCATGATATTTTATTTTATTTTATTTTATTTATTTATTTTTTTGCGGTACGTGGGCCTCTCACTGTTGTGGCCTCTCCTGTTGCGGAGCACAGGCTCCGGATGCGCAGGCTCAGCGGCCATGGCTCACGGGCCTTGCCACTCCGCGGCATGTGGGATCTTCCCGGACTGGGGCACGAACCCGTGTCCCCTGCATCGGCAGGCGGATTCTCAACCACTGCACCACCAGGGAAGCCCGGCATTATATTTTAACTGATTATATTTTCACAGTAACTCTGCAAGACACATGTTGGTTGTTTTATATTCTTTAATGAGATGGTCAGTCAGGTGAGGCCACAAGAGGAGTCAGAGGAGAGGCTTAGGAAGAAACAAAGTTTATTATACTCACAGGTCCTAGAGGCAGGAGGCACACCAAGCAGGGCCATGTGGAAAAAAACAGGGTGATCAGAAGGCAGAAAACCGGATGGGGGGTGGGGAAGCACTTAAGCTACTTCAGTGAGGTTTCCATGGGAAATGCAAAGCAGGGCGGGGTAAACAGTTTAGGATTAGTGAGTGTGAATAATGTCATTTGGCTCTGGCCTATAAGGGTGGTCCCTAGTTGTCTGGCACCTGGCCCTGGGATGATTAAGGCAGAGGAATATTGCCTCTGTACATGCCAGATAGAAGAGATAGGGCTCTGGATAGGTTAGCTTGCATAACAAAGCCATGCTCCAGGCTGGGCCTTTTGCCATCTCTAAGAATCAGCTAGCCCAGGGAGGGGCAGTCTCTCTGTAGCTAGAATGGTTTCTTCTGATGTCAAAACATCACAATATACAAGAAATTATGTATATACAATATATTAGTATTCCTATGTAACAGAAGAGGAAATTGAGGTTCAGAGAGGTTCATTTAGAGCTCAACTGGTATTTATCAGAGTAAGATTAATTTTGAAGCCTGAATGACCGTTAATTGCTATCCTGCATTAATTTTTATCTTAAGTTCTTCCAAGTCATAGTATTTCTAGATATGCATTTAGAAAAATGAGACAATACTGCTAGAGTGATTTGATTTCTTTGATGGATTATTTTGCAAATTAATTGTAGTTAATATGCACAGTTATCAGAGTTGAAGACACTCTGTAATTAAAAACATTCATCTACCGATATTCTTCAACTGTTCAATTTTAACAAATTTTATATTTCATGTTATTTGCACTGGGGAGTAGGGCTTTGCTCATTCAATAGACCATATAGCTTGAGCTGTATAGTGTTTTGTTTTCTCCAGCTGGGACAGAGCAAGTAAAAATGGTCTTCACTGGGACTTCCCTGCTGGCACAGTGGCTAAGAATCTGCTTGCCAATGCAGGGGACCCAGGTTTAAGCCCTGGTCTGGGAAGATCCCACATGCCGTGGAGCAACTAAGCCCGTGCACCACAACTACTGAGCCTGCATGCCACAACTACTGAAGCCCATGTGCCTAGAGCCTGTGCTCTGCAACAAGAGAAACCACCGCAATGAGAAGCCTGCACACCACAACAAAGAGTACCCCCCACTTGTCGCAACTAGAGAAAGCCCACACATAGCAATGAAGACCCAATGCAGCCAAAAATTAATTAATTAATTTCGAAAAAATGGTCTTCACTGATTTAGGTTATATATAAGGAACTTTCCAACAAACAGCTGAGAGGTCTTGGAATTGTATTTTGCATCTACATTTAGGAAAAGGCAATCTATGCTATGGGAGACAGATTTTACTGTTTGAACAGAAGGGGCAAAAGTAAACTGTTATAAAGAATGTGAACTACAAACATACAGGTAAGATAGTACAATTCGAAATTTAAAGAACTCCTGGGAACAACTCAATCTTAGAAGTAGGGAAAAAGAAAACTTTGATGAGAAATCCTAAAATAACAAACAAGTAACTAAGCTACAGCTTTTAGATCAAGCCTAAATCTTAATAGTTGGGAGACTATATATATATATATATATATATTGTGTGTGTCTGTGTGTGGTACACGGGCCTCCCACTGTTGTGGACTCTCCCGTTGCGGAGCACAGGCTGCGGGCATGCAGGCTCAGCAGCCATGGCTTACGGGCCCAGCCGCTCCGCGGCATGTGGGATCTTCCCAGACCAGGGCACGAACCCGTGTCCCCTGCATCGGCAGGCAGACTCTCAACCACTGCACCACCAGGGAAGCCCAAGACTATATTTTTATCATTTTATTTATTGAATTTACTTTGGTCCTGCTTCTTTCCAAAATGGACTTGGAGAAAAGCCTAAAGGTATGGCAATATAAAATAAGGGTAATAAAAGAAAACTCTGTTTCTTCCTACTCACAACACTTCTGATACCAAATGTGTGGGTTTTCCATGCCAAGCAGTTCTCCAGTTCTCTGTGACACCAGCTGGGTGTCCTACAATTTAATTCATTATGACACTAACTATCCAGATTTAGCACAAATTCCACAAGTTAAGGGCTCAGTCCCCTAAGACTGCCCCCACTTCAGACACCAGTCACAAGTCCCACGTTATCACTGGTATTTCTGACTAACAGGCTCTAAACCAGAGGTTCCCATGACCCTCTCCTTGAGTTCCATACTTTGTTAGAATGGCTCACAGACTTAAAAAAATACTTTACTTACTATTACCAGTTTATTATAAGGAATACAACTCAGGAACAGCCAAATGGAGATACACAGAGCAACATATGTGTGAACAGGTGAGGAGTTTCATGCCCTCTCCAGACCACCACCTCCTGGTATGTGAATGTGTTCAACAACCTGGAATCATTCTGAACCAAGTCCTTTAAGACTTCAGTGGAGGCTTCCTTACATAGGCATGGCTGATTAAATCTTTGGCCATTGGTGATTAATTCAGTCTCTGGCCCTTCTCCCCTCCTGAGAGGTCTTGGTGTGGGGCTGAAAGTTCCAACCATCTAATTGCACGGTTGGTTTCTCTGGCAAACAGCCCCCATCCTAAGGCTACCTAGGGTCCCATGGAGAGTCACCTCATTAACTTAAAAACAAGAATGGTCAAAAGACTTATTATGAATAAGAAAAGACATTCCTCTCACCCTTATCATTCAAGTAATTACAAAGGTTTTAGGGTCTCTGTGCCAGAAACCAGAACAAAGACCAAATATATATTTCTTATTATATCACGTTAGGTAATAAAACAGAAAGAGAAAATCGGGACTAGTGAAAGAAAAAAAAAGAGCACACATGCTAATACACCTCAAGAATTTAAATAACTCTTGTGGCAGAGTTTAACTCAGAGAGACTGGTTTAAGATGGCAGAGTAGAAGGACGTGTGCTCATTCCCTCTTGAGTGACCATTGGAATAACAACTAACTGCTGAACAATCATTGACAGGAAGACGCTGGAACTCACCCAAAAACATACGCTACGTCCAAAGACAAAGGAGAAGCCTCAATGAGATGGTAGGAGAGGCACAATCACAATAAAATCAAATCCCATAACTGCTGGGTGGGTGACTCACAAACCGGAGAACACTTATACCACAGAAGTCCACCCAATGGAGTGAAGTTTCTGAGCCGCACATCAGGCTTCCCAACCTGCGGGTCCAGCAACATCAGGAGGAATTCCCAGAGAATCAGACTCTCAATACTAGCGGGATTTGATTGCAGGACTTTGACAGGACTGGGGGAAACAGAGACTCCACTCTTGAATGGCACACACAAAGTAGTATGCACATCAGGACCCAGGGGGAAGGAGAAGTGACCCCACAGGAGACTGAACCAGACCTATGGGCTAGTGTTGAAGGGCCTCCTGCAGAGGCAGGGGGTGGCTGTGGCTCACCCTGGGGACAAGGACACTGGCAGCAGAAGTTCTGGGAAGTAATCTTTGGCGTAAGCCCTCCTGGAGTCTACCATTAGCCCCACCAAAGAGCTGGGTAGGCTCCAGTGTTGGGTTGCCTTAGGCCAAACAACCAACAGGGAGGGAACTCAGCCCCACCCATCAGCAGATAAGCGGATTAAAGTTTTACTGAGCTCTGCCTACCAGAGCAACACCCAGCTCTACCCACCACCAGTCCCTCCCATCAGGAAGCTTGCACAAGCCTTTAGATAGCCTTGTCCACCAGAAGGCAGACAGCAGAAGCAAGAACTACAATCCTGCAGCCTGTGGAATGAAAACCACACTTACAGAAAGTTAGAAAAAACAAAAAGGCAGAGGAATATGTACCAGAGGAAGGAACAAGATAAAACCCCAGAAAAAAAAAAAAAACTAAATGACATGGAGATAGGTAACCTTCCAGAAAAAGAATTCAGAATAATTATACTGAAGATGATCCAGGACATCAGAAAAACAATGGAGACAAAGATGGAGAAGATGCAAGAAACGTTTAACAAAGACCTAGAAGAATTAAAGAACAAACAAACAGAGATGAACAATACAATAACTGAAATGAAAAATACTAGAAGGAATCAATAGCAGAATAACTGAGGCAGAAGAACGGATAAGTGACCTGGAAGACAGATGGTGGAATTCAATACTGTGGAACAGAATAAAGAAAAAAGAATGAAAAGTAACGAAGAAAGCCTAAGAGACCTCTGGGCAACATTAAATGCACCAACATTCGCATTATAGGGGTCCCAGAAGGAGAAGAGAGAGAGGAAGGACCCGAGAAAATATTTGAAGAGATTATAGTCAACAACTTCCCTAACATGGGAAAGGAAATAGCCACCCAAGTCCAGGAAACTCAGAGAGTCCCAGGCAGGATAAACCAAGGAGAAGCATGCCGAAACATAGTAATAAAATTGACAAAAATTACAGGCAAAGAAAAATTATTAAAAGCAACAAGGGAAAAATGACAAATAACATACAAGGAAACTCCCGTAAGGTTAACAGCTGATTTCTCAGCAGAAACTCTACAAGCCAAAAGGGAGTGGCATGATATACTTAAAGTGATGAAAGGGAAGAACCTACAACCAAGATTACATTACCTGGCAAGTATCTCATTCAGATTCAATGGAGAAATCAAAAGATTAACAGACAAGCAAAAGCTAAGAGAATTCAGCACCAAACCAGCTCTACAACAAATGCTAAAGGAACTTCTCTAAGTGGGAAACACGAAAGAAGGAAAGGACCTACAATAACAAACCCAGAACAATTAAGGAAATGGTAATAGGAACATACATATCAATAATTACCTTAAATGTGAATGGATTAAATGATCCAACCAAAAGACACAGGCTCACTGAACAGTTACAAAAACAAGACACATATATGTGCTGTCTATAAGAGGCCCACTTCAGACCTAGGGATACATACGGACTGAAACTGAGGGGATGGAAAAAGATATTCCATGCAAATGGAAATCAAAAGAAAGCTGGAGTAGCAATACTCATTTCAGATAAAATAAACTTTAAAATTAAGAATATTACAAGAGACAAGGAAGGACACTACATAATGATCAAGGGATCAATCCAAGAAGAAGATATAAAAATTACAAATATATAGGCACCCAACATAGGAGCACCTCAATACATAAGGCAAATGCTAACACTTATAAAAGAGGAAATCGACAGCAACACAATAATAGTAGGGGAATTTAACACCTCACTTACACCAATGGATAGATCATCCAAACAGAAAAGTAATAGGGAAACACAAGCTTTAAATGACACAATAGACCAGATAGATTTAATTGATATTTATAGGACATTCCATTCAAAAACAGCAGATTACACTTTGTTCTCAAGTGCACACGGAACATTCTCCAGGATAGATCACATCTTGGGTAACAAATCGAACATTGGTAAATTTAAGAAAACTGAAATTATATCAAGCATCTTTTCCGACCACAATGCTATGAGATTAGAAATCAATTACAGGGATAAAAACCACAAACACATGGAGGCTAAACAATACATTACTAAATAACCAAGAGATCTTAAGAAATCAAGGAGGAAATCAAAAAATACCTAGAGACAAATGACAACAAAAACACGATGATCCAAAACCTATGGGATGCAGCAAAAGCAGTTCTAAGAAGGAAGTTTGTAGCAATAAAATCCTACCTCAAGAAACAAGAAAAATCTCAAATAAACAATCTAACCTTATGCCTAAAGAAACTAGAGAAAGAAGAACAAACAAAACCCAAAGTTAGTAGAAGGAAAGATATCATAAAGATCAGAAATAAATGAAATAGAAACAAAGAAAACAATAGCCAAGATCAATAAAACTAAAAGCTGGTTCTTTCAGAAGATAAACAAAATTGATAAACCTTTAGCCAGACTCATCAAGAAAAAGAGGGAGAGGACTCAAATCAATAAAATTAGAAACGGAAAAGAAGTTACAACAGACACCACAGAAATACAAAGCATCCTAAGAGACTACTACAAGCAACTCTACGCCAATAAAATGGACAACCTGGAAGAAATGGACAAATTCTTAGAAAGGTATAAGCTTCCAAGACTGAACCAAGAAGAAACAGAAAACATGAACAGACCAATCACAAGTAATGAAATTGAAACTGTGATTAAAAATCTTCCAACAAACAAAAGTCCAGGACCAGATGGCTTCACAGGTGAATTCTACCAAACATTTAAAGGACAGCTAACACCTATCCTTCTCAAGCTCTTCCCAAAAATTACAGAGGAAGGAACACTCCCAAACTCATTCTACTAGGCCACCATCACCCTGATACCAAAACCAGACAAAGATATTAAAAAAAAAGAAAATTACATACCAATATCGCTGATGAATATAGGTGCCAAAATCCTCAACAAAATACTAACAGATTCCAACAACACATTAAAAGGATCATACATAATGATCAAGTGGGATTTATCCCAGAGATGCAAGGATTCTTCAATATATGCAAATCAATCAGTGCGATACACCATATTAACAAATTGAAGAATAGAAACCATATGATCATCTCAACAGATGCAGAAAAAGCTTTTGACAAAATTCAACACCAATTTATGATAAAACCTCTCCAGAAAGTGGGCATAGAGGGAACCTGGCCATATATGACAAACCCACAGCAAACATCATTCTCAATGGTGAATGAATTTTCCTCTAAAATCAAGAAAAAGACAAAGATGTCCACTGTCATCACTATTATTTAACATAGTTTTAGAAGTCCTAGTCACAGCAATCAGACAAGAAAAAGAAATAGAAGGGATACAAATTGGAAAAGAAGAAGTAAAACTGTCACTGTTAGCAGATGACATGATACTATACACAGACAATCCTAAAGATGCCACCAGAAAACTACTAGAGCTAATCAATGAATTTGGTAAAGTTTCAGGATACAAAATTAATACACAGAAATCTCTTGCATTCCTATACACTAACAACAAAAGATCAGAAAGAGAGATTAAGGAAACAATCCCATTCACCATTGCAACAAAAAGAATAAAATACCTGGGAATAAAGCTACCTAAGGAGGTAAAAGACCTGTACTCAGAAAACTATAAGACACTAATGAAAGAAATCAAAGATGACACAAACAGATGGAGAGATATACCATGTTCTTGGATTGGAAGAATCAATATTGTGGAAAGGACTATACTACCCAAAGCAATCTACAGATTCAATGAAATCCATATCAAGTTACCAATGGCATGTTTTACAGAACTAGAACCAAAAAAATCTTAAAATTTGTATGCAGACACAAAAGACCCCAAATAACCAAAGAAATCTTGAGGGAAGAAAACGGAGCTGGAGGAATCGTACTCCCTGACTTCAGACTCTACCACAAAGCTGCAATGGTCAAGACAATATGATACTGGCACAAAAACAGAAATATAGATCAATGAAACAGGATAGAAAGCCCAGAGTTAAACCCACGCACCTATGGTCAACTAATCTATGACAAAGGAGCAAGGATATACAATGGAGAAAAGACAGTCTCTTCAATAAGTGGTGCTGGGAAAACTGGACAGCTACATGTAAAAGAATGAAATTTGAACACTTCCTAACACCATACACAAAACTAAACTCAAAATGGATTAAAGACCTAAATGTAAGACTGGACACTATAAAACTCTTAGAGGAAAACATAGGAAGAGCACTCTTTGACATAAATCACAGCAAAGTCCTTTTTGACCCACCTCCTAGAGTACTGGAAATAAAAACAAAAATAAACAAATGGGACCTAGTGAAACTTAAAAGCTTTTGCACAGCAAAGGAAACTGTAAACAAGACATAAAGACAACCCTCAGAATGGGAGAAAGTATTTGCAAACAAATCAACAGACAAAGGATTGATCTCCAAAATATATAAACAACTCATGCAGCTCAATATTAAAAAAACAAACAACCCAATCAGAAAATGGGCAGAAGACCTAAATAGACATTTCTCCAAAGAAGACATGCAGATGGCCAAGAGGCACATGAAAAGCTGCTCAACATCACTAATTATTAGAGAAATGCAAATCAAAACTACAATGAGGTATTACCTCACACCTATTAGAATGGGCATCATCAGAAAAATCTACAAACAACAAATGCTGGAGAATGTGTGGAGAAAAGGGAACCCTCTTGCACTGTTGGTGGGAATGTAAATTGATACAGCCACTATGGAGAACAGTATGGAGGTTCCTTAAAAAACTAAAAATAGAAATACCATATGACCTAGCAATCCCACTACTTGGGCCTATACCCAGAGAAAACCATAATTTAAAAAGACACATGCACCCCAATGTTCATTGCAGCACTGTTTACAATAGCCAGGTCATTGAAGCAACCTAAATGCCCATCAAGAGACTAATGCATCGGGAAGACATGGCACATATATACAATGGAATATTACTAAGCCATTTAAAAGGAACGAAACTGGGTCATTTGTAGAGACGTGGATGGACCTAGAGACAGTCATACAGAGTGAAGTAAGTCAGAAAGAGAAAAACAAATATAGGATATTAACACATACATGTGGAATCTAGAAAATAGTACAGATGAACCCGTTTGCAAGACAGAAATGGAGACACAGATGTAGAGCACAAACGTATAGACACCAAGGGGGAAAGCGGGGGGCGGGGGGTGGTGGGATGAACTGGGAGATTGGGATTGACATATATACACTAATATGTATAAAATAGATAACTAATAAGAATGTGCTGTAGAAATAAATTAATTTAATTTAATTTAAAAAAAATAAAAAGAAAGAATTTAACTCAGAGCTTCCTGGTAGACACTTAGAAAATACATATGAATTTATTTATTTATCCTCCAAGTTTACATGAAAATTTTAATTGTCCATAATTTAAACTAAATAACATTAAACACAACTGCCATATGAAATTTAAATTACTGGGGAAAATTAATGTAAGATATATAAACCCTTTTAAAAAAATTTTAATAGATTTATTTTTTAGATTCACAGCAAAATTACATGGAAGGTACAGAGTTTTCCCATACACTCCCCTGCTCCCACACACTCATAGCCTCCCCCGTTATCAACATCCCCCACCAGAGTGGTACATTTGTTACAATCAGTGCACCTACACTGACACATTATAATCACCCAAAGTTCATAGTTTCTTTGTTTATTTTTTATAAAATTATTTATTTTATTTATTTTTGGCTGTGTTGGGTCTTTGTTGCTGAGTACATGCTTTCTCTAGTTGCGGTGAGCGGGGGCTACTCTTCGTTGTGCTGCATGGGCTCTAAGTGTGCAGGCTTCAGTAGTTGTGGCTTAGCAGGCTCTAGAGCACAGTAGTTGTGGCGCACAGGCTTAGTTGCTCCGTGGCATGTGGGATCTTCCCAGACCAGGGCTCGAACCCATGTTCCCTGCATTGGCAGGTGGATTCTTTAACCACTGGGCCATCAGGGAAGCCCCAAAGTCCATAGTTTCCACTAGGGTTCACTCTTGGTATTGTGCCTTCTATGGGTTTTGACAAATGTATAATGGCATGCATCCCCACCATCACCATATGATACAGCATTGTTCCACTGCTCTAAAATTTCTCTGTGCTCTGCTCATCATCCCCTTCTCCTCATTAACACTTGGCAATCATTGATCTTTTTGCTGTCTCCATAGTTTTCTGGAAGCCACTTTTAAAAGGGAAACGATATAGTAAGTGTTCATCAGAAAATAGAAGACATAAAATTTTCTCCAAAGAAACAAAATTTTTATTGGCCTGAAATTCTATAAGAAATTACTTTATGGTATCAAAACATATACATCAGAAAACATCCACAACAATCTTCCAGAAAGTGCAGGTACAGATCTTATTTAACTATATCTTATAATAAACTCATTTAAGCTGTAGGTCCAACTTAGTAAGAGAAGAATCTTCCAGGTTCTAAGTTAAGTTCCAAGAGACTAACTTGATCCAAGGTTAATATCTGGGAAATCAAGAGGAATTGTTAGATAGCACATCCCCTTATCTAGGTTGGCTTCCATAAATATCATTTAAGAGGGATTTTTATAAGCACTGAAGTTTTGCCTAAAGAATTAGTCTTCCATGTTGTTTGAGAACAGATCCATGCTCTAGAGACCAGAAGAGTAGGTTGATAATTTATTATGAAAGGTGAAAAGCTTAACTAGTACTTCCCCCCATGTGGCAGTGGGATGCAAGAGTATTTTAGGCACCTTTGAATTTGCCCAAATACTTTGATAAAAGCTAAATTGAGATTAGAGATTCACAACACAGCATTGTCAGAGATGGTTTAGGCATAGAAAATATTCAGGCAAGTGTTTGCAGTTGCCTGTCTTAGACATCAAAAAATCTTAGAGAATCATTTAATTCCCAACAGTAAAACCAATCAGTATTTGTTGAGCACTTATTACATGTACCATGTGCTTGACTAGGTACTTTACACAATTTATCTAATTTAATTGGGTGAGTTATACATTAAGAATTCCCAAATAAATATATTGACTTACTGTATGATGAAAATCATAGACTAAGTGAATTTTGGAGAATGATTTTCAAGTACAATGATTTTTCAGTGATGTCATAGTTAGTGTTAAGTTTTCTTTCTGGCAGTAATTAAATACTAAGTTTACTGATTTCTTGAGGCTATGGCAAAGACAATGCTAGATATTCCATTAAAAGTTTTCATTTTCCTCCTTGGCACACTGGAAAAATGTATTTTCCAAATTCTCTTGCAGTTACATTGGAGCCATGTAACTAGGTAGTGGCCAGCGGAATGCCACAAACCCCCAGGTATAATTGCCTGGGCTCTCTCTCTCCCTTGGCCATGTGGCTACAGGAGAACTCCAGGAAGATAAAACCACAGGACAGAAGGGGCCCAGCTGCCCAAATAGCCACTTGCAAAGGATCACTTAGGAGAGCTGTCCAACCTGCATTAAATTTTTGCACTAATGAAAGGAACTGAATTGTGTTAAACCAAAGATATTAGGAGTAATGTGTTAAAGAAGCTGGCCAGTGTTACCACTCTTGGTTTTGTGCTACTAATCATTAAGATACAAATTTAAAACAGCTGAAAGGTAAGAGGCTAAACATAACTATTTCATAATTCTTGTAACTGCTTTCTAATGTGTTGGTCAGCCATTCATGCCTATTTCAATTCTTCCAGTGATGTTAAAATAGAATTGAAGGCCTATCAAACAAAGTCTTTCATTGTCTTTGCAGAATTCCTTGAAGATGGATGAGAATCATTGACAGTGAGTACAGTTGTCCTTCCATATCCGCAGGGGATTGGTTCCAGGACCCCCACGGAGACCAAAAGCCACAGATGCTCAAGCTCCTTAAATAAAATGGTGTAGTACGGTTGGCCCTCCCTTATCCGTGGGTTCCCACATTTGCAGATTCAACCAGTGGTGATCCGTCTTCAGTTCCATCTTTGTGACCACCCTATTGGCCTAGTGTCCAGTCTCTGCAAGGGACATGCGCAGTCACTGAACTCAGGTTGTTCCAAAGCTATGGTTTGCCATCTGGCATATTTGGTTCTCCCTGTCTAAATGCAGTTTACCAATCAGGGGTCCATTTTTACCAGCCACATAGCTACACAGTTCACAAATCACCTTATCGGGTTGCCAGGGGAACAATGCTAAAAAGTTAACATAAGGTCAAATTCTCATGAAGGATGGGAAAGGATTTTGTTAACCGTTTACCCACATAGAGGTTTCTGTCAACTTGACTGTAATGGATTCTTTTAATATATTCCTAGATTGTACTTACTAATCATTTATTTAGGGCTTTTGCATTGATATTCATATCTGTACATGTGTGTATGTTTGTGCACATATGAAAAGGCTATTTTTTCAGGTGTAGATATCAATGACTTCTCAGGAATAATTCGTAAGCATTTCTTTTTTGATATTTTAGAGGAATTTAAATAGTATTAGAATTATCTGTTCTTTGAAGGGGTGGTATGCTCTGATTGTGGTATAGCTACAGCTGCTGTGTGTAGGCTGGAAAGCTTGTGACTCATGTTATTTTGTAAAATTATTACTGTGCTCGCTTGGAAGGTACAGTATATCCAGACAAAAGGAATATCATTATAGAAAATAAGAATGTTAGTATATTTGCTGCTCCTTGTTGCTTTTACAAGGTATCTTAAGAAAGGGATGGCCTCGGGCAAGAACTGGCTGTTTTACAAGCAGAAATGTCAGGAAATGAGAATGTCCAGAAATTTTGGGCCTCCCAGGGTTGAAAAAGACAACTGCTTTTATGCCCTGAACATTAATATAAATATATATCTGATCCCTGTGGCAAGGATCAGAGTAAGGGTGTGGCCCTCCCAAACAACCCTATAATTTCAGCTAGCCTCAAGGTGGTCTCCATTAAGATGAAAGAGTAAGGTATGGACACGAGGAATCAAAGAAATAAAGCAGGCTTAAGAACTAGGACTAGAAAAGACTTTGGTTATGTTATCTGCACAAGGAACTGACTGGAAGCAATTAGATCAGAAGTCTATTAGGGTTTTAAGGAGATCTTAAAGCCACAGAAACCATGAGTCTGGCCTGAAAATGTGGTCTCTCTTAGCTCCTTAAAAGCAACACTCAGGCCTTCAAATCTGTACCAGTAGAAAAAGAACTGTCAGTGATGTACAGTCCCCAAGGAAGGCATATGCTCCAATAGTCACTTCTGATGTGGCCCTAGAGGATGGATGAATGGACAAGGTAGTAGAAGCAGGCGTGACCTGATTGTCTGACCCTCCCTCTGCTGCCAGAGAAGAGCATCTCCGTAATTCTTGCTCACCTGGGGTCAAAACTGCTGTGAAGGGCTTCCCTGGTGGCTCAGTGGTTGAGAGTCCGCCTGCCGATGTAGGGGACACGGGTTCGTGCCCCGGTCCGGGAAGATCCCACATGCCGTGGAGCGGCTAAGCCCGTGAGCCATGGCCACTGAGCCTGCGCATCCGAAGCCTGTGCTCCGCAACAGGAGAGGCCACAACAGTGAGAGGCCTGCGTACCGCAAAAAAACCCCAAAAAACAAAAAACTGCTGTGAATGAGCAGCTGTGTGTTCCTCATCCTTCTCTTTTCTTAATAGGATTTTTTGAAGCAGTAATCCTGTCCCTGTGTCACCACCGCATATGGGACAGGAGGAACAATAGCTTGCTTAACAGCTTGCCTGACACTGTGAGAACTTGGTAGAGAAAACACATTTTCTCTCTCCTTTGCCCGAACACTACCGCTACCCAACACCCTCACTTTATCCTGACTCTGCTCAAATGACATCTCCCAGAGGTGAACATATCACTCCACCTAAAATCACAGCCCATCTCTATCACCTTATCCTTCCTTTACTCTATTTACACCTTTATCCTCTCTTTATATCACATATTGTCTTGCTCCCCCAATGCAATGCAAGCTCTTTCGGGGCATGACTTTGTCTTGTTGCTGAAGTCCTAGCACCTAGAAATGGCCAGTACAGGGTAGGCTTTCAATAAATATTTGCAGGGGGAAAAAAAAAAAGACTAAATAATTAAGAGCTTCTGATTTCCAGGTATTGGAAGTTGTGTGCGCTTAGTTCTATTTTGCCGTTTATCTGTATCACATTGTAACCAGCAATAGATGATTATTTGTGTGCAAGGAAATTGGGATTACTCCTTGCAAGGTGGCATTATCTGGTATGAAACCTAACCAAAACATACTACCGGAAAAGTACAGATATTGCTAAAAGCTGTTTGGTATGGTTCTTTCTTATTTTATATATATATATATTTGGCTGCATTGGGTCTCAGTTGAGGCATGCAGGATCTTTCCCTGTGGCACGTGGGCTCTAGAGCATGTGGGCTTAGTTGCCCCTCTGCATGTGGGATCTTAGATCCCTGACCAGGGATTGTTCCACGTCCCCTGCATTGGAAGGTGGATCTTAAAAACTGGACCACCAGGGAAGTCCTCTTGTTTGTTTTTAAGACTGAGATAGTGAAATGTCACTCCCATGGGAACCCCACCTCTTTTTTTGGAATGGGCACTGGTGGTCATAATAGCAGCAGATTACCCAGTTAGACCTTGGAATTCCTTTAGAGTCTCCTCACTCCATGATTCAACAAAGACTGATATAATTAGATACGGCTGACTCAAGGGAGAAGCTAAAGTTCACCAGGCAGAATTTAATCCAACCCAATGCAATCTATTTAATATTTGCTGAATTTAAGCTTTGTGCCAGGCATTGTGCTGGGCGCAAGGGATACACTGACGACTGCCCTTGCCCTCCTATTGGTTAGATTAGTGTCTCGAGGGAACCTAGATTTGGTAGAGAAGCAGTTCCACCACAGCGCATTAAGAGTTACTCTAGGGGACGCATAGGGCTATAGAAGCACATGCCACAGGCACGCGAAAAATCACAAAGGCTTCCTTCCTGGGTAACTGTCAGCTAAGCTTGGATCCAAAGGGTAAGTGGAGAGTGTCCCTATTTAGAAGGAAGATGCTGATTCACTTTGCTGTGAAACTAACACAACATGGTAAATCAACTATATTCCAATAAAACTTAAAAAAAAAAAAAAGAAGGAAGATGGACTGTTTTCTAGACCAAAGAAAATATATGGAAAAAAGAGATAGGCAGAGGGGGTATTACGCATTTACTCCAGACATTTGTCCTGTTTTCACCTACCACTCATCCTCCTTTCGTTCTATCTCCAGTTTTTAGCCTGTAGGTTAGCCCCTTTCTCTCTAATCACCCATTGCTCAAGCCAGGAACCTATAAACAAAGAAAATGGCTAAGGAGGAGCCACTGAAACCTGGAACCAGGCCTACGTTACACTTACAAAAATTTGATTTTCTGCAGAAAAAATATTTTGACTCCTACATTTTTAGAAAGATCTGAAATGGATGACACCAAGCTGTTTGCCTAAAATAATGTCCCAAGCCTGAAATGGAATGGATATTTCCTGAGATTAAAATAGAAACTTGTTTTGCTAACAGAAAACAACTTGGAAATCAAAGAGTCATTTAAGTTGAAACCATTATTTTTCCTTTTCTTGCAGAAAATTCCTGTGTTTATACACACTAAGAGATAGAGATAATGAGGTCCCTCTTCCACAGAACTTTCCATTAAAAATTTAAAGTTGGAGAAATCTCAAAAAAACAATAAAGATGGGGGTGGAGTTTGTAATGTAACAAACTCATTCAGTAAACATTTAGGAGCACCTACTACATGCCAGGCACTGAACAAAGAAACTTGCCCTTGTAGAGTTTGCATTCTAGCAGAAAGAAGACATGCAAAACAAGAAATAAGCAAATTATATAGGAAACTAGAAGATGAGTGCTTTGGAGAAAAGACAAATTAGAACAGGCAGGGACAGGTTGCAATTTTAAATAGGGTGGTCAAGGTTCGTCTCCTCAAAGAGGTGACATATGAGCAAAGACTGAAGTGAGAAAGGGAGCCATACCGATATCTGGGTCCAGGCAGAAGTAACAGTCAACGGCCCGAGGCAAGGGGCATGCCTGGAGTGTGGGAGAAAGGCACGGAGGCCATGGATTAGAGGAGAGGTATGGGAGACCAGATCACCGGGCTGGGCAGTTATTCCGGGTAGGGCTTGGGAAGAGTGGTGACTTGATTGGACTGATGTTTTAACGTGCATTTTAGGTTAATCACTGAGTGTTTTCATTTGAACACAGTCCTTTTATAATACATTTTACTCTGCAACAACAGAACAATGATGGTTCAAAATGGTTTTCTAAATGATCTCCGCAGTATCGGGCACCACAGGACTGCTAAGTAGTAACCGCCCTCCCTCTCCGGGGGACACGTGCCCCTAAAAGGGCAGCCGTTGCTCTCCTTCTAATGTGCTCAGTGTTGAGCAGGCAGAGATGGAAACAGTCTGCACGTCTCTTCTTCAAAACTCGAAAAAGAAGCCAAGCATTTCTTTCGCTTGGTTACAAAATTTTTTAAAATCTGCCTCTGCCAACTCTGCGGGAGAAGCAAACTCCCGGAGTTTGCCTTTGCTAATTTGTCCAAGTCGTGCTGCGCTTTCACTACATGCAGACACTGCTCAGCTCCAGTCCCACAAACCTCTCTCATCTTGGACTTCGCCCTCCGGTGAAAGCTGCGGCTCGCCCCTTCGGTCACCACCTGCTCTGAAGGAACCCGCGGAGCGCGCACCTCCGCCCCGGGCCCCTTTCCTCCCCGGCTCTGCCTTTCCTGCCGAGCACCCTGCTCTCTCCAGCCCAGGCCAGGCTTGCAACTTTCCTCCCAGCCTGGCGCTCACCCCGCTTGGCTGGTCCCCAAGAGACGCTGCCTTCCCGCGGCGCCCCCGCCCCCCGAGCTTCCCGCAGCCGGGCCGAGCGCCCTCACCCCTCACCCGGGGCCCCGAGAGCGGCTAGTCGGGCGCACGCGCGCCCCCCGCCCCTCCCCGCAGGCGGCGCAGCTTCCCCTGCAGCACCTCCCCTCTCGGGGAGGGAGCCGGAGGGGGCTCGGGACGCCGCGCGCAGACCTGCTCCGGCTGCGCGCCGCGCCGCCCTCCTCCGAGAGTAGCAGCAGTAGCCGCGGCGGCCGCAGGGGTTCCCGGCTGCCGCAGCTCCTCAGGGGAGCCGAGCGCGCCTCCTGCGAGCCCAGCACCCCCAACCTGCTCGCCGCGCGCAGCTGAGCCGCCGCGCGGGACTCGTCGCCCAACATGGATTTCCTCCTGGCGCTGGTGCTCGGGTCCTCGCTCTATCTGCAGGCGGCCGCGGAGTTCGACGGGAGGTGAGTCGGACCCCGGGGCGCCCTCTCCTGCTCGTTGCAGCGCTAATTTCACACCGCCCTGGGGTTCCCCCTCTCTGCTCTCTCTCCAGAAGTTGGGCCACCGCACAGCCTCGGCGGGAGGAGAGCCGTCGAGCCGCCCTCTCTACCAGTGGCTGCCCGAGGCCTGGAGGGCGCGCCCCCTGCGAGTCTGGGAACCCGGCCACGGCTCCCCGGGAGAGGCTGCGCGGCGGCGCGAGCCGCCCATCCACGGCTCGGCAAAGAGGGCTGGGAGAGAGGGGAGGCTCGAGCCGGGCGTCTGGGTTCTGAGGGCGCGGGTTAGCCGCCCCAGAGGAGGTGACGCGCGGGACATCTCTTGGCTGGGAAACTCTCGCTCTTGGTTTAGACAGCTCTGCAGTGGGGAAACTTCTAGGTGGTCGGGGCCAAATCCCGGCTGGGAGCTGTCAGGGCAGCTCACACAAAGGGTGGGGAGAGGAAGCGACTGGGCTTCCAGGGAGGGACCTGTTTGCCTCCCCACTTGGTTTCCTTGGCGGGGGTGGGGAACTTTGCGTGCGTGCGTGTGTCTGTGTGGTGTCTGTGTGTCTGTACGCACACACAGCTCCCGAGACTTAGGGCGAGCCTGACTCCTGCGTGCTCTGACAGGTTCCAACAACCCAAGGCTGTGCTCCGCTCCGCTGTCACTCAGCCTCTCCTCCCGCCTCTGCGCGCGGAGCCCTCTTCCCCATCGCCGGATCGGTTCTCGCGACTGTGTGTGTGCGTGTGTGTGTGTGTGTGTGTGTGTGTCTGTGTGTGTGTAGGGAGGGCGTGCTCGGTTACCCCACCCCGGCGCAATTGCAGACCAGAGTCGCCCCGAAACGAGGCAGGAGCAGCCAGGAGAGTTTTTAACTTGGGTCACACCGCCCTGCAGTCGCCCTCAGGCAACGACCGGCACCCACACTCCCGCCCCCGCGCAGCCGGAAAGACTGCCGCACCTGTTTTTCCTGCAATCTTGGAACGAATCAATTCCACAATTGATTGGTTTTCTTCTACCTGGAAGGAACGGAGGGAAGCCAGTGGAGCGCTGAAGAGAAGAAGCGCAGCCGCTGGTTTACCACCTGGTTGGAGGAAATGGAAAGTTCGTGGTTATTTGTCCTTTGGGCTTGGGGGCATAAGGGGGAGATGAAAGGAAGGGGAATTGAAAAGATTAGGGAGCTAAAAAAAACGTGGGTAGCGGCCAGAGGCTGTTTTATTTTATTAAAGTAATTATTTGCCCACATTCGTGTCTGTTGTGCGTTTCTTTGCACTCATATTTGCAACAAGAAATACATCACATGATTATGTATAAGATTTCCATACAGCCTTAAAAAGATGTCTAAAACAGACAATTAAAATATTGACCCTCTAGGGGGAAAATGTCATTGAGGTAGGTGTGAATCTAAACAACGAACCGATTTACCAAATAAGGTGTCAAAGTGGAATCTGGTAGTAAATCTTATCCTGAAATCGAGTGCTTGCTTTAGTCCTTATTTACATTAGAGAGGACGGTAACACGAATAGTTGATGCAGGAAAGTTTCAAACCACAAGGACACTTGAGATGTTAGCTACACTTTAAACTCTCCTTGGTTTTATTTAGTCTTCTTTCTCAAGTACATTATTTTCTGGGAACTTTTTCTGAAGAAGAGTCATACCTGGAAAAGAGTTCTGTTTCATTTGATTTTGAGAAACCCCCCTTCCTTCTCCTTCCCACATGTACCTGTTATATAAGGCAGAAAAAATTTTTCTTTCTGCTTTGACATGTCTTACTTAATACTTTTCAGTTTACAGTGTATCAGTCAAAACTGACTTTCCTCTCAGGAACAGGTGTGGGCCTTTGAGGAATCTGTTTTATTTCAAGCTTCAGAAACCATCCTATGAGTGGCAGCCTTGAGAATTCTTGGTTTTAGCTGGTGCTCTTTCCTTGTAAGAAAGGCTCTTCCCCTCCCTTTCCCACCCCCCTACTCTTGGGCGGTTGTATCTGCGTTTGTCTGATGTTTGAAATTAGATCATGGCAGAACTATTTCCCTGAAGGTGTGTTATTGTTTTATTTCTTCAGGCATGAAGGAGTTCATAGAAAGTTGTTGGGTGTGATTAAAATTTTTTTCCAAAGTAATAACAAAGAGGAAATTATTTTTAATTTCGAAAGTGTCTTTATTTAATTCGAATCTTTTTGTTTGGTAGGTGGCCCAGGCAAATAGTGTCATCCATTGGCCTGTGTCGTTATGGTGGGAGGATTGACTGCTGCTGGGCCTGGGCCCGCCGGTCCTGGGGACAGTGTCAGCGTGAGTATCACCCCTGGGACTTCAGCTTCCTTTGAGGGCGGGCTGTCCACCATCCGTCATGGCTTCGCTCTGCACATCGGAGGGCTCATTTATGAGCAAGGCTTGGTGGTGTGGTTCTGATGGAATCTGCAGTCCCTGACCTCTTATTCTGCCACTTTCCAACCTGAGCCACCTGTAGGAAGGTGCCAGTTTTGTTATTCACAGAGAGCCACCTAGGACGCTCGTTTTAGCTTTTGTCCCCCATACCTCCAGTTCTTGTTTTCCCATCAGGCTTACTCTTCCCTTTGCTCTGGGCTCTGAGGTGGAAGTAAGATAGTGAGTCTAGACTGTATTTACACTAAATAAACTCTGAACCTTGTAGCACTTATAAATTCCTCACCATGGCTGTTGTATAAACTGGCCTATTTGTAAACCTTTTTTTTTGAAGTGAGATGGTATTGACTGGCTTCTAAATGGACCACCCAGTATAATCCAATAATACCTCTGGAAAAAACCCCATCATCTTTAAGTTCCATGAGTAATCGACATCACGTAATAAGTACCCAATCAGAACACTGATTTTTATTTTACATGATCACAAATGGGTATTTTAATGGTAGAAGTCAGAGCCACATCCCAGAAGTTTGAGAAATTCATTCCCAGCATTTTATCTGGATCTTAACATTTTATCCCACTCTCCCTAACAAAAGAATCCACAAACTACCAAGTAAATTTCCGGCATATCTTTGGAGCACAAGGTTGGCATGTCTGGTTAGATAGTGGGAACTGAGTTGGGTGTCATATATCCCAGTGTTTACTGCTGCTGAGAAAGGGGCTTAGAGAAATAGGGAAGGATAGTTAAGTCTGGAGCTGGAAAGGGAGGAGCCTGCCTTAGAGAAGTGCTGGCAGGATGAGGAATCAGGTAGATCCCAGTTTGGAAAGCTAGGCACTCCCTCAGCTATTTCAGTCTTTGAGAACTGTGCGTGATGTCTGTCCTTAACTTTGTGAAGGAGGGAGAGTGACAGTCCCAGGTTGACCTCTCTGGTTAGGGATGGAAAGGTAAAGGGGACTAAAGTTTGTCCACCTGCTCCCTGCAAGCCACTGGGCCAGACGTTTTGCACAGTTGGGTCATTGCTGCTTTTTATAAAGGCAGATGGTGGTAACTTCAGTTTTCAGTAAACAAAAGAACTAGGTTAAGTTTCTGTGCTCCCACTGGTTGGTCTATTCCCGTTGTTTTTAAGGGAATATGGTCAAAAAAGAAGAATGGTACCTGGTGAAATAAAGTCTTATGCCACAGGGCCAGAGGTATTTGCACAGCTGGAGGGCACAGGTGTGGAATTTGAAGAGCAATCCGGTGTTGATAAGCAAAGGGTGAAGAGAGGATTCTTCTCTTGACCCAATACACACATCTCTCCTGAATAAAAAATAAGTAGTTTCTTTGCAGGAAGGGAGACAGTTTCCTCCTCCTTCACTGCCTTAATTTTCAGGACACTCCCAAAGCAAATGTTGCAGTGCTTTGGGTGTGCACAGGCCGCCAGCCCCACCCAGGACAAGGCTGCCTGGCAGAGTGCCCTGAGCTCAGTGGAGTACACCTTCCATGAAGGCAGCGTGTCAGGGCAGTCGGCAGAAGCACGCGGAGGAGTATATTTGCACTCTGCCAGATGTGCTAAAAGAATTCCGCGGAGAAAACTCGATCTCTTAGAGGTTCATCACCTGTGGAATTCCCCAGAAAGAACCTCTAGGAGCTGTTTTATGTCTCTTTACCTCGGAATTAAATTTTCTCTAATATATACTGGCTTGGCAGTTCTGAATTTGAATGAGTTTAAAGACCTTTGAAAGGTCCAGTGGCTTTACAAAACTTAAACATCCAAGTGATTTCCTAGCGTTCCACTTTCTGCACAGTAGCTTTCCCAGCAGATATGGGACACTATTCTATTATTTTCTATCCCTTCATTTTGATTCTAAAAGACTGCACAGTGGTCAAATATAGTATTGGATAGTACTTATCTTTTCCTTCCTGTTGCTGAATCCGAGGAAGCTACAACATGGCATGAGGTAATTACTGAAATGGTAATAAACGCGTAAGGTGATCCTGCACAGATCACAGTTTACCTTAGATTTGGTGGAAGTTTGAGAGGCAGCATAATGGAGGGAACGTGGACTCTGGAGCTAGATTGCCTGGGTTTAAATTAGTTCCACCTCTTATTAGCTGTGTGACCTTGATCAGGTTATTCAGTCCCTCTGTGCTTCATTTTCCTCGTCACTAAAATGGATCTAAAATAGTACAATACCTCCTAGGACCACAACACGGCTTAAGTAAGTTATGATTTGTAAAGCACGTGAAACTACTGGCACAGAATAAACACTGTTATGTGTGTTTGGTGAAATTAAAGAAATATAAAGGACTACTGCTACTGACAGTGTTCTGGGATGGGACATACCCATGCTATCAGATTCTTTGTTCTTTAGGCATGATATATGCATTTTTGCATTTATACTGCTGAAATAAAAAAATGGTTCCAAGGTTCTGTGTTGCAATAAAACAAAATGCCTTAAACTAAAAAGGGCCAGAGGGATCTTTACCATTAATATTACAGATGGCAGAGTTGTAAAAATGAGTTCACAGATGGATGCTGCCTTGTCTGTGTTTTATTTTTGCAGAACCTCAGATGGTCCAAAAGTCTCTTGCCAGTTCAGAGATCCCCCTGTCTTTGTTTTGCTGTAAACAGGTAGAGGAATGTGGTCACCTCAGAGTGGGAAGAAAGAATGGCGGCAAAACGAGGCTTGTCGGGGACAAATGGAAAAGTCCTGATTAATTTTTAAAGAAACCTTTTGTGAAATTAAAACCTTTGTCACTATATTTATTCAAGGAAAGTACCTTGCTATTCTTTAACAGTTACATCTGGTAATGGATTACCTATAAAAACTCCAAACAGCTTCTGGGAAATCTAATGTGAAAAATGTTTTTGCCTTCCTGACCCTTAGATAATCTCAGAGTTCTCTTTCCCATGAGGAGCATTCTCTCTTCCTTAGCAAAAGTGCCCTGGTTCTCGTTTTTCTGAATGATTCACTTTGGAATTTTCCTTCAAATCAGCACAGCAAAGCAAAAGGAAACTGTTCCCACCTGCATGTAGAAGCTCCCAATTTATCCCTTAGAAGATGTGTAAGTTGGGGGAGACCATACCCTCATCGTACTGTTTGTCAGGTCTCACACCCTAGAGCACTGACCCTTGGGTGAGTGTTTACCTCCGTTTGGTTGAGCATATGTGAGACATATTGACTCAATATTGTGTGAGTCGAGTATATGTATTTACACAAAACATGCTGCGTTTCATTTTCACTTGCTGCCCCCCTTTCCATAGACTTGTTGGGAGAGGACAATGGACATGGCAGGGGGCTTGCGTTGCCCAGCCTCTCTCCTGCCTCACCAAGTCCACCCGCAAAGCCGTGTTCAACCAGACTTCCCGCCCTTCCCTCTGGGACTGAGGAAGGAAGGACCAGAGCTGCTACCCAAACAGGCACAGGAGCTGTCCTTCTGCCTCCCGCCTGTGCCACCCAATATTCCCGCCCCACTGGGGAAAGCATGACCTATTCCAGACATAGGCAGGTTATGTTTTCATTGTTCTTTTAGAGATCATACCCGTACCTTCTTTCTATCCTTTGATTCTTTGTTCTGTGTTCTTGACTTATAAACAGATCTCTACATGTTGAGAATTCAGAATTGGGTTTTCCAGTTAATTGTCTTGGGCTTTACCTTTATTGACTATTGATATGGCTCTTGATTGTAAACGGGAAATTTCTTAATATGTTTATAACACACCGATGCTTCCATATTTACAGCACACAGCGCCTTAATCACTTAGATTATCACAAAATACTTGTTTCTTGCTCTGTAGTTATTCTATTTAACTTCCTTAACTTTTCCATCTTGTTAATGGCACATTTCATTTTAATTATTTTAACAATTTCTCTACTCAAGTGGAGATCTCTGTAATAAAGGTTTCTCAGGGTTTGTATATCTGATTTTAAAAAGCCATGTATTCCGTGGAAACAGTTCTTAACTAAAAGCACTAAACAATTAGGGACAGCTGAGTGGAGCCCTGACTTTTGTACCTGATTAGCCATTTAACATTTCTCAGCTGCAGTTTTCTTATTTTACAAGTGGATTTCTAAGGTGCCCTGCAGCTCTAAACCCCATCTGAGAACTTCCTTAATATTGAAAAGGGTATATAGGATCTAGATATTGCATTTCTGTATGGTTGTCTTTCTGTTTACTTTACTTGGACAGTTGGCTCTATATGTGGCTATAACAGTAGTGTTTCTGTTGAAAGCACTTTGTAAAGGTATGAAGAAAAACTCAAAATACAACTAGTTCTAGGTTTCAACAAAGCTGTTCAGTTCCTGAGTTCTTTGGCTGTCATTGAGCAATTTGTGGTTTTTGAAAGAATTTATATAAATTAGGATGGTTTTGTATCATTTTTCCTTAAGACCAGGCAAAATGCAGGTGTTTTGTTATGTTTCTTTGGAGATTTTGTTGAGAAGTGAAACCTACTCCCAGAGTTTGCTTTGCTTTATTAGTTCTAAACCTCATTTTCTCCTCCCTCCTCTCTGAAGTTAGTAAAGGCTACAACTGTACAATTGCCATGTAAAGTGAAAATTCTGGATTTTTATCAGCGCTAGATAAACTTACAGGTTAGTGCAACTTAAGGGCTGAGAAACAGTAATTCATTCTGAAACTGTTTTGGAGTTGTCAAATAATTTCACTTGGATAATGTATCTTATGGCTAATGATCGTGGACCACTAGAAAGAATGATGAACAAAGCATTAAATTATTTATTTCTGTATTTCAAATGAAATGGTTATTAGTTTAAGCAGAGAATTTTGATTTGGTAAGTGAAACATTTAAGTGTTCACTTCATATTTCATTCCTTATTCATATCTGGGTTCAGAAATCAGCCTCTTAAAAGAAACATGATTTTTACATTTTTGCTCCCTATGTCGGTCATTGATTTCCTGTCCCTAGTCACAAAAGTATATAGATTACACCCTTCTTTGATTTTTTGGATTTTGAGTACTTTCTTTAAAATAGTTAAGAGTAAACAAGAAATATTGGAAGTGACTTTTTAAAAAAATTTTTTAAAATTTATTTTATTTATTTTTGGCTGCATTGGTTCTTCGTTGCTGTGCACAGGCTTTCTCTAGTTGCAGGGGGTGAGGGATACTCTTCATTGCAGTGTGCGGGCTTCTCATTGTGAGGGTTTCTCTTTGTTGCAGAGTACGGGCTCTAGGCACACAGGCTTCAGTAGTTGTGGCACTCGGGCTCAGTAGTTGTGTCTTGCGGGCTCTAGAGCACAGGCTCAGTAGTTGGGGCACACGGGCTTAGTTGCTCCGTGGCATGTGGGATCTTCCCAGACCAGGGCTCAAACCCGTGTCCCCTGCATTGGCAGGCGGATTCTTAACCACTGTGCCACCAAGGAAGTCCCTGGAAGTGACTTTGAAGGCCACACATAGTGTTCCCCTACTGTTACTAGTGAGTGCCTTTCCATTAGTAGTGAACAACCATGGCAACCTCCACTGGCCATGAATCAACATTTTATAGATGAAGCAGGTTTTTATATCCATACAACTGTACACGCTCCAGGAGTAACTGGGAATCTCAAGGCAGGTTGTGCTGCTCAGAGCCGTGTTGAAGATTGCCAGCAGGTCCCAGGCCAGCTTAATGGAGCTGAGCACGCTTCACTGTCTTAATGTTTATCAGCTTCCTCCTCTAATTTTGGGGTGAGAATGCAAAATCTCATGTTTTATTTTTTGAGGTAGGAATAAATGCAAAGCAGTGGACAATCTTATAACTACTTTCAGCGCTAAACCTGAATCTCCAAATCCTTAGCAAGTCCGTTTTTTGATTAAGATTATCCAACCACCACTTTCCATGAAAAGGTTAAGAACAGCATGTACTTTGGGTGACTTCAAGTGGTCTTGGAATGCAGATTCCAAACTAGAATCAGTGTTGAAGAAGTTTGACCTTTTTCCATAGGTAGTTTTGGAGTATGTGTCGTCTTGAAAGTTAAGGTTCACAGAAATTACCTTGTTCCTTCATTCTTTCCCCGCATTAGTACTGATCTTTATATCATACTGTTGAGAGCTACTAATTTCCTTAGATCCCCTCATAAATTAATCTGGGAAGGTCTTAACCTTTACAGACTAGAAAATTTTAGCACTTCTCAGCCTGGGAGGTCAGGTCAAATCAAGGGAAGCCCTTCAGTGGGCTTCAGCTGCTCCGTCTGCCCTCACATACCTGCCACAAGGAGATGCTACCTGAAAGCGCACGTGCGCGTACACCTGGTCCTGAGGAGCCGCTTCCAGCCCAGAAACAGCACTTTGCTACTGGGAAACTTTTTGATAAGCTTTGGAAAATGTAGGTGTGCTTCCCCCACCCCTTTCTGTAGCAATGGTAATGGTGGTTTTCATCCGTAGAATTCATGTTATATGCATTTTCTTTTTTTTTTAATCTTTATTGGAGTATAATTGCTTTACAATGGTGTGTTAGTTTCTGCTTTATAACAAAGTGAATCAGTTATACATATACCTATGTTCCCATATCTCTTCCCTCTTGCATCTCCCCGCATTTTCAGTCAGTTGAATCAATTGCTTGCTTTTAAAGCGAATCCAGAGATGCTGAGTGATTCCTTGCAGTTTCCTTCAGTGAGTAATGGAAGATATTCATCACAGGGGCTGCGCCTTCATCACGGGGGAGATGAAAGGGAACGAGAGAAGGGTTATAATGGTCTAATCCTCATCACTCCTCCCCTCTCCCACCACCATAACAGATACTTTTGCCCCTTTCCCACCGATTTTGTGCAGGTTTAAAAATTTTTCCCATCAGCCTTTTTTTTTTTGCGGTATGCGGGCCTCTCACTGTTGTGGCCTCTCCCGTTGCGGAGCACAGGCTCCGGACGCGTAGGCTCAGCGGCCATGGCTCACGGGCCCAGCCGCTCCGCCGCATGTGGGATCCTCCCGGACCGGGGCACGAACCCGCGTCCCCTGCATCAGCAGGCGGACTCCCAACCACTGCGCCACCAGGGAAGCCCCTGACTCATTCTTTTAAATATGGGTGTATCATATCTCTTTTAAATAGGGATGTACCATAATTAATTTTAAATTAATTAATTAAAAAATCCCCTATTTATGTACATTTAGGTGGTTTTCAATGTTTTGTTTTTACAAAATATGCTGTAGTGAATATCTTTACACATTCATCATCACTGTTATATACATACAGATATGGGAGAGATAGTCATCCTATTTTTATGTAAGTACAGTTGTTGAAGAGCTCTCATTTTATTTTTATAAGTTTTCTTATATGAAATATGTAACTTAAAGGTGATTAAATCACGGATAATACAGAGTGGAAACCTTCCATTCAGTCATTTTCTATTTTTGATTCCTTAGAAGATACCTTAAAAGACGAATAGAATGGACTTACTTCTATGTTTTTATGCCCTACCTTGTGTGGGAAAGGATGTGAAGTGGCTTCCAGGAATGAATGCAGTAAAATAGGAAGATAGAATTAACAATCGCTAGAGGAAGAAAAAAGGATAGAATAAAAGATAAGATGTTGGGAGGCGAGTTAATAAGCGCAGATATGTAAGCCATAGGATTTAAATTAATGTTTCATAATTTATCTCTTAGTTGCTGCTAGCCAAAGGAAAAAGGGAAGTTTCATTGCTTATATAATTCATGTTGTTTGTTGGGGAAAAATCAAGCCAGTTATTTGGGGAAATTATGGCTTTTCCCACATATAGTACTGAAAAAAGACTTTCATGTGGTCTTCAGAGAGTGGGGTTGAATGATGGAGTGGAAGGGGCTACAGCAACGTGTTTATCATGAAGCAAGTGGTGGTTTTGTAAAGCTGTTCATAGAAGAGCCTCCAACCTAAGAAGAGACCCTTACTCTAGAACTGCAGTTCATAGAAAACTATTTTACAAGCAGCTTCAGAAACGTTATACATACTTAGCTTTCTGATGACTCAGCTTGATTCAGCCCAGAATATCTAGCAGTGATGGGTGAACTGTATAGTACAGGGCTTTGGGTGGACAATTCCAGGTTAGACAAAAGACAGTGTCAAGTTAGGATCTCTGACAGTGTCAAGTTTGCTGTAATATTAATTAAAAGCTAGTCCATATATTTTTTCTTTTCTTTTTTTTTTTCAGCCCATGTATTTTAAAAATCAGTCAGCAGTTGATGGAATTGGTACCCAGAGGCATTGGGAATGGAATACAGATAGGTGTCTCCTAGGATCCAGTATTAGGAGGCTCTGCAAAGAAATCAGTGGGAGAATTTTTTGTATCAATTTTGTATGAGTTATTATTTTTGTATTCATTGAATATCAGTATGAAAAGTCATTACCATTTTGTATGTACTTACTCATTTTCATGCAAATTATAACTTGGGGTAAGAGGTGAGGCACAAACATGGCTTCCAGGCATCATTTATCCTACTTAACGCTGTTACTTGGAGTAAGGGCCAGTGAGCCCAGGAACAACAAAATCTTTGACCAGTGCTCATTTCCCCAAAGCTCCTGATTGTTATAGGTGTGCAAAGGAGCCCAAATGACCTTAGTTTTTTTTTTTTTTTTTTTTTTTTGCGGTACACGGGCCTCTCACTGTTGTGGCCTCTCCCGTTGAGGAGCACAGGCTCCAGATGCGCAGGCTCAGCGGCCATGGCTCACGGGCCCAGCCACTCCGTGGCGTGTGGGATCTTCCTGGACCGGGGCACGAACCCGTGTTCTCTGCATCGGCAGGCGGACTCTCAACCACTGCGCCACCAGGGAAGCCCAGACCCTTAGTTTTTATTTTTTTATTTTTTTTAATTTATTTTTGGCTGTGTTGGGTCTTCGTTTCTGTGCGAGGGCTTTCTCTAGTTGCGGTGAGCGGGGGCCACTCTTCATCGCGGTGCGCGGGCCTCTCACTGTCGCGGCCTCTCTTGTTGCGGAGCACAGGCTCCAGACGCGCAGGCTCAGTAGCTGTGGCTCACGGGCCCAATCGCTCCGCGGCATGTGGGATCTTCCCAGACCAGGGCTCGAACCCATGTCCCCTGCATTGGCAGGCAGATTCTCAACCACTGCGCCACCAGGGAAGCCCCCAGACCCTTAGTTTTTATTCTAGTTCATCTGGATCTCATGGAGGGCTGCTTTAAATAAGCCACTGGGGCCTGAATAGACTCAAAGCAGAGTCTCATGTCACCGTCCAGACACAAACTTAACTTGTTTTCACTGGAGTATGAGGAAAGGTTAATCCTCATGCACTCCTGAAGCTCCATTGGCAATGGAACCTGAAACTCTGGGATACATATGCCCTAGGAGAATCTCTCTCTCAAAAAAAAGAAAAAAAAAAAGAAAGAGAAAGGCTCAACAGGATGTGTCTGGAGAGGGCCCCAGTAAGTGCCCCATCTCCTTGGGAGAAACAGAGAAAGGGACTTTGAATGCCTTTCCCCAGAGATCAGCACCAACCAAGGATCTAACCTGTCCAAGAATTGTCACCCTATATCAACCTGGAGGGGAGCCAAGGAGTTTACATCGCCAGGGCCAAGATCTTACATTTCTTTGTGAGAATAAATAAATGATCAGTTCTCAAGTATAATAGAATGTAGCCAAGATAATTTCGCTTGAAAAAATTTCAAAGTAATATCAATCGCTGACCGTAGAAAAATACTGTAGCATAGGCCTAATGTGATTGACAGTGCATCCCTGGGAATCTACCAGAGAAAATTGGTTTCAAAATGTATATCTAGTTACTTAAAAATCATCAGTGTGTTACAAGGTATAGAGTTCAGTTAAGTAATATCAAATATAAAGAAATTTATATTTGTGCATTTTAAATTATATTTAGTGCATTTTAATGCACTAAAGCTTCATTTTCCAATTTCATCACGAAATTACTACTAGTGCCTAGTTGAGATAATTATGGTCATAATATAAATACTAATAAAATTCCTAATAAAGCCAGCATAAAAGAGTACGTTACAGCCTAGATGTGATAATGTATTATTATGTATGGTAAAATAGTATAGATATCCATGTGTTATTACATATTCTTTCATAGATAGTCTCAAGAATTTTAGTTTTAACTTAGCCTGATGAAACGCTGTTAAGTCAATTTGTTATTCTTACGTCTGATAGAAGGAAAAAGAGATATGAATAATCAAATTGGTTTCGTAGCTTTACAATATAGTAGTTGATTTTGTAGAAGAAACAGTTTTTCTCCAAATTATACTTAATTAGAAGCCCTCATTTTCTGCCGTATATTAACCAAAGGCTGGAGACAGCCTTGGTAGGTGTTAGATGCTGGGGAAAGCCAACCTGAGACTAAGAATCTGCTGTAGGTGATTTGCATGAGGATAGTCTAGAATCAAATACATTTTAAAACTGAACACTTCATTTAGTTAGTATCTCTTTAATGGTCCTGTAGATTAATGCTATAAATTCTCCAAAACTGACATTGTTTTCCTATTATAACATCGTCAGATCACAAGGTTAAGGTTGTCTTTTGTAAATATTACTGACTTATTCTGAACTTTTAGGAACTATGTCATCACAGTTTAAATTTGTGCTAACGTACACAAAAGAAGAAACTATTAGACATTTCTGGATTTATGCTTACTTTGCCAAAAACAGTGTTGTTTTTCAAAAATCTCTAGCCTTGTTTTTATAGATCAGAGTTTTCAAACTCAGTTTCTATGAAAGATCCCTAAATGGTCAAAGGTGTGTGTTTTTAGCACAGAGACTAACTCCTTGGATAGATTTTCCGAACATAAGCTTCCTGCCACCCAAAATATTTTTCTAAAGCCTTTGTTACCTCCTATTTTATTTTAATGTTGATTTTGTAGGTACTTGGTAACTGTCTGCCAAGGGCTTTCATGCCAACAAATAGCAAATAATAGAAAAACACAAATTGCAGCTCATGCTTAAGTGTGTGTTTTTTTTTTAAATGTACGTGGATGTTTAGAGTTGATTTTGTATTATATAACTTACTGTGGCAATAGTTTCTACTGGGTAAATTGTCCCAAGCTCATTTGATTATGTAAATATTTCGTGGTGTTTCATATAGATAATGGTGGTTTCAATTTCTTTTGTCCCTTGGATTGAGTTTTTAAATCAAAACTCAATTGAGTTTTTACTGATGAATTAAAAGGTTCATTGCATCTTGGTGTCTATGTATGGCCAAAAATTAGGATATTCCCCTGTATAGTTTATTTCCTAATTAAGGCAGAATTGTGTTTTTTTGAAACAGGTAAATTGGGGGAGAAAATATAAAATTATGAAGAAATGATTTGTAGATTTGTTAAGTTTTCTGTTCTCTGATCTTGTGTTGAGGTCTGATGAATGCTATAGCTTTAATGCGTATAAAGCAGTAGACTGAAAGTTGGGGTCATCCAAATTCTTACTCAAAATGCTATTCGTGGGCGTGGGATCTGTTGTCCTGGATGTTGGTGTTACAAACATGCAGAGTTGGAGAGCTGTCTATGAATAGAGTTTGCCAGGCTAATATTAACTTTTTTGACAATGAGAAATATGTGAAATTTAGGGTTGGGGTATGGAGAACATCTTAGAGTTACTTTTTTCCTAGCTAGAGATTAGGGTTAGAAGGTAGAAGTACAGCGTCAGGGAGGACCATTCCCTTTCATCTATGTACCTGGCATTTATCACCTGGAAAGAGGTGCCTGTATCATGTTTAAGAGACTGTCTGACGATATGCCAGAAGATAGGGATGCCTTTGGCTAATAAGGAGGCTCAGTTCCTTTGGGTTTCTTATCCCTCATTTTCCCTAACTCTGTCCAAAGCCCAGGATGGACTCCCAATCTGTAACCTGTGTTTAGCAGGCAAGAAAAGTCATCCCTGAATAGTTCAGTTTCTTTGGTTTATATTAGTCACAATTTTATAAAATCATTAGGGTGCTTATGATCTTTAACCATGCCTGATAATCACTGAGACCCCTCAGTAGAGCGTAGTGTCACTGAGAGCCCTCAGGTGAACTGAAGCAGTGGTCTGGGACAAGTTGCAGGAGAGAGTTCTACAGTTGTGAATTCTCACCAAGTGGCTTTGCCGGTGAGATTGCATGTGTTAACCACTGTGGCTCTTTACAGTGGCTGTCGGGAAGCAGGTTATCAGGAAAAAATGGGACAGATTTTTCTATATTATGTGCTACTAATGAATCCATTTTAGTGCTTTTTAGTGGGGTTTATACCACAAAACAATACATGTAGGGCATTTATTTTTGGCAGCTTTCAGAAAAAAACGTGGTGATGGTTGCCTATGAAAATTTCCTTACGTGTCAATAGAGAATAGATTCCAGAAACTTTCTGGAAATAATCTTCTCCATGTTTAAAATTGCTTTGATTTAAAATGCAGTTTTGTATAGTTTTAAAATGCAAATTTTAGAATATGGGGCATTGGCTAAAATTTCATGCTAAGAAGTCTTACTTAATGGCTATACATACTGATAACATAAAACTTGCTAAATCTATGTGTGTCAAGGCTGATTTAAGTTAAGTAAGAGAAATGTGACCCAACTTAAGATATTATGAACAAAAATAAACTATACAGAACTGTTGGATGCTTGGTACTAACGTAACTACTTAGAAAACAATGACGTTTGCTATTCTTTATTAGCTTGTTTTACCTCTGTTTAAAATCATTTAATATTTTTTCTTGATAAATTAGATTTTTCAAAATTGGCATTTAAAGAGTATTAAAGAAACGGTATCCTTTTATATTTTTCCCTTCTCATACATAACCCTAGTCATAAACAGTTTTCTTTAATATGTGATCCAGAATTAATTTGCAATTTATACTTTGATTTATTTTCAGCTTTTTGCTTAGATTGTACCTGATATATTTCATTACTTTTATTTAAGAAATGTATCAACATCAAGATATGGTGAGTTCTTTTAAAGTTATAAACCTAACCAACATACAAAAAAACCTCTAACAGGCAAATGTAATGTGTACCTTTAAAAGTACAGAGTAATCATTCTGGATCGATAGTTACATTATTACTTTAATTGAATCAAATTGGACTTAGAATTATTTTCTTCTAATATTACCTAAAAGAAGGCTCCATTCACCTAATTTTAAATTACACAAATAAATACACAAATGGAAAGTTAAAAGTCTTTCCTCTTTAAAGCATATTTTATGCTTTAAAGAGGAAAGACATTAATCCAAAAGAGAAGTCATACAATCATCTCTTCCCTTACCTCTAGGATCTCTAGGTTGGTCGAATGCTGACCATTACTAGTAGTGTTTCAAGTTTCTTCCATTTACTTTCATTAAAATGGGTAATTTACGTATCTTCAAGTGAAATGGCTGAGCTTTCACACTAATTCTTGTTGCTATTGACAACCAAAGCAGCCATGCAAGAAGAAAATGCTGTGGAAGGAAAGAAAAAAAAAACCTTAATATTTCCTCCGCAAAGTTGGAGAGAAAAGGGAACACACAGTATGTAAGAAACAGGTAAGTAAAGATATATCAATTTAAAAACTACCAGACTTGGTTACTAATTTATCAAAAGTTTTAATTTTTTTCAGATATTTTGTCCAACACTCATTTAAATAAAAGGATACTGTCTCTTGGAACCAAAAATTAATATTCTGAAAATGAAAAATTGGATTGGAAGGTACCGTGTCACAAAAGGTCTGAAATACTTTAATTTAGAATTTGAACTATGAAAGAATAGCACAACTTCAATTATTGGTTAATATTTTTGTTACAAAATGTTTTTTAATGACAAAATGGTGACTAAAATATTACTATTTTGAACATGTCCTAGATTTTTTTGTTTGTTTCAGAAAAGCACTGAAAGTTGCATATGTGTAAGTCTCCGGGAATGTAACAAGTTGATAAATACCCAAGTCCAGCCTCCTTACAGAGAAAAGATCTGGAATTTCTTTTTTTGGACATTTGTTTTGCAGCTTTCTACGTCTTAAGGCAGAGAATAGCCAGGATAAGGTGCCAGCTCAAAGGTTAGATGAACATATTTTTTGAAATAATTTTGGCTAATCTATGTCTTGAAAGACATACAGTACTTCTAAATAACTTTACAAAGTTATTAATAAAACTTAACACTAGTTGTATTTTTGAGTTGCTTTTGGTGGTGGTGGGGAACTATATTCCTTAGAGATGTGTTTCTTCTGTTCATAATTTTATTTCAGTTATTACATTAAACTTTTCCCTTTCAGTTTATAATTCCTTTCTCCTGTTTTATGAATCTAATAAATTGACCTCCATTCTAACCTAAAGGACAGTTTATGTTTTAATACTTAAAGAAGCAAAAAATAAACATAAAAATTCCACCAAATGAAATTACTAACACCATCCTGTCATTAACCTGAGGGAATTGTATCTCATATTCATTAATTCTCCATGGAAAGAATCAGGTAAGAAATATTTTTATTGTATAAGATATGTAAGATGTTATAATAGCACCTCGTAGTATTCATGCTATTGTTTTGGTGCGTAAAGTGTTTCTTGTTTTAAATATTTTTGGAAGTGAACAGTGTTACCTAACAAATCACCCTTGTGATACTTCTGTGGAAATTTTTGGTGAAACATGCAAAATTCTATTTAACGGAGTTGGGACCAAGAAGACAATGTACTTTAAACTGATAGATGGAAGATACTATGACATGTCAGAGAAAATGTTTTTAAGGGGAGATTTTAATAAAATCACTTGGGAACAAAATTGATAGTTCTAGAAATAAAAGTTAAGAAATTTCTCTGTTCAGGGACACTTAAAAAACCAAAGTATATGTATCTTATATTTACTATCAGCTATAGTATTAACTAGCAGAGCTATGGCAGAGGTTAAGGAGGTCATAACAAAGAGTATAATGTGGGCTTTGTCACCAACAGATGTGGGTTCAGGACCTGTTCCTGTGACTCACCAACTATGACATACTAGATATTTTACTTAAATCTTCTGAGCCACAATTTCCTAGTCTTTAAACCTACTTGGCAAGATTGTTGCTGGCCATAAGGAGAATGCGTCATGCAGAACAGTTCTTGATAAATGTTTGCTATTATTATTGTATGGTCAATATAAAGAATACAAATGAACTTTGAAACAGTGTTTTATTTTTACTAGGGTCCATGGTGGCATCCATGGCATAGCATATTTTAAAATACATTTTGTTTACCATGCCCATCATTTGGAAAAAACCCATTGGAAGTAGTAGAAGATTTCTCAGATTATTCATGTCTAAAATAAAAACTGTCATTGGATGACCATCTGTGCTTTTGAACCATTCCTTTTCCACTTCTTTAATAACATCCATTTGCAAATGTCAGAGTGAAGTAGGCTTTGGTTACCAAACCCAAGGAAAAGGAACTGGAAGGATCGAGAATTGAATTGTAGAATTACATGTAGAGTTACTTAGTCATTTATTTGACACACATTTGAGAGTTTACTAGAGGCAAGGAGCTAAGTTAGGGGCTGGCAGAGATACAGAGATTAGTAAAACATGGACTCTTGCTTGGGAGGAGCTGATTTGGTAAGATGGTTGTCTCTCATTCCTTCCAGGATTCTAAAGTAGGCAAGAGTTAAGGATGAAGAGTTGAGGCTGTTTAGAGGAAGAATTACTTCCTGCTGGCGAGGATCAAGGAAGATTTCACAGACTCAATAGTGTTCAGTTGATTCATTCATTCAATAGCTACATACTGAGGGCGATTACCTGTCTGATCCTGTGCCAGCCACTGCAGATACATTAGGAAGATGAAGCTACAGGCATTTATGTCATTCCCTGTCAATGTTGAAGGCCCACAGATGAAGAAAATATTGGATGAGAGGTGTGTTTTGAGATAGGATATTGTGAGAGCATGTCTCAGTGGGCAGTATCCCCACCCAAGAGTGATGGACTGGCGGCCTGGCTAAATCCCGAGGGATAAGTAAGTCAAGTAAAGGGCACCCTGGCCAGACAGAAAAATGCACTGAAACCTCAGAAGCCAGAGTGAGAGGCACATTCCAGGAAATGTAAGAACCTTCATTTGGCATTGGGATATGTGTTTGAAGGATATCTGATGAGAGATGCTGTGGAAGAGGTAGGAATGGGCTGACTCATGGAAGGCCTTTGATGTCATCTTACATAGAGTAGGGTTTATCCCAAAGTTGCAGAGGGACATTGTACAGATTTTAAGCAGGGGAATTACGTAATCAGATTTATGTTTCATAACTTACAAGCTGGTGCCAGTGGGTCGGATCTAGCATACAGGTGAATTTGATTTTGCTCACAGAGAGTGTTAAGATTTTTCGAAATAGTCGCCAGTGTTTCTGAGGAAAAGTGGGTATCAGGCTTTGTTGATAAATCAGTAGCTCTGCGTTGCTGCACGGAATTGGTGGGCTGGAGTTGCTTAGCGTTGCCCCATTTGGAGAAGCATGTACTCCTTTTTATCATAGGGCTCACTGCTTCAGGCAGATGCCCAGGATCTGTAGGCATTTGGGGTTCTGGGGCCAATTTCTGAACATTTTGCTGATTGGCAATTAAGAGATAGCCTTTTGAGGCTCGGGACTAGAGGCTGTTACAGTAAACCTGGTGAGAAATTGAGTTTTAAGCGGTATTGGTGGGACCAGAGGGAAGACTAGGGATTGAAAGATAGAAAAAGAAAGGATGGGGAAGCATGCTTTAGGACAGTGCTGGGGAGTGCAGGCTTCGTAGACAGACTTGGCTGCTACCAGACCTGTGTTTTTGAGAAACTTACCTAACCTTCCTGAGCAATAGCTTCTTTTTTGGTAAAATATAGATAAGAGCCCTACCTTACGGGGTTTTTATGAGGATCAAATGAGAAAATGCAAAACACTTAGTTCAGTAACTGGTTCCCATTGATTCACATTCAGGAAAATGGTGGTTGGTGGTGGTGAGGATGGTTGTAAGGAAGATGGACTCCAGGATGATGCCTGCGTTTCTGGTGTGTGATTTGGTGAGCTAGAGAACATGGGAGAAAGTGCAGATGAAGACTTCAGTGTTGGATGTGATATGTGTGAAGTGCTTATGAGACTTTGAAGTGAAGAGATGTGATACGTGGTTGGAGTCCAGGGCCTGGAGCTCAGGGGCGCGATGTGAGAAGGGCACAGGCTGTGATTTGATGATCTCTCCACCCCTGTCCTACCCAAACCTTGCTTCCCCTCCGTCACCTTCAGTCAACATTAATGATCCTCACAACTACCTCCATAGAGGATCAACGTTACACAGTATCAGAAGAATGTGGGAGAGGTAAAATACTATATTGCCTGTTGGCTGAAATGTTCTCTGAGAGTTTTCAATTCTTGAAAAACTTTCCTTCCAGTTTACCATTTTGGCCTCCAGCCGAAAGAAATGAGTAATTCAATATTTGTTTATATCAAAGGCTGAAAAACATCATACTCTACAAACATTCTATCTTCTTTCCCCTTTTGGTTGGATTTTTCTGTTTCCCATCACTATCACTCCTAAAAGCAAATTTTCAACTAAAAGTAAATCATTGGTAGGAATGAATGACTGTACTTATGTTTGAAATTTATATTCTTTCTTAGCTGAACATACTGAGAATCAGCCCTGCCTCCAGGCCTGGCTCAGATGCCACCTCCCCCTTTCTTTCTTCCTGATTTTAGCGGCAGGAAGTCTCTTCTTTCTCTACATTTAGTTATTAACACTGGCACGGGGCCTATCTCATCCTGCCCTACGTTGTGGTTACTTGTGGATTTATACCATTTGTTCTGCTAGGCTGTTAGTTCCATGAAGCTGGGGACTGTTTCTTATACATCTTTAGCTTCTGCAGTGCCTAGTCTAGCTCAGTCAGTACTTTGAAGGTATAAGGACCAGGCACTTCTGTACAAAAGGCCTAAAAAGTGTGAACATGATGTAATCTTAATAAGCAGATTGTAGTTTTAGGAAAGACTGTTTACTGAGAAAATAAATATATTTAATTTGTCTGCCTATCTTATGACCTTATTACATATTAGAGATCTTAACTCTTTTTTTTTTTTTTTTTTTTGCGGTATGCGGGCCTCTCACTGTTGTGGCCTCTCCCATCGTGGAGCACAGGCTGCGGACACGCAGGCTCAGCGGCCATGGCTCGGGCCCAGCCGCTCCGCGGCATGTGGGATCCTCCCGGACCGGGGCACGAACCCGTGTCCCCTGCATCGGCAGGCGGACTCTCAACCATTGCGCCACCAGGGAAGCCCTAGAGATCTTAACTCTTGATGAAGCTTCTTAAAAGAAATCTATTTACATGCTTGAAAACACATAAAGTGTAATCTGATTGTGTCATCTACTGCTTATAATCCATTACTGTTCGCCATTATGGATAGAATGCTGATTCCCTGAGTACGAGAGTCTTCAGGCTGATGATTGCCTTATTTTAAAAAGGACTGTTTTTTGCAATGTGGACCCAATCCCAGTGGACTGCCCTCTCATTGCCAGACCCTCTGCTGCTTCATGCCTCTCTGGCTTTGTTTATGCTGCTTGTTCTGAATAAGACTCTTCACCCAGCCACATGGTGAATTCCTACTCACCCTTTAAGATTCAGTTCACATTTCTTCCTGCCGCCTTTCCTGACATTTTTCCTACTCCCTCCTGTCTGCAGAGAAATTCTTCTTCTATATTCTTTTAACACCTTGTACACCTGTCATGTCTGTCTTTGTCAGGAGACTGTATGAGATTTCAGAGCAGGTACTGTGTATTTAAAGAGCTCAAAGCTAGTGGGGGAAGAGGATAAGAAGAATAACTGTGATAATAAAGCATGATATATGTGTATATATCAATATATGTGTATAAAATTTATGGCAGGGGTATGCACAGAGGTTTAGGAAAGTGCTGAGGAGGGCTCCAAATTCAGGAGGGGCAAAAGCAAATACTGTTTAAGCTGGGTATTGAAGTCTGTCTAGATGTTAGTCCATCAGACAAGGGGAAGAATGACATTCCATGTAAAAGCATGCAAGTATTAGAGTATGTTACTTCCTGAGAACTGCCATCAGTTGGTCTGTTTGTGGATATGATTGGAGATGAGGCTGGTGGGACAGACAGGAGTCAAATTATGAACTGTGGGGTTGAATGCCATACTGAGAGTTTGAACCGGTATGATAAGTGTAATGATAAGTAAACATAGTGAGGACTCAGTGAGTATAAGGGGGAGAGTGACATGGTGAAACCCCCAGTTTTTTTTTTTTTTTAGATGTTGGGGGTAGGAGTTTATTTATTTATTTATTTTTGCTGTGTTGGGTCTTCGTTTCTGTGCGAGGGCTTTCTCTAGTTGTAGCAAGCGGGGGCCACTCTTCATCGTGGTGCGCGGGCCTCTCACTATTGCGGCCTCTCCCTTTGCGGAGCACAGGCTCCAGACGTGCAGGCTTAGTAGTTGTGGCTCACGGGCCCAGTCGCTCCGTGGCACGCGGGACCCTCCCAGACCAGGGCTTGAACCCGTGTCCCCTGCACTAGCAGGCAGACTCCCAACCACTGCGCCACCAGGGAAGCCCCACCCCCAGTTCTTAATACAGTTTCTTAGACACTGTAGCTATTCCTCTTTGTCATTCTTATAATTCTCATTATAGATAACATTATATTGAGCTCTTACTATGAGATGGGTACTGTTCTAAGTACTTTATTTGGATTTTCTCATTTAATCATCCCAGTAAACCTATGGGTAAATTCTATATGCACCATGTTGCTTTACTATTTTGTAAGTAAAAAATGGCAGTGCTGACAACTTCCCCTGGTTCAACCTATGATCCTCATTTTAGATCAGAGAGAAGCTGGGTAATCTGCATGGGTCACTCATTTCCCAAGTGGTAGAGCTGGGACCCAGCAGTCTAACTCCAGCATGTGTGCCTTACCCTCTTCTCTAGAGTGCACTAAGTGAGCAACAGCTCACATGTTAAGAAATATTTGTCAAAGTATACATATTATCTACTCATGTTTATAATTTTTTCCCCATTTTTATGTTTGAAAATTTCAAATCCACAGAGGAATTGAAAGTATAGCAACAGTAAATAGCCATATACTCTTCATGTACAGTTGTTAACATATTACATATTTGCATGTATGCACACTCTTCTCTCTCTCTCTCTCTCTATATATATATATATATACACACACACACACATATACACACTCACACATATACACATATTAGTGAGCCATTGGAAAGTAACTTACGACATAATGGCTCTTTGTACCTATATCCTTCAGCATGCATACCATTATCACACTTAAGAAATGTAACAAACAGTCCATAATTAGATTTCCCAAATTACCTCCAGATGATTTTTATGGTTTTTTTCTGATCCAGGTCCAATCAAGGATTACATATTTCATTTAGTTGACATTCCTCTTTGGTCTTCTTTAATTCAGAAGAGTTCTAGATCTACTATTTTTTTCCTTCTTGACAATAACATTTTTCAAGAGTCCAGGTCAACTACTTGGTAGAATATTGCACAATCTAAATTTGTCTAAGGTTTCCTCATTATTAGATACTAGTTAAACCTTTTTTGCAAGAATATTACTAGGTGATCATATATTATAACATTCCCATTGCACATAATGTCAGTTTGTTCTATTACTGGTGGTGCTAAGTTTGATCACTAGATTAAGGTTCTGACTACCAGATTTTTCCACTGAAAGGCACCTTCTTCTCTTTGTAATTAGTAAGTAATTTATGGGGTGATACATTGAAACTGTTTGAATATCCTGTTCCCCAACAAACTTTTGGATAATTTTTGCTCAAATTATTTAATGGTGGTTATAAAGTTGTTTTTTTCAGATTCTGTCATTCCTTCTGCGTGTTCACTGCATTCTGTAAAGAGGAGCTCTGTTCTCTTCTTTTTTAGAATCACTTTGGACCCGTGGGTTCTTTTATTATTCAATTGTTATCAATTACTATTCTTATTCTTCTTGGTGCTCAAATTATCCCAAATTTGGCCAATGGGAACACTTCCAAGCAGCTCCTGTGTCCTTTTCACTTGTTTCCCTCATTCTTTCAATATGTCCTTGCTTTTTGTCAGAGCAAACCATTTCAGCCTCTCTGCCCCAGCCCTGATTCCTTTTATTGTGGGACGGTATTTAGAAACAAAGATCTGGAGACTTCCCTAGTGGTCCAGTGGTTGAGACTTCGCCTTCCAATGCGGGGGTCTGGGTTCGATCCCTGGTCGGGGAGCTGGGATCCCACATGCCTTGCGGCCAGAAAACCAAAACATAAAGAACAGAGCCAATATTGTAACAAATTCAATGAAGACTTTAAAAATGGTCCAGGTCAAAAATAAAAATCTTGACAAAAAAAAGAAACAAAGATCTGGGTGTTATGTGTGCTCATTGCTACTGTTACCCTACTTAAAAAAACAAAAACAAAAATCTACTTCACACTTCCTGATAAGTAATAACACTTTCTGATGTGTTCTTAAAGTCTCATTTGGCATTAATCTAAATTCCACTCTTGTACCACAATGAAAACAGAAAGAAAAGTTAAAATTTCAAGTAAACCAAAAATGACAATACTTTTCAGAAGATAATTCTTAAGTGGAAATGGATACTGTTTAATTATGGTGAATAAAAGTTAGTTTGAGATTCAAAGATGCAGATGCAGGCACTTATTTTCTTTGGTCTACTTCAGGAATTAAAAGTTAAATAGAGATTAAATAGGTACTTGAGAAATTTGAATTGGATTTTCCCAAAGACAAAAATAAAATAAGGTAGCCAGACAGCTCTTGGGATATAACATTATATAGAGCAGAAATCCTTATTTATTTTAACATCATACTCTAAATTATTAATCAATTGGTTGACTCAATATTTGACTGTAGTTTATGATTAGTTTAAATTCTTAATAAAAATAATGTTACTTAAAATATGAGAACAAAAATAATCATAGTTGTAGTAATATATCAGAAGAGATAACAATTCTGTACTTCATTAATGATTCAAAATCTGGGTTCTGCACAAAACAAGCAGTAGAGCAAAGAGATTATTTTATGTTGAAACATTCTGGCAGGGTTACTTTAATTTTCTTAACTTACAGATTGTATTCTTAACTGCAACTTTTCCTTCCTAGAAATGTAAACTAAATACCTTTATGCCTTTAATTACCTTTGATATTCTCTATCCCTCTCATCCTTTCCTGTTTAATATTACTATGATCTCACTCTCTTCCAAATCCACTCAAAAAGCTGGGTTTCTGGCCTTTTTCTGACTACCAGAAGTATTAGCAGATTCTCCATGGAACTGGGATAAGAAATTTTTGCTGAAATCGGGCAAGTCACTTAACTTTCTGTGCTTTTGCTTGTCTGCTGGTAAAATGAGGATAATGTCTGTCTGTCTCCTGCCTTATATGGATACTGTGAGGGTAAATTTAATTAGTCATGTAAAGTGGTTTTGCGTTCTGTATTCATGAGATCATTTAACAGATAGTATTTTATAGTGGTAACAATCAGAGGCCCTTTTATTTCAGTTTTTACTACAGAGGGAATTTAGATTTGAAAATAGGATATTCAACACTAGAATACAGGATATTAGGAAGGCTGGAGGGTTGTTTTCCTCTGGAGATCTTGGAATCTGTAGGATTCTTCCCTCTGGATTTGTTATACCTGTGATATAGGGAAGCTCGAGGTCCTTTCCAGTGGAGCCCTATAAAAATTCTGCCTCCATTCCTTCCAGGTCCCGTTAATATCGCAATATAGCAATGACTTGTTTAATGCCTCTTTCAGCTACTCTTTCTCTCCCAAGGCCAACTTGCATACTTTATGTCACCTGTTTCTAAGTTACAGACTCTGGAGGACAAGGTTCTTTTTTCTGCTTTTAGTGTTCCATGTCTGAATAGCAACATGATGTAGATTGCAAAAATTACAAATGATTCTTAGGATTTGAAAGACAATCTTATTTACATTAAGAAAATCATTTTTGGGCTTCCCTGGTAGCGCAGTGGTTAAGAATCCGCCTGCCAATGCAGAGGACACGGGTTCGAGCCCTGGTCCGGGAAGATCTCACACGCCGCAGAGCAACTAAGCCCATGAGCCACAACTACTGAGCCTGAGCTCTAGAGCCCATGAGCCACAGTTACTGAGCCCGTGTGCCACAACTACTGAAGCCCGCGCGCCTAGAGCCCACGCACTGCAACGAAGAGTAGCCTCCGCTTACCACAGCTAGAGAAAGCCCACAAGCCCAACACAACCAAAAATAAAAATAAATTAAAAAAGAAAGAAAAAAAATCATTTTCAAGTTACAACAACACCTGAGGTTGAGTTGGCTTTTCCCTTGTCACTTTCCAGAGCCACCACCTGCTTGGGCAACTCAACATGTCCTTATTTTTTTTACAAATGTTGGCACTTGACTCCCAAGTGTGATTAGATTACCTAAGAAATATTATATAGAACTGATGTGGGAGTTTAATTTTCCCCCAACTTATTTGATAACATTGTCCAACTCAGTGTCAGAAAACATTGTCCAACTCTCAGAACCCCAGTTACATCAGTTAGGATGAATTTTTAAGAGTAAAGTCTTAGATTGCAGTCAAACAGAAGAGGCTTGGAACATGTGACATTAAAGAGCTATGTTTGCTTTGCCAGTTGAGACATGTTTCTTTTTCTAGTTAAAGTAATGACTTAGGGGTTATTTTAAGGGCACTTTGGAGATCGTGTTGCAGGAATGTTAGAGAGTGAATTTTGAGTGTGATTTGCCCATTTGACCTTAATTCCAGCATCTGATTTTGGGGGAAAAAGAATCTGTCATTAATTGACTACCTGTGATCCTCACCTGAATTTTATTTCTTGAGCTGCCAAACCATATGTGGATGCTAGTGGCCACTGGACCAAATGTGGCCCAACTTCTTGTCACTGATCCATGTGGAGGTCAGAGAAACAATGCTGACTTTTGTGATTAAACTATAGCGACAACAGACACATTCTTTCCTACAAATCAGTGTCTCATCTATTTTTGATGTTTTGAGAAGATCATTCAAAAATAGACTACTAAAGATAGTCCACTTATTTTATTTCTTTCCTGACCTGCTATTCACAGCAGATTGTGAAGGTTGATGTGTGCTGGCCACTAAGAACTCACATTACAGTGAAGTGGGTTGTCAAAATGTGGGTCTGAAAATGAAGTTGGGAATCATTTTCCTCTAGTCTCAAGGTGGCTAAGTATTTTCTAATCTAATTTTTAGATGTAGAAATGAAATTCTTTAGCTACTTCTAGTATATGATATTATAGGTATGAGATAACTTTGACAAATTTTATTTCTTTACTAAGATTTAATCATAACATTTCTGTCCTGTGTATCCAAAGAAAGCATTTGTTGGCTTGATGGTAAACACAGAGTAAGTCCAGATTCCTCAGCCTTGTGCTCAAGGATAGTTAGGAATTGTAATTGTAACTGTATTGTAATTGTGTTCGGCTACAAGTAACACTGACACAAAGACCAGTGTCCTAAATTACTTGGATGGCCATTTAGGGTTAATATTATGACTTCCAGCTTTGCCTCTTTTCCATTTCAAGATTCACCTCATGATCACAAAGTAGCTGCTGTAGTTCAGCCATGACTTCCATATTCCAGGCAAGAAGACAGGAGCCACCTGTCAGCCACCTTTTTTTTTTTTAACATCTTTATTAGAGTATAATTGCTTTACAATAGTGTGTTAGTTTCTGCTTTATAACATAGTGAATCAGCTATACATTTACATATATCCCCATATCTCCTCCCTCTTGCGTCTCTTTCCCACCCTTCCTATCCCACCCCTCTAGGTGGTCACAAAGCACCGAGCTGATTTCCCTGTGCTATGCAGCTGCTTCCCACTTGCTATCTGTTTTACATTTGGTAGTGTATGTAAGTCCATGCCACTCTCTCACTTCGTCCCAGCTTACCCTTCCCCCTCCCCATGTCCTCAAGTCCATTCTCTACGTCTGCGTCTTTATTCCTGTCCTGCCCCTAAGTTCTCCTCCATAACCAATTTTTTTCTTTTTAGATTCCGTATATATGTGTTAGCATATGGTATTTGTTTTTCTCTTTCTGACTTACTTCACTCTGTATGACAGACTCACCTTTTTAAGTAGCTTTTAAGTTCCAAAAGCCCCACCCAATAACTTCTGATTACATACAATTGACCAGAATTTAGTCTCTTGGCTACCCAAATATGTCAGGGAGGATAGGGAATGTAATTTTCCACTGCTGACTCATTATCCCCTCCAGAAAAAAAAAAAGCCATTCTGTTTTCAAGAAGAAGGAGAAAATAGTAATAGTAAGCACCCAGCAGTTTCTGCCACCAGTGCCTTTTAAGACCTGCCTTAGCCCTGTCTTTTGCTGCCATCCACTGTTCTAAGCACTTTGCACTGTAGCTCCACCAGAGCCAGTGGTGTTCCCTGAGAACTCCCTTCATTGTCCTTCCCCATCCTTTGCTCATAGTTTGAAAGGCTTTGTCTCCCATCCCAAGTATCTCTGCCTCTTACCTCTAAGGCGTTGCTCAGATCACATTTCCTTTTTTTTTTTAACATCTTTATTGGAGTATAATTGGTTTACAGTGGTGTGTTAGTTTCTGTTTTATAACAAAGTGAATCAGTTATACATATACATATATCCCCATATCTCTTCCCTCTTGCGTCTCCCTCCCACCCACCCTCCCTATCCCACCCCTCTAGGTGGTCACAAACCACCGAGCTGATCTCCCTGTGCTATGTGGCTGCTTCCCACTAGCTATCTATTTTACATTTGGTAGTGTATATATGTCCATGCTACTCTCTCACTTTGTCACAGCTTACCCTTCCCCCTCCCCATATCCTCAAGTCCATTCTCTAGTAGGTCTGTGTCTTTATTCCTGTCTTACCCCTAGGTTCTTCATGACCTTTTTTTTTTTTCTTAGATTCCATATGTATGTGTTAGCATACGGTATTTGTTTTTCTCTTTCTGGCTTACTTCACTCTGTATGACTGTCTCTAGGTCCATCCACCTCACTACAAATAACTCAATTTCGTTTCTTTTTATAGCTGAGGAATATTCCGTTGTATATATGAGCCACATCTTCTTTATCCATTCATCTGTCGACAGACACTTAGGTTGCTTCCATGTCCTGGCTATTGTAAATAGAGCTGCAATGAACATTTTGGTACATGACTCTTTTTGACTTCAGTCACAGTTATGATCTGCCCCTCCCCCGTCTTTTATCTCATCTCTCTATCATAGCCCTTGTTAGCTTTCAGCCAGTGTATTAAAGTTTCACAGTTAATTTTCAAATCCTCTGTGATTCCTTCATCACCCTCACTTGCCTAGCAGAATAATTGCGTGTATTAAATATTCAGTTCATGTTTATTGGCCTGAACATCACATTGCAGACCTAATGCCAGCAAGATAATAGGAGATAGTCTTTTGTGCAACCGTTTTCAAAGGGTGTTCTTTATGTAAGAGAAAAAAAATTGGTTACATCAGCATTGTGAGTATCCTATTCCATTTAATACCTGTTGGCTAATATATAGGTCGTTGGTTACTTCAGTGAATAGTCTGTTGGGTAGACGTGCAAACAGCAGTTTGTTTGAAAATACTGGCTCCCTAAACATGTAAGAAACATTAACAGCCTGGGTCTCTTGGAATGAGGGCATTTGATGTGCCCCAGATTGGGGCACTCCACTGAGAACAAACAATGAGAAAGGGAGGGTGACAATAAAAACCTTTGTTCCTGAAGAGCACCTGAAAGTACTATAAGTGGATGCTCTTCAGGCTGGTCAGTGGGTCAAAAGGCAACACAGCCTGAGCGCCTCACATTTGTTTCATAAATAAACTTTTTCATGATTTTTAGTGGTACTTTCTAAACTTCTTTTTCATGTTTTTGAGATGTTTTCAAATTCCAATTATTTGGGGAGGTTATTACCTAGACTTGCATTTAATTATTTTGAGGTGTTTACTTTTTCTTTTTTAATAATTTATTTTATTCAAGTGTAGTTGATATACTACTTTTTCTTTTTAAATATGGCCCTTTGGATGCCTCTGTGATAACTTGATTCATTCAGGTTGTATTCATATATAATTGTTAGAATTTATGCAACATCTTTTTTTAAGATTAAAGAAATTTCTAACTTGCATTTCTTGGTGATTGGGCCTGGAAATTACATAAAAGGTGGTTTATTTCTGGGACTTGCTTTTAAAACTGTGTATAAACCATCTACCAGGTATATAACTGACTGAAGCATAATACTGGAAGGCCTTCCTAGGTAGTGCATTTCTTCTCACAGATCTGAACAGAATTGTTTCCTGTTGAATGTCATGCCGTTTCTAAAATCAGATTTTTATGAATTTCCCCATTGCATTTCTCTACCATTTATACTCTGCTCACCCTTTCTCTCTGCAAACTTTTGCATTAAATACCTACCGAGCAGCAGTAAGGATTAATCATGGTACAGGGTCCAGTTGGGGTGACAAATATACAGGTAGGAAAGGCCTGAAAGTAAGACTGGCAAATAAAGCCTGTGGAGTGCCAGGCGAGGGAAGGGTTGGTGAGAGTTGAATGAGGAAATGTAGAAAACACCAAAAATAACATGCACATCAGCTTCACAGGAGTGTTAGAGTTTTGAAGGGAATGTTTGAGAATTGTCCGAAAATGGGAGCATCTCCCAGAATGGAGAAGAGCATGGGCTAATGTGAGAGGGACTGGAGAACACAGGGTCACTGTTGACCCCACTCCACCTGGTCCTCAAGACCTGTCTGCTCTTCACTCAGGGGTTACTGAAGCCCATCCCTTCCTGTCCCAAGAACAAATCATGCCTTCTGCATGTCAGTTAGACTCCAGTCTATCCCACGTATCATCACCATGCTCACGTTCCCAGAGTTTTTATTTTATCAGGTAATCCTCCTGATGATGATGAAGTTTTCATTTATAGATAAAGTATATAATCCTCAATCTGAAATTTAGGGAACATCATCGTCTGGTACCGCTCACCTATGATTGCCCACCTCTTACTCTTCCCCCAGCATTTGCCCATCTCTTTAGCTTGACAGGCCTCCCCAGTGTTCTCTAAATAAATGATGGCCTGTTTGGCCATCATTTCTCTATGCCTTGGTTCTCTATGCCTTGGGTGGTCCGCTCTCTTCTCTGTCTCCCCTGGCTTCAAGATCCAACTCAAGATCTCTCCTTCGAGGTTTTCTGTGCAACTCTGTATGGATATGCTTGTGTGATGATTTCTTCCCGAATTTCACATGTGCCACCAATTTTGCTCATACATAAATATTGCCTTGAATTTAAAACATGATTGTTTTGTCTCTTCGTCTAGATTGTAAGCTCTATGAGACCAATGACCACACTATACAATTATTTTTCATCTGTTTTAGTATCTGGTGTAGCACGATACGTATATTTGGTATAGAGTGATTTCTCAATCTGGCACCATCACGTTTTGGGCTGGATAATTTGTTTCTGTCAGGGGTTATCTGAGCATTGTAGGATGTTTAGCAGCATCCCAGTATTCTACCCACTAGATGCCAGTAGCACCCTCTTCCCAGCGTGACAATAAAAAATGTCTCCATTTGTGCTAAATGCCCCATACGCAGCAAAAATACCCCCTGCTGAGAATCGCGGTATAAACGGAATAAATTCTAACCAGTATCTTGGTAGGAATTGGAGACTGTGAAAAGATTTGAGTGATGATGATTTATAGCATTTTGGGGTCTTGAAGGAAGACAGACTCAGTTGATGGAAGACAGGAAATGTAAAATAGAACTTTCTATTTTCTGTGATAGGCTGTAGAAAGTGTATTATAGATTGATGAGCAATTACGATGCAACTTAAGGTTAAGAATGGGCAAAATGACAGAAGTATTCTTAAGTTGAGGTTTCAAAAATATTTAGTTTTAGTTTTTAATTCATTTTGAACCATTTTATTCTTGGAAATACCATTTCCAATAAAATATTATTTAATGGGAAATTTATTTGGAGTTCATACTTAACCGGTCTCTTTGGATTAAGAAGTATGTTTTGAAGCATATTTGAGAAAATGATTTTGAAAGTATGGGTGCAGGTTATTATAAAGGGATAACTATTGACAAACATCAGTTGTGTTTATGCATAGTTTTCCAATTTTTCTTCTATTTGGCTATTTGAGTATTGTCCTCAAGTTTAGCAAAATTTTCAGCCCCAAGTAATACACCACACACACACACACACACACACAACACATGTGTGTGAGTCTGTAGTCTAGACAACGTTTACTGCTCCAGTACACAATGATATTGTATATTTCTATTACTCTATTGTAAGTTCTTAGTTTTTTCTTTTATTATAAAACTAGTACATGACGTAGATTCTACTTGGTTGACATGCTCCTGACCTAGAAATAATGCATGATATCCTTTTTTCACAGCTGTGTGCCAGCCACAGTGCAAACACGGTGAATGCATCGGACCAAACAAGTGCAAGTGTCATCCTGGATATGCCGGCAAAACCTGCAATCAAGGTAGGGAAACTGTGTGACACAAGTAAACAGTCACAAGCCCTCTCTACTCCTGCCTCATATAAAAATTTAAGTTCTCATGCAAACCACTTTTCTATAACTGTTGTCACCAAATATATGAGATGCCATTTTGCTGAAAGACAAAAATATAATAAGGGTAAATCTTTTAAAATCTGTTTAATCAGAGTGCAATTAAAATAATTTTATACTTTTATTCACTATTAATAATGAAAATGGATTTTGAAAAAGAGAATTGCAGCATCAGTAACCTTAGAAGCCTTACATTCTGCTTCTCCTTGTTCTTCCACTAACTAGTTGGGAAGCTTTGGCAAATTGATAGCCTCCTTGGATCTCTGTTAGATGAAAACACTTTAATACTCAGAGTCAGGTAGGAGGTTTGGCTTGAAATTTTGAGGTCCCTTCCAACTCTGAGCTCTTTGATCTTTGTGATTAAATTCCCTTCAACTGTTGACCAGTTTGTAATGTTCCTCTGAGAAGGATTTTGATTAACTTAGCAAGTTATTTTTAATTGGCGTCAGATGCTTATAAAAGCAAATCATTATTTAGCCCTCACAGTGCTTGGGTATTTTACATATATTATCTATTTTCATCACTACAATAGCATTAGGAGGTAGAGTGTTATTTATTATAATAAGCTATAAATAATATTTCATTTTTCATTTGAAGAGACATCAGGGATATTCAGTGTCTTGTCCAAGTTCACAAAAGTAGTTGGTAAAAGATCTGCTATGTCAACTTAGAGCAATTGTCTATATAACTTCTGTTCTTTCTACCAGTGTAGTTTTGGATGAAGAAAACGTCATTGGAAATGTGATCCTCTGACGCATGCTGCATTACAAGGCTGACAAGACTTGTCTTTTTCATTAATTTCAACCGAAAACTTTCTACCATTAGGTGTTAAAAAGAAAAATACAGAAATAAAGAAAAGATAGGGTTAGATTTCACTAGAAAGATGCAAGGATAAAAGAGTAAAAATTTTCACCTATTCCTTAAAGTAATATTCCCTAGCATTTTAAAATTATATTTATTTATTTATTTATTTATTTATTTGACTGTGTTGGGTCTTCGTTGCTGTGTGCGGCTTTCTCTAGTAGCAGCGAGCGTGGGCTACTCTTTGTTGCAGTGCGCAGGCTTCTCATTGCACTGGCTTCTCTTGTGGCGGAGCGCGGGTTCCACGGCACATGCGCTTCAGTAGTTGTGGCTCATGGGCTTAGTTGTTCCGTGGCATGTGGGATCTTCCCGGACCAGGGATCGAACCTGTGTCCCCTGCATTGGCAGGCGGATTCTTAACTACTGCACCACCAGGGAAGTCCTTTTCCTAGCATTTTAAATGTCAAATGAAAGAGTTATGTAGGGTGTAACTGTCCCATAGATACATAGTTGGCCTCACCTGATACAGAAATAATCTTGTTGAAATACTCTTATTCTTCAGTATCTGATACTCCTTTAAGTGTGTCATGTAAACTCATGATTTACATAGTTTTCACAAGAACTAGGAACACTGAAATTTGAAAGTATGTGTAATTGTTCCTGAACCAGATGAAATCCATGTTAGTAAAATGTGACGTGTCCAGTGGTAGGACAAGCTGTTTATTCTAAAGTGTGTTCTTTAGTATCAGCTACTTGACTGATAGCTGATATTTTCCGAAGTTTCTTTTCTAATAATATATTTTTTTAACTTGGAATTTACCTAACATACGTGGGTAGTATTTTCAAAATAAGTGGGGTTCTTATTATCTCAGTTCACTCTTTTAAAAACCCATTTGATTTTTCCTCTCCAGTGTAAGTTCTCAAGTAGCAGCATGTTCAGTTCTGATTATTGAGTTGTCGGTGTTCATCTGAGAGTGCCAGCATGCTTCTTTTTTTTAAGTGCTGAACGTAAACCATCAAAGGTTCCCTTAATATGTCAACACCATAAAACTTTGTTGTCCTGATGCCAGGAATGTATACATAGAAGACTTATTAAAAGCAGCCACTGTTGAGATTGCAGAGAAATTCATTTACATTTATTTGCAGGAACTACATCAACTTTAATGTGCTTCAGACACCAAAACTATCATTGGAACATGGATCCATCTCTGGGTATCTCTTATTTTCAGAAAACCAGTTTACCATGTACTTTACCCTGCAATACATACCCATTTCTCTTAAGAAAAATATAATATACTGAGTTGAAATCTTGCCTCCCAAAACTAAATATAGTTAGGGGGAAGAGGATTTTATTAGTGGCAAAATGGGATTTGACACCTGTAAAAATAGTGCTGCCACTGAAGATGTAATTTCAGGTTCAGTCTTGAATATAAAATTCCAGTCCATATTAAACCTATGTGTTTTAATCATCTCTTTCTTTTCCTTCCTTACCATAAAAGCAATTGTGGCAAGTTCTTGATGGGAAGGTTAATGTTCTTTGAGAGCAGGAACCCTTTGTGGGGTCCCTCTGATTTCTAGGTTCCCGAAAACTTTTATCAAAATGATTTGCAGATGATAAGTGCACATTAAATATTTGCTTAGTGACTGTTTCATATAATGGCTTTTGGTCCTGAACACCATAGGAATGGGAAAGAGTTCCATGGAGTTGTCTGGTATAGCTCCTTAGTCTCTGAATCCGTGGACTATCTGTCAGAGTGAGAGAGGCGGCCAGGAGTGAGCCAGGTAAGTGGGAGAGCTGTCCAGAGACCCCCAGAAACGTTATTAGAGCAAATTGTCTGTATCTGCTATATAACAAATTAACTTAGACAGTTTTTTATTCAGACCATACATTTTAATAAAATGGAAAACATGCCTCAGAGATATGGGAAGTCAAATATGTTTCTTTTTTTTTCTTTTTCTTTTTTTAAGCACAGAGGTTTTGGCGGGGGTGTTGTTTGTTTGTTTTGGGTTTTTTTGTTTGTTTGTTATTTTTTGGCCGGGCCACGAGGCATATGGGATCTTAGTTCCCCGACTAGGGATCAAACCTGTGCCCCCTGCAGTGGAAGCGTGGGGTCTTAACCAATGGACAGTCAGGGAAGTCCCTAGTTTCTTTTTTCTTGAGGAGAGAAATGTTAAGAAGAGGTATACTTGAAATAGTTAATTTCCACAGAACTGGAAATTAACATTTGATTAAAAGTAGGTTTTGGTATAAGGCAAAAATTATATCCGCTAAAAATTGTGTTGCGAGCTGTGTGCTTTAGGAACTCACCCCCTGGGAACTTGCTTGGCTGAGTGAACAGCTTGAGTAGATGAGTGCTTTCAGAGCTGCCTGGGGAGCAGCAGGGATAGCAGGGCAGGCCCACTGTGGAACAGGCTTAAGTTAGCAGACTGGTTACAAGATTAGTGTGAATCTGCTGGTGGTGACTTTTGCTTGCCTCTGAGTTACTCTCCGGATTTGCCATAGCCAGATCATGTATCAAATCATGGCCTTGGACTGACCATATTCTGTAAGGCACAAGGTACCTTTCGTGGTAGATGAAATTCTAACCTGAACTCTGGCAAGATTTGCTTTTTCCCACCTTACTTTCTCTGGTAATTTTTTTTAAAATAAATTTATTTATTTTATTTATTTTTATTTTTGGCTGCTTTGGGCCTTCGTTGCTGTACGCGGGCTTTCCCTGGTTGCGGCGAGCGGGGACTACTCTTCATTGCGGTGCTCAGGCTTCTCATTTCAGTGGCTTCTCTTATTGCGGAGCACGGGCTCTAGGGGCGTGGGCTTCAGTAGTTGTGGCTTGTGAGCTCTAGAGCACAGGCCCAGTAGTTGTGATGCACAGGCTTAGTTGCTCCGCGGCATGTAGGATCTTCCCAGGCCAGGGCTCGAACCCATGTCCTCTGCACTGGCAGGCAGATTCTTAACCACTGCGCCACCAGGGAAGCCCTCTGGTAATTTTAATTCATTCAGATTTCCCCCCTCCTTGAGTCTCTGTACCCATACAAATCTCCTCAGCTAAAAAGGGATACTATTATAGATAATAACCTTTTTCATAACTTTCCCATTAGAGAATAATTTGGGGCATGTCATATACCATATCATTGCATATTTTCGGGAATGAAAGATATTCTTTTGAATTTACAGCATGCTTTATAATAATTTCAGAAGAAACAATTTATAAATATCAGTTATTAATGTTTTGACATGGTTTATGTTTCACGTGTTGAATTCCTTACCCCAAGGAAAGAATCGGTATCTTATAGCACAGAACCAGACGGTAAACTTTGGTGAGCTAGTTAAGCCTCAGTTGATTGCTTTCCTTAGCACAATAGTCGAAGTGCTTTAACCCTAATATTAAGGGAGTTTCTTAAGGCCTTAGTGTTTGAATGATATGTGGTTTCAACCCCAGGAACCAATGTTCATTTAATTTGGAAGTTTAACTGGCTGTTAATAATATGAAGTCTTGAAACAGGATGGGATTGCCTTTTGACTCTACTTTGGGTCTCACCCATCTTATAATATTTTGGTTAGGTAATAATGGCCAAAGTTACCATTTTTTGCAGAAAGCATCTTATGTGTATTCTTCTCTTTTTTTTTCCAGCCCCAGATATCTCAGTCCTGTCCGTCTTTGCATGGGGTGTCTTATGTATATTCTAATTAAATGTGACCTAAATGTGACATAGTTCTTACACTTGATTTAAAACATCCATGATCTATTGTGTTATTTACTTAAATGAGATCTTTATGCAAATCATAAATTTATGCATAATTCTGGAGTGTTTTAAACTATTGGACAACATAATAATATAGGAAAAGATTTTAAATTGGTCCTATAAGACCTAGGTGTACCTAAACAGAGCAGGTTGATAATAATCAGTTTTTACATAATCTGTTTTTCTGAGTTTTCTGTCTGTGTTGATGACTAAAATCATCTTTTGAAAAAGGACCATCTCCTTTCTGGTGCTTAAAAAAATCGATATGAGGATGTACGTGGATGTTAACTTATAATGTTTGTGTGTTCTTGGGACACAAAATAGCAGTGATAAATTTTAAGGAACAGAAATTAAAATTAAAAAAGAGAAACCAGAAGAACTAGAAACTAATTTTTGTAAAGTATCTAAAGCATTCTTTTTGAACTCCACCAACTTTATGTAATTGTTTAATATACACTTATAAAGATTTTTAGGGCTAAAAATGACATCAGTTCAAAGTTGACTCTTATTACCTTCTTCCTGGTGTGAAGACGAACACTTGTACCCAACTCCTCTTGACCAAGGCAGTGAACAGCCTCTTTCACAACCCCTGGATCATCAAGCCACAAGTTTACCTTCAAGGGGTGAGCGTGCATTATCTCAGGTGGTCTGCTCCTCCCACCTGCACGGCTTCCTGCAGTGCTGTCACTTCTTGCCAATGTTCTGAAGACTCACCCCCGGAGTACCTAGTCCTCCACATTCCTGAGCATGTGAAGCAAGTATCAGGAATTGTCACCTGGTGCTGATTCTCTGTGCTCTACAATGCCTGGAGCCTCTGCTATCCTTTCCCTGCCTCAAGTATCCGTTGCTTTTCTTCTTCTTCTCCGGGTTTCAAAATGTTTTCTAAAAAATCAGATAACAAAATAACTTCTGTTTTCCTGTGTAGGTGAAGTCAGGAATTCCAAAGCACCTGAGATTGGGATTTTGATGACTTTCGCTAAATAGATTTTAGAAGCGCTCAAGTCCTCTTCCCCATGACCACATTTGGGGTGTAGAGTTTTTAGGTCACTTGGAAATCAAACCATACATTAGCTTCCTTCTTTTGGTGAACATTTTGTGATACTAGAAAGCCTGAGTTCTGGTTCTAGCACGGCGCTGAAGTAGCTCAATGATTGAGAGCAAGTCTTAGCAAACCAGTTCGTAATAGAAGGAGAGTAACTCCTGCTCTCTTCACCTACAGGACTGGTGTGAGAATAGAAACACCAGAAGTATTAATGTCTTCATTAGGCTGGAAGATTTTGTAGAAAAATTAGGTGGCAGTATGACTCTACAGTATTTCTAAAAGACTTTATTCCTCACTCACTCATACATTTAGGAACTTAGAATGACTGAATTAAACTCATTTAAATTATTAATTACTGTTTCTGCTCATAGGGAGCTTGATGCATTTGGATCAAGAAATTAGGGCAATGGGATGAATTTCAGAATCATTGAAATTTTTTTTTCTTTTAAAAAAATTTTTTATGGAAGTATATAATTAAAAATTTAAAGAGTAAAAGTTATGGCAGTTGACATATTGAGATCTGTTTGCCTGTGACCTCCACTTGAGTCAGATAAAAGTAAAAGCTTAGACTTCTGAGACATTGCACAGTTTAAGCCTCAAAGGGAAAAAAATGGTCTAAATTACATTGAATGAATGAAAGATTATTTTCCTTAAAAATCCATTGGGCTATCATACTCAATTAATCTCTTCCAGATTTTCAAGCACTTTTCAGTGTCTGCATGCTAATAAAATTTCTGATTCTTTTTTCTTCCTGAAGTGTAATTATAATGCTGCGCAGCTTGCAGTTTTTGTTCTGAACCAGCCCCTTCCCCTTCTCCCCCAACCCAAGCTCCTGAATTCACCAACTTGCTAAAATATGCTCCTGACTGGAATAGATGCTCTTTAAGAATTGTATATACAACAATTTAAGCATTTGAATATAAGTGGTTTAATTGTAAAGTTCTGTCCTTGATGTAAGATAGGTACATGATAGAATTCATGAGTTTTGTTTGTTTGTTCTTTTGCGGTACACAGGCCTCTCACTGTTGTGGCCTCTCCCGTTGCGGAGCACAGGCTCCGGACGCGCAGGCTCAGCGGCCATGGCTCATGGGCACAGCCGCTCTGCGGCGTGTGGGATCTTCCCGGACCAGGGCATGAACCTGTGTCCCCTGCATCGGCAGGTGGACTCTCAACCACTGCGCCACGAGGGAAGCCCAAATTCGTTAGTTTTTTATCATAGATTTTCCTTATAGGGTATGTTACATCACAAACTTCTAGAAAAAAGAGCAAGATTTAAGTAAATTTAAAATAAAGGCACTAAAGTTTTCTTCCTACGTTCTCTTATCAACTTTTAAGATTGATTTGAGAAAGTGAGATCAAGAGTAATTGTTCTCTACATTTTGCTTATTATTATAGGAGCATTTACTATAAATTGGAAGTGTCATTTTTGAATTTCTGACTTAATCTGATAGTAATAAAACTGTCACTAGGTCTATAATCCAAGACATTTTGGAAGCAGCAAGTATTAACTCAATTTTATAAGGCATTTGGTCAGTAAGAAAATAAGGTATAATAATCATAGACTAGAAACCCTGAATATTGAGGAAAAAGTTCATCACCAGGACACCAGATGCTTTTAATCTTTTGAAGCTTCCTGCTTTAGCAAAGTTCTGATATTTGGTAAAAATTGATCATTGTTGATTATTATGGAATCCTATTTCATCGTTTCTGCAGTGGTTTTGTAAGGGTCAGTGGGAAGTTTTTAGGAGACACATGCGTGTGGTCAGTGGCAATGGTAGCAGTCACGGGGGACATCGACAGCAGCCAGCTAACTATTAGGGAGTGTCATCCAGCCCGTCACCGATGGTTAGAGTACAGCTTTCTCAAATTGCTTTCAGCCTATCTGGATACTTACGTGTCAGTTTATTAATAGTAAAATAGCCAACAAGCATTCTACATTTGCCCACTGAATGCTGCCTGTTTATTTCCTTTTCCATATTATTTCATAGGTGATTCTCAGGTTGGTTTGGGTCTTTTTATTGGAATTATGACATCTTATCGATTTTACATTTCCTTTCAGTTTCATGATTCTTAACCCCAAAGTGCTTTTGCGTATGGGAAGGGAAAGATAAATTTGGATTGAAGACCACCAGCAACCCCAGTCTGGATCATAAAGACTCTCATAGCCATCGTAAGGGGCCCTTTATCAGCCAAGACTGGAGTGGCCTCAGCTTTAGTTCATGGCCATAGCGTCTGAAGAAATTTCCATCAGCGTAAATACACCTTGTATGGGAGCTGCCTGGAGCTATAAATATCTAACCAGTTCCCATCAGGAACTCACGGAAGTTTCTGGGGCTTGTTAAGAATAAACTTAAGGGTTCTTAATGGACACATTTTATATCCATCAGTATCCTACCCTTGAGGTACAGGATTCAGTCTTACTCTGTTATTCGTTGTACTATTCTGTTATATTTCTACTTAAGTACAAAAGAATATTTAAAACACAAAGCCTTTCTCTAACAATATATTCAGATTTAAATACTGTTTACTATAATGTCAATCAGGGATTTTTCAAAGCCAGATGTGAATCTGCAGGGACATATTAGGCATGATAATTAACTCCTCTTAGAACATGAGAAAAGATTCCCTGACTCTAATTTTTAATAAATATTAAAATACAAGGTAGAAGAATATGAGAAGTGAAGTGAATACCCTTGACTGGACAAGAGAGTATGACGTTTAAAATTAAAGAAAGCATAGGAGATGATGAAGGCGTCTGGTTTATTTATGTAACCTCCGCAGGCTTCACCCAGCTGCAGATCTGCTTACAGTTGTGTGAAGGTTAGAAAAAAGGCCAAGTTGGCAAGATTTAAATTTGGTTAGATTTGAAAACAACTTGCGACTAGATATATCCTTATTTCTGATTTGACGATATGGATTAGTAGATAATTAAATTATGCTAATCAGGTACTTATGCTGGCCGTGCAGACAAAATAAACACGTCATTTCTTCTTAATGAAGTCTGTATTTTGGACATTACTGTTTCAGTGTATATTTGTCATTATGAGATTTATTTTCACTTGAGGCAGTGTTCAACTTGAGTTGGAAAATTCTCAAGTGAAGTTTATTTACTCACTTCATATTGATATTTAAACCCATACACCTGAAATACATAATGATAATCTATTATATATTATCCACTAGTATTTCTTTATGCCCTTCCTAACTGCAGAATGAATGAAACTATGATGTTGGAGGGTCTTTTTTTTTTTTAAGTTTATTTTGTGACTCAAATGCTTTACTAAAGTAGGAGACTGACATTTCTTCTTTAATCTGAGATCAATATACACTTTATAAGATTGAACAAGAGGAACCTCAGTATTGTTCACTCTAATTCAATGAGCTTCTATCCTCTGAAAAAAGAGCTTTTCTTTGGGAAGGTCAAAGCAGTCTAGTGTTAAAAATCCATGTACTTTCTGTAAACTAAGATAGGCTCACACAGTATGTTCTTTAAACAGAGACAGGAAGAAATTGAAATAGGAAGATCACATTGTCAGGAGTGAATCTAGTAGTATCACCCAGATATTTTGAGGTTCTGGAGTCAGAAAGATGGTTTGTGCTCTGCTCTTTCTAGGGAGGATAAGCCACGTGTCTGTGAGGGGAATCTTCCCAACTGTCCTTTGTAAACAGAGATCCCATGCACTACATTACTTAAGCTTCAGAAATTCACACGGCCTTCCATTATTATAAGGCTTTCGGTCACCTCTGATAGGAAACTCCTGGTGGCCCCCAGTGTAACCAGCATTAAAACGAAGACACTGTGAACAGACTCTGTCTCTTATGTAAATGGCTGGTTACTATAGCTTGACTGACTCCTCTTCTTCATTCTTCGGAATAGAGAAGCATTTTCAGTGGTTTGCTTTAATGTTGAGGCTTTGTCAAATTTCTGCTTCAACCCCATTCTTTTCAGATTTAAACGAGTGTGGCCTGAAGCCGCGGCCCTGCAAGCACAGGTGCATGAACACTTACGGCAGCTACAAGTGCTACTGTCTCAACGGATACATGCTTATGCCGGATGGATCCTGCTCAAGTATGTCAAGAATCTTAACTGCTTTGGGCTTGACTTCATGCTGTGCTCTGGGAGTGTGTGAAAAGTGGCCTCCTAGCCCTCCTCCTAAACAGGATGTGAGCACGTGTTTGTATGTGTGCCTAAGGAATGGAAAATCAAAATAAGAGTTGCCCATTGTAGATGTCTAACATTCTTTTGTCAGGGGTGCCAATGTTAAATTGATTCGGAAATGGTCTTTAGAACAAGACTCACAAAACTAATGTATTTTCTAACGTTTTTCCTAGCACTTTTCTGCTTATCTTCTATCTGGGCATAGAACTATTCCATGTAGAAAAAGAACATTGGTGACCATTTGAGGGCTATTGTGCTCTTGGTAAGGATGGACACTAAATTATTTGCTGGTAGAGAATCCATCCAGCCTGGTGATTGAGTATAAACCGTCCATAAGTACCTCCTCACTTCATTTTTTTTTTTTTTTTTTTTTTGCGGTACACGGGCCTCTCACTGTTGTGGCCTCTCCCGTTGCGGAGCACAGGCCCCGGACGCGCAGGCTCAGCGGCCACGGGTCACGGGCCCAGCCGCTCTGCGGCATGTGGGATCTTCCCAGGCCGGGGCACGAACCCGTGTCCGCTGCATCGGCAGGCGGACTCTCAACCACTGTGCCGCCAGGGAAGCCCCTCACTTCATTTTTACATTTCTTTATAGTAGTCTGAAGACTAAGTTTTTTTCTTAAAAAAAAAACCTACTTCAAATTTTAAAAAATGATTATAATAACATAAAAGTAGATTTCATGTGTGTCTTTGTAAGAAAGAAATGGATGGTGTTTCCTACTATCATTTTGATGTGTTTATAAAACAGACAATGGCCTGAAATTCTCTGCAGGCTGAACATTGAATTGAGATTGTGGTTCTATGGTATCCAACAATTGATGACTTGATTTTTAATTTTACTGAACTGTCAGTTAAATTGGTTAATTATCAATCAGTTAATTATCAGTTGTCTCTCCCTAACTGGGTTGCATTTTATAAAATAAAAAAGGTTAGCTAATTTTATTTATCATTGCATATTTAGCATGGAACTTTTTGCAATAAGGTGAGTTCATGTTTATTAACATGTGACAGTGATGCTAGAATCCTCTAACATTGTACAACTCAGTGGGAAATCTGCTGTGCCTGGAGAAGTTTAATGGATGGTTGAGACAGTTACTTGGATGCCTTAGTTAAGACTAGCACTTAACATGAGTAATCTGGAAAAATACCTCAATGCTCCAATTTCCTTGGCCACTGGAAAAGCTTCCAGATAATCTCTCTGAGATAAAGTTTTACATTTGTCTGCTATTTCTTCAAATACATTAAAGGTCTTCCCCAGATGCTAACAGAGCTGGTTCCCTTCTTAATTATCCCTGAGGGAAGAAGGTCTTTGTGTTCTTCCTCCTATTTTTGACTTTCTTTAGACTGTTGGAGAACTAAGCCCTTTTCATCTGCATTGTTGATTCAGTGTCACTGATTTCAGGACAAGTAGAAAACATAGTTATATTAGGTACAGAGTATGCCCTCTGCCTCTCTCGGACAGTCACTGTCTTTCCAGGTGCCCTGACGTGCTCCATGGCAAACTGTCAGTATGGCTGTGATGTTGTCAAAGGACAAATTCGGTGCCAGTGTCCCTCTCCTGGCTTACGGCTGGCTCCTGATGGGAGGACCTGTGTGGGTGAGTTGTAAAATCAAGCATCTCTATCAGCAGTCTCTCTAGGGTAAGGAAGAAAGTGAAATGTGATGGCAGGAAGGAAAAAGGGCAGTTACTTAACATCAGGTAATTAGCTATCCTTTAGACAATATCAGATGTCTCAGAAGGGGACCTCTCTCTGTGAAAAGACCGTGGAAACTTTGTTTCCAAAAAAAAATGAGGGACAGGAGGAAGCTTCAGGCAGAGGAAACCACACGTGCAAAGGCATCGAAGTTTAGAGGGAGCATAATATTCAGGGAACAAGAAGAGCTCAGTATTTCTAGGACGTAAGAGGCAATGAGTATTGAAGCTGAGCTGGTAGACAGGGCTAGACTGTATGTATTGCACTAAAGGGTTAGGTTTTTTTTTCCCCCCCCTGTAAATTAGGAAGGCAGTAAAAGATTGTGGTTAAGAGTCTGGGCTTTGATTTTAAACCTGGCTCTGCCATAGACTTGATATGTAACCTTAGGTAAGAGGCTTCCTTTCTTGGCGCTTCAGTCTTCTCATCTTTAAAATGGGAGTAATGTCCTTGTGAGGATTGAATGAGATCATGAACGCAAAGAGCTTAGCACGGTACCTCACATGTAGTAAGCACTGAATGAATGGAGGTATTTGGGGGCTCAAGAGATATTTACTGAGTATTTTCTATATACCAGGCACTGTGCTAAGTGCTAGGATATAGAGTAATGGACAAAGCAGACAAGATATCAGTCCTCTGGAAGAGGCAGAAAAGAAAGAAATATTCAGTAAAATTACAAACAATGCCAAGTGTTAATATGAATAACTAAGGGAGTAAAAAACAAAAAGGATCTATTTTAGAAAATAATGGTCAAGGAAAGCCCTGAAGTTAGACATGGACCATTGGCCACAGGAAGAATCAGCCAAGCTGGTGAACACGTTGCAGAGCACTGCAGTGAAAGAGAGGTTGGTCTGTTTGAGGTTCTGAAGGAAAGAAAACCATATCCTTAAGTACAGAGTATGGGGTGGGGGGTGGCTTGAGATACAGCCAGTGAGGTGGGTGAGGACTGTTTATTACAAGGTCGTCAAAGACGTGATGAGGAATGAGGAATGAATTCAGAAAGCAAGTAGAAACAGTTGAGAGTTTTGAGCATGGGAACAATCCCTTCTTATGTCTTAATAAAATCATTTGTTGACAGTTGAGTGGGAATGCTTTGGAGAGGCTAAGATTGGCAGGGAAAAGGCCAGTTTGGAGGCTCTTGGAATAGTCTATCCTGGGAGATGGTGGCTTGGGCTAGGGTAAAGGCAGTGGGTGAAGAGCAGAGTAAATGAGTTCAAAGAATTTGTGAGAGGTAGAATCAGCTGAGGTTAAGGGAAATATGGTTGTCAAGGATGACTCATGTTTCTAGTTGAAGCAACTGGGGGGGGATACAGGTGCAGTACATGCTGAGATACAGTACAAGAGGAGGACGGCTTGGCTTGGAAGGATGAGTTGAAATTTGGAGATATGGGATTTATGTTGCCTGTCAGGGCAACCAGCTGGATAACATTTATGATGAGCCACTACGTGCGCACAACCATTTGCAGATAGTAGTGTATTTTAAAAGCTCCTCCGTCTGAACGTGCTGTTGCCCTTCCTAAGACGCATTGGCTTATGTTTCTAGACATTGATGAATGTGCTACTGGAAGAGCCTCCTGCCCTAGATACAGGCAGTGTGTCAACACTTTTGGGAGTTACATCTGCAAATGTCATAAAGGCTTCGACCTCATGTACATTGGAGGCAAATACCAATGTCACGGTAATGAACCCCAGCCCTTGCTTTGTGTTGTTTTTTCCTGTGGAGCGGAAAGGTCTCTTAATTATGGTGATGACTGGGATGTCAAGGGCAGGGGAGGGTACTGGCATTAAATTAAACAAACAGAAGTGAAACTCAAACACTAGCAGTTCTGGGCGCACACTACTTTATTTCTTCTCTTTATCTGCCAATTTTATGTGAACCTTCACATTGCAAAAAAAAAAATTTTATTTGAAACTGTGTATTTTTGGTGTCATCATATTTATCATAAAATAATCATATTTCTTTTATGTGTAATCATATTTATCTCCCAAATAAACCTCCTCTTTTCCTACTTCCTGATGCAGATATAGATGAATGCTCCCTTGGTCAGTATCAATGCAGCACCTTTGCTCGATGTTACAACGTACACGGGTCCTACAAGTGTAAATGTAAAGACGGATACCAGGGCGACGGACTGAATTGTGTTTGTGAGTCATGCTTGTCTCCCAGCTCCAAATTCCAGCAGGAAGTACAAGATTACACAAAGGCCATTACTAGGAAAGATAAGGAACAAGATTAATTATCAAACGAATATCACTTTTCATATCTAGTAATACTAGTCCGTGATTTCCACAAACAATAAAATCACTTGCTCAGTAATTGTTAAAAATTAAAGACTCAGTAATACATTCTAATCTTAAAAGCATTCAGTTCCTTGACTAAACTCTCTCAGTAGCTTCTCCTTAGCTGGTACGAAATTATAGAGCCCTCCTTGAGAATTTGATTTTAAATGTATGTTTGTCATTAACATTAGATTATAATGGTGGGATAATCTGAATATATTCTTTCCTCTGTTTTATGCCTCCAATTCTGCTCTTAAAAAATCATTTCCATATTTATTTTCTCTACGTTCAGAACTGTTTTGCTTTTTAAATTTTTATAAGCTCTATTTGTAGTATGGCTATGTATGTCAGTAGATAAACATTAAAAAAGTACCCTCCAAGATGAAAGTTTCACAAACCAAAGGCCACAATTTAGCATACATTTCATGCAACGATAGATCATTTTTTAAATTTCTGGAGTAAAATATTTACTGAAAATCATGGGGCATAAAATCATGAGGATTAAAGGATTTTTGAAGGGTCATGTAGTTATACTCCCAGTCTGGAATATATGCTTACAAGAAGATTAAATATTAATTCCTTTCGGTGAATACAATCAAGGACAGAGTTTCCACAGGTGATCTTGGTGACCTCTGAAATTTTTTTTTAAAAAGCAATTGTATAAATTAGTAAAGGGGAAGGAAAACCAAATATAGAACAGTGAGTAGAACATTTAATGTCAATGGATTTGTGTGAATTTAATTTATATGAAGTGTGGAAGAGAAAACTATTAGTCTTCAGACAATTCTAAACATGATTTTATAATATACACATACCATGGAGACACTTAACATAGACTCTAAATATACATTTCTCATATTTAAAAATTTTTAAATATCTCTGCATTTAAAAATCTCATTGATTCTTCTCTCTTTCCACTTTACAAATACTTAAAACATTTTATGTTTCAGATGATACATTTCATTACAGAAAAACAATATAATTTTTGTGTATATCCACCAAATAGATATATGTGTGTATGAATATATATGTGTATATATTACATATACACACACATACTAAGTTTTTTTGGAAAACAGCCTGACTTAACAGTAGGGGAATATTCTCAATGTGAAAAGTAAGCCAGTTGGCATGAGGTATTTTGATGTGTTTGTTTTTTGCAATTTGATGTTTTACTTCTTAAGGTGAGAGGGTTGTACACTAATTTAAATACATTTACTGTTTTAGATATTCCAAAAGTCATGATTGAACCTTCAGGTCCAATTCATGTACCAAAGGAAAATGGTACCATTTCAAGGGGCGATGGAGGACACAGTAATTGGATCCCTGATGTCAGAAGTACTAGGTGGCCTCTGAAGACACCCTATGTACCTGCTGTCATTACCAGCAGGCCCACCTCTGAGCCAACAGCAAGACCTGCCCTGAAGCCAGCGCCACAGCCTGCCCCACCCACAGAACTCAGAACACCTCCACCAGCAGCAGCCCCAGGAGGACCAACCACCAGCCTGACAAGTGTAGCACCAGTTGCCACTGTGTCTCCAAGAAGGATTACAGTTGACAACAGGATACAGACAGAGCCTCAGAAACCCCGAGGAGATGTGTTCAGTGAGTCATAAACGTTACCACATTTTTTTGAGGGTTTTTTTCCCAGTTTTATTGAGATGTAATTGACATACAGCACCGTATACGTTTGTGGTTTGGCTTATCCGTATCATGAAATGATTACCACAGTATGTTTAGTTAACATCCATCATTTCACGTAGATACAAAATAGAAGAAAAAGGAAAACACATTTTTTTTCTTTGGTATGGGAACTCTTAGGACTTACTGTCTTAACAACTTCCATATAAGTTATACAGCAGCTATAACTATAGTCGTTGTTGTGTATATTGTTGTATGCTACATCCCTGGTACTAGTGTATCTTATAACTGGATTTGTACCTTTTGACCACCTTCATCCTGTTTTCCCTTCCCACCTCTAGTAACCACAAATCTGATCCCTTTTTCTATGAGTTTGTTTTCTTTTAACAGTCCACATGTAAGTGAGGTCATGTACAGTATTTGCCTTTCTCTGTCAGATTTATTTCACTTAGCATTCTATCCTCAAGGTCCATCCATGTTGTCTCAGATGGCAGGATCTTCTCATTGTTACGGTTCACTAATATTACACTGTAGATATGTTTATATATACCACAATTTCTTCATTCATCTGTCAGTGGACACTTAGATTGTTTCCATGTCTTGGCTATTGTAAATAATGCTGTGAACGAAGAGGTGCAGATATCTCTTACGCATAGTGTTTTTATTTCCTTTGGATATATTCCCAGAACTAGGATTGCTGGATCATATGGTAGTTCTGTTTTCAGTTTTTTGTGGAACCTCCATACTGTTTTCCATAGTGGCTGCACCGGCTTAAAATCCCACCAACAGCGCATCAGGGTTCCCTTATCTCCACACCCTCACCCACTTGTTATCTCTTGTCCTTTTGGTAAACAGCCATCCTAACAGGTATGAGGTGATATCTCATTGTGGTTTTGATTTGCATTCCCTAGTAATTAATGATGCTGAGCATCTTTTCATGTATCTGTTGGCCATTTAGTGTATCTTCTTTGCACAAATGCCTGTTCAGGTCCTTTGCCCACTTTTTAACTGGATTATTGGATTTTTTGCTATTAAGTGGTATGAGTTCCCTATATATTTTAGATGTTAGCCCCTTGCCAGATACATGATTAGCAAACATTTTTTCCCATTCCATAGGTTGTCTTTTCGTTTCGTTGATGGTTTCTTTTGCTGTGCAGAAGCTTTTTAGTTTGACGTCATCCCACTTATGATTTTATTGCTTGTACTTTAGGTGTCATATCAAAAAATCATTGCCAAGACCCATGTCAAGGAGCTTTCTTCCTACGTTTTCTTCTAGGAGTTTTGTGGTTCCAAGTCTTATGTTCAAGTCTTTAATTCATTTCGAGCTAATTTTTGTGAGTGGTGTAAGTTTAGGGTCTAGATTCATTCTTTTGCATGTGGCTATCCAATTTTTCCAGCACCATGTGTATGAAGAGACTGAATTTTCTCCCTTGAGTATTCTTGGCTCCCTTGTCAAATATTATTTGACCGCATGTGCTTAGGTTTATTTCTGGGCTCTTGATTTTGTTCCATTGGTCTATGTGTCTGTTTTTATGCCAGTACAATACTCTTCGATGACTATATCTTTTTAGTATAGCTTGAAATCAGGAAGTGTGATGCCTACCACCTTGTTCTTCTTTCTCAGGATTGCTTTGGCTATTTGGGGTCTTTTGTGTTAGCACATTTTTAATAAGCTTTTTATGATGGCATTTCAACCACAGCCCATGGCTTGAATAAGAATAAAACTCATAGATACAAAGTGTAAGTTATATATCCCTATTGTGAAATATTGTAAAGAGCTATATAGAAGCCAGTCAGTTGGGCAAATAAGAATGTGAATAGAAATGGAAGGAGTATCACAAAGTTATATAGTAGATCACAGCTTCTATCCAGTATGAGAATTCTAACATATTCATATTTACTTGAAAACTCTTAGAGATGGGGAGCTTAATATAGCACGTGCCATGTAACTTTTAATCTGAGTGTTCATTCATTCAATCAGTAAACATTTTTAGTGTGTTTTAGAATGCCAGGCCCTATATTAGGCATTGGGCTTACAAAGGTAAAACAGAAAACCTTATAGTCTGGTGGAAAAGACAGTTGCCCCGAAGATAACTGTGGTACTGTGTTAGTGGGAGAGATTTGTGTGGGACATTATGGGGGTAGAGAGAAAGGGTGCCTAACCCATCTTTGGCCAGGGACAGTTTGGGGAGTGGGGAGGCTTCTTGAGTGAAATGGGGCAAAGGGGATGAAAAAAGGGAGGCATTATAGTTCACGGGGACCACACAACAGAGGCACAAGTGTAGGAAGCAGCACAGCATGTGCAATAAACTGCCAACAAACTGGCAGTTTGAGCCAAGGATTGATGAGAAAAACTGGACAGCTACCCCTTGTATTTACTGTAAGCTGTTGGTTAAATCTAAACTGGAGCTAGGTTGGATTTAAAGATTCCAGATTTTTAATGGGTGACTGGGTACCACCAATGGTGATAGAGGCTATAGGTAAAGGAGAAGTTCTGAAGGAGGAAGAGGTTGTTCCCTTATTACCAGAATAAAATTTGTAATTTTTCGACCTCTTTCTGAGCCTTTTAATGTGTTCTCTTTTTAAAAGTTTCTCTTGCTTCCCATTATTCCTCTCTATACCAACACACATACGAATTAAAAATAACATTGAAGGGCTTCCCTGGTGGTGCAGTGGTTGAGAGTCCGCCTGCTGATGCAGGGAACGCGGGTTCGTGCCCCGGTCCGGGAGGATCCCACATGCCGCGGAGCGGCTGGGCCCGTGAGCCATGGCCGCTGAGCCTGCGCGTCCGGAGCCTGTGCTCCGCAACGGGAGAGGCCACAACAGTGAGAGGCCCACGTACCACAAAAAATAAATAAATAAATAAATAACGTTGAAGTTCACCAACAGAATTTAGCAGGATGAAACTGGGGAGACACGGAGTTCCGATGATGTTTGAGAGCACTTGTTCTAAGAGAGTGTGATCTTAAAGAGATGCCCTGGGAAAGAAGTACCTTGATTCCATGCCAAGGCTGTTGCATGCCACAGATAGCATTGCTGCCTCTGGATATTCCTGCCAAAAATTAAATTCCGCCCTCATTTCATCTTCAGCCCTAGCTGCTGGTTCATGTCAGCATGGATGAGGATTATTTTGGACACTTCTTAATTTGCTGTCTGGAGACTTTAGCATATATTCCAAATAAGAGAGTGGTTCTGTTCTTAATTCAGAACAAATAACTAGTATTTATTCATTGTGAAAACAGAAAGGAACCTTAGCACTATTTTAGTTCAACGCCATTTATTCATTGACTGTTTTCTTCATTTCTGGCATAATAATTTCTTAAGCCATCCTTGTTCTCCACTGGTCTGAGTAGACTTTGGCTCTCCTCATTCCATGAATTTTCAGGTGATGTTAATTACAGCCACTGTTGAGCAGTCTCCAAATAGCCCCATACTTCAGTTGTGTTTTTCTTTACATTGAAAGATATATATATGTTTAATGGAAGAGGTTGTTAAACAGAACTTTCCTCTGTGCTGTGTATGTGTGTGTGTGTGTGTGTGTGTGTGTGTGTGTGTGTGTGTGTGTGTGTGTGTGTGGGTATGTATTGTCCCCCAAGAAAAGACTATTAAGATATTCTAAAAGGAAATCAAGGAAGAAAAACAATTATACCACAAGTACATCTCTAGCCCAGACTTCTCCCCAAACTCTAGACTTGTATATCACCTGCCTGTTTAACTGCTCTAGTTGGATGAAGATACATGTCTCAAGCTCAACTTGTCTAATCATTCCTGATCGTCACCCCAAACACATTCTACCCACAGCTTTTCCCACCCCAGGAGATAGCACCTCCATCCTACCAATTGCTAAGGCCAAAAAACTTGGAGTCATTTTAAATTACTTTTTATACTCACATTGAAGCTGTATGGAAGTCCTGTCAGCCCTGGCTTCAAATTATATCTGAAGTGTGCCTACTGCTCACCATCGCCAGGGCTACCAGTCTGGCCCAGGCCATACTTCCCCCTGGTGTACAGGTCCAAAATCCTTTTTCCAGATACGTAATAGAGCATTTTTTTAGATTTTAGAAAAGTAATAAGGCGCATTTGCTGTATAGCACACACTGAAGCATATTAATGTTTCTACAGGGAAACATGAATATTTACACTAATTTGGCTACTAAAGCCATTTAAGTTAGGTTAAGTGAAGGTTAGATTTGCCACCTAATGAGTTTATGGAAGCAGCTTTTGGATTTGAGAATGACGGGTGAGGACCCGCGGATCTGTACTGAGGTAGCCTTTCAGCTGGTCTGCCTGCTCCCACCCTTGTCCCTCTGCTGTCTCTCCTCAACCCAGCAGCCAGAGTCATCTTTTAAAACTTAAACGAGATGTCATTGTTCAAAGCTCTGCATTAGCACCCACTTCCTTCAGTGAGAACAGAAGCCCTCCCGGCGGCTTCCAAAGTCCTCAGATCACATCTCCTAGCACTCTTCCCCTCATTCACTTCACTCCAGCCTCCTCGCTGTTCCTCCAGCTTCTCCCATCTTAGGATTTTTGCTCCAGCCCTTTCCTCTTTCTGGAACACTCTTCCTCCGGCTATCAGCTTGTCTCACTTTCTCACCTCTTCATGCACATCTCAACTTGCCAGTGAGGCCAGTCTGACCCCCCCTCTTCAATACTGTGACCTCTGCAGCCACTGCCAGCACACGTGATCTCACAACTCTCTACTGTTTTTAAAAATAGCATTTATCACCTTCTATATACTATCTTGTTTACTTATTTATAATGTCTCTTTTTGTCTCTTCTGACTAGAATATAAGCTTTTTGAGGGGCAGGGGTCTTTCTCGGTTTTGCTCATTGGTATATCTCAAGAACCTAGAATAATGCCTGGCACATAATCAGCAATTGAATACTATTTGTGGGACATAGAAATGAATGATTAGATCAATCACTCTTGACATTTTAAAATAAAAATTATCATCAGGTAATCAATTTCCATACACAAGCTAGTTTAGTAATGCATTAAATCTATATTTAAGAAATAAAAAATATTCTTTCCTGATTGTGACTTATTTTTATAATATGGGGAGGTTTTTAATTGTGCTTCCACCATCTTTCTCTCTCTCTCTCTCCCTTTCCTCCCTTCGTTTTTGGAGATTGATATTCTATTCAGTGGATTATTAAATCTGAAAAGTCAAAGTTAGTGAGAAGGAAAACGATGATAATGTTTCAAAGTATATATTTCCTAGCTCCTGAAACTAGCTCAAATAATTTTTCTATTACACTTTTATTATTTATTTTATTTATTTTTGGCCGCGCTGGGTCTTCATTGCTGTGAGCGGGCTTTCTCTAGTTGCAGCGAGCGGGGGCTACTCTTCGTTGTGGTGCGCGGGCTTCTCATTGTGGTGGCTTCTCTTGTCGCGGAGCATGGGCTCTAGGAACACGGGCTTCAGTAGTCATGGCGTGCGGGCTCAGTAGTTGTGGCGCACAGGCTCTAGAGCACAGGCTCAGTAGACGTGGCGCATGGGCTTAGTTGCTCCGCAGCACGTGGGATCTTCCCAGACCAGGGCTCAAACCCGTGTTCCCTGCATTGCAGGCAGATTCTTAACCACTGCACCACCAGAGAAGTCCCAGGAGCATTTAAATGATACATGATTAAGGAAATGACTTTTTATGTATGATATGAAATATTAAACATGTGTTTTAAAAATAATTTTAACTTGAGGAACCCTAGGTTTTTCAGATTGTGTGAACAGAATTATAACCAGATGTATTTTCAGGGCTAGTTCTATAGGTGTGATTTGAGCAACACTAAAGTTACCTGATATAGCATGAAATTCTTGTTCCTTCACTAATGGGACAGACCAGTGCTTCTTAAAGTGTGTTTCATAGAACATTAGTTCTCTGGAATAGTATGCAAGTGTATGCCTAAAAAAGTTCCGAGGTCAAATAAATTTAAGAGACCCTTGGTTTAGCCACTTAAATAGGTTTGTTAAGTGTGGGACTTTTCAATATGCTAATGGTCACTGTGAATCTCTTGGAGAGGTATATAGTGTGCATCATTTCCTGAGTGGATTTAACTGGGTTTATTTAACTGTTGGGATTAGAGTTTATTATAACCCACTTCAGGTCAGGCTGGGCTGAACTAAGAATTACAGGGACCATGCTCCACAAATCGAATAGCCTTCTACCACTGGCTCTCATTTGCATGGTTTCTGAGACCAGTGGGTTGATCTTGGACTCTGGAAGAGCCTGGGGTGGGGGGAGAGCAGAAAAGGGCTGGGCAGACTTAGAGCAAGAAAGGCAGATTTAACTGGTGGGCTGCCTGTCTGGACGCCAGAGGTATGCTGTAGGGGATTGTTAAAAAGTTGGAGACCAGGTGAACACCGAAGATAAAAATCTGGTATAAGAGCAGGTAGGAGCTATCCCAGAGCAGAGAACGTAAGAAAAACATTATGTAGAATCCAAAGTAAAGGACATTAGGGGAAAATGCAATTCCAGTCTAGCAATACCATGAAATAGTATGAAGTAATGTTTTTTTTTTAAAAAAATGTTTAATGACTTGGGAAAGTACCTAGGTTATAAAAATGTTAAGTGAAAAGAATATACAAAACTGTGCATACCATTTGATCCCAATTACATGTAAAATACATGTCTTCATATGTCGGGATGAATATAAAAGTCTGGAAGGAAAAAGACCAAAATAGTAACCATGGATCTATCCAGCTGTTGATATTTGAGGTGATTTTCCTTGTCTTTGTGTTATCCTCATGCAGTGATTTTTAATCTTCCCATTCCCAGTGTCACTGGTCACAGTAATTTATTATAGTAGTCAATCCTTAGGAGAAGGGCCAGGGGTAATAGAATCCCACTCTCCCAGCAGGAGAGTTGAGTCGTGTGTTTTGAAAAAGTACCCCGGGGGATTCTGATTGTGAATCATGTTAACTTTATTTAGAACTTACTGGTTTTAAAAAATTCATTCAAAGTTTTAACTTATTTTTAACCTTTCAAAATTTCTTTACAATTGAGCACGTCAGATCTGTCCAGTTTTAGCTAGGACGCTCTGCAAGGAATATAATAGCACTTGGATCAGGAAGTAGAAAAGTATTATCAGAAGCTCAGTTGAACCAGAACAACCTAGGCTGCCTATTGAAAATGTAGATGCCAAATTTCTACCACCAACTTACTAAATCGGACTTTCTAGGGACGTACATCTCAGTCTTTAGTGTGTGTACAGGTCACACAGAGACTTTGTTAAAATGAAAACTTTGATTCAGTGGGTCTAGGTTAGGGCCTGAGATTCTGCATTTTTAACAAGCTCAGAAGTAAGTAACACTGCTGATCTGCTGACTACACTGAAGTGTAAGGCTCTCTAAACCAATAATGGCAGCTCCAACCCAGCAGAACCATGTCTTGAATGGAGGCAGAATTAGCCAGATGTGGGTTGTTTAAAATTGTGCCTAAAATATAGCATATAGCCTCTGGGTCATCTAAAGAAAAAAAGTGTTGCAGAGTAAAGATTATAGAATACATTGTAATACGTATCAGGTGCTCTTATGAGTGGCCATATCAGGAAACCAGACTCATGGTTGCTGTGATGTTCATGAGAATGTGTTGAAATTCCAAGCACCACCAGTAAGAACAAAACTGTTTGCACTTTAATGATTGCTGCGTTGCTGCCTGCGGTCCACAGGTTTTTTTCTCTCATTTCCCTTTTACGGATTTTACAGTCTGGCTGGTGTGATCACATTGTGCTTAGTCATGGAAATACGATCTTTTCTGATTCTATGTGGTGATGAGTGAAAAGATTGTTTCTGCTGAGGGGTGAACAGGTCTTCAAACTAGTTTGCTTTCTAGTAAACCGTAAGGCCTAGAGAGACCCTGAGAAGATGCCTGACATCTCCCAGAAGATGCCTGACATCTCCCTGAAGATGAAATTTCAGGAAGGGTTTTGAAGGACTGCTTGTAGGTCAGATTCTGGTGCTGTGAATTCTGAAAGTTTTCAAGGCATTTTATGTATATTTTAATTGGATCCTATGATGGCTGGTAAAGAAAAAAATAGCTCTTTCCGGAAAGTATAAATTGAGTTCTTAGTGAACATGACCAAAGTCAGAAATCAGATTTTTTGTTGAGTTTTATGCACATTAGTCTATAGAGTTGTAATGAAAAGTATTGTGCCATAGCCACTCTGAGATTTGGGGCATGTTACTAAATCTTCCTATGTTTCCTCATCTGTAAGTTGTGATAATAATAGTATCTACTACATTGGGCTGTTGTGAAAATTAGGTGAGAGTGTGCTTGGCATATAATAAGAACTCAATAGCTATACTACTTCTGTTGATGTTGTTGAATTCATTTATATGGTAATGATAACATTTCCTACTTAACTCATAAAAACACAGCCCTATTTTGTGTTCTGGTTTTGAGTTTATATTTTTCTGATGCTTTTTATTATGGTTCGTTACAGTTTTAATGTTCACAATATTTTAAATGATATTTTTGGCTAACCAGATCCTTTAGAAACAAATTGATTTGCAAGTATGAGCTATTAGGGGAGCAGAGAAAATGAAAATAGAAGGCTGCTATTTTATAGACCCTTTACTTACGACCAAATAATTGGAACATCCTGTTTTATTTAGGGGTTTACGGTACCTAATTGAACAGTTGTGATGTTAAAACAGAGACAGCATCACCTCAACTTCTTTACCGAGCAAATAGTAACAACAGCCTTTTCAGAGATGAATCTGTCTAGATGAGAAACATACATGATGGGTCTGATAAGTATCAGAAATAAAAGCTTCCTTTCTTCCTCTAAAGTGATTCATTTGGCCTGAGGGCATTGACACCTGTCCCCCACAGGTGTCACCTGTGTCACCTCGGGGGTGTTCGTGCCGCACTCACCCAAGCAGCTGTACTGTAGTCAAATAGTCGGCTGTGGTACCGCCTGCGTTCCGTTCCAGTACTCGGACTCAGTCCTGACAGCGCCTAACCTTCTGACTTCCTTTGGCTTAGAAGAGGGCAAGAGGATAAAAACAGTTCTGGTGGCAAAACCCAGGGATCTTTAGAGATGACAGAGTGGGGATGAAAGACAAGGGGTCTAAGATGCCATCTCTTGCCTCGCCCCTGCATCCCCTCTCTCGTCTCCTTCCTTCTTCTCTCCCTCCACGTTCCCTGTCAAATGATCTCCTGATCTAGAAAAGTTGAGTCATCACCTTTATGGCCACACTTAGCAATTGTTCCAGGCAGTGCTTCAAGTTGTCCTGAAACTTTATGAGAAGAGAGAGAGGGGAGTCACAAATTGGGGCTCATTATTATTAGCTGTGTGTAGGTTGCACCTTTCACTAGAGATATAATTGTTCCCAGTTCTGCTCTTTACTCTCAGCCCAAAGGTGTCTTTTGAACTTTTTGGATTTTTCCTACACAGTGAAAGCTTTAGCACACAAGGGCTTATTTCTGTTGAGCCCAGCAGGCTTTTGCTTTTTGCTAGTAATCAGTAGTAGATGGCTGGGAATTTTCTCTCTAATGTAGTTAAGGAAATGTCAGAGTCTCTTTTCCAATCTTTTCATTTGCTTCTCTTTGGTAATTTAAAGCTGTAATGTGTATGTTCTTTATCTGGAGAGGGAAAGAAAGGGGCAGAGGAGAAAAGGGAGGGGGCAGAGGGAGAGGAGGAGAAGAGAAAGCGGTGTGGAGGGGAGATGCAAGAGGTGGCCTCTTAAAACCCTTGTCACTCATCCCCACTCTGTCATCTCTAAATTTCGCCACCAGAAAGAGCCTTCAGGATATTAGGAAAGTTACATACATACCATTCTCTTCAGATGAACTAAATCCCTAAGCATAGAAAGAATTTAAGACCGTGTTATCTTTAATCTTTTAGTCCAACAACAAATGCCAGAGCTGGCCTGGGTAATGTCATGGGAGCCACCCTAGAACAGAAACAGAATTTGCAAACCTACCTTTAATAAATTGTGCTTACATTCTGCTATAGTACTTACTGTTTGGAAGAAGTCTGGCAGTGGGAGATGTGTGTGATAATATTTACATTTACTTCACTGTGCTTACTTTTAATGCTTTTTGGTAAAAATATGCAGTCGACTCTTTGGGAAACTTCATTCATGAACACAGGCTATATATTAATATTATATCCCTGGGGAAAATATATTTAATAGAATGTTCTGGGATGGAGTTCCTTTTAAGAAGTTTCTTGCTTATCTGTGTAGCCAATTCTTCTCACAGGCTCCAGGGCTCCGGGTTCCCCAGCCACTAGGAACGTACTGGGCCCCTGAGCCCCAGCCAACCACGTTTTTATCCAGCTGTCTGCTGGCTTCAGTGCCTGTACGTTCCCTGTGTTTTAGTTCATGCGGAAGATTATAAGACATACGTCTTGGGGGATGAAACGTTAACTAATGGGAGAAAAATGTTTAGGAAATCTTCTAAAGAGCATATGAACATTCTTTTTTTTATGTTAATTTTGGTCATAACTGCTCTCTGACAGCCACTCCCTCCTCCCTCCTGTTCATTCTCTGTGCTCCAGCCAGAATGATGTACCTGATCTTGGCGCTCCTCTGTTAGAATCTTTAAGACTTCCAGTTTCCGCCAGAAGAAAGTCCACGATATTTACAGAGCTTTAAAAGGCCCCGCAACGTCTGCCTGCATCTCCAGCTTCATTTGGTTCCCTCCTTCCCTCCCCCTTCCTCTCCCCCTGTGAGCTCTACACGTAGAATGATGTTTGAGTTCACACCCGTTCACTCTCTAGGGCGCTAGCTCAGTGACTCATCCTTCAGGTCGCAGTGTAAGCAGCACCTCTCAGAGATTTTCATGCATCGTCCTCCTGGGCTAGCTTAGACAGCCCCCCTTCTCCCTCTCACCACCAAAGCTCACATAGCATCCTCTAGTTCTCCTTTAAAGCATTCATTACATGGGAGATGGTTAGATGTCTGTCTTCACCTCTAGAATGTAGATCCCATGAAGGAAAGAGTATGCTCATTGCTTCACAAAAGTGAGCCCAGTGCCTCGTACTCAGTGGATGGTCAGTTTCTTGATTGAGAGCATGAATAAGTGGGTGGAATAGAGGGAGGGAGGATGGACAGACAGATGGTAGAGGAACTGTGTTGTTAGCATTTCTCTTATCCTTTTCTAATCTCTAAAATTATACCATTCTGATTCTAAGGATTAATGGTCCAACTACAGAAAATATCAGATATGTGTTTGTCTTTATAAATATAAATATATGTGTGTGTGTGTTAGCATCTCTCCCGGTTATAATTCTATTTTTAGATAAGGCTAGTCATGTATTTTAATTAGCATTTTCTGCAGTGAATCAAAGAATATGTTTGAATTTCATAAATACATCTCAATTTCATAGCCTCACATTTAATAACAGGTATCAAGACTATTCAAAGTTCTCTTTGAGGGGCTTCCCTGGTGGCGCAGTGGTTGAGAGTTCGCCTGCCAATACAGGGGACACGGGTTCGTGCCCCGGTCCGGGAGGATCCCACATGCCGCGGAGCGTCTGGGCCCGGGAGCCATGGCCGCTGGGCCTGCGCGTCCGGAGCCTGTGCTCCGCAACGGGAGAGGCCACAGCAGTGCGTGGCCCGCGTACCACCAAAAAAAAACAAACAAAGTTCTCTTTGAGCAATCAAAATTCAAATAACAGACATATAGCTGCTATGGGGTAGGAGACTGTGTATATACTCTGACAGAACTCTCTTTTCTTTCAATGTTTTAGGTACTTTTTCTTTCATAATAGAAATCCTTTTTATAAACAATCTTAAAAAATACAGAACTACAAAAGACAAACCAATAAATGATAAAACATTACTTTTATTTCCAGTACTCAGACTACTTTTATTAGCATATTGGTGTATTTCTTTATTATTGTTATTGATGTATATGGACATGTAACATTACATCGGTTTAGGTGTACAGTATGATTCCATATTTGCATATGTTACAAAATGATCACCACAATAAGTCCAGTTAACACTTGTCACCAAACATAGTTATAAATTTTTTTTTCTTGTGATTGGAAACTTTTAAATTTGCTCTTAGTAACTTTCAAATATGCAACACAGTATTATTAACTACACCATGCATACATTATACATCCTCATAATTTACCTATAACTGGAAGTTTGTACCCTTTGACCCCTTTCACCCACTTCATTCACCTCCTACCTCCTGCCTCTGGCGGCCACCAATCTGTTGTTCTATGAGCTTTTTTTTTTTTTTTTTAGATGCCACATATAAGTGAGATCATACAGTATTTGTCTTTTTCTGTCTGCCATAATAATACCCTTAGCATAATACCCTCAGGATCCATCCATGTTGTTACAAATGGCAGGATTTCATTCTTTTTTATGGCTGAGGAACATTTAATTATGTGTATGTGTATACCACCACTTCTTTTCCCATTCATCTATTGATGGGAACTTAGGTTGTTTCCATGTCTTGGCTGTTGTAAACAATGCAGTGAACACAGGGGTGCATATATCTTTTCAAATTAGTGTGTTCACTTTCTTCAGATATATACCCAAGCGTGGAATTGCTGTATTACGCATTAGTTCTATTTTTAATTTTTTGAGGACTCTCCATAACGTTTTCAAATTCCTATTCCCATCAACAGTGCATGACAGTTCCCTTTTCTCCGCATGCAAATAACCATCTGTTATTTCCTGGGCAGTCAATTTCCTGAGTTGTTCAAGGGTTGGAGTACTAACCTTCTGCACAGTTGAAAATCTGCATATAACTTTACATTTGGCCCACCCCATCCAAGGTTCCGTATCATGTGGTGGATTCAACCAGCTGTGGACGGTGTGGTGGATCTGTTGCACATGTTCAGTGAAAAATACTCATATGCATAAGCGTGGACCCGTACAGTTCAAACTCGTGTTGTTCCGGGGCCCACTGTCTTTTTGATAGTAGCCATCCTAATAGATGTGAGGTGATATCTCATCATGGTTTTGGTGTGCATTTCCCTGGTGATTAATGATGATGAGCGCCTTTTCATGCACTTTTAGTATATCTTCCTTGGAAAAATCTCTCTTCAGATCTTCCCATTTTTTTAATCAGATTGGTTTTTTCCTATGGAGTTGTATGAGTTCTTTATATATTTTGGATATTAACTCCTTACCAGATAAATGATCTGCAAACATTTCTCCCATTCATTTTTGTCGATCATTTCCTTTCCTGCACAGAAGGTTTTTTGTGATGTAGTCCCACTTATTCATTTTGCTTTCGGCGTCAGATCTAAAGAAATCATCTCCAAGGCCAGCATTAAGGAGCTTAATGCCTGTGGTTTTTATTCTACGAGTTTTATGATTTCAAGTCTTACGTTCAAGTCTTTAGCCCATTCTGTCATTTTTTGTGTGTAGTGTAAGAAAATGATCCAGTTTCATTCTTTTGCATGTGGCTGTCCAGTTTTCCCAACATGATTTATTGAGGAGACTGTCCTTTCCCCATTGTATAGTCTTGGTTCCTTTGTCATATGTTAATTGACCATATAAGTGTGAAGTATGGGAGTGTATTTCTTATCACTGTTTTTTCTAGTCTGTTTTTTTTTTGTTTGTTCACCTGTTTCTCTTGTACATAGTGGAAATTATTTCGCTTAATATTTTTATATAAACTGTAAAACATACCAGGGAGTGAGTAGTGAACCTTCTCTTGACACGTCAGTGGGATGCTTACCAGTCCATACTGGTATGCGTAAGGAAGGAGGATTCGTTCAGTACTTTGGCAGAGCTACAGACTGGAGCACACAAAATTGTAAGAACTAATAGCTGCTGAGCATTTCAGGTCTAAATTCCTTGGCATGTTTCCCAGTGAATTGCAATGAAGGTGTGCACGATCGTCCGCTGCTAAATTAAAAGGTTCTTGGAAACCAAGTGCCTAAAATACTAATAACCATCTGGCACTTTGCGAGTTGTTAGATAACTAATTTTCTGGGTGACTGTTTTCCAAACATGTGGTCTCATTCCTTCCTTTTAACCTCCTCCCATCCCACTTTCTTCATTTCTGAGCATCCTCCAGACACTGTGAACTCCTTTCTCTAATGTTCCCGAGCACTGTCTTTGTACTTACTGCCTGAAATACTCCGTCTTCTCCCACTCCAGCACTTTGCTTTTTGCTTGGAACGTTCCATGTTCTTTCACTCTCAGACTGAATGGTGCTTGCTCAGAGAGGATGTCCTTGATCTTTTATAAAACAGGTCCCTGTGCCAGGAAACCTTTTTAGGATCCTCTCCCTCTGCACCAAGACTCCATTTACCATTTGACCATCCTTCACTTGGAGAAGAGGGTGCTGAGAAACCATCATAATGCCCCTAAAGTATGGTACTGTAAGATTTGAACTATTACAATCCAGAGATGATTTCTATAAGTTACAACAAGAGAGGGGAACAAAAAAGTGTTGTTCTATAGAGTTGTGTGTGTGTGTTTTAACTTTCTCTGTCATGAGAAATGAAGCATGTATGCCTACAACTCTGTAATATTTCTAGTAAATAGGAGGCGGTCTCCCTCTCAGAGCTCCAAGTGAGGAAAGGAAAGCTGGAATTGGATGTCATTGCTGTCAGTCATCTGAGTGTAAAAGAGGGCGGCCGTTTGCCTCTCCCAGGGCACCTGTGATCAGGCTGTGTCCCCAGATCTCGTCCGTTGACCCGCTTCTCTTCTTTCATCTTTCTCAGGCTGTGTGTAGAGGGGTATATGTGAGTGGGGGAAGTGGAAGAGGAAGGGACTTCACTGTTTGGACTTTTGCAACAAAAAGGAAAAACTTCAAAAGCAGTAAGCTCAAAAAATCAGTGCAAATATTATGGGTTCGTTTACTTGCTTTAAAAAGTTACTGCTAAAAATAATTGGAACATTAATGAAAAAGAACCCTTTTGACTAATGTGTGTTCCTTGGTGTTCTACATCTTTTACTCCCTGCCTTATAAAAATAGAGCTAATTAATTTAAGTTCTGGCAAAGAAAAGGGAGGATTCCCTGATCTTTGGCCAAGAATTCCCCTCCACTACCACCAACATTCTCACACACTCCCTACTCCCAACCAAGCTATTCTCCCTGACATCATCTGGTGTTTTTCCGTCCTAGTTTTCATCAGAATTTAGAGTTGTGGTGTTCTTTTATCTGCGTGTTTAATGTTTGCCTCTCCCATTAGAATGCAAGCTCCACAGGGGCCAGGTCCTTGTTGGTCTTGTTCACCCTTTTACCTTGTCTCCTCGGGACCTACCCCAGTGCTTGGCATATGGGTGACGATCAGATGTACATTGAATGAATGAGCAAATAATGATTTATACGAATCCAATTTTTAAAGTGTATTTTTCAGCTCTGTCCCACTTGTTTCATTTGAGGAAAAGGATTGACAGAGTACGTGACAAGACCTTCCCATTCATTCAATAAACACTTGTTGAGTGCCTGTCACTAGGTCAAGCCCTGGGAATGCCACATGAGTAAGACACGATCGAGGCCCTCCAGGACCTCAGAGACCAGCAGAGGGAGAGACACACGTGTGTAAATAACTGCAATTCTTTAGGAAAGAGTGTAATAGAGGCGTGTAAACATGAGCCATCAGAGTACAAGGGGGAAGATTTGAATTCGCCCCGAACATGAAAGTTTTCACCCAGTCAGTGATATTTACACTGACCCTTGAACAGAGAGGGGAAGTTTGGCTGGTTAATTACCAGGGAGAAGAGCGTCCCAAGCTGGGGATGGGGTCAGACACGTGAACATGAATGGCATATTTGGGCAGTACTGTGTGTTTTGGGGGTGGATTGTGAATGCTGTGCAATTTGGAGTTTGGATTTGATCTTAAAGGAGCCAAGGAACCTGCTTAAGCCCAGAAGACATAGCATACGTAGGGTTCACTGGAGAGGAGTCCATGTTTTGGTTAGAAAGTCAAACCATTCGCTGCGATTACGGGCATTTTGTTTTCCATTAAAACAGCCTTAATTTAGAGTTCATAATGTATCTTTCATAGACAAGTTTTAGAATTTCATAGAGATATTTTACTCGCCATTGGTAGCTGTTTTAAAATGTATTTTCCCGATAAAAACTTTTTCATGTATTTTATGTTGAATTTTAGAAACTTTTGAAACCCATTTTTTAAAATTGTACCCAGATAAATGTTACAGTATAAGATCTCTGCAGAACAAACTTCATGAATCTTCATGTGAACTGTGATTAAATATTTTGGATTCTTCCAGATGAGTGAAATACCTAGGTCTTTTCCCCCTGCCCCATCGGTAAAGGTAATGCTTCTTTGTCAATGCCTCATCAAAACAAAACAAAACAAAATGCCTCTCTCTCTTGTAGTTCCGCGGCAGCCTTCAAATGACTTGTTTGAAATATTTGAAATTGAAAGAGGAGTCAGTGCAGATGACGAAGCAAAGGACGATCCAGGTAGATCCCTATATTCTTAGGACCGTTATGATGACATTTTATTTTTTCCCTCCATTTCATTAAAATAACTTTTAAATTGTAGATTGTTCGGTTACATCTGGGAAAATTATACATTTTTTTTACCACTTGGTTTCCTCTCTAGTTAAATCAGTTGAGCAAAAACTGAATCATCATTATCTTTTTAAAAAAAATATAGAAAAGCAGCATTTAAGCTGAGGAGGAAATCATCTTTTATAAGTGATGTAAGAAGGTCATAATTTGGCAACAGTTGTGTGTTCTATTTTTACAGCTGAGCACTGATGCACAATTGTGCTGAGAAAGGATTCATGTGATTTCCTTTTGATCTCATGAAGAGACATTCTGGTGGGATAATTAAGTGCGGACAGGAGAGAACACTTGTACAGATAACCCTAGTTCACAGATTCATTTTTGTCATTAGCTGTTGGGTTTGTGGTCTACTCATGTTTCTGGTTATTTCCTTTCAGGTGTTCTGATACACAGTTGTAATTTTGACCATGGGCTTTGTGGATGGATCCGAGAAAAAGACAGTGACTTGCACTGGGAACCAGTGAGGGATCCAGCAGGTAAAACCATTCATCTAACCCTAGTACACATTTCGGCTGGATCCTGTCTGAGGAACCCAGTTGTGCTAATCAAGGATACTATAACGCAGCTCTGTGTTTACTTAATAGAGAGGATAAAGAAAGCTTGTCCAGCATTCATCTTCTGTTTTTTTTGGTGATCTGAATTTGTTAGCCATCATTTAGAATTTTAAGTAGACAAGCAGTTTATTAAAAGGCCAGCTAATTTCTCTCAAAAAAAGCTTTGTATATGTAAAACATGTAGACTCATTCTAAAATATAATATCCAAGTTACGTATAGTGCCCCATTCCCAAGCATAAAAATAATATTGTGGTACAGCAGCCATCATAGTAGCCTGTGGTTGTTTCCTTGATTATGTCTTTCTTTTTTAAGATGTAGCAGAAGGAGACAGTGGAAATTCCTGCGAAGTTGTGAATATCTCTCACAGTCTAATTTTCAGTCTAATTTGGATGCTGGAGAAATTAGTTATAAATTACCACCACTTATTCCACAAGAGAATATTATAAGAAGGGGAGATTTAAATATAGTCCCTTGGAAAACTAAGACTTTTAAATTGCACACTTCCTATGAATCTATAAAGTTTCAGAACTTACAATATGTTTTGTCATCTTATTTCAGGAAGCAATGCTACATATTATTGTTGGCTTTTTACCCTCCCTGTAGTAGTTAAATCTTATATGGGTGAGTCCAACTTAATGGAAGGGTGAGGAGTTTGGTTTCTTTTTTTCCTTTTTATACTCCTGATTCTAGACTTAGAAATGAAAGATACAAGACATGAAGAAAAAGTATGTTACTTGTTTTTAAAAGACTAGTTCCTAAATACCATCCCAAGTGTACAGATAGAGCACAAAACATGTAAAAGTTAACTTGAGGATATGCTCTGTTAAAACCAGCTCTTCTCAACGGTCAGTGTGCACACAGGTCAGCTGGAGGCCTTGTTAAAATGTAGATTTTGATGCATTTCTCACACGCTCCTTGGGGATAATTTTAGGGCTCATCCTTAATGCACATGTTGAGTAGCAAGTTATTAAAGAATTCGTGCAAAAATACATTCATTAGATCCCCTAAGATTGAAATGTTAGAGATATTAAAAAATGAAAACTTGAGGTAAGCTTTTAAAAAATGAGTATCCAACAAACTCAAAGGAGTTTTGAGATTACTTTTAACTATAAAATAATTTTTAATGCCCCCCCCACACACACACCAATACACTCCCTCTCATTCTCACTTTCATGTTCTCCCTCTCACTTATTTAAGGTTAACTCTGAGCCAGACCACATTATTATTAATATCATAGATAACTGTGAATAAGAGAGAAACCAACATTTATTTAATACCAGCTACAGTCCTGACTCATTCATCATCTCAGTTTTATCTAATCCTCTTATCTACCCTGGGAAGCAGGTAATATTGTTTTTGTTTCACAGAGGGCCAGAGGTTACATCAGTTTCCTAAGGCCACAGAGCTAAAGAACGGACTTCCCATCCAGGCCTCTCTGTACTGCCTGTGCAGCCATCTCAGCAGTTCAGTGCCCACAACATCAGAAGCGTAATTCTGGGGTTTTCACTACCCAGTCTGGCCTCTGTGTCCTGGTTGTGTGCATGAGCCGATTAGCAGATCTCAGGCCTGTAGATTTGAGTGACCTCTGACCTGGAGTAGTGTGCTACAGAAGGAAGGCTCTTTAGCAGCCATGTGTGATAGAATGGTGAATAATGTTCATGGTTGTAATGAATAACTCTTTCAAGTAAGGTATACACTGGGGAGAATAATTCATGCTAAAGTCGGAAGAATTCATTGCACTTCTCTGTAGACAGTCTATGTAAAATGTTTGAGCTTTAGAACTTAAATACTATCTTTTAGAACCAATTTAGTACTTTTCAACAGTTTTTATTATTCGTCACATATGTAAATGTTTAAATTTGTTGTGACCCCAAATCCACTTGCCCTCCAATAGAAAAATGAGAAGAGAATTGACAGAGTGGTAGACAAAAGAAAAGGTTTGAAATGGTTCTTTGGCTGTGAGAATACAAGTTGAAAGGAACTGGTGGCTGCTTGTGATTGGATAGCTCCTGGTGATTGGCTCCGGCCCCTCAAGGATGCTCTTCTGGGGTTGCTCCAGGTTTTTACCAACAACTTGGATGAACTGGATATTGAAGGCATACTAACCAATCTGTGGCTAACGTGAAGCCAGAGGAGAAAGCGACAGTGTGTGTCGACACAAACAGCATGCAAAGATTAGATCAATGGGTCCCACTTAAGAGGGTGAAATCTACTGGGGATGAATACACGGTGTAGCTTATGGTCGAGAAACCACCTACACAACTGTAGGAGGGGGAAAATGTGACTTAGCAGAAAGTGTGAAAGACTTACTTAGACTTTTTGTGGGTAATAAATCAATATGAGTGAACCCTGTATCACTGCTGCCCCAAAGCTGGGTCATCTCCATAGAAATAGATATTTTTTCCAGCACGGAAAAAAACCACTTTGGTAGGTTCTTACCAGTCTGAGAAGTATGGAGGTAATTGTAGGTCACTCAAAAGAGAATGACCTGGATGGAGAGGTGTCTCAGAGCCTGTAGAAAAACAGGTGAGGAACCCAGAATGTTTAGCCTGGAGAAGAAATAATGGAGCGGGGCAGCTTTTCAAATACAAGACCGACAACATCTATCTCAGTTGTTCCATGATCACAAGGGGATAAGAAGTCGCATCAGTAGGTGAAAACTACAGGGGGATCGATTTTTGCTCACTCTCAGAACTTTACCATAGTCAGAGCTGTCTAAAGAGAAATCAGGCGGCCACGGAAGCAGGGAGCTCTCTGTTGGTGGAGATGTTTGACTGGGTGACATATGACAAGATGTTGTTTTGAGAATTAGACAAAGGGTGGATTAGAAAGCCTCTTATACCGGCTCTGGGAGCCTCTGACTCAGAATGGAATGTCCCAGGTATCAGTGAGCAGGGTTCTAGCTTGGAGAATGGATGGGAAGACCAAAGATGGCAGAGATTTAGTTAGAAGAGGTAAGAGGGCATAGCTTGTGTCAGGGCGGAATCGTAGGCGGGCTTTTTAGAATATGTCGGGGAGTTCTAACCATATACAGATTCTGACATATCCAGATGGAGAATGCTAATTACGCTTACTTTCCGTGCCTAGTTTTCTACTAGGCAGTTCAGGTGGGGTTATGTATGTATCTCATGCTAAGGCCAGAGAAGGCTATAAGCAATTTCATCAATTATTTTTGTGTATCATTTTAACTACCAAACAGTTTGCTTGTTTCTATCTAGATTATACCATTAGTAAAGGAACATATGTTTGGATTTCCACATATGATTTTTATGTTGTGCATGTCTTATCCAAGATCCAGATTTGCAAATATTCTTATATGCTAATATCTCTAAAAAACCTTCCCTTAAACAAACTTATAACTTTGAGAAACAGCTGCAAAATAAGTGCATTTGCTAGTCACCTTCCTGGTGCTCATTAGGTTTTGTTATCACATTCAGTCTTAAACTTACTTGCGAGATAGTGAAATTAATCCATCCTCTAGGGAATGGAAAACTGTGCTCCTGACAGATGTGATAATGTGCTACAGACTTATAGCTGTGGCCCTGAACACATGCTCTTCTCCTGTAGTGTCAAGGCTAAACTTGGGGCCCTTTTCCTGGAACCCTAATCTCAACCGACTCAGCACTCTGTCGGCTACTGGTAGCTACAAGGAATTCGTTTAAATATAAAATATGCCAGCGTGTACGTACAACTACGTCTATTGCAGCATTAAGAAACATTGTTTTGAAATACATGAAAATGGAAAAATAAATCAACAGTGAAAATAAAAGCTCCCTCCCAACCCTGGGCCCCAGTCATCCTCCCCAGATGCAACCAGTTTGTTGGTTACCTTTCCAGAGAGCCATTTTTCCTCACAACAGCCCTCTCTTCTGTACCTTGCTTCTTCCACTTAACAATATTATCTTAAGGGTTAACCTGAGTGTGGACCTGCTATAACACAGGGAGCTCAGCTCGGTGCTCTGTGACGACCTAATGGGTGGGATGGGGCTGTGGGAGGGAGGTCCGAGAGGGAGGGGATATAGGTATACATATAGCTGAATCACTACACTGTACAGCAGAAACTAACACAACATTGTAAAGCAATTTTACTCCAAAGGAAAAAAAAAAAAAAAACGTGAGTGGACTTTGAAGCCAGAATGCCTGGGCTGAAACCCACCATCACCACTTACGAGCTTTGATCTTGAGCAGGTTACTTAAATGGGGTCATCAGTAGTGTCTAGTAAACGTATGTAAAGCATTTAAAGCAGTCCCTGTCCTAGAGTTACCGTTAAAATAGTATTAGCCATTGTTGTCGAATCTGTATCAGTGCGTACATAACACCTTCATTCTTAAATGAATGGCGGTTACTCCATCACTTCTTAAACGTATTTAACCAGACATCCATTGAGGGACGTTTCAGTTGTTTCCACCCTTTTGGTAGTTCAGACAATGCTGCAGTTAGTAACCCTGTCCAGATATCATTTCATATATGTTTGAAATTAAAATTTTATCACCTATATATCTGGCAACTGTTACAGGATCTATTATTTACCAAAAAAACAACTTTAGATATTGTGATGCTTTAAACTGAATCCATGAAAATATGTAATGTAATTTTTTATTTAAACCAGTATTTTGGAATCAGAAGTGAAATTTTTATTTAATAGGTAATTTGGAGTGCTAGATCAATTTTTCCCTTAGCTACTGTTCCAACTTTGTAATACTTCCATTTATTAAAAAGGGAAAGAATTCTTCATGGTAAAAAGAAAAGAAATCCTAGTGGCCACAGAGTAGCCCTGTAGGGGAAGAGCAATTGTAACCTCATTTATAGAGTTTTAAAAATCTATATAAAGTAATTATTTGACTCTTTTATTAGGATGTCTTGGTTTTTGTTAGGTTGTCTTGCTGCAGGCAGCGTCTGGCATAGTGATATTAGTATACATTCCATGGGGATTTAAGATAATCCTTGTTTTCTTAAAACTTGCAGGTTAACTGTAATAACCTTATATCTTAGTCTTAACCAAAATACCTGTGATGATTCAAAAAGCTGACTAACGGGGAGACGTTCTAAATCCATCTAAATATTTTGGCTCAAAATATTGTTTGGATTAATTTGGGGAAGACGGGGGTGGAAGGAATACAAAAAACTGTGTTTGTTTTTGGTGAGTCAAGTACCTGACTCAGGATCTATTTCTCTGTTGTTTTTTGCTGTATTCTTGGAATGTCATTTATTCAACAAATGGCATTAAACTCCTACCATACGCTAGGAGTGTAATGGGGTTTGGAGAGAGGTTGGCTCTGACATCAAAGAGTTCACAGTCTCTTTGCAGGAGAGAAACGTGTAAACCAGTGATTCCTGTGCTGAATAGGGGTTCAGGCAGTTCTGAACTCACACTGTTACTCTGCTGCCTACTGGCTGGGTGACACCTTGGGTGACTTCACCTCTCAAAGCCTTAGGCTTGTTTTGCAGATGCAGAAGCTAATAAGTGTTCACTTCAAGGGCTTGTTAGCAAGGTTAAATGAGATGCTCCCTGGAGAGCCCTCGTACAGAACCTGGCCCTCACAGGTACACACAACTCACCTATTTGGGCCTTTAAAGGCTCAGAGGAGACTTGGTAGAGGAGAAGTCACTTGAAGAATAGGACATCCCAAACCTTGTCATGTCTTGTACAGATTAAGCATAAGGAATGCTTTTCAATGAAAGATAAGCGGGGTTTCTACCAAAACAGTTACAGGTGTTCAGCATTCCAACCACATTTTTCCTATGGATAAGTCAGTGTTGAGACTACAGTGTGTTTTTCAGGTGGCTGCAATAAAACAGCCTGAGCGGAAGGTCACTTGTACTTGGACTGAGTTTCAAAATACTACTTGAAACTTTCTCTTGAGGAGCACCGTCCCCCACGTCACTGCTGCTCAAACTTTTTTTTCCCCTTAACTTCAATTCCTCTAACAATAGAGGGAAGCAAACTCTGGAGCCCTAGGGATCCAAGGACATCATCAAAGCGACCTTTCCAAAGGGAAAGATTTTACTAACATTTTGTGTTCATGTATGTGTAATGGAAAATTTCTATATCAATTATATTGTTATGGATGTGTATTTATATAAAAAATATTTTAAACTGCTTACCTCCAAATATTATTGATGCTCCAGGCAGATGTGGCAGGTTTCCAGAACACTTCTGCATCTTCTTGAGGTCAGGTATGAGAAGCACAGCAAACTCGTTTTTAAAGGATCTTTCTCCCTTTAGAGCACTGGTCCCCAACCTTTTTGGCACCAGGAACTGGTTTCTTGGAAGACAGTTTTTCCACGGACTGGGGAAGGAGGGATGGTTTGGGGATGATTCAAGCGCATTACATTTATTGTGCCCTTTATTTCTATTATTAGTACTTTGTAATATATAATGAAATAATCATACAACTCACCAGGAGGCAGAGCTCAGGTGGTAATGCGAGCGATGGGGAGCGGCTGTAAATACAGATGAAGCTTCGCTCGCTCGCCCACCGCTCGCCTCCTGCTGTGTGGCCCGCTTCCTAACAGGCCACGGACCGGTACTGGTCTGTGGCCCGGGGGTTGGGGACCCGTGCTTTAGAGTGTTTTTTTTTTTTTTTTTTAAGAGGGGAGAGGAGAGAATAAACAGATCTAGTGCCCCTTTAAATCACCATCTGCTTTACTGCCAGGAGACAGAAAATCCACCTAGAAAATTCTCCCTGGTAACTTCACCACCATACCAGCCAGCCAGCATGACAGTATAATTCTAGGTGCAAGAAGATCAAGAGGTGGTGAATGTGTGTATGTCTGATCATATTTAACTGGAAATATTTATAGTGTTAGGATGACTAATTATTGCCTGTCCCTGGCATAATCTGGACTCCTCAGGAGCGAAGTGTTTTCTGTAAATACAAAACCATAGAATTTAAGACAGCCATGGACCTAAGTCCTATTTTTCTCCTTCGAAAACCTGGAATTCTTTACTAATGACCGGCACCGTCTGAAGTTCACTAAAACAAGAGGAGCGACATGCCCGTCCCCGCCGTCACGCTAGCAGGGACCTGGGCGCGCGCATACACGGCCCTGCTTTTCCCCTGCAGGTGGACAGTATCTGACAGTCTCGGCAGCCAAAGGCCCGGCAGGAAAGGCCGCTCGCCTGCTGCTCCCCCTCGGCCACCTCCTACACTCAGGGGACCTGTGCCTGTCGTTCAGGCACAAGGTGACGGGGCTGCACTCCGGCACGCTCCAGGTGTTTGTGAGAAAACACGGTGCCCACGGAGCAGCCCTGTGGGGAAGAAATGGTGGCCACAGCTGGAGGCAAACGCGCATCACCCTGCGAGGGGCTGACGTCAAGAGCGTAAGTAGACCCGCCGGGGAGGCAGAACCGGGGAGGGTTTCCTTTCAGAGGAGAACTCTGGGATCTGCGGTGGACGCCTCCGTCTCTTCCTGAATTTAGGCGCAAGGCTTGTGCCTTGGCCGGGCGTGGTGACCCCATGCGTTGCCTCTTTCTATACCCCCTCTGCCCCTTCGTACACATTCTTCGTGGCAACCTCTGACCACTGTCACTCTTCCCACCCTGGTGAATAGCCCCTATTTTTAATGAAAAAAATTGTAGGAGTTGAAAAAGTGAAAAAAAAAAAGTTAACAGAAACTTCAAAGGATGGTGGCGGGGTACCTGCTTTTCCTTTTCCTTAAACTCCTTGTACTTCAAACTTTGACCACCATGAGTTACCCTAAAGTGGTTTTTTTGGGGGGGAAATGTTTCTTTAAAGTCTTTGTTTTCCCTTTGCCTCAGAGATCATAGTTAAGCAGCCTTGGATGGAAACTAGAACAATACGCTTGGAAAGTATTATCCTATTCAGGACAGGAGGTGGGAAAAGCTTTGATTGAATATATAAATTTTATCCTAAGTAATCAAGTCATAGATAGCAATAAAATGATCTATAACACCCCACTGAAATAGTGAATGTATTTGGAAAAAGTGTCTTCTTTATGTTGATCCTAATAAAACAGTTATTAGGAAATTCTGCCTCTATACCTATAGGTATAGTGTCTAGAAACTTTCTAAAAGAAAGAATAGACTCCATGAAGACAGCTTGTGTCAGAGTCTTGGATTTTGTTTTACTCTGTTTCTCTTTCTTAAAATTTTTCTTAATATTTACATTGTTTGGAAATATAAAAATAAGTTGTTTCATATCCTAACATAGGTTTCTGTTAGATAAAATACAGGAAAGATTTTGGTCTTTACATAAGTGAAGCAACACGGTGATTGTATTAGGGTGTTTGATTCTATTCCATTTTAGGCAACAAAACTATATTAAATTAACCCAGAGGAGGAACTAGAAAACGTCTAAGATAGGCTGCACGATTATGGTCTTTCAGATCTTTGGCTCCTAATTTCTACACCTTTATATTCCATCACACTCTTTACTTCTGACCTTGGTAATCTTTGACAAAAGTGTCCACTTCATAATCATTCCTAAATGAAAGTAGTCCATTGTTTAGAATGACTTTTTTAAAGAGTAACTGATTCTGAGCAATGGGGCCTGGTTAACGATTTACTGACGACTTAAGTTTCTACCAGAAGGCAAGCCTCATTGACACTGGCAACTCTGTTCTAGTCTTTCCTTCTGTTAAGTAAGTTTACTGTATAGTTTTGGGGAAAGTTTGTCTTTATTTTGCTAAACGAGCAGGCATTGGAAAGGGGCAGAGGAGGCTTGACTGGTGTGTACGTTCTCTCCCTAGGTCATCTTCAAAGGTGAAAAAAGGCGTGGTCACCCTGGGGAGATTGGATTGGATGATGTGAGCTTGAAAAAAGGCCACTGCTCTGAAGAACGCGAGCAACTCCAGAACTAGCAATGAACCCCGTGTTGCTCCCTCTTCTTTTTCCAACCTTCACCTCCTGTCCTTTCCTCCCTCGTATCAGGCCTAGGAGAAGAGTGGGTCAGGAGAAAGTCTGGTTGGTGACCCACATCTTGCTGGCCTGCTTTTGTGCAATCCCAGTGAACAGTGACACCTTCCTTGAAATACAGGGGGGCATCTGTAGATGTGTCCAAAGCCATCTTTGGGTGTTACCTTTCATCCTTTGTCTCTTAAGAAGGCCTTCAGTGTGTGTGACCTATACCATCCTTCATCCTGGTTACAAGGTGTTCCTTGTAGCAAATTAGAGGAGAGATTTTCAAAAGAAATCTGTGCAAATGACCATTCTGTTATCTGTTCAGTGTTGTACCACGAGTAGTATTGACTTCCCCTAAGATGCGTTGTACAATGTGCTTGTGAAATTGGTTTCTCCTCTCCACTTGGTAGTTCTGGTCTGACCTGAACTCTGACTTTTACTGCCACTCACTTTATAAAAGAAGGGTATGTAGCATATCAAGATGCGTTTATTCTTGTTATCTGTATTTTTCTTTTAAAGACAATTATGTAGAGTGGGCACGCAATCCCTCGTTAGTAGTACTGTGTTTTGTGTAAATGTGTTATTGGTATTAAGTAGTTATGTGTTCCTAATATTTACAGACTCTAGTTGCAAGGGAAAGGCAGCTTATGATCTCTTGAGTTAAAAAATACATGGTGGAATGGCATCCAGTTCCATGACCTTATATTGGCAGCAAGAGAAAATTGGAAGAGGTGTCTGTGGTTGTAGGGAGATGAATTTTTTAACGGCCTTGAGTTTGATCACTACAAAGTAATAGACAGGAAACTGTAGTTAACATGTAAAACCCTCACTGTTTCAGGTTACACTTTAAAACCAACAGCCTTTACCATAACAACGTGGTTCTTTCTGGTAATATGTAAGAAGCTTTTGGAAGTTCTGGTTGTTTCAAAGAAAAGCTTCTGTTTGTGGAAGCTTGGTGTGGGGAAACATGGGGGAAGCTCCGTTGAAATAGATTTTCATACTGACTTTTCAATGAGTATAAATTTAGGCAGGTCTAGATCACAACTTATGTGCTGTTGTGTCAGGAAGGGTTGGGAAGCAAGTCTCATGCTTTGAGGCATCGGACGTGCTGGAATGGGATTCTCACACACACACACTAAATCAACAGGACAAGATTGGAATTCTAAGATCTATGAACCCCTAACTACATTTCCTCCCTGCAAAGTTTACCTTTAGATTTAAACAAAATACATAACTTTTAAAAGGCAACTTATTCCTGAGGCTTTTCTTTATTTCCAATTAAGTAATCAAACTATTTTCTGCTGTTTTTGCCAGGAATCACAAAGATGATTAAAGGGTTGGAAAAAAAGATCTATGATGAAAAGTTAAAGGAACTGGGATTATTCAGCATGGAGAAGAGAAGACTGAGGGGCAAACAACTGCTGGTTTTCAAGTATATGAAGGGCTGGTACAGAGAGGATGGTGACCAGCTGTTCTCCATATGCACTGAGAATAGAACAAGAGGAAACAGGCTTAGACTGGAGTGTGAGGGAGCATTTCCTGGCAGGGACGGTTATTAAGTTAGAATCCTTTGTCTAAAAGAAAAAGTGTGAATTTTTTTTTTGAGGCTTTTTAAAAATTTGATAACTTTTTTTTTTCTATTTAAGATGGTTAAAGACATTCTTACCTCAAGGTAGAGTAACATTACAGAATCTCCCCAAAGATGTTTTCCTATTACTATGTAATGAAAGTCTCCAGAACTAAGTAACTTGGACCAGGGCTAAGGTCTAATTTAGGTACTTCCCTCTTGACCGCCTAATAGCGAGGAATCAAAAGGGGAAAAGCCACCAAATGCTGAGGTCATGAAAATGTCTCTCCCTTTATGGCAAACCCAGCAGTATTTAAAAGACAAAAACAAAAAAATTAAAAATCTGTTTGTTCCAAAAGTATCATGGGCAGATATTTTAGTATCTCAGTAATGTCCTAATGTGGTGGTATATACTTCTTTTCTTGGTAAAGGTATATAACCCTTTCACTTGCTTAATGGGTGATATTTCAGGTTTTTAAAGAGACCATAACAAGGGACACAGTTTAGAGAGATTTTTATCTGGTGCATTCTCTCTGCAGCATGTGTGACAGCTTAATTTGGCTACTGAAAAAGAGAGTGCCATGCGCAGCACCACTGCCAGGACCTTTCCTTCTCCTAATGGTGGAAGTTTCTCTTACCAGTGGGAATCTCCCAAGTCCCACAAAATGGTATTGTTTTGGGAACAGTAGGTACAATAGACAACAATAGATCTTTCATCATTTAACTTGGTGGATGCAAGGCCAGAGGGGGATATAAATCAGTAAGCCTTTGAGTAGGGGCCAGAAAATATGGCTTTAGATCCATTTTTTAATGATTCATTTCCTTTTCGGTCATATAACTGCACAACTGGTGATGAAAGGGGAAAATAATAGAAAGTTTCACTTTTAGGTGCCAATAATGCATTGCACTACACTGATGGAAGAAGTTATCCAAAGTACTGTATAACATCTTGTTTATTATTTAATGTTTTCTAAAGTGAAAAATGTTAGTGGTTTTCCAAACAGCCAAACAAAAATAATTCTTTATAAATAAAAACAATAATACCAGTTGTCTCTCTTTTTTTTTTAAACTGGAAGAATTATCGAGGTGATTTGATTTTTCACAAAAGCCATCTATAGTATTGCTTTAGTTACGTTTTCTCAAATCTCATTTAGTTGTAAACATTTGCTTCAGATCCTTTTATATAAAGGCAGGATAAGTAAAGATGTAAATATATATGAATTATAAATGAAGTCTTTTACTAGTGTTGATTTTGTTAATTTATGACATTTTACTCATATTCCAATAACCTTTCCTGATGGAGAAAAATAATTATAAGGAAACAAAATTAATGAAATCATTCAAGATCAAAAATTAGTCCTCCTACAGAATTATAAGATAGAGAATATGCTTAATGGCGTCTTTCTTTCCAATACTCAGAGAACCCTTAGTGGCAAGGAAACTCAAGTTTTGGATAAATACATACTTTAAGCAAAAGGTAAAGAAAAACTGCAGCTTCCTTATCTCAGAGTTGTTTCCTTATCTCAGAGGTCCTTCCTAATCATCCACGGGAGATTTGAGGAAGCTGAGGTTTTCCAAATATGTTAAGTTAAACCTCTTCTGAAACTGAGGTGGGAGGAAGCAGATAAAATATGAGATCCCAGAGTCCAGTTCATCTATTTACTTGACAGATTTTACAGCACTTACTGTGTGCCTGGCTCTGGGCTACAACAGTAAGCAGACTCCCCTTTGTGGAGCTTCTATCTAGAGAGGAAGATGGACATGTATCAAAGTTATATAGATAAATGCAAAATTGCTATTCTGAAAACTGGCATACTTTGAAGGCTCTGAAAGTGTGGTGGGTTCCAGGATGTTTGGCCCATTTTGAAAGACAAAAGAGTTTGTCTTTCAAACTCTAATGTGCATGTGTATGGGAATCACGTGGAGATCTTGTTAAAATGCAGCTTATGATTCAGTGGATCTGTAGTGGGACTTGAGATTCTGCATTTCTAACCAGCTCCTGGGTGATGCCCATGCTGCTGGTGTTGGGGCCAAATTTGGATTACAGGTCCTTAGTGATAATACACTGAGGAGCCTGGGGCCATCATCTCTGTTAACATTCATTGCTGGAAGGCATAAAGGTCCCTGGTTGCAAGATCTACATTCACAAATATTCACTAAGTTCCAGTAAATTTTTTCCTTCAAAAAATGTTTGGGCTTAGACAAATAGGGAATATCAATAAGTAGACAAATATTATTTTAAAAGAACAGAAACTATGGTTATAATAGTACAATCACTAAAATGAAAAACTGACCAAGGTATTCAACAGCAGATTTGAGCTGGTAGGAGAAAGAATCAGTCAACTTGAAGATACGTCAGTTGAGATTATCTAATTTGAGGGAAGGATAAAGCTTCAGTAAGGATAAACAACTAGACTTGAGATCAACAACAGAAGAGTTGAAAAATTCTATAAGCCAACCAGACCTAATATCTGTAGAACACGCCACTGAACACAAGAATATACATTTTTCTCAAGTGCATAGTGATGTTGACAGACATAAATTAGGCCATAATACACTACCTCAAATTTAAAAGAATTGAAATTATATAAAATAAGTCCTTCCACCACAGTGGATGAAATTAGAAATCAGTAACAAAGGGAAATTTGAGAAATTTACAAATATGTGGAAATTAAATAACATGCTTCTAACCACTGGCTGAAAGAAGAAATCACAGGGAAATTAAGAAATATTTTGAGGTTAATACAAATGAAAACATACCCAAACTTATGGGATAAGCTAAAGCTTTGTTTATAAATGCCTATATAAATTATATTTATAAATGCCTATAAATTATATTTATAAATGCCTATATTTAAAAAATCTCAAATCAATCTAAACTTCAACCTTATAAAACAAAGAAAAAATTAAATCACAGTAAGCAGAGGAAGGAAATAAAGATTAGAGCAAAAAGAAAAATGAAGTAACAAAAACAATATAGAAAATCAATGAAACTAAATTTGGTTCTTTGAAAAGATGAACAAAATTTATGAACACTTAGCTAGACCAAAAAAAAAAAAAAAAAAAAAACTTAAATGAACAAAATCAGGAATAAAAGAGGGGACATCATCACTGACCTTACAGAAATACAAAGGATTTTAAGGGAACACTATGAACAACTTCATGTCAACAAAATAAGATAACCTAGATGACATGGACAGAGTCTTAGACACAAACTATTGAAACTGCATCGAGAAGAATAGAAACCTGAAGAGACCAATTGCAAGTAAATAGATTGAGCTAATCATCAAAAGCTTTCCACAACAGAAAGCCAATTCCCAAAGAGCTTCAATGAAGCAATGAAGTAAACTGACTATTTAAGAATTAGTACAAAGTCTTCATCAACTCTTTAACTATATGGAGGAGGATACACTTTCCAACTCATTCTATGAGACCAGCAAATAGAAGAGTTTGGAGATTACTGCCATCTTAACAATATTAAGTCTTTCATTTCATGAACATGGGATGCAGCAAAGGCAGTGCTCAGGGACTGCAGTAAACACCAATAAATAGTGAAAAAGAAGATCTCAAATCAATACCCTAAATTGATATTAAGGAACTAGAAAAAAGATGCAAATTAAGCCCAAAAATAGCAGAAGGAAGAAAATAATAAAGACATGAATGAAGGTAATGAAATAGAGAAAAGAAAAACACAGAATCAACAAAAGGAAAATCTGGTTCTTTGAAAGGATCAACAAAGTTTTAAAACTTTGTTAGCTAGACTAACAACCAAAAAACCCCTAAATAATTAAAATCAGAAATGAAACTGAAACTACTAACCTTACAGAAATAAAAATAAGAGAATGCTATGAACAATTATATGCTAACAATGAACAATTATATGCTGACAAATTAGATATTCCAGATGAAAAGGACAAATTTCTACAAATTAAAAAAAAAACTCAAGAAGACAAAATCTCAACAGGCCTATGACAAGTAAAGAGAATGAAGCAGTAATCAAAACCACCCAACAAACAAAACTCCAGGACCACCCAGATGTCTTCACTGGTGAATTCTACCAAAATTTAAAGAAGAAATAACAACAATTCTTCTCAAACTCTACGAAGAAATAGAGGATGAGGGACACCTCCTAATTCATTCTATGAGGCCAGCATTACTGATACCAAAGCTAGATAAAGATATAACAAGAAAAGAAAATACAGTTGACCCTTAAACACCTCGGGTTTGAACTGTTGGGGTCTGATTATATGTGGATTATTTTTCCAATGAATACACACTATAATACTGCATTATCTGAGGTTGGTTGAATCCATGGATACAGAACCACAGATACAGAGGGCCAACTATAAAGTTATACGCAGATTTTCAATTTCCCTGGGTGGTATTAATGTGCCATTAATCCCTGCATTGTTCAAGAGTCAACTGTACAGATCAATATCCTTTATGAATACGGGTGCAAATATCCTCAACAAAATACTAGCAAACTGACTCCAATAGCACATTAAAAAGATTATATATCATGACAGGATTTATGCCAGAAAGGCAAGGATTTATGCAAGGAAGGAAAAAGTGGTTCAAAATAAGAAAATCCATCATTCAGCATTTTACTGGATGTTCTAGTTAATGCAATTAGACAAGAAGAAGAAATATGTTGGAAAGTAAAAAGTAAAACTATCTCTATTTGCAGATGACATGATCCTACATATAGAAAATTCCAATGAATCCACAGAAATACTAGAGTTAGTAAACAAATTCAGCAAAGTTGTGAGCTACAAAATTAACACTAAAAACTCAGTTTTTCTTTGCACCAGCAATGAGCAATATGAAAAGGAAATTAAAACAATTTCATTTATGATAACATCCAAAAGGATAAAATAACTAAGAATACATTTAGCCAAAGAGATGAAAGACTTGTATACAGAAAACTAAAAACATTGCTGAAATAATGTGATGAAATAAAATTCATATTTTATGTCAAGACAAGAAAAGTTTAATCATAAAGTTTGTCTCTGCCCATTTGGGCCTCCTCCTTTCCCTTTAGTATGTAGTGTGCTTTTGCATTAACCAGACCTCCTTAGGAAATAACCTTCCTTCTTAATCTTGTAAGGGGCCACGATGACCTATGATCCACTACTCGTTCCGTACATGTTTATCTGGATGTAAACTGTCAGTAATACCTCATTTGACATATAACCCTTTGTCTCAAACACTTATATAATTGTGCTTTGACCTCGAACAGGCAGAACAGTCCTCCAAACTTTCTGAAAGACCATCTCCTGGGTTATAATCCTCAGGTTGGCCTGAATAAAATTTTCCATCTCTTTCTTAGATCAACTCTTGATTAATTTTTTTGTCTACCAGTGTAAGAAGACCTAAATAAATTGAAAGAATTCTGTATTTATGGATTAAAAGACATAATATTATTAAGATCTTAATACTACCAAAAGTCATCTACATATTTAGAAAAATCCCTTTCAAAACTCCAATGACATTTTTTGAGAAAATTGGAACACCAATGTTCAAACTGACATGGAATTTCAAGGAACCCCAAATAGGCAAAATAATCTTGAATAAAAAGGACAAAGTTGGATGATTCACAGTTCCCATTTTCAAAACTTACTGCAAAGCTACAGTAATCAAAGCAGTGTGGTAGTGGCATAAGAACAGACATATGGACAAATAGAATAAAATTAAGATTCCATAAATAAACCCATACTTATGGTCAATTGTTTTTTGACCAGGTTTCCAAGACCATTCACTGGGGAAAGGATAGCCTCTTCAACAAATGGTGCTGGGACAACTGGATATAACACTACATACAAAAATTAACTCAAAATTTATCAATGACCTAAATGTAAGAGCTAATACTATGAAACTTAGAGAAGAAAATATACAGGTAAATTTTCATGACCTTCAGATTTGGGACTGGATTCTTAGCTATGACAGCAAAAGCATGAGTAATAAAGGAAAAAAAGGCAAAGAAGACAAAGGGAGCAGAGCCAAAGCTGACCAACAGTCAGCATAAACTATACATCAGAAATACATCTACACGTGGAACAACTCCTACAGAACACCTACTGAATGCTGACAGAAGACCTCAGACCTCCCAAAAGGCAAGAAACTCTCCACGTACCTGGGTAGGGCAGAAGAAAAAAGGATAAACAGAGACAAAAGAATAGGGATGGGACCTGCACCAGTGGGAGGGAGCTGTGAAGGAGGAAAGGTTTCCACACACTAGAAGCCCCTTCGCTGGCGGAGACTGTGGGTGGCAGAGTGGGGGAGCTTCAGAGCCGCGGAGGAGAGCGCAGCAACAGGGGTGCAGAGGGCAAAGTGGAGAGATTCCTGCACAGAGGATCGGTGCCTACCGGCACTCACCAGCCCGAGAGGCTTGTCTGCTCCCCTGCCGGGGCGGGAGGGGGTGGGAGCTGAGGCTTGGGCTTTGGTCGGAGCGCAGGGAGAGGACTGGCGGCGTGAACACAGCCTACAGGGGCTTAGGGCACCACGGCTAGCCGGGAGGGAGTCCGGGGAAAACTCTGGACCTGCCAAAGAGGCAAGAGACTTTTTCTACCCTCTTTGTTTCCTGCTGCGTGAGGAGAGGGGATTAAGAGCGCTGCTTAAAAGAGCTCCAGAGACAGGCGCGAGCCGCGGCTAAAAGCGCGGACCCCAGAGACGGGCATGAGACTCTAAGGCTGCTGCTGCCACCACCAAGAAGCCTGTGTGCGAGCACAGGTCACTATCCATACCTCTCTGCTGGGGAGCCTGTGCAGCCCGCCACTGCCAGCGTCCCGGGATCCAGGGACAACTTCCCTGGGAGAACGCACTGCACGCCTCTGGCTGGTGCAACGTCACGCTGGCCTCTGCCACCGCAGGCTCGCCCTGCACTCCGTACCCCTCCCTCACCCCGGCCTGAGTGAGTCAGAGCCCCCGAATCAGTGGCTCCTTTAACCCCGTCCAGTCTGAGCGAAGAACAAACACCCTCCGGTGACCTACACGCAGAGGCGGGGCCAAATCCAAAGCTGAAACCCAGGAGCTCTGCGAACAAAGAAGAGAAAGGGAAATCTCTCCCAGCAGCCTCAGAAGCAGCGGATTAAATCTCCACAATCAACTTGATGTAGCCTGCATCTGTGGAATACATGAATAGACAAAGAATCCTCCCAAATTGAGGAGGTGGACTTCGAGAGCAAGATTTATTCTTTTTTCCCCTTTTCCTCTTTTTGTGAGTGTGTATATGTATGCTTCTGTGTGAGATTTTGTCTGTATAGCTTTGCTTTCACCATTTGTCCTAGGGTTCTATCCGTCCTTTTTTTTTTACTTTTTAAAACAATTTTTTTCTTAATAATGATTTTCTGATTTTAATTATTTTACCTTTATTTTATTTTCTTTTATCCTCTTTCTTTCTTTCTACTTTTTCTCCCTTTTATTCTGAGCCGTGTGGATGAAAGTCTCTTGGTGCTGCAGCCAGCGGTCAGTGCTGTGCCTCTGAGTTGGGAGAGCCAACTTCAGGACACTGGTCCACAAGACACCTCCCAGCTCCAAGTATCAAATGGCAAAAATCTCCCAGAGACCTACATCTCAACACCAGCACCCAGCTTCACTCAACAACCAGCAAGCTACAGTGCTGGACACCCTATGCCAAACAACTAGAAAGACAGGAACACAACCCCACCCATTAGCACAGAGGCTGCCTAAAATCATAATAAATCCACAGACACCCCAAAACACACCACCAGACATGGACCTGCCCACCAGAAAGACAAGATCCAGCCTCATCCACCAGAACACAGGCACTAGTCCCCTCCACCAGGAAGCCTACACAACCCACTGAACCAACCTTAGCCACTGGGGACAGACACCACAAACAACAGGAACTACGAACCTGCAGCCTGAAAAAAGGAGACCCCAAACACAGTAAGATAAGCAAAATGAGAAGACAGAAAAACACACAGCAGATGAAGGAGCAAGAAAACCACCAGAACTAAGAAATGAAGAGGAAATAGGCAGTCTACCTGAAAAAGAATTCAGAATAATGATAGTAAAGATGATCCAAAATCTTGGAAATAGAATAGACAAAATGCAAGAAACATTTAACAAGGACCTAGAAGAACTAAAGATGAAACAAGCAACGATGAACAACACAATAAATGAAATTAAAAATACTCTAGATGGGATCAATAGCAGAATAACTGAGGCAGAAGAACGGATAAGTGACCTGGAAGATAAAATAGTGGAAATAACTACTACAGAGCAGAATAAAGAAAAAAAGAATGAAAATAACTGAGGACAGTCTCAGAGACCTCTGGGACAACATTAAACACACCTACATTCGAATTATTGGGGCTCCAGAAGAAGAAGAGAAAAAGAAAGGTACTAAGAAAATATTTGAAGAGATAATAGTTGAAAACTTCCCTAATATGGGAAAGGAAATAGTTAATCAAGTCCAGGAAGCACAGAGAGTCCCATACAGGATAAATCCAAGGAGAAATACGGCAAGACACATATTAAACAAACTGTCAAAAATTAAATACAAAGAAAGCGTATTAAAAGCAGCAAGGGAAAAACAACAAATAACACACAAGGGAATCCCCATAAGGTTAGCAGCTGATCTTTCAGCAGAAACTCTGCAAGCCAGAAGGGACTGGCAGGACATATTTAAAGTGATGAAGGAGAAAAACCTGCAACGAAGATTACTCTACCCAGCAAGGATCTCATTCAGATTTGATGGAGAAATTAAAACCTTTACAGACAAGCAAAAGCTGAGAGAGTTCAGCACCATCAAACCAGCTTTACAAAAATGCTAAAGGAACTTCTCTAGGCCAGAAACACAAGAGAAGGAAAAGACAATAATGAACCCAAAACAATTAAGAAAATGGGAATAGGAACATACATATCGATAATTACCTTAAATGTAAATGGACTAAATGCTCCCACCAAAAGACACAGATTGGCTGAATGGATACAAACACAAGACCCATATATATGCTATCTACAAGAGGCCCACTTCAGACCTAGAGACACATACAGACTGAAAGTAAGGGGATGGAAAAAGATATTCCATGCAAATGGAAACCAAAAGAAAGCTGGAGTAGCAATTCTCATATCAGACAAAATAGACTTTAAAATAAAGACTATTAGAAGAGACAAAGAAGGACACTATATAATGATCAAGGGATCGATCCAAGAAGAAGATATAACAATTGTAAATATTTATGCACCCAACATAGGAGCACCTCAATACGTAAGGCAAATACTAACAGCCATAAAAGGGGAAATCGACAGTAACACATTCATAGTAGGGGACTTTAACACCCCACTTTCACCAATGGACAGATCATCCAAAATGAAAATAAATAAGGAAACACAACCTTTAAATGATACATTAAACAAGATGGACTTGATATTTATAGGACATTCCATCCAAAAACAACAGAATACACATTTTTCTCAAGTGCTCATGGAACATTCTCCAGGACAGATCATACTTTGGGACACAAATCAAGCCTTGGCAAATTTAAGAAAATTGAAATTGTATCAAGTATCTTTTCCGACCACAACGCTATGAGACTAGATATCAATTACAAGAAAAGACCTGTAAAAAATGCAAACACATGGAGGCTAAACAAAGCACTACTTAATAACGAAGTGATCACTGAAGAAATCAAAGAGGAAACAAAAAATACCTAGAAACAAATGACAATGGAGACATGACGACCCCAAACCTGTGGGATGCAGCAAAAGCAGTTGTAAGAGGGAAGTATATAGCAATACAATCCTACCTTAAGAAACAGGAAACATCTCAAATAAACAACCTAACCTTGCACCTAAAGCAATTAGAGAAAGAAGAACAAAAATCTCCAAAGTTATCAGAAGGAAAGAAATCATAAAAATCAGATCAGAAATAAATGAAAAAGAAATGAAGGAAACGATAGCAAAGATCAATAAAACTAAAAGCTGGTTCTTTGAGAAGATAAACACAATTGATAAACCACTAGCCAGACTCATCATGAAAAAAAGGGAGAAGACTCAAATCAATAGAATTAGAAATGAAAAAGGAGAAGTAACAATTGACACTGCAGAAATACAAAAGGTCATGAGAGATTACTACAAGCAACTCTATGCCAATAAAATAGACAACCTGGAAGAAATGCACAAATACTTAGAAATGCACAACCTGCCAAGGCTGAATCCGGAAGAAACAGAAATATGAACAGACCAATCACAGCACTGAAATTGAAACTGTGATTAAAAATCTTCCAACAAACAAAAGCCCAGGACCAGATGGCTTCAGAGGCAAATTCTATCAAACATTTAGAGAAGAGCTGACACCTATCCTTCTCAAACTCTTCCAAAATATAGCAGAGGGAGGAACACCCCCAAACTCATTCTACGAGGCCACCATCACCTTGATACCAAAACCAGACAAGGATGTCACAAAGAAAGAAAACTACAGGCCAATATCACTGATGAACATAGATGCAAAAATCCTCAACAAAATACTAGCAAACAGAATCCAACAGCATATTAAAAAGATCATACACCATGATCAAGTGGGGTTTATTCCAGGAATGCAAGGATTCTTCAATATACACAAATCAATCAATGTGATAAAGCATATTAACAAACTGAAGGAGAAAAACCATATGATCATCTCAATAGATGCAGAGAAAGCTTTTGACAAAATTCAACACCCATTCATGATAAAAACCCTGCAGAAAGTAGGCATAGAGGGAACTTTCCTCAACATAATAAAGGCCATATATGACAAACCCACAGCCAACATTGTCCTCAATGGTGAAAAACTGAAAGCATTTCCACTAAGATCAGGAGCAAGACAAAGTTGCCCACTCTCACCACTCTTATTCAACATAGCTTTGGAAGTTTTAGCCACAGCAATCAGAGAAGAAAAGGAAATAAAAGGAATCCAAATCGGAAAAGAAGAAGTAAAGCTGTCACTGTTTGCAAATGACATGATACTAATATATAGAGAATCCTAAAGATGCTACCAGAAAACTACTAGAGCTAATCAATGAATTTGATAAAGTAGCAGGATACAAAATTAATGCACAGAATCTCTGGCATTCCTATACACTAAGGATGAAAAGTCTGAAAGTGAAATCAAGAAAACACTCCCATTTACCATTGCAACAAAAAGAATAAAATATCTAGGAATAAACCTACCTAAGGAGAAAAAAGACCTGTATGCAGAAAATTATAAGACACTGATGAAAGAAATTAAAGATGATACAAATAGATGGAGAGATATACCATGTTCTTGGATTGGAAGAATCGACATTGTGCAAATGACTCTACTACCCAAAGCAATCTACAGATTCAATGCAATCCCTATCAAACTACCACTGGCATTTTTCACAGAACCAGAACAAAAAATTTCACAATTTCTATGGAAACACAAAAGACCCCGAATAGTCAAAGCAATCTTGAGAAAGAAAAACGGAGCTGGAGGAATCAGGCTCCCTGACTTCAGACTATACTACAAAGCTACAGTAATCAAGACAGTATGGTACTGGCACAAAAACAGAAAGATCAATGGAACAGGATAGAAAGCCCAGAGATAAACCCCCGCACATATGGTCACCTTATCTTTGATAAAAGAGGCAGGAATGTACAGTGGAGAAAGGACAGCCTCTTCAATAAGTGGTGCTGGGAAAACTGGACAGATACATGTAAAAGTATGAGATTAGATCACTCCCTAACACCATACACAAAAATAAGCTCAAAATGGATTAAAGACCTAAATGTAAGGCCAGAAACTATCAAACTCTTAGAGGAAAACAGGCAGAATACTCTATGACATAAATCACAGCAAGATCCTTTTTGACCCACCTCCTAGAGAAATGGAAATAAAAACAAAAGTAAACAAATGGGACCTAAGGAAACTTCAAAGCTTTTGCACAGCAAAGGAAATCATAAACAAGACCAAAAGACAACCCTCAGAATGGGAGAAAATATTTGCAAATGAAGCAACTGACAAAGGATTAATCTCCACAATTTATAAGCAGCTCATGCAGCTCAATCCAAAAATGGGCAGAAGACCTAAATAGACATTTCTCCAAAGAAGATATACAGATTGCCAACAAACACATGAAAGAATGCTCAACATGATTAATCATTAGAGAAATGCAAATCAAAACTACAATGAGATATCATCTCACACCAGTCAGAATGGCCATCATCAAAAGATCTAGAAACAATAAATGCTGGAGAGGGTGTGGAGAAAAGGGAACCCTCTTGCACTGCTGGTGGGAATGTGAATTGGTACAGCCACTATGGAGAACAGTATGGAGGTTCCTTGAAAAACTAGAAATAGAACTACCTTATGTCCCAGCAATCCCACTACTGGGCATATACCCTGAGAAAACCATAATTCAAAATGAGTCATGTACCAAAAGGTTCATTGCAGCTCTATTTACAATAGCCCGGAGATGGAAACAATCTAAGTGCCCATCATCGGATGAATGGATAAAGAAGATGTGGCACATATATACAATGGAAATTACTCAGCCATTAAAAAGAAACAAAATTGAGCTATTTGTAATGAGGTGGATAGACCTAGAGTCTGTCATACACAGTGAAGTAAGTCAGAAAGAGAAAGACAAATACCGTATGCTAACACATATATATATGGAATTTAAGGGGAAAAAATGTCATGAAGAACCTAGGGGCAAGACAGGAATAAAGACACAGACCTACTAGAGAATGGACTTGTGGATATGGGGAGGGGGAAGGATAAGCTCTGACAAAGCGAGAGAAAGCCATGGACATATATACACTACCAAACGTAAGGTAGATAGCTAGTGGGAAGCAGCCACATAGCACAGGGAGATCAGCTCGGTGCTTTGTGACCACCTGGAGGGATAAGGGGGTGGGAGGGAGGGAGACGCAAGAGGGAAGAGATATGGGAACATATGTATATGTATAACTGATTCACTTTGTTATAAAGCAGAAACTAACACACCATTGTAAAGCAATTATACCCCAATAAAGATGTTAAAAAGAAAAAAAGAATACATGCAATGCAATTTTGTTGAATTGAATGAAAGCATACATCATTATAAAGTATAGTATAAAATAGTGTATCTCAAGAAAATAATTTAAAATACAAAATTAAAATAGGTTATTTTTTCTTAATTGAGTTTAATGTAATTTTCAAAGAATTCTGTGATCCAGAAAAGTTAAGGATTACAGTCATGGTCATGCATATGTGTGTATATATCTATAGTTGTGTAAGTGTATATGTATATACATATATATATACACACACACACACAAACACATATGTCATTATTCATGAATTTGTGAAAGAGAGTGGTTATATTAGCTATTTACTCAACATAATCTCGCCTCCAAATTTTTAATATCCTAAGGAGCAGGAGAGATGCATTATATTTCCTTATATCCTACACGTCTACATCCATAACAAACTCTGTGCAAGTCTTGTGCTTAATAAAACCGCTACTTTTAAAGTAAAAAAAAAAATCTAGAAACAATAAATGCTGGAGAGGGTGTGGAGAAAAGCGAACACTCTTGCACTGCTGGTGGGAATGTGAATTGGTTCAGCCACTATGGAGAACAGTATGGAGGATCCTTAAAAAACTACAAAAAGAACTACCATATGACCCAGCAATCCCACTACTGGGCACATACCCTGAGAAAACCATAATTCAGAAAGAGTCATGTACCAAAATGTTCATTGCAGCTCTATTTACAATAGCCAGGAGATGGAAACAACCTAAGTGTCCATCTTCGGATGAATGGATAAAAAGGATGTGGCACATATATACAATGGAGTATTACTCAGCCATAAAAGGAAACGAAATTGAGCTATTTGTAATGAGGTGGATGGACCCAGAGTCTGTCGTACAGAGTGAAGTAAGTCAGAAAGAGAAAGACAAATACCATATGCTAACACATATCATATATGGAATTTAAGAAAAAAAAAATGTCATGAAGAACCTAGGCGTAAGATAGGAATAAAGACACAAATCTACTAGAGAATGGACTTGAGGATATGGGGAGGGGGAAGGGTAAGTGTGACAAAGTGAGAGAGTGGCATGGACATATATACACTACCAAACGTAATATAGATAGCTAGTGCATAGCAGCTGCATAGCACAGGGAGATCAGCTCGGTGGTTTGTGACCACCTAGAGGGGTGGGATAGGAAGGGTGGGAGGGAGGGAGACGCAAAAGAGAAGAGATATGGGAACATATGTATATGTATAACTGATTCACTTTTTTATAAAGCAGAAACTAACACACCATTGTAAAGTAATTATACTCCAATAAGGATGTAAAAAAATAATAATAAATAAATGAAAACAAAAAAAGAAAAAGGATAGGTAAAATGGATTTTATGACAATTAAAACATTTGTGCATCAAAGGGCACAATAAAGAGAGTGAAAATACAACCCACTGAATGGGAGAAAAATCTGCAAATTGTATATCTCATAAGGGTCTGGTAAATAGAATATGTAAAATCTTTTACAACTCACCAAAACAAACAACTCAATTTAAAATTGGTAAAATATTTGAAAAAACATTTCTCAAAAAAAGATGTACACAAATGGTCAATAAGCACATAAAAAAACCCTCATCATAATTAGTCTTTTGGCATTCCGAGACTCAAATTCCAATGTGTGTGTGTGTGTGTGTGTGTGTGTGTGTGTGTGTGTGTTGGGTGGGGGGCTTTCTCCACACACTGAGAAACAGTTCTTGGACACCAGCAGCATATCCAAGAATTCAACTCAATTCTGACATTACCTATCCACATTATTTACCTGGAGGTAGCAACAGATTCCACAGGTTAAGGATTCAGTGTTACAGGACTGTCCCCCATAGCCCCACTTCTGATCCCAGTTGCAAGCTCTGTGCTTCCGACTGATCAGCTACAGACTGGAGATTCCTACAACCACCTCCTTGGGTTCAATTAATTTGCTAGAGTGTCTCATTGAATTCAGAGAAACATTTTACTTATTAGATTACTATTTGTTATAGAAGGATATAACTCAGGAACAGAAGGATGGAAGAAATGCACAGGGCAAGGTATGGGGCGGGCAGGGAGCTTCCATGCCCTCTCCAGACTGCACTCTCCCAGCACCTCCACGTGTGCATTAACAAAGACTCTCTTCAAACCCTGACCTTTTGGGGTTTTATGGAGGCTTCCTTACATGGCGTGATTGATGAAATTATTGGCAATTGGTAATTGCTTTAACCTCCAGCCCTTTCCCCTCTCCAGAGGTCAGGAGGTGGGACTGAAAGTTCCAACCTTCTAATCACTTGGTTGGTTCCCCTGGCAACCAGTCCCCATCCTTAGATGAGGTCCAAAATTCACCTCGTAACAAAAGAACCTTTATTGCTCACCTCAGTTAGGAAATTGAGGGTTCAGAAGCTCTGTGCCAGAAATGGGACAAAGACCGAATATATATTTCTTATTATATATCACAATTAGTCATTAGGGAAATACAAATTAAAACCACAATGTGATATCACTTTACACCTGCTAAATAGGTGATAATCAAGAAAATGGAAAGTAACAAGTGTCGGTGAAGATATAGAGGAATTGAATATTGCTGGTGGGAATATAAAATGGTGTAAACACTTTGAGAAATTGCCAAGCTGTTTTTCCACAGTTAAACGGTTACCCTACAACCCAGAAGTTTCACTCTTAGGTCTCTACACAAAGTTTTGAAAACAGGTACTTAAACAAATACTTGTATGCAAATTTTCATAGCAGCATTATTCACAATAGGCAAAAGGTGGAAATAACATGTTCATTAACAGACGAATAGATAAGCAAATTATGGTACATCAATTCATAGACTATTAATCAGCCACAAGATGTAATGAAGTGCTGCTACGTGCTGCAGTGTGGATGAACTCAAAAATAGTGCGCTAAGTGAAAGGAGACAGACACAAAGGTCACATGTTCTATTATTCCATTTATGTGAAATATCGAGAATAGATAAATCAATGGAAACAGAAAGTAAATTGGCAGTTGCCAGGGGGGAATGGAGAGTAACTGTTTAATAGGTAAGGGATTTATTTTGGGTAATTAAAATGTTTCAGAACTAACTAGAGGTCATGGTTGCAAAATGCTTTGAGTGTAATAAATGCCACTGAATTGTTCACTTCAAAATGGGTAATTTTATGTCAGGGGGTGTCATCATATAAAATACTTTTTAAATTTTCAAATAATGTATCAGAGAAAAGGAAAAAGACAATAAACAAATGAAACAAATGGAAAGCAAAGAGCAAGTTGGTAGATTTAAACCAAACTCTAATAGTAATAATATTATGTATAAATGGGACTAATGGATCTAAACACCCCATTTAAAAACTGTCAGATTGGATTAAACAAAAAAGCAAGACTCAACTATATGCTGCCTAGAAGTCACACACAAAAAGACATTAAACAAAACTTTGGAGCATGGAATATTTAAACTAACTTGGTGCAGAACATTGCTTTGTCTAATAAATGGCAGGGCCTTCCGAATAAGAAAGTCATAATTAAAGACACTTAAATGTAAGTGAGGTAGCGAGCCGGAAGCCCACATTTTAGAAGACAAAGGGACATTCATGAACCGGGGGGTAATTTACTAGAAATGATTTTCAGGGCTCCAGGATGCAGAAACCTGAAAGCAACTTGGAATTACAGTGCAGGTTAGTTCCAAGCTGATTATTTGGGGTTAATACACTAAAAGCCAAAAATTGAGCCCTCATCATAATTTGGTCATTTAATCTCGAAGAGCATGGATTACTACTCTGTTTCATTGTTTCACGTGTATCTTCATTTTTCAGACCAAGCCCCCTCAGGGGTTCTGGATTTGCTCACAGATAGTCTTTTCAGATGTGTTGAATTATCTAGCGTTGTGGTTCCCAACTGGGGGCAATTTTGACCCTCAGGGCACATTTGGTAATGCCTATAAATATTTTTAGTTGTAGCATCTTGGGGGTGCCACTGGCATCTAGTGGGTAGAGGCCAGATATGTTGTTACACATCCTATAAAGCATGGGACAGCTCTGCACGATAAAGAATTACCTGGTCTAAAATGGCAATAGTGCCAAGGTTGCAAAAGCCTGATCTAAATCAATGATTTCCAAAGCGTGGTCCCCAACGTTGCAGCACCAGTACTGGGAATGTATTAGAATTGCACATTCTCAGGCTTCACATCTGACCCGTACAGTCAGAAACTCTGGATGGAGCCCAGCAATCTGTGATATAACAAGCTCCCCAGCTGATTCACATAAGCGTTGGTTTGAGATTAAATTTCCTTACTCCTTTCCACCGACTACAGAGAAGAGTGACTTACATGAGATCCACCTTCCAGCGCCTTACTACCACTACTTAACTCTGAACTTTAGCAGAACCGTTCTATCAAAATTGCCTTTTCAAAACTGCTCGTTATCATGTACAGGGTTGCTCTGTTCAACTCACATGCACCATCACACCAGCAGCATTTGGCAATGGTGATTGCCACGCCTACTTTCCTTAAATTCTCGTCCCTCAGCCTCCACAAACTACACCCCTACATTTCCAACCAATTACTGAAAAAAATCCAAGGAGCCCCAAACTTACCAAGTCCCAAACTGTATGAATTATACTTTATTATTATTCCTCTCCCTTTTCATTTCCCCCAAACCTGCTCCCCCTTGCTAATTCCCACCTTCTCTGAATAAAAGCAGTATCTTTTCAAGGTCACCAATTCTTGATATCTGCCACTGTTTGTTTTTTAATTTATATATTCTTATTTCTATTTATTCAAATCACTGACAAATTCTAATTGTTCTGCCTCTGAACAGTTCTTCTGACTGTCACACACACACACACACACACACACACAAATGCAAAATATTTGAGATGACATTTTAAAATTTTAAGTTAAGCGAGAGAATGATGATTGAATTCAGAAGGCATTTTAAATGATGGGTTAGCAATGCCGCTTGGTCCTCTCTCATGAACTAGTTTTGTCTCTTTGGCAGGCGAGAGCCATGGATGCACAGTGGAATTTTTTCAGTTATCTTTTTGTATTGTATGTTCTTATATAAGCTCTTTCTAACATATTATTCCATAAGGTAAGTAAAACAAAACAACAGGACATACCTTGGCTCCTGCAGGGCTGGACGCGGGGTCCATGCTAGCCGAAAGTTGGCGCAGGCTACTGGCTGAGAGTAGGAAGCTTGGGGTTTTTAGGAATAAATAGGGAGCAGCCTCTTCTCGTTCTTCTTTAGTAGAAATCAAATGCGTGGCCATGCGCTGTACCTTTCAGCCTTGTTAGTCAAAGTATGGTCAGCAGACCAGCACCATAAGCATCACCTGTGTGCTTTTAGAAACAAGACTCAGGAGCGCGCCTTAAACCTAATGAAGCAAAATCCACAAATAGAAAGAGTGTGTAGGTGACTTGCACGCCCATTAGGGTTTGCAAAGCACCACTTTTAGAGTATGAAGCGTTTCTATAGACCTTAGCTTTTCCTACATATAAGCACGTGTGAAGCAAATCTACCCAGCCTTACCATGTTTTAGAGCAGTGGGTTCTCACAGTGTCGTCCTGGAACCAGCAGGGTCAGCATCACTAGAGAATGAGTCAGAAATGCGATTCTCAGGCCCACCCCAGCCCTCCTGAATCAAAATCTAAGGGCAGAGGCCCAGCAGTCTGGCTTTTAACAGCCCTGCAGTGATTCTGACGCTAATGTTAGAGAACCACCACCTTAGGGACAACAGTTCTGCATCATAGATGCCCAGAGAAGCTCCCTGCCTTCCCTGGTGGCTTCTTGAGCACCTGCAAACGCCTGCTCTCCTGCAGGCACCAGCAAATGCCTAAAACGTGGTTTAGGGCTAATTCATAAGCCGGAGAACCTAAGTCAGTGTGAGTTCATTGGCACTGTGAATAACATTTCCGAAATACACAGAAAACTTGTAGCTTACAAAGTGCTTTCCGTGCTATTTAATTTAATCCTCACTGCAGCACAAGGACATAGATATAATTGCATCCCCAACAGATATGAAAACTAAGCTTGAGAAAGGTTCAGTGGCCTTTTAAAGGGCACATGGATGTGAAGGGGCAAGGGTAGGCTCGGAACCAAAGAACACAATCGCAAAGAGACCTTCTACCAGCTGTTTGAAAAGTTAAATGGAGGCAGAGTTTCAAAGGAAGCTGAAAACGCCAACATGTTTTTAACTTTGGGGAAACAAATTTCCAGCATTGAGATTAATGAAGAAAGACCCATAAGAAATAAAATTCACAACTTTCTTTCTAAAGGTTCAACTACAACAGCAAAACTATGAATAGAGACAGAGAAAGAGATAAAGCAAATGAGGCAAGATGTTAACACTTGGTGAATCTAGAGGAAAGATTTCTGAGTTTTCATTGCACAACTTCAGCAACTTTTCTTTGAAAAATAAAGTCCACAGGGCTTTAACGCGTGTCTGTGTGCTGAAGTAGATGAGACACTATAATTCTTACCTATCATTGCATATGCTTTTAGAACTTCTGTCAGAAAGCTTCTAAGTATAAATGAATTTATCTATGGCTACATTGTAAGGAAGCAGGGTATAGACACATGAGTAACAAGCAAGATTTATTTACATTTTTTTCTTTTGCAGTGAAGCTCATTCGTTTATGCTAATATTCTTCACGGGGTCAATAATTCACTGCCAAAGGGGCGATTCTGAGTTGCAGTTTTTATTAATATGGTTGTTTTCAGTCTAACCCCAGGCATAAGACCAGTCTCACACAGAGACTCCTGGGGCATCTTCAGAGAATCTGGGTTTTGAATGTGTTGCCGCCCTGGTACTACAATTCTCCTTGTAGCCAGGACCCACATTCGGCTACATCTCAGGACTTTTCATAAACTGTTCTTCTACTTGTAGACCACTTTCCTCATGCTTCACAGCTAGTGTTTCTACAAGCCTTTATCATTAAACACTCAACTGGGAAAAAATGACTAGAAAAACATTGCTGAGACAACTAGGGAAATTTGATTTCAGTAACAGCATTTCTGTCAAAAATGAATGATTACACCACCACACACCCCTAAGCCACTTGTAAGGAGCAGTCCTGCCATGCTGGGCTTGGGTCCTCTCAACCCCTCCTATTCCTGTGTGGACATCCTATTCCTGTGTGGACAGCAAGGAAACTATGATGAGAGCTAACAATTGCACATGGGTTACAGCTGACAAACACTTTTCCATTTACTGTCTCATTTGGCCTCATTGGATAATATACGATTCCCTCGTTTGACAGCAGTGCTTGAGTGTTAAGTTCCTTATTTCATAGACAAGAAAGATGAGGGCCATTGAGTAACCAAATTTCCCAAGGTCACTTGGCCAGTAGGTACCAGGTCTGATCTTACTGCAGAGCCAAAGTAGCAAGTCCCAGAGGCCATACCGGGCTGCAGGGCAAGGTCAGAACAGGAAGAGGCTTTAGGGTCTGAACATCCACTCAGTGGTACCCAGAGAACTCAATGAACATTTTTGAAAATGCCTAAAGTCAGAAATGCTTATTGGAGAATATTGAGAAAATTCAAAATGAAGGGAGAAAGGAAAGAAGGAAGGAGGAAGGGAGAGAAGGAAGAAAGGAAGACATTGTACCTCAACCTGGAAATAGCCATGGCTGCTACTTGGGGATGTATTCTTTTAGACTTTTTTGTTTTATTTGAACCTATGCTCTCCAAACCTCCAGGTAGAGGCTTCTCATTAACAACACTCTGTGGACAGCTTTCCCTGAAGTTGGACATGCCTTTACCAACTCACTTGAATGGCTGCATAATATTCTATTGAATGGATAAACCATGAACATTTGTTTCTCCAGGACTTTGGATTGCTTCTGTGGACGGACCCTCTAGGAACTCCAGGAGCCCAGTTATGCTGCAGGAAGTGAGTCACAATCTGCTTGTGATTGCTGGCCTCTTTCCTTCCCTTCACTTGCTCCAGTGAACCACGGAAACGTTCCCTGGAGGCCTGGGGTGTAGTGCAACAAGGTTAGATTCTTAGAAAAGACAGGCCTAAGTAGTTGGTAATCCTTTAGAAATAGAAATGGGGAAGACACGGGCCAGTAGGAAGCTTGCTTTTTCGATCCAAAAAGTTTCATTGAAAAACAGCATAAGAAAAAGGGCAGCAAAATTTGTTGCTCCCTCCCAGCTGCTCTGTGGGCCACCTGCAGGGGAATTAGCAATGGGCAGTAATGGCAATTTGTAGATTTGAAAGTTTTGCAGTTGAACTCAGTGGGTTCTTTCTCTAAGGATTTGGTAATTAAAGTATTATAATAGTGAAGCTAAAGTCAAAGTTTAGATGCCTTTGTGGATAACTCAGGTTCGTCCTGGAAGACTGCCACAGAGGGCAAAATGCCTGGGGGCCACACTGAAGATGGAAAATCTGGTGAATCTGTGGCCAGACCAGTGCCAATGTGGGAAGAATAACTTGCAATCATATGTCTAAATGACTGTGGAGCTCTTCTGATAAGCAAAATACAGTAAATGATTTTCTACACTGGTTTGCTTTAAAATGGCATTTTTCTTCAACAGCTACTTAAACTGCTGGATGTTAGCCAAAATTGCGTTGCTTGGGATTAAATGTTGCGAGAATTCTTCATAAAAGCCCACAAGCCCAGAGGCTTCTGGGTGATACGTGAAAACAAAGCCAGCAAAATAACTAACAAACACAAAACCAAATTACACTTTGCCTTATTCTGCTTAGAAAGGTGTTAATTTTTAGCCTTGACTGTGATGGTCAAACAAAAGAAGTGTTTTTTCAACAGAGGTTAAAATTGTTTGGAAGGCAGTCTGTTCCCTTCCTGTAGGGCTGTCCTGTGCATACTTGGAGACAGTCACACCTCCCCGCCACTGGCTCACTCACTGTCCTTGGGCTTCCAAGCACACGTGACCTGTATCACTCTTCCATCTCAGTGGATTCACCTTCAAGTTCCTTCTCTAGGCCATCATCAGACCAGCCTTTCCAATCAGTTCAAGCTAGGATTAAACACTGAGACCCACGAACCATTCTAGAGCTAGTTTGTACTTTGATTTCCAAACAATGCTCTAAACTGGTTCTGTGGCTTTCAAAGAGCTAGGAGACCTCATCCCACCCTCCAGCATTACTTTAGATTCAGGGTTATCCTGGCCAGTTCACACAATTCTCCCTCATTTACACACAGTTTGATCTTCTCCAAGCAGGGTAGATGTCTCGACAAATCAAAGGTCCTGGTTCCCATCTGAAAGTTGAATTCAGTCAAGCTTTGTAATATACCTACCCTCAGGTTAGGAAAAAAGCTTGGCTGTCTGCTCTCCCACAGGGGAACGTGAGATTAGGGTCTCTGTGGGCCTCTCTCTCTCATGGTCACGGGAGGCAGTGAGAGCTCTTTGCAGCTGTATTGGGCTGCTCCCAAGGACCTCTTGATCCGGCAGCACCATTAACCTGGAGAAGTCATGCTCCAGATGCAGAAAACAAAATAGGGTGAAGAGAATTTGCTTTAAGCAGTTTTTTCTTCTATAGTTTCTTCACTCCACATCATGTTATGTTGCTAACAAAGAAGAAAAATAGTGACCTTTGAACCTCTGTTTTGAAGAAGTCTGTTCTTCATTAAGGAATGAGAAAGATGTACCTACTGATTCTGCATTTGCATTATGGTTAATTTTTAAAGGTGTCTTTTCGGTCTAATAAGAACTATGTGGGAAATGGAGCCTTTCTTGTGTTCTTTCAAAGCTTCATGAGAACATATTGCAGAGAGTCAATTGTCTGGTCTCTCATGGAGTATAGAGTTCTGTATCTCCAAGGTGTGTATGCATTGCTGCAAGAGTATGAAGACCTTCTAAATGCCCAACCCTCCTACAGCCTACGTGGTGAATAGGTCCTTGTTTGAGTTAGACACTTGGCATCATTTTAACTGTAACTTGACATGTTTATACCACTAACTGCCCATTTGACTTTTTCATGGACTTCCCTAAAAATATCCCAACACCAGCGACTGACTGTCATTCCACTGTAGGAAATAGATTATATTAGTTTTTTATTACTGTCTAACAATATTTCCACAAACTTAGCAGCTTAAAGCAACACACATTTATTATCTCACAGAGGCTGTGAGTTAGGATTCTAGGTGTAAGTGGGTTCTCTGCTTCAGGGTCTTACCAGGCTGCAATCCAGATGTCAGCCAGGGATGTGGTCTCATTCAAGACTCGCCTGTGGAAGGATCCACTTCCAAGCTCATGTAGTTGTTGGCAGCATTCAGATCCTTACATCTGTTTCATTTCCTTACTGGATGAAGGCTGTACACTACCCTTAACTCCTTGAGGTATCCCATAGTTTCTTCCCACATGGGGCTCCCCAAGATGACTGCTTGCTTCTTCAAAGCCAGCAAAGGAGACAGAGACGCCAGCAAATGGGTACTAAAATATTTTACAATGTAATCACATAAGCATGTACATGTAATAATCCAATGGTCCATTTAAATACATCTGATTTGTAATACAGAAAGATTATCCTAAGTCCTGCCCTATAATATGCTTAAATGTGATTTGTCTGCTGTGTTCCTGCAGGGAAATCAAAAGGCTTGAATTATTTATCTCCTCCAAAATCAGAAGAAAGTTCCTTTGTATACAACCAACTTTCAAAGAGCTACGCTAATCCTGAGAGGAAAACTTTGCAAAACATTGTTTCCACTTTGATGTGCTAGCTTTAACCCTACATGTAAAAGCAAGTGTCTCTCTATTCATATTTTTATGAGCTCACTGAGGAATGGAGCTGCCATAAATTTCTCCTCTAATGGCTCACACTTGTATGCAAAGAATATCAAGTTATTTTTTAAAAAATGTTAAGTTGCTAGGTGTTTTTAAAAATAGTATTAATGGAGAATTCTGTCAAGTGTGCACTGCTCTTCTTACCAAGTCTATATATTTTCAAGTTGGTTGCAACCTGACTCATCCAAGAGTAGCCAGCTGTCCTAAACAAGTTTTTTTTGCTTCCAAGTTTGTGTGGCCTTATTAGAACACCCCTGGAGAGGCCTACTAGCAGTGCTCACTGTTAAATACTGGCTCAATTCCCACCCTCCTGATCTCCTACTACACAAAATCTGTGATTTCTTTGGGCATGAAGGAAATCCTCCCATTGGTGGGAGTTGTTGGCAGCTCCTGATATGAGATCACTGGCTATTTTATCCAAGGTGCAACATTTCCCTTTGACCTGGCAATGCCATTTTTAAACTCAGAGCATTTTCAGAGGAGATGAACAGTGCCATATTGAAAAATGGGTTAATCTGGTTATTTTAGTAATTTTAAAATCCTGAACTCATTGAATAATGAAGATATGATCTTACTTCTTAACTGCTTTAACAAAAAGTATCATTCATTAAAAAAAATTTCAGTCTCAGCAAAACTCATGAAAGGTATATTTTTGAGTGTACGGGTTGTGACCTGAGCATGTCAACCATTCTTCTCCTTCACTCCTTCCTCTGTAACCTTAGTGTGTCTACACCTCATTGCATAATATTCAGTAACTTTAAAACTGGCTACAAGATAGTAGGTATTTAGATCCTTGAATCATTCTTCAGGATGTTTCATATTTCTAATATTTCCTTCTATCTTTACACTTTTTGGGCGGCCACTTTTTTCTTCCTTGCCATTCTTATTTCCCTCGAGTCTTCCTTTTTGTTGCTTGCCCATACAACTCTTGGATGTGTGTAGGGATGGGCGTTCAGAGTGGGGTGGGTGGTGCTTGCTCTTCTCCCTTCCCTGGGTTCCCACCAGCCCACAAATTTAGGAACTCTTCCTTTTCTGAAGTAGCAAGGAAGTCACTGCATTTTCCCTTCTTCCCCTCTGTCTTCCCAGGAGTAGTGAATGGTATCAGGTTAGACTCTTGGTCCCTGGTTCCTGGTTGGGAGGGGCTAGTGGGGCCTCACTTCTGTCTCTCTTTGCCTCCCTGTAGTCTCCACATGTTTTCCTCAATCTTGTGAGCCCCCAGCCCACCAAGGGAAGATCTTGCCTCTGGAGCAGGATGGGGTTCAGTCCTGTAATTGTCCAGCTGCTCTGGCTGAAAACTACTCTTAGATGAATGGCGAGGAAGCCATTTAGGTTGCAGGTCCAAGCTGCCTTTTCGAGTCTTGTTTAGCAGCGCTACAGCTAGTGTTTTGGCCTTTGACAACCGGGTCTTTTTCATTTATTCCTCATCTAGAGGAGAGGCAGGTGCTATGAATTAATATCCTCTAATACCAATAAAGTGCTATCAACCTGGATCTGCCTCCCAGGGAGAGAGACTGGGAGGAAGGCAAAGGGAGTCTTGTGGGCAGCAGAGCTTGAGAGCAACTTCACAGGTCCTGCTCAGGAAAGCAGAAAAAAAGCCGGATGTCCTGTGAAATGAGGGCATTTGGGATGTGGGCCACCAAGCCAAATTTAGTTCTTTCTGATTCCAGCCAAATCACAGGCAAGATACCAAGGTTTCCGTGGAGATTCTGGGCAGGAAGCCAGGCTTGAGAAACCTGCTAAAAACACGCCTGGCGAGTGCCCAGGGCACAGCTCAGGGACCCAAAATGTGGACATCCTCAGTGAGTCATGATGACAGAAAAGGACAAGCTGGCCACAGCCCTGAGGGAAGCAGACTCACTCACAGCTTCTATGTAGTGATGTCCAGTGTATTTGAGGCAGAAGCAACAATGTGTCCTCAGATTGCCATCCTCCAAATTAAGAATCATGACTTTGGCCAACCCAGACTTCAGTGAGATGAACACAAGGCTTCCATTAAAAAGAGGGAAGGGGGCCCTATATGACTAGGAAAGTGGTCTGGCCATAGCAGGATGTAGAGAACAGACTATCTACACAGAAGCTAAAAACGCTCTGCTTCACCCAGGTGCACATCATAAAGAATTCCCCCAGCCCCCTGGTAGCACTCGCTGAGATTTTGGGCCAGTGAAGATAAGTGTCTTAGGCAGGCAGGAAGGGGAAGGAAGGCCTTTATTATTCCCTTTGGTGATGAGAGCAAGTTTATTGAATGAGATGCCTCAAAACCAAAGGAAATGCAGTGTCTGACCCTGGATGCTTCAGGGAGGCCTCCATAAGCCCCCAGAGAAATGGTAGACCCTGTCACCACGACAATGTCACCAAGAGCAGCAGCTGCAGCTCCATAGGACCCACGGTTTTGACTCTCTCTCTCTGAAGCCCCCTCATTTCTCCTGTAGGTCTGTGCTTGCCTCAGGGGGTGTGGGGCAAATGGAGTGGGCAAGAAGGGGCTGCAGGGCTGCCTGCCCCTCTTGGCACTAACTGTGTGCTCATTCACCTCTATCTATCTGATAGTGAATTGTCCTCGTCCTGCAGCCCAGGTCCTCCTGGTCCATGAGCCCAGGAGGCTTCTTGTTATTATCATTGTCACAGCCTTTTTTCACAATCCAGTAATGTGCAACTCTGCTCTCTACCAGCTGTGTGACCTTGGGCAAATTAGTCAACCTCTCTGATCCTCAGTTTCCTTATCTTAAAGTAAGAGATATAATACTTCTTTCAGGATTTATGAGCAGATTAATTTGAATAGTATAATATTTGTGTAGCATTTAACACAACATCTGGCCATAAGAGGCATTCAATAAGTAAGAAGTCATTATTATTACTGTTATTATTATTACCAGTGTTATCATTAACACTGTTATTGTTGTCATTACTGGTGGCTTAGATTGCCTATGCTTATTTGTTTGCTATGTATATACAGTGGACCCTTGAACAACTTGGGTTTGAGCTGCATGAGTCCACTTATACACAGATTCTTTCACTAAATACATACCACAGTACGGCATGATCCATGGTTGGTTGAACCCACAGTTGTGGAATCACAGATAAGGAAGGCCAACGTGAAGTTATATTTGGATTTTCAAACGCATGGAGAGTCAGTGCCCCTAAACCCTCATTGTTCAAGCGTCAACTATATTCACATACACACATACTAGTTTCTGCATCCAAACACTTAGATTTTTGAATGACCAGCACTTGTATTATGAGGCATAGCACATATAATTTATGTATAGAATATATCTGTTATTTTCAGGGCAACAGGATCAACATACAATGACATTTTATTTCTACAGCTAGTTTTGAGATACAAGAGCAGTATTTGAGTTTTATTTCCCATTGTCACCATGCAGTAGGTTTGGGGAGCAGGATGGCCATTGTCTCAGGCTAACCAGGCTGCTGTAACAAAATACCATAGACTGCATGGCTTAAGCAAAAGTAATTTATTTCTCACAGTTATAGAGGTTGGGAAGTCCAAGATCAAGGTGCCAGCCAAATGGGTTCCCTAAAAAGGTCCTGCTTCCTGGCTTGCGGACTACCACCTTCTCACTGTGTCCTCACATGGCAAAGCTCTCTGGTATCTCTTCTTACAATGGCACAGATCCCATCATGAAGGTCCCACCCTCATGACCTCATCTAAACCTAATTACCTCCAAATACCATCAAAATGGGGGGTGGGGGGGGCGGGTTAGGGCTTCAACACATGGCTTTTGGGTGGGACATAATTCAGTCCACGACAGGCATGTTTAGCTGTCTCTAACCTAGATACAGATCAGTCCAGCAAAGGATTTGGATATTTTCCAAGATGCAGAAAGTAACATAAGTGGAAATAGCATTATATGATACATTCTCTTCAGGAAACAGATCTAGGGGAAAAAAAAAAAAAACAACACCTCACTGGCTAGTGGTTACAAGACCATGACTGCTTAATTTTGAATATTCAGTCACCTTAGAATACCCATGAGTCAAAAGGCATGTGGAATTCAAATCTCATCTGGACCAACAGGCTCAGATTCCTGAAGAGCATAAACCTTTGGCATCCAAACTACGAAAATCATTAATTAACCAACAGGACAAGACATGGTGTTAGAAATGAGTTACACATTTTTCATGTGTGAATCTAGAAAAGATAATATAGGGATAAAGTGAATGCACCCAACAACTGGCAAAGAACCAGAGAAAAATCAGAAAGCCTCAAAACCACAAAAAAAGAATAAAAACTCTTTATTTATTGTTGCTGAGATGTATTGCTTTATTTAAACTTCACAACAACTTTTGAAGAAATATTATTGTCCCCATTCTATAGATGAGGAAACTGAGGCCTAGGGAGTTTAAACAACTCTCCCAGAGTCACACTAGTTTTTAAGTGGCAGTGGGGCTCTGAAGTTTACACTCTTTCAAATAAACCATATGCCGCTGTGGTTTCTATTGTATTAGCACCATTACTGCTCTAGTCGGTTGTACTGTATACAGACAGTGCCACTTTAAAGTACAGTAATTGAGGCAGTGTAGAATGGGAGGGGTGGAGGTGGGGGCACATGGACAGGGCATTCAAATGAGCCCTTGGGATTCTCTCCTCTTAGAAATCCTGTGATGGGTTCCAGAACCATGCTTTCCATTAGCATATATGTCAGCCCAACCCATCAGCTATGTTCCAAAATAATACCTGGGCACTTTGACAAGCTGACACAACAACACTAAATACAGTCGTCCCTCAGTATCTGAGGGGCATTGGTTGCAGGAGCCTTGCAGATACCAAAATCCAAGGATGCTCAAATCCCTTATATAAAACAGCACAATATTTTCATATAACCTACACACATCCTTCCTTATACTTTATATCATCCCTAGATTACTTATAATACCTAATACAATGTAAATGCTATATATAAATAGTGGTCATTGTGCAGCAAATTCAAGTTTTGCTTTTTGAAACATTCCGGAATGTAAAAAAAATTTTTTTCAATCCATTGTTGGCTAAATCCATGGATATGGAACTCACAGACACAGAGGGCCAATTGTACTTTCCATTTTCAATAAATTTCTTATTTCAAAGATAGTGTAGTTTTCAGAGTCCGCATTCTAAAATACAGCAATGATTCCATATGTCTGACATATCTCCACTTAAATACCTCACCTCTCAGGGCTTCAGCAAATAAAGCCCCGCTCCCTGAGCCTGTGTGCCGAGAATGGAGAAAAGTACCTTCCATTGAAGTGACCCCTACAGCCACCCTGCAAGAAACTGCTACCCACACCCTCTTCTACAGATGAGGAAACAAACTGATGATCAGAGAGTTTTAATAACTTGTCCAGAGTCACAGGTTGGAACCAGAAATCAAATCCGAACCGCGGGCTCTACAGTGCTGTCCACACTGCTGGACTTTGTTACGAAGGTGCAGGTATGTTCCTGGGCGGGGCAGGAACCTGCAGGAGAAAGAGATGGGGGCCTGGAAGCATTTCTCCTGGTAATTGTTTGAAAAGGCTTCACTTCGCACGGGCGCTGATGCGTCTGACTTTCACGCTCTTTGAGTAGAAGCAGTGGCTATTAGTGAAGCAGGAAATCTTCCAATGACAGTAAGGAGATCCCCTCGGTTTACCCTGCCAGCCCTGGATCCTGTCTGGCAGGTGCGCGGCCACGTGCCACATCCTGTCCTGTCCTCCGGGCAATAGCAGAGCAGTCAGGTCACTTACACATGGCACGAGAAAGTTTGCGTTCACCTCCAAGTCTTCCCCTCTGTGTGAGCTTCAATTAACTCCGCTCATTTCCCAATGTTTTTCCATTCCACAGACACACTAACTCCCTTATATCCACCAGGCAGTTCATAACTGCCATGTAAAACATTCCTTCATTTGTTTACATGGGAGCAAACTGAGACGTAGCAAGATTCCACAGTAACAATAAGGATTATTACTATCTGTATTTTATAGAGGAGAAAATTTGGGATCAGAGAGGTTAAGTAATTCGCCCAAGGGCACACAGTTAGGAACTGTGCCGACTGACTGACTGACTCCAGAGCCCACGTGTTGACATTGCTTTGAGTCCGTTAGGGGCACAGACCAGACTAGAAGCATAGCATTTCTGCATCCATTTCAAAGCCCTTTCCAGTCATTACACTGCTTTCCTCCCTGAGATGAACTGAACATTATGTCACCTTTTCCTAACACGCCTCAGTGCCAACGATGTGAGTGTGTTATTAACGTGTGTTGAAGAAGTAGCTGCCGAGGGAGGTGTTGTGGACATAGAACCATTGGGCGCTGGCCCTGGTAACAGCCCCAAATCTGATTTTCTTCAGATGGCTCTGATGGCACTTGCTTTTTAGTTCCTAACTGCTACCACTTCAGTTAGAGTGAAACGTGTCTTTTTAAAAAAATATATTTATTTGGCTGCGCCGGGTCTGAGTTGCAGCAGGTGGGATCTGGTTCCCTGACCAGGGATGGAACCCAGGCCCCCTGCACTGGGAGCGTGGAGTCTTAACCACTGGACCACCAGGGAAGTCCCTGAAACATGTCTTTTGCAGCATGACCAACCTTCCTGCAAAATGAATCCTCCAGCTGAAAGATAACACAGCCTTCTCCCAAGTGAGTAACTTCACCGTAGCTCACGTGGCACTGCTGATTGTCTGCACAGTGGCTGCGAAAGCGCCACTTCCCCCTTCTCTAGACGACAGAAGCCTGATGCTAATTAGGTGAAAACACTCTTTCCCCAGTTGTGACAAGTGCTTTGGGGAGGCCCGACCCGACTCGAGCTCCAGGATAAACCTGCTCACTTATGCTGATCCATTAGCAGGAAGTGGTTCAGGCACTGGCCTGTCCCACAGACCTGGGCCGACCAGCGTAGTGACCTTGCTCTAGCGACGGGTTCAAACGTGAGCCCTCCACCCAAGCTGGTCCACACTAGGTAGATCTCCCAGTTACTGCCAAGAAAACGAACACAGCGACTCCCTTCCCTAGACAATGTGGTGCGAGGGTGACAGTCTTGTGGGAGTGGCAGCTCCTTGAACGTCTGAGCTGCCACAAGAACTTTGGAGTCTGAAGATAAACTTGAGCTTGTGGAAAACAGAGAGAAAGACAGAGAGAGCCTGGGTCATTGGAGACATGGCTGCGCCGCTGGATCAAGCCTCACTTGAAGGCAGAATTCTCTGCCGGCCTTTGGGTTATGTGAGCCAGGCAACTCCCTCTGTGGTCTAAGCCAGCTTTCTGTCCCTGTAACACAGAGAGCTGTGCACCTGTCCTTGAAGGCTGCTTCCGTGACCTATTTGTCTGTGCTTCCTCTACGTCTGCTAATATGGTGCTTTGCTCAGACTAAGTGCAAACATACTTTTGCAAAGTAAAAGTACTTCATTATTCATCCCTCAGTGCATCTGTGAAACCAGCCTGTGGTGCTTATCACTCTCCTTGATGCACAAACGCTTTTCATAGCTGGACCTGTGCACTAATCTGCTACGATGAGACTGAAAATATTTACAGTTCTCTAACACACACTGAATGCTGCAGGTAGCGAGCACATAAAGAAAGTGAGATTGGTGAGCTGTAGCGTGTTACCCTAAACAGGAATGATTATGGCCCATCAAGCACTGCTGGGGCCTTTCAGAGAAAGCTGTGAGTTTTTATTTATTTGATGGATTCTTTACCCTATATGGAATTGGTCACATTAAAAAGAATTCCTTTGGAAACTTCGAATTAATTAGAATTTTCCACACAACTAAAGGAATTAAATTCTCAGAGTCTATCGCTATGGTGGAATCTTGACATACAACTATTTTACTGAACAACGTATATATTTTTTCAGTGCCCATCTCTGAGGAATACAAAAGTTTTTATAACTTTTTCCATAAAGCCTGTGATTTTGATGCCTGAAAAATACCTGTGTCACCTTGAGTGGGTGTTCTAACTGCTTTGGGCCAGATCTTCCTCTGTAAGATACACGAGTGGGTCTCAGGAAAAGCTTTCTGTTTTAATATTACTTAGCTGTTTACTATACACAGTTGGCATTTTGAATATTCAATGGTGTTTTCCTCAAGGGACTCAGAAGTGATTGGAATTGCCCTCATCCATGAGGTGCCTTGTCTGGGGCCTGGAGCACGTGGGCCCTTCAGAAATGTTGGTAGAAGGAAATTTCAACAAGAAGGGAAGTACTAGTTCTGCTCGAATCAGTCTATCCAAAGAATTGCTTGAGCACTACCTCTGGGTAAGGGTAGAGGCAACAGTGTATCTGGCCCTCACCTCAGATTGCTTATCTGTTTGCAGAGACAAACCCAACATGCATGAAACAGTAACAGAGATGACAGTTCACAACTAAGTGTCAATGTCTACTGTGAAGAGCTGCAAGAATTTAGAGGGCTGGGATACTGAGGGGGTAGAAAAGGTCAGGGGAGATTTACAGAAGATAAAGGACTTGAGATGATGCTCAAAAAGAAGGATTTGGCACGTGCGTGCCTGTGTGTGTGTGTGTGTGTGTGTGTGTGTGTGTGTGTGTGTAGGAAGAAGGCTCAGGGAGTTAAGATAAAATCTAATGTTTGAGTCTCTGCTCTGCCTTGGCTTCTGGTTCAGTCAGCTGGGACTCTTGCAGCTACTATATCTTTAAAGCTTTTTTTACTGCTATGGAAAATCATCACTCACTGGGGGAGGAATATTATGGCCCTGACTTAAGCCTCGGTCTCAGAGTATGCACATTTCCTGCATAGCAAGACAACGCCATCGGTAACATCACCCACACATTAAGAAGCCAGTAAATAAATAAACCTTTACATTCCAGATCAATCCATCCAGCCTTGGACAATGTTACGGCTTGTACTGCTAGGTTCAATATTAGTCAAGGGTGCCCAAGTCAGCTCACACCCTCAGATTTCTGGAGGAAAAGCACATCAGCCATGAGCCTGGTCTGTGAACACAGCCTGAACTCCTAAAATGAGATCATTTGGACATGAAGCAATAGAAAGAGAGGGGAGAGACCATGTGAGTCAGACGCCTTCAAAACACTGCAAACCCACTCACCGAGATAAAGTGGAACACCGCCCACCATCATTTTTAAGGTTAACACAAGTAAACAGAGAGCTCCTCAAGGACTCATCATCTTAATTTATATTCTAAGAGAACTGTATCCAGGAGTACTTATTATAATATCAGCTTCCTTTCTAAAATGCCCTACGGTTTATATTCCTTCACTGATATCAAGTCTACGGCCCTGAAAGGTAGGCCTCATCTCCATTTTAAGATGAACAAAACAGGTGACAGAGAAAAGAAATTCCGTATTCAAAGTTGCACAGCTGGAAGGACTAGTACCCATTTTTATAACGATATTTAAGAACAAACCCAAGGATGCACTTGCCTAACCATGTACCAAGACACAGCTTGTAATGAGCAAACATGGTTCCACGCTGTGGCTTTCTGAAATAAATTACAGTACACCTAAACAGTAGAATACTCTGCATTAAAATCTATTATGAGGACCTATGTCTATTAACATAAAAAGATTTTCATGCTATATTGCCGAGTTAGAAAAACAGCTACCAAATTGGATATGGGGTAAAATTCTGTTTGAAAATAAAAAAATATTTGCACAGCAAAAACAAAACAAAAACCAATGACATACACATATATATCAAAGGATCACTAGTAATGTGGAATTGTGGGTGTTTTTATGCTTACATGTTTCTGTTTTTTTGTATTCTTAAATTTTTCTGGTTTGAGATTTTGCTTTTGAAATAAGAATTAAAAATGAAAACAAAACAAAAAAGCGAGAATGAAAAAGACAAATTCTACAGGATAAGTTAAGAGTTTACCTGTACTAAAATGTCCACCCTACTGATTTATCTCAGTGTCTGGAATTTCTACCATTATCACTTTCTGGATGAGAACTATTTCAAAAGACATGAATTCCTGGGGCAGTGCCACTAATTTCTACTCTCACATCCCCACAGCTTAGAGAAAGATGAGCCAACTCCCATTTAGAAAAACCTGGAGCAGGCGTTGCAGGAGATTCACATTTGCGCCGCGTAGAGGGGGTGCTGCTCTCAGGGAGGACAGAGCTTCTCAGGTAGAGCCTGAGAAGCATAGAATCCTGAATCTTAGAAGGAGGTAAAAGGAGATGAGAAAGGGAAGCAGGAACAGGAGTGCACCCGCTCTTGGTGACGGGAGGGAGGATGACCGGATGGATAGAAGGTGAACCCACAGTCTATCTCAGCAATTGGTCTGAGCTAGTGTTAAGTGTCCGTGAAGTTGGTGTAAGTGGAGTCATGTCTTTGGCCTGGTAAAGTCAAGCCCTCAGTGGGTAGGAGCCCCTGAGCCCTTGAGGAATTAACCCTGCATTAACAACAGCACCACCTGAGCTTTGGCCTTGTTATTTGACATAGTACTTTCTGTCGTTGTTTAAACTAGTAGAGTCATGGGTTTCCCTTATACTGGCAACAGAAGCCTCCTAATGAATCTACCCACACTTAACCAGCACTTGTGTCCCAGGCATTGTGTCTCGGCTTCGTGTGTATTACTTCATTCAATCCTCACACAACCCCACCATTGTCAGCCTCTGCTGGAAAACAAGGAAGAGCCGCCTGGGGAGGTTTAGCAACCCGCCCAGGTTACACAACTGTGGAGAGGCGGGTCTGTGTTTGAACACGGACTGCCTGAGTCCCCATCTGAGCCTCTCACAGTGGTTCCATTCACGTTTCTCATGTATAATTAGGTAACATGTACATTGCTCAGTTGATGTACTTTTTCCAAGAGTTATTAGTAAGTGAAAAGAAAGAATTGAGCCACAGTGCCAAAGCACATTCTCTCCTTCATGCACTCTGGTGTCCTCTGCAAAAGCTATACTCCGTGCAACTAGTTTGTTCAGAGAGAGATGCTGTGCAGGAGGGGAAAGGAGGTGAATGGTGGTGGGAGGGGGCAGCCTAAGGAAGTTCAACTCTTAGCTCTTGGGCAAGGTGTCAAATTCCTCGAGCCTCAATTTCATCATCTGTAATAGGGGTGGGGGGGGGAGACCCATCTCCCAGAATTCATGTGTGAGTTAAGAGAAATTCATACAGTGTATAAAGCACTCAGCACTGAGTCTAGCTAGTTAGAGCCTAACCAGTCACAGAGGAGAAAGTACCTCCTGGAAAACACAGTCCTGTGCTGGTTAGGAACACAGGCTTGGGAGTTCAGGCTGACCAGGACTCCAATCTTGCCTTAGTTTCCTACTTTCTCCCTAAAATGAAAATAATCATCCATTATGTATATATATTTTGTCTCCATTCTGGACCATAAACTGAGATAACAGTGAGTTAATACTATACACAGATAATAGTCTCTATTATCTTGGAAATTATAATCTAGCAGAGAAACAGAGACAAAAAATGGAGATAGCAACATGGTACATGAAGATGGAGAAGTTCAGGTGTTCAATGGAAATGCATGGGAGTTAGATGCAACCTGGGCTTGGAGTGTCAGGGGTGGCTCCCTGGAGGATTGGATTTTAAGGTGAGCACTAAATCATGAGTAGGAGGAATCCAGGTTGAAGTAGGCACAGGGAAACAGGGAGGGGAAAGAGAACTCAGGTCTCAGTGGTTGGGAAAGTAAAATATGACAGTGCATGTGAATTGTGAATGTAGCGCCAGCAATTTGTCTCTGCTCTGTAAATGGTAGTAATTTCCTTATTTCAGAACCCTTGAAATACATGTATTTCTCTATTCACATTTCTAGCTTCAGAATGAATGTTCTCCATTAACTCTCAAGTGGTTTTCTGAATCTCACCAGCATTATTTTATATATGCTCTTCTAAAGAGGCATGACCATACTCTGAAGTCTTCAAGCAGCAGTAGAAAGGACGCCCTTGTCCCCTTCCTCACAGACAGTATGTGGCAGGGAGAGCAAAGCCTCATTAAGTGAAGACACCGAAGCTTGGACATTTGCTGGGTTGGAGAAACACATCCATAGCTCCCTTCACCAGCGGTTCCATTACTTTTCAGTTCATCTGAGAAGAAGGGAAAACGTAGAATTTTTAATAGTTAAGTGGTCAGATCACATTCACCTTGCAGACTAAGTCTAGTGGTGCCTTGTCTTGCTTCTGCTTCTGCTCTCCTGGCAAGTAGCCTGCATCTTGACACCTCTTTATGATGCTTCAGAATAATTTCTCCTTGAATCTTATTCACACCCACTGGATTATTAGGGAAAGACAATATTCGGTTCTGGGAATAACATCTTAAGAGAGATATGAACAAAGGGAAGTATATGCACAGGAGAAGGTCCCAAGGAAGTAACTATAACAAAAGTCAGGAGAGTGGGGAGGGAGGATATTATGACTGGGAAGGGACACGCTGGAAACTTCTGGAGTCTAACGGTGTCCTATTGCTTGACCTGTGATGTAAGTGTTCATTTTATAATTAGTTTTTAATTGTACATTTATGTTTTATCTACTTTTCTATATATAAAAAATGTAAAAATAAATTCTATGACCTTCTGAACAAATGGTGGCCTGTCGAGCAAATCATTAATAAAATCATTCTCTAATGAACTTCCAGGGAGAAAATCTTTCTCAAAGAGCCTCTGTTAAGTGCTTAATTTATCTCTAAATTCAAGACCTTTGAACACAACTGGTTTTGCTATAACCAGGAAAGGCTTCCTTCCAGATACATCAGATAATCTGGCTCTAATTCTCTGAAAAGCAGGTTGGAAGGCTGGAGGGAAGATCTTTCCTTTTTGATGACCTGTTTCTTGCAAACAAAACAAGCTGGTGGGATCTGGTATAGACTAGAAAGTCAGTACTTCTGAAATGAGGGTAATTGTTTCTAGAGAAACTTGGAAACATAAACCAGAGTCCTCAGGGGAGGGCTGCCTGACAGATGATATTTTTGCTTCTTTACTTGTGCAGATTAGGAATAAAACTGGAGATATGCCTTTCACTCTCTTCTACATTTCAAAATCTGTTAAACAAAGCAATATAACAAACTAAAATAAATGAACATGTGTTGTACATTTTATATTGCTCTCACTAAGGACCTCATGGCTTCATTACTCTAAGTGGATAGAAATTTCCAGGCACAGGCTATCAAATACCAGAATTATTCCAGCTGGAAACCTTTTAAAATATACATTGATCAGCATCTTACACTTTATAACACAGTCACATTGATATACAAATTTCATGTTTGCAAGTGCAAAAGGCAAAGAACTACAAAGAATCAAAGCAACCCTAATGGACTACATTCACTATAAATAATACTGTTGTACCTGTTCTCTATTTTTTTAATTTTAAAAGAAAATTGTAAATGTTATAGCATAGGTAGACTCGACTCTTCAAAGCTAGAGACTGTGTGTAGTTCCGCACGAATCTGAGTTTCTGCATAACTGAGATACCAACATGTAACAGATCAAGTTGGCCAAAAGAAAATCGTCCATTGCTGAAGTTTCATTGCTGGTGAGGAACAGACTCCCTGAGTTTTCAAAACCAGTACTCATTGTCTGTGTTTCTATCAGTTGCACCTCGTTTTCTAGAGCAGGTATATCTTTAGTAGTAAAGATTCCCTCTGGTTGAGTTTCTGAGTCAGATGAATCAAGACTCATGGAAAAGCTGGAGTGTTTTCAGAATACATCCCAGAGGCAGCTAAGGGCTATTGTCTAACCAGAGGTTTAGGTCTGTCTGGGGCTGCATTTCAAACCTTTCTAGGCCCAGGAAGTTAGAATTTCCTCTATAACTGTAGGACTGAGTAGAGGTGTCTGCAAATGGAATGTCAATTTGGGTTCCCATGTTCTGTGATTTCAAAACTGGTTCAGTGCTCATGTCGTAAAGTTCATTCTCCAGTTAGAGTTTGGTTTTTTGAGGCTGAAAAGAAACCTTTGATATAAAAGTCAGCTCTGGGATTCTGTTGGGTCAGATGGCTGCTGCTGGGTCCAGCAGTCATGTCAGGGCAGACTTTGATTATCCAATGACTGACCATGCAGATTACTGGACAAGGTAATGGTCTTATTTGACAACTTCTGGCTGTGCCTGGAGCTTTCCATTTTCCTTTCCTTGAAGATTCCTCTGTTCTGCAGGGCTCTTACTGCCTCTTGGATAAATGTGTGATCATAACGAAGCTCTAAGGACATCAGGACAGCCACGTGTATGCCTGAAGGTCTTGCCATATCCTCTGAAGTTTTCTCGAGTCTCATTCAGTCCCATAGGGAATTGCTCCATTTATTTGTTTCCTGTCCTCATGCATTTTTACAAAGTGCAGTTTTTTATTTATTTTTTTTCTTTTTTGGCGGTACGCGGGCCTCTCACTATTGTGGCCTCTCCCATTGCGGAGCACAGGCTCCGGACGCGCAGGCTCAGCGGCCATGGCTCACGGGCCCAGCTGCTCTGCGGCATGTGGGATCTTCCCGGAACGGGGCACGAACCCGCATCCCCTGCATCGGCAGGCGGACTCTCAACCACTGCGCCACCAGGGAAGCCCCAAAGTGCAGTTTTACAAGAGAAAAGGGTCCATCCGGGCTTCTAGGTCATCCTTCAAGGGGACAAAAGTAGAATATCCCAAGTTTTCAAATCTTTCCTTACAAGTGGATTTACTATGCTGCCCTGCAGATGGTGGGTCTCTGCCAGGCACTCACTGAGTGGAGCCGCACATAGCACACAGGGCGCCAGGGTGTGGGTCTCCATGGTGCTGGGGTCGTGTGCTCCGCGCAGGCTGGAGCAGCCCCTCAGCTGCCCTCCACCACCTCAGAGCCTCTGTGGCTCCTGGAGAATAACCTCTGACCCTCACTCTCTTTATACTTAATTAATTCTAATTTAGTGTCCTCTTCATTATTTTAGGAGTTAAATGTTCCATTTCCCTCAAGCCTCCAGTCAAAGCAACAGTATTCAGGAAATAAGGAGAATAGAGAAACATGTTAAATATGCTTTTGCATGGGAAAGCCATCAGCAAAGTCCAGAATGTGGGAAACGACAGAACAAACAACTTGGTTTTCTCAATAAGCAAATTGTAAGGAAAGGAAAAAGAAAAAACAAGAGACTTTAGAGCGTATCAAACACATGCATGCAGTTTAGGAACCTTATTTGTTTGTATCCTAATTTGGATGGATCAACTATAAAATAAAACAGACATTAAAGAACTTAACAAGAGAATCAGGGAAATTTGAATACTGCCTGGATATTTGATGATATTAAACAACTATGATTAATTTTGTATAAAAACAGTTTCCTTTCTCCAAACCTGTAGACCAGATTCACATTGGTTTAGATATTTACTAGGAAGAAAAAAACACACAAACAAACCTGTGTGTTATAGGTTGAATTGTATCCCCCACAAATGTGTGTCGGAGCCCTAACACCCAGTGTGACTGCACTTGGATACAGCGCCTGTAGGGAGGTAATTGAAGTTAAATGAGATCATAAGTGTGGGGTCCCCATCTGATAGACTGGCACCTTAAAAGGAAGAGGAAGAGACACCAGAGCTCTCTTTGCCCAAGTGCACACAGAGAAAAGGTTGCCTGAGGACATAATGAGGAGGCAGCCGTCTGCAAGCCAGGCAGAGAGGCCTCCCCAGAAACTGAATATTTTTGGCACCTTGATCTTGGACTTATTGTCTCCAGGACTATGAGAAAATAAATTTCTGTTGGGTAAGTGGCCCAGCCTGTGACATTTCATCACAGCAGCGTGAGCAGACTAATGCACTGTGCAGTCCTCTTCAAGAAGCCACCATCTTCCACATTCTATTTTTGGTGCTTGTGTCCCAGGCACTGTACAGGGTTTATTTCCTTAAGTTAAATGATGCTGATCCCTTAATCCAGTAAACAAATATGAGAACTCACTATGTGCCAGGAATTAGTCTAGACTCTGGGGATATGGCAGAGAATGAGACGACATCCTGTCCTTAGGAAATTTATATCCTAGTGGAGAAGTAGGAAAACAGCACAGGTGAGGGGACTTCAGTGCCCCAAAGCAAGTCATATTGCAAACTAGAGGTTTCAAATTTCTTTCCATTCCATTAAAGGAACAACTGGTGAACAGCTTTATGGACATGTTAATCAAGAATATAACCTACAGGAAGAAACCTTTTCCCTTCCCCTTTTAAAAATTGCCAAATTTAACACAAATTTAAGTTAAATGAGATTCACAATCTATGAAAAAGCTAACTAAAGGTTTTTGTTTTTTTTTTTAAATCAAAAACTCTCCAAGCAAAAAAAAAAAAAGGACTCTTTTAGGAGATCATACAATAAACAACTTATCAGACCAATGCTGGGAAAGCAACCCAGCCCTTCCACATGAATGCCTATCCAAATGGCCAGATTCTGAGAGCCACGACCTTCTCCCTGTGTTGCAGCCTGGAAACTCTCTAGGAGGTAAGCTGAGGCAGTTGTTTCCCTTCTCTCAGCGATCAATGTCTTACACTGTCTGTTGACCAATATCTGAAATTCATTTTTTTGCTTTTTTTTTGTTTTTGTTTTTTTTTGTTTGCGGTACTCGGGGCTCTCACTGTTGTGGCCTCTCCCGTTGCGGAGCACAGCCTCCGGACGCGCAGGCTCAGAGGCCATGGCTCACGGGCCTAGCTGCTCCGCGGTACGTGGGATCCTCCCGGACCGGGGCACGAACCCGTGTTCCCTGCATCGGCAGGCGGACTCTCAACCACTGCGCCACAAGGGAAGCCCCTCTTTGCATATTTTATCCAGTTTTTTAGCTGTTTGTGGTGTGTTTTCATTTCCTAGGGCTGTTGTAAAAAATTACAAACTGGGTGGCTGAAAACAACAGCGATTTACTTTCTCACAATTCTGGAGGCCAGAAATCTGAAATCAAGGTGTCACAGGACACTCCTTCTAAGGTTCGAGGGGAGAATCCTCTTGCAGCTTCTGATGGCTGTCCTGGCGTTCCTAGAATGTGGCTGTATCACCTCCTGCTCTGCCTCTGTCTTCACCTTTCCTCTGTGTGTCTGTGTTAACTCCCTTTGTTTCTCTTATGAGGACAGTTGTGACATTTAGGGCCCACCTAGATAATCCAGGTTAATCTCCTCATCTTAAAATCCTCAGTTTATGCATCTTTTTTTTTTTCCCAAGTGAGGTAACATTTACTAGTCTAGGAATTAGGACTTGATATCTTTGAGTGGACATTATTCAACCTATTACAAGCTGTAAGAGTAAATTGGGCCCCTGTTATTCCATTATGGCCAGAAGCAGCAGTCTAGTGGAGAAGTATAGAATGGGATAAGAAAAAGGAGTATAGAGTGGGGAAGAGAGAAATCCCAGGGATTTTGTTCTCTGAATAATTTGTTTAAACATTTTTTTACTGAATGCTTAATATGTGATGGGTCATAGGATTAAGCAAAATATCCTTGCCTTCATGGAGCTAAGAACAGAACAGAATTAAGGTCTAGGAAGTGCAATGGTCGGTGAGAAAGTGTCTGGAATTTAGCCTAAATTAGATTTTCAAATCCTCACAAGATGAGTATTTTATGGATTTGGAAACTGACTTTCAAAGAGGTCAAGTGACTCGCCCAATGTCACCGAGTCAGTAAGTTGTAGAGCTGGGAATTGAAGCCCAGTCTGGCTAACTCTGGAGCCCAGGTCCTTCCTATGACCCTATAAGGCTTCCCCGTCAATTAGTTTAAAGGGTAAGAATCATCGCATCTTCTGGGCTCAGGACTCACTTCTTTATTTATGAGGTCAAGCTTTCTGTCTCAGGGAAAGGTCTAGACTGGTTTCCACAAAATGGGCAAGGGAAGCCATAACTGGGAGTATCGATTTCTTGATAACTATTTCCACTATTTGTCTGAGAACGAAGGATGTTGTATCTCACCACTAGGTTATATGAGATCATGAATGAGCAAAATGTGATTAGGATTGATTAGGAAGAGAAACACAGAATGGGAACCCAGCCCATTAGTTAGCATTACCACTACTGACATCAGGCCAGAAAACCTTTCAACTTAGGGGCAACACAGCCAATTTAAATAAAGTCTCTCAAACTCTCAGATACCTCCCTACCTCCTCCACCCCCCACCTCTATCACTGTGCTCTGCTAGATTAGCAAAGCCATTTCTAAGGAAGGAAAAGAATCCTGGTGAATAGGCTGCCTCTTTGTCAACAATGAACCTGCTTATTCTCACTATCCTTTTTTCTTAGGTCCTCTGTAAAAGGTAAAGTTGTTTATCATCTGTCGCAATACCTCGGAATCAAATGTCCGTGACATCGATATGGGAGGATAAGAGAGCTCGTTCAAGGTGAAACGGATGATACTGTTTGGTTTGTTTATCACACAGCATGAGGAGAGGAAGGAAGGGAAACAGGGAAGATGGAGCAATGCCCCTCACAAAGGGAGATGCGTGAGCCATGCCAACAGCTGTCCCTTTCCGGAACACCAAAGAAGCCATTGTTACCAACTCTGTTTTAGCCTCTACAGGAGACACCTGATCTCAGTTTAGAGCCTTATTTCCACCACAGAACTAAGCAGTGCATCCTGACGCAGGGAGCCTGGAGATCACACACGCCCCGGCCAGCCCCTGCTGGGACGTGGGCTCTGGTGAATCTCCATCACACATGGTAGGGGCTGCCCCTGTCAGGGTGGCCTTCACTGGTTCCTACAACTCTTGGTCTCTACTTCAAAATGGTGAGTTTGTGATGTGGTAGCTCACTTAGTCTCTCCCTCTGGATCCATTTTATTTTGTCATTTTTCCAGCATTAAGGCCCCGTCATCAAAATGACTGAAAGGTAGATGACAGGAAGATTTTTTGCTTTGGGTTCTCTGGCAGGTGGACAGTTGGACAGGTTCTTCAGGCCGAGTTCCCTGGGGACTGAGCTCCAAACAGATCCTGGCATTGAAAAAGGTTTGTATTCTTTGACTTTCCGCTACTTAGTATAGGAAATTCAGTTGCAAGTTGGGAAGGAAAGATAGCAAGCAAGACGAGGTTTGTATTACATGACCCAGTGGCACAAAGCCACAGGGGACAAAAAGTAGTGGGCATGGAGCCATTGACAGGAATTTTAGTGTGCTTGTCTCCTGGGTCTGATCTCTTGATGCCCTGGGAGAAGTGATACACTCACTAGGAACCAGTGCTGACTAATGCCTGGAGATTTCACTTCCAAGCTGATGGTGTCTGGGGTGAATGACTATAACACATGAACACCCCCCCCCCCTTTCTGCCAAAGTTAATTTTCTAAAAAATACCTTCTGGAGAATGAAATGCCCAGATACTCAGTAACTTAAAAAGTAACAATATGAGTGCTAAGCTGACATCTTGGGAAGGAGGCAACTCCATAACATGAGAAGACATTTAGTGTGGTCTCCAGTCACCCTGGGCCAAATAAACAGGCCTTGAACTTCCTGGCAGCCCCAGCCAAAGCCCTCACCAGTTCTTTTGTTCAATTAAATTGAAGGGTGCAATTAACAATTTCCATGACTTGGGTTTCATTGCCTTCAAGTTACGAGAGGGTAAACAAGTAGGAAAGAAAAGGGAGACTCTGTTTCAGAAATTATGACCTTCAAAAGATGAGGAATAACTCCAACCACAGGGAAAGTGGTCAGAAACGTGATACCCTTTTCGTGAGAGCCCAGGGACACCCCAAATTGCCAAACCACTGTATCTGAGGAGGCACTGCTTGTTCTGGAGCTTCCAGCAACCTCTAAATGGCTCATTTATTTGACCAGGGCTGAAGCTGCTGGGGTAATTGTCAGGAAAAGCTGTGGATCTGACTGATGCTTGGGCAAGCAAGCTTTCATTGTCAGCCAGGAAGCCCTCAGTAATTACTCACCACAAGGTGCCTTGCAGACCCATGTGTATGTGTGTGCACGTGTTGGAGGTGGGGCATAGGGGGAAGACTGGCCCCTCTGTGCTTTTAAATCCAAGCCAAGAATTTTCCTGGTTTGGTGTTTATATCACAGAGTCATCAGAGAGAGGTGAAGGCATCAAAGTTTTCTATGTACTAAACCCTACACTACAGATGAATTTCCGTTCCTCCTGTAACTCAAGCTTCCCCAGACCTCCCCACTCTAACAGGATTAGATTAATGGTTAAAAGCCTGAATATCCCAAGATTTCCCCCCCGGCTTCATGGCCCAGAAACTGCAGCTCCATTAAAGTCCCATCCAGTTTCAGATACTCCCCAGTGGGGTCTCCCGTGACCTCAGGAACAGCCCTTTTACGCTATTCTGTTCAGGGTTCCCTGGCTGGGGACCAAGAAGCCACCTGAGGCTGGCTGTGCCTCTCCTTACCTCTTCACGGCTCCAGAGTTCTTCTCAACAGTCTAGATGCCCGGGCCAGGAAGGTTTCCCTTTCCTCGTGGCCCAAATCAGGATGCCGGGGCACTGCTGCACTTTCCGGAGTTCTCAGTGGGTGAGGCCACCCATCTCCCCCGTTCTGTCACTTTTACCTCCTAGGTAGCAACGATCAAGCTACCAGGTCACACATGACCATGCGAGAACATCTCTTTCAGCTTCTGCCTGTAGCTGTCTCTTTCCATGCAGTGCAGATAAGAAGTCAGGAGGCTAGGTAGGAGGATCAGCCTTCTCAAATTTTAGCATTTATTAGGGTCACCTGAAGGCTTCGTTAAGCCCTGCTAGGTTTTAACCCCAGGCTTTCTGATTTAGTAAGTCTGGAGTGGGACCCAAGATTTTACATTTCTAATGAATTCTCCGGTGGCGCTGATGCTGCTGGTCCGATGAGCACATTTTGAGAACCACTGTTCTAGATCAGCATTGGGCTGACCCAGGACCCCATCCCAACAACTACCTTGCCGGTAGCTCCTGCCCACCAACAGGACAGACATGCCTAGACATATGCAGATCTTAGCAGAGGGCCCAATTTAGGTTCGAGCTGGCGCCTCTACTACCAGCACAGAAGATGAGACAAAGCTGACCCTTCCATGTTTTGCTTTTAAAGCAGACATTACTTGCCTGCATTCTGGCAAATTAGGATTTGACTTAGGAACTTCAGACGTGCATGTGGCTCATGTATGAGTGGTTGACCAACACCATTCTGGGGGTGGGGTGGGTGGAGCTCTCTTAAATGTTGACGATGACCATTTGTGTGGCCTTCTCCCTCTGACTACAGAAAGCATTAATTTGGGGGATAGCAATGTTTTTCCCTTGGTGAATTGGTAAAGTTAGTGACGTGTGGTAAGTCTGAATGGTGAAATAAGAGGAGCTGTAAAGCCAGGGAGAGGAAATGGGGGAAAGAGGACTCAATGGATGCCTTCCCATGTCCAGCCTTGGAGGAATATTCTCAGAGCTATAGTTTCATCATGGATTAAATGGGCTGTGAGAAAAGGACTTTCCTGGGAGTCTAAACCATCTCAAATATTTCTGTATTATGCAAAGACACACACTAACTTACCTACCAGCTGGAACTCAACTTGCTGCAAACTAGAGATTCCAGTAAATGTGTTGAAGTTCTTTTGTCAGAGATGAACATTCTTTTGCGCTCATATATTTATCATCTGTCATGCTATGGGGGAAGCACAAATTAAACCTGGCATTTGCTAGGCTCTTGAATTATTGCTGTTATGATTGGGTTTTCCCTGTCTTTCCCATGCAATTAAAGAGCTCATCACTATGGCATCTTCTGGGCCTGTGATGGATCAAAGCAAAAGTTAGGATGGAGAAGCCAGGCTCCAGGAGACAGCTCATGGAGTGTGAGGTCTGATCTTTTGGTTTGTTCCAACTTTGCAGTTTGACTTAAGGTGGCTCTTGGCAACAATGGGACAGGAACAGACCTCTGGGAAAGGAAGTGTGTGAAAGCTGAATCTCCCCAATGTCGTGAACTCCAGGGATCTTCAAGTTAATCTCATTTAACTCCTTTATTCTACAGATGAGAAACTGAGGCCCAGAGAATCAATAACTACATAGCCTGAGTGTGGCCACCTGGGACTAGTTTGGGGCTCCAGCATTGGAGCTGCCTCAAGCCAGCCTCCTGCAGAGTGTTCAGTGGCCCACCGGTACTTGAGGAAGTTAGCACGTGCTAGGTGAGATCAGCTTAGGAAATGCTAGGTTAATCATTAAATGAATATCTTTTTGGTAGAGTCCTTTTAAGCTTTACTATGAGATATATATTATGAATCTCCAGGAGAGGTTATGGTAGACAGTCTCTTTTTTCTCTCAGAGCATTGTGTAGAAGTAATACTCCATGAAATTCCCTTTGGGAAATGCTGCATTATGTACATAGATCTTAAAGACTCACCACTGGATCCATGCCATTTAGAACAGATTTGCCAGACTTCCCTGGTGGCTCAGTGGTTAAGAATCTGCCTACACTAATATGTATAAAATGGATAACTAATAAGAACCTGCTGTATAAAATAAAAAAATTAAATTAAATTAAAAAATTCACACACACACACACACACACACACACACACACACACACACAAAAGAATCTGCCTGCCAATGCAGGGGACACGGGTTTGAGCCCTGGTCCAGGAAGGTCCCACATGCTGTGGAGCATCTAATCCCATGCACCACAACTACTGAGCCTGCACTCTGGAGCCCGTGAGCCACAACTGCTGAGCCCTCGTGCCACAACTACTGAAGCCCATGCACCTAGAGCCCATGCTCCGCAACAAGAGAAGCCCCCGCTCGCCACAACTAGAGATAGCCTGCGTACAGCAATGAACACCCAACGCAGCCAAAAATAAATAAGTAAAATAAATAAATGTATTAATAAACAAACAAACCAAAAAACCCCAGATTTGCCCAAGATCCTGAGGGGAGCAAGGTGCAGTGGGAGTAAGCTTGTTGGATAAAGTACAGAATACCCAGTTAAATTCTATTTTCAGGTGAACAACAAATAAGTATTTAGTGTAAGCATGTCTCATGCAATATTTGTACATACTTATACTAAAAAAAAAATCATCATTATTTGAAATTCAGATTTAACTGGGGAATCCTATATTTGTATTTGCTAATCTGGCATTCCTAACTGGGAGAGCCCTGAGTAGAGCTGCTCTGGAGATGAGAGGAAGGGAGGAGAGTAAGAGCCTTCAATGACAGGCAGGCCAGCCCTCTGCTTCAGGAAGGCAGCGAGCATAGGGGAAGGTACAAGCCCCTGAGCTCTCTGTGCCGAGGAAAGAGCCCAGGTGCTCCTAACCTGCTTAGACCAAAGGCTCTCAAATATGAGTGGATACTGCCTCTATTTTGGAAATCTGTGGGGCAGTTTTGGTTGTGACAATTGGAAGAAATGTCAGATGTCCTGGAATGTGTCAGACAGTCCATAGTTCTCCACCTCACATACTTTTTGAGTGTCCTACCTAATATTCATATGAGTAATTATTCTTACCTCCCTTAAATTCAAGCTTATTCATTACATGCAGGTGTCAGCACTGGACAAGCTTCTTTATGTCTCCTAGGGTGGTCCTACTCTAGCATTTATGTGATGAAATATGTTATTATATTATGAGTTCCTTTCCTTGTATTTATCCTTTTTCTACAGTTAAGGCAATATGTGTGTGTTTAATTATTGAGGCCAGAAGGTAATATTCTCTCATTACAGGTGAGTAAAATAGGTGTTGCAAAATATTCATAATAAAGAGGGACAGTTTGATAGAAAAAACTCAGCCGCACTGCCTTTCTTGACTATAGTAAAGGTACGGGTTCCGCTTGCTTCTTGTTCACTGGTTGTACTAGTTAGAATTAGGTTTGGCTGCCTATAACAGAAAAATGAAACAAAGCAAAACAGTGGCTTAATCATATGGATCCTTCTTTCTGTTTCACACAAAAGACGTTCAGAGGTAGGCAGTTTGGGGTTGGGAGGCTTCATCCTTCCAGGTCTCTGCTCTGCCCTTCACGTGGTCCTTGTCTTCATCATCAAGATGGCTTCATCTGGTGCCAGCCGGCAAGTGGGGCTATTTTCAGCCAGCACCTTCCAGCACCCCAGCCATCACCACGTAAGGCTGAAGAACTGCCTGGTTGATTCATAGAACTGGGATAAATATTAATATGCTGTTGTTTTAAGCCACGAAGTTTTATTCCTTCCACTTGAGGGTAAAGAGAGAGGTTGTCGTGCAGCAGTTGATAACCTAAACAGCGTTCATCTGTTTATTCAGCGGATTCATAGCTAAGCACTATCCTAGGTGCTGAGGGTCCAGGTGTAAAAAGACAGAAAAAGTCCCTGTCGTCACAAAGCCTACCTTCTAGCTGCCTCCTTCCCCTAAGCACGTAATTCAAATCTTCCTTATTTTCTCCAGGCCACCATCCCCCGTTCTTATTTTACAGAGAAATTGAAAACTACTGGGTATGAATTCTTCCAACCTCATTTTTTCGCAGCAATATATATTCACCCAGATTTACACCCTCTCCTCTGCTTTTCATGGCGGCCTCCTCCACGGCTGCCCATGAGGAACCATCCCATCTCTTGTCCCTGGCAGTCTGTCCACCTGCTCTGGATCCCCGCCTTCCTCTCACTGTGTCTCCAGTTGTTTCTGCTCCGTGAGTTCCATTCTTTCATTATATAAACAGATTCAAGTTTCTTCTATTCTAAACGTTAATAAAAAGCTCCTCTTTAACCTTATATTCTCCCTCTAGCTTCCGCCCTCTTTTTTTCCCTTCACAATCAAGTTTCTAGAAATTGCAGTTTTCTCACTTTCTCCATTTTCTCACTTTCCGTTTACCCCCCAACTCCTGGAACCAGCTTCTGTGCCACTGAAATTGCTCTCAGCCAAGTCACTGTACATTTATTGAGCACCTACTGTGTGCCAGACACTGAGCTAAGCCCTGAAGATATAGAGTGAACAAGAGAGGCAGGGCCCTGCTCTCTTCAGCCTGCAGTCTAGTTGTGGGGGGGACAGATTTTAAGCAAATTAACTTAGAAATAGAGATACAATTACAAATTGGGGTAAGTGTTTGAAAGAAAATGGGAGGGGGATATTCTTGAATAGAATGGTTAAGGATGGTCTCTAGAGCCGGTGACACTTAAACTCATAAGGTAACCTTTTAAAAATTCCTTTCAAAGCATTTGACACTCCTAACTATTCTTTTCTTCTTCAAGTAAACTCCACACACTTGTTATGCTGATCCCTTTCTCCAACCCATCCAGTCGTTTCCCCTCTTTCTCTGTCCATCCTTTGTAAGGTATTGTTCCGGGTCCCACCCTCAGCCTTCTAGTCTCACTAACATCTTCCCCAGCCAGTTTCATCCACATCCATGTCTTCAACTACTGCCAATGTGCTGAAGCTCCCAAACCTGTCTGTCCAGCCCAGGTTGCTGCCCCAAGTCCTTGGCTCATTTATCCAGCTTCCTTCCCAGCAACTGCAGTTGGGTTTTCACCTGGCAGTTCAAATCCAGAGCTGAACCCAGTCTTCTCCTCCTACCATGCCATGTCTTGGTGAGCACTGATTCTTTTTTTTTTTTTTGTGGTATGCGGGCCTCTCACTGTTGTGGCCTCTCCCGTTGCGGAGCACAGGCTCCGGACGCGCAGGCTCAGCGGCCATGGCTCACGGGCCCAGCTGCTCCGCGGCATGTGGGATCCTCCCGGACCGGGGCACGAACCTGCGTCCCCTGCATCGGCAGGCGGACTCCCAACCACAGCGCCACCAGGGAAGCCCAGCACTGCTTCTTGAAGAAGCCTAAAACCAGGCAACCAGCATGGATTGCTCTATCTTCCTTTCTGGTCCCTCACCCACACCCACAGACATTTAAAAAAATTACTAAGTCCTGTTGACTCCATATCCTTTCTCTCTTCTGTCTCTATGCTTCCATTTCCATGCCCACTGTTCCTCTTCTTCTTCAGACACTTGGTCCCGGTTAAATCCCCATCCCCTCCTCTCCCCCTGTCCCCACATGGACAGAAGCCTCACTAGACTCCCTGCCCCCAGGTCTTTCCTCCAATCAACCCTCTTCTCTGCTATTAAGAGAGGCTGACATGTCTAACATTTACAATCGATCAGATCGTGCTGCTGTTCAGAATTCATCAATGGCCTCCGCTCTGGGTCCTGCTCCATGCTTTAATCCAGGCCCATCCCCCCAAATCCCCCTCCCCGAGGGATGTGCACAACTTGAGCTTGTGCCCTCACCCCACCTCCCACTTTGCCCCCAATCCAGAAATCCAGAACCCTGGGGTTCCTGCTGCACACAGTGCAGAAGGGCCTCCGTTTGTGTCCTTACACAGGCCCAGTAAGTATTCAGGGCAGGCAGTGTGCCCCCTCATCCATTCCCCGCTGTTCCCCTCATCTCCTAGAGCTGGGCATTCTTTTTCCTCTGCTGGCACTGCCCTCCTTGTCTGCCTGAGAGAGTAAAACTCCTACTCTTCACTAGGTTTCAGCAACATGGTCTCCCCGCCACCCCCAGCAAACCCAGGCTGCTTTCTGCGTTCTGGCTCCACAGTGACCCACCTCCCCGTGGCCGTCTTCTAACTCCTCTGAAGGCATTGCTGGCAGCTGCTCCTTTTCTTTGTATTTCTAGCCCCTCCTGGGTCTGTAGACGCTGTGAATAAAGGAAGCTACTTCTAGTAGCCAAGAAATGCATCTTGCTTGCCCAATTTCACCACTGCTTACATTCAATAGCATGAGGATTTGGAAAAAGCACACACCAGCATGGGCACATGGTGTCTTGTATTATTAATAATATTAGCTGCCCCGTGTACTGAGTCTTTTCCTGTGTGCTAGGCACTTTGATAAGGGCTTTACATACATGATCATATTTATCTTTACTATAGCCCTGTGAAGCACATATGGTTATTAAACCTGCCTCACAGATACAGAAACAGAAGCTCAGCAACGTTAAATGTCCCAGGTCATAAAACCAGGAAGGGGAAAGTCAGGTTCCCATCTAATGACTCTCATGCACACATTCTGCTGTATCGCGTCATGCTGTTCCGCACGCCGCATTAGAGCACCCTGTCAGCACAAAATGAGCGGTCGCTCCTCCTTCACCCATTACAAATGCATTTAAACATATCGAAGTATTCTTAGGGAATAAATTCCTAGATGATCTGCCAGTACTTTTCCTTGAGAAAAGATATAGAGCAACAATAAAAATAAACAATTAACCTGCTAACTTTTAGCTCCAATTTTATTTAGTAAGAGTGTTTGTAATAAGAGACACATTTTAGGTAGTTTTTAAACTTGAGTCCCAATAGAAAACTTGTTCCAAGGGATTATTGTGTGTGTATTTCTTTTTGTTTTGTTTTTTTTTTAGATTAAGCAATTAGACTGCTTTTAGAACAGAAACAGAAAGGGAGCAACAGTGTTGTGAATTAAAATTACTTTCCTCTTACCTGAGCCCATGAATCCTCAGATAGTCAAAATACGAATTCATTACGAATATCAATAATTAAGCAGCAGAGGGAAGATTTATCACGGCACTTATGTTGCCCACTGGCGTCAGAATCATGTGCTAACCTGCGCATCAAGATAAAATTCCCCTGCTGAGGTGCCCGGGAAGGCGTGCCATCACCACCTGCAGTAGAGTTAACTTGCTGTGCTTTTAGGAAATGCACGCATGTTAAGGATAAAGGCAAGAGAATATGTTGGCAATAGGCCGGGGCCAAAAGGGAATTTCAGCTTGCTGCTCCATTCAACTGACTCAGAATAGCATCTCTGAAGCTAGGAAGTCAGAGCTAGTGGGAAAGCTTACCAAGGCAGAATTGCACAGCTTCTCACACTTGCAGGGTAGAGGTTCTGCAGAGGTTCTGTCCGGTAGCAGCAGCAGCTGGCTACTGCTGTGTCTTTCTTCCAGCAGGCAAATGCCTGACGGCTCTCAGGATGCCTGACAAATAACCCCAGCAAACAGGTGCTATTTCCCCAAAGATCAGCAAGAATTGCACAGAATTCGACAGTGTCCAGCTCATGGCTGTTTAACACTCAAGGCCTCCCAATGGCCCTCGTTTTAGGGTAAGCTTTCAAAAGGGTGGGCCCTATTTCCTTCTTCTTCTCTGGCCCTCATCGTGCCCACTGGAAGCCTTAACACCTCTTCTGTTTTGGCTAGTTAATTCCCACATAATGAGTGGAAAAAGACTTCAAGTATGGAGACATCATGAAATTGTGCTTTTAAGGGTGAACTAATGATGAGGTAAAAAGCTCTCCTGTGGTAGGTTAACAATAAAAGGTATAAAAATGGCTATGTCTATTTTTATGTGCTCTATGTGCTAAGTTCTGTATGCCTTACAATCATTTTTGTCTTTACTCCTCGCACCAAGCTTGCAAAGCAGGCACTGATCAATCCTGTTTAACAGAGAAGGAAACCAAGGAAAACAATGGTTTTCCTTATCTATGTAGAAATAGATGCCCACCCACACTCATTCACTTATGCCCTTTCTTAATCATAATCCTCAAAGCCCACTAAATTCAAATAACTTCTTAGGTGCCTATTAGAGAATGTGATAAACTATATAGTTTTATACCCCATAACTAAGTCCAGACAGTTTGCTTTTTTAAAAAATCATGGTCATATTTAATAACAGTCTAAATTTATAATCCTAACACCAGTACTCCATTCTTCTACTTATTCATGTTAATATATTCTTGTTTTGATGTGATCCTACCCATTTAAAATGGGTACTACTCTCTCCTTATAATGGTTTTCGGGCATGTATTCAATTTACTTCTTTCCTCTGTGAGGAAAAATGGCTGTGGGTCTCACACAGATGCTACCGAGTAGAATGACCTTCAGCAAGCAGAGATAAACAAGAGCTGCTTTTCATCTCCCAACCATTGATTTTCTGCAAGGCAAACCACAAAGCTGCTTTGAAGTCCAGGAGAGAAGGGAGATAAAACTGAAGGGAAGAGTGGATTTGAAATAAACTTAATCTCTGTCATCTAAGTGTAGATGGCTATTGGCAAAGCTGAAACTGCCAGATTTTATCAAGAGAGAATTTAGATTATTCTTAAAAGAGGGTATTTTAAGTTGGTAAAACTGGGTTAGGGGAAGGGTAGTATAGAAAACAAAGAGAAATCTGAAAGGATCTTGGATAAAACTTAACTTAGCAGAAATGGTTGCTTTTAATCAAACAGTAGCAAGTGTGTAGTGTACAATCTGACCACTGTTCATAGTCTTCCCTTTCGTGTATATTGTATAATAGGACCACATATATGGATTGTAAGAGTAATTATTATTTGTGTCAAAATTTCTTATTTGAAAACAACATGGTAGATAAAAATTTTGGCTTGATAGTTTTACAGAACAATTAGGACTTTTTTAAAACACTCTTCCTTTTACAAAATGCTTTTCCATGAGCTTCAGCATAAGCCTGGGAGACAGGCTGGATCACTGCTATTATCCGTGTTTCATACATGAGGAACTAGAGCCTTAGAGAGCCTAAGTGAATCGCACAGGGACACACTGAGGGCCACTGGAGAGGCCAGAAGTTTCCAGGCTTTCTTACTCTTGGTCTCCTCTTCTATGCTCCTTCTAATCTGTGGTTTCTTAAGGGAGAGGAAAACTCTCTTCTTTCTCCTCTTTCTGAAACATGCATAGTTTTTCTCTGGGTGGTCTTTTGACAATTTACTCTTCATGTGATAGTGTTGAGATCTTGAGACATATTTCTTATTCTCAAGGTGTCTGGAGGTTAAATCCTGACAGGGGAGATTGGGAGGCCCTGCTCTGAGGATGGCTACGGAGGTTGGAGGTTGAGCTTCCTAAATAGTGCTGCAGGAAGCGGGATTTACCATGATTCTGGTGGGCTTAAGGGTACTTAGTGTTGTGAAAGGAAAGATCCTTGAGAAAGTTCAACTCTTCTCTCAACCATGAGCACTAAACAATTGGCAGCCAACCTGAAAGCCCAGCCCACAGTTCTTCCTCATTCCAGCCTTCCAAGATCTGGTTTAAACAAAAATACACATGCTGCGTGAGGGGCAGGGCATCATGGAGGAGTTAAGGTTTTACCTGCCTTTGAGATAACTGAATCACTCATGTGCTCTCATGGGGCAACAAAAACATGACCCGGAGCCAAGGTTTATCAGGTCAAGGGTCTATGTTGGGAATGACAGCCTTTAGAGATGCCAGTGGGACCCTTTGGTACTTTTTATACAACTAATTTGTATAAAAATTTAATTTAGCATTTTGTTTAGATCCTAAAAATCATCTTTTTATTCTAGCTGGTAAGTAATAATATCCTAATAAAATTTCAATCAGGCTTTACAATAAATGCCTAGCACTTTTTTTTTTTTTTTTTTTTTTTTTGCTGTACGCGGGCCTCTCACTGTTGTGGCCTCTCCCGTTGCGGAGCACAGGCTCTGGACGCGCAGGCTCAGCGGCCATGGCTCACAGGCCTAGCCGCTCCGCGGCATGTGGGATCCTCCCAGACCGGGGCACGAACCCGCGTCCCCTGCATCGGCAGGCGGACTCCCAACCACTGCGCCACCAGGGAAGCCCCTAGCACCTTTTTAAAAGGCTCAGTTAATGTCCTAGGCAGGATAAGGTAATTAAGAGGGCTAAATAATTGCGACAATTAATTTCCTCATTAATTTATTCTTTTTGATTTAATAGAATTAATTTAGCTGACAATAATGAACTTCAATATGAATTTTTATATTATTTCACTTAATCAAAACGGGCAGTTTTAAATTCACTTGAGTGTCATACAATTAATTATTTATAAGGCACTTAATATCGTCAGCTTCTGCTTGAGCTATTGTCATCTTACGGGATAGTTTCTGTACAAGTATGTAAAATCTTGCTTTATGTAAGTTATATAAGTCACCACTGAAATTTTAAAATAGCTGTTATATTGCTGCATAAGATTCATGTTAAAATGACATTTCCAGAATTTATGCTGAAATGAGTGGGTTAAGATGTAAATTATTTATTAAAATCATCTCCTGTAAATTATTTCATTCATTTACACATAAACACTTTAAAAAACTATGTGATTTACAAGTAAACATATTTTGGAATATGTGCTTAAATGCCTAATCAGCACATTTCATGCCCAATAAGTTTTGTAAAACATTAGTTAACCAGCAACCAGATAAATATCTATAGGTATATTTATTTCTGAACTAGTTCTTCTGAACCAGTCCTTCTCTATTACCTGGGATGCTGTTAGACTTAATCCCATTAGGATTCATATTAGTTCATTTAATATAAAAAGTGGGAGGGCTATTTTTAAAAATTACCTTGTTACCAGGAAAACACTCATCTCACGCCTCTTTTTAGGCATCAAATGTTGGCATAAATCAAGACTACCTGACGTCAACAATAAGGCATGTTGATATGAAAAAAAATTCTTGTTACAAACTAAACATAGATAAACCACAATTTAGGGGGACTATACGGTCATTGTTGTAGTAGCCCCAAAGTAGGGCTGAAAAACTTTTTAACACTGATCAGCCTCTATCAGATTAATTCAAGAAAGTACATAACTCAAACTAACCTCCTAGCTCTGAATCAATATTTTATAACTCTTTTTTTCTACACCGAGGTAAATGGATCGATCAGTGGAAATGGATTCTTCCTGTTTCCACTAGTTGCTCAGGGTGGGCCTTCATGCCAAGGCAAATCTCAGGAAGTCCTCTGCAGAGCAGTCATGCTAGGGCAGATGGACAAGGGTGGATAACACTTCTGGGACAAGAACCTCCTTTGTAAACAGGAATCAGGCTCTGAATAAGGAGTTAAAATGGTCACACTGAGCACTGCATTAGATGCTTTATCCTGTAATCTTGTATACATAATTAACGATGATTTGTGAGTGCAGAGATTGTTTTTAATCCTCATTACCCATTTAAAAAAAGATTCTCTTTCTTGGTTGTGCATTAGTATGCAAATCCCCCCCGCCCCCCCCCTCCCCCCGCACCGTGTCATTTGGCCTCAATCCAGTGGTCATATTCCTCACATGCCTTTCAGGTCCTTAATGACCCTATATGGAGTCCATGGTGATGAATGCAAGGTACATGGGATTATTAATGATCTTAAAGATAATTTTAGAAAAGATATGATATCTAACAAGTAATAAATTATCAGGATTGTTTATCTTAGGCATAAAAGTAATTTTTTTTTTAGGTTAGCAAGTGACCTAACTGACCTCTATTTCTTCTCTTGTATGATTAATAGACCTAGAAACTAGCTAACCACCTCGTCTCCTTGTTAGTCCCCCTCTTCGGCTTTCCACACTTGACTGGGAGGCTGATACAAGGACTTTTTTCCAATTCTTCGAGCCTGGTGCCTGGCAAAGACATAGAAGACAAAGGTTAAAGGCCAACTTTGACCCGATATACCAAGGACTTGACTGTAGACAGAAACAATGTGGTTCTCTACCAGAGATGTGTTTTCTGGATAATGCTGTCTTGGAGTTGAAGAGGTAACTTAATACATAGCAAGAGTTCCTGAGAACAGTGGTTCTCCCCTCAGATTGGGGGAATGCAGATACTTAACTGCATTTTTTTTTTTTTTGAAAATCTTTACTTTTGAGTGGGTGGATATGGAAGGGGCAGTGAGAGTGGCATCTGCTAGGAGCTGATACTAAGTGGCACATCTACAAATGTCATAGAGTCAACAGTGAGTTTAATCAACATTATTCTGTGCTTCATTTTTGTATCCTATGCCTTAATATAACACAGGCCTGACCTAAATTTGACCTGTAATAGATGTGTAATGGGTTGAAATTGGTGTTCTTTCCCTTCTCTATCTGTATGTTGTGGACAGAGAAATGTGTTAAGAATCAGGAAAGCAGAATTGTAATTCTGGATATGTCTTTTACTAGCTATGTGAGTTTTACAAACTCATTTCACTGTTCTTATTGTTTGGACAACGATGCTTGTATTGGATGATCTTTAAATTCCTTTTACCTTCATGATTTATAATCTATAGATAATATAATGACCATAGGACGGTTAAAATCAGTAGTTTTCTGGTAAATATTATTGACTGGCTTTCAAAAAAATAAAAAATAAATAAAAAGAAAACTGTGATTTATGATGTTTGTCTACTTCTAAATACTCCTGCTGTGGCCAAGTTTAAGCTACCAAGGTGAGATCACTGAACGTGGAATTGGGAAGAAATGGGCATGTTCAGCTATTCCAAGCCAAGAGGAGCCAGTTCTAGCACACTATAAGCCTCAAAACAGTAAATTATTCTACCCTAAAAGACTGAAAAGTATGCTAATATAGTTGAGAAGAAATTAATGATGGTAAACAAAAAAAAGTTTCCAGCGTTAATGAGAAAATTAATGCATGGATTGTCTTAATTTTTAATACTTTGACTAGTGACCACACTGTAACATTTTTTTTTTTTTTCTGTACGCGGGCCTCTCACTGTTGTGGCCTCTCCCGTTGCGGAGCACAGGCTCTGGACGCGCAGGCTCAGCGGCCATGGCTCACGGGCCCAGCCGCTCCGCGGCATGTGGGATCTTCCCGGACCGGGGCACGAACCCATGTCCCCTGCATCGGCAGGTGGACTCTCAACCACTGCGCCACCAGGGAAGCCCTGTAACAGTTTTTAAAAAGAATGGTAGGCCATGTAATGTTTTTCAAAAAGCCACAGATACAGGGTTTCCCTGGTGGCGCAGTGGCTAACAATCCACCTGCCAATGCAGGGGTCACGGGTTCGTGCCCTGGTCCGGGAAGATCCCACATGCCGCGGAACAACTAAGCCCGTGGGCCACAACTACTGAGCCTGTGCTCTAGAGCCCATGAGCCACAACTACTGAGCTCGCGTGCCACAGTTACTGCAGTCCGCGCGCCTAGAGCCTGTGCTCTGCAACAAGAAAAACCACTTCAATGAGAAGCCCGTGCACCACAATGAAGAGCAGCCTCCACTCGCTGCAACTAGATAAAGCCACGCGCAGCAGTGAAGACCCAATGCAGCCAAAAATAAATAAATAAAATAAATTTATAATAAAAAATAAATTTATAAAAAGTCACAGATACATTAAAGACAGTATTAGTTTCAAAAGTTGAATCTTTTAGTATGGCAGGAAGCAACATTTAGAATCTGATCTAATGCTTTAAGTGCTCTTGCTATAGCTCCAAGATTAGTCTTAAGCCAAGACAGGACAGTGTTTACATCTCCACCACACAGAGGATTAATATATATCAAGGGATGCTGGCAATACTGTACCTTGGTACCCATTCATGCATTGCTTATTGGTCACCATGAGCATTAGAACAGAATGGTATTACTGAAATGCTGCAAACAATGCAAACTAAAAATGAGTCCTCTGAAAGGGATGAGAAAGGATATCAAAGAATGTCTATTAGACCTATTTTACTATTCTTTTTAAATTTAGCATTTCTATGTTTTGGGAAATGGATGCAACTAGCTTAGCTTATTCTGTTGTTGGAAGTTATTTGCTCCAATTTTTAGGATTATAGAATTTCAGAGTTGGGTAGAATATTCGAGATCCTTTCTTCACTGCGTGAATTGAGATTTCCATTTATTTATGTATCATCAGGTACCAGATAGGTTTGGCACTTGAAAAATTACCTGGGTTTTTTCTATTCATATAAAATATCTAAGCTAGAGATTCAATTCAGTTTTACGTTTATCAAGCATCTCCACTGTACTGGGTTGCTGAAGATAACAAGAGGTATAAATTATGGACTCTGACTTTAAAGGGAGCTCATATTTTAAAAATAGGGGTTCCAAATGTGAACAGATAATTGCAAAATGATGCAATAAGTCTGTTATTGGAAGTATGAATGGAATGCTTTGATAGACTTGAGGCTCTTAATGCAGTACGGGGAAGTCAGAGAAGACTGGAGAATATGCTACTGGTGCTGGATTATGAAGCATTTATAAATGTGTGTGTGTGTATGTGTGTGTGTCTATGGGGCTGGTGGTGGTAGCAAGGGCATTCCAGGCAGAGGGAAGAGACTGCTGATGCCAGAAACAAACAGTGTTGACAGTGACGGTGTAGGAGTCAATAATATATCAAAAAGGACCTCTACAAAGGTTTAATTCAACAAATAGGTGTTGAGGTCAACTTTGTTGAAATCATCTGCCATTGAATAACATGCCCTTCATGTAGACATGGCAATGATTGTATGCTCTTTCTTATTTTACTGTTGAGAATATTACATATTATTCGTAATTTCAATGTTTAAAAAAGCTTCCATTTTTTTCAAAATAAGCCTAAACGTATCAAGTTTTAAGAAAGACCAATTGCAAAATTGTGATGGAGGTTGGCTACTGTTATCTGCTCCCACAGCTCTCCTCACAACACTCAGGTCTTCACCCTCTCTCATTACCTACCACCCCATTCAGTTCAAATCTCTGCTGCTCCATCTTTCTCTGCTTTCTCAGGAAGGCAAAGTCAAGACTCAGAACCATTCCTTCCAAAAGATCATCAGTGCTGCACTATGATTATGAAGTCAAATAAGTCATCAAAGATTGAAGGAAAGGGCAGGAGGACTTATTTTCCTAACCAGGGTAGATAATGGCCCAAAAATGATGTTAGGGAAATCATGGTAAAATTTTCTTTTCTCATTAATTCTCACATTTTTACTTTGTATATTATGTAAAGATCACAGAATTATGTAACCACTGATTACGTCAGAGTCTTGTAAGTAGTAGGTATTCAAAATGTATTTGGTGAATGACTGAATATAACTTAATTGAGCAAAACAAACAAAATAACATGGCTGCTGGGATAACTTGATAGCCACATGCAAGAATGAAGTTGGATACTTACCTCACTCCATATACAAAAATTAAATTAAAGACCTTGGGAGGGGTCAATGGGGAATGACTGCTAATAGGTACAGGATTTCTTTTTTGGGTTTTGAAAATGTTCTGAAATTAGATAGTAGTGATGATTGCACAGTGTTGTGAATCTACTAAAAAACATGAATTGTACATTTTAAAAGGGTGAATTTTAAGGTATATCATTGTATCTGAATAAAAAAATAGATGCCCAAAACACCCAAAACAAACAGCAACAATAAAACCATAGTTAAGAAAGTTTCATTGAGGCCGTCATTGAAATGTTCTACCTAGGTAGTCCTAACATTGAAGAAGAATATAAGTTAAAGATGAAAGAACATGTTTTAGTTAAAACAAAACTGAAAATAGTAAAAAAGATGTACTGTATTTTAATAATGCTAAGATGCATATTTTTTCACATTTCTGAAATGGAAATGAATCTTATAATTGCTGGTGTGTCACAGTTTATTTGGCTGCTTTTTTTTCTTTCTTCATGGTACATAAAATTGTGATATATCTTAGCTTCAGTGAAATGATTAATTTTTTGAATAATGTGACGGAGGCTGCCAGTTGTCCCTCAATGTTTTCTCCTCTTCTCACACAGTAATAAAATTTTTTAACTGGGTAAATGGCTCCCCAGCCAAAACTGTATTCCAGATTGTCTTGATAGCTAGTTGTGGCCACATGTGTAAGTTCCGGTGAGTGGTATGTACGCAGGAGTAATATATGCACCTTCTGGTTTGTGCCCTTAAAGAGAAGGAGTGTGCCCTCCCTTCTCTCCTTCTCTTCTTTTTTTCCTCCCTCCCTACTTTTTCCTTCTCTCTCTCTTTTTTATCCCTCCCTCCTCCTTCATTCCTTTCCTTCTAAATTGTAGATATGATGGTGGGAGCTAACAGCCATCTTGATCTATGAGATAGAAACTAAGTGTTGAGGGTGGTAAAGAATGAGAACAGACACCTGAGTACTTAATGCTAATGAAACCAATACACTAGCCCTAGATTGACTATGCAGACTTTTATGTGAGAGACAAATAAAGTTCTAGCTTGTCTAAGTCACTCTTATTTTGGGTGTCTCAGCTACAGGAGCTGAAAAATATTCTACATAATATGAATGGTTTCTGACTTTCATTTTTCTTGAAGTAAACTGTTATTACTTTCTCCAAAGGGTTAAATTCTGCTCCTTCTAAACACACACACACACACACACACACATATATCTGGGCCCAAAATGAGTTACCAAATATAGCATTTACTTATAAGGAATGTATTGTGAATAGCTTTTCAGTTTTCATTATCATGGAAGGATGATTTCAGATCACATTCAGTCTATACTTCTAAAGAATACCTTTGTTAGGGCTGTCTGTTCAATGCAATGGAAGACAGACTTTTCAGTGTAACTGAGACTTCTTGATAATGCTAAATGTGCCTCGTCAGTTGAATTCTTCTGGCTTTGCGTTGGTGTGGTAAAAATACATGATTAGATTTCATTGTTAAGAAAATTCTTTCAGCAATACATGTACAGTCAAGTTTGTTGCCTGGATAGCTGAACATTTCGGTCATGAGATTAAAAAAAAAATGTCTCATGACAAAACTTGAAATGGAAATGTAACCATCTGGAAGTCTAGTTCTGCCTTAGAGTGGCAAGGCTGTGAAGAGCTGTGCTGCCGGGGGTGATGCCACTCTGTCCTTTTGACAGCCAGACTCTTGTTCTTCATATTTGAGGAGATGGGACAGTGAGGAGGCCTGTTGGCTTGAGCTTATTAATGCCACCATCTAGAATACAGATTCTCGGATATTTCATCTTCACAAGATGAGCCGCAAACTGAAAAAAAAAGGGACAAATTTATAAAGGATACATAAAATTGATATATCTCCAATCCCGTTTTTTTCTCAAGCTGTGATAGACGAATGATGATAATGTTATTACTGCTGTCACTGTTCTATCAACGAATCATTAATTTAGTTTTTAATATAAATTAAATCCCTCTTTTCAAACATATTTATGCTATGGGATAAATGTCTCTTTTTAATTCTCTTGTAAACTTGTTTGAATAGGCAATAAATATACTTGGTAAACAATTCAAACAATATAAAAGGGTATACCATGAGACTATGCAGGTAAATTCCTCCTACCTCTGTTCTCAGTCTCCCTCTCCAGAGAACAGTAATATTCCTATTTTTCATATATCCTTCCAGTGAGAGTCAAAACATTCTCAAATCTATATTTTGAACAATTTTTACAGTATTTTCAACATATTAGTTATTGCAATTACATGCACAATATCCCAGAGAAGGCCCATGAACTGGTTCTAACATGTTTTTGGAGCAACTGCAATGAATAGTTTGAGACCATAAATTTGGAATAAATTTGAAGGACTGCTCCAAGATGTCTTCTAGATGCCTAGCAAAGCAGGGCTTTGAATAATTATCAAGACATACACATTTCTCTCTGACTTGCCCATGTCTACCTATCCAGGATCATTGATTATCTTTCTCTACTCCTTTACGATGAAGCAGTCCTGGACTGTAATCAATCCCCTGACAGATGGGATCACTTTAGGATTCAGAGTCTTTTTTGGTTGTGCACTGTCTGTTGGAAACATGCTCCATTTCCCACCAACTCCTGGTCCCCTGTTTTAGTTTCTCCTCACAAACAACCCCCAACCCCGACCTGCCTAATTTCTACTTACTTCCTTACTCAGGCAATTCCTTGTTTAGGAGCTAAGTTTCCATTAGGGGGCCCTCTTTTCAGGCCCCCAGATTTTTTGTGCAAATCTCTACCTTTGGTTTACCACATTTATTTAAATTGCCCATTTAAGAGCCTGCTTCCTCTAGCAAACTGTAAACTCCTCTAGGACAGTGAGAGTGTTGTTTCTTTTTTTCTTTTTAACATCTTTATTGGAGTATAATTGCTTTACAATGGTGTGTTAGTTTCTGCTTTATAACAAAGTGAATACATATACATATACATATGTTCCCATATCTCTTCCCTCTTGCGTCTCCCTCCCTCCCACCCCCCCCATCCCACCCCTCCACGTGGTCACAAAGCACCGAGCTGATCTCCCTGTGCTATGCGGCTGCTTCCCACTAGCTATCTGTTTTACATTTGGTAGTGCATATATGTCCATGCCACTCTCTCACTTTGTCCCAGCTTACCCTTCCCCCCCTGTGTCCTCAACTCCATTCTCTACGTCTGCATCTTTATTCCTGCCCTGCCCCTAGGTTCATCAGAATCATTTTTTTTTTTTAGATTCCACATATATGTGTTAGCATACTGTATCTGCTTTTCTCTTTCTGACTTACTTCACTCTGTATGACAGACTCTAGGTCCATCCACCTTACTATAAATAACTCAATTTCATTTCTTCTTATGGCTGAGTAATATTGCATTGTATAAATGTGCCACATCTTCTTTATCCAGTCATCTGTCAATGGACACTTAGGTTGCTTCCATGTCCTGGCTACTGTAAATAGTGCTGCAGTGAACATTGTGGTACATGACTCTTTTGAATTATGGTTTTCTCAGGGTATATGCCCAGCAGTGGGATTGCTGGGTCATATGGTAGTTCTATTTTTAGTTTTTTAAGGAACCTCCATAATGTTCTGCATAGTGGCTGTATCAATTTATATTCCTACCAACAGTGCAAGAGGGTTCCCTTTTCTACACACCCTCTCTAGCATTTATTGTTTGTAGATTTTTTTTTTTTTTTTTTTTTTTTGCGGTATGCGGGCCTCTCACTGTTGTGGCCTCTCCCACTGAGGAGCACAGGCTCCGGACGCGCAGGCTCAGCGGCCATGGCTCACGGGCCTAGCCGCTCCGCGGCATGTGGGATCCTCCCGGACTGGGGCACGAACCCGTGTCCCCTGCATTGGCAGGCGGACTCTCAACCACTGCGCCACCAGGGAAGCCCTGTTTGTAGATTTTTTGATGATAGCCATTCTGACCGGTGTGAAGTGATACCTCATTGTAGTTTTGATTTGCATTCCTCTAATGATTAGTGATGTTCAGCATCTTTTCATGTGTTTGTTGGCAATCTGTATAACTTCTTTGGAGAAATGTTTATTTAGGTCTTCTGCCCATTTTTGGACTGGGCTGTTGTTTTTTTGAGATTGAGCTTCATGAGCTGCTTATATATTTTGGAGATTAATCCTTTGTCAGTTGCTCCATTTGCAAATATTTTCTCCCATTCTGAGGGTTGCCTTTTCGTCTTGTTCATGGTTTCTTTCACTGTGCAAAAGCTTTTAAGTGTCATTAGGTCCCATTTGTTTATTTTTGGTTTAATTTCCATTTCTCTAGGAGGTGGGTCAAAGAGGATCTTGCTGTGATTTATGTCATAGAGTGTTCTGCCTATGTTTTCCTCTAAGAGTTTGATAGTGTCTGGCCTTACATTTAGGTCTTTAATCCATTTTGAGTTTATTTTTGTGTATGGTGTTAGGAAGTGTTCTAATTTCATTCTTTTACATGTAGCTGTCCAGTTTTCCCAGAACCACTTATTGAAGAGGCTGTCTTTCCTCCATTGTATACCCTTGCCTCCTTTATCAAAGATAAGGTGACCATATGTGCGTGGGTTTATCGCTAGGCTTTCTATCCTGCTCCATTGATCTATATTTCTGTTTTTGTGCCAGTACCATACTGTCTTGATTATTGTAGCTCTGTAGTATAGTCTGAAGTCAGGGAGCCTGATTCCTCCAGCTCCATTTTTCTTCCTCAAGATTGCTTTGGCTATTTGGGGTCTTTTGTGTTTCCATACAAATTGTGCAATTTTTTTTTCTAGTTCTGTGAAAAATGCCATTGGTAGTTTGATAGGGATTGCATAGAATCTGTATTGCTTTGGGTAGTATAGTCCCTAGTGCCCGGCACATGGCAGGGGCTCAATATATGCCTATTGGTCTCAACTAAACTATGGTAAAGGACAAATACCCAAGGGCAAAAGGGTAAGAAGTAGAGGTAAAGTAAAGAAAGTTTTCTTTAGCTCTCTGGTCATTCTCTGTCTATAGGTGGTGTCCTATTCCTCCCCCTTGGATGTTTGTGTCCTCATGTTTTTCTCATTTACTTTATCATAACCTGATCTCAGATCCTTCAAGAAAAATGACTAATACCTGCTCACAGTGCTACTGCCTCTTGGAAGTATTTGAAGCTTAATATTGGTGAAGTCTCATGCGAGCAGTCTAGACTTTATAGGTTCAAAAGAATTAGCTGAGTTGTTTGGTCAGGATAACTTCAAGGCGTCACTCAGAGATTCTGTTTATTGAGCTGCGGCTCAGGAATGTGTTTTTTGTTTTCGTTTTTATTTTTCAACAAACACCATTAGATGATTCTAACGCAGGTCTGTGGACAATATTTTGAAAAATACTATCTTAAGCCCAAGGATAAAGATATCAGTAAGTAGGTGAAATATTGGGTTGGCCAAAAAGTTCATTTGGTCTTTTTCCGTAAGATGGCTCTAGTAGAACTTAGTTGCTTTTAATGTCACTTGAAACAATTTTGTTAGACTGTACTGTGACAGCTTTCATAGAAGCGTGCATTTAAAAAAAAGCTTATCAAAACTGGTGAATTTTTGTGTAGCCATTTTAATATTGAAGATGGAAGAAAAAAGCAACATTTTCGGCATATTATGCTTTATTATTTCAAGAAAGGTTAAAAACGCAACTGAAACGCAAAAAAAGATTTGTGCAGCATATGGGAAGATGCTGTGACTGATCGAATGTGTCAAAAGTGGTTTGCAAAGTTTCGTACTGGAGATTTCTCACTGGACAATGCTCCACGGTTGGGTAGACAGGTTGAAGTTGATAGCGATCAAATCGAGACATTAATTGAGAACACTGAGCATTATACCATGAGGGAGATAGCCGACATACTCAAAATATCCAAATCAAGCGCTGAAAATCATCTGCACCAGCTTGGTTGTATGAATCGCTTTGATGTTTAGGTTCTACATAAGTTAAGTGAAAAAAACCTTCTTGACCATATTTCCGCATGCGATTCTCTGCTGAAATGTAATGAAAATGTTCTGTTTTTAAAACAAATTGTGATGGGCGATGAAAAGTGGATACTGCACAATAACGTGGAATGGAAGAGATCGTGGGGCAAGCGAAATGAACCACCACCAGCCACACCAAAGGCTGGTCTTCATCCAAAGTAGGTGATGTTGTATATATGGTGGGATTGGAAGGGGGTCCTCTATTATGAGCTCCTTCCAGAAAACCAAACGATTAATTCCAACAAGTACTGCTCTCAATTAGACCAACTGAAAGCAGCACTCAACGAAAAGCATCCAGAACTAGTCAACAGAAAACGCATAATCTTCCATCAGGATAATGCAAGACTGCGTTTCTTTTATTTGCCTTCACCATTTTCCAGCTCAGCAGCAGCCTACTGCTACATTTATTTCGGTCTTTACAAAATTCTCTTAACGGAAAAAATTTTGATTCCCTGGAAGACTGTAAAAGGCACCTGGACCAGTTCTTTGCTCAAAAAGATGAAAAGTTTTGGGACGATGGAATTATAAAGTTGCCTGAAAAATGGCAGAAGGTAGTGGAACAAAATGGTGAATACATTGTTCAATAAAGTTCTTGGTGAAAATGAAAAATTTTTCTTTTATTTTTACGTATAAACCGAAGGAACTTTTTGGCCAACCCATAGATGTTGTTGGACTCAGACAGCAATTTTCAAAACAACTAACAGAAAACGAACTCAGTACTGCTGACCCCACTTAACTTTTCCACAATTCTCTGCAATGCCTTAAGAGAGATTCAAATGCTGTTCATGTTTTAGAGCATAAGCTCTTTTAGAGCCACTGAGGATATCCTTAATAGTAATTAATGTTGAAGAGAAATAGTGTACTGTATTTCAAAAGGTATCAAGTGAGCTAGAGTGCAAAGTGAGCTGATCTTCATCCTGTGCTTCTTGCTTATTTCTCTTTCAACCAGTCCTTAAGAACAGAGGCACCAGATTCACCTGTCCCAAGTCACATGTGCAGGCAGCACAGTCTCTGGTACTATATGATTACTAAAACATCTTGGCTTCATTCTCCCACATGCAGCAATACAATTACCATTTAGGTCGAAATTCTAAGATAAACATATCATTACTCAAAAGGGCTTGTGGATAAGCAGTCTTAGCGTTCAGTACTTTCAAAACACTACAGAAGTCAGAAAATGAGTAAGAAAGGACTTACTGTACATTTACCTAATCTCTCTTAAACTATGCTGTAGAGTTGGAAAGAGCTCCCACTGTTATTGTAAGGAGGGACATAACAAGTAGGCTGCTACTGAGCTGGAAAATGGTGAAGGCAAAGCAGGCAGAACAGAGCATTTTAGAACAATCAGGCTGCTGCGATGTGGGAGGTCTAAGAAGAAAAGCAGAAATGGAGTACAAGGAGATGGCAAGTGTTCAGGTGCCTTGAAATGAAGCAAGCCTGTGCTTAAGTGAAGAAAAAGAGCAAGTGTTGAATTTTCAGGTTAAGATTATGAGTTCTGCTCCTCCAATCCTCTGCTTGTGGTTCCAATTATCCATGTTACATATTGGCCCCTAACAGTGAAGCCACGACAGCATCTTTCCACTCCTACCATGGAAAGAGCTCTTCTCCATCTATTCATTCATTTGTTCATTCACTTATCAATCAAACATTTCACTGAATTCCTACTACGTACCAGGCACTGTTTCAGTTTTTGCAGTGCTTACAGTTCAGTGGAGGAGACAGCAGCAAACAATATTAAGCAGTATGGCTATTACAAAAACGAAAGTTCAAGGTACTCCTGAATTTAACAGGGGTTAGGGGGCTGTTGCCCTCTCCCCATTCTTCTTTCATTAGTAATACCTGGAGGGAATGAGAACCCAGAAGTGATGGTCACTGTCGTTACACTGATCAGGTAGCGCTCTCTGAGTCTATAGCTTGACAGGTTAGGGAGGAAAGAAAGGGCTATGAATCCACTGTGTGAAAAAAGCCATGTCACTTATGGAGAAGATATATGGTGGAACAGAGGAGAACCAGGCACACAGAGTTCAGGGTTTCATCCATCTTTAACTTTCCATCTGGAATTGGCAGCTTTACTGAGTGAACAGACAGGGTACTGGACTTTGGTGATGAAGCGTCTGGTGTAGACTACAGCTGCAGCTTTGGGAGAGGCCTGATTTCAAACAGAAATCATAAACCTAAACTTACTGAATGACATCCTTGGTGGAAGTGGCAAGATATCATACTGGATCAGTGTTATGAAGCCATCAGAATCATCTAGGTGCTTTCAGTAAAACACTGATACCCAGGCCCACTCCACACCAGTAAGAAGTAGAGTTTCTTGGGATGAAGCTCCAGCAACATTTTTGTTTTTTTTCACCTATAATTCTAGGTGATTCTATTGTGTAGCCAGATTGAGGATTGCTTTATTACATAATGAGATTCATTTGCTGGTCAGGTTTGTCTGGGACTTCAAACTGTAATTTTTATAAGTATAGTACTGTGTGGAGAGCAAGTCACTTTGCACCAGAAGACGCTGCCATGTTGTGGGGCTGGAATTTGTAAGACCAAGTCCTGCCTGGAGACAATGGGGCTCCTCAAACTGCACAACCAGTTAAGATCTAGCAGGCAACATCCTACATGGAGTTGGCAGAATCTGGTATTTGCTGGGATAGAATTTTGGGAACCACAGGCTGCAGGGGCAGCTGCATTTCTTGTGGGAAGTACTCCCATTTGGAGAGGGCCAAGCTCTGGCATTTTTGTCATTCCTCTGGTTAGTGGGATCTGGTGGTGGTACTCGTTTCTAGGGCTTGGGTAGGCACACCTCAAATCATCACTGTCTGAAAGTGGCAGGCTCTTGTGGGTGCCACTCCATCTTGTTTTCTCTCTTTATCTTGCATCTGAGCTTGGACTCAGAGGCTGGCACGTTTGTTTAGAGGAAGTCAAGTTCTACTGTAGCAGGAGAATGAGTGGAGGAAAGGGATTTTTGAGCTGCCACAGAGTAGTGAATGTTAACTAAGGTCAAGAAATTAAAGCTGAGAACAGGTAAGATTTGTGAGGGGCACAGACCAGGATCATGTTGCTTCTCACTGGGTATCCTAGGACACAGTTTTGGGTGGAACGTATAGTAGCAGCAGGAAGCTAAGAAAACTGGGCTCCTCAAGATTCTGCAAGGAGCACATTGCAGACAATTAAGCACATTGCAAACAATTAATTGGCCTTGTGAGTTTTAAGTTCATATTGGGGACTGGACAATGGGCATGAACTGACCAACTCCCTGGTGAAGCTCAAGCTGAGAAGTCTCTCTCTTCCATTTATTTGTCCATTCCTTTCCCTGACAAATAATGCTAAATTTGGGGTAATATTTCAAAAGTGAAATATCACTTTTGGTTGGGTATGAAACTGAATAAGGGAACTGGCAATTAACCTGTAATGAGCAACTGTAGCAATTTCATTTTCTTGGTTTTATGGATGTGAAACTGATGCTGTGCTAGTTTTATGTGTCCTCTTGATCCTCTGGAATGCTGAAAATATGGTGCACATTTAATATTTCTGGCACCGTGTGGTTGGAGCTAGGCTGACACTTTATGCATATTACGTACCTATTTCTAAGAGTTTGGCTGGACAACTCAGATAAACATATTTGAGATGAGAAGTAAGATATGGGGTGATTTCTCCATCTGGAGTAGTACAGTGTGGCCTTAAATATAACTCAAGGCCTGTCTTGTCCTGATTACTTAAGAGATTTCTGGAGTCATTAATAAATGTCTTGATCATTTTAACTGCCCAACTCAGTGATCCCAGTTAGAAACATAAGAGCTGTGACAAGGATTCGCAGGAAAGAGGTAGAAATGATTTAACTAATACTCCACTGATCTCTTCCCTCAATTATACAATAATTTTAAAATGTCATTTTTTGTTTTGTTCCTTATTATGTTCCTCCCATAACTGAGAAAAGTATTCTGTCTCCTGCTAGTTTTCTGTACCCAGATATTTTATAATTAACACACTGACATTTATTTTCTTAAGAGTACTACATACGTTTATTTTTATAAATAAACTACATAAGAAAACCCTTGCACTTTGTTGGTGGGAATGTAAATTGCTGCAGCCATTATGGAAAACAGTATGGACATTCCTCCAAAAACTAAAAACAGAATTACCATATGACCCAGAAATCCCACTTCTGGGAATGTATCCAAAGGAAATGAAATCTGGATCTTGAAGAGGCATCTGCATTCTCATGTTCATTGCAGCACTATTTACAATAGCCAAGATATAGAAACAACCTACATGTACCCCTGTGTCCATAGCAGCACTATTCACAATAGCCAAGACATGGAAACAACCTAAATGTCCATCAATGGATGAATAGATAAGGAAGATGTGGTACATATATACAATGGAATACTACTCAGCCATAAAAAGTAACAAAATAACGCCATTTGCAGCCACATAGAAGCAACTAGAGATTATCATACTAAGTGAAGTCAGAAAGAGAAAGAAAAATATCATATGATATCACTTATATGTGGAATCTAAAATATGACACAAATGAACCTATCTATGAAACAGAATCACGAACATAGAAAACAGACTGTTGGTTGCCAAGGGGGAGGGGTTTGGGACAGGGATGGACTGGGAGGTTGGCGTTAGTAGATGTAAGCTTTTCTATATAGAATGGATAAACAACAAGGTCCTACTGTATAGCATAGAGAACTATACTCAATATCCTATGATAAACCATAATGGAAAAAAATATTTAAAAAAAAGAATGTAGGGTTTCCCTGGTGGCGCAGTGGTTGAGAGTCTGCCTGCCGATGCAGGGGACACAGGTTCGTGCCCCATTCTGGGAAGATCCCATATGCCGCGGAGCGGCTAGGCCTGTGAGCCATGGCCGCTGAGCCTGCGCGTCCGGAGCCTGTGCTCCGCAACGGGAGAGGCCACAACGGTGAGAGGCCCGCGTACAGCAAAAAAAAAAAAAAAAAAAAAAAAGAATGTATATATATGTTTAACTGAATCACTTTGCTGTACAGCAGTAATTAACACAACATTGTAAATCAACTATACTTCAATTAAAAAAAAAAGAAACAACCTAAATGTGCACTGACAGGTAATGGATGAAGAAAATGTTGTGTATATATACAATGGATTATTAGTCAACCTTAAAAAAGGAAATCCTGCCCTTTGTTATACATGGGTGAACCTGGAGGACATATGCTAAGTGAAATAAGCCACAGACATAAAAACAAATATGTATGATTTCACTTACATGTGGAATCAAAAATAGTCAAGTTCATAGAAGCAGAGGTAGAATGGTGGTTGCCAGGGGTGAAGGGGTCAATGGGAGGACATGAGCAGATGTTGGTCAAAGGGTACAAAGTTTCAGTTGTGCAAGATGAATAAGTTCTGGAGATCTAAGGTACAGCATGGTGACTAGTTACTATATATAGCAAGTATAACAATGCCTCATTGTATACTTGAAATTTGCTAAGAAAAAAATGGTGAAGTGATGGATATGTTAATTGGCTTGATTTTGGTGATCATTTCATAATGTATACATATATAAAAACATCAAGATGTATACTTTTAATATATACAATTCTTCTGTAACAATTATACCTCATTAACAGTGAAAAAAAAAGAAGTGCTATAAAAGGTGTGAAATCAGTTTTCACAGTATTAACATCTAATAACAATTAGGCAGTGGCTACCTTACTTTCTTATTTCACTCACAGAAGTAAAATCAGCTGGAAGGCAAAACCAAGAAGGTGAACACAAGGCCAGTAATCATCTTACACCTCACCAAAGGCACTTGTGACAAGGAGCAAAACAGGTAATTCCAGGGTATTACTCTAGCATGTTATATACTGGAATATGGTTAATTATGCAGTAAGAAAAAAAATGGGAGAGTTTACAAAAACAGACATTATATGGTCTAAGCGTTCTGGTCCATGTTTATTTGAGAGATAACTATCCTAATGGTGTCTGGGATATTCAGAATCCATGCTATGGTGTATATTAGTCTTCTATTCTTGGAACTAATCTTTGGGGATTAGGAAATGGGATAGTGTAAAGATTTCATCTTAAAAAACATTTTTTATAGTTTGTGTTCTATAAGGGGACATATACATAATTGTAGAGCACTAACTCAATGTGTTTAAAATTTAAAAGACATTTTAAAAAAGTCTTTGAAAGTTATCAATATAAAAAACATTTATACAAAAAAGTAATGATGAAGTTTATAAATATAGAAATAATAAACTTTGTGTGATAATTTTAATATAGAAGGTCACAGAGTAGTCAGATCAGAGACCATGTCCTCAGTCCATTTCCACAGTTAAGGAACTGAAGTAGATGAAGAATATGAAGATAACGCAGTGAAAGTTTCACTTTCTATTCTTGGCCTCCATGCTTGTTTCTTAGTAAGTTGCAGTGCTATTCTCTCAATGAGTTCGGTAATTTTTAGTGGTATGTGGGCCACTCAAGGGGTATATGAGAAAAAGAGAAGTTAATATTTTCATGTGCAATTATAAAGTTCTCTTCTTTGTCTCTTCTATTTTACCGTCTTATATATAATTCTAACAAAATCCCATGAGGAGTAAAGGAAAGGAAAATAATTTTAATGTTTTAAAGTATACACTTTAAATAGAAACGGCAAGGAAAATAAATATTTCCCAAAGTCACATGATGTCAGCATAAGTCAATGCAACTTCTGCTCCATTGTTTGCTTTGTTTACATCTCAATAACAGATATTTTTTTCCTCACATGTCCAAATGATATTTTCCTTTCCTTTCTCTTCCATTTTCCTTTGATCTCTTGTTTTCTTTGTTGATCTCCTCTACCAATCACTGGCACTAAAGTAAATTTTTCTTATTTATAAGCTATTTTGTAATGGAGACAATGGATTTTTACAACTTTTTGAAACAAATGTAAGTTGTATCTTTTAATGGTCTTTCGACAATCTCTTGTTCAGGTTATCACCTGGAATTTGTTTCCTTTCCTAAAATAATACATTTATAAGTTTTTAAATTTAGTTATGGTAAAGAAAAACCCTACATCTTTTTTTAAAATTAATTTTTACTGGAGTATAGTTGCTTTACAATGTTGTGTTTCTGCTGTACAGCAAAGTGAATCAGCTATACGTATACATATATCCCCTCTTTTTTGGATTTCCTTCCCATTTAGGTCACCACAGAGCATTGAGTAGAGTTCCCTGTGCTATGCAGTAGGTTTTCATTAGTTATCTATTTTATACATAGTAGTGTATATATGCCAATTCCTATCTCCCAATTCATCCCACCCCCTCCTTCCTCCCTTAGTATCCATACGTTTAAGAAAAACCCTACATCTTTTTGTTCTGTATTGTAGAATACTAACTGTTTATAAGTGGAAGGATTCTATAGATACCCATCTAGTTTTAAATCCCCTTTGAATTCCAGTCTGAACTTCTAAATGCTTGACTGACATTTTTTATACTGATGTCCCATTAGCACCTCAAACACAGTATGTCCAAAATTCATTACATTCTCTCCAAATTTACTTTATTTTTCTCTTTCTTAGCTCTGTTAAAGGTATCAGCAACCTCCCCCCAAAACCAAAGCTGGAAACTTTAAGGTGATCTTTGAGTTAAAAAAAAAAAAAGTCCTTTGGCTCTATATTATTCAGTTAGGCACAAAGCTGTGTTAGTTCTGTGATTTGTCTTGGATCCATTTCCTCTTTTTCCATTCCTCTGCTCCTACTCCATTTTAGACCCCAATTACTCTTGAATTCGTTCCTAAGTGGTTCTTGCATTTTTAGTTTTTCCCTTTCCCTTTTACCTAGCACTCTGCGGCCTACATGGTAACATTATGGAAGACCCTTAGGAAATCCTGAGACTCCAGTAACTGCTGTGTAGAGATATTTTCTTTGCTAGGGCTATTGCCCTTAAGCAAGATGAGCCAAGATCTGTGGATCCCTTACAAGGAATAGCTTGTTTATCCATAGTCAGTAAGAACAATTTGTAGTACGTACCTAAAAGCTCTTATTCAAAGTTTCATCTTGATAATATTAAGTCTAAAGTTTCTTCGAATTTTGAGAACGACAAAAGAAATTCTTCAATTTAGACTTACACTTGCCTATTCTTTACATAAATACATATATTTATTTATATTTAAGTTAAAGGTTAATGAGAAAGAAGGCTGTCCTTTAGTATCCCAAATAAAGGTAAGAGAAGATAGTGACAGGATGTTACCAGATGCCTTGAATCATATAATAAAAGCAGTGAGGCCATTTCTTGAGTCTCCATTTGAAAGTTGCAGAGCTTTGGCTATCAGTCTCAGACAAACCCCTAGGTGTCATCTTCTCCCAGCAGCCGCATGAGCTTTGCTGACACTGGGGGCTTAGAAACTAGACAGTGGGAGATTGCAAGCTTGAGACAGAAGGTCAACTAAAGGTAGAATCTGGAAAGAATCTGGCACTGAAATAGATTGGGACTATAGGGAGAGTGAAATTCTTTAACTGGTCTCTGGTTCTTGGTGTTTTAAAATTTCGATTTCATTGGGATCAACTGCAAAAGAGATGGGAGACATTTTAAAAGTAATTTTCCAAATGACTTTCTAAAATACAGCTGATGGTGTCACTTTCCTTCTTTAAAACCTTTAATAGCTCCCCACTCCTAAAATGTAAACTCCCTAGCACAGCATTTAAGGCCCTCTATAACCAAAAGCTCCCCCTATCTTTCCAGCTTTATCTGTAGCTAAAATGCTCTTCAGAGAAGCCCTGTGCTTTCCAATCAGCCTGTGTTATTTCCTTTGCCTGGAATGCTGCCTCCTGACTATGGCCCTCCTCCCAACACTTTTTCTTACTGAAATCCTACCAATAATACAAGGTCTAGGTCTACTATCACCTTCTCCGTGAAGCTTTAGGAATCCTTCTGTTAACTGGAAGAAACTCCTTCCTTCTCATTGATTTTCTAAAACTTTAACTATAAATCTCAGAGCACATGACACATTCCACTTTGAATTTTAATCGGTTGTATCAGTCTTATATTCTTAACTAGATTGCAAGATTTATAAGGGCAAGGGACTGTCTTTCTCATTTCTGTTTCCTCATAATAGTTTCCATCATGTAGGCACTCAATGTTTGTCTTAAACTAGTAGTTGATATTAGCATTTTTTCTTTTATTTTCTTCTTCTTTTTACCAATTTCTATAAGTGCATTGTCTACTGCAAACTATTATTTTTCAGGTGTTCATTCTTAACTTAGTCATTAATTCAACCATCAAATATTTATTGAATGCTTGTTACTTGAAAGGCACAATGCTAGGGGCTGTGGGTACAATGAATACAATATAATCCCTGTCTTCAGTGAGCTTGGAGTTTAGTAGGAGATGCAGGTAAGTGGATAGGCGATTACAATGCCATTTGATAAATGCTACACAGAGCCATCATTTAAGGTTGTACAAATTGTGCCTTATATGAGAGAACCCAGAAAAGAGGTAAGTGGAGCACGAAATGTAGCCCCATCCTCTCCTTTCCAAGCTTTGCGCCCTTGCATGGTGCTGTGTATCCCTAAACGAAGGATGGGTTTTTATCTAATGCACACAGAGACTCTGTATATGATAGCGGTCCCAATGCCACTATAAGAGTAAGTAAAAGATTTTCTATGAGCACTTGGGAAGGGTACCTAGTCCCAAACTTGAGGAGTTAAGAATGAGTTCCATGAAGAAATGCTATATAAACAGCTTTTCAAGACAAATGGGAGTTACCCAGGTGAACAGAAATGAGAAGAATGCTTCAAATAGAGACAAATACAAAGAGACAGCATTTAAGGAACTACAAGTAGTTAATTATGGCTGGAATCTAAGAGCAGTGAGGGTGAGCTTGGAAAACAAAGCAGAGTCCAGATCATGAAGGGCCTCAAAAACCATGGGGAAGGTTTGTATTTTATTCTGAAGGCAATGGGAAGTCATAGAAGCATTCTGACAATGACCAGACTGACATTTCAAAAACCTCACTGGTTGTAGGGTAGAACTGGGGGAAGGAGGCTGTAGGCAAGGACAGTGGGAAGTTGCAGGAGGTCAGGCACGAGATACTGGTGATCTGAGTGAAGACAGTTGGGAAGTGGAGATGAGAGAATTTCAGACCTACTTAACAGCAAAGACAAACAATAATTTTCCATAAAGTTTTTTCCACCAGTCAAGAAGGTGAGAAAATCCACTATTTCAATCAAACAGCCTCTGTGGTATGGATGAAAGTGTGGGAACTTCGTAGTTAGACAATACAGAGTTTGAATCAGGTTCTACCACTGGTTAGCCGTGGGACCTTGGGTAAGTCACTTAGCCTTTTTGGCATTAGTTTCTTCACCTGTTAAATCTGAAACAACACACTTGAATAGTACACTTAAAGTGTTGTTGAGAGTTTTAAATTAGATATTATATCTGTAAGTGCTTGATCCATAGTAAATACTATAAAGCTAGTTTCCTCCTTTCCTCCTCTTTCCTTTCCCCAATTGATCCTTTAATAGGAGAGCCATTTACAACACCCTGAAATTGTATAGATACAAACTTAAAAAAGCAGAGTTGTCCCCAAATGGTATGTAAGGTAGGGCTTTTCAGTGTTAATGGTGAACTCTTTATGGCGAACTCTTTAACTAATGCTTTACAGTATTAATGGTGAACTCTTTACGTTGGAGCAGTAATTTATACTTGTGACTCTTACAGTTTACTGAGTCCTATATACTTTTGGCAATCAGAAGAAAGCTTATGAACCTATTCTCTAAAAATATATATATAGCACATATGTACAGCACTTTACATATAATTTTAATTAATTCAAAGACTTTCTAAAATTCGTGATGAGCTCTATTAAACATTTTCCTTTATGCTAATTCATTTAATTTTAAAATTTATGATAGTTGATAGTGACCTAGTATTTATGCATATGGCAAACTGGGATATTTCTGTAGATATACAGTTTAGTGTTTAACAATAGCTTATACTTTCAAATAAGTTCTCTTAAGAATGGCTATGTGGATGTTTTCTGAAAAGTTGACATTAAAGAAATAGGAGAAAACATTTTAGTTAGGACATAAAAGTTTGTTTTTATGACATAAAAACATACTGGCTCATATTGAGGCAGGAGGTAGATGGGCCCTCAGGGCAAACGGTTTGAGTTCGTTCCCTGTGGACAGATGCTCCGAGATGGGAATAACAGGACAATTGAGAGAGAAGGCTGGGCCCTGCCCAGATAGCAAATAACGAGACCATAAATTCCTCATTCTCGAAGTCAGGAGGCCTCCCCAACTATACATGCGCAGAAAGCCTCCTTGGAGGTCAAAAGGGGAGTGATGTCAAGTGGCCAAATCTACCCATAGGCCTCTTTGGTAGAATCCATCTTAGCTAAGAGATGTGCAGGCACACATGGGAAAATCCTGAGATATACCAAATATGGACTTTGAACTAGGCAAATCAAATAATTGGCCAAAGGAAACCCACATAAAAGTGATTCAAACTGCCACGAGGGTGTGACTCTCTCTCTGAGTCTGCCCGTGTGTCTATCCACATGTACTGTACTTCTTTTTTTCCTAATAAATATTTTACTTGTTTCACTACTTTCCATCTTTGTGGGAATTCTTTTTCTGCAAAGCCGTAGGGCCAGGGCCCTGTCACTGACCACTGTGGCTAGGATTCGGTGCGCTCACTGCCGTGACCTGACCTCAATCACTGGCTGGGAACCGAAACCCTGCTTCAAGCCGCTGCAGGCTGAGGCCACCCAAGATCAATATTAGAGGATAAGCCTCTTCTGATAAAATGCCATCATCTAATAGTATCATGTATCAGGAGCTCTAATGAGCCTTGTGGTACATTTTCCTATGATCTGCGATATTTGCGACCAGAATTTCAGCAACAATCATTTATCCACTTCTGTTTACATTAGACAATTGAGAACTGTGTCCAAGCCACTGGTCAAATTACACACAGTATACTGTGCTCTAAAAAGGATGTATATAATAAAAATTCAGATTCAAAAGAGTTAGGGCTGTGATGGATCACAGCCAAGTCCCAAACTTTGTAGGTCAAGAGGGAGAGTTACTATGGTTAGTTTCTTATTCAGTCACAGACATTCCTGTGGTAAGGAGTAATGAATTAAATGGTGGGCTGTGGAGGGCAGGATAGGTATACAGAATAACACGTATTAAGACAAATAACTTTTATCCTGTGACAGTTCATGAATATAGGTGCCAGAGCTCACAAGATTCAGATGATGTCTTGGCAGTTTTTCCTGAAAATTGGAAATGAGCTCCCTCTGCCTTTTAAAAAATTGCTTATACATAAAATACACCCAATAAACATGTTAAAAAACCAAAGCCTGGATTAGGTGTTTTAAGGCTCCCTTTACCACAACTCCTACACTGCTTTTTAATTCACACAACTTTTGAAAGGTTATGAGAATAGGGAATCTACAGGACAGGTTTTAGGTCATGGACCTTTTAAAGTAAGTTATCCTCCATCACTTAACAAATGTAGAGTTATATATGAGAGTTTTCACTGTAACTTTTAAGCCTCATATGATGTCTACTGTGTTCAAGTTGCATTAATATCTAAAATGTTTCCTTATAATCTCATATAAAACCACAGACCAAAACATTTGCTGACAAGAAGGCAAGGAAAAAGTCAGGAAAAAAGCCAAGTTTAACCATACCCAGTACTTACAGGTATAACAAGACCAAGAAAGAATTCTTTGCATATTTGGAACTTATAAAGGAGATTCACTTCCTATTCTTTATCAAAATGCTTAAGATACAACTATAAAGAGGACTAATGTTTTCTGACAGGTAGACGATCTCATACAAAGTGTTAAAAGTATTATATTAATCTGACAAACTAGGCAGATACTATCTGGAGCTAGAGAAATTTACTATAGGGATAACACACGTGCTGAATTGGTTTAAAGTGTTTTCAGAGTCATTTGGTCCCCTTTGAGCACACACCTGGCGTAGGATAACCTCAGATGCGTGAGGCCAAAAGCTAGGGGAAAAGCTTGAGCAAAAAGAGGAAGAAGACAGCTAGAGAGAGAAAAAGGGAATGGCAAAAGGTAAGGGCTACGAGTGATCATCACAGTGTCACAAAACTTGATTTAGCTTGGTTAAGGGATCCAGGAAGTAATGAGGCGGGACTAGAGGGTGGAAGCCTTCTCTTACCGCAGTACAAATTAACTTCCAACCTAACATCCGAAAGCCAAATAACCTTGGCCTCCAGGGAAAAGTAAATGAACACAAATGGAGTATTATCTTATTTTTTAAAATAGTTGCAATGTTATGCCTTGCTTATTATAAACCTGATTATTTTCATTTGAAAACAGATGTCATATTTTAAATTTAATCCTTACATGCCAAGGGTAGAAAGCATCAGCTCCTCACAATGTTTAGTCATAGAATTGCCACAAATATCGTCTCTTGTGTAGGCTTCTGACTCAAATGTTATTCAGAAGTATTTATGTTCTGCTCTTTTGTTTTGTTTTTTCAGTTTTGCTTTGTTTTGTTTTAAAGAAAAGAATAATAACACACATGGCTTATTACTGCAACTGGCTCTTATGTTCTCAGATTTCTTCCAATGACAAAAGAAAAGCACTGATTTCATGCCAAGAATATAACATTTTAAGAGTAAGATGAGCTGTTCCTAATATTTTCCAAAGGGTTGTTGACAAGTCAAAGTGAAATGCAAAGATTCCTTCAATTTCTTTCTTAGATAATCTTTTGATGAGATACACTATCAGTGATGAAATGCTTGTGGTCTCATAACCACTAAATATAATCTAGATAGAGAGTAATTATTTTTAAAGTCTCATGTGTTTCAGTGACTAACATAGCATTATGATGTACTGCTGAAAGGACTCACTGAAAGTAAACACCATTTGGAGTTTCATTTTGCTCTGGTGAATGTTGTTGGTCATTTTCCTGTCTGAGACCCATCACTAGCTCAAGAGTTGGATCCTACTACATTACTTTCCCACAGCAGAGAAAATAGTATAACCCAATAACACTTTAAAGCATGCTGTTGTGCTAAATCATCATTCTCGCTAAATATAATTTACTTCTAGAAAAGAGGTGGATTCACCATCATGTTTTGTCAAGCCGAGATATATGTAACTTTGATCTTAGGTTGGTAGTAGGGCAGTATGAGTAACGGTTGCTAGGAGTATCAAAACAAATCATACGTTTGCCCATAAATAATATTTGATTAATGCTAAAGATCAAAATTTCCTTTAAATCTGAGTAATCTGCTCAAGGAGATAACAATGAACTGTCCTCTGGGTTCATTTAATCCATGATATGGATGGTAGACTACCTCTGCCTCTCCCTATTGATCTGAATAGTTATAACCTTAATTCTTAGATTTATACACTTGCTCTCTGAGATGAATTCAGCAAGTTTCCCTTGTATGCCCACGGAGTCTAATTCTAGTTTAGCAATTGAAGATGCAGTTTCTCATGTGAGTTTCAAAGAAGATGATTATCTCTGCAAGAAGACAAGAGTGAGACCTTGCCATGTTTTTCATTTAAATGTGACACAAAGCCTGAATTGACTTTATCCTTGTTTTGATGCAGAGGTCTTCCTACTCCCGTAAACCCTAGCAACAGATGAAATCTGTATTTGTTTGGCTTGTCAAACTAAACTTGACTCTACAGCAGCAAGGATCAGCACAAAATCTGATCCACCCTTGGAACAACAGTATACATTTCAGAGACTAGGGACTCCACTCACATGAGACTATCTAAATTTCCTTGATGCTGACATAACTTTCTTCACAAAATATCTGGATATGCTTGATTACATAATGCCTCACTGCTTTACTTAACCTGAAGGGTAAGGTGAATTAAAGATTAACTGACAAGTGAGATTTAGTAGGACTGAAGTCTGGTATGAAGAAGCCTCTACGTGGAATCCTAATTAAACTAAAATCTTTGTAGTCCTCCTTTTTTTGCCCTATTCTGGGGGGGAGCAATGTTTTATCCAGATAAGAAATGGCAGATTCTAAAAGTTTTTGATGTATTTAATGTGGGAGCTAGGCCCAAAACAGAAGTCTTACGAAGTGGTAATTGTAAAGAAGGCATCTCATAGCAAAAAGTTGCTAATCAGTTGTAATTACAGGAAAAATAGTTAATGAATACATAATTAAAAGAGTATAGTATATCTTCCGATTATATATAGTTTTTCAGGTACATGAATAAGCAGTATTTCTCAGATTTGTTCTGTCTTCTATGTGATTTTAGATAATACATTCAATACATCTGGTCATTGTAGAGTACTTCCTTCATATTTGTATTACAAAAATACTCTAGACCTAATTTGTATGTCAAATGAGTGATTTTAATACTATCATATTCTAGACAAGTGGTTCATTTATTCTCGAATTGTTCAATATTTTGCTACTTGTAACTCCAATATTGAGAGCTTTTCCTTTTATTGAACTATACTTGATTTCATTTAATATTTTCATTTGTTGAATTTTCAGTCTAACTTTATTACTAGGTTTTAAGAGAAGATGTAAAACTAGAAAAATTACAATCAGTGCCTACCATTTTGCAAACAGAAAATTCCCAAGTCCAAATACGGGTTTGACATAAAAATCATAAAAATTTGTAAAGATAATCTGTAACCATACCGACTAGAATTGGCATCTCTGCTTTCTTCTCACAGTATTCAACTATGGCTTTCTTAATCTTTTCAAAATAGGACTGTGCCAGTTAAAGTGCACTAATTTCAGCTTAGAAGAAAAGCTGCTACTTGCTTGGAAATCACTGTTTTGTTTTTGTTTTTAATACCCACAGAGGAAAAAGATGAGACCTGATCAGAACAGCTCTCATGAAAGATCCTCCACTACTGTTTGACTAAAAATTGTAGGGCTTAGATGAATTAAGGACAGTGGGGTATCCTGAAGACATCAAACCCTAGAACTTAAAAAAAGTCAATATAAAAATTTATAACATGAAATTTTCCATTTAAACCATTTTTAGGTGTACAATTCAGTGGCATTAAGTAAATTCACAATGTTATATAACCATTACCACTGGTCATTTCCAAATTTCTTTATCATTCCAAACAGAAACTCTGTACCCATTAAGCAAAAACTCCCATTCTCCCATCCCCCAGCCAGCCCCTAATAGCACTAATTTACTTTCTGTCTCCATGAATTTGCCTATTTTAGATATTTTATACAAGGGGAATCATAGAATATTTGTCCTTTTGTGTCTGGCTTATTTAAACTGTTTTCAAGGTTCATCCATGTTGTAGCTTATATCAGAACTTCACTCCTTTTTTATGGCTGAAAAATATCACATTATATGTATATACCACATTTTGTTCATTCATCTGTTGGGGGACACTTGGGTTGTTTCCACCTTTGGCCATTGTAAATAATGCTGCTATGAACACTGGCATACAAGTCTCTGTTTGAGCCCATGTTTTCAATTCTTTTGGGTATTTACCTAGGAGTGGAATTGCTGGTAATATGGTAATTCTATGTTTACATTTTGAAGGAATAGCTAAACTATTAAACTGTTTCCTACATAAGTTGCATCACTTTACATTCCCCTAGTCATGCACCAGGGTTCCAATTTCTCCACATTCTTGCCAACGCTTGGGTGTGAAGTGGTAGCTCACTGTGGCTTTGATCTGTGTTTCCCTAATGACTAATGATGTCAGGTATTTTTCATGTGCTTATTGGACATTTGTATACCTTCTTCAGAGAAATGTCTAAAATGTCTAAATATTTGCCCACTTAAAAATTTGGTTGTCTTTTTGTTGTTGAGTTATAGGAGTTGTTAATGAATAGAAATATAACTAATGTTTGTGTGTTGATTTTGTATTCTGATAATAATCCTTATTAGATATATAATTTACAAATATTTTCTACCATTTTGTGGGTGGTAAGGATTGCTGGCCACCACCAGAAGCTGGAAAAGGCAAAGAAAGATTCCACCCAGAGCCTCAGAAGGAACATGGCTGACACCTTGATTTCAGACTTCTAGCGTCTAGATCCATGTTGCATTAAGCCACCCAGTTTGTGTTATTTTTAATGGCAGCCCTAGGAAACTAACACATGTTCAATTTTGATACCTTTTATTTTTTTTTCTTGCCTAATTGCTCTGGCTAGAACTAACACCAATTCTTCTCAAACCCTTCCAACAAACTGAAGAGGAGAGAACACTTCTTAACTCATGCTACAAATCAGCATTACTCTTCTACCAAAGCCAGACCAAGACACTGCAAGAAAAGAAAACTACAAATACCACTGATGAGTGGTGATGTAAAAACTTCAACAAAATACCAGCAAACTGAATTCAGGAGCCTATTGAAAGGATTATGCACCATGACTAAATGGAATTTACACTAGGAATGCAAGGATAGTTAAACATTTGAGAAAATCAATCAACATAATATACCGCATTCATAGAAGGGAGGGAAAATCATAATTATAATCATCTCCATTGATGCAGAAAAAACATTTAATAAAATTCAACACCATTCCATGATAAAAACACTCAATGAATTAGAAGTAGAAGAGAATTTCCTTAATGTGGCAAAAGCTATATATGAAAAAAATCCAACTAACATCATATTCAATGGTGAAAGATTGAAAGCTTTTCCCCTGAGGTCAGAAAGAAGACAAGGATGCCTGCTTTTGCCACTTCTATTCAACAAAGTACAGATTCTACTTGTTTTCAGTGTTTCTGTGGAGGAATGGGAGATTAGAGCTGCCCACTCTGCCATTTTGCTGATGTTACTCCCAAACTCTAGAACTTTTATACTATCGTCATAAAGCAGTACTTATTAAATTCACATATATGCAAATTATAGTGATGGAAAATAAAATTAATAGGTGAAATCAACTGAGTGCCCATAACTATCAGGCTTTGTTCTGAACCTTATTGCCTAATCTGAAATCTTCACATCAATGCCATGAGGTAAGTATTATTTTCCCCATCTTATAAAGGAATCAGTGGTGACTTGGAGAAGTTAAGCAATTTGCACAAATTAACAGCTAGTAAGAAACAGAACAGAGCAGATAATGTAGTCTGACTAAAAAATCATACATTTAAATAGTATCCTTGTAACAGTCAGGGTTCCAACAAGCCCTGAGGATAAATTGAGGGGGTTTTACTTACAATGAGATTAATTACAAGGGTATGGGTGGGATGTAAGAGAACCATAAGGGATGGTGTAGTAAACCTGCACTACCAAAAAGCAGAGCTGTTGCCACCCCTAGAGCTAAAGGGACCGGGGGCTGGAAAGAGAGTGGTGTAGAGAAGGCTTACTGGAGAGCAGTGTTAACCTTTAGTAGAGGAACACAGCAAAACCGAGAAAATTTTGAGGGAAGGATCCAGGGGGATAAATATCCTGACCTCCCTCCTTCCCATAACTTGTCAGAGCTCCCCATAAGCTCAACAACTGGAAGCCAGAAGACATGAAGGTCAGCCATCTGGGGCAGAGAGCAGGGTGAAGAAGTGTGGAGAATGGATCTATGATGGGAGGTGGGGCAAATGGAGGATATCCAGTACAACCATGGACACACAGTAGAATTCAGTAAATATGCTTTAAGTTAGATGCTTCCAACTTAAAGGGAGGGTGAGGAGGGGAAGAAGCATTAGTAAAGTCATACAGATCTGTACAGCAGACAAAAAGATGATGGAACAATATAAGCAAATGAATATCTAAAGTTCTCTTTAGCCCCATGATGAGAAAAATTATTAAAAGTACATCTGTGGGACTTTCCTGGTGGTGCAGTGGTTAAGAATCTGCCTGCCAGTGCAGGGGACACGGGTTCAATCCCTGGTCCAGGAAGATCCCACATGCTGCGGAGCAACTAAGCCCGTGCACCGCAACTACTGAGCCTGTGCTCTAGAACCCACAAGCCACAACTACTGAGCCACCGGGCCACAACTATTGAAGCCCGAGTGCCTAGAGCCTGTGGTCTGCAACAAGAGAAGCCACTGCAGTGAGAAGCCAGTGCACCCTAACGAAGAGTAGCCCCCCCTTGCCGCAACTAGAGAAAGCCCACCCACAGCAAGGGAGACCCAACACAGCCAAAAATAAATAAATAAAATTTATATTAAAAAAATGTACATCTGTGGATAAAGAATGTCACCAGCCATTTCAGTAAACAAAGAATGTTGCAGCCATAAAGCCATTAGCCACTGCAGCAGCCTGTGATGATGCACCCTGAGGGGAATTCAGGATGGAGAAAAACAGAATAGTGGCCCAAGGCAGTTAAGATGCATATCAAAGGAATAATTTCAATAAGCCCAGACTCTTGCATCTTCCCATACACAGAAAAGCACTAAAATCATTAACTTGAGACGTCTGTTTTTGTGATTAGCAATAATCTTTTGATGTTCAACTACATTTTTTTTTTTTTCTTAGCAAAAAGTCCTATATACCCTGGCTCCTCCCTTATCTCTTTGGAACAGTCCCTTAGAGCTACCTGAGAGGCTATATCCCCAGCTTAAGTCCTCAGTAAGTCCACTGAATAAAACATAATTCTCAAATTTTAGACTGTACATTTTTTTCAGTTGACACATCTCTATACAGATATTTAAAACTGTTTCTCAAAAATTATTTCCTGATGTTGGATTGAAGCATTAATAACTGAGCATACAATTTTTTCAGTCACTTGTCTACAAGCATGAATAATCATGGAGAGTTTGAGGAAGAAGGAACTGTTCATGATAGCATCTGGTTTCTGACAAGCAAGACGTTGGCTAATTTATTCAGAATGTGATGGGTCTTCACTTATTACTATTATTTTCAAATACTGTTATTACTTCATCTAAATAGTCTTGCTTCCAGATTTCCTTCATATGTTGAACTTTTAAATTTATTCACACTGTGATAGACTAGCATTTCACAACATGACAAATGGTTTATAATTTGTTATTTAATGAAAGAAATGAGTTATCCTTTTATTTGTGTATGTGTTTTGACCTTTATGATAAAGTAAAATCAGAATAAACATAAATCTGGAGATTAATACAATGAGTGGGATGTTTGGAAACGTTTGACATATTTAAGAAGATTCAGTTATACAGGTCCACTTATTAGATACATCTTCCAAATGGTGAATGCTTTATGAAAGTAGAGGCTTAAGCTTGTTAGCACTTAGAGCATAAATGTTTATTTCAGGCCTTGGGTTCATATCCTGGGAGGAACTATTGTGATCTGTGAAAAATCAGAACAAGTCTATTTTTAAAAAACAGGACAAACGGCAGCATTCAGACTCAAAAGCCTTACTTGCTCACTGAGTTAAGGGTATGGCTTAGAGTCATATAGACTCATGTTGCAGTCCTGGCTCTGACATAAACAAATTAGATAAACTCTGAGTCTCAGTTTTCCTCATACATAAAATATGAATCAATAATGCCTCCCTCATAGAATTGTTATGAAGAATAAAAAGAGATTACATATGAAAGTACTCATCACGGTGCTTAGCACACAAACACCAGTCAATGATTGGGATTATTATCACCGTAAAGATTTCTTCCTAAGGCTATATATTATGGGGAATCCAGAAATATGTGATTCTCAACAGTATTTCTATGGGTTGAATGTACTGATATGCACTGTAATTGAAAATGGATATTTTTCATTGGAATGATATGACAATACAGATTAATGTAGCAGCAGCAGTACTGTGGTGGTAGTAAAATAATGATAACAAACTTACATCAAAGTAATTCAGATACCATGGCTTTAGTTCTAAAATGTCCTCATTTACTTATTAAAATTGCATATTAGTCATTTACTATACTTTCTCTGAAACAGGTATATTTAGATTATTCCCTGTCAGACACTAGATACAGTTATGTAAAAGAAGGGGAGTGATTTAAGATTTATAGCTAATATCCACTCAGATATGCTTTAGTTTGGTCAATTAAGCTTCTTCATCAAGGATGGCTTTAATTTAGTGTCAAAAGCCAATACTACCGGGCTTCCCTGGTGGCGCAGTGGTTGAGAGTCCGCCTGCTGATGCAGGGGACGCAGGTTCGTGCCCCGGTTCGGGAAGATCCCACATGCCGTGGAGTGGCTGGGCCTGTGAGCCATGGCCGCTAAGCCTGCGCGTCCGGAGCCTGTGCTCCGCAATAGGAGAGGCCACAACAGTGAGAGGCCCATTTACCGCAAAAAAAAAAAAAAAAAACAAAACCAAAACCAAACAAACAAACAAAAGCCAATACTACCATTAGCTCTGTACTTCTGAGACAAGGATTATTGGATGCTTAAAATGGTCTAGGGCCAAAAGTCTTAAAGTTCTTACTTGACTATATTTCCATTGATCACCATTCTGGATTACTCAGTTTATTTGCATAAGCTATCTGCAGGGAGGAAACTATCTCTGTTACTTTGCCAGGGGCAGATTCTTCCGTCCTTTTAGAAAAAGGGCCTGTTCTGGTTTATTAATGTTGCCTACATCTAGATACGTTTTTTTAAAACAACTTTACTGAGCTATGATCGACATATAACAACATGCATATTCAAAGTGTACATTTTGATAAGTTTGACAGGGGGATTTGTAAACAAGCCCCTTTGGTTCTCATACTCCCTATTCTCTAACTTGCCTTTTATAAAAAATAAAGGTGATGTTTTTGACCTCCAAAAGCTACTCTTTGTTTTATTTTTCAAAATGTTTAAGAACATAGCCAGAAGAGAGCGAGGTCATTTTATTGTTTCATAGTCCTCATATTTGAAAGTTGATATCCTTCCTGAATTCTCTATCATCATAAAGCTTTGAGCCTATAGTAAACAAAACCCCCAAATACAACAACTTCTATCATGGTCAGCTTTCACAACCTCTAATCAAGCCCCAGTGTTTTTCTACAATGGAAGGAATTGAAGCTATTTCTTGTAATTTCAGGAAGTAGATAAAAACAAAAACACCAAAACTAAAACAAAACACCTTAGGCTATCATTTGAAGTTTCCTAAGCTTAGTATTGACCCTGATGCTGCACAATGAGGAAAAAAGCTTGAATTCTTTTACTGGGAAAAGGTAGACAATCTCTTTTATGTAAGACTATAGACAGATCTTCAAAGCTCATTTGATATGCAACCAGCTTCTGAAGAAACACTTTTAGACAATCTGTTGCAGTGGGCAGGTAAAAAGCTCATCATGATGTCATATGACATTTCTGCGTACACTTACCTCTGCTGTGTGCTTTGCCACATTCCCCACGATGACAATGACCTTCCCTTTGAAGCTCTGGAGCATGGCAGTGTAAGGTCCTTGGGTAAGCTCCCCTTCCGCAGTAAACGCGGTGCTGAATGGAATGTTGATGCTGCCTGAAATGTGACCCCGAATAAAACTGAGAAAAAAAGTTAAGGAAAACATTTATTTGTGTGCAGACTTGAATCTGTGACAGAAGCTCACAGAGGTAATTGATTCTCAGAAGACAGTACCATTAAAATCAAACACAAATGGAGACCAGACTTGAAAATTCCGAGCAGACGAAACCAGTTTAATCATACAAGTGAAGATTTAGCTTATTTTGCAAGACAAGTGAGGCTAACTTGACCTGGGTCACTTATTTATATCTCTGAAAATCGTAAGTGAAACTTAAATTGTTCCCCTAAATTGATATGAGATGATCACTAACCAATTCCCTTTAAGAAAATTCTAATATTGTAACCAATTGCTGAAAAATAGTCACTGCTGCTTTTCAACAATATACCTCTGAGCCTCACTCCATGTTTTGGTTCCACCGCTCCTGGTTTGCAAACTGTCTTTTGGTGTGTGCACAATAAACTTTTACTAATTACTACTTCAGTTATTCATCAGTTTTACTTTTTTCTTTTTTTTTTTCTGAACATTTGACAGTTCTAAACATCTTCTATGCTCATGAGTATTTTAGTTAAACAACGTAAGGCACCTCTGCAGAAAAAAAAGTTAAATGTGAAAATGCAATAAACAAGTGAAAGGAAGAAGACTAGCCAAAGATATAAAGACTTTCCTGATTAAATGAAGTATTGTGAAAGTGATCAGAATGCAACAAATAAATGGCAGTCACACAGCTTGTACAATATTCATGGTTTTCAGTTCATTACTATTATTATGATTATTTTAAAGATCTGAAATATAGCCAAATGGATATTCTCAGATGTAACTTGATAATGCAAAAGCTTATCTACTCTGGGCAAGCAACTGCTAAATGGGACTCTATTTAGAATTGTTAGAGGTCATTAGCACTGGCTGGAAACATTTCTGTTGTTGGTTTATTTCTCAAGTAAACTTAGCTATTTCCATTCTTTCCAATTTTATGTTCTCTAAAGGGGGTGATGTTTTACTATATTTGTACTTTAGAACGGTTTTAATGATTTCATTGACTATTACTTGTAATTTTGGAATTAAAAGCTTAAGCTTAAAATATTTAGAAATATAAGATCTTAAAGAAAAAAATATTCCTTCAAAAGTAATTAAAAAGTACAATTTTAAAAAGTGAAATTAAAAAGATGATTCTTCATATAGAGTCTGTAGAGGAAGATTCTGAAATATTGTTATTAATCAAATAACTTCTCAAAAAAGCATAAAATAAAAACTGTGAAAACTGCTCTGAAAGAGATGTATATGATGCTTTGATAGGATATATCAATTTGGGGAGGACAGGGAAGGTTTCCACTAAGGAACTAAGTGATGGCCAAGGTAAAATATGAATAATTAATAAAAGTTAATTAGGCAACAGGATGGAATGGAGGTGGTATAGGGTGGTGGAAAGGACAAACATTTTCAGGCAGAAATGTCAGGCATATATTGGGGAGGAACATGACCAATCAGGAGAAAGGAAGGAAGGCCAGTACTGGTGTAGAGAACAAAGACAGCATGAGATAAGATGAGCCTGGAAATGGATGCAGAGGCCAGATCATACAGGGCCTTGCAGATCATGTTGTTAATATTGGTCTTTATCCTAGAGCAATGAAAATCAGAAAGTATTTTAAGCAGACAAGTAACAGATCACATTTGCACTTTGGCAACAATGTGGAGAAAGGTTAGAAGGGGAGTGAATGTAAAGATTAGTTTATAAGACATGTAGGCAGTATCTCATCTCTTCCCTAACAATCACTGATAACGACCATGAAGAGATGTTTGTGTTCAATAGAAGCATTTTCTCCTAAACTTCCACTTTAGATGTGTTCTTTACAAAAATGGAAAAGTCGTAGAGTTTTAAAAAGTTATGTCACAAGCAACGAATATTCCCCCAACCCCCCAAAAAGACTCATTTGTCATTCCTGTAGAAGGGGGAAAATTATAATTATTTATTGACATGACAGTTTCTCAGTTGCCCCAGTTTGTAGGTTCACCTTTAGAATACTACTTCTCTTGTTTCTCTGTCTTTCTTTTTCCCTCATTAATGGAGAGAGGAGAAATTTGAGGCTCCTACTCTCAAGAATGATGGTGGAGGTTGAACATGTATCTTAAATTTCTAGTCAGCTGTTGCTTCATCCTTTCTTCTTTAAAGAAGGCATATGGCATTCATAATGAGGGAAAGGACATAAAAAGTTCTGAAAAATGAAATGAAAGGTAGAATAAATATTATCATTTCAGTGTATACTGTTTAATTAGAGTCTTCTAGAATGAACAGAGAATTTATGGTCATAAGGAGATCACCCTTGAATTTCAACAGCACTAGTTTTTCAAACATTTATAATTACTCAATACTCAAAATATCAACTGCAGTTTTCATGAACAGAAATGACTTTGTACTCAGCATATAATTACTCCGACAGCACTTTAATCTTCAATAAGGACATACCTTAAAATAAAAATAATTGATTTTTCAGAAACTCTGAACCTAACAACTCAATTATTCTCAGCAAATATATCTACATCTGCTAGTCTGAATCAACTGGCAGAGAGACTTTCTGTGTTTATCAAACAGCCAGTATCAACCATGAACATTTTTCCTTTCTAGTGCTTTTTGAATACCAAAAGCAATACAAATCTATACTAGTCAAATGCTCTAGCAGACATGTCTGCACTGCCTGCCCACCTCCCACCTTCTTGTTTGAAAGGAGCTCAACTACTGACCCTGATGAAAGGGTGAGCCTAGGCTGTCACGTTTGTATCAGGTGATCCTGCCACGATCAGGACTGACAGGATAGGAGGGAGGGGATGAGTGAAGGTGGCCATCTGACACAGGCTGATATCCTGTGTCAGATAGGCTGAGCCAGTTAGATTCTCTCCCTTCAAAATCAAAATAAAAGATAAAAGACAATGCTCAGACTGTGTTAAGCTTAACAATGTAAAATCACATTTGAGTGCCTTCTATATATATTTTATTCAGCCAGATGTTAAAAAATTAATGACTCTAGAAATAAAATTATTTATTTTACAGGATAAATTCTATAAATATTTGGTTTAAAAATAGTACCCATCTGTATCCAAATACCCAATATCTAATATCTGTATCTAAAATCATAGATAAGCATCTAGATGATTTTGTGGGTTCAATATCACGAATTTATTATGTGCTTTTAAAGAACACTTTAGTATGTCATACAAGTATGTCATAAACTTATCCTAGAATTTTCTTTTGTGCTTTATGTTTTGATGTTTTTAAAAAAACCACTAGATTAAATGTTAAAATGCTTGACAAAGTAAGATTGCAACAGAGTCTTTTGGGTAAGAGAAAAGTTATAATCCAAAATGCAAAACTTTTTCAAACATTTTTCAGGCTATTTTAACACTTTGGAAGATAAGACACAAAAGAAAAAATGTCTTAAACCATACTTCCCCTATTCTTAGTTTAGTTCAAGCAAAAAAATCCTGGAAGACATATAAAAGCACTCATCCAAGAACACTCTTGTCATAAAAATTCTAGTGCAAATAAGATTGGGTAAGCACAAATGCTTGTAGACAGGGTGGTCAAACCTGTAAATAGCTATCCTTAACTGTGAGACTGGCAAATAGCAGAGGAGAACGAGACTGGCCTAGTTACACATTAATATATTTACAATGAACATTTTCTTTTTAAGTAAGTTGGACAATGAAGACAATTTCGGTTATTTAAGGATCTTGTTTCCTTGGTGATTATTTACATTTCACTGCCTACATTAGAAATTCTCATGTGACACAAACATCACATGATGAAGTAGAACTTTTTAAGGCAATTTCTAAACACATGAGAGGCTGTCAGATTATACTGTAAAGGTAGGCAGCTGAATACTATTTTGAACTTTCTGAGTCTTTCATAATCATAATAAAATATTACGTGTTTGAAAAACGAGCACAGAATAGATTCTGTACATTTTGTGTTAATTGGACAGAATATGTGAAGTAAAACAGAAGTTGATTTCTGACATATAGTGACTCTGATTAATCCTGGGCAAAACATGGCAAGAAGAGCAAAATGATACAGAATACACTGAGATAAGCACTTTCTCCATGTTCTAAGGACGGAAGTTTTACTTCCTTGTACTGCAGTGGAAGACAAGTATGTATATGTTCTTAATAATAAGGTAGTATTAGAGATGAACATGCAACAATATATATTTTAGGATTACGACTGTAACTTCATTGCTTTCCTCATATTCTAGACAAAAATTTGGACTCTTTGCATTTGCCTTTTGCATTTAGAAAAGCCAGCGCTTGCCAGCATAAACACAGGCATGGGGTAAACAATACCCACACTTAAAGAGGTTCTATAGTGAGTGTACTACCCAACAGACAGACACTATACTGTAAGCTTAAAAAGCTTCAGCTTCAAAATACCCAGTTTAGAGAGTATTAAGGCAATAGAAGCCCAAGTATTTATGTGGTAATTAGTCTCAATCATATATACATCTTGACAGTGTACTTATAACAATGTCCACCATAATTTTCAGATTGGTTTTGGCAAAAACCACAATAAAAAACAATGGCACACACACTAGCTTTTTACCTTTCAATGTTTATAAGACATTTTTGCTATTAGGATTTCTGATGATGTCTTTGAAGGAATTAAAAGATACAAGACATGATTAAAGAAGTCAGCAGTAATTACAATGAAATCTCTTCCATGGAATAATAGTAGCTATAAAAAAACCAAAAAAGCATCTAGTTATTATAACAGTCACCAAGTCAGGTGTTTGTACCTTAAATTTTTTTTGTGATAAAAAGAGTTGGTTTATTAGAACAATATTAACAGGTGAGGATGATATGCATTATCTTGTAGGTTTCTAAGATACGAAGACTTTCCTGTATTCATAAGTCAGTCTATATAAAAGTACGACAAGTAGATGCATCATACTTTAATCAAGCAGATAGAAAAACATATCAGTTCTAAGAACAAAATAGGTACACCATATAGGTAAATTACATAGGTAAATGTTCATATTCCAGAAAAAATTCTTCACTTTACTAAAAGATTTTAAAATTCCTTTAAGATATTTAATGGCTCAAAATTCAACACAGAAATAATCTCATGTTTTTTAAATCCTAAAAGAGCACATCTGGGCTTTCCTGGTGGCGCAGTGGTTGAGAGTCCGCCTGCCGATGCAGGGGACATGGGTTCGTGACCCGGTCCGGGAGGATCCCACATGCCGCGGAGCGGCTGGGCCCGTGAGCCATGGTCGCTGAGCCTGCGCGTCCGGAGCCTGTGCTCCGCAATGGGAGAGGCCACAACAGTGAGAGGCCCGCATACCGCAAAAAAAAAAAAAAAAAAGAGCACAGCATTTCTCATTTAGTGACATCATACCTCTATACAAAGTATACTAGTATCTTACCAGACCACTTCTGAAGGTATGCGTACTTTTATGTTGTCTTGTCTGTTTGCTATATTAGCTAATTATAATTAGTGTTAAAGAGCTCAAAGTAAATGTTATACCTTTAATATTAATATATCAAAAGCCAAAAGTTTCCTATTATATAACTAAATAGCATTAACTGATATAAAAATTATATCTTTAGATATCATTTTTTCTTGCTAAATCTATTGTTCCTTTCCTTGAACAGCGCCACCGTCCCCAAGTCAGTCTAAAACCTCATTTTTGTCATCTCAATAGTGGCAATATTCAACTGTAGTGTACTAATAAATAGCATCCTCCTATCTCTAGTCCCATTTTCACTTGCCTATTTCAGACACTCACTACCTTGAGCTGAGACTATAGCAGTAGCTTTCTGTTTTCTCCAACTCTCACCTTTTCCCTTGGAAATCCATTTTATTCACGATGTTACATTAGAAATTTTGAAACACAGCTCTGATTATCACATCCATGCTGAGAAACCTTCCATGGCTGCCTATAAGACAAAGCCCAAATTTCTCAGTTCAGCCCTTATGAATAGAACTAAACTATTTACTTCAATCCCAGCCAAACTGAATTACATGCTGTTTCCAGTCCATGTTCTGCCTAGCTCCTGTCTTTTTCTCTGCCTAAATAGCTTTTCTCCATATTTTTGAGTGTTCAAGTATTACCCATGCTTTGAGAGTTTTCTCCATGAAATTTTCCCTTCCCACAGTATCTGTATATCTCTCATGACAGCAATTTGATTTTAAGTAAAACATACTAATGTACCTGACTTCCACCAAGACTTTAACTAATTTATAGGAAGGATCTCTATTTATCTCATCTATGAAACTCTTACAATGCTTAATACAGTATCTAGAATACATCTAACATATTTGTTGAGTAAATAGATTTCAGAATTGAGCCAAACCTAGAGTAACTAGTGGCAGCTGCAAATACGCTAAATGCCTCCTGGCCTTCCTAGCTAGTGGCACCACTACTTATCAATACTTGTAAGTGCCATGATATAGAATTATCTTTTGTCAAAATACAGTATGAGAAAAAAAGGAAGAAACAGCAACAGAAGTCATTTTCCTGGATTTTCTCCAGCACAGAGACCAACCCAAAGGGCCTGGTAAAACTAGGTTATTTCAGTGTGAAGCTAGAGACCTCACTCTCTGTGACTGCAAATATGAAGGAATATTTATGCACATCAAATCTTTGGGCGATTCGATCCTTCTAGTCTTGCCTGCACCATTACCTCCATTCTCATCCTTCTTCCCACTGCATTAATCTCTCTAAAACACAAATCTGAGCATGCCGCTTACCTGATTAAAATTCTCTAATATTCTCACAGCCTATGGAATAAAACCCAAACTTCTTAGCATGTTATGCAACATTCTCTATAAGCGGCCTTTGCCTACTTTAGTCTCACTTCCCACCAACTTATGAAGAAAATTAATTGTAAAAAATTTCTACATTTATATTTTATATATTGAGTTTTTAAGAAAGATTTTATTTTAAAAGGGAGTTACCTGGTTCAAAAAATATCTGAAAATCATTTACCTAGATTCTAGAGTATAGAGTACCAAGGCATGCTTTACAAAAATCTGACAGATGATGAAAATATAAGGAGAAAGACTGAACTATTACTATTTTGTAACTTTTCATACTTTAATGCCAAGCAAAACCACCAGAAGTTATGGTACATTTAATATTAAAATGTCAGTGGAAGATACTTTAACATGTTCTCTATAAGCCAATATTTTGAAAATTATAATAAATAAAAGTTCAGTGTTGAGATCTGGCTCACTTTCCTCTCTAGGCTATGAGGTAGACAAAGTAAATACTTACGCTTCATCTTTGCTAAAGTTTTATCTATACCAGGAAGGATTCCCACAAGAACAGCAATATACGGCAGTGAAACACAAAAACCAAGAAAATAGCCCACTATTCTGGTGTTGTCTGGGAAATATTTTAAGGTTTCTGGTATGTAATGTTATCTTATGAAACATTATGCAAGTCTGTTCTGGCAACCAGTTTGAGAGTTATTTAGCTATCTGAATTCAGAGGAATCCCAACTATGTTCACTGTTCCTACCACATGCCCTTCAAGTTAAAAGGAAGCAATGTGAATGAAGCAGTGCCACCCTTTAAAACCTCAGGCGTAAAGGATACTCTTCACTATTCCGGATGTCAACTACCAGGAGCTTTGGTTTACTGGACTTTGTCTTCTTGGTGGGTGTTTTGAAGTGGCCTGTCACTGTAAGCTCACACAAGTCAATCAGGTCCTCTGCTGAAATCCGGGGTGATACTTCTGACTTTAGGTCATTTAATGGAATGGATTCTCTTGACTGAAAAAAAATGCACAAACACCACAAACATTGAGAACATTATAGAGAGACAAACTATAGCCAGTACAGAATATCTTCAGGTTTTTTTGTATCAATTACTATAGCATATGGGAGAACAGGAAACTGTATCTCATTTTAGCAGTGTACTGTGTAACTGTATTCCCTACCACTGATGTTTACTTTTTTATTAGTCACACATATAGGAAAGCATTATTCTTTTGCTTCACTACAAGTTCCTGGCTCAAATGCGATAGAAAGAGATGAGGCAGAACTGACTGATTTAAGAAAGATTTGACCTTGGTGTTGGTTCTAAACAAATGCATCATATGTGAGGAGTTTTTTCAAAGGAAAGACCGATTGCCTTGTGAAATGGTAAGAACAGAAGGAGAGAGGAGTCACTGACAAATTCATAACTTTCTGAAATTTTTTGTGTGTATCAGCAAAGAACTTTAGTATGTTGCAAGCATGTTCCTCTGCAAATTAACTTCAGTAGATTAGTAAGTTATATTTTGGACAAATTATACCACTTTGCTTTTTTAAAAAAATAATTATAAAAATACAGAATCTAGCTTTCCTTTTATTAGACAGTTTTATATGCAATTTTACTATTCATTATACAATATCCACTTAGGGGCATAAAAGTAAAACTTCCTCTATACAATTTACGTCTTATTTAGTATCACTGACATCAGTATTTCCCTGTGTGACTAGGGTTTCAAATTCATGGAACTTTGTTTATTGACAATGGACAAGAATTTAGAATAACTATAGAACAGCTCTGAAAATGTCTGCCCAAGAAGCTGTACATATAATTATCATTTATCATTTCTGCCCAAGAACCTGTACATACAATTATATTAAACTTAGATATCCAAACATCAGAAACCAATTGGTATGAGAATGACTTTTTAAAAAAAATTAATATTCTATTTTTAACCTAGGGTCAGAATTTATTTAGCAACGTTACTGATAAAAATTATCTTTCAGTAGAGTGGGCTTTCTGAAAGGGCTATCTGGATGTGTTACTGATAATGCTAACCAAGCAAGCAAAAATCCAAACCTGGTAACAAGACAGGTATTTTACTGTGTTCATTAAACTACTGGGAGAATGACTTTGTCATGGTACCTGGAGTCTGAAATGGTAGACTTTTTTTTGGTATATGGTATTAGAAAATGTTCTAATTTCATTTTTTTACATGTAGCTGTCCAGTTTTCCCAGCACCACTTATTGAAGAGACTTTTTGTCCACAGTACATTCTTGCCTCCTTTGTAGTAGATTTACTGACTATAGGTGTGCGGGTATATTTCTGGGCTCTCTATTCTGTTCCATTGATCTATGTGTCTGTTTTTGTGCAAGCACCAGTTTTGATTACTGTAGCTTTGCAGTATAATCTTAAGTTAGGGAGCATGATTCCTCTAGTTCTGTTTTTCTTTCTCGATTGTTTTGGCTATTTGGGGTCTTTTGTGTTTTCATACAAATTTTAAAATTTATTCTAGCTCTGTGAAAAATGTCATTGGTATTTTGATAGTGATTGCATTGAATCTGTGTATTGCCTTGGGTAATATGATTGTTTAAACAATAGTAATTCTTCCAATCCAAGAACATGGTATATCTTTCCATCTGTTTGTGTCATCTTCAATTTCTTTCATCAGTGTCTTATAGTTTTCCAAGTACAGGTCTTTTACCTCCTTAGGTAGGTTTATTCCTAGGTATTTTATTCTTTTTGATTCGATGGTAAATGGGATTGTTTCCTTAATTTCTCTTTCTGATAGTTCATTGTTAGTATATAGAAATGCAATAGACTTTTATATATTAATTTTGTATCCTGCAACTTTACCTAATTCATCATGAGCTCTGGTAGTTTTCTGGTGGTGTCTTTAGGATTTTCTATGTATAGCATCATGTCATCTGCAAACAGTGACAGCTTTACTTCTTCCTTTCTAATTTTGATTCCTTTCATCTGTTTTTGTCTGATTCTGTGACTAGGACTTCCAAGACTATGTTGAATAATAGTGGTGAGAGTGGGCATCCTTGTCTCATGCCTGGTCTTAGAGGAAATGCTTTTAGCTTTTTACCATTGAGTATGATGTTAACTGTGGGCTTGTCATATATGGCCTCTATTATGCTGAGGTATTTTCCCTCTATGCCTGCTTTCTGGAGAGTTTTTATCATAAATGGAAACTTTTTTATGCTTCAAAAGCTTTTTCTGCATCTACTGAGATAATCATATGGTTTTTATTCTTTAATTTGTTAATGTGGTATATCACACTGACTGATTTGCGGGTACTTAAAAATCCTTGCATGCCTGGCATATTAACTATGAGAATACAGAGCCAGTATCTAGAACACTCTTCCCATATTTTCTGTCATGGGTCCTGGCACTAACTTCAATCTAGTTACCCAGGACAGAAATCTGAAAATCATCGTAGATTCTTCATTCTTCCTTATTCCTCATTCCCATCAAACATATCCCCAAATTCCACCAGAATAACACTTGAATCTGTTGCCTGATTCACTGCTCTATCTCAGGGCTTTCATCATCCCTTACATGGACTGTAGAAGCTGTTTGCCCCTCTTGCTGCCTCCTTTTTTCTCTGCTTCGCTCTTCATTTAAAGTTATCCCTTCTAATCCATATGCCAAATGCCATGAATTAAAATAAAAATCCCATCATGTAAATTTTATAATTAAATACACCTCCATGGCTTCTAGACACTGATGGAGTGAAATCCAAATTCCTTGGTATAGAATATAAAGCCTTTTATAAATTGGTCTCTGTCTATAATAGGCAGGAGACCATAGGCTTTGGAGTCAGACTCCCAGGACTCAAATCTTGGCTGCCCATTCATCAGTGTGTGACTTTGGACATGGTATTTAACTGCTCTGCCCAATTTCTTCATCTATAAAGTGGGATAACAGCATTTATCTGAATCCTCCTAGGCTGCTGTAAGAATTAAATGTTAATCTATATAAAATATTTAGAATAGTGTCTGACACACTGTCAGAGTTCAATAAATGTTTGTTATCTTATTTTTTTGTTTGTTTTTGCGGTACGCAGGCCTCTCACTGTTGTGGCCTCTCCCGTTGCGGAGCACAGCCTCCGGACGCGCAGGCTCAGTGGCCATGGCTCACGGGCCCAGCCGCTCTGCGGCATGTGGGATCCTCCCGGACCGGGGCACGAACCCGTGTCCCCTGCATCGGCAGGCGGACTCTCAACCACTGCGCCACCAGGGAAGCCCAATGTTTGTTATCTTTCACCTTTTTTTCTCATCCCTTACCACCTTGTACCATGTACTTTGGCATTAGCAGACTATTTGCCTTTTTATACCACTGTGTCACGTTTGCCCATGTTGTTCCCTCTGCTTAGAATGCCGCACTTTGTCCATCTAATAAATCCCTGCTCACCTTACAAGTATCAGCTCAAATATTATTTTCTCTGTAAAGAAAGTCTTTTTGACTCCTGGCAGTCTTACTTAGTTTTTCTTCTGTGTCTGCATAGGTATCAGGTATACATCTTTATTATAATAGGATTATTTACTTCCCACTAGACTGAGAGCTCCTCAAGGATAAGGAAAATGACTTTTATGCCTATGTCTTCCCCAGGTCTCAGCAAATTATCTGACACATAAAAGATATTAAAATATATTTGCTGAATATAAATGAATAAAATGGTTTTTCTAAGTCTTCTATTACTTTTCCCGAGTAACTTTGTGCTATGTATATGTTTCCCAAACAACATGTATATACCTCCATCATAGTAATTACTATACTTGTAATACATCATCTGTTTCTCCTCTTGACTTACAACATCCTTGAATGCAGGTTCTGTGTCTTTTCATATTTGTATCTCCAAAAGATAGCACAAGGTCTGGAACCAAAAAAACTTAATAGATATTTAATGAATGAATGAGTGAATAAAAATATGATTAAATAACATTACAGAGTCTATTGTTATGTCTGGATTACTAGACAGACTCTTCAGGGATGGCAAATCATAAGATTCTCTCTAGCCTCTGGGCACTGTAATGGTTAATCAAGAACACTGAAATCTATATCTGCCTCAATAATTTCTCACAGCCATCTCTCCTTTCCTCAACTGAAAAATTGAAGATGACAGTTGCTACCATATAAGCTTACAAAATGTACTCTAATTAACTGAAAGAAGTTAGGTGTACATAAAGAAGGCAAAAAAATAAACACACACAAAAAACTATCCCTAGGAAAGTAGGCAAAATAATTTAGTGATAATAAAAATATGAATGAAGGAAAAAATAGATTAAAAAAATAGAGTTGAAACTTTGGGAAATATCAATAAAATTGGAAAACCTGTATGTGAAATGTGTGCCTGATAAGAAATGAGAAAAATATAAACAAACATATTTTTATATTTTTCCTTTCTCTATATATTTTCTTTATATATCGCCCTTCCTTCCTTCCTTCCTTTCTAATTATCTATAAATGAGAAAGAATATAAGCATGTAAAAATATTTGAAAAAATAAAAGAATATAAAATCTGAATAGACCTAAATATCCATAGGCCTAAGTAGAGCTGAAGAGAACTGATGAATGATATGTGTGTGTGTGTATTCAAAAGTCACAGAAAAATTGAATAGACTTTGTAAATTTTAAAGGTAAAATTTTAAAGTTTTTAAATGATTACTTTAAAGAAAGGTGCCAAACACATTTTTTTCCTGAAGCAATTCTATCTTGTAACTGTTCCAAGGCAAAGAAAACATTGAAAGGTTATTTTATGAAGTGACCATAACCTAATTCTTAAATCTAACAAAGATAGCATTAAACACCACCCCCAATATTCCTTAAGAATATAGATTCTTAAAAAATCTCAAAACTAGAAAACTGAATGCGGTAGCAATTTAAAAGAATGGCATACTATGACAAAGTAGGGCATATTCCAGGAATGAAGGACGGTTCAATATTAGGACAATTTTAAAAGTAATTCATCACCTTTAGTCAAAGGATATGAAGTATGTAATCATCACTGTAGGTGACACAAAGCCATATGTGATAAAACTTCACATTTATTCCCAATTTTAGAAAAACTCATGGTAAACACATATCAGAAGGCAAGTTAATTAGAACAATGAAAGATTTCATTAAGGCAGATGTTCTTTATCTCAAATATTTGACATTCTAATTAATGATGAGCCACAGAGGCAGACTTATTAAAATAAAAATGGAGAAATAATATTGTAGCTATCAGCATTATTATTTTTATTGTTATGAAAGTTGCTGTGGAGATAATAAGAAAATTAAATACTGAGTGTAAATATTGGAAAAATATATATTTCTTAGACAATAGTCTTCTTAGAAAATCTAGAATAATCAGAGGAAAATCCAATAAAACTGGTAAGAATTTGGCACGGTTTTAGTTACAACATACATACAACAAAATCATTAGCTTTTCTCTACAGCAGCAGCAGCCAGTAAGAAAACACAAGGAGCAAAAGCTTTCAATCACAATATCAAAATACTCCTCCAAAACAAAATACTTAGAAATAAGAGAATTTGAAGAAAATGAAAGAGTTTTGTGATGGGCATTTGAAAAACCTGAGAGACATAAAATGCTATCTGGAAAGAAAGATTCAGTATTACAAGATCTTTATTTTTCCTCAGAACAATGTATTAATATATTACAATTTAATCAAAACTCTAAAAGGATCTTTCTTTTTGATTTTGAAACATAAGTTCTAAAGTTCATTTGACTAAATAGGTGAGAATGTCAAGAAAATGTTGAAAAATAATACATTGTAATATGTTAAAACTGTATAAAATAATACCACATGATATTGCACCAGAATAGACTAGAAGACAAACAGGACATAATGGGATGCACAGAAACAGACTCCAATACATATAAATATTTGGTAAAAGAATAGGATTCCATATCAAATCACTGGGGGAAAGGGTATATTATTTAGGATATAGTGTTGGCATCATTTATTACCTAGAGTAAAATAAAATCATGTTTCTATCTTATACTACAAAGCAAAATGATTTATAAGTGGAACAAAAAATTATGTGTAAAAACTGGAATCACAAAAGAATAAGTATTGATGACTAAAATTATTTTTAAGCATACGGAAAAAGCTGAACTCTTAAAGAAGAGAAATATACATGAAAAAAATTTAAGATGCCCTTATTATATAAAGAACTCTTTTAATCAATAAGAAACCAATAAGAAAAAAAATCTGCTTAGTTAAAATGAAGTGAGGGGAGATGTATACATATACTTGGCAAAATAAACACAAATAGGTAAAGAAAACTTTTTTACCTCAATCATAGAAATATTAGAAAAACGTATATACAATCATAGAAATAGAAAAAGTAGGTAAGTGTTCTGGGATATCTTTTCTTTGTCCCTCCAGATTCACTCTCCATTGGCTCCTGCCTCGTTCTCTGCTGGGCGGAAGATTCTATTTGCAACTACAAGAGGGACCCTCGGTCCTCTGGCTTTTAAGGTGGTACAGACAATAGGGAGAGTAAGGTCAGGATATATATTCCCCTGGTTCCCTACTCGAAAAGTCACCTTGGCCTGGCTATGTTTGTTGACCAAAGGTCACTGTTCCTCTCAAGATGGCTTTCTCTACCTGCTTCTCCTTTTTCATGTTCTGATAACCTCTTTCTCCCTGATCCCTTTTGGCCTTTAGGTGGTAACAGGGCTGTCGCTAGTGTTCATAATTTACTGCATTATCTCTTATATTTTCACCAACATTCCATGATTATCTTTGTAACTATTATACCTTTGTAATTATTATCTCTTTAATTATTATAACCATTCTTGAATTATCCTAATTTGAGTTTACAATCTTTTGCTGTTGGTTAAACTCTGACAGTAAGCGTGTAGGGAAGAACTATAAAATATGCATTTTAAGGCACATGAAAAGATGCTCAACATTGTTAATTATTTGAGAAATGCAAATCAAAACTACCTCACACTGAGGCACAGTGCCTCACACTGAGGCACTACCTCACATTGGTCAGAATGGCCATCATTAAAAAGTCTACAAATAACAAACGTTGGAGAGGGTGTGGAGAAAAGGGAACCCTTCTACACTGTTGGTGGGAATGTAAGTTGGTACAGCCACTGTGGAAAATGGTATGGAGGTTCCTCAAAAAACTAAAAACAGAGCTACCATATGATCCAGCAATCCCACTCCTGGGCATATATCTGGACAAAACTATAATTCAAAAAGATACATACACCCCTATGTTCATAGTAGCACTATTCACAATAGCCAAGACATGGAAAGAACCTAAATGTCCATCAACAGATGAATGGATAAAGAAGATGTGGTATATATATACAATGGAATACTTCTCAGCCATAAAAAAGAACAAAATAATGCCATTTGCAGCAACATACAAACAACTAGAGGTTCTCATACTAAGTGAAGTCAGAAGGAGAAAGGCAAAGACCATATGATATCACTTATATGTGGAAACTAAACTATGACACAAATGAACCTATCGATGAAACAGAAACAGAATGACAGACATGGAGAACAGACTGGTGGTTGCCAAGGGGGAGGGGTTTGGGAGATGGATGGATTGGGAGGTTGGAGTTAGTAGATGTAAGCTTTTATATATAGAATGGATAAACAACAAGGTCCTACTGTATAGCACAGAGAACTATATTCAATATCCTACGATAAACCATAATGGAAAAGAATATTAAAAAAAAGAATGTATATATATGTATAACTGAATCACTTTGCTGTACATAGTAATTAACACAACATTGTAAATCAACTATGCTTCAGTAAAAATCAATAAGTAAAATAAAATAGACATGTTTTAGATGTGTGAATCAACATAAACTTTCTGGAGAAAAAATTAGTAATATGCATTAAAAACTTTCAAATATGCATGCAATAGAAATTTCTTTTAGGAAATTTGTTCCATGGACATAATCACAGATTGTACAAAGTAGTATGGAAAAATATTTATCAAACATAGTTTTTCTTAAATTATGAAAAACTGGAAATAATGTCAATGCATGATAAAAGGTGATAGGATAAGTAACAATGAATTCATATAAAGAAATATTCACCCATTAAAATCATATTTTAGAAAAATACTACTTAGTAGAGGAAATATTCAGGATATATTATCAAGGGGAAGAAGACCCTATAAAACAACAAATTCACCAAGATACCAGCTTGGTGATGTATATCATAGTGACTATGTGAGTGTGTGTGTAAACACATGCATGTGTGTATACATGTATTTTCATATATATAAGAATAATGCATAGAAATGGTAAAAGTGGTAACCTTTGAGTCAGTGGAATTAATGTGGTTTTTTTCTTAGTGATTTTCTGTTTTTAACTTTTAATAATTAAGCATGAGCTGTTTTTAAAAATTTAAACATTTATAAAAATATGATTGCTTTCAACCAGCACTATTATATACTTCTCTTAAATACTTCACAACTATGAATCTAATCTGTCTGAAGACAATTCTTTTCAAATATATACAGCAATATAAAAAGGCTTCACAAATAAGAACTCATGGCTATATTCACCATTGCAGGTAATCAGATCTGGCACTAGAAAACATATAGAGATGTTAAAGAAAAACAATAAAATCACTATTATTCTTAAATTTTGATAAGTTTTAAAATGATTAAAAAAAAAGGATCAGCAAGTAGGGCAGGCTTTCATGCATTCAAGTTCAGAAAAGAGACACACAAAAGCTATTATAGACAATTGAATAAAAAATGTTTGAAGCTCACTGGAATGTTTCATTGGTAAGGACTACTCTGTTTTTTGCATGAAGAAATATTTGAATAAACTGATGTTTATCTATCTCTTCATCAGATGTATGAAGAATTTAGAGAAAAGGACCTGTTGGCTATGTGGAAGAATATTTAATATACTTTTCCAAACTTCTACCAACACAAATGTAAATTACATTATCATCACTAAATAATTATAAAGTTTTCCTTGTTTAATGTAAGATAATAGAAATTACTTAGTAGATTACTGCCTTAAATGGCTGATATTTTTCTTAGCAAGAATTGTGTTTCCTTTAAGAGTAATATATTTTGATACTGCACTCAGAAACAGCTCTATATGTTATCATACTCATAATGTATATTAGAAGGTTAAAAACAAAACAACAAACACCCTTCATTATGGAAGGAAGCAACTGTCATATATTATGCTATTTTGTGTGTATGTGTTTGTGAGTGTGTGTGTGTGTGTGTGTGTGTGTGTGTGTGTTTAGGGGGAGGGTGAGAAAGAGGGATAAAATCTTAATATAAATAATTACTCTCTCTAAAGCCACTTGGAAATTAAGGATTCCAAAAGATATTTATAGTACCTGGGTATAAATGAGGCCAGGAGTGCTGCTTTCAGAAGATACATGGTAGATTTGATCGTTTCTTAAAGCTTTTGAGGGATTTTCTCAGGGACAGGATGACCTCATAATGTCTACAGTACTGGTTCTTTGAGTCATTTTAAAATCTCTTTACTTTGGAAGCAAAGTAACGTTTATTAAATATCTACTTTATAATTCTAGAACCTAAAATAAGGCAGCAAAGGAAGTGACACACATTGCATACAGTTCATATATAGAGAGATCTACCTCAATTTTGGGCAAAAACACTTAGAAAGACTATTAAATTTCACCGAATAATTGGAATTGGAACACCACCCGTAATACTAAAGATAATCTTCTAAAAGAAAGGTGGAAATATAAATCAGAAAGCATGAAAAGCAAAAGTAGGCACGTTTATAAGGCAGGAAGCATCACAGGACTAATCATGTATTAATGTATGTTTCAACACGATGAAAATAAACACTCTTTAGGACAACTTATAAAAGCAAAACTCTACTCAAAGATCTTTTCAAGTGACATATCATGTTTCTAGGAGAGAGACTGGATCAATATAAACATGCTGATGACAACAAAGAACCAGGTATATCAATAGCTTAAATTTCTTAGATTTCTTTTGTATCTCTCATAGCAAGAGATGAGAGAGTCTTGCCCAGAGAAGGTGCTGAAATGTTTGATAAATAAATGCATGCATGTGTAACAGGATGCTGAATGATGTTGTCCCTAGGTTGAAACAAAGAGGTTCTAATGTGCTACCAAATAATAGAAACTGCCAACAAAAGCCACCAATGTCTTCCCCAGGGCTGAGAAGGGACAGAAATTACTCTACTACTTCCAACTAACATCCCAGCATCCCCTTTGTTCAAGATAAAATGCCCTTCTGTTCTCATCCTGCAGGGTAGAGGAGTGGGTGTTTCTGGACACTCAAATCACTCCCCCCTCCCTCACAAGGCAAGTGATGGGGAGTGCCCAAGACAATCATTTGTAGAGATTCGGGCATACCTGAAAGAAGGGGTGGCTGACATTCTATTTTGTAGTAGAATGCCTGTTTACACAGAAGACTTAATAATCTGTCCTATACCTATCTGAGCAGGCAAGAAGTAAGGAGACTTAATAATCTGTCCTATACCTCTGGCAGTGCTGAGAGAGAGGGTGGTAAGATGCTTATCTTCTCTGACCTTACATTTCTAAGCTGTATTGCGAGAATGATGACACTTACCTCACAAATTTACTGTGAGGATCAATTGATATAATACGTGTAAAAATGTTTGGTAGACTGTAGATCTTTATATAAAATAAGTTGTTATTAAAAATCACATCCCAAATGAAGCAGCTTGAATTTCATGGTAAAGTAGTCTTATTATAGTCTAAATTTTTAATAAATCACCAATCAGCAAATATTTAATCTAGTAGCTTTGTGCTGGCCATCTTGAGAGAGACAAAATATCATTTCCACCTCAAAGAGTCCCTAACCTGGTTGGAAAAAAAAGACTAACATAAAAGCAATAATATATATGTGTGTGTGTGTGTATGTGGGCCTTGAGTTTTCAAAGTATTAAGGTAATAAATGATATCAAATACAAAAAAGTGCAATAATAAAACTATACAATAATAACAGAGAACACTTATATGGTGCTAACTATGTGCTGGTCACTATGACAAGCACTTGACATATATGAGCTTATTTCAGTGTTGCAACAATTCTATGAGGTAGGTTTTATTATTTTGATCATTTTATAGAGGAGGAAATTAGGGCAGAGAAAGGTTAAATAACTTAACAAAGGCCATATAATCAGTAAGTAACAGAGCCAGGATTCAAATTTAGTCTGGCTCTGGAGTCTGAGCTCTTAACCACATCATTACACTGCTTCTCTTATAAGATTCCATGTATGGAATCATAGCTACATACTATAAGAATACAGGGAAAGGAATAAACACAATATGGGGAGAAGTAGTTAGCAAAATATAGGTGGAGGAACTAGTATTTCAGTCAGGAAATATCAGTAAGGTTTAGAAAAATAGAAAGGAAGGGGACTTCCCTGGTGGCGCAGTGGTTAAGAATCCACCTGCCAATGCAGGGGACACGGGTTCTATCCCTGGTCTGGAAGATCTCACATGCTGCGGAGCAACTAAGCCCATGTGCCACAACTACTGAGCCTGTGCTCTAGAGCCCGTGAGCCACAACTACTGAGCCCACGTGCTGCAACTACCGAAGCCTGCGTTCCTAGAGCCCGTGCTCTACAACAACAGAAGCCACTGCAATGAGAAGCCCACACACTGCAATGAAGAGTAGCCCCTGTTAGCTGCAACTAGAGAAAGCCCATGCGCAGCCGAAGACCCAAGACAGCCATAAATAAATAAATAAAAGAAAAGAGGAAGAAGAGTGTTGCACAAGTAGGTAATTGTAAGAGTTCTGAAGTGTGAATGAGCATGGAAATGGTCCATAAATAATTACTGAGCACCTACTAGGTACCATGCAATGTGCTTGGGATACATTAATGAACAAAACAAAGATACTTGTTCTTATAGAACTTAGAGTCAATGGGTATGAAAAAGACAATGAAGAGACTAGTCTTACTGAGCTGAGCATCATCCTGGGAATTAGAGGGAAACAGTAATGAATAAGTAGGTAGGGGACAGATCATGAGGGCTCTGAAAGACAGAGAAGCTCAAGGATATAAGATTTTTGGAGGAATGTGTCACATGTTAACAGCAGTATCTTAGGAAGATTAATTTGGCCATATCTTGAAGGATGAATTAGAGATGGGAAAAATGATAGGCAGAAAGACTTGTTAGAAAGTGAATTTTATGAAGATTTAGATTAAGTGATGACACTGGAAATCGAGAGCTTTGCTCTACTCATTACCTTCTTTTTTCCTTCAGTCATTCCCCTGGCCTATAAATACAGTTTTGTATTGGCCTACAGATTTTTCCTAGGCCTACAAATACATCCAATTCTCTCCCATTCATAGTGAAAGATAAACATAAAGAATGAAAACTAAATAATAAAATTACTCTCCAAGGGGCAAGTACTTCCCTAGCTACTAGCCCTCTACTTTCTCATCTCCACTTTCTTTTCATTCACTCCGGAACTCACTGCAACTTGGTTTCTGTCATGATACAGAAGAGGGAGTGGTTCATCTGCCAGGAGAAAGTGTACAGTTTGGGAACACTTATTTAAAAAGGTAACATTTGAGTTGAGATTAAAAGGATGAAGAGGGGCTTCCCTGGTGGCGCAGTGTTTGACAGTCCGCCTGCCGATGCAAGGGACACGGGTTCGTGCCCCGGTCTGGGAGGATCCCACATGCTGCGGAGCGGCTGGGCCCGTGAGCCATGGCTGCTGGGCCTGCGCGTCCCGAGCCTGTGCTCCGCAACGGGAGAGGCCATAACAGTGAGAGGCCTGCGTACCGCAAAAAAATAAAATAAAAGGATGAAGAGGAGTTTGCCAAGTAAAGAAGTGGGGCTTTGCATGCATATTTTGTGTGAAGCAACTCTACCAAACACATGGGGAAGGTGTTCTGATTCTACTTCTAGGGCTTCGGTTCTACCTCTAGGAGGTATGCTGAATAAAGCCTTTCTCATTTAAAATCCTTTCCACATTTGTTTCAATTTATCCTGGTATGAACAAGGCAGAAATTTCAGTCAGGTTGCTATTTTCATTTTGAAAGATTTTTTAAAAGTTTAGTTTACAAGTATGTAACCAGAGTGTCTCAGGTTTACAACCCCTGTTCCATACTGATACTGGTCTCTTCCAATAAATACACCATGAGCTCCTTGAAAGCAGGGACTAGGAGTTGTTTGTTTTTATACTTCTACTACCTAGCAGAGAGCCTGGAACTCAGTAGCTATTCAGTAAAATTGGGTGTATTGATAAAGGGGAAGAATATATGAGAGGCATTGTAAGAAAATATATGGAAGATAAAGGACAGGGATGAGTAAATGATGGCTTTTATGTTTTGAACATGGGTGATTAAGGGAGAAAAGAAGGTAGTAACAGTGACAGACAGTAGATAAGGTGAAGACAAGTTCTGATTTAGATGTATAAAATTGAGGGTGCCTAGGGTCTACCAAGTTGAAGTGTTGAAATGCAGTTGGAGACATAAACTGGTGTTTGGGAGAAGTCATGGCTAGAGGATCATATTTTTGGAATTATCCACATAAAAACTGCAGTGTAAGTCATGAGAAATAATCAACAATTTTTGAAGAAAAAAGGAAAAAAATATTAATTTTGTTAGGCACAGATATACACTGCTGAGAAAATCTTAACTATGTAAACTATTAACAAGGCTTAGAATACATAAAGTTGAGATCTTTTAGAGCAATGTGAATTCTTGTTTTCCCCCATGTCTACAACAGGCCCTGCTTTCTTAGTGCTAGATATTTCTAGCTCACGTATGAGGAGGGACAGGCTTTTGCAGATGGCACAGGCAGACATTAACTACCATTCTCAAAGGAATTTTAACAAAAAAAAACTATCGTCAAAAACTTTATCAATCTGCAAAGCTATTTTTATCCCTATATTTAAAACAATAAATTGTTTAAATGGCATTATAGTATTTTCATTTCTCCTTGTTTTTAGGGAAAATAGGAAAGGTTACTATTTCTAAGATATAGAAATATAGCATCTGAAATGGAGTCTGAAATAAAACTGTCATGCTCTGGAAGTTGTGTAATACAGCTGTCATACTAGAGAGAATATTTTTCTCCCTCAAATAAAAGAGATACTGTACATGAATATGAAACACAAAGAGGAATGGAGATAGAATTTTTTCAGTGATTAGGGATTTTACGCTAACATTTTCACAGACGTGCTCCTGAAAAATTGTGTGTAAGCTAAATTTCTGTAAAGAAAGTAATTTTCTCTTTGATATACAATATGGATATTTTGAGATATTTCATCTCTCTGGGCCTCAGTTTTCTCATGTATAAAGTGAAGGGGCAGGATCAGATATCTTACGTTTGTTTTAGCTTTAGAATTCTATGACATTTTTTTCTGATTGATTTTCAACTGTTAATAGGTCACAAAACTCTTGCTTACCTCTTAGGACAAAAGTTAGAAACCCACACATAATATTTAATGACACCACAGGAGTTTCTACTTAAAGAGATTCAGGAATGATTCTAATTGTGAGGCTTAGTAAAGTATTATTCATAAAGCATGACATGCTTATATAAACTTGGATCAATAAGAACTTATGCCTTTCAAAGACAAGTAGCTGGGAAACATTTCAGAGTTTAAAGTGGTTTGAAGTGAGGGTGGAAGAAATGGAGGCGGTAAGTGAAGAATTCTCATAGTGATTTAAGGATCAAAAACAGGGTCAACATGGCAACGTGTTGGGGGGAGTGGTGGTGCTGGTGCTACTCTATACGATTTTTTAAAAGATTCTGGAAATAATTTTCCATATAAAACCAGAACCTGACAGATTTCCTGGGTTGAGGTAAACAAGATGGAAATGTTAAACATGAGAGTGGCTCCATTCAGCTGAGCTCCCAAAAGGTAGAACTTGCGATACCTTCCTTCTGGAATGCGACAGAGCTGCTATTTCACATAGAACTTTACGGTTAGCTTTCAACAGCAGTAGAAATGCAGGAAGTAGAACCAGCTGGTGACTACGAGGTATTTTAGTCAAACTGATATTCTCATCTCAAATTCTACCTTTCCAAGGTACAGCCTTTAATTGAACTGGGTTACTGACTTCATCACCCTTCTCTCTCACTCTTATTCTTTTCCTTATACATAGAAGGACATTTTTGTTCATGTGTTCCTTGTCACTTGGGAAATTCCCCCATCACTCCCCTCACTATATAACCAAAGTCAAGTAAACAACCAAAATACTCTCTGGCTGAAAGCTTCAGTAAATCCTGACAGGAGAAAGTCTAGAGATCTACCTCTCTCGTCCTTATCGCTGTACAAAGGACAAGGCTGGTGAGATCTCTAATGTGCTTGTGGTATTAACTGTTATTACCATGACTAATATCTGGTGGAATGATCAGCTAATATCATGTATCAGCCAACCACTGTTATCTGATATATAATCGAGGTACCTAAAGTAAAGGGAAATTCAAATTTTTAGTTGTGAAGAAAGAAGACTTTAAAATTGAAGGATACTTACTTGTCTCTAATCTCTAATCATTTACTGTAACAAACAACAAACCATTCCAGACAATTCTTATAAGAATTGTCTTATAAGAATATAGATACAGATGTTTCAATGTTAATAATGTACTCAGCTATACTTCAAACTTCTCTCACATAAATCAAGAGATTCTGATTTTAATGAGATCAGAAAGGTTATGTATATGTCGCAACCAGGCTAAAGCCAGAGATCATCAAGATGTACTTTAGGTTTATAACACACAATTTATAGAATATAAACTGATAAATCTAATGGATCATTTCCATGATGTTAAACTGGTTAGTACCCATTTCTTAAAAAAATTTTCTTATTGAAAATGAAAGTATTTCAAAGGCAAACTAATTTTTGAGTTCATTTCGGATCTGACTAGAGTTCTAGATTCCAAAATACAAATTGGGCATGAAAAAAATACAGAATTTTTAAAAGAAAATCTAATTATTTTGTTTACAAAAAGTCTGTTAAATGTAACAGCAATTACAACTAACAAATTATCAGCTATAATGCAATGGAAAAATTTCTGCAAAATTTATTCTAGATATATTCTATTTTAAAGTTGTTAAAAAATGTCTTCATATCTTCCTTTTGGCTTAATATAACTTAATATGCAATAAAAAAGTAATCGAAGAAAAGGAAAAATATTTGATAAAGGAGTTACAGGCAATATTTCTTGTGGTATAGTAAACCTTTAAAATATTATAGTAACTATAAAATGTACAGATATATTTCAAGAATTATATACTGTAATAAAATTTTAAAAATTTTCTTTGGCATTTCTGGCCACATTGACAGACATTTCAATGTATTCAAAAGTATTTTTTATAGAAAAAAATAAAATAGATATTCTGTTGTAAAACCGGATGATAAATTTATTGGTTAAAACACATGAAGCTACTTTAATTGAAATGATAATAATGCTATAAATGGTAAGAATACTATATATAATCAAGAATTAACCAACAAATGACTAATAGATTAAAAAGTCAGAAGCTGGTACTAGCTTCTCAGATAAATGATGGTGATAATGGTGACAACAGTGAAAACTTAGTGTTTACTATGTGCTGCAGTGTTCTGAATATATTAACTAATACGATAATCCTATGAAGTATATAATATTATTATCTCTATTCTATGGACAAGGAAACAGGTCACGTAGCTGGTGTGGCAGAGCTGGGGTTCAAAAATTCTAGTCCGTGTTCTTTGCCACTATATCAAACTGTTTGTAAAGCCAACAGTCTTTCTGTATATATAACCAGCTGGAAAATATAATGAAATAAAATATCGCACTAATAATGGCAACAGAAAGGTTAAAATAGTAATAATGCTAATAAGAAATACATGAGAAACCTTTAAAATGCCACAGAAGGACTAAAAGATATGGATAAACAGAAAAGCATACACTGCTTTTGGAAAAAATAAACTCTCCATATTGTATATCAATTTTTTCTACTTATTTATACATCTAATTTAATCACAATATAAATACCAAAATGGTTTTTTTTTTCAGGGGAGGAAGGAAAAAGACAAGCCAATTCTACAATTCACATAGAAACATAGTGCCAAATGTATGACATATAATTATAATTTTAATAACCTCTTGGTACTGGAAAAGAAACTGAAACAGATGAATATAACTGAAAACAGGATTTGGAAATGGATATAAGTACATGTGGGAATCTAGTTTTCCATAAGAGAGTATATGAATCAGTGGAAACCATTTAGTTTGTTCAAGAAAACACTTTATTAATCTTAAACTAATTCAAATATCTATTTGATAAGCGTAAAAGTTTAAAATATATTAATTAAATCAAGCCTGTCAGGACTCTTATCTATTCTTTGCTAGTGTTTGTTTTATTTAATTTCTGTAGAATTTAATAATAATCTATAATTCAGATAGACATATTTTGAAATAATTCCAGTTTAGTTGCTCATTTTGGCTTTTGCGGGAAATGAAGAAAGAAATAACCTTTAGCAATGATTCTCTAGGAGATGTGAGAATGCTGCAGATAAAAGCTGCCTCTTCTTTTTTCATTATGTACCTTTATTTGTTAAATTCTGTGTTAGCACCTGTACAAATTGGGTTAACAAACTGAATTTTTAGTAGTAGATTTATTTCTCATATAACAAGGCTTGTTTATTTATTTTGCATATTTTATAGGATATCCTGGGAGAATGGCTGAAAAAAACAGGACATTGATAGCCTGGGATTGTGAAAATCATTAAATTCACTGAATCCTGTATATAACATGTGTGTCTGTTGTTGCTAGCCCTTCTGCAGAATTGTGCCAGAATCCATTTCTCTTTAAATGCCATGGAATGTCACTGATACCTGAAATGACATCCCTGAACTTTGAGGTTGCATAAGAAAGATCTCAGTGGAAGACCCCAGATATTCATTAGCAGGCTGGAATTGTGCTATCTGTGCCTATTACTCTTCATGATGAAAATATATTCTATAGACTTACCCATGAAAAACCACTGCTATTGGAGCTGTCTCAAATCAATACTGAACTAAATCAGCCTGCAAAGGAATAAAAACTGTCACCAGCATAACCTTCCTATCGACTGCAATGCAGATATGCTAATGTGTGTCAAAGCCTCGCCCTGATGTCTGTAGGGAAGTGTGCCCTGTCTCAGAACAGTCCAGCTGCTGGCTTGGGCCAATTCTAAGTAGGATTCTCTACCCTAAATCATGACAATTATTATTTTCACCAAAGATGACAAGAATTCTTATTTTCTTCTTTTTTGTTTTCCATCAAGAACTCCATCCCCAATACCCTCCTACCCCAAACTTCTAAACATCTCTTTTCCTTCCCAAGATCTAGCCCCTACCTCCGCCCCACAAAATTGTTCTCAATACATTACACTCTAGAAAGCTAGTGCTCATTCAGTCATTATTTGATTCTTGTCTGGCTCTGCATTTTTTCTGCCCTTGTTTCACTTGCTGTACTTAGAAGGCACTGCTCCATTCAGAACAGATGATGCACACTGAAGTATCTACATTCAGAAAAGTGGCGTTTACTAATTTGATGATTTAGCATAAGACCCAGGGATTTCTAACACTCAGAGGAAGACAGATCTTTAATATGCAACTGTGAATTTTGATTTCTCATACTTCACAAAAAAAGGATAGTAGTAAATGTTTAAAAATATAACAAGATATGTAATATGTAAATGTTTCAAGCTTCAGACTGCTGCAGTGAAACAATTACATTTTTTAAATGAGAAAAAACATGAAGCGTCAATGAGAAAAAGCAATAAACGCACACCATTAATATACATATTCCTGACCTGGAAATAAAGAATTACCCTTGAGTTATTTTGTTACATTTATTTATTTATACTCTTTCATTTAGCAAAGGATTTGAGATTTTGGTTCAGCCTACCCTTCCAAACAATTTTAATACATGTTTTTATCCCTTCCTGATACATTATTTCCATCTGCCAAAACAGTTTTCTGGTGCGTTGAATTAAAGTACACCCCCAACTTGGAACTGATAGACTGTAGGAAAGGAAGTTTATATGCTAACTCTGGACTTGAGGGGCTCTGTTTTAAACAACAGTTGAGAATGGAAAATGAACAGCATGGTTGTAATGGGGGCAAGGCTGGGGCACTGCTGATCATCTCTATCATCTGAACTGAAGATACATTCCCAGTCACCTTTCCTCATGTACCCTCAGTTAGCAAGATACTTTGAAAAGATGCAGTCCATACTACTATGAAATAAGGACTGTAAAAACCTCTCTACAACTGTAAAGCCCTTAACAAATTCAATTATCAAGTGCTTGGCATTTAGTAGGTGCTCAAAACAAACGTTTGTTGAATGAATAAAACAGTCAAAATTCTCTTAAAATGATGAGGAAAAAAGGAAAAGTAAAATTAAATGTTTTTTTTTAAATCATTGTCTTCTCTTGATTTTTCCCTAATCCCTACCAACATTTCGCTTCTTTACATTTATTCTCTTGAAGCAAAATTGTTCATATTTTTAAGTTATCAGCAAGGAGAACAGTGTGTCACTTTCAATTCCTGATGCTTTCCATGTTATATGACAATTATGTTTATATCATACCGACTCATATATTAATACCCTGTAATTATTACTTGAATCACTACATAAATTCTGAGTTGATTCAATAGGGTTACTTTTTACTGATTTCAAGAGCGAAAACATAAAGTATCAGTAGGAAACATAAGTTTTTTGAGTCCTAGATGAATTTCTCTACTTTATTTCTACATGAAAGGCCTTTGAAATTCCAGTGCTGTATGTTAGTACCACTGATTAAAAACTGCTCTCACAAAGCGGAACAAGCAGGGGAGGGATAGCCAGGGAGAGAGAGATTTATAAGAGGGCTGGCTGTTGGCAGTAAAGACAAGAGAATAGACTCAGAGTGAGCAGGCTGAGATTGCTGAGTAGTGAAACAGGTGGTGATTTAGGTTCATGAAAGGAAAGTTAACTGGTCAAAAAGGTCAGACATAACTATAAAACAAGTAATTAGTATAAAAAATACAAACAAAAAACGCAGAAAATAAAATAACACTATAACCATAAATATGAAGGTCTTATTGTGGTTCCCACCCCTCCCTCATGAAGAAACATTTCTGTTTAGCTTCAAAAATGAGTCATGAGAAAACTATATGCACATATCACATTAAGAATCACCCAAGGACCTGAGTAAAAACATAGATCCCAGGCGCCAACCCTCAGAGATTGATTTAGTAGATATGGGATGTTTGTGGAGCCTTTAATATGCATTTTCAACAAGTATTATAGAATACTTTGAAGACCATTTTTTAGATACGTTGCCTCATAGGAAATAGAGTAAAACTCTGATTAACTGGAATTAACTTTTCGTTAATTCATTCAAAAATATTTATTGATTACTAGGTGTTATTTATTTATTGATAAGCCAGGCACAGTGATAGGTTTTGGGGATACAGTGGAGAACAAAAGATAAGTATAAAAGATATAAGTATATAATTATCAATATAACGTATGCTATGAAGGAAAAGTAGGTAAAGCTAGCATGCCTGATGAATAAAGAGTTGTGGTTTAATGCTTTATTCAACTGAGAATAAACCAGTAAAACCTAATTTGTGGTAATTACTTCAACTAAATACATATATATTGAGAGCACACTATTTCTCCGGCATTGAATTAGGCCCTGGGGGCCCTTAACGTACCCACAAACTATCAGAGAAGAATGTATGTTATTATTTTATTTATTAAGAGGCTGTGATGCATCAGGAATTATACTAAGCAACAAGAACACAAAAATCAGTAAGATGCAGTTCTTACTCTTCAGAAATTTACTTTAATAAAGGAAATGTAGGCAGCGATAGAGACCTTATTATGGAATTATGTAAAGGGTATTCCTAAAACTGGGAGAAATCTAAAGCACAGAAGAATAAGGAGGAAAGATACACTGATAGAAGAAGTTGATAAGGTAGGCAACGGAAAGATTTGTGCAGGGCCTTGCAGACCATGTTTAGAATTTTAAATTTTATGGTAAGGATAATGGGAAGAGTCTTGTCAAGATTTTTAGTTAAAAAAGATTATGCTGAGGGTGGGCCCAAATCCAATATGACTGGTGTCCTTACAAAAAGGGGAAATTTAGACATAGAGACAAACATGCACAGAGGGAAGATGATGTGAAGACATATAAAGGGAAGATGGCCATGTGACTGGAATGATGTATTTATAAGCCAAGGAACACTGGATTTTTGGCAAACACCAGAAATTAGAAGAGATAAAGGATACTCTCCTTCAGCCAACAGAGAGAGCTTGGCCCTGCCAACACCTTGATTTTGGATTTTTAGCTTCTAAAAGTGTGAGACAATAGATTACTGTTGTTTTAAGTTAAAAAAAAAATTAAAAAGATTATGCTAGCTGAAGTCTGAAGAAAGAGGAAGAAGAATGGATGCAGGAAATTGCAGGAAAGCAGATAAGAGATAATGGAAAACTTGACTAAAATGATGCTATCAGAAATAGAAGTGAATAGACTTGTGAACAGGTTTTTCTGATTAATTGAATTTGGAAGGAGAGGCAGGAATCAAAGATGAATCTGCATACTGACCTGAACAAGTCAGGGAAGGAAAATGGTGATTACTGATATAGGGAATGCTGGAGGAGAAGCAGCTTTAAGGGGAAAAAATAAATAAATTCAGTCTTAGACATGCTGAAATAGAGGTTACCTGTGAAACATCCAAGTGGAGTGCAGAGCAGGCATCGGATGTTGGTCGCCTACAGCTAACAAGAGAAGCTTGAGCAGGAGCTAATAACTGGAAGCCATGGTCACTGTTTGATGGAAGTATTCAAGACTGTCTAATATCCATCTTGTGAGGGAACAGAAGGAAGCTCACAAAGATCCCTGAGGAACGCTATATTTAATGACATGCAAGGGCAGGTGAAGACAGTGAAAGATACTGAGTGAAGGTAACAGAGAGGAAAGATGAAAACGAGGAGATTGGGGTGTACCAAAAATCCATGAAGGATTATGTTTGAAAAAAAAGAGAGATCAAGTGAGATCAGGGACTGAAAAGAGTAATTTGTGACTTTTGTCAGGGGAATGGAGAAAGTGGAATACAAAGTGAAGTGAGGTTACCAGAGGAAAGGGATAGAGGAGAGCAAAATGAGTAAAGGGGATCAACTGTATGGTGACAGATGGAAGTTAAACTTTTGATGGTGAGCACACTGTAGTATATACAGAAGCTGAAATACAATGTTGTATACATGAAACTTACATGATGTTATAAACCAATGTTATTTTAAAAAAATGTCTTGGAAGGAATCACATGCACAAAAAATTTAAACCTGTGTTAAAAATTTTTAAAAAATGTATTTAAAAGCAAGCAACAAGCTGGAAAAGTATGTACCAAAGGTATCAAAATGTTAGTATTCTAACACTACACTACAAATCAATAAAAATGCCTTCCAGTAGAAAAATGGACAAAGAATTATCTGAAGACAATTCAGAGAAAAAGTATAATTGGTTAATAAACATAAGAAAAAATTTAAACTTGTTAGTAATAAAAGAAATGCATATGTAAATGAGATTTTAAAAACTTATCAAGTCAGCAAAAGAAGCTTAATTATAATGTCCAGTGTTGTGGAGGATATAGGGAACTATGCATTTTCATTTACTGTTGTTGGAGGTTTAACTGGTTTAAAATTCTTTTTCTGGAAAACCACCAGCAATACATTAAATACCTTAAAAAAAAAAAAAGAGGTCACATAACTGCTTTTCCTTCCACCTTACTGTAAAAACATTTCAACTAATTTAAGAGCAGGTATATAGGTGATTGCATGAGTGTATATAAACAAGCACTAGGGAAAGAAAAGAAAATTACAAAAGTGCTCAATGACTATAGAGTAAGATATGTTGTATATTAATATATACATTTCAATGAATAAGAGAGAAAAACACAACACACTACTGATAAAGTTAACTTGCTTTAAGGTATCTTCTGAGTTTCCTCAACTCTAAAATAGGGATAAAAATACTTACTTCAGAGATTTGTTTAGGAACAAATAAAATACTGTACCCGAGTACCTGAAAACTATAAATCATTGTAGTGTTATTTTTAAATTGTTCAAACTATAAAAAACAGTGGTGTTATTATCAAGATGAAACTTTGTAGACTAGTATTTATAACAGACTTTCAGAAGCTACTCCAACTTAAAGAATATAAATGTGTTTTTAAGTTTTCATGTACACTAAACTCATTTAATCTATACTTAAAGCATACCTGTAAATTGAGGATAATTCAATGAATGTTTTGCTTACTTTACGACAATAGTAAATGTAAACAGTTAACATTATATAAACAAAACAAAATTTAATTTACTTAATAAAATCCCAGACTAGCATTTGTGTTTATAAACAAGAATAATAATACCTGCTTAGTCACAGTGCACATGCAACTAACTTATACCAGTCATCAATAAATTAATATGGTAATTAAAATTTAACAAAGAAATTGGTTAAAAAAATCCAGTGCTGGCCAGTCTTTCTCTAAAATATATTCAGTTTTCAAAAAACCCATTTTATTCTATTCATCAGTTACATACCTTTATATATATATATATATTACCCAGCCCCTCAATTAGCTGTGGTTAGAATCGTCAAGCAGAGTCTTAGTTATTTAAGGAAAAGTAGATGTGAAAGACGTTGGCACTAGATAAAATAATTCTTTTGGCAAGTTTGGGGATCAAAATAGTATTGAAACTAAGAGGTAAAGGTCAAAGTGAAATCTTAAACTGAAATTACTGAGGAAAAAATGCTTGAAAGATTCCTTTTTTGGCAAGCCAGCCTCCCTCTCCTTTACTACCCTTACTGTTTGTAGTGACTTCTAAATGTAAAGTGATAGTAATGAAGTTGACATAGCTGAGGGGAAACAGAAGAATACCAGAACATCTCTTCTTTTGTACAAATTACTTAGATACAGAAAACTTTCAGAAAATTTTTGCATAGTTTCAAAGTTGAAACATTTAACCTTTAGTTACTAAATGTGTGATAATGATTGCTACCATTTGTTTGAGTGCTAATATTATTATGTATCAGATACTGAATTAGGTGCTTAACAATGCTGCAAAGTAGGAATTATTATAATTATGCTCACTTTTACAAACAGGAAACTAGAGAGGTTATGTGAACTATGCAAGATTATAAAACCAAAAAGGAACAGGGGTGAAATTTGAAACTAAGTTCATCTAATAGCAAAGCTCATGCTTTTTCTACTACAGTCGTCTGCTTCTGGGAATAAATATGATAGACACATGGATAAATTAAAAGTTAAGTGTAATTTTCTTCTCAGAGCTGTTTTCAAGCTTTGATTCTACAAGTCACAGAGTGCAGTTTATGTTTAAATTTACAAAAGGGATTTTTTAATCTGTTATAGAATCTAACATAGAATATACAGTATGTAAATCTGAACTGTGATTATCCTAAACTTAATGAATATGCTTTTGTAAGGCATACATACATAATTTTTTGTATCTACGTTCTATTATTCTAACATTTAAATCTGAATAAAGAAGACTTCAAATAAACAATACTAGGATGGAAAAGAGGGACAAAATTTGAGGTAAAATGTTAAAACAGGTAAAAATATTTTATATAAAGAATGGGTATAAAAACCTAGACAACATAGATACTTTAAAAAGGATTGTAATAAAATCAGCATAGATAATAGATAATTTTCAAACATGAACTTATAAAAAGTGACTCAGAAGAATGGATAATCAAATATCTCCCTGGTTAAAAGGCATCAGACTCAGGTGGTTTTATAGACAAGTTTAACTCAATCTATAAGAAACAGATAATTCCTCTTATACAAACTGATTAGACAGTCAATAAAGGGAAAGAGAAATAAAATCTTAAGATCGAATACTAACAAGAACAGACAGGAAAAGAAAATTATAGATTTATCTCACCTATGAGCATAGATGCAGAAAGTCAATACTAGCAAATACTAGCAAATTGAATATAGTCAGTATTACTTTTTTGTAGAGACCTAGTAGACTTTATCTCAAAAATGCAAGGACCACGCAATATCAAAAATTTTAATAATGTAAACATTATCAGATTAAAGGAGGAAAAAAGATGATCCTAATCAATCCTTAATGGAATATGAATTTGATAAAATTCAACACTCATTCAAGTACTCTTAATAATATTGAAGAAGAAGGGAAATTCATTACTCAGAGTATTAATTTTAAAAAAATATCAGGGCTTCCCTGGTGGCGCAGTGGTTGAGAGTCCGCCTGCTGATGCAGGGGACACGGGTTTGTGCCCCGGTCCAGGAGGATCCCACATGCCGCAGAGCGGCTAGGCCTGTGAGCCATGACCACTGAGTCTGCGCGTCCGGAGCCTGTGCTCCGCAACGGAAGAGGCCACAACAGTGAGAGGCCCACATACCGCAAAAAAAAAAAAAAAAAAAAAAAAAATCAAACTTAATGGTGCAATTAGAAGGATTTTCATTAAATTCAGGTACAAAGAAATCTACCTGCTCTCATCACTTTTATTTTACTTTACTAGAGGTCCTATGCAATGCAGTAAGACACACATACACATAAAATCAGAGATATAATAATAAAAGTAGTAACTAGCAAGAGATAAATGTATTCATATGTATATTGATTGAATTAGCCGCATAAACATCCAAGAGACTCTACAATCTACTAGATTTAAAAAGCGAATCAATTCCAAAACACTTGGTATTTACCCAAAGGAACTGACAACTTATGTCCACACAAAAATTACACATAGATGTTAATAGCAGCATTATTTATAATAACTAAAACTTAGAAGCAACCAAGATGTCATTCAGTAGGTGAATCGTTAAATAAACTGTGGTACAACCAATGGACTATTATTCAGCACTAAAACATGAGCTATTAAGACATGGAGGAAACAACTATATGACATTCTGGAAAAGGCAAAACTATGGAGATAATAAAAAGATCAGTGTTTGTATCCTAGTGGTTGAGGGCGAAGGGGGATGAATAGGTAGAGCATAGTGGAATTTTAGGGCATTTATACTATAATGATGCATACATGTCATTTATATTTTGTTCAATCCCACAGAATGTACAATACCAAGAGTGAACCCTAATGTAAACCTTGGACTTTGGGTGATGATACTGTGTTAATGTAGGCTCATCAATTGTAACAAATGTTCCACTCTGTGGGGGATGTAGATAATGGGGAGGCTATGCATGTGTGGGGCAGGGAGTATATGGGAAATCTCTGCACTTTCCACTCAATTTTGCTATAAACTTAAAATTGCTTTAAAAAATAAAGTCTATTTTAAAAAAATCAAATGAGTTTGCTAACTATAAAATGAATGTAAAATAAACTAAAATCAAGCAGGAATAATCAACCAGGAAACATAATAGCTTAAAAGATATTATTCATAAAACTAACAAAATAATGTATTTATTCTTCTTAGGGACATCTAATAGAAATCTCTAAATCCACGTGTTCAAAAGTGAGCACTTGATTTTTACCTTCCAACCTGCTCCTGCTATGGTCTTCCTTACATCAGCAAATGAGAACAGCCAAAACACCATCCTTCTAGCCTCAGTCAAAAACTTTGGATTCATCCGCGATTACTCTCTCTTTCGTACCTCACATTCAATGAGTTAGCAAAATCTGTTGGTTCTGTTTTCAAAATATACTTACTACTGTAATAGGGAAGAACAAATCTGACTCCATATTGGATCTGTTTCTTTTACTTTAACCTTTGTATTCTATTGCTTTTGCTGCAAGTTAAGAATGTTGCCTATAGCCTGAAATAAACAGGATAGCCCATTTTCAAGGCTCTGATCTTTAAAGGTATAACACTTTTTCCATTCACATAGAGATAAAAAGTTGCAGAACAGAGAATAACATTTGTCTTGTTGGAGGTTTACAGGAACACCATGACCTGACCTATGTGGACAGCGGTAAGAACAAAGGATTCCGACATCAAGAAGTTTGCAACAACCAACAACATTACCTCCCTTTTTAATATAAAAGAAGCCTGAATTCTAACTTGGGTAAGATGGTTCTTTGGGACATTAGTCCACCATCTTCTTGGTCAGCTGGCTTTCTGCATAAAGCCACTATCCCTTGTTCCAACAACTTGTCTCTCGATTTATTGGCCTGTTGTACGGGAGCAGTATGAGCTTGGACTCAGTAACACTACTTCTCATCACCTCTACTGCTACCCCTTGGTTCTAAGCCATCATAGCTTCGTCCTTGGTCTCCTCTTTTACCTCTGTCCCTCCTATTGTCTATTTCATGTATAGTAGCCAAAGTAATCCTTTTACATGTAAGTCTGATCCTGTCACCACTCTGCTTAAAATCTTCCAATGGCTTCTCATCTCATTTGGTATAAAGCCAAAGTATTAAGGTTACACAAGATCTGAACCACTGATCTCTGTAAATTTATGGCTTCCACACTCCTCTTCACTCATTCCATTCTATATATAGTATCCTTACTGTTCCCCTTACAAAGTATGTTACTACCTTGCACTTGCAAGATGGAATATTTTTTTCTCAAGAAATGTATATAACTCACTCTCTCACTTCCTTTAAGTTCTCTTCTCAAATGTTTCCTTATCAGCTAGGTTTTCTTTGAGTCCCCCACATAAAATAGCAACTCTTCTCTAATGCTCTCCAGAATCCTCCTCCTTGGCATTCTCTATTGCCCTTCTTCTTCATCTTCTCCTTTTAAAAATTGAAATATAGCTGGCATACAATATTATATTAGATTTATGTGTACTAGACAGTGATTTGACATTTGCAGACATTATGAAATGATCACCACCATAAGTCTACTAACCATCTATCCCTATACAAAGTGATAACAATATTATTGACCATATTACTCATGCTGTGTATTACATCCCATGGCTTACTTATTTTATAACTGGAGGTCTGTATCTTTTAATCTTCTTCACCTATTTCACACACACCCCTCTGCCATCTCCTTCTCCTCAGGCAATCACCTGTTTGTTCTCTGTATTTATGAGTCTGGTTTCATTTTGTTTTGTTATTTGTTTGTTTTGTCTTTTAGATTCAACATACAAGCGAGATCATGTGATATCTGTCTTTCTCTGTCTGACTTATTTCACTTACCAAAGTAACCTCAAGCTTCATCCATGTTGCTGCAAATGGCAAGATTTCATTCTTTTTTATGGCTGAATAGTACTCTATGTGTGTGTTTAAGTATATACCACATTGTCTTTATTGATTTATCTATTGATGGGACACTTAGGTTGCTTCCATATCTTGGCTATTGTAGATATTGCTGTTATGAACAATGGTGTGTAGATATCTTTTCAAATTAATTTTGTTTTCTTTGAGTAAATACCCAGAAGTGAAACTGCTAAATCATATGGCAGTTATATTTTTAATTTTTTGAGGAACAATTTATATGGTTTTACATAGTGGCTGAACCAATTTACAATCCCACCAACTGTGCATGCAGGTCCCCTTTTCTCCATGTCCTTGCCAACAATTATCTGTTGTCTTTCTGATGACAGCAATTCTAACAGGTGTGAGTGGGTATTGAATTGTGGTTTTAATTTGCATTTCCCTGATGATTAGTCATGTTGATATGTATCTGTTGGCCATCTGTATGTCTTCTTTGGAAAAATGTCTATTCAGGTCCCCTGCCCATTTCTTAATTGGGTTTTTGTTTTTTTGATGTTGAGTTGTATGAGTTCTTTGTATATTTTGGATATTAACCTCTTACTGAATATATGGTTTGCAAATATCTTCTCCCATTTATTAGGTTGTCTTTTCGTCCTGTTGATAGTTTTCTTTGCTGTACAAAAGCTTTTAAGCTTGATGTAGTCCCATTTGTTTATCCTTCTTTACTTTCCTCTATGGCACCTAAAGGCCACTAAATGTCCAACAATACATGAATGGATAAAAAAAGTGTGGTGTATATGTATACAACGGAATATTACTCAGCCATTAAGAAAAAAAGAAATCTTGCCATTTGTGACAACATGGTTGATCCAGAGAATATTATGCTAAGTGAAATAAGTAGGACAGAGAAAGACAAGTACCACATGATCTCACTTATATGTGGAATCTAAAAAACACACTAATTGTTTACCTTTTTTGCTTATTGTCTGTATATCCTCCACTAAATGCAAATTCTATGAGGACAGGTACTCTTTTTTCACTGCTTTAGCCCCAGTAACTAGAATGGTATCTGTTTTACCGTATGTATTCAGACATATTGTTGAAAAATAATGCATTGGTTTTTATACTATTCAGTATATTTTTCTTTATGGTTGAAATATATCATAAAAAAAATGAAATAAATTCTAAAGAAAAGTAAACTAAAACTTGAATATCCTTCAGATAGCAACATTTCATGTAAATAGTGTAGTATATTCTTCTCTTCCATTCTTAGTATTGTTGTTGATGGGGATAATATATCTGACTTATGAGTACACAGAAAAGTCAGTTGTTTTAAAAAATTATTTATTTATTTATTATACAGCAGGTTCTTATTAGTTATCTATTTTATACTTATGAAAAGTTAGTTTTATATCACAAAGTTTTAGCAAATTGACCCAGAACTCTGAGACTTACCATAATTAGGAATATATAAAGTGACTTGGGGTTTAGTGACATTCAAACAAAAATTTAGTGACATTTTAAACAAAAATCTCATTTCAGATGAGGGTGTAAGGGAAAAGGTTTAAAACCACTTAAATTTAAAATGAACAGTGACTTTTCCTAGTAAAATTTTACTTTATCACAAAATGAAAGTCTCACATTACTTGAGTTGTCAATATTCTTATTTTGAGCTTTTAAAATCAACTACTCAATCTTTTTGTTTCACTCAGGAGTTAAAATGTAGTGGACAAATAGCATAGAACATGAGTGACGTCAGTGAGAATGGCAGAGTAGGGATCTCAGAAAAGCTGCTCCTCCAAAACATAATGAGAATACTGGCAAAGATTATCAAAATGAACTTGTTAGAATTCTGAAAATTAAACAAAGGTCTGCAGCAATGTATGCAGTACAGTCAAAAGAAATACCTCTATTTCAGTAAGAATGTGAGTTCTGTGGTGCTTTAGTTTGCCCTACTCTCATTTCCTTCTCCTCAGCTCCACCTTAAAAACCAACAGTCTCACAAACCAGAAGTCTAGCAACCACTGGACAGGACAGAGTGGTTTTAGAGCTCCCAAAAAGTATCATTTCAGGGAATTATGATTACTTGACATGTCTTCCAGTTCCCTAGAAACCTCTCTTCACAGTGTTTGCCTTTATTTGACCTGACTCAGAACCCTCTCTGTTCAAAGAGACTTTTCTCTGGAGGTATCTGTCAAAAAGAGTCAGCAGCAATTGTTTAATATTGTAGCTGTCTGAGGTAGCCATAACAGTTGGAGCAAAGAAGAAGCTGACAATAAAAATTAAAAACTAAAATTAAAAGCTGGGGAACACAATGTCCATAGGGGTATGTGAAAGTGCTAACAGGATCCTGGGAATCTAGAACTCTGTCAATGCGAACATAGGATGTTTGGATGCACAGGAAAGACCTGAGAAGCCCTTAAGCTCTCACCTTTGGTTGACCTCAAGACCTGAAATAGTTGTATGAATACAATCACATATTAGAAGATAGCTATGTTAAAAAGACATAAGTGGGGCTTCCCTGGTGGCACAGTGGTTGAGAGTCCGCCTGCCGATGCAGGGGACGCGGGTTTGTGCCCCAGTCCGGGAGGATCCCGCATGCCGCGGAGCGGCTGGGCCCATGCGCTACGGCCGCTGAGCCTGCGCGTCTGGAGCCTGTGCTCTGCGACGGGAGAGGCCACAACAGTGAGAGGCCCGCATACCGTTAAAAAAAAAAAAAAAAAAGACATAAGTGATAATAGTATATGAACAATACTGATACTTAAGTATACTAATATAACATCCATCTTCTTTTAGAGTTTATGAATTAAATCAGCAATTACATACCAGATCTGTTTTTGGAGGATCTGGACACTCAGTGGAGAAATAAGGTGTTGAACTTCTGACTCCACTGCTATCAGAAGTTGGCTTTGGAGGTTGAGCATGCTGTCTGTAAGTAGCACTTTTAGGAGTCCAACAAAACAGGTTGATTGATTCTCGCACACAACGTTCAATGTCAATTTCTAGATAGAAAAATTAAAAAAAAAGCAAACATAGAATTTGGATTGCTCTATTTATGTAAAAATCACAATTTTTCCTAAATACATATACACAAATATGGCTAAGATGATAACTAATTAGAAAAGATGACAGTAAAAAAGTAATCTAGATACTAATCAGCATATTTATGATTGGAATGGAAGAGGGTATCTGGTATTACTATGTAGATACATATACACATATATTTACATTTGTAAATATATACATACATTTTTATGTGTGATTTTTGGGTATTATTATCTATATATAGATACACATACATATAGTATATGTGTGTATATATTTCAGTGTATCACTATTTAAACATTTAAATATAACACATTTCCTTATTAGAGAATCTTAACTTTGATAATATTTTCACTTTCTCAAATTAAAGGTTGGGTAGAAGGAAGGCTAGAATTTGGGAGTGGGCAAACAAAAGATTCAGAAGTTAATAGACATACTTTAAGTAAAGTGTAATGAAAGTTTCATTTCCATATATTAAAGATGATATAAAATAATCAGGGCAAAACTAATTAAAATCTCAGTTCAGCATTTCTCCCCTTTTTAAAAAAGAATTTCTTGATTTAACTGCAAAAAAGTATAAGTGGGGCTTCCCTGGTGGTGCAGTGGTTGAGAGTCCGCCTGCCGATGCAGGGGACACGGGTTCGTGCCCCAGTCCGGGAAGATCCCACATGCCACAGAGCGGCTAGGCCCGTGAGCCATGGCCGCTGAGCCTGCGCGTCCGGAGCCTGTGCTCCGCAACGGGAGAGGCCACGACAGTGAGAGGCCCGCATAGCACACACAAAAAAAGTATGTGAGGTTTCATATAGACAGAAATTAAATGTACTCAATTAAAATAATAAAAAATACTTCCATAGAAGATTTCGCCTTCTTTCTCAGATTTGAAAGAAATTTAAACATCTTTGATACAGAGGTAATATACACAGGAAAGTTATTACAATGCCAAATTATTGTTTGTGTGTTTTGATAGGACTGTAACTCTTTAGGAGGTTAATATTCCTGATGGAGAGTAAGCTGTTACTCTACAGGGAAAGTGGAGCTATGATAGAAAAGCAGTAGAAATTCAAGAAGTTTACTAGGATGAAGGAGTTTATTAGCATGGACTAGCTTTTCCATTTCTATATTTGTAATATTAGTAAATGGCAGATATTATCATTTCCTCTGCAAAAGTCCAAGTGTGTCAGTTCAGATAAGCAATGAAGAAAAATATATTACATTCCTTACAAAGGGGTAAGGTCCCTATTTCTCTTTTTGAAATGAAGAGCTTATATATAAGGGGAAAAGGAAATAGACATTTAAGTTGATCCTGTGAATGGTGCATGAATCAGGCACTTATAGAATTATCTGCTTTTATAAGGTGGAAAACCCTTAGAGGAGGGCAGGGAAATGGACACTTAATGAGCATCTACTGTGTGACAGGTGTTGTATACTTTCACATAGCCCATTTAATTCTTACAGTGATTATTATAGACAGGTACTGCACTCCCCTCATTTCTGCTGAAGATGAAGAAACTAAGACATAAACAAGCTAAGTGACTGAATGTGTTAAGTGTTTTTATTACGAGTAGAATATCTGAAGTTACTAAAGGGTTATAAGGCATCTTTCATTTCCCAATTTATTTAGATTTGGGAAACAGCAGCCAGCAGGTCTAGAAAGACCAGTTACTCAATTAAACATTCCTTTATCTGCTATTAGTGATGTTTGCCAACTTCACAGTTGGTTACTTCCATGGCTGCACAAAAAGGTCAGATTTCATCACCCCCATATGTTATTCCTAACATAAAATCTATGAAACAGAGTTAAACATGTTTTGAGGAATGGACCTATTTATTTGAGAAACTGTCAATACAGTGAAATGCATTCTTTTAAAAAGTTCTGTAATATTGTCAACTTGATATTCCACAAAGAGAAGAATACAGACACCAATGAGAAGAAAAATAAAAGTTCAAGATACGTTCCTCTACTCCACTTAAGATGGAAGAGATGTGCTCAATTCATTTTAGAACATTTCCAATTAATACGGTTAAGATAAAAATTTGCAGCTAAAGAGAGAAAACTTCGTCACCTTAAAAAAGTTTATCCACTTCACACTGTTTAATCTCCAAAGGAAAAGAATTTTGGACCATAAATTTTGCATCTGCAGTGCTCAAATCAGTTCGACATATCTGTCACCCATTAAAAGCTTGAAAGTCAAGTTAATGATGCAGATCAGAGCTTGTAGTTCAGTCCTTAAATCACTGGCAATGGAAAAGTCATTTGTATCTGGTTGCAGAACACCCTACCAATACCATAAAAGGTTTACAGTGAATCTTGAGAATTTACTGGCATCCACCCCGATTTGAGCTTGATTACTACTGGCAGATATCCCATTCTCCACTCACTTGACCCATGTCACCTTCTCCATCTCAAAATCCTTCCAAAGTATTTTATCATAACCAAAATATTATGAAAAGTACTTTATAAACTGTACATTAAAATATGTAATTATTCTTTTAAAAATAATCTCTCATCCTAAAGCACTACTACTTTCTATCTTGCATTTTCATTTTGATACAATGCGTTTGTGAAAAAGTATGTACCCTGGATATGGTTTCTCAGTTTTTTTTTTTTTTTTTTTTTTTTTTTTTATTTTTTAACATCTTTATTGGAGTATAATTGCTTTACAATGGTGTGTTAGTTTCTGCTTTATAACAAAGTGAATCAGTTATACATATACATATGTTCCCATATCTCTTCCCTCTTGCGTCTCCCTCCCTCCAACCCTCCCTATCCCACCCCTCTAGTTAGTCAAACCAACGAGCTGATCTCCCTGTGCTATGCGGCTGCTTCCCACTAGCTATCTATTTTACGTTTGGTAGTGTATATATGTCCATGCCACTCTCTCATTTCGTCCCAGCTTACCCTTCCCCCTCCCCATATCCTCAAGTCCATTCTTTAGTAGGTCTGTGTCTTTATTACTGTCTTGCTCCTAGGTTCTTCATGACCTTTTTTTTTTTTTTTCCCCCTTAGAGTCCACATATATGTGTTAGCATACAGTATTTCTTTTTCTCTTTCTGATTTACTTCACTCTGTATGACACACTCTAGGTCCATCGACCTCACTACAAATAACTCAATTTTGTTTCTTTTATGGCTGAGTAATATTCCATTGTATATATGTGCCACATCTTCTTTACCCATTCATCTGATGATGGACACTTAGGTTTTTTCCATCTCCGGCCTATTGTAAATAGAGCTGCAATGAACATTTTGGTACATGACTCTTTCTGAATTATGGTTTTCTTAGGGTATATGCCCAGTAGTGGGATTGTTGGGTCCTATGGTAGTTCTATATTTAGTTTTTTAAGAAACCTCCACACTGTTCTCCATAGTGGCTGTATCAATTTACATTCCCACCAACAGTGCAAGAGGGTTCCCTTTTCTCCACACCCTCTCCAGCATTTTTTGTTTCTAGATATTTTGATGATGCCCATTCTGACCAGTGTGAGATGATATCTAATTGTAGTGGTGATTTGCATTTCTCTAATGATTAATGATGTTGCAGATTCTTTCATATATTTGTTGGCAATCTGTATATCTTCTTTGGAGAAATGTCTATTTAGGTCTATTTAGGTCTATTTATTGGATTGGGTTGTTTGTTTTTCTGACATTGAACTGCATGAGCTGCTTGTAAATTTTGTATCCATTCAGCCAATCTGTGTCTTTTGGTGGGAGCATTTAGTCCATTTACATTTAAGGTAATTATCGATATGTGTGTTCCCATTCCCATTTTCTTAATTGTTTTGGGTTTGTTATTGTAGGTCTTTTCCTTCTTTTGTGTTTCTTGCCTAGAGAAGTTCCTTTAGCAGTTGTTGTAGAGCTGGTTTGGTGGTGCTGAACTCTCTCAGCTTTTGCTTGTCTCTAAAGGTTTTAATTTCTCCATCAAATCTGAATGAGATCCTTGCTGGGTAGAGTAATCTTGGTTGCAGGTTTTTCTCCTTCAACACTTTCAATATGTCCTGCCACTCCCTTCTGGCTTGCAGAGTTTCTGCTGAAAGATCAGCTGTTAACCTTATGGGGATTCCCTTGTGTGTTATTTGTTGTTTTTCCCTTGCTGCTTTTAATATGTTTTCTTTGTATTTAATTTTTGACAGTTTGATTAATATGTGTCTTGGCGTGTTTCTCCTTGGATTTATCCTGTATGGGACTCTCTGTACTTCCTGGACTTGATTAACTATTTCCTTTCCCATATTAGAGAAGTTTTCAACTATAATCTCTTCAAATATTTTCTCAGTCCCTTTCTTTTTCTCTTCTTCTTCTGGAACCCCTATAATTCGAATGTTGGTACGTTTAATGTTGTCCCAGAGGTCTCTGAGACTGTCCTCAGTTCTTTTCATTCTTTTTTCTTTATTCTGCTCTGCAGTAGTTATTTCCACTATTTTATCTTCCAGGTCACTTATCCGTTCTTCTGCCTCAGTTATTCTGCTATTGATCCCATCTAGAGTACTTTTAATTTCATTTATTGTGTTGTTCATCGTTGCTTGTTTCATCTTTAGTTCTTCTAGGTCCTTGTTAACTGATTCTTGCATTTTGTCCATTCTATTGTCCATTCTATCTCCAAGATTTCGGATCAACCTTACTATCATTATTCTGAATTCTTTTTCAGGTAGACTGCCTATTTCCTCTTCATTTGTTAGGTCTGATGGGTTTTTATCTTGCTCCTTCATCTGCGGTGTGTTTTTCTGTCTTTTCATTTTGCTTATCTTACTGTGTTTGGGGTCTCCTTTTTTGCAGGCTGAAGGTTCGTAGTTCCTGTTGTTTTTTGTGTCTGTCCCCAGTGGCTAAGGTTGGTTCAGTGGGTTGTGTAGGCTTCCTGGTGGAGGGTACTAGTGCCTGTGTTCTGGTGGATGAGGCTAGATCTTGTCTTTCTGGTGTGCAGGTCCACGTCTGGTGGTGTGTTTTGGGGTGTCTGTAGACTTATTATGATTTTGGGCCGCCTCTCTGCTAATGGGTGGGGTTGTGTTCCTGTCTTGCTAGTTGTTTGGCATAGGATGTCCAGCACTGTAGCTTGCTGGTCGTTGAGTGAAGCTGGGTGCTGGCGTTGAGATGGAGATCTCTCGGAAATTTTTGCTGTTTGATATTATGTGCAGCTGGGAGGTCTCTTGTGGATCAGTGTCCTGAAGTTGGCTCTCCGACCTCAGAGGCACAGCACTGACTCCTGGCTGCAGCCCCAAGAGCCTTTCATCCACAGGGCTCCTTAATTTGGGATGACTGGTTGTCTATTCAGGTATTCCACAGATGCAGGGTATATCAAGTTGATTGTGGAGCTTTAATCCGCTGCTTCTGAGGCTGCTGGGAGAGATTTCCCTTTCTCTTCTTTGTTCTCACAGCTCCCAGGGGCTCAGCTTTGGATTTAGCCCCGCCTGTGCATGTAGGTCGCCGGAGGGCGTCTGTTCTTTGCTCAGACAGGACGGGGTTAAAGGAGCCGCTGATTCGGAGGCTCTGGCTCACTCAGGCCCTGGGGTAGGGAGGGGCACGGAGTGTGGGGTGGGTCTGCGGCTGCAGAGGCCGGCGAGACGTTGCAGCCTGAGGCGCGCCTGTGCGTTCTCCCGGGGGAGTTGTCCCTGGATCCCGGGACCCCGGCAGTGGCGGGCTGCACAGGCTCCCCGGAAGGGCGCGTGGCCAGTGACCTGTGTTCGCACACAGGCCTCCCGGTGGCGGCAGCAGCGGCCCTAGCCACGTCCGTCTCTGGACTCCGCACCCCTAGCCGCGGCTCGCGCCCGTCCCTGGAGCTCTCTCAAGCAGCGTTCTTAATCCCCTCTCCTCGTGCACCAGGAAACAAAGAGGGACGTAAAAGTCTCTTGCCTCTTCGGCAGTTCCAGACTTCTCCCCGGACTCTCTCCCGGCCAGCCGCGGTGCACTAACGCCCTGCAGGCTGTGTTCACGCTGCCAACCTCAGTCCTCTCCCGGCGCTCCGACAAAAGCCGGAGCCTCAGCTCCCAGTCCCGCCCGCCCCGGCGGGCGAGCAGACAAGCCTCTCGGCTGGCAAGTTCCGGTCGGCCCGATCCTCTGCGCTGGAATCTGTCCGCTTTGCCCTCCGCACCCCTGTTTCTGTGCTCTCCTCCGCGGCTCCCAAGCTCCCCCACTCCGCCTCCCGAAGTCTCCACCCACGAAGGGGCTTCCTAGTGTGTGGACACTTTTCCTCCTTCACAGCTCTCTCCCGCTGGTGCAGGACCCGTCCCTATCCTTTTGTCTCTGTTTAGTTTTTTCTTTTGCCCTACCCAGGTACGTGGGGGGTTTCTTGCCTTTTGGGAGGTCTGAGGTCTTCTCCCAGCATTCAGTAGATGCTCTGTAGGAGTTGTTCCACGCGTAGATGTATTTCTGGTGTATCTGTGGGGAGGAACGTGATCTCCGCGTCTTACTCTTCCGCCATCTTCCCGGAAGTCTCGGTTTCTCAGTTTTGATTCCAAGCTCCATGAGGTACTTTGTGACTCAGAGAAATAATTTCTCTAAATCTCATTTTCTTTATCCTCATCCATTACTATTGTTTTCTCTCATAAATACGGAACTATTTTCAAAATGATAAAATGCAACTCATGATTCATTTGGGCAAGGGTAGGTAGAAAAGACAGCTCGCCTGAAGCCCTTCATTGTCTTGCTTTAATGACTATGAAATGCTTCCTAGATATAGTGAACAGCTGTTGACATGGCACTTCTCTTTACCATCATCTAATTCCCTTTGGTTCATCCCTAATTTGGGGGCTAAGATATTATTTTCTCTCTCTAGATTTACTGCATTATTTTGGTGGAACACATTTTCTAGTAATTTCTAGGAAAGGATGCACAGAAGGCAAATTACTTTGGAATTGTCTATTAATATATTTATTCTGCCTTTGACTGATAGTTAGGCTAGGCATAACATTCTAGGATTGATTTATTTTTCTACAGAGTTATGTAAGGCAAGGGTTCCATTGTCTTTCTTCTGAGAAATTTGATGCAATCTTGATTTGAGATCACTTGTACATGATTTTCCACCTATCTGTAAACTTTTAGGATCCCTGGTGTTCTGAAATTTCATAATGATACATGTAATTGTGTATCACTTAATTGATGGTCTTTTTGTAATCCTTCAGTTATAGAAAAAGTTATTGTTTGATGTCTGTAATAATTTCTTTCTCACTGTTTTTCCTCTTCTCTTTTCTTTCATAAGAAGAGTCCTGAACATCCTGTATAAATTTCCTAATAATTTTGCCTTTTCCTCTTACTTTCCATCTATATTTTGGTTCTATTCTCTGAGAGATTTCCTAAGCTTTATCATACACCTCTTTCATATAAAGCTCATTGCATTTCCACATCATTTTTAATTTCCAGTAAATCTTTTTTGTTGTTACTTAAAAATTTCTGATTTTTCATAGTTATCATATCTTCTCATAATTGTTTTTCTGAGGATAGTCCTTTATTCAGTTGGTGCTGTTCTGTGTTTTTTAGCTGGAGGCTTTCCCTAGAGGTTTGGTGATCGATGACTGCATATTTAAAAGAATAGCACTAAAAATCAGATTGGAAGTTTTGTGTATGTGGGTAGGGCTTCACTATAGGTAACCTGGGGACATGGTCATTTGTTAGAGGACCCCTATAAGTAAGGTATTTCTCTTTTTGGGAACTTTCCATCTCTCCAGAGGATAATTCTTTAATCTGTCTAAACTAACCTTTGCCAACATTCTGGGAATTGACCATGGATGAGCCTGGGGATTGTAACTATGAACATTTCCTCACTCTGGCTCTCTGCTATGCTACTGACTCTGTGTCTCAAGTCTCTATGATTCGACTACTCCAAAAATGTACCTCCAAATTTACTGTATCTATGGTCATGTTTTGTAAAATTTGCAAAAGTAAAAACATCTAAACCACAATCAGTGAAAACTGTTGTCTTTACACCAATTTCCCCTCCATTACACTTCCTCTTGTGTTAGGCAACATAGTGGCTGTGGATACTTTGATATAACTAAGCTAAATTCAAGATATATTTATTATGGTTTAATGGGTATTCTACTGTTATTTGAAGTCACTCTGGGGTATTGACATAGATTTTTCTCCTTGACCAGAGTCTAGTCAGGCTCCTCTAAGCCTTTTCTTGACTATGCCTCAACCTTGGCCTATAAAGACTTGAACAAAACTCTTAACATAGTTTATAGCAATTCAATGTCACATCCCTCAGATTACCCTAACGCCCTATAAACGCCTGCCTGAGAAAAAACAAGGCTGCCAGAAGAATTTAGCATTTGTTCCAGTCAATACCTGAAGACAGGGTCCCTGTCTTCTAGCCTCTGTAGGAAGGTAGGAGCCTAACTTTGGTAAGTGTTAGTTAGCAAACACAGATATATTTCACATGGACCAATGCCCCCCTTCACACTTTTTATAATTTTTCACTTCCCTGAATCTTCTAGTCTCCTCCCTCCCTATTCCCTCATTCTCCCTTTAAAATGCCCAGGCACCTCTGTACAAATTGAAGTTGAGCTCAATTCATGCTGGACTATTATTGCAACAGTGTATTACTGACTAAAACCTGTGCTTACCACTTTAATGAGTGTCTGGCTTGTTTTTCTTTGACAGTATAGCAAAATTATTGCTAGCTCTAGGAATGACTTCCTGGAATACTCCCACCACCCACTATACAGGAGTAGAGGTCGTAATGCAGTGTGAATGTGTTCTAGCAGTAGAAGTTTATGGGCAGGCGAAACATAGTTGACATGTACATAGCTAAAACCAGACTGAAAAATTCTTCCAAATATTAAACATGTGAAACTGTAAGCAGAGAATTAGGTTCTCATTGATGCCTGATTAAAAGAGAAATATTCTCCTTCTAGAAATATACTTCAATAATGCTACATATACAGTTATAAGTGTACCATTAACTTTTTTTCTTTTTTTGATAGGAACCTCACAAAAAATAGCATTTCTGTATTTATAGAAAACAAACTTGTAGCACTAAAACAAACAGAAGCGACACCTGTGCTAAGTCATATGTTTTATGCATTACTACTATAAATAATAAAAAACAAATTTCAACCAACCCTGTCAGTGAAAAGACAGATTATCTATTTTTTCTATAGAAAATATTGCATAATTATTGTTATATGAAGAGATGATCAATGAATATGAAGCAAGAGAGGAGGAAAAATATAGAGGTATGTCAGACATTTAATGAATAAAAATATTATGCTATTTTTCTGTTTTGTAATTTGTTGTGATCTCTTTGCTCATGCTAAATATTCTTTTAATAGCCTAATTTTGTATTGTAATTTATAACCTCTCCTTAAAGAGGGGCATCTCCCCACACTGCATAAGCTTCAGGCCACAAAATCTAGATCTGCCCCTATCTTCCAGTCTTCTGCTAGGTGGCAGAGGAACAGACTCTTGGCTAAGAGGGTGGGAGCAAAGATTTGTAAGGGTGAATGAAATGAAACTGTTCCGTATGCATACATACATTCAACTGTTCCTTCTCTGGTTTTCTGCCTCATCTTTTCTTTCACTTTCAATTTCTGAGACCTTTTGGTGCTCTGCATCAAGAACTGGCTTGCTTCTTTTTGGTATCCTCCTTTGCAGGAAGGTTTAATATTCTCTGATTTATTAAGTGAGTTACTACTGATGTAATTACTTTCTATCTTCCAACTATTTGTTGACATTTCTTGTCTACTAGTGCTCTTTTTACACTCTCTTTGTTTTTAAAATTACTCTTTCTTCATTCCCTTACTGTCACTTTAGTGATGTTTCAGAAGGTAGCAGAGACAAACATGTATACAGTCTGTCATTCTTAATTGGAAAAGTTTCAAATTTTAAAGGCTGTGGTTCAAAAGGGGTGGGAATGAAGTTAGGAGACGGGCATGGTGAGCTTGACGTTTCACCCCCTTGGTCTAGCTCCAGGTCTGCAAATTAGCAGTTAAGATATTTGCTCAGAAAGCAGTATAATAACAATGCCACACTGCTAAGATTAACTCAGGAGGCAGCATGATCTGCGTTTGAATCAATTCAATTATTTACAAGTTGTACATCTTTGGTCAACTCATTTTTCTGTATCTCTTTTCTCAATCGTAAAACAGGAATGATAATACTTAATTCCTGGACTGTTACGAGGTATAAATAAGATTATTCCAGCACACAGTAGGAACTTAAGTATTTTACAGACAAATTTTTAGATACATAAAAAACATAAAAAATTTTAGCACTTCAACTAAAATTAAAAAAAGTATAAGCCTTAGATCCCACTAAGTCTGCCTTCTTGTTTTAAACCCAGTTGAAAAATAAGGAAGGGACTTCCCTGCTGGTCCAGTGGTTAGGACTCTGTGCTTCCATTGCAGGGGCATGGGTTCGATCCCTGGTCAGGGAACTAAGATCCTGTATGCCATGTGGAATGGCCAAAAAAAAAAAAAAAAAAGGAAAGAAAGAAAAATAGGCTAGTTTTCCACTTTGCAACTGGTAGATTTCTCTTTAGAAAGAGATTGCCTTTTAAACAGTAGTCTTTTCTACTTTTCAAAATCCAAAGACTTAGGATATCATTCAGTGTTAAAAAGAAATGAGCTATCAAGCTACAAGCAGACGTGGAGGAAAAAGTATGAATAGGCTGTATCCTCTATGATTCCTATTACATGACATTCTGGAAAAGGCAAAACTTTATAAGGACAGTAAAAAGATCACTGGTTGTCAAGGTTTCGGTGAGTGAGGGGAGCAGGAGAGGAGGAATGAATAGTTGAAGCACAGGGAATTTTTAGGGTGGTGAAACTGTTCTGTATAATACTGCAATGGTGAATACATGACATTATGCATTTATTGAAACCTACAGAACTCTACAATACAACCTTAATGTGTACTATAGAATTCAATTAACAATAATGTAAGATACTAAGGCAAGATGTTAAAAATAGGAGAAATAATGAGCAGGGAAGAAGAGAAATACAGGAACTCTGTACTACCTGCTCAACTTTTCTGTAAACTGCTCTAAAAAAAGTATAGTCTATTAATTAAAAAAAACAAAAAACAGGGACACAGGAGTGACATCAGTAAAAATGGCACAGTAGATGTCTCCAAGGGCACTACTTTTTAAATAAGTTTTTTTTTTTAAAGAACTACTGAAAGAAGTTAAAATTCTGTAATCATGTCAACATCCTTGTATTATAGTTGATTTATCTCTTGACTAGGGTAACAAATTATGACTTTTCATTCAAATGCAAAATAAACTTCATTGACAAAAAAATACTACCACTTAAAAAAAAAACTCTGTGCATTATACTGGACATTTACCAGACATTATGGATTTGCAAGAATTAGAATATTAATAATTTATCCTAATTCTGTAATCACATGACAAAAGGAGTCACTGAAGCCATTTCGGAATAACTTGGCTTACACAAGACATTTAACATATTGGGCAATTTGACAGAAACATTTCCTTCCCTACTCTAAAATTCTCATCTGTACTTAACAATAGTATGATTATTGCTCCATACCACACTTTGAGATAATAAGCCCATGGTTGTCTTTGTGAGGCAGGTAGGGAGGGAATAAGTAGACAGGAGAACTGCTAAGGATAGAAAATAAATGATTTTGTATATCCAAACAACAACCATAAAACATGGCTTGCTTAAATGAAGGAAGATAAGTTGTAGAGATAATGTTTTACATTTAAAATGGGTTAAAATTTGTTAAAAGTCAAGTTTCTATATGCTGTTCACTGACAAACGACTAACAGGCAGAAAGAAAAGAAATGGCTATGGAAACCTTCAAGATGGCAGAGGAGTAAGACATGAAGATCACCTTGCTCCCCACAAATACACCATAAATACATCTACATGTGGAACAACTCCTACAGAACATCTACTGAACACTGGCAGAAGACCTCAGACTTCCCAAAAGCCAAGAAAATCCCCACACACTGGGGTAGGGCAAAAAAAAAAAGAAAAAAACAGAGACGAAAGAATACGGACGGTACCTGCACCTCTGGGAGGGAGCTGTGAAGGAAGAAAGGTTTCCACACAATGGAAGCCCCTTCACAGGCAGAGACGGGGGGTGGCGGGGGGGCTTTGGAGCCACGGAGGAGAGTGCAGCAACAGGGCTGTGGAGGGCAAAGTGGAGAGATTCCCGCAAAGGGGATCGGTGCCGACCAGCACTCACCAGCCCGAGAGGCTTGTCTGCTCACCCACAGGGGCGGGTGGGGGCTGGGAGCTGAGGCTCAGGCTTCAGAGGTCAGACCCCAGGGAGAGGACTGGGGTTGGCTGCATGAACACAGTCTGAAGGGGGCTAGTGTGCCACAGCTAGCTGGGAGGGAGTCCTGGAAAAGGTCTGGAGCTGCTGAAGAGGCAAGAGACCATTGTTTCAGGGTGCGTGAGGAGGGGGGATTCAGAGCACCACCTAAATGAGCTCCAGAGACAGGCATGAGCCATGGCTATCAGCGCGGATACCAGAGACCGACATGAAATGCTAAGGCTGCTGCTGCAGCCACCAAGAAGCCCGTGTGCAAGCACAGGTCACTATCCACATCTCCCCTCCTGGGAGCCTGTGCAGCCCGCCAATGCCAGGGTCCCGTGATCCAGGGACAACTTCCCTGGGAGAACACACAGAGCACCTCAGGCTGTTGCAACATCATGTGGGTCTCTGCAGCTGCAGGCTTGCCCCGCATTCCGTACTCCTCCCTCCCCCCACGCCCGGCCTGAGTGAGCCAGAGCCCCCTAATCAGCTGCTCCTTTAACCCTGTCCTGTCTGGGTGGGAACAGACTCCCTCAGGTGACCTACACATAGAGGCGGGGCCAAATCCAAAGCTGAACCCCAGGAACCGTGTAAACAAAGAAAAGAAAGGGAAATCTCCCCAAGCAGCCTCAGGAGCAGCAGATTAAATCTCCACAGTCAACTTGATGTACCCTGCATCTGTGGAATACCTGAGTAGACAACGAATCATCCCAAAATTGAGGTGGTGGACTTTGCGAGCAACTGTAGACTTGGAGTTTGTTGTCTGCAACTAATTTGTTTTTGATTTTTATGTTTATCTTAGCATAGCTTTTAGAGCTTATCATCATTGGTGGATTTGTTTATTGGTTTGGTTGCTCTCTTCCTCCTTCTGTTTTTAAATATAGATATACCTATATTTTTCCTTTTTCTCTTTTTGTGAGTGTGTGTGTGTATGCTTCCTTGTATGACTTTGTCTGTTTAGCTTTGCTTTGACCATTTATCCTAGGGTTCTGTCTGTCCATTTTTTTTTTTTAAGTATAGTTTTTAGTGCTCATTATCATTGGTGGATTTGTTTTTTGGTTTGGTTGCTCTCTTCTTTCTATTTTTTACTATAAATTTTTAATAATTTTAAAATATTTTTAATTTTAATTATTTTATTTTTTTTTCTCCTTTCTTTTTTTCTTCTTTTTCTTCTAAGCCATGTGGCTGACAGGGTCTTGGTGCTCCAGCCAGGTGTCAGGCCTGTGCCTCTGAGGTAGGAGAACCAAGTATGGGACAGTGCTCCACTAGAGACAACCTGGCTCCATGTAATATCAAATGGTGAAGGCTCTCTCAGAGATCTCCATCTCAACGCTAAGACCCAGCTCCACTCAAAGACCAGTAAGCTACACTGCTGGACACTCTATGCCAAACAACAGGAACACAACCCCACCCATTAGCAGAAAGGCTGCCTAACATCATAATAAGGTCAAAGACACCCCAAAACACACCACCAGACGTGGCCCTGCCCACCAGAAAGACAAGATCCAGCCACATCCACCAGAATACGGGCACTAATCCCCTCCACCAGAAAGCTTACATAACCTACTGAACCAACCTAAGCACTGGGGGCAGACACCAAAAACAACAGGAACTATGAACCTGCAGCCTGAGCAAAGGGGACCCCAAACACAGTAAGTTAAGCAAACTGAGAAGACAGAATAACACATAGCAGATGAAGGAGCGAGGTAAAAACCCACCAGACCAAACAAATGAAGAAGAAGTAGGCAGTCCACCTGAAAAAGAATTCAGAGTAATGATAGTAAACATGATCCAAAATCTTGGAAACAGAAAGGAGAAAATACAAGAAACGTTTAACAAGGACCTAGAAGAAATAAAGAGCAAAGAAACAATGATGAACAACACAATAAATGAAATTAAAAATTCTCTAGAAGGAATCAATAGCAGAATATCTGAGGCAGCAGAATGGAAGAGTGACCTGGAAGATAAAATAGTGGAAATAACTACTGCAGAGCAGAATAATGAAAAAAGAATGAAAAGAATTGAGGACAGTCTCAGAGACCTCTGGGATAACATTAAACGCACCAACATTTGAATTATAGGGGTCCCAGAAGAAGAAGAGAAAAAGAAAGGGACTGAGAAAATATTTGAAGGGATTATAGTTGAAAACTTCCCTAATATGGGAAAGGAAATAGTCAAGTGCAGGAAGCACAGAGAGTCCCATACAGGAAAAATCCAAGGAGAAACACACCAAGACACATATGAAAAATTAAATACAAAGAAAAAATATTAAAAGCACCAAGGGAAAAACAACAAATAACACAAAAGGAAATCTCCGTAAGGTTAACAGCTGATCTTTCAGCAGAAACTCTGCAAGCCAGAGGGAGTGGCAAGACATATTTAAAGTGATGAAGGAAAAAAACCTACAACCAAGATTACTCTACCCAGCAAGGATCTCATTCAGATTTGACGGAGAAATTAAAACCTTTACAGACAAGCAAAAGGTAACAGAATTCAGCACTACCAAACCAGCTTTACAACAAATGCAAAAAGAACTTCTTTAGGCAGGAAACAAAAGAGAAGGAAAAGACCTACAATAAAAAACCCAAAATAATTACGAAAATGGTAATAGGAACATACATATCGATAATTATCTTAAATGTAAAGGGATTAAATGCTCCCACCAAAAGACATAGACTGGCTGAATGGATACAAAAACAAGACCAGTACATATGCTGTCTACAACACACCCACTTCAGACCTAGGGAAACATACAGACTGAAAGTGAGGGGATGGAAAAAGATATTCCATGCAAATGGAAATCAAAAGAAAGCTGGAGTAGCAAAACTCATATCAGAAAAAACAGACTTTAAAATAAAGACTATTACAAGAGACAAAGAAGGACACTACATAACGATCAAGGGATCAATCCAAGAAGAATATATAACAATTGTAAATATTTATGCACCCAACATAGGAGCACCTCAATACATAAGGCAGATGCTAACAGCCATAAAAGGGGAATCGACAGTAACACAATCAGAGTAGGGGACTTTAACACCCTACTTTCACAAATGGACAGACCATCCAAAATGAAAATAAATAAGGAAACAAATGACACATTAAACAAGATGGACTTAATTGATATTTATAGGACATTCCATCCAAAAACAGCAGATTACACTTTCTTCTCAAATGCGCATGGAATATTCTCCAGGACAGATCACATCTTGGGTCACAAATCAAGCCTTGGTAAATTTAAGAAAACTGAAATCATATCAAGTACCTTTTCCAACCACAGTGCTATGAGACTAGATATCAATTACAGGAAAAAATCTGTAAAAAATACAAACACATGGAGGATAAATAATACACTACTTAATAAACAAGAGATCACTGAAGAAATAAAAGAGGAAATAAAAAAATACATAGAAACAAATGACAATGAAAACTCTACAACTGAAAACCTATGGGATGCAGCAAAAGCAGTTCTAACAGAGAAGTTTATAGCAATACACTCCTACCTCAAGAAACAAGAAACATCTCAAATAAAAAACCTAACTTTATACCTTACACTCTAAAGCAATCAGAGAAAGAAGAACAAAAAAACCCCAAAGTTAGCAGAAGGAAAGAAATCATGAAGATCAGATCAGTAATAAATGAAAAAGAAATGAAGGAAACAATAGCAAAGATCAATAAAACTAAAGGCTGGTTCTTTGAGAAGATAAACAAAATTGATAAAGCACTAGCCAGACTCATCAAGAAAAAAAGGGAGAATACTCAACTCAAAAGAATAAGAAATGAAAAAGGAGAAGTAACAACTAATACTGCAGAAATGCAAAGGATCATGAGAGATTACTAAAAGCAAGTATACGCCAATAAAATGGACAACCTCGAAGAAATGAACACATTCTTAGAAAAGCACAACCTTCTGAACCTGAACCAAGAAGAAATAGAAAAAATAAACAGAGCAATCACAAGCACTGAAATTGAAACTGTGATTAAAAATCTTCCAACAAACAAAAGCCCAGGACCAGATGGCTTCACAGGCAAATTCTATCGAACATTTAGAGAGGAGCTAACACCTATCCTTCTCAAAGTCTTCCAAAATATAGCTGAGGGAGGAACACTCCCAAACCCATTCTACAAGGCAAACATCATCCAGATACCAAAACCAGACAAAGAAGTGACAAAGAAAGAAAACTACAGGCCAGTATCACTGATGAACATAGATGGAAAAATTCTCAACAAAATACTAGCAAACAGAATCCAACAGCACATTAAAAGGATCATACACCATAATCAAGGGATCATACACCATAATCAATCATAATCAAGGCTTGATAATCAATGCAAATATTCTTCAGTATATGCAAATCAATCAATGTGATAAACCATATTAACAATCTGAAGGTGAAAAACCATATGATCATCTCAATAGATGTAGAAAAAGCTTTCAACAAAATTCAGCACCCGTTTATGATAAAAAAAAAAAACCTCCAGAAACTGTAGGCATAGAGGGAACTTACCTCAACATAATAAAGGCCATAAATGACAAACCCACAGCCAATATCGTTCTCTATGGTGAAAAACTGAAACCATTTCCTCTAAGATCAGGAAAAAGACAAGGTTGTCCACTCTCACCACTATTTTTCAACATAGTTTTGGAAGTTTTAGCCACAGCAATCAGAGAAGAAAAAGAAAAAAAAGGAATCCAAATTGGAAAAGAAGAAGTAATGCAGCCATTGTTTCAGATGACATGATACTATACATAGAGAATACTAAAGATGCTACCAGAAAACTACTAGAGCTAAGCAATGAATTTGGTAAAGTGGCAAGATACAAAATTAATCCACAGAAATCTCTTGCATTTCTATACACTAATGATGAAAAATCTGAAAGAGAATTTAAGGAAACACTCCCATTTACCACTGCAACAAAAAAGAATAAAATACCTAGTAACAAACCTACCTAAGGAGGCAAAAGACCTGTATGCAGAAAACTATAAGACACTGATGAATGAAATTAAAGATGATACAAACAGATGGAGAGATATACCATGTTTTTGCATTGGAAGAATCAACATTGTGCAAATGACTCTACTACCCAAAGCAATCTACAGATTCAATGCAATCCCTATCAAACTACCAATGGCATTTTTCACAGAATTAGAAAAAAAAATTGCACAATTTGTATGGAAACACAAAAGACCCCGAATAGCCAAAGCAATCTTGAGAAAGAAAAACAGAGCTGGAGGAATCAGGCTTCTGGACTTCAGAGTATACTACAAAGCTCCAGTAATCAAGACAGTATGGTACTGGCAAAAAACCAGAAATATAAATCAATGGAACAGGATAGAAAGCCCAGAGATAAACCCATGCACATATGGTCACCTTGTCTTTGACAAAGGAGGCAAGGGTATACAATGGAGAAAAGACAGCCTCTTCAATAAGCGGTGCTGGGAAAACTGGACAGCTACATGTAAAAGAATGAAATTAGAACACTCCGTAACAACATACACAAAATAAACTCAAAATGGATTAGAGACCTAAATGTAAGGCCAGATACTATAAAACTCTTAGAGGAAAACATAGGCAGAACACTCTGACATAAATCACAGTAAGATCCTTTTTGATCCACCTCCTAGAGAAATGGAAATTAAAACAAAAATAAACAAATGGGACCTAATGACACTTAAAAGTTTTTGCAGAGCAAAAGAAACCATGACCAAGATGAAAAGACAACCCTCAGAATGGGAGAAAATATTTGCAAATGGAGCAACTTACAAAGGATTAATCTCAAAAATTTATAAGCAGCTCAATATCAGAAAAACAAACAACCCAATTGAAAAATGGGCCAAAGACCTAAATAGACATTTCTCCAAAGAATATATACAGATTGCCAACAAACACATGAAAGAATGCTCAACATCACTAATCATTAGAGAAATGCAAATCAAAACTATAATGAGATATCACCGCATACCATTCAGAATGGCTATTATCAAAAAGTCTACAAACAATAAATGCTGGAGAGGATGTGGAGAAAAGGGAACCCTCTTGCACTGTTGGTGGGAATATAAATTGATACAGCCACTATGGATTACAGTATGGAGGTTCCTTAAAAAACTAAACATAGAACTACCATATGACCCAGCCATCCCACTAATGGGCATATAACCTGAGAAAACCATAATTCAAAAAGAGTCATGCACCACAATGTTCATTGCAGCTCTATTTACAATAGCCAGGACATGTAGGCAACCTAAGTGTCTACTGACAGATGAATGGATAAAGAAGATGTAGCACATATATCCAATGGATTATTACTCAGCCATAAAAAGAAATGAAATTGAGTTATTTGTAGTGAGGTGGATGGACCTAGAGTCTGTCATACAGAGTGCAGTCAGAAAAACAAATACCGTAGGCTAACACATATATATGGAATCTAAAAAAATAAATAAATAAAAATAAAATGGTTCTGAAGAACCTAGGGGCAGGACAGGAATAAAGACACAGATGTAGAGAATGGACGTGAGGACACAGGGAGGTGGAAGGGTAAGGTGGGATGAAGTGAGAGTGTGGCATGGATTTTTATATACAACCAATTGTAAAATAGATAGCTGGTGGGAAGGAGTCGCATAGCACAGGGAGATAAGCTCAGTGCTTTGTGACCACCTAGAGGGGTGGAATAGGGAGGGCTGGAGGGAGCTGCAAGAGGGAGGAGATATGGGGATATAGGTATATGTATAGCTGATTCACACTGTTATATAGCAGAAAGTAACACACTATTGTAAAGCAATTATACTCCAATAAAGATGTTAAAGAAAAAAACAATGAAATCGCTAGGGAGTTCCCTGGCAGTCCAGTGGTTAGGACTCCACATTTCCACTGCAGGGGACAAGGTTAAATCCCTGGTCAGGGAACTAAGATAAAGCAAGCCACACGTCAAAAAAAAAGTGCTAGTATTCTACATGAAGGTTTTCTCTAACAGTAAGTATTTTTATTATTGCAAATAAAATGAGCTTCCTAAAATGTCAGAATTGACTTTCTGAAGTTACTAGATTGGACCATTTGAAGCTGCTGATACGGAACAATTTTGACCTACAAAAACCTACTTTTGTAAGCAAATAACATGTTCTCCTGTATAGTAAAAAGTACTGGATTTGGACTCCAAATGCCAGTTGCTAACTTAAATAATAATGAGTAATCTATAACCTCACTGTGTTTCAATTAGTTCAAGAGAATAATGGAGATAAAAACTACTTAATACTGTTGTAATAATTACACAAGGTAAAAAAATTTAAACAGCTTTATAAACTTTAAAAGTGATTCAATGTTCTTGTAACTAGCGATGATCTACATTGCCCAAATTTTCTATTCACAATTTATCTTTTGAAATAAACCTTACTATATGAGAATTAATGATGTACAAACTTAAGTTCAGGTATAAATATTTCTCCATGCCAATGTGTCCATAAAGGCTACCCTACTGTTTATTTAATTGAACTGAACTAAAATTGAATTCTTAGTGTATTCAAGGTATGGTATTAAGTCCTGAGGGATCATAAAGATGAGTAATTGCTGAGAGATTTTGGAGTTTGGTCCAGTCAGAGTGAGAGTTCCTATTGAGCACCTTGGGTATTTAGTTAAGGACCTAGACATGCCATATTCTTAGACTAAATAAAACATTAAAAGAGACGTACTTTACAAATACAACCAAATTAATATGAACAAAAGAGCCCACCAGTTATTTAACTGTCTAGCAGAACAAATCTCAGCACTCTTTAAAGGAAGATGATAAAATCCAGACTCCTTAAAATGTACCTTTATCAATATCCACTATATAATAAATAATTAGATATGCAAAGCAGAAAAATGTCACCTATTATCAAGAGAAACAGAGTCCATAGAAACAGACCTACAAGATGATCCAGAATTGGAATTAGCAGACAAGGACTTTAAATAATTACTATAAATATGTTCAAGTTCTTAAAGGAGAATACAGTCAAAGGGAATGGACAGGGAAATGCAAACAACACAAAAGAGCCAAACTGAAATACTAGAACAGAAAAGTACGTTATCTGAAATCTACTGATATGTCTTAAAATCAAGATAAATACAGAGAGCCCTGTACTGTAGCACAACACAGTCAACCTGCTAAAAACCAAAACTAGAGAGGAAACACAAGTCTAAAGGAAGGAATGAAGAGCAATGATAATGGGAAATATGGTGGTAAATATTGATATAAAAATCTATCTTTTTGCTTCTCTTAAGATGTTTAAAAGGCAATTAGCTATTTAAAGCTCAAATAACAATATTACATTGTAGAGTTTATTACAAATGGAGATGTAAAATATATAGCAAAAACAGTAAAATATATGGCAAGTAAATGGAATAACACCGTTGCAAAGTTCTTATGTTTTCCGTAAAGTTGTACAATAGGAACTCTATGTAAAGTGTGATAAGTTAAGACATAGATCATAGACGGTAGAGCAATAACTAAAAGATAATTCAAAAGGCAAAACTAAAAGTCAATAAAGGTATTAAGATGAAATGTTCAAACTATTTAATCAACCCAAAGAAGTCAGAAAAGGAAGAAGAGAAACACAGAGCAGATGCAACAACTAGAAGTAAACCCAACCATATGAATAAACATATCAAAAGCAAATGGACTGAATATTCTATTTAAAAGGAAATAAATATCAGACCGAGTAAACAGAGCAAGAAACATTATATGCCTAAATTATGTCTAACATATGTCTAGACAATTATAAGTCTGAACATGATAATTTTTAAATATACAATATTTAAATTTAAAGCCACACTATGTGTGTGTGTGTGTATATATATACATATATATATATAAAGTTTTAAAATTATAGGTTGAAAATATAGAAAAGATACCATATAAGGACTAAGCATAAGAAAGCTCATGTGATTATACTAATATCAGAAAAAGCAGAGTCCAAGATGAGGAGTATTACTGAGATAAAGAAGCACATTGCATAATGATAATAGACTCAATTCAAGATGACATAACAATGCTAAGTTTATAGGTATTCCTTAAGAGAGCTTCAAAGTATAAAAGCAAAAGCTGATAGCATTAAGGTTGAAATAGACAAACCCACAGTCATAGTTGAGGAGTTTAATATCTCCCTCCTATAATTTACAGGACAAAGAGGGAAAAACCCAGTAAGAAGACTGAAACATTACTGTTGACCTATTTGACATTTACATAGCACTACACTTAAAAACTACATTATTTTAATGTGCATGTGGAACGTTTAATAAGATAAATAATCAGCTTACATAAAGTAAGCTTCAACAAGTTTTTAAAATGAAAATTTTGACCAAAAAAGTCACAAGGGAAATTAGTAAATATTTTTGAAACAATAATACTGAAAATACAGCATAACAAAATTTGTCAAATGTAGCTAAAGAAGTGCTCAGAGGCACTTATATTAGAAAAGATGAAAGTTATAATTCAATGATCTAAGTTTGGTCCTTAAGCAGCAAGAAAAAGAGAGTACACTAAATCCAAAGAGTAGATGAAAGGAAATAAAAGAAAAAAAAGAAGAGAAAGAAAAACAGAAATATTAGTGAAACTGATAAATCCTAGCAAGAATGATCAAGACTAGAAAAAAGCAAATTAGCAATATCAGGAAACAAAGGAGATATCACTACAGATGCATCAAACATTAAAAGGATACCAAGCAATATTATGAACAACTCTACGCAAATAAATCTGAAAGTAGATAAAGTATACAAACTCCTTGGAAAATTCAATTTACCAGAACCACAATTTGACACAAGAAGAAATAGGTAATCTGTGTAGTCACATATCTTTACAGAAATTAATTCTTAATTAAAACATTCCCACAAAGAAAACTCCAGGTCGATATGGTTTCATTGGTAAAGTTTATCAAATATTTAAAGAAGAATTTCCAACAATCTTACACAGATTTATTATGAAGAGAGAAGAAAAGTGAATACTCCCAACTTGTTTTAAGAGTATAACCTTAAATAATCCTCATACAACCCAGTATAATCCTGATACCAAAATCTGAGAAAGATATTATAAGGAAATTAAAAACCAGTATCTCATGCACACAGACATAAAATCCTTAATAAAATATTAGTTAAGTGTGGTAGGCTGAAAAATGCCCCCCCCAAGACATAAATATCTTAAGCCTCAAAACCTATGGATGTTACCTCATATGGCAAAAGAACCTTGAAAATGTGATTAAGTTAAGGATCGTGAGATGGGGAGATCATGCTGAATTATCCAGCTGGACCTGATGTAAATATAAGTAATTGTATAAGAAGGAGCAGCAGTTCAGAGAGAGCAGAAAGAGATGTGACAATACTATGTAGCTGGCTTTAAAGATGGAGGAGGGGCACAGACAAAAGAATGCAGGTGGTCCCTAGAAGCTGGCAAAAACGGAAATGGATTTTCCCTTCAGAGCCTCTAGAAGCAACCAGCCCTGGTGACACCTTGACTTTAGCCCAGTAAGGACGACTTTGGACTTCTGATCTCCAGAAGTATAAGATAATAAATATGTCTTGTTTTAAGCCACTTTGTGGTGATTTGTTACAGCAGCAATAGAAAACTAATACACAAAGGTATATCCGGATTAACCCAGCAAGGTAAACTGTTTTTCTATTCACAATACTTCTGACATCAAATGTGTAGGGTGTTTCCTCACACCAAACAACCAATTCTCCAACTCTCTGGATACCAAATGAGCATGCTACAATTCAATTCAGTTCTGACACCAACTACTTGGAATTAGCACAGACCCTGCAGGTTAAGGGCTCAGTCTCACAAGACTGCCTCCATTTCAGATGCCAGTAACAACTCCAAGGATGTCATCTGTACTTCTGATCAATTGTTTATAAATTGAGAGTTGACAATCCCCTTCTCAGGTTTGATAATTTGCTATGACAACGCACAAAACTCAGGGAAACACTTTACTTACTTTTATGAGTTTATTATAAAGGATACAAATAAACACCTAGATGAAGAGGTACAGAGGGCAATGTTCAGAAAGATCCTGAGGGCAGGAGCTTCTATCCTCAGGGATGAGGCGAACCTCTCAGCATGTGGATGTGTTCACCAAACCAGAAGCTCTCTAAACCTTTTAGCTTAGTTTTATTTTTATAGAGGCTTCATCACATACCCATGAGTAATTATTAACTCAATCTCCAGCCTCTCTCCCCTCCCAGGAGGATAGGAGGTGGAACTGAAAGTTCCAAACTTTGATTTATTACCCATCCTCATACTGAAGCTCTCAGGGAGCCCATCAAGAGTCATCTCATTAAAACAAAAGGTGCTCCTATCACCCAGGAAATTCTAAGGGATTTAGGAGATTTGTGTCAGAAACAAGGGCAGAAAAGAGATATATAAAACCAGATACAGAAGCCTCTTAGATAGCCTCATCTACCAGAGGGCAGACAGCAGAAGCAAGAAGAACTATAATTCTGCAGCCTGTGGAATGAAAACCATATTCACAGAAAGGCAGACAAAATGAAAACGCAGAGGACTATGCACAAGATGAAGGAACAAGATAAAAAGCAAGAAAAACAACTAAATGAAGTGGAGATAGGCAACCATCCAGAAAAAGAATTCAAAATAATGATAGTGAAAATGCTCCAGGACCTTGGAAAAAGAATGGAGGCAAAGATCAAAAAGATGCAAGAAATGTTTACCAAAGACCTAGAAGAATTAAAGAACAAACATCTAGAAGAATTAAAGAACAAAAAAACAGAGATGAACAATAACTGAAATGAAAAATACACTAGAAGGAATCAACAGCAGAATAATTGAGGCAGAAGAACAGATAAGTGATTTGGAAGACAGAATAGTGGAATTCATTCTCACAGAACAGAATAAAGGAAAAAGAATGAAAAGGAATGAAGACAGCCTAAGAGACCTCTGGGACATTAAATGCACCAACATTCACAATATAGGGGTCCCAGAAGGAGAAGAGAGAGAGGAAGAACCTGAGAAAATATTTGAAGACATTATAGTCGAAAACTTCCCTAACATGGGAAACAAAATAGCCACCCAAGTCGAGAAAGCGCAGAGTGTCCCAAGCAGGATAAACCCTAGGAGAAACACGCTGAGACACACTGACAAAAATTAAAGACAAAGAAAAATTATTAAAAGCAACAAGGGAAAAACGACAAATAACATACAAGGGAACTCCCATAAGCTTAACAGCTGATTTCTCAGCAGAAGCTCTACAAGCCACAGGGAGTGGTATGATAGATTTAAAGTGATGAAAGGGAAGAACCTACAACCAAGATTTCATTACCCGGCAAGGATCTCATTCAGATTCGATGGAGAAATCAAAAGCTTTACAGACAAGCAAAAGCTGAGAAAATGCAGCACCACCAAACCAGCTCTACAACAAATGCTAAAGGAACTTCTCTAAATGGGAAACACAAGAGAAGAAAAGGACCTACAAAAACAAACCCATACAATTAAGAAAGTGGTAATAGGAACATACATAGCGATAATTACCTTAAACATGAATGGATTAAATGCTCCAACCAAAAGACACAGGCTCACTGAATGGATACAAAAACAAGACCCATATATATGCTGTCTACAAGAGACACTTCAGACCTAGGGACACATACAGATGAAAGTGAAGGGATGGAAAAAGATACTCCATGCAAAAGGAAATCAAAAGAAAGGGGGAGTAGCAATACTCATAACAGATAAAATAGACTTTAAAATGAAGACTGTCACAAGAGATAAGGAAGGACACTACATAATGATCAAGGGATCAATCCAAGAAGAAGATATATCAATTATAAATATATATGCACCCAACATAGGAGCACCACATTACATAAGGCAAATGCTAACAGCTATAAAGGAGGAAATCGACAGTAACACAGTAATAGTGGGGGACTTTAACACCTCACTTACACGAATGGACAGATCATCCAGACTGAAAAGTAATACGGAAACAGAAGCTTTAAATGACACAATAGACCAAACAGATTTAATTGATATTTATAGAACACTCCATCCAAAAACAGCAGATTACACTTTCTTCTCAAGTGCACATGGAACATTCCCCAGGATAGATCACATCTTGGGTCACAAATCAAGCCTCGGTAAATTTAAGAAAATTGAAATCACAACAAGCATCTTTTCTGACCACAATACTACTAGATTAGAAATCAATTTCAGGGAAAAACACGTGAAAACACAAACATGTGTAGGCTAAACAATACGTTACTAAATAATCAAGAGATCACTAAAGAAATCAAAGATGAAATCAAAAAATACCTAGAGACAAATGACAATGAAAACACAATGATCCAAAACCTATGGGATGCAGCAAAAGCAGTTCTAAGAGGGAAGTTTATAGCAATACAATCCTACCTCAAGAAAAAAGAAAAATATCAAATAAACTTACACCTAAAGGAACTAGAGAAAGAAGAACAAACAAAACCCAAAGTTAGTAGAAGGAAAGAGAACATAGAGATCAGAGCAGAAATAAATGAAATAGAAACAAAGAAAACAATAGCAAAGATCAATAAAACTAAAAGCTGGTTCTTTGAGAAGATAAACAAAATTGATAAACCTTTAACCAGACTCATCAAGAAAAGAAAAGGAGAGGACTCAAATCAATAAAATTATAAATGAGAAAGGAAAAGTTATAATGGACACTGCAGAAAGACAAAGCATCCTAAGAGACTACTACAAACAACCTATGCCAATAAAATGGACAACCTGGAAGAAATGGACAAATTTTTAGAAAGGTATAACCTTCCAAGACTGAACCAGGAAGAAATAGATAACATGAACAGACAGATCACAAGTAATGAAATTGAAAATGTGATTAAAAATTTTCCAAAGAACAAAAGTCCAGGACCAGATGGCTTGACAGGTGAATTCTATCAAACATTTACAGAAGAGCTAGCACTCATCCTTCTCAAACTCTTCAAAAAAATTGCAGAGGGAGGAACACCCCATACTCATTCTATGAGGCCACCATCACCCTGATATCAAAACCAGAAAGAGATACAAAAAAGAAAATTACAGACCAATATCACTAATGAATATAGGTGCAAAAATCCTCAACATAATACTAACAAACAGAATCTAACAACATATTAAAAGGATCATACACCATGATCAAGTGGGATTTATCTCAGCGATGCACAGATTCTTCAATATACTCAAATCAACCAATGTGATACACCATACTAACAAATTGAAGAATAAAAACCAAATGATCATCTCAACAGATACAGAAAAAGTTTTGAAAAAATTCAACACCCATTTATGATAAAAACTCTCCAGAAAGTGGGCAAAGAGGGAACCTACCTCAACATAATAAAGACCATATATGACAAACCCACAGCAAACATCATTCTTAATGGTGTAAAACTGAAAGCATTTCCTCTAAGATCAGGAACAAGACAAGGATGTCCACTCTCACCACTATTATTCAACATAGTTTTGGAAGTCCTATCCATGGCAATCAGAGAAGATAAAGAAATAAAATACAAATTGGAAAAGAAGTAAAACTGTCACTTTTGCAGATGACATGATACTACAGATAGAGAATCCTAGAGATGCCACCAGAAAACTACTGGAGCTAATCAATGAATTTGGTAAAGTTTCAGGATACAAAATTAACACACAGAAATCTCTTGCATTCCTATACACTAACAACAAAAGATCAGAAAGAGAAATTAAGTGAACAATCCCATTCACCATTGCAACAAAAAGAATAAAATACCTAGGAATAAACCTACCTAAGGAGGTAAAAGACCTGTACTCAGAAAACTATAAGAAACAGATGAAAGAAATCAAAGATGACACAAACAGATGGAGAGATATACCATGTTCTTGGATTGGAAGAATCAACATTGTGAAAATTTCTATACTACCTAAAGCAATCTGCAGATTCAATGAAATCCTTATCAAATTACCAATGGCATTTTTTAGAGAAGTAGAACAAAAAAATTTTAAAATTTGTGTGGAGACACAAAAGACCCTGAATAGCCATAGCAATCTTGTGGGAAAAAATGGAGCTGGAGGAATAAGACTCCTGGACTTCAGACTATACTACAAAGCTATCGTAATGAAGACAATATGGTACTGGCATAAAAACAGAAATATACATCAGTGGAACAGGATAGAAAGCCCAGAGGTAAACCCACACACCTATGGTCAACTAATCTATGACAAAGGAGGCAAGGATGTACAATGGAGAAAAGACAGTCTCTTCAATAAGTGGTGCTGGGAAAAATGGACAGCTACATGTACAAGAATGCAATTAGAATACTCCCTAACACCATACACAAAAGTAAACTCAAAATGGATTAAAGACTTAAATGTAAGACCGGACACTATTAAACTCTTAGAGGAAAACATAGGAAGAATACTCTTTGACATAAATCACAGCAAGATCTTTTCTGACCCACTTCCTAGAGAAATGGAAATAAAAACAAAAATAAACAAATGGGACGTAATGAAACTTAAAAGCTTTTGCACAGCGAAGGAAACTATAAGCAAGATGAAAAGACAACCCTCAGAATGGGAGAAAATATTTGCAAATGAATCAACAGACAAAGGATTGACCTCCAAAATATATAAACAGCTCATGCAGCTCAATATTAATAAAACAAACAACCGAATCAGAAAATGGGCAGAAGACCTAAATAAACATTTCTCCAAAGAAGACATACAGATGGCCAAGGGGCACATGAAAAGCTGCTCAACATCACTAATTATTAGAGAAATGCAAATCAAAACTACAATGAGGTATCACCTCACACCGGTTAGAATGGGCATCATTAGAAAATCTAAAAACAACAAATGCTGGAGAGAGTGTGGAGAAAAGGGAACCCTCTTGCACTGTTGGTGGGAATATAAATTGATACACCCACTATGGAGAATAGTACGGAGATTCCTTGAAAAACTAAAAATAGAACTATCATATGACCTTGTAATCCCCCTTTTGGGCATATACTCTGAGAAAACCATAATTCAAAAAGACACATGCACACCAATTTTTACTGCAGTACTATTTCCAATAGCCAGGTCATGGGAGCAACCTAAATGCCCATCAAGAGACGAATGGATCAAGAAGATGTGGTACATATATACAATGGAATACTATTCAGCCATAAAAAGGAACGAAAGTGGATCATTTGTAGAGACACGGATGGACCTAGAGACTGTCATACAGACTGAAGCAAGTCAGAAAGAGAAAAGCAAATATCATATATTAACGCATATATGTGGAATGTAGAAAAATGGTAGGGATGAACCGGTTTGCAAGGCAGAAACAGAGACACAGATGTAGAGAACAAAGGTACAGACACCAAGGGGGGAAAGTGGGCAGGGGTGGTGGTGGGATGCACTGGGAGATTGGGATTGACATATATACACTAATATGTATAAAATAGATAACTAATAAGAACCTGCTGTATAAAAAAATAAATAAAATTCAAAAATAAAAAAAAAAACACCCCCAGATATATAGTTCTTATTATGTCACACTCAGGAATCCAAGATTGGTTTAACAGCTGAATATCAATTAATGTAATTTTCCAACTTAACATAATTAAGGAGAAACACCATATGATTATCATGATAGATGCTGAAGAAACTTGACATAATTCAATACCCATTCATTATAAACACTCTTAGCAAACAAGGAAAAGAAGTGAACTTCCTCTATATGATAAGGGTATTATGAAAAATCTACAGCTAACATCAAACTTATTAGTGAAATATCATTTTTTTTTTTCTCCTAAGAGTGGGAGTAAGGTAAGAATGTCTGTTTCCACCAATGTTATTCAACATGTACTGAAGGTCTAGTCAGTGCAATAAAATAAGAAAAATAACAGAAAGGCATAAGAATTAGAAAGGAAGGAATAAACTGTCTTTATTCTCAATTGGTTGTTTATATTTAGGAAAAAAACCCTAAGGAATCTACAGAACTATAAGAACTAGTAAGTGCATTTAGCAGGTTGAATGATACAACGGTAGAAAAATCAACTGAATTTCTGTGTGCTATTGACAAATAATTGGAAAATAAATTTTTTTATTTGATGTAAAGTAGAATCAAAAACACAAAATATCTAAGAATAAATTTAACAAAGAATAAGCAAAATATTACACTGAAAACTACAAACATTGCTGAGGGAAATTAAAGAATACCTAAATAAATGGAGATATACCATGTTCATGGATTGGAAGATTCAATATTGATAAAACTGTAATTCTGCCTAAATCTGATCTATAGTTTGAAGCAATTCCAATCAAACTACCATTAAGTTTTGTTGTAGATTTTTTGACAAAAATTCAGAGCAGGGCACTTTAATATGAAAAGGAGAGCCTTATCAACAAAAGGGGCTGAAATAATTGAATAAATAAATGGCACAAAAAATGAAATTCAAACTCATACCATATAATGAAATCAATGGGATCATAGGCCAAAACATAAAAATTATAATAATAAAGCTTCCAGAAGAGAACATAAGAGAGTATCTTAATGAAATTGAAGTAGGCAAACATATCTGAGAGAGGATACATTATCTGAGGAGTCTGGCTCCTAGACAAAAATCTATACATGATTTTTCAGGCTCAACCATGGACAATTTCAAGCCTTTACCTAGCAGGCCTCATGAGGGAATGCTGCCCTCCCCACACCAGACTTGGTACACAGCCAATGCACTGTAGTCTCTAAAAGCTGTTGCTTTTACAGTCAGAACAATGGCTGGTAATGGGGGAGTGGTCACTGACTAGGAGGGTGGTGACATGAGAGAACTGTCTGGGGCAATGCAAATATTCTATATCTTGATTGGGAGTGTTGGTTACATGGATGTTTATAACTGTCAAAGATGTACTGAATTGTTAATTAAGCCCTGTATGTTCATCTGTAAATCTTATTTTAATTAAAGACATGTTTAAATATTGAGAGAAACATACAAAAAAAGAAAGCACAAGGTCTGTGCATCTTCTTTTCGTATAAAGTTGTGTGTGTGTGTGTGTGTGTGTGTGTGTGTCTGCGTATGTGAAATTTTCAGTTGGATCAGAATATAGAGGCTAGATTTGGAGTTATATATTAATTGTTAAACTACACAGAATCATTTATTATACTATTAAAAATTTTAGAACATTTGAATAATTTCTTTAACATCCAAGACAATAAGGGTGATCTGCAACCAGTTAATCTACCTGTCTCAACAATGACTCCTTTTTTTTTTGACACAAAGAGTATTTATAAAAAGGTGAGAATCATTCTAGGTATTCACAGTCTATGACATGAAAACATGCCAACAATAATACAATAGAATGTTCACTGTTGAAAAGACAGAAAACTATAAGAGTGCTTATCTTACTAATAGAAAACAAGGTTAATGGAATAAACTATATACATTATGAAGCGTTCTCCAAAAGGTAAATTGTAAGGACAGTATCCCAAGACATCCTCAGGTTGATAGCACCTCTATCACCATTTAATGTACTGAGATGAAGTATATTACAGCCTTCTAAAGAAACACCCAATAATCTTGAATAACTCACTATCCACATTTTAAGATTATTTGCAATGAGTATCAAGTTCAGTTCAAGGAACATACGGATAGAATGTTATTACTAGATAAAGAGGATTCTCAAACAGAAGAAATCTGCAGTGGGAGACTAACTTACTAAGACTGCACAGGTGCTAAAGAGAGATAGCATCTGAAAGTTCTCTTGGGACTTTGTCATGTAAATTATTTTGGTAAAGATCTAAATTTCAATAGATACTACTTTACCATATTCTTGAACTTATCCCTGGTCAGCGGCTCTCTTTCCGCTACTTAGAATTATAGCATTTTAGAAGTGTTCAATCCATTTTTCACATTACACCTAGAATTATTTTTTCTAAAATATAAATCTGATCATGTCATTTTTCTGTTTAACACTTTCTAATTGCATATAGAATAAAACCCAAATTCCTCAGCATGTCATGCAAGGTCCTCAAAATCAGGACTCTGCCTTTTCACCGATTACTATCACCACCAACAGTATTTCCCCAGCCCACCCACTCTAGCTATCTCTCATCCTACCCTCTAGTCACTCTATTAGCATCCTACTTAAATTATGATGGTCATGCAGTCACACACATCTGTGTCATCCTTATGTTATTTTCTAAGCCTCCAATGCCTTCTTCCCATCCTCCTACAGGGCTGGTACTATGTCTTATCTTTATGGCTCTACTGCACAGTACTGTGTCTGCCATATAATTGTGTTTATTAAACAAGTGTTGAATGAATAAGCTTACCTATCCTAAGGTCTCACAGAAAGTGGTCAAAATTTCCTGACAACCAATTTATCCACTTTAGGTGCTTCTCAGTTCAAAACTACTAAAGCAAAGATGATGAGTCTCACTGATAAATATTATTGAATGTTTCCCAAGTCTACCCTTGTCTTGCCTTTTGTTCTAAATGTGGTATTTTTCATAAACCCACATATATTGGGGTTTAGCCTTACTGACACTATTATTAATCTATATAATATTTTTGGATGATATATCCCTGTTATGTGCTCCTTTTCAAATTCTTAGTTCAATTCATGCTTTAAACATCATGAGGATCACAAAAAATCTCCCTGTGCTTCTGGCAGGGAGCAGGGCAAAGCAGCCATGGAAAATATGCCCAGATAATTTTGTCCTCCTTAGAAGGCCTGCCCTCAGAGGAAACTATTTCACCAGAGCCTAAGTGACCTGGGGGAAGGAAAATACCTAACTCCAGCCCCTCCAGCCTTCCTGACTCACCTAAGGGTCCCTTTCCCCCCTTCTCCCTGGCAAGAGGAAGCACTTGTGAAGGTCACAGCCTGGGGCACAGGCTCAGTAGAAGACTGAGACCTAATTATAGGAATACAGAACACTTCCCCTTCCCTACACATCAATAGGGCTCCTGTATAATAACAGGGGAACTGCATGTCTCAGACCTTATTTAAGGAGCCTTTAGGAAAACCCAAAGATAATAGGGGAGGCAAATAAAGGATATCAGAGGAAATTTTAGTCTCTGACTAATCTTAAATTATACTTGTCTTTTTGTCACTCAAAATCCCTATCAGTGCCTCAGTTTTTAATCTAGGTGCCCCATAAACATCTTAAGCACACAGCTAGAACGTTACTATCTTTCCCAGTACCAGGCCCACTCACTCATCCCTAACTTGCCCCCACTTCCCACCTCAGTTAAGATGTATGAATACATTCACACACCTAACATTTCACTGGATTCTAAATCCTATTGATTTTACAGGGCAATTCTGAGAGGGAAGTTGAATTTCCTCACTGAAAAATTGAAGAACTAATGCACAAGCTAGTCAGGTGACTTAATGGAACCAGGAGGTAATACTATATGTAATTAATATAATTCAAATTAGGTGTGTTTGTCATAGTTACAGGGTACCATTGGATCACCTTTAAATAATTAGGCATGAATGCTCTGGGCCAGCACAGGAATGATAAACCAGTAGGAAGATTATTAATTATACACATACATACATATACACATTATATACACACACACCTAAATATTTGTTGAATGAATGACTAAATATATTTTATAAACACAATCTTGGTTATGCAGTCTAAGGGGAAAGGATGGTACAATGTTACTGGGCTACTACTTTAATTCACTCAGCCTTTCAAATCCATGATATGTGCATGCACTTACTGGCACATTTTACTAAGCATTTATCATCTCTGATAGTTAATGCCTACAATGAAGTGACAAAAAGTTGGAAATGCAATCAGCATTACTGATATATGGATACTTAAACTGTTTTCTATTCTTAACATAATTGTCTTTATCATTTAGCAGTTGAGTAGGTAGATACTATGATGAAAAACAGCTGGTGTTGATAATGGCACACAGCTCACTTCAGAAAAAAGAACAATGCAGCAGCTTGCAAGATTTAGCACCAGATCAGCAGTAAAAATCTTTTTCTCTTTTTCTTTTACACTTAATAGTGAATCCAAAACAAAACTGGAAATCTGATTTTTTTTGGCAACAGAACCTTGTGTTCAAGTTCAATAAGCATTTTTCTTATGACTGATATATGCTTGTACTGAAGGATTGAAATGGTTTACATTTTTCAAGGTAATTCAATGTAGTTTCTTAAAATAAAACTCTAGTTATTTCCTCTACGTTACATAACACTGACTAACTAGCCTATAAACACATTGGCATACTATCTCTCTTCTTCTTCTCTAATCTAGTTTATTAGCTTGTTTTTTATTTTATTTGTTTTGACTCAGCACACTCACACTTGGAGGAGACATGTGGTAAGAAGTTATTTTCTATTCTGTTGAAGATCACCATTTAAGATAGGCAGCACGTGAGATTACAGCTGACCCCTGAACAACATGGGCTTTGAATTGCACAGGTCCACTTATACATGGATATTTTTCAACAGTAAATATCACAGTACTACACAATCCACGGTCGGGTGAATCTGTGAATGCAGAACCGCAGATACTGAAGCAACAGTGGGTATGGAGGAACCTCAAATACAGAGGAACTGGTATACAGAGGGCTGACTGTAAATTAGACCTAGATTTTCAACTGTGGGGAGGAAAGGTGCGCCTACCCCCACATCATTCAAGGGTCAACTGTACTTTCACTTTTGTACAGAAATATAAGGCTAGGTAGAGGAGGGAGAAGAAATGGGACCCATGAGTATTATTATATTATTAAAATAAAAATCACATATGGAACAATGTATGTTAAATGTCATTTTAGGTATGACATATATACACATTCTGGTCCTTACATTATTATTTGCATTATCCATCAGCAGTATATACGGGGAAATTTTAAACATAACTTCTAACTTTCCAAGATTTTGAGGTTGATTACTTTTAAGATACTTTGAAAGTATAAAATGTTCTGTTTATTTTTTTGTCTTGCAAACCTAAGGCACATATAAACACTCAACAATAAAACAAATATAAACAAATTCCATCATTGATATCTTGAAACAAAGTATGTTTAATCACTGATTGAAACTATAAGATAATTTCTGTACTACTCAAAAAAATTCAGAAAGCAGAATCCCTGTCAATCATAAAACAAACCACTTTCCTATGGAGAAGAGCCTTGAAACCTCCGGACCAGGTTTAAGATGTGTTAGTACTCTAATCTACTGTCAACTTTCAAGGTAAGTAGAAAATTCTGATCAACCCTGACCTTGTTTTTCATTATAGTTCCCAACACATGACAGACCTTTAACTTTATAAACTATTTACATACTGCAAAATTAGTGGTATGCTTCAAGAGCAACAACTAGTTCAGTGTTAAAAGACTTTTTCTGGCTTCTGAGATTCAGCTCACAATTTGAATCTTTACGACTCATTCTACTGGCTTTGTGTTTTTCATAAACATTTATTTTCAGCTTGGAAGTCATGTATTCTAACATCTGCTTTCAAATTTTCTCCTTTTCCCAAAAATAATTCGGTATTTCCCCCCCAACAAGGTGATAATAACCTAATGAGATTTTAAAAATAAATTTTCATGATTTTTATTTCACTGACTATATGATCATGTTAATAAAAACACATTAACTACTCTTTCATCTATCCCTTTTTTAAACTCAGAAGAATTTAATATTCCATCTAAATCTTAACATGTAATTTTTATGGGTGTGGTGGGAAGAGGAGGACCATAGCTAAAATCTCCATATTTAATTTCCATTATGATTGTCCTTTTGTAATTCCAGGAAGATGTGCTTAGAAATATACATGCATTAACATTACGTAGCTATAAGCAGAAAATGTGAATAATTATGGATTCTCAGCTTCAAGTAAAATGGTATCAAATCTTAGAGGGCTGACAATACAAAACCTTCACTGAATAACTGGGTACTACCATTGCTCTACTTTTTCACCTGGTCAGCTCTCCACAAGCCAGAAAAAAGGAATTATCGATACCTACTGGGGGCACTTATGTTAAGAATCCTTTGCTTTTTGCTCACGATAGAGCTCCTTGAAAGGAATGTTCAGAGACCAGAATGCTCCACAAATATCAATACGGCATTCGATTTTGGGACCTGATGTTCTTTTCAGGGATACTTTTTCATTCTTTCAAAAATACTGAAAAGAAAGAAAATACTTCTACAATTTTATTTTTAAATATCCCTAACGTGGCTTATAAGATCCTCCATGACCTCTTTGTCCACCTCTCCATTCTCTTTTCTAATCACTTTCCCTTTTGCACTAAGTATACCACTCCAATTCCTTCAGTTATTTGGGGGATTTCAAGCATTTTTTTCCTGCCATCTAGAAGATTCTCCCCTCTCTCCACTTCTCACATTCTAATGTCGATTAATTTCAGATATTACCTTTAACATCACTCTCTTAGAGAAGGTTTTTTACCTCCCTCAGACTTGGTAGTGTACTGTTATAAATTCCTATTGCTTTCTGTAGCACTTATCACCATTATAACTATTAATTTAATAAAGGAGTCATTAGTAGCCTACTGGCTACAATCAGTTATACTTGGCTCAAGTGTTACAGTTTTTAAAAATGTGGGCCACTGTTTACAATTGGGAGATTACATTATATTATGAAAACCCTATTTAATTTATATTTATCCCTAAATGTAAGCAAGAAACTGTTCATTGAACCCCACCCCCATTCAAAAAAAAAAAAAAAGGAAAGAAAAAGAATGGAAAACAGAAAACCCAGATCACTTATCATTGACCTTCTTTCCCACTCTCCTACCACAGGGATTGTCAAAAGTACCTTAAAAATCTATGATTTCATAAACTAAATTGAATTTCCTCCTCACTCTCTCATTCTCATCGATTTCCAAAAAAATATTATTATAGATCTTACGCAATCTGGTACATAACTGTGTGGCTCAAAAAATGTATGGTTTTGGGCTTCCCTGGTGGGGCAGTGGTTGAGAGTCCACCTGCCGATGCAGGGGACACGGGTTTGTGCCCCGGTCCGGGAAGATACCACATGCCGCGGAGCGGCTGGGCCCGTGAGCCATGGCCACTGAGCCTGCGCGTCCAGAGCCTATACTCCGCAACGGGAGAGGCCACAACAGTGAGAGGCCCACATACCGCAAAAAAAAAAAAAAAAAAAGGATGGTTTTCATGAAATATTCCATGCTATGCTAAATAATGATAAAGACTGCATTACAAAATTGTTTTAAGTCAGAAAAGATAAGTACCCTTTCCTAGCTACTTAAGATATTAATACAACATTTTTGAGGAATTAGTGAAGTGCTACATAATAGATACTACTGGTATTTTTCATGTATGTGGTGAAAATGAATTCTATTGTAAAGTATGTACGTAATATTGAGATAACACCTTAAAATTTTATTTAAAACGTTTTCTTTTAATTAAGCTTCTGTAATAAAACATACATCACACAACTAAGATGTTTCAGCCAACTGTTGATTTCTTCCTGCAAAAAGGATTTACTTTTCCTATGCTCAAGTCCCTTCAATATACTCAGTATTTCCTTCAAAAATAGTTTATATGTACGTATTTTTTTCTTTTAATGGTAAAGTAACTATTTTAATCTCTGAGAGTAAATTAAGCGTTCTTCCACACAGATTTCCCAATTTCTTTGTATAGGTTCTCTAAGAAAAACTTCTTTCCTACTTTGAAAAATTCCTATCTTTGAAGATGTTCAGAGGTATAAAGATATGCATTCTAAGTATTTATTTCCACCATAATGACATAAATATATTGAATTAATTTTCAACTGTACAAAGGAAATACACCACCAAAACAAAAAAGCATTTAAACATCTCAGCCATTACAAATCCACTCTAAAATTATTACCATTTTGGTTTTATTCAGATTATCATACTCATCTTGAACACTGTTTGGGTGTATCCTCAAAAAAAATTTTTTTTTTAAGTCAGCCAGATGGACACTATAGCAGAATCATATCAGAGAACAGGCTGAAGGATGACGGACCTCATCCTATAGTTGGGCTTACAGGGTGGTAACCTTGCAAACTGTAGCCAACATCCAGTGTTGGATGGCGCTATGAAAAACCCAGTATTTCTTCCAAAATACCCTACCACTATTTTGAGATTGTATGAGAAATGCCAAATAGACTGCTCTCATGGTTATTTCCTTTAGTACTGAAATGACACACAAACCAATACATGTCAAGAACTTTCAGCAAAATTTTCTAGCACCACTTGTACTTCTTTGTAATGTGACATCACACTATACCATTTACTAAAGGGAACTGAAGTTGGAAGCAGTTTTTGGCAAAAATAATAATGCCTTTCTGCTGTGTTCTCTCTTCAAGAACTAAAGGGTTAGTATGAAGTTAAGAAAAGGAGGAAGAAAGGAGAGGGAACTTACAAAGATTGAATGTTACACATTCTTTGCATGTTTAAAATATTACATGCCACATGTACTTTAAAAAATAGTTATGCATATTTGGTAGCAGGTTTTGCATCAGGTACATTATGCATATTATCTTTCATGCTCACCCTAACACTAAAGCAGATATTTTTATCTCCATTTCACTGAAACTTTCATAATGTATAGGACTCTCTTTCCAGTGAGGTTAACAACTTGTCCAGGTTCACACAGCTACTATATGCCAGAGCTGGGAGGTAAACTCATATCTATTTCACTCTACAGATCACTCTTTTCAGTGGCAGAACCATACTGAAAGTTTCCCAATTCACACAGGTAGTGAGTGGTGCAATTAGGACTCAAACCCGTATGTCTTGACTCCAAAGACTGTGCTATCTCTGAGCAATGAAAAGAGATGTTCTTCTTAGTCATAATATACATACATATATATATATTGAAGGCTTACTTGACTTCTTAGGTAATTCTCCATTGCTTCTGCTAATAAGGAAATCTATATGATTGATATCTACCTCAATAATACATAGAAAAAGCCAAATGGGGTGATTGCTTCATTTATTTTACCAATAGGAAAGCAGTCATGATAGAAAGGAAAAAGTGAGGAAAATCATAATAATCATGCTGCTGGTAATAACATTAATAATAATAATCACTTACATAGCACTTGCTCTTTGCCAGGCACTGCTCTAAGTTGTTTAGTTGTCCTGATTTATTTAGCACAACAATCCTATTAGGTAGGTACAATTATCATTTTCATATAAGCAGGGTTAAGGAAACAGATACAAAGAGGTTAAGTCATGTCCCTAAGGTCACACAACTGTAAGGGGTAGAGCTAGGACCTAAAACCCAGGTTATCTGGCTCCACATTCCATGCTCTTAACCACTAGACTATTGGGCCCCTCTTTGTAGAAAGAAACAACTAGAAAGGGACAACTTAAAAAAAAATGCGAGGTTATTTTGTTTACAAGGTTACCAACTGGATGGCGATTCCATCATATTACTGTCAACAGATGTTCTGAACAGTGAATTTGCTAATCTGCTTCAGCAAAGAATTTAGTTAAATTTGTTCTGATTGATTACTTATGCTTTTAAACTCAGTTAAGTGGGGATTTCAGTAAAGCACAATATATTTAATAAATTCAAATTAATGTTTAATCCTAACCTATCTTTATCTACAAAGTCTATCTCAAGAATTAAGGTGAAATATGGAGTTAGCCTATCTCTTCTCATTTTGTAGACTTAAAAAATGTTTTTTTCTTTCTTTCAAACATGTTCCAAGCTTATGTCACATAATATTTTGCTTAGAAAAGGCGCATTCAGTGTGTTTGTGTGTATATTAATCTGGATTCACTTTTTAGGACTTCCCATGACCACTTCCCAGTTCCTTCAAGCATCAAGTACAGTTAGTGGGCTCAACATGATGAAAAAAGACATCTATTAGATCTAATTAGGAAAGACATCCCAAATAAGTGCACTGTGATTAAAAATAAAAGGAAACACAGGTGTACTTAAAGGCAAAGTTTACATTTAACGCCTCCACCCTTCTTTTTTCTTAAGTCACATTTTTCTTATAAACTTTTTTCTTCCCCAACTGGAATCATATAGTGACCAAGTAAATGATGAGCCAGAATAATGGCACTGAGGATCAATGCAATTCATATCAATAGAGGCACCCTACTTTCAAAAGTAAGTAGTGTTTACCTTTTCAATGAGTCAGTTCTAACAAACATATACTCTTACTTTCTGATTTCAGAAATAATGACTATTCTAATGTACAAGCAGAATTACCACTAATCTGCCTATACAATATGAAAACAGATTCCTTCACCAGTGTATAACTGGAATATTTATGCACAAAATTGGAAAGGTATTAAATTTACTTTACTTGAAAATGCACAATCATCATTCCTAACATATAAAAATGTTAGAAAAATAGAAAATAGAAAAATTCTTTTAATTCTAATCAATCATCCTCTGCTTACTTTGGCAATTTAGAAACAACAGGAAAATATCTGCACGGTACAGACAGTATTTGTAGTTTGCAAAAGTAGCTTTTCTGTAACTGTTCAATACCAATAGGAAAAAAAGAGAGAGAGCTCGATTTTCATAAAGAATCTCCCAGAAAAAAAAACATAAGAACTAAACAACTATTTGTTGATACAAGAAATAATTAACTTTAATTAAAGTTTGATAAGTTAGAAAGCTGATGGTGAATACTTTTAATCTGGGGGGAAAGGGGAAGTAGAAGTTTTAAAATAAATCCAATAATTTTTGCTATTATTTTCCCAAAAAGGATGAAGATTTTCAACAACAGAAAGATGATAAACTACCAGGTACAGATCATCCACTAAAAATAAAAATTGGGGTAGGCAGCAGGTTTCTTTTCTTTTCTTTTTTTTTAGTTTTTCCTCCAGCGTTATTGAGGTATAATTGACATAAAGAATTGTACATATTTAAAGTGTACAACAGGATGATTTGATATGCATATACTTTGTGGAATTAGTATCACAATCACATTAACTAACACAGCTATCACCTCACATAGTTACTATTTTTGTTTTGTGGTGAGAATGCTTAAGATTTACTATCTTAGCAAATTTCAAGCATACAATACAGTATTATTAACTACTGTCACCATGTTGTCTTTTAGGTCCTCAGAACTTATTCATCTTATAACTGAAAGCTTGTATCCCTTTGAAGGTTTATTGTAGTGTAAGTCCTCACAGTTAGCTTTTTTTTTTGAATTTTATTTTATTTAGTTTTTATACATCAGGTTCTTATTAGTTACCTATTTTATACATATTAGTGTATACATGTCAATTCCAATCTCCCAATTCATCCCACCACCACCACCACCCCCTGCCACTTTTCCCCCTTGGTGTCCATATGTTTGTTCTCTACATCTGTGTCTCTATTTCTAGGCAGCAGTTTTCTTACTTCTTTTGAGAGTACTTATTAAATATATAGCGTTAAGGTACCTTTCTTTTATTCTTTGATTTTTAGACAAATTTATCTCTTGGATAATTTTAAGTGTGTTTATTTTCAGCAATCACTTGTGGCTGCCTGAAAATATGGAGAACAGCAATAAACACATAGAAGGGTTGGAGCCAATGAAATGCTATTTGAAGAAAGCAGAATTTTTCTACTTGAAAAACATTTTGGTTTCCACAAAAATGTAGTTCAGTTTTTTCTTCCACAGATTGTTATATCCTATGTAACCATATTACTTTCATCTTTTTAGCGAAAGCATCAAAGCGTAAACCATAGTTACATTCAATATTTCTACACTTAAGCATTCAACTCCTAAATTTACAAGCTCCTCACTTATGAATACAATATATAGCTTGACTTACTATCCTGCATTGTATAAATGGAATTTCCCTGGAGTGTGACTTGCTCTCCCAAGAGGACAGGGTTTCTCCTTTCCTCAAACTGTCAAACTGTTAGCAAGCAGCTATGGATAGGAGAGAGCAAAGTTCCATGTGAATTACATCTCTGTATAAACTTATCGATTCTCAAACCCCTTCCCAAGTGGCCTTTATTTACTCTCTATCAGTTGGAGATAAATAGGCCTATCCTAAGCAAGGCAAATGTGTCACCCCACCCGCCCCCACTGCCCTGCCCTCTTTACCTTTTTGATGGCATCACTGACATGAAAGTAAATGATAGTGAACTATTATGACCCAGTTTTATATCTACAATGCTGGGCCAGCAGAACAGGTACTATACAAGGGAGACAATTCAGAGACGGATGATGAGGCTCAAGCAGAAGAGATTCTGAAGGCTTGTATGATTATTTTTGCAAATTGTTATAAGAATGTCTCATTATCCTATAATTAAATTTCACTTAGTAATTCCATTTATATATATCTATACCTGGTAAATCAGAGAAGAGAAGAATGCACTCATTAAAGCCATTAGACAAAAGCCGGTCACGCAGCTGCTGAAGAATTGCTACTCCGATACAGAATGGGAAGGAGGAATTCCCAAGCAGTAGGGTATCCCAGAGGTGGAAAATTTTGTGCAGTGGAAATACATCTGTAAAATGACAAATATAAATAAATTAATTGAGATTAAAAATAAAAAATTAAAACAACAACAAGCTACTTTACTAGACATGGTAATTCCCTTATGGTCAAAACTATTACAGAACAAATACTGGCAAACTGTTTTTTATAAAATGCGTATTTGGCTTTGTAGATTTACTGCTTCCTAAGGCATCTTAAAAAACTGATAATCAGATTGATCAAATAGATGACATTTTCTAGTCACCACTATCAATCTTGGTATAGCTGTTACATTCATTCTGTTTCTTCCTAGAATTTTCAGGTCATATTATTCTCACAAGTTTATATACTTAGAAGAATTTTAGTATTGTTATAGATTCAGTATCATTATATTTCTATTATGTACTCTAAAAACTGCTTTTTGAAATTCCCATAAAAAAATCTGATTAGCAATTTTTTATTTTTGGAAACTTTCTTTTTTTCATTTATCAATACTCTGAACATCTTTCCAGTCCAGTGCATACAGATCTACTTCAAATATTGTATTCCATTAATCAAATGTACATGTTTAAGCAGCATATCCACTGTATTAATATCTGTAACTGATTAAAGTATTACATATTCACATAAACTGTTTATTTCTAGAGGAATTCTAGGATAGGAAATAACAAAAGTATCAGTTATTAGACAATCTCTAAAAATTGAGTCTGATTTGGTTGTAACAGTTGCCTTCCAAAACTCTATGTAAATACTATAGTTAATATTAATTTATTTTTCAATAGAGGTCAGAGATTTTATGAATGTCGTGATATATCAGATAGGTTTTCATCTTATAGAACAACCTTTTTGATATTTAGTAGTCAGAACAATTGAAAATAATTTCTACCCAACTATATTACCTTAGAATTACATAAGGATGCTCATGTAATTAAATCTGCTTAGTATTACTGTAACTATAATATACTGGGGAAGAATGAAGCTGTTCTTTTGCTAATACAATATTGAAAGAAAAGGGAAAATGATACTTACGAGTAAACATGGTGAGAAACCAAGGGATGGCATAGAGCTATGAGTGGAAAAAGATAGGGATGCAGGGGATGGATAAAGAGGAAATAAAAGAGATAATTAGAATGACTTCCAGTAAACTGAATGGTAAAAAAAGCTCTATGTTTTGGTCTACTCCACTGATTAAAAACATTCTTTAACACCATATGCAGAAATAAACTCAAAATGGATTAAAGACCTAAATGTAAGGTTGGATACTATAAAAATCCTAGAGGAAAACATAGGCAGAACACTCTCTGACATAAATCACAGCAATATTTTTTTGGACCCACCTCCTAGAGTAATGGAAATAAAAAAAAATAAACAAATGGGACATAATTAAACTGAAAAGCTTTTTTTTGCACAGCAAAAGAAACCATAAACAAAATGAGGGAGAAAATATTTGAAAATGATGCGACTGACAAGCGATTAATTTCCAAAATATATAAACAGCTCACACAGCTCTATATAAAAATAAATCAAAAAATGGGCAGAAGTTCTAAATAGACGTTTCTCCAAAGAAGACATACAGATGGCTAAGAGGCACATAAAAAGATGTTCAACATCACTAATTATTAGAGAAACGCAAATCAAAACTACAATGAGGTATCACCTCACACTGGTCAGAATAGCCATCATCAAAAAGTCTACAAATAATAAATGCTGGAGGGGGTGTGGAGAAAAAGGAACCCTCCTACACTGTTGATGGGAATGTAAATTGGTACAGCCACTATGGAGAACAGTATGAAGGTTCCTTAAAAAACTAAAAACAGAGTTACCATATGATCCATCAATCTCACTCCTGGGCATATATCTGAAGAAAACTCTAATTCAAAAAGATACGTGCACCCAAATGTTCATTGCAGCACTATTTACAATAGCCAAGACATGAAAGCAACCTAAGTGTACAATGACAGATGAATGGATGAAGAAGATGTGGTATATACATACAATGGAATATTACTCAGCCATAAAAAAGAAAGAAAGAATGCCATATGCAGCAACATGGATGGGCCTAGAGATGATCATTCTAAGTGAAGTAAGGCAGACAGAGAACAACAAATATATGATATTGCTTAGATGTGGAATCTAAAAAATTGATACAAATGAACTTATTTACAAAACAGAAATAGACTCACAGACATAGAAAACAAACTTACAGTTACCAAAGGGGAAAGGAGGGGGGATAAATTGTGAGTTTGGGATTAACATATACACACTACTGTATATAAAATAGATAACCAACAAGGACCTACTGTATAGCACAGGGAACTATACTCAATATCTTGTAATAACCTATAATGGAAAAGAATCTAAAAAAGTATATATATATATATATATATAACTGAATCACTTTGCTATACAGTAGAAACTAACACAACATTGTAAATCAATTATACTTCAATAAAAATTTTAAAAAATAAAAGAGAATCTAGATAATTATAATTATTATCACAAATATTCTATTAAATAATGACATCTATTACAAATGCTGCAGATGATCCTTTGGCCAAGGCTTATTCCACAGAGTATTTTCATTTCATCAAAGACTGCACTCAAGACAATGCCTAATCCAAACACAATACTAGCATGCTAATTTCAAAGGTCTACTTTTCAAAGGAGAACTTTGTTCTTAGGAATAAAATATTCCTAAGATTTGAAGAGTCCTCATCAGTGTTGAGTTACCCTTACTGAGTATTTTTTGAAACATGATGAGATGATATTTGAAAAATGTCCAAAATGTCCATTAAAAAATTTTTATGAAGCTTATGCCTATTACCACTTTCTAAATTAACAGGAAGCTTCATAAAAGTAATGAGATCCAGGAATGAAATAATTTGGTTCTTTAGATGAGTGACAAATTTATTTTCCTAAGTTTACTCTCTAGAGATGAAACACACACACACACACACACACACACACCAATTAATTTTGTAAGATTTTGGAAGTGAGAAATCATTCTTAATTTCTAAAAGTAGAGTAAAATCTCCTTTGTTAATAACAAGTATCAAAAACCAATAATAATTTATAGAAAAATCTGAAAAAGCTCTACTTTTATGTTTTATGTCATTGCATGCTCCTATTAGACAAAGATTTTTGTACTACCTATAGCGTTTAAATAAATAGTTTTTCAGCAGCTATCAATTGTGAATTTATAAGTAGAGTTGAATATTTCTTTGCATTATACACAATTGAGTATCTATGCTATTAAATGCCAGTCAAGAACCGTAAGTACAGTTATAGACTACCTTAAAATCTAAGTACTGTATGTGAAATAAACCCATTGCTCCCTACAAGATTATCACTTATATGCACTGACACAGCCATTACAAATGGGGAAACTGAGGAGTACAGAGGTATGTGACTTCACTATAGAGTATTGGTTGTAGAAAACAATAAAATGTAATAAACTCTGAATTTTCAGCCTAATTTAAATTTAAACATACAGTCTGTATATGTAAGTTCCATCAGTATTATTTAACTTTTCTTGCTTTTAAGGATATAACATAAATTATATTATGCTCTACCCTTCTGATCAAAGCCAATTGTTTGTCATTAGGAATCTTACCTGAGTTACTTCAGCAACAAAACTAACAATCCCTTTTATTGAAGAGAGCATGTGTATGAGGAAGAACACAAAGTGAGGAGGAACCACCTGAAAGGATCAGGGGGAAAACATGCCAGGCTCACACAAAGCCAGGCATGGTTCACCTTACCACTAGCTACAATTTTTTTTAAAACCCTGAAATAAACAAAGCATAAGGTAGAGTACTCAAAAGGATATTGCCTTAGTAATGGGGCAAAATTATGCTCCCAAATTATGCTGCCCAGGTCTCACTTAACAAACCTTAAAAGCAAGCCTTGAAAAGATCAAACTGTTTCAATGTTACCTAGCTGCATCTCAAAAAAAAGCTCAAGAATATTTACAAGAACATAAAAATATCCAATAACCAGCAAGGTAAAATTCACAATGACTGAAATTCAGTAAAAAAATCAGTAGTGCAAAGTAGCAGGAAAAAAATGATCATAATGAGGAGAAAAATCATTCAATCAAAATGGACAAAGAACTAACATAAATGTTTGTAATAGCAGGCAAGGATGTCAAAATGCTTTTTTTTTTTTTTGTGGTATGTGGGCCTCTCACTGTTGTGGCCTCTCCCATTGCGGAGCACAGGCTCTGGACGCGCAGGTTCAGCGGCCATGGGTCACGGGCCCAGCCGCTCCGTGGCAAGTGGGATCTTCCCGGACCAAGGCACGAACCCATGTCCCCTGCATCAGCGGCGGACTCTCAACCACTGCGCCACCAGGAAAGCCCTCAAAATGCTTTTTATATCTGTATACATATGTTCAAAAATCTAACAAATGATTGAACACGTTAAGTAGAGACATAGTAGATATAAAAAAGAACCAAAAAACCTCTCTAGACATGAAAAATACAATGTTTGAGTTAAAAAATACGCTGAATAGGATTAAGAGCAGATCAGACACTGCAGAAGAAGAGATAAGTAAGCCTGAAAATACAGCAATAGAAACTACCCAAAATGAAACACGGACAGGGGGAATAAAGAAAAACAAAACATGTCCTATGCATCAGTGAGCAACTTCAACCAGCTGAATATGTTATTGGAGACTGCAAAAGACAGAGAGAAGATGAGAGGCGACAGAAAAAAATATTTGAAGAAATAATAGCTGAACATTTTTCAAAAGTGATGAAAACTATAATCTGATAGAGTAAATAATCTCAAGAACCTGAAGCACGTGAAACATGAAGAAAACTATACCAAGGTACATCATAATCAGATTTCTCAAAAAATCTTACACCACAGCCAGAGAAAAAAGGCACACTATGTAAAAGCATCAGTGAGAGGAATGTTTTCTTGTCAAAAACAGGGCACAAAAAATGACAGTGGAGCGACATTTTTCAAGTAATTAAAAAAAAAAAAACCTATCAACTTAGAATTGTATGTCCAGCAAAAATATCTTTCAAAGAGAAAGGTAAAATAAATACTCTCACACAAACAGAAACTGAAAGAATTCATCAGCAGCAATCCTGCACTATAAGAAATGCTGAAGTCAGTCTTTCAGGCAGAAGGAAAATGATACCACATGGAAATCTGGACCTATACAGAAGAATGAAGAGACTCAGGATTATAAAAATGTAGTTAAATATAAAAAACTTTTATTTAAAAAAAATCTTTAAAAATAAGTGACTCTCGGGAGTTCCCTGGCAGTCCAGTGATTAGGACGGTACGCTTTCACTGCCAAGGGCCTGGGTTCAGTCCCTGGCCGGGGAACGAAGATCCCACAAGCTGCGTGGCACAACCAGAAAAAAAGTGACTCTCTAAAGCAAAACTAATAATTTATGTGGAGCTTATAATATATGTAGAAATAAAAGGTAGGACAACAATAATACAAATGCCAGGAGGGTAAAATGGAGGTATATGTTGTAAAGTATTTATACTATATGTGAAGTGGTATAATACTACTTAAAAGCAGATTATAATAAGTTAAAGAATTATAGTATAAACCAGAATTTCTTAACCTCGGAACTATTCACATTTTGCGTTGGACAACTCTTTCAAGGGGGAGGTGTAGTTTGCGTTTTAAGATTTTTGTAGCAACCCAGTCTCTGTACTAGATGCCAGTAGCACTTGTTCAGTTTTGTCAAAAGTGTCTCAGACTTTGCAAAAAATCCCGTGGGAGGCAAAACTGCCCCTGGTTGAGGACCACTGTGTAAATCTTAAAGAAACCAATAAGAAAACAACAAAGAGTTATAGCTAGTGTCTTAACAAAGGAGATAAAATAGAATCACAAAAAATATATCCAACAAATCCGAAGAAGGCAGATAAAAAGGAAAAAGAGAACAAAGAACTGATAGGACAAATAGAATAAAAATAACAAATTGGTAGGTTTAAAGGCAGCTATAGCAATAACCACAACAGAAGTCAATGGTTCTTGTGATGGTTAATTTTATGTGTAAACTTTACTGACACAGGTGCCCAGACACTTAGTTAAACATTATTCCGGATGTGTCTTTAAGGGTGTTTCTGGATGAGATCAACATGAAAATCAGTAGATTTCATAAGGCAGACTGCCCTCCCTAATGTGAGTGGGCCTCATGGAATTTGTTGGAGGTCTGAATAGAACAGGAGGTAGAGTTAGGGAGAATTCACTCTATGCCTGATAGGATAAGCAGTGAAGAAAGCATAGCTCTAGCTTCTAAGGATCTTACAGTTCATTAAGAGCAGTAGCTATTCATTAAATATTCTCTCAATCCACTCCAATTAGGTTCTAGCCTTCACCTCACAACCAGAACTGCTCTTCTCTTGGTCATCAAAGGTCTCCATGTTTCTAAATCTAATGGTCAATTCTCATTCTCAGTCTTTACCAATCAGCAGGCTTTGACATAATTTACTATTCTCACCTCCTCTAACCACCTGCCCCCCACCTTAACTTGGCTTCCAAGAAACCACATTCATCTAGTTTTCTGACTGCTCCTTCTCCATCTCTTTTGTTGGTTCCTATTTATCTCCCTGACTTAAATATTGGCATGCCCTATATTCAGTGCTTAGAATTTTTTTCTCTTCTATTTTCTCCAAATGATGTGAGGACTTATATCTACAGCTCTATCCCAGACCTCTCTCCTGAAATCCAAACTGGTATGTACAAATGCCTACTTGACATTTCCACTTGTATATCTGATAGATATGCATATCATGTCCCAAACTAAGCTCCTGACACTGCTTCCAAAATCTGTGCCTCCAAGTACAGTCTTTCAAATCTTCGTTAAGAGCGATCCTATTCTTCCAGTTGCTCAGGTAAACAAAACTGTGGAATCATTCTTATCTCCTCTTTCTTCCACATTGTACATTTGTCACCAGCAGTCCTGCCAGCTCTACCTTCAAAATATATCCAGAATATGAAAACTGCTCACCACTTCTACTGCTAATTTCCTGATTCAAGCTACCATCATCTCTTGCCTAGATTATTACAATAGCCCATGACTAGTCATCTAGATTCCATCTTGCCCCTCCTTGGATTTTTCTTACCACAGCAGGCAGAATGATCTTGTTAAAATGTTTAGATAAGAAGATGTAGCTTTCAGTGGCTTTCCACTACCGACAGTAAAAGCTAAAGTCCTAACTATGATCTATAACAGCGGTCTCCAACCCTCTTGGCACCAGGGACCAGTTTCATGGAAGACAATTTTTCCACGGATGGCAGCGGGAGGGGAGGAATGGTTCAGGCGGTAACACGAGCCACGATGGGGAGTGGCAGAATGCAGCTTCTGGCTTGCTTGCCCGCCGCCGCTCACCTCCTGCTGTGCGGCCCTGTTCCGAACAGGCCGGGACCGAGACAGGTCCCTGGCCAGCGGGGTGGGGACTCCTGATCTATAAGACTGTGTAATCTGGCCCTTCAATTACCTCTTTGACCTTCACCTCCTTGTTCACTGTGCTCCAGTCACACTGGTCTCTTGTCTCCTGGCTGCTCCTCTGACATCCCTGGAATGCTTACACCTCAGGGCTGTAGCTCTTGCTGCTCTTGCTGTTGCTTCTGTTTGGATTGCTCTTTCCCTCAATTCATTAAGGCATTTATTCAGAAGTCACCTTTTCTGTGAGGCTTTACCTTACTGAAATATTCAATCCCTCCTTCACCTGAGCACTTAACCTCCATGTCCCTGATTTAGCTGTTTTTTGTTCACTACTTATCACTACCTAACATACCACAAAGTATATTTATCTTTATTGTCTGCCCCCGACTAAAATATAAGTTGAATGAGGGCAGAGATTTCTGTCGTTTTTTTTTTCCATTTATGTAACCAGGGCCTAGGAAAATGTCTGGTACATAATAGGCACTGAAATATTTGTTGAAAGAATGAAATATATATAATAAAGATATTTGAAAGGGACAGATTAAAAGATTAAATAGTCACAAGATTACACAATTTATTTAGAAGTTTTCAATACATATGAAATAAAGAGAAAATCAGTTAATCTTCCTTGGGGTGTGTATGTGTGTGTGTGTATCCATCATATTAAATACTGGCAAGTATGGAAAAAACATTAAACTTGAAATGCTGAACTATATATCTATACTTTGACAACAATTATGAAAACAGTTATTAGAAATAAGCAAAATGAAGCATATTCTAATAAATATTTGAAAAGTAATAATTCAAGTTGAATAAATTTCTTTAATATATAACAACTCCTAGGTTCTCACCAGCCCCAGTCACTGCTTACCAACTAAAGTCAAGTAAATAAATATGTAATATACTCTGTGAGACTGTAATGCCTGTTATTTATTCCTTCTATTATTTCTCCCTATTAAAATTTTAACTGATATTTTCATCTTAAATAATTTCTTAGCATATTGCTATATCTTCATAATACAGTCTGATACAAAAAAGACAGCAAAATAAGATAATTTTGAATACTAGGGTAGTTTAGGTTTTAATTAAAAAAAAATAACAAATAATGAAATATTTTCTTACAAATATGAAAAATATATAAAATTAGTCTTATTAAGTTAGAGATATTATTAGCTACTTCCCAATTTAAAGGTGGAAACAAACCCAGTGAAAAGAAATCATACATTCACACATTCTGTTTTCTCCAGATCATGAAATTATGTTCCTGAATTAGCCTAGTGCTAGTCTGCTGAAAGAGTCAGCTGAGTAAATACTGCCCCCTAGCAATAATCAAGAAAGTATAGTGTTATTAACCATTTCATGAAGCCTTTCTATATCGTCTGGTAATGTCAAAGTTAGAAACATCAATAGGAAAAACAAAGGCAGGGGCTCATTAACTTGATTTTCAAGAGCAGAAAATTAAGGCTCAAAAACTTACAAATATATAAAAATGAAAAAGATTAAAAAAGGAAATATTTCTTATAATATAAACTCTAGGTGAATCTTTTGTCAAATGGATTTATTTACAAACATATTATGTGTTCTCTCTCTCTAATATACATAGTAATAATAAAAATTAATACAAAAGGGAGTCCCTTCTAATTGACTTTCTTAATCTATTTTTTTAATGAACATATTTTGTTTACCTCAAGTCAAAAGCATTTTTATATTTAAGTTACCATAAGCCACCTCTGTAAAATGCATGTTGACCATTAGATGGATGCCTTGCAATGATTCTCTGCCTTAGAAAAATGTACATCTAGCCATTCAAGTAAAGGATGCTTGAAAACAGCAGGTTTTCAAAGCAGTAGATTTTCATATGTTTTCTTGAAACTCTGAAACTCTGGTTTTGTCATCTGGTAGCTACATATCTCTTTGAACCTTTAGGATTATTGTGAAGATTAGTTAATGGCTCTAAAACACCTGGCAGAAGATGTGGCATATATCAGATATCAGCATAGGAAGTACAATTATCATTCTTAATAACAGCCCAGAAGCTTCTACAATCGGAAAGTATTTCAACAACCCAAAATTCTGAGTTAACCTCATGAAGCCATCTAACAAAAGCTACACATGTTTTGGAACCAGGAGATAGGAGTGGAAGGTAAAGAGAAGAGAATCCTGAGCACTGGGAACTGTACATGATGTTTCAGAGGTCGAGGTAGACTCAATTAATGCAAGGCACAGACGAAGAAGGCTAAAGTATTTCTAGTCCTGCTGGCTCTCAGAATCAATATTCCTTAATCCCATGTCAACTACTCTGAGTTCACAAAATTTCAAAAATTCTTACATAAAATCTTTTCCCTCAACTTTTCAAATTCGACAAGATCCTTTATTTTGTCTATATCTGACTCACTATTGCCTTCTTAACCACATATAAAATAACATGACTTGATATGAAGGAAAATTCTTGAAAATCAAGAATATGTCCCATAAAACATTTGTATTGTTCCATTGTGTTACTCATATTCAAAAGACTGTTAGCTTTTTCAACAATGAACAAAGATGATGGCTTACGTTAAACCAGGATAAATTCGATGGAATGGGAAAGGGTTTCACGTAAATAAAAAAAACTACATAATACAGGCAAAAGCAGTAATAAATAGCTCTCCTTATTTAACAGTACTCCTATCTTCTTAGAATCTTGGGGAAACATTTGCAAGTACAAAACCTGCCTTCATAACCAGCAACAAGGGGACAGAAGTCAGGAGGTGAGAATTACAAATCTATATGATAACAGTGATTTACAGAGCAACTCTTTAGAATATTTTAAATAGAAAACAATTATATTCTGATATTTTTGTGAACCAGTAACCCTGAAACAAAAGATTATCTGTTTCTAATCTTTATCTTAATAAAGCAGCCAATAAATACTGCATTCTTATAGATAAAACAAAGTAGTATGGAACACAGTGCCTGGCACATTAATGACTGTATTGAATCTATAAGACGCGCTATGTAACACCTTCTGGGAGACGGAAAAGTACCTTAAAAATCAAGCAATAAAAAAGGTTAAAATTTAAAATGAAGTAGCAATCTCACCAACTCGGACAAACAAGGAAGTCTTTATTGTTGTTAGTATCATATTTCCTCCAGCAAAGTGTTTGTTAACTAATGCAGCAAAATAATATATCCATTATAGCTTGTAATATAATGCTTTTTAAAATGTAAATCATATTAACATAACCAAAGAAACAGTGCAACATGAACAGATTCTAATAAGTAAAACAAGAACACCGATAATGGTTAAGCCCTTAATACTAACTATGTACCTGGAACTGTGTTAAACGGTTTATATGTATTATCTCATTTAATCATCACAATAATCCTAAGAGGTAAGATTTATTATAATCAACATTAAGAGAACTGTGGATAAGAAAAACTAACAAGTGTTTAGCTAGTAAGTTGAAGCGTCCGGATGAGAACCCTGCCCCATTTGACACCAGTGTCTGAGTGCTTACCCAAATTGTGCTCACAGACTTCTGGGGACCTTCAAGACCCTTCAGGGGCCCCAAACTTCAAAGCTATTTTTATAACAATACTGAAACGTTTTTGCTCTTTTTTACTATGTTAACATTTGTGCTAATGGTGCAAAAAAACCCACTGGTGAATAAAACTACTGGCACCTCATCACAAATCAAGGTAGTGGCACTAAATTATAGAAGTCATATTCTTGTGAAGGAGTAAAAATTATTAATTTTGTTAAATATCTTTTAAAATGTTCCATGAGACAAAATTGGAAGTATGCATAAAGTACTTGCACTGTGTACCGAAGAAAAAGATTGTCTTGAGAGGGAGCTTCAAGATGGCGGAAGAGTAAGACGTGGAGATCACCTTCCTCCCCACAAATACATCTGAAATGTATCTACATGTGGAACAACTCCTACAGAACACCTACTGAACGCTGGCAGAAGACCTCAGACCTCCCAAAAGGCAAGAAACTCCCCACGTACCTGGGTAGGGCAAAAGAAAAAAGAAAAAACAGAGACAAAACAATAGGGACGGGACATGCACCACTGGGAGGGAGCTGTGAAGGAAGAAAGGTTTCCACACACTAGAAGCCCCTTTGCGGGCAGAGACTGCGGGTGGCGGAGGGGGGAGCTTCGAGGGCCACAGAGGAGAGCGCAGTAACAGGGGTGCAGAGGGCAAAGCGGAGAGATTCCCGCACAGAGGATCGGTGCTGACCAGCACTAACCAGTCCGGGAGGCTTGTCTGCTCACCCACCGGGGCGGGTGGGGGCTGGAAGCTGAGGCTCGGGCTTCAGAGGTCGGATCCCTGGGAGAGGACTGGGGTTGGCTGCATGAACACAGCCTGAAGGGGGCTAGTGTGCCACAGCTAGCTGGGAGGGAGTCCGGGAAAAAGTCTGGAGCTGCCGAAGAGGCAAGAGACTTTTTCTTGCCTCTTTGTTTCCTGGCGCGTGAGGAGAGGGGATTAAGAGCGCTGCTTAAAGGAGCTCCAGAGGCGGCCACGAGCCGCGGCTAAAAGCACGGATCCCAGAGACGGGCAGGAGACACTAAGGCTGCTGCTGCTGCCACCAAGGAGCCTGTGTGCAAGCAGAGGTCGCTATCCACACCTCCCCTCCCGGGAGCCTGGGCAGCCTGCCAGTGCCAGGGTCCCGTAATCCAGGGACAACTTCCCAGGGAGAACGCACGGCGCGCCTCAGGCTGGTGCAACATCACGCTGGCCTCTGCTGCCACAGGTTCGCCCCGCACTCCATATCCCTCCATCCCCCCGGCCTGAGTGAGCCAGAGCCCCCGAATCAGCTGCATCTCTAATCCCATCCTGTCTGGGCAGACACAGATGCCCTCAGGCGACCTGCACGCAGAGGCGGGGCCAAATCCAAAACTGAACCCCGGGAACTGTGCGAACAGAGAAAGGGAAATCTCCCCCAGCAGCCTCAGGAGCAGCAGACAAAATCTCCACAATCAACTTGATGTACCCTGCATCTGTGGAATACCTGAATAGACAACGAATCTTCCCAAATTGAGGAGGTGGACTTTGGGAGCAACGATATATATATATATATATATATTTCCCTTTTTCTCTTTTTCTGTGTGTATGTGTATGCTTCTGTGTGTGATTTTGTCTGTATAGCTTTGCTTTTACCATTTGTCCTAGGGTTCTGTCTGTCCTTTTTTTATTACTTAAAAAAAATTTTTTAATAATATTTTTTATTTTAATAACTTTATTTTTTCTTCTTCTTTCTTTCTTTTTTTCCCTCCCTTTTATTCTGAGCTGTGTGGATGACAGGCTCTTGGTGCTCGAGCCAGGCATCAGGGCTGTGCCTCTGAGGTAGGAGAGCCAAGTTCAGGACACTGGCCCACAAGAGACGTCCCAGCTCCACGTAATATCAAATGGCGAAAATCTCCCAGAGATCTCCATCTCAACCCCAACACACAGCTCCACTCAACGACGAGCAAGATACAGTGCTGGACATGCTATGCCAAACAACTAGAAAGACAGGAACACAACCCCATCCATTAGCAGAGAGGCTGCCTAAAATCATAATAAGGCCACAGACACCCCAAAACATAACAACAGAGGTGGACCTGCCCACCAGAAAGACAAGATTCAGCCTCATCCACCAGAACAAAGGCACTAGTCCCCTCCACCAGGAAGCCTACGCAACCCGCTGAACCAACGTTAGCCACTGGGGACAGACACCAAAAACGGGAACTACGAACCTGTAGCCTGTGAAAAGGAGACCCCAAACACAGTAAGTTAAGCAAAATGAGAAGACAGAGAAACACACAGCAGATGAAGGAGCAAGGCAAAAAACACCAGACCTAACAAATGAAGAGGAAACAAGCAGTTTACCTGAAAAGGAATTCAGAATAATGATAGTAAAGATGATCCAAAATCCTGGAAATAGAATGGAAAAAATACAAGAAACGTTTAACAAGAACTTAGAAGAACTAAAGAGCAAACAAACAGTGATGAACAACACAATAAATGAAATTAAAAATTCTCTAGAGGGATCAATAGCAGAATAACTGAGGCAGAAGAACGGATAAGTGACGTGGAAGATAAAATAGTGGAAATAACTATTGCAGAGCAGAATAAAGAAAAAAGAATGAAAAGAATTGAGGACAGTCTCAGAAACCTCTGGGAAAACATTAAATGCAGCAACATTCGAATTATAGGGGTCCCAGAGGAACAGAAAAAGAAAGGGACTGAGAAAATATTTCAAGGGATTATAGTTCAAAACTTCCCTAATATGGAAAAGGAAATAGTTAATCAAGTCCAGGAAGCACAGAGAATTCCATACAGGATAAATCCAAGGAGAAACATGCCAAGACACATATTAATCAAACTCAAAAATTAAACAAAAAGAAAAAACATTAAAAGCAGCAAGGGAAAAACAACAAATAACACACAAGGGAATCCCCATAATGTTAACAGCTTATCTTTCAGCAGAAACTCTGCAAGCCAGAAGAGAGTGGCAGGACATATTTAAAGAGATGAAGGAGAAAAACCTACAAACAAGACTACTCTACCCAGCAAGGATCTCATTCAGACTTGACGGAGAAATTAAAACCTTTACAGACAAGCAAAGGCTAAGAGAATTCAGCACCACCAAACCAGCTTTACAACAAATGCTAAAGGAACTTCTCTAAGCAGGATACACAAGAGAAGGAAAAGACCTACAGTAACAAACCCAAAACAATTAAAAAAATGGTAATAGGAACATACATATCGATAATATCTTAAATGTAAAGGGATTAAATGCTCCCACCAAAAGACACAGACTGGCTGAATGGAAATGAAAACAAGACCAGTACATATGCTGTCTACAACACACCCACTTCAGACCTAGTGACACATACAGACCGAAAGTGAGGGGATGGAAAAAGATATTCCATGCAAATGGAAATTAAAAGAAACCTGGAGTAGCAATTCTCACATCAGACAAAACAGACTTTAAAACAAAGCCTATCACAAGAGACAAAGAAGGACACTACATAATGATCAAGGGATCAATCCAAGAAGATATAACAATTGTAAATATTTATGCACCCAACACAGGAGCACCTCAAAACATAAGGCAATGGCTAACAGCCATAAAGGGGGAAATCGACAGTAACACAATCATAGGAGGGGACTTTAACACCCCACTTTCACCAGTGGGCAGATCATTCAAAATGAAAATAAATAAGGAAACACAAGCTTTAAATGATACATTAAACAAGATGGACTTAATTGATATTTGTAGGACATTCTATCCAAAAGCAACAGAATACACTTTCTTCTCAAGTGCTCATGGAACATTGTCCAGGATAGATCATATCTTGGGTCACAAATCAAGGCTTGGTAAATTTAGGAAAATTGAAAGCGTATCAAGCATCTTTTCTGACCACAATGCTATAAGACTAGATATCAATTACAGGAAAAAATCTGTAAAAAAATACAAACACATGGAGGCTAAACAATACACTACTTAATAACTAAGAGATCACTGAAGAAATAAAAGAGGGAATCAAAAAATACCTAGAAACAAATGACAATGAAAACACGATGACCCAAAACCTATGGGATGCAGCAAAACCAGTTCTAAGAGGGAAGTTTATAGCAATACAATCCTACCTTGAGAAACAAGAAACATCTCAAATAAACAACCTAACCTTACACCTAAAGCAAATAGAGAAAGAGGAACAAAAAAAACCCCCAAAGTTAGCAGATGGAAAGAAATCATAAAGATCAGAGCAGAAATAAATGAAAAAGAAATGAAGGAAATGATACCAAAGATCAATAAAACTAAAAGCTGGTTCCTTGAGAAGATAAACAAAAGTGATAAACCATTAGCCAGACTCACCAAGAAAAAAAGGGAGAAGACTCAAATCAATAGAAATAGAAATGAAAAAGAAGTAACAACTGACACTGCAGAAATACAAAGGATCATGAGAGATTACTACAAGCAACTATATGCCAATAAAATGGACAACCTGGAAGAAATGGACACATTCTTAGAAATGCACAACCTTCTGAGACTGAACCAGGAAGAAATAGAAAATATGAACAGACCAATCACAAGCACTGAATTGAAACTGTGATTAAAAATCTTCCGGGCTTCCCTGGTGGCGCAGTCGTTGAGAGTCGCCTGCTGATGCAGGGGACACGGGTTTGTGCCCCAGTCCGGGAAGATCCCACATGCCGCAGAGTGGCTGGGCCTGTGAGCCATGGCCGCTGAGCCTGCGTGTCTGGAGCCTGTGCTCCGCAACAGGAGAGGCCACAACAGTGAGAGGCCCGTGTACCACAAAAAAAAAAAAAAATTTCCAACAAACAAAAGCCCAGGACTGGATGGCTTCACAGGCGAATTCTATCAAACATTTAGAAAAGAGCTAACACCTATCCTTCTCAAACTCTTCCAAAATATAGCAGAGGGAGGAACACTCCGAAACTCACTCTACAAGGCCACCATCACCCTGATACCAAAACCAGACAAAGATGTCACAGAGAAAGAAAATTACAGGCCAATATCACTGATGAACATAGATGCAAAAATCCTCAACAAAATACAAGCAAACAGAATTCAACAGCACATTAAAAGGATCATACACAATGATTTAAGTGGGGTTTATTCCAGGAATGCAAGGATTCTTCAATACATGCAAATCAATCAACGTGATATACCATATGAACAATTTGAAGGAGAAAAACCATATGGTCATCTCAATAGATGCAGAGAAGCTTTCGACAAAATTCCATACCAATTTATGATAAAAACCCTGCAGAAAGTAGGCAGAGAGGGAACTTTCCTCAACATAATAAAGGCCATATATGACAAACCCACAGCCAACATCGTCCTCGATGGTGAAAAACCGAAACCACTCCTACTAAGATCAGGAACAAAACAAGGTTGCCCACTCTCACCACTCTTATTCAAAATAGTTTTGGAAGTTTTAGCCACAGCAATCAGAGAAGAAAAAGAAATAAAAGGAATCCAAATTGGAAAAGAAAAAGTAAAGCTGTCACTGTTTGCAGGTGACATGATACTACACATAGAGAATAGTAAACATGCTACTAGAAAACTACTAGAGCTAATCAATGAATTTGGTAAAGTAGAAGGATACAAAATTAATGCACAGAAATCTCTGGCATTCTTATACACTAGTGATGAAAAATCTGAAAGTGAAATTAAGAAAACACTCCCATTTACCACTGCAACAAAAAGAATAAAATATCTAGGAATAAACCTACCTAAGCAGACAAAAGACCTGTATGCAGAAAATTATAAGACACTGATGAAAGAAATTAAAGGTGATACAAATAGATGGAGAGATATACCATATTTTTGGATTGGAAAAATCAACATTGTGAAAATGACTATACTACCCAAAGCAATCTACAGATTCAATGCAATCCCTATCAAACTACCACTGGCATTTTTCACAGAACTAGAACAAAAAATTGCACAGTTTGTATGGAAACATAAAAGACCCCGAATAGCCAAAGCAATCTTGAGAACGAAAAATGGAGCTAGAGGAATCAGGCTCCCTGACTTCAGACTATACTACAAAGCTACAGTAACCAAGACAGTATGGTACTGGCACAAAAATAGAAATATAGATCAATGGAACAGGATAGAAAGCCCAGAGATAACCCCATGCACATATGGCCACCTTATCTTTGATAAAGGAGGAAAGAATATACAGTGGAGAAAAGACAGCCTCTTCAATAAGTGGTGCTGGGAAAACTGGACAGGTACATGTGAAAGTATGAAATTAGGACACTCCCTAACACCATACACAAAAATAAACTCAAAATGGGTTAAAGACCTAAATGTAAGGCCAGACACTATAAGACTCTTAGAGGAAAACATAGGCAGAACACTCTATGACATAAATCACAGCAAGATCCTTTTTGACCCCCCTCCTAGAGAAATGGAAATAAAAACAAAAATAAACAAATGGGACCTAATGAAACTTCAAAGCTTTTGCACAGCAAAGGAAACCATAAACAAGACCAAAAGACAGCCCACAGAATGGGAGACAATATTTGAAAATGAAGCAACTGACAAAGGATTAATCTCCAAAATTTACAAGTAGCTCATGCAGCTCAATATCAAGAAAACAAACAACCCAATCCAAAAATGGGCAGAAGACCTAAATAGACATTTCTCCAAAGAAGATATACAGATTGCCATCAAACACATGAAAGACTGCTCAACATCATTAATCTTTAGAGAAATGCAAATCAAAACTACAATGCGATATCATCTCACACCAGTGAGAATGGCCATCATCAAAAAATCTACAAACAATAAATGCTGGAGAGCCTGTGGACAAAAGGGAACACTCTTACACTGTTGGTGGCAATGTAAATTGATACAGCCACTATGGAGAACAGTATGGAGGTTCCTTAAAAAACTACAAATAGAACTACCATATGACCCATCAATCCCACTACTGGGCATATATCCTGAGAAAACCATAATTCAAAAGGAGTCATGTAACACAATGTTCATTGCAGCTCTATTTACAATAGCCAGGACATGGAAGCAACCTAAATGTCCATCAACAGATGAATAGATAAAGAAGATGTGGCACATATACACAATGGAATATTACTCAGCCATAAAAAGAAACGAAATTTAGTTATCTGTATTGAGGTAGATGGACCTAGAGTTTGTCATACAGAGTGACGTAAGTCAGAAAGAGAAAAACAAATACCGTATACTAACACATATATATGGAATCTTAAAAACAAACAAAAAAATGGTCATGAAGAATCTAGGGGCAAGATGGGAAAAAAGACACAGACCTACTAGAGAATGGACTTGAGCATATGGGGAGGGGGAGGGGTAAGCTGGGACAAAGTGAGAGAGTGGCAGGGACATATATACACTACTAAACTTAAAATAGATAGCTAGTGAGAAGCAGCAGCATAGCACGGGGAGATCAGCTCGGTGCTTTGTGACCACCTAGAGGGGTGGGATAGGGAGGGTGGGGGGGAGACGCAAGAGGGAGGAGATATGGGGATATATGTATATGCATAGCTGATTCACTTTGTTATACAGCAGAAACTAACACACCATTGTAAAGCAATTATACTCCAATAAAGATGTTTAAAAAAAAATTTGTTGCTTAGTGTAAAAGAAAAAAAAAAGATTGTCTTGAGAAAAAAGCACTTGGGCAATCATTTCAGCTATGAGTGAATGTAGGTGTTTTTTTCAAGAAATGCCATTTTTTACTTGTAAGAATGACATAAAAACAATAATTTTTTTCAGGCTTGGATATTTGGCAGATATTTCTCAAAAATGAAGTGAACCTTTCACTTCAAGAAACAACAATAGCTGTCAGGTGAAGATTAGAATTTTGGAAAACTTGAATCTGCCACTGTTAGCTTGGCAGCTTCTCAATACTTAATGACTTTTTGGATGAGATCAGTGGTGATATTAACGAATGTGATTTTTTTGATATTGTATAATAAAATGTCTCATAGTTGAAAGATCTGCATAGTTCAGTGCACCAGTATTTTCTAAATGACCAATGCACAACATTACAAAATCATGTACGGGTAAAAGAGCCATTCACAGTGCAAGATAGATTGATGGACTTGAAAATAAAAGAATCTGAAAAGTTCATTGATATAGTTTTAGATTGTACATTGCAATTAAGCTTTAAGAAACTACCACTGTCTGAAAAGGTCCTTTGCCATTACATGCCCATGTAGGGCCACCAGAGTTTCTTCATGTACTTCAACTAAAACAAGGTATTGCAACCAGATTGAATTTAGAAGCAGGTATGAGAATCTAACTTTCCTCTATTAAGTAGAAATTGCAAAAATATAAAACAATACCACTCCTCCATTATTTTTTGTTTGTTTTGGAAAACAATTATTTTTCAGAAAAATGTTATTTTGTTAACATGCAATGGTTTCGTTATTGTCATGTTTAAATGAATAACTACATAATTTTTTAAATGTCTCAGTAAATACTAAGAGATATAAACCCACATAAAAACTCTGGGATATCTGATAATTTTTAAAAACGTGAATGGGTCCTAAGACCGATCAAAAAGTTTGAGAACTGCTGCATCATACCATACATCCTTTTTTTTAAAAAAAAAATTGAAGTATAGAGCTTCCCTGGTGACGCTATGGTTGAGAGTCCACCTGCCGATGCAGGGGACATGGGTTCATGCCCCGGTCCGGGAAGATCCCACATGCCGCGGAGTGGCTGGGCCCGTAAGCCATGGCCACTGAGTCTGCGTGTCCAGAGCCTGTGCTCCGCAATGGGAGAGTACACAACAGTGAGAGGCCCGCGTACCACAAAAAAAAAAAAAAAAAAAAAAAAAAATTGAAGTATAGATGATTTACAACATTGTGTTAGTTTTAGATGTACAGGACAGTGATTCAGGTTTGTCTTCTGTAGAGTACATTCCATTATAGGTTATTATAAGATATTGGGTGTAATCCCCTGTGCTATGCAGTAAATTCTGTTGCTTATCTATTTTATGTATAGTAGTTTGTTTCTGTTAATTCCATACCCTTAATTTGTCCCTCCCCTGCTCCCTCTCTCCTTTCGCAACCATAAATTTGTTTTCTATGTCTGCGAGTCTATTTCTGTTCTGCATATAGATTCATTTATATTATTTTTTAGATTCCACATATAAGTTGTATCATATAGTATTTGTCTTTGTCTGACTTATTTCACTAAGCATATACTTCCTTTTACTTGTCTCTCAACCAGTATAAGGATACATTAGATTGAAAACAGAGTGAGGATTTACTAAAGAGGGAAACTTGCTGGATACTTAACTTGTATGTATGTGTTCTTAGCAAGAAGATACCTGGCCTATGGAATTAATAAGTCTTTGGCTTCTGAGATATGAGTCCTTTCTGAAAGGTAATTAAGCTTTATCATAAGAAAGAGAGCTCAGTAAGCCTTTTGTATTTAAGGGCTTTCAAGAACCCAAGGTCAGTAGAATGGGGTTAGGACTAAAGTCAGGGAAAACAGCAATAGCAAGACAAAGGACATATCCTGGCACTCCACAGATGGATTAGAACAGGTTAGTGGGGACTCTTGTTATGGGAGACTCTAAACAGGGTGCAACTTCCTAATTTACCCTGTAACCACACTTGATAAAAATCTAAAAAGCTCATTGTCACTAATCTCCTCTTTAGATTAAAACCTAAAATTTCTTTATGTAACAATAACAACATGAAGGCCAGGAATGAATGAAGGAACAAATGAACAAACAAAACAAACAAATACATAAATATTTCTGAGAAATCCTTTCACATTTTTGGTTAGTACAAACTCAGCTCAATATAAAATTTGAAAATGACAGTGATAAACTTTTAGGGAGGGAGAAAATCGGTAGTAGTATAAGCATCCATTAAGACTGTAGTTAATGACAACGGTTTTGCCAGCATACTTGCTTACGACTGAATTTGTTAGCTTTATCTTTAGCAGACGGTTAGGTTCAAGAGGCACATATAGTACTGAGATATAGCCCTTATCATTTCTCTTACTGGCCACCGGACAACTGTTCATAATTTGCAGGTTGAATGTTATTTATAGCATTTCAGAAAAATAGTTTCCTTAAGAATGAAGAAACATACTTTCCTGTTCTCATTTCAAAGGCCTGGTATGTTTTCAGAAGCAGAACATACACCAAGACAGAAATGATAAAAATCACTCTGGCCCCAATTTTGCCAAATACACATTATTCACCCTATTTATATGTAAATCACATAACTACCATGATATATATAATCTAAGCATCACATCAGTGCACAACATTCCTAACTATTCAAGCTTCAGCAGTACTCAGTATTCAGAGTTCTGTGACCCACGGCAAATGGAAAGGAGCCAGAAATCACAATCTTTCCTGCAATAGGAGTCTGCATTTTAATGATGGAAGATTAATCAGGGCTTACTTTGATAGGATTAGTTATTGAGCAGGAAACTCAGTTTGGGATCTCATTACCAAAGTGTCCACATTTGCCCTTGATGAATCCTAGCCTGTATTGTTGGAGGTGCAGAAAGTCACCTAAGCAATCATCTTTTTTTTTTTTTTAACATCTTTATTGGAGTATAATTGCTTTACAATGGTGTGTTAGTTTCTGCTGTATAACATAAGCAATCATCTTAAAGGTAGAACACTGAAGGCAATAATTCGGGAAAAAAAAAAGAAAGCAAGACTGCACATACAAACTAATGACATGTAACTAAAAATAAGTGATTATTAATAGAATAAGAAAAATGTTAGAAAAATTCTCCATTTCATCATACCTCTCCCACCACTATTCATTGTCAATAATCTCTATGTTAAAAACATCAAATCTTTTTGTTAAATTAAATTTAAAAATAGTCTCAACATTTTCATGTTATCTCCAAACTTGAGAAACAGCCCAACAAAACACACACACAAAAATCAAGATTTCAAAAAACTAAAAACAGGGCTTCCCTGGTGGCGCAGTGGTTGGGAGTCTGCCTGCTGATGCAGGGGACACGGGTTCGTGCCCCGGTCCGGGAAGATCCCACATGCCGCGGAGCGGCTGGGCCTGTGAGCCATGGCCGCTGAGCCTGCGCTCCGCAGCGTGAGAGACGACAACAGTGAGAGGCCCACGTACCACAAAAACAACAACAACAAAAACCCCCAAAAATAATCTTTCTATTAACACTTTAACTGTGTTAAATATCTCTCCTTTTGCCCTTTCTCCGTGACAAAAGAATAGTCAGAGAAAAGGGAATTTCCTCCAGGTTAAGATATATTCTCTTTCCCCTAACTTCTCTTTTGTTAACTCTAGGACTCTCAATAGTGATAGACGTGTTCCCTAGAGGATGTTTGGAAATACATGTAGAGACATTTTTCAGAAATAACGTGTAGGTGTTTTATTGTCACAATGATTAGGGGATTATTATAGACAATCAGTGGCTGGGGGCCAGGAATGCTCAGTATTTGCCACATACTGGACATTCTCAACCCACAAGGAACTGTCCCCCACCCCATGCGACTTATGAATGTCTCATGAAACTAATCACACTATATATATGAATCAATATTACTTTCGCATTACTAGTATTGAAGCTTTTACAAGAAGTTATACAAAAATACCCCAGTAATTATAGGAGAGGGTCATAATGGAGAGGGAAGCTAAATAGAATAAAGATATTATATCAAAATTATTGAATTATTAAATAATTAACTCACCTTATATAGCAGCACATTTAACAAACACTAAAGTACCCTCCACTCAGATTTAACAAACATTAACTAACATTTTGTCACAAATGCTTTGAAAAACTTTTAAAGCAAAATAGTACATTATAGATTCCAATATAATGGAAAGCCCCTTCCTACCATTCCTCAATTCGAATTCTCTCTTCTTTAAATATTATGTTTTGTACTTTCTATAACTTCTGTAAGAATTCCTTCCTAGATGGAAATTATAAATCTGACATTCCATATGTATGTCTTCTAGGCAAGCTAGAACTTATTTTTATGTATGGTGTGAGGTTGGCTTTGATTCCCACCTCCCTCCATACAGTTACGCAATTGCATCAGGGCCATTTATTGAATAATCTTTTCAAATTGACTTATAGAGCCATTTCTGTCATATACCAAATTCCATACCTGGATGGGTTTATTTTGTGCTTTCTGTTTCACTAGTTTATATTAATAATATCACTGCATTCGTTTTCTTTTGGTTAATATTTGCCTCATATTTTTTAAATCTCCTTTTTGACCAATATCCTTAAATTTTTACATTTGTCTCTTATAAACAGTATACAGATGGATTTTTTAAAATATCTAATAATTTCCTTTATTAGGTAATCAGGTTACCCTCTTTCTGTGTTTTCTCTATGTTTTTAAAGGGGTGGATGACTTTCCTTTGTTCCACACTCCCCCATTCCATTTAAAAGTTATACATTTTCTTTCTATTCTTTTAGTGAGTACCATTCAAATTTTAATATGCATTCCTGTACTTCTACATTTCTTGTGAGCAGAGATGCTAACTGCCCTTTGTTCTGCAGTATAGTCTCAATGATGTTTGTACAAAAATAGCCGTGGTAAACAGAGATAGAGTCTCTTTTTGCAGCAACAGACAGGTTTTCTTATAGCCTCAGAAGAAAACGACAGCCTCTCTCTCTCTCTCTCTCTCTCTCTCTTTCTCTCTCCAGAGTAAATGAAGATATGTTCAATATCCATTAAAAAAAAAAATCAAGTTCCCTAAACTCGGAGTTCCTCTCCTATAACACAATCCACTGCATTATGCAGGTATCATTTGGACCCTCTGTGTCGTCTCTATGGGATTTGGAAGCAAGGGAAATCAAGACAAATATGCTAATGCTCATGCTGCTTGCTGTGCTGTGAGTGAGAAAGTCCTTTGTCTCTGACACAGGAGTCTTGGATTTTCTGCCAATATCCATGAAACAGTAACAGGCTCATTTATTAGCTTTTGAGTATGGTAAAATCAAATCCCAGATCTGAAAGGATGCCTGACTTGATGTCTAAATATAAAGAGCATATTTACTTTCCCCTCAAATGATACAAAATCATTAGAACACTTTTAAGTTGAAATCCCACTGACTCTTACCTTTCATGTTATTGTTACCTAGAATTTTACTTCCATCATGCTATTAGCCTTTCCCCAATTGATTTTACGTATAAATATTTAATAGTCATTGTTTAATTAGATTGCAAACTTGTGAGGATTAGAGGAGTGCTTAAAGAGGGTTAGAGCAGTGCTTAGTGCACAGTAAGCGCTTAATATATGTCCACATTATTTTTTAACAATGTTTTTTGCTTGCCTCTTCTCATATACCGTACACTTTCAGAGTTTAATTTTTCTGATTAAGCAAAGATAAGTTATTTTTCCATATGTGATTTTTTAATACTATGTTCATGAATATGTCTAAGGATTTTATCAGACTATCTTTATAATTCCATACATATTTTTCTACATAAATGATTCTTCTCAATCTAAAACTCTGACTAAAGCAGTGTAGTTTTCTGTTTAGTCACCGAGCACAATTAGGTGCTTTCAAGGGAATTTTTAAAAAAGAATTATCCTTTTTTTTAAGTCTATATCATAGTAGTTTTTCCCTCAGAAACCTAAAACAATTATCAACTCGGCAATCAGTTCCTTTATAATTTCTTCAACTCTAGCCATAAGATTTAATCTAGTATTGTCTTATGCCATATCTCACATTTATAATGTGAAGCAGGAAAGGTAGGGTTATGTAAAAATGAATACTTAATATGATAATATATATACTGGTTAAATTTTTACAAAGTTTTCTATCTCTATACATAATTATAGGGTTTGATCTTATTTTATTTTATAATATGTATATATATTTTTTGGAGCCCTCATTGAGCAAGCCATGTACTCAAATGAAAGGTATTTCTCCACAGGCCTAGAAGCAAATACCACTGTATATATGAAGGATGGCTACTTTAGGCCTGACGATGACATCACAGAATTACAGTGCAACACACAGAGCAATGAACTAGAATTAGTACACCTATGTTTTAGTCTCTGTTCTCCCACTGGAAGATGAACCAGACTAGGGGCAGAGGGCTGTCAAATGACATAAGTTAAAGTTTTATGTTCTGAGACTATTTAGTTTTGTTACCTTCTCAAACAATAAATTTCTTATCTACTAATGCTGAAATTACTTGCTTCATACACCTTACAGATTTGTCTTGAGAATCAAATGAAATGTTTGTGAAAGTATTTTTAAACTTCAAAGCACCCTGCAAGTATTTATACTGTGTTACTGTTAACACTTCAAATGCATTAGTATAGTGTTAATATAAACATTTTTCACCCCTAGTCTTACCATCAACATATGCGTTTCTGGATATAAGCCTTAAGAGGAAAGGTATGATCAGGAAACAAAGAAGGTTAAGATAGAATAAGGAGACTGCTATCTCAAAAAGGTTCTTTTTTGTTTTGTTTTGTTTTACAAAGTCCTGTGATACTGTACTCCAACTGTCTTTTAAAAGAGGTTTGAGTCCGTGTCACATACTACATGTGAGTAATAGGCTAAGCTATACCTTGGCTAACCTTTGACAGTCAACTCTGACTTTTGGTTTGATAAGGAACCCAAGAAGCTAGTGAAGTAAGCCAAAATCTGGCAAAGTTTCCAAGGTAATGTATCAAGCAAAACACAGAAGCAGCTACTTAAGAATTTACTAAGTTCAAATTTCCTACTTCTTCAAAAACAGGCCTGAATATCAAAAAATCCAAGTGAAAACTGCTAACATCACAGTTTAATACAACACTCACACTACTGGGTTTTTAAAAATAATTTGATAGTATCAAGAAAAATAAGATACTTCCCCTTTACTTAAAGTGAGAATATGGAAGGTAACCACACAAACTTTATAACAAAAGACTATAATTAGTAGCAGGAACTTGTTTAGATACATGGACTTCTTAGGACAACAAAACTTTAAAAACAGTACTTTGTTGTGCTGCCGATTTCTGCTTTATTTTTTTTTTACCTCATTTCTATTAATGCAACAAGTACTTACATCTGGAATAAATCCAATTTCATTGAGATGATTGCTTAGCTCTGGATCATGGAATGCAATCATCTGAGAGAATACAGTCAGATACTCTGAAATGACAATAAAGTTTAAGACAATCATTTTTTTTTACATAGTACTTCAAATAAAGACATTAAATCCACATAAATTAGTTTTATTTACATTTTGAATGAGATTTGGTTTCTCCATGAAGAGAACATACTTTATTAATTTTCTGTTTTGTTACTACTTCAAACATGGCTAATTATTAAACAAACAAAGCTTTTCATTAAAAGCTATGCCACAACTTATTTTCTACCTTCAGAGCTGTCACTTCATTTCCTGAATCACAAATTATTCACATGATGAATGATTTTTTCCTATTAAATTCAACAAAATCATTTTGTCTAGTGATATTAAATCTGTCTTGCATTTATTAATTGTTCAGAAAGTGTAACAGATACTTAAATAAGGAACAACACAGTCACAAATAGAATAATTACACCTCAAATTTGTTTACATATACAGATATATGCATTTGTTCCAGTAAAGTGAAGACCCAGGATAGATCCTAAGGCCCAGGGAACTTCTGGGTTTAATTAACTTTTCTTTAACTTCTTTTTTTCTCCTTCCAATTAGCAATGGTATATTTATAGTCCTAATTTACCTAGAAGCCAGAGGTATGCAACATCAACAATCATAAGTATTCAACTTTACGTTGATGAAAGCATATAGTTATTAACTTTAAAAAGCACACTTCATTTTAAACTAGAAAATCATGCCTCAGGCAATTGTCCACAGCTATGCTCCAGTTTATTAAATATCTTTCTTATCTGAGCCTGATAAAAGATAATTACTATGTAGGATTACATGGCTAATTAAGGATCTACTGAAGAAACCTAATCCATCATGAAAACATTTTCCTTGTATTCTGCCAAACACTTATGGTGGGATTTATACATGTGTTATAACTGCATACATACATATATACACACACACATACACATATAAATACACACAAATATATATGTGTGTATATATATAAAATACACACATAAATATGTGTATACACTTATTTTGTATATTATTGTATACCATATATGTAAATATAAATTATAAGGCTGGCAAAAGTTTTGGTTGCTCAGGATAAGCTCTGGAATGAGATACAGTATGGTTTGTTACATTCAGAAAAATTTCTTTAAGGGAGAGATATGACAGAACTGATGATATCAGCACTATGTCAAATTTCAAGTTACTTCAAAAATGAATTTAAAAGTTCCTTAGAGCAAACAAAAAAAAACTGAAATGCATATGTCCTTTGATGTATAAACCAACCTGAGAATTTAAGAGGAGCTACAGAAAAACAGACTGGTAGGCAAAATAAAACAAAAGATCCCATGGATATTACTGCTGACTCTTTTAAAATATTCATAAAATACTCTAATTGTGATTTATAATAATGAAGATTTGCATCTAGAGCTATAATAACCCCCAAAACAGTATTTTCTAACTGATAGGTGACCTATGTAAGGGTAAATGTTATTCTTAAAAAAAAAACCAAGGTATTTATGAAATTTCCTCTTAAACTTCAAGTGAGGTTTAATGTTGTACTTTGGCACACAACCATGTCTTATACAAATTTCTGTTTTACTGAAACTTTATACTTTTTAATTTTTTGCAATGAGATATTAAATGAAAATAGTCTTTTTCCCTTCTAATGCCACCATATTAAAAATTCTTATTCCTCTCCTATAGAATAGGATTTTTTAAATTTATCATATACTTTTAAATGACAATTCTCAAAGAATTCAGTGTAAGTATTTTATACGACACTATCATATTTCTGTGCAGCTGTTTATAAATAAGATATCTACTTGTTTTCAAAAAATTTTTCATAAAAGAGATACAGAGATGACATTTTATTAAGTCCCACACACGGATATCCTTATTTTTTCCTTTTCGACCAGTCTTTCTGCTTTCATTCTCTTAGCAGGGGTAAGGAGAAGATGAAGGATAATGGGCAACAGATTTAAAGCAAAAGGTGTCCTCTGCTCACAAACCAAAAATGGCATTCTCAATTCCGTAACTATTTGTAATTTTCCATCAGGCTGCTAGTTTATTCTGAAGATGGAACTATAGATAAATATGCAGAGAGTCATAAATCTCTTGTCAACTAAAATGTGCCCAAACTAAATCATTTGGTGACATTAGACTCACGGCACTCAAAAGAAGTCGAAGTTATTTTACTGCAAATGAACCCAAATTAGATTATTTTCCATTATGAAGTTTGCCAGCTATAAAATTTGGCTTACTGTCTAAAGCCACAAGAATAAGCACCAACCTTTATGTCTAAATGGGAAGAGGGGGTTTCAAAAGAAGAGAAAGGAAAGAGAAAGGTAATTTTTAGGGCTATATTTGTGAATCATTTTATGTTTTGCTCACATACCCTGCTCTAGTAAAAAAAAATCTACAAGCAGCTTACTTAATAGATCTTGGAATATTTCTAGTAATGGTAGAACATTTTCTGTCTCAGGAAATATCTCCTTAGTCACATGATGCAAGACATTTTTGAAAATGCTCAATGTATTTCCTACTACCTTTCAATATCCTATCATTAAAGTCATCCATGACAAAGATGTGCATTAAGCTGGAAATATGCAATGTACTGTTTTTCCAAATATATAACCCTTAGAGTGAAGTTGCATACTCTCCTTCTCTCTTTGCTACTGTTGGATGAGAAAGGAGATTTATATTATATTCCCATTTGACAACTGGACTTCAGACTTTGATGCCTGTCTTCCTTTCTCCCCCTAAAAGACTTGCTGAATGTCTATGTGTAGTGGGACCATACATCCTAGTTTACCTGGAAGAGTCCCAGTTGCCAATGGTAGACTCAGTGTCTGGTGCATTTAGTGCCCCTTCAACCCTCAAAAATATCACTAGTTAGTTATATATTCATCCTAGCTATGTGTGGCACTACATTAAATGCTAGGGACATTACAGTGAAGAAGATAGTTCCCTTGCCTTCAAAGGATTTATAAACATATACAAGTAAACAAAAAATTGGAGAAATTTTCCCAATTTTATTTCCCAAGTTTATATGGTACGTCCCTCTATCTTTCCCTTTCTGACTTCCACATCTTCTAATGGTTCAAGTGTAACTATGCCTTGGTTTTATAAACAGTGTAACAATATGCTGAATGTTGCGGTGAAATTCCAGTGGCCGTTTTGGTGAACACACACATAGTACAGTGACTTCAAACAACAGTTTAAATGTTTTATAGGCCAGTTTTCTGGGTTGTTTCTTTCTTAAGTGCAAGATGACATTAAGGTATAGTTGGATTTTCCATGAAGGATTAGTTTCCATCCTTAGTAACTAAGTGGCTGCCTCTCCTCACGGGCCTGAACCTGCCTTTTTTTCTCTTCAATACCTTAAAGTATGTCTGTCTTGCAAGTTATAACCCTGTTTTCCAATATCACTGAAACTCTAATCAATCTATCCCTTTCAAATCCCTCCATTTTCTTCAATCCAACTGGCACTCTAAGGTTCTGAATCTAAGAGTAATTTTAATAATCACAGATAATCTTAGGGGGACAACCCTGAATTGTTTAATCAGTATATTATTTTTTAAAGTTCCTATGTGTTGGTACTTTATCAACTCGATGGTAAATTTGCTGGGGACAATTTGATAGTGCCAAAAATGATTATGAATATTCATTTCAGCAGAAGTAATTAAATTTATTATCTTCTTAAAAATGTCTGCAGGTAATAAGTTAATAGAACCATGATTAAAAAACAAAACAGAACAGGACATCTTGACTAAATAGATAATTTTTCTCTCTTCTGTAAGAGGCAAAGCATTGAGTCTTATAAGCATATAAATACTCTATTTTATGAAAAACTTTAAAATAAAGAAGTTTAAAGTTCTATTAGAGTATAATTATAAAAACACATTTTGGGACTTCCCTGGTGGCGCAGTGGTTAAGAATCCACCTGCCAATGCAGGGGACATGGGTTCCAGCCCTGGTCCAGGAAGATCCCACATGCTGTGGAGCAACTAAGCCCATGTACCACAACTAGTGAGCCTGCACTCTAGAGCCCGTGAGCCACAACTACTGAGCCCGCATGCCACAACTACTGAAGTCCAAGCGCCTAGAGCCTGTGCTCTGCAACAAGAGAAGCCACCGCAATGAGAAGCCTGCACACTGCATCGAAGAGTAGCCCCTGCTTGCCTCAACTAGAGAAAGCCTGCGGGCAGCAACAAAGACCAACACACCCAAAAACAAATAATAAATAAATTTATAAAAAATAAAAACATATAAAAACACATGTTTTCAAAGAAGATTTAATGTTGCTATTGAATATAGAAACTTTTCATCTCAGTAGAGACAATTAAACGACTAAATGAATACGCAGTATTACAATTAGCTGTTGAATTGATTGGTTTCACATGACACAGGAGTTTTCCAAAACTATGGGAAACAAAGTGTGTACGTGATATTTATGCTAATCAAAATCAATGTTATTTTGAAGTTTAAAGCTTAAAACACCATAAAACACAGGGGGACGGGAGGACAATCAAAGAGGGAAACCAAGAAAATGAAAACTGAGTATTTCTAATTCCAAGCCTAAAATACACATTTTGAAGAATAAATCATTGCTCTTCCATAAACTTTGGCAACCAATAATCACTGTACTGTTTCAGCTCATTCTTTAGCTCTCCATCCCTCTTTCTCTGGCTCCATGGACCAGATTTGACTACTGGCTGTTTTATCAATCCATTTTGCACTTTTTTTTACCTCAGTTCTTTTCCTTGTCCTCTGTCTTCAGAATGTCTTTCTCCCTTTCACCAAGCAAATTCCTACTCAAATTTCAAGTTCGTCAATAAGTATTCTGTCTCTTAAGAAACCTTTCCAGACATGCCGTTCCTTTCCTTTGCCACCAAAAACAAAGTTAAAAAATCAAAATAACCTCACCCCACTTCTTCCTCTGCGCTAATATAGTAACATGTATACTTATTTCATTGACTTATAATTATTTTCACATTTATTTCCTATATTTGGCTATGAAATCCCTTGGAAAAAGACTGAATATTAAAGTACATTACTGGTTAATCAATCAAACTAAATATGAGTCTTTTTGGCCTTTCTGACCAATCTCTCCAAATTTGTGCTGTGTACACTGTGGTTTCTCTTGTATTTCCATATATGAAACAGATATGGTCTTGCTTATTTGTATAATAAGCCTTTTCAAAGTGTATTAAAGAAGTTCATAGTTAAAAAGTATGAAAACTCCTCTTTTTCAACATATACCTAGTTGAAATACGAAACAATTTGTGGAGAAATGAAACTTTTTAGAGGTTAAAAATAGGAATCTCTACAGAACCAATATAGAAGTTAATGTAATGGAAGCTATCTAATATGGCCCTGTAAGAGCTGGCCATCTAGTGAGGCACCATCCAGCCATCTCATAAATAACATAACCAACTCATTTTATAAGTCCCATTTTAACTGTTTTTCTGAGAATTCTCCAAATATCTTCATCTTTCTTAAAGCACAGGCATCTAGCTAAGCACTATGCTTGTAGAGGCCTGACAAATTTGGAAAAAATTATTTCCAGGCTTTCACATATGAAAGTTCAGTTAACACTACAGGTTCCAAAGGGAAAAAAAAAAAGTTAAGACCATTTTATTTATTGTGATCTATATTAAAGGCAATGATTCCATGAGACAAAAAGGGTGCATATATTTTTCCTTTTAAATGTATCTTTTATACATTAGAACTGTGGCTATGTATCATATAGCATGCTATTACTCTTTATTTCAAAGTAATTTAAGGTGAGACATAGAAAGTGGATTCTGGTAAGATATGCTTAGGAGTGTTTTGCTCAAATGTTTTATTATAGTCAAAATTATTTGAAAAGCACATTTAATACATTACAGACATTTCACTGTAAACATGATCCTTGTAAAAGTTATATGGAATATTTTATAATGTGGTATATATTATAAATAAACACTATAAACTGTATTATTGAGAAAAATACAAATAAGCCCTATGGCATTTTTTTAAAAAAACAAACTTGAGTTTAAAATTTTGACTGTTCTTTCTATAAAAATTGAAGAATACATTTAATAAAAAGATAACAGTATTATTCTAAAAACTATCTTGCTAAAAATGTCTTTTTTATGTATTATGAGTCTTAAAATTTCTAGTGACATTTCATTGACTCCATACATTTAACCTACAAACTAAAAATATTAACTCTGAATCACAGCAACTGGGAAGAGAATTTGATTTATTCAACTCTTACGGAGAAAATAAAAGTGCTGTTTAATCCCTTTTTTTAATTTTTAAATTTAATTTTATTTTTTTAATGCAGCAGGTTCTTATTAGTCATCAATTTTACACACATCAATGTATACATGTCAATCCCAATCGCCCAAGTCATCACACCACCACCACCACCACCCCCATGGCTTTCAACCCTTGGTGTCCATACGTTTGTTCTCTACATCTGTGTCTCAATTTCTGCCCTGTAAACCGGTTCATCTGTACCATTTTTCTAGGTTCCACATACATGTGTTAATATACGATATTGGCTTTTCTCTTTCTGACTTACTTCACTCTGTGAGACAGTTGCTAGATCCATCCATGTCTCAACAAATGACTCAATTTCGTTCCTTTTAATGGCTGAGTAATATTCCATTGTATATATGTACCACCTCTTCTTTATCCATTCGTCTGTCGATGGGCATTTAGGTTGCTTCCATGACCTGGCTTTGTAAATAGTGCTGTACTGAACGTTGGGGTGCATATGTCTATTTGAATTATGGTTTTCTCTGGGTATATGCCCAGTAGTGGGATTGCTGGATCATATGGTAATTCTATTTTTAGTTTTTTAAGGAACCTCCATGCTGTTCTCCATAGTGGCTGTATCAATTTACATTCCCACCAACAGTGCAAGAGGGTTCCCTTTTCTCCAGACCCTCTCCAGCATTCGTTGTTTGTAGATTTTCTGATGATGCCCATTCTAACTGGTGTGAGGTGATACCTTGTTGTTTTGACTTGCATTTCTCCAATAATTAGGGATGTTGAGCAGCTTTTCATGTACTTCTTGGCTCTCTGTATGTCTTCTTTACAGAAATGCCTATTTAGGTCTTCTGCCCATGTTTGGATTGGGCTGTTTATTTCTTTAATATTGAGCTGCATGAGCTGTTTATATATTTTGGAGATTAATCCTTTGTCCATTGATTCGTTGGCAAATATTTTCTCCCATTCTGTGGGCTGTCTTTTCATCTTGTTTATTGGTTTCTTTTGCTGTGTAAAAGCTTTGAAGTTTCATTAGGTCCCATTTGTTTATTTTTGTTTTTATTTCCATTACTCTAGGAGGTGGATCAAAAAAGATCTTGCTGTGATTTATGTCAAAGAGTGTTCTTCCTATGTTTTCAGGTAAGAGTTTTATAGTGTCCAGGCTTACATTTAGGTCTCGAATCCATTCTGAGTTTACTTTTGTGTATGGTGTTAGGGAGTGTTCTAATTTCATTCTTTTACATGTCGTTGTCCAGTTTTCCCAGCACCACTTATTGAAGAGACTGTCTTTTCTCCATTGTATACCCTTGCCTCCTTTCTCATAGATTAGTTGACCATAGGTGTGTGGGTTTATCTCTGGGCTTTCTATCTTGTTCCATTGATCTATGTTTCTGTTTTTGTGCCAGTACCATATTGTCTTCATTACTGTAGCTTTGTAGCATAGTCTGAAGTCAGGGAGTCTGATTCCGCCAGCTCTGTTTTTTTCCCTCAAGACTGATTTGGCTATTCGGGGTCTTTTGTGTCTCCATACAAATTTTAAGACTTTTTGTTCTAGTTCCGTAAAAAATGCCACTGGTAATTTGATAGGGATTGCATTTAATCTGTAGATTGCTTTGGGTAGTAGAGTCATTTTCACAATATTGATTCTTCCAATCCAAGAACATGATATATTTCTCCATCTGTTGCTATCATCTTTAATTTCTTTCATCAGTGTCTTATAGTTTGCTGCATACAGTTCTTTTGTCCCCCTAGGTAGGTTTATTCCTAGGTATTTTATTCTTTTTGTTGCAATGGTAAATGGGAGTGTTTACTTAATTCCTCATTCAGATATTTCATCATTAGTGTATAGGAATGCAAGGACTTTCTGTGCATTAATTTTGTATACTGCAACTTTACCAAATTCATTGATTAGCTCTAGGAGTTTTCTGGTGGCATCGTTAGGATTCTCTATGTATAGTATCATGTCATCTGCAAACAGTGACAGTTTTACTTCTTCTTTTCCAATTTGGATTCCTTTTATTTCTTTTTCTTCTCTGGTTGCTGTGGCTAGGACTTCCAAAACTACGTTGAATAATAGTGGTGAGAGTGGACATCCTTGTCTTGTTCCTGATCTTAGAGGAAATGCTTTCAGTTTTTCACCATTGGGAATGATGTTTGCTGTGGGTTTGTCACATATAGCCTTTATTATGTTGAGGTAGGGTCCCTCTATGCCCACTTTCTGGAGAGTTTTTATGATAAATCGGTATTGAATTCTGTCAAAAGCTTTCTCTACATCTATTGATATGAACATATGGTTTTAATACTTCAATTTGTTAATATGGTGTATCACATTGATTGATTTGCATATATTGAAGAATCCTTGTATCCCTGGGATAAGTCCCACTTGAGTGTATGATCCTTTTAATGTGCTGTTGGATTCTGTTTGCTAGTATTTTGCTGAGGATTTTTGCACCTATATTCATCAGTGATATTGGTCTCTAACTTTCTTTTCTTTGTAGTATCTTCGTCTGATTTTTGTATCAGGGTGATGGTGGCCTCATAGAATGAGTTTGGGAGTGTTCCTTCCTCTGCAATTTTTGGAAGACTTTGAGAAGGATGGGTGTTAACTCTTCTCTAAATGTTTGATAGAATTCACCGGTCAAGCCATCTGGTCCTGGACTTTTGTTTGTTGGAAGATTTTCAATCACAGTTTCAATTTCAATACTTGTGATTGGTCTGTTCATATTTCCTATTTCTTCCTGGTTCAGTCTTAGAAGATTATACCTTTCTAAGAATTTGTCCATTTCTTCTAGGTTGTCCATTTTATTGGCATAGAGTTGCTTGTAGTAGTCTCTTAGGATGCGTTGTATTTCTGCAGTGTCTGTTGTAACTTCTCCTTTTTCATTTCTAATTTTATTGATTTGAGTCGTCTCCCTCTTTTTCTTGATGAGTCTGGCTAATGGTTTATCAAGTTTGTTTATCTTCTCGAAGAACCAGCTTTTAGTTTTATTGATCTTTGGCACTGTTTACCTTGTTTCTATTTCATTTATTTCTGCTCTGATCTTTATGATTTCTTTCCTTCTGCTAACTTTGGGTTTTGTTTGTTCTTCTTTCTCTAGTTCCTTTAGGTGCAAGGTTAGATTGTTTATTTGAGATTTTTCTTGTTTCTTGAGGTAGGCTTGCATAGCTATAAACATCCCTCTTAAAACTGCTTTTGCTGCATCCCATAGGTTTTGGATAGTCGTGTTTTCATTGTCATTTGTCTCTAGGTATTTTTTGATTTTCTCTTTGATTTCTTCAGTGATCTCTTGGTTATTTAGTAACGTATTGTTTAGCTTCCATGTGTTTGTGTTTTTTATGTTTTTTCCCCTGTAATTCATTTCTAATCTCATAGTGTTGTGGTCAGAAAAGGTGCTTGGTATGATTTCAATTTTATTAAATTTACTGAGGCTTGATCTGTGACCCAAGATGTGATCTATCCTGGAGAATGTTCCGTGTGCACTTGAGAAGAAAGTGTAATCTGCTGTTTTTGGATGGAATGTCCTATAAATATCAATTAAATCTATGTGGTCAATTGTGTCATTTAAAGATTGTGTTTCCTTTTTACTTTCTGTCTGCATAATCTGTCCATTGGTGTAAGTGAGGTGTTAAAGTCCCCCACTATTATTGTGTTACTGTCAATTTCCTGTTTTATAGCTGTTAGCATTTGCCTATGTATTGAGGTGCTCCTATGTTGGGTGCATATATATTTATAATTGTTATATCTTCTTCTTTGATTGATCCCTTGATCATTATGTAGTATCCTTCCTTATGTCTTGTAACAGTCTTCATTTCAAAGTCTATTTTATCTGTTATGAGTAAGGCTACTCCCCCTTCTTTTGATTTCCTTTTGCATGGAATATCTTTTTCCATCCCTTCACTTTCATCTGTATGTGTCCCTAGGTCTGAAGTGGGTCTCTTGTAGACAGCATATAGATGGGTCTTGTTTTTGTATCCATTCAGTGAGCCTGTGTCTTTTGGTTGGAGCGTTTAATCCATTCATGTTTAAGGTAATTATCGATATGTATGTTCCTATGACCATTTTCTTAACTGTTTTGTTTTTGTAGGTCCTTTTCTTCTCTTGTGTTTCCCACTTAGAGAAGTTTCTTTAGTATTTGTTGTAGAGCTGGTTTGGTGGTGCTGAATTCTCTTAGCTTTTGCTTGTCTGTAAAGCTTTTGATTTCTCCATCAAAGCTGAATGAGATCCTTGCCGGGTAGAGTAATCTGGTTGTAGGTTCTTCCCTTGCATCACTTTTAAGTATATCATGCCACTCCCTTCTGGCTGGTAGAGTTTCTGCTGAGAAATCAGCTGTTAACCTTATGGGAGTTCCCTTGTATGTTATTTGTCATTTTCCCTTGCTGCTTTCAATAATTTTTCTTTTGCTTTAATTTTTGCTAATTTGATTACTATGTGTCTCGTTATGTTTCTGTTTGGGTTTATCCTGTATGGGACTCTCTGTGCTTCCTGGACTTGCGTGGCTATTTCCTTTCCCATGTTAGGGAAGTTTTTGACTCTAATCGCTTCAAATATTTTCTCGGGTCCTTTCTCTCTCTCTTTTCCTTCTGGGACCCCTATAATGAGAATGCTGTTGCGTTTAATGTTGTTCCAGAGGTCTCTTAGGCTGTCTTCATTTCTTTTCATTCTTTTTTCTTCATTCTATTCCGCAGCAGTGAATTCCACCGTTCTGTCTTCCAGGTAACTTATCCGCTCTTCTGCCTCAGTTATTCTGCTATTGATTCCTTGTAGTGTAGTTTTCATTTCAGTTATTGTTTTGTTCATCTGTTTGTTTGTTCTTTAATTCTTCTAGGTTTTTGTTAAACATTTCTTGCATCTTCTCAATCTTTGCCTCCATTCTTTTTCCGAGGTCCTGGATCATCTTCACTATCATTATTCTGAATTTTTCTTCTGGAAGGTTGCCTATCTCCACTTCATTTAGTTGTTTTTCTGGGGTTTTATCTTGTTCCTTCATCTGGTACATAACGCTCTGCCTTTTCATCTTGTCTGTCTTTCTATGAATGTGGTTTTTGTTCCACAGGCTGCAGGATTGTATTTCTTCTTGCTTCTGCTATCTGCCCTCTGGTGGATGAGGCTAAGAGGCTTGTGTAAGTTTCCTGATAGGAGGGACTGGTGGTGGGTAGAGCTGACTGCTGCTCTGGTGGGCAGAGCTCAGCAAAACTTTAATCTGCTTAACTGTTGATGGGTGGGGCTGGGTTCCCTCCCAGTTGGTTGTTTGGCCTGAGGCAACCCAACCCTGGAGCCTACCTGGGCTCTTTGGGGGGGCTAATGACAGACTCTGGGAGGGCTCACGCCAAGAAGTACGTCCCAGAACTTCTGCTGCCAGTGTCCTTGTCCCCAAGGTTAGCCACAGGCACAACCCGCCTCTGCATGAGACCCTCCAACACTAGCAGGTAGGCCTGGCTCTGTCTCCCCTGGGGTCACTGTTCATTCCCCTGGGTCCCAATGCACACACTACTTTGTGTGTGCCCTCCAAGAGTGGAGTCTCTGTTTCCCCCAGTCCTGTCCAAGTCCTGCAATCAAATGCCACTAGCCTTCAAAGTCTGATTCTCTAGGAATTCCTCCTCCAGTTGCCAGACCCCCAGGTTGGGAAGCCTGACGTGGGGCTCCGAACCTTCACTCCAGTGGGTGGACTTTTGTAGTATAAGTGTTCTCCAGTCTGTGAGTCACTCACCCAGCAGTTATAGGATTTGATTTTACTGTGACTGTGCCCCTCCTACCATCTCATTGTGGCTTCTCCTTTGTCTTTGGAGGTGGGGGATCTTTTTTGGTGAGTTCCAGTGTCTTCCTGTTGATGACTGCCCGGCAGCTAGTTGTGATTCTGGTGTTCTCACAAGAGGGAGTGAGAGCATGTCCTTCTACTCCACCATCTTGGTTCCTCTCCTCATGTTAGCTTTAAAACTAACAGCATTATACTGCTGTCTTATGTTTAACTGAGGATAAAGGAATCACCTTTTGTGTTGCACAAATACTAACCTGACTATTTTCTACGTTTAATTTTGTCAGTTTGTCTTTGGTGACTGTTTGACATATTTTGCAATGAATAGCCCCTGAAATCTCCTGGTATCATCCAAGGTATTATTAAATCTGCTCCTTTTGGTATTATGGAATCTTAGAGTATACTGTCAACTCTATAATAAACATTACTGATAAATGATAGTAAGAAATCTATGAATAAGTATGGAACATATCCTTATTAAGATACAAGGTATACATTTACAGAACACCAATTCATAAATTCCTGGAAGATGATATTACATGACTCTTGAAGTTGGATGCCTTTATTAAATTAACCTACAAGCAAAAGGTAAGTTCCTTCCTATAAAATATACTTGTTCTTAATTATAAGAAATCAAAACAAAAAGTTGTTGCCCTCTAAAAAAAACATTCTTAAGTTAATCCCAACTATATATAAGTCCACATCCTAGGAATGTACAGGGACTTGGATATATCCATTTTAGGCCAAATCATTTCAATATACAAATACAAATCAATAGAAATTACATTTCAAAACTAACATAGAGACAATGGATCATTACTTCAATTTCTAGCACCCATCTATGTGGTAGACACAGAGAACCGTGAATGCTCACATGCCTCGATGCGTTTGTAAACACAAACACTAAGTTTTTAAAAAGAATTTTAATATTTTTCTCTATATACTAATGTAAATGATGATGGAAAAATTGTATGTGTTGCGCTATTTATCCGTATTCTTTTCCTCTTATTTTCAGTCTCTTTATCTTTTTAATTTACATTTCCCTTTCTGCTTCCTTTCTAATTATTTTTTTCATTATATTGACCTCTGGTACTCTAGTTTTATACTCATTTCTAACTAAGTAAAAATATTGCTAATTGAGACCCCACTTACTCAGAATTTTTGATAAATCAGACACAGCTTGTAGTTTTCCTGCTTTATCTATTCAAATTGAGTGAATTATATGAAACCATAATGACACAGGTATAAATAAACAGCATCAGCTTTAAGTTGTTTAAAGTTTAATAGAATTAATAGGATATACATATAAGTAAAAAGGTCTAAATGAAGGGGGTGTTGGATAAGTTTCATAAAAATGGTAAATGGGGAGACTGCAACCAACTTTGTAGTCTGTTCCAAAAGAAATACGAAACTATAAGAAAATTCCCTGTCCTTAAAACATTAAAATCTTCTTGAAAATATAAGACATAAAATGATATATAATACCATGACAATAATTATATTATCAAAAAATTGTAATAATGAAAATAGTAATAGTAGTAAAAATAATATAGTAATAATTATTGTTATTGAAATGAATGTTTTTATGTGCTAGGTATTTACATATCTTATAATGCTTAACCTTTACAACAATTTTTATTTCAGATATGAGGAACATTATACCTAGCCAACTTAAGTTATTTGTTTAAGACTCACAATAAGTAATGAAACTTAAATTTGAAACAGTTTGTCTGATTCACAAGTGTTTATTATTAAACTTCTGTTACACTACTTTAAAAAATGAGCTCAAAAACTTATATAAAAGTTTGAATGTGGCTGAAGTAGTCCTGAAAGAATTCACAGATGGGTTATGCTACGTCTTGAACTCTGAAGGAGGAGGTGTCTTTTAGGAAAGAAAAGAAAGTGGGAGGATATTTTGGGTGATCGAGCATGAATAAGATGAATGAGAAGTGTTTTTAATATTCTATTTACTTACACAATTAAACACTGTTTAAACTTTTTACTAATTCATGATAGGCTTGCTCCATGGTGAAGCTTTTTGTGGGCAATGTTAATAGTGAGAGAAACAAACAGCTGGACTTTTATTTTCTTAAACTGGCATGACTGAATTTGAACCAAACTGAGATTAGATATTAAACAGTCATTAGCAAAATACCATAATTCTTTGTGGACTTGAAGAAGAGACTAAACTTAATGATCTTTTCACGTGTTTTAGTGACACACTGTAACCATATATATATATATATTTTTTTTCTGTACACGGGCCTCTCACTGTTGTGGCCTCTCCCGTTGCGGAGCACAGGCTCTGGGCACGCAGGCCCAGCGGCCATGGCTCACGGGCCCAGCCGTTCCGCGGCATGTGGGATCTTCCCGGACCGGAGCACGACCCCGCGTCCCCCGCATTGGCAGGCGGACTCTCAACCACTGTGCACCAGGGAAGCCCTGTCACCATATTTTATTGGGTCAAAATCATAAATTTAACTGAGTATTGGTCACTTTTGACATAAGTGCTTTCCCTATAAAAAGGCAAAGAAACACACTTTCTTACCTTGTATTACATGCGAGTTGTCTTTCAAGAAGAAGTTATACAGGTATTTGGGGATAAAAGCAGACATACAGGCATAAGCCAAGGCTAAGAAAGAGTAAGGCAAATATAACAAATTAGTTAATGAGGTAAAAGATCAGCTGTCATTCACTCACTTAGCACACATTCCTTGAATCTATTTTTAAACAAGAGTTATGTAATAACTGATGGAAGCACAAAATTTAAGGGGAAAAACCCTGTACCATTTAAAACAGAAAATGTTTTGGACAACAGAAGATAACCACCTTACAAACTTTTCAGTTTCAAACTACTGCAGCAGCAAAAAAAAAAAACAAAAAACCCAAAACAAACAAAAAACCCAAAAAACAAAAATAAACAACAAACAAAAAAGCAAACTACCGCAGCAATCATTATCCTACAAGAATAAAAATCTTTTTTACCAGAACTTTATGCATTTTTAAAATCTCTAAACATAATCATTATTAATGAGCTATATAAACCTCAAGATCGCTAATTTTTGTTGATGCAAAGAGCCTGAGAACTTTGGAATTAGAAACACTAGCAATAAATTGTTCTTTCAAACACAGATCCTTTACTATTTTTGGATCAGTATGTGTGATAATGAGCTATGCTTAACTAAACACAACAAAACCTAGTCTAAAGACTAATATCAGAGAACAGGCATTTAAAAATGTAGTCAAATAGTAAAATTTTAGTTCTCTGGGATTATGCTATTGCTACTCAAATTCCCAAAATCTATGAAAATTCTGATATGAAATAGAATTTGAAGAAATGGAGATTCTGAGATTGAGGCTTCTAAGGATTTATGCTATATATGGTAACACTCTCTATATGCGATATCATTAGAGATATTCGCAGTAAATATTCAAATATTTATTGAAAAACCTACTATAAAAGGCATTATATGAGGGAACAGAAAACAAAACAAAAAAAACCCTTGTCATTTAAAAAAGCTGCTAAACAAAAAAAGGGTTACTATATTAGTATATAAATAACTATAATACAAAACATACAGAAGATAAATTTCTGGAAATACAAAGTGCTATATGGATTCAAGAGGGTAAGAAAAGTCTTCATTAAGGAGGTGGTGGCTTAAAAAATAAAAGGAGGTAGTGGTTGAAATAAAAGTCTCTGGAGGATAGAGTATCAATATTGTTTTCTTTACAAATTGTTCAGAAAGTATATATAGACTAAAACTAATCTCTAAAAAAGTCAGAATTTTCTCCAAAGTTTCATAAAAATAGTCACCAAAGTAGATGAATGCATTTAGAATAATCTATCAGGTTCTCCCTAAATCTCCAGTCACAGCTGAAACTCTCCAGTAATAAACTAATCCTTCACATCCTCTAAAATGAGTCTAATAGATTATTTCACAGAAATGTACAATATCTACTAGGAAGAGAGCAAGAACCTTACAATGAAAATAAAAACTTTCACGTTTGATTAAAATATTTTAAAATAATATGCACAATAATTATTTAAATGATAAATAGGCTTACCTTCATTATTGAAATTTAAATAGAGAAATGGAGCACAAAGTGAGTCAAGACCTGATGGAGAGAGGTTGGGGAAAGAATTCAAATAAACTTAATCCAAGAGAATTGTAGATATATACCTTATTGAGTTCTCTGCATTACTTCTCTATAGATTAAGCATTGTACGTTATTACCCATTCAGAAATATATTACGTCATGGGTTATTGTGAGGAATAACTGATGGTGACTGGCATAGAGTAGATGTCCAAAATAAACCAACCATTATTATTATCAAGGTTATTATGAGTTGAAGAGAGAAATATAGTAATAGAAAAATGTAAAAATGATAGAAGGCTTGCATATAGTACCTGACTGTGTGATCTTGTCAATCACTTAACTCAGACAGGTTTCCTTATCTAGGAGACGAAAATTTTTCTTACATGTTTCTCTGGGATGATGAAAAAAAATTCTTTAAAAAATTGTAGGGCTTCCCTGGGCGCAGTGGTTGAGAGTTCACCTGCCGAGGCAGGGGACGCGGGTTCGTGCCCCAGTCCGGGAAGATTCCACATGCTGCGGAGCGGCTGGGCCCGTGAGCCATGGCCGCTGAGCCTGTGCATCTGGAGCCTGTGCTCCGCAATGGGAGAGGCCACAACAGTGACAGGCCCGCGTACCACAAAAAAAAAAATTGTGAAGTAAAATACAAATACATGACATATTTCTTTTATTAATAATAATGCTATTCATACACTGTCATGTTAAAAGAATGTATATAAATTTATCTGTAACCGTCAGAACTCTAAAATGAACAGAGCTAGGAAAAATAATAGCTTCATTTTCAGGTTTGGCCAGAAATAGACACAGAATTGAAATATAAGCACTATTATAACAAATTCAAAAATAAGACTATGTGGAATGGATTTCTCATTCATGAATTTATCAATGACCACAAAAACAGTAATGAGGAAAGCTACAAATCAAGGATATGGAGCATTAAAGAAATTTTTTAAAAAAGAGAGAAAAAAATGAGAAGTTCAGGGTGATATCCTATTCCGCAATTCCCAGTAACCCTGATAAGCATAAGTTGTAGATCATTAAATGCCAAGAATGTAAACTTGCCGCAAATTATTTATGGTACAAAATTATTTTATTATTTGCATAAGTATTGAAAAAGTGTATTCACAAAGATTACAATAGCACAAAATATTCTTTATACTTTCCTAATCAACATGACAGCAAGTTGTCTCATTAAATGTCTTGCATTTAAATGATATTCATTAGACATTTAGACAAAGTTAAAAAAAAAGTTCTCATGTAAACCTCTCAAAAAATAGAGCATAGCTTTAGTATTGACTTTTCTCAAAGCCAAGGATATTTTGATATTTTGTTTTGATTTTAAAAATTGTCAGTCATGCAACATGTTCCTAACACTTCAAAAAGTGTCTTAGTAATAGGGAAAAACAGTTACCTTGCCAATATACAAGATCAGGATGAGACACAACCCAGGCTTTTAATACACGCCTAAATTTTGCATGACCTTCTGGTGATGACAGCAGTTCATCATACTGATGACAACGAGGAATATCCACTTCAATCTGTAAAACAGCCAAACAATAAGGTAAAACTATAATGGACTGATTGCCAATAAATCCCAAGATAAGGAAAAGGAGAAATTGTATTATGAAATTCTGAATAGGCAACCTCCATAATTGTGGTGTCTGAAGTTTTTGAATTTTATACTAATCCACTGGAAACACCAAAAAGTTGTAAGTATACTTAAACAAGGAAAGCAGACTACTTCTTTTGAAAAGGTATGTATTAATTTAGTTTTAAAAAAACCTTCCTTTACATTCTGGTCTAAATAAAGGACAATTTCTTCAGACAAAAAAGTACATTATTAGGAAAAGTTGCTTGGCCTAAACTCCTAAAAGGAACAGTTTTAACTCACTAATGAGTTAGAGTAGATCTTAAAGAGGTAAGAGTTATGCTTCTCTAACACCATATGCATATGATGGCTGCTCGGTATTCATAATGAAAGGAAGAAAATTCCTCATGCCTTTTTAAAATGTAAAGACTGGGCAGACTTATCTTAGGTTGTTTAAGAAAATCTAAATCATACTTGTCTATCTGTAGGAATTGGAGTATCTTTATCAATTGCATCATACTTGGCATGAATAGCCCCCTGCAAAAAATAAGAGAAGATATATTACTTTATCATACCCTTAATAAATTATAAATTTAGGAAAAATCTATTTATAAATATCTATCTTTGAAAACATACCCAATTATAGACAGGCACACTCAAACCCGAAGTATACTCCTTAGAAAAATTTTCTACATCTTTGACAGTCTGTGATGAAAGTCTGAGACAATTTACCATTTTGCTAAGGCAGACATTTGAATTAGACACACTGGAAGACAAATGTGTTGAATGAGTCATGTGGCTAACGACCATGCTTAGCCAATCTCCCAGCCTCCACAGCAACACAGAACACAGCCTTGCTGTTCTCTATTCACTGTTATCTCACGCATAGTAAATTTCATGAAGAAATTTTTTTTAAATTCCGGGGAGGGGAGTAGGGTTCATCCACAAGAAATTTCCCTGTTAAAGTTGGTAATGAAAGCAAAAGTAAAGTGAAACTGTTTAAAGCAGTGGTAGTTCAGCACCAGGAAGCAGAAGTTTGGGATGAATTAAAGAGTGGAATATCATGTAGTTATAAAATCATTAAGGAACTAAAGGGATCATTTACATTTTTCAGTTATACCATTACAGAAAGAATAACTGAATAAACCACTTCAAATGTTTGGTCAGCGTCCCAAGCATGGAACACTTCTTATTAGTCTGGTTAACCGTAATGGTAGAGAAACAGCCAGGAATTTGGGGTTCAAACTCTGTGCTGTGCCAACTTCTCTGGCACATCTATTTAATGAAAGATTTGGACAACCTGACCTTGGAAGTCCTCTTGAATTTTAAGCATTATATGGTTCTACAATTCTAACTATTACTGTATGATAGAACACTAGACATTCTTGTAAAGCAACCAACCAAAGTCAAAGATATTTAGAGACTCTCATCAAGGGAATCAGGAATGAAGGAAGGAAATCTTTCAACAGAGAGTTAAAAGGATTAAAAATATTTGGGGAAATTCACACACACAAAAATAGGTGATGGACATCCATAAGATATCTATAAGAAAATACATGAAGGCAAAATGACAAAGAAATTACAGAAAATGAAATAATCTGGCAGGATTTGGCCCATTATCATGACTGCTCTTCTCTGATAGCACTGCAAGTCACCCCACTAATTTTGTGACACTTTTCCTTTCCTCACTGCCACAGATAAGGTGTTGTAGAAGATAAAGTAGCTATTTCTCTTAGCAGCATGCTTTTGGTAAGACAGATGTGCCAAAAGGCACTAAATCATTATGTTAATGATTTCTGACAAGGTTCAAATTAGTATGGAAGATTTTTCCAAATTTAGATAGCATTAGTTATAAATAGGCAATCCAATTCCAAGATGAACATACTTTATAAGCAGGACTATAGACTTATAAATGATATACATATATTCTTAAAATATTTTGATTTTAAAATAATCAAGATAATTTCTGTGAGTCCATTAAATACATTAAATAGAATAAATCTAACAAACCATCAATTACGTTTTTCTATTCTATCTAGTCTATATTCTTTTCCTCTACTCCGTTCACTTAAAATTGCCAAATATTCTTAATGTTCATATTTTACTACATAATTTTCTAGCAACTTGAAAAGTACACATTCAGAAAGCACTTTCATTCTTTTTTCCTACCACTATTAATCAGCTTCCAACCTTCTCTTTTCTTTTTTACCTCAACTCCCAGAAGAGCAGCCCAGGTGAAACCTCTCATAAGAGGAGGAATATCGACTCTTGCTTCTTTCCAGATTTGATTTTTTTTATATGGATAAGCCTACAGATAAAAAAAGATATGAAAAATATCTCAAATTACCAGTGTCATCTTTTTAGTCTAGACAGATCTCAATATACCAGTGAAAAAGTTGAAGGTGAACTGTAATACATTTCTAAGTACCTGAAATTACTTTGATGTTATTAATACATATAAATTAGCAGTGCAATGGTTCTCTATCTTCTGTAAATCTCCTATTACACAATCAAAGAGAGGAGCTGATTCTACTGTTTTTAATCATTCCTCTCTATTATGTGCTCTGGGAGAATTAAGAAAGGCTCATAATGAGAATAATATTACCAGTCTCATATGGGTAAAATAATGTATGTAAGGCACTTTGTAAAATATCTGGTGATATAGAAAGTATTAAACAAATATGTTATTATGGTTTCTTCTATATCTTTGCACATAAATTTGTCATTCCGTAAATTTGTATGTTAGGAGAGATTTCTAGAAGAGAATTACTAGGACAAAGGGTATGGATGTTGTTAATGCTCTTGATACATATTTTCAATTGTTTTACAGAATGTTTCTAACACCTTACACTTACTCTAAAAGAGTGAGAGTTCTGGGGGCTTCCCTGGTGGCACAGTGGTTGAGAGTCCACCTGCCGATGCAGGGGACACGGGTTTGTGCCCCGGTCCGGGAAGATCCCACATGCCGCAGAGCGGCTGGGCCCGTGGGCCGTGGCCACTGAGCCTGCGCGTCTGGAGCCTGTGCTCCACAACGGGAGAGGCCACAACAGTGAGAGGCCCGCGTACCGCAAAAAAAAAAAAAAAAAAGAATGAGAGTTCCAATCTCAATATACCTTTATTCACTTTGCTAATTCAGTATGCAAGAAAAAGTTATTTTAATTTTTTTTCATTCCTAGTAAGGATACACATTTTGAATTGATTTACTGACTAGTTGTAGTCCTGTTGCGTTCTTTATCCATTTCTCTGTTTCGATAATAGTGCTTTTTCTTTTGGTTTTTAGGTGTTCATTTACTTATTTGGCTGCACTTGGTCTTAGTTGCGGCACGCTGGCTCTTCATTGCGGCATGCAGGGATCTTTCGTTGTGACACATGGGCTTCTCCCTAGTTGTGGTGCACGGGCTCTAGAGCACGTGGGCTCAGCAGTTGCTGGGCACGGGCTCCACAGCGCACAGGCTCAGCCGCTGTGGCATGCAGGCTCTCTAGTTGTGGTGCGCAGGCTTAGTTGCCCTGCAGCACGTGGGATCTTAGCTCCTTGACCAGGAATTGAACCCATGTCACCTGCATTGGAAGGCGGATTCTTACCAACTGGACCACCAGGGAACTCCCCTTAGGTGTTCTTTAAATAGTACAGATAGTAATATTTTGTCTAATATGATTTTGCATAGATTTCTGCATCTTGTTTACTTTTTAATTTTATGTACTATGAACAGGTATCATTTTTATAATTAAAGTTAATCAGAAAAGATAGGTCATAAGAATTAGTGTTCTCATGACATCAAGATTCCCTAAGAATTACCAATGAAATAAAAAATAAGGATTGTATGTGGGCTCTTTATAACACTTTACAGTTTAGAATCTCTACCTTTAGCAGCCTGTCAAAGAGAATGATTCTGTTTAGTTGGTACTCTGTGTCCCTCTCTCGGATGATTAAAGGGAGAGTGGCAGCTGCAGACAGCTCATTATTGCTGTTTGAATGAGGTAAATTAGACTGACTGTAAAAAAGAAACAAAAGCAGAAAAATTGACAAAAGGTATAAAAATTTTTAAAATTAAAAACACCATATTTTTGTGTTATTTTTAGGAAATACTTTTCAAAGAAAATGTACAAGCTTCTTACCAGTATAATATAGACAGAAAGGAAAAATAAGTGTAAAAGGAGACGATATACTCACTCATCTTCAAGTAGTGGGTAAAATGCTTCTCCATCAACATCTTTTAATCTCTGTGAATTCAGAGAGAAAGTATTTGTGATATTTAGGATCTGAGACAGAAACGCTGATCCATATTTAAAAGGAAAAATACATTAAAATTATGAATTTATAAAGGTACCAAGAAAAGTATAAGATAGAATCTAAAATTCATTCCTAACATAAATATGCAAATATACCATGCCTCAAGTGATTAAATCTGGCTGTGAAGAACCGTTTTTTTGGTTTTTGATTTTTTAACCTCTAGGTATCTCTTGTAAAGGTTAGACACCTATAATAATTGTTGTCCAAACACAATTCAGAAATACTAAAATTAGTATCAAATTTAATAAATGGATATTTTAAAATTATATGAATATTATTTTAAAATGTACTTTTGCATACATATCCCTCAAAGTCAGATTTATTTTTGTTTTGACATTAATACAAACTAAGACAAAAGTAAGGTGCTAATAAAAAGGATTCAAAAGAATTTCTCACATCATACTTTGAACATAGATGATTCAAATGGCTGATAAATCAACTGACAAAATTCAATTTTTATTTTTTTCACAAAGTCATTATAATAAATGTTACACCAAATGATGACATTGCCAGAATTACAGATATTCTCCAAAAACATAAGAAGGTAGGCAGTAGTAAAGTAAAATCTTAGACAAATGCTAAGCAGGGTGATTAAAGTTAATGCCACCCTGCCTGCTGCCCTGCTGTTCAGTTCAACTTCCAACTAGAGGGCAGCGTGTCTGCTCCTCTGGGGACCTACACAGAAGATCGAAGTCGCTGTGTAGCCAGCATCGACCTTCTGCTGATTAGAGTCACTGTGCACTCATCCATGTGAGTTATTCCCAGAATTTTTAAAAGCCAAAGAAAACCCAGCACAGAGAATCTGGCAAACATTGGATTTATGCCTAACTTTTCTCTAAAATTTGACATGTGTTTATCCCATTTTGCCCTTAAACCTTGAGGTATTTCTTTCACGTATTAAAATTCTAAGTTGAAAAATAAGATTTTACCCAATTTTTACTGCATTATTAACGTACATATTTTTTTAAAGCTTAGGTTTTACTGCCCTGAAAGTCATAAATATTATTAGTAACTTGTCTGCTTTTTTTCTAGTTAAAAATTTAGCATATTAAGGGTTTAAAAAAGGCAAAAATACTTATACAGAAAAGTATAAGATAAAAATTATTATTTGTTTTCTACATTATTTTAAAAATCAACATTAATATTTTTTCTGAATAATTATAGAAAAAAGTATTTTAAATTTCAGAAGTGGAAATGTAAGGGAACTGAGGAAGTAAATAAAATGGAAGCCTACATTCAACTTGTATTCATATAATTTGGATTATATTTAAATTAAAGAAACAAATTAAGAGTTAAATACAATCAGTTGAAACCATATGTTTTGGATATACTTTATTGTTTACCACCTTGTATTGCTACTTATTTTGTCCACTGTACACATTCTTTCTCTTCAAAGAGATGATAAGTTTAGGGTATCAGGTGTAATCATCATATATTTTAATTTTCTGTTCCTGGCATTATAGCAGATAAGAGATTCTAATATCTCCCTATTGTATAATGTGTAAAATATTAAATGACAGGAAAAGCCTAAAAGAGTAACAAAAATGCAATGACGTAAGACACAAAGCTGGGTTTACAGAGAAAGGAGGTAAACTAGCACTAAAGTATACTTACTGATAACTGTGGCCTAGGGTTTTAGAGCACAATGGGACACAGGCTCAGGCACCTGATTAAAGGGGCAGCCAAACTGGAGGCGACCCTGCTACACCCCAGTAAAGACAGAACTGTGTGTATGTGCTGGCGGTGGGGTGGGGAGAGGGCTCTGAACTGCTAGCCTAGAGACAGACAACAAGGGAAATTATCTATTTTATCTTTGGCTATAGACAACAATAAAAAGGCTAGGAGTTTTAGCTTCCAGTCCAACAGTCAAAAGCTTGGAAGTTATCCCTCCTGCCCTAACAGCAAGAAAAAAAATGGAAGAAACTGAAAATCAACAGCTCTTTTTAGAGCCATCAGGATCAGGGCAAAAATGCTCCCTGGAAAACTGGAGAGACAGGCAAATATAGACAATCACAGCTAAGGTGGAGCAGAAGCTACTGCTGGAGCCTGGTAAGAACATTTGAAGGGTAACTGACTAATTGCTGCAGATTTAGCAAGGACTAACCTGAGAGATAAAAACTTCTGGAGGCCCAGCCCTAGGGGAAACTCCACACTTCCTTGAGTTTTACCTCCATAGCCAACAGGTTCTCAGGGTGAAAGTCTAAGAAAAATCCCCTCTTGTCTCTTGCAGGAGGAGGGGCAAAGTAACCACTTTTAAACTGCTCCCAGAGTACCCTGTTGTCAAAAGTAAAGGCCTGCCCTCAAGGGAAACCATTTTACCAGAGTCTAAATGACCTGGGGTAAGGGCCCTCTAGTCTTTGATGTGGGGATAAGAAATACCCAATTCCAGCTCTCTCTAGCCTTCCTGTCTCACCTAAAGAAATGGGGAGGGAAGCTGAGAAGCTCTGGCCCAGAGACAAAGGCTCACTAAAACACTGAGACCTAATGATAAGATTATCCCTCCAACCTTATCTCCCTCCCCTATCTTATCTCCATATATAGAGTTCCTGTATAATACAGGGGATTCCAGCTGAAAGAACTGCAAGCCTCAGACCCTATATAAAAGAGTCTCCAGGGAAACCCAAAGGCAGTAAGGAAGATGAGAACAAGGACACTTGAGAAAACTTTACCCTCTGACAAAAAAGCTACACAACAACTAGATAAACATGAAATCTTGCACTAAAGGTCTATTTATGATTGTTCTTCTTACTAATATATCATGTTGGGTTTTCAAAAAAAAATTGTTAAGCCCTGCTAAAATGTAAAAGAAAGACATTCAGGACCAGATTCACATATGGTAGACATTTTGGAATTATCGGACCAGGAATTTTATATAAATAACTATGATTAAAAAGGATAAAAATTACATCAGACGGGTCTCCAGAAAGCACGTAAGCAAAAAAGAGAGTGGGGTGAAATGTCTAAAGTACTGAAAGATAAAAACAACCAAACTAGAATTCTGTATCCAGCAAAATTACACCTCAAAGTAAAGAAGATGGTGGTGCAGGGGTTAAGAATCCCACATGCCATGGAGCAACTAAGCCCGTGTGCCACAACTACTGAGCCTGCACTCTAGAGCCCACAAGCCACAACTACTGAGCCCGTGCACCACAACTACTGAAGCCTGTGTGCCTAGAGCCCATGCTCTGCAACAAGAGAAGCCTCCACAACAAGACATGCCGCCGCGACGAGAAGCTCGCGCACCGCAACAAAGAGTAGCCCCTGCTAGCCGCAACTAGAGAAAGCTTGTGTGCAGCAATGAAGACCCAATGTAGCCAAAAATAAATAAATAAATAAATTTACTTTAAAAAAAAAAGTAAAGAAAGATCCAACTCTACGTTGTCTAAAAGAAACCCACTTTAAATATAAAGACATAGATACATTAAAAGTAAAGGGATAAAGATATACCATGGAAACACTAATTAAAAGAGAACTGGAATAGCTATATTAATTTCAAACAAAACAAACTTCAGAGTGAGAAACATCATATATACACATACACACATCCTATTTATAAGACCAACAATTTAATATCTTAGGAATAAATCTGATAACATATATAGACACTAAAAAGGAAATTTTGATATAAAATAGGACCTAAATAAATGGTACATCTACACCATGTTCAAGAAATAGGACTCATATGTTGAAGATATCAATTCTCTACAAATTCAATGCAATTCTAATCAAAATCCTATACTTTTAAAATGAAATGACAAGACGATTATAAAAATCAAATAGAAGAGCTCTATGTTAGAGAGTTCACGTTAAAGAACAAACTGGGCATCTCCCCTGCTAGGCATCAAGACCTCATATAAAACCATGTATTAATATAGTGTGTTATTGGCTAAGGTTATACCAATAGGTCAAAGATCAGAATAGAAAGCTCAGAAACATATCCACACATACATGAAAGAGCTGATATTACAGATCAAAAAACCAAGAGTGAATTATTCAATATGTAGTGCTGAGACAAGGGATTATTTCTTATGAATGAAATGTGATTTTGGATATCTACCTCACATGTTACTAAAAAAAAAAAAAAATACAGGTGAATCAATGGACAAAATGTGGAAAAAAGGTCTAAATCTTTTAGAAGAAAATACAGAAGAACTTCATAAAAATATATTTGTAACCTTGGTAAATGTTAACATTAAATTTAAATGTTACAATAAGCAAAATATATCAAAACATATTTGACTATAAAGAAAAGCATTGATAAAATTAAGAACTCTATTCATTAAAAGACACCATCAAAAAGTTAAAGGAAAAGCCACAGATGAGAACATAAACGCACCACATACAGGCATACCTCAAAGATACCGTGGGCTTGGTTCCAGACGACCATAATAAAGCAAATATCACAATAAAGCGAGTCACACAAATTATTTGGTTTTCCAGTATATATGAAAGCTATTTATACTATACTGTAGTCTATTAAGTGTGCAATAGCATTATGTAGAAAAAAAAAAGACCATACATGTACCTTAATTAAAAATACTTTATTGCTAAAAAAACTGCTAACTGGCACCTGAGCTTACAGCAAGTCATAACCTTTTTGCTGGGGGAAGTCTTGCCTCGATGCCGAGGGCTTGCTGACTGACCAGGCTCATGGTTGCAGAAGGTTGGGTGGCCCTGGCAACTCCTTAAAATAGGACAGCAATGAAGACAGCCCCATCAGTTGACACATCCTCTGATGAATGTTTTCTCTGTAGCAGGCAATGCTGTTTGATAGCATTTTACCCACAGCAGAATTTCTTTCAAAATTGGAGTCAAGCCTCTCAAAACCTGCTGCTTGCTTTATCAGCTAAGTTTAAGTAATATTCTAAATCCTCCGTTGTCATTACAACATCTTCACGGCATCATCACCAGGAGTAGATTCCAACTGAAGAAACCACTCTCTTTGCTCATCCATAGCAAGCAAATCCTTACCCGTCATTTAAAGTTTGATCATGAGATTGCAGCAGTTCCATCACATCTTCAGGCTCCACTTCTAATTTTGGTTCTCTTGCAATTTCCAACACATCTGCAGTTCCTTCCTGCCCTGAATTTTTGAACCTCTCAAAATCTTCCATGAGGGTTGGGGAATCAACTTCTTCTAAATTCCTGTTAATGTTGATATTTTGACTTCTTCCCATGAATCATGAATGTTCTTAATGACATCTAGAATGGTGAATCCTTTCCAGAAGTTTTCAGTTGACTTTTCTCAGATCCATCAGATAAACTGCTATCTATGGCAGTTATAGCCTTACTGATTTCTTAAAGGATAAAACTTGAAAGTCAAAATGACTTGATCTGAGGGCAGCAGAATAGATGTTAGCAGGCATGAAAACAACATCAGTCTTGTTGTACATCTCCATCAGAGCTCTTGGGTAACCTGGTGCATTGTCAGTGAGCAGTAACATTTTGAAAGGAATCATTTTTCTGAGCAGTGGGTCTCAATAGTGGGCTTAAAATATTCAATAAACCATGCTGTAAACAGATGTACTGTCATACAGGCTTTATTGTTCCACTGATAGAGCATACGCAGAATAGACTGAGCATCATTCTTAAAGGTCTTAAAATTTTCAAAATGGTAAATTAGCATTGGCTTCAACTTAAAGTCACCAGCTGCAGCATTAGCCCCAAACAAGAGACTCAGTCTGTACTTTGAAGCCAGGCATTGACTTCTCCTCTCTAGCTATGAAAGTCTAGATGGCATCTTCTTCCAATAGAAGGCTGTTTCATCTACATGGAAAATCTGTTGTTTGGTGTAGCCACATTCATTACTTATGTTAGTTACATCTGGATAACTTCCTGCAGCTTCTACATCAGTACTTGCTGACTTCATCTTGCACTGTTATGTTCTAGAGATGGCTTCTTTTCTTATAACTCATGAATCAAGCGCTGTTAGCTTCAAATTTTTCTTCTGCAGCTTCCTCACCCTTCTCAGTCTTCACAGAATTGAAGAGAGTTAGGACCTTGCTCTGGATTAGGCTTTGGCTTAAGGGAATGTTGTGGCTGTTTTCATCTTCTATCAAGATCACTGTTCACTGGAGTAGCACTTTTAATTTCCTTTAAGTATTTTTTTCTTTGCATTCACAACTTGGCTGTTTGGTGCAAAAGGCCTAGCTTTTGGACTATCTCACGTTTTGACACACCTTCATCAATAATAAGCTTAATCAGTTCTAACTTTTGATTTAAAGTGAGAGATGAGAAACTCTTCCTTTCACTTTAACACTTAGAGGCCACTGTAGGGTTATTAACTGGCCTAGTTTCAACACTGTTGTATCTCAGAGAATAGAGAGGCCGGGGAAGAGGGAGAGAGATGGAACAGTCAGTTGGTGGAATGGTCAGAACATACATTTACAGATTAAGTTCACCATCTTATGTGGGCATAGCTCGTGGTGCCCCAAAATGATTACAGCAGTAACATAAAAATCACTAATCAAAGATTACCATAACAAATACAATAATAATGAAAAAGTTTGAAATACTGCAAGAATTACCAAAATGTGACACAGCGACACAAAGTGAGCAAATGCTGTTGGGAAAATGGTGCCAAGAGACTTGCCTGATGCATGGTTGCCACAAACCTTCAATTTGTAAAAAATGCAATATCTCTGAAGTGCAATAAAGCTAAGTGTGATAATTGAGGTACGCCTGTATACCCAACAAAGGTTGTGTAAATGAATACATTTTTAAAAGTCCTCAAATCAGTAAGAAATCACGCAAAAAAACTGGCAAGAGATATGAACTAGTAATGTACAGAGAGGTAAGCAAATGGCAAAAAATATGAAAAGGCTCATAACTGTACTAAAGTCAGGAAATTGAAAATTAGTATTATAGTAAAATACCATTCTACACCTTTCAGAACAATAATTTTTAATTTGATAAGACCATGTGCTATCACATATGCAGACAAATGAGAACCCTTATCCAACGATAGTAAAAAGATAAAGTGATAAGGCCACTTGTATGAACAGACAATATAACAACATATACTAAGCTGATGATGTACAGATACTATTTTCCAACAATGCCACTCCTGGGCACATACCTTAAAGAAACTCTCACATATTTTATAGTACCAGGCAGAAATTTAAGGATTCATGTGTATCTGTAAGGTTTTATTAAAAAAAAAAACAGAAGGAAGGAAGGGAGAAAGTTCTGAAGCAAATTTGCCAAAATACCATTCTTACATTTCTTAGCTGGCATAATGACAATGTCACAGTGGTGTCATCTAATAGTGAGCTTCTATCTCGACCTTGTCCAAAGCTTTCACCATCTTCAAAGAGAAAACTGAAAGGAGATTAAAAAAATTATTTTTAATTATTTTAGTGAGCACAGAAATCTGATTTATTGTTTCTTGTAGAAAATTTATTCTAAATTATCAATCTCTTCAACAAAAGAAAAAAAGAAATTTTAGACTGAATGGGTTAATAAAAAAGTAACTGTTGGTTGAAATTTCTCCAAAAAATTTTCATTTTTAAATATATGTTGAGTTGGTATAAATACAGTATATAAATATAAAGCATTTTAGTAATACAAGAGTATGATTTATACTCTCTGCTCATGCAGGTGCAATGATTAAATTACTCTCCTGACAGTATGTAAATGTGTTCCTGAGGAAGTTTATATGAGCAAAAAATGATAAAGGGAACAAAAAAGAAAGATGCTAATGATGATAACTCCTCAGGAGAAAGAATACTGAATAATAAATGCATTTAGAATTTTAGAGAATTACTTTTGAGAATTTTTATATCCTTCAAACCATTTATTCTTATAATTTCCATCATCTTATTTCCTAATTTTCTACTTAATTCATTGTGTGAACAATATAATTAAAGTAATATTTAAAAATCAGCTTAAGAGGGGAAAAATGTAGAGAGCTAGTGGTGTATTCAAATAATTAACCTAAAATTTACATGTGAAGAAAAAAATATCAGCAGATTAATTCTACAGTTACCTACAAAGATCAAATCTAGTTCTAAAATCTAAAATTAAAACTTTAAGGCACTGGTGGAAAGAGATTCAGGTTCTCTTCTTTATGAATAAATATGAAGAGCAATGGAACAGTGACAATTTTGGCCCTTAGGGTTGTATTGTTATTTAACTTCTAGATAATTTACAGGATGGTGTCCAAGACCTTATGTAGTTCTGCAGATTTTTCTCAACAGTGATTTAGCACCATGATGATCTCTAGCACAAGCATTGAGGTCACTGAGTACATTTTAAAATATCATTAGAAGTAAAAAAAATAGTTCCTCATAATGGGAACACTAGCCTAGTTTATTAACTCTCTTAAACATTACTGTTCTTTCTGATTTGTACATTTTTTCTTTTATTGATCACCAACTATTGTGAGATGTTCCATAATATTAACTTCAATATTACTTCAAATAGATCATAAAACAAATTATTTATTAAAAAACCATATTTATTAAAATAATAAAAACACTGATGGGAACTCTGCAATTAGGAACTCCTGCCAAGAAAACAAGGTATTGACTCCCAATTGCTTTCTTAATCACTGACTTGGAATGTCTACCAAAAGAAAAAAAATATCAAATTAAAAAGAAGTTATTACTAGATTTTTCTCATTTCCAAGAGAAGTTTTCTTTCCTTACTTGGGGAGTGTGCAGATAGGTGGTTTGGATCGAATGATTTCCTTGTTCACAAGCTCTTTTTCCAAGTCACCTCCAGCTAAACACCAAAGGTAATACACTTCTTCAATAGATCTTTCTGCCAGGTAATCACTGCTTAAATCTATTAATGGAAAATTAAAAAGCTATCACACCTTCTGTTTTTATTAAAAGGCAACAGGCAATAATAGCTGACATTATAAAAAAGTAAAAACTGAAGAACATAATAAGATTCCCTTTAGAATAGTCATACTACACAGAGAGGACTTTGATCAAAGGGGCCTTGCTAGGTTCCTCCCTGTTTACCACACTGAGTTCATATTTTCTGTAATTATCTGTGGGTGATAACTCTTTCCTGGAACAGGTCTTCCATCTTCAATTCTTTTAAACAGTTAGGGGAAAGTCCAAAAGTTCTTTATGAGTCTTTTGGGCCTTGCTTATTTTTAGCTCAAAATAATCTGTGTGCCAGAGTAGCACTTCTTGGGGAGGCCTTCCTGGAACCCCATCATTATGTATTCCTCTATTGAAGGAGGTCATCAAAAAGACATGAAAGCCAGTTGATGTCAAGCTGGACCCTGGCAAATGGAGGCTCCCACCCCTTCCCCTGTCCTTGGAAAGTGCGTTCAGCTTGCCTTCCCCACTCCCAGAAGCTGCTCCAAGAATACAGCCTTGAGATAGATGTGTGGTGTTGAGATTGTCTGCACTGAATACACAATTGAACCCAACTAAGGCCTCTATACATAAATTTTTAAGATTCTGGAGGGGAGGGGAGGAAATCTGCTCATTTGGTGGTAATCCAAGTCTAGCTTCATAAGCAAATTCTCTTGCTTATTTAAAAAATAAAAAAGAATAGTCATAGTACAAAATGCAGAGGATTAAATGCAGATATACATATTGGTTGTGTATTCAGTTTCTTTGAGAAAAAAGTGTAATTTTTCCCCTCTGTATCAGAGAATATGGGATATACCTATCAGATATATCAAGCTCTGCAGGAAAGAAAGAAGGGCAGAAAAAAGCACTTGGGTAGGCAACCAACACACACTGTCCCATCTTTATGTCTTGAGGCAATTTCTGCCTCTTTTGAGAAGTCCTTCTTTATATTTCAGGGAGGCTTTGCTTCCACTTACTACGTGCGTACTAACCCTCATTTATAACAGTAATTGTGCGACTGAATGTCTGTCTGCCTCCCCATTTGGCAAAAATGATACTTGCAGATACAGTGTATGGAACATAGTAGAAACTCAATAAATATTTGATTGAACCAATGTTCAGTAAGTATTTCCTGCCACAACTTATGTAGTGATAATTTTTCAGTATAAAGGTAACATACTGGTGTCCCTAAAACACACATTCTGAGAGTTGTAATCTTCAGAGAGGAATTAAAAGAGAAAAGGTGATATTCTGTTACAAACATGGAATATAATGATATGGACTTCCTATCAATAATATGATTTTTTGAGATCATTTATAATACATTTTATGAAATATGATATACAAATATTGTTGTAGTAGAAATTCCATTGGAAATTAGAAGATCTGATTTTAGCATTAAGATTTGAGATGAAAATAAGACCTTGGTTTACATAATAAAAAAATTTTTGTTTGGTGCTACTTCCTTTCCTTGATTCTTAAATTTCTTGCTCCAAAGAAATTAAATTTAAAGGACTAAAATGTTAGGTTATATTTTAATCACTTCCAGAATTACTTCTATCCTTTGTTGTATTTATCATTACCTTTACACAGCTGACCGATATCCTCAGGCAGAGTTAAATCGGCACATCTCAGAGAAGAAGAAAACAGGCTGGTAGGTTTGGTAAAGGGAGTGTATAAAGGTGACACTTCACTGAACACATTGTCCTGCATTAATTCATCTGGGGTTGGCCTTAAGAAATATTTAAAATACGGAACATGAATGAAAGTCATTAAAATTTTCCTAGAATAATGGCACACTTCAAGGGATAGTTAAAAGTCAAAATTACCTCATTAGTATAGAAAATAATAAAGTTCTCCTTATTAGAGTCTAGATATATACCTTTAAAAAGAGAATCAAGTGACTGTAAATAAATGCTGACTTTTTTACCTTTGTTGTGCTTTTTGTACTTTATGATAAAAAATTATTACATATGAGCATCTCCATTTTTTACTTTTAGCTTGACCATCATATACCTGCTTTACTGAATACCTTAATTAAATAATAAAATTGTAAACTGATAAAATCTTCTGATTTTCTTCCTACTCTCTTAGTTTATGTGGTATATTTACCCAAAACTATGCTTTTAATACCATTCCTCTCTTTAGGAAATGTTTTCCTAAAGACAAATTCGAATATATTATTTTCAAATATTATATACTTACTGAGTTTAGGGACAACTGGATGGCTAACAATGACATCATCAAATGAAAATAAATAATAAAACTTCTAAGAAATCCTTTTATATTATCAACAATTATTAACTTACCTCACCATTTATCTAAGTTCTTTTCTATAATACATATTTGCCAATAAACTTTTGTTCTCATTTTTCTCATATCATTTGTATCTAGGCATATCTATATTCCACAGTTTAGCTGATTTTCTAATTGGAGGCTAGGAAATGAACTAGTAACTGCTTTTGGTATATGCCAGTTTTCTAACCATGGTTAATTATTTTTTCTTCTTTAATTACCATACATTAAAGCCATAACTAACAATTATGATACCAATATCAATCATGTACTACTATATATGTTAATATTCTTATTTAACCCTTTAGTATTAAAAACTTAACTACTTATATGTTAAGATCTCAGTAATAATCCCAAACTCTTGATATCAACCTTTTAGAAGGGTGGAAGGTGAGGCACTTCTTCAAAAGAGCTATCACATTTTCAGGAAGCTCCTGGTAAATAGAGAGAGAAAAGAATTATTTTAAAAAATCCATTTAAAAATTTATATTACTTAAATGTTTGCTACTTTACAATGTTTTGACTTTTTTTGAAAGTTTTTATTTGGACTTTAAAGAAATTCATATTAGTTTGTCACTCTGTCAAAAAGCAGATAACTAAACAGAAATAAACATAGCTTTAAAATAGTTTGCTATTGAATCCCAAGTATGCAGAATAAATAAATTTTCAATAACAGATTAACGACAAACCTTTATAATGTCCAGACAACCATGCTCTTCAGCCAGAACTATTATAGTGTCATCTATGCAGTCTATAAAACAGAAAAATTATATGAATTAAAGCTGCTTTTCTAACTTATACTAACTGGGAATTGAACTCTAATAAAATTTTTTTTAATTATGTAATTCAGTTTTAGAACTTGGAATATTAAAAAGCTTGAGACTTTTTCAACTTTCCTTACATGCTTTGATAAAAATAAATACTTCAAACACTAAGTATTAATTGTATCATAGATACTGAAAGCACCTTAAATAGTGAATTAAAGCAGTAATTCAAGGAGGTAAAGATTCTCTCCTTCTCTCTTCCCCCCTCTCTCTCTATATGTATATACACATATTACTATTTAAAAAGGCTTTAGTATATTTTTACGATTATATGAGTAATTTATTTTTATTAAATACAATTTGAAGAATGTACACACGTTTCTCTGGGATTTAAAGTATAAGTTCTACAAACGTATGGACAGCAAGGGGGGAAAGCAGTGGAGGGTGGTGGTGGTGGTGTGATGAATTGGGGGATTGGGATTGACATGTATACACTGATGGGTATAAAATGGATGACTAATAAGAACCTGCTGTATAAAAAAATAAATTAAATAAAATTTTAAAAAAAGTATAAGTTCTAATCTGTAGACAACATTTATAGATCTCTAAGACTCCTTAACAGCTATATTATCAATCTTTGACATTAAAGAGGTAAATATTATAAAATTTTATTTACAATTCATTATCATTTAATATTTACTAATATTATTCTATACAAATCCTTATTTGTAGACCCTATTAACCTGGACACCAATCTGTCACTCTTTTACACAAAGTGCTCTATCACTGTTTTTCTCTCCTTTTTTACCACACATGCTTAAATTATTCCACTCTAAAGTGGATTACACAAATTTTTATAAATGTGAATGACAAATATTTGCATTATATACATGTAAAATACATGAGCTTGTTGTAAGGAAAAATAAACATTCTTCCTCAGTCATTATTCACACAATTCACCAAGTAGAAAGCTGAAAAGTTACAATACATTGCCTGAAGGCAACTGCGACAGTGAAGTACAATTTTATAATCTCATATTTTGATTTCACAAGTTAGTTTACTTGGCTAGATCATGCTAAGATTATATCCATGTACATTATAATTCCTTAGTCAATGAGGAAAGCTGTCCTATAATACTTCAAAGGCACTTCTTAAACTGTCCTGTTAATGCTTACCACTGATCATTAGAAAATTAAAGAAAGTGAGGATATTTCAGTGTATCCACTATTTTGAAGAACACGTTCTCAATATGCATAACTACTGTCACTAAAGATTATATTTATAGTTGAAAGATAATGAATTGTGAGACACTTACCCAGTGTAAGCAAAAATTTTAGCCTTTCAGAAATATCCAAACTCTGAAATAGTTTTCTTCCCTAAATAAAATGAGAAAAGAAATTCTTGTTAACATTTACATCATTCTTCACAGGGGGGTCTTGTTTTTTCAGCGCTGAAAATGATTTTATCAGTTACCTCTATTTCTCTTCAGAGGTTTTATTAGATTTTTTGAGTTGGCTCCACTAAAGAAAAATCATTGGTGATGTAACATTTTTTTAAATGTTGCATAATATTTAACACTTAAGCATTTCATATATCTAAGGATCATTACATTTTAGTTTGATCTCAAGCATTCTTCATTTTTGAGACCTACATATACCTGGTGGTCTAGAGGAACTCCAGGAGTCTTATTTCATTAAAAGACCAAGATGCCATATTACCCTTTCATCTACCCAATTAATTCTTACTTATATAGCATGATCCAGGTAGTCTGTTATCTCCATTAAGAAACATTCCATGACACTCCTTCCTCTTCCCAAAGTGACTTAAGATGACCATTTTTGTGTTCCCATAGCACCTGGTATATTTCTTTATAAGACACATACATTGTATTTTAGTTGTTTCCTTAATAGTTGGCCTCAGGGGGCTCCTTGGAATGGAGTCTTAAATCAAACACTTACAACTTTAACTAATGATCATGTGTTGAGCGACTACCGAGTGCCAAGTTGGACTTTCTACAACCAATTATACAACTTGGGCAAATTACTTAACCACCTTAAGCCTCACTTTTCTCATTTATAAATTGGAATATTAACTATACATGCCACACAGGGTACAGTGAAGGTTATATGATGTATAAAAAAGTGCTTAGCATTTTCTGAATAAAGAAAATGCTTCATAAATGTTGGCTATTATTATGTTTCTCTAATTATTAACAAATTAAACATATATGATCATTTAAATAGACTTAGAAGGAAAAGGCTTAAGAAGATAGCTTGGTCTTTAGAGAAAAAGAGGCTCTGATTTTCTGTTTTTTTGTTTTTTTAATACAGAGGAAAAAAATCTCTTGAAGACTTATGAAATTAGAACTACAGGTGGAGAGATCATTGAAAACAAGTTGCCATTCCTCTCTCTCTTCTCAATCACTTACACTACTATCAACATTAATCTTGTAGACCTAAAGGCCAGATACTATAAAACTCGTAGAGGAAAACACAGGCAGAACACTCTCTGACATAAATCGAAGCAAGATCCTTTTTTGATCCACCTCCTAGAGTAATGAAAATAAAAACAAAAATAAACAAATGGGACCTAATTAAACTTAAAAGCTGTTGCACAGCAAAGGAAACCATAAACAAAACGAAAAGACAACCCACAGAATGGGAAAAAGTATTTGCAAATGAAGCAACTGACAAGGGATTAATCTCCAAAATATACAAACAGCTCATGCAGCTCAATAACAAAACAAACAAACAAAAAAACCCAATCAAAATAATGGGCAGAAGATCTAAACAGACATTGATCCAAAGAAGACATACAGATGGCCAAAAAGCACATGAAAAGATGTTCAACATCACTAATTATTAGAAAAGTACAAATCAAAACTAGAATGAGGGATCACCTCACACTAGTTAGAATGGTCACCATCAAAAAAATCTACAAACAATAAATGCTGGAGAGGGTGTGGAGAAGAGGGATTCCTTCTACACTGCTGGTAGGAATATAAATTGGTACAGCTTCTATGGAGAACAGTATGGAGGTTTCTTAAAAAAAAACTAAACTAAGAGCTACCATATGATCCAGCAATCCTACTTCTGGGCATATACTCTGAGAAAACCATAATTCGCAAGGATACATGCACCCCAATGTTCATTTGCAGCACTATTTACAATAGCCAGGACATGGAAGCAACCTAAATGTCCATTGACAGAGGAATGAATAAAGAAGATGTGGTACATATACACAATGAAATATCACTCAGCCATGAAACAGAACAAAATAATGCCATCTGCAGCAACAATGGATGGACATAGAAATTGCCCTACTGAGTGATGTAAGTCAGACAGAGAAGGACAAATAACATATGATATTGCTTATACGTGGAATCTAAACTAATAGTACAAATGAACTTACCTACAAAACAGAAATAGAGTCACAGATGTAGAAAACAATCTTAGGGTTACCAGGGGGAAAGGGATAAATTGGGAGATTGGGATTGACATATACACACTATAATATATAAAATAGATAACTAATAAGGACCTACTGTATAGCACAGGGAACTCTACACAATACTCTGTAACGACCTAAAAAAAAGAATCTAAAGAAGAGTTGATATATGTATAAATGATTCACTTTGCTGTACACCTGAAACTAACACAACATTGTAAACAACTATACTCCAATAAAAATTTTTAAAAAAGAACCACCTTAAAAAATTAACTGATTTCAGGGCTTCCCTGGTGGCGCAGTGGTTTAGAGTCCGCCTACCGATGCAGGGGACACAGGTTCGTGCCCCGGTCTGGAAAGATCCCACATGTCGCGGAGCGGCTAGGCCCCTGAGCCATGGCCACTGAGCCTGCATGTCCGGAGCCTGTACTCCGCAACGGGAGAGGCCGCAACAGTGAGAGGCCCACGTACCGCAAAAAAAAAAAAAATAATAATAATTGATTTCAGTTTACTTAAAAACTTTAAATGGTCTTCCATACCTTACATAACTAAGTATAAATCTCTCAATACAGCATTCAAAGTCTCCTAGGATATGGCTCCAAAATAACTTTTCAGTTTAAATGCTTACTATTTATCTATCCTGTGATGAAAACACATACACACACACACACACACACACACACACACGAAGCAGTTAAATTTGATTACTTGCAATACAGTGAACACACTCTACTATTCAGACTCATGTTATTTCTCTACTACTAATTTTTTCTTCGTGTCTATCAAAATTCTGTATAGTCATCCCTCACTATCCAGGGGGGACTGGTTCCAGGACCTACTTGGATACCAAAATCCACTGATGCTCAAGTCCTTTATTTAAAGTGGCATAGTATTTGCAAATAACCTACACACATCCTCCCTTATACTTTAAATCATTTCTAGATTACTTATAATACCTAATACAATGCAAATGCTATGTAAATAGTTATAAATAAAATGTAAATGCTATGTAAACAGTACTGTTGCATGGCAAATTTAAGTTTTGCTTTTTGGAACTTTCTGGAATTTTTTTCCAAATATTTTCAATCCATGGTTGGTTGAATCCGTAGATGCAGAATCCACAAATACAGAGGGCCAACTATACCTTTGTTTAATTCTTACTCCCAACTGTTAGTTTTGTGACTTAAAGAATTCAAAATCCTTTCTCTCAGCACTTTGATGGCACTGTCCCACTGTTTTCTTGCATTCACACTGCTAAGAAGTTTAATACCAATCTAATTGTTATTCTTTGTAGGTAATAGGTCTTTTCTCTGGCACATTTTAAGATTTTCTCAACACTGATAAAGACATCAGAGCTTAGTAAAGGCAGCTTAGCACGTTGGTTAAGGGTACATAAAGCTTTGGACACAGATTGATGGACACAAATCTGCTGAATTAGTTACTACTATGTAACTAGGACAGGTTGTTTAACCTCTCTGTACCTCAATTTCCTAATCTGTAAAGATAGTAATTAGATAAACTTTATAAGTACTGGAAAGAGATTGAGATAATAGATGTAAATATGTTAGAAAAGTACCTGGCTCTTACGAAGTGCTCAATAAACGTTACTCACTATTTCATCATTAGTCATCTCCTAAAAGTTTAGTATAAGATTTCTAGCTATTTGTTGTTGTTGTTGTTGTTTGTATGTTGTGATTTTTTTTCTTTTGCCTTGCAAGGTAATTAGTATGTTCTTTCAAATTGAGAACTTTACTCTCTACTTTTGATACTACTATACGATATTAGAACATCTTGTCTGTCTTTTAAAATTTCTTTTATATTTTCAATCTTTTTATCTATTTGTGTCATATCCTGGGAGATTAACTCAGTGTTCAGTGTGTCCAGTTTCCTATGATCCATTTATTTAGTTCTTTATTTTAATAATTACATATTTTTTTCTTAAAACTCTTAGCTGATTCTTTTCAGTAAATGTTCTTGATTCCTAGTTTCTGTAATTGTTTCATAAATTGAATTGTTTCCTTTATCTCTTAAAGAACACATACATTTATTATAAAGTCCTTTCTATTTGTAATAAAATGTAAACTCTATTCGTTGTTCCTTTTTTATAGTAGAGGCCAAATTTAGATGCTTGGTGTTTCTTAGATATGTACTCATTTTTTAATACAGAATTCTCCTATACATGTTTTGGACTATGGAAACTTCTGGGTGACAGAGCAGCTGTACTGACTTTCTGGTAATATGGCAAGATCTTCCTAGCAAAGTGCTATAGCTTTTCGTCTATTTCCTTAAAATTTCTAACCTGACAAAAGTTCCCTTTGTTAATTGTTGGTGTGTTATCAATTAATAGCTTAATGTTTTGTATCAAATCTAAAGGTTTGATGAGGTAGAAGATCTAATCCATCTTAAAACTGGACTCTAAACTTTGAGCACCACTTAAAATGTCATGAAAAAAAAAATGTCATGAAGCCCCTATCATGGAATTAATATTTCCTTTCTTGGAATTCACACAGCTCTCTGTGTTTATCTTCAAAGTTAATGAATTTGCATTAAATTATAAACTCTTTGACAATGCACCTTAATCACAGTTTATTCCTACTTCATTGCTATACACACAGTAAAGATCCATCAACATTTGCTGAATCGAATTACTCATATGAGACATACATAGATCATTAGTAAAGAGTTTAAATATAAGTGATGGTAATAAAAAGGAAAAGCTACATACTTCACATTTACACTTATGTATACTTCACATTCCAATAAAATTCTTCATTTAGGCTATGATTTTAAACAAAAATGAGATTCACTATCATTTCATACCAACAAAAAGAAAGATGGTCTAGACAAAGGATAGCAAAGAATCAGAAAATCTGGCATTTTCCCTTAGAAAAAGCAGTGCCAATCTGTAAGCTACCATGTTTTTGTGAATATTTAAATATTAATAATAAAAGCTACCATTTATGGACTGTTTGCAAAGCAACACCCTATACTAAGTACTTTATATACGTTATTTCATATAATTTTTCCAACAGCTTTACAATATAGATACTATTATTATTTATGGAAGTAGAACCAAAGCCTTAAGAAGTTAGTTACCCTAAGTCGTACAACTATATTTTGCTGCATTAGATTTCAAACCCCGTTCTCTCTGACTACAAAAGGCTGTCTCTTAACTATTATGCTTTACCTCCTCCACTGTTGAATTAGTTCTGAAAACACACAAAATGAAGAACATAATGTCATCCTAAATCTTAGATATGGTAAAGATCAATGAGTTAATACTTCCAAAATACTTTAAAAATCTCTTGGAAGAGAGAGACCTTCAAGATGGCGGAGGAGTAAGACGTGGAGATCACCTTCCTCTCCACAAATACATCAGAAATACAACTACATGTGGAACAACTCCTACAGGACACCTACTGAATGCTGGCAGAAGACCTCAGACGTCCCTAAAGGCAAGAAACTTCCCAAGTACCTGGGTAGGGCAAAAGAAAAAAGAAAAAACATAGACAAAAGAATAGGGACAGGACCTGCACCTCTGGGAGGGAGCTGTGAAGGAGGAAAGGTTTCCACACACTAGGAAGCCCCTTCACTGGCAGAGACAGGGGTGGCGGGGCGGGGGGGAAGCTTTGGAGTCACGGAGGAGAGTGCAGCAACAGGAATGCAGAGGGAAAAGCAGAGAGATTCCGCACAGAGGATCGGTGCTGACCAGCACTCACCAGCCCGAGAGGCTTGTCTGCTCACCCGCCGGGACAGGTCGGGGCTGGGAGCTGAGGCTCAGGCTTCGGAGGTCAGATCCCCGAGAGAGGACTGGGGTTGGCTGCGTGAACACAACCTGAAGGGGGCTGGTGCACCACAGCTAGCCGGGAGGGAGTCCAGGAAAAAGTCTGGACCTGCCTAAGAGGCAAGAGACCATTGTTTTGGGGTGTGCAAGGAGAGGGGATTCAGAGCACCGCCTAAATAAGCTCCAGAGACGGGTGCAAGCCACAGATATCAGTGCGGACACCAGGGACAGGCATGAAATGTTAAGCATGTGTGCAAGCACAGGTCACTAGCCACACCTCCCATCCCAGGAGCCTGGGCAGCCCACCACTGCCAGGGTCCCATGATCCATGGACAACTTCCCCGGGAGAAGACACAGCGCACCTCAGGCTGTTGCAACATCACGCCAGCCTCTGCCACCTAAGGCTCCCCCCGCATCCCGTACCCCTCCCTTCCCCAGCCTGAGCGAGCCAGAGTCCCCTAATCAGCCCTTCCTTTAACCCTGTCGGGTCTGAGCAAAGAACAGATGCCCTCAGGCGACCTACACGCACAGGCAGGGCCAAATCCAAAGCTGAACCCCAGGATCTGTGAACAAAGAAGAGAAAGGGAAATCTCTCCCAGCAGCCTCAGGAGCAGCAGATTAAATCTCCAAAATCAACGTGATGTACCCTGCATCTGTGGAATACCTGAATGGACAACGAATCAACCCAAAATTGAGGAGGTGGACTTTGGGAGCAACGGTATATATATTTTTTTCCTTTTTCTCTTTTTGTGAGTGTGTATGTGTATGCTTCTCTCTGTCATTTTTTTGTCTGTATAGCTTTGCTTTTACCATTTGTCCGAGGGTTCTGTCTGTCCGTTTTTTGTTGTTGTTGTTTTTAGTATAGATTTTAGCACTTCTTATCACTGGTGGATTTGTTTTTTGGTTTGGTTGCTCTCTTCTTTCTTTTGTTTATTTTTCCTTTTTGAAATTACTTATTAATTTTTTTACTTTTAATAATTTTTTATTTTAATTTTTTAACTTTATTTTATTCTTTCTTTAATTCTTTCTTTTTTTCTCCCTTTACTTCTGAGCCTTGTGGCTGACAGGGTCTTGGTGCTCCAGCTGGGTATCAGGCCTATAGCTCTAAGGTGGGAGAGCCGAGTGCAGGATATTGATCCACCGGAGACCTACTGGCCCCACATAATATCAAATGGCAAAAGCTTTCCCAGAGATCTCCGTCTCAACGCTAAAACCCAGATCCACTCAATGACCAGCAAGTTACAGTGCTGGACACCCTACGACAAACAATTAGCAAGACAAGAAAACAACCCCACCCATTACCAGAGAGGCTACCTAAAATCATAAGGTCACAGACACCCCAAAACACACCACCAGACGTGGTCCTGCCCACAAGAAAGACAACATCCAGCCACATCCACCAGAACACAGGCACTAGTCCCCTCCACCAAGACGCCTACACAACCCACTAAACCAACCTTAGCCTCTGGGGACAGACACCAAAAATGATGGGAACTACGAACCTGCAGCCTGCAAAAAAGAGACCCCCAAGCACAGTAAGTTAAGCAAAATGAGAAGACAGAGAAACACACAGCAGATGAAGGAGCAAGGTAAAAACCCACCACACCAAACAAATGAAGAGGAAATAGGCAGGCTACCTGAAAAAGAATTCAGAGAAATGATAAAAAAAGTGGATGCAAATCTTGGAAATAGAATGGAGAAAATACAAGAAACGTTTTACAAGGACCTAGAACTAAAGAGCAAACAAAAAATGATGAAGGACACAATAAATGAAATTAAAAATTCTCTAGAAGGAATCAATAGCAGAAAAACTGATGCAGAAGAATGGATAAGTGACCTGGAAGGTAAAAGAGTGCAAGTAACTACTGCAGAGCAGAATAAAGAAAAAAGAATGAAAAGAATTGAGGAGACTCTCACAGACCTCTGAGACAACATTAAACACACCAATATTTGAATTATAGGGGTCCCAGAAGAAGAAGAGAAAAAGAAAGGGACTGGGAAAATACTTGAAGAGATTATAATAGAAAACTTCCCTAATATGGGAAAGGAAATAGTTAATCAAGTCCAGGAAGCACAGAGAGTCTCATACAGGAAAAATCCAAGGAGGAACACGTCAATACACATATCAATCAAACTATCAAAAGTTAAATACAAGGAAAAAATAATAAAAGCAGCAAAGGAAAAACAACAAATAACATACAAGGAAATCCCCATAAGGTTAACAGCTGATCTTTCAGCAGAAACTCTGCAAGCCAGAAGGGAGTGGCTGGACATATTTAAAGTGATGAAAGGGAAAAACCTACAACCAAGATTACTCTACCCAGCAAGGATCTCATTCAGATTCGATGGAGAAATTAAAACCTTTACAGACAAGCAAAAGCTAAGAGAATTCAGCACCACCAAACCAGCTTTACAACAAATGCTTAAGGAACTTCTCTAGGCAGGAAACACAAGTGAAGGAAAAGACCTACAATAACAAACCCAAAAGAGTTAAGAGAATGGTAATAGGAACATACATATTGATAATTACCTCAAATGTAAATGGATTAAATGCTCCAACCAAAAGACATACACTGGCTGAATGGATACAAAAACAAGACCCATGCATATGCAGTTTACAAGAGACCCACTTCAGACCTAGGGACACATACAGACTGAAAGTGAGGGGAAGGAAAAAGATATTCCATGCAAATGGAAATCAAAAGAAAGGTGGAGTAGCAATTCTCATATCAGACAAAATAGACTTTAAAACAAAGACAATTACAAGAGACAAAGAAGGACACTACATAATGATCAAGGGATCAATCCAAGAAGAAGATGTAACAATTATAAATATTTATGCACCCAACATAGAAGCACCTCAGTACATAAGGCAAATGCTAACAGCCATAAAAGGGGAAATTGACAGTAACACAATCATAGTAGGGGACTTTAACACCTGACTTTCACCAGTGGGCAGAGCAATCAAAATGAAAATAAATAAGGAAACACAAGCTTTAAATGATACATTAAACAAGATGGACTTAATTGATATTTACAGGACATTCCATCTAAAACAGAATACACTTTCTTCTCAAGTGCTCATGGAACATTCTCCAGGATACATCATATCTTGGGTCACAAATCAAGCCTTGGTAAATTTAAGAAAATTGAAAGCGTATCAAGGGTCTTTTCTGACCACAACACTATGGGACTAGGTATCAATTACAGGAAAAAAAATCTGTAAAAAATACAAACACATGGAGGCTAAACAATACACTACTAAATAACCAAGAGATCACTGAAGAAATCAAAGAGGAAATCAAAAAATACCTAGAAACAAATGACAATGAAAAGACGATGACCCAAAACCTGTGGGATACAGCAAAAGCAGTTCTAAGAGGAAAGTTTATAGCAAAGTTTAAGAAACAAGAAACATCTCAAATAAACAACCTAACCATATACCTAAAGCAATTAGAGAAAGAAGAACAAAAAAACCCCAAAGTTAGCAGAAGGAAAGAAATCGTAAAGATCAGATCAGAAATAAATGAAAATGAAATGAAGGAAAGGATAGCAAAGATCAATAAAACTAAAAGCAGGTTCCTTGAGAAGATAAACAAAATTGATAAACCATTAGCCAGACTCATCAAGAAAAAGATGGAGAAGACTCAAATCAACAGAATTAGAAATGAAAAAGGAGAAGTAACAACTGACACTGCAGAAATACAAAGGATCATGAGAGATTACTACAAGCAACTATATGCTAATAAAATGGACAACCTGGAAGAAATGGACACATTCTTAGAAAAGCACAGCCTTCCGAGACTAAACCGGGAAGAATAGAAAAAATAAACAGACCAATCACTAGCACTGAAATTGAGACTGTGATTAAAAATCTTCCAACAAACAAAAGCCCAGGACCAGATGGCTTCACAGGCGAATTCTATCAAACATTTAGAAAAGAGCTAACCCAACCTTCTCAAACTCTTCAAAAAAAAATGCCGAGGAAGGAACACTCCCAAACTCATTCTACGAGGCCACCATCACCATGATACCAAAAACAGACAAAGATGTCACAAAGACAGAAAACTACAGGCCAATATCACTGATGAACATAGATGCAAAAATCCTCAACAAAATACTAGCAAACAGAATCCAGCAGCACATTAAAAGGATCATACACCATGATCAAGTAGGTTTCTTCCCAGGAATGCAAGGATTCTTCAGTACATGCAAATCAATCAATGTGATACACCATATTAAGAAATTGAAGGAGAAAAACCATATGATCATCTCAATAGATGCAGAAAAAGCTTTTGACAAAATTCAACATCCATTAATGATAAGAACCCTCCAGAAAGTAGGCAAAGAGGGAACTTACCTCCACATAATAAAGGCCATATATGACAAACCCACAGCCAACATTGTTCTAAATGGTGAAAAACTGAAAGCATTTCCACTAAGGTCAGGAAAAAGACAAGGTTGCCTACTTTCACCACTATTATTCATCATTGCTTTGGAAGTTTTATCCACAGCAATCAGAGAAGAAAAAGAAATAAAAAGAATCCAAATCGGAAAAGAAGAAGTAAAGCTGTCACTGTTTGCAGGTGACATGACACTATACACAGAGCGTCCTAAAGACTCTATCAGAAAACTGCTAGAGCAAATGAATGAATTTGGTAAAGTAGCAGGATACAAAATTAATGCACAGAAATAACTTGCATTCTTAAACACTAATGATGAAATATCTGAAAGAGAAATTAAGGAAACACTCCCATTTACCACTGCAACAAAAAGAACAAAATACCTAGGAAAAAACCTACCTAAGGAGGCCAAAGACCTGTATGTAGAAAACTATAAGACACTGATGAAAGAAATTAAAGATGATACAAACACATGGAGAGATATATCATGTTCTTGGATTGGAAGAATCAACATTGTGAAAATGGCTCTACTACCCAAAGCAATCTACAGATTCAATGCAATCCCTATAAAACTACCAATGGCATTTTTCACAGGACTAGAACAAAAAATTGCACAATTTGTATGCAAACACAAAAGACCCTGAATAGCCAAAGCAATCTTGAGAAAGGAAAACGGAGCTGGAGGAATCAGGCTCCTTGACTTCAGACCTTACTACAAAGTTACAGTAATCAAGACAGTATGGTACTGGCACAAAAACAGAAATATAGATCAATGGAACAGGATAGAAAGCCCAGCGACAAACCCACGCAAATATGGTTATGTTATTTTTGATAAAGGAGACAAGAATATACAATGGAGAAAAGACAGCCACTTCAATAAGTGGTGCTGGGAAGACTGGATAGCTACATGTCAAACAATGAAATTAGAACACTCCCTAACACCATACACAAAAATAAACTAAAAATAGATTAAAGACCTAAATGTAAGGCCAGACACTATAAGACTCTTAGAGGAAAACATAGGCAGAACACTCTATGACATAAATCACAGCAAGATCCTTTTTGACCCACTTCCTAGAGAAATGGAAATAAAAACAAAAATAAACAAATGGGACCGAATGAAACTTCAAAGCTTTTGCACAGCAAAGGAAACCATAAACAAGACAAAAGGACAACCCTCAGAATGGGAGAGAATATTTGCAAATGAAGCAACTGACAAAGGATTAATCTCCAAAATTTACAAGCAGCTCATGCAGCTCAATATCAAAAAAACAAACAACCCAATCCAAAAATGGGCAGAAGACCTAAATAGACATTTCTCCAAAGAAGATATACAGATTGCCAAAAAACACATGAAGGAATGCTCAACATCACTAATCATTAGAGAAATGCAAATCAAAACTACAATGAGGTAACACCTCACACTGTTCAGAATGGCCATCATCAAAAAATGTACAAACAATAAATCCTGGAGACGGTGTGGAGAAAAGGGAACAAAGGGAACCCTCTTGCACTGTTGGTGGGAATGTAAATTGATACAGCCACTATGGAGAACAGTATGGAGGTTCCTTAAAAAACTAAAAATAGAACTACCGTATGACCCAGCAAGTGCACTACTGGGCATATACCCTGAGAAAACCATAATTCAAAAAGAGTCATGTACCACAATGTTCATTGCAGCTTTATTTACAGTAACCAGGACATGGTAGCAACCTAAGTGTCCATCAACAGATGAATGGATAAAGAAGACGTGGCACATATATACAATGGCATATTACTCAGCCATAAAACGAAATGAAATTGAGTTATTTGTAGTGAGGTGGATGGACCTAGATTCTGACATACAGAGTGAAGTAAGTCAGAAAGAGAAAAAGAAATACTGTATGCTAACACATACATATGGATTCTAAAAAGAAAAAAAATGGTTATGAAGAACCTAGGGGCAGGACAGGAACAAAGACATAGAGAATGGACTTGAGGACATGGGGAGGGGGAAGGGTAAGCTGGGACGAAGTAAGAGAGTGGACTTATATATACTATCAAATGTAAAACAGATAGCTAGTGGGAAGCAGCTGCACAGCACAGAGAGATCAGCTCGGTGCTTTGTGACCACCTAGAGGGGTGGGATTGGGAGGGTGGGAGGGAGATGCAAGAGGGAACAGATATGGGAACATATGTATACGTATAGCTGATTCACTTTGTTATAAAGCGGAAACTAACACACCATTGTAAAGCAATTATACTCCAATAAAGATGTTAAAAAAAACATCTCTTGGAAGACAGAACAACAGATGAATAATAAAAATGTGTGCCTTTAAAGACCTTATTGTCCATGTAGACAAACATGACAAATGCTAAAATAGAAAAGGAGAGAAAAGAAGACAGGAACTAACCCTGGCAGGTATTTGGAGGGAGGATTGACAAAATATTAGTTGTCTCTCCAAATCCATCCTGATCTTCTTTCTGAATATTTAGGCATTTGTATTCTGTTGAACCTACATGTGGCCACATGAATAAAGTGCCACTAGTGAAAAGAACAGAGTTGATATCTGCAACTTTTATATCATCTTTTTAAAGACAGTTACCATGAATTCACTCCTCTTCTTTCCTTATAGCTAAAAAAGAGGATAAAGAGAGCATCTTTGGAAATCAGGTGGTGAGAATGGTGGAGCCATTCCTGAGAGCCTAAGTTTTTTCATGATGCTGTGGAACAGAGCCCACCCTAACTTTCTGTGGACTGTTACATGAGGGAGAAAAACATCTGTGTTTTTTAAGCTACTGCAGTTTTAATTCATTTGTTTTTAATAGCTGTATAGTCTTTATTACCCTAATAAATATAGAGGATATTTCAGGAAGGCCTCATAAAAAGCCAACTCAGTTACAAAGTCAGTCTTACAGGAGACAGAATAACAGAGGAGAAGGGATTTAAGGAAGAAAGAATACCACAGAAGGGAGAGAGAGAATGAACATACCAAAGCATGTAAGCAGTTTTAGTGTAAATGTTTCTAAATATGCTTAATTTTTTACACTTAGTACAGTGTGTATATATATATATATATTTTTTTTTTTTTTTTTTTTTTTTTGCGGTACGCGGGCTTCTCACTGTTGTGACCTCTCCTGTTGTGGAGCACAGGCTCCGGACGTGCAGGCTCAGCGGCCATGGCTCACAGGCCCAGCCACTCCGCGGCATGTGGGATCCTCCCGGACTGGGGCACGAACCCGTGTCCCCTGCATCGGCAGGCGGACTCTCAACCACTGTGCCGCCAGGGAAGCCCAGTACAGTGTATATTTTTAATACTTAATAAAAGCGTCAATATTTCTAGATATACTAAAATAATATACAAATAGTCAAACAGGATTTTTTACGAAGTCAAATTGAGATTTTTTTCTCTGTTATCTAGTCAATTTGCAAAGCAAAAACATGCTATTGATATTACTAAATAGCCTTCGTATCCAAAAATACTTTCCTAAGAAACACACAATTTATTTTTATGAGTTTACTATTTCTTTATACATACCACACAAAGCTCAAATAAAATGATTCCAAGAGACCAGACATCTGATTTGGGGCCAGAAGGCAACGGTTTCTCACTTGGCACATGATCATTGGTTTTGAAAATTCCTTGTGCAATTACCTCAGGTGCCAAGTATGATGGATACCTAAAATGGTATATTTTAGAAATGAATAATTACTATGAGCTAGAAAGGGGGAAAGAAGTATGTAGTGGTACATTTTTACTATCAGTACAGTACGACCTATGTAAAAGCTCAATGCAATTAGACAACTCTTTCTAGGAAGAATTCTAAACTAACCATAATACAGGCTTCTATGTCTAGGAATCAAGAGCAAATACATGAGTCTCAAATAATTTAAAACCTATCGTGTGTCTGCAATATTAGTTCCTTTCTTTGCTTTCCTCTGTGTTAACATATTGCCTTCTTGCAGCTTTCCAGGTTTCCAGGCGTTTTTCCTTCTTCCTTACTATCTTCTTTTTATCTTCTCTTCTCTTTATACTTAACTCTTCTCTTTATACTTAACTATCTTCTCTTTATACTTAACTCTTATTTAAAGCATATATTATCTTTGAAAATAGTATTTATTCTTTTGAATAGTAGCAATGTCAAAATCTGTAAAAATATATAAATTGAAAGGTAAGACTTTCTCCCATCTCTGTACTCCAGTCACCCACACATATGTATGTATAAATAAACTTTATCACCCATCATCATTGCCCCACAGGGAAGCACACTATATGCACTATTCTGTACCCTTTCTCACTCAAAATATATTTTAGAGATCATTCTAAAAACATAAGTATAGATTTGCCTCATTCTTTTTGAAAACTGCCAATAATTTCATTGTATTGATGCATTTAATTTACTTAAAGCAACTCTGAAGAAGGATATGTTGGAAGTTCCACTCTTTTGCTATTACAAACAATGCTGACGTGGATATATTACAAATATTCCCTTTCCCATGAATATGTATGTGTAGACGAAAGACAAATTCCTAGACATGGCACTACAAAGTCATAAGGTAGATGCATTTTAAATTTTGATTCATGTTGCCAAGTTGCCCTTTCAGGTTATGGCAATTTATATTCTCATAAGCAATATGAGTGCCTATTTCCCCTTACCTTCACCAGCACAAGTTTTTTGAAAATTGCTTTAGTAAATACAAAAGACAGATTAAATGAATAAGGTATAAAGAATAAAGTTTAAAAGAACACCCATGTACCTATCAAGAAGTTTAAGTAAAGAATATGAAATTATCACTAAAGATCCCTCTCTGCTTCTCCCTAATTATACCTCCCTGGTATCCCCCAAAAGGAACAGACAACTGGAATTTTTGTGTTTATAATTCTCTTCCATTTCTTTATAGCTTTACCATATGTTTGTAACCCTAAAAAGTATATTGTTTAGTCAAGCACATTTCTGAACTTTATAGTATTGGAATTATGCTGATGGTATTCCTTTGTGATTTGCTTTTTTAACCAACGTTATTTAAAAGAGCCATCCATATAGTTGCATGTAGATTTAAGTCATTAATTTTACTTCTATTTTATGAATATATCATAATTTATTCACTCTAATGTCAATAGGAATTTAAGTTATTTCCTGTCTTTTTCTATTATAAACAATGTTCCTAGAAATACTATGTGTACATCTGCAAAAGTTTCCCCAAGGGTATAAACCTAGGATTGAATTTCTAGGCCATAAGACATGTGCACTTTCAACTTTATAATATCATGCCAAATGTTTTTTGAAAGGGATTGTATCAATTTATACTCCCACGAGCAGCGTACAACAGATCCTATTGCTTACTTCTCCAACACTTGTTAGACAGCAGTGACAGACTTTCTAATGTTTGGCCACCTGGTGGGTGGGACCTACACACCGTTGTAGTTTTAATTTGTATTTCCTTGATAACTAAAGAGGCTGAGGCACATTTTCATACACATAAATTTGTACTATGATATCATTTTACCCTAAGGTGATCATATTGATCTTCTAAATGAATGTGTGAAACCTCTGGAGACAAGTGAAGTCTAGTAGAAAAGCAATGAACTTAATATTATAATACCTGTATTCTAACTTCAGTCCTATCACATATTCTATATATGATTTGGGTTTCTTAATCTATAAAATAGGAATAATAATGCCTACCTCACAAAACTGTTATAAATATTAGTGAATACATAAAGAAGTTTTCTAAAAATGAAAAATATGACACATATGCAATGTTTTAGCTTTGTCATCATTAGCATGATACATCCAGAAGGTAAACTGTTCATTTTTAATCCTGATTTCCAGCACATCTAACCCCAAAATAACAGAATGGGTAGTGAAAAGTCAAGCAATACTATGGGTAAATTGTTATATCTAAAACTTCTGACTGGTGATCTCTGGAAGTACAGAGGTGACTTTTGCTCCCAAAATTCTAATTTCCTTTCTATCAAGGACTTGTTAATTAATAAAAATAATAAAACTTAGGATTTTTAAATGTAAATTATCTCCTTTCAACAAGTGTCTCTTCTTTAGCATAGCATTTTAACACTCTTACCGGAACTCTGCCGTGAGTATGACTGGTGAGATAAATGTAAGTGGCTTTCACCATCTGTCTGATGCTTTAACAAGGTATTAAGCTACTGGCCAAATAAAATGAATGTCCAATTTCTAACTCTTTACAATATTTTGAAACAGATGTTAACATTTTACTTTGTTGTTCTTTAATATTTGTCTTTTGAATCAACTGCAAGCTTCTTCTGGTGTAAATATTTTCTTTCATGACTTAGCTGTTTGATCACTTTATTTTTCCTGGCTAATGTTTCACATTTTGCTCTTTGATACTTTCTGGTCAGACCTTTTGGGTCAAAGACTTCAAAGTAAGCCAAACCAAATGGCACATGAGACCAATTCTATCCAAGCATTTTCAATTCAAACACAACTCTTCAAAATCCTTGATGTGCTTTAAGAAAAATCACTTCCTTTCTTCTATTCATCACTATAACCTAAAGAACGTTTAAGTAAAAGGCAAAAAATTAATTTTTGTTTGTATGGTTTTTGGAGTTCTCTCTCATACAAATTTAGACAAAATGAAGAAGCACATTAACTACAGCTGCCTAAAAGCTATTTTAAAAGGCAATTATTACATATGATGAAGATACCAGAGCTTTATTATGAACTGAATTTTATTATTTCAAAAGGTTTTTTTTAAAACAAATAGAGCATAGGCTATTTTTATAAAATATTGTTTTTGTGCTTGTGAAAACAATTGTTTGTTGCCTACAACCACAAGTTTTGGTATGTAAAACTATAAGACTATGAATTTATGCACATTAATAAGTAGGCCATCAAAACAGAAAATTTCCCATTAAATAATGAGCTTCTTGAAGAATGGGAACCTATCTTATCCATGTTTGTATATCCAGCAGCCATAAGAAAATGTATTTGATAAATATTTTCTTAATAAATAAAGGAAGGAATGACTAAACAATTTATTTTAAGATTATAGCTATGGCCAAGCTAATGAAAATTTTAAGTGACAAAACTATAAGCTAACTTACAAAGATAAAAGGTAATTTATAAATGAGATCTTTTTTTAAAAACATCTAGTTAAGTTTTTAGGCAATGTTTTCCTGCAGAAACATACTCCATGACTCCAAACCATAATTCCCAATAATGGAGTGACAGAACTGACTTTAGGGAGCCCAAAGAGCAAAACACAAATCGATACTATTAAACAGAATCTCACAGCAATTAAGAAATATGCTTAAGGTCTCTAGAAAATTGTATTATATCATTTTAATTTGCTGATTTTGATAATTGTTTTGTGGTTATGTAAGAAAATTCCTTACTTTAGGAAATACAAACTGAAGTATTGAGGGGTAAGTGGCCATTATATACACTAATAATTCTTAAATAATTCAGAAAAAATATATTATACACAAATACATATATATGTGTAAGATAAAAGAAAGAGAAAAAAATGTAGTGAAATGTTAACATTTGGGGAGTCTGAGTTAAGGCTATACAGGAAATTTTTGTACTATTTTGTAACTTCTATGTATCTAAAATTAAACACTTATAAAAGAATTATATTATTAACATGTTTAAAAAGCAACCAAACAATAAATATAATACAGACATCTATATCAAAGCATTCAATTGAGTCCAGGATGAAATAAACTTTCATTCCTTTTTTGGAGGCTAACATAAATCTGGAATTCCATATCAGAACCTCTCCAAACTTATACACAGACTTTCAGTTAGAGAATCCACCCCATTACCTCTGACAGCTACAGTGACTCGACTTGAAGCTTAATGTACAACTACATCTTAAAGAACAGGGAATTAAACTTAGAAATATTAGAAGATAATATGAGAGTGATTTTTCTGTCTTTTGAGGAACATACATTATCATTAAGTGAGAATCTTGTCAGCCTTCTTGCCTTAAATTTACCTAATTCTGAATGAAATAAAATTAATTTTAGTAAGCATTATAAGGTGAAGAAAGTCAATAATCTGCTAGCCTCACTACCAATTCAATGAAAGATCAACATCAGGGACCTTTTGTATGCTGGGAAAAACTCATTGTCTACTCTTAGAAGTATTTGGAAAATTAAGATATTTTTAATTTTAAAAAGGTAGTTTTATGCCAAAAATAATAAATTAACAAAATACACACTTCATTAAAGATTAGAAAGTTTAAGCCGGAACTCAGAAAAAAAAAATTCTTACCCAATTGGGAAATCAACATCATCACCATATGCTGTCATGTGATAAAGTCCAAATTTAGCCAATTTAACATGTCCCTATAATAATAAAGGAAGAAAAAAAATCATTATAAAATATTTTAATATCACTGACAGGGAAAATTATGATTATACATTTTATAAGTAAGGACACTATCATATAGTCAGATACATTAAGAGAATATTATATTTTAATTTGCCATAATTTTATTAAAAACTATTTGTCAGTGTTTGAAGTCTGCTTTATATTCATTACAAACATATATATACACACATACATATTTTATATATCAAAATGACAACATTTAAAAATTTTTGCTGCTTATTATTTTCTGGGCTTCTCTAAATAGCAAAAATGTTCTTACTTGTCTTGAATCCTCAATTAGAATATATTGTGGTAATTTTCACAAAAGAAAATTTTTTCAAGGAGTTGCAAGTCCACTCACAATGTTATAATTTAAACTTGACATGGACATTTTTAACTTGGAAAGGTCAGTTCACAAATCAAGATATTAGTGAATCTGCTTGATTCCCAACAATTTTTTATACTGTTTGAGAATAAGCATAATGATCACAAAAGCAAGATTCTTAAAAGGCAAAACAAATTTAGAAGTCCCTTAAGGTTTTCCCCCTTTAGATGTTTAAGACTTTATAAAACCATAGTCAATTTAAAAGTTGTTTTCTTTTTCTCAAGAACTCTATTTCCCAGAATTACAAAACATTTATATTTTAAAACAATTCAGACAGTTAGATACTCTACTACCATAAGTATGAAATTAATGAGCACCATTTATCTTTATTTTTAATATCATAGGGTATATATACTGAAAGTCTGGAAGAAAGGCAGAGAAAAAGAATAATCCTACTAATACAAAAGATAATTCCCCAGAAAATGTTTCCTCAAAACTATTTTATATGCTTATGAAAAAGAATGAAATTATGATTATTCCTGAAAAAATACCACCTTGCTACCCATAATTCTCTTAGAGGTTGACTAGCTTCTTAGAAATCCCCCATAAGATTTCCAAGTAGAGAATCAGTACTCCAATTAAAAAAAGAAGCTAGGTAATGAACAGCTGGTAAACAAAGAAAATAAATGAGGAATAAAGTGAAAAGAGGAAGTAGGAAAGAAGAATAAAGTGGAGAAAACACAATTCAGTTGTGCTATGAGAAAAATATTCTATGTAAATAGTCAGAGAATCTTTCTTAAGATGAAAGCAAATTCAGAGAAGGAGTGGATTGGGAAGACACAATGTGTATGTATCTTTTAGAAAATGAATGGAAGGAAAAACAAAACAAGTTAGAAAATGGGTCTGGGGAAAAAAGAATAATGAATGTGAAAGACACACGGATTCATATAATTTAGAGATACTTTATTTTTAAACAACCACAAATACATTACATTCATATAATCTTTTCATTATGAATACGCTTAAGACATATTCTAATTCTACAGTCCCTCTGATTCACTAAGTGGGCCTGATTTCAGTAGCTTCCAATGTGAAATAAAAAGCAAATATTTAATATACTATTTGATGATTACCTTTCGATCCAAAAGGATATTATGAGGAGACAGTGCCCGGTGTACTATACCATGTTTGTTCATATACTGCAAGCCCTGAAGTATCTCAAATGCTATGCACAAAACCTTTGAATATCTACAAAGAAAACAAGAGTCACAGATCAACAGGTCAATTACAAAGCAGATACAGAACTTGTTTTAAGAAATAAAATGAGGTTCACTGATAAAATTCAAAGATATATATATATATGTGTGTGTATATATATGTGTGTGTATATATATGTGTGTGTGTGTGTGTGTGTGTGTATATATATATATATATATATATTTTTTTTTTTTTTTGGCCATGTGCCTTGTGAGATTTTAGTTCCCTGACCAGGGATTGAATCCAGACTTTCAGCAGTGAAAGTGCAGAGTCCTAACCACTGGAACCACCAGGGGATTCCCCAAAGAGCTGTATTTTCATTGTACCTCCTCTATTCAGAGAAAATAGACTCTACACATTTTCTAAACTATTTACTTCGACATATTTTTGATTTTCCACTTACAACAGAATTGATCTGACAAAGAACGTAGTTTTCTAAAGGCTACTCTAATTGAAGTATAATTCTTCCATGAAGGTAGTTTAATATTGGTGGTATACAAATGACCTTGACCTTCAGCAGGTTGGACTTTGCCAAATTATCAGGACACTTGCAGATATATGGCAGAACTAAGTCAATGAAAACCACCTATCTTGCTCAAGACAAAACACCTATGTCCCTGAAAAATAGCTATAATATATTTTATAGCAGATAGACCTGAGCTTACTTTCCAGATCAATCCACAAAGCAACCTCCAGTAATTTATCAAACATTTCTTTCTTATCCTATTCTCTCTTAAGCCAACTTCCACAGGGATGCCCAGTTTCTTTGTCTTGCTCTCTCTCTTCCTCTCCCCCTCTCTCTCTCCTTTTTTTTTTTTTTAAATAAAACATCATTCATATAGGAAGTTAGGAAGAATATACAGAAAAGTAGGGGAGAATAATTCAAACCCAATCCTCAAACCACTAATATTAACATTTGGGTACAGATCTCTTTTCTTCCCCCCTTTTTTTTTTTTACACTTTAAATCAGACTTTAAAAAACTAAATAAATATGAGGGTAACAACTAAATTAATTTTTTAAAAGGTATAAACAACAAGCTAATAATAGAGATACAATGAAATTATATATAAAAAAAGTCAACCTAAAAGCAGGGCAAATAAAAGGAAAAAAGAACAAAGAACAAATGGAACAATTAGAAAACAATTAACAGATTTTTTTTTTCTTTTTTTTTTTGCGGTACGCGGGCCTCTCACTGTTGTGGCCTCTCCCACTGCGGAGCACAGGCTCCGGACGTGCAGGCTCAGCAGCCATGGCTCACGGGCCCAGCCACTCCGCGCCATGTGGGATCCTCCCGGACCAGGGCATGAACCCGCATCCCCTGCATCGGCAGGCGGACTCTCAACCACTGCGCCACCAGGGAAGCCCAATTAACAGATTTTAATTCAGATATATCAACCATTACATTATATGTAACTGCTCCAAAGTCACCAATTCAGACTTGATTATATTCAGGTTACAAGGAACCCACATTAAATAAAAAATGTTAAGTTAAAAGATCACTGATTGTCATGGGCTTGGGTGGAGGGAATGGGTTGATACAAAGGAGTATGAGAAAATTTTACATGATGGAATTGTTCTATTTCTAATTTTGATGATGGTTATAGGACTGAGTTGGCCAAACTGATTTAACTGCACGCTAAAAAGGGTAAATTGTAAGGTATGTAAATTAATCGCAATAAACTTGACATAAAAAGAAGGCCAAATACAATTTAAAAAAAGAATAATTTCACTATGACTCCCTCCTCTAAATTAAAACCATAAGAAAGAACAAGAGATGAAAAGTTAAAATCTCTCTCTCTTCTCATCCTTGTCTGACTTTCCAGAAGTAACCATCTCTAGCAGTTTGTGTTTTCAACTCTTCTGGTGGTTAGACTTTTACGTAATTATAATTAACTCTTCACTATGCAAGACGATATAATTAACATACTTCTCCATTTTCCTTTTCTAACTCCTGATTTTTTAAATTAATTAGTTTATTTACTTATTTTTGGCTGTGTTGGGTCTTCGTTGCTGTGCGCGGGCTTTCTCTAGTTGTGGTGAGTGGGGGCTACTCTTCGTTGCAGTGTGCAGGCTTCTCATTGCAGTGGCTTCTCTTGTTGCAGAGCACAGGCTCTAGGCGCACGGGCTTCAGTAGTTATGGCATGCAGGCTCAGTAGTTGTGGCTCATGGGCTCTAGAGCGCAGGCTCAGTAGTTGTGGTGCATGGGCTTAGTTGCTCCGCGGCATGTGGCATCTTCCTGGACCAGGGCTGGAACCTGTGTCCCCTGCATTGGCAGGTGGATTCTTAACTACTGTGCCACCAAGGAAGTCTCTTTTTTTTTTATTGTTTATATTATTTTACATTATCAAATTTTATAAGACAGATGAAAGATGCCTTTGCTCCTTTCTTGAAGACTAAACAGATAAACAAGTAAATATATAACATGATATATAGCGATTAAGTGCTAAGGAGAAAAAGTAGAGAAGAGAAGACAGAATGTGGGTTGCTATTTTATATATACAGTGTGATCAAGGAAGGCTTCACTGAGGTGACATTTGTGCCGAAATCTAAAGGAAATGAAAAAGACATGCAGCTCCCTGGGAAATGTGTAATTCAGGCAGAGGGCACAGTAAGCAAGTCTTAACTGGAAGAATACACAGCAGTTCAAAAAAGAAAAACAAATTTTAAAAAAACCACCAAAAAACACAATGAAGCTACTGTGTATGCAGTAGAATGAGCAAAAGGTGAAACTGGGAGGAGATGAGGGCAGAGAGGTAGCAAGTCAGAGGGCTAGATCATGTGAGGCCATTTAGGCCTTGGCTTTTACTCTGAGACAGATGGGAAGTGTTTTGGTACACTGCTGCACTATGTATAGTAAAAATTTACCATGGAACTAAGCAGAGAAAGAAATAAAAACCTAAGCCACTTAACCCCTAGCTCTCCAGAGAAAATATCTCAGTCATCAGGATTTAATGGATACTATAATTTTATAATTATAACTGTATTCATGAATTTTATCATCAGCTACTATCATTTTTTATACCTCATATGATTCTTTTTGTGTTTCCTTTTTATTTAGCTAGAATATAGTCATGAGAAAATTTTTCATAGCATGTAGATACCATGCTATTCCTCTGTGGAAGCTTTCAGGATTCTTTTATACTTTATTCTTAGACTTATACTCCTATGAGCATGGCCTATTATTTAATTTCCAAGATCTCTCTTCTGGTCTCCAGTTGTTCCGTTTCAATACATCCTGTTCTTTGGCTATGGATACATTATTCTTTTGAGTCTCTCTGAGGATAGTTATTAGAATTCTTTTAATTTGGGGGGGGAAAAAAGTATGTTATCTTCATTTCCTCTGGGGTAAGTTTTTTAAATTTTTTTTTCCTCCCTTGACTCTCTCAAACTATTTCTTCCCTCATATATCTGGTACTTCCTGATTGTCAGCCATATTTTAAAATAAAGCAATAAGTTGATATTCCCCATGAAGTATATATAAAAAACAAAACAAAACAAAAGTTACTATTTATAAAGAATTCTTATTAAACTGATCTATAAACTATTCTACTTTATCAAATAGTTTCTCCCATATTAAAGTGTCACAACAGCCAGTATTAAGCAAATGAGATGAGAACAATTAAGAATTAATAGTTTTCATTAACATCTGCAAAAAAATAAACCAACTATGTAAAGGAAAAGATTCCAAACTTTAAAACAACTACAATTACATTGAAAACTATATGCACATGAAAGAATGCAAACCCCTCCCCTCTTAAAAACAAAGAAAACCTTTCATTAAGATTGATTAACAAATAAAACATAAGAACCTAGTTTTCTGAGGTCACTTGCTGAGTCAACTTTAAGGTAGTAATCTCTCTTGTCCTTGTTCTTCTCTCTGTATCTCTGTTTCTGTCTCTGTCTCTGTCTCTCTCACTCTTTCTCTCTCTCTTTCTCTCTCTCTCTCTCTCTCTCTCTCTCTCTCTCTCTCTCTCTCACACACACACACACACACACACACACACACACACACACTTCACAAAATCTTAAAAGTTGATGCCATATTCAACTGCGACACTAGAGGACCTCAGCTGCACACTATTTCAATACAGATGTCTTTCTCATGAAATTAAAACCAAATCTTTAAAGTGACTTTTTCATTAAACCAGTTCTGAAACAGCTGAAAACAGAAGACTGCATCTTCTACTTTCTCGACCTGCTTCTGTTAGCTGATTTTAAGATATAATTGGAAAACACTTGCATGTCAAAAAGTACATTCATGCTATTATTGAGCTGATGAGAATTTACATTGAAAAAATTTTTAAAAATATGAACGTATAAAGCTGAGCTCATGACACATCTTTTCTTAGCTATTACTTGAGATTATATATGAATTACAGTTAATGAACTCAGTATTCTTCAGTTTAAATCAGACAGGAAATCAGATTTGCTTTTCTGCCCATTTGTGCTCTTGGGATTTAATTTTTAAATTTATTTTAAAATATAGGTATAGGAGAGGGGGAAGATGGCGGAAGAGTAAGACGCAGAGATCACCTTCCTCCACACAGATAAATCAGAAATACATCTACACGTGGAACAACTCCTACAGAACACCTACTGAACTCTGGCAGAAGATCTCAGACTTCCCAAAAGGTAAAATATAGGTGTAAAGGAGAAGAAAAAGCTAATGCTATTTTCTATAACGGGAAAAAGAAATCAGTATTTGTGGAATTTTGTATACTTTTTTGTTTTTAACTGCTTGGTACTATGTTTTAGGCCTCTGCATTTTTAGGTTTCATGGAAGAAAAATTGATTTCCACAATTAAAAAGCCTACAGCATAGTTGTAGAGGGAAGAGATATGGGAATATATGTATATATATAACTGATTCATTTTGTTGTAAAGCAGAAACTAACAAACCATTGTAAAGCAATTATACTCCAATAAAGATGTTAAAAATATATATACCCATTTGCAACAACTTGTAGCATTTAATTCATTTGGGTAACTGCATTTGACACTTTTTTTTGGTATAAAACACTGTGATTATCTGGTATTAATAGTCACTTTGGATTCCGTAATTTATCCATTCCTGAGTTCATATTTGTGTTTCTTCTCTAGTGAGTTAACATATATTTTATTTTTGAGAAAAGCATTTGGGTTATTAAAAAATTCTTGAATTTTGAAAAAAAAAAAGAAAACACAGATTTATAAACTGACAATTTTAATACAGTTGAATTCAATAGAATTTTGATACAATTATAATTCAATAATTAAGTTAGGAGATGATAATCATCTTTTTTCTCTGTCTTGAGAATAAAAGAAAACATGAAAATTTATTTATTACATTGGTGAGAACAAAGCAGACCTACAAAAATCATAAATCTTGGAAAGTAATAAGATTAATAACTAAAAGAGAAAAAAACATGACTACCATCACCACCACCAAGAACAAATGTCGATAATTTCTAGGCATGACTCAACTTGGCTGTATTTGGATATTAAATATGGCTTAATGAATTTCAAATCTATTAATTTAGTACAATACCAAGTATGTTTTGTTTAGCCCTTTCCAGATGTATTTCAAAGGAAATTTACACTGTGTGCTTCTGATTCAATCATCTGTAAATTATCTGCAGCTGTTTAGCTTAGTTGGTTAAAACATACTGAGGCCAAGATCATGCGTTTAATATCTATAAGGATTAGTTAGCTTCCCAGGTTCATAGCCACAGATTTTCATCAAACTCCAGCCAATATCCTGAAATACAGACAGTTTGTCATGAGACATTGCTCAACTGCTACTTACTCAAAACATCTTGATTTTCAACTACAATCTCCTATACTTCTCTGTTCCCTATTTCTGAGGACCTGCTCTCTAAACTCATTAAAGACCTTGAGACCCCTGTTATCTCAACCAGTCCTTTTTTTTTTGACATCCTTCTTTATTCTAGATCTATTCTGTCATTTTTATATATATATATATATATATATACACACACACATATACATATATATATATATTTTTTTGCCAGGATCCTTAATGGCTTCTCATCAAATGGCTCTACCCCTGATAGAATTGTACGTCTCTATTTTCTGACAGTACATAGTTACAAGGTTTATTAATTCTATGGTAATAATTTCTGTATAGGTTTGTCTCTCTCACTGTACCTTGAGGCAGTGGTAGCTTGAATACCTTGAAGCTTATTCAACTTGGAATCCCTATGCCTACCATAGTGCCTATAAGGTAGGTGCTCAATAAATGGGTATCAAATAATAGGTGTTCAATAAATGTATATAACCACACCCATGATGGTGCAAGAGGGTGGAGATAACAAGATTAAGTTCATCACCGCTAAGGAAATAACAGCTCAAAAAAAGTGTATTAGACTAGACTATATTAGACTAGATCAATGGTGTTAACTTCATTTATAAGAGAGTGTATAATTCTTCAGTGAGTCAAGAAAACATAAATTGCTTAAGTTCACACAATGGCTATCCAAAAAAGAAAGTACTAGTTTGCTGAAAATACACCTCTCCTTCTAGTCTTTTATTTACTGAAAGAATAATGAGCCACTGTATGGTGGGTAATATGATAATCTTGTTAATATCTGGCTAAAACTGCGAATTAGACTAAGTTGTTAAGATAGATTCCTACAATTTTTCTAGCTCAGAAAAAAAATACTTGTTAGTATTTCGTATTTGAGTTGAGTTCACATTAAATCTGCATATATTAGGGGAGGCTTAACATCTTTACGAATTTGAGTTATTCTATCCAAAAAAAAGGATGTGTTTCTATTTGTTCAAGTCTACTTTTATGTATTTCAGAGTTTTTATTATTTTTTAAAAACAGGTTTATTGAAGTATAATTGATATACAAAAAACTGCACATATTTAACATATTTGATGGGTTTGGACATATGCATACGCTCATGAAACCATCACCACAATCAAGGTAACAGACATATCCATCACCTTCAGAAGTTTCCTTGTGCCCCTTTTTGTGTGTGTATGGTAAGAATAAATATACAAAAATATACAAGAAAACACTGGGGAAAAAAATCAATGAGGGGGACTAATTCTGTCAGATTTAAAACATACCATAAAGATTCTCTCATACAACCCAAATGTCCATCAATAGATGGTTAAAGAAAATGTGGTATATACATACAATAGAATATTATTCAGTCTTAAAAAAAGAAAGGGGCTTCCCTGGTGGCGCAGTGGTTGAGAGTCCGCCTGCCGATGCAGGGGACATGGGTTTGTGCCCCAGTCTGGAAAGATTCCACATGCCGTGGAGTGGCTGGGCCCGTGAGCCATGGCCGCTGAGCCTGCGCGTCCGGAGCCTGTGCTCCGCAACGGGAGAGGCCACAGCAGTGAGAGGCCCACGTACCGCAAAAAAAAAAAAAAAAAAAAAGAAAGAAAGAAAGAAAGAAAGAAAGAAAGAAAGAAAATCCTGCCATTTGTGACAACAATATGGATGAACCTGGAGGACATTATGCTAAGTGAAATAAGCCAGACACAGAAGGACAAGTACTGCATGATTCCACTTATATGAGGTATCTAAAATAGTCAAACTTATGGAAGCAGAGAAGAACAGCAGTTACCAGGAGCTAGGGAGACAAGAAAATGGGAGCTGTTCAATTGGTGTAAAGTTTCAGTTATGCAAGATCATTAAGTTCTAGAGACCTGTTGTACAACATTGTGCCTACAGTTAACAATACTGTATTGAACTCTTAAAAATTTGTTAAGAGGGTAGATCTCACCTTAAGTGAGATCACACACAAATAAATAGGACTCAAGGAAACTTTTGGAGGTGATGGATATGTCTATTATGTACCTTGATTGTGGTGATGGTTTCATGGGTACCCTGCTTATGTCCAAACTCACCAAATGTATATATTAAATACTTGCAGTTTTCTTGTATATTAATTATACCCCAATAAAAATGTTGAAAAATAAATTAAAATGAGGAGAAATTCCTATCAGCCTCAAACCATCAGTTCTTTTCAGTATCTGCAAAGTTTCCAAGAAGAGATGTTATTCAGATTGCAAGAAATAGAGACCAAGAAAGAGAATGAGAGGTCAGGATTGCGGAGACAGCTTTGGAAGTCATTCATAGATAGGTGGTAACTAAAGCCACACATGCTATTTCCTCATAATCCCATGATATTTAAGGGCCATTCCATAAGCCAAAATACCCATACAGTCAGCAAACCAAAGGAGGAAACACATTTCTGGATTCTATGAGTTCAAGATGTTCGTTCACCTTATAAAACCTGATCATTCTCACAGAAATTTTCCTTTTGGTCTAAAACTTTCTTTACTTGGTATTAGCCTGAGGTAAAATGTTAAGAAACGAGGAAACACAGATGAAATATAGTTAGCTACTGTGTGATTTAAGAAATGGAAAGGAAAAATAAAATACTAGTGATTAATGTTCAGATAATAAAACAACTGTATAACCCTGTGTTATCTTTAACCTAAACTGTCCTATAATTTCAAGGCAAAAGAAATAAACTAGTGTAGAACTTTTAATGATTCACTGGTTTATACTTTCAGAATTTGGAGAGGGGTATTTTCAGTGATGAGTTAATGTCTTTGATGCTCTTAATTTGCCTCTTATCACTTACTAAATTTTGACACTTTTTAAAAAATATCACAATACTTAACAGAGCAATTTTCTTCTAAAGGAAAAAGAAAACAAGAAAGATTTTGGAATTGCAAAAGGAAATAACTCATTTCGCTACCAGCATACATGTTTGAGCCTAAAAGGATACCCACCCACACTAAGTTTAAACATTAATTTGCTTCAGGGACTTCCCTGGTGGCACAGTGGTTAAGAATCCAGCTGCCAATGCAGGGGACACGGGTTTGAGCCCTAGTCCAGGAAGATCCCACATGCCACGGAGCAATTAAGCCCATGTGCCACAACCACTGGGCCTGCACTCTAGAGCCCGCAAGCCACAACTACTGAGGCCATGTGCCACAACTTATGAAGCCCGCATGCCTAGAGCCCATGCTCCGCAACGAAAGAAGCCACCCCAATGAGAAGCCCAAGCACCGCAGCGAAGAGTAGCCCCTGCTCACCGCGACTAGAGAAAGCCCGTGCACAGCAACAAAGACCCAATGCAGCCAAAAATAAATAAATTTATTTTAAAAAATTAATTTGCTTCAGATTCAGATGTTTTGAAAAGGAAGTTGCATTGATTAACTGCTTACCGAAAGATTATTTTGTAATATGTCTAAAAAAAACACCAAACAGTCCATCTGTCCATAAGTTGTGAGGCTGGGCATATTTTATAATTCAATTCTCACTCCAAAAAAACCAGTTGAAAGCTCTAAGTCTGGAATGTGACTAATTCTCAATGGGATACAATAAATTGGGAAATTAACTTTCCAACCTGAATACTAGATACCTTTCCTTTCTCAGAAGAAAATTAATTTGATAAGATCAAAATACATATGGAAAGCATAGTCTAGTGGTTTGAGGTTCAGACATAAAGCCAGAAACTCTGTCACTGATTTGCTATGCTTGGAAAGTGTTCCAACTTTATCCTGCCTCAGTTTGCAGTTTTATAAAGTGGGAAATGGAACACCAAACAGGGGCTAAACAGAGATCAATGAGCTATTATTGGCCCTACATAGAACGCTGATCATCTTAAAAGCAAAATGAAACAAAAAGTCCAAGTCCCCCTCAAAAAAAACTAGGGTCTTTATAATAAACAATATAATACCATTTTGTTACAACACATCTGTATATATATTTCCATAAATTAACAAAGATTGTAAACTGGGCTCTTCAATTATTTCCATGACACAACAAAATCTGAAGAATGATTTTCTAATTTCTCTGTGAGAATAAAATCACCACTTGATAAGCAGAATTGGAGGATCCCAGGGTGAGCTGGGTATATTTCTGCCTCATCAATGTTTTTCTTCTCCCAAGCAGCTTTACTATCCTGGCACAGAAAACTCGAAAACCATTTTTTTTTTTTTTTCCCACCAGAGTTACTGACACTGGCAGTGCAAATGCACTGGGTAATAAGTTCCACTTGCCAAGCCCTGGCAGCATTTGGGATGACATAAAGCTATAACTTTTCTCTAAGACAGAACTATGATGGTTCATATTTGGTTGAATCTGTACCCTAGTTCATTCCTAAGTTTTTTTTTAATTAAACTTAAATTTATTTACATATTACTGTGTGAACAAAGAATGAACATATTACTATTACTGCTCAGAATTTTTACTTGAGGCCAATTTACATTCTTTAAGTGGAACAGTTCACATTTTTTAGGCAATTCATCATAACAGTGAACACGAGAGGGCCTGAATTTTATGCACTTGCTTAATATAACATCTGCTGCAAACAAAATTTATCAAACTGAAATGTTCAGTTCAATGCTGTGTTAGTCTGTGTCAAGAAAATTATAAGAAATATGACTGATGAAAATTTCCTATTCTATTTATCAGAAGTTGAGGTGATACAGTAATCATATTTTGATCAAAGAATCCAAAACTAAGGTTCCTATGATCCACAGAGAAGGTAGAACAAGTCAAGGTAACAATTTAATAGCCAGGGCTTTGTTCTCAAACCTAATGTAGAACTCTAGGGAGCTTTGTTTACCTACATAGCTCCTTTTTCCTAAGTCAGATCACCTGAATGAATCCGTTTTGTCTATTTTTCCTAACCTTCAACTAGAGTCACAGGTCTTAACACTATGATGCAAGAAAGATCAGACTCATTTCAGCATGCTTTTAGAAGAGAGAGTGAAAAAAGCTTTTACCCATAGAATCCCATAATGACCCCAGAATACTGTTTAAAAATTGGAGGACAGTTACTTTTTACCAAGTCACAGAAAAGTATTATGTTAATGAATAATGTTAGTTGATGTAGCCTAAATGGTGCCCCCTCCCCCAGAATATGTCAACATCCTAATCACTGGAAACTGTGAATGTTACCTTATTTGGGAAAAGGGTCTTTGCATATGAGGAGATCATCATGGACTATCCAGTTGGGAACAAATCCAATGTCAAGTGCCCTTATAAGAGAGAGACATACAGAGGAGAAGGAGATGTAAAGATGGAGGCAGATATTGGAGCGATGCGGCCACAAGCCAAAAGGAAGCAAAGGAATACTGACACCAAAAGCTAGAAGAGTCAAGGAAGGATTCTTCCCAGGAACCTCCAAAGGGAGTAGGCCCTACCAACACCTTGACTTCTGACTTCTGATCTTCAGAGCTGTGAGATAATAAATTTCTGTTGTTTTAAGCTGCTCAATTTGTGGCAATTTGTAGCAGCAGCCATAGAAACAAGTATAGTTGGCTATGAAGATACACATGACATCAAGGTAACTAGTTTATCTTCATAATGACATGATTATAACAGAGTAATTCTTTCTTTAAATGATCTTTATTTAGATACAAATTATGTACAATGAAATATATTTATTTTAAATATACCATCAGAAGAGTTTTGAAAACTGTACTGCCTCAATCAAGAAACAACCTTTCCATCACCTCAAAAAAGTTCTCTTATTCCCTTTCCCAGCCAATCCCATATCCTACCCCTGGCTCCAAGCAAACACTGAACTGCTTTCTATCACTACAGATTAAATATGTCTTTTCAAGAGTTTCAAATAAATGGAATGATACAGCACTATTTTATGTCTAGCTTTTTTTTTTCCAGCATGACGTTCTTAAGATTTATCCATGTTGTTACCTGTATTACCAGTTCATTTCTTTGTATTTCACTGAATGGATATGCCATAATGTTTATCTATTCATATGCTGAAGGACATTTCCTCTTTCAGACTTTTAACAGCTAAACACAGTATAGTATTTTACCAGAAAAGCTGTAGACACATTTAACATAAAATTTCACAAGAAAATAAAGAACGATACGGAGTCCCAGATTTTTGAGGAGTATCACATTCTTAAAACTGTCATTATGGGAGAACAAATAAAAATTTGTGGGGAAAAACTAATAAGGAAGACTAACAAAACATGAAAATTACGATCTGGGGTTAGTCTAATACGTATGTGGTAGAACTGGGGATGTTCCATCATTATCATGATGATTTTGAAGTACTTATCTACCTTTGAAACTGAGGTAAATGGTGTAAAAAACAAATGATGTTTTATGGCCTACCACCAAGACAAACAACACTTGACAGCTGACAAAATGTCTAGCTAGTGAATAAACTAACATATGAACAGAGGAAGTACAATTAGATACTAACAGCATGCACAGGTCAAATGCAATGACCAGACTGCTTGTAGCAGAGAGCTAACACTTTCATTTATTGAGATGACTAGAGCAGAGAAAAATCAGAATCTTTCTTCTAGGTAATGTGGGAGGAGCTCATAAATAGGAAATCTCTCATTCTTCATATGACCACCACTTTTTCATCTTAAGTCACTGTCCAAAATAGCACATATTAAGACTCATCATCTTAAACAAGAGTGCCCTCTCCTACCCTCCAAAACTGTTATAGAAATGGAAATAGGGAGAGCACTTTCACTGCTTTCTGATGGATGTTTTTAGCACTTAGCTCTCCAAGTTCATTTCCTCCACTTCTCTTCCCACAGACCCTCTGCCTCTACTTTAGTCATATGCTTGCATACCAATGTCTTTTTGCACTTGCTATTTTCTCTGCCCTTCTAGTTGGTCCACTTAGATGATACTTATCCATCCTTTAAGATTCAACACAAGCATTATTTTCTTAGAAAAACTTTTCTGGATTCTCCTGGTTGTGAGGTACTCTGTCTACCAAGATAACTTGCATATACTTCTTGTGAGTACATCCCCCCCCCCGAAAAATGCAATTTTATAATTGTTTGTTACAGCTCTGTCTACTCACTAGCTAGCAATTTCTTTAAAGGCTGGGATTTTATATTTTCATCTTCAGACACACTAGCACCTAGCCCAGTATCTGAAACATATATGTACTTGAAGAAGTATGGAATGATGCTTGAGTAGATTAATCATAATTGGTCATCATAGAAAGGCTATAACTGTTGCACAGGCAATGCTTATTGATAATAATATCCAATAATCATTTAGTACACTATAGTAGCTATAATAACACTATTACCACTACTGCTACTAATAGGAAACAGATAACTTGTACTATATCAAGTGCTGTTATAAGTAATTCACATCTATTACTTCATTAATTCTCCCCACTATCCTAGAAGGTAAAAAAATTGAAGCAGAGACACTCATGGAAATGAGTTGATTCAAAGCCAGCAGGTTGGTCTTAGAGTCCATGTCCTTAACCACTACACTACACTGCTTTTCTGTGTTTAACAGCATGGATGGTGAAATCAAAAGAAAGAGTTTAACCTCCAGGTAGTGATATAGTAACTGAGGCTTAGAGCAGTTACTTATTCTTTAAAATGCAGTAGACATTTGTTGTTTCCCTTCCTGGTATTCATGCCCCTTTCTTCCAATGATAACTTACAATTTTCATTTCAGGTTCCACCTCTCTCCTGTACTCCTCAGCTCACTTGTCCTGCCTTTAGGAGTGGAAACATGACTCGGGACTTTGTCAATTGTTTTCTCCTGGCTATAATAATTGTTCTGATTGAAAATCTTAGGTTTTACACAGCATCCAATAAAAATGGCTTGCTCCTTTCTGGAAGACTGAGAGGATATGAAGTTAGAGTTATGATCATTTTGCCATCATTAGGGGAGAACCTGGAACTCTTACAACTCATTAGTTGTATGACCAGGGAAAAATTACTTTACTTCTTGGATCCTTCCTAAGAGCCTAACTTTCCTCACACATCAAATGGAAGTAATATTAGTAAACCACATCATAGAGCTCCTATAAGAAAAAAATAAGATAACCATTGTAGAGTGCTTAGGACAATGTTTAGCACAAAGTATTGCACAAAATTCTGCAATTATGCTGTTGCTATCATCATCATTATTTTTGTCTAGTCCTTCCCTTTTGAGGTTCTGAATAATTTAGGATAAATAAATCATTTCTAATTTAAACTTTGCATTTGCATAAATAATTGAAATAGGTGGCTGAGGAAGCCAAAATAAAATAAGAACTCATGAACCCCATGTATATTGTTTTGCAGTATATATAGTGATCATTTCTCCACCCCAACTATCTTACAACAGAAACCATTTTGCCATGAGTATACCAATAGATTTCTGTCATAAAGAAACCAGTTTTGCTTGCTTCTTTGTGAAGCAAGTGAAAGCACTGGGTTCTCTGGTTTCTAGTTGGATAAAAATGCCAGGAAACAAAGAAATCCCCACAGAGCCATCAAGACAGTCTGATAATTAATGGATAGGACTCATTGAACTTGGAAATTTAAAGCAACTCATTCTCTCAAAAGACTGTGCTGTTTGAACAGGACCTGTCATAAAGGCAGATTCTGGAGTACTGTTGCTCTAAGAAAGGCTACAGTGAGAACAGGCCTTTCAGAGGCATAGTTCACTATTTATGCTACACTGTGACTTTAGTAGATATTTGATATTCTGTAAACCTTAGATCACTCACTAACTAGGAGTAATAACCTTAAAGTTACCTATGAAAAGTATATAGCAAAGTAACTACAATATAGTATGTGCTCAATAAAAATACTGTGTCCCTTCCTTTTCTCTATCTCTCTTGTTTATGAATGATATGATTAAATGTTTTAAATTTAAAAGTGCTCCACTTAAAGAATGCCCCAAAGCTCTTAAAAGTGCTGCTAACATTAACTTATTTAAGACCTCATATATATCATTCCCTCAGTATATACCAAGGGTTAGGGTGTAATGTGTAACACATCCTATTAAAAAGTGTAGAGAAAGCTCATTTAGATAGCTCCTAAAATTTTTTGCCAATTAATTATTGACATAATTTTTCAAGGCTAACATTTAAAAGAGTAAAGGAAAAGTTATAACTACCTTTCCACTGACCATCACCTTAATTAGCATCTATTAAAGTCAGTCAGTTTCTGTTGGTAAATCTTTTGATTGATTCTTTTGATATGTCATCTGCTTTTTTTTTTTTTTGCGGTACACGGGCCTCTCACTGTTGTGGCCTCTCCTGTTGCAGAGCACAGGCTCTGGACGCGCAGGCTCAGTGGCCACGGCTCATGGGCCTAGCCGCTCCGCGGCATGTGGGATCTTCCCGGACCAGGACACGAACCCGTGTCCCCTGCATCGGCAGGCAGCCTCTTAACCACTGTGCCACCAGGGAAGCCCTGTCATCTGCTTTTGACACCACAGACAGTATTTGCTTATGTGCCAAACTATACAACATAAATATTATCTCAAGGCTTTTTAACATTACTCAAAAACCCTATAAGGAAATACTATTTTAAGATTATAATAAGCAAAAATGGCCCACTCTGTCAGGGCAAAAATCTGTTTTGAGAGAAAAATACAAAGAGCCAGCGATAGTCCTCCCCTCCTTAGTTTGAACAGCTTTTAGGTGAACTAGATGTCTGCCTGCTGACATTGTAGAAAGAGGTCCTTTTGCATACTGATGACGTGACCCTCCATCCAGAAATAGCTTCAAGAAATTTTGGCCAATTATTGCTTAAAAGAATTTCTAACCTTTAATTATGTCAAAACTGAAATTGTTTTGGAGAGTATAGTGCCATCCAGATGAATAATTTTAAAGAATGCCTTTGGACAAGTTAACTCTTCTAGGTATCTGGAGGTTAGTTTTGCTATATTTTGACAAGCTTACCCTTGCAGACTTGCTCAAATTTAAAAATTTTACGGGGGCTTATTCTATGATAGAAAAGGACATTTGACAACTTCCACTGTCAATTCTGTTTTCAAACAAAGACAATTTCTCCCATGTTTTATTCTACTGTCCACTGGGGCTAAAATCAAGTATGTGTTCAAGAAATTGATCAGATCCAATCTTGCTCTCTGAGAAAAGTCCTGACCCTGCTAGCAATTATGACTGCAACACATATACACACAGAGATAGGATCACAGTCAAAAATATCTTTTATTAAAACATTAAAGAAGTATTTATTATCATCAAAAACAAAGGCTATCTCAGTTTTCCAACTATCTCATCTCAGATGACCAATAGACAGAAATTGTCAAGTCACCTTTGCTGTAGCACAAGCGCCCTGTTTGGTGATTTCTGGCACCCTGTCTACCTAAAATAGTTTCATATCTAAGTTCTAGGGACTATGAGCTAGTGAATTTGCTCTAGGCCTTAATATTATTCAAAGACTACATTAAATAATCGCTTTCTACCTCACTGGATTACTTGATCTTCCAAGAGGAAGATTTAATCTAATACACCTAAGAAAAAATTAGATGCTAAGCAGTTTGGGCGATTTACTGCTAAGTAAGCAACATATTCTAACAACTTATTGCTGATATTTTTATACTGGCCTTGTTTCCTGTGACCTTACTATAAACTCACTTATTAATTCAAAGAGTAGTTTTTGTTTTTGTTTTTTTTGTGGTACGCGGCCCTCTCACTGTTGTGGCCTCTCCCGTTGCGGAGCACAGGCTCCGGACGCGCAGGCTCAGTGTCCATGGCTCACGGGCCCAGCCGCTCCGCGGCATGTGGGATCTTCCCGGACCGGGGCACGAACCCGTGTCCCCTGCATCGGCAGGCGGACTCTCAACCGCTGCGCCACCAGGGAAGCCCCTCAAACAGTACTTTTTTAGACTCCTTAGGATTTTCCACATAAACAACCATATCATCATTAAATAGAAATATGTTTCCAACTCTTCCTCCCCTTTGTATCCTTTCTCCTCTTCCTTCTTCTTACAATCTATAGGTCTTATGTTTATTTTTGTTGACCTAGTTCATGTTTGTATTTTTATATACTGCATGCCTATGCTGCTTGCATTTCTACATACTAGCCGACAAACAATTGGAAAATAAAACAAATTTATCTATAGTCATATCAAAACATAAGATACTTAAGAATGAATTTAACAAAAGAACAAGAACTCTACACTGTAAACTATCAAACATTGCTGAGATAAGGAAGACTTAAAAATCTGGAGAGAGGGCTTCCCTGGTGGCACAGTAATTAAGAATCCCCCTGCCAATGCAGGGGACACAGGTTCAAGCCCTGGTCCAGGAAGATCCCACATGCCATGGAGCAACTAAGCCCATACACCACAACTACTGAGCCTGAGCTCTAGAGCCTGCAAGCCACAACTACTGAGCCTGCGTGCCACAACTACTGAAGCCCGTGCCTAGAGGCTGTGCTCTGCAACAAGAGAAGCCACCGCAGTGAGAAGCCCGCACACTGCAACAAAGAGTAGCCCCCACTTGCCAAAACTAGAGAAAGCCCACGCACAGGAATGAAGACCCAATACAGCCAAAAATAAATTAAATAAATAAATTAAAAAAAAAATTTGGAGAGAAACAACATGTTCATTTATTGGAAGACTCAATATTGTTAAGATGTTAGTTGTTCCCAAATTTGTCCGCAGATGCAATGCAATCCCAATCAGAATACCAACAGACATTTTTAGAAATTGAGAAAGTTATTATAAAATTTATCTGGAAATGCAAAAAACCAAGGATAGTTAAAGCAATCTTGAAACAAAAGAACAAAGTTGGGAACCTTATATTTCCTGACTTCAAGATTTACTATAAAGTTAGAGTAATTAAGACAGGCATAAGGATAGTAAAAGAGATAAATGAAACAAAATAAAGGTCAAACAGACCTACAATTACATGGCCATTTAATTTTCAATAAAAACACTAAAGCAATCCTATGGGAAAAGAAATATCTTTTAAACAAATAGAGCTGGAACAACTGGATATCCATATGGCAAAAACTGAACTTGAACACCATATACAAATATTAAATTGAGAAAGATCAAAGATCCACCATAAAATCTAAAACTATAATGCTTCTAGAAGAAAACATATGAGAATATCTTCATGACTTGGGAGAAGGCAAAGTTTTCTCAAAAAGCAATAACCAAAAAAGGAAAAATTGGTACATTAGACTTCATTCTAAATAATAACTTCTATTCATCAAGGTACACCTTAAGAATAGACAAGCCATACTGGCAGAAAATACTTGCAAAAAATATCTAGCAAAGTCTATATATGGAGAATATAGAGAATGTACAAAGAATGCCTATAAATCAATAATAAAAAGACAAATAACTCACTTAAAAATGGGATCCCCCAAATTGAACAGGTATGTATGTCACGATATGAATGTCCAATTAGTACACAGAAAGTGCCCAACATTTTGAGTCATCATGGAAATGGAAATTAAATCTACAGTGAGATACCACCTTATACTCACTATGACTCAAAGAATGAAAACATCAACTGCTGGCAAGGATATGGAGGAACTAGAGCTCTCACACATTGTTGGTAGGAAATGTAAAAGGTACAACATTTTGGAAAAAGGTCTGGTGGTTTCTAATAGTATTAATCATATACTTATATACTTATACATATACATACACAGACACATATGCTTATAAATATATAAGCCATCACTACTACTGCTACATATATATACAGAGATATGAAAACATTTGCCCACAGAAAGACTTACGAGGGACTTCCCTGGTGGCACAGTGGTTAAGAACCCGCCTGCCAATGCAGGGGACATGGGTTCAATCCCTGGTCCAGGAAGATCCCACATGCTGCGGAGCAACTAAGCCTGTGCACCACAACTACTGAGCCTGTGCTCTGGAGCATGCGAGCCACAACTACTGAGCCTGCGTACCATAACTACTGAAGCCCGTGTGCCTAGAGCCTGTGCTCCGCAACAAGAGAAACCACCGCAATGAGAAGCATACGCACTGCAACGAAGAGTAGCCCCTGCTCTCTGCAACTAGAGAGAGCCTGCACACAGCAACGAAGACCCAATGCAGCCAAAAATAAATAAATAAGTAGATAAAGACTTATGAGAGCACTCACAGCAACTTGTTATGATAGTCAAAAACCTGGAAATATCCCAGGAGTTCATAAACAGATAACTGCTAAATAAACCATGGCATATTCAAAAAATGTAATACACCTCAACAACAAAGAGGAATGAGTTATAATATACGAAACCACATAGATGACTCTCAGAAACATGAGGGTGAGTGAAAGAATCCTTACAGAAAAGGGTATATACTGTATAATTCTAATTATATAAAGTACTAGAATTAGCAAAACTAAGGTGAAAAAATCAGAAAAGTAGTTGCCTCTAGGAGTTGTGGGTGGGGTGAATGGCAAAGATTTACTGGGAAAAGGCATTAGGAAAATTTCTAGGATGATGGTAGAGACCTAATCTTAATGTGTATTTGGGCTACAGAGATGTATATACATTTTTCAAAACCCATCAAATGATACACAGGCTTCTGTACTTCACTGAATATAAATTTTACCTAAAAAGAAATCACAAGCATGCATATTAAATTACACTTAATGATATACATGCTGAAAGATTTAGGGATAAAGTGTACTCAATGTGCAACTGACTTTGAAATGCATCAAAATAATAGAATGAGTTAATGAGCAGGTAGTGGGAGGGACAGATATATGATAAAGCAAAAGTTGGCAAAAATGTTAACTGTAGGATAAAGGTATATTGTATAATTCCTTCAACTTTGCTAAGTTTGACATTTTTATAATTAAATACTGTCAAGAAAAAAATAAGTTAGGTAATATAAAGACATTTTCAGATCACCAAAATCTGTAAGAATTTGTCAACAACAGACTTGCACTAAAAGAAATTTTAAAGGAAGTTTTTCAGGCTGAAGGAAAATGAGGCCAGATGGAAACCTGGATCAAAACAAAGGAATAAAGAGCTCAGGAAATGGTAAATATGTAGTTAAATGCAAAAGAATTGTTTTTCCTAATTTCTCAAGGTCTTTAAAGAAATTGTTTAAAGCAAAAAAATAATGTATGGTCAGATTTATAATATATATAAAGTAAATATAAATTGTAAAATGTATGACAACAATACCCAAAGGATGGGAGGACAGTAAATACTGACAGAAGTATATTGTTATAAGATTCCTACATTATATATGAATTGGCATAATATTAATCATGGAAGACTGTGATAAATTAAGGATGTACATTGTAATCGCTACCACAAGCACTTAAAAAAAGTATAGCTAAAAAGAAGACAAAAATAAAACAATAAAAAAACCCTCTGAGCCTCTTACAGACTGATTTCAAGAACTTATTTGTGTTCTTTTACATGTTGACACCTTATAATTTATCAACTCAGAAGTTTCTGCTTTTCAAACATTTCCCAATAGGAAACTGTACTGGTTAATTTCAATTTTCATTACTATTTCCTCCTTCTTTTGCCTTTCATGGGTATAGACAATACCACAGAATAAAATACAAGGTGTTCCCTTAAAGTCAGTGCAACTCCTAACACAAACCTCCTTAGTTAGTTTACTAAAGTGTCCTCACTCACTGAAGGAATTAATAGGAGGCAAAACAATGAGTAAATGAAAAAAATGCTGTGATAGTTGACTACTGAGGCTACACACATGCTTTTCTTAAAGTAGAAAGTTATCATAGGTGAAAATAATTTCCAACACAGATGGGCCCTATCATTCTCAGATCATTCTGCTGTTAAAACAAAAACAATTTTTTAATTCCCACCTCACTAGTAAAATTAGAAAATGCAGTTATTTCACCTTTTCTCTCCAATGTGTTAAATAAGTGAATGATTCTTAGAAGTTAAAAAACCCAGTACTTTTCACTTCTTCTCACAATGACCCCATCTGTTTAAATCAGACAAAGCATAGAGTATCTTCCTCTAGCAACAACTTAACTTCTTAGACCAGATATTGCCAATTGGCTGCCCATTGGCCAAATTCGGCCCATTATTTTGTTTTGTTTGGATCATGGTCTTTTAAAACTTTTTAACTACTTGAAAATGTTTAGAAATTCAGAGATTTCACGTAAGAATCCAGATTCTGAGTTCTTTTGAAAGTCTGAAAGAGACAGTAACACCGGGACACATTCTTACAAGGCAACACAGGAGCTGGAGCTGAATATTAGCTGCATCTTTTTGACGTGTTACCTGCTTTCCAGTTTAACCCAGTTTCAGTTCAGTACACTTCACTCAAATTATTTGCCTGGACTCAAATGAGTTTATAATCTCTATTACAAATATTCCCCATCCCAAATTTAGTCTCCTTCCTCACTCTAGTCCTTACTCTTGTGCACTCACTCACACTCTCTTTCTATCAAAATAACATGCATCTATTACTTCACTAAAAATTTCAACTGAGGATGTATTTGGCTTAAAAAAAGTGTCTCTAATGGAAAATAACAGGTCAGCATTCTATACCAACATATTTACATGGTTTCTGGCCATGTATATATGTATAAAGAATGTGGTAGGCAGAATTCTCCCAAGATTCCTGTCACCTAGGTTTTAATTCAATCACTAGTCTAGGTACTACTGTACAGGGACTTTGCAGATGGAATTAGGTTGCTAATCAGCTAATCTTAAAGTAGGGAGAGTACCCCAAATTATCCAGGAGGGCCACCGTAGTCATGTGAACCCCTAAAGTAGAAGAGCAAAGCAGAAGAGCCAGAGATTCAAAGTATCAGAAGGACTAGGCCTGCTGCTACTAGCTTTGAAGATGAAGAAATGGGGCCATGAGCCAGGGAATGCTGGTGGCTTCTAGAAGCTAAGAACAACTCCTGGCCATCAGCCAGCAAGGAAACAGGGATCTCAGTCCTACAACTGCGTGGAATTAAATTCTACTAACACCGGGAATAAGCCTAGAGATGGATTCTCCCCTGGGGCCTCCAGGGGAAATGTAGCCCCGCCAGCACCTTGATTTTGGCTTTGTTAGACCTGAAGCATAGAAACCACCCAAGCCCAATAGGCTTTTGATTTATAGAACTATGAGATAATAAATTTGTGTTGCTTTAACCTGCTAAACTTGTGGCAATATGTTACAGCAACAATGGAGAGCTAGTACTTTGCTGATGAATGAAAAAAAAGGCTTTACACAAACCTTAACTGAACAAGACCAGCAACCATTAGTCTATATAAAGTCACACATATTTCATAAATTATTGGCGCAGCTATAAAATCTACCTTGATACCTCCTCAAAAAGGAATCTCTCATCAGTTTCAAATCTTGCATTCTCCCCAAAGCGCCTACTTTCCTGTCTGGCCCTTAGCGGGCTTTGGGGAATTATGCTCTTGGAATGCTCTAACTGATAAAAGTGTTTTGCCCATTTGAAGGCTTGAATCACTCTAGCTTGTCCAGATAGTTTGTGCAAACAATGTGATTTATGTTGAACACCTGCTTCCTTCTGTGTGTGTGTGTGGGGTGGTCTGGAGCATCATTAACTGCAATCAGTCACACAGGCATTAATGTACCTTTGTGACCAACCCCCAATACAAATTCTCACTCCTAGGCTCAGGCCAGCCTTCTCTAATAGGCAATACTTTGTGCATGTTGTCACAATTTTTGTGCTGCAGAAATTAAGGACATCTTCTACAACTCTCCTGGGAGAGAACTCTGGAAAGCCTGTGCCTGGTTTCCGCCATATTTTGCCCCATTGTTTTCTCTTTGTTGGATTTTGCTTTGCATCCTTTTGCTGCAATGAGTATAATGTAACCATGAGTATAATAACATCTGAGTCCTGTGAGTGCTTCTATTGAATCACTGAAGCTGGGAGTGGTCTTGGTGACCCCTGACACATCACAGTTCCCACCATCTCAGCCAAAATGATTTACTAATACGAAAGAGAACACCAAATGTGACACTTGCCATAAGACTAAAAAATTTTCCCAAATCTTTACTAACCAAATTGAGGTAGGCAGAATTCTAAGATGGTTCCCCAAATCCCTGTACCCTGATGTACACCTGGCATAATCCCCAAGACTATGAATATGATGGATTTTACCCTCATGATCACATTATATTCTATGGTGCAGCTGACCTTATCACATGAGTCCTTGAAATCTGGATCTAGAGATTAGAGACAGGAAATAAGAGAGATTCCAGGCATGAGCAAGATGTGATACAAGGGATATCATCCATTGCTGGCTTTGGAGATGGAGAAAGCCACATGATAAGGAATGCAGATGGCTTCCAGGAGCTGAGAGCAGCCCCTCATCAATAGTAATCAAGGAAACAGGGACCTCATTCATACAGTTGCAAGGAACTGGATTCTGCCAACAACCTGAATGAGCTTAGAAGTGGATTCTTCCCCAGAGTCATGAGAAAGGAAATCGACAATTTGTTTCCTCGCATCACTCCATTTTTAAAGAAAATAATAAATCTCAGAAATAAATATATTTCCAAGAAAATAATAAACAAATTACCAAGATACATTTGCAATATACTTTCACCAAAACTCATTTGTTTGGGAAATATAATTATGACACATGATTAAAATGAAGATAATAGGGAAATAGAATTCAAACTGCATGACTAAACTAAAAACATAATTAGTTCATTTAACAGTTAATTTATAACACATTAACTATATACAAACTCTCATGCTAACAATTTCGGGAGACAGAAAAAGTAAAAAATGCTGTATGCATGTTAAAAATGTATGGTTAATTAAGGGAAAGTAAACCATACCTTCCTTAATTAAATAATTGCAAGGAAAATAATTATAATTTAGGAGGGGAAAGGTACCTTACAACTAGAGAGATACAATGTAATAAAGGAATTTGGAGGAGAAAAATACAATTTGTGCTTTGGTTCAGTGGTATGGTATAGAGGCAGACAGAGGTAAGTGAATTACTTGAAGAAGTGTTATGTACACTGTGCTATCTACATTGGGCAAAAAGACAGCTTGGTCTTCAACAGGGTATATTTCAATTCTCTGGCACTCAATTTCTTCAACCATGTATTGGCAACAATGAAAATACTTGAACAATTTAGATACTCTGGAAGTAATTTAGAGAGTTTAAAGTCAGGTCCTATGCCTATAAAATGCATTTTCTTCACACACACACACACACACACACACACACACACAAATGGAGAACCACAAAATGTTTTTGAGCAGGGAATGGACTCATCTATAACAATATTAATATAGCAGCAGAAAGTAGGAGTAACTGGAGTATGGAAAGACGAAAAGCAGGAAGACCAGTCAGGAGAATGCTGCAATGCAACAGTCAAGCTCTTTGTTAATGAAGCCTGAATTAAAAAATGTAGAGGACAGCAGAGACAAGAGAAATATCACAGCGGTGGTATTAACAATACTTGACTGGCAAATAGAATAAACGATACAAGAGAGGGAGAAAGCAAAAGATGGCTGCAAGATTCCATGCCTGGTGAAGACCATCTTTTTTTGGTATTATTTTCTGTCTTTAAACAAGACAAGTAAAATTGGAAGAAAAATATACATCAGTTATATAAATCTTTAAGTTACTTGACTATACTGTGGTAATTTCAAATGCATTTTGAAACTAGGGCCCTTGAAGGCAAAAAATGTATGAGAGCCTTAACTGCTACCACCAGGTTATATTCTAAAATAAGAGTATCTACTACCTATTTCTCATGACTATGACCTGTGGCTCATTAGCCATCTGTGGAGCATATTCTAGAATGTGTTCAAAATTCTTTGGCATATCTAATTCAGTGAGTAGGCAATCGTTTAATAGGGGCAAATAAAACTTACTCATCCGAGTAAGTCATATCATGTTTTCCATCAAGCTAGTGAACAGCTGCAGACATAGCCTGCTTCCCATCAAAGTCTCATGTATAACTTCTGCAATGTTGATGGTTCTCTGGTAAATTTTCAAAATCATAACCCTAAAAACATATGACAAACTACATTTTATTAAAGAAACTTGCCTGCACTACTCACCCTGCCTTCACTTGCATATGTAAGGACAATGCAGGAGCTTTACTGCAAGTGCCAAAACTCTGCTGAATATCTGTCGTGAACTATACTTGCTGGCACTTTTATAGATTAAGAAAAAGTACATGCTCTGAATAACACAAACAGGAAATGCTTTCCAAATAGCACCTAGACTTAAAAGACAAACCATTTCCCTCATGCTTGTTTTAATAGGAGTGACAAAAGGTATACCTCTTTTTTAACATTTTCTGGAAAATATTTTATAAATGAGATGAAATTTAAATTTCTCCACTTTTCAGTACCTTGAATCTGGCTTTAGGGTAGCAATTAAATAGATTCACAGGCACCAAATATGAGATGATTTCAAACAAATCTTTCAAACGCTGTACTTTTTTTCTTGAAATGTACTGGTTATAGGAGTTTAATTGAATTCCATGCTTCTATGTTTCCAGCAAATAATTTTGATCATTTAACTGAAACTGGAGAGTATACTGGCAAGAGAGAACTCTGGCACAAGTAACATATAAAAACCACTGAAAAGAGAGAAGCTTTCTCCAAAATTAATTCCTCATATTCAAGCTTGAAAAGACTCTAAAGAAAATGAGTTTTCTCTTTCAAACCAGGTTAGCAAACTACCCTCACAAATAACATTATTTCATAAAAGACTCACTCAATTATAAGCTTCAGGTCATAGCACAAAATTATTTTTGGTTTGGATAACATGAATTCTCAAAAGGGTTTTATGGCTATTAAAATTATAACAAGAAAGAACACTTAATTTTCTAGTGAGATCTGAAACCTCAAGATAGTCTTAAGTTACAATACATTTGTAATACGAATTACTACCATAATGTTTTAGTACAATATTGCTTAGTTAAGTGATATTAAATTTATCATGAAAAAAGTTAGTGAGTAAATTGATACAAGACTCTTCTCTAAGTTTCTAGTTTTCATTCCTCTATCCCCCATCCCACCAATTTTACAGAAAACGCAAAATTTTCTTCAAAATATAAATCCAGTAAGATATATGTCTTAAATGATGCTTAAGTTTGGACAAAGAACTGCAAATAACTACCAGACAACTGGCAGCTTACAGTTTTGCAACAGTTAGAGACAGATGTACAAGTAAAAATCATGGATCTCAAATAGCAATCCCATCTAAATAGATTTCCTGTTTACTTTGCATCAGCCTTTCTTACAGGTGCAGGGTGCTTACTTTTGGCAGTAGGGGAAAGAACTGATTTATAAAACGTAAGAACATCTTCTCACTTTCCATAAATAGGTTATAGAATTAATTAAAACTGCAGCACATCAGCTCTGCACATGAAACCTGCTCTGTTATTGGAGACTAATGTAATCCAAATATGTGGAAAGTCAAATAGTTTTCAACAAAGCTAATTTAGATGGATGGATCAGATAACAACTTGGAACTGAACCTGACAGAATCATTTCTACTCAAAGGCAGTAAGTGCTGAATGTTATATCCCAAAATGAACAAGGAAAATATTGAATTTTAATCTATTACCAGAATGATTAAAAACAATACTTTACAAAAACGTTTAAAAATATCTCACCTGAAGAAATTACAAAGACCCATAAGACTACCATACGTTCTATTTTAAATAAATGAAAAAGACCATGTAAATGTCATGAAAGACAGTATGAAATCTGCATTTAATCCTATTGATGTTCTGCTACCTACTCAAAGAATATGCTTCCATCTATAACATTTTATCCTAATGAAGACATATATAAGGGTATTGAAGAAAGGTGGCTTCTTTATACCTTTACACTGTTGAGGCTACTGGTAACCATTGCTATGAGATTTATTATCTCTAAAACAACGATAAATGATGACAAGCACAGAAAAGTAAAACTTTTCATGAGCTAATGGATTTAATCTTATTGACAAAGCAATGGCAATTATATCCTTATATAGTATAATCAAAAGTAAATAAAGTAAAAGGGTAGAGTGAGGTAAAATGATGAAAATGGAAATTTGTCTTCTGAGTCACCAGCTTCTCTCTCCTTTAGTTCTCTTCAGTAAGTAAAGGAAGGACAGATATGGGCAAAGAGGGAAATGTGGAGATGAGAAGGAACATCCTACAGTTACTACCACCCTGATGACAAGAACTACTCTACTTGTGGCTTATAGAGTCCTCTGGAATGGCTGGGAGCACAAGACCATGGGTAACATCAATTTACATGATGTAGAGCAATTCCAATCATAGCATAGCTATGTCCTCTGATACTTCTGGATATTCCCTTAATAATCTGTCCTCTTCATAGGGTAAACTTCTTCCTTTTTTCTGTCCCAAGTCCCCTAATGAGTATTGAATAATTTTAGGAACTTTATTTTCCAGTTGGTGTTAATGTTGATTTAGTATTTCATTCCTACCTTTTCCCATTTTTTTTTTTTTTTTAGTACTTGTATGATCTCCAAGACTTCTGTGACAGCCAGACTCTAAGATGCTCCAATGCCCCCTGACTCCTGGGATTCACATTCTTGTGTCGTCCTCTCCCACACTGAATAGAATTAATGGCTGACCTCTGTATCCAATGAGCTATAGCAATGTGTGGCTCCTCAGGAGAGGTCATAAAAGGCATTGCCGCTTCCACCTTGCTTTCTCTCATCTCTTAGATTGCTCACTCACTCACTCTGAGAAGCCAATCACCATATTGTGAGAATAGCCAAGAGGTCTATGGAAAAGCCCTCAACATAGGGAGGAAATAAACCCCCTGTCAACAACTGGCACCAAATGAGTGAGCTAACTTAGAAACAGTTGACTGAATCCCCAGTCAAGCTTTCAGAAGACTACAGCCCCAGCTGATATACTGCAATGTCATGAGATCCTCAGCTAAAACCACCCAGCTAAATGTTCTTGAATTCCTGACCCAGGGAAATTGTATAAATTGATAAATGTTTATTATTGTTTTAAGCTGCTAAGTGTTGAGGTAATTTGTTAAGCAGCAATAACTAATTCATACTATTTCTTCTTATAGAAACAAAGAAATACAAACAAGTATGCCACTGGATGAAGCATCTTCATTAACAACATAACATTGTTGCTATATGAGAGACTCACAACTCAAGCCAAGTAAATAACTCAACAGGCTTTTAAAAATTTTTTGAAGTATAACTTACATAGGCAAAATGCACACTCTTAAGTGTACACGTCAGTGAATTTTGACAAGTTTTGCAAGAACATGCACCATAAGTAATACCCTAATCAAGATGTAAAAATTTCCATTCCACAGATAGTTCAGTCAAGGCTATTTTGAATCAGTACTTGTATTGCCCTCTTCCCAACCAGAGTCAAGCACTATTTTTATATCTATCACAGTAGATGAGTTTTGATTGCTCTAGAACTTCATATAAATGGAAGAATATGATTTTTGTGTCTGGCTTCTTTTGCTCAGCATAATATTTCTAAGGTTCATCATGTTGTTGTATCAGTAGTTTATTCCATTTTATTGTTGATTAATATACCACAATCTGCTTACCCATTCTCCCATTGATGGACACTTGAGTTCTTCCCAGTTTGGGGCTACTATGAATAATGTTTCTGGGAACATTCTTGTGCAAATATTTTGGTGGGCATGCATTTTTTCTTTCTCTTGATTAAATGCCAAAGCAGGGCTGGGACTACAGGGAGGCAAATGATGTACCTCTTGGGCACAAATTTAAGGAGATCCTCTACCTAGGAGGAGGATTGCTGGATCATAAAATAGATGTTTCTAAAACAACTTGCCTTTTATATTATAGCACTGAATTTTACACTTAGACTTGTCATGGGTTCTTCTGTCAAAAAAATCTACCATTTAAGTAATGGGGAATAGCAGGTTAATATACTAGTATAACATATTAGTATTAGAAAACATATGCTTATAAAGGCAATTGATTAATATATTATCACATGTAATTCATATTAAATAAAATATAAAGCTGACAATAACTTCCTCTAGAATGATCCCTAGTTCAAGTAAAACTCCTTGTTCTACAGATATGAAAAATGATTAAGAGACCAGTCCAAGGCTGCCTAGCTAGTTAGTGGCTTTTTCATCATACATATTGCATTGTAAATCTTTATACAAATTTAACCCAAACTCAGTTAAAATTCCTAAAGACATGACTACAATTGGTTTTCAATTTTAATGTCAACTAGCTTTCACAGAGAACTTTTTTTGTTTTTTTGCATTGGTGGCCTATAAATTAAAGTGTAAATTTAAACTGGTGGGCAAAGAGTAATATGTTCTTAAAAAAATACAATTAAAGATTTGTGACATGCAAAAATTATGCCTATAAAAACATATTTACTAAGTTAGGTTAAATATATAGAAAAGTCACTTTTATCACCATGGTCAGATTAGACTTTTCTAAAAAAGCAAGTGACGCAACTGGATACTTGATATCTGCATCTTTCATTCCAGCGACCACTCAAAACCAAACCATTTAAAGTAGCAAGGAAAGTATTTTTATTCAATTTATTTGTTTTGCTGCTATTAAATTACTACCATTTAATAAGATACACATTTTTCCCCCCTTGCAAAAGATTTATCTTCATCTATAATATAGCAATGATTAAAGAGTATTGACTAAGAATAAGAATATTTCTTTAATGTAGGATGGATAATTACAATCCTATAAAGGCTCATGGCAAATATTTTTCATTGGTTTAGTACAACTTAATTCATTAAAGAAACATTTTTCATAATTTTAAGATAATTTCAGAAAATCTGTGAAGAAGCTCATTTAATAGTGTATTTGGGGCTTCCCTGGTGGCGCAGTGGTTGAGAGTCCGCCTGCCAATGCAGGTGACACAGGTTCGTGCCCCGGTCCGGGAAGATCCCACATGCCGCGGAGCGGCTGGGCCCGTGAGCCATGGCCACTGAGCCTGCGCGTCCGGAGCCTGCTCCGCAACAGGAGAGGTCACAACAGTGAGAGGCCCGCGTACCGCAAAAAAAAAAAAAAAAAAAAAAAAAAAAAAGTATATTTGTAAGAGAGTTTAGACCACTTTTCTTGCCAAAAATGCCTTAGAAAGTAAATTTCATGTGTCATTGAAATAACTGAATTTATACTTTTTTTTTTTTTTTTTTTGCATCGGCAGGCGGACTCTCAACCACTGCACCACCAGGGAAGCCCCTGAAATAACTGAATTTAAACTGTATGATTATGTTCCACCCAAGCCATGATTATTATTTCTCTCTATTCTTCAATCTAGCCTTCTACACAGTTCACTATGTCCTATGTCCCTAAGAATACCAGTGCCCTGTGAGAAGTTACCATGTACTTCTCTCAGGAAATACTCTTAAAACTCAGCTAGAGAAATGCTTTGTACTAAAAAGATTTCAAATTTTCCTGTATATCCTCTTTACTAATTTTTTGTCAAGTACTTTGCAGAATGCTTACCTCACAAAAGCTGAACACTGGATAATGTCAATGTTGAATTTCTATGAGGCCTGTGAATTAAATTTCCTAAAGTGAAAATTTACACCTGGATTTTATCATTAAACAAGTAACAGAAGAAACTAAAATCCTGTAGTTTTTAGTTAAAATGCCTTTTGTTTTCCAATTTCTGCTTTTCATGTAATTGTCCTGATATTATACAGTACCTCACAGGTTTCCCTTCTCGAAGCAAGTCTTCTAGACTCTGTTCACAGTGTTCAGCCACCACCACCAGTCTCTCTGAGTAAAAAAAAACACCAACTCCACTTTATATTTGATTAACACAATGTTTTAATAACAAAATAATATACCCCACTAAAGTTATTAACATACAGTACAAATGATATTTTAAAAGAGCTTTTCAAAGTCTACATTAACTACATAAAAATCAAATATGTAGAATAACAGGATAAATGTGTAATAAAACAACACATTAAATAACAATTTTTCATCTTGTGTTTTTCTCTAGAATTTCTCCCATATGCATCAGGAAAAACAGCTGGAAAAGTTTACCTTTGGCAAAAAGAAGTAATCCTTCTTCTGACACAGACTAGGAGAAGAAAAAGCTTGGATGAAGATATAAAGAAATTTTGAAGTGAAGGGGAAATTGGGAGCTAGGGACAAACTGTCTTGATGGTCTGGTTCAAATATAAGGTTTTTGAAACTGAGTTCAGAAATTTGAGAAAAGTAGAAATGTTCTGAATCATGACTATGGAGAAAGAACAGAAAATCAACTTGGGGTTACTTGTAACATCATGGGGCTTGCTGAGATTAGTAATAATATAAAATTTTGGTGGGCACAATCTATATCATGATGTAATTTTTATTTTCCAACAGATCAACTGTTTAGGAATAAGACAGCACAGTTTTGAAGGTCTATACATTTTTAATGTAATCATCAGGTACCTAGTGACTAACACGTTGTCTGACACAGCAGCAGATCAACAAACTCTTTTCCTTTTTAGATGAAAGAATGTCTTTCATTTGAAAATGAAAAACGGCAAAGGTAGAAAACTGAGAGCAGAAGATGGGAAGGACTGATTCAAGGTATGGTCTTGCCTGCTGGGAGGAGAGATGAAGGACAATGGTACACAGGCAATCATGTGAGGTGTGGGGGCAGGATATTGTATGGGTCACATCTTGGAAGCTCAAACTGAGGTGGTGGCATTATATAGAATGATCTGAAACACAAAATTTTAAAACTATAAATGAAAACTATCACTTTCAGAAAAAAACTCCAAGTGATCTAAACTTAAAGAAAATTAAATTTGAAAGAACATTTAATGAGGAGAAACAAAGGAAAAAAATAGGAAAGCAAGTTGAGATAAAAGTTCTAGTTCTTCAATTCAATAAAGAAAAGAGCATGCAAAGTTGAATGCCAAGCAATTTAGCACAACTGTGAAGTTCTAGAAGGAAAAAGTAAATAATATTGTCAGAAAACCAAAATGGGAAGCAGCATTCCTTTGTTTTCCCTCTTACCACATTTTGTCAATTTTCCTTACACCTATCTGGCTACCTCTCCTCAGTCTCCTCTGTAGACTGGTACCTCTTCTACCCAAATTTAAATGCTTCTAGTACCTCCACCTTTGATTCTGGGTCTTCAGACTGTGTTTTCTCCTTATTTACTTCCAAGGTTGAAAGACTCTTAAATTTTATCTCAAGCCCAGAACTCTCTTCTGAACTCCAGGCTTTTATAGCCAGTTTCTCACTTTAATATAAAAGTTACCTCAAACACAACAGGACTCAAACTGAATTTATATTTTGCTCCTTAAGCCTTTCCCTTTAGTACTGTTTCAGTAAATGGTACCACTATCCTGCCAGCTGCTCCAGCTACAAATTTAGGAGTAATCTCCCTTTCTCAAATCCAAAGAAAAAGCCCTGCTATTTCTATTTCCCATATGTTTCCAGAATCTGTAAAGTTTGCTCCATCTGCCACAATCTGGGTCCAATCCAACATCATCCCTCGTTAGATTACTACAACAATCTCTTAACTAATCTTCTCATATTAATTCTTATTCCCCCTCCGACATATTTTCATACTAAAACCTAAGCGATAATATAATAATTAATAAATCTGAATACGTAACTCCCTGTCTAGCTTTATTTTTTGTTATTTTGTCTGTCACTCACCAACTTACAGTTACACTGGTCTTCCTTTCCCTTTCCTACCTTAAAATACTAGCACATGGATTCCCATTGTCTAAAATGATCTTCCTTGTTCCTCCTCCCAGTTAACTCCTATCATGAAACATAGTGGTTAAGAGCACAGACTATTCTGTCTGGGCTCAAATTTTAGGTTTAATACTCATTAGTTATGTGACCTTGGGGGAGTTTGCTAACCTCTCTATGCCAAGGTTTCCTCTTCCGTAAAACAACAGTACCTACCTCATAGAACTGTTGTGAGGTTGAAATGAGTTAATACATAATAAGAACCTGGCACATAAGAAGCCCTAAGAGTTAGCTATTATTATTATTCATTACTCAGTTAAATATGATTTCCTCCAGGAACACTTTCCTGGTCCCCCCAAATCAATTTACTCCTCCTATCATATAATCTATTCCACTATGTACTTTTCTTTTGTAGCACTTATTTCAACTCCTAAAGATCTGTAGACATTTTTATCTAATGCTTTTGTTCTCTACTAGATAATGCATTTCATGATAGCAGGAAGGATACTGGTCTTGTTTAAAATGCATCCCCAGTGTCTAGAATTATACCTCAAACATATAAGCATCTAATTAAAAAATACTTGTTAAATGAGTTAACTTGAGCAAAGGCTCAACGTAGCCATTAGAAATGAATGAGACTCACATAATGACAGTCATTGTCTAAACAGAAGTGTGTCCTGCATAGGAAAGTATATGCCTATGTTGTAAACTAGGCATAATAACACCACATTAGTACTGATTTTAATGTAAAACAAAACCATCAGAATATGTTAAAATGTGCATATCCCATTAATGAATAATTTTTAATTATATATTCATAAGTCTCCATATCTATGAAGGATTTTCAAAGTGTTTGGCATTAGCCTAAAATTTGTCAGGCTTAAAATGATTTAGGGAAAAAAAAATTATCAGGCTTCTTCAGGAAACTCCTTTAAAATATCATAAGCCAGAGTTTGCCAAAGCTTTAGGATATTATGGACCTTTAAAGTATTACTGTAAGACAGCAGAACCATAATCCTTGGCAGAATATCACAGATTCTCCCAGAGGTAACAGAGTGTATACCAAAACAATGTTTCCAATATGAACCAGTTTTTTCAAAATATCGTTAGAGAGACTTCATTCTGAAACTCAGGGCCACTATTTGAAAATAACTTCTGTTTGTTATAAAATAATATATTTCACAGAATAAAATATGACAGAAATATTTGAGAATCATAATGTGCCAAATATAAGTCAGCAATGTAGTGGCATTATTTATAAAAAACAAATGTGACACCAAGATGAACTTTAAAGAGTAGAACATACAAGAACCATGAAATAATCTTTCTTCTAACAAATAGTTGATGAATGCCAAGTATAACTGTAGCGTACATACAGTTTGAACTGTATGCTTTAAGTCAATGCTAAGAAATGGAAGAGAGTACAGTATTAAGCAAGACAGATAATAAAGTAGTTGAATAAAAAGAGGGACTAAAACAGACTGAAAGATTAAAAGAAACTTTTTTAACTTAAAGAAAGAGGTAAATTGTAAATGCGTTAAAACATGAAAGGTTATTAGAATATAGTTACTGCATCATTCTTTTGTTATTCACATTAAAAACTGAGACTAGCTCATTACCTTTTAAAGAGAATCTCTAAATAAATATTTATACAGTAAAACTGATAAAGAAAAATTCTGTGCTTAAAAAACAGTATTGTTACTAGGTTACTGTGATTGTCAGTTTTACGAGTCAACATGGCTAGGCTACAGTCTCCGGTTATTAAAACACTAATCTAGGTGTTACTGTGAAGGCATTTAATAAATGAAATCTACAATTAGTTTACCTTAAGTAAGGAAGATTATCCTAGATAATCTGGGTGATCCTGATTCAATCAGTTATAAAGGCCTTAAGAGCAGAATAGACTCTTCTCTGGAGAAGAAACTCCACACTTGGACTGTGACTTCAGCTGTTGTCTAAAATTTCAGCTTGTCCTTGATGACCTGCCCTATGGATTTCAGATGAGTCTACCCAACCCCAAAATCACATAAACCAATTCCAAGCAATTAATCTATATCTGTGTAGCTATCTAGCTATCTATCTCCTACTGGTTTTGTTTCTTTGATGGGACTCTAAACTGATATAGACACTTAGGTTGAAATATATATGCAGCTAGAGATATAGAATACATTATTTTACAGGTTCTTAACAATTCTATTATTCTCTACATAAATTTCAAATCTATTAGTTAAAATAATTTTGTTCTTGATTTTCCCAGCAATAAACAAAAGATTTCTGGGTAACCAATACCAAATAAAATGGAATGTATTACCATTTATAATCCTTATTCTGCTTCTAAAACTGCTGAGATTTCAAGTTCAAAAGAAAAAATTAAGTTTGTTAACTTAAGTATTTTCATGTTTTATTGGCTTTTTTCTTTTAAAGATATTTTACTCAACTTCTCTTTAATAAATCAAGTGCACAAATTCTAATGTACACTGTTCTCGAGTTTAAATACATTATTCTGCTGAGCTAGCAAGAAACTAACATCATCTTGAATCAGTTTTGAATGATCCATAGGAAACGCTGAGAGCCTGACTTCTGAGCTAACCTAACATGTAAAAACATAATGTTAGTAAAACAGACCACATGTCACACATTACTCCAAGTAAAAAGCGAAAGGTGGGGAGGTGGGGGACTAACAATGACAAACTGTGAGATATCAGTATAGTGAGAACAGAATAAAGGGGGGAAAGGAACCAAAATCAAAATTCTTTGAGGAGACAATTAAGTGGAGTCCAAACCAAAATCATGTGGTATTAAATCATCGAGAAATATGTGTTGTTCACTAAGGAGACTGTTGCGTAGAGCCTTTTCAAACTTTTCAAACTAAATTCAACTGAAATGACTGGGATGTTTTGGAACAAAAAGACCTTCACATCGACACTTATTCTAATTTATTTACACCTTATGATGCATACAACTTTTCAGGACAATGAACATTGCCAATAGTTAAAAAATAATCAAATTCCCTAACCTTTTGACAATCACTGATATTTTCATTCCAGGCAGCCAAACTTAAAATATATGAATTTTACACACATCCATGACCTGTGTGTCCCTAGAAGAAAGGGCTGCTGAGATCCAGAAGCAGGGAAAGCAGGGGAAACAGAGTAACCAGCAATATGGTGGATGGGCCTAAAGAGACTACCTAGATGTTGAGCTGGGTTCTACATTAAGAGAGTCTAACAGTGTCTAAGGAGATTAGTTCCTATCTCACATTTATAACTAAAAAGACGGTTCCTGGGCAGTTAGCAGTTGTGTTCCCCAAAGGGATAATGTCATAAGGTTTTTCCTAGTTTAGTGTTTACAGGGCCTCATTTAGATAGTGGGATGAAAAGAAGGAGCTCAAGAAGTATCTAGGACTACTGAGTCAATTATCCCATGAAAAGAAAGCCTAGGGAAAACTGGACAGAGGCAAGACCGCAGTCATATGAAGTGATGCTCCAAACAGGCTTCCAGACACAGTGGGAGGAAATAAAGGGCACTTCAGGATACAAGGATGAAGAAGTCCTAAGAACTGAGTAAAGTGGCAAGACTTTGGGAAGACAGGCATACTCCAAATTTGCAGATGTAAAACAGCAATACTAATTATGGTTACTTGCTACAGACGATAATGAGGGTCCACTATATTGCTAAGTTTGGAGTGATTTTGGAACTAGGTCAACCCCACAAGCGGAAATTCTTTAGAATTTGTAATTGGATTGGCGGGGTGGTGTTTGAGGCATTCAGGGATTGACCATATCTATCAAGTACTCGATTATATAAAAAGCCCCAAATGAGTTCTATAATTTACTTAATGTCATTGAAGCCATTTATCAAATAAAAACGTTAGCAAAAGGTTTTTTGTTACCTTGTTTTTAAACAACAAACTTGCCAGAAGTTACTTAATTGCTTTGTGCCTCAATTTCCTTATCTGTTTCTACCTCATTGTAAGGTTGTAAGCATTAAGTTAATTAAAATATGTAAAGCTTAGAATACTGCCTAATATATAATAAACACTCAATAAATATTAGCCATCAATAATATTTATTACAAAAAACATTTTCTACTCAGTCTAGAAAACTTTCAGAGCAACTATTTTTTAAGAGGCATAACCTTGAAAGTATCATTTAGGCTGTTTTTCAGCAAAACAATAAAGGAAATACAGTTTGCATTTTTTGAGCGTCTTTATTAATGTTAGGTTGAAACACCTGAAAATGCCATTTTTGTAGGAATAAAAACAGGGTAATATCAGCAAGTATATAGAGTTAACGTTCATAAATCATTTGTTAGAAAAATTAAATATATTTCAGTGAGATGCATTTAAAATAATTCTAAGAAATGGAACCTCAGCATGCAATTAAGCTTTCGAAAATAATTTTAAAATAATTAAAATATTGCTAACATAAGCACGTTCAAGGGGTGCTACAGATTGAACATTTGTGTCCCCCCCACCCACATCCATATGTTGACACCTAATCCTCAGTGTGATGGTGTTTGGGGGTGGGGCTTTGGGAGGTGTGATCTTACAAAAGAGGCCTGAGAGAACACCCTTCCCACTCCCACCATGTGAGGTTACAGTGAGAAGACGGCTGTCAATGAAGAAGCGGGCCTCACCAGACATGGAATCTGCTGGTGCCTTAATCTCCAGAACTGTGAGAAATAAACCTTTCTTGTTTATAAGCCACTCGGTTTATGGTGTCTTATTTTAGCAGCCAGAATGGACTAAGATACAGGCTACGGAAGAAAAAAAGGCAGTAAACATCTTCCTGGTGAAACACTGACTTTTTAACCAATACAGTTCAACTTTTCCAAATGAAATCCTGTATGAAAAGACTAATGCAGCTCCAAAGAGGTAAAAAAATTAGTGACTCTCTTTTCATTTGAAGAAACTTAACCCAAATTATTACTTTCAATCATAAAATACACTCTCATAAACAATTCTAAAGTTTCTAACTTTAGAACTTTCATTTCCTTCTTAGAGAGGTGAAGAAATGCTTGAGAATAGGTGGCTTCCCTGAAAGGGAAAATTAAAAATCTTGATTCTCAGATCTAGGAAATATGAATCATTCAAATGTAGTAAGGAAAACTTAAATGATGCAGTTTGGCTAGAGTGAAAGATGAAGGCACTTGTACACACACATACTGATTACTTTATATGTTTACAATGTATATTATAACCTAACCAGGGTAACAGGGTAGAGAACACAAAATAGGAGACAACAACAGCAACTTACCATGCTTTCCCCGAGAAATATCCACATACTGGCACAGCCTGGGGTGCGTGATGGTCTTAAGGATTTGAAAGCGCCCTAAAATTTTGATGGAATTTGGTGTGAGAGGAAGCCCGTTGCTCCCACAAACATCATGTGGCAGAGCAGAGGCAAAGAAGGTAAAGGCACCCATTTCGGCATCCTTCAAGGGAAACATTTTTGGAGTCCTAGATCTTCCAAGATAACCTAGAAAAGGAGAGAAGTTTTTGATAGATCAACTAGACCTTAAGCCAGTGTTTTCTGACCTTAAACATGATAACTAATACAACTTGGAGGAAAATGCCAATCTGTACACTTTACAGTTAAAAAAAAAAAAGTTAAAAAATTTCAAGACAATATCAAAGAGGAAAAACCACCCAATCATGAATTTATATTGCAGCTCTAAATCAAAATCAAAGATTTTCAATGGCATATAAAGGAAAGACAGAACATTCCCTCTACAAGGATGTCTGACAGTTCTAAGAGTTTAGAGGAAGTTTGTTATTGCATATTCATATCAGTAAGGCTCTTCTCTTTACCTAAAGCTTGAATAACCCACAGAGTTTCCTTTTTCAGAGTGAGGGGAGTCAGGAAAAAGGAAATAAGGATACCAACCAGAAACTTTAAATAATCAAGGACTCTATTAATAGTATAAAAATTAAACTAGATAACAGACAGCACTATAATGTTACTTAACTAATCAATTTTTGTTTCTGTGCTAGGTGCTTTACAAGTGATGTTTTAATCCCCTCAATGATCTTGACAGATGTTATTGCCTCTAGGTTAGAAATAGATGTTCTATGTGTAGATCCTGAGGGGTCCTAGCAGCATAGATTCCAAAGCAAATGGTGTCCCAGAGTTTTATCATGGAGCAGCCTGAAGATTAAAAAACTTGCTCCAAAATCTGAATCACATTATGACAACCACAACAAAAAAGGTCCTCCAACAAAAAATATCTCTCTCACCCACGTGTCTCATGAAAAAGACATTCCATTGGTCAAGCATTGCATTCTTCTCTGCTCAGCTTTTACAATAAAAATCTGGAATTCTAAATCAAGTTAACAGACTGCTTTTCATATGCCTGCCCAGAAACCTCATTAAAACATTAAAAAGAACTGTTTTAAAATGTATAAACTCATAACAAGGGAGAGGACAGAAAAAGGCCTTGAGCTGATGAAAGACTTCAAGAAACTCCTGTAAAGCATTTTGCATATAGAAGAGTATTGTCACAAGAAACAGAAAGAAGGAAGCTACAACCTATGATACAGTCAAGAAGTTTTGCTCAGCCTCTTCAGTTCAGAGGCTTCAGATTCATAGAAGGCAGGAACAATGGTGAACAGCAGCAGTCATAAGAAGGTTTGAAATGAGAAAGATAATTTGAAAGGCTGAAGAACAGAAGAGTCAACTCTGCCACCAGCCCCCCAGTATTGGCCAGTTATTTGTTTGTTTGTTTGGTTTTTCGGTACGCGGGCCTCTCACTGTTGTGGCCTCTCCCGTTGCGGAGCACAGGCTCCGGACGCGCAGGCTCAGCGGCCATGGCTCACGGGCCCAGCCGCTCCACGGCATGTGGGATCTTCCCGGACCGGGGCATGAACCCGTGTCCCCTGCATCGCAGGCGGACTCTCAACCACTGCACCACCAGGGAAGCCCCTGGCCAGTTATTTATCCTCTAAGCAAAAGAAAAACAAAAAACAAAATGGTTCATCCCTAAAGGAATAAAATAAACTGTGTGAGAATTACAATAAATAGTTGGTATGAGCACCGTGGACAAAAGCAAACTCCTCTTAATTCTGGAATTTGTAAGACCCCAGTTAAGATCTGGCTGTCTACCAAGCCATCCTAAAACAGGGTATGCCAGTCAAAAAGCCTATCCACATACAAAATGCTCCCAGACAGTCTTCCTTAACTCTTAAATGAGGAACTGTCCAGGAATCATCAGATAGTTGAGGAAAGACTATAGCATAAAGGGCAAAAAATAAAATAAACCAAAAAAAAAAAATCTGCCCTGGATGCAACCAAAATAATTTATGAAAAAAAACCCCAAACCAAAACTAACTCTAATAAATTTAGAAAGTTTTGAGAAAATTTTGAGAAGATATTACACCAATTATATAAAAAAGGAGGTATGGAAAAACATATTTTATAAAAGAATGAAAAGGAATTGCCAACATATATGAGAAGATAAACCTCATTAATATTCAAGAAATTGTTCATTAAAATCACATGAGAATTTATACCTGTGAGACAGTAAAAATTAAGAAATCTGATAATACACAATGTTAGATTATGGAGAAACAGAGTGTAAATTGGTACAATGACTTTGGAAGACAGTTTGACACTATTTTGTTCCTGCAGAAACTCCTACACACATACACAAGCAGAAACCAAGAAAGATCAGGGTGGTATTGTTTCTATTATCTCTAAACTGGAAACAACTTAAATGTCCACACACAAGTGAATGGCTAAATAAACTGTGGTACATTCATTTGATGGAAGAACACACAGGATGGAAAACAAGCAAACTATAGCAACATTTAATAATATAGATGAATGCTAGAAATATAATGTTGAGCAGGAAAAAAAGTCACACAAAACTTATGCCAATATTCATAAAATTCAAAAACCATAAAAGCTAAATAATAAATAATTCAGGAATACTTACATATGAGGTAAGAATATATTCAAAACTTAAAGGAATTAAAAAGAAAACCTGAGGCTAGGGTTACCACTATATGAAAAACAGTCATAAGATTAGGGAATAACCCATAAGAAGCTTCAAAAATTTTGAGTAATATTCTTATTCTTAATTGGTGGGTTAAGGGTGTTCATATTATTATTATGCTCCATAATTCCCATATTCTATATTTCTATCTATTTATATATATGTGCTATATACAGTATATTTCATAAAAATTGAAAAAAATTTAAATTTTAAAATGAAAAATATTTTTAAATACAATGAATTGATTTTCAACAAAGGCCAGTGAATTCAATAGGAAAAGGATAGTCTTTTTAACGAATGGTGCTAAAACAATACATCCACATGGGAAAAAATTAACCTCAACTCCTACTGCTACATCCACAAAAATCTGATATGGATTATAGACCTAAATGTAAAAGCTAAAACTGTAAGTCTTCTACAAAAAAAAACCCCCAAAAAAACACAGAATATTTTTGCAACCTTAGGATAGGCAAAGATTTCTGAAGCAGGATAAAAAAAAGCCATAAAAAATTAACTTTATAAAGTGGGCTTCATCAAAATTAAAAACATTGCACATCAAAAATCACATTTGAGAAAATAAAAATCCAAGCCAAAGTTAAGAAAAATATTATTTATATCTATATATAACATTTTTATCAAATAGATGTATATGTATTATATGTATGTTTGTATATATGATAATAGACTTAGAATATATAAAGAATGCCTACAACTCAATAATAAAAAGAAAAACAAAAATAGGTAAAAGTCTGAAACATGTATTTTTCACAAAGAAGGAATACAAATAGACAATAAGCACATGAAAAAGTTCTCAATATAATTAATCAGCAGGGAAGTGCAAATTAAAAGCATAACAATATACCATTTCACACCTACCAGAAAGGCTAAAATTGGAATGACTGGCAATACCAAGTGTTGAGAAAAATGTGGAACTGGAGCTGATACTCTGCTGCTGATGGTAGTGTTAAAATGACACAAGAACTTTGAAAAACTGTTTGGAAAACTGTCCTAAAGTTAAAAATACCCCTTATGACTCAGAAATTCCACTCCTACTCGGTACTTACCCGAGAAAACTTAAAATATTTGTCCATAAAAATACTTGTACAAGAATGTTCACAGAAGTTTTACTCATAACAGCCCCAAACTGGAAGCAATGTAAACATCATACAAGTGAACTGATAAACAAGTTGTAGCATATTCATCCAATGAAATGCTATTCAAAAGCAACAAAAAAGGAACAACCATGCCAAAATATGGATGTATCTCAAAAATATTATGTTGATGAAAGCAGTAGACACATACGAGTGTATATCCTATGGCTCCATTTAAATGTAGTTCTAGAACTACAGTTCTAAACTATAGTGATAAAAAAGAGAATTGTAGTGCCTTGGCTGGGTGGGTGTGGGGGGGGGGCGGGGACAGGATTGGAGAGGGAAACATAGGAACTTTCTGGAATAGTCCAAATGTTTCACATCTTGATTAGGGTGGTGTTTGTCACTTTTGTTCACATGTATCAAAACTCCTCAAACGGATCACTTAAAATCAGTGTACTCTAATATATGTAAATTTCATCTCATTTAAAAAAAGAAAATGAAACAAAATTAAGAGAATATGAGAAAATAATAATTTTAAAAGTTAGTGCTTGGTACTTAAACATATGATTACCAAACTAGATAGAAGTGTTAGAAAATAAAATTGAGACAATTACTCAGAACATGAAGCAAATGGGCAAATAGATTAAAAAAAGCATAACAGAAAAGTTAACACACAGTGAATCAACCCAAGAATTCAACAACCACCTTATAGGCATTTCAAAAAAAGGGAACAGGGAAAAATAAAAGAGAATAAATTACAAAAGATGGGAGAAAATTCCCCACAATTGAAGGGAAATATGTACCTTCAAATTAAAAAGGCTTCTAATTTCAAGGAGAATAAATGAAAGAAGACCCAAATGGAGACATTTATGCTAGCTCCATCAAATGAGTTAACTGCAAGGAGAATAAACTCAGACCAAGACATGCCATGACAAATTTTCAAAGCATCAAGCATAACTAAAAATTTAAATCATTTCAGAGAGAAAACAAATAGTTCAGGCATCAACAAATCAAGATCAGACACTCATTCTCATGAGCAACAACAGAAGTTAGAAGATGGTGAAGCCTTGAAAAGTTGGAAGAAACATAATTTTGTTTCTTTATCTAGCCAAACTATCATTCATAATAGCAAAATAATAATTTACAACTATGCAAACATTAAAAACTAAAATCACCATCCACATACCTTCATGAATAAGTTTCTTTAGGATGTATTCTAACAAAACAGAGGAGAAAACCAAATAATAAAAGACATGGAGTTAAGAAACAATGTATCTTACTCAAGAATTCAATGAATATAATCCAGTATAGAAGCTGCACCAAAGGACTAGAAAGTAATCTGTTCCAATTAAACAGAAGGGAATATCTTCAAGCAGAGTAAGGGAGGTTCTCATACAAAGAATGAGAGGATGTGGTGAATAAAGCACATGCATCTTTTCCCTCAAAGAAAGTGCAAAGTACTCTGTGAAAGTGAGGAGAGCCAAAAGCTACATAAGAAGTATATAATCCAAAAAATTAAGCACATTTAACTATGGCATAATTTTTGTTATTGGAGAGGAAGAAAGAGTAATCAGTTGGACGTTAATATTACAAATCTTCTTGTTAGAGTGGTACAAAGGTCATGAAATTAAAACATTGGGAAGGAAATGTATAATAGCATATGTCTTGGCTCAGCATTGAAGATTATTTACAAAGCTATAATATTGTAACATTTTACTAGTTTTTAAACCCATAAACAAAGCAAAAAACAACTGCAGTTAAGAAATATACTGTAACTATTAATAACCTTGACAACGTACAAGTAAAGGTCCACCTAAGGGAAGGTGGGAATGGATGCAGTTTCTGTGGCGGTAAAGGAAGGTAGAGTCTCTACTTCCCTCATTTTACAAAATAAGGAGCCAAATACAAGTATTTTCAAAAGTTCATATGAAAAAAATTAAGTTTAAATATATTACTTAGAATTCTAAAATTAACCAATATGAAAACTAAAAATTGTGATAACGATTCAAAAATTTGTAGAAGAGGGCTTCCCTGGTGGCACAGTGGTTAAGAATCCACCTGCCAGTGCAGGGGACACGGGTTGGAGCGCTGGTTCGGGAAGAGCCCACATGCCGCGGAGCAACTAAGCCTGTGCGCCACAACTACTGAGCCTGCGTTCTAGAGCCCGTGTGCCACAACTACTGAGCCCACGCGCCTAGAGCCCATGCTCCCCAACAAGAGAAGCCACGGCAATGAGAAGCCCACGCACAGCAACGAAAACCCAGTGCAGCCAAAAAAAAAAAAAAAAAAAAAAAAACCACAACATTGTATATCAACTGTATTTCAATAAAAATTATTAAAAAAAAAATTGCGGTCGAGAGGTTGTGGATGTTGTGGCCTATCTTAAGAAGTCAATTAAAATAAAAAGAATTAGCAGTTTAACTTGTTCAACATACAGACCTAAAATTAGAAAAGGTTAAAAATTATTATCTCTGAAGTAACATAACTGAGGGTAGGCAGGAAGAGCCTGAGCTGTTGCATTTTATTAGGCAGTCCTTTTATACTATGCTATTCGATCTTCCATTAGATACTTCTGTCACTTAGACAACTAAAAATCAAATAACCAAACAAAGAAAATGCAAATAATTCAAAACGATAGAACAGTAGTTGGCGTTAAACATTTCATCAGTGTTCTGCTTCAACTACCTCTTAGATGGGTGCACATAAAGGTTTACACATAACAAATACACAGACATAGATTTTTTTCCGCTTGGTGAGTGGAAGAAAGCCAGTGGAAAAAACAACTGAGGTGAGAGATTAGTTGAGAAAAAAAAAACAACATAAGGAGTTGGGTTTGAAAATTCATTCATTCAACAAATATCCTGAAGCTCCTATTTTAAGTCAGGTGTTTTTCCAGCTTCGGGGCCACCAGTGAACAGGACACAATATCCGCCCTCAAAGAACTTTAAGTGGAAATGCATCATAAAGGGAAAAAGGTAAAAAAATAGGGCAAAAGATGCATATTTCGTTACGAATAAAACAGTTTACACATTTCTTCAATGGGTTTCATTTATTTTATGTACTTTCCCGCAAAAAGTTGTTTTTCTGTCCCAAATAAAAACAGGGTCAAGACGCCTTGAAAAGCAACCACTAACAATTCTAAAGAAACTTCCACTCGTTCACATTCTTTCACTGCACAAGTGAATGCCACATCTCGACAACTGACTAAGCCTTTGAAAACAAGAAACAAACCAAAGCAAGAGTTTAATCTATGTTGAGCAACGGGAGAGCCGATTCCAAATTCTCTGAAACTGTCAGGTGGAAGATCCTTTCTAAGAGCCGCCTGCAGTCCTCAAAGGACTCAGGTGTGTAGGGGGAAGGCGGGCTGTAGGTAGGGATGGAGACGGTACTCAGCAGCCAGCAGCTGCACCGGTGGTCTCTATCACTCACGGCGGAAATGCGAGGCCGCTCGCTGCACCTGACCTTCCTCTACCTCCCACCAGCCCCGACCACTACGACACAGAAAACTGGGAAACCCAAATACCTGCCTCTGGGTCTGGGGACGCAGGCGGACACAAAGACAAGGGGATGGAGCTCCTACACAGGGCCCCAAAGCTGTCACTGGAGCTGGTGTTGCCGCTATTGCTTAGTGCACCAGACCCTGCATTTCAGGTGCTTCTACAAGAGGCTGCTCCTGGAGCGCCGGGAGCTCAGAGATTGCCCTTTGCCCGCCAGCTTAAGTCAGCCGGAGTTGACGGCCTCGCCTCCGGCCAGGAGAGCGACCCCAGCATTCTCCGCTGACAGCTCCCAACTCTCCCCTCGACCACCCTCAGCTCGGCCTTTTCCTCTGACCTCACAGTGTCCGCGACGGAACTCTAAAGAAAGACCCCGACGTCCGGCGTCTTGCCTCTCGCCCAACCTGGCGACAAAATACAGAGACCGAGGAAGAGGTGCGGAATGGTTGGCGTTATTGGCTGAAGGAATGGACGACGGGGAGTGTGGTGTGGCAGCGCACGGGAAGGGGGCCACTGAATTTGAAGAAGAATCTGTGAACCGCTCAGGCGTTTAGCGAGGACACCTCATTGGGTCCTTTCTTGCTGCCTTCGTGAGCGGGAGGCTGTCCTTACCGGCTCCGGGCCGAGACGGCCGAGGTTCCGCCTGTTCACCGGTACATGTGAGTGTCGTCCGCAGAGGGTCCCGGGGTACGGGGATTGCGAACATAAGAGTCCCCTGTCGCTTAGTGGCCTTCGGATAATAGGACCTGGCCTGCGGGGAAGTCGGCCCACAGCAGCGCCAATCTTGGCATGAGGAAGTAGGGAACAGCTTGGGACCTTTTGAAGGAGCCAAGTTTGAGAAATGGGATGCGGGGCCGAGGGGAAGGATGTTACTGGAAAAGATATATGCACAAACATGTTTATTTTTGCATGTGTGAGAGAACCGGGAGGCGGTGACAGGAATTCGTTTATTCCGCAAGTAATTATTCAGCGCCCACCATGTTCTAAACACTGTTTTAGGCATCGGTAAAAAGCAATGAACAAAACAGACAAAAATTCCTGTCTCCCTGTAGTTCACATTTTATTGAACATACATACTAAACAAAGTTAAGAAAAGCATGCCGTATCTTAGGTCGTAATGACTGCTGAAAACAAAAATAGTGAAGCCGGGAAGGAGGATATAGGTTGAAATTTTAGTATGGCCACTCACTGAAAAGATCACTCTTCAGTCAAGAGCTGACAGAAGCAAGAGAGTTAATCGTTAGGCTGTTTTGGGGAGGTGCAGTCAGGCAGACGGACCAGACATTGCAAAAGCCATCAGTCAGGAACTCTCCTGAACAGCAAGGAAGCCTGTAGGTCAGAGTTGAGTGAAGCAACTAAAGCTGGAGAAAGAATCAGAGATCCGGAACAGGTCATGAAGGATCTTGAGGGCGTCTAACCCATTGGAGGGTTTTGAGCAGTGGAGTACTTACTTCCTTTTTAAAAGAATCTCTCTAGTTGCTCTCAAGAATAGACTGGAGAGAATGAGGTGGAAGAAACACCAGTTAGGAGGCTTTTACATAAATCCAGAGGAGATATGATAGTGGCTTGACTAAGGGTGGTAAGAAATGACCTGTCAGATTCTTAGTGCTCTTAATTTAGGTATGCAAGAATTTTAATGGATGGCCAGTTAATTTTCTTTAATTAGGTTTTGGAAACACTTTTAAAATGACTTGTATTGTGAGGTTAGGAATAACAAACACAAGTTAAAATCATGGCTTTATCATTTAATATTTGAATGGATTTAGACAAGTCACATAATTTCTCTGAGTTTATCTATAACCTTATTGTCTCACAAGGTTATAAAGATTAAATGACAATGTATGTAATGTGCCAGGCTCATTAAAGTAGTGGCTACTGTTATTAACTGTGTTTTTGGTTAAGAAATGGAAGAAAGATAGTGGTGAGTACATCTGTGGGTGGAAAGGTTTGGTTAAATCCTATTGGGGAAAATCTGAGCCCGCTAAAACATGACCTTGTTTGGTGAGTGGGCCATGGGAGACCTAGACATACCCCTTTTAAAATTTTATACATATGTCACTGGACAAAAAGGTTTTCTGTGTTAATGTCCGTAGTATCTGAAACACATGGACTGTCTTCTCTTAGCCATACCCTCATAGCCATCCCTTAAGCCCTCCAGGATCCCCAGTGTCCTCATTAGTAAACGGGAAGAAGGCTCTCTGGTGAGTAGAGAAAAACAATCAAGCATAAATACAAATTTCCAGTTATAAAATGAATAAGCCATGGGGATGTAATGTACAGCATGGTGACTATAGTTAATAATACTGTTTTGCATATTAGAAAATAGCTAGGAGACTGGATCTTGATGGTTCTCATCACAAGAAAAAAATTGTAACTATGTATGGTAAAGGATGTTAACTGGACTATTGTAGTGTTCATCTTGCAACCCAATCAAAAAATGGGCAGAAGATCTAAATAGACATTTCTCCAAAGAAGACATGCAGATGGCTGAGAGACACATGAAAAGATGCTCAGTGTCGCTAATTATTAGAGAAATGCAAATAAAAACTACAGTGAGGTATCACCTCACACTAGTTCGAATGGCCATCATCAAAAAGTCTACAAATAATAAATGCTGGAGAGGGTGTGGAGGAAAGGGAACCCTTTTGCACTGTTGGTGGGAATGTAAATTGGTACAGCTGCTATGGAGAACAGTATGGAGGTTCCTTAAAAAACTAAAAATAGAGCTACAGTATGATCCTGCAGTCCTACTTCTGGGAATATATGTGGAGAAAACTATAATTCAAAAAGATACATGCACCCGGGTGTTTACTGAAGCATTATTTACAATAGGCAACACATGGAAGCAACTTAAATATCCATCAAGAGATGAATGGATAGAGAAAATGTGGTGTATATATATACATACACACACACACACACAATGGAATATTACTCAGCCATAAAAAGAATGAAATAATGCCATTTGTAGTAACATGGATGGACCTAGAGATTATCATATGAAATGAAGTCAGACAGAGAAAGACAAGTATATGATATCACTTATATGTGGAATCTAAAAATGAACTTACTTACAAAACAGAAACAGACTCACAGACATAGAAAACAAACTTATGGTTACCAAAGGGGAAAAGTATGTGGGGGGGGTAAATTAGGAATTTGGGAGTAACTTATACGCACTACTATATATAAAACAGATAAATAACTAGGACCTACTGTATAGCATGGGGAACGATACTCAATATTTTGTAACAACCTATATGGGAAAAGAATCTGGAAAAGTATGTATATATGAATTACTTTGCTGCACACCTGAAACTAACACAACATTATAAATTAACTATACTTCAATAATAAAAAAAAAAGAAAGTCACACAGCTAATGAGTGGCATAGCTGGCATTTGAATTCATTCCCTGATCACATGCTTAGAATAAAAACAAAAAGAATAAAATGAACTTTCACAAAAAGCATAGTTTTATATCTTTCTGTGTTTTGACAAATATTTCTCAAAATGTTTAATTTTTTAATTTACCTGTTTAAAAATTCTGACTTTTGACACATTTTAAATCCTAGCAGGAGTTTTAACCTAGAGCTGCATTGTGTAGAACTGTAATAAATGTTCTTAGAGTGGGGTAGCTTGGTGATTAGATTACAAAACAAATGGAGGAAAGAAGTTTGGAAGGTAAGAATAGGGGTGGTGGTAGAAGAGAGAAAAAAGTGATTAAAATTACTGTAGTTCACTAGTTCTGAGAGACATATTTTTCTCATATTTATAGCTCTGAAATAGTGGGGTATTCAAAGTTTTAAACTCATTATAGACTAAATAGCAGCTGTGACATCGTTGTCACTGCCCAACTTACGCAAACTTGGTTATAACTGATAATATTGTCATTAGTTCAGTTGAGTTGTGTGTACTGTTGGTGCATAGTTGTTGAGTTTAATCTCTTAAGTATCCTTTAAAAGATCATTTAGCACTTAAATAAAAAGTTACTGTGTTTGCAGAAATACATGGAAGAAATAAATTAGGAGTTTGGGATTAACACATATACACTACTATATATAAAATATGTAAATAAGGACCTACTATATAGCACAAGGAAATATACTCAGTATCTTGTAATAACCTGTACTGTAAAAACTCTGAAAAGGGAAATATATATATAAAACAATCACTTTGCTATATACTTGAAACTAACACAACATTGTAAATTAACTATACTTCAGTTTTCAAAAAAAAATTCATGGAAACACAAGAGTGATATAAGATAAAAATAAGGATAAATTCAAAACAGGTATTTCAATACATAATACAGGATGTGACTAAGTGTAAGAGAACATTAGGTCAGTTAAATCAGCCGTGGTTTTTTTCCTTAATGGTACCCAAAATAATGCAGCATCTTATGATTGGAGTCATTTTACAATTGATGGTATCTTATATATGATGAAATACAATACTTAGAGTGTCTAAGGAGAATATAAATTTTTACCGAATTGCAGTTATGAAACAGTGAAATCAGATATTTTGAGAAAGAGAATCACTTCCAAATTTTTGTGGAGTTCTCTGTACTATAAAGTAAAAATGAAAGTCTGCACTTAAAACTTCCATTTCAAAGCAATAGTTTATGTTTGGTTCCTAACATTGAGAGCCCAGGGTAGGGGATTTGTTAATTTTTAAAAAGTACTGGCAATTTCAAAATCAGTGGGGAAGACTACTGTAGAGATTGCTGAGGTAAAGGGAAGTCATTTAGAAACGATAGGAATCTCTGAAGTAATCTTTTATGTGTGTGTTTTAATGATTCAGATGTAGTCTAAATTCATGTATTTGCTAAAACCAGCTTCACCTGATTTTATGATTAGTGGCATCTTACAGTAGCTTTTTAGGTTTGATGAAATATGGTGATTATGTTGAGAAGAACAGAATTAATGTGAAAGGGCAGAATAATTTAGATAATACTTTTCAAAAGCTTTTTATCATAAAAAATGTTTTTTTTTAAATTTAGTGTAGGAAAAAGAAAAAAAAGTCTTGACTCTTACTATCCAACTACAGTTAACATACTCAGTGTACTGTTTTCCTGTCAATGTTTTAAATTTGTAATTACTGTGCATGCGATTAAATATTATATCTATTTTAATCACATAATCTTTTTTTTAAAATTTTGATGCAGACTAAGCCAGAATTCCCAAACTGTTTTAGAAAATACTAGTTCAAATAAATGTTAATTAGGTGTTCCTTGCTTAGTATTCCATGGCTAAATACTTTGGGAAATGCTTCATAAGTATACCCTTTACAGAAATTATAGCTTGGGCATTAAAAGAAATAACTCCAGAATCAGACAGACCTAAGTTTCAATCATTTACTAACTAGCCACATTAATTGACAAATTAATTTTAAGTCAAGTTTTCTTCTCTGTATAATGGAGATAATTACTGTATTTGTAGATGATCTGTGTAAAGCATTTAGCCAGCCCACAATAAATGCTCTTCAAATGTTACCTATTATTATTAACTTTATCATCTGTGAGAAACCCTTTACGTGTTAGCATATTAAAAGTTCGGAGGACGGGGTTCCCTGGTGGCACAGTGGTTGAGAGTCCGCCTGCCAATGCAGGGGACACGGGTTTGTGCCCCGGTTCGGGAAGATCCCACATGCCGCGGAGCAACTGGGCCCATGAGCCATGGCCGCTGAGCCTGTGCGTCTGGAGCCTGTTCTCCACAATGGGAGAGGCCACAACAGTGAGAGGCCTGCATACCCCTCCACCAAAAAAAAAAGTTCGGAGGAGACTAAGGAAACTTCTGAAGTTTTGAAATCCAGCAGGTACTCAATGTAAAATTGAAAATCACTGGAGCAGTTGGCACAGAGTAGTGAAATGAGCGCTGGATTGAATGGCAAAACATTTTTCTGAGCTTTAAGCAATGATGTTGTTAAGCTAACAGTGTTGCCCTAAACATAACCTCTTTTAAAAAATTTTCTCCAGTTTTCTGTGTGTCTCCCATTTGTCTAAAGTGTAGTAAGTACAAGGAACATGTTTAATCTTGCTTCCTACTATAAATCTGGCGCATACTCAAAATCAGGGACCATAAGTAAAATTTGGGTCATGAATGTGTTATTTATAGGGACCTGGCTAGTAACATAAATGGCAAACAGGGAATGGTGGGTGAAGTCTGTTTTGCCTTGCTTAAAGGCATTCACATTCAGTTGTTTCAAATACTGATCTGTTCGGTGACCATTTATAATCCCTAGAAGAGACTAGAGTTCAGGATCAAACCATTGAGAACATCAGCATTAAAGGGATAAGAAAAAGGAGATGCTGAGGAAGTAGGTGAAATCAGGTGAAAGTATCCTCATTTTATAAATTAAGAACATGAAGCATAGAGAAGTTAAGTACCTTTACCAAGTTTGTCACACAGCTGGTAGTATGTGATTCAACCAAGATTTGTTGGCTGTAAATGCTTTTTTCAAAAAAAACTATGCTCTCCTACCTGTGGTAGCAATCATTATCTGCATACTACTAGAAAACATTGACATAAACTTATGCATCCTACTTGTATTTTTGAAAAGTTTAAATGACAGTTAATCAACAAGTACTAGAAAACCTGTTTCCAGAGCTTCTAATTCTAAAATCAATAAATAGTTCTTAATATGTGAGAACAGGTTTGTCAACACATAGACCTGATTAGAAATTAATCCAGAGGCAGAGTCAAGATGGCTATGTGGGAAGACACGGAGTTAGCGTCTCCCCACAACTAGGGTGCCTGCCAGCCGCTGGTGGGGACCTCTGATGCCCAAGAAGATGGGAGGAACCCCAAAGTGAACCAGTAGGATGTAGGGGGACTGAGAGGGGAGGAGAACTGGAGGCCAGACAGAATCGGCACCCCTGAGGCCGGAGAGATCAGGAGAGGCAGGTGGGAGGGGCCCTCTGGGAGGAGTGGAGGGCGATTGCCCCATCCACTCTGGCATGGGGAGCCTGCTGAGCTCCCAGGCCAGCCCCTGCCCACCAAACCCCCATCTAGGCCGCGTGGGTCCTTGGGGGCATAGGAGGGAGGCTAGGGAGATCAGGAGAGGCAGGCGGGAGGGGCCATCCAGGATGAGTGGGAGAGGAGCAGAGGGCAATTGCTGTGCCCACTCGAGCCTGGGGAGCCTGCTGAGCTCCCAGGGTGATCCCCTGCCCTCCAAAGCCCCCTCCAGGTCATGTGGGTCCTTGGGGGCATAGGAAGGAGGCTTAGGGGAGAACAGGAGAGGCAGGTGGGAGGGGCCTTCCCAGACTGGAGGAGCAGGAGAGGAGAAGAGGGCACTGTCCCCACTCACTCGAGCCCATGAAGCCTGCTGGGCTCCGAGGTGAGGTCCCCTGCCCTCTTGAGACCAGGGTTCAGGGGGCACATGTGGGCCCCTTCTGTTCCTTGAGCCTAAGCCCAACCCCCACAGCCCCCAGAGCCTTTTCCAGCCCTGTGGGTCCTGAGAATTGGCCCCGCCTACCACCCAAACCTCACCCTTGCATAGGTCCCACAGTCCACAGCCAAGGCCTTTGCCCCCTGTATTTCTTTTTTTTCTTTTCCCTCCTCTTTTTTAGTATTATGATACTGATAAACCTTCCAGTTCTTGATTCATCTACATTTTTTTTTATATTCTTCCTAACATATCTGTTAGTTTCCTAGTCTGATTTTATTTTTTACTTTGTTATTGTGTTTTTTGTTTCTTTTTATCTGCCACACCAGGCAGCTTGCAGGATCTTGGTTCATGAGCCCGGGGTTGGGCTCAAGCTCCTGAGGTGGGAGCTCTGAGTCCAAACCACTGGACTAACAGAACCTCAGACCCCAGGGAATATTCGTCAGAGTGAGGTCTCACAGAATTCCTCATCTCAGCACCAAGACCCAGCTCTGCCCAATAGCCTAAAAACCCCACTATTAAAAGTCTCAGGCCAAACAACCAGTAAAACAGGAACATAATCCCACTTATTAAACAACAACAAAAAAGATGAGATGACAAAAAATATGTCACAGATGAAGGAGCAAGGTAAAAACCTACAGAAGATGAAATAAATGAAGAGGAAACAGGCAATCTACCTGGAAAAGAATTCAGAGTAATAATAGTAAAGAAGATCCAGAATCTTGGAAATAGAATGGAGGCACGGATTGAGAAAACACAAGAAATGTTTAACAAAGATCTAGAACAACTAAAGAGCAAACAGAAAGAACACAATAACTGAAATGAAAAATACACTAGAAGGAATCAATATCAGAAAAACTGAGGCAGAATAACGAATAAGTGAGCTGGAAGACAAAATGGTGGAAATAACTGCTGAGGGGCAGAATAAAGAAAAAAAATGCAAAGAATTGAAGACAATCTCAGAGACCTCTGGGACAACACCACATTCGAATTATAGGGGTCGCAGAAGAAGAAGAGAAAAATAAAGGGTGTAATATTTGAAGAGATTATAGTTGAAAACTTCCCTAAGATGGGAAAGGAAATAGTCACCCAATTCCAGGAAGCACAGAGAGTCCCATACAGGATAAACCCTAGGAAAAACACACCAAGACACATATTAATCAAACTAACAAAAATTAAATTCAAAGAAAAAATATTAAAAGCAGCAAGGGAAAAACAGAAAATAACATACAAAGGAATCCCTGTAAGGTTATCAGCTCATTTTTCAGCAGAAACTGCAGGCCAAAAGGGACTGGCAGGATGTACTTAAAGTGATGAAAGAGAAAAACCTACAACCAAGATTACTCTACCCTGCAAGGATCCCATTCACATTCGATGGAGAAGTCAAAAGCTTTTCAGACAAGCAAAAGCTAAGAGAATTCCGCACCGCAAACCAGCTTTACAACAAATGCTAAGAAACTTCTCTCAGTGAGAAACACAAGAAAAAGACCCACAAAAACAAACCCAAAACAATTAAGAAAATGGTAATAGGAGCATACATATCGATAATAACCTTGAATGTAAATGGATTAAATGCCCCATCCAAAAGACAAAGACTGGATGAATGGATACAAAAACAAGACCCATCTATATGCTGTCTACAAGAGACCCACTTCAGACCTAGGGACACATACAGAATGAAAGTGAGGGGATGGAAAAAGATATTCCATGCAAATGGAAATCAAAAGAAAGCTGGAGTATCTATACTCATATCAGATAAAATAGACTTTAAAATAAACAATGTTACAAGAGACAAGGAAGGACACTACATAATGATCAAGGGATCAATCCAAGAAGATATAACAATTATATAAGCACCCAACATAGGAGCAGCTCAATACATAAGGCAACTGCTAACAGCTATAAAAGAGGAAATTGACAGTAACACAGTAATAGTGGGGGACGTTAACACCTCACTTACAGCAATGGACACAACATCCAAAATGAAAATAAGGAAACACAAGCTTTAAATGACACAATAGACCAGATAGATTTAATTGATATTTATAGAACATTCCAACCCAAAACAGCAGATAACACTTTTTTCTCAAGTGCACATGGAACATTCTCCAGGATAAATAACATCTTGGGTCACAAATCAAGCCACAGTAAATTTAAGAAAATTGAAATCATATCAAGCATCTTTTCTGACCACAATGCTATGAGATTAGAAATGAATTACAGGGCAAACAACATAAAAAACACAAACACATGGAGGCTAAACAATACATTACTAAATAACCAAGAGATCACTGAAGAAATTAAAGAGGAAATCAAAAAATACCTAGAGACAAATAACAATGAACCCATGACGATCCAAAACCTATGGATGCAGCAAAAGCAGTTCTAAGGGAAGTTTATAGCTATACAAGTCTACCTCAAGAAACAAGAAATATCTCAAATAAACAATCTAACGTTACACCTAGAGGAACTAAAGAATGAAGAGCAAGCAAAACCCAAGGTTAGAAGAAGAAAAAAAATCATAAAGATCAGAGCAGAAATAAATGCAATAGAAACAAGGTAAAAAGTGGCAAAGATCATTAAAACTAAAAGCTGGTTGTTTGAGATAATAAAATTGATAAACCATTAGCCAGACTCATCAAGAAAAAGGAGAGGACTCAAATCAATAAAATTAGAAATGAAACAGGAGAAGTTACAACAGACACCGCAGAAATACAAAGCATCCTAAGAGACTACTACAAGCAACATTACGCCAATAAAATGGACAACCTGGAAGAAATGGACAAATTCTTAGAAAGGTGTAACCTTTCAAGACTGAACCAGGAAGTAATAGAAAATATGAACAGACCAATCACAAGTAATGAAATTGAAACTGTGATTAAAAATATTCCAACAAACAAAAGTCCAGGACCAGATGGCTTGACAGGTGAATTCTATCAAACATTTACAGAAGAGCTAACACCCATCCTTCTCAAACTCTTCCAAAAATTGCAGAGGAAGGAACATTCCCAAACTCATTCTATGAGGCCACCATCACCCTGATACCAAAACCAGACAAAGATACTACACAAAAATTATAGACCAATATCACTGATGAATATAGATGCAAAAATCCTCAACAAAATACTAACAAACAGAATCCAGCAACACACTAAAAGGATCATACACCATGATCAAGTGGAATTTATCCCAGGGATGCAAGGATTCTTCATAATATGTAAATCAATCAATGTGATACACCATATTAACAAACTGAAGAATAAAAACCATATGATCATCTCAATAGATGCAGAAAAAGCTTTTTTTTTTTTTAACATCTTTATTGGGGTATAATTGCTTTACAATGGTGTGTTAGTTTCTGCTTTATAACAAAGTGAATCAGTTATACATATACATATGTTCCCATATCTCTTCCCTCTTGCGTCTCCCTCCCTCCCACCCTCCCTATCCCACACCTCCAGGCTGTCACAAAGCACCGAGCCAATATCCCTGTGCCATGTGGCTGCTTCCCACTAGCTATCTACCTTACTACGTTTGTTAGTGTGTATATGTCCATGACTCTCTCTCGCCCCGTCACAGCTCACCCTTCCCCCTCCCCATAACCTCAAGTCCGTTCTCTAGGAGGTCTGCGTCTTTATTCCTGCCTTACCCCTAGGTTCTTCATGACATTTTTTTTCTTAAATTCCATATATATGTGTTAGCATACGGTATTTGTCTTTTTCTTTCTGACTTACTTCACTGTGTATGACAGACTCTAGGTCTATCCACCTCATTACAAATAGCTCAATTTCGTTTCTTTTTATGGCTGAGTAATATTCCATTGTATATATGTGCCACATCTTCTTTATCCATTCATCCGATGATGGGCACTTAGGTTGTTTCCATCTCCGGGCTATTGTAAATAGAGCTGCAATGAACATTTTGGTACATGACTCTTTTTGAATTTCGGTTTCTCAGGGTATATGCCCAGTAGTGGGATTGCTGGGTCATATGGTAGTTCTATTTGTAGTTTTTTAAGGAACCTCCATACTGTTCTCCATAGTGGCTGAACCAATTCACATTCCCACCAGCAGTGCAAGAGGGTTCCCTTTTCTCCACACCCTCTCCAGCATTTATTGTTTCTAGATTTTTTGATGATGGCCATTCTGACTGGTGTGAGATGATATCTCATTGTAGTTTTGATTTGCATTTCTCTAATGATTAATGATGTTGAGCATTCTTTCATGTGTTTGTTGGCAGTCTGTATATCTTCTTTGGAGAAATGTCTATTTAGGTCTTCTGCCCATTTTTGGATTGGGTTGTTTGTTTTTTTGTTATTGAGCTGCATGAGCTGCTTGTAAATTTTGGAGATTAATCCTTTGTCGGTTGCTTCATTTGCAAATATTTTCTCCCATTCTGAGGGTTGTCTTTTGGTCTTGTTTATGGTTTCCTTTGCTGTGCAAAAGCTTTGAAGTTTCATTAGGTCCCATTTGTTTATTTTTGTTTTTATTTCCATTACTCTAGGAGGTGGGTCAGAAAGAATCTTGCTGTGATTTATGTCATAGAGTGTTCTGCCTATGTTTTCCTCTAAGAGTTTGATAGTTTCTGGCCTTATATTTAGGTCTTTAATCCATTTTGAGCTTATTTTTGTGTATGGTGTTAGGGAGTGATCTAATCTCATACTTTTACATGTACCTGTCCAGTTTTCCCAGCACCACTTATTGAAGAGGCTGTCCTTTCTCCACTGTACATTCCTGCCACCTTTATCAAAGATAAGGTGTCCATATGTGCATGGGTTTATCTCTGGGCTTTCTATCCTGTTCCATTGATCTATCTTTCTGTTTTTGTGCCAGTACCATACCGTCTTGATAACTGTAGCTTTGTAGTATAGTCTGAAGTCAGGGAGCCTGATTCCTCCAGTTCCTTTTTTTGTTCTCAAGATTACTTTGGCTATTCGGGGTCTTTTGTGTTTCCATACAAATTGCGAAATTTTTTGTTCTAGTTCTGTGAAAAATGCCAGTGGTAGTTTGATAGGGATTGCATTGAATCTATAGATTGCTTTGGGTAGTAGAGTCATTTTCACAATGTTGATTCTTCCAATCCAAGAACATGGTATATGTCTCCATCTATTTGTATCATCTTTAATTTCTTTCATCAGTGTCTTATAATTTTCTGCATACAGGTCTTTTGTCTCCTTAGGTAGGTTTATTCCTAGATATTTTATTCTTTTTGTTGCAATGGTAAATGGGAGTGTTTTCTTGATTTCACTTTCAGATTTTTCATCATTAGTATATAGGAATGCCAGAGATTTCTGTGTATTAATTTTGTATCCTGCCACTTTACCAAATTCATTGATTAGCTCTAGTAGTTTTCTGGTAGCATCTTTAGGATTCTCTATGTATAGGATCATGTCATCTGCAAACAGTGACAGCTTTACTTCTTCTTTTCCGATTTGGATTCCTTTTATTTCCTTCTCTTCTCTGATTGCTGTGGCTAAAACTTCCAAAACTATGTTGAATAAGAGTGGTGAGAGTGGGCACCCTTGTCTTGTTCCTGATCTTAGTGGAAATGCTTTCAGTTTTTCACCATTGAGGACGATGTTGGCTGTGGGTTTGTCATATATGGCCTTTATTATGTTGAGGAAAGTTCCCTCTCTGCCTACTTTCTGCAGGGTTTTTATCATAAATGGGTGTTGAATTTTGTCAAAAGCTTTCTCTGCATCTATTGAGATGATCATATGGTTTTTCTCCTTCAATTTGTTAATATGGTTTATCACATTGATAGATTTGCGTATGTTGAAGAATCCTTGCATTCCTGGAATAAACCCCACTTGATCATGGTGTATGATCCTTTTAATGTGCTGTTGGATTCTGTTTGCTAGTATTTTGTTGAGGATTTTTGCATCTATGTTCATCAGTGATATTGGTCTGCAGAAAAAGCTTTTGACAAAATTCAACACCGATGTATAAAAACTCTCCAGAAGGTGGGCATAGATTTGTATGCAGACACAAAAGACACCGAATAGCCAAAGCAGTCTTGGGGGAAAAAAACGGAGCTGGTGGAATCAGACTCCCTGACTTCAGACTATACTACAAAGCTACAGTAATGAAGACAATATGGTACTGGCACAAAAACAGAAACATAGTTCAATGGAGCAAGATAGAAAGCCTAGAGATAAAACCTCGCACCTATGGTCAACTAATCTACGACAGAGGAGGCAAGGATATACAATGGAGAAGAGACAGTCTGTTCAGTAAGTGGTGCTGGGAAAACTGGATAGCTACATGTAAAAGAATGAAATTAGAGCCCTCCCTAACGTCATACACAAAAATAAACTCAAAATGGATTCGAAACCTAAATGTAAGCCTGGACACTGTAAAACTCTTAGAGGAAAACATAGGAAGAACACTCTTTGACATGAATCACAGCAAGATCTTTTTTGATCTACCTCCTAGAGTAATGGAAATAAAAACAAAAATAAACAAATGGGACCTAATGAAACTTCAAAGCTTTTGCACAGCAAAGGAAACCAATAAACAAGACGAAAAGACAACCCACAGAATGGGAGAAAATATTTGCAAACAAATCAATGGACAAAGGATTAATCTCCAAAATATATAAACAGCTCATGCAGCTCAATATTAAAGAAATAAACAGCCCAATCCAAAAATGGGCAGAAGACCTAAATAGGCATTTCTGTAAAGAAGACATACAGAGAGCCAAGAAGCACATGAAAAGCTGCTCACCATCACTAATTATTAGAGAAATACGAATCAAAACTACAGTGAGGTAATACCTCACACCAGTTAGAATGGGCATCATCAGAAAATGTACAAACAACAAATGCTGGAGAGGGTGTGGAGAAAATGGAACCCTCTTGCACTGTTGGTGGGAATGTAAATTGATACAGCCACTATGGAGAACAATATGGTGGTTCCTTAAAAAACTAAAAATGGTTGTGTAGGATCCTCCTCTATTCTCTCTTTTAAGACTTCATGGCTTACATGTGTGGATGTGTTTTCCACTAAGATTTCTCTGTTACTAACATTGTTTTCTCTAAGATTCTGGCTTTGCAGACATTTGAGGAGCAACAGGGTATTCTGTACTCACTTTTGGTAAAAATTGGCAGAATTTAAAAGATTATATATTCATTTTCATTTTTGTAACTTTTTTCCTCTGCATTTTCTAAACTATTAAATAATAGTCGATGAGGAGTTTACTGTGACTTTTCCAGGTTAACCACCCACCCCCCATTTATATTTTCTTCATTACTAGCAACTTTATTTTTATAGGGTTTTTAAAATTGCTTCCATATCATAAATTGTCAACTTTAGCATAAAGTGTTTTGGGGTTGGTTTTCTTTTTATAAAAATAGTAAACATCTTAGAATGTTCTTTATATAGGATGGTTATTGCCTAATAATTTGAAATTTAAAGCAATCTTGTCCACTACTAGCCATTTTTTATAAAAAAATTTCACTGTTTATTGAGTGTGCATCATTTATTTAAAATTAGAATTATTTCAGCAATGCTTGTGGCATACTTTGGATTATAAATTGATGTTAAATTAGGGACAAAGAGCAGTTCATAGTATTGTTAATGATTAACCGTGTCTTTTCTGAGTGTGACTATTTGTCTTAACATTTGGCAGTTAGAACTTTAACGTGATGAATTAATCTCAGAATTTTGCTTATATATGCATCTTTCTGCTTACTGATATCTTGTTTTCTAATTTCTATGCATTATTATAAAGTTAAAATTCTAATTCATTTTTTTTTACAAAGGATACAGTATATATATACTGATAATTATTTCTGAGTAGGTATGTGTTTAATATTGGTGTTTTCCTATTTGTCGACCTTTTTCTTTTAATATTTGTCTTTTCTAGTTTACATGTTCTTCCTTACTTGTAAGTTTGTGCATAATTAAATAAACAGTAGAAATATCCAATATATGAAAGAAACATACAAAGAAGGAATTCAGCAATTGTCTTTACTTTGCAACTCAGGTGTGGTACTCAGTTATCCCTTAGTTAAGGTTGTTGTTAGTCTGTCCCTTAGTGTTCCTATCTTATGTCATAGTATTCTGTAGTATTTTAAAGCTTTTTTTAAAAACTTTCCAACCTAAAATATGATTAAATAGCATGTTTTCATGCTTTTAGGAAAAAATTGATTTTCTTTTCCAAACAGAATGAGGAATTAATCTATTAACATTTCTGCCTCTTGTTTGGTTTGTTGCTCTTCAGAGGAAGAGTATTTTTCTAACATCGTTCTGTTATGGTAGAAAATGTTTTTCGTCTCATACTGCTTGTTCATGGTGTCCTGTACAATAAATTTATTCATTCTACAGTATAATGTATCACTTCCATTTTTTCACTTAGGATTTTCTGCTGTTTCTTGGCAAAAATGGCAACCAGTGATGCCGTTCTCAAGAGACTGGAACAGAAGGGTGCCGAGGCAGATCAAATTATTGAATATCTTAAGCAGCAAGTTGCTCTTCTTAAGGAGAAAGCAAGTAAGGAAATTTGAAAATTTAAATTTTCTAGGGAGATAACTTAAAATGAATTCATATATTGACATAGCAAAAAAATATATATATGTTTACCACATATATTATTGCTTCACAAACTTGATGATGAGTTCTATATTCCTTTAATATTACAATTATGAGTGAAATAATATAGGGTTAAGATAAGCTAGAATTGGTGTATAGTGAATATGTGATATTTAGAGAAACAACATTATTTTAAGACTGATAAAAGAAAATACTTAAAATAAGTTGGTATAGAATTAGAGATTAAAAATGAATAAAATTGAGTGGAGTCAAACATGAACTCAAATATCTCCTCTAACCTTGTATAGAAGAAAATGTATACTTTCACATTACTCTCTGCTAGGGTATTTTCTGAAATGATTTTCACATTTTTTCCAGTGCTTAAGTTTTACATGGAAATTGCTATGGTGCATACAAAAAATATCAAATCTGAATTTCTGCTTTTAAAATTTAGGTTGTTTTCTGTTTTGTTTGTTTAAGTATATTTTATTTCTCAATAGCCAATGTTAATGTTATGAAAATACCAGAATGTTTACCATCACTTATAGAAATAAATGCTTTTCTTTGCTACATAAAACTGAATGGCTTATAGAATTCTACATTCATTCTCTAAAAATTTTTCCCATTATCAATTTTTTTCTTAATTTTAAATACTGTTTTAATTATTTTTATAATGTTTTATAAACATTGTTATTGTTTTTCTTAAAATTTTAAAAGGATTTTTCTTATTTTTAAAAATTCTTAATATTTTCATTAGTAAGATGAAGAGATTAGAGATATATGTAATATAGAAGAGAATTAAAAAAGAAGTAATTTTTGAATAGTAGTAATAATAAAAATGTGTATTTCAGTAAGTAAATACTTAGGCAGGACTATACTGCCTGACATATGAGAGGGTCACATGCTACATGGTTCACATACATGATGTCACCAAAAATGCAACAGGTATAATACAGATTGATACAGTAGTGTGCCTTTGTATAGACAACTCAGATACCAAAAGCAGCTTTCAGTCATGTTGTTGATTTACTCAGAATGATGAATGATTCTTTATGTAAAGCTCTTGAACAAAACAAAGTACAGTCTACTCTTGATTTACGTGGTACTTGATTCCTAGAAAATTCAGAGTATAATGAAAATGTTTAAGAATGTTTATATATAAAAAGTAATTAGGATCTAGGCTCAAATAATTAACAGGATTTTCACTTATACAAATGTACAATGGGCCGCTGCAAAATCCTGCAGAATGTAAGACGGTTCTTCATTTTACTGGAATATCTAGCATATTTCAGGACATTTGGCATCCCTGACCCCTGCCTAACAAATACCAGTAATGACTCCCATTATTTGTGACAACAAAAAATACTCCCACAGATTTTCAAAATCCCACCTAGCGAGCAGTAGCAACCCCACCAAGAATCACTGTTTTTCTTTTATATTTTTGTATACCTTATTGCTGACCTCGAATATTATGTGTTGAGCAAATCTTTGAAGTTATTTCATTCATTAAATGTTTGACCAGCTTAACTTTTGAGACATTAGGAGTAAAAGATTATTCAGTTCCTTTTACAAGGTAATCACTAAAAAAGAAGAAATGAGAAATTTTTTTATTGTTTGGTATCATTATTAGATCTTAGACTTTTTTAAAAGTTTAATATGTCTAATATTTGTCTCTCTTTCTTACAGTTAACCTGTTACTGACACTCTGAGCCAGGTTCATAAGAATGTTTATAAAAGCTAGGAAAATGATTGATAAACAAAACCTTTTATGTTGTTATTATTCCACAGATTTTTTCCCCGTTTTTCTCTCTCTTTTAAATATCATGTTATTTTAATAAATACTAAACTGATATAAAGAAACTGGCCAAACTTTTGGTTACTAGCTTTGTTTAAACTGGCTATGCTTTTTTTAAGTAGTATCCATAAGAAACCTTTTAGAAAACAGCTGTATCTTAACTGGTTGTTCTTGATCCCAGTTTTGCAGGCAACTTTGAGAGAAGAGAAGAAACTTCGAGTTGAAAATGCTAAATTGAAGAAAGAAATTGAAGAATTGAAACAAGAGCTAATTAAGGCAGAAATTCAAAATGGAGGTGATTAATTACAGAAATGATAGGTTGTTTTTATTCGTAATAATAATTATTATATTGTTTATTAAGTTAGGTTTTATGCTTGGCTACTCACGCATTCATGCATTTATCCTCTTATACTGAAGAGAAAATACAGACTTAGAAAATGCAAATAAATGATCTTGCCTAAGATCATGCAAAAAGTGTCAAAGCTGGAGTTCAGAAAGCTGTACTTCTAATCTCTGTACTGTGATCATCACTATTCCCTATTAAACTTGATCATCACTATTCCCTTGATCATCATCAACTATGTCACTATATAGTTGTTGAAAATAAGCCATAATAATATTTAGTTAACATTTACTAAGTTTGGCTTTATGCCAGGCACTATGTGCCAAGTGCTTCATATACATTATATATTTTATCCTTAAAATTACATATATACAAATATCCTTGTTTTACACATTGAAGCTTAGAGATGTGTAGTCATTTGCCTGAAATCAAATACTTTTTTTTTTTTTTTTTTTTTGCGGTACGCGGGCTTCTCACTGTTGTGGCCTCTCCCGTTGCGGAGCACAGGCTCCGGACGCGCAGGCTCAGCGGCCATGGCTCATGGGCCCAGCCGCTCTGCGGCATGTGGGATCTTCCCAGACCAGGGCACGAACCTGTGTCCCCTGCATCGGCAGGCGGACTCTCAACCACTGCGCCACCAGGGAAGCCCTCAAATACTATTTTTAAGTTACCCAAGCCAGCATATAATTATCATTCCAACATTTATGTTGAAAAAAAAAATGAAAATTTTTATTGAATTATTTTAAAGGTTTCTAGATAAATTCACATTATTATAAAATGACATTAATAGTATGAATAGTTCTATTATAATTTCAAAGTACCACATGGAAAAACATTTGATTATATTGTAGAAAATCCTTCCTGGGTGAATTAAGGAGGCCCAGGTGTAGTGAAACCCTGTCTTACTACTCCCTTTTGACCTTTATTCTCTCACTAAGTTATTCTGAATGCTCTAGTATGCATTCTACCCTAGCTAAATAAAAGTAAGAGGAAAAAGCTAATAATGTATGCTTAAAACTATCAACTGGAGAGAATATTATTTTCACTTGAAAATAATTGATGTTTTCCAAGATTAGGAGATTTGGAATACATGTGCAGAATTAAATAAACCGGTAAAATATTAGCAGTGTAAAACTGCTTTTCATTTCTCCCAGTTCTAGAAGATCTCCCTGTAAACATTAAACTTTTAAGCTGTGATCTTAATAAAACGCTGAAACAAACAGTTTGAATTAAAGTACTGAATTCTGTCTTGTTGAAACATAAAATAGGGGTAGATGGAGCTTCATATTACTAAAAGAAGCCTTGAAAGAACTTAAAAATACCTCTGAAAAGTGGTTTGAATATTGGCTGGAATATAAGCCACATCAAAATCCCTCACAAGATTATATTCTTCCATGTTCACTAGTCAGTGAGTATGTTTTTAACATTGCTGGAGCAATTTTCTTTACTTCTTTAAAATGTTTTTTGAAACAGAATTATGGGCAAATAATGCTGCTATCTCTCCATTACTTCTGATGATTGTTACTAAAACATCTTTTCAGTTGATTGTTCAACTTAAGAGAAAACCTGAGTGAAAAACATGCCATCTTGCCAAACCATGAGGGGGTGTAATCTCTGGAGATAGACAACCTGGGTATAAATTCTTACTTCCCTTACTCACTATGTGTGTGATGGGCCAGTTTCTTAACTTCTGTATGGCTCGGCTTGATCATCTGTAAACGTGGATATGAAATAATAATTATTAATTAATTAATAATAATTATTAATATATATATAATATAATATATATTATATATATTATTAATATATATTATAATTAATAATAATTATTAATTAATTATTGCTTAGGGTATTTATGAGAATTACAAGAGTTAATTCAGATAAAGCATTTTGAAAAGTGTCTGGGACATAGTAAGTTTATAATAAATACTAGCTTACATTGTTGCCATCTAAAATTTTCTCAGTTTAATCATTAGTGATTGAAGGAGAATAATGCATTTATTCTTTTATGGTTAAAATAAACTTAATTTCTTGGTAGCCTTTCTACATTCTCAGATAGTAGAGACTTGATAATCATACACACTGAATTTCCTTTTTAAGAAGAGTTCATGTTCTACCATATGACCCAGCAATTCCACTCCTAGTTATATATCCAAAAAACCAAAAACACTAATTCAAAAAGATACATGCACCCCAGTGTTCATAGCAGCATTGTTTACGATTGCCAAGATATGGAAGCAACTTAAATGTCCATCAACAGATGAATGGATAAAGAAGATGTAGTATATACATACAAACACAGTGGAGTACTGCTCAGCCATAAAAAAGCATGAAATTTTGCCATTTGCAGCAACATGTGTGGACTCAGAGGGTATTATGCTGAGTGAAATAAGTCAGACAGAAAAAGGCAAATACTGTATCACTTATAGGAGGAATCTAAAAATTATAACAACCTAGTGAATATAATAAAAAAGAAGCTGACACAGATTTAGAAAACAAACCAGTGGTTACCACTCAGGAGAGGGGAAGGGGGAGGGGCAATATAGGAGTTGGGGATTAAGAGGTACAAACTATTGTTTGTACAAGGATATATTGTACATTATGGGGAATATAGGCAATATTTTATAATAACTATAAATGGAGTATAACGTTTAATAATTGTGAATCACTATATTGTACACCTGTAACATAATATTGTACAACTATATTTCAATTAAAAAAAATAAAGAGTTCATATTTGTTATTCACAGTTTTCCATTTGTTTGTTGTTTAATATAAACGACATTATTTTCATTTTCTCTCTCAGTAAAACAGATACCATTCCCATCTGGTATTCCACTGCAAGCTGATTCTGCGGTTTCTGAAAATGTGATACAGTCTATACCAATAACAGCCATATCTTCTGGTGCCAAAGAGCAGATAAAAGGAGGAGGAGGAGAAGAAGAAAAGATGAAAGAGAAAATTGAAAAGAAAGGTATTTTTGAACAGTTGAAGTTATTTGGCACTTGACTCGTTTATCACATATCAGCATTTTTGATAATAATGGTGTCAAGAAGAAAGTTCAGACTTTTATGAACTAAAGTTAGGAACAATAGGATAATGGAACCTGGGCTCTAAAGGATGACAGGATAAGAGTGTGGCATTTGAGGTAGAGGGACCAGCATAACTAAAAAAAAGGAGAGATTAAGTATAGAGGCCCATGTGTAGTTTGGTATGACTGAATTTAGGTGTATATATAGGGGATAGTTTCAGAGAAATCACAGGTAGAAAGTTAGCTTAGAACCAGTTGTGAAGATACGAAAGGGATATTCCAGTCAAACCAGAATTTCTGAACTAGCATGGGGGTGTTGAAGTTTTAGGAACCCATTAAGATCTGAAGTGCAAAGTATATCACAGTCCACTTAGGCAACTAGAGTAGAAATCTTAGAGTCAAGCTTAACTTGTCCCTGTCCCTCAATTTCATATTTAATTGGCTACCAAAACCTATACAAGCATACCTCAGAGATATTGCAGGTTCAGTTCCAGGCCACTGCAATAAAGCAAATATCACAAGAAAGCAAGTCACAAGAATTTTTTGGTTTCCTAGTACATATGAAAGTTATGTTTATACTATACTGTAGTCTGTTAAATGTTCAATAGCAGTGTGTCTAAAAAAAATAGTGTATATAACTTAATTAAAAATACTTCATTGCTAACACATGCTAACCATCATCTGAACCTTCAGCAAGTCATCATCTTTTTGCTTGGGGAGAGTCTTTTCTCAATGTTGAGGGCTGCTAACTGATCAGGCTCATGATTTCTGAAGGGTGGGGGCCTGTGGCAGTTTCTTAAAATAAGACAACAGTGAAGTTTGCTGTACTGATTGAATCTTTCTCTCACAAACTATTTCTCTGTAGCACACATGCTGTTTGATAGCATTTTACCCACAGTAGAATTTCTTTCCAAATTGGAGTCAGTCTTCTCAAACCTTGCCATTGCTTTATCAACTAAGTTTATGTAATATTCTAAATCCTTTGTTATCCTCAACAGTCTTCCCAGCATCTTCACCAGGAGTTGATTTCATATCAAGAAACCACTTTCTTTGCTCATCCATTAGAAGCAACTCCTTATCCATTAAAATTTTATCATGAGATTGCAGCAATTTAGTCACATCTTCAAGCTCCACTTCTAATTCTCTTGCTATTTCCACCACATCTGCAGTTCCTTCCTCCACTGAAATCTTGAACCCCACAAGTTATATATGAGGATTAGAATCAGCTTCTTCCAGACTCCTGTTACTGTTGATATTTGACCTCTTTCCATGAATCACAAATATTCTTAATGGCATCTAGAATGGTGAGTCCTTTCCAGAAGGTTTTCAATTTAGTTTGCTTAAATCCATCAGAGGAATCACTATGTATGGCAGCTATAGCTTTAAAAAATATATTTCTTAAAGAATAAGACTTGCAAGTCAAACTTCTTGATCCATGGGCTATGGGCTATCCATATAGCATGGATGTTGTGTTAACAGGTGTGAAAACAACCTTAATCTCATTGTACATCTTTATGAGAGCTCTTGGGTGACCAGGTGCATTGTCAGTGAGCAGTAACATCTTGCAAGGAATCATTGTTGTGAGCTGAAAGTCACAACAGTGGGCTTAAAATATTTTGTAAACCATGTTGTAAACAGACACACTGTCATCCAGGCTTTGTTGTTCCATTTATAGAGCACAAACAGAATAGATTTAGCATCATTCTTAAAGGCCCTAGGATTTTCAGAATGGTAAGTGAGCATTGGCTTCAACTTCAAGTCACCAGCTACATTGGCCCCTAACAAGGGAGTCAGCTTGTCCTTTGAAGCCAGGCATTGACTTCTCCTCTCTTGCTGTGAAAGTCCTAGATGGCATCTTCCTACAAATAGAAGGCTGTTTCATCTGCATTGAAAATTTGTTGTCTAGTGTGGCCACTTCATTAATTATCTTAGCTAGATCTTCTGGATAACTTGCTGTAGCTTCTACATCAGCACTTGCTGCTTCACCTTGAATTTTTATGTTATGGAGATAACTTCTCTCCTTAAAGCTGATGAACTAAGCACTGCTAGCTTTAAACTTTTCTTTTTGCAGATTTCTCATCTCTCTCAGCCTTTACAGAATTGAAGAGAGGGCTTTGCTCTGGGTTAGGCTTTGGCTTAAGGGAATGTTATGGCTGGTGTGCTCTTCTATCCAGGCCACTAAAACTTCTCCATATTAACAATAAGGCTGTTTTGCTTTCTTATCATTCATGTCTTCACTGGAGTAGCACTTTTAGTTTTCTTCAACTTCTTTGCATTCACAACTTGGCTGTTTGGCAGAAGAGATCCAGCTTTGGGCCTATCTTGGGTTTTGACATGCCTTCCTCACTAAGCTTACTCATTTCTAGCTTTTGAACGTGAAGAATGTGTGACTATTCCTTTCACTTGTACACTTAGAGACCATTGTAGGGTAATTAATTGGCTTAATTTCAATATTGTGTTTCAGGGAGTAGGGAGGCCCGAGGAGAGGGAGAGAGACGGGTTGGCTTGTTGGTGGACAGTCAGAACACACACAACATTTATTAAGTTCAGCATTTTATATGGACATGGCTTGTGGTACCCCCAAACAATTACAGTAGTGACATCAAAGATCACAGCCACAGATCACCATAACAAATATAGTAATAAGGAAAAAGTTTGAAATACTGTGAGGATTACCAAAATGTGACACAAAGACACAAAGTGAGCAAATACTGTTGGAAGAATGGGGCCAAGAGACGCTTGATGCAGGGTTGCCACAAACCTTCAATTTGTAAATAATGCAGTATCTGCAAAGTGCAGTAAAGGGAAGCACAATAAAATCAGGTATGCCTGTAATTCCTACCACCACAACGTATCTGGAGCGCAGCTCTGTTCCTCCGTTTTGTTAGGTGCTACCAGGTAGTTCAGGTTCTCATGATCTCATCTAAATTAATGTTCAAGCCTCATTTTTTCTAGTCTGTCCTTCCATTGCTGCTAAAGCTATTTTTCTAATCATAAATCTGACTCCTTTTTTTATTTAACTTTCCTTTATTCCTTTCTGGATTTCGTTTCCCCAGGTATGTCTAAAAATGTGCTTTTATAATTCATTATACATGCCTCTCATAGTATTTAAACTTAGTTAAAATTTTTTTGGAAAATATAAAATGGCTCAGGGATCTGTGAGCTAACCTAAGCCATTTTAGCACTTCTGAGTTCTTTTAGTAAGCATCAATAGCCTCTGTTAGAAGTAGTTAGTGGCTGTACATCCTCTCCTACATAACTTCACCACTAGGTGGTATGGTTACAAAGAAAGCAGTTCAGACCAATTCTTTCACTTTATGAATTTTATTAAGTAGGCACAGAACAGTCATCCAGCCTGTTCTTATAAGTTTGGTGAAGTCCATCCTCAAAGAGGATGCGTTACAGTGGCTGCAGGGTCAGCCAACCTTCTAGTCAAATGAGACAACAAAGTCTTCCTTTGGAGGAGGAGGGAGCACACAAAACCAAATGGAGATCTAGGTCTAGAATGCCTCTGTTCAATAGAACTTCCTGTTCTGTATAGCTGCATTATCCAACACAGTAGACAATAACCACATGCAGCTATTTGAAATGTGTCTAGTATGACTAAAGAACTGAATTTTTAATTATTTTAAATTTAAATGTTAATAGCTCTGTAGGGTTGGCAACTACTATATTGGACAGTGCTGGATTAGAAGGCTGTTCCATTGGTGTTTGGCTGCTAAGATTGCCAGATTCCAAAATTCTGCTCACACAAGGGTTGTGGCACCCATACAGTCTTTCTATACTGCCACTTATAAGCATCACTCATTTGTTAATGAAACATTTCTAAAATCCCTTAAGATGACTAACAAAGTTCTTGGTATAGATTTTGATATTTGCAATCACCTCTGGAATGTGGATTCCTTATAAAGGTATTTCAAATGCCTAGAGAGTAAAGTTTAAAAATGTATATGAAAATAGCTATATTATGCTGTTATAGTAGTATGTATGTAGTATTTTAAAATAAATGTATAGTTTATCACTCAAAGATAACTACTATTAAGATTTTTGTAGTAATTTTATATATATATTTCTATATCATTTGGGCTTTTACTCTTTAAAAAAATCTTTGCTAATATGTTACATGGAAAATAGTATTTTTTAAAAATTTGCTAATGAAAGTAAAAATTGTCCATTATTTTAAACTAGCTCTACCTTCTTTTTTATAGACTATCTTTGTGTAAATTGTGAATGCTTTTTACACAAAATCATCTATTCTACTCCAGGCAGAATTATTCTTCTCTGTGCTTCTATATTTCTTTGTGTATGTAATATTTATCACATGTTCACTGTATACATCTGTCTTTCTTAAAAGAGATTTTTAGTGCTTAGCTAGCATGTGCCACTCATCTTACTTTTTTCAGTGCCGTAGATCTGAGTAAATATTTGTTCAAAGATAAAACAAAGAAATAGTTAAGAAACAATGTTTTCGGGCTTCCCTGGTGGCGCAGTGGTTGAGAGTCCGCCTGCCGATGCAGGGGACATGGGTTTGTGACCCGGTCCAGGAAGATCCCACCTGCCGCAGAGCGGCTGGGCCCGTGAGCCATGGCCGCTGAGCCTGCGCGTCAGGAGCCTGTGCTCCGCAATGGGAAAGGCCACAACAGTGAGAGGCCCGTACTACAAAAAACAAACAAACAAAAAACAAACAAAACAATGTTTCAAGCCATAATAACTTATCTCTTAAGATTGGGAGGTAAATAAGTTTTTGTTTTGTTTTACATTTTTTTTCTGCCAGAGAGGCTAAATGTAAACTTTAGGAATATGAACTCTATACAGGTTGCATTTTGACTCAATGGCTAAAGTAATCTTATGCTAATAAGAGTTATATTATCAGCATATAAATAAAAGTAGAATTTTATAAACATAATCAGAATAAAATGTGACTCTCTAGAGTCACAGTAAATCTTAAATCTTAAAGGATTTTCTACACTTCTGTTTCAGGGAAAGGCAAATTTTCTCTTTAAAAGGTTATTTGCTGGCCATAAAGTCTCTGTTACAACTACTACACTCTGCCGTAGTACCAAAGTATCCATAGACAACATGTAAATTAATGAACATGATTTTGTTCTAATAAAACTTTTTGACAGGTAGTGGGCTGGATTTGCCCTTGAGCTATAGATTACCAACATCTACTCTGTGTCTTTAACTAGAGATATAGACAGTTAATTCAACAGAGAAATTGCTTAAAAAGGGTTCAAATATTGTGACATGAGTAATTCTTTCCTTTGTTATTTAAATGAAGATAGGAGATAAACACTCATTTTTTTTTTTTTCTTTTAAGCTCAACAGCATCAATGCTATAGAGATTTTCATAGTGTTTTTTTTGTTTGTTTGGTTTTTTGGTTTTTTTTTTTTCGGTACACGGGCCTCTCACTGTTGTGGCCTCTCCCATTGCGGAGCACAGGCTCCAGACGCGCAGGCTTAGTGGCCATGGCTCACGGGCCCAGCCGCTCCCCAGCATGTGGGATCTTCCCGGACTGGGGCACGAACCCGTGTCCCCTCATCGGCAGGCGGACTCTCAACCACTGCACCACCAGGGAAGCCCTCATAGTGTATTTTTACTTCTGATGTTTATCCATTTATAAATATTTTTAGGAGAGAAAAAGGAGAAAAAACAACAACCAGCAGGAGGAAGTGCTGACTCTAAGCCTATTGATGTATCCCGTCTGGATCTTCGAATTGGTTGTATCATCACTGCCAGAAAACACCCTGATGCAGATTCTTTGTATGTAGAAGAGGTAGATGTTGGAGAAACAGCCTTAAGAACAGTTGTCAGTGGCCTGGTGAATCATGTTCCTCTTGAACAGGTAATCTGTATAGCTAAAATTATTTCTACATATACATTTCACCTTCATTCCCTCTTTCTTAATGTTTTTTCATTTAATTTTTGTATCATACTGCACAACATGAGCCGGTATTGATTAATTCAGTTGATTGGTTTGAATGTAATGAATTCCACCAAAAAGTGCATAAAACTAGCAAAAACTTGCAAAACATCTGTAAATTACGATCAAATTCAGGAACATAGAAAGAAGAAATGATATGGTTTTTTTTCTCAATTTTTAAAAATGTTTTTAGTTTGGTATTTAACAACATTGTTCCATCATGGAATTTTATTCCTTGATTTTTAAAATCATTGTTATATAATTGAGAAAGTACCAATCTAAAATTAAGAAAGCAAGTTTTATTTCTTTATAACTCAAGAAATATTTTCATACCTGAAGACGAAAGAGGAGAGGGGATCATGAAGATTGAACTTGCAATTTTTAATGGTATTCCTTTATTCATTAAAAATTTGATGTTTTGGGGCTTCCCTGGTGGCACAGTGGTTGAGAGTCTGCCTGCCGATGCAGGGGACACGGGTTCATGCCCCAGTCTGGGAAGATCCCACATGTTGCGGAGCGGCTGGGCCCGTGAGCCATGGCCGCTGAGCCTGCGTGTCTGGAGCCTGTGCTCCGCAACAGGAGAGGCCACAACAGTGAGAGGCCTGCGTACCGCAAAAAGAAATTGATGTTTTGTATTTTATTATTTAGATATTTAAATGTATCTATATTTCCAATGACCATGGAACGAATCAAAGACAGTAATAGTTTTCAATTTGCTCTTTCTAGACATCTTCTGTAGTAATTTGCATCATTTACCTATCTCCTCTGCCCCATAGGGCTTGAGATATTGCAAAGACCATAGACTTCAACATTAAAATAGTTCTGCCTCTCAGTCCTTTGCCAACTTTGTTGCTTATTGGCTTTGTGAACTTGCATAAATTCCTACATTTATTCATTCCTATTTCTAGATGCTAATATTTATTGAGCACCTATACTGTGCCAGGAACTATTCTAGGCAAGTGAATTAAAATAGAAAGATAGATAGATAGATAGATAGATAGATAGATAGATAGATAGATAGATAGATAGATTTGCTTAAAAAAACAAAAAGCCCTGCCTTTGTGAAACTTATATCCCTATGAGGGAGTCAGAAAATCATAATATATAGTGTGTTAAATGGTGATAAATATCAGGAGAAAAATGAAGTAGGGAAAGAATCTAGGAAGTATTGAGACTAGGAAGATGTTGTCATTTATATAAAGTGGCCATGGAAGACCAAAGAAAGTGATATTTAAGTAAAGGTCTAAGAAAATGAAGAAAGCAAGTCATTCTGTCTGGTGGGAGAGCATTTTCAGGCAGCCCTGAGTCAGAAGTATTCCTGGGATGTTCAAAGAACAGCAGGAGGCCAGTGTCACTGTAGCAGACTAAATAAGGGGAAATGTCATGGGAGATGAAATCAGAGATGAAGATGCCAAATGATATAGGGTATTAGAGATCATTGTAAAAACGTGGGCTTTTATTCTGAGTGAGATGAAAGCCATTGGAGGATTTTTGAGCTAAGGGGTAATATGCTCTGTGTCACATATTAGTAGTATCATCCGGTTGCTTTGTGGAGGGGAGAAAGATGGAATTAAGGAGATCAGTGAAGAAATTTCTCTTATCTGTGAAAAAAAGATAGACTTGGCACATGTGTGTGCTTTTTCTTTTTAACATCCGTTTTGTATAGGACCAGGGCTCCTTTATAACTACTTATGAAGTTAGGTTCATAAGGAGCCCTGGAGAAAAGAACCAACTGATCTTGAGCCAGCTCAAATTGGAAAAACTCCTCCTCCTTGGGGCTTCAACGTTTTTGTTCTCATAAGTTACAGACTTTTTCTTCTCTTCCAGAAGCTATCATTCACAGCCATAAGCAAAGCTATTTATGTACACATCTGTATCTAACCCAACAAGTCAGTACTAGTAAGCAGTCTATAAGGTAATAGCACTTAGCTCCCCAAAACTGCATACCAAATTTTGTGCATTTGTTTATTTTTCTAAGGTAAAGGTCCACAGCTCTCATCTGATTCTTAACAGATTGCATCTAGCTAACCCTGTTGTTTTTCTTATACATATTTGCTATAACTTTTCTTTTGAAGTTCCCATATATGTGGCATTTTACAGTTATTTGTTTGAAGACAATAAGAATTCATGAAGACCTCCAAAATGGGGGCCTTTTAAATTTGAGCCTTAGGCTAATTTTTTTTAATCATAGAATTTGGTAGTAAATTTGAAGTTTACAGAAATTTTTATGTACTTCTTTAACAAATTATAGAAATAGCCATAATTGTTCATTGTAGTGTGCACAATGCTTGAATTGTTAAATGATCAGTATTTTTTAACTTAGGAAATGAACCTTGCATAGTATTGGAAATGATCAAACATATAGGAGAAAAAATGTGCATTTATTTTAGTGCTAATGATAAGCTAAATACTTATTTACATGTTGTGATTTAATCCTTGTGACAAGTCTTTAATATCATTTCCCTCCTTTTGTGAGGAAACAGGGAGATCAACTTTATACAGCCTCATTGCTAGTACATGGCAGATTAAATTCAAAACCAAATCTGTTTCACTCAGCCATTTCTTTATTTATATTTAAGTGAAATATTATTGCCTCTGCTGTTTGATCTCTAATGCCTATTATTGCCTCTGCTGTTTGATCTCTAATGCATTGTCAATTTGTAGAATTTTTTTTTCATGTTGATGTAAGACTTCTTAACAACATAAAAGATTTTGGACACAGATAAGGATAAAAACAGCCACAAAAATAGGACATTTGATATTTAGCATATTAGGTGTACCTTAATGTATTCTAGATAAGATTATTCTAAATCTCTAGACATCTTTAATCACCAATTTATATTTCACACAGATGCAAAATCGGATGGTGATTTTACTTTGTAACCTGAAACCTGCAAAGATGAGGGGAGTAGTATCTCAGGCAATGGTGATGTGTGCTAGTTCACCAGACAAAGTTGAAATCTTGGCACCTCCTAATGGGTCTGTTCCTGGAGACAGAATTACCTTTGATGCTTTCCCTGGTAAGTATTTGTTAGTCATTATTTAAAATAGTTTGGGAATCATTGTTCTCAAAGCTATGCTTGGAATGTTTAAATTTAAAGTCAATCCTGTAAATGACTTGTAAGACTTTACATTAGATGATCATTATTAGTGATATTATTGAGTTTATTGAGATCGACTCAAGATGGCACAACTGTCTAACTATTCCGTTCCCATGAACACTCAAATTTCATAAAACACCAGAGAGATTTTACCCTAAGTGAAATACTAATTTTGATACCTCCATAGCAGAAGTGTCATAAGAATAGAGAACCAGTTAATGTGCTACAAAATCATTTAAGCTGTAGATTATCTCAGAATGCAACACAGAAAGATGAAGAGATGAAGAGGGAGGGGGAAATGCATAATTCTCCAAGTCGGTCTAGTAATATACTTGCATATGCTTTTACTAGACTTGAGGATTTAGAGGAAAACTCTTAAGTAGAAATTCATATTTATTTTAATAATCTAAGAGGAAAGTTCATTTCATATTGCTACTTTTCTGTAGTAAAATGCTCCTGAGATGGATGAAACTTCATAATGCATGAGAACATTTCTTCAAATAGGTCTTTGAAGCAGTAAAGAAAGGATGCTTGGCAGATGTAGAATAAATATTTCTTTCATAAAAGTTGAAGACCTCATAAGAGGAAAAACAGTTAGAAATTAAAAGACTGTATTTACAGAGGATGTTCATTTGCCTAGAGTAAGGAAAAGCAGAAGTAAATTAGGATAACAAGTAGAATTAGGTTTAAAAGTCAAAATTTATTTGGAGATGTATTTATGAAAACAAATGAGTTTTAATGGAATAGCAAGGCTGATAGGATTATTAGGCCTATTTTTTTAATCCTATGTTAACTGTGTTTGATGATATATTAAGACACGAAGAATTTTAACATTGGAATGATAAGATTTTTAAAAATGGATGAAAGCATGGGTAATTCCCATGAAACTCAGCTCCCAACTCCTAATAAAAAGTATACTAATCTAAAAAACATGGGGTTGTTTAACAAGTATGTGTGACTTTGAATCCATGTGTATGTCTTGAACCTTGGTAGATTGAAGATCATGATGGTCTGTGCTCTGAGAACTTTTTTTGGTAAAGCAGGTTTTGGGAAAATCCCAGTCTCAGTCATTTCTCAAAGCAGCATAATAGCTTTTGGTTCTAGGAGCACACGATCACCACTCTACTTACCAGGGTATCAGAACACTTCGTCAAACCTCATGCTTTTGGGTAGGCCGTCATGTGTATACCTGACAAACCTGAAATTCTATTTCACCAAATTGGAATGGAATGAAAATAGAAGCAAACTTTTTCTTTTAAGATTCAGCACACATTGAAGAAAAAAAACAAAAATCTTGGTTTACCCTTTCAGATTAAAATTTGCCTTCCTTTTTATTTAAATATTTAAGATGAATACATTTTAAGTTTTATTTTTTGATATAAATTGTAGAGTCAGATGTTTAGAACTGGAAGAAATCATCTACTTTAACCCACTATTTTACAAATTTGGAAACTGAGACCCAATAATACTTAAGTTACTTGCTTAAGGTTATACAGAGTTTGTAGAAGGATCAAACAGTAGATGTGCCTGAATCTCTAATACTGTCAGCATTTTTGTTGATTGTTGCTTGCTGTGAATTCATATGGGCTATTTCATTAGAAAAGGCTTATAGTTCTTTTATTTCTATGAGAGCTTTCATTCCCTTATCTTATAGAATTAACAGGTAAATATTTCAGCACTTGAATCAGTTTAGAGTTAACAGATATTTCAGCACTTGAATCAGTTATTATCTGGATGTTACTGTTAACGTATATTGAAATTTTTTTTTTTTAAGTTACTCAGTGATTTAGCATTAGAGATGCTAATAGCCCAGTGTGGATTTCTTGCTTTTACTATATTTTTGAATCTTCCAATCTGTTTGGCTGTTTGTGTGTTTATGTTTACATCATTCCAAAGTCTGATATTTCTTTCATATTCATAGTTTCTCCTTGTGCCTTACCACATGAATATGTAGCTAACATATAAAAAAATTTGTAAAGTGAAAGGGAAAAACCTAACATTAAAGTAGCCTATGAGGTTGTTTGAATTATTCTCTTATAACTTATAAAATGCTTAACCAAGCTGAACAGCATCGAATAATTGATAAACTTGGGGACATGAGGTCTGTTAGTACTTATCCTACTTATGCTTCCACATAGCTTACTGCTTCTGTAGCAGTAAATCTAAAAGGAAATAACAGTTAATACTATGTATGCAACAGAGCATTAGTCTTATTTTTTGTTTGTTTGTTTTCCTTTTCCCAGAGAGAGCCATGATTTATCAGTACTGTATTTTTCAGCATATGTTCTACATTTTAAAGCTTAAGGTGTCTGCTGGTACATTTTGATGTTCACTTGATGTGCTCAGTGTCTAGAGATTTACCTTTTATGTTATGTATATTAAGTGTGGTATAGAAATTGCAACTGGGGCTCAAACCTTTGAATTGCTATTTGGCTTTGAATAACTATTTTCTCCAACTACAAAAGCATCACTTCCATAGAGTTTAGAAGATGCCAAATAATATTTTTATAACTGGCTAAAAACTCTCCCCGCTACTTTTTAAAATCTTAAATGTGTGAAGCCATAAATTTTAGTATTTAAATATGGTAACTGGTCCCTAAAGCATCAAGCAACTGAAAACAATATTACGAGATAAAGGCATTGATATCTTTTTTTTTTTTTTTAAGAATGCACTGGTTTTGGTCTAATAATAAATGAGAATTTGCATTCAGACTTCTAACTTCTAAGATCATGCTTATTTCTGTTGATATTGAGTCTTATTAGTAAATATGAGTTTATGGTTAATCTCAAAGCATGTATGATATGTGAAGGTCTTTAGCTTATGGACCCACTTATTCTTTAAAAATAAATAGGGTTTTTTTTGGTATTGAGTGATTTGAGTTTTTTATATATTTTGGATATCAGCCCCTTATCAGTAAGTTTGCAAACATCTCTCATTCAGTTGGTTGCCTTTTTGTTTTGTTGATGGTTTACTTTGCTGTGCAAAAACTTTTTAGTTTGATGTAGTCCCATTTGTTTGTCTTTGCTTTTGTTGCCCTTGCCTGAGGACAGACATTCAAAAAACTATTGCTAAGACTGACCTCAAAGAGTTTACTGCCTGTGTTTTCTTCTAGGTGTTTTATGGTTTCAGGACTTACATTTAAGTCTTTAATCCATTTTGAGTTTATTATTGTATATAGTGTAAGAAAGTGGTCAAGTTTGATTCTTTTACATGTAGCTGTCCAGTTTTCCCAACACCATTTATAGAAGAGACTGTCTCTTCCCCATTGTATATTCTTGCCTCTTTTGTTATAGATAAATTGATGCTATGAGTGTCAGTTTATTTCTGGGCTCTCAATTCTTTTCTATTCATCTACGTGTCTGTTTTTGTGGCAGTACCATCCTGTTTTGATTACTACAGCTTTGTAATGTAGTTTCAAGTTCGGTGTATTTTCAGGTGTGACCCCTCCTTGTTCTTTCTCAAAATAGCTTTGGCTATTCGAGGTCTTTTGTGTTTCCATACACATTTTAGGATTATTTGTTCTACTTCTATGAAAAATGCTGCAGGTATTTTGACAGAGATTGCATTGAATCCATAGATTGCTTAGGGTAGTATGGACCTTTTAGCAACATTGATTCTTCCAATCCGTGAGCACAGTATAACTTTCCATTTATTTGTGTCATCTTCAGTTTCTTTCCTCAGTGACAAAGAGTTTTCAGAGTCAGGTGTTTCTACTCCTTGGTTAAATTTAGTCCTAGATATTTTATTCTTTTTGATGCAGTTGTAAATGGGGCAAGGATGTAGAGAAAAGGGAACCTTTCTACACTGTTGGTGGGAATGTAAATTGTTGCAGCCACTATGGAAAACAGTATGGAGGTTCCTCAAAAAACTAAAGGTGGAATTACCATATGGTCCAGAAATTTCACTTCTGGTTATTTATCTGAAAAAAATAAAAACACTAACTTGGAAAACACCCCTGTGTTCATTGTAGCAGTATTTACAATAGCCAAGATATGGAAGCAGCCCAAGTGCCCATCGATAAATAAATGGATAAAGAAGATGTGGTGTCTGTGTGTGGTGTGAGTGTGTGCGCACGTGCACGTATGCCCGCACACACATACACAATGGAATATTACTCAACCATTAAAAAGAATGAAATCTTTGTGGACTTTTAGGGTATTATGCTTATTAGTGAAATAAGTCAGAGAAAGACAAATACCATATGATTTCAATTATATGTGGAATCTGAAACCACAGCAAACAAAACAAAACAGAGATTCATAGATACAGAGAACAAACTGATAGCTGCTAGAGGGGAGGAGGGTGGGGGGACGGATGAAATAGGTGAAGGAGATTAAGAGGTACAAACTTCCGGCTATAAAATAAGTAAGTCATGGGGATGTAATGTATACATAGGGAGTACAGTCAATAATATTGTAACAACTTTGTATGGTGACAGACAGTAAATGATCTTATTGCAGTGGTCATTTCATAATGTATAAAAATATGTAATCACTGTGTTGTACACCTGAAACTAATATACTTTTTTTAAATTAAAAAAAAAGCCTGTCTATATTTGATTCTCTTCCTTAAAACCTATTTCAATCAGGCTTCTCTCTCCACTGTTCCACCAGAATTGCTCTGGTCAAGATCACCAATTTACTCCCTGTAGCTAAATCCATGGCTAGTTAGTTCTCAGTCCTTTTCTTAATTAACTTTAACTTGGCTTCTGACACCACACTTGCATGGTGGTCCTCATGCTTCATTGGCTGCTCTGCTTATCTCCTTTGCTGATTTCTTCCTCACCTCCCTGACCTCTTAATTGGAGTACCTTCAGACCTTGATCCTTGACCTCTTTCTTCTCTTTTTCCATGCTTGGCCTCTTTTTCTTTCCATGTTCATTCCTTTGGCTATTTTATTCAGTCACTTGTCCAGCTATCTACGAGATTTCTTCACTAACATGTCCCAGGGGAGAAGAATGTATATACCAGTCTTCTCCCTAGATTTCCCTTTTCCATACATCTTCTTCAGAAAATCCTAGTGGCTGTACCTTCTGAACATATCTAGAGTGATTCTCATCATCTCTACCTCTACCACTTTGGTCCTGACACCAACATCTCTTATCCGGGTAACTGCAAAAGTTTTCTAACTGATCACTTTGCTTTTGCCCTTGCCCTTCTTCCGTCTGTTTTCAGTTATAGCCTACAGAGTGATGTAGGTCAGATATGTTAGTCCTCGGCAAAAAACTATTAAAAAGCTTTCCATTTGACCCAGAATACAGATACAGGTCCTTACAGTGGCCTCTCATTACTTCATTAACCTCATGTACTTCAGCTCCTCCTCAATCACCCTAGTTGAGCCACTGGCTCTTTCTCCAGGTAGCTATACGGCTTGGTCCCTCATCTTATTCATATCTTTCAAATGTCTCCTTACTTGTTTTATTTTTCTCCATAACACTTATCATCAGATATACTGTACATTATATTATCTGCCCACATGGAAATGTAAGCATCATGAAATCAAGATTTTTGTTGTTGTTATTATTCACTACTATATTCCTAGCATCCAGAAAAATGTCAGGCATAGAGTAGGAGGTCAGTAAGTTGGTTAATGAATAAATAGAAAGAAACATACTAGTAAAACATGTTTTAAAGAACTCCCAAAACTTTCCAGTATTTGAAGAACAGACCTGAGGATCCATCTTCATTATTTCCAAGATCATTCCTATCAAATCAACAAACCACTTTTCTCTGTTGATTAGCTCTGTAAAATTAATTGACCCCTATTTGCAAAGTTATACTTTAGTCTTTGCATCACAAAAGGTGATAGTTACAATTATTATAGTTCAAAAACTGAATTAATGAAACAAAATAATTAAGTTGGTGCTAAGCTTTTCATGGTCCTGACAGATATCCCGGAAGCTGATGATTCTGGAATTTATGTTTATAGCTTTTTGTAGTTTTTAAATGCTGAGATGGTAGTCACAGCTTTTTACATCTGTACAGACTCCTTTCTGAACTAGTTCATGTTGCCTATGTGTTTTGTTTAGATTGAGTTATCTTAAAGTAATCTCTGAATGATTAGTTCTCTTACAATACGTGTAACCATTTCCACATGGTGATTATTGGCATGTGTTTAGCAATTACAGAGACTCTACAGTTTTCAGCTTTAAGAACTTTTATTGATCTCATCACTTTGTTTGGATAGCCATGCCAAAAAAAGAAAGGGGGGGGGAAATTAGGAAAATAAGATTTAGAAGAAGGATATAACACAGAGGAATGATGAAAGGCTTCTCTGGAAATAGAGTTCATTTTTTAAAATTGTTTAAGATATTAGGTATGCTTTTTTGTGGGAGGTGATTTAAACTTTCCTTTTAAACTTGCTTTATACCTTACCAAATAGTGTATTATTGAGAAACATGAATAAACTACAAGGTTAACACTCCATCCAAGACTTTTCAGCTCTGATTTATATTCAGTGATCATAATTTGGCAAGTTTTAATTACAGTCTCAAAATTTTAGTTGTCTGAATCATTATTTCGTTTACTGACTCGTTAAAGTCTTACAGCCACATTTGGAATGTTCAGGTATTGAGCCTGATGTGTTAAAAGCAACAATCAAGAGTTGAAGGTTCTTCTCATAGTTTCTAGTTCATTTTTAGTTAAAATCTTTATCCCTTGAAAATTATTACAGTCTTATGTAAGAAGTTTAAAACCTTCAGATCTTGTTCTGCAAGTGCTGGGTGACCTAGGAACCTTTCTGAGCCTCAGCTTTTTCATCTGTCAGAAAGGCTGTTTTTTTTTTTTTTTTGCGGTACGCGGGCCTCTGTTGTGGCCTCTCCCGTTGCGGAGCACAGGCTCCGGACGCGCAGGCTCAGCGGCCATGGCTCACGGGCCTAGCCGCTCTGCAGCATGTGGGATCTTCCCGGACCGGGGCACGAACCTGTGTCCCCGCATCGGCAGGCGGACTCTCAACCACTGCGCCACCAGGGAAGCCCAAGAAAAGATTTTTAATGGTATGTATTTCTTGTGAGTTTTGTGAGGTTTATCTTTTGAAACACTTAGCTACCTGCCTGGTGTTTTAAGCTCTTAGCTATTACTTTTGTGCCTCTATTTCCTCATCTGTAAAGCGGGGGTAATTAATAGTATTTATTTAGTATACTGAGAGGATTAAATGAGTAAATATATGTAAAGCACATAGTGCAGTGACTGGCACATAGTGAGCACTATGTAAGTGTAGTGTTATGTATTATAATGATGATTATTTTCTGTACGTATCAGTGACTTCCTAGATCTGACAAGCTTAAGTTTGTGCTGCACCACAGCTTGTTGTACTTGGGGCTTATGTCTGCATTCAGCAAAAATTTACCCACACAATCTATGGTCTTGATAAGAAGCTTTTACACAAACCTGAGACAATCTGCTTCTTGAATTCATTATCAGTTTGGGAATATCTTTTTTGGGGTTCAAGGTGAGGGGATCCAGAGTTAGTACTCAGGCCCCCCTGAACAGTGTGTCTGGTCTCAGCTTTTACAGAATTCTGGAATGCCCACTTCCCCACATGATCTGTGTATAAACAAAGTACGATTATGCTCTTAGACTAACCAATGGTTTGGTGAAAAATAAACCAGAAATTTTATAGATACTTTATATATTGGAATTTTTTCTATTCTGTTTATTAGTTTCTCTGTTGTCCAATCAAATAATCAGATGCTCTTAAAGGAGTAAGAAAAATCCTTATCTTTTATACTAGACAGTCTCTTCACTTTTAGTTTCACTGCCTGTTCTTCTACTGTAGATACATTATTCAATTAGCTATTCTGTCATCTCTGAAAAGCTACATATCAGAGGACAGTTTTCTATATTTTTGCCAGTTTCAGGGAGCTAATTAGTTGCTGAAGACCTAATAAAAAGATCTAGAAAGTTATATTTCTATTATTACTTAGTTATACTTAAGCAGTATTTTTGTTGTTTCCTCCAGGGAAATCATTTTCCGTTTGAAACTAACACTTAAGGGATTTGTTACTTCTCTTCATTGTTTCTTAAACTGATTCTTCATTTCAAAAGTTATTGAACATCTTCAGCTACTAAAATCATGTTACATTCAACTTTACTCTCTTCTTCCTCATCATCCATTAAATAGAGGGATCGCTTGGTATATTGGTAGTTTTTAAGCCTAGACCAGATACCTTCTACAATGTGTTTGTCTCTTCTTGATTGTGAACTTTATAGTGTGAGTTACGGTAAAGAGAGGGGATAGGATATTATCCACGTGTAAAAGTGTTGTTTGTTTCTTTTCAGAGGATAATTTATTAGGAGGCAAGGTGCTGTACTAACAGAGTAAGGGTTTTGGTGTCAAATCTCACTCTTCTTGTTGCTTGTGTGACTTTGAGCAGCTTATCTTCTCTGAGCCCCAGTTTCTTTATATTTAAAACTAGAGTCAGTGTGTTTCTGTGAATTGCATGCAGCAACATATATTCCTGGTGGTTAGAAAATGCTAGTCCTGTCTCCTTCTTCTTCCTTTCTCTTTCCATCTCACCAAGTGGAATGGGCAGCAGATGAAACCCAGAGTAGTTATTATATTTAGCTAGATAACCCCAACATTTAAGCCATTCTCCAGTATTGTAAGAAATCTTTAAGTACTATAGCAGCGATCTAGTCATTTATTTTTTATGTTGAAACAAATAGTAAAGCATAAGCTGCTTCTGCCATGTGTAAAATTATAACACATCAAATTATGCTCTCATCTGTTCAAAATCTTTCTTTATATGTAATGATAAAATGAATATCTTGTATTTTCATTCTAATCATTTGTATTTTCATTCTAATCATTTCATTCTAATCTAATTAGAATGAATCATTCCAATTCATTGAGCTATATTACCTGGAAAACTGTTTATTGTAAGAGTAAAAAATAATATCTTTAACATTTGTAAGGAAATGATAAAATATTTTACCAATCAAGAATATAAATTGCCGACATCGTAAAAATAAAATAAGTGTTAAAAGTAAACGTTTGGGGGCTTCCCTGGTGGCACAGTGGTTGAGAATCTGCCTGCTAATGCAAGGGACACGGGTTCGAGCCCTGGTCTAGGAGGATCCCACATGCCGCGGAGCAACTAGGCCCGTGAGCCACAACTACTGAGCCTGCGCGTCTGGAGCCTGTGCTCCGCAACAAGAGAGGCCGCGATAGTGAGAGGCCCGCGCACCGCAATGAAGAGTGGCCCCCACTTGCCACAACTAGAGAAAGCCCTCGCACAGAAACGAAGACCCAACACAGCAAAAATAAATAAATAAAATTTTTTAAAAAAGTAAACGTTTAAATCCTGATCCGATCTAAAGATCAGAAATTGTATCCAAGACAATTCACTAGAAATCTCTATGGACAGTTTATTAATATGTTAGCTATGTATTTTTTTTCCTCCCCCAACAGGAGAGCCTGACAAGGAGCTGAATCCTAAGAAGAAGATTTGGGAGCAGATCCAGCCTGATCTTTACACTAATGATGAGTGTGTGGCTACATACAAAGGAGCTCGCTTTGAGGTGAAAGGGAAGGGAGTCTGTAGGGCTCAAACTATGGCCAACAGTGGAATAAAATAAAATAAAACACTTCAGTTACTGAAATACATTAGAGAAAACTTAACAATAAAAAGAAATATATTTGTCACTTGTACCTAAAATATAACTGGCTCGTTTTTGTGTTATTTCTCTTCTAGACTTGAGTAGTCTTTTACCTGGCATATATTGTTTTCAGTTAATTAGAGAAACACTACATTTTTACCTATGGTTTTTGATCCTTTATGATACAGGGAGGAATTTGCCTGTGTTTCATGATGATTTATTTTTTAGTGAGGATGTTGGCTAGCACATTGCTTTTTCTTTATACATTTAGGTAACTTGAACTAGATTAACATTTAGTTTCTTTGTAGGCACATGTTGCATGCAATTTGAAACCCTTGTATTTTTAGTATCTGTATTATAAACGCCCTCTCCTCTTTAAAAAGAAAAGTTAGAATTTTTGTCAGGCTTATTAACTAATCTATATTGTAATGGTATTGAAAATGACCAACTTGATTCTAGAGAGCCGAACAATGTGAAAGCTAGGAGACATGGCATTTGAAAATTATTGCTGTTGCTTGCCAAAGTAACCCCGACTTACATACTTAAGGTGACTTTTTTAAAAGACTGAAACTTCCAACTCTGTAGTGAACTTATTCTTTCCAATTTAACAAAATAATTAGTAATAAATTTTGACTAATTCTAAAGAATAAACACATTGCAAAGTGTTACCAATGTAGTTCCCAATAAATTGACTGTAAACACAGTCCACTTTTTTATTCCAGGTGACTTCAAAGATTCTTTGGATACCTAATAAAAGATTATTTATAGCTTTTATCTTTAGAAGAGCATTTAAGATTGATATCTTTTATTTTTTCATGTACTATCATACTGTCAATATATTAAAAGAAATTGTAGCCAAAAATTTAACATACATATGTATAAAGTTGTCAAATGCGTATTTTCACTCATCTTACAGATATTGTAGGAACAATGAAAATTAACTTAGGCACTATGAGCTTCAGATTCACCAGCCTTGAGATGATGACTGAGATACCAAAAAAGAAATGCATCTATGGAGGTAGGAATATCTATTCTAAAAGAAAAATGACACATACCAATATTCTAGCACTGTTGCTGTTTATAGCCTACAATAAGAAGGAGAGGCAAAACAAAAAATTTTAAAACAACCCTACATGCTAAGTTATAAAAAGTATCATTTATTTAAGTCCGTGGAGTTCTCTGGTAGGCCAAGATGTGGTATCATCATAGAAATTTTATCTGCTTTATGAAAAACTGAATATTAACAGAGCATCATTAATATCTATCTGTTGATAACTAAACACAAATGACTTTCCAAAGTTTTGTACTTGAGATATGTTATTCTTTCGGGAATAAAGACTTTTTGTGAGTCTGTATTTTCTGATTTTGCCCAATTATATTACATTTCTATAAATAATTCTAATATAATTTAAAGAATGTTTCAACTATTTAGATAGTTGAACTATTTATTCCCAGTTTTTCAAGTTACATAAAAGCATTACTCAATCAAGTTATCCACTTAGCCCCATTCAGTCGTTATTTTTACAGAAAACTTAATTCTGTTTTACTTGTATTGCTGGGTTGAGAGAACTGTTACAGAATCAACAAAAAATGATGACATTGTTAGTGAACTGGACATAATCCTGACTTCTGACTGGTATTCAGCCCGTTAAGAATTTCAACAGTAGGAGATGGTGTTAGGTCACAGACTAAACAGCTAGTGCCTCTTGACATCTATTTATGTATTGCGAAGTAAACCAGAAAAAAAAGCTGACCTTCCCCCAAGATAATTTCTTGTGCAGTGTTGACCCACTATCTTATAGTGACTATTGGTAGTACTAACTTTTCTTATATATAGAAATTCCATGTGTATTATTCTTATGAGATGAATCATTTTCAGGACATGTTAATTTTAATATATAATTGGAAATTTTTTTTGCCTTCTATGAAGAACATGAAGTATTCTACGAGTACAAGAATATTAACTGCCCACCAAACAGATAATTTGTTGTTGCTTTTTAAAAAATATGTAAATTCTCATTTGCACTATTTACAAAATATTCAGAGTAACTCACTGAAGTTTAATGAGCACGTCAGCAAGACGGAGGGTGTGTATAGGGCCTCAGAGAATGTTAGTTTAATGAGGTTCCAAAATCTGGGTCTTTGCAGGTCCAAAAACCTGCATTTGTACATGACTATCGTAGATGCTAAGTAGTCTGTAGAGCTTAGTAGTATTGGTTTTGAATCCAGGTTACCTAGTTTTGATTCCATCTGTACAACTTAAATGCCTGTGTGATCTTGGGCAACTGTTTAGCCTCCATATACTTTACTTTCCTCATCTGTAAGATGGATATAATAATAGTACTTACCTCATTGAGTTGTGAGGGTATATATTATGTTACACATAATAGAGGTATACAATGTTAATATCAGTTTATGATAAGAATGTTCCTTTCCTGAAACTAGTGATCCTATCTCTCTGTCCCCTTTCATGGTATCACATTTCCTGACAAGTTGAATTTTTGTTAAGAAGATCACTTGGTATATATGAAATGAACTGAGTTTCTTAAGGAATATTTCACACAGACCCTGTCTTTCAACAGACCTGACCCGCTATACCAGATGTAGTATCTCTCCCCTCGCTAGAGATGTTTTTTACTGAAACTTTCTCTTCCCTCCCTGCACTCCCACTGAAATCCATGTTTTAGATATTTAGATGCTAGTCAGTCCTGTTCATTGATGCCCTTTCACTGGTTTAATATTATTGATAAAGTTTCAAATAGTATTGCAATTTTCTTAGACTAGAAAGACAATACTTCTAACTATTGTGTGTTAATGTAACAAATAAAAGCAATTGTATTTTTAAGTTCTTGGCAGGTGGAGGATCACCTCACTATTGCCTATGACAAGGACATTAAAGGGGCATGAGTATACTTACTCAATTTTCTAGGAAAATTATATGTTGTACCTTTAAAAATATAAAAATATCAGACACAGACCTACTAGAGAATGGACATGAAGATATGGGGAGGGGGAAGGGTAAGCTGTGACAAAGTGAGAGAGTGGCATGGACATATATACACTACCACACGTAAAATAGATAGCTATTGGGAAGCAGCCGCATAGCATAGGGAGATCAGCTCGGTGCTTTATGACCACCTAGAGGGGTGGGATAGGGAGGGTGGGAGGGAGGGAGACACGAGGGAAGAGATATGGGAACATACGTATATGTGTAACTGATTCACTTTGTTATAAAGCAGAAACTAACACACCATTGTAAAGCAATTATACTCCAATAAAGATGTTAAAAAATATATATATATAAAAATATCAAAGAGTACAGTGTTAGCTTTGTACTTTGGCTACATAAATTGTGACACAGTCCTGGTTCTAAGTGCTGTGCAATGGTGTGTAGACTAAAACTTTATCGCCAAGATACAAAATAAAATCTAGTGAAGCAAATTAATGTAACACACCTAAAAATAATGTTGCAAATTGCTGTCTTGTGGAGAGAGCTTTGCCTTCCAAGTGAGGGGGATATATTAATAATATCTGTCTCATGTCATGGATTTTATTGTAGAATTATTAGTAAGATATTTAATGCTTTATAGCTAGCTAAGTAGTTTCAACACATCTTGTCAATTTAACTCCCTAGAGGTAAGCCAGCTATTTTACCCCAAAGAATCAACAGGAAATTTACATAAATGCTGGTGCTAAGGTATAACTAGCTGAAACCTAGATTTTACTAATACTCTGCTTTTCTCTGTTACAGTATGCTTTCTCAGATAGTCATGTGGTTTCTTTTATTTGAATGAGAAGTTTAACTTCTCTTTTGTCTAAACTGTAGGGAAAGATAATAAGTTAAAAAAACCTAAACTTCAGTAGTTCATGTAGGAGATTAAGGCAGCTCCTTTAGTGGAGTATTTAAGCGATTTTAAAGGGAGAGGAGGTCATTAAACCCTCCTTTGGAGTGGTTACAAAGAGAATTTATCAAGTTTTTTTCTTTTTGCTGAGGAAATTCTTAGGAAGAATCACTTGGCAAAACTAGGCTGCCGCTGCTGGCAGCTGTTGCCTTTCTAAAGAACCATGTATGTGCCTTGATTCTTTGAGTACACTCTTGTCGAGGGCACTGATCCTGTAATGACAGTCTATCCCAGAAGTCTACTTATGAAGGATGTCACTAAGTTCTAGATAGGTAAATAGATGGATAGATAGGTAGAAAAAGTTTGTGTTTAAACCAGGAACACCTCTATAGTTGTACACATTTGCAGTGCTTTTTCGGTGACAACCCAAAGTTTTACAATAATAATGAAAAGAAAGATAGTTGCTAATGGCTAATATACCTCTGTACAAAACTGGATCTTCTTCAGATACCAAATTTTTGGAATGGAAAAGAATTAGTAATTTATATATACATTGTTGCTCATCGTACTTCTATGGTTACGGTTCTGACTTTGGATGAGTTTTGGCAGAGATAATTCATAGGAGTATAACTGTAAAAAAAATTAGAGAAAGGACCCAGAACAATGAAATAATTGTTAGTTTGAAAGTGAGCCATCTGGAATTTCAGAGTATGAATTAATTATTGTATATTATATTTTTTCACCCTTATGTATTCCCTTGTTTGATTTTTTCCCTTCCCCTTCGTTACTCCCACCCCCTTCCTAACATACCCTATTCCCAGTTCTCTGGATTTTTGAGTAAAATATGCGTGTAAGTGTTATTTTATGTCTTCATCAGCATCATTTCCTATCTGGCAGGCTATTGTCCTTAGCAACAGCAGCAGAAACAAACCTGGGGCTCGATAATTGCAAGAAAAAAGAATAATCCTTTTAAATGAAAAGGCTAACTACCCTTCTTGACTATCCTATTGCTACATAATGCATATAGAATTGTTCAAATAGCAGTTATTAATGTCTGCTCATTTCTTCAGTGGCATTCACGTGACGAGCCTTCACATCAAGGCTGCTCTGACAAAGTTTTACATTTGTTTTTGTAAATGGCCTCGTTAGAATATCATACATCCCAGTAGAGAAATGCTTTCAATGTATGCATCCACTTAACTAAGATATTTGGCTGATACTTGTTAATTTAAAACCCCACTCAGCTTTTCACACCTGGGGAATTTGGAAAGAACAGTGCAGGAGTCATCCAAAATCAACACCACAGTTTGATTTCTCTTTGAAAAAGATTAATGAAAAATGTAAATTGAAAGTCACTTTTAATAAGTTTAGCAAAAGAGAATGATTTTGGTAGAAATAACTTTTTCCATAACTTTCAGTTTTCATGTGAAAGGATAACATTTTCTCTTAAAGCATATGAATTGACAATAAAAACTTCTGATGCTTGTGAAAAGAAACTTATTTTTTAAATGAAGTTTGAGTGAGAATATGGGAAATAGCAATGCCACTTAAAAATAGCCTTTTGTAAAAGAATTGTGATATGCTTGAAAATCAGTAGAAGAGAAGACCTAAGCAAATTCTTACTTAAAAAGGCAGAGTGTATATAAACATAACTACAAAAAGAAAGTCTGAAATTGCTGATTGAGGTAATGTTATCTAGATGAACCAACCTAGTAAGGGTCAGAACTAGTTAGTATTAGAGATGAATCACTAATTTCCCAGGATAGTATGTACTAATGAGGCTCCAACCCCAGCTGCACAAAAGTATCATGTATACGGTCTTCCAATCATCTAAAATGTTCAAAGTGTTTTCAAATACAAAGTTTAGTAGAGATTTTTGTATTCCAGGTGAGAATAGCATACAGAAGGGCACCTGGAGGGATGTGAGGAAAGAGTGCAAATTATAGGGTCTAATAGGAAAGGTGGCAGGATGCCAAAGATGAACTTTCTGGACATCATTTATTTTACCTAGAGCTAATTCTGATCACATGGTTGTTTTGTTGCAAGTTGTAATTATCTCTAGTAATGGTGAGTTTATTCAATTTGATATACATGTGATGTCATCGAGAAAAAGCTGAACAACCAGCTTCAGGTAGATGTTCGCTTCATTGCCTCGCTATTCTTATGGTTTAACTACCCCATTACCAACTAACAAATTATTTCCCTACATCCACTATGCTGATTATTATGAGGAGCTAGAATTGCTATTGCATAGTGGTTCATGGAAGACCACGTCTGGAATTAATGCCTCTGGGGTACTACACTAGAATGCAGAGTGTATTAGGAAAACGCACTAACTAGAAAGATGGGGGAAGATAAGAGAAAAGAAAACAATGGTGAGGAATGGACCTTCTAATATTTGTATATTAAGTAAAAGAGATAATGATAAACTACCAGGAATGCTCAATGTAAATGATAAGAAGGGACTTCTGAAACATAAGGGTCGATCTGTAAGGGGAAATAATTAACTCTCTTAGCAAATCTAGTAATAAGGAGAAAGGAAAAACATTCCCAAGACTTCTTCCATAGGGAAGATGGGGTAAGGAGAAAAGGATAGGGAGGAAATTAAAGTGTTCTAAAGGTCTTATTTAAATAGTTGAGGGGGTAATGCAATGGGGAAAGAGTTCTACTTTGTTATCAAACAATGGTAGAGAAGTATGTACTTCATTCTGAGGGACAAGGAAATAATTCTTAATGGGTATTAGAGTAGAATGTCCAAATTATCAAGAAGAAAAACTGAATAGCAGCTTTATCAAATTGGCAAAACTAAGGAAAAGAAAAATGTAAGAAATACAGTAGTATAAAAAATAATAAACATAAGATGGAGAAACATCCTGTATGCTTGCATGGGAGGATTTTAATATTACAAAATGTCCTTTGTCATAAATTCAAAAGAATTTTCTTTTGAAATTAGACAAAATTAGATCTGAAATAATGTATATAAATGAATGACTAGGAGTAGCCAGAAAATACGTTGAGAAAGGAAGACCAAGGGAAGCTTCCTGTTCTAGATATCAAGGAAGGATATAGAACCATTCAAATTAAATCATTATGGTATTGATAGTGATATAAATCAAATAGATAATGGAAAAGAATTAAGAATCCATAATAGATCCAGAAATAAAGAAGATATATATTTATATACCTATCTACCTATCTCAGTAGGAAAGTTATTAATTATTTAATAAATAGAATAGATATAATTGGTTGCCCATCTAAAAAGAAATGAAACTAAATCCCAATTTTGTACATAAAAATATATAACTGTAAGGAAATTCACATTTATTTTGGCAAAAGTTACCATAACCAAAACTGAAGGACAAATAACAGAATTGAAAACAATTTGCAACCTGAAAGGCAGAGAACTAATATTTGTAATGTATGTAGAGCTCTTCAGATTTAGCAAGCAGGAAGTGTTAAAGAAAAAATACTCAGTGACACTTGTTAAAGATGATAAGGCAGACTTTATTCAGGACCATTAGGATAGGTAGAGGGACCACTCAAATGGGAATTTACTGTGAGAGAGAAGGATTGGGTTCAACTCTGAATACAGCATGGGCAAGTGAGAATTTATAGCCAAGGAGCAGGGTGGGGATCATTGGATGGAAAATTACCAAGAGGGAACTACAAGGAAGGGTCAGAGGGAGTCTGGGTAAACCCGCCTACAGGATCTTTGCTGGAGAGAGGCCAGGGTGGTTAGACAAGGAACCTGATCAGATATTGAAGGTAAAGGGTTCTGGTAAACTGACTTAGCAGGGTTCTTGCCAAAACTAAATTAAGCACAGATGGGCCTAGGAGAAGGTTCAGGAGCCTGACTAAAGTTTTTGACAAGCAAAGAAACTTTGTGTGAAGTGATCCAATAGTAAATGACAAAAAAAGATAAATAATGTGAAGAGGCAGTTCATAGAAGAGTAAATCTAAATGACCAATATGCTTATAAAAATGCTCCAGTTAGGGAGTAGTCTGGGAAATGCAAATTAAGGTAAACAGTAAGTAAGGTACGATTTTACATTTAGCAGACTGGTGTTAGCAATAGGTGTGTAAGATGATAACACTGATGACAAGAATATAGGAAAAGGGTTCTCAAACATTGTTGTTGAAAATTAAGTTTGTTGCAACATGTATGAAAAGAAATTGAGTAAGATATATTAAAATTAAAGTGTATATATACTTCAACCGAGAAATCCCACTCTTGGAAATATAACTTAACAGAAAAAAAATCAATATTATATTAAAAAATATGTACAAGAATAGTTGTTGGCAGAAAGCTGGAATGCATATCAATAGAGGAATAGTTACATAAATTGTTACTGAAAAAAGCAAAATATAAGATGACTAAAGAAAAGTCAAATATGTAATATGATCACATTCAGAGATTTATGTAAAATATATATATATACAAATTTAAAAATAAATAATTCAGGGAAAAACATCACAGAAGTCTTCCTCTTTGAAACTAGAAGTACCTTTGCTCTGTTAATCATTAAAACTAGGCCAGCCTCAGAGATCTTGAATCCTTAATGATTCTGCACAACATATCTTTACTTTAGCTAACTAGTATTTGTGTTCTGTAAAGCGTTAGCTGACATCACATGAATGAAGAACTCAGAACGTGAATTTTCCACTCTTCACTAGTTACTGCAGTTTCAACTTCTCAACTTCAACTTTCTGTCACCAAGCCACTAACCCCTGGGGAAGGGTCAATTTTTACTTAACTTCCAAAACTCAGCCCAATTGTTGAGGCTCCCACTTTACAATCCTGGACCCACAATGATAATTGGGGACCATGCAGAGAAATAGAGATGTTGTTTCAAGTTGGAATTTGTATTATGCTTTCCCTTAGAAATACTTTATAAATTTGTACTAGAAGTTCAGGTAATATAAAACATTAGGTACACTTTTGAGGATTAGTCTGGGAGAACAACCACGAGCTGTAATCCCGTTTTTAATGGAAAATAAAGTATAATGTACACTAAAAAAGCAATTTACAAATTAACTTTATGAAAACAAGCTGTTTGTAAATTGGGGACTACCTTAGGAAAGAATCTTATAAATGATAATGCTCACATGCAGATGTTAAACCTGAGGGTGATCTGATACTGACTTGTGGATGGACTTGGCTGTTACGATTGACTAGAATTATTTTCCTTTGATCCTCACTGCTGCCTTTGAGATTATCCTGGATCTCTCTACTAATCCAAATTGACCGACCTTCCAAGGTAGACTGGAAGCCTCTTTTTCAGTCAAAGCTTTATTCATATTTGGTTATTACAATTGTTAACAGTTATTTCTGCTGCAGGGTTCGGCTCTGAGCTTTTACCTGTATTTCCAAGCCTTAATAGGAACCAGGGGTTATATGAAAGTGGAAGCGGAAGTTAACATTTACTGAGCGTCTAATATGTGCTAAGTTGTTTTATCATTACAGTAAATATGAAGTAGGTATCTCACATGAGGAACAGGCCTTCACAAGTTTAATTTTTTAGGATCAAGTAAGCAGTGGAGCAAGTTTTGAAAATATGGATAATAATTTATTCATTTTTAACTTTTATTTAAGTATAACATATATAGTAAACAGTTCGTAAGTCAGAAGTGTTTAATTGTCGAATTTTCCCAATGGGAACACACTCTGTGAAACCAACTTCCAGGTCAAGAAATAGAACATTACTGGAATCTGAGAAGCTGCCCCGGTGTGTGCTTTCACTCACTATCCCCCCCACCCCACCAAGGGTAACTTGACTTCCAACACTTCTCACATCAAAATAGTTAAAATTACATTAGTTTTGACTGTTTCTGAAATTTATACAAATGGAATCATAGAGTATGTATTCTTTTATGTCTGGCTTCTTTCTTTCAACATTATGTTTGGGTAATTCATTGATCTTGTTACATGCAGTTGTAGTTTGCTCATTCTCATTACTGTATAATATTTCATTGTTTAAATATACCGCAGTTTGCTTATCCGTTTTACTCTTAGTAGACATTTGGATAATTTCCAGTTTTTAGCTATTATGAATAGTACTGCTATGAACATTCTTGTACATACATGTCTTTTAGTGCACAAATGTATACATTTCTGTTGGATATATATACTTCAGAGTGTAATTATTGTGTCATAGGATTTGCCTTAGAAATCTTTTTTTTTTTTTTTTTTTTGCTGTACGTGGGCCTCTCACTGTTGTGGCCTCTCCCATTGTGGAGCACAGGCTCCGGATGCGCAGGCTCAGTGGCCATGGCTCATGGGCCCAGCCGCTCCGCGGTATGTGGGATCTTCCCGGATGGGGGCACGAACCCGTGTCCCCTGCATCGGCAGGCGGACTCTCAACCACCACGCTACCAGGGAAGCCCAGAAATCTTATTTTTTTTATTTTTTATTTTTTTCAGAAATCTTATTTTTAATTGCCAGTTTTCCAAAGTGGTTTTACCAATGTACACTCTCACTGGCAGCACATGGAAATTCTGATGGTCCACATTCATGCTAATAAAGGCACTTTTGAAACCAGATTGCTGACTCTAAAACCCAAAGCCCTTTTCCTTTCACCTAAATCTCATTTAAAGGTAAGAACTTGGTAACAATTTTCTTTTATAAATTCCATGATTCTTTCTAAGGTTTTTAGTCTTTGTTCATTAAGTGAGTTTCCTTTTTTATACTGGAAAATATATCTGTGCTGAATAGAATTTAGTAGAGTTAGCAGTGTATCAGAGGCCTCATGTAAGTATTCATCTTCATTGAACCCAGCCTCTTCTATTTTCTCTGCATGGGTGAAAAGAATGGCAGTGTAATTCTTCCAAGCATGTCCCAGAAGTTCCTGAAAGAGAGAAGTTAAATGGCTATTTGCCTTGGACTATATTTCTCAAAGAAGAGCTGAGGAGTTATTATGGTTTAACACAGTCAATAGATCTGTACCTCATTATGTTTCTAAAAGCTGGAATATATAATGGAAATGATGATGGGGTCAAGTAATGTAAGCACATGGACAGAGATGGGTGGGCATTCTATAAAAAAAGGCTTTAGTTCTCCATTTTATTTTGTTGTTATAATTTATATACAACCTCAAAACTGCATATTATCAATGCTGCATATGATTTAATTACATTTGCAGCATTCATTTATACTTGCCTGTCAACCTGAATCTTTTAGAACCACTGAATTCCTTTGTCAGAGCACCTTGCCCAAGGGAATTGTCATATCTCTTTCTGTAGGAATGTTGTGTTATCATCATCACTGAAAACATTTTCTAAGGATTTATAATTACATAATCTGGTTACAATCTGTCAGTTAATCAGATGACATGTAATGGAAATGCTAAGATCAAAATACATTTGGTAATTTGGAGCAACTACAAAATATTACTGTGACTCGCATCCTCTTCACATACCTGGAATCAAACCCAGTTTATCGGGTGACTTCCTCTAATGTGGGTGAAAAACACTGCAGACCGGTATTCCTTTGTTTAGTAATATGTAGAAGTTGGTTAGGTAATAAATTCTTGTTTGATTAGTGCAAATGAGCTGATATAAAGCAGAAGTAATAGCACATGGCAGATTGCTCACGCAATATGAAAGGCATCTAGAAATAACCATTTAACGTTTTTGAATATTTCCAAAGTTATATGAAATCATGACAATGTGACAGTAAAATTCCTTCCATTCCAAACACTCGCATAAAAAAAATATTTCCAAAGCTGCTACCAGTTTATAATAGCAAGAGAAGTATTAAATGCTTAGGAATAAACATAACAAGGAATATCCAGAACATCTAATAATTAAAAGAAAGAAAGACGGGAGAACAACTAATATTTAGTGCTGGATATTATGCTAAGCGCTTTACATACTTTATCTCTTTTGAAGCTCAACATGGTGATTTGTGAGAGATACCATTATGATATAGAGAAACTGATATATAAAGAGGTTGAGTACAAACAGAGGCATTAGCACAAACTCTAGTTTATAAAAATCTTGAAAAAATTGAATGGCAGTTTGGGAAACTTTTGAATGAATATAGGATTCATATTTATAATATTGAACAACTGAAAAAAGATGGAAGGAAGAAGAGGGAAAGACAGCGGGAAAGAAAGTAAAAGGAAGGCAGGAAGAAAGAGGAAGGGAAGGAGGGAGGAAGGAAGAATCAGGACATGTAAATCTAATATGAAAATACAGGAACTGTGGGACAATATATTTAAATTAGAAACATCTCAAGACTGGTTACCAATTATAACTCCTAACACAGTCTGACTTTTATCAGAGCTATTCATTTTCACATTTATTTCTATAACTTGGCTATGACCTCTTTGAAGGCAAAGTCTATGTCTTTCTATATCAATCAAAGCCTCTAATATGTTGTAAACTCTCAATAAATATGTTGTATTAATTTGGAATTTAGACCCTCACCATCGTCTCAAATAGAAGATTTAGGGTTTTATTTATTAATTTTGAGTCCTCAATTTTGAAATTTAGTCTTTGGGACACAAAATTGTACTTTCCTGTGAAACTTTTCTACTCTAGTTCATTATCACAAATTCGCCTGTAATCTGCACTTTCTATTTTGTATTCAGAGGGACTCTCTCAAGGTATAGGTCCAAAATTTTTCCTCATATCTGTTCAAAATGTGTCTGTTTATACCATAGAATAATTGTATATTTCTAGTTCTCCTGAAATGCCCTGCTTCAAGAAAATCCTCAGACATTTCCAGATCAGTACATTAGGGAATAATTATTTAAACAGAAAGATTCTGAACTTTACAAAAGAACTTTTCAAAGAAGTACTTTAATTGGCATATGCTTATGTGCCTTTAAAACTCAAAATTAGCAAACCTTTAACCCAAACTTTAAAGAACATAGCTCTTTTATAAATCAAAGTCTATATGCAATGTCAACATCACATTTTAGCTAATAGTGACATAGCAAAATTACCAGACCTCTTCAGAGTTTGTCGTATATTCTATGTACTCTAAGAACACATCTCTTGTGAGAGAGGTCAGAGAATTGCAAAATAAATAAACCATGTTGTGGGTTGAATTGTAACCTCTTTCTCCAAATTGATATGTTGAAGTCCTAACCTCCAGTACCTCAGAAGTGTCTTTATTTGGAAATAGGGTTATTGCAGATGCAATTAATTAAGATCATTAGAGTGGGACTCTAACCCAATGTGTCCTTATAAAACAGAAATTTGGACAAAGACATGAATACAGAGAGAACACCAGGTGAGCATAAAGACAGCCATCCATAAGCCAAGGAGAGAATCCTTGGACAGATCCTTCACTCACAGCCCTCAGAAGGAATTAACCCTGCTAACACCCGTTTCAGACTTCCAGCATCCAGAACTGAGAGACAATAAATTTCTGTTGCTTAAGCCAGCCAGTTAATTATACTTTTTATCACAGCCCCAGCAAATTAATCCAAATGGTTGAAAAATTAGTGAAGTGCTAAATATATCAGATTTAGGTTCTGGGAATAGAGATTTCTGGGGCATTTACATCAGAATCACCTGGGATGCTTGCTAAAAATGCATCAAAATCTTTAGGGGTGGAGCTTGGGAATGTGAATTTTAAAAAAGCACTCTAGGGGCTTTATTCCTTCTGCAAATACTTATTGAGGGTCTACTTTGTTTTGGGGACAAGGAGTGGTACAAGACAGGTACATTTCCTGCTTATATCTAGTGGAGATTCTTGTTTACTAACTAAAGTTAGGTCTAAGGAAGAGGGACAGACAGGAAAAAAATACTTTCAGTTTGTTGTAATCGCAAGTGTTATGATAGAAAATATATTGGCATTACAGAGGCAAACATTTAGCCTAGTTTTGGATGGGAGAGGTGGAAAGTAGGGGTAAAGGGAGGGGGTCAGAAAAAGTTTCTGGCATGTGATGATGCCTCGAGCATAGGAATTAACAAAGGAGTTCTCAGGCAGTAAAGACATACCAAGTAAAGAAAGTGATTGAGCATTATTGGGAATTGTATAGTATTGGGATTTTATTTCTATACCACTATTGATCCTTCATCACTCTTGTCTCTAGAAGTTTCTCAAATTTAGAATCAGACCTGGTATTCACTCAGCACATTATTGATGTATTCATATTGATTGTCAGGTTATTGAAATGTTTAATACACGTGAATAAATAGCTACTGTCCTTAACCCCTTGAGTGTTACCCCCAGACCTGTTCCCTGGGTATTGGCTGATGCAGGGGCTATATTTATTATTAACTATTTTTACAACATCACCATAATAAAAATTCATGCTAAATAAACTGTTTGGCTCAAATGGTTCTCTCCTGAGTTATATATTATAACATAGACTTCTCCTCTTGCTAGGTTAGTACCTATTGCATTAAAGGGCATAACATTCACAGTGTGTTTTTAGTTCCCGGCTTTCTGTATTGTAACATTAACATGTTGCCTCTTTGTCTCCACCAGACATCTTCTGTACTTTAAACCATAATATCATTCAGGAAAAATGAGTTAAAGCGCCTAAGGATAATAGATTTGTAAGCTTGACACCACTTACAAGTCCATGTGTTCAGCCACTGCAAAGTTTTTACATGTTGATAATTATTTATGAAAGGATGCTCATGTCCTAAACTGTGAGAGAAATTGCACTTTTGAATTACTGCCAAAAATAGAAGAGAATGGTTGATTTAGCTTATATTCTTTAGATTGATTTTTGGCCAGCAAATAGTTGAATATTTGAAAGTAGTGTCACTTGGTGTATAGTCATCATGTTAGTGGCCAAACATTCTTTATGGATCCAGAGAAAGAATAATCACATTTGATTGATACCTCACATAAAAAATCCAATAGAAAGATAATGTAAGTTTCTGGTGTTAATAATTTAAATATAGTACTAAGCTAGATGGAAATTTTACAATCAATCATGAGTTGTTTGGTTTCATAGTGCTAATGGGTATGAGTCCATCTAGTCCTTTTGGGACAACTAGTTAGGATATAAACTTTGTTTTCCAGGAATTACGTTCATTTTCCCAGGACCTCACCAGCCCTGCCCCACTTGTTTGTGGTTGATGAAATCATAGCATCTGGACCTTTTAGGGGGAAACTTTAAAAAAAGCCAACTATTACATCAACTGAGAAAAAAATTATCATGGATCAGGAGGACAATAAGGACCATTCTTTATATTTTATGCTATTCCCTTATTCTCTTCCCACTTCGAGCACCACATTTGCCTTCTTAGAGAGCCAAAGCTGAATGGTAAGCCTCGTTAGATCAGATTCAGAGAACAGTCAGCCTTACAGATCATCTGTCAAAACTGCCTTATTTTACAGATGAGGGTATTAAGGCCTTGTGATGTTAAATGGCTTGGCCAAAGCCACATAGCTGATTATTGGCAGACTTGGGCCTGTAACAGAGGTTCCTTGAATGTCAGGGGTCCCCTGTCCTTCACACTAAATTTTTATTTCAATTAACATTACTAAGCCAGTAAATTTTTTTCCCAGATTTTTTTCTAAATTAATAAGGAAGTTCCTATAAATCAGGGCCGTGTAAGTTTTATTTCACTCTTACTTTCTTCTGAAGCCTATCAAAATAATCCCAAAGAAGGCTACAAATAATATGTCCCAATTTTAGGGTAAAACAAATACTAACAATAAAGTCACAATGATCATAGGTAACATTTATTATGCACTTGCCATGTGCCAGTGTCTGAGTGAATTTACTATTATGTTAATATGACATTAATTCCAAAAGTAACCCAGTAAACTATTATCTTTCCCAATTTACCAGTGAAAAGATTGAAGTTTAGAGAAGTTACCCAAGGTTACAAAGCGAGTAGCTAAGTAGGAACTTGAACAACATCTGTAATATGTTGCTTATATCTAGTAGTTCATTTGAATAAGTACTCATCACAATCTAGGTAGTGCTGATGGCAATAAAAACAATAATAGTAATGGCAATTTTCTGCAAACCTACTATGAAACTGCTGTAATTCAGGCACAATGCCAAGCACATTACATTTATTAAATATAGCCCTCAGAACTCTTCAATTAGGTAAATTATCCCCATTTTATAAGTAAGGAACTGAAGCCAAGAAAGCCTTAGTAACATTTATAGTCATATACCTAGAACTGTAACAGGCTTATTTGTCAACTGAATTCTATAGAACACCTAAGCCCATGATCTTTGTTTAGTATGTTCAGGCCTTACATTGGCCTTTCTGAACCTTCCCTGTGTACACCTATCTGTAACATCAGCAGTTGAGTTGTTCATTCGAAATTAAAATGCATGCTTAAAGCCTGAATATATACAGTGATAATATGTACATGATACCATGATCATGGAAAGAATTTAGTCAATTCCTGGATTCAATTCCTGGTGCACTTTGGCTGCATGCTAGCACTTTCCCTCAGGTGACTTTATTTATGCTCTGATCTATTATTGGGGGATTTTTTAAAAAATTAAAATGATAGATAACATTCAGATGAATCATTCCCTTTATTTCCCAATTTTGGGGAGATGACTCACTGACATCACCATTTTACTGTAAATTAATGAAGGCCTAACATAAATAAAGAAAAAGGGATCATTTGAGGAACTGTTTCAGTTGTCACAGTTGGCAGCTTATAACCCCTCTGTAAAATATTAGAGCACAAACTGAGAGATATTTAAAGAGACAGCAGAGAGGTACAGGAAAGAAGAGGTCACTTCTCTGGCACTAGCCTTGGAGACTACTTCCATGGAAAGCATCAGTGCTCCCAGAAAGGGGGAAAGGAAGAGGGGAAGGCAGATGTTCTCTTCCCCATTTTGCATGAGCCAGGAAGGAGAAATCCAGGGTGTGTCTGAAACCAGAGGACCTTAGCAACACCTCCTTCCTAACAGCTGCTGGTCCTGTTGAATATTCAGACATTCTGCAGCTCCTCCCAATCTGTGAGCATATCCAGATGGTTGCCACTAGTATCTGAGGCACCTTCAGGAAGAAAGTCATAAACAGCCAGCCTGTGCTTAGGCAATCTTCAACCAAAGATCAAGGTGGTAAGCCCAGAATGGGACTGCAGTGCCTCCTAGGGGTCGAGGCCCCTCTGAGGATTACTAAATCTTGGCTGCTGAGTTCTCCCGGGAGACAGAAGTTATTTATTCTCGAAAAAAATATTCTGGATCTGAGTTTTTCCCTAGCCCATCTCCTCTGTGCCTTCAACTCCTGAATTGGCCACTGACGTAAGGAAGGCAGCTATAAGAGGAGAAGGCTATATGCCAAATACCATTTAAAAGGATCAGAGACATGTATGAATCAAATTTACTTGCATAAAAAACAATTAGGGAATTACAATATTGTTCTATATCCTAAAACTGGAAAAAAAATCTATTTTCAAAATGTATGTCTCTTAAAATATCCTGTCTGGACCAGCAGAAGGAAAAATCTGGAGACATATGGAGAGGGTCAGGTTAGTTTCTGAGAACTATTTATGCATTTACTGAATTTAGTGGGTTACATCCATCTATAGCTTAAGCTAAATGTCTATTTAATAGCAACTTTAAATGAATTTTTAAAACTGTTTAAAAATTACACTGACTGTATGGCTGCAGTTCCCCCCCGCCCCCCGCCCCTCTTGATTTCTACCAGAAATATTGTTTGAAATGCAGGCTTTAACTGGTTGGGGGGTGGTTTATGGGCTTTCTTAGATTCCACATTGTTTCTTAATTGCAATCATCTTCTTTTCTTCTTCTTTGCTTTTGTACAGAATGTCCTTGATTTTTCAGGAGTTAGATGATGAGGATTATTTTTTATACTCTTGTCACCCTAATTTTTTCCGCTAGTTTCTTGTGATTACACATATGGCTTTTTTTTTTTTTTTAGAAACATGCACAGTTACTGAAAAACAAAACGTGTGTCTGTCATTTAGAACAATCTTATGCGTTTACTAGTTAAAGGAAGATATCTTTCTTTAAAGCAAAGTATACTGTTTTTCTAAGTGTAACAGATTCTGCATGAGCATAATCAGAGGTGGGACCAAAAGAAGAATAGCATTTATACAAATTCATTTTGAATTAAAAATGTCTACTCTCTATTCTTCATGTAGTTTACTTGTGAAGCTTCTAGGGGAGATGTGTTCTCTGAGCTCAGTGACTTAATGAGGCTACTGAATTATACTAGTCAAGTCCAGCAGTTACATTTGGGTGGCCCCAAACTGGAGAATCAAGAAATTGAATAAATGAACAAACAAACAGGGATGAACCACTAGTCAAAAGTGGCATATGTTATTTTTGTTCACCCTGAGGTCCCTGTGATTTTCTCATGGCTGGCATGGAGCAGTTACCCTACAGATGATGAAACAAGCAAAGCTTCTGAAATTCCTGATTTTTTTCCCTTTAATAAAGTATAACTCTCCCCTGATTACTTACTGAGGTGTAGGTCTCAGTGATGCCTCCTTCACTGAGGAGTTGTACATTGCCCTACTTTGGCACTTGTTTATCTATTTGTCTTATACTTGTTTATCTATTTGTCTTATACTTGTTTATCTATTTGTCTTATACTTGTTTATCTATTGTCTTATACTTGTTTATACTTGTCTTATACTTGTTTATACTTGTTTATCTATTTGTCTCTTCCAGGCTGTGAGCTTTTTGAGACCAGGGCTCATATATTACTCACCAATCATTAAGCTCTGTACTGGTGCTCAATACAGTGTTCAGTGACTGAATCAGACAGTAATGCCCCATTTATGGTGAACTGTAAGAGGTTGTCCCTTGATGTTGAATGGATGCAAGTAAGTATTTTAGTTCAGTGGTTCTAAAACTTCACTGTTTTAGAGAAATATACGGGAAGTTTATGCAAATACAGATAGGCAAGCTCTACTCCTGACATTCTGTTTCAGTAGGGCTTGGATGAATCTGCATTTTTAACAAACAGCTTAGTTGATTCTGATGCATAGTCAGACCACACTGACAATCAATCAGATTCACAGTTCTTAGGGGTTTGAGACTTAGTTAACCTCTGAAGTTCAGTATCTCATTTTTTGTTTTGTTTTGTTTTGTTTTCTATGACCCAGTTACAAAATGACTGAATTCCTCTAAAGGAAATTGTAAAAATGACTCTTGGTGGGAAAATCAAGTAATTTTTACCAATTATTTTTATGTGATCAGCACTTGTTTTAAACTACTTGCTTTAAACTTGGTTTAAAACTACTCTTTTAACCAGTTTTTCATAGTTCTTTCCTATTAAGATAATGTCCTTCAAATGGGAATAATGTCATTAGTGTGATTGCCCCTTTTTATTACCTGGATCATCTGGACTGGGGAAGATTCTTCCTGTTCACATAGAGGCACATCCACCCTCTGGACCAGCAGTGCAAGGTGCAGACCCTCTTGCCCGAAGTGATGTGCCAGGGCCTCCCTGACCTCCTGCTTCACATGCTTCTTGCTCAACCTGCTGTGCGGATAACCTGGAGTGTCCAGCACCTGGACCTGCAGGGTTACCTCTTGCCCCCCTCGACGCATGAAGCTGTGGAAGTGACAACTGCGGCCCAGACTGCAATCTTTGGTCACAGAACATGGAGCAAAGCTGCTGTGGAAGTCAGTGCTTCCCAGAAGAATGTTCCCAGCAGAACTTTTTCCACTTTGAGTCATGCCAAAGAGGGCCAAGTTTATGGTCATCTTATTGGAGTCCATCATGGCTGTGGGTAAACAAAGGCTCAGCATAAGCAGTCAGGCTTCTACACTCCCCCAATATAAGGCTTCTTACCTGGCCTAGAGCACTCCCAAGTATTGACTTTGATTTGCTTTCCCCTTATTCTTAGTGTCTAAAGCATGGAGGAGCTCTCCACTGAAGTGGGGACCCCTCAGTGACAAAGGGAAAATGGAAATAATACTAGTAGTTTGCAGTGGGAGAGGAGAGAGAAATCAAATACAAATAAGGAAGGGAGGAGGAAACAATAATTGCAGGAAAATTAGAAAAAATATTACATGAAGATGGTGTAAGCCATGTTTAGGAGGAATATGTTAACTCATCAGTGTGACAGGTGAGTTGGTTTAGAAATGGGGTCCTGAGGTCTCTCACTTCAGGAACAAAGGTAGCAGCAATATTTGAAAATTATTCACTCTTGGAGGAGAAGAAGGAACAGTACAGTGGAAGAAATGGCCCTTCTTGCATTTTAAACAACGTTCTGCACCTCCCTACTCCCTACCTCCCCACCCCTTGAATATACAAGTGGCATCTGCAAAAAATTATCTTTCCTGACTTCTTGAATGCTTCGGTCCTATGAAACATGAATAATATTAAAGGAAGACTTCTGTTCCTGTTTACTAATTTTTTAACAACTAGGCAACATTCTGATGAAAATGAGAACTACTTGTAATATCTGTTATGAAATAATTAAACAACTCCATGGTTCATCAGAGTTAAGTATTGGCTCTTCAATGAAGAAAAGAAAGGCCAACACATTGTGCAGTTCAGTTAGGAGGGAGGAGAACCTGGGGAGAATCTATTTCATTTACAGCACCCCTAAAATGTAGTTATTTTTGTGCAGAATATAAGCCCCTTATAGCATTTTAAGGTCATCCATCATTTTCATTAGATTGATAAGGCAGAGCTACTGACCAATTGCCAAATGTACTCAATCTGCTGATTCAGAAATAAAGACATTTAATATTGCATATTTATTATTTTTGCTTATAACTTGTACTTCAACTATAAAGTTTTATGTACCGCTGACCTTTCTTGTCCTCTGATGCCCCTCACCCTACTTACTCCAGACCCTAATATGAACATGTTGAAGGAACCTCACACCCTCATACAAAAGACACTCACCTTAGGGGTCCCTGAAGGTGACCCCAACTCACCAACTCATTCAGCTGTGTCAGCTGCACCATAGACACTCAGATTTCTTTTTACTCCTGAATTAGATGTGTGATTTTTTTCAAGAATTAATTATGGACTCACAACCGATTTGCTCTATGTCACTTACCTTTTCCAATCTTAAAAATGTTTTCTCCACAGACTTCCCTCAAGCTGTTACAGTTATGAACTTCAACCTTCTGGCAGTGTCACTGTACCACTCTGAGACTGATACTGTATGTATTTTATTTAGTTAATCTATTACCAGAATCCTTTCTATAAATGATTAGTTCTCTTCCTCTAATCAGCACTGAGTTTTTTATGTCACTTGACAGATGTGTAACTGCAATAGGTACTTCCTGAAACTTTTATTTCCAGGATTAACTTTTGTTTAAGAGAATTGCTTATAGGTAACAATTTATCTTACAGCCTAAAGAAATGCAGGATTGGCAAGTGTTAAATAGAAAGTAGACATTGAAAAGCAATGATCACAATTTTTTCCATTGTAATTGACATATTTACTACTTCATGAAAAAGTTTCAACAGATATGTAATATACATGCAAGAGATATTGACTTCATAACAGTATTTAGGTCATAAATTCAAAAGTTCTCTAGGAAAACTCTCTTGGCTATTTCCATGCAATTGAAATTTATTATTTGATGTGATCACTAGCATGATTATATCAACATATACAGTTTCCATATCAATTAATGATAACATATTTCAGAAAAGGAGTACTTAACTATGACTTAAGGCCAAATAAATTTTGCTTTAAAATTGGGGTTTTATTTTGTTATTAAAAGATTAAATTTGATTTTTCCACTTTTTAGTATATAACCCATATTTTCCAACATACTTTCTTAGTTTATAAGTTGTAGAAACCTTCATATCATTATATTCTGGTTCATCTTCTCCTGTACCTCTCAAAAGTCTGTGAAGTATGTAGTTCTGTGTGAAGGAATTTTGGAGACATCTGGAATTCTTTATGACTTCATGGACAGAAAGTTTAAAAGTCTTCTTCCTGTGTGAATATGACAAAGAAAACACAAAAGGGATTTATTCCTCTGACAAGCACATTCATTTGGCTTTCTTGAATGAAGCAGAAAGAACCTCCCCCAGGTGGCAGTAGCAGCCTGTTTCCCAAGAAGTGATTTCGAACCAGAATTTATTTTCATTTTCTTCCACAAACCATAAACTGACATTCTTCAATTAGGCAATTTATATCAACACATATTAATTGTGTGGAAAATCTTTTGAACAAAGGCAAAACTAAGCCTTCTTTCCTGTGTCCCTTATAGAAAGTGACTAGTGTAGAAAGTCTTTAGTTTTCAAAGAGCCCTCTTTGAAATCATAGTTTAAATCATTTGCTGAGTGAAACAGTTGATGGCTTAAAAAATAAAGTTCAGAGTTCATATGTGTAGTGAAAAGTTCTAATGAGACTGCAGAATTTAAAAATAATTTTCAACAGATTTAATGGAGGTTTAAGATCTGTGTCAATTTAGAGATCATATAGAAGGGTAATGTATTGGTATTTGATGATGTTTAATGATTGATGTTCATTCTTTTTGAATCAGGGTGAAAAGAAAACTTGAAATATTACCTTCACTCTTTTCAGTAACTTGGCTAAACAATATAACAGGGATAACTTTAACAGCTGGCTCCAGGATTTCTCTGAGGAAGGGAACTGTCTTTGAGAAAATAGTTTGATTAGCTACTTGAGGTAGAAAAGGGGATCCTGAGAGCATGAGCCGAATTCACTAACAATGATGGTCAAACTGCTGGGGATGAGGGAAGAGCCAAAAAAAAAAAAAAAAAGAGTAGAGATAATCAAGGTATATATAGAGGAGGGGAGAGGAAGGAAGGGAGGGAGGGAGGGATGGAGAGAGGAAAGGTAAGAGGGAGAGATAGAAGAGAAATGAGAAGGAGGAGGAGGAGAGAATAAGAACTATAACATTAGAACATAAAAGGAAACTAGAGCTCCCACTTGTGGAAATGGCTAAGTGACTATGTTAGAGCAGAGATAGCTAATGTTCAATTTTAACTTTTTACATTTCTGGGATGTAAAGTCAGCCATGTTCACAATTCCCACATTCGCAATTACCTTTTTATTTTTGTTTTGTTTTAAGTTGTTCTTAACCTTTTACCTTATTTTATTTTGATGGAAGTTAATAGAAAGGCCTGAGGTCCATCTTAGGTTAGCACAGGACAAGGACCACCAACACTGGAGACTGTAAAATGACATCTGAACTGAATGAGGAGAGGAAGGAGGTTGAAGCTAGGACACTAATCCCTAGGCACTTGCAGGAATCTATGGGAGGACCTTGAACTTTCCACAATCTATGAAATGAGATATTATGTGGTAAGGGTGACTCTAGATGACATAGTAACAATTATATTTTAAATTATGCACACACATACATACACATGGGCACACGTGCACACACACACTGTATTAGTTTGCTAGGGCTGCCATAACAAAGTGCCATAGACTGAGTGGTTTAAACAACAGAAATTAATTTTCTCATAGTTCTGAAAGCTGGAAGTCTGAGATCCAGGTGTCAGTGGGGTTGGTTTCTTCGGAGGCCTTGCTCCTTGGCTTGTTAATGGCCGTCTTCTCCCTATGTCTTCACGTGGTCTTTCCTCAGTGTGTCTGTGTCCAAGTTTCTTCTTTTTATAAGGACACCAGTCATACTGGATTAGGGCCCACCATAATGACTTCATTTTAACATAATTACCTCTTTAAAGGCCTTATCTCCAAATGCAGTCACATTCTGAGGTACTGGGTGTTAGGACTTTAACATAGGAATTTGGTGGTAGGGGAACATAATTCAGTCTGTAATACACACACATTTATATCAAATGGTAATATGTCTGTGTATGTGTGTGTATATATACATACACACGTATATTTATATAATTATGTAAATTATGTCTCACATACACACATGTATTAACATATGTGTATATATTATGTATACATCATAATTGTGTAAATTATATGTCTCTATACTCAGTAAAACTGTGTCTCTATACTCCATAAAATTGATTTAGTATAAGTAGTTCTCGACTTCTGGCAATTTGGTTTAAAGGCACTCTCACAATTTTAGACAAATTCCAGTTTGCATTGACTTGAACTGTGAACCCCTTGCTCGTATGTTATGTCTTTTCGTAGTAAAGAAGACCCTTAGAGTGATAATCAGAATCTGTATTTATGATGTCTAAATGATCTTAACCTCGGCCAGCACTGCTCCAAGTCAAAGGAAACACTGACAGGCTGGCTGAAATTGGTGGTGACTTGATTGATTCAGTCTGAGCTGGTCTTAGAGTAAGACGTCAGAGTTCACCTTTCAGAAAATTTCAGAGAACACTGGTCAGCAGTTTAAATTTTCCAAATGGTCCTAATTTGAATACAGTTTGAAAATTCTTGGAACAATGAAGAATGCCCGTATCTGGACAGAAATATTGCTGGGAATAGGAGGTTTCAGTCCAGATTCGGTTGGCTTCACATTTTAAAGACTCTACCAGTCTCATCCCCACATGGGAATGTTTATGATATTTTGGGTTTTGTTTGATGTTGTTGCTATCGTTTTTTGTTTGTTTGCTTTTTGTTTTCCTTCTAATTCTGATGAATTTTTTAGGATTATAAATGAAATATGTATATTTTTAAGCAGCTAAGAAATTTGTAAAAGAACACAGAGGAAAAATAGTATCATTTAAAAATCTTTATTTCCTGGTGCCCATGGGCCAGTTGCTTCTCTTGGAGAATGACACAGTAAATACATTTCTTTTTCCAAACTACTCATGTTCTCCCCGTATTTACTCCCTTCTTTAAGATCCACTACTGTAATGAGAGGCATTAATAATGGGATTATGTTTAGCATGTTAAGTGTATGGAGGCAAGAGTAATTGTTGGCAATTACTTAATCAGGATATGGTATTTTTTTTGCTATTTACTGCATTCATTTTTCTAATATTTATAGTTTTAGCAACTTTATTAATAGTGAGATTGGTTTATAGCTTTCCATTTTTATCTTATATTTGTCAGGTTTTCAGATCAGGAATGTGCTAACCTCTTAAAATGAATTAGGAAAATTTCTTTATTTTATGGTACTCTGCAATAATTTGGATACCTTGGCAATTACATATCCCTTGAAGGTTCAAAGAAACTTTCACAAAAACAGCTAGGCCCGGCAACTTTCTGGAGGTCATTCCAGAACAACTTAAAAAATTGCTGTCATAGTAATTTGACTCTTCTTATGTCAATTTTGGTGATTTATTACATAATAAACATATTTTACCCATATTTTCTTTTTTTAAGGTATAATTATCTCCATTTCTAGCATTAGATCCCTTTTCTTGTTCTGTGATGGCTTTTTGTTGGGTTTGGCTTTATATACTTAATAAATATTTGCACATATGTGCATGTATGTGTGCACATATGAGTATGCATTTGACTTTTGTACTTTTATTGTTTGAAGTGGATTTCCATGAACATAAATGAAATTTATCATCTGATGCCTCTAGGATATAATGAATGATTTGGCCTACAATAACTAAACTTTGATCACCAGCTCCAAGCCAGTTAGTTGAAAATTGAGAATCACAAGTACACTCATTTTCAATTACAATATAGTGAGTCATTATACAAATATATGTCATTATTGAAGAAACGAGCCCAACTTCAAAAGCAAGAGAACAACCAGTAGAGTTTGAATTCAAATCATTTCAAAGCTCACAAGCCTATTCTTGAAAAATTTCTGCTAAATTCTTTACCCTAATTTAGATCCTCTTTGCTAAAGGACTTTTCTTATTCACTCTTGAGAAATAAGATATAGGATAATACAGAGTGTCATTGAAAATATATTCATATGAAAATAATTGTATATGTCAAAGATTTTATATGCTTTATTCTTCCTACCTAGGAAATAACATGCACTCACCTATATAGATAAATATATTTTATTAGCCAAATGCACAGAAGCAGAGGGTCTTATAATAATTAATAAAGGTTTTAACCTCTTAGCCCTTGAGACTAGACACTAGGCTAGCTTCAACTTCTTACAGACTCTATTATTATTATTCAATTTCAAACATTTTTATGTTATAAATGCTTCTAGTAATGTCCCGGGAAACACTAGAAATGTCCCTTATCATGATAAAAAGCATCATGAATGCCATGGATAGTAATTACAAATAAAGTTATAACCATGGATATCAGATGCCACACTTGATTTTTCCTAGATTTATGCTACAAAATCTCCCATTTTATGGAAAATGCTTTTTTCTTTTCTTTTTCTTTTTACAAAATAATTGAGAACCTCAAGTCAAGAAAAATAGCCCTGCATAGTAATAACTGTAACTTATCTAATATATTTATAATCTTCCTAGGATACCTAATTTTTCCTTTCCAAGAAAAATGCAATTTTTTTTTTCTTCCTAGCAATAGCTGTGGTATGGAGCTAACTTCCCAGATACTGTCACTAAAATATGCTGATATCAAAATGTCTGAAACACTAGGACCAGTGAAAGATACTGCTAATTACTGTAGAAAGGTCAGAAAATCCTGTAACTAACTCCCTTAGTATCTTTCCATCCCAAATTGAGGTTCGGTAGGGTGTGGGTGTTTTGTGCTTGCCGAATGATGGACTATAATCATCAACTAAGCTATGCAAAAGACATCATTCATGGCAACAGGACACTTTTATCATGATTCTATCAAAGAGTGTCAGCTACATGAGTGCTATAGTTATTAGCATTAACTTCAGGTCTTGAGTGTTTTCAGGAGGTAAAATATTGGATGGCAAAGATTTACTATACCGTAGTCCTTCATTTAACCTTAAAAGATAAAACAACAGTAGAGCACTAACTATTCTTTTGTGGCCTAAAATAGGAAATTGGGATCTCCAAATTCCTAACAATACTGAGGAGTGACTGAGTTACTGAGAAGGGAATCCAACGAGTGTCATCTTTTGTAGATTGCTATGCAGTGCAGATTACCTAAGGACACAGTGTAGAAAGAAAGGTTGTTAGTAGTGATGCGGAAAAGGAAATGTCAGTTCCTCATTTGTGTGTATGTGTACATGAAGTGCTGTATACGAGTTCAGCCTTAATGGAAAGCTAAGACCTGTGTAGCACATGTGCCAGGCACTGTTCTAGACACTTTAATATATTAACTCACACAGCCCTCCCTCTAAAAAAATAATTAGTTTTTATTAATCACATTTTAAAGGACATTCAGGCACAGGTTAAATAATTTGTTTATGATTTTACAGTTTATAAGTGGCGGAGTTGGGATTATGTTTTGTTTTTTTTTTCAGAGTAAAGTTGATACACATCTGCTCAACTAGTTACTATTTTCATATCAGCTGTAGCACTTGGCCAGAATGGTAGGGTTGTATGCCAGAGTGTAGAGAAAGGGAAAATGTGCACTGGAAGAAGGCAGAGGGACATGGGGATATATATAAACTGGTATTTTATTTTTATGCTTCTTTTCCCAAAAATGGTTTGGGAAAACATTTAAAAACATAAAAATCAAGAAATGATGGATTTTCTAAGGGAAAAGTTAAAGTTGTCCAAAGTTAGTTGAAATTTGGTTAATGTGCTTTGCTTCTGTTTTAGGCCCAATCTTATTGATACAGGCCATTTTAATCATAAAGGTGCCCCCCAAAACTCCAACTAATAACAGCAAAAATAGTAATAATGATAACAGCTGTACCTTATGGGCAATTGCTGTAAGGCAGGCGTATACTAAGTGTTTATGAGAATTTTTTCATGTAATTTCCGTAAGAAGTCTGTGTTGTAGGCACAATTATTGTCACTTTCCTGATGAGAACACTGAGCCTCAGAAGAAGGAAACTCCAGCCAAGGTCTACCTGAGTCCAGAGACCATATGCTTATTTATTATGCCATGACGTGGATATAAATACAAAAGCAAAATGTTAAGTGCTCCACACAAGTCTTTTGCTTATGTTCACTTAATACTGGTCAGACGCAATAATTATCATGAATAACCACATTGTTAAAATCTTATACTGACCTGTATTGTACCTCTGTGATCGTGGTCCTGCACAGTACATCACATCCTGCTTATCCGCCAAGTCTACACAGAAATTAAGACGCGTGATTTAAAAGGCAGAGGCCGAGCAGGCAAGAGAGTGGGTGGTAAGTTTTAAGAATGGTTTTCAGGTGCTCACCACATGAGCTAAGTGCAAAAAAGACAAATGCTAAGGTCGATATGTTGTGTGGTCTATGAGAGATGAGGTCAGGAATGTAACACTGTAGTGGTAAATTTTGAAGAGACATATGATATTTACATAATTCCTAACAGGTGAAATTAAATAGGTCTGGATAAGAGCCACTATCTGTGCCAAGCATGATTATATGAAATTGAAGTCATTGCTTTATAGTATTGCTATAAAATTGCTGGGCTAAAAAACAAACTGTAGGCCCACAGTATTTGGAGACATTTATCTGAAACATATTGTTGTAAGCTTAGATGTGGTGGAAGAGTTGAATTTGGTCTTCTGGCCAGTTTGGGAAGGTATACAGGATATTACAAACAGAATAAAGATCATGTTTACATAGTCCAATAGTAAGCTTAATTTGGCAAAAGAAATGGCAAGAAGTAGTTTGCATACATAAGTGGCAAAACAGGTTTATGGCCCAAGGTGGTCCTTTGTGTGATACTAATTTTATTTTCAGTCCTGTTATATAATACTTGCTTTTAAGGGCTAAGTCAGATATTCTTTGAAGCAATTTCTAAAGTCTGTCGTGTGCACTAATTTACATTATAATCAAAGTGCCAAAGATAACATTTAGAGAAGATGTTATGCGAAATAAATTCATAGATGGCATCACAACCTGGTGTGACAATAAAGTATTGTCACACCATAGTGTGAAACATAGTATGAAAATATATATTTCATCCTATGCTTGTTTCTCCTGTGCATTAAAGATAAGTGAAATAAATGTATTACTTAGGATAAAGATAATTATTTTTGAAAGAATTTTATTTTTAAAAGTAAAATATCATGGAAATGTGTTTATTAAGTTTATTAAAATTTATGCCAGCACTGTCGATACTGAGGAAGATCTGAAAGCTTATTCAAATTGAACCCAAAGATAGCTAACTAATTAGTAAATGCAAAACATATTATTGGGCTTCCCTGGTGGCGCAGTGGTTGAGAGTCCGCTTGCCGATGCAGGGGATACGGGTTCGTGCCCCGGTCCGGGAAGATCCCTCATGCCGCGGAGCGGCTGGGCCAGTGAGCCGTGGCCGCTGAGCCTGCGCGTCCGGAGCCTGTTGCTCCGCAACGGGAGAGGCCACGGCAGTGAGAGGCCAACATATTATTGGGAGGTGCTCAAAGACTCAAAAGTTAAACCTTTTCAGAACCTGAACACATCTAGGCTCCAGATCATTTTTATAAAATCAGAAGGCTCAATTGCCTTGTTTCTACCCTCTATTGACACCTGAAAAGAACAGATATAATTACCCAAATATGTGATTGTTGAATGAATATCTTTATGTGAATGCCAAAGAATAGAAACTAAATAAAATATAAAGAACTGGGTTTAAAATCAAGAAAGTCTTTAAGAGTAGGTCACTTCTTTACAAACAAAAAATGACCTACTTTAGTGGGTTATTGTAGGGTTTAAGACAGATAATCTATACAAATGTGTTCCACAAAATGTCTCACTATAGTAGATGTTTAATAAATAGCACTTGAATTTGAATTTGTCTTTATAATAAGGCAGATTTTAAATACAATTCTCTTCCAGTCTGCACCTCATTACAAACTATTTTTGTGTGTCTTTAAAAATATGACAGTGGAGGAAATTAAAGGTAATTAGTTATAGGCAGTAAAGAATGGGTTACATTTCCTGTTTTGTGCTTATACAGTTTATAGTGGCCTTCTAGGATGAAATATAGTTATGAAAGTTACCTTAAATGGTAAAGGTATTTATAAACTATAGATCTGAGTTTAAATATCTGCTCCACTACTAACTTGCTATATGAAATGGATAAGTTTTGTATCTTCCCTTAGACTAGTTTTCTCTATAAAATGGAAGCAATAAAACCTCATGGGGCTAATGATATAATGCTGTTGATCTGAAACAAATAGACTGCCAGATATTTCTCCAGCAAAGATGATTTTATTCCAGATCAGCAGAGAATTGCAATTTGGGGTCTGCAACCATGGCAAACCACATGCAAGTCACTGAACAGCCAGGGAAAGAGAATGCTTTTATGTAGAGAAAGGAAGTGAGGAGGGCTATAGTAAACAAACAGTCCTTGCCTTTCATTGGTTGAGTTGTTGCCAGGAGAAAAGAGGAGTTTTTCTTCTCCCTCTCGGGCTCCGCTATGTGGCAGGATGTGAGAGCTCCCCCTTTTAGTCTCTCAGCTCTATTTAATTGAGGTTTTTGTTTATCAGTTTTTTACAATGCATATAAATTAAATGAAATACTACATGGAAAACAACTAGTGTAGTGCCTGACACATGTCCCAAATGGAAATGATTGTATTTGTGTTAACCCTGTCCTCCTCTTGTGTCCTCTAGTACTCTTCTGTAGAAATCTGGAAGTCATGAATAATTTTTCCCTTATCTCAGCCTAACTCATCCACCTGCTGAAGAAATATCACTGATTTTTCCCTATAAACATCTGTCCAATGCATCCATCCCTCTTCTCTGCCCCCATTGTACTGTCTTACTTCAGGCCCTTCTGAGTGATTGCTTGGACATAATGAGATAATTTATAAAATGATGTCTCTGCCTTTCTGTCCGTCTTCCAGTTTATTCTGCCTATTGCTGCTAGAAAGACCTTCCCGGAGTCAAATGTAATCATGTGTAGAAGGCTTCACAAGCTCCACATTTCTGTATGGTAAAAACCAAACTCCTTAGTCCTAGATCTTACCTTTCTCTCCACCCCTACTCTGATCCACAGCTATTAATGCTTTAGCCAAAGCCCACTCCTTGTTCTCCACCAATGTGGTCATGGTGTTCCCCCTCCACATGTCTACTTATGCCATTATCTGTCTGGAATACCCTCTGTTCCCTCACTCCAACCTTACTCAAAACTTTGTTTGACTGGCAAATACCTATTTATCTTTCAAGACTCAAAAAATATTTCTGGCATAAGAATAAACATGCAACAATATGGAATAGAATTGAGAGTCCAGAAATAAATCCTTACATTTATGGTAAAGTGATTCTCAACAAAGTGCTAAGACAATTCAAAGGGGAAAGAGTAGAGTTTTCAACAAATGATGCTCAGAGGACTGGATATCCACATGTAGAAAATTAAAATGGATCCTTATCTCATATCACATACAAGAATTAACTCAGTGGATCATAGACAAAATAAAATGACTAAAGTTCTACAACTCTTAGAAGAAAACACAGGAGTAAATCTTTATGACTTTGGCTTAGGCAATGTTATTTTTTTAGATATGACATCAAAGCATAAGTGACAAAAAATAGATGAATTTCATATCATAAAATTAAAAACTTCAGCACTTCGCATAACATCATCAAGAAGGTGGGAAGACAACCCACAGAATGGGAGAAAACATTTGCAGTTCATATATCAGATATGGGACTTCAATCTGGAGTATATTAAAAAAACTCTTACAACTCAATAATAAAAAGACAACCCAACTGAACAATGGGCAAAGGATTTGAATAAACATTTCTCCAAAGAAGATATGCCAATGCCAATAAACACATGAAAAGATGCTTGGCATCATTTAGTCATTAAGAAGATGCAAGCCAAATCCAAAAATCAGATACCACGTCACACCCACCAGGATGGCTAAAATAGAAAGATAGACAATAACAAGTGTTATTGAGGATGTGGAAAAATTAGAACCCTCTTACATTGCTGGTGATGCAGCCACTTTGGCAGTTTTTCAAAATATTAAACATACAGAGTTACCATATAAACCAGAAATTCCACTTGTTGGGAGTTTAGCTAAGGTAATCCATGATATTACTCCCTTGGCATCCGCTTAGTTTGGCATAAGTGGCCTGCAGGGACCTTAAACTGACACTAGCCCCTCATGCACATATGTGTACTTGATAACAGCCCACAGAGTCACAAGCAATTGTAAGTACCTGCTATGTCTTCCCCAATAGTCTTGTGTCTCCCCTGCCTCCCAGTGCCTTCTCCTTGGGCATCCTTAGATAAGACCCCTGTGGGACTTGCCAAAACCCCACTCTGTTGGTTTGAATTGGCAAAACTGGCCTTAACCTAAGAACCGTGAAACATTACATCCACAGACCCTAATAAAAGCATGTGCTCCAGGTCCTATCTCTCTCTGCCCTGACCCTTCTGTGTGGCCTTTCGAGTTCTTTTTTCAGAAACTGTAACTAACACACCTCTCTTTCATTTTCTCTTATGATCTGTTGTTGAACCGTGACTCACCATCTGGCACCCTGTGTTCCACTAGATAAAGTGTTCATTTGACAGGTTCATAAAACCACTCCTAGATACATACTCAAAAGGAATAAAAACATATGTCCATACAAAAATAACCTGTGTTCTTTGGAATCCTAACTCTATTAATATAGTTGCTGTATTGTAACTAAACCTGCTGTCTTGTTTTCTGCTGGCAGGTTGATATCCTACTACTGCTCTCATCAGTGGTATTTCCAATGCTATTTTTCTTAACTGGCATATTGAAACAGAAACACGGGGTCAGGGTTCCCTGGTGTAATGCCTTTGGGCAAAGATTTGGCCAGATCTTTGTTCTGGGCTCTAGGTGGCTGGGGAATGTAGGCAAGATCCCTTCCAACAACCAGTCAGCAATTCCGTTGTCTGGGTTGGTTAAAAAATATTTTTGGAAATATTCTGAACCCATCGGAAACCTGGAACAAATAAAATATTGTATTTGAAGATAAAAACTTACATGGCTATCTATAGTAATATTATTCATAATAGCCAAAATGTGTAAACAGCCCAAATGTCCATCAACTAATTAATGGATGGATAAAATGTGGTAGATTCATACAATGGAATACTATTTGGCAATAAAAACACATGAAGTACTGATACAACAGCATGGATGAGCTTTTAAAACATCATGCTAAGTGAAAGAAACCACATATTGTATGATTCCCTTTACATGACATGTCCAGAATAAGCAAATCCACAGAAACAGAAAGTAGATTAGTAATTTCTTTCCAGGACGTGGGCTGAATGGACAATGGGGAGTGACTACTAATGGGTATAGAGTTTCTTTTGGCATGATGAAAATATTCTGAAATTAGATCGTGGTGATACTGCACAACTCTGTGAATATACTAACCTGGTATAACTCCTCAGGCTCCTTGTTTTGTTCCCTTATTTGCTTGTCTATTTATTTCAAGTTTCACCCAAGAATGATGCCAGGAGCTGAATATACAATTCATTGTTCAGCCAGTCAAAAAACACGCCCTAATTCTTAGCTGCTCTAGGATGTCAGAGATAATTCTAAAAATGTGGACTCGTGTCCGTTACACTTGAAACAACTCACTGTCTAGTTTAGAACTTTCATGTTCCTGGAATGATTAAAAACAAAGATGTCTGAGGAAGGGGAGAGGAAAAGCCTTTTTTAGAAGGATTTTTGGAGAAGGATTCTGAGATCACATCAGAGCTGAGTGAGGACAAGTGCATTAATCAGTTACTGATGTTTGCAGTGGCTGTGGTGAAGAGAGGGCAAAGGTACTTGAGCCATTTCTTTATTTTCCATCTTAAGCAGTAGGCCTTGGTTCTTCTACATAAAATTGGTGCCTTTGGAATCTTATTCTATAATTCACGGAAGAGATGGAGTGGAGGGGTTGGGAAAGGAATTTGCATTTATTAAGCATCTTTTATGTACCAGGCACTGTTAAGACACTTCAGGCTAATCTCACGATAACCCCTTGGAGTAGGTGTTTTTGTCCCACTTACAAAAGTTTAAAACTCTTTCGTAACTTGGTGTCAGTTTAGTTAATACATTTGTATTTGTACCCTTGGTTTACTTGCAAAATCCCATGCTCTTTCTACATAATAAAGCCAGAATGGCAGCAGGAAACAGATGACAAACAGAAATGGGGTAACTGAAGAGAATTAATAAGGGGACTATTTATAAAGGGGTGGGCACTGATAAAAGAAAGCAACAAAGATGGAATGGTACCCTGGGGTGAGAGTAAATGTGAGACTACTCCCTAGAGGGGTTAAGGAAGGAAGTGGCCTTTACCTGACACAAACTGTGGCCTCCAGCAGAAGGATGAAGAAAATGCTAACCCACAATGACCCACAAAGAAAAGAGAGGAGGAAGGAAGTACCCATCCTCACCCTCTTTCCACCCTCTTCTCTCTTACTGGTGACTCCCATTGGCTGAGGGGGTCCACTGAGGAAATTCGTAAAGGTCAGCCTTTTGGCAAACGAAGAAGCATAGAGTAGAAGGGTTAGAAGATCTAGAGGGCAAACACTGTTTAGCACTGTATCCCATTGTTCATAACATAGTGTTAGGTGATGGCACTAAGTGCTTTCTTTGGACTCTCATACTGGTAAAATAACTGACCCACAAAGCCTAATATGATTCATTTTTTAAAAAAAGATGTAAATAAGAGGAGACTCAACTAACAGTGGCTTAAGCGTTGAAGACATTTAAGTATCTTTTATTTGAACAAGTCTGGATGTCAGCAGTCCCGAGCTGATTCAGCAGCTCAGTGATGTCATAAAGGACAGCATCTCTATTTCCATCTTTTCTTCTCTGCAGATCCCACTGTGTTGGTTCTTCCTATTTGTGGTTTATCATTGTTTGGTTATAGTGTGTCCGCCACAGCCCAGGTCACAGAAAAGGTTGTATAGGAAGTTGGGAGCAAAAAGGCAAAGGTTTTCTCTTTACGAAGCTTTGTCTTCTTATGCATGAAGCAAAATCCTGCCCAGGACCCCCAGGAAGGCTTATCTTATTTGTCAGAATTAGGTCATATTCATACCCCTACTGCAGTGGTATTTGAGAAAGCAAGCATATGACAAAGGGGAATTGGAGCCTTTATTATCAGCCTTGGGCCTCAGCAGCTCAAGGATAATAGCAAAAAACCTACTCATCTTTCTCTCACACACTGCATAAATAAAAAATCCGAGGCTCAGAGATATGAAGCAACTTATCCAGAGTTACATGACTGGTAATGGAATGAACTAGGGTGTCAATATTCTGTCTGACTCAAAAGCCTATGTCTAAACCACAATATTATATTGGCATTCCAAGGAGATAGTTCTCTCGGTGAAAATACAAAGATAGAGCAGAGGACTGAGGGCTATGTTTTATCCCATACATGCTCAATATTCCTTCTCTTCACTCTATCCTGCTCCATCTATTCATTTAGGTTACCTTGATCTCAAGACACTGAAAAGTATGGGCCATTGAGAGTTAAAGAGTGAAGTGAAGCAGCTCATAAACTTTTCACAGGAATTCCTTTTTAAAATGTTCAGTCATTCACTCTCCCAAAAATCTGAGATGTGCATGGGAAGTTTCCATTTTCCAACAGGAGAAGCTGAGACATTGAGTAATGCTGAGATTGGCAACACAGAAGTCACAGTGCCCTGCAAGAAATGAACTTCTTTAAAAATTCCTAAAGCTAGGCTCCCTAGAGCCCCTTATTACATTTCTAATGCATTGCCTCTAGGCATTCTACATATATCTATCAATTTTATCTATCTTCAGAAGCCCACTTTTCTCTAAAATCAGTGAGGATTCTAGTATCTAAAATCATTTAGCTATTTTCTCTAACTTTAAAAATATAGTACTTAATAGTACTTCTTTCTCTTGAGAAAAAAAATATTCTATTTGCTTTTAGACCTACCCACATGTCTTTCTGGAAACCATGTTTTGTATGTCCTAATTTGAAGAATTCATAAAGAAGAAAAGCTATAAGAGTGACTGATTACAGTCAATTTCTCAAATTTGTAATGTCTCAATTTTTAATCCCTCTGTAGAAGAAAACAGTACTTTCTGTTTCGAATTTAGATAATTGAATAGTGACTTAATGTGCAAATTGACAGGGATTGTCAGAAGAATTTCCATCATGATGATAAGTAAAGTAATATAATCTCTCTTTTGCAAACTCTGCCAATCATGCTAGTTTTTTCTAATTCCCCTAGAAGTAGGTGGGAAAGCTTTTGCTACCCATTTCTCTGTTGTTTGTTTTAAGTAAAGTAAATCTTCATTATGGCAAGAGTTCTTAGAGGATTTTTTTTAAAGCTTTGTTTGGTGCCCTAAAGTCATTTGAATCATGATTAATGTTTGTGTATGCTTATCATTCCTGCTATTTTAGTTACATCACTACTTAATAACTAGTATTCTAAGCCTTTTTCTTGAATTAATTATCCAAAGCCAAAGGGTTCATTTTCATCAATTTTATAGAGTAACAGATGCCAGAAGTCCTGGATTCTAGCCCTGGTGTTGCTACTAACATGCTCTGTAAACTAAGGCGAATCAGCTGACTTTTCTGGATTTGACTTTCCCCAATAGAGAACTTGAGCAAGATGGACTAGATATTTTGCGATTATTTCAAGCTTTAGAATTACGATTCCAATATTATATATAGAAAGAGCGTGATCATCCACATTGAGGCTCAGAAGTTACCAGAGTTTGGCTGGTTTTTAAATTGCGGTGTCTAAGATTAATGAGCATGCATGTAGAGTCAGTATATGGAGGAAATCCTGATTCCCACAAGGATGTAACTTACAATTCACTGACTTTAAATTGCTACCAATGCCTATTAAATAAAAGAGGAAAGGGAGATGTCTTTCTCCATATTGGAAAATTATGGAGAGGAAAGGATCTATAAACTATTTCTTGGATTCCCCCCCACCGACTCCTCCATTTGGCCTCCTGTTTCCTACCCACCTCCCTCAGCACCATGCTGTCAGCAGCTGGGAGTTAGCGGCAGGACTGGGGTTTTGCAAATGACCTCATCTTGTTTTGAATTTCTGTTTCCCATCTGCTTTTGGCAAACATTGCTGCATTTTTAATAAGTCAATATATTTGTGATATAATTGATGAGCATTCCATTTTTTTTTTCCAGTGCTATACTGAGATTGTTTTATATTGAGGAACAAGGAAGCCTGGTTTCCTCCCCATAAGGTCTCACTGGTTCCTGCTACCATTCATAAAAAGAACTCTGTAATTTACTTTCTCCTTCATCCCCACTTAGGCAGCATAAACCTTTTCCTGTGGCCCCTTTTTCTGGTTTGCAAAATATCTTTCTTTCTCTTTTCTCCCCTCTATTTCTGGTCTTTGCTGTAGAATCAAAGATATTTGTGGGCCATGGAACCCTTTCCTGTTCTCTTCTAGAGGACGCATTGTACAGGGGGCTGGCATAGGCCAATGTAGTCAGCCCTTCCAGTTAGGAGAGAGAACCAGTTTCAGTCATTATCTCAGGGATTCTCCCCATTTGCTTTGTGACCTTTAATTCCCACGTTACTTTCTCTTCCTTTTCTTTAAAGATTTTTCAGCTGGTGGGTACAATTCTGATTGTCTGTGGGTGCCTGGAATATTGTTTGAGAACTGAATTTGGGCTTAGCAGGGAAAAATGCTGTGATCTCTTTAGATTAACTGTGGGAAGGGAGGGGGATGGACCCTGAATGAACAACTTTATTAGTCCTTACTTCATACCCGGATAAAATTGGTCCCATCTTCCCTTGTATACTCTTTACTCTAAGAATTCTGACACACAACGTGTTATTGCTAAAGGATTCTGGGACCCAATTTCAACGTTGCGGGAGGAGGGTCCCCACAGCACCAAGCAAGTCTCTGGCACCACCTGAGTATCCTACAATTCAACTCAATTCTGACACAGTCTACCTGGAAAAGTGTCAGATCCTGCAGGTTAAGGGCTCAGTCCTGCAAGACTGCTACTCCCTCTTCAGATGCCAATCTTGGGCTTCTGACTGACCAGCTATAGGTCTGAGGTTCCATACTACTCCCTTCTTGGATTTGATTAATTTGCTAGAGCAACTCACAAAACTCAGAGAAACACTTTACTTACCAGATTCCTGGTTTATTATAAAAGGATTTAACGTGGGAACAGCCAGATGGAAGAGATGCATAGGGCAAAGCATGGGGAAAGGGCACGGAGCTTCCACGGTCTCTCCAAGCATGCCACTCTCCTTGAATCTCAACATGTTCACCAACTTGGAAGCTCTCCGAAGCCTGTCCTTTTGGGTTTTTATGGAGATTTCATTACATAGGCATGATTGATTAAGTCCTTGGTCATTGGTGAGTGATTCAAACTCCAGCCCCTCTCCCCTCCCTCGAGGTCAGGGTGTGGGACAGAAAGTTCCAACCCTCTAATCACCTGGTTGGCTCCAGTAGCAACCATCCCCCATCCTTAGATGAGGTCCAAAGGTTATCTCATTAACATAACATATCTTATTAACATATCTCATTAACATATTTCATTAACATTATCTCATTAACATAACATATCTCATTAACATAACAAAAATTACCCAGTTATCTCTCTCATCACAGGAAATTACAAGTGTTTTAGGAGCTCTGTGCCAGAAACAGAATGAAGACCAAATATATATTTCTTATATATATATCACAATATGGTAATTGCACTTGCTTTTAGAAAGTCTTCCTGTACTCCCTTCCCATAGACCCTACACTAACTCAACTTGAAGTTTTTAAGGACAACGACCATATATTTTTCATATTTGTATTTTCCTTAGGGCCTACCTCTAATATTTGGTCTGTAGGTAGTGAGTGCTAATGAAGTTACACATATGTGGAAAATGAGATTGCTTTGTTTGTCTTTATCTGGCCTTCTTCCCCCTCATCTCCCACATCTGATTAGCAGGTGCTGTTTTACCTTCTAATATCTCTCAGATCTGTCCATGCTTCTTCCTGCAGCCTGAAAGCCTTCCTTTCTCTCCTCTGTCTGATAAAACCACTTATCCTTCAAGTAATCTCTACTGAGAATAGTTTTCTTGTGCCTTTTTGCCCTTACTCCAAGCCACGTTAAATTCCTCTCCTATGTGCTCCCGACAAACTCTGGGAATAGACCCCTCAAAGCACTTACTACTTTGTGCCACTACTATTGGTTTTCTTTCCACCTCTCTCCCAAATCCTGAGCTTCTTGAAGGCAGAAGTATAGCACTTGGCAATAACAGAGGCACTCAGTAAATGGCTTTTGAATGAATGAATAAAATGATTCAGAGGTGAAAGAGTGAAAAACTCAGATATTTTGTTACCCAAAGTGTATCCAAGACTAAATTCTGTGTTACATTATGACCCTGACAGTTCATTAGCTAATGTTTTAACTTAAATAATGAAATGTTTCCCTAGAAAAATGCACTCTCATGAGTTTGATTACTTCACATTCGATTTTCATTATCACTCTTGTCTTCATTGGGAAAGATCATTCCTTTCTTTCTCCAGAGAGGATGCAATGAGTAACTTTATGCTGTTCTGATAAACTTACACAGTTTACAGGAAGACAATTCTAGTTAGAAATTCAAGAAGCCAAAACCAAGAATTTCATAACCCACAGGGATAAAATTTCTCAGACAGAATATGGTAGATTTCTGTGTACTCATTGATTTTCCCACTCCAAAGAAAACTGTTTGCTCTGAGTGGTAATCATTTTCTGTAAAATCATTTGCATAAAAATGGAATGGAAAAACCATAAGAATAGCACAGAAGACCCCAAAACATTGTCTTCTCTCTATATTTTAATCACTGTCCCCATGAAAGTTTTGCTTCACAAATGATTTTATTTTGAGTCTATGTTAGAAATTACTTAGTTGGGTGATGTGAATATTTAAAGGCAAAACATATGCTGAAGAAATATAAAAACAATTTTCTGTATGTGTTCTCACTTTTAGTTTTAATTTTGTTCTTGTTGTTGTCATTTGTTTGTTTTGTTTCACATTTACTATGGTTCATGGGGTGTTCTCATTTTTGTTTTTTCTTGATTGGGCTCAGATTTGAAACAAATTGCACTTCCAAAGTCCAACAAACACACACACAAAATCACTTACATGTGCTTACACTTTTTCTTAGTTCCCCGTGTTTTCTCTAAAGGAAATAAAAATAATGAGATTGCTAATTTATATTTTGCATTCTATAAGTATGTGAATTTTAACCGCAAGTGTAATCTAATGTAATATTATTTTAAATGACCTTTAGATTTCTTTTTACTACACCCTCATATGAAAACTAAATGATATAGGCTTTATTTTTTGTTTGTTTTTTTAACATCTTTATTGGAGTAGAATTACTCTACAATGGTGTGTTAGTTTCTGCTGTATAACAAAGTGAATCAGCTATACATATACATATATCCCCATATCCCTTCCCTCTTGCATCTCCCTCCCACCCTCCCTATCCCACCCCTTTAGGTGGTCACAAAGCACTGAGCTGATCTCCCTGTGCTATGTGGCTGCTTCCCACTAGCTATCTGTTTTACATTTGGTAGTGTATATAAGTCCATGCCACTATCTCACTTCGTCCCAGCTTACCCTTCCCCACTCTGTGTCCTCAAGTCCATTGTCTACATCTGTGTCTTTATTCCTGTCCTGCCCCTAGGTTCTTCATAGCCATTTTTTGGTTTCTTTTTTTAGATTCCATATATATGTGTTAGCATACGGTATTTCTTTTTCTCTTTCTGACTTACTTCACTCTGTATGACAGACTCTAGGTCCACCCACCTCACTACAAATAACTCAATTTCATTTCTTTTTATGGCTGAGTAATATTCCATTGTATATATGTGCCACATCTTCTTTATCCATTCATCTGTTGATGACACTTAGGTTGCTTCCATGTACTGGCTATTGTAAATAGAGCTGCAATGAACATTGTGGTACATGACTCTTTTTGAATTATGGTTTTCTCAGGGTATATGCCCAGTAGTGGGATTGCTGGATCGTATGGTAGTTCTATTTTTAGTAAAACTAAATGATACAGGCTTTATTGTGGTTTGAGTTTTATTCCTGCTTAAATTCAGAGGCTAGTTAATCATAGAAAAGCTTTTAGAAAAATTCATGGTGTTCAAAATCCTTGATGAAAAAATTTTTCTTTAATTTTTTTATTATAGTAAAATACACGTAAAATTTACTATCTTAACCATTTTTAAGTTTCAGTGATATTAAGTATATTTGTATTGTTGTATAACAATCACCACCATCTATCATCAATATTCTTTTCATCTTGTAAAACTGAAACTCTATACCCATTAAAAAATAACACTCCATTCTCTCTTTCCCAGCCCTGGTAACTACCATTCTATTTACTTTCTGTCTCTATGATTTTGACTACTCTAGGTACCTCATATAAGTGGAATCATACAGTATTTGTCTTTTTGTGGTTGGCTTATTTCACTTACCATAATGTTCTCAAGATTCATCCATGTAACAATGTCAGAATTTCCTTCTTTTTTCAGGATGAATAATATTTCATTGTATATTTATATACCACACTTTGCTTATCCATTCAGCTGTCAATGGACACTTGAGTTACTTCCACATCTTAGCTATTGTTAATAATGCTGCCGTGAACATAAGTGTACAGTATATATCTTTGAGACACACTTTCCTTTCTTTTTTGTATTTAGTTTATTTGGGGGGCTGAAATGTTTTAATTCTCTTTTCATTTCCTTTTGTTTATACTCTATAACTATTTTCTTTGGGATTACCTTGGGGATTATATTGTAAAGTTACAACATTCTAGTTTGAATTTATACCAGCTTAACTTCAATAATATACAAAAGCTCTACCATTTGCAGCTCTTTCTTCACCACTTTCTGTTACTAAGGTCACAAAATTATATCTTTGTACTTTGTGTGTCCAAAAATATAAACTAATAATTTTTAATGCATTAGTCTCTTAAGTTATGTAGAAAATAATATGCGGAGTTACAAACCAAAGTGATAATAATTCTAGCTTTTAAACTAATTTTTTAGCATATTAGTCTCTTAAATCACATAGAAAACAAAAAGTGGCATTACAAACTATTATTACAGGGCTTCCCTGGTGGTGCAGTGGTTGAGAGTCTGCCTGCCGATGCAGGGGACGCGGGTTCGTGCCCAGGTCTGGGAGGATCCTACATGCCGCGGAGCAGCTAGGCCCGTGAGCCATGGCCACTGACCCTGCACGTCCGGAGCCTGTGCTCTGCAACGGGAGAGGCCACAACAGTGAGAGGCCCGTGTACCGCAATAAAAAAAAAATTATTACAATAATACACGTTTTATAACTGTCCACATATTTACCTTTCCTGAGATCTTTAATTGTTCATATTGTTTCTAGTGTCCTTCCATTTCAACCTGAAGAACTCGGTTTAGGATTTCTTGCAGAGCAGGTCTAGTTGTAACAAATTCCCTCAGCTTTTGTTTATCTGGGAATATCTTGATTTCTACCTCTCTTTTGAATAACAGTTTTGGTGGATAGAGAATTCTTTGTTGACAGTTTTTTTCTTTTAGCATTTTAAATATATCAACTTAAAGCCTTCTAGCCTCCAAACTTGCTGATGAGAAGTCAGCTAATTATCTTGCTAATGATTGCTTATGTGTGATGAGTTACTTCTTTCTTGCTGTTTTCACAATTCACTTTCTGTCTTTGTCTTTTGGAAGTTTAATTATGTGTCTTGGTGTGGGAGTGTTTGAGTTCATTCTATTTGAAATTTGTTGAGATTTTTGCATGTTTATATTCATGTCTTTCACCAAATTTGGTAAGTTTTGTGGCTTTATTTCTTCAACTAATCTCTCTACCCCTTTCTATTTTCTCCTTCTGGTTCTTCCACAATGCACATGTTGATTGGTTGTGCCCCATCTCTTAGACTCTTCACTTTTCTTCAATCTTTTTTCTTTTATTTCTTCAGACTTGATCATTTCAATTGTCCAGTCTTCATTTGCTGATTCTTTCTTCTGCCTGCTCAAATCTGCCTTTCAATCCCTAGTGAAATTTTTATTTCAATTATTGTACTTCTCAACTCTAGAATCATTTTTTTTAGGTCATATCTCTTCATTGCTATTTCCATTTTGTTCGTATAGTGTTTTATTGACTTTCTCATGTCTTCCTTTAGTTCTCTGAGCATTTTTTTTTTGATGGTCTTTTTTTTTTTTTGAGTAAAATTGCTTTACAATGTTGTGTTACTTTCTGCTGTACAATGAAGTGAATCAACTATATGTGTACCTATATCCCCTCCCTCTTGTACCTCCCTCTCAACACCCCATCCCAACCATCTAGGTCATCACAGAGCACCAAACTGAGCACCCTGAGCTGTACAGCAGGTTCCCACTAGCTATCTATTTTACACATGGTGAAATAGATTTATGTCACACCTAATCTTCCAATTCGTCCCACCCTCTTCTTCCTCTCCCCATGTTCACATGTCCTTTCTCTACATCTATGTCTCTATTCCTGCCCTAAAAATAGGTTCATCTGTACCATTTTTCTAGATTTGACATATATGCGTTAACATACAATATTTGTTTTTCTCTTTCTGGCTTACTTCACTCTGTATGACAGACTCTAGGTCCACCTACATCTCTACAAATGATCGAGTTTCATTCCTTTTTATGGCTGAGTAATATTCCTTTGTGTATATGAACCACATCTTCTTCATCAATTAATCTATTGTTGGACATTTGGGTTGTTTCCATGTCCTGGCTATTGTAAATAGTGCTGCAATGAACACTGGGGTACATGTGTCCTTTTGAATTATGGTTTTCTCAGGGTATATGCCCAGTAATGGGATTGCTGGGTCATATGGTAGTTCTATTTTTAGTTTCTTAAGTAACCTCCATACTGTTCTCCATAGTGGCTGTATTAATTTACATTCCCACAAACATGGCAGAAGGGTTGCCTTTTCTCCACACCCTCTCCAGCATTTATTGTTTGTAGATTTTTCTGATGATGGCCATTCTGACCAGTGTGAGGTGATACCTCATTGTAGTTTTGATTTGCATTTCTCTAATGATTAGTGATGTTGAGCAGCTTTTCATGTGCTTCTTGGCCATCTGTATGTCTTCTTGGGAGAAATGTCTATTTAGGTCTTCTGCCCATTTTTTAACTGGGTTGTTTGTTTTTTTGATATTGAGCTCCATGAGATATTTGTCTATTTTGGAGATTAATCCTTTGTCCGTTGATTCATTTGCAAATACATTCTCTCATTCTGAGGGTTGGCTTTTTGTTTTGTTTATGGTTTCCTTTGCTGTGCAAAAGCTTTAAGTTTCATTAGGTCCCATTTGTTTATTTTTGTTTTTATTTTCATTACTCTAAGAGGTGGGTCAAAAGAGCTTGCTGTGGTTTATGTCAAAGATGTTTTTCCTGTGTTCTCCTCTAAGAGTTTTATTGTGTCCGGTATTACATTTAGGTCTTTAATCCATTTGGAGTTTATTTTTGTGTATGGTGTTAGGGAGTGTTCTAATTTCATTCTTTTACATATAGCTGTTCAGTTTTCCCAGCACCACTTATTGAAGAGGCTGTATTTTCTCCACTGTATGTTCTTGCCTCCTTTGTTGTAAATTAGGTGACCATATGTGTGTCGGTTTATCGCTGGGCTTTCTATCCCTTGATACCATTGATCTATATTTCTATTTTTGTGCCAGTACCATACTGTCTTGATTACTGTAGCTTTGTAGTATAGTTTGAAGTTGGGGACCCTGATTCCTCCAGCTCCGTTTTTCTTCTCAAGATTGCTTTGGCTATTCAGGGTCTTTTGTGTTTCCATACAAATTGTAAAAATGTTTGTTATAGTTCTGTGAAGAATGCCATTGGTAGTTTGGTAGGGATTTCATTAAATCTGTAGATTGCTTTGGGTAGTATAGTTATTTTCACAATATTTATTCTTCCAATCCAAAAACTTGGTATATTTCTCCATATGTTTATGTAATCTTTGATTTCTTTCATCAGTGTTTTATAGTTTTCTGAGTACAAGTTTTTGCCTCCTTAGGTAGATATATTCCTAGGTATTTTTTTTCTTTTTTAACGTCTTTATTGGAGTATAATTGCTTTACAATGGTGTGTTAGTTTCTGCTTTTAACAAAGTGAATCAACTATACATATACATATATCCCCATATCTCCTCCCTCTTGTGTCTCCCTCTCACCCTCCCTATTTGGAAACAAAGTACTGAGCTGATGTCCCTGTGCTATGTGGCTGCTTCCCACTAGCTATGTATTTTACATTTCATTCCGAGGTATTTTATTCTTTTTGTTGCGATGGTAAATGGGATTATTTTCTTAATTTCCCTTTCTGATCTTTCATGTTAGTGTATAGGAATGCAAGAGATTTCTGTGCATTAATTTTGTATTCTGCTACTTTACCAAATTCATTGATTACCTCTAGTAGTTTTCTGGTAACATCTTTAGGATTTTCTAGGTATAGTATCATGTCATCTGCAAACAGTGACAGTTTTACTGTTCTTTTCCAATTTGGATTCCTTTTATTTCTTTTTCGTCTCTGATTTCTGTGGCAAAACTTCCAAAACAATGTTGAATAATAGTGGTGAGAGTGGACAACCTTGTCTTGTTCCTGATCTTAGTGGAAATGGTTTCAGATTTTCACCATTGAGAATGGTATTTGCTGTGGGTTTGTCATATGTGGCCTTTAATACGTTGAGGTAGGTACCCTCTATGCCTACTTTCTGGAGAGTTTTTATCATAAATTGGTGTTGAATTTTGTCAAAAGATTTTTCTGCATCTCTTGAGATGATCGTATGGCTTTTTTCCTTCAATTTGTTTATGTAGTTTATCACATTGATTGATTTGTGTATATTGAAGAATCTTTGCATTCCTGGGATAAACCCCACTTGATCATGGTGTATGATCTTTTTAATGTGTTGTTGGATTCTGTTTGCAGAATTCTGTTTGCAAGATTTTTGCATCTATGTTCATCAGTGATATTGGTCTGTAATTTTCTTTTTTTGTAGTACCTTTGTGTGGTTTTGATATCAGGTGATGGTGGCCTCAAAGAATGACTTTGACAGTGTTCCTACCTCTGCTACATTTTGGAAGAGTTTGAAAAGGGTAGGTGTTAACTCTTCTCTAAATTATTGATAGAATTCACCTGTGAAGCCATCTGGTCCTGGGCTTTTTTTTGTTGAAAGATTTTTAATCACAGTTTCAATTTCAGTGCTTGTGATTGGTCTGTTTATATTTTGTCTTTCTTCATGGTTCAGTCTCAGAAGATTGTGCTTTGCTAAGAATTATCCTTATCTTCCAAGTTGTCCATTTTATTGGCGTATAGTTGCTTGTAGTAATCTCTTATGATCCTTTATCTTTCTGCAGTGTCAGTTGTTACTTCTCCTTTTTCATTTCTAATTCTATTGATTTGAGTCTTCTACCTCTTTTTCTTGATGAGCCTGGCTAATGATTTATCAATTTTTTTTTTATCTTCTCAAGAAGCAGGTTTTAGTTTTGTTGATCTTTGCTATCATTTCCTTCATTTCTTTTTCATTTATTTCTGATCTGATCTTTATGATTTCTTTCCTTCTGCTAACTTTGAGGTTTTTTTGTTCTTCTTTCTCTATTTGCTTTAGATGTAAGGTTACGGTATTTATTTGAGATGTTTCTTGTTTCTTGAGGTAGGATTCTATTGCTGTAAACTTCCCTCTTAGAATCATTTTTGCTGTATCCCATAGGTTTTGGGTCATTGTGTTTTCATTGTCATTTGTTTCTAGGTATTTTTTGATTTCCTTTTTGATTTCTTCAGTGATCTCTTGGTTATTTAGTAGTGTATTGTTTAGCCTCCATGTGTTTTCATTTTTTACAGATTTTTTCCTATAATTGATATCTAGTCTCATAGCATTGTAGTCGGAAAAGTTACGTGATATGATTTCAATTTTCTTAAATTTACCAAGGTTTGATTTGTGACCCAAAATATGATCTATCCTGGAGAATGTTCCATAAGCACTTGAGAAGAAAGAGTAATCTGCTGTTTTTGGATGGAATGTCCTATAAATATGAATTAAGTCCATCGTTTTTAATGTATCATTTAAAGCTTGTGTTTCCTTATTTATTTTCATTTTGGATGATCTGTCCATTGGTAAAAGTAGGGTGTTAAAGTCCCCTACTATTGTTGTGTTACTGTCGATTTCCCCTTTTTTCACTGTTAGCATTTGCCTTATGTATTAAGGTGCTCCTATGTTGAACACATAAATATTTACAATTGTTATATCTTCTTTTTGGATTGATCCCTTGATCATTATGTAGTGTCCTACTTTGTCTCTTCTAATAGTCTTTTTTTTTTTACATCTTTATTGGAGTATAATTGGTTTACAGTGGTGTGTTAGTTTCTGCTTTATAACAAAGTGAATCAGTTATACATATACATATGTTCCCATATCTCTTCCCTCTTGCGTCTCCCTCCCGCCCACCCTCCCTATCCCACCCCTCTAGGTGGTCACAAAGCACCGAGCTGATCTCCCTGTGCTATGCGGCTGCTTCCCACTAGCTATCTATTTTACGTTTGGTATTGTATATATGTCCATGCCACTCTCTTGCTTTGTCACAGCTTACCCTTCCCCTTCCCCATATCCTCAAGTCCATTCTCTAGTAGGTCTGTTCTTTATTCCTGTCTTAGCCCTAGGTTCTTCATGACATTTTTTTCCCTTAAATTCCATATATATGTGTTAGCATACGGTATTTGTCTTTCTCTTTCTGACTTACTTCACTCTGTATGACAGAATTTAGGTCCACCACCTCATTACAAATAGCTCAATTTCATTTCTTTTTATGGCTGAGTAATATTCCATTGTATATATGTGCCACCTCTTCTTTATCCATTCATCCAATGATGGATACTTAAGTTGTTTCTATCTCCAGGGTATTGTAAATAGAGCTGCAATGAACATTTTGGTACATGACTCTTTTTGAATTATGGTTTTCTCAGGGTATATGCCCAGTAGTGGGATTGCTGGGTCATATGTTAGTTCTATTTGTAGTTTTTTTAAGGAACCTCCATACTGTTCTACATAGTGGAGTATATCCTGCCACTCCCTTCTGGCCTGCAGAGTTTCTGCTGAAAAATCAGCTGATAACCTTATGGGGATTCCTTTGTATGTCATTTTTTGCTTCTCCCTTGCTACTTTTAATATTTTTTTCTTTGAATTTAATTTTTGTTAGTTTGATTAATATGTGTCTTGGTGTGTTTTGCCTAGGGTTTATCCTGTATGTGTCTCTCTGTGCTTCCTGGACTTGGGTGACTATTTCCTGTCCCATGTTAGGGAAATTTTCTACTATAATCTCTTCAAATATTTTCTCAGACTCTTTCTTGTCTCTTACAATGTTACAGAATTAAATAAAACATGAAGCATTTCTGAAATTAAAAAATTTAATAATAATTTTAGCCCTAGCCAATAGCATTTTAAGCAGAGGCATCAAATCATGGTTGTACCCACATTTATTGAGACAAAGCATTGCTTAATACCAATTTATTTTTTTATTCATTTATCCTTACATTTAGCAAAGTGATTTTATGCTTATTATCTGATAGGTATTATACAAGGCACTGTAAGTGAGTGTGTGGTGGGGGATAAAACTGAGTACAAGTGAACCTTTCTTTCCCAAATTAATTTTGAAAAACTTACGCTTTTCTAACTTGTTCTATTCCCAAGACATTTCAAAACAAATTTGGATTTGGATGTATAAACTGATAAACTAATCCTACAAAACATGCAAATCAGTATTCAACATTCTCACATTTAAGTTCTTGTATTTACATGTATGAATACATATGAAAGTAGGGGACTGACTCTAAAACAGTCTTACAACCATTGTCATTGTTTATCATCTATATACGAGAACAAATTTATATTCTAAGAATTGAAGTGCAAAAAATGTGTGAATAGGGCAATGTAGGTTCAGTAATGATAATAGTAACAGCTAACACTTATATAATGTTTACCATGTGGCAGATACCCTTTAAGCACTTATCCATCTTAAACTATTATGTCCTTAAAACAATCGTATGAGGCAGGTGCTATTACTACTCCCATTTTACATGTGAGAAAATTAAAGAACACAGAGGTAAAGTAACTTGTCCAAAGTTATATAGCTAGGATATTGTGGGTTTGGGATTCAAAATCATGCAATCTAGCACAACTCATTTCGGCCAGGATGACCAGAGAGAACTTCATAAAATTAGATGAGTCTAAACAAGGAAATAAAAACAGATTTCACTTAAAAATTTAAATTTTTGTATTTTGAAATAATTTTATGACTAACAGAAAAGTTGCAAAAATGTACAGAGAATTCCTCTATACCCTTCATTCAGTTTCTACTAATGTTAACATTTTCTATAACCATAGCACATTTACCAAAGCAAGGAAATGAACATTGGTACAATACTACTAACTATTGCATATATATATATATATATATATATATATATATGTATTACAGGCAGAGCCCTGACTTAAATTTTATGAATTATCCCAATAACATCATTTTCTGGTCCAGAATCCAATCCAGGCTCCTACTCTGCATTTAATTGTAATATTTATTTAGTCTCTTCCAAACTGTGAAAGTTCCTCTGTCTTTGTCTTTTGTGACCTTGGCACTTTTTATGAGTAATTTAGGTTAGTTATTTTGTAGAATGTTTTTCAATTTAGGTTTGCCTGATGTTTTCTCAGTATTAGTTCTTTTTAAAGTTTTTTAAAAAATTATACAATTTTTAAAGGTTACTTTCCATTTACAATTATTACAAAACACTGGCTATATTTCCTATGTTGTACAATATATCCTTGAGCCTATCTTACACCGAAGAGTTTGTACCTCCCACTCCCCCACCCCTATATTGTCTCTCCCCGCCTCCCACCTGGTAACCATTAGTTTGTTCCCTATATCTGTGAGTATGCTTCTTTTATGTTATATTCAGTAGTTTGTTGTATTTTTAGATTCCACATATAAGTGATGTCATACAGTATTTGTCTCTCTCTCTGATTTATTTCACTTAGCATAATGCCTTCTAAGTCCATCCATGCTACTGCAAAGGGCAAAATTTCATTCTTTTTTATGGCCGAGTAGTATTCCATTGTATATATGTACCATAACTTCTTTACACATTTGTCTGTTGATGGAGACTTAGGTTGTTTCCATATCTTGGCAATTGTAAATAATGTTGCTATGAACATTTTTCAGATATATACCCAGGAGTAGAATTGCTGGATCATATGGTAGTTCTGGTTTTAGTTTTTGAGAAAGACCATACTGTTTTCCGCAGTGGCTGCACCAGTTTTCATCCCCACAAGAGTGTATTTTCTCCACATCCTCACCGATACTTGTTATTTGTGATCTTTTTGATGATAACCATTCATTTTTTTAAAAAATTTTTGATGAATTTTTTTTTATTAGAATGAGACAGAGTTCAGCATCAAGTCTTTTTTTTAAATTTTATTTAGTTTTGGCTGTGTTGGGTGTTTGTTGCTGCACGTGGGCTTTCTCTAGTTGTGGCGAGCGGGGGCTACTCTTCATTGCAGTGCATGGGCTTCTCATTGTGGTGGCTTCTCTTGTTGTGGAGCATTGGTTCTAGGTGCGTGAGCTTCAGTAGTTGTGACATGTGGGCTCAGTAGTTGTGGCTCACAGGCTCTAGAGCACAGGCTCAGTAGTTGTGGTGCATGGGCTTATTTGCTCCACAGCAGGTGGGATCTTCCCAGACCAGGTATTGAACCCATGTACCCTGCACTGGCAGGTGGATTCTTAACCACTGTGCCAATGATAACCATTCTTAAAGGTATGAGGTGATGTCTCATTGTGGTTTTGATTTGCGTTTCCCTGATGATTAGTGATGTTGAGCATCTTTTTATGTGCCTGTTGGCCATCTGTGTTTCCTCTTTGGAAAAAGATCCATTCAGTTCTTCTGCCCATTTTTTAATCAAGTTGTTTGTTTTTGTTTTTGATGTTGAGTTGTATGAGCTGTTTATATATTTTGGATATTAATCCTTTATTGGTCCTATCATTTGCAAATATTTTCTCCCATTCAGTAGGTTTTTTCATTTTGTTGATGATTTCTTTTGCTGTACAAAAGCTTTTATGTTTAATTAGGTCCCATTTGTTTATTTTTGCTTCATCTCTCTCCTGGTTCCATTTCCTGCATTTTGTATCTCACCCTTTGTCTTTACTGGTCTCTCAATGAGCAGTTTCTCCAGAAAGTTCCTTCTCAGGTAGGGTGGTAAATTTTTTGAGACCCTGTATACCTTAAAATCATATAGTTGTCTAGTAGCATGAAGGTAGGCAGATGATCTAGGGATGTAACTGCTTCTCAAACAACTTTGACTCCAGATTTACATTTAGATCTTGAATCCATTTTGAGTTTATTTTTTCATGTGGTGTTAGAGAATGTTCTATATCTTCTTAATGATTGATGTCAATCTTGAGCACTTGTTAAAGATAGTGTTTACCAGTTTTTTTCAATGTGAAATTTCTTTTTTTTCCCTCTCAAAAGATACTTTCTAATGGAGACACACTTTAAGACTGCAAGTATCCTGGTTTTCACTATAATTTTGCTCACTAATTTTGGCATTCATTTATTGTCTGCCTGCAACCATTATTTTATTTGTTTGTTTATTTGTTTATTGAATATATCAATAGGTGATGTGAAAGATTATGTTAGTTTCAGGTGTACTACCTAGTGATTTGACATTTGTATATATTATGAATGTGATCACCACAATAAGTCTAGTAACAATTTGTCCCCATACAAAGTTATTACGATATAACTGACTATATTCCTTATGCTGTGTAGTACATCCCCATGGCTTATTTAACTAATAACTGGAGGTTTGTACTTCTTAATCCCTTACACCTACTTCACCTGTCCCCCAACTCCCTGCCCTCTGGCAACCACTCATTTTTTCTCTGTGCCTATGAGGCTGTTTTCATTTTGTTTTGTTTGTTTCTTGTTTTTAAGATTCCACATAAAAGTGAGATCATATGGTATTTATCTTTCTCTGTCTGACTTATTTCACTTAGCACAAATCTTTCTAGATCCATCCCTGCTGCTGCTGCAAGTGACAAGATTTCACTTATTTTTTATGACTGAATAATATTCAATTGCATATATATACCACATCTTCTTTTTCCATTCCTCTATCATTGGCCACTTAGGTTGTTTCCATATCTTAGCTATTGTAAATAGCTACAATGAACATTGATGTGCATATATCTTTTATAATTAGTGTTATTGTTTTCTTCGGGTAAATATCTAGAAGTGAAATTGCTGAATCACATGGCAGTTCTATTTTTAATTTCTGAGAAACCTCCATAGTCTTTTCCATAGTGGCTTCACCAACCTACAGTCCCACTAACAATGCACAAGAGTTCCCACTTTTCGACATCCTTGCCAACTCTTGTTATTTGTGTCTTTTAGCCAGTCTGAGAGGTGTGAGGTGGTATCTCATTTTGGTTTTGCTTTGCATTTCCCTGATGATCTCTAATATTGAGCATCTTTTTCTGTGTCTGTTAGCCATCTGTATGTCTCCTTTGGAAAAATTGTCTATTTAAGTCCTCTGCACTTTTTAAAATTAGATTGATGTTGCGTTGTATGAGTTCTTTGTATATTTTGGATATTAACCCTTATCAGATATATTATTTGCAAATAGCTTTTCTCATTCAATTGGTTGCCTTTTCATTTTGTTGATGGCTTCAATCACTGTGCAAAACCTTTTAGTTTGATATAGTCTTGTTGCTGATAGTTGCTTTTGTTTCCCTTGCCTGAAGGGACAGATCAAAAAAATTATTGCTAAGACCAGCATCACAGAGTGTACTGCCTATGTGTTCTTCTAGAAGCTTTATTGTTTCAGGTCTTACATTTAAGTCTTTAATCCATTTGGAGTTGATTTTTGTATATGGTATGAGAAAAGAGTCCAGTTTGATACTTTTTCATGTACTGTCCAGTTTTCCCAACTCCATCTATTGAAGGCACTGTGTTTTCCCCACCCATTGTATATTCTTGCCTCCTTTGTCATAAATCACTTGACTCACAAGTGTGGGTTCATTTTTGGGCTCTCTATTCTGTTCCATTGGCCTATATGTCAGTTTCTATTTTTCCCAATTTTTATTTCTTATGTACCCAGTATCTAGTGTAGTGTTTGACACATACAATATGCTTAATACATTCTGAACTGGAATGATTACAATAAGCTTCAGGTATAAGTATAGGAGAGATTACAGGAATATAGGAACTATATATAGAAATATATTGATTTGATTTTTGTGTATTTAATAGCTTTAATAGCACTGATAAACTCAGTGCTGCATACTTTTTGGTATTAATTGAATCCAGCAAAATCAGAGGCATTTTGATTCACAACTTAGCTTTACTTCCCATTCTTCTGTCTCAAAAAGTTGAAATTGTGAAAGTTGTAACCAACCTCAAAAGCCTATACAACTTAATATTCAGTCATTCATTAACCCCTTTCATTCATAGACACTTATTGAGCATCCACCCTCATCCAGGCACTAAGGATACGAGGACAGACATGGCTGTACTCTCAGTGTGTCACACTATCTTGATTACTGTAGCTTTGTAGTATAGTTTGAAATCAGGGAGCATGATACCTCCAGCTTTGTTCTTTTTTTGTTTTGTTTTTTCTTTTTGGGATCTTCTGTGTTTCCATACAGATTTTAGAATTATTTGTTCTAGTGTTGTGAAAATGCCAAGGATATTTTGATAAGGATTGCTTTGAATCTGTAAATTACCTTGAGTAGTATGGTCATTTTAGCAGTATTAATTCTTCTAATCCACACGAATGGTATATCTTTCCATTTGCTTGTATCATCTGCAATTTCTTTCTTCAGTGTCTTATAGTTTTCAGTGTTTTCCTTGGTTAAGTTTCTAGATATTTTATTCTTTTTGATTCAATTGTAATGGGATTGTTTTCTTGATTTCTCTCTGATAGTTCATTATTAATGGATAAATTTACAACAGATTATAGCCATTAATTTTGTACCTTGCAACCTTACTGAGTCATTAGTTGTGATAGTGTTTTTGGTGGCATGCTTCGGATTTTCTATGTATAGTATTATGTCACCTGAAACTGACAGTTTTACTTCTTCCTTTCCAATTTGGATTCCTTTTATTTATTTATTTTCTTGTTGATTGTTGTGGCTAGGGCTTCAAATACTATGTTGAATAAAAGTGGCAAGAGTGGACTTCCTGGGCTTCCCTGGTGGCGCAGTCGTTGAGAGTCCGCCTGCCGATGCAGGGGACATGGGTTCGTGCCCTGGTCCGGGAGGATCCCACATGCCGTGGAGCCGCTGGGCCCGTGAGCCATGGCCGCTGAGCCTGTGCGTCCGGAGCCTGTGCTCTGCAACGGGAGAGGCCACAGCAGTGAGAGGCCCACGTACCGCAAAAAAAAAAAAAAAAAAGAGTGGACATCCTTGTCTTATTCCTGATCTTAGATGAAATTTTTTCAGATTTTCACTGTTGAATATGTTGTTGACTGTTGATTTGTTATATATGGTCTTACTGATTTTTTTTGATCATAAATGGATTTTCATCAAATGCTTCTTCTACATCTATTCAGATGGTCATATGATTTTGTTAATATGATGTATCACATTGATTGATTTGCAGATATTGAAACATCCTTGCACCTCTGAGATAAATCCCACTTGATCATGGTGTATGATCCTTTTAATGTATTGTTGAGTTCAGTTTGCCAACATTTTGCTGAGGAATTTTGGATCCATGTTCATCATGGATGTTGGCCTGTAATTTTGTGTGTGTGGTGTGTCTTTTTATGGTTTTGGTATCAGGGTGATCTTGGAATCATAGAATGAGTTTGGAAGCATTTCTTCCTCTGCAATTTTTTGGAATAGTTTGAGAAGAGTAGGTGTTAACTCTTCTTTAAATGTTTGGTAGAATTCACCTGTGAAGCCATCTGGTCTTGGACTTCTGTTTACTGAGAGTTTTTAAGTTACTGATTCAATTTAATTACTAGTAATCAGTCTGTTTGTATATTCTATTCCTTCCTGATTTAGTCTTGGGAGATTGTACATTTCTAATAATTTATCCATTTCTAGGTTGTTCACTTTATTGGCTATAGTTGTTTATAGTAATCTCTTATGATTCTTTGTATTTCTGAGGTATCACTTGTAACTTCTTTTTCATTTATGATTTTATTGATTTGAGCACTCTCTCTTTGTTTCTTGATCAGACTGTCTAAATGTTTATCAACATGTTTTTCAATGAATCAACTCAGTTTTATTGATTTTTTTCTTTTTTTGTCTCTATTTTATTTATTTCTGCTCTGATCTTTATTATTTCTTTTCTTCTACTAACTTTGGGTTTTGTTTGTTCTTTTCCTGGTTCCTTTAAGTGTAAGTTTAGATTGTTTATTTGAGATTTTTCTTGTTTCCTAAGGTAGGCTTGTATCACGATAAATTTTCCTCTTAGAAATGCTTCTCTTTTGTCTCATAGATTTCGGATAATTTTGTTTCCATTCTAAATTGTCCCCAGGTATTTTTAAATTTCTTTGTTGACCTGTTGGTTGTTTAGTAGCATGTTGTTTAGACTCCATTTGTTTGTGTTTTTTGCAGCTTTTTTCATGAAATTGATTTTGAGTGTCATACTGTTGTGGTCAGAAAAGATGCCTGATATGATTTCAATTTTCCTAAATTTATTGAGATGTGTTTTGTGGCCTAGCATGTGATCTATCCTGGAGAATGTTCCATGTGCACTTGAAAGAATGATTTTCTGCTGTTTTTGAATAAAATGTTCTGTAAATATCTATTAATCTTATCTAATCTAAAGTGCCATTTAAAGTCAGTGTTTTCTTATTGATTTTCTGTCTGGATGATCTGTTAATTGATGGAAGTGTGGAATTAAACTTCCCTATTTTTATTGTGTTATCGTCAATTTTTCCCTTTATCCTTGTTAATATTTGCTTTATGCATTTAGGTGTTCTTATGGTGGGTTCATATATATTAACAATTGCTATATCTTTTTGTTGTATTTATTGCTTTGTCATTATGTAATGTCCTCCTTTGTCTCTTGTTACACTCTTTGTTTTAAAGTCTATTTTTTCTGATGTGAGTATTCCTACCCCCATCTTTATTTTCATTTCCATCTGCATGAGATACCTTTTTTTCATACCCTCAATTTCAGTCTGTTTGTCTTTAGATCTGAAGAGTCTTGTGTAAGCAACATATATATGGGTCTTTTTTTTTTAATCTATTCAGCCGCTGTATGTCTTTTGATAGGAGGATTTAGTCCATTTACATTTAAAATAATTATTGATAAGTATGTTTTCTGATTATTTTTGTAGTTGTTTTTTTTCTTTCTTTCTTTTTTCTCTTTTTTTGTGATTTGATGACTTTCTCAATGTTATGTTTGGATTCCTTTTTCTTTTTGTCTGTGTATCTATTTTAAGCTTGCAGTTTGTAGTTACAATGAGGTTTTATATATAAAAACCTATACACTCTTAAGTTCAAATGCATTCCAACATCCCAATATTTTTACCCCACAGATACATTTAATGTTTTTGATGTCATAATTTGCATCTTTTTGTTTATTGTATTCCTTAACTACTTACTGTGCATATAGATGATTTTACTACTTTGTCTTTTTACCTTCTTACTAGTTTTATGAGTGATTATTCTACCACCTTTACTGTATGGTTGTCTATGGTTGTCAGTGACCTTTTTCCTTTCATAATTTTCATATTTCTAGTTGTGGCCTTTTCTTTTTCACTTAGATAAGTCCCTTTATTTCTTATAAGGCTAGTTTAGTGATGCTGAACTTCTTAAGCTTTTGCTTGTCTGTAAAACTCTTTATCTCTCCTTAAAATCTGAATGATAACCTTGCTGGGTAGAGTATTCTTGGTTGTAACTTTTTTCCTTTCATCACTTTGAATATATTGTGCCACTCCATTCTGGCCTGCAAAATTTCTCTCGAAAGTTTGCTGAAAGTCTTATGGGAATTCCCTTGTATGTAACTACTGGTTTTTCTCTTGCTGCTTTTAAGGGTCTCTCTTTATCTTTAATTTTTGCCATTTAAATTGTAATGTGTCTTGGTGTAGACCTCTTTGGGTTCATTTTGTTTGGGATTGTCTGTGCTATCTGGATCTTGATGTCTGTTTCCTTCCCCAGGTTAAGAGAAGATTTTTGCTATTATTTCTTCAAATAAGTTCTCTGCTTCTTTCTCTTTTCTCCTTCTGGAACCCCTATAATGCAGGTATTAGTATGCTTAATGTTGTCTCTGATGCCTCTTAAACTATCCTGATTTCTTTTCATTCTTTTTTCTGTTCAGTTTGAATTATTTCCACTACTTTATCTTCCAGATCACTAATTCCTTCCTCTGTCTCATCTAATCTACTGTTGATTTCTTCTAGTAAAATTTTTATTTCAGTTATTGTATTCATCAGCTCTGTTTAGTTCTTCTTTATATTTTTTAACTTGTGGTGGAAATTCTCACTGTGTTCATCCATTCTTCTCCCAAGTTCATTGAGCATCTGTATGATCGTTACCTTAACTCTTTATTGGATAGATTGCCTATCTCCTCTTTGTTTAGTTCTTTTTCTAAGATTTTGTCTTGTTCCTTCATTTGTAATATATTCCTCTGTCTTCCCACTTTTTCCAATGCTCTGTGTTTATTTCAGTGTATTAGGTAGGTCAGCTATGTTTCCCAGTCTTAGAGAAGTGGCCTTATGTAGGAGATGTCATATAGGGTCCAGCAGCATGCTCCCCTCTTGTCATCAGAGCTATGTGCTCTAGGGATACCCACTATGTGGGCTGCATGCCCCCTTCTATTATGGCTGGGCATGCTGTGGGTATGCTGGTAGGTGTGACTGGTTTCTGGCCTGGCTGGCTACAAGGTCCTGTCTAATGGGGTGACTGTAGGCCCACTGGAGGGTGGGGTATTTTCCTGAGCAGTTGGCTGTGTGGCCAAGAGGAGTATGGGAGTGTTGCCTACTGCTGGTATGCAGGGCCATGTTCCCCTGAGGCTGGCTGCATAGCCCAGGGCATGTGGGACTACTGCCAGCCTGCTGATGGGCCAGGTCCCTACACAGCTGGCTACCTGCAACAATTATTCATGTGGTGTTTACTTTATAGTGAATAGTAAGGAATAGCTATTTCTTTTGCTCTTTTAAAAATTTATTTAATTATTCATATTAATATGCATTATAATCTAATACTATCAGTATTTGCTCTGTTGCTCCAATTGTTCCAGCTTTGGCTATTGGTAGTTCATGTGTATTTTTACATGTCTTCAGCATTTTTTTTAGCTCTTCAGTCTTTTGATAGAAGGAAATCAAAACAGTAATTTAATAAGATCAGCCTGGAATATAACAGTGAAGAAAATTCTTTTTATGTTTTTAATCATTGCATAGCAAATAAAACTTAAAAAATAGTTTTCTCACAAATAACAATATGAATAAAATTGTTATTTTTCAGTTATAATTAAATATTTTTCATACCTCAATGCTGATTTCTATCTTACCTAACTCCAAGGTTTACTTATGCCCCAAACTAATACTGGGTTGGCTAGTACTCCCGAAATGGGGGAAAATAAGTCATAGAAAAATTTCCGACTTATAGATACATTGTGTGCTGCTTTCTTGCCTTAATCCAGCTATTCTACTGAAGCTCAATATGTATCACCAAAATTCACTTTATGTAAATTATAGGCCATGAACAGGGAGCACCTTCAGCCCCATCAAACCATAAGTCGGAAATTTAAAATTTAGTTAGCAAACATTTACTGAGTGCTTCCGAGTACTAGGCATTGTGCCAGGCACTGTTATTAATAAAGGATATATTTGAAAGAAGTTAGTTAGGAAATAATATTTGCTTTTTAAAAAAAGGAGTGATAAACAATGGATCTATGGGAAAATGAACAATAAGTAACTATCTTTTGTTAAGGGGCTCATAAACATAGAGAAGAAAGTGCATGATATAATATATTATTAAAAATATATCATACTGTATACATATTTGAAATGACATGATGTAGTAGAAATACTGACAAAGAGCTGTGAAAAGCACAGAAGAGGGAGCAACTAATTCTACCTGTGAAGAAGATAAGTGGTGTGAGAGAAAGCTTTGGGGTTCAAGAGACATTTTGTTTTGACGAAAGCCTGCTTTCGGTTTTATGGTTTGTTGGATTCACTGACAAAATAACCACTCATTTCACACAAATAAACAGCTTTAATCAACTCTTTAATGAAAGATGATTTAACTTAATTTTAATATACAGTCATCAGAAGGAAAGGAATAAGAATATCAGAGGAAAATAACAGGGTATACATCACCGAGTTGGGCCGACACCTACTTCCAGATCCAAGCAGCAGCTGGGAAGTCCCGAGTGACAGCAATCTGGAGCCACAATTGGGAAGGGGCCCAGCAGTGCATCCACCCCACAGGTAAGACTTCAGATTGGAGTTCTGGGGGCTTCCATTTATAATTCCAGGCCGCAAATTGATATCATCATTTTGTGTGCAAAAATGCAGCTCTGGACTCACTTTAACAGTGCTGCTGATTTCAACATGTGAGTCACAAGATTTTCCAGACCCTGAGGGACTGGCAGGTCCCCAGGGCTCAAGAAATTCCAAAACCCACTCCCTTTGTTATCGTAGGTGCCGCTTGACTTGCTAGCAGAAGTTGTTAGGTGTGCGAGCAAGTGCACAGTCCAGGCAGGGTCACAGGTTGGGCAGAGGCCTCCTTCTGCCTCTGAAGCCTGAAAAAGACTACTTTACTAGTTTTTCCAAAATTCAGCCTCTAGGATTGTTTAGGCTGAAGAGCATAAGAATAAGGCAATATAACATGAGAAGTTTTTCGAATATGGTAAGACAGGTAACAATTCCAAACAGTCAGGAAAAAGAGTACAATCAATAGTACAGGCAATGGAAAAACATTGGAGATTGGTTCAAGATGGTGGAGTAGAAGGACGTGCTCTCACTCCCACTTGCGAGAGCACCAGAATCACAACTAACTGCAGAGCAATCATCGACAGGAAGACACTGGAAATCACCAAAAAAGATACCCCACATCCAAAGACAAAGGAGAAACCACAGTGAGACAGTAAGAGAGGCGCAATCACAGTAAAATCAAATCCCATAACTGCTGGGTGGGTGACTCACAAACTGGAGAACACTTATATACCACAAAAGTCCACCCACTGGAGTGAAGGTTCTGAGCCCCACGTAAGGCTTCCCAACCTGGGGGTCTGGCAACGGGAGTAGGAATTGCTAGGGAATCAGACTTTGAAGGCTAGCGGGATTTGACTACAGGACTTTGACAGGACTGGGGGAAACAGAGACTCCAATCTTGGAGGGCACACGCAAAGTAGTGTGTGCATCAGGACCCAGAGGAAGGAGCAGTGACCCCATAGCAGACTGAACCAGACCTACCTGCTAGTGTTATAGGGTCTCCTGCAGAGGCAGGAGGTGGGTGTGGCTCACCGTGAGGACAAGGACACTGGCATTGGAAGTTCTGAGAAGTACTCCTTGGCATGAGCCCTCCCAGAGTCAGCCATTAGCCCCACCGAAGAGCCTGGGTAGGCTACAGTGTTCGGTCACCTGAGGCCAAACAACCAACCTGGAGGGAACCCAGCCCCACGCATCAGCAGACAAGTGGATTAAAGTTTTACTGAGCTCTGCTCACCAGAGCAACAGCCAGCTCTACCCACCACCAGTCCCTCCCATCAGGAATCTTACACAAGCCTCTTAGATAGCCTCATCCACCAGAGAGCAGATAGCAGAAGCAAGAAGAACTCCAGTCCTACAGCCCGTGGAACAAAAACCACCTTCACAGAAAGATAGACAGATGAATGGCAGAGGGGTATGTACCAGATGAAGGAACAAGATAAAACCCCAGAAAAACAAATAAATGAAGTGGAGATAGACAACCTTCCAGAAAAAGAATTCAGAATAATGATAGTGAAGATGATCCAGGACCTCAGAAAAAGAATGGAGGCAAAGATCGAGAAGATGCAAGATATGTTTAACAACGACCTAGAAGAATTAAAGAACAAACAAACAGAGATGAACAATACAATAACTGAAATGAAAACTACACTAGAAGGAATCAATAGCAGAATAACTGAGGCAGAAGAGCAGATAAGTGACCTGGAAGGCAGAATGGTGGAATTCACTGCTGCGGAACAGAATAAAGAAAAAAGAACAAAAAAAAAATGAAGACAGCCTAAGAGACCTCTGGGACTACATTAAACACAACAACATTGGCATTATAGGGGTCCCAGAAGGAGAAGAGAGAGACAAAGGACCTGAGAAAATATTTGAAGAGATTATAGTCGAAAACTTCTCTAACATGGGAAAGGAAATAGCCACCCAAGTCCAGGAAGTGCAGAGAGTCCCATACAAGATAAACCCAAGGAGAAACACAACGAGACAAATAGTAATCAAATTGGCAAAAATTAAAGCCAAAGAAAAATTATTGAAAGCAGCAAGGGAAAAATGACAAATAACATACAAGGGAACTCCCATAAGGTTAACAGCTGATTTCTCAGCAGAAACTCTACAAGCCAGAAGGGAGTGGCATGATACTTAAAGTGATGAAAGGGAAGAACCTACAACCAAGATTACTCTACCCGGCAAGGATCTCATTCAGATTTGATGGAGAAATCAAAAGCTTTATAGACAAGCAAAAGGTAAGAGAATTCAGCACCACCAAACCAGCTCTACATCAAATACTAAAGGAATTTATCTAAGTGGAAAACACAAGAGAAGAAAAAGACCTAGAAAAACAAACCCAGAACAATTAAGAAAATGGTAATAGGAACATACATATGAAAAGTTACCTTAACATGAATGGATTAAATGCTCCAACCAAAAGACACAGGCTCACTGAACGGATACAAAAACAAGACCCATCTATATGCTGTCTACAAGAGACCCACTTCAGAACTAGGGACACATACAGACTGAAAGTGAGGGGATGGAATAAGATATTCCATGCAAAAGGAAATCAAAAGAAAGCTGGAGTAGCAATACTCATATCAGATAAAATAGACTTTAAAATAAAGAATGTTACAAGAGGCAAGGAAGTATACTACATAATGATCAAGGGATCAATCCAAGAAGAAGATATAACAATTATATATATTTATGCACCCAACATAGGAGCAGCTCAATATATAAGGCAACTGCTAACAGCTATAAAAGAGGAAATCAACAGTAACACAGTAATAGTGCGTGAATTTAACACCTCACTTACATCAATGGACAGATTATGCAGACAGAAAGTAAAAAGGAAACACAAGCTTTAAATGACACAATAGACCAGATAGATTTAATTGAGTTTTATATGACATTCCATCCAAAAACAGCAGATTACACTTTCTTCTCAAGTGTGCACGGAACATTCTCCAGGGTAGATCACATCTTGGGTCACAAATCAAGCCTCAGTAAATTTAAGAAAATTGAAATCATATTGAGCATCTTTTCTGACCACAACACTATGAGATTAGAAATCAATTACAGGGGAAAAAACGTAAAAAACACAAACACATGGAGGCTAAACAATATGTTACTAAATAACCAACAGATCACTGAAGAAATCAAAGAGGAAATCAAAAAATACCTAGAAACAAATGACAATGAAAACATGATGATCCAAAACCTATGGGATGCAGCAAAATCAGTTCTAAGAGAGAAGTTTATAGCAATACAAGCCTACCTCACAAAACAAGCAGAATCTCAAATAAACAATCTAACCTTACACCTAAAGGAGCTAGATAAAGAAGAACAAACAAAACCCAAAGTTAGCAGAAGGAAAGAAATCATAAAGATGAGAGCAGAAATAAATGAAATAGAAATAAAGAAAACAATAGCAAAGATCAATAAAACTAAAAGCTGGTTCTTTGAGAAGATAAACAAAATTGATAAACCATTAGCCAGCCTCATCAAGAAAAAGAGGGAGAGGACTTAAATCAATAAAATTAGCAATGAAAAAGGAGAAGTTACAACAGACACCGCAGAAATACAAAGCATCCTAAAAGACTACTACAAGAAACTCTATGCCAATAAAATGGACAGCCTGGAAGAAATGGAAAAATTCTTAGAAAGGTATGACTTTCAATGTGTGAACCAGGAAGAAATAGGAAGTATGAACAGACCAATCACAAGTAATGAAATTGAAACTGTGATTAAAAATCTTCCAACAGGGCTTCCCTGGTTGAGAGTCCACCTGCTGATGCAGGGGACGCGGGTTCGTGCCCCGGTCCGGGAGGATCCCACATGCCGCGGAGCGGCTGGACCCGTAAGCCATGGCTACTGAGCCTGCGCGTCCGTAGCCTGTGCTTCGCAATGGGTGAGGCCACAACAGGGAGAGGCCCGCGTACCACACACACAAAACAAACAAACAAAAAAAAAAAACAATCTTCCAACAAACAAAAGTCCAGGACCAGATGGCTTGACAGGTGAATTCTATCAAACATTTAGAGAAGAGCTAACACCCATCCTTCTCAAACTCTTCCAAAAATTGCAGAGGAAGGAACATTCCCAAACTCATTCTATGAGGCCACCATCACCCTGATACCAAAACCAGAAAAGATACTACACAAACAAAAATTACAGACCAATATCACTGATGAATATAGATGCAAAAATCCTCAACAAAATACTAACAAACAGAATCCAACAACACATTAAAAGGATCATACACCATGATCAAGTGGGATTTATCCCAGGGATGCAAGGATTATTCATAATATGTAAATCAATCAATGTGATACACCATATTAACAAATTGAAGAGTAAAAACCATATGATCATCTCAATAGATGCAGAAAAAGCTTTTGACAAAATTCAACACCCATTTATAATAAAAACTCTCCAGAAAGTGGGCATAGAGGGAACCTACCCCCGCATAATAAAGGCCATATATGACAAACCACAGCAAACATCATTCTCAATGGTGAATAACTGAAAGCATTTCCCCTAAGATCAGGAACAAGACAAGGATGTCCACTCTCACCACTATTATTCAACATAGTCTTGGAAGTCCTAGCCACAGCAATCAGAGAAAAAAAAGAAATAAAAGGAATACAAACTGGAAAAGAAGTAAAACTTTCACTGTTTGCAGATGGCATGATACTATACATAGAGAATCCTAAAGATGCCACCAGAAAACTACTAGAGCTAATCAATGAATTTGGCAAAGTTGCAGGATACAAAGTTAATGCACAGAAATCCCTTGCATTCATATACACTAATGATGAAACATCTGAATGAGAAATTAAGGAAACACTCCCATTTACTATTGCAACAAAAAGGATAAAATACCTAGGAATAAACCTACTCAGGGAGACAAAAGACCTGTATGCAGAAAACTATAAGACACTGATGAAAGAAATTAAAGATGATACCAACAGATGGAGAGATATACCAAGTTCTTGGATTGGAAGAATCAATATTGTGAAAATGACTACACTACCCAAAGCAATCTACAGGATCAATGCAATCCCTGTCAAATTACCAATGGCATTTTTTACAGAACTAGAACAAAAAATCTTAAAATTTGTATGGAGACACCAAAGACCCCTAATAGCCAAATCAGTCTTAAGGGAAAAAAGCAGAGCTGGAGGAATCAGACTCCCTGACTTCAGACTATACTACAAAGCTACAATCATCAAGACAATATGGCAGTGGCACACAAACAGAAATATAGATCAATGGAAAAGGATAGAAAGCCCAGAGATAAACCCACGCACCTGTGGTCCACTAATCTATGACAAAAGAGGCAAGAGTATACAATGGAGAAAAGACAGTCTGTTCAATAAGTGGTGCTGGGAAAACTGGACAACAACATGTAAAAGAATGAAATTAGAACACTCCATTTTGTGTAACACCATACACAAAAATAAACTCAAAATAGAGACCTAAATGTAATACCAGACACTATAAAATTCTCAGAGGAAAACATAGGAAGAGCACTCTTTGACATAAATCACAGCAAGATCTTTTTTGATCCACCTCCTAGAGTAGTGGAAATAAAAACAAAAATAAGCAAATGGGACCTAATGAAACTTAAAAGCTTTTACAAAGCAAAGGAAATTACAAACAGGACGAATAGACAACCCTCAGAATGAGAGAAAATATTTGCAAATGAATCAATGGACAAAGGATTAATCTCCAAAATATATAAACAGCTCATGCAGCTCAATATTAAAAAAACAAACAACTCAATCCAAAAATAGGCAGAAGACCTAAATAGACATTTCTCCAAAGAAGACATACAGATGGCCAAGAAGCACATGAAAAGCTGCTCAACATCACTAATTATTAGAGAAATACAAATCAAAACTACAATGAGGTATCACCTCACACCAGTTATAATGGGCATTATCTGAAAGTCTACAAACAACAAATGCTGGAGAGGGTGTGGAGAAAAGGGAGCCCTCTTGCACTGTTGGTGGGAATGTAAATTGATACAGCCACTATGGGGAACAGTATGGTGGTTCCTTAAAAAACTAAAAATAGAATTACCATATGACCCAGCAATCCTGATACTGGGCATATACCCAGGGAAAACCATAATTCAAAAAGACACATGCACCCCAATGTTCATTGCAGCACTGTTTACAATAGCCAGGTCATGGAAGCATCCTTAATGCCCATCAACAGATGAATGGATAAAGAAGATGTGGTACATATATAGAATGGAATATTACTCAGCCTTAAAAAGGAACGAAATTGGTTCATCTGTAGAGTCATGGGTGGATCTTGAGACTGTCATACAGAGTGAAGTAAGGCAGAAAAAGAAAAACAAATATCATTTATTAACGCATATATGTGGAACCTAGAAAAATGGTACAGATGAAATGGTTTGCAGGGCAGAAACTGAGACACAGATGTAGAGAACAAACGTATGGACACCAAGGTGGGAAAGCATCGTGGGGTGGGGGTGGGGGTGGTGTGATGAATTGGGAGATCGGGATTGACATGTATACACTGATGTGTATAAAGTGGATGACTAACAGTAACCTGCTGTATCAAAAAATAAATAAAATAAAATTCAAAAAATAAAAATAGTACGGGCAATGGATTAAACAAGGCAGAGAACAATTGTTTAGCTTGGGGGTGACTGAGTAAAGAAAAAGTCCCACCAAGAATGAGCAGTATGCTTCTGTACGTTAACTCCTACATCCATTAATTTGTTAGCTCTAATAGTAGTAAGAATAGAGTGTTCTAACAAAGTACAATTACGTGTATCTATAAATTTTTGTAGTAACTTTGATTTTTGTAATATCCATTTCAAAGGTTCAAGTGACAGGCTAATATCAGGAGCAGGTAAAGTAGGAAGTAATGTTTGTAACAATTGTGTATGTATACGGGGTAAGAAATACATTGCCCCTTTCTAATCTAAATGGTCTACATGTGCTAAACAGCCTGAAAAAGGGTTCCCTGGCTGATAAATAGAAGTTGTATTAATGTCATCTGTTACAATACATATAAACTGGGGAGCAACTTCAAAAACCATGCTATAGGATCGAGGAAATATGTTCCATTCACAATAGTTAATGGAATTTTCTAATAAGCAGGGTTCCCAAATGTGGGAAGTCTGACAAAGCAATTCTTGAGTAGCCTTTTCATGGTTTGTCAATAGGTGGGTGGGATTATTAAAATCTAAGTAATTTCCGGCAAAATGAGGCAACCAATATTCATTTCCAAAAACAATAGGCAACACATGAAATTGACACACAGAACTTGTGTTAGCAGCCTTATAGTGATATAAAGTCCGTGAGCGCCAGGTGTCTGTGCATTTAGTAATGCCCTCTGGAATAAGTAGTCAATGGTTTTTAGGTATCCATTCATTAAATAATTGTCTCCATGTATATTCATTAGTAGACATTAATATATCCTGGGCTTAATTCGATTGTAAGAGAGGAGGAATTAGGATGTCGAATAAAACCTCTAGCCCACGGGTTATCAGGGTTTACCCCGGACCAGATAGATAGGTTTTGTCCATGGCAAGTCATAATTAGAAAAGGACAGGCCTCGTTTGCAGAGCAGGTGAAGTTTCCTTGGGTTCGGGTCTGGCTCACATTTTTCCAGTGGAAGATTCCCCAGTGTTTTCCTTCATCTTTTTTTTAACCATAGCAGATATCCTGGAGTTGAGCATGGGAGTTCGGTTCTCTGTTTGACTGCAGCATAGATCCTGGGGTTAAGGCATGGGTGATGATCCACATCACTGTCAAGACTCCAAAAACAATCTGTATGTGGCTTTTTCTCCCAGATGGCCACATTTTTGGTGTGCCCAAAGTGCCAAACCTTTGAGTTCATTGGAGTTTGGATTGACTTCCACCATCTGGATCTGAGTTTGTTTGTCTGTAATTGAGTGATACCATCGTTCCGTGGAATTGGGAATACTATGAGCATCTACGTGAAAAACTGAAACATTAGTTTTCTGCACAATTTCCCAAATATCTGCCCATAATTCTTTTCCCCACAACTCTTTTGAATGAATTTTTCTAACTCACATTGGAAGCCAGGTTGCTAATCCATTGGCCACAGATCAGGAATCAGTGTAAATATGACATTCTGTTAAGTTTTCTTGTTTCAAAGCTTGATATACTGCATGTAATTCATCAAATTGGCTGCTTTTTCCCTCTCCAGTAGTAAACAGTTTAGTTGTGACTGGATTGTAGGCTACTGCTTTCCAGTAATGAACAGATCCTATATATTTTGCCAAGCCATCTGTAAACCAGGCATGTTTCTTTTCTTTCTCAGTTAAAGAGTCAAAGGGCTTTCCCCATTTTATAGGCAACTTGGTTATCTTGGGTTTAATCATGACTTCGTGCGCAAGGTTTTCAATTGAAATTTCAGAAATCTTTTTTTTTTTAACAACTTTATTGGAGTATAATTGCTTTACAATGGTGTGTTATTTTCTGCTTTATAACATAGTGAATCAGCTATACATTTACATATATCCCCATATCTCCTCCCTCTTGTGTCTCCCTCCCATCCTCCCTATCCCACCCCTCTAGGTGGTCACAAAGCACTGAGCTGATGTCCCTGTGCTATGCGGCTGCTTCCCAGTAGCTATCTATTTTACATTAGGTAGTATGTAAAACAGCGACACCCTGTGGGCCCGTTTTGGCCCAGTCCTGTATATACCATTTCCATTTAATTATACTAGACTCCTGGGCATGCCCAATTCTACTGGTCTTTGGTGAACTTAAAATCCATTGCATAATTGGCGCTTGAGGCCTTAATGTAACAGTATGACCCACGGTTATTTGTTCAGTATCAATTAAAGCCCAATAAGAAGCCAACAACTGTTTTTCAGAGGTAGTACAATTTTTCCCAGCTTCTGGAAATTTTCTACTCCAGAAGCCCAGAGGTACTCTTTTGCCCTGTTGCTTCTGCCATAAGCTCGAATTAGTATACAGTTCATTGATTGACATGTGTAATTCTATGTCTCCTGGTTGGTTGGTCACGGGGCATCTGATCTCCATCCAAAGGTAGATAGACTACTGAGATAAGCTTTAGAATAATTCAATTAAACTTTTTAGCAATAAAATATAACATCAAGGAACTATCTGGGAAGTGAATCTTGGTAAACACAGGCCTCAATTAACAAAACTAGAATGGAATATTCAGTGAAACATAACTTTTTTTTTTTCATTGTGAGGGCATTAACCCTGCAGCCAGGGGAGAAAAAAAGAAAAAAGAATGAGGTTTGTCAAGGAGCCGGGAAAATCCAAGCAGATGTCTTGGATTTCCCATAGCCCTGACCATTTGATTTACAGCTATTGTTTACCCATTTAAAATGTTCTGACTTAGGAGTAGACTGTTGCCATGTTATGAGGACAACAGGATAGCAAAAGTCTGACAATGAGGGGTTAATGTTTTGTAGAAGCAGAATGAGCTTTATCTACATGTGCCATAATCTTCATAGATCATTGTGAAATAATATTTACTTTACCAAAGTAACAATACAAGATTTCAAAGGCAAATATAGAACAGAGCACTTGAGGTAAAGAAACTTAAAATCTGTTATCAAAGGCAGTTCAACATCTCAAGAAAACTTGTACCATGCATAAAACTCTTTTCTCGGAGTCCACTTTCTACAAACCTTTTTTTTTTTTAATCACTTTCTGTATTCATCATTTTATTTTCCCATTCAGAAACAGCCACCTGTAAGTCAGACCTACTTCCTTTTTCCTTAATAAAATGTAATTCCAGTCCTCATACCTTTTTTTACTAAAAACACATGTCCTCCTTTTCTTAAGCAACCATGAATGGTCCTTTATATCAGCAGTCTGTAGATTGGTAAACATAAATCACCCAAAGCTCTTATCTCATTTGCATTTTCTTTCCTTAAAAGTTTCTTCACATTAAGTTACTTTCCTTGCTGACAAATTTGCAACAGATATAAGAAGATCTTATTTAGCTTATATTGAGCCTAGGCACAATAAAAGTATTACACTTAATGTTGATGACTTCTACGACATGTCTATATTAATTAGATTAACAAACATTAATACCAGGTATCAATTTAATATTGAATATTTCCCAGTTCACATGAGCCTGAAATTCATTTAGCTTAATTTCTCTTGTATTTAGAATTGTTTGATTTGTAAACACTTACTTTTCTTTAAGCATTAGAGCTCATTTATAAATTAACCTTAGCAATGTTATCCAAAGATAAAGCATACTGAGACATACACATATACCCAGACAGACAGAGATCTCATAGTTTCCGCTTGAGATTTAAAATGTCTCTTGGTCCCTTTCCTTTTTTTAAAAAAATATATTTCCCATAATTTCTTTGTAGTTATTCCATTAATCTTTTCTCTTGTCACTCCGCTCTTAAGGAGGGCTCAGAACATTTCTTTCCGGGACACTCTGTCTGCTCGCCTCACTTTCCCTTTCTCTTCTTTCTTTTCAAAGTTCCATTCTTCCAAGTCTCCTAATTGTTGTACTTTATCAAGGACTTCAGAGATGGGATTCCCTGTCTCATTTAGCAGAAGGGTCAAAATTACATGTTTGTAACAAAGAGGAGCAGTCTTAAAAACTTTATTTCTTATTTGAATAGTCAGGGAAATGTCAGTCATGTTATCCGGATGTCCAATAAAAATAGCATGTTTCATAGCCTCTTCCTTTAGTCTCTGGACACAGTCCTTAATAGTGTACCAGGGAAGGTCACTTCCAGGCCAAGCAGACTCTATAGGGTATTTCTTAAGGCACCCTTCAGCGACTATTTCCAGGAGATTGGAGTCACCTGGGTGATTGGCTTTGTCTTTGAAAGCCTGTTGCACAAGAGTCATTACTATTGGTGCCGAATTTATGGGCATCTCCATCATCAGTCAATATTCCGGCGGCCCTGGCATCATAAACACGAACTACCCAAGTATCTAAAGGTTCTCCTGATCTTTGAGTTAAATGCCCTCAAATATCATTAATTTCATGTTGAGTATAATCCTCCAGGATTTCTTATTACATTTCCCTGAGCGTCAGTTTCCATTTTTCACCACCAAGCAGGCTGTGCCTTAAAGTTAGGTGGTTTAAGTTCTTCCTTCGACTGAGGTGGGGCTGACTTCCAACCCAAATCATCATTTTCATCAGATTCTGATTGTGAGCTACCATCCCAGATATCTGCATCCCAGGTATCCTGGGTCCCAGTCTACCCCAGCTTTAGCTATAGCCAGATGTACTTTCTTTTTGTTTACTTTGCCCCGCCACTTTCAATATTTGGCTTGGACAACTTTAACAGCAGCTTTTTCGGCTATGTACTGGAAAGTGGAGACCTGATCAGCTAGAATATAATTTTGACATTGAAGCATGGACGATCGTCCAGCAGCAGTTGTTAGGTGTGCAAGCAAGTGCACAGTCCAGGCAGGGCCAGAGGTCGGGCAGAGGCCTGCTTCTGCCTCTGAAGCCTGAACAAGACTCCTTTACTAGTTTGTCCAACACATGTTAAACGTAAGAATTCACTTGGTGAGAAGGAATTAGGAAGGACTTTACAGTTCAAGCAAAGCTTGATCAGGACACATGTATAAAGGAGAACAATAGGATTAGGCAACCACTGGGAAACTAAAACTCAAGTTGCAGAGAAATGGAAACAATGGGAGTGGTAGGTGGGAGCTAGAATATGATGTGACTTGTAGACCATGGTAAGGAGTTTGGCTTTGTCTTGGTCACTCAAAATTATTAAGTAGTTACATTAGGACATTTTTGTGCTAGAAAAGATAGCCTGAGCAAAATGAAAGATGGAGTCATTCTGTGTTATTATCCCAAACAGGGGGTGAATCAAACATGTAGATCTCATTTCTGGCTCTATTTATCTTGACTTTCTCATATTATCCTCTAGTATTCCTTTCCAGGAGAGAGATCTTGAGAAAGATGGAAAATTAAATTAGATTGAATGTAATAAAAAAGACAGCATTCTCTACATTTAATATTAGAACCACATTGCCCATAAATCACAATATTTTTGTCATGTAAATGCACCTGATTTTTGGTATCCTGATTTATGTATATATCTGGAAAACTAAACGTGGTATGTACCTAAACAAATTAGGAATTGACTAATTTTCGTATTTCCTTTTCAATTAAATATAATCTTAATTGCCTAATCAATATCTTTTCAAAGATGGCATAGCTTATATTCTTTATATGTACTAAATACAGACCAAGTTAACCTTTTGTAAACTAAAGTATCTAAAAGTACTCTAAGTTTGTTTAAACTATTTTAAGAAATCCTTTTGTGAGAAAAATACTTTCCTGGGACTTCCCTGGTAGCCCAGTGGTTAAGAATACACCTTCCAGTGCAGGAGATGAGGGTTCAATCCCTGGTCGGGGAACTAAGATCCCACATGCCTTGGGACAAATAAGCCCACACACTGCAAGTACTGAGCCCGCATGCTCTGGAGCCCACATGCTGCAACTAGAGAGAAGCCCCCACTCCACAGTGAAGAGTCCACGCGCTGCAGCAAGAGATCTCACATGCCACAGTGAAGATCCCTCTTGCCGCAACTAAGACCTGACGCAGCCAAATATATAAATAAAGAAATAAATATTTAAAAAAAGAAAGAAAAATACTTTCCTTTTCATGTTAGAGCTAGAATATCCAAGTGTGACTATAAGGTGTTTTAGAAAAAAGAACCCTCATTTTTCCATAAGAGCATTTAATGAGTGGCTTTACTTTTACATATGGTTTGCCAAAACAATATAGAACTAATAGAAGTACTTAAAATCATCAAATAATTTGAAATAGGCCATCTCATCAATGACTGAGACATCAGAATAATAATGTTTCTATTGTCTTGGAGCTTGTAGTGGAATCTTTGGGGAATAACTTTGCAAACAAGAAGTATAAATTTCTTATTCTTTACAGGAAATGAATAAATCAATGAACTGAACATATAAATGAAAATTCAGTGTACATTACTAAATTTTATTTTATAAAATTTAAATTAAGGGGCTTCCCTGGTGGCGCAGTGGTTGAGGGTCCGCATGCCGAAGCAGAGGACACCGGTTCGTGCCCCGGTCCAGGAAGATACCACATGCCGCAGAGCGGCTGGGCCCGTGAGCCATGGCCGCTGAGCCTGCGTGTCCGGAGTCTGTGCTCTGCAACGGGAGAGGCCACAACAGTGAAAGGCCCACATACCCCCAAAAAACCAAAAAACAAACAAACAAAAAACCAAAAAAAAATTTAAATCAAGCCAAACTCTAATGTGTAGAAAATAAAGCAAGATATTATGTCTGAAAGAACTTCTAATTAAAGTTTGTATCCAAAGTTATATTTTTGAGAATAATACATGAAATTCTGAAGATAATAGTTCTTTGAATTAAGCCAATCAGTTTAGTAATGTTGATGATTTATGCCATTTGGGATGATATCTATGAATATATATATATATATATATATATATATATATATATATATCCACAAAATTTGGTATTCTTAGGACTGAAACCTAAAACTGAAAATGTTCACAGGCTGCTGTTTTGATGCTTTTTGGAATTTTGAAAGGCAGATTGGTATTAGATCGACACTTTTCCCCCAGGCTCTGAATTCATTTATTTGACCAATGTCTCTAAATTAAAGAAAAAATTTTAATAATCAGTTGTGAAAAGTTATATTACTGGAGTGTATTAAATCAGTAAAGCTATGCTTTGGTGGAGGGAATGCTAATGCATAGCATCCTGAACAATTTGTGCAAATTATAGCATATTTTGGGAGACCATGGATAGATTCATGAAAGGATGAGTAAATTTTCTGGGGTTCAGAGTCATAGATGCTCACTGAGTGTAGGAGAGACAATAAAAATGTTAAAAATTTTGATTTATAGGTTCCTAAAGCCCCTTAGAGTAAGCCTAGTTGGATTATCCACTTGGTCAGTAATCACTTTGACAATATTCTTTAAAAGAGTGTTGAGGAGCGCCACCGGAAGCGAGGAAGGTGCTGTGTAATCACCCAGCAAGCTGAGGTTCTTGGATCTCCTAAAATGCCGGATTACCTCGGTGCAGATCAGCGGAAAACCAAAGAAGATGAGAAAGAAGACAAGCCCATCCGAGCTCTGGATGAGGGGGATATTGCCTTGCTGAAAACTTATGGTCAGAGCACTTACTCTAGGCAAATCAAACAGGTTGAAGATGACATTCAACAACTTCTCAAGAAAATTAATGAGCTCACGGGTATTAAAGAGTCTGACACTGGCCTGGCCCCACCAGCACTCTGGGATTTGGCTGCGGATAAGCAAACACTCCAGAGTGAACAGCCTTTGCAGGTTGCGAGATGCACAAAGATAATCAATGCTGATTCGGAGGACCCGAAGTACATTATCAATGTGAAGCAGTTTGCCAAGTTTGTGGTGGACCTCAGTGATCAGGTTGCACCTACTGACATTGAAGAAGGGATGAGAGTTGGTGTGGACAGAAATAAGTATCAGATTCACATTCCACTGCCTCCTAAGATTGACCCAACAGTTACCATGATGCAGGTGGAGGAAAAACCTGATGTTACATATAGTGATGTGGGTGGCTGTAAGGAACAGATTGAGAAACTTCGAGAAGTAGTTGAAACCCCACTACTTCATCCAGAGAGGTTTGTTAACCTTGGCATTGAGCCTCCTAAGGGTGTGCTGCTCTTTGGTCCACCGGGTACAGGCAAGACACTCTGTGCTCGGGCAGTTGCTAATAGGACCGATGCTTGCTTCATTCGAGTTATTGGATCTGAACTTGTACAGAAGTACGTCGGTGAGGGGGCTCGGATGGTTCGAGAGCTCTTTGAAATGGCCAGAACAAAGAAAGTCTGCCTTATCTTCTTTGATGAAATTGATGCTATTGGAGGGGCTCGTTTTGACGATGGTGCTGGGGGTGACAATGAAGTGCAGAGGACCATGTTGGAACTGATCAATCAGCTGGATGGGTTTGATCCTCGAGGCAACATTAAAGTTCTGATGGCCACAAACAGACCTGACACTCTGGACCCTGCGCTGATGAGGCCCGGGAGACTGGACAGGAAGATTGAGTTTAGCTTACCTGATCTAGAGGGTCGGACTCACATTTTTAAGAATCATGCCCATTCAATGAGTGTTGAAAGAGATATCAGATTTGAATTGTTAGCACGACTGTGTCCAAATAGCACTGGTGCTGAGATCAGAAGCGTCTGCACAGAAGCTGGTATGTTTGCCATCCGAGCACGGCGAAAAATTGCTACTGAGAAGGATTTCTTGGAAGCTGTAAATAAGGTCATCAAGTCCTATGCCAAATTCAGTGCTACTCCACGCTATATGACATACAACTGAGCCCTGGAGGTGTTCGTGAAAACACTTTTCATTGGAATCCTAACCTTATACAGACTTCTTAATAACCATTTCACACACAAAATAAGTGGTTTTCAAAATTGTGTGCTATTTTTTCAGATGTCGTTTCTCTGTGGTACAATAAAGGGCGATATCTAAAAAAAAAAAAAAGAGTGTTGATAGCTCTGTTTTTCTTACACTGATTTAAAATCGGCTTCTATGTAATTTTCACTAATATAGAACTTTGTAAGCTTGGAAAAGTTTGAAATAAACATTAATTATCTTCCTCCTGGTATAAACCATGTAAAATTAACATCTGAAATCTGTATTTACCTTCTTCCAAAATGAGAAATGATGAGTCACAATAAGCTGTTGTACCATGGAGCTCTAGTGCCTGCCCAGGTTAACCCATTGACACAGGAGAAATAGTTCTTTGAGACCTGGGATTGTGCTGGGAGAATAATTCACATACAAGTGCCTGTCATGAGATGGGGAGGAGAGATATAACAGAAGGTCATAGTGTGTTTTGTACCCCCTCATAATCCCAACCCTTGCCTGTCATCTTGTGTTCCACTGTTAATGGGCATGCTATAGGCTAATCAACCTAAACCAGTCTCATTTTTACTCTCCATTTAAAAAGTCTCTCATATTGCTATCTTATATTACTCCTATTGTAATTTAAGGACATTTTAAACCAATTGCCTTTTGATTGGTTCTCAACAGAGGAGAATAGCTAATTAACAGTGTCTGTGCAACAAGTGATTAGATGTCCTTTTCCATGGTAAATAATAGAGCATGACTTTGTTTTCATTCATGTCTTGAGCAACAGGAATTTCCTGCCTATTTCATAAGGATGTTGAAAGGATTCATCAGTTAGTGTACATAAGATTCTTTAAGCTCCACAGAAGAAAGTTGTTACACATAAACATAAAATTTCCACTAGGAAGAGAAATTATGAAGAGAATGTCTCAATGTCTCTTTTTACCATACTTACACTGTCAATTTTATTTTTTCAATTTTTATTTATTTATTGGCCACGCCACGTGGCTTATGGGATCTTAGTTCCCCTACCAGGGATGAAATCCGGGCCCCTTGCAGTGGAAGCTTGGAGTCCTAACCACTGGACTGTAAGGGAATTCCCTACACTGTCAATTTTAGATGTCAAAGTGTGGGCTCTGTTTTTATTTTTTGGATTAGGGCTCTCTAGAAAGTGGAAATAGTGGATTAAGTAAGAGTGAAATAAGGTCTATAGTTCCCTGTGCCCTCAGTGGGTAACTTTCATATTGATATCAATGATATTTTAAACAATACATAGATTTTTTTTCCTCTCAGGCACAATACAGTTTTATTTCTTGAATTTTATAAGAAATGTTATCTCAAATACCCAAAATCAGAAACACGTGCTTTAGGGCTAATAGTATTGCTGTTCTATAAGGTCAGCTCCAAAGACTACATAAAGCTTGGTTAATTTAAAATGAAATAGAAGGGACTTCCCTGGTGGTGCAGTGGTTAAGAATCCGCTTGCCAATGCAAGGGACACGGGTTTGAGCCCTGGTCCAGGAAGATCCCACATGCCATGGAGCAACTAAGCCCGTGCACCACAACTACTGAGCCTGTGCTCCTACGAGCTACAACTACTGAGCCCGTGTGCCACAACTACTGAAGCCTGTGCACTTAGAGCCCATGATCCACAACAAGAGAAGCCACCACAATGAGAAGCCCGCACACCACAACGAAGAGTAGCCCTTCCTCGCCGCAACTAGAGAAAGCCCACGCGCAGCAACGAAGACCCAAAGTAGCCAAAAGTAAATAAATAAACAAGCAAATAAATAAATAAAATGAAATAGAAGCAGCTGTTCTAAGGAATGCAGTATATAAGCTCTCATTTAAGGTTATGTTGTGTTTCTATTATTAATTTTAACTGTGTGTTTTTTGTTTGTTTGTTTTGTTTTGTTTTTTTGCGGTATGTGGGCCTCTCACTGTTGTGGCCTCTCCCATTGCGGAGCACAGGCTCCGGACGCGCAGGCTCAGCGGCCATGCCTCACGGGCCCAGCCGCTCCGCGGCATGTGGGACCCTCCCGGACCGGGGCATGAACCCGTGTCCCCTGCACCGGCAGGCGGACTCTCAACCACTGTGCCACCAGGGAAGCCCTAACTCTGTGTTTTGAGAGAAAGAATTTATTAAAGAAATAAAACCTGGTTTTGCAAATGTTCTGTAACCATACTAAAGTAGACAGTGCATGAAATCATAAAACTCAATTGTAGTCTTTTCTCTCCCTTTTACAAAAAGGAGCATGGGTTGTTTTTTCTGCAGTAGAGGAGATTATAAAATTATTTTTTTCTTCAAGCTAAATTACAAAATGAACTAAATACTGAGAATTTATTTCAGACCATATGACTTAAAGATTGCTCTGACAAACTGAAAGGAGATACGTCGTTTTTTAAAGAGGTTTAACATACTCTTTCCTACTACATGCAGCTCTGAGCTTAATTACAAACACAATAAAGGTATGGACTAGTGGCAAATTATCTAGACAACTCATCAACACGATCTTAAAAGTGGATTGGTACTGGCATTTTCTTGATTTGAAGTTAAGAGCTATCTTGGGTCCCTCCCTTTTTCTTTTTTTTTTTTGGTCTTTATTATTATCATTTTTCTAATTTCTCTTGATGTACTACTGACGTGTGACTCTGGTGTACTATGAAACCTGGATATCCGTCTCAAATTTTTTTAGTTTTTGCACCAGCATATATTTCTTTTATTATTAGAAAAAGTAAAGGTTAGTATAATTGCCATATTGATATAGAAAAGTTTTTCATTTTTAAATGTTTTCTGTGTCTATTATTTAATCATTATGAGGAACCCTAAGAATTGAACTAGCTACATACACCATTGATTTTAATATTTTGAAGAATATTTTCTGGGATATGAGTAGTGATATAATTCACAACACTATTACTATATTCTACATATGTTGCCCTATTGAGTATCTATGATATACTTGTATTAATAACTGATTCTTTCTAGGATACCATTTTGAAGATTAAAATGTTAGATAAATGAATCAAAAACAAATAGAGAATGAATACTTTTATCATTCTATTTAACATACTCTCATCTGCAGTTTGTCCTAGATTGCTCAAATGCTCATGAGATGACAGTGTATTCCAACCCAGAAGTAAATATCAAAGACAATGAGTTAGAATACATTACAATGATCATATAGAGTAAGTAGTTATGCCCTGAGTCAAATCAAGGCATGTGGACAGATAGGTTTATTCAAATAATATTCTAAAAGGGCCATGATGGATTGTCGTATTCAATTATGGAAGCTACAACTAAGTAGGTTGGTTTCCATGATCTTATTCCATTTTGCAATTTATACACACACATTCCTAGGGTAACGAACTGGGTGTGGTTAGGAGAGCAATAGTAGGTACAATCTCTCCTCATTCACCTTTTCCCAGTATTGGGAGCAACATTACCATCCACTCTGCGTTTGATTATTTGGGTGCTTATAATTAGTTCATCTTGGGTGCCCTTTTGGATTTTAGAGTTGTAGTAAACTTTCTCCAAAAAAATGGCATCAAACTGAGACGCTGAATATAGGTTAAGCTTATTTGGCAAGAGTTTGGACTTTAATGGTGTTTGGATTGATTTTCTTTTCTCTTTTTTAAAATTTATTTATTTATTTATTTATTTATTTTTGACTGCATTGGGTCTTCGTTGCCACATGCCGGCTTTCTCTAGTTGCAGCGAGCAGGGGCTACTCTTTGTTGTGGTGCGTTCTCATTGAGGTGGCTTCTCCTGTTGCAGAGCACAGGCTGTAGGCACACAGGCTTCAGTAGTTGTGGCATGCAGGCTTCAGTAGTTGTGGCTTGTGGGCTCTAGAGCGCAGGCTCAGTAGTTGTGGCACACAGGCTTAGTTGCTCCGTGTCATGTGGGATCTTCCCGGACAGGGCTCAAACCCTTGTTCCCTGCATTGGCAGGTGGATTCTTAACCACTGCGCCACCAGGGAATTCCCTGGATTGATTTTCTGAAATAAGATTGTTAACTTCAGTTTCATATTTTTGAAAGAAAAATGTATTTCAAATATTTTATTTTATTTTATTATTATTATTATTTTTTGCAGTACGTGGGCCTCTCACTGTTGTGGCCTTTCCCATTGCGGAGCACAGGCTCCGGATGTGCAGGGTCAGCGGCCATGGCTCACAGGCCCAGCCGCTCCGTGGCATGTGGGATCTTCCCAGACTGGGGCACGAACCCGTGTCCCGTGCATCCGCAGGCGGACTCTCAACCACTGCGCCACCAGGGAAGCCCAAAATATTTTATTTTAAATCACTAAAATATAAGCATTAGTACTTATCATTTGTCATGCACTGTTCTGGGTACTTGGGAATTTAATAGTGCACAAAATTGCCAAAAACCTCTGCCGTAGTAGAGCTTGCACACTAGTCGGGGATAAATGATCCTGGAGTTTAGGTCAATAAACAAGACATTTAATACAGAAATATGTAAAGAGGATAATGTTAAAGGTTCGAGGAGCAGTTTGCAATTTTAAATAGGGTAATTAGGATGAGCCCCATTGAAAAGTTGACATTTGAGCAAAGACTTGAAGAAAGTGATTTATTTGGTTATTTGTGGGAACTGCTTTCCAAGGCCCTAAGTCAGGAGCTTGTTTATAATGTTGGAGAAATAGCAAGAAGACCAGTGGAATAAAAGAGGGGAAGAGTAGGAGATAAGGTCAGAGAGCTAACAGAGAGGGAAGAGGAAGATTACGTAGAGCTATAGGGCCTTTGCATCATATTCATATAGAATAAAATGGTCTTATGTTATATCTAGGCCACTTCCAGCACACTGTTTTTTATAGCTTAGGGAAATGTGGAATCATTGAACAATTTTGAGCTGAGAAGTGACAAGATTTGGCCTACATTTTAAAATGATCATTGTGTTTAGAAAAGGCATAGCAGTGAGCAAGGCTGGAAAAAAGGAAATTATTTGAAACATTATCAACTAATCTAGGAGATAGATTATGGTGACTCAGACCAGAGTTGTAGCAGAAGTGATAAGAAATCACCAGATTCTGAATATATTTTGAAGGCAGAAACAACAGCATCTCCTGAGAGATTGTTTGTTCATTATGAAATGGTAAGGCTAGGGGTGGAGTGGGTTGGTGAGGAAATAGCTGGAGTTCAGTTATGAACATGTTATTTTGAGAATATCTTTTAGATAGCTAAGTAGAAACATTAAGTACTGAGTTGTGTGTATGAATCTGGAGTTCCAGAGCAAAGTTTGGATTGGAAAATTAAATTTGGGAGTTATTGGCATATAGATGGCTTTTATAGTTATGAACCTAGGTGAAATCACCAAAGGTGAGGTATAGATACAGAAGAGAAAGAGATCATAGAGTAACCCAAATCCACTCCAACATTTAGAAGTTAAGAGTAGAGAACAACCGTCAAGGGGGGTTGAATAGGAGAGATAAATAATGTAGGAGGAAAATCAAGAGAATGGTATTTTGGAATTGAAGTGAAGAAAGTATGTTAAAGAAGAGGTATAATCAACTAAGTTAAATGCTGCTGAGAAAAAAAAAGAGGATGAGCACTGACCATTGGATGTAGAATCATGGAGGTTGTCAGGATTCTCCAGATGAACAGAACCAATAGGATGTATCCCTAACTCTCTATCTATCTATCTATCTAACTATATCTAACTGAGAGATTTATTTTAGGAAATTGGCCTTCTCAGTTGTGGGAACTTGTAAGTCTGAAATCTGCTGGGTAGGCCAACGAGCTAGAGACCCAGGGAAGAGTTGATGTTGCAGTGTTGAGTCCACAAGCAGTGTAGTGGCAGAATTCCTTCCTCAGGGGAACTCAGTCTTTTCTCTTAAGACCTTCAATTGATTGGGTGGGTGAGGCCCAACCACATTATGGAGAGTAATCTGCTTTACTCAAAATCTACTGATGTAAACTTAATCACATTTTAAAATTATTTTCACAGCAATATCTTTACAGTAAATATCTGCATAAAAACTGTTATTTACCAAGCCACTGAATACCAAACCTAGCCAAGTTGACAATTAAATTAAACATCACAGAGATAATTGATAGCATTGAGAGTTTTTATGGAGTATTATACACTACTATACCCCAAAGTCTTCTAATAGTATTTAACTTGATAAATATTAAATAAAAGGATTTTCTACTTTTTTTCCCTTGAATATGATATCCTCACTCAAAACAAATTAAAACGTGCCAAAAGGAAAAAATAATTTTAAGAACTATCTTTTTATTTTGGTTTGTAAAAACACATAGAGGTTGAGGAGTCAGAAACATTATTTAAAAATTGATTAATCAGAAACCAAGAAGATAATTCTATAGTCAAGTATAACTGAAAAATACATAATACAAATTGTCAAATAATTCAAAAATGTTTTTAAAAAAACAAATGTTATATTTTCTGGTTGCTTTACTGTACCAATAATTAGGGTTTTAGTGCAGCTTTTTATATATCTTCTACCAGAAAAGCTTGAAAATAAAGATGATAACTACCGATGTATTTCCAAATACTGGAGAAATGGCTCTAAGTGAAACTCATAGATAATTAAATATTTTCATTGGTGGCATGGAGGAGATTTAATTTTGTTTCCTATTAACTTTTTTGCTAGAATTGTCAAGGTGACAAATGGAGAAATTTCACTCTTTTTTTGTTCCCTCTGTGTAATCACTGTCTGGTAACATCTGAACTCCCAAAGTTATTCTTCTCATTGAGTGACTCTCTTCCTAATACCATTTCACTTTTTACATTCCAAAAGCTGGAATTTCCACAACAACTTTCATATCTTTAAAAGGTCTTAAATATTGATATTACTCTGCTTATTTCCTTTCAATCTAATTATGCTTGGTTGAGTTGCTTGGTTTATTGGTACAACATTGATTATTTTACCATATCCTAGATAAAAAGAGTGTTTATGGATTACCATTAAAGTTCCTAAATTAGCTAGACTGAAGGTATGTGGTGTGGTAAAAATAGAGCACTTCAAACATTCTAGCTCTCATTACAGTTTCATTTCATGATATAATTTGTCAGACTATGTAAGCAACATGGTTTTTCTCTATGCAACATTGCTACAAATTATAATAGTTGTTTCTACTAAAACAGTGATTTTATGTACTTTGGGAGTGCTTATTTATTTCCACTATTCAAAAATGGTTCAAAATAAAATCTTATTTAAAATTCATTAATTGAAAAGAAAATTAGAGTTCATCAATTAGTCAATTCTGAGAAATAATAACTGGCTCTATGTTATTTATGTTAGGTTAACCATTCTTTGTATTGAAATAATACATGCATTCTTTTGAAATTTTAGTTTGTTGCTTAATGTCCATTGGTGATATAATTTTAAGAATTTAAACAAAACAAAATAAAAAATTTCTTCTAGCTTATATCTGTCTTCTGAAAAAAAAAATCAGTGATTTCTTTTTACACAATTGTCTTTGTCAAGATCTTCAAGACCTGAGACTCTGTCTTGCTGAACAGTGTTAGCACATATTAGCTATGAAATAGATGGTTATTGATTGAATGCATGAGTAAATGAGTGAATGACTACATTAATGAGTGATTTCATTAAGCATTAAAATTGTCTCTGAACTTCTTTATAGTCAAGACAAAAAGGAAACATGGTAGGCTGTAAAATTTTCAGTGCCTAAGAGAAGGAAGACCATTAAGTGAAATTTCCCTTATATTTCTCCCTAGCCACGTTTTGTTTCCATTTGCTTAATTTTTCCCCTCCCAAGTCATTAGAACGTGAGAATCTCCTCCTATGCAAAAGTTATTCTACTAGAGATTTAGACTATGTAACCTCATATTTTTGCTATGCTAAATAGCAAAACCTAATTGGTCTCCTTGCTTTCACTATTGCTCTCCTATTGTGCATTTTCAACATAGCAGAGATTAAGTTAAAACATAAACTGCATTACAGCATCCCTCTGGTCAAAATTTTTAAATGGCTTTCTCCTCACCCAGAAAACCAAAACGAAACCAAAACAACTTAGACCTTACAATGGTTTACAATTCCTTACCCTGTCCCCCATGTGTCCTCTCTTTATCTTCTTTCTTTTTTTTTTTTAACTCTATTATCCACTTTAAATTTATTTATTCATCCATTTATTTTTGCTGTGTTGGGTCTTTGTTTCTGTGCGAGGGCTTTCTCTAGTTGTGGCAAGCGGGGGCCACTCTTCATCGCAGTGCGCGGGCCTCTCACCGTCACGGCCTCCCATTGCGGAGCACAGGCTCCAGACGCACAGGCTCAGTACTTGTGGCCCACGGGCCCAGCCGCTCCGCGGCATGTGGGATCCCCCCAGACCAGGGCTCGAACCCGTGTCCCCTGCACCGGCAGGCGGACTCTCAACCACTGCACCACCAGGGAAGCCCTACCTTATTTCTTTATTTCTTTCCATTCTATGCTAGCTCATTCTGCTCAGTCACATAGGCCTTCTTCCTCAAACATACTAAGCCAATCATTTCATCAGTTATGCTTTTTTTCACAGCTATCCAAATATTTATTTCCCCATTCCTTTTGTTTCTGCTTAAATGGTATCTTAATTGTGAGTTTTTTTATTGACAACTTTATATAATATAGCAGCCTCTTTACCTTGTCAATCTCTATTCCACTTACCTTCTTTATTTTTCCCACATCAGTTACCTCCATGCACTGAATGAAAGAATGAATGAGTTTCTACATTTCAGACACTTGGCCCTCTCCATCTGTATCTTTAATTTATTTCTCTTTCCATAAGTTTATAAAAACACTAAGATCTTTCCCATTTCTCCCTGTGTACTTTATAAACTCATTCAAGTAGTAGCACGATTGCAGCTGTTTTACCAGAAATGAATAATATGTTGCTAGAAAAGATTAGTAAGGCTTCAAGTACATGGTATATGGCCATTGATTTGGCACATGCATTGTTTTCTTTTTTGACTGGAATACAGAATCAAAAGTTTGAATTTATGTGGAATTGACAAAATATTTATTTACAGTTTCCTTTTAAAAAAAGTCATAAAATACTCCAAAGAGATCTGGATCGCCCTGATATCTCACAGAAAACTGATTTATTACATTGATGATATCATGCTGGTTTGATAGGAAAAGCACGAGGTAGATAGTATGTTAAAGGTTTTGGAAAGATATACATATTCCAAAGGGTGAGTGGACCTGCCACTTCAGTGAAGATTTTAGGTGTCCAATGGTCAAGACCATATCAATTTCCTCTCCAAAGTAAAAGACAAATTGCTGCATCCTGCATCTCCTACAACAAGGAGAAAAATGTCTAGTGGACCTCTTTGCATTCTGGAGGCAGCATATTTCACACATATAACTATTGTTTGGACCATTTATCATGTAACATAGAAGGTTGCCAGCTTTGAGTGGGACCAGGAACAGTACAGTAATCTGCAGTAGCCTAGGCTATGATCCAGTCAGTCCTGTTGCCTGGGACATGTGATCTGATGGACTCTATGATGTTGGAAGTGTTAGTGTCATAAACAGAGTCAGTGTGGATTTTATGGCAAGCCTAAGTTGGAGAATCACAATGCTGGGATTCTGGAGCAAAGCCATGTCATAGACACACACACACACACACACACACACACACACACACACACACACACAAATGCCTTTTGAAAAATAGCTTCTGGCATGTTTCTTGGCCCTGGTAGAGATAGAATGCTTGACCATGAAGTGCAAAGTGACCTTTTGTCCAGAGCTATCCATTATGAGCTGGGTCGTATTAGATCTACAAAGTCATAAAGTTGAGTGTGTCCAGCAGCATTCTACTGTAAGATAGAAATAGCACATCTGGGATAAAGCCAAGGTAGGACCAGAGGTCAAGCACACTGCATGAGCAGGAAGCCCAGATCCCAAACACTCATATCAATAAACTTATAATAGTTGCTCCAGTGCTTCTCCTTCAGATCATGTCCATTTAGACCAACTGAAGGAAGAGGAAAAAGCCTGAGCTTTGTTAATGAGTCAGCTCAATATATGGGGGCCAGCTGAAAATGAGTAATGGCTGCATTACAGCCACATTCATGGGGGCAGAGAGTGTGGGGGGAAGGTATCCCTGAAAGACAGTGGGGAGAAATCTTCCTGATTTTGTGAGACTCTGAGTGGTATGTGGGGTCATTCACTTTGTGTGAAAGGGGTAGTGTCCTGAGGTCTTTGGCTAATGACCTGGCCAGCTGGCCAAGAACTTAGAAGGAAAATGACGGGAGATTGGAATTATGAAGAGGAAGGCAGATGGACATATGGAGTAGTCATGAGAGCTCTATATGTTTTTTCACCAATAAGAATACAGGAATCTGAGAACCAAAGCAGTGGAAACAGGATGACCCCATAATTATCATTCCCCACGACCCACTGGGGTACTCTGTGCTTTCCATCTCTGCAACTCTGGGAAGAAAGTCCTGGTCCCCAAAGGGGTTGCATTCTTATATAACACAGCTTGAGTCTCATTGAATTGTAAGCTATGGCTCCCACCAGGGTACTTTGGATTCCTTATATTCAGAGATTAAAAAGCAGGAAGAGGAGTTACCATGAAAGTGTTACATGCTGGATGAGATGCAGGCCAAGCCAACAAGTATTGGCAAGAGAAATGAAGAGTGGTACTAGATTTAGGACAACAGATATACTATATAGTAAATATATGGTACTAGATCCTGAAGATGTTGGATCAAGGGGTGTGGAACATAAAGTTGAGTAAGGGAGAGTTTATTGATATGGGAGTACTCTCACACAATGAAATATTTATCACCCTGGCTAGGGTCCCAGGAGATTGTGTTAACATGCAGTGAGAATGGTTCTTAGAAAAAATGATGGCCTACCCTAAGCGAAGCAGAAATAGAATGCCATGGTAGATGACAGAAAGGATTAAGAGTCTTAGAAAAGTGAACATTTTGGAGTGGATGTAGTACTTAAGACTGGCGAATCCACCACCCCGTCTATGTTCTGTGAGAGAGCCCAGAAGACACTCCATATAGCAAAGTGGCAAGGATTGTGCTGGTGAGGTGGTAGCTGTCCTCTGTAGGCCACGGCTAATGGTAGGAGATGCTGTTACAGAACTGGGCTCCCAGACACCCAAGGTGTGATAGGGTCCTAAAATAAGAGAGGCCATGTGACAGCATTTAACTGCTAGAAGCAATGTATGGATGATTATAAAAGGTGGCCACATCCAGTGAACCTGGTCCACAGAGAGCTGTGAAGATGGTTTCTAGAATAATAACATCTATCTAGGGGCAAGATCGATGGGCAGCCAACAAGGGTACTTCTCAATATATGCAGTCAAATGAAGTTGAGTATGGATAAGGCTAGGAGAGCCACTCAAAATCACAATCCCTTGCTTGTTTCTTGCCCTCAGCCAAGTATCATAATTCACCCACTGACTGAAGAGAACATTCATTCCATTAGGAAGAATCACATAACATCGGGACAAGTGAGTATGGTAGTCATTCCTAAGTCTGTCCCAAAAGGGATGTACGGTCATTTTACTGGGGAAAGTGCTGTTGACACAGGGCACAAGTTTACACTGATACCTGGAGAACTGGAAGACCCAAAAGGAGATATACAAGGCAGGATCCACTTTTTTCTTCTGGTTGTTTGAAAGATTTCTTTTCTCTTTGTATTTGTTTTTAGACATTTTTTTCTATAATGCACCTAGTTGTGATTTTGTATGTGTGTGTTTATTCTGCTTCAGATGACCAGTTTTACCGACATTTTATAATCCATTTATCAGTTTTGGATAATTCCTGACAATTATCTTTCAAATATTAATTCTATCCCATTCTTTATCTCCCTTCCTGAAACTTCAATTAAATATATACATTAGGCTTAAATTTTTTCCATATATCTCTTTGTGTTCTGTATTTTCCATCCTTTTGTTTTCTAGTGCTTCAGTATAGATATCTCCTGTTCTTTCAGTTTAGTTGACAAGATACTCCATTTGTAATTATTTTAGAACTTGTACATAGTAGGAACTATATTGAATGAATGAAAAAAGAAAAGGTTTGAGTAGCATAAATCTATTTTTCCCTCATGTGATTGTGGTGTTATTTGCCGTTACTATTGCATTTTTATTTTTTAAAAAAAATCCTATTTCAAATTGTGCTACAAATCCCATATTTCAGAATTCTTTACCAGAAGCTTTCATTGCTATGCCCTAGCAATTTTAACTCTCTAATTTTATTTTATTTATTAATTAATTAATTAAATTTTTTTGCGGTACGCGGGCCTCTCACTGCTGTGGCCTCTCCCGTTGCGGAGCACAGGCTCCGGACGCGCAGGCTCAGTGGCCATGGCTCACGGGCCTAGCCACTCCGCGGCATGTGGGATCTTCCCTGACCAGGGCACGAACCCGTGTCCCCTGCATCAGCAGGCGGACTCTCAACCACTGCGCCACCAGGGAAGCCCTCTAATTTTATTTTTTTTATGATCATCATCATTTTCATTTTGAATGTTGTTATTGCTGTCATATAACAAATGTAGCTCACTGTAGAAAATTCAGAAATCCAGGAAAATAGAAATCAGAAATCCCCTTTTTTCAGCACTAGAAGTAGACATCACTTTAAAATTTTGATTATAACCTTTCAGCCTTTTTATACAAGCATATACTTACAAAATTGAAATTTATCATATAGTGCAGTTTTGGCATCTTATTTTTTTTTCATTACTATTATACTGTGATTATTGCACTACAGCATTAAATGTTCTTCAAAATTATTTAAATGATTGCATGATTTTCCTTAAATTCATGCTTTATAATTGAACCATTCATTCATCTATCTATTAATGATCATTTTCAAGTTATCACTATAATTGTCAGCACTGGACAAACATGTAAAATCATTGCCTGAATTTCTTCTACCTGAGAAGTTCTTGAATCAAAATGTATGAACATTACAGTATCCTCACACAATTTGTGCCAAATTAATTTTCAAAGAAATTTTATACTAATTTACATAGCTTGAAACAAAATAATATATTGCTTACTACATCACCCCTTTTTAAGCACTGAATATTTTATTTTTGAATATTTCAAATTTGATGAAGAAATTGAATTTCGATGTTAATTTTTAATTGTCTTACTAGCAAAATAGAACTCTCTAATTTAAAATGAAAAATCCTGGGGACTTCCCTGGTGGCACAGTGGTTGAGAGTCCGCCTGCCGATGCAGGGGACACGGGTTCGTGCCCTGGTCAGGGAAGATCCCACATGCCGCGGAGCGGCTGGGCCCGTGAGCCATGGCCGCTGAGCCTGCGCATCCGGAGCCTGTGCTCCACAACGGGGGAGGCCACAACAGTGAGAGGCCCGCGTACCGCAAAAAAAAAAAAAAAATCCTGGGATACAAAACCTGAGTCTGAATATAATTTTAATTTAACCAATATAACAATACTCCCCCTAAAGAAGCTTAGACTGATAATTGAAAAGTAACTTTAGGGCATCATGAATAAACCACTCCTAAGAGTAAAAAGTAAGCCTGTGGAAAATGAAGTAGATTATGGGATATCTCTGTTAATAGCTCAGATTCTCCCTGATAGGCAGAACACAGATAGTCTTGGTTAGCTGACAAAACTTTTGCCTTTACCTGGCTTGCTGCCTTGCACATATTTGTGCACTAACCAAAGCCAGGTTTAAGGTTTGGGGTATCGAGCAGTTTGATGCAGCTGTTCCAGAAATATGGTTAAGTTAAGCACAGAAACATTCTTTTGAAATACAGAATGAAATACAAAAAGCATATTCTTGTAATTGGCTATCCTATGGGAAAGGGAAGTTTGGTAGGCTGAATAGTGTCTCCTAAAGATATCCAGGTTCTAATCTCTGGAACCTGTGAATGGTAGCTTCTAATGCAAAAGAGACTTTGCAATTGTGATTTAATTAAGGATTTTAAGATGAGGAGAGATTATCCTGGATTATCTAAATGCAATCACAAGTGTCCTTATAAGAGAGAGGCAAAGGAAAATGTGACACAGTAGAGAAGAAGATCGTGTGACAGAAACTAAGGGAGGTAGAGCCAGAGAGAAATACACTATAATGCTGGCTATGAAGATGGAGGAAGGGGCCATGAGCCAAGGAATGCAGAGAATGCAGTCTAGGGAAGGAGAGAAAAAGACGGCAGAGTAGAAGACCCTGAGCTCACCTCCCCACATGAACACACTAGAACTACACCTACAGGTACAACTACTATAGAAAAACTCTCTCTGAGAACAGCTTGAATACTAGCAAAACAGCTCTTCTACAACCAAGGGTATAAAGAAAAATACCACACCAAGATGGGTAGGAGGGGAAGAGAAATGATCTAGTCAGGACCCACACCCCCAGTGGGAGATCTAAAGAGGAAGAGGGTATCACAAACCCGGCAGTCCTTCCTAAGATGCCAGGCGTTCAAGCCCCACCTTGGGCACCCCAGCCCTGGAGTCTGGCACTGGGAAGACGAACCTGTTAACAGGTTTTGAAAACTAACGGGGTTTATGACCAGGAGAACCAGAAGACTGTAGGAAAAGGAGACTCCACTTTTAAAGGGCACATGCACAAACTTACTTACCCCAGTCCCAAGCCCGCTTTAAGTCAGTCACTCTGCCTCTGCAGAGGCAGCAGATTGAAAAGTGCCTGGTGCTCTATCTAGCCTGCCAAGACTGCTCCAGCAGGCCGTCCAGCCTTCACTAGGGTGATATCCTAAAGTAATCTATGCTGTGTGTAATATATATTTTAATAACATGTTAAGTATTTAATAATATATGTCTTTAACAATACTCATTAACTAATATCATATCTCTAACTTACTTGGCTACTCTTAGCTCCTTCTCTGTGTTCTTCTGATATTTTCCAATGTTGCTCTTGTAGTTTTAATCTTCCCACAAATTCTATCATCTTTATATTTATTAATTCATGGTGGGTGATAGAGTCTTTTTGATAAGTTACAGATAAAAGTAAATGTCTCTCTCTTTCATACACACACACACACACACACGCATGAATTCCTGAATTATTTAACCAAGAATATAATATTTTATCCACACAAGGTGGTTACTCAGGACAAGAAATATAATTTTGGAAGTCGTTTGTATGTGAATTTGGAGCTATAAGACTGAAAGAAATCACCTAGGAAGGATGTATAAAAGACAACAAGAAGGTGTCTAATGAGTGCTGGGTCACAGCAGTATGTGGTTATTGTGCAAAAGAAGAGTCAGCAAAGAAGACTGAGCAGTTGTGAGCCCTGAGATAGGAGAGCTAGTGAAGTATGGTGTTACAGAAGCCAAGAAATGAGTGCTATGAGATGTGTTTGGTCACTGCCTTGAATTCTGCTGAGAGTTCAAGTAATATAAACATATTTGGCCACCTGGAAGCACTACTAATTGTGGCAGAAACTGCTTTGTTATTTCCTCCCAGACACACAAGTATACTTCATTTCCCAGCTTCCCTTTCAGTTATATATGGCCACGTAAATAAGTTCTGTCCAATGGAACTCTCCCACATATGATTCTACTTCTCCATCTTCCAAATGAGTGAAGAGAGCTCTAAGGATCTACAGAAGGGTCCTGGGTCCTTGGGCGCCGCTGGAGGAGAGAGATTCAGGACTTCTGGCCAGTAATGCCTGCTCTGAGTTGTGGCATAAGCAAGCAACTTCCATTGTGTTAAACTGCTAGGATGTTGGGTCTGTTGGGTATCACAGAACCTACATTAACTATACAATAATCTTTACAATAGTAAACTGGTAGGCGTGGTGGATTCTGAAGTCAGATTAGAGAGAGAGGTATAGAGCATCCAAAGGCAATTTTGGACTCAGTTCTGATTGTTTACCAGGTGTCTGTGGCAACTTATAGTTAGCCATTTTGAATGCTTTAATTTTTCCATTGCTTGAGATAATGCATCTCTGTGAGTGGTCTAAGCAGATGTCAGCTAGACTAAATCTACCTAGTTGCTTTCTCATATCTTCTCTTCCTCTTGACTAGTTTAAATGGTAAATCTTAAAAGTTAAAATGTTACTGTGTCTGTCCCCTGAGATATTGGCTCCCTAGTCTCAGAATAAAGTCCAATTTTTTGGTGCAATATGAAGTCCTTAAAAATATGAGACTGATATACACACCTAATATTTATCTCTCCTATGGTAAAAGCAAAGTACAAGAACTTAACCCATTTGACATTAAATCCTTTCTATAGACTCCATGCAGTTTTCCAGTACCTCCTAAAGAATAAACTTTAAAACATTGTGGTTTAGGTTAATTATTGGGACCTCACTACCAATGTTACCAACACCTTTCTCTAAGGTTTCTGTCATCACCCCAAACTTGTGACAACAATTGGGTTGTTTCTACCTTTGACTATAATGAATAGTGTTGTTCTATAAATATTTGTATACAAGGTTTCAAAAAAAAAAAAAAGTCAAACAGTTGGCCAGATAGTATAATAGCAAGCAATCTGCTTGGCAGTAAGCGTTCTAGCAAAGATTATCTCCCCAGATGGCCTGCTAGTCTACCAGGAGCAAAAGGCTCCCTGACGCCAGCCAGCATTTACAAATAAACTCCATTCAGGACGACATCAAGAGAGTTTCTGCTGTCTCTTCTTCTACTTTGAAGAACATCGTTAAATTCCCTCTTTTGTTTTCCAAGTTTCAAAATATTCCAAGCCTCACAAGAAGAGATGGGAGAGGAGAAGAAAAAAAGTTTCTCAAGACATTTTCATGCCATAGAACCCAAAAGAAAGAGATAAAACCTACTGTATTTCATTCATTCTAAGATGCCTGTCTTTCATATTTTAACATAACTGAAACTGAGATGCCTCCTAACATATTCAATATAGTTAGAAAGCATTACGTCATAATTCACTTGGCACCAATTTATCTTTTTTACTTTTACTTAAAATAATGGTCTTACAACGAATTAACAGTTTGTTGTTTTCTTTCTTAGTCGTACTTAAAATAATGGTTTGTCTTACAACTGACAATGTCTTTGATTTGATGAAATATAGTCATCACTGCATATTTTGTGGATCCACAACCTGTCATTTAAATTTGCATATTGAACAAAATTTGCTGAGCTATTTTTTAATTTTTCTAATTTGTATAAGCCACATTTTTGACACTATGTGTTGTTTCAACATGGAACAGACTTCTACATATTTGAAGTTCTAGTGTCTTTCCTACAATAGTGCAACCACTCCTGTGATTATTAAAATAGTATCATTAGTATGGAGGGTGGCATTTTGGCTTCCAAATCTGTCATATTTATTCAAAAAATATCTCACTCAAGTCCTCAACCAGATCATTTAATTCTTTTCTCCAAAAAGAAACAGATTGCCTGTTGTTTCCCAGAAAACTTATTTTGGTGTTTGACAATGTGATGATGTGACAAAAAGGGATAGCAGTCTTCTCAATGAGTTTGAAACATTTGAAATTACTCAGACAGATTTAAAACCAAAATTTCAGGGACTTTCCCGGTGGTCCAATGGTAAAGAATCTGCCTTCCAATGTAGGGGATGCGGGTTCAATCCCTGGTCGGGGAACTAAGATCCCACATGCTGTGGGGCAACTAAGCCCTCGCGCCACAGCTACTGAGCTCAGGCGCCTCAACTAGAGAGCCCGAGTGCCACAAACTACAGAGCCCATGTGCTCTGGAGCCTCACCACAACTAGAGAGAGAAAACCTGCATGCCACAAGTGAAGAGAAGCCCATGTGCCTCAGTGAAGATCCCACGTGCCACAAATAAGACCCAACACTGCCTAAATAAATAAAACCAATATTTCAAACTTTATGGTAAAGCAGGGTGGGATATTCCCTTTTTTCTACATTCTAACTGAATTCCATTATGACTACTGGGTCCATATGTGGTTTGACTAAGTGTGGGGAAAGATGTTTTATCCCAGACCAACTCTTTCATGCTTCAGCATTAAGAACTGAGATGAAGATGAATCATACCAAGCTGTATTGAGGGTACATTCACAGTTCAGTTATAATAAATGGTGGGATAAATACTTTTTTGGACACCTGTATCATCTCTATTTTGAACATGAGATGATAAATCATTTCATTGGAAGATGAATTAGAGTTTCCAAAGTTATACAACAAACCAGGGACAAAACAGTAACCCATCATTTTTTTTTACTTCCTCCCAGCTCATCAATCAAACTTACAAATCAGGGTCTCCTTTACATCTAAGGTAGAACTCATATGATCACCTACAATGCTCACTATTAACTCTAATCTTTTAGAAAGATCAAACAAAATGGTTACAGAGGAACAAAAGTGAAAATTCAAATATATCAAGAAATCTCAGATGAGATGACATTTAACTAGTGTCTCTGACTTAAAAGATGAAAATGACACCATGGGAGGATGCTTTAAAATACTTATTGGAGAGAGGAAGTATTAACCCAAATTATTCAAATTTAGTAAAAGTGGACTCATTTTGACTCAGTTTCAGCCTATGTCTTGGCTGGAGAAAAAACACCTACATGTTTTATGTTAGTTATGGTTTCCTTAAAATGTTTCAGAATTTTGGCAGATTTATCTTTTTAAAAGTCCACAAGTTTGCAAAATTTAGTAAAACCAGTAACTGGGAGGGGTAAAGAGAGTAGAGACAGGAAAAAGAGGAGAGAGGGTAGAAGAACTGAAACACATGTCTGAGCTGTAAGCTTTAGAGGCTAGCAGATATCATAACGAGGACAGGACACCAAAAAAGGACACTGCTTTGTACCAAAAGTTGCGAGTTTAGTTCCAGATTAAAGAATCTAAATGTGTATTGACCTGAAAATTGAAGTTTCCATGAGAGGGACAATGTACCACTGACTGAAAGGCAAACATAATCTTTCTTTTTCTGAAATATTTGTAGTGATTCTTGAAGAACTTCATCACTCTGTAATGAACCAACTATTTTCATGCTGCTTAGTGAATTATTTCTCATTGCTGCTTAGTCAAACACATTTCCCCCTTTCAATAGACAAGATGGAAGTGAACATATTTAAGGCATGTGCTAGAGCAGGGTTTTCAACCTTGACACTGCGAACACTTTGGGCCAGATAACCCTTTGTTGTAGGGGGCTGTCCTGTGCCACGTAGATGTTTAGCACCATCCCTGGTTTCTACCCACTAGACACCAGCAGCAGCCTGCTATGACTGTGACAACCAAAATGTCTCCACACACTGCCTGCTGGGGTGGGAGAAAATCACCCGCCCCTGGATGAGATGCACTAGATGGATGAGACTTGCAAAAGGGAAAGAAAAGAGGAAAGGGGTCTACATTAGTTTCTTAGGGCTACTGTATCAAAGTACTTCAAAGATGGATGGCTTAAAACAACAGAAATGTATTGTCTCAATTCAGGAGGCCAGAAGTCTGAAATTAATATGTTGTTCGGGTCATGCTCTTTCTGAAGGCTCTAGGGGAGAAGCTGTTCCATGCGGTTTCTTAGCTTCTGGTGTTGCTGGCAGTCCTTGGCACTCCTTGGCTTGACACACCACCCATTCTCTGCCTGCATTGTCACAGTATTGCCCCTGTGTCTGTCTCTCTCCTTCTCATCCTCTTCTTATAAGGGTAACAGTCATATTGGATTAGAATCCACTCTAATTGAATATGACCTCATCTTAACTTGATTGTGTCTGCAAAGATTCTATTTCCATAAAAGGTCACATTGGCAGGTACTGGGGGTTAAGACTTCAACATCTTTTGAGGGGACACATTTCAACTTACAGCAGGGTCCAAAGGGGAAAGGTTTGTTCTCAAATGGTTCCAAGACAAATAATCACTGGGGATCCTTCAAAAGCATTAGTCAGAGACCCAGGCCCATTGAGGAATGGGTAATAAATAAAGAAGGCAATGCTGAAGCCTCATCTCATTGTGGGATCTCTTGGGGTTGAAAGTTACAACTCAAATCTGAAATAAAGAACTCTTCTGTACTTGGTGACTTTCATGTATGTGTGATGGCAGATCACACATCTGGGGATGGCAGATTGAGGATACATAGGACTAACAGATGAACATTTAAGTTAAGATAATTTGAATAGACGTTTTAAAAAAGGCTATCCCAAAGGGTGTGGGAAGAGTATACGGAAACCAAAAGGATGGTATGGTCGTCTGGAACTAGTAAGTAAATAGGGCTTTGTTACCATCACCTGTAGACCTGATGGGGGAAGTGGTATTGGAACAGAGAGAGAGAAAGGGAGAGGGAGAAAAGTAGAGGAAGAGGGGGAGAGAGAAAGAGAGAGAAACACTGTTGAATTGGAAGCCTGACAGGAGACTCTGGTCAGGGGATACAGGCATCCCATCGATATCCTGCATGGAGGCAGGCTGAGCTAATCAGTATCCTGATCTCTTCCCTCCCTCCTTCCTGCCAGTGCTATCCAATTGGTCAAACCCGACCAAAAGCCAGAGGGCAATCTGTTGATACAGTGTATATAGATTAAGCCTCTGCCACTAGCTCTACCTCCCATCCCCATCAGGCCAGTGCATAAACAAGTTTAAGAAGGGTGAAGAGTGGATCTGAAAGTCCAAATGAAATATATCTAACATACATAAGAAATTTTTAAAAATATTTTTTATTCTCTACATTATTTTGTCTATTAAAAAGTAAAATTCAATTTTTATAAATCTGCCATATTTTGACCATTTTATTTGAAGGGGATCTCCTGCTTAATTTACTTATTAATCTCTGAATAAAAATGACCCCAAAATTCCACAGTGCATCAGACCGGTAGTCAGTACCTAACAATGTCTGTCTCTGATTTTGGAAACATGGGATGTTTTGTAAAAAAACATTGTGGCATTTCACGATGGTACTGCAATATTTTTGGGGGCTGCATCCCAAATAAAGACAAGAGTCAGGAGTCAGGAGACCTTGGTTCTAGCCCTAGCCCTACAGATAACTTGAGGAGTGATGTTCACATGATGTTCATGTGCCACTTAATTTGTTTTCAACGGTAAAATTAAGGAGTTAGGCATCTCTTATAGACAGACAATTTTTATAGACTTTAACTTCCCTTATTTTGGGTTTATTATTCATGATCATATCACACTCATTAATACATTTCCCTTGATTATATATTTTCTAAAAAAAAAACCTTATCAATTTATGAGACTGTAAAGAATTAGAAATGTAGCCCTGTGCCCAATTATTTTCCCAAATAATTTGGATGATTCAAGACAAGGAGACAAATATATTTGAAAATCTCAACTGTTTAAGTGGCTTAAGCTTTTTCTGACTTTAGAATCTTGCCACATGCTATTTTCTTTCCTGGAAAGCTTCCTAGCCTGCCTTACTCCTACTATTCCCTCAGGTCACAGCTCAGCTGTCAATCAGAGAAGACTTCCTTGTCCCTTCTCAACCCTTTCCCACCTTTTTGCTAGGATCCCTTCAGTTGTGTTCATTCTTAGAATCTATTTCTTTCCATTTATTGCTTTATTGTAGTTTGTAGTTACATAGTTAATTGTGATCTTTGTTTACCGTTTTTAAACTTTGACTGTAAATGGGTGTTAGAGATCATATCTGGATTTATTTTAAATCTGTCTCCCAGAGCTTATCACAGTGCCTTGCCCAAGGTAATTATCATTTTTTCCAAAGGTTGAATGCATAAATTGATCTGTGCTGTCACTGGACTTGTAATTACTATAGCTGGAGGTGGAATTTGGGCTTGTGAATCTTTGTATAACTTAATATAGCATGTTATATTTATTGTCCAGGGGTTCATCAAAGGAACAGATATTAGACAGTGGATGGCCAAAGAGCAGAAGGTGGCCAACTTCCCTTGCTTAAGGCATGAAGTATCGTCATAGATGTGCCCAGGAGATAAAATGTGTAAAAAACATTTATAGAAAAGCCATGTTAAAAATAATTTTAAAAATGGAAATAAAATGATGATACAATAATAAGATAAATAAGACCACTCTAAAAAGTTTATCATTCTAAACCAGCTTTTCTCAACCTCCACATTATTGGCATTACTTTGGACAGGATAATTCTTTGTTGTGGTAGAATGCCCTGTGCATTGTAGGACATTTAGCAGCATCCTTGACTTCTACCCAGTCAATTCCAGTAATGCCCTGCAGTTGTTACAACCAGAACTGTCTCCAGACATTGCCAAATGTCCCTTGGGAATCAAAACTGCCTCAGTTGAGAACCATTGTGCCTCAGAATTAATAAACAGGGCTTCCCTGGTGGTGCAGTGGTTGAAAGTCTGCCTGCTGATGCAGGGGACGTGGGTTCGTGCCCCGGTCTGGGAAGATCCCACATGCCGCGGCGCAGCTGGGCCCGTGAGCCATGGCCGCTGAGCCTGCGCGTCCGGAGCCTGTGCTCCGCAACGGGAGTGGCCATAGCAGTGGGAGGCCCGCGTACTGCAAAAAAAAAAAAAAAAAAAAAACACAACCCAGAAACAGAATTAATAAACAAAAAAATCAAACAAAACAAAAACAAAAAGCAATTACCCTTACACTACACATTATTTCATTGTCCCAAGAACCTTAAAATTCTCATAAAGCAGATAGTGTCATCTCCATTTCATATATAAAGAAAAAGAAAGAGAACAATTTAAGTGGTAACTTTAATGCCATGTAGTAAGAAGCAGAGTGAGAAAATGAATCTAGGTCTTTTAATTCCAAAGCTTGTGCTGTTTCCACAAATCTATTTTGCTACCTTAGTAAAAACATCCACTGGAAGGGTTCCGGAGTAGAAATGAGCACCAGCCTCTGGAGACAGCGAAGGCCCCAGGAGGTGATTGGGCTGCAGCTACGCCACACACTATCACCCCCAGGGCTAAGTGTCACCGCTAGGGAGTCCAGCGGATCCTCGGTAGCCATCATCTGAGCCCTCCTAATAACACATGCCCAAGCCTGAGAAGAGAATTTCCAGGTCTTCCTTGATCCCTTCTTTTATGGGAGACACCTAGAAGAAAGCAGTTCTATTTAATTTTTCAATAAACATTTGTATTCACACTTATTTTTATTTTTTTTTGCGGTACGCGGGCCTCTCACTGTTGTGGCCTCTCCCGTTGCGGAGCACAGGCTCCGGACGCGCAGGCTCAGCGGCCATGGCTCACGGGCCCAGCCGCTCTGCGGCATGTGGGATCTTCCCAGACCGGGGCACGAACCCGTGTCCCCTGTATAGGCAGGCGGACTCTCAACCACTGCGCCACCAGGGAAGCCCCACACTTTTTTTTTTAACATCTTTATTGGAGTATGATTGCTTTACATTGTTGTGTTAGTTTCTGCTGTACAACAAAGTGAATCAGCTATACTTACACATATATCCCCATATCCCCTCCCTCTTGCTTCTCCCTCCCACCCTCCCTATCCCACCCCTCTAGGTGGTCACAAAACACCGAGCTGATCTCCCTGTGCTATGCGGCTGCTTCCCACTAGCTATCTGTTTTACATTTGGTAGTATATATATGTCCATGCCACTCTCTCACTTCTTCCCAGCTTACCCTTCCCCTCCCCATGTCCTCAAGTCCATTCTCTACATCTGCGTCTTTATTCCTGTGTGCCCCTAGGTTCTTCAGAAGCATTTTCTTTTTTTAGATTCCATATATATGTGCTAGCATATGGTAATTGTTTTTCACTTTCTGACTTACTCTCTATGACAAACTCTAGGTCCATCCACCTCACTACAAATAACTCAATTTCATTTCTTTTTATGGCTGAGTAATATTCCATTGTATATATGTGCCACATCTTCTTTATCCATTAACTGTCGATGGACACTTAGGCTGCTTCCATGTCCTAGCTATTGTAACTAGTGCTGCAATGAACATTGTGGTACATGACTCTTTTTAAATTATGGTTTTCTCAGGGTATATGCCCAGGAGTGGGATTGCTGGGTCATATGGTAGTTCTGTTTTTAGTTTTTTAAGGAACTTACTGCGTACTGTTCTCCATAGAGGCTGTATCAATTTACATTCCCACCAACACTACGAGAGGGCTCCCTTTTCTCCACACCCTCTCCAGCATTTATTGTTTGTAGGTTTTTTTGGTGATGGCCATTCTGATCATGTGAGGTGATACCTCATTGCAGTTTGATTTGCATTTCTCTAATGATTAGTGATGTTGAGCATCCTTTCATGTGTTTGTTGGCAATCTGTATCTTCTTTGGAGAAATGTCTATTTAGGTCTGCCCATTTTTGGATTGGGTTGTTTGTTTTTATGAAATTGAGCTGCATGTGCTGCTTGTATGTTTTGGAGGTTAATCCTTTATCTATTGCTTCGTTTGCAAATATTTTCTCCCATTCTGAGGGTTGTCTTTTCATCTTGTTTATGGTTTCCTTTGCTGTGCAAAAGCTTTTAAGTTTCATTAGGTCCTATTTGTTTTAATTTCCATTTCTCTAGGAGGTGGGTCAAAAAGGATCTTGCTGTGATTTATGTTATAGTGTGTTCTGCTTTGTTTTCCTCTAAGAGTTTTATAGTGTCTGGCCTTACATTTAGGTCTTTAATCCATTTTGAGTTTATTTTTGTGTATGGTGTTAGAGAGTGTTCTAATTTCATTCTTTTACATGTACCTGTCCAGTTTTCCCAGCACCACTTATTGAAGAGGCTGTCTTTTCTCCATTGCATATTCTTGCCTCATTTATCAAAGATAAGGTGACCATATGTACATGGGTTTATCTCTTGGCTTTCTATCCTATTCCATTGAGCTATATTTCTGTTTTTGTGCCAGTACCATACTGTCTTGATTACTGTAGCTTTGTACTATAGTCTGCAGTCAGGGAGCCTGATTCCTCCAGCTCCGTATTTCTTTCTCAAGATTTCTTTGGCTATTCGGGGTCTTTTGTGTTTCCAAACAAATTGTGAAACTTTTTGTTCTACTTCTGTGAAAAATGCCATTGGTAGTTTGATAGGGATTGCATTGAATCTGTAGATTGCTTTTGGTAGTATAGTCATTTTCACAATGTTGATTCTTCCAATCCAAGAACATGGTATATCTCTCCATCTGTTTGTATCATCTTTAATTTCTTTCATCAGTGTCTTATAATTTTCTGCATACAGGTCTTTTGTCTCCTTAGATAGGTTTATTCCTTGGTAATTTATTCTTTTTGTTGCAGTGGTAAATGGGAGTGTTTCCTTAATTGCTCTTTCAGATTTTTCATCATTAGTGTATAGGAATGCAAGACATTTCTGTGCATTAATTTTGTATCCTGCAACTTTACCAAATTCATTGATTAGCTCTAGTAATTTTCTCATAGCATCTTTAGGATTCTCTATGTATAATATCATGTCATCTGCAAACAGTGACAGTTTTTCTTCTTTTCCGATGTAAATTCCCTTTATTTCCTTTTCATCTCTGATTGCTGTGGCTAAAACTTGCAAAGCTATGTTGAATAAGAGTGGTGAGAGTGGGCAACCTTGTCTTGTTCCTGATCTTAGTGGAAATGGTTTCAGTTTTTCACCATTGAGAATGATGTTGGCTGTGGGTTTGTCATATATGTCCTTTATTATGTTGAAGTAAGTTCCCCCTATGCCTACTTTCTGTAGAGTTTTTATCATAAATGGTGTTGAATTTTGTCAAAAGCTTTTTCTGCCTCTATTGAGATGATCATATGGTTTTTATCCTTCAATTTGTTAATATAATGTATCACATTGATTGAATTGTGTATATTGAAGAATCCTTGCATTCCTGGGATAAACCCCATTTGATCATACTGTATGATCCTTTTAATGTGCTTTCCGTTTCTGTGTGCTAGTATTTTGTTGAGGATTTTTGTCTATGTTCATCAGTGATATTGGTCCATAGTTTTCTTTTTTTGTGACACCTTTGTCTGGTTTTGGTATCAGGGTGATGGTGGCCTTGTAGAATGAGTTTGAGAGTGTTCCTCCCTCTGCTGTATTTTGGAAGAGTTTGAGAAGGATAGGTATTACCTCTTCTCTAAATGTTTGATAGAATTCACTGGTGAAGCCATCTGGTCCTGGGCTTTTTTTGTTGGAAGATTTTTAATCACAGTTTCAATTTCAGTGCTTGTGATTGGTCTGTTTATATTTTCTATTTCTTCCTGATTCAGCCTTGGAAAGTTGTGCTTTTCTCAGAATTTCTGCATTTCTTCCAGGTTGTCCATTTTATTGGCATATAGTTGCTTGTCATAATCTCTCATGATCCTTTGTATTTCTGCAGTGTCAGTTGTTACTTCTCCTTTTTCATTTCTAATTCTGTTGATTTGAGTCTTCTCCTTTCTTTTCTTGATGAGTCTGCCTAGTGGTTTATCAATTTCGTTTATCTTCTCAAAGAAACAGCTTTTAGTTTTACTTATCTTTGCTATTGTTTCCTTCATTTATTTTTCATTTATTTCTGATCTGATCTTTATGATTTTTTTCCTTCTGCTAACTTTGGGTTTTTTGTTCTTCTTTCTCTAATTGCTTTAGGTGTACCGTTAGGTTGTTTATTTGAGATTTCTTGTTTCTTGAGGTAGGATTGTATTGCCATAACCTTCCCTCTTAGAACTGCTTTTGCTGCATCCCATACATTTTGGGCTGTCATGTTTTCATTGTCATTTGTTTCTAGGTATTTTTTGATTTCCTCATGATCTCTTGGTTATTTAGTAGCGTATTGTTTAGCCTCCATGTGTTTGCATTTTTTACAGATTTCTTCTGTAATTAATATGTAGTCTTATAGTGTTGTGGTCAGAAAAGATACTTGATATGATTTCAATTTTCTTAAATTTACCAAGGCTTGATTTGTGACCCAAGATATGATCTATCCTGGAGAATGTTCCATGAGCACATGAGAAGAAAGTGTATTCTGTTTTTCTGGATGGAATGTCCTATAAATGTCAATTAAGTCCATCTTGTTTAATGTGTCATTTAAAGCTTGTGTTTTCTTATTTATTTTCATTTTGGTTGATCTGTCCATTGGTGAAATTGGGGTGTTAAAGTCCCCTACTATTATGGTGTTACTGTCAATTTTCCCTTTTATGGCTGTTAGGATTTGCCTTATGTATTGAGGTGCTCCTATGTTGAATGCATAAATATTTACAATTGTTATATCTTCTCCTTGGATTGATCCCTTGGTAATTATGTAGTGTCCTTTGTCTCTTGTGATAGTCTTTGTTTTACAGTCTATTTTGTCTGATATGAGAATTGCTACTCCAGCTTTCTTTTGATTTCCATTTGCATGGAATATCTTTTTCCATCCCCTCACTCTCAGTCTGTATGTGTCCCTAGGTCTGAAGTGGGTCTCTTGTAGACAGCATATATATGGGTCTTGTTTTTCTATCCATTCAGCCAGTCTGTGTCTTTTGGTTGGGGCATTTAATTCATTTACATTTAACGTAATGATCAATATGTATGTTCCTATTACCATTTTCATAATTGTTTTGGGCTTGTTATGGCCGGCCTTTTCCTTCTCTTGTGTTTCTTGCCTAGAGAAGTTCCTTTAGCATTTTTTGTAGAGCTGGTTTGGTAGTGCTGAATTCTCTTTGCTTTTGCTTGTCTGTAAAGGTTTTAATTTCTCCATGAAATCTGAATGAGATCCTTGCTGGGTAGAGTAATCTTGGTTGTAGGTTTTTCCTTTTCATCACTTTAAATATGTCCTGCCACTCCCTTCTGGCTTGCAGAGTTTCTGCTGAAAGGTCAGCTGTTAACCTTATGGAGATTCCTTTGTATGTTATTTGTTGCTTTTCCCTAGCTGCTTTTAATATTTTTTCTTTGTATTTAATTTTTGATAGTTTGATTAATATGTGTCTTGGCTTGCTTCTCCTTGGATTTATCCTGTATGAGACTTTCTGTGCTTCCTAGACTTGATTTGCTGTTTCCTTTCCCATATTAGGGAAGTTTTCAACTATAATCTCTTCAAATATTTTCTCAGTCCCTTTTGTTTTCTCTTCTTCTTCTGGGACCCCTATAATTCGAATATTGTTGTGTATAGTGTTGTCCCAGAGGTCTCTGAGAATATCCTCAATTCTTTTCATTCTTTTTTCTTTATTCTGCTCTGCAGTAGTTATTTCCACTATTTTATCTTCCAGGTCACTTATCCATTCTTCTGCCTCAGTTATTTGACTATTGATTCCTTCTAGAGAATTTTAAATTTCATTTATTTTGTTGTTCATCATTGTTTGTTTGCTCTTTAGTTCTTCTAGGGCCTTGTTAAACGTTTCCTGTATAATCTCTATTTCTATTTCCAAGATTTGGGTCATCTTTACTATCATTACTCTGAATACTTTTTCAGGTAGACTGCCTATTTCCTCTTCATTTTCTTGATCTGGTGGGGTTTTACCTTGCTTTTTCATCTGCTGCGTATTTCTCTGTCTTCTCATTTTGCTTAACTTACTGTGTTTGGGGTCTCCTTTTGGCAGGCTGTAGGTTCATGGTTCCCATTGTTTTTGGTGTCTGTCCCCAGTGGGTAAGGTTGGTTCAGCGGCTTGTGTAGGCTTCCTGGTGGAGGAGACTGGTGCCTGTGTTCTGGTGGTTGAAGCTGGATCCTGTCTTTCTGGTGGGCAGGACCGTGTCCAGTGGTATGCTTTTTGTTGTCTGTGAACTGGTCATGATTTTAGGCAGCCTCTCTTCTAATGGGTTGGGTTGTGTTCCTGTCTTGCTAGTTGTTTGGCATGGGGTGTCCAGCACTGAAGCTTGCTGGTCATTGAGTGGAGCTGGGTCTTAGCGTTGAGACGGACCTCTCTCGGAGAGCTGTCACCAATTGATATTACATGGGACCCGGAGGTCTCTGGTGGTCCAATGTTCTGAACTCGGCTCTCCCACCTCTGAGTCTCAGTCGTGACACCCAGCCAGAGCACCAAGACTCATTTGTGAAGCTCTGAGGTCCTAGTGTTACTGAACCAACTTGGTTTTGTCTGATGGGCAGCAACAAGAATGCTGAGATTCCAAGGTTTGCAGCAAACAGAGGGCTTATTCATAAGGCAGCCAAGTGACAGGAGACCCAGTCTCAGATTTGCCTCCCTGAAGACAAGGGGCTCAAGGTATTTGGGGAACAAAGAATAAAAAAGCACAGCAGTCTGAAGTGCAGTGAGTGTGAGGCGCGTGGGGAATGGAAAATGGTGACACTAATTTTTAAGAGAAGAATTGGTAGTAATAATAGTGGCAGATATGCTTTTAGAAACATTAAATTTGTTTTATTTTCTACTTGATCAGAAGTGGTTTGGGGAAGAAGCGGGGAGGGAGAAATAGAAACACAGAAAGAGAAACACACATAGTCACAGACCGAGAGAGGTGGAAGGAAAGTCTGAAAGAGACAGAGAGACAGAGAAAGAGAGACAAAAAGTGACACACTTAGACAAACACATGGCACCATAGAGAGAAGCACACAGAAAAAAGCACATACAGAATCAGAGAGAGACAGACACACACACTATATGAATCAGAAGGGAAATGAGAGTTGGGGGCTTCTGGGGGGGAGGCTGAGGGATGGGAAAGGGTCCTGGGATGTAGGGCTTGTGAAGGAGCTATGAAAGGCCGGGAGAAGACTGATTAATCTCCTCTCTTGGGACTAGACCACATAACAGACCTGATTTCAGAAATGCTTCAGATATTGTTGTTAAGTATATTGAGGATCATTTCTCTAATCCTGAGAAATACAGTGAGTCTGTACAGTGAAGGAACTTTCAGACTTATCCAGATGATAACCCCTTGAGGATACAGGACATGAAGACCTCCCTTTCCTTCTCTCTCACTTTTCTGTCTCCTTCTCTATTTCCCTCTGGCCCCGCAAATATAAGAGCAGCTGACTTAAGTATATGTCAGGAAATGTTCAACACAGGTTAGGCAGGCTGCAAGCAGCTGTGTGCAGCCTTGGTGGGGGTGGGGGTCGCTGTGAGCTCTACGTTTGGGAGGGCCTCAAAAGTTTGCTCCCCCTGGACCATTCAAACCATTCTAGACTTCTAGATTGAGGCACATAGCACTGAGGCAGCTACTATCCAGTTTATAGCATCGCAATTACAGCAGAAACCTGACTATGCTGGGAAGGGCTTTAGTCCCTGATCCACATAATATTTGATACCTCCCTCCGGATCAGAAAGCCCCAAAGTCAATGTCCAGGATCCAAATATTTTCTAAACGGCTTCTCAGCTGACAGCCGGAGCCAGCCATCAGAGGTTTGACCAGACTGTGTGCAGCTGACAGACCATAGAACAGTTAACTTTCACGTGAGAAATTGAGTTGACATCGAATGGGGAGGAAGTAGTTATCATAGGGTATGATAAAAATAATTTCTGAGTCTATGGCTCTAGTGTTCATCCCAAGTGATCTGTGCCTCCTCCCAGTCAGTGAATGCTGAGGTCAAAATATTGTGTGGGAATTGTCAGGAGCATAACTGCCTTTGGAGACAGAGATTTCAGATTACATTTTGATAGTGCACTATTCTATGGAGAACCCACAAGTCCTAGAACCAGAAAGACCATAGTGGTTTTCTAGTCCAACTGCTTGCTTTACTCAGGAGGACGCACAAGACCACAGAGGTTAAGGGACTGCTTTAAGATCACGCAAGATTTGGTGACAGAACTGTGACTAGAACCCAGGATTCATACTCTTCATCCTGTTTTATTTCCACATAGGGTACGTAAATAAATAGTATTATTTTAAATAGAAATTGATGGTCTTTTTGAAAATTTCCAATTAATAGTCAGAGGGACATCAGTGCGTAGAGTGCATGTGTAATAAACAGTGAGAATCAGAAGGAGAACTAAGAAGAAGTATCCAGCATTTAACCTAATCTGAGTGCAATAAATATCTGTTGAATGAAATGAATGGGATTACATTATTAGCATTTTTCTCAGGAGGTTCCTGTTATATGAAACAGCCACAAAATAATTTACCTTAGTGAAGGATACAGGGCTGACAACTCAAATGGGTGTCATTTTGGAAAGATGTTTTTCTTATGTAATTAAAGCTAATGGAAATTTCACTAACCAAAGAAATGCTAAAGATAGAAGGTGCTCAAGAGATGAACAGATGCAAACAATATGTAACTACTTAAGAAAGTACACTCTCAGCACGTATAAAGCTCCTTTGTTGTCCCTGCAGAGTGAAGTGAGTCCTATTTCCCAAGTCTCTTTATTTTGGATTTTCTTCCAATGTAAAAAAAAAAAATCCGGGCTTCCCTGGTGGCGCAGTGGTTGAGAGTCCGCCTGCCGATGCAGGGGACACGGGTTTGTGCCCCGGTCCGGGAAGATCCCACATGCCACGGAGCGCCTGGGCCCGTGAGCCGTGGCCGCTGAGCCTGCGCGTCCGGAGCCTGTGCTCCGCAACAGGAGAGGCCGCAACAGTGAGACGCCCGTGTACCACAAAAAAAAAAAAAAAAAAAAAAAATCCTTCCCTGTAAAATTCAACAGCATAGACTACAAAGCCAGGATTTCATAGAAGTGGTAGGTGATTTGGAGAGAGTTAGCCCCCCAACTCCCACACATCACTCTTAAATAGAATATTTCATCAAATACTGCCACCAGCAAAATGGGACAGGGGGCAGTGTTCCTCCTGGAAATTGAAATAGCATTGAAAGGTTGAGTGAACCAGATTATATGTCATATTTTTCAGATAACTAGATTCTCTGGGGACTAAAGAGTGATAAAGGTTTAATAGGATCTCAATGAATCTCTCAGGTCTCCTTGTATTTCATTGTATTCTTAACATGAATCATGTAAAAGTTCATCAGATCAACTCATTTCTCAGCTGTGTTTGTGTCTTAAGACCTTCACTCTTGTTTGGCAAATCCTTGTGTGATGATCTGTCTGTGGTTCCAGGTCACCTGAGCATTTAGGCTGCTGTTCTGTTTATAGCTCCCAAAACATCTTATTTTTCCCAGAGGCTACATCATCCTGGCCTTTTGACATATTGGAAGGACAGAGATATTACAAAACAGCTCTTTGAGCATCTCTACTTTGGGCAATAAATTGCTAAGTGAACATAGAAGGACAAGGATTTCCTTTACAATTGCTCCTTGTATTAGCCCAAGCCAAAATAATGCTTACCAGGGTCATTTTTGGCTAGTCTTAAGAATGCCAATTTCAATCCAATAAACTTAATATGTAAAAAATAAAGTTTCAGAAGAATCTAAGTGCCACTGTATTAGAGAGTAAAAATTTTAATTTACTGATAAAAAATTAAAGATTCCTCAGAGAATATTGTATATCTTGGCAATATATACTTCAAAGATTCTTATGTTAAATGCTTCTACAAGGACACATTTTAAAGCATATGAATATTCTACATTTTAAAAGCCATATCTTTTGTTCATATACCACACAAAATAAACTTTACCATGCATTAGTCCATCAAAGCTCATTTTGTTTCTAGAAAGGCATGATTACATGCATATTAAAAATAAAGAATATATTTCAGAAAGATCAAGGGACTTGTCTCAAGATACACAGCTAGGAAGAAACAAGGTAAGACAAATATTCTCATGCAAGAACTCAAGATATTAAAACTATTTAAAAATATATATTCCAGCATATATTCTCTTAAATGCTTGATCCCTCAACAACCATCTAATGCTTTTGGGGTTCCCTTCAGAAGGAAAAGACCTGTTTATCAAATTATATAGGGCTGGGAAATATATATTTTTATGAAAATTATATTTATGAAATCAAAGACTGAGATCAAAAGATAAACTTGAAAGTAACGTATCTTTGCCATTCAATTGGATTGCTTGTAAACCATCCCAGAAGATAAGAATTGATTTAAGATCTCCAAAAAGAAAAAAAAATAGATTATGCACCTTATTTGTGTCAACCATAACAATTCCATTGCTTAACAACTCTACTCAACTAAAATTCTGTTATAATTTAGAACTATTCACCTGTGAAGAATGATTATTGATTACTAAACCAGAATCTGTTAAGAACAAAAATCCTCACTGAATCTTCTTCATGCTGACCTTCAGGTTACTTGATCTTTATTTTGTTTCTAATACTTGATATCTATTTAGATATAGTTCTTAAAAAGTAAAATGTCATGTTTCTCCTTAATTCCAAAACTTTAGACCTTATTCAATATTAAAGTAGAAGTTCAAAAAATACTGAATGCAATAAGGGCATTGTTTTACAGATCAAGCTGGATACATACTTAAGGATTGCAATTTTAAAATATTATTTTGTTAGTCAGTCCACTGTCTGCAGCTGTCATCTACACTGTGCCAACTTTTGGCTATTGCCATTTTCTCAAATCTTTGCCATCTAACAGGCATTTTGGTTCCCAGTTACCCCTTCTCTGCAATTGTCCTCAGTCCACAGCAGTGGTCCTCAAATTTTAGCAAGTTTCAGAATCATCTAGAGGGCTTGATAAAACCCAGGTTGCTTGGCTCCACCTCTAGTTTCTAATTCAGTAGGTCTGGAAGAGTCCCAAGAATTTGCATTTGGAGCTGGTTCCCTGGTAATGCTGATGCTGCAGATCCAGGGCCCACACTTTGTGATCATGTATTCTGTATTTCTGGTGATTTCCATTTCTTCAGTTTACCTTTTGGTACACTGGAAAGACAGAACTTTCCTAAAACAACTCTTTTCTCTCATTTTCAATTATCCAGGGTAACAGAGTTTTCTTTCATCCTTTTGCCCCCAAGCAACATCATGATCTAGTAGAGCTGTAATAGCTATTCACAGAGGAAAGAGATTCTCCCTCGGGCCATTTATAATATAAACTTCCTTTTACCAAGACTTGTGCCCTGCCTTCTGGGACCCAGAAAAACATGGAAGAACAGCTCTTCCTTCTTTAAAGAACAGTTTCTAAACAAAATCTGGTGAGACAGTCAGAAATATATAGGATCTTCGGTGCCCCGCGTGGCATTTACCCTTGTACATCCTGAGAAACATGATAAACCACTTCTTGTTTCCACTATGGCCAGACAAGGTGTTATGCAGGCAGAAAAGTGTTGAAATTATTGGAGTGATTCCTCCTGGTGTGCACACTCATAGTCATTTAGCCTTAGGATAATTTCAAGCCTTAGGCTGCCCATTAAAGTAATGAAAGAAATGCATAAAACAAATCAGGCTTGGACTGATGTTGGTGGGACTAGAGTTAGTAATGCCCAAAAACCTAGCTGCTTTTTCTTTGGTTATAGCAAGTCTTACTGATTTTTGTATTGAAAAGACCCTTGGCTTCTGATTTTAACATGCTTTCTCTTGAATTGTATAAAAGCAGAGTTTCTATAAAGAGTATTTTATTTGATTCTACTAACAGCATCAATCATCTGCCAGATAATAGAGTCAATGTTTAAAAGACACGACTCCTGCCTTTGGGAACTTACACAAAATGTAGACATGGCAGGGCAACATTAGACATTTTTCTGCATAATTAGAACTACCTAGGGAAAGTGTATTTCATCACACACTCTATAGAAGATTCTTTGGCTGAGGCCCTTTCATAAGGGATTAACCTTCAGATGCATTCTCCTTCCTCCCACCAGATGTGCATTTCTCTTACAAACACTCCCAAATAATTCAATACTTTATGTAGTGAAATAACTGCAATGGAGTAGAGAGTCCTTTCTCCATCCCAAGGATTGATTTTTTTTCTATGAAACACCTAGTCACAGGAGGTCAATATCTGTGTGTTTCTGTAGATGGTCAGAGTACGGTGAAAGAGGTAAGCAGGGACCATAATGCAGGGCAAGCAGCTGTCCTACTTAAAATAAATAAATAAAAATGCAGGCAAAATAATTTCTTCTTCCAGCCCTTGCATTTGCTAAACCCTCAGCTGTATTTGCTATATACCAGTCTTAGGTTCATTACTCTTTAAACACATTAATTATCACTGCTTTGACTAACTCCTTGAGATATTTACATATTGTAAACAGTTCTGGTATTCTTTGCAAACATACTGTGAAGGACCCGTTGGGTTTTGGTGCATTGTTTTTCCTTACCAAAAATTTGTTCTTTTGCAAACCATGAATATGACCATTTTCCTTATACCATTGTCCTGAGTATGACAACAATGAAGATACATACCCATGGGGAAAATAAATTAAAGAGTCTTCCCTCCATTCAGCATTGTTACACTGTAATAGGTAAACTATGAGCCTCTTCTGTGTACTATCAAGAGAGCCTTATTATCTCTGTGGAAGGGAACCACTTTGGACCTATTTATTGCCCTAATTAATATTGCATCTGCAAGGCATATGTCTACTTTTTCCCACCATTGCAACCACTTTAGTCCTCAGCGTATTAAAATCCAACTCTACCATGTCTGAGCACATTGAGGAGATTTCTTCCATCTCCAGCTCACGATGTGTACTTACGGGCAAGCAGCCTGAGAGGAGAGGTGTGGAGGATGCTAACATGGTCCATATTTGTTAACAGGAACCTCCTTCTGGTGAATGAGGGAAGCTTAATCCCATGGAAGTATGGTTTCAATTTTTCATTGAAATTACAATCAAACGAGTTGCCAGCACACATTTTTCTTTGTCAGATGTTTCCCTTATGGTAGATTTGGAGTACTCTTGGGCCGGCTTATAAACCTTGTCCTCTGCCAGTGTTGCTACAGACTCTTCTCTTTGTTTTCAAATTAATTTCATCTTTTTCTCCAGGAGGTGGATACATTTGATATACAGTAGTACCTGACAGGAAAATGTCTCTTCAACACAGACTTTTTGCAGGACTCTGATGGAAAGGATGACACATTACTGGCTCTTCTTCAGCTCTCTGTAGGGAACTCGGTATGATAAAAATCACAAGAGCCAAGGGCCTGCAATTTCCTGATTTTCTAGCACTTATTAAAATCGTATTTATCAAGGTTGACTTTTGGCTGCTGGTTGAACTGGAAGGAATGGCTTTTAGAGCTCTGCTTTGGGAACTGGGGATCCTATGAACACTATAGGACAAAGTAGTCTTGGGAATGACTGTACTGTTTTCCAACTCATGAAACCGCAAACTTCTCAGGAGAGCTGAACCCAAGTTGGAAATCATTCACCTCGTTTTCTTTGAGCAAGCAGTGTCAGAGGGAACAAGCAAAGGGTAATAAAGACCAGTTGTTTTGATCTCTGGTCCCAGAACTATGTCCCTAATGAGTGAGAATCTACATCAAAGAAACTATAATGACATTGGGAATTGACCATGTTTTTGTTTTCAGCCCATCTCCAAGCAAAGGTGTGATGGAATTGATTTGTCCTAAAGCTCTGGTCATGTGAGTCTTTTGGCAACTGCCGAACGTTACCATCTGGACCAAATCATTTCTGTCTATATCTTCGCAGGTGTTATTTTCTGAGGTGACTGACTTTGCTTTAACTGGAGAGGAGGTAGGGTCCTAAAAACAGAAATAGTATTACTACTATTAATTCTGTGGCTTACTGGAGGAGGATTGTTCTAGTAAGTACTTAATACAACGTATAAAAAAGACCCATAAGAAGAGAAAGAAATGAGGAATAAGTTAACATGATTTTGTGAAGGAGAACTAGAAAGGGAATAACAAGGCCTGGGCACAGTCTGGGCTTTGCTCTTGAAATCATGTTTGACTGAAATAAGACATCTTTGGCTGTCGGTATTCCTTCTCACATATAATTATACCTCATTAGTATCGTAGCACCACTGAGTCTTAGGAATGGAAGGGATCTTGGGGTACTAATATCTCTACCTGCTTCAGTGTTATTTTGTGGATCAAATGGTTATTAAAGCTATCTTTTAAATTTGATTTTCCTCCACTATTGCAAAGAACCAACTGTAGAAAACATTGGGAAATAGTCAGCAAAAAACTACTAAGATAAAAAAGATATAAACCCATTCCTTCTAAGAAATCCACCAGCTTATAGGAAAGATTCATCCTTTCTTTCATGTAGGTATTCAGCAAATATTTATTTCACACCCTGTGCTAGTTGTTGGGATTACAGAGATGAAAAGGAATCATTTTTGCCTGTCTTCAAGGATCTTTTTTATTTACTGGCGAGATAGATAAGTAAATAGTTTAAAACTGTAATAAATACTTGGTGAGTGGAAAGTCCCGGTAACTGTGGTGGGGTTGGTGTCAGGAGAGGTTTTTCAGAGGAAATGACATTTGGTTTGAGTTCTCTACATAAATAATGAAAGGGGTGAAGGAAAGTGTGGAATGTGTGGATTGAGGGTTGGGAGGGAGGGGCAGATGCCAGATGGCATTCAGGAAGAAATGACTTTAAAAGACCTGAGGCACACTTCTGGGCATGACATTACTTAAATATAAATGGAAGACTTTTTCCTAGTATTAAATGATTATTCATTTTCTCTTGTATATTCATAGAGAAGAGTTGTCAGAGGCTTGTGCAAAGTTCCCCCTCTTAAGCAGACTCACGGATATAGAGAACAAACTAGTGGTTACCACTGGGGAGAGGGAAGGGGGAGGGGCAATAAAGGAGTAGGGGAGTGGGAGTTACAAATTATTAGGTATAAAATAAGTTACCAGGATATATTGTACAACATGGGGAATGTAGCCAATATTTTATAATAACTATAAATGGGGTATAACTTTTAGAAATTGTGAATCACTATATTGTACAACTGTAACATATAATATTGTATAGCAACTATACTTCAATAAAAATAAATAATAGATAAAAGTATGTATCCTAGAAATGTCTTCATATCTGAACACATTTAGCTACCACATAGCTGATATTTAAATATATATTAAAATACTGAATTTCGACTTCAAAAAAAAGTCACCCCTCTTAGTCTTGTGCTGAGTCTCTAAAATACTAAACAGAAAGGGTTCTACTACCATCACTACTACTACTGTTACAATCACCACTAAAACAACCACAAATACCATTGCTACTATCACCACCACCACCACCACCACCACCACCGTTAACTGTAAATACCACCAGCATCACTATTACTATCATCATCTAAAACAACCACTAAAACCATTACCAACACTACCACCATCACTATTACTATGACTACCACTGTCACCGAAACCACTACCACTATCACGTTATCACTGCTACCAGCAACAATCAGTAACACTGTCACCACTACTACCATCACCACCATCACTGCTGTAACCTCAACCACCAGTAACATCACCACTACTACCACCATCAGCCCTGCTTCTACTTCTAGCACTACCACCACCATCGTTACTACCAACACTCCCATTCTCATTCCTGAAATAATTTTTCTAGATCTTTTGAGACATCATAATGGCTATATATGCCTTGGGTCAGAGTTCTTGCATGCAGTAAGTGGGTGATATTGGTAGCTATATTTAATCTCAACTAATGGGGCACTTAATAAAAACCTTTTTCACAATGGCTAAAGAGAATTCTCCAGGCTCACACAGAAAAACTGAATTTTAAATAAATCCTTCCCCAAAAGAACCAACAGCAATAACATACACGGCTATCCTTTATTTAAGGTATATTACCACATGAATCCTCAACATGTAGAGAGCTAATTTATTCTCTGGAGGCATAGAGAAGATAGGATGGCATATTATTCACCTGTGATGATGATCTCATATGACTCCAATACTTAATTTTACCCTAGAAGCCTGTTCTTTCTAAAGACTTTGCAGTTGAGTCTGAGAACTAGAATATGTCTCCTTAGGAGAAGGTAAGAGTTCCGTGGTTAAAAGTGTCTCATTGTGTCTGTCACTTTTTATATATTAAAAGGTTACAGAAGCAGTTCAAGTCAGAAAAAAGTGCCCAGGACAGAGTTGATGATGGAGGCAAAATAAAATGAAAGGCAGTCGTGGTTTTCAAAACACGTTTATGTGGTTCAATTCCAGGAAATTGTGTTTTAAATTAAATTTGGAGAAATTTTTCTCCAAGCAAAAGATGTGGGAAATAATTATACAATTTGTATGCAATACAAGAATCACAATCAGTCTTCTATGGAGGGAAAAGCTATTGAACTAGCATAATAATTCTTTCGAACTTTTTCTTTACAATTTGTCTGCAATTTCTTCATTTTTTTTCTTTGTAATCTGTTGGTACTCTTTTATGTCACTCAGTAAAGATCTCTTAAAGACAATGATGTCAAATACTGAATGAATGCTAGCTCTTGAGCTCACGAGGGAGACTGTGCCTCAATATCTGCCTTCGAGTCTGTCAACAATTGAAAACAATAGTAAGCAGGTACTGACGTTACAGAAGGATCGTGCCACAATAGATATATGCACCTGGTCCAATGAAAGCACCTGAGATAGATATCCAAATCAGTCTTGGCATCATAAAGGGTATGGTCAGAAAAGGAAGCTGGGATTAAATATCACATAGTCTGCTAGTTGAAGGATCGGAAGAATTTTGCTAGAACAGGAAACGTGGGAAGATAAGGAAGGAGGAAGGGATATTTTAGGCAAAGAGAATAATGTGTGCAAAGACAAAGGAGTATTTTAATAAGTATGGTTTGCTCTAGGAACTGCTAAAGAGATCAACATGGTGGGAATATAATAGTAGATAAATAAATCCAGAGCGTGAAATTTCAAAAGTCCCTACCTGGGATCTTGCTAGTAGGGTTCTAATAGCATTTCTTTTTCAAAAGAATGATTCCATAGGGTTAAGAAAAAACATGAGCCATTATTCCTAACCTGATTCAGAGGGTACAGAATGCAAACACTGAAGGAATAATTTTTCTGCATGTAGAATTTGATCATAAGGAATTCTTAAGTCATTTTCAACTCCAAAAGAATGAGAAAATTTTTTGTTTATTCTTTCTAATTAAAACCATACTTTTAAAGTTTTTTTTAAGAACAGGAAATTTGGAAAGTGATTAATTCATACCATGGTCCAATTATTTTAAGGTATGTGGAAGGAAGCTGTAGACAAAAGAGAAGGTACAACGTTACAGTTTTTGTCACAGGATGTGGTAGGGGAGGGATGGGAAGAGTCCAGTTTGTTTATTCTGCTGTGTCCAGCTATGGGCTGTCCTATGCGATGCATATTGGAAAATGTGCCCTGAGGTCCACGGAAACTAATCTTTCCACTTACTTGGCAGCTGCAAGAGAGGATTTAATAACAATCATTACATCTAGAGGTAGATGTGAAGAAAACTTTATGAAGAAAATTTCACTCAGCTAAATATTCAAGCAAATATTTGTCAAGTAGATAAGGCAGAGAACTTAATCACTGAGTCTCCAAGAGTGGCTGTGGAGTGAGAACCTCAACATGGGAAGGGGTGGCTGGCTCTCACCGTTTTGGCCCCAGGATTCACCTTTAAATTGAGCAATTGTTGAACACTGGCTTGAGGAGAACACTTTTCTCTTTTTAACCCTCAGACCCAAGTGTGGGCACACCAACTAACTCTTAATTCCTCACATCCCTGCAGACATCAGACAGCAGTAATTAAGGCTTTCCTAAAGATGTAGTGATAGTGGCTTTTCAAATAAGGGCATAACCAACAATTAAAAATGAAACAGTCTGTCTCATCAGACACCTCGCTCTTTGGAGACCACTCAGCCTGTCCTATCCTTATGTATTCCAGGGAGAGAGCATGTGCAGAGTCTCATTCTTTTGATTCTAAGTTTCAATTAAGTCTTCCTTAATATTTCTTAATCTTGTGTCCCCCTGTCTTGGAGGACTAAAGAAAGTGTGCTGTGTTCAAGTTTGTAGGAGAGCAGTTTTCTCTGAGCCTGAGAAGCAGGAGGATTCATTATTACTAATACGGAGTTACAACACAATGTTCCTTTTGCTGAATGTGATGGTGCTAGGGTGACCAACTTGCTCCAGTTTGACTGGGACTGTCTCAGTTTCATTGTAATTGTGGTAGAAAATACATAACATAAAATTTACCATCTTAACCATTCTTAAGTTTACAGTTCAGTAGTATTTAGCATATTCACATTGTTGTGAAATAGATCTCCAGAACTTTTTCATCTCACAAATCTGAAACTCTATATCCATTAAACAACACCCCTTCTCCCCCTCTCCTCAACCCCTAGTAGCCATCATTCTACCTTCTGTTTCTATGAATCTGACTAGTTTGGATACCTCATACAAGTGGAATCATGCAGTATTTGTCTCACTGTAATTGGTTTATTTCATTTAGCATAATATACTCAAGGTTCACCCACATTGCATCATGAGACAGAATTTCTTTCCTATTTATGGCTAAATAATATTCCATTGTATATATATATATATATATATATATATACTAAATTTTATTTAATCCATTTATCCCTCAGTGGACATTTGGGTTGGTTCTACCTCTTCACTATTGTGAATAGTGCTATGAACATGGATGTGCAAATATTTATGATTTTGCTTTTAATTCTTTTGGATATATACTCAAAAGTGAGATTGCTGGCCCATATGGTAGTTCTATTTTTAATTTTTGAGGACCTCCATACTGCTTTCCATTGCAGTTGCACTGTTTTATAATTCCACCAACAGTGTATAAGTGTTTTAATTTCTCCTCATCCTCATCTTGTTATTGTTTGCTTTTTTGAATGTAGTCACCCCAGTCGGTACAAAGTGATATCTCATTGTAGTTTCCACTTCTCTGATGTTTTGTGATGTTAAACATCTTTTCATATGTTTATTGGTCATTCATATATAATCTTTGAAGAAATGCCAAGTTCTTTTCCAATTTTTAATTGGGTTATTGATTTTTTATTGTTGAGTTGTAGGAGTTCTTTCAATATTCTTGATATTAACCCCTTATCAGCTATATATGATTTGTAAATATTTTCTATTAATTAAATAGGTTGTCTTTTTACTCTGTTAATTTTGTCCTTTGATGCACAAAAGTTTTAAAGTTTGATGTAGTCCCATTTATCTATTTTTGCTTTTGTTGCCGTATCCAAGAAATAGTTGCCAAGTCCAATGTCATGAAGATTTTCCCTTAATTTTTTTCTATTTCTGCAAAAAATGCCTTTGGAATTTTGAAAGAGATTGTGTTAAATCTGTAAATGACTTTGAGTAGAATGGGTATCTTAATAGTATTGTCTTCCAATTCATTAACACCAAATTCTTTCCACTTACTTGTGTCTTATTTAATATCTTTCAGCAATATTTTGTAGTTTTTAGTGTAAAAGTCTTTTACTTTCTTGGCAGGATTTATTCCTGAATATATTATTACTTTGATGCTATTGTAAATGGAATTGTTTTCTTAATTTCCTTCTTGGATAGTACATTATTATGTATAGAAATGCAACTGATTTTTATATAATGATTTTATATCCTGCAACTTTGCTGAATTTGCTTATTAATCCTTTAGGGTTTGTCTTGTTTTGTTTTGGAATCTTTAGGGTTTTCTACATAGGGACTGTCTGAATTTTAATGCAGAAAGCACTGTATCCTGGGAAATTTCTCAGTACTGGGCAAACTGGAATGGGTGGTCACTCTAGGTGTTGCTGGTGATGGTGGTGGAGGAACAGTAACTATTGGTAGCAAGACTGTGGGTTTTTTTTAATTGAAATTTTACTGAAAAATTTGTAGATTTACATATAATTGTATGAAATAAATTTTCATAAATTTTATCATTTCAAAAAATATATATATGCATACATATATGTGTGTGTGTATGTTTGTGTGTATTTTGAATCATACAGTAAGTAATTTGGGGGCATTAATTTTTTTCACTCAGCATAAACTCTGAGGATTCATTCAAATTGTGGTTTGCAAGTGAGCAGAAAATATTTGTGTGAGATTATTTCTGAGTTATCTGTTCTGTTTCATTGATTTACATGTGTTTATGCCTCCGCCAATACCACACTGTCATGATTACTACAACACAGTAAGCCTTAATGTAAGATAGAGTGATTCATCCCACTTCATTCTTCATCAAAATTGTTTTAGCTGTTCTAGGGCCTGTGCCTTTTCATATAAATTTTAGAATAAGCTTGACTACATCTATGAAAAACTTTTCTGAGATTTTGATGGGAATTGCATTAAACCTGTAGATCAATTTGTGGAGAACTGACATTTTTTTGGAAACATTTTATATTGAAGTACAGTTGATTAACAATGTTATGTTAGTTTCAAGTGTACAGCAAAGTGATTCAGTTACACATATATACATGTATCTATTTTTTTTCGAATTCTTTTCTCATTTAGGTTGTTACATAATATAGAGCAGAGTTCCCCGTGCTATACAGTAGGTCCTTGTTGGTTATCCATTTTAAATATAGCAGTGTGTACATGTCAATCCCAAACTCCCTAACTATCCCTCCCCTGGAGAATTGACATCTTTACTGTTGAGTCTTTCAGTTTGGTATGTCTCTCCATTTATTCAGTTTCTTTACTTCTTTTAATCAATATTTTATCATTTTCAGCATATAGTTCCTGTATGTGTTTGTTGAGTATATACCTAATATTTCATTTTCTTTAGAATGATTGTAAATGGTGTTCTGTTTTTAATTTTTATTTCTTCATGCTCATTGTTAGTATAAAAAATGTGAATGATTTTTGTGTGTTGTTCTTGTACCTGCAGCCTTGCTAATGAGTTTTTTCTGTGTGTGTGTGTGTGTGTGTGTGTGTGTGTGTGTGTGTGTGTGTGTGTGGCATTTTTGGAATTTCCTATGTAGACAATCATGTCACGTGCAGATAGGGATATTTCATCTCTTCCTTTTCAATCTATGTTTCTCTTATTTATCTTATTGCCTAACTTCAGTGGCTAAAATTTGCAGTGTTATGTTGAATAAAAGTGGTGAAATAGACATCCTCACTATCTGCCTGATTTTGGGGGAAAGCATTCAGTCTTTCACCATTAAGTACTTTGTAGGTTTTTAAGATGCTCTTTGTCAGTTGAAGGAGTTCTCCTTTATTTCTGATTTGCTGGGAGTTGTTGTGATGAGTGGATTTGAGGTTTTGTCAAAGGCTTTTTCAGCATCAGTTTATCAATTGATATGATCATATGACTTTTTAATTTAGCTAGTTGTAATGGTGAATTTCATTGATTAATTTTTGATTGTTGAACCAGCCTTGAATGCCTGGAATAAATACCATGGTATATAATTCTTTCTGTACATTATTGGATGCAGTTTTCTAATGTTTTGTTGAAAATGTTTATGTCTAAATTCATAAGATATTGATATATTGGTCAATAACTTTTATTTTGTTTTGTTTTGTTTTGGTTCTGGCATCATGGTAATACTGTCCTCATAAAACAAGTTGGAAAGTGTTCTTTCTTCTTCTGTTTTCTAGAAGAGACTGTGTGAAATTTGTGTAATTGTTTTTGAAATGTTTGATAGAATTTTCCAGTGAGACCATCTGGGCTGGAGATTACTTTCTTGAGAGGTTTTAAATTAAAAATTAAGTATATTTATCTACTGGTTGAAGAACTATTCAGATTATATATTTCATCTTGGATGAGTTTTGGTCGTATGGGGTTTTCAAGGGATTGATCTAATTCTTCTAAGTTGTCAAATTTACGAGCACAAAGTATTTCATAGTATTCCCTTATTATCCTTTTGATAACTGCAGGCTTTGTTGTGATATTCCCCATTTCATTTTTGATATTGGTAATTTATATCTTCTCTCATTTTGTCAGTCTTGCTAGAGGTTTAGCAATTTTCTTGATTAAAAAAAGGCAGTGTTTTGTTTTATTGAAGATTTCTATTGCTTAACTTATTTTCAATTTCATTGATCTCTGTTCTTTAATATTTTCTTCCTTCTGCTTGTTTCAGCTTTATTTTGCTCTTTCTTTTCTAGTATTTTGAGTTAGGAACTTAGATTATTGACATACAACCTTTGCTTATTTCTAATGTAAGTGTTTAGTGCTAGAAACATCTTCCCTGGTGCTGCAGCTTTAGCTACAGCCCAAATAGTTTTATATGTTGTATTTTTATTTTCATTCAGTTCTATGAATTTAATTTTTTTTCCTTTGACACTTTCTCTTTGACCCATGGATTATTTAGATGTGTTGCTTGATTTCCACATGTTTAGAGATTTTCCTGTTGGTCTTCAGTTATTGATTTCTAGTTTGATTCTTTAACAGTCAGGGAACAGATTGTCTATTATTTAAATTATTTTAAAATTTGTTGTGGTTGGTTTTATTGCCCAGGATATGGTCTATCTTTGTGACAGATGGCCTGAACTTGAGTCCTGGTGTCATATCCTGAAGTTGCATCCTAACTGGGTGCTAGGTACATGGTCACAACCTGGTTGAGGAGACCTGTCCTGGATGAGGCTGAACCATACAAGGAGCAGAGAGAGTAGATAATGGAGTGCCATGGAGGAGTTTCATATCAATCAGTGATTTGAAACAGTAAGTTAGAGCAAGAAAACATAATTACATAGTAGAGTTATGTTGCTATAATTCAGAACTAGAAAGTTGCACTAGAGAAAGGCTGAATAAGAAGAGATAAGCTTAGGTCAAAAAGGCAAAAGGGGATGCGTTAGGGGGAATGTCTTGGGGTGGGGGTGGTGAGAAGGCTAAGCATGTTTCAGAAAAGGGAATCACAGAATCAAAGATGTTCCACACAGTTAAGTGAAAGTGACACACTCAAAATCAATGACTAGCAAGTGGCTGAGAATAAAAGGCAGGCTTTCTGATTCTACATGCATTGTTTCTTTCTCACTAGTTTTCCAAATATGTGAAAAATAAATAAACAAGATATGGAGCCTCATGAAAAAGAAAAAAAAAAAAACGAAAGTACTATCACAAAATTTAAAATAAATTTAACCAAATTTAGCAAAGCCTCTGTTTGGTTGCAGAAATTCTATGTCCTCCTTCAATAATTAAAATAGTGCTAGATGCTATAAGCAGAAGGAACCTGAAATCTTGGTAACTTATAACAGTTATTTCTTTTTTGTTCATGTAAAGTCCAATCAGAGGTGTGTAGTAGAGCGTGGCCACTGCTCCATGCAGTTATTCAGGAACCCAGACTGAGCAAGACTCATTTTCAATCTATGGCTTCCAAGTCTTTCTAGGCATCAATTCCTGTTGGTGAATTGGGGAAAAGAGAGAGAGAGTATATAACCACATAGAAGGTGTCTATGAGCCAAGCCTGGAAGTTATGTACATTATTTCATCCACATCTCACTAGTTAGATATTAGCCAGATGATAGCATTCAAAACTAAAGGAGACCAGAAAATGTACCTTAGTTTGTAGACTAGGAGAAAAGTGAAATAATTTGGTGAACAGCTACCCAATCTGTGTTACATATTATTTATCCACCAGTACCTCTTTATATAGTGCACCTATATTACCAGTGGTCATCTAATCAACAATTATTTCCATATTCCTTGATTTTGTAAGTTGTTTTGGCGAAAGACTTTGTCAGCACTCCTAAAGGCTATGAATGGGATTATTAGTTTACTGATACAACTAAAAGTTTTAAAAGAAGTCATTGGCTGTGTTGGCAACATTAAGTGATGTCCAGCTCATACTTAATAGGGCAAGTTCTCATTTTGGGATACAATAGTTTCCTTAGTTATATGTATACTTTCCTTCTGTGACAACATATCCAGGTAGAGCAAATGAGAAAGGATGCTGAAAGGCTTCTTCAGTGACAAGGATTTGGAACTATCGAATAAGAGCAAGATTTCACAAAATGTTCTCGTAAAACACTAGTATTAGGATATACTCCAAAGGGGGAAAAATGATTCTTTACTCATAAAAGTTTAGAAAATGATGAAACTCAAATCTGTCTCGAGTATTCACGATGCATATGAACATATTAACGATTCTAAATAATCCTGCCATAAAGACATCTTTGGTTTTTATCTTAGCTTTCCTAACACTTGTCATGGATCACTGTGTTTTAGTGCCATATACCACTGTGATACATCTGTGGGCAAATCCCATTTGACTCCCGCTGCAATCAAACATCCTAGTTTCGAATGCCACTTTCTATGCTGAAAGATATTTTGTATTTATTAGTAAGAAAGCACTTTTCATATTAGTAATATTGTTTTGTAGCATTTTAAAAATAGGTAGAATAAAATAGATCTAGCCATATTTTCACTTTTTATTCTTACTCCCGTCTTCATTTACCAGCAACCCTAGTATCAGTGGGGTAAACATTAATTTATATAGTTTTTCCTTCTTCTCCCTTAAAAAGACCTTGTATTATGTACACTTTTACTTTCTCCTTAGGCTGCCGGCTTCACTTGATGAATTCTGAAATTCTTTTTCTACTACCAATATTTCTTTATTTTCCATAGAAGTCTTTTTCACTCTGGTGTTTACTTCTCTTTAGGTAAATAACCTCGGGCCCTTTCCTCTACATCCACTTCTTCAATTTTGTTTTTATTTTTCTTTTGTACATTCTGAAACTGATCCAGAGACCAAGTCAGAAAGAGTGCCTGAGATTGAGGTGACAGCATTTCTAACAGGGACTAAGAAGCCTTTTTTGGAAGGTGGGGGCAATTTTCACTATCATCTAGGAATGGTAGATGCCACCACAAGATGGCACTCGTTTGTTTTTAGTTTCTAATGATGAAAAATTTGTGATTTTATACTGGGATAGAAAACAAAAACAGAGCTTTCACTGTATTTCAAAAATGACCTTGCTTACTTTATATGCTATCATATTTTATTATGTTTTATACGTACACAAAAATAAGTTCTACTGGATTTTGGGGATAGAATATTATGAAAGTATGTATGCTAAACATTATAGTACTTGAAGTTAAAATTTATTATTTATTTCATTAGGTACCTTTTTTTTTTTTTTTTTTTTTTTTTTTTTTTGCGGTACAAGGGCCTCTCACTGTTTTGGCCTCTCCCGTTGCGGAGCACAGGCTCCGGACGCACAGGCCCAGCGGCCACGGCTCACGGGCCCAGCCGCTCCGCGGCATATGGGATCCTCCCAGACCAGGGCACGAACCCGTATCCGCTGCAGCGGCAGGCGGACTCTGAACCACTGCGCCACCAGGGAAGCCCCTAAGTACTTTTTTAAGGAAAACTATTGTGCTTGCTTTTTCCCTTCTCTCTTTTCCAGCGTAGTTACCAGTAAACTCTAAAAACCTGTGAACCGATATTAAACACTGAGGTTCACTGATTTTGTATCAGTCTGTGCCGGTTCTTCCTTTTCTTGAGGGCTATCAGTCAGCACCACTTGTGCAGATGAGCTACTACCAATCTCCAGACAGTAGGTTATTTTTTAAATGACTCAAGAAAAACAAACAGTCCATTCAGTGGTGTTGGAGTATTCTTTATTCTGATTAAACCTCCTAAGTTTGGATTAAGACCACAAGAAATAAAGACATTTCGGGGACCATATGGTGGTATTGGTTTGGCCCTCAGGAAATCAAAAGGAAACTCTAGTGTTCCAGGGGCTATTTAATCTATGAATTTACTGTAATTTGCTTTAACAAAATAAGTCTTAAATTATCTGGAACTGTGCTTCCAGTGTGTAGCAACTAGCCACATGTGGCTATTTAAAATAAGATTAATTAAAATTAAACAAAATTAAATACTTCTTTAGTCACACTCGCCACATTTCAAGAGCCCAATAGACACATGTTAATAGTGGCTACTGAATTGGACAGAACAGATTATAGACTTCATTACAGCTGAAAGTTATCATGGACAGTGCTAATCTAGAGACTATTATTATTTCTAGTTCATATATGAATGACAAAAAGCTATAACTGCATCCTTGATTATTAGCTTCAATTTGTTTAAATCAGTCTTAGTTGCTTGGATATCAAATGCTTTTCTGAGCAGCTGTGGAGTCTATTGGAAAGACTATTGCATAGGGAACTGGAATAATTGGGGTTTGGCCCAACTAGAGACTCATGATTATGAGAAGATAATTTGACTTCTTTAAGTTATTTTTATTTGTGGAAAATCAATCTATGAAATATGTGTAGAAAAGAGCAAGCTTGACTGCTATCATTAGTAAGGCCTGCTTAGAAGCTTGGCCTTGGACAGGCATCTGGGAACTTGGTTTTCAGGACAGTTCCCTCCATTCCCTCATCAGAGTGGCTCCCTGGACCAAAAATGCTTGTACAAATAATATGGTTTATGCTGAACACCTGCTTTCTTTCTGGGAGTCTGGAATTTGTGTACATGCCAGGCAAAAGGTGCCTACAGGACTAGTCCCAAATAGAAACCCCGGTGCTGAGCCTAGCAAGCTTTCCTGGTGGACGAAATTTTGTTGTCATAACTCATTTGTTGTCATAACTCATATCTGGGGAAACTAGGCATATCAGCAGATGACTCTGGAAGCTTGTGCCTGGTTTCCACTGGACTTCACCCCATATGCCCTTTCCTTTTGCTGATTCTTCTTTGTATCCTTTTATTGTAATAAATCATAAAGATGAGTAAGACTATATGCTGAGTTCTGTGAGCCCTTCTAGTAAATCATCAAACCTGGGGTTGATCTTGGGGACCTCATAATTACTTTGAAGTATGAAGTGAAAAGCTTAGAAATAAGTTTGAATTACAAATAAGTTTCCAAATGCTTGCATATTATTGCTAGTAATCGTAAGGGATCTGGCCAAGAAGAAAAAAAAAAAACAGACAGAAAAATATTTATTCAAAAAATATAAAAAATAAAATTGTTTAAAATGAAACTAAAAAGCTATGGACTCCTGAATAAAGTATGTCTAAAAATGTTTAAGAGAAAATTGTTGTGATTTTGCTGATATTAATTGAGGAACACTTTGAATCCCAACTATATGTTGGGATTAGGGAAGATATAACCTGGTAAAAACAAAGGACCCCATGCCCTTCTTGGACTTTTGAGTATCCTCAGAAAAACTTCCAAAGCTGCCTGGAAATGTGAGTTGGAATGGCTAAGATAAGGATTTCAGTGAAACAGATAGCAGCCATCTCTCTTTGGATCAAGTTTAAAGAAACCGAAGAGTTCTCTTAACATAAGTCCCTGGTTGTGAATCTGTCTTTTTACACAGGTTTAAGTGACTGAAGATCTCAGACCTGCTACATTTGGGTGGATCTTGGCAGTGGCTGAGAAATATAGTCTTGGCTTCCAGTGCTGGGAATGGGATCTGAGCTCTCTCTCCTTTATTTTATTTTTCATATTTTCTCTGCATTTTTATTTTCTCCTTTATTTTAAAAGTGACTTTTATAAGCATCTTCTTGCAGCGAATGCTCTCTTAGCTCAAATATCAATCTTTACATAAACATGAAAAATTATCTTTCTCTTTGTTTTACAATTCAGTCATCTCTAAATTCCAAATGTCAACTCATCCTCTCTTCTCATTTCCATTTTTTATAGCATGGTCCCAGGAGAATAAATGCTTGGTTTCCTACAGAGGTAACTGGTGATAGTACCTAGGCCTTCCTTCTTCCTTCTCCCTTTTTTCCATTCTCCAGAGTCCTTATTCAGACAACCAATTCCAGAAAGTTTGGATCAAAACACCCCAGGGTATCAAAGCATTTGAGGGCCTTAAGTTCATATGTGAATTGTTTCTAGGGAAGGCCCAAAGGTTGTCCTCATGACCACAGGGTCATTTAAAAGTGTAACAAAGGGGGAAAAGGAAAACAAGTATCAAACTTTATGGAGTCTACAATAGCATGGAGGGTAGGACCATAGATGTATGGAACCAGACTGCTTGGGTTCAAATTCCATCCTCTCGAAGTATTTCTGTTGTCCTTGGGCAATTTTCTTAAGGACTCTATGCTGTGATTTCCTTATCTATAAAATGGGATAACAACAGCACCTACCTTATTGAGATGTTATGAAAATTAAATGAGTTAATATACATAAATTTCATAGAACACCTAATAAGTGTTATATAAATATAGTAACCATCTAATTGATCACCCAAAGTGGAATGCATTTGAAGATGAAAGGGGATAAATAATTATTCTAGGACAACAGGTGTAATATAAATCTAAGTGTTTGGTATTATTATTTTTAAATTTTACTTGAAAGCAAGTTTAGGTTTTCAAGAAACCAGGTCTTCTACAGGTGGCATATTCATTGATATAAACTTGCTTCCTTATAAAAGTTCAGAATATGATTTAAAAATAAATAAAATTACACCCTTGTGTGATAGGACTGCAGAGAGATGAATTCAGTTGGGTCACAGGAGCACACATTGAATTGTCAATCTTCATCTGAGATCTGAGAGACAATGCTTATTGAGAACAGGAAAATCTCTTCACACTTTAAATAGGTACATATTCCAACGTATGGAGGACGAGGGCCTAGAGAACTTTATTTGAAGGTGAAGTTAGTTAAATTAGATTTCTAACGGACCAGCCGGTTATCAAAGCCACTAATGACAGCAAAGCAGGTGTGAGGCAAACAATCTACCAAGCATTTTGGCTTTGCTGTCTTTTACGTGGATGGGAATGCTTTCTCCCAAATTATTTTATAACTATCAAGTACTAATGATGACTCAAACAATCTGACCTTTCACTTGGTAAATATTGTTTCCTTCCAGAGTAGTCCAACCTCAGATGTCATTTATGCATGCTTCATTCTGATAATTATTTCACAGTCACAACAAATATTTCTCCTTTCTCTCTAGCTGTCTCATCTAACTACAGGCCCTTTCTTGGCACTTGACAGAAGAGGGAGAGAACCTTTCCTTAGGTGGCATAATTCCTCAAAATGTGTTCACTCTCAGAAGCAAGGATGGTAGATAATAATGAGACAGGCAGGGAATCAACAGTCCCAGAACTGAATGAAGAATTGGCAAATGTATCAAGGATGCGTAATCAAAACGTGCCATTCTCTGCTAAGTAAAGTCTAGCTGAACAGAGCCAAACTGCATGCCTATTTTTCTAGATTTTCTTCTTTTTAAAATTTTCTTTCTAATATAAGAGATGACCTACAGAAGAAGAAACAAACAAAACTGATGACAAAGGAGGGGCTTAAATGTTGCTAATGTTAGATGAGAAAATGCCTAATGGGGAGATTGAGTCCCAGAAAATAGTAGAGAAAAAATAACTTTATGAGATTTTGAAAACCAGAGATTAACAAAAATGTTAATTCCAAAAAATAGAAATTTTAATGGACGTTCCTTAATATTTCTTAAATTACAAATTTTGATATTAATTGGATAATCTAGGCCATTTGTGACTATAAACTAAAACTCATTATAGCATAGATTCAGTTGTATGGCAGGTCAAATCATGCTCCATTGTTGGCAAACAGAAACTAAAAATTAGAAGTATGATATAGCACAGTTTATAACATTAGTCTTATATTATAACTTGTTGATTGAGCACTTACTATATGCAAGGTATATGATAGATGCTTTTCCATGTGGTTTACATGTATTTTGTGCATTTGATCCTTATAGCAGCCTATGGAATAGGTATCATTATTGCCTCTAAGATACAGGGAAGTTAAATCATTTGCCCAGGGTCTCACAGCTAGTAAGTGGAGGAGTAGAGGTTCATACTCCAGAGCTCATGTCCACGATTTTTGTTTAATTCTGACCTCAGCATCATTACCAGAAAGAGGTTCAACTCTGAACACATATCTTAGATTAATGCTAAATACTTTTAACACATAGCACAACAAAAACATCTGAAGGCAGGATGCCACAAAATCCTGCTTTTGTTGAACTGAATTACAGGTCTGATGTGGATTTAAAATAATTCTTGTGTTTATGGCTGTTTATATATTGTTTGTGTCGGCCAGAAATAGAATCAAGTATTAAGTATCAGGACCAAAGCCAAGTAAATTGAAGATGCCAGAAATAACTAAAAGCTCAGAATGAATTACACCAGTTCTTTAGGGCACTCTGGGGTATTTATAGAGGATGTTTCCAATCCAGCTCTTAAGGCACTAAACTCTATATAAGGCATCAAATAAATAACTGTAGCACTCCATAATCTTTATTCAGTGTTGTCTGAGAAATGGTTTTCTTTCAGGGAGGCCAGCCTTTTACATTTGACCTCAGAGTGTAGTCTACTGCTTTACAACTCACTTGTACTATATAGGCTTAGAATAAAATGTGTGCAGTTAGATAAGTAGACATTTTAGCTGATTAGATGCCCTGAAACAGTGGATTTAGAACCATTACTTTAAAGCAATCTTATTCCTCCACCCAATGTCACAGATAAAAGCAGAGCTGCTCTGGAGGAAGAAAGGAAGGGGTGGGGGCCTGGAGCTCCAGGAGTGGAGTCTCCTTTTGACCTGTGCACTCAGATAGCCCCAAGGGTACCTACATTACATGGCTAGGGCTCCCCACAACACAGTTTGAAAGTAGCACCCATGAAAATGTATGGAAACAAACTTCAACTAAGAAGATTATAAATTTTAAGGAGATAAAATTTTAACCTACATTATTTAAGGCTCTATTTCACTGGATTTCTGCAAGTTCCCAAATTGAAGCTCTCTGTTGCTGGGGTGGGGGGCAGGGGTGTTATTTTAACTTCTCTTTGAAGCAATGATATTACTATATCACTTGATAAACTTTATTTAAGCTAATTTTCAATATCACTGAGGTGTCAGATCTCCATCTGCATTTTATGGAAGATCAAACAAGGAGCTTAGCTAGGAATCCTGTCAAGTACAATTCTGCCTCTGACTCTCCATGAGACTTTGAACTGTGCGACTTACACAGTCTCCTAGGACTTTGTTTCCTGATATAAACATGTAAGATCATATATACTGTTCATTTAAAAGTTAATAAGGAGACTTCCCTGGTGGTCCAGTGTTTAAGACTCTGCCCTCCCAATGCAGGGGGCCCGGGTTCGATCCCTGGTCAGGGAATTATATTGCAGGCTGCAACGAAGATCTCGCAGGCAGCAACAAAGATCCCACCTGCCGCAACTAAGACCTGGCACAGCCAAATAAATAAATTAATTACAAGAAAATCTACTAAGAGTTCTTGGGTTTTTCAAAGAAAGCAATGATTTAAGATGAATTTGAATCAACTAGCATATCAAGTTTTTAAAAGGCTTAAAAGTGAATTTAATTGTGACGGCTTTTTAATATCGGAGCATGTGGAGATGGTGCAGATTTAAGGCGAAAGAAAGTTTTTATCTTTCGCTACAATGACTTACAGTGAAGACCACAACTATGATAAGATCAACGTAAATCAAAATACATACCAGAGTTGTGTCAGGAACCCAAAGGGGTGTCCTGTTGTCTCAGAATTATGGTTAAGCATCTGCAGTTGAGAACAACAGAGTAATATCCCACATTTTTCCGTTCAGAGAAACTCAAAAGTGCTGCCACTTGCCAGCAGCGTGATTGAGCAAACTAACTTCTGCTTAGCTTTCTTACCTTATTGTGAGGATTAAATGAGTTAGAGCAGTAAAGTGCTGAGAACAGTACTTGTTCTCAGCTCAGAAAGCTCAATAAGAGCTCAATACAACATAGTCATTATCATTATTGTTGATATTATTTTTCCTGAGGTTATTTTGACTTGCTGAGAAGACAAATTTGGTCATAGCAGGGACTTATGTGATGTTTTCTATATTCTCCCTAGTAATTAATACCATGCTTTTAAGACATTTTTCTAGCAAACTAAATAATTCTGGTATTTAGTAATCTGAGTTTTGAGATATAACTATATTCTTAAAATGTTTCATAAAACTGAACAGTTACAAGTATTATGGAGCAGCCCAAATAATAAGCTTGGTGATACATATATATGAGTATCTATGATATATATTCATATATACTCAAGGATATATATATATATACACACACAGAGATTATACACACATATAATCACACAACTAGTGAATCCATCAGCTAGATGGTGGGGATAAGATTTATATATGAAATCCATAGTATTCATATATGATAGGAATAAACTCTTTGAAAATAATGTATCTTTTAAAAACATTTACAATATGACAAAACAACAAGATAACTAGAAATAAATTGCAAACAGATATTCTAGTTTTACATGGATAAAATTATAAAATAGTTTTGAAGCATTTAAAGGGGAACTCGATTAAATGGAAATGTGTACTATGTTCATAGCTATGAAGATTCAGCATCATAAAGATTTCAACTCAACCAAATTTATCTATAGATCCCATGTGACTTCAATTAAAATTTCAGCAGTGTTTTTCACGGGATTTGAGAAATTTATTCCAAAATTAATATGAAAGGGTATAAGTCCAAAAACAGCTGAGTTAATTCTGAAGAGAAAGAAGGAGGAAGACACTCTTCTCATACCAGTTACCAAGACTTATTTATATACTTACAGGATGTAAACCACTATGGTGTTGGCTCAGGAAAGGGCAACTACATCAAAAGGACAAAAGAGAAACCAGAAATGAAAAAACAAACAAAAAAATCACTCAGACCTTGTATATAGGGGATATCAGTTCATGAGAGAAGTGTCATTACAATATGTCAGACTATGATAAATGCAAACTGCATATCCAAATGTGAAAAAAAGATATGCATATATTCAATTCCACTTGATTCAAGACCGTATAACTTTCTGAAAAATATAAAGAATATCTTCATTGCATTGGGGCAGAGAAACTATCTTAAACAAGTCACACAAAAAGAATAAACCGTAAAGGAATATATTGATACATTTAACTATATTGAAATTATAAATTTCCAAACAACAAAAGATGCAACAAGCAAGAATGAGAGAAGTTGTTTATGACACAGAGAGCAAAGGATTACTATCTAGAATATACATAGACATTTTATAAATAAATACAGAAAAGGCAACCTAATACAAAAAGAGAATTTTGAATGGGTACCTGCTTACTTTGTTGGATTGAATGCAATTGATCAAGCTCATGTATTACTGTGAACAAGTAAATGTTTTACCTTGCTTTAAAAATATGGGTATAGAAGCTATTAATAGAAGATGTGGAAAGGATATTGCATATCTAAAATAGCCTTTTTTCATCCCAGTCTCAGGATTCTACAAATCTATGTTTTTGGAAGAGTCAGAAAAGTCACCTTGAAGGAAATTTAAATGACATTTTTCTGGACTGTACAGCAACCTTTATATCTTCTCTGGGTGTGTGAAGCACAGGTGATGCTAAGCAAAGTTACAAGAAGCATTCTATCACATTTAGCCTAAAAACATGCATGTTAGAATTTAACAGGTACATCTTAGCATGATTAATTTATTTATAACAACCAATCACTGCCATTTGGTCCATAGTCCCAGCCTGTTCTCCACGTATACTTCACTTCTCAACCCCATAACAATGGGCAAAGGATATGAAGATTCAGTTCAGGAAAAAGGAAACTCAAATGACTAGTCAACTTTGAAAAGTTTAGTAGTAAATAAGATGCCATTTAATATAATAATGAAATATAATGTCATAGCCATTGATTAGCAACAATTTCAAAATCTGAAAATTCTACATTTTTAAAGTTTGAAAATAACAAGTAAGGACTTCAGAAAATAGTATTTTCATACAGTGATGGTAGGAGTGTAAATTTTGGAAAGCATTTTGACAACAGTATTATTAAAAATGCACTTACCTGAAAATCTAGCCGTTCCCCTTCTTGGTATATATCCCAGAGAAACTCTTGGCATATGTGCACACGGAGACACAGAGACATTTACAAGGAACATTAATTTTAATAGTGAAGACTGGAAACAATCTAAATACAATCAATAGAGGGGTAAATAAACTGTAGTATATTTAACTAATGAAATAGATTATTGTAATTAAAAGAGCTATATCTACATGTATTGACACTGACAAAACAAAACAAAACCAATGAGCAAACAGTAAGAAGAACATATATACTATGATAAAATAGCTTATAGGGGCTTCCCTGGTGGTGCAGTGGTTGAGAGTCCGCCTGCCGATGCAGGGGACACGGGTTCGTGCCCCGGTCCGGGAGGATCCCACATGCTGCGGAGCGGCTGGGCCCGTGAGCCATGGCCGCTGAGCCTGTGCGTCCGGAGCCTGTGCTCTGCAGCGGGAGAGGCCACAACAGTGAGACCCGCGTACCGCAAAATAAATAAATAAATAAATAAATAAATAAAAAGCCTATATATTGGACCTGGTTATCTCTGTTTCGATCATGTCTATTTCCATAGAGAGAAGGAATAAAAACATGAACAGGAAGGTGTAAACCGAACATAAGATAGAGATTTCTTGTGGGGAAAGAGGGAAGGAAACATGACAAGGTAAGTGTACAATGGCAATGTCAACTTTATCAATAATGGGTTATTTCCCAGTAAGAAACAAATGAACAATAAACAAAAAGACCTGTGTTAACAGAGCTGAAGTAAACATATTCAAATGTTAACATTTGTTAACTGTATGTGGTAGATACATGGGTGTTTGTTATTTTTGTATCTGTAGTTTTCCATTTTAAGAGCAATAAAAATATATATTATAAGAAATCAACCTATATTTATAAGTGAACTGTGGAGTGGAGAGCTCTCCTTGGCCTGAGAACTATCAGCACATTTTTATAGACTATATCGTAGGCAGCCAAATGTTTTCCTCCCCTGATATCTTTCTTAGGAAGAAAATTACTTACTGTGGTCAGTCAGTTTAGGACAAAGAATGAAGATGCTGTTCCCAGGGTAGTGGTTTATTTAACTCATCATCACCATATGATTTTTCACATTTAATTATTAAACAAAAAGAGCATTTTTGTGGCAGGGTTAAACTGTGAAGATAATTATATGACCTCATTGTAATGAGTAAACTTGTTTCCAATAGAATTATGAAGGAAGAAAACATTAACCCAAATATTTTGATATTTATAGATACAGAATCCTTAAAGATCGTGAATAAATATGGGGACCAATTGTCATTACTGAATATTTATAGAGTACCTAAAGATGCAGGGTGCCCAGGCTCAATCCTTGGTCAGGGAACTAGATCCTGCATGCATGCTGCAACTAAGGAGTCCGCATGCCGCAACTAAGGAGTCCACATGCTGCAACTAAGAAGCCTGCATGCAGCAATGAAGATCCCGCATGCCACAACTAAGACCGGGCACAGCCTAAATAAATAAATATTTTTTTAAAAAGATGTTAAATTTTCTATACTATGTTATTCTCTTAACATTATGCATGATTCCTATACTTGATAGGTTGGTATCATTAGACATTAAAATGAAGTGTCCAAATCTAATAAATCAATACGATTAAATTAATACAAAAGTTTTCCCATCTCTCTACTTAGTTTTTCAGGTCTAAGTAAAATCCAGAATAAAATATTTAAAACGTATGGTGTCTTAGAGTGAGTCTTGACAGCAGGACAATTGTCAGTGTATTTTAAAAGAAATCAGAAGGAACTGAAACAAAAATCAATTTGCAATGCATTAAGTATCTTATGATTAAATTGTCCCATTTTTCGGGGGGGGGGAAACAAACCCAAACATTTGATGTACTGAGTAATCTGTTGCATAATAGAAAGTACTTTCCAAATATCACATTTCTTTAATTAAGGCTTTTTGTGCTCTCTCCTTTACACATTAGAGAAAATTTTAATTCCTCTCATTCTCTCTCAGACAGGGCTCTGTTGTGTTTTGAATATGGTTACTTTCTGTAGTACTGAGAGTAACATACTTTGATGAGCCAAAATCTCAAAAGCTGAGTCCTTGAGAGTTGTCTTCAAAATGAGGATTTTTAACCTTGAATGATGGCCAACAATCAGCTTTGGAGAGCTGCTCATAGGATTTCCCTAACAAGGGCAATTGATTGTTGCCGCATCCCTGACAGGGCATTGATCCTCTTGGGAGTGCCCAGATGTGTATTCTGCGCTGATCCACATGAGGGGCACTTGCACCTTTAATTTCCCAGTCTTAAAGGATGACCTTATGATATCAGAGGCTAACTTGAAGCCCAGAGATGATGACCTTCCTCTGCGAAAAATTTAATGTGTCTCCTGCTATTTCCTAACTGTTCAGCTTTTATCTTACTTCAGTGGTCATTGTTGGGGATTGGAGGCTTGAATCTTCACAGAGTTAGTGATTTACTGTTCTCTGAGGGACTTGGCCAAACATCCCTGGCCAAAAGGTGAAGAGAGGCAAAGGATAAGGATGGCCGCCAAGAGGATAACATTGGATTGTAAATAAACAGGGCAACCTTCAAGTTGTTATTCTAAATATTTAGATGGTGCTAAGGGCTACAGGGAGGCTTGCCCTATCTTAGTAATATGCTGTGAGCTGCTGTGTTCTGTGGGGTGTTCCTTGTATCTCAACTCCTTCTGCCAATGTCACATTGTTTCTTCTTGTGCAGGATGAACTAGTTCACTGACTCATCTCAATCCTCCAGAAAACAAGTGTAACAATTTCTTTTTAGTATTTCTTAGATTCTGATGTTGGGTGAAATGAGAAGGAAGCACTGCTAATAAAAAATGCCTATTTTATCATTATGAATATTTGCTACCTCTAAGAAAGAGATACAGACAAGAAGGGAGTTAAGTGTACAAAGAAAGAGACAAAGATTGAAGTAGAGAAATATGAGAGATGAGAAGGAGAGAGAAGTGGAAGGAAGAGAAGGAGAAAAAAGGAAAAGTGAAGGGAAGGAGGGAAGAGAGAATGAGAACCTGAGAGACACTGTGTGCTTGTGAACACATGCGAACACATCTAAAAGATTCCACAACTTTGTTTGGTTTCCAGTTAAATTGGATGTTTTAGTCTTCATCATGGTTTGTCAGGCATTTTAAATCTAAGTAGTCAGACCGCTTCAGTTGTTTTAACACCCCAAATCCAAATGATTGGACAGTTAAAATTACACAACTGGGTCAACCATTTAGCAATCCCAGGAACTGAACGAGTGATTGATGTGGTATATGAGGCAAACTCAAACTGTAATTTGTTACTTCAGAGAAAGAAGGCTAACAGATTCTTTTGGGAAACCCAAGAGGGATTGGATAAACTTGTGTTAAATGATAGGATACTAATATTACATTACTGGGTGGTTAGTCCTAAGAACAGTCTTCTACACATGGAAGGAAAATAAGACTACAACTGTTAGTCTGCCTGAATATATTCCCAGCTCTGTGTTTCTGAAAGAGAAAAACAGCCTCCATATGTTGGGCTTGAGAGAATTAATCAGATCCTTTGCTCCTCAAAATGGCAGCTGATTGAGAACTAGGCAGAAAATTATATTGTCAACTTTTTTGAAGGTAAATCTAGATTGGCAAATGAAGATGGAATGTGACCTATATGACTTCCTAATATTCTTTTCCAGATTTATATTTGGATTTACTTGAATAGTAAGGCCTCCAGAGCAATAACTTATCCTCATCATGTTGAGCCAGGAAGCCCAGGTCAGGGGCACAAGAGGGAGGCCTCCTATGTGTGAGCAGTGACTTACCATGTTAACCTTGACCACTGGAGAAATGTGGACCAATGAATATCAGACTCTAAAACATGTCAAACAGATAAATCACTGTTGTCCTGTAGAGAGGAATAAATGGGATCTAGAAGAAGGATGGATGCTTCTAGCCAACACATCTGAGAGAGCAGAAGTTCTTATTTTATGGACGTCTAGGAAGAGTGGAGGAGAGAAAATGGCTTCCTCCAAACCACACATGGAAAGTACTCTCATTTTACTCACTGTCTTGGTAAAACAATGTGTGTGAATATGAGAAACTTTGGCTCAGCATGTGCGGGCACTGATAAGAGGCTCTGAGTTTTCTTACAGAGAATGTGACGCAATGGAGCGAGGGCAATAAAGTGGGAGTTTACATTTGTGGAGCGTCTACTGTGTCAGAAACCATTCTAGGCTCTTAATACCAGCAAGTTTGAGGTTATTCCGTGCCAGATAGCTCAGAAAAAAGAGAAGTAAGGTTTAAGTCCAAGTCATTTTGGTGTCAGATCTGATGGTGTTTCCACTATGCCACTCTGTTACTGTAGAGGTCACTGCCACCTCTGGACAAAGCCTCTAAGAGGATAGCATCTGACTACCATTGCAAGGATGGGAGCCCTGCTAGAATTATTCACAATAGCCAAGTACTGGAAACAGTTCAAATGATCATCCATTGATAAATGGATAAACAAAATATGGCATATCAGTACAATAGAATACCATTAAACAACTTAAATGAATGAACTTCTGATACATACTGCAACATGGATGAACCTCTAAAACATTTTTATAAGGGAAAGAAGCCAGGCACAAAAGGCCACACATTATTTGATTCCATTTATATAAAATGCCCCCAGAGGCAAATCTATTGAGGCAGAAAGTGGTGGATTAGTGGTTGCCTGGGACTGGGTACAGTGGAAGGAACTGACTGCAAATGGGCGTGAGGGAACCTTTTAGGATGATGGAAATGTTTTAAAATTGGACTGTGGTGATGGTTGTAAAACTCTGTAACTTTACCAAAAATAATTGAATCATACACTTAAAATGAGTAAATTTTATGATATATAAATTGTAACTCAATAAAGTTGTTTAGAAATTTATTTTTAGCAAAGGGGGGAGGAATTGTGGGTGCCCCTATTTCCTCTGCTCAATGAATAGTTCTACTAAAGGCTGCTTGAGAATTTTTGATACCTACTTTTTTATATTACTAAGCATGGAAGACATCTAAGATTGTATGTGAACGGAAATACTTCTTTAAAATTTACTGCTCTCACATCAGTGTTAGTATTCTGTTTTAATAAATGTTGAGGAAGCTGAGTGGAAAGGGTCTGGGTTTCTACTCGCAGAAGGAGATAACTGGGGAACTCTTCTAAGACCAGCTCTCCTCCAACCAAACAGGCAGAAAGCACTCTGAATTGGATGGTAGGAGAAACACCTGTGGGTGTGGCTTTCTCCTTCCCCTGTGCATTCCTGAGTGAGTAACAAGGAGGTGTTTTAGCAGGGCTTCGGGTAAGTGCTTCCCAAATGTTGTCTCATCCAACGCCCTCAGTAGTTCCCTGATGGAGACTGATGGTGGTGAAGTCTGATCAGCTGCTCACCAAACCCATTTCTTTTTTCTGGGCACACAGTGAGAACAGGTATCCCAGAGTCCTTGTAGTTAAGAGTGACTGTGAGACCAAGTGCTGAGTTCACTGGTCAGTGAAATGGGGGCAGAAACTATTGTATTGCTTCCAGGCTCAGCCCATTAAAATTTTTCCACAAATGAGACTTCTGTTTCTGTCCCATCTGCTGGTTGGAAATCCATGCCCAGGGAGAACTCAGAAGGCAAAAGTTGAAAAATGGCAGAGCCATAAGATGGAAGCAGCATGGGCCTCTGAATCACTTTTTATGGGAGAGACCCCACTGATCAGAAATACCTTCATGAAACTTTACATCAATTAGAAATAAATTACTGTCCTGTTAGAGCAATTTCCCAGCTTTGGATCTGTTAGAATATCTAGCATTAGTAACTAATGCCCTCCTCCTGTCTCCCTTATAACAGAAGAATATGTTGAGATTTAGGGAGGACAAGTAACTTGTATGAATTCAAGCATTAAGGAGATGTCAGAGTCACGAGCTATACCCAAATCATCTGATGTTAGAGGTTGTGCTCTTAGCCAGCCACCGTGTTACATTGCTTCTCTTTTTTATGAGAGTTGAGCAGTATGTCAATAAACATTGATTATCCAGAATCCAAACATTTCCTAACAGCATATATTACCACCCTCGTCCAAGGTCCATCATCTGTTTCCTGGATTATTGCACTGTCCTTCTCCTGCCCTTGATCTCTTACAGTCTATTATTACTCAGCAGCCAGCATGGTCCTATTAAACATATGGCCGGTCAAGTCACTTCTTTGCTCAAAACCTTCTGAGGGGCTCTCATCTGCCTCAGAGTAAGAGCTATGGTCTTTACCATCATGGTCCATACCATCCTGTGACCTGGCCCTCTCTTAGCTCTCTGACTGCCTCTTCTATCTCCACCTCCAACCCCACTACAACCTTGCTCACTTGGCCATGTCAGCCTTTTTGCTACTCCTTTACCTTTGCTCCTGATACTCCCATAATTTGCTTCTTTATTTCCTTCAAATCTTTCCTTAAATTTCCACGCCTTAGTGAGAGTTTCTGTAACCATCCTGTTAAAATTATAATCCTTTACTTGATTCATTTTCTGTCCGCACATCCTGTTACATTTTTCTCAGTAGCATTTAATACACTGAGCATATTATGTAATTCACTTCAAATTATTTTGTTTATTGTCTGATTCTTCTACTAGAATGTGAATTACAGGAGAGCAGAGATTTTTAATTCTTAAAACATTTTTTTTGACTATTTTATCTCCAGTATCTAGAAAGGTGCCTGGAACATAATATCCTCTGCTTCGTAAGTACATGTGGAATGAATTAATGAATGTGCATCCTCCGAACTATAGGAAGAGGATGGCGTTATTATTAAGTCTCTGTGTACTATACTGAAGGCCTTCCAAACCAGGGGGAAGTCCAGTCACCAGGACAAACTTATGAGCTGCTAAAACATCAATGGACATATATCAGTATGGAGAATGTTACGTACAAGTTCTTTCAGAGATTGTACTGGAAGTGAGTGAGATGAAAATGTTGATAAGCCACTGAGGTGGTGAAGAAAGGGAGACCCCTCGTGGCTCAATAGCACCAAACCATCTTGTAAGGAGGGGGGGCCGCGTTAACCACAATGCTGCGGATTGCCCAGGAGGGCGTTGCCTAGTTACTCAGACAGCAGGGTGGAGGCCACAGCTGCCATAACTGCCTTCTTTCTTTGATCTTATCACATGCAATGCTCAGTCTCTCTTATAATTAAATATGTATCTACTGACTAACCAAATATTTATTTAGCACCTATCTTGGCAGATTCTGAGTGCTGGGAATATAGTTGCAGGTGAGAAAATGTCCTTGTTTTTGTGGAGCTTATATTCTGGTGGAGAGAGGCAGATTATAAGTAAAACAAAATAAATGATATTTAAGATATTGATATGTGCTATGAAATAGAGTGATGATGTGCTACAAAAGTGGATGATGGGGTAGAGAGAGACTGGGAGAGAGGAGAGGGGAGGACAGGAACAGGGTGGAGCCTTTAGCCACAGAGCATTAGCAAGAGCTTCTCTGAAGATATCTCATCAGAGCAAAGGCCTAAGGGATATGAAGGAGGGAGCCACATGAGGATCTGAAGGAAGAACATTCCAGGGCGAGGGAGGATAAGTTCAGTGACGCTGACATAGGAGTGAGCAGAGCTAAGAACAGAAAGGAGGCACAAGTGACTAGAGAGTAGAGGGAAAAGGAGAGGTGGGTTTGGAGATGCTCCCAGGGGCCTGAAGGTGCAATGTCTTCAGGCGTTGTGGGGAGATTATATTTCATTCTCATGGCGACAGGGAGTCTGGGGAGAGTTTGAATGTAGCATAATTGAAGAACATCATTTTTAAGGGATGCCACAACAGCCTATGGAAAGCTGCCGCGTGTCCCAGTCTAGCACTCTCTGCAGATTCCCGGATTTGACTCACAGGAGACAGGTTGCCAGAATCTAGCCCAGGCCCTAATAAACTCTTATCACAACTTTGAACTACGGCAGAGTGACTGTAAAATCTGGGATCATATTTTTCTAAGGGAAGTTTCAACCAATTATTTGAATGCTCTTAGGAATAAATGTCCAGTTTTTAAAAAGAATTTTTTTAAACAGCCCACCAAATAAACCCAAATGGCTCAATTGGCATTCAACACTTTTCATTAAATGGGTAAACAATTTCCTTTTAAAATGAGACACTTTAATGAGCCACAGAAAGCGATCAAATACACTTAACATCCCAAAGAAGATAGTCTTTGGTTAGGGAGGCAAGTCCAAATGGCACAGTGTGATAGAGAAATGAACTATGAGTTATCTGTCAAAAAGCCTTGGTCTTATAAAACACAAGGTAATGCAAACTAGGGAGGAACATTAATGAAATAGCAATGCAAGTTTCCAGTTAATCAAATGTCACTTGACTTTGAGGAATTGGAAGGATGATCAGCATTTGTGAGGACAGAATGCCAACAGGAATTTATAAACAGCTCAATCTCTTAGTCTCTGAGGAAGCAGTGTTGTCTGGGATGAACACGTTTGATGGACCTTGTATGAGCAGCTTATTATCAAGTCTAGAAAAGTTACTTTGCAAGCCTCCAAGATTGAGATGGTTTTGTATTTCTTCCCCAAGGAATGGTACTATGGGAGTGGAGTGTGGGAACATCTAAAGGCTAAGTAAAAATAAGACCCAAGTGTTGCACACAAAAATTCAGTCCAGCGATGTATAGGGATGTGGCAGTCCCAAATTAGGATGGATGTGGGGATTATGTTAGAAATATAACTGAGTTATCATCTGAGCTAATGGTAGCTCAAATCTAAACAGGTTTGTCCTATACATTTTTGGGGACGCGTCTTGCTCTTCTGTAAAGCTATATTTATAGAACAGTTAGTCATCTAGTATTTATTAAGCCCTGTGGGTATATGTCTCTTTTTTCCTGTACATGTTATACTCTGATATATATCCATTGTCTGGAATGCGGTAGGAATTCAATAATTATTGATTAAAATAAGTTTAAAATAAGGGAAAATATGAGTCTTCCTTGCCTTAAAAATTCAGAAATAATAGGGTCATAATGCAGAAAAAAGTAAACAAGCCAGGTTAACTTTAGTCACTGCATTTGTTGTGTTGGTGCTTGAGGGAAATTGTACAGGCAGTTGGCAAATGCACGGAACGGAGAGACTGTGAAATGAACAGTTATTTCCGGCTGATCCTCTACTTGAAGAAGACAGAAGGCAGGGACGGTACAGGAGAGGTCAAAAGCATGTGCAAAGGTAAAATGTTGGAAAAACTTGTGATGTATTTTGGGAAATAGTAGAGTCCAGTTTAGTTGAAGAATAGAGTGTCATGGTGGAGAGAGGTTGGTATAGTGGGAAGAACAAGAACTCGTGAATCACATAAAATCCTAGCCCTGCTGTCACTTTGGAAGTGGGAGTTCAGTCTGGAAAGGAAACTTGAGCCAAGCTGCAGAGGGGCCTTACTATTAGTACTTTATTCAGCCAACAACTTGTGGTCTTTGAAGGTTTTGGAGCTGGGAATTGACATGTTTATAGCTGTGATTTCCCTTTACAAACAATCAAGTCCTGTGGGTTGGAATTTTTTCTCATTGCTTCATCAACTTTTTTGGAGATTAAATTTTCTTTCTTTGAGAGATTAAATTTTCAATGCAAGTTGCAAATTTATCAAACATTCTTCTTTTAAAGAAATGAAACATCCCTCGGATGACTAGAGGGTCTCAGTAACATGTTTCAGATCTGCTCATTAATTTTTCTAGTCCCTGTATTCACAGTGATATAGAAAGCTGAGCCAAAAGTATTATTCCTGACTGTCTTTCATACTATTTTGCCCTGAGAAATATTGGGACACCCTTCACTATCTGTTGCCCACCTCAATCAGTTGAACAGTTTTACTTTTTCCTCTTCCTGACTATCGAATATCAACTTAAAACTTCCTTAACAGCTCTGCTATTTTTCTAGATGGTACCAACTAGCACTTATTTTTCATTGCTAGATGAATTTTAATCTTCTTTACCAAACAGAGACCACTGGATGGACATTTCAAAATCTCTCAAAATGTCTCCCAATCTCTTTTATTTCAGCCTTTGATCGTTGCTGTGTGTACAAACCACTGAATAAAATTTATAATAATAAAGCAAAATAAATACCATCACTTCAAGCTAAACCTCTTCATAAACCTAAGGTAGATTCCAGGCTAGAATACTTGTAGGCTCTCAAACTTTTTTTTTTTAAGTATACCTCTTAAAGGATTTGTTCTAATTATTAATTGTAGTGTTTAATTCAAAGATTATAAACTCAAGATTAAAATTTAAAAATATATTTCACAAGGCTGATGAAAATTTATGAACACGTTTTTTGGCAGTCTAAAGCAGAAGGATAGGAATCATGGTTTGGTGTTTGCAGATAGAATATCCCTTTCACTACATTGTAGAATATACCCAATATAGTAAGATCGTTTGAAGGCAGTTTCGTATTCCTCATGATCCTTGCTCCTACAGACAGACTCAGGTCCCTACTCCAAAGAAATACATAGCCACCACGGGTAACACGTGTGTTCTCAGATGCTGTGAGTCTAAAACTTGTGGCAATGAATGGCCACATGATCTAAGATTTTGTCTCAATCCACACAAACTGGAGGCAATGAGATTTAATGGAACACATTGAACTCTTCATGCCCAGAGTCTGTTTGCTTTTTTATTGTTTCACTCTATTGTAAGCTCCATGAAAGCATAGACTGTTTCTGAATCTGTGGCCCCTAACACTGTGCCTGGCACATAAAAGGCATACGTCCTAATATGTGGTTGTTTTTAGGATGACTTTGAGTTGGATCAGTATTTTAGTTCAATGCTTCTCAAACTATCTGTGAGGAAGAACTAGTTTGTTTTTTGACTTTCCAAACTGTCTCATATTGATTCTTTTCTCCTAAAAATATGAATACCATATAAATGTTGCAATACTGTGACATAATAAGAAATATATATTGAGTCTTCATCCCTGGCTCTTGGCACAGAACTTCTAAAACCCTTGGAATTTCCTGAGTGGTAGGGGTGAAAGGAGCATCCTTTATTATTCATAAGAAGACCTGAGTTTATGCTAATGAAGTGACTCTTGTAGGGGGCTGCTGGCTGCCAAAGAAACGAACAATGTTATTAGAGGATTGTAACCTACATTCAGGCCCATCCCAAACGTCCAGAGAGGGGAATGAGGCTGGGGATTAGGTTAATCACCAATAGCCAATGATTTAATGAATCATGCCTAAGTAATGGAATGTCCATAAAAAACTCTTAAGAGCTTCCAGGTTGGTGAATGCATCCATGTGCCAGGAGAGTGGTGTACCCCAAACACCACAGGAACTGAAGCTCTTGCACTCAGGACCCTTAAAGACCTTGCCATATGTACCTCTTCAACAAACTGTTCATTTGTATCCTTTATAATATTCTTTATAATAAACCAGTAATGGAAAGTGAAGTATTTCCCTAAGTTCTGTGAGCCATTATAGCAAATTGTAGAAACTAAGGTGGAGGGGTTATGGGAACCCCAAATTTGTAGCCAAGCCAGAGAGAAGTATGAGTAATCTGGAGACCCACTACTTGTGATCGGCATCTGAGGTGGGGGGACAGTCTGGTGGGACTGAGTCCTTAACCTGTGGGGTCTATGCTAACTCTGGGTAGTTAGTTTTAGAACAAATTAAATTGTAGGACACCCAGTTGGTGTCCACAGAGAACTGGACAAGTTCTCGTGGAAAACACACACATTTGGTGTCAGAAGTGTTCTGAGTAGAGAGACAGTTTTCCTTTAAAGGTAAAGAACAGGACTGATCTGGGTTCCAACCCAAGTGCCCACACATGCCAACTGGTGACCTTGGACAAGTTACTCAAGCTCCCTGAGCCTTGAGTTAATTAATTAATCAATAAACCAATTAACTAAATTCTGACTCTTTTGTAGGATCAATATGAAGATTAAATGAAAAGTTTAAATTAAAAAAGGATGTACTTAGCAGGTGCTTAATAGATTTGAGCACTACAGAACTAAGAAAAGGAAGGAAGGGAGGGAGGAAGGAAAGTGGGAAGGAAAAAAGGAAGGAAGAGAGGGGAACTAAAAGGAAAGAAAAGGTAAGAAGGAAGGTTAAGATATCATATGTATATTTGTGCTATTTCCTGTGGACAAAATAATACTATCAGATTTCATAGAACAAGGAAATCACTTATATTTCAACTTATAAAACTCCATAGGGACATAAGAATATTAAATTTTCTGGTGGCTACAGTAATTTTTCTTTTAAACAGACATAGGGGCAGGGGCTACAAACCAGAAAAGATGCTAAAGCATCACCTTCTATAAAAATCTGTGCTTCACTGGCTCACAGCACAGCTCTGATTTTCAACCGGGTTCTGAAGATACTGCACTCTTATCTTGTGTCAGTGCAGTAGCTAGTTTACAGAAATACCAAGCTCCAAAACAAACCGCACGCTAGTGAGTAAAAAAAAAGCTTTAAGGCAATTGATGTTATACTCAATGTTAATCATTAATTAGAGGCTTAAGGGAAACCTGACACTCACAGGGCTCTCAAATATCTCTGTAAAGCAATGCCCCAGACAAGTAGGCCATTCATCAGTTCAGGAAAAACAGAGGAGAGCCAAGACACCGATCATACCCGTTGGACTGTACTTGCCATCTTCAGAATATCACTTTTGTTTTTCTTTCTTAATATCTAATTGGTCAGAGTTTTCTCTCCCAATCCCTACTCCTAAGATATTTTGGGATGTATCATAAAAGTACAATTTTGTACCTATCTTTTTTAAAGTAATACTTATATTTTTCTGATTATAAAGTAATACATTCTTATGGTAAAAAAATTTAGAAAATATGAAGAAGGAAAGGTACATATAATCTTATTCCCATAAGAAACCTCTCTCCATATTCTGGTGTAATTTTCTAATATCTGTGTCCTACAAATATATATGTATATGTGTGTTTGTGAATGTATCATAATCATATCATATATAGTTTTGTATCCTGTATTCCTCACTTAAATATTTTGCACATTTCCCCATATTATTAAAAAATCCTCCAAAACTTGAAAAAAATTATATGTATGTATATTTATTCTTTAACTTGATTAATGAAATATCATTCTCCCAATTCATATGATTAAAAATCTGTCAAATTCTGCTTGTTTCATTTCCACATCTTTCACATCTAGTCAATAGCTAACATCTGTTGATCTGCCTCTAAAATGTGTCCCTAATACATATACTCTTTTCTACGCTGACTGCTTCACTTCTGAATTTTATTGCTCTTCAGCTGGATAAGACACCTTGTCTAATTTTCTCTTATTTTTCTTCCTTCCCTCCTTCTCCCATTATTCCAATTCCTGACCCTAAACTTTCCTTCATACTGCTCATACCTTTTTTTTTTCGGTACGTGGGCCTCCCACTGCCGCGGCCTCTCCCGTTGTGGAGCACAGGCTCCGGACGCGCAGGCCTAGCGGCCATGGCCCACGGGCGCAGCTGCTCCGCGGCATGTGGGATCATCCCGGACCGGGGCACGAACCCACGTCCCCTGCATCGGCAAGCGGACTCTCAACCACTGCGCCACCAGGGAAGCCCTGCTCATACCTTTTTTATACTCTTAGTATCTGACCATATCGGTTAAAAGTTTTCCATGGCTCTTCATTCCATAGAATATCAACTAACATTTATTTCCACCCTATTTTATCCAATTTTTTTTTCCATGAAAGCTCCCAAAAGCATCCTATGCTCTAGCTATAAAAGATTTATCGTTCACAAACCCACAATGCAGAAGTGGGCAACCACTCTGCCTACTTTTACTCACATCACCCCCTGAATCTCCTTCCCTATATTCACCAACCAAACTTTTCTACTATGACAATGATTATTCATCCCAACTCCATGCAACTCCGTGTTCCTCCCCATGTGCTGAATTGACTGAGAATAGATACAGCGATCAGATAAATATTGAGTCAAATAGACATTAAGTCATTGTCAAAATATTGGTTTTATTAGATCATGTGGCCATTCATTGACACTAGTTTTAGACTCACAGCATCTGAGAACAAACATGTTACCCGTGGTGGCTATGTATTTCTTTTGAGTAGGGACCTGAGTCTGTCTGTAGGAGCAAGGATTGTGAGGAATACGAAACTGCCTTCAAACGATCTTACTATATTGGGTGTATTCTACAATGTAGTGAAAGGGATATTCTATCTGCAAACACCAAACCATGAATCCTATCCTTCTGTGTTAGACTGCCAAAAAACGTATTCATAAATTTTCATCAGCCTTGTGAAATATATTTTTTAAATTTAATCTTAAGTTTATAAATTATAAATCTCATTGCCTCCATTTTGTGTGGATTGAAACAAAATCTTAGATATGGCTCTCGGGCCCTAAACCAGGGGCACTTACCCTGTGAAGGAGCCTGGGGGGAAAAAAAAAACAAAGCAAAGTACACTTCCTCAAAGCAGATAGATCTCAAAGAGGGGAGGGAGAGGTGTACCTAAGCCAAGCAAGTGCAATGACCATCTTCTCAATTTCACCTATCAATTAAGTCAGTCTTCTTGGGGGAAGGAGAGGGAGATAAGCCAATGGAAGAAAAGGTCAAGCTTCGATTTTCATTAGTTACAGAAGGATCAAAGTTTCTACTTCTTAAGTGTATGCAGGCAGGAACACTGGAAGAGGGAAATAAAAAGGGCATAAAAAGCCAAATTGTCCTTTTGTGGAAAAGTTGAAGTTATAGCTAAACATAAAAACTGTATATGAATGCTGCAATGGAACAATCAGGAAATAGAAGGAAAAAAACCCGAAAAAGTTGACTGGCCAATATGGAAACAGGAAAGAACAAAAAACATATGGAAACTTTTTTTTTAATTATTAAGGCACACATGGCCAAAAAAATTAAATACAAAAGTTTATGTATGTTTAAATATATTTGAATTCCTTTTTCTCTGTAGTGGGTAACATCATAAGGCAGATTTGTGTTTTATTTAGTTGCACTGTTTGAATTTCCTGAAAGGAAAAGTAAAGACTGCTTGATATAAAGAAAAAGATTTTGTGCCTTTTCCCAACATACTAAAATGTGGGATTAGAAAATTTGGTTTTATTGCTGACAGTACTACAGTGTCATGGTATAATTGTGGTTAAGAAAGAATTTGAATTAAGTATATGAAAACAGGTACTTGAGATTTTCTCATTAAAAAATTTTTAAAAATATATGACAATATATAAACACACATGTACATATACGTATCTCCATTGGACTGAAACTTCTCATGCTCATTTTTCAGTTCAAAGGTAAATTTTTTTTTTTTTAGAAAATATGAAATGATTCCACTCAATCATTTGTGATTTATATTAATAAGTTAAAACCATACTTTCTACATTAAAAATAGATTTGTGTTTTTTGTTGTACTCAGATGAATCCGAACTATGGTTTTGAAAGAGAACTTTGAATTTAACACACATTAAACGCCTTTTTGATATATTAGGGGAAAAATACACCTGGAATTATAAATAGCCAACTTGAAAAACTTCAGAGTTGTTTTTAAATTACCTCAAATATTGAATTTTCCACTAAAACTATAGTAAAACTCAAGGAAAATGAAGTATTCCAAATTCTTAAAGTAGTGAACATGCAAGAGTCATCACATCAAATAACTAAGAGACAATATAAATGAATGAGATTCACTTATTCATTGTTCAAAAAATATTTACTTGCTGTCTACCATGGGTCCAGCACAGTTTTAGGTGTTTTCTTCACACTAACAAGCAAAAAAGTGGTTAAAATTTCAGCTCTGACTGTGCTTACATTTAACGGAAGGGAGACAGATTATAAATAAGATAAGAAAAATGCATAGTTTGCTATTGCTAAGTGCTATGAAGAAAATATAAAGCAGGAAAGGGAATATCAACTATTTTAGGGGAGGGGAGATAACCACTATGCTAAAAATGTTTATCAGTTTTCAAAGATCAGTCCAGCGAGTGGTCAGTCTCATGGTTCCAGAACAGAGGCTTTACGGATCTACCTCAGATTAGGAGATGGTGAAGGGAGCCCTGAGCCTGACATCAGTTCACACTGTGAGGTGCCTGCAACACTGCAGGAAAACCAGCAGACAGTTGGAAATGTAGGTTTGGGTCCTTAGGAAGAGATACAGATTTGGAAGCCACCTGTGGAAAGGTGAGAATAAAACGATGGGAATGGATGAAGTCAAGAGAATGTGTGCAAAGTGAGCTGAGAGTACAGCTGATGAGAGGACCTTGGAGAGTGTCTACATGGAAGGGCCAGGTGGAACATTCACAACTCCTTAGGGAATTTCTAGTGATTTAGTCTACGAATCACTGAATCAATTATACTGAATACTGTCAAGGATTTTAAAAAAGGTTTTTTCAATCCCAGAAAAAATTTACTTGGGATTTAAAAATTATTAGAGATGAATTTATAGTAAAGAAACCTTTACATCTGTAGAATTACTAGAAGCACATTTATTTATAAAATCACATCATGACTTCTGGCATGGTGGGATGATCCAATTTGAAAATTGCCACGTCAGCGACAAATTCATTTATTTAATTTACCATTTCATTGGTTGCTTCATGACTTTTTAACTTATCAATTATTTACTGATTTCATACCCTGCTCAAGACAAGAAATGTATATATTGATGAAAAGTAATATTTCAAAAGTGCTATTAATAAAAACTCTTGCATATTTTAAAAATGTAATATTTTCCTCAAGATACACCTAACCAAATGTTTGCCTGGCCACGATTCCTAGGATGGAGTCTGTGTGATTTTAATACAAAGAAGTTAAATTATGGGTTATGGGCTGAATTGTGCCCCTACCCCTAATTCATATGTTAAAATCCCTAAAGCCCAGTACCTAAGAATCTAACTGTATTTGGAGATAAGGTCTTTAAAGAAGTGATTAAGTTAGAATGAGGCCCTAAGGGTGAGACCCAAATTCAAGTATGACTAGTGTCCTTGTAAGAAGGAAAAGAGAAACCAGGGACTCGTGCACAGAGGGACGACCACATGATGAGTACAAGCTAAGAAGGCCTCGGGAGAAATCAACACTGCTGGCATCTTGGACTTTCAGCCTCCAGAACTGTGAGAAAATTGATTTCTTTGTTTAAGCCACCTGATCTGTGGTATTTTGTTATGGCGTCCCTAGCAAACTAATATACTGTGAGACTAGGAACTTGCCTTCAAAGAGGGTAAAACTCATCCTCAGATTAGGAGGGAGGATTTCTAGATTAAAAGTGTGAACAAATATTATTTAGATTCTGACAAAATAGATCAGCCTTTTGAAAAAGTTGAGCTAAAATTTATTGTGATTTATTGGGTTGGGGAGATGGGCTATACCAGGTCTCTGACCAATTACATGAGTTTTGATTATTGAAGCAGTGGTCAGAGCCCATATTAATATTTAATTATGAAATATCTTGCCTTTGGTGCATAGAGGAAGAAAAGGCCATTTAGAAAGACTTTGGCTTTTCTCTTCTGATTTTATAACCATAGGCAAGGCTATTTTGAAAAATAATGAACATATAAAATGCAAACCAGCCACATTTATCCTTTCACAAGAACTTGTAAAGATGCCTGAAAAGCACACAAAAATGCTCCTTTTAATGATTTTAGGAGAATAGCTTAAGGTTGTTTTCAAAGTTTCAAGATCCAAATGCAAAAGACTCTACTTCTTTACAAGTGGTTTAATCCCATGGGTAGTGTGGTTATAATCCAGATGACTCTTGAGGGGCAGGGAGAAGCAATGCCAATATTTTTTTGTGTGTTGAAAGGACCATAAAGGAGAAGCAGATCATACTTTGTGGGTTGATAAATAACTCAACACGCACAGCCAGAAGAATGAACTTTATGCACATTGCACAGCTTTTCTTTTTTTTTCAAGGCAGAAATGGGAGAGAGGAGCTGTGGTTTTTGTTATTTCTCTGTTCTGATCCCTCGCTCGGTGACATGGCAGGGCTAGAAAGGCTATGTCAGAATTTAAAATGTGACCCTGAATGAAAAAGTTTAGAATATGATAAAGATCTAAGCATAGAACTTTATTTTTCTCAATTTCCATTTTAAAATGAAAAACTGAAAGTGGCTTCAGAAACTATTAGAAGCAAAACATTGGTAAGTCCCGTTTAGATAACATGTGAAAAGAAAATTGAAGGGGGAAGAAAAGCTGAGAAAAAGTTCGCTTTGCTTGGGCTGATATTATACTTGATAGATGTCTTGGGGAAGGATCTATTTGCAGAAGAGCTCACTCTAATAGTGAATAGGAGTGCATAAGAGGGGGATTTGTAAATAATAAAAGTATACCAGATGCATGTGAAAGCCTCAGTTACGAATACTATGGGGAGTTCAAGAGTATTCACACACAGACCCTCCCCTCCCTTCTTCACCTCTCCTCTTTTTCTTTTGTTGTATGAGGCATCCATTAATAGTAAGGGGCACAAGCTCACTTCTTATCATAGACATACATGATCTTTGTAACCCGGGGAAAATTTCACTGGTGTTATTTTCTTCCTTCCTATCCTCCAGAATTGTCTGTTCTAGATTGGGCTAAATGAAATTTTTATTTTCTCATGTAAGTGAACACACCATTTCTTAAACACATCAAAGCCCATTTGAATTTGGGTCACATCATAATTTATTTTATCAAACAGATTTTAATTTTTTCCAGATTTAAAAATTTCCAGATTACTCCAAATTTTGTGTGCCAAATTCTGCCCTCAATTATGTGCATGCAGCTAATTGCATACACATAACTGAGGGTAGGGTTTGGCTTTTGGAGGTGAAAAATCTCTGGAGCTCTGATTTTTTTTTTTTTTTTTTGGGAAAGCCCAGACTTTATTAATTAAAAAAAAGAAATCTTCAAAATGATTTACATCACTTTCCCGAGGTTGCTTTCAGGCACTGATTAGTTATCCACCACACCCTGGTGTAATCACTCTTTATCTTTTTTGCAATGGGGCAGTATTCATACAGATGACCTTTTCATTTGCTTGAAGACACATAAGAGAGTGATAGAATTAAGGTTAAAATTGAGCATTCTGTGTTCTGTGATGATAGCTGGAACTGTTTATTAACATTACATAATTGTGTGCTGAATCTGTTATATTCTTGATTGTTGCCTCTTTTATTATTCACAATAATAATGGCTTTATTATACTTTTTTCCTAATTATAAAAATCATAGTAATAATTTAAGCAATATAGAAAAGTATATAGAATAAGAGGATCACTTGAATTCTCACCACTACAAGGGGGCCATTTATATTTTGTTGAGTATTCTTTAGGAATGTCATCTGACTTTTTCTCTAATTTTATGTTGATATAATATCAGACATGTTATTTTAACCAGCATTTTTCACCAGGGAAATATTGGAAATGTTTTCACCTCAGGTAATACAGATACACCTCTCTTAAGGCCCACATACTATTTCATTGGACCAGCAAGTCTTCAGCCAATCAGTTATTTTCACAAGAAGAAATGTGCTTCCTTACTGTAAACTCTGTCATGATAGACACATTTGTTTACTGTAATTAATAACTGGAACTCTCTTCTCCTTTAGTTATGCCCCAAATCTCAGATTTCCACCAAATCTATCTGTTCTACTTTAAAACTATAATTTTGAGTTGCACATCAATAGGATTATACTCAGACATGAAACTTGAAAATGTCATGGCAATGGAAAATCATCTATATGATAATTACTCTCATATTCACACCTCTAGGGCCATCTGTCTTCCAGACTTAACATTCATATATCCAGTGATATTTCCACTCAATGCACAGTACCACTCAAACTCAACATGTTCAGCAATGAACTCCTGCCTTCCCTCACCCATCCACAATCCTGCTTCATTAATCTCAGTTCTGGCAACTCTAACCCTATTGTTGCTTATGAGAACTAGAAAGTCATCTTTGACTACTTTTGTTCTTTCACATCCCACATCTAATCTTTCAGGAAATCTTAGCCCTGATTTCAAAATATACTCAGAATCTGCTCATTTCTCACCCCTTCCACTGAGTCACTAGGATCCCTAATCAGGTTTCCCACTATTCTCGTCTTCTCAGAGTCTATTGTCGACAAATAAGCCAGAGTGAGCTTTTTAAAACTTGAATCATACAGTGGTACTTCTCTTCTTTAAATCCTGAAATAGCCCCCTGTTGTACTCAAAGTAAAAACTATAATCTATGTGATGGCTACAAGGCTAGGACCTTCCATTTCCTCTCTGACTTTTTGTACTGCTCTCTCCCTTGTTTAGTCTCCTACAATCACAGCAGGCTCTTTGCTATTCCTCACATATGCCAGGAGCTCTCCCACCGTGAGATCTTTCCTTTGGATATTCCTTCTACCTGGAATGTTCTTCTCCAAGATATCTGCATGGACAACACTTTTGTCTCCTTCAAGTCTTTGACTAAATCTCGTTTTCTAAATGAAGCCTACCATGACCACCTTATTTAATACTACAGCCTATCTCTCCCATCTTTGGCATTTCCTATCTATGGTATCCTACTTTGCTTTGTGTTGTGTGTGTGTATGTGTTTCATAGTATTTATCATCTTTGAACATACCATATTTACTTAAAAAATAAATTTTTGTTTAGTTTCTCTGCTCCCACTAGAGTATAATCCTTGAATATATCCTTGAGGACGGGGATCTTTGTTTGTTGTGAGTGGTAGAATTATGGGTAATTATCCCATTATTAAAGTTATAAATAGAATAATAAAAGCAAATTGTGAATACACCAATGATGAGAATGTGTCACAAACAAGATTGCGGTTAATCCAATTCTATGCATATGAGATTCAGAAAAGTAAAAAAGAAGAACCAGGGTGGAAAGGAAGACTATTTTTTTTTTTTTTTTTTTGGCTGTACGCGGGCGTCTCACTGTTGTGGCCTCTCCTGTTGTGGAGCACAGGCTCCGGACGCGCAGGCTCAGTAGCCATGGCTCACGGGCCCAGCCGCTCCGCGGCATGTGGGATCTTCCCGGACTGGGGCACAAACCCGTGTCCCCTGCATCGGCAGGAGGAGGACTCTCAACCACTGCGCCGCCAGGGAAGCCCCAAAAGGAAGACTATTGAGGTAAAAGGAAACAGTGCAAACTTAGTGTTTTTAGTTTATAAATTTCCTACTCTTTAAAAGATTTTGGGAGAGGAGTGAAGAGGCTACAAATGTTGCTGTTTGAATCTTGATTTCAGAGTGGTTAAGGGTTATGCTAATTTTAGGATAAAAAGGGAGAATTTTTGGCTTTGAAATATAAATGATGTATCATTAGCCCATCCCATTAATGCTTCTGAAATTTCCCTTCAGCTGTAGCTGATTAGCAACTAAAAATGTCAAAGTTTATTTTGAGAATATTGAAGACTGCTCTAGGGGCCTTGAAATAATTAGTTGCTCAAGTCCTCATTAAGAAATAGAGCATATACAAAGCTATAAGACTTGGCTAGTCAAGAAAGCAAAATGCTTTTGAGCATTTTATTCAGTGAGGTAAATGGGCATGCTTTGTTCCATTTGGTTAACCAAATGTTGCAAGTATAGCACACTACTTTCAGAAGGAATGAAAGTTTCCCCAGTTGGGGGCCCGGGGAGTGGGGGGGCACTGAGCCGATGTCAGGCCCACATAAAATTACTTTGTTGCAGAGACTAGTTGCTTATATCCACTGATTTTGCTGCCAATTATTTGTAGTAAAAAAGAATAGTCTTTGAGGGCTTATTTTTTTAAATGTTACTTAATTTCAGCGTTTGATGAAGCAGCTAATGATTGAAAGTAAGAAATCTTAAAGAATATTGGCTTTAAAAAAGAATATTAGTTTAAATGTTGGCTGTAAAATGAGAGATATTTAGGTATAAAAAAAATGAGGGAATTTTCTTATTCTTTTTATTAAGCTTTAAAAAGTAAGGCCGTTTGTATTCTATTTGTTAGGGTTTGGGGGACCCCAAATAAAATACTGTCTTCTCCTTTATAAGGGTAGGCTAAGGTATCAGATAGATGGAGATCAAAAATGCCAGCTTTATTACTAATCAAAATCTGGTCTGAAGAAAGCACTTGGATATGCAGCCTCCACAGCCTTCCTAACACTTTGCCACTATTAGATACACTTACTCATCTGGCATAAGCAACACTTGATAACGGCAGACCTCCCTCATGGATTAGGATGTTTACCACATGAGATGGAGCAGACCTGAAGTCAGGGCTCTTGCATAGATGGCTCCAGAAGAGAAAAAGAGGAAAAGCCTGAGTAAACTTGCTCAGAGACTTCTCCCACATCCACCCGTTAGACCAACTGATTCTCCTACCATAAGGAGGGATAGGTCAGGGTGGAAAGAAAGGCTGAAGGGTTTGTTTATAGCTAAAGTCTCTCCAGCTGGGAACAGGAGGAATGGAGGATATATCCGCCCCTACCCCAGCACACTTTACCCATCACATATGTGTGATCTATTATGTTAAAAGCAATTATCCCATGTGTTTCAAAATGTGTGTTAGCGGGAAGAGAGGAAGGGGGATTATTAAATTTCAAAATTTCCACCTCCATTTTTCAGGTAATTACACAGAGACTGGCAAATCAGGGACTCATATGTTTTTGGCATGCACACTGCTGTGAATTAATGTTCATGAGTTGATGGCTCAGCCATGGATGCAGGAGAAATATGGAAATGCAGCAGTGCTTTTATTAACGAGCGGAGGCCCAAATGTTGAGAAAAATCCTCTGCCTCCGCTAAAGGCAGCACTGCTGCCATCTGCTGGACTGGGAGTAGGAAAGCCCCATGCTTATCGGAGTCAGTACAATTCCTTATCTCCCTCCCACTTAGGAGGCATTATGCTAGGCGCTAGGTTGGGGGTCTCTAAAGATAGCAGACTACGTTCTCCACCCTAAGGAAGCCGGGAATTTAACAGGGGACAGAGACGTCACTTAGGAGGCTGTGATAAGTCTCGCCCTAATGGAAAAGCTAGGAGATGGTGGGATCCACTGCCATGAGGAGTATCGGGAAAAGATTTGCAGAAAAGGTGACCAGAGATTTTGTTGGAGGCAAAGGTAGGGGGTTCAACAGGGAGAGATGGTGAAAATGGAATTCTGAGTGGACACTGCTCCAAACAGCTCAATTCCACTGGCTCATGAAGAGTCTCATGAAAGTTCCTCCACTTTTTTGAAATAATCTTTTATTTCTCTCTTGTGATCAGCCTTTCCTTAGTTTATAATTGTTCTCATCCATTGATCAGACTTTTTACTAATATTAATACTAACGGTGGAAGTTATGGGTATTGTATAACTAGCATGACATGTCCCTCCCTCACAATGCCCCAGTTGGGTATCTCCTTTGCTCTGCCCTGAAAAACATGAGGAGACTTTATTTCAGTGAATTTCTTTGGTCTGTGGTTTACCGTAGCATAAGTTTATGAGGTTGAGTTCTACAAATTCAATTTTAATCAGATATTATTTTTGTCCTAAGCAAACTCTACATACCGCAAATAAAGCTTTCACCACTTTAGCAGCCATCTATAACTCATAAGTGTAATTAGATTTAAATGATGCTGAGATTTCATACGATCCCTGCTCAACACTTGTGATTTTATATTCTATGCCTCTAGTTCCTGAATAGTGGGTCAGCTAGATATTTCCCTGTTATAAGCTGTGGTACGTTAAGGACCCAGCAAGTTAAAAAGTAGAACTTTTGATTTGGCAACAGCAGAATAAAATGAAACCATTGCCAACATTAAGTTTGACATATGACAGATGGTACTTTCAGGTTACAGATATGAATGTACAATGGAGCTATTCTGCCTGAATTTCATTTGACTTTCCTATGGTCGTCAAAATGGGTGTCTTTCAATTTTTGTGTCCATGGAGGTTGGTCTGTGTGGGACTTGAGTGATAAACCTGTCAAATACAACGAAGTTTGTGATTCCACTGAGCCCTATTGTAAAAATCAGTTTTGAAACCTGCCAAACCTGCCAAATTGGCTGATTCTGGGGTAGGGCTTACTGCATAAATTTGGATAATGCCCACACATATGTTTAAAATAACCTCTTGTTTCAAATATGCTTGTGTTTAAGACTCCTTCAGTAAAGGATTTGTAACAGTAAATAAATACAATGGAAAACTAGTTTAAAACAAACGTTTTAAATTTATTTATCCTTTTAGTGTTTGAAATACTCTAGTCTCCACCCAAAGCTACATTTTCTTCTACCACCATCTCTTCTTTTTAAATCCAAATGTTCTTAACATTAATTTAGAAGATGTGTAAAGCCAGGCCAAGGAAGATGAGATAAAACTATAAAACCCAGTTAGAAATTGTAAAGAAATGAGCCAAATTGGAAGCAGTGCCAGTACCCAGGGCGATGTGGAAATACTGGACAAAGACACTGCTTTGGAGATGTAACAGAGTGAAAGTGATGACATCTTGTTGAGCCACAAAGAGGCACAATATTATCCTGGCCTTGGGTAGCTTACAGTTTATTTGAAGAGATATGCCCTGTTCGGATGAAAATAAATGGGAATACAAAATAGCAGGTGCTGGGCCAGTGAGCAGGGTAGATAGCAGGTGTACAACATCAAGAGCTAATGTGGTTGGGAACTGATTATGAGGGTATAGTTTAGGTCTTCCTCTCTCAATTTTTATTTTTAAATTAGGAAATATTATAAAGGTGAGAATTGAAGTGTATATAGTGCTTAAGCAGAACAGATACTAATTATCTCACAGTAACTACCGTTTGTTAAATACTATGTGTCAGGCATTGTGGTCAGGTGCTTTACGTGCATAATTTTACTCAATCTTTGCAATTTTCTATGACTTAAATATTATTTTTCCCCCAAATGGCAACGCCAAGTACCCAAAGTCACATTAGCTACTCCAGGACAGAGTCCAGACTTAAAGCAAAAACCTGCCTGATTTCAAAGCCCAAACTCTAACCCATGCTGTTAGTGTCAGCGTATAGCTAATGAACAATTATCTGCATATCATAATAAGACAGTCAAGGTTATGCTACAGAGAATGGTATTCCTCACATGAAGCATACGTTAGTTTGGGAAGAAATTCCTCAAATGGTAATTGTGAAAACTATTTAACAAACATGGAAGAATTTTTATCATATAATGTCAAATGTAAGTAGAATAATATAATAAAAGTATACATGGTATTTACAGTCATGTCAAAACTATGTATGCATAAAGACAAAACCCTAGTAGAGAAGTTTAAAAGGAAAATAATTTTCTTGGAATGGTAAGAGTCATAGTTAATTTTTTATTTAAAAATTTTTTACAGTGTTGAAATTTTGTCATTAGGATTTTTATAAATTAAATTAGAAAGGTTAAAGCTATTAAACTAATCCAATAAGAGAAACTTAAAGCTTGGTGCTGGAAAGGAATCTTTCTCAAATGAAAATTACAGCTTGTTTTAAAACATGAAATCAGTTTGGGAGGTCAGGACATAATTGAAGGTCTCTAGCAGACAAAGTTTAGTTTATGAGGGTGAATTTTCAATTGTTTTACTAGAAACTGTTTACTTTTCCTCTTCAGAAATGTGTGTTCAAGTTGCCATTTCAGAAGACAAGAACATTTATGGAAAAGGATCTCATCCTTCTCCCTCCTGCTTTACACACCTCCCTCTGTGTCCCACCCCACTCCATTTGGACAAATAGGCACCTTCCATTCTTGGTGAGTTCTCCTCCACCACACCTTTTATCTGAGAAACCCGACTTGACTTCTCAGGCTCACAAAGGAACAAGAGCTTTTTCCAAGGGAAGAGGGAAATGGTGTGAGTTTATTTTTTTTCAAGGCTTAACAGTTTCTTGAGTATGAGAACTGCTTGATGGTTCTACTTGCTTGAAGGAGATAGAGTTCAAAGATCTCAGTGAAGCTAGAATTTGAATGTGTAGGTAGAAATACAATTTTCTGTTTTGTTTTGATTTGTTTTTCTGTAGGGATGGTGAAAAATTGCAAATCCTCTTATTCTCCTCTTTTTAACTGACCCACCTAATTAAGAGTTGCCCTCTCTTCCCTCTGCAAATACTGCCTGACACCTACTCCACCAAGAAGGTCCAAGCACCAGGTAGAGTCCAGTACACCCCCCCTCACTTCTTTCTCATTCATCCGCAGCCAAACCTGTACATGCAAATAGTACTTATTATTGGGATTGTATATTTTTATAGAATATTACATACACTCATGAAATATGTGTGCAAAATAAATGAAAGTTTTAGAAAACTTTCATTGAAGTTGAATAGTAGTTTGAGAAGCATACAGGTAAGCAGATAAAAGGAATGATAATGAATTCATTGTAGAAGAGATAGGTTTCTAAAGAAACTTTAGAAGGATTATGTGCTCAGATTGAATTGAAAATTTCTTTAAGTTTTTGCTTTATTTTAAAGAAACTCAAACTGGAAATGTTAGAAATAGTGCAAGAAAACCATGATTTGCCATACATTCAAAGAATGGCCCGGACTGTACCTAAAAAGATTGGCCTCTGAATGTACATGTATGTTTTAAGCTAAAATCCAATCCTTAAGATATGTAATTTTTATTATGATTCCCAATGTAACTGACTTTTAAGAAAATTATTAACTGACCAGTTGCCAGTTTCATACATGAGAGATGAGAGAGCTTTGATTGTATCACCTTGTATTCAGTTGTAAAGGCATAGCACATTCAGGGGCAAAATTAGAGGTAAATAGTTTGATATTTTGAACCTAAAAATTTTGAACCTCTTTGAGAGCTATATTATTTACTTTTGCTTCTATTCCATTTAATGCTAAAAATACTAAACCCGCTTTATTCCTTTCTTTTTCATTAATTCAAACCTCCCTTCTCCTTCTGTGATGGAGACTAGCTGTTGAACAAATACACATTCTCCCTGTTCTTTTTCAAACTGACCCAAAGTTTTCAGCTGCATATACCACCACATAGTTAGAAGAAAGACCATATTTCCCAGCCTTTATTGCTGCTGGGTGTGGCCAGGTATATTAGTTTTCTATGGCTGCTGTAACAAATTAGCACAAATTCAGTAGCTTAGAATAACACAGATTTTGTCATATCATGGTTCTGCAGTTCAGAAGTCTGAGTTAGCTTGGCTGGTTTCTCTACTCTGGGTTTTACAAAGCAAAAATCAAGGTGTCAGCGACTGTGTTCTCATTGGAAGGCTCTAGGGAAGAATTCACATCCAAACTCACTCAGGTTGTTGGCAGAAACTAGTTCCTTGAATTTGTAGGATCAGAACCCTGTTTCCTTGCTAGCTGTCAGCTTCAGGCTGCCCTTAGCACCTCGAGGCCTCTCACTGGTCATTGCATGTGGGTTCCTACATCTCAGGGCCAACAGAGAGGTGTGGTGAGTTGAATCGTGCTGGGAATGTCTCTGATTTCCCCTTATGCCATGGCTTCCTTCTGCCTCCAGCTGGAGAAAGTTCTCTGCTTTTAAGGGCTCATAGGATTAAACTGGCCCCACCTGAATAATCTCCCTCTTTTAAGGTCTGTAACCTTATTTATGTCGGCCAAGTCCCATTTGCCATATAATTTAACATATTCACAAATTCCAGGGATTGGGGGCAGACACTTTTGGGGAGCCATTTCGTCTACCACAATTGGTGATGACAGAGTTCTGGCTAATGAATGGAACTGGAGATGTTGCATAGGACTCATGGAAGTTCCCTTAAAGGAGAGGAGAGATGCCTTTTTCATTCTATGCTCATCCTACTGCCTAGGGGGCAGGAGCAGCCTCCTTGAAACCTGAGGCAAGGACCACACCCCAGGGATGGGAGGGGAAAGCTGGAAGGAGCTGAATTATTTTAAGTCATTTCATTAGACCTAGTTTGACTGTCTCTCTGGTTTTCTTTCATGTGAGAGGGAAATAACTTCTCATTAAACCCCTGTTATTCAAATATTTCTGTTATATGCAGTTGAACCTACGACTGAAAAATATGCCCTCCAAACTTTGTAACGTTATCTTAACTCATAGCAATATCTGTAGCACAGATTGACAAAACTAAATATGTTTGGATTCCCAATTCATTATATTTAATATGAGTAATAACTATTATCCAAAGTTTTGAAATGACATATTCACATATAGTGATAACAGTATTTATTGCTTGTGAAATAAATTCACTTTTCTTAGTAATATCTGATTCTTCTTCTTCCTGTGTTCAAAATGTCATTCCATGCATTTCAGTTTAGTTATTTTTCCATTAGCACAAAAAATAGAAGAAAGTTTGATTCTAGGTCTGAAGCTGAAATAGACAGGAAGTGCCCCATTTTGGTCTTAGGGGACACATTCAAAGTTTAAGAAAGGAATACTAAGACTTAATGAAATACACATTATCATAAATCTTATTCATTTAATCAGCTGCTTTCCATATTGTCCTAAAACATTTTCTTAAAGGTAAACATTAGAAGAATGTGAATTATCCCCAATTAAACAATACATACTATACATTTATTTGCCTTGTTTATTTTGAAAACTTTGACAGCTCTCAGAAATTCAAACATTCTTTAAAATGAATTATGTAGGGCATTTCTGATGATATTTCCACAGGCTTATATGGATATACATTTGTAAGTTATAGATAAGAAAAAAGGACCGTTTCTTAAATTTGGACCTCATTAAAATGACCCTGCTGACAAAGAATTTTTTAAAAAATTGCTGCACTACTTAGCCATTTCAGTTAAATGTTATTTTAAACATTAGCCATACGCAGTATTTTAAGAATATTTTCTGGGACTAAAACTTCCTTGAGAATCTGATGAATGCTACAGTTCATCTTCCCAGAAAAATGCCCGTATATTCTCACATGAACACTTCTCAGGCAATTTAATGAAATGTTCATAGAGCCTGTGAAATCTAACCATAAAACCTGCGTTAAGAACTCTTGGTATAAAGGTGTGTTGACTTTGAAAGAGTCTTAACACAGAAATTTATAAAACATATAAGCTTTTTCTAACATAGGAGATTACTAAGCAATTAACATTAATACATGGAGTTTTAGTAGTGCTACTGTAATATTCTTCAGCATTCTGAGCTACCAAAAATGTTATAGGTGGTAGAACCAATTAAACAAAATAGACATTTATGCATATACAACTTGTGTCTGCCTCCTCTCTTTTTAAGATTCTGTTCCTCTGCCCCACCAACAAAGAAAGAGGATAACACACTCCATAGCAGCACCTTTCTGCAACAATGGAAAGGGAGCAGTAGATAAATATATTTTCCTGTGGCCCAAAATAAGCCCACTGACCACAGAAGTCATTGTTTTTAATTGTAAAAATAATACCGGAAACATTTTTCTTTGTCCCCATTTACCTTTAGACCATCTCCAGGCAAAGTACTTATAATTTTTATTTTTCCGAAATGATTAAGAATATTTGATATTGAATTTAGAATTTCTAACTAATAACTCTAGTTTTGTGTAGGTTTTTGGATTCATCTTTGGCCATAATGGCACCTTTTATAGATTTTATATAATTTTGTGTGCTCATCAGAGATCACCATGTTTAGGCAAAGAAGTTTGTTTAGATCAGTGCTTCTCAAACTTCTTCGTCTCAGGACCCCTTTACACTCTTAACATTATTGAAGATGGCTAAGACTTTTAGTGTATTAGAAATTAAAATAGAAATTTAAAAATACTATTGCAAAACAGGACTATAACATTCACCAACTTTTTGTGTTTACCAGTAGGCAAAAGGAAAACTCTGAGATTTCAAAATAATGACTTATGGATGATAATAAGGTTACAGAGATTATAGCAGAAATAAAGTGAAGCAAGCTAGTAAGGGCACAGAAGTACTGAGAGCCAACTGAATTAATATCTGAAAATGCACATGTTTATACTTGAAAGCCACTGTCTTAGAAAATTTTTAAAAAATGAATGCACATTCTTTTCATTCATTTCATTAGCTAGCACAGCGATGATATTATTACACGTTTAGTTTCTCAAAATGACATTGTATACATTATGAGCAAGTAAAAAATAAAACAAATAATGTTTAGGGTTATTAGGAAAAGTAGTTTTGATTTTGCAGCTACATGAAAGGAATTTAGGGACCCCCTCAGTGTTCTGGACCACACTTTGAGAACCACTGGTTTAGATGTTGTCTCTCCATTCCTTAATGTAATTATATGAGAATGTAGAGACAGATTATTAGTTTTAGGAGTCTCCCATCTTTTTTGAGCAATATTCTCTTTGAAAATCTATAGCCGTGAGATCCTATTTTTTTCCCTTCCCCTTACCTGTTCTAAATCAACTTTCATGAAGTTTAGAATAGAAAATAATCATAGACTGTTAGAGTTGGTGAGAATCTTACTCAATTAAAAGAAATTTTAACATGCTCCACAGCATTCCTAATAGATGGTCACACAGAATTTCTGCTTGAATTTCTCCGTGCCTGTGTGTCACCACCTGAGGATTCATATCCCGTATTATTGTGAGTATGATGACTTTTTCATCACCTTCTTAATTATGTAAACTAAGCTATACAGTGATGGGGGTAGGAGGCAATGGAAATAACCTGTGCATCTTTGCTACTGGCATAGAGTTCTTTTCATTTTTAGCTTAAATTAACTGCTATTTTATAGTTAATATTTAGGATTGTATATTAAGGTAAATGCAAAAAAATACTTCATGGGTTTTCTAAAGATTAGTGTTTTTTTTTTTTTAAGATTTTGGATTACAATAAATACACAGAAGCTATTTTTGGAAAATGTGTTGGGAATATATAATACAGGCCTTCCCACCTGCCATCATGAGTAAGTGGCCGCTCTGAAACTTCTTAGGAAAAGACTGCTTTACCTTACTAGGCACCGTCAGACGGCCTGGGTTCAGGAAGTGGTTAGCCAATTTATCAAGTAATTCAGTGTTTACAAGAGAAAAGAATGCCATTCCATTGTAAAAATTCACATAAACAATTTAAAAATATACCTTTTCCTGGGGAAAATATACCTATTCCTGGGGAATATACCTTTTCCTGATGAGGCAGGGGTAGCAGTGGCCAGGGAAATCCTAAAGGGAAACTGAGTATCTTAATCATATTTAATCAAATAGATGTCTTTAAACACATTGCACAGGTCACTGGGTTATTGCAATTGTGCTTAAACTAAAACCTCAAAGTAAGGTGAGACTTTGTGAAAATGATAAACTTTAGGAATAACCTATATGGCACCTATATCCACGGCCACTAGTGGACTAATAACCTTGCCCTTCTAACTGGGGAAAATTCTTCGTAGAAGCTGATTGTGTACAAACTTACCACCAACTAGCTTCCAGGAGGCTTTCTTCTGCCTCTGCCATTTCCAGTTTCAAACATGCATAGTTGTCATGATATTCCTTCTTGAAGACTCTTTCCCAGCTTGGTTTCCGAGCCAATCCTGAGCAGTAAAGGAAGTATCACGTTGTTCTAGTGGTGGATTGAATGGGAGTTAATAGAAAGTTAAACCTGAGATACAGAACCCTAGTACTTAACTGGCATCCTTGTCATTCCTCAGGTCCACTTCTCACTGCCTGTGAGTACTTCAGTGATGTAGGCTTTGATCTGTCTTCTGAGTTCTTCTTTCACCACATAATCAAGTTGCCCTGTTACCCTTATGAATTCTGGCTTTCTTTCTGACTCTACTTTCCTAGGATCCTGTTCCTGAATCTTGACTTATTATTTGGGTCCTCTCCCAGTTTCTACAGATTACACTTATCTACTTATTTTACTATGCAGTGCCTAGCTCACATCTCACTATCATTGTTTCTGCTCAGTTTGTGAGATCTTTGATATCTTAGACTTTTCAATATCAATAATTTAACCTCAACTGAGACTGATGGACCCTTTGACACTATTACTTGTTTGCCCAGCTGCATTGCCAAGTCCAGCTCTACAGACATGGTCAATGGCTCCAGTACTTCTTTTGCTGTTGACTTTGATTAGTATTATCTGTGCCCTCTCTGCCTATTCGTCCTGGCTGACTCAGAATAAACCAGCTTCCGTCTCTGAGCATATATGTGCTGTCATTTACCAAAGAGTGGTAATCTAGATTCAGTTTGGAATTAGTGTTGCCTTTAGAATGCTTTATGTTTAACATTAAGTTCATATTTGAATGAAAGTCAGGAGAAAGAAGGCAGAATAAACAAACCACAGTCAGGATGGGTGGGAGTTGGACAGATAAGGTTCATTGAGAATCCTAGCTAAAGTTTCCTTCCCATGGTGTGAAGTATTACTAAAGGGTGAGAGGTGGGGAGATGGAAAGAGCTGCTGGATGAATGGATGAATGAAATAGTGGATGTGAATTATAGGGGTTGACTCTTTCTGATGGGCTCTGCATTTTTTTAATGATTTTTGTTTTTTTATTCTTATTTACAGTGTTTACAACTTTTCAATATGATTTGCTTTATCTGATTTTATATTACTTTGTTCTTAATATGCATATATCTTATTTTTCATTGAACCAGCAAATACTGTTAAGTTTTCAATATTATATTTAGTTTCTGAAATCTTATTCTCAAAATTTTGGGAGGGAGAGTTTTCTACTGTGTCTTACCTAAGTGAGATAAGGAATTCAGAGCATTCTGTCATCCCTCTGTCACAATCCTTACCACAATTAATACTCTGTTAATAATTCTGGAATCTTATATTTATAGAAATATTATTACATTATTGTTTCATGTTATTGCTCTGCTTTTATAAATAATTTATGTTTCATTGAGTTTCATAACCATATTATTCTAAGACATTTATATTGATTAATCTTAGTGCTCAATGTCACTAATAATTTTGAGAGGAATATTATATCTTGACATTTTATTAGACTTTTAATTTTGATATAATTGTAGATTTGCAAACAGTTCTAAGAAATTATACAGAGAAATCCTATATACCCGTAATCCAGTCTCTTAAGTGGTAGCATCTTGAGAAATTATAATCCAATATCACAACTAGGATATTGATATTGGTGGAGTTACAATACAGAAATTCTGATGGGCTCTTCATTGAATTGGGGGAATATTCCCCCACAGGAATGGAATGCATCGACCAAATGTAAAGAATTCTGGTACATGGTGTTTTTAGCTAAATCTCTGAAGAGACAGTGGAGCCCACATCATCCAACAAAGTTTGTTAGTAGCCTCAGTAAAGTTTCCCCCTTCTCCTTCTCCTGTTTCCTTGCCACTTTGTTGTATAGAGCACAATCAGGCTTGAAATAAGCTGGAAAGAGAATCAAAGGGTAAATATTAATGCTTTTTCAGCGGAAATAGAAGGCTTGGTTATAACTGCCTGACTTAAGCACAGTGAGATAAAAAGAAATGGCAGATGTGAAAACACACTATTACCAGAAATGAAATAAAGAAGTATAACATAAAAAAGGAAAGAAGAACCCAGGTTTGAAAAACATGAGATAGAAAAACATTTCCTATAGGTATTTCATTTTTACCAAAGGATGTAATAACACAGATTCAATAAAATAAAACCTTAAAGATAAACACACAGACTGGGATAAAAATGGAAATTGTCAAAAGATGGGGAAAAATTAGCACTCAGAATAATACTGTTATATAATTAAGAAACACAGAAATAGATGACACAGCTGACTCTTAAAATAGTTACATAGAAGAAAATTTCAATATAGTCAAAGGAAATGTAGATGAAAAAGAAATTAAAACAACTAGAAAAAGATAAAAAAGAGAAATAGGACAAAAACTGTTCAACGTTAGGAAAATTGGTGTACCTGATTAGGTAATTCAATAAAATGGACAGAAGTATTTAAAGATACAATTGAAGATAATTCCTCTAAAGCAAAGAAAAAAATAAATCTACAGATGTAAGGATACATCATGTTCCAGGGAACAATTATTGATGTATCTTATATAAATTATTGAGTCCTAAGGCTAAGGAATGATTTCTTAGTTATTGTGACATTTAAAGTCTGGGTTTAAATTTCTCCACAGCAATAGTCAATACAAAAAGACCAAAAGAAAATAAAGTCCTATCTATCAAGTATTTCAGGAAGGTATTTCTTTTTTTTTTAATTTTTATTGGAGTATAGTTGATTTACAATGTTCTGTCAGTTTCTGCTGTACAGCAAAGCGGATCAGTTATACGTACATACATATCCACTCTTTTAAAAATTCTTTTCCCATATAGGTCATTACAGAGTATTGAGTAGAGTTCCCTGTGCTATACAGTGGGTCCTTAGTAGTTATCTATTTTATGTATAGTGTATGTAAATGTCAGTCCTAATTTCCTAATTTATCCCTCCCCTCCCTTTTCCCCCCGGTAACCATAAATTTGTTTTCTACATCTCTGACTATATTTCTGTTTTGTAAGTAAGTTCATTTGTATCGTTTTTTTAGATTCCGCATATAAGAAATATCATATGGTATTTGTCTTTCTCTGTTTGACTTGATTCACTTAGTATGATAATCTCTAGGACCATCCCTGTTACTGCAAATGGCATTATTTCATTCTTTTTTATGGCTAATATTCCATTGTATATATGTACCACATCTTCTTTATCCATTCATCTGTCAATGGACGTTTAGGTTGCTTTCATGTCTTGGCTATTGTAAATAGTGCTGCTATGAACACTGGGGTTCATGTATCTTTTTTTGTTTGTTTGTTTTTGTTTTTGTTTTTTTGTTTTTGCGGTACACGGGCCTCTCACTGTTGTGGCCTCTCCCGTTGCGGAGCACAGGCTCCGGACGTGCAGGCTCAGCGGCCATGGCTCACGGGCCCAGCCGCTCCGCGGCATGTGGGATCTTCCCGGACTGGGGCACGAACCCATGTCCCCTGCATCGGCAGGCAGACTCTCAACCACTGCGCCACCAGGGAAGCCCTATGTATCTTTTTGAATTAGAGTTTTCTCTGGATATATGCCCAGGAGTGGAATTGTTGGATCATATGGTAGTTCTATTTGTAGAACCTCCATGCTGTTTTCCATAATTGTTGTACCAATTTACATTCCCACCAACAGTGTAGAAGGGTTCCCTTTTCTCCACACCCTCTCCAGCATTTATTGTTTGTAGACTTTTTGATGATGGCCATTCTGACTGGGGTGAGGTAATACCTCATTGTAGTTTTAATTTGCATTTCTCTAATAATTAGTGATGTTGAGCATCTTTTCATGTGCTTTTTGGCCAACTGTATGTCTTCTTTGGAGAAATGTCTATTTAGATCTTCTGCCCATTTTTTGATTGGGTTGTTTGTTTTTTTGACATAGAACTGCATGAGCTGTTTGTATATTTTGGAGATTAATCCCTTGTTGGTTGCTTCATTTGCAAATACTTCCTCCCATTTTGTAGGTTGTCTTTTCATTTTGTTTATGGTTTCCTTTGCTGTGCGGAAGCTTTTAAGTTTAGTTAGGGCTCATCTGTTTATATTTGTTTTTCTTTTCATTACCCTAGGAGGTGAATCCTAAAAGATATTGCTGCTATTTATGTCAAAGAGTGTTCTGCCTATGTTTTCCTCTAAGAGTTTTATAGTGTCTGGCCTTACATTTAGGTCTTTGATCCATTTTAAGTTTATTTTTGTGTATGATGTTAGAGACTGTTCTAATTTCATATTTTCACATGTAGTTGCCCAGTTTTCCCATAACCAGTTATTGAAGAGACCATCTTTTTTTCCATTGTATATTCTTATGTCTTTGTTGTAGATTATTTGACCATAGATGCATGAATTTATTTCTGGGCTTTCTATCCTGTTCCATTGATCTATATTACTGTTTTTGTGCCAGTACCATACTGTTTTGATGACCGTAACTTTGAAGTCACAGAGTCTGATTCCTTCAGCTCCGTTTTATTTTCTCAGTATTTCTTTGGCTATTTGGGGTCTTCTGTGTTTCCATATCAATTTTAGAATTTTTTGTTCTAGTTCTGTGGAAAATGCCATTTGTAATTTGATAGGGATTGCAATGAATCTGTAGATTGCCTTGGGTGGTATATTCACTTTGACAATATTGATTCTTCCAATCCAAGAACATAGTATATCCTTCCATTTGTTTGTGTCATCTCCCATTTCTTTCATCAGTGTCTTATATTTTTCTGAGTACAGGTCAGTATATCACACTGATTGATTTTCAGGTATTAAAGAATGCTTGCATCCCTGGGATAAATCCCACTTGATCATGGTGGATGATCCTTTTAATGTATTGTTGGATTCGGTTTGCTAGTATTTTGTTGAGGATTTTTGCATCTATATTCATCAGTGATATTGGCCTGTAATTTTCTTTTTTGTGTGATATCTTTGTTTGTTTTTGGTATAGAGTGATGGTGGCCTCATAGAATGAGCTTGGGAGTGTTCCTTCTGCAATTTTTTGGAAGAGTTTCAGAAGGATAGGTGTTAACTCTTCTCTAAATGTTTGATAGAATTCTCCTGTGAAGCCATCTGGTCCTGGACTTTTGTTTGTTGGAAGTTTTAAATCACTGTTTCAATTTCAGTACTGATAATTGGTCTACTTGTATTTTCTGTTTCTTCCCACTGCAGTCATGAGAGAGTGTACCTTTCTAAGAATTTGTCCATTTCTTCTAAGTTGTCCATTTTATTGGCATATAGTTGCTCATAGTAGTCTCTTATGGTACTTTGTATTTCTGTGGTGTCCATTGTAACTTCTTTTTCATTTCTAATTTTATTGATTTGAGCCCTCTCCCTTTTTTTCTTGATGAGGCCGCCTAAAGGTTTATCTATTTTGTTTATCCTCTTAAAGAGCCAACTTTTAGTTTCATTGATCTTTACTATTTTTTCTTCATCTGTCTTTCATATATTTCTGCTCTGATCTTTATGATTTCTTTCCTTCTACTAACGTTGGGTTTTGTTTGTTCTTCTTTCTCTAGTTGCTTTAGGTGTAAGGTTAGGTTGTTTATTTGATATTTTTCTTGTTTCCTGAAGTAAGACTTTATTGCTATATAGTTCCCTCTTAGAACTGCTTTTGCTGTGTCCCAAAGGTTTTGGACCATTTTGTTTTCATTGTCATTTGTCTCTAGGTATTTTTTAATTTCCTCTTTGATTTCTTCTGTGATCCATTGGTTGTTTAGTAACATTGTTTAGCCTACATGTTTGTGTTTTTTAGTTTTTTTCCTATAATTGATTTCTAATCCCATAGCGTTGTGGTCAGAAAAGATTCTTGATATGATTTCAATTTTCTTAAATTTACCATGTCTTGATTTCTGGCCCAAGATGTGATCTATCCTGGAGAACGTTCCATGTGCACTTGAGAAGAAAGTGTATTCGGCTGCTTTTGGATGGAATGTTCTATAAATATCAATTAAGTCCATCTGGTCTAGTGTGTCATTTAAGGCCTGTCTTTCCTTATTGATTTTCTGTCTGGATGATCTGTCCATTGATGAAAGTGGGTTATTAAAGTCCCCCACTATCATTGTGTTACTGTTGATTTCTCCTTTTATGGCTGTTAGCATTTGCCTTATATATTGAGGTGTTCCTATGTTGGGTGCATATATATTTACAATTGTTACATGGGAAAGTATTTCTAAAGACTATTATATACACGGTCCAAGTTGTCAGGCAAGTGTAAAAGTAATTGGCAGATATTCCTAAACAGGAAAAGCTCAAGGAGCAGAGTGTTTAGAAACCTTCTTGAAAACAGACATACTGATAAAATCCAGGCAACCAGGGTGAGTGGAAGAAGTCATGGTTTGACTAGTGTAAACTCAATGCTAGATGACAGTGAAACAATGGTGTGATGGGAGAATGCGAACCAGCCCCAAGAATTTTTTACCAAGCCAAGTTGTCTTCTGAAGATAAAGACAAGAGACAAACATCTCAGGCAGGCACAAAGATAGCACATTTGAGCTCTTCTTGAAAAAAATCACTTGATGAAATCCAGACAATCATGAAGTGAATTGAAACAAAGAACCACACTTAAAGAAGCAGTGGTTTAAAACAAAAGACCAACTAACAATAACAACAAAAATAACAAACCAAAACAAAAAATAGCACAAAAGTGGTGAAAGACTTGAGCTCTTTTAAATACAGAACACGTTTTTGTTTAGAAAATGGCGAATTATAGTTTAAGATCAGAATATAAGTTATAAACCTTGAAAATATAAAATAAATGGTATATATTTCAAAAAGGAATGGAAGAGGGAAGATGGAACAAGTTATGGATTTATTTTTTGTCTTTTAAAACATGGAGGCAGTTGATAATATCACAAAGCAAAAAAAAAGTTTAAAAAACCTAATGACTTCAGTCTCTTAATGGTTTTTAATTTTGTTTCTTATCTCAGACGTCTCTTTCAATAACTATCTATTGGTTAGAGAAGATTTGATGTTCAGTAATCCCCTTATTTTCCCTTCAGTTCTTAGTTCTGTTACATTTACAGTTAAATTTGATATTTTAATTTTAGAATAGAAAATAAAGTGTTAATTTTCAAAGATTGTTTTGGTGGTCTATGTATTTTTTGTATGCATGTAGTCTTCTATCTGTATGCATGTGTAGAGAGATGCCAAAATAATGTTCAGTTATTATTAAGGATGATTATTTATGTAAGGTAGATTTGGTGTGATTTATGACTTTTTTTGAACTCTTCTGCATTATATGACTATATTGCCACTAATACTACTAAATAATAATAAAAACAATAACCACTTTTTTGAGCAATTGACAAATGCCCGGTGCTTTTTTTTAGTAGTACACAATTAGCTCTATCAGTCATCAGAATAACTGTTATTATCTCTATTTATGAATGACGAAACTGAGGAACAAAGAAGTGAGGTAATTTTCTTAGAGTCCCACAGTTAGTTAGTAGTAGAGCCAGGATGACCAAATATCATTAAAATGAACATTTATAATATTTTACTACAACAACTAAGTAATTATTCTACAAAAAGAAGTAGGTGAATTTATGTAGAGATGTATAGAACTCTTATAACGTTGAATGCATTGAATATGTGAAGTTAAAACTTACAGTATAACTTCTTTATGTTATTGAAAGTCTGCTTATGTTATCTTTACCTCTGAAGAGTAGGTTCCTAAAAATACTGAACTACCTGCACCAAGAATAAAATAGTACTTTTCACAAGTCATCCTATTCTTTTTCTTCCTTTCTCAAAATGTAACTATTACCAACTTCCACCATCCTTTACTGGTAGAAGTTGTTCTAAGGCATTAGAATTATCTACATTACATATTTGCAGAAAAGTCAAATAGTAACTGACTTCAGAGTCCAAGTGAGTACATATTTTTGTAGTTGTGCTGACCTATACAATGCCAGAGGCACTTAGACCCCAACTGTTGGACACTCAAGTGCAACATCTTGGAACTCGGTACAAAATGAGGTTGAAACATCTGTTATTTTTCTGGGAGTCAAGAATTCTTCCAGCATGCCTCTAGGGCTAAAATTTCCAATTTCTACTAGCCATAAACCTCTTTTAAAAATTCAGGATGATACCACAACTCTGTGTTACCTGGTATGCAGCACTGGAATCTATTATCCAGAGGCGTGTCTCAAGAGTGAACAACAAGACTGGAAGGCTAATATCTAATTTTGATATTGCTCAAAGTTATCTGCCACTTCATGCCTCAGATTGTGCTGTGACACCTCTATACAGATGTTTCTCATGTCAAAAGACCTCTCTCATCCATGTCTGCTTAAAATCCAACAGTAAGAACTTAAGGGATTCAAGAAAGGGAACTTGGTGCCACATGACACTCAAGCAAATCTAATGAAGAAAAGTTGGTGAGAACCATGGTGACATCTCCTAGGTGCTGCTTCAGATTCTGTTTACCTGTCTCTGAGCCCTTGGTCCTTTACTCTGCTCTGGCTGCTGCTGAGGAGACCCTCCATATGCACTCTGGGAAGTTCCACTATCTGACCTGTCAGATGCAAACTGGAATCCCCACTGGCAAACACTGACCAATGGAAGATGGTGGAAGCAGACAGATAAAGTCCCTCTCCATTTCCCCTTCTTTGTCCATTTTGGGGCATGGTGTTTCTTTATAGCCTGATTGTTGATGTTGTAAGTAACAGAGGGAAGGTTTGTATCTCTTCATGAAGCAAGGACCTCTGGGTAATTCACACCTCTTCATTTCTTTTTCTTCTTTGCCGTCTATTCCTTTCCGCTACTCTGGCATTGCCCAACAAAGCATCAGTACTCAAGCTGTACCTCAGGCTCTATTTTCTAGGCAACCTGGATGCTCCAAAGTAGATTTTTAGAGCTGAAAGATTAGTAAGATTTGTGTTTTTCTTATTTTCTCAACATGTCTTTTGTGTTCAGTAACAGAGAAGAGAAGGAAGACAAGAGAGAACCAGTGTTTAGCCAGTACTGACTCTGGGTTAGTTACTCTGCTAGTTGTTTTATATACGTATTTTATATACTCACGACAGTCTTACAGCTTAGATAATTTTATCCCTATTTTACAAATGAGGAAACTGATGCCCAAAAAGTTTTATGCAATGTGTTTACGTCATACAGCTATTAAGTGAAAGCATTGGAATTGAAAGTGACTTATTTGCCTCCTAAAACACATGTTCTTCTCTTTAACCAGTCAATCTGTTTAAATTAGTAATAGAATATGATGTGCAAGAAATTATTTTAAATGGCCTATAAGCATAAATAATATGTGACAAAATAATATATCTTATCTATCGAGTTATGGAGAATTTACAAGGCAAACATGGTTATCTTCTGGATGCCACTCTGCTTGAACTTAATGCTACTCTCTGTCTTTATAAAAGAGTTAGTTTTTGCTAAGTGTTACAGAGTTTAACTAATATGAACTCAGGTTGCTATAACTGATGCACGAAACCTGTGTATTTATGATTCAATGTGTAGCTTTGCCAACACTGTCTTGGCATTTGCCACAAAGGTATTTTTTTTCCAAGATGACAACAGCAGTACCTGTAGGCTTATTTGTCATTATTTGGTGTTGTTGTTTTGGTGTTATCTCCAAAGCAGAAAATAAAGAAAATTCTAGTATTCTTCCCTGGTGGGGAATCACCTTATGTTATACTACGTGCTATTTTAATACTGATTAATCCTGGGTGAAAGATATCTCTTTTGATGTGTAAAAGATTATATGCACTGAGTGAAATGAATATTAAGCATCATAGGGATTCCCTTGTTCAGCGTTTGTATATATAGCTTCCTTTGACTTCCTGTTTGGTCATTTGGGGTCTCCTGTCTTTTCACTGTAGCATTTTAAGAGGGCGTTGTATAGAACTGATTAAACAACTCTTGCTTTACTCATCATTTACGCTTTTCATTTCTGAAGTCAGTAAGAACACAAGGGTTAATCTAAGTAACGCATAATGCCCTATAATTTTTCCTGCAATAAATTGTCTTACCTATGAACTTACCTTCAAAAGAATAAAAGTGCCTAGAAGAATATATTCCCAGTAGCCTTTGTGGAAGGTGCAAAGTCATAAATTAATAATAAGCATGCTCTAGAGAAATACTATAATCATGCAGAAGATTTCCATGTTATATTATCTGTCCTTCCTTGGCCAACTCTTGCAAAACTTGTCTTTGTGAGAAAGATTAACAGATGTATTTGAATGAATCCTCCTTTTGGAATAGTGTAGGATCAGGATAAGTCCTTTCATTTAGAATGCTCTGTGTGACATTTTCTTTCTCTCTTTGGGAAGTGAAATAACTTATATTGAGCTCACACTCACAATGATTCATTATCCTCTTATAATGTTATGGAAGTTAGAAGTGGTGAATTATTGAGAAAGCTTAGAAGAGGGCACCAAAAATTGTGAATATATGATATCAGTAGTTCACATTCTTTATAAAAAGGAGATTTTAGGGAGTAAAATGATTTAAGATGTTTTAACCACTCAAAAACATTGCTGAATTTCAGCATTTAATGGACTTTTATGATATCTCACATTCCTCATTAGATTTTAACCTAGTCCTCCAATGCCAGTGTTTGAAGTAGAAAGTCAAAAAACAACTTTTATGCGTACCCTGAGACCTAAACTCTCACTCTGATTTTCAAAGATCTAGAAGAAAAAAGTAAGAAGATTACATGTGGAATATGTAAAACAAGGCTTTGTGTGTGTGTGTGTGTGTGTGTGTGTGTGTGTGTGTGTGTGTTCTGCCTTCTAATGCATGCAGCTATACTTGTCTCCTTAACTACCCCCCTGTAATACAGGTGTCAAATCACATTCTATACTAGCTCTTCCTGGACCTAATCCTTAAAAGTTTGCTCGTTTCCTGTCCAAACACTCTGCTTGTAACACCTCACTTGACTCTACAACCACCTATAAAATATAAGTCATGTAATTATTTTAAGAGACGTTTCTCCCTTTGTCTTATAAGAAAATATGTTAAAGCAAGTATGGTGGGATATGATTATTTGAAGTTTTATCAAATGTACTTGCAGTTTTCTGTACTTATTTTTTCTTCCACCTCTCAGCATTTCATATACTCAGAAGTGGTCATTTAAGGTGAGAAACATGGAACAGAAAAACAGAAAGAAAAAAAGACCTTTTAATCTTCCCAATCTTAAGCTTTGAATTGTGAAACTAGGTCTAAAAAACCTTAGAGAATATAAAATCCATGATGCTATAAAAGAAAGTCTTCTTTTTTATCTACACTGAGAAACATTCCCAGGACAAGGGGGAGTGATGGGAGAACTAGGGAGAATAAATCATTTTCTGCTGACAGATCCCATAGAAACGGTTCTGCTATTTCCAGGAGGAGGAAAAAGTTATCACAAATCCTTAGATAAGTTCAAGTACCTGAGAGCAGAAGAGTCCTATGTGATCACCTTCCCCAAAGCATTTCAAGGAGAGCCTGGGAGAGTGTAAATCCTCTGGAGGGTGTCTGGGAAGATTTTTCTGAATTAGCCTCACAGTTTCCTAAGGCTCAGAGCTGATGGGGGCAGTAGAATAGTTCCCATGTGGCAAAGATGTCCAGCAGTGTCCTGAATAAATCAGGTATGGGAAAAAAATGGGAATGTGTATTCCTTAACAGATGAGATGTCAGTATGAGTATTTGATATCACCAGTGACCAGCCATATAACCCTTCCAATCCATACTGTGATACCAAGGACTTAAATTTAGGTCTAACTCCAGGGGGAGGGGAGGGAAGACTGAAATTAAGACTTCAGAATTTTGTAGACTAGGTCTCAAAAGAAAAAACAAATTCAGTTGTAGGGGAAAATGTAAATTTCTTCATTTATTTCACACTAGTATCTATGAAGTGAAATTTGTATCCATTTCCCCATCCTCCTCTACCCCCCCACCCTAAATTCTACCTCTTAGAACACTGGGCATCCTGGCCTCCTGATATCCTCTCCTCACTCCAGGTCCTCTTGGCTGAGTATTTTCTCAGGCTCCCTGTGTGCTCCTCTATATGAGGAAAAGTTCAGACAGACCCCTTGGCCTGATATGGCAGGATGCTCAGCCATCCCATGATGCTTATGGTCAGTTTAAAATAAACTGGCATTTAATATATGAAAAAAAAATTCAGAGGAAGGGACTAGTCACTAGTTTATTGTCAATATTATGCCAGTGTTAAGTACCTCTAGCTGTTTAACAAATAGTTCTCTAAAAAAAAACAAACCCCAAAGTTCATAATTTTAGCGTATGCCATTATCCATGGGGTGATTTCAAGCTAGCAGTTTAGGATGTAGGTGGTGGATGTAGATGTAGATGGATGTACATCTGGGCAGTTGAATTGATGGATGGATGGTAGGTGGGTGAGTAAATGCATAAGTGAATAGATGGATGTACAGATGGGTACACAAATGCATGGATGAGTGGAAAGGATGATGTATGGAAAGAAAGATGGGCAGATGGATGGATGGTTGGACAGTTGGATGATTGAAGTAAGACCCCCTGGACACTGTTCTTAAAGAACCAGTGAGCTGGCTGATTTTAAGCTACTACTGTTACTGAATGTGAAAATGGGAAGGAGATGCACAAAATCATCTCTCACAAGTTGGTACCTGCGAGTTCCAGCCAATCACTGGCAATTGTCAATATGTACATGAAAAGATACCTTCCTTTCCCAGTGATTTACAGGTCCAGTTATGGAATTTCTGCTGGTTTCACTTATGGGTGTAGACTGTTTCTGAAGCAAAGGAAGAGTCTAATCTAAAAAGTTATTTTTAACAGGAAAAATATCCTTGCAAGTAGTTGTGTTTCAGGCAGGGTCTCCCTCATCTGGAGGATGACTATGTATTTTATTTTCCTTCACCCTCATTGCTTAGAAACCACATTCACTAATAGCATTTTATTGGCAGATTTCAGCAAGAACAGGTGAAGCACATTCTTTTAGACAGGGTTTGTACTCAGGATCAACATAACGAGAACATGCACAGAAATCACAAAGATCAGGACAAAAGTACAGAAAATGAGAGCAGCTCAAGATGAAGATGTTGCTATATATCCAGTACTTAAGGGGAAAATGATATAGATTCTATTCTAAGATACTAAAGGTCCAAGCTTACCTATGTTTACCTAGTTAAACATACTTATTAGTATGTTTAATTATAACCTAGAGAATACAATATACTTTTTAGCATTTATTTTAATATGTTTATTGTATACTTTTTGCCACTTTTCTAAGTGTATTACATGTATTACATAAGCAATTATCAGGACAATTTGAGATAGGTACTATTATTACCACCTCCATGTTTTAGATGAAAAACTAAGGCTTAGAGAGGTTGAGAAACTTGTACAAGGATCACATCTTTCTGCCTTCTATTGAATGACAGGAACAACTCCTCACTGAGAGAAACAATGGAATTTGTCCAATTTTCTTTGGAGGATAGTTTCATAGAATGATTTCCTGCTCATCAATTTACTCTGTCTTTCCCTGGTGCATAGTGAGTTGATCGATAAATACTTGTTGGGTGAGTGAATTAATCCTTTGCTTTATTTATTCTGGCTTTGCCCATTTGAAATGATTGTTATAGTTTATCATACTTCTATTATTTTACTTTTTGGTCCATTGAACAGTAATAGTTTTATCAGTATTTATAAAAAATCACAATGAAATTCTATTTTAGCACTTGCACAGCAAGTTTAAAATAAAAATAAATGAAAACAAATTATTTTTAAACTTTTCCCATCATAATTGGATTCTATAGATTACCTATAGAAATGTGGTTTTTAATTCATACAGTTTGAGAGTGGGATTATTTGATGAGAGCATGAAGCAGCTTGAAAGAAAATGATAAAATTGAATGAAGTGAGAAAAGGCAAATGGAATCTTTAAGCTTAGTGGTCCCAAAATATAGAATTAAAATGTACATTTTAACATTCTCAATTTCTATGACTTCTGTAAAGTCACAGCATTAAAGAATTATTTTTGTTCCCTATGAGGTTAATGCAATTAGAGAGAACACTAATTATTATAGGAGAAAAAATTTTATTTCATACCATCTAAAAATGGATAATGCACGGGTTAAACAGAGAGAAGTGATTCCCATGCCCAATTCATAGTGATCCATTCGTGTTGACCACATGTATCATAGTCAGCTCATGCAGTCTACCACAAAGATCTTGATGGACACTGGTTTTAGAATATGGATATGGCAAGCCAGAATAGGAATCATGCTGCAGTATCCAAACTGTGTCCTAAAGTCTGTGTCACCATGTCTCCCTTTTCTCATACATTGATGCAACACCAGTCAACGGGATTTACTCCTTTATTTCTTTTCTAACTGTTCTCCTAAAATAAAGTCTATCATAAATTTAAAGCGGGGTTCAAACAGTATCTTAAAAACATAAAATGGGGTCAAAAAGTGAATAATTTCAAAACAGTTTCTACTTACTGCTTTTCACATTACTTCATAGTGCTCTGTCCCTGACCAAACAGCACTCTCCTTCCTCTGCTCTCCCACCCTTTTCCCTTTCCACGATGCAACTGAAGATTGGGAAAGGATGCTTTATGTAATGACACATTATTTCAGTCTTTGCCTGGAATTTTCTGTGATCTTTGCCAGTGAGCTCATTCCTGTTAACAAACCATCTTCACTCTATTTCATACATCCAGAATAGAAGTTGTGGATCCAGCATATGATTAACTACTGGACGCTATTTGCAGAAATTTTATATTTGTGCTGACATGTCTTGTCATGTGTGTGAAAGTCATTGCTATCCTAATGACCAAATTGTTGGGGAAATAAATTATAAAAGACTAATCAAACAGTAAAATAAATGGCTCCTTAATTATTTTCAAATGGGAAAAAAAGCCATCAGATGTTTAATGGTTCAAATTAAACCATCCATGATTTATTTCATGGTGTGACTGATGCCAAGGTGACTGCATCATGCACCTTTAATTTCTTCACCTTGTCTTTCATGGAATCGTGTCAACATAGCATCATTTATGTCTGTTATGCAAAATGCTTTCATAAGTCATCCTGGCAATAAAGTAACAGACTGTTGAGTCTATAATCTTATGGTAAATACTTATTTTTCAAGTTGGCTGGAAATGTTGACTATCTCTTCAAATTTGTATTTATATAGGGAAGTAAAACTATTCATCTCAGGCCCTGAAGCCACTTTTTAAGGGGAATATAAGAGTTATCCTCAGTAAGAAATAAAAATTCATGAACCTACTAATGGAAGGAAATTAGAAAGACCCAAAATAGGAATGCACACTCTTCTGTTTCCCCTACTAATCAGATAACAATACCTTGTGTATGTGTATGCATGGTACTTTGTTGTTTAAAAACCACTTTACGTGCACATTTCCTCATTAAATATGCACAATGAGTTATGATATGATATCACTCCCATTCCTTAGGGCAGAAAAACTGAAACTTACAAACACTGTGATTTTTTTTCAACGTCTCAAAATTAGAAAACCAGAAGAATCAGAAAACAACTTTGTATTCTCTGACTCAAAGTTTAAATTTCTTCCTACTGTCTTTGGCTTCTTTAATAACTGTATGGTCACATATACTAGGAGCTTAGTGGAGAGATATCAATCATTTGGGCTGTCTAGCTGATATATATGGATAATTATCTGATCTAATTACATACCAGAACTGACCCCAATCACAAAACAGTAAACATAAATACTTAAAAAAAAAAGATTACCTAGTTTTCTTGACATGGTCACTGCTAGTATTGAGATATAGATTTTATTGGGTATTTATTTTCTGATAGTATGGTGATACATGAGGTACTGAGAAGTATTAGGGAGATCTATGAGGGGAAGGTTGTGGTTCATTGTCCTCTCCTGGACCAAAGCGAATTTGAAGTCTGAGAGTTTATTTGAATGAAGATGAAACTAATATAGGCCACATGAATAACTTAATCCAAGATTGAAAACTGGCCCAATTATAATTGGAAATTTTGTCTTTTATTTCTTTTTCAATATCCCATTCTCTATTCAAAGGAGTTAGTGTAAATATTTTCTTTCCATTATGTTACATTTGCTGAATTTGTTGTGGAGAGCCACCTTTGGTATAACTTGGTATTTGGGTCTGTCAGTGTTATGTATCCAGGAAGCATTCCATAAAAGAAATAAAGTTCATGCTCTTCTTTTAAAACCCATGTGTATATTAAGGAAAACAGAACCTCTATATTTTCTTTATTATATATATTTATATATATATAATATTATATATATACATATATTCTTTATATTTTTATATTTTAGTATATATGTATTTATATACACACAAATATAACTATTTATCAAAATATTCTTTTGTGAGAAATACTTTATATACAAGAAGTTTTAAAAGCTTTATTATGTCTGTGTTAGTACTGTGGTTTTATCTTGCCAGACTTGAGACTATATTTAAGTTCAGAACACTGAAATATTACATATAGGTTGGTCTTATACTCACCATACACTCTCATTCTGTTTATTCTTGCTGCTGGTAAATAGTGGTGCTTCCTTCTTCATGTGAGTTCTGTTTTGAAAGACAGTCAAAATGAAGAGAGCTGAAAAAATGGTTTAAAGTGTCTGTACAACCCTCAGAATGGGAGGAAATATTTGCAAATGAAGCAACTGACAAAGGATTAATCTCCAAAATTTACAAGCCGCTCATGCAGCTCAATATCAAAAAAACAAACAACCCAATTAAAAAATGAGCAGAAGACCTAAATAGACATTTCTCCAAAGAAGATATAGAGATTGCCAACAAACACGTGAAAGAATGCTCAACATCATTAATCATTAGAGAAATGAAAATCAAAACTACAATGAGATATCATTTCACACCGGTCAGAATGGCCATCATCAACAAATCTACAAACAATAAATGCTGGAGAGGGTGTGGAGAAAAGGGAACCCTCTTGCACTGTTGGTGGGAATGTAAATTGATACAGCCACTATGGACAACAGTATGGAGGTTCCTTAAAAAACTAAAAATAGAACTACCATATGACCCAGAAGTCCTACTACTGGGCCTATACCCTGAGAAAACCATAATTCCAAGAGTCATGTACCGCAATGTTCATTGCAGCTCTATTTACAATAGCAAGAACCTTGCTATTGGTTCTAGCAAGGAACCAATATACATGGAAGCAACCTAAGTGTCCATCAACAGATGAATGTATAAAGAAGATGTGGCACATATATACAATGGAATATTACTCAGCCATAAAAAGAAACAAAATTGAGTTATTTGTAATGAGGTGGATGGACATAGAGTCTGTCATACAGAGTGAAGTAAGTCAGAAAGAGAAAAACAAATACCGTATGCTAACACATATATATGGAATCTAAAAAAAAAAAAGGTCATGCAGAACCTAGGGGCAAGACGGGAATAAAGACGCAGACCTACTAGAGAATGGACTTGAGGAAACGGGGAGGGGGAAGGGTAAGCTGTGACAAAGTGAGAGAGTGGCATGGACATATATACACTACCAAATGTAAAATAGATAGCTAGTGGGAAGCAGCCACATAGCACAGGGAGATCAGCTCGGTGCTTTGTGACCGCCTGGAGGGGTGGGATAGGGAGGGTGGGAGGGAGGGAGATGCAAGAGGGAAGAGATATGGGGATATATGTATATGTATAACTGATCCACTTTGTTATAAAGCAGAAACTAACACACAGTTGTAAAGCAATTATACTCCAATAAACATGTAAAAAAAAAGTGTCTATATGTAAAAATATTTTTAACAGCTTTATTGAAGTCCAGTTGGCATACAATAAATTGTACATATGTAAAGTATACACATGATAAATTTTCACAACTGTATGAATTTATAAAACCACGACTGGAATCACAATAATGAATATATCTGTCGTCCTGAAAAGTTTCTTTGTGCCCCTTTGCATTCCCTGCCTACTGCTCCTTTGTGCCCCACTCCCATCTGCTGGCAATCACTGATCTGATGTCCATCACTGCAGAGCAGTTAGCATTCTTTCAAAGTAGATATGAATGGAATCATGAAACATGCACAATCCTTTGTCTTGCTTTTTTCACTCAGCTCAGATTGGAGACACTCATCTATTTTGTGTGCATCAACAGTTCATTTGTTAATAAGTGAGTTTAGCAAGGTTGCAGGATACAAGATCAATATGCAAAGAACAATTTCATATTCAGACAATACTGCAAAGCTACAGTAATCAAAACATCATGGTATTGGCACAAAAACAGACATATGGATCAATGGAACAGAATAGAGAGCCCAGAAATAAACCCACCCACCTATGGTCAATTAATCTTCGACAAAGGAGGCAAGAATATACAATGGAGAAAAGACAGTCTCTTCAGCAAGTGGTGTTGGGAAAGTTGGACAGCCACATGTAAAGCAATGAAGTTAGAATACACCCTAACACCATACACAAAAATCAATTCAAAAATGGCTTAAAGGCTTAAAAATAAGACATGACACCATAAAACTCCTAGAAGAGAACGTTGGCAAAACATTCTCTGACATAAATCATACCAATGTTTTCTTAGGTCAGTCTCTCAAGGCAGTAGAAGTAAAAGTAAAAATAAACAAATGGCACCTAATCAAACTTACAAGCTTTTGCACAGCAAAGGAAACCATAAACAAAGCGAAAAGATGACCTAGGGACTGGAAGAAAATATTTGCAAATGATGTGACCCACAATGGCTTAATTTCCAAAACATACAAACAGCTCATACAACTGAATAACAAAAAAACAAAAAAAACAATCAAAAATGGGCAGAAGACCTAAATAGACATTTCTCCAAAGAAGATATACAGATGGCCCATAGGCACATGAAAAGATGCTCAACATCGCTAATTATTAGAGAAATGCAAATCAAAACTACAATGAGGTACCACTTCAGATTGGTCAGAATGGCCATCATTAAAAAGTCTGGAAATAACAGATTCTGGAGAGAGTATGGAGAAAAGGGAACCCTCCAACACAGTTGGTGAGAATGTAAATTGGTGCAGCCGTATGGAGGTTCCTTAAAAAACTAAAAATAGAGTTACCATATGATCCAGCAATCCCACTCCAGGGCATATATTCAGACAAAGCTATAACTGAAAAAGATGCATGCTCCCGTATGCTTATAGAAGCACTATTCACGGTAGCCAAGACATGGAAATAACCTAAATGTCCACTGACAGATGAATGGGTAAAGAAGATGTGGTACATATATATAATGGAATATTACTCAGCCATAAAGAAGAATGAAATAATGTCATTTGCAGCAACATGAATGGACCTAGAGATTTTCATACTGAGTGAAGTAAGTCAGACAGAGAAAGACAAATATCGTATAATATCACTTATATGTGGAATCTAAAAAAAAATGGTACAAATGAACTTATTTACAAAACAGAAATAGAGTCACAGATGTAGAAAACAATCTTATCATTACCAGGGGGGAAAAGGGAGAGAGATAAATTGCGAGACTGGAATTGACATATACACACTATTATATATAAAATAGATAACTAATAAAGACCAACTGTATAGCACAGGGAACTCTGTTCAATACTCTGTAATGACCTATGTGGGAAAAGAATCTAAAAAAGATTGGGTATATGTATATGTATAACTGATTCACTTTGCTGTACAGCAGAAAGTAATACAACATTGTAAATCAACTATACTCTAATAAAACTTTAAAAAAAAAAACAAAACAAAAAATACATTGGAAAAACAGTAATGAAAATATGGTATATCAAAAATTGTGGAATGCAGCTAAAGTATTCAGTGGAACTTATAGACTTAAATGTATATATTAGAAAAGAAAAACACTGAAAAATCAATTATATAAGCCTATATGTCAGTATGAAAAAGAAAAGCAAATTAAAGCCAAAGAAAGAAGAATAAAGAAAACAAGAAGGATGAAGCCAGAAATTCAAATAGAAAACAAATACAGAGAGATGGAAAGGGATTCATGGGGGACTCCAGCTGTTCATGGCTTCAATTGTTTGGGTTCTTCCAGCTCAGTCACCAGACATGGAGTGAAGAAGCCTTCAAGGAACTGACCTTTGCTGCAGTCACTGTTTGACTGTAACTTCATGAGAACTCTGGCTGAGCCCAGTCTATTCCCAGATTCATAAGGAAAAGAAATGATTATTGTTTTGAGTCACTGATTTGGGGTGATTTGTACATAGCAATACAGAGGAGATTGGAAGAGTTAATATTGTGTAAATGTCAATTTTCCCCAAACAGATTAATAGATTCAGTACCGTCTCAATAAAATTCCAGCAAGGTGTTTTGAGAGAAATCAAAAAGGTGATTCTACTGTCATTTTTTTTTCCATTTGGCCATGCCACTTGGCATGAGGGATCACAGTTCCTGACCAGGGATTGAACCCGCACCCTCTGCAGTGGAAATACAGAGCCTTAACCACTGGACCACCAGGGAAGTCTCTCTTACAACTTACGTGGAAGTGCAAAAAGTCAATAATAGTCAAGACAATCTTGAAAATGAAGAATAAAAGTTGAAAATTTGAATTACTAGATATCAAGACATTTTAAAGCTGTGGCAGTTAGGACAGTGTGGTATTGGGACAATAATAATTATAAAGAGCAATGGAGCAGAGAGAATGACAGCATGATTTATGACTAAGGTGCTATTGCAATGTTTAGTGATAAGATTTTTAAAAAATAAAAGATACTGAATTAATTGTATATTCATAAAATAAAACAATCACATGCCTCACAGCATACATCAAAATATGAAAGGTAAAACAATAGAGCTTCTAGTAGCTAATATAGGATATCATCCTAACTTTAAGAGTAGGCAGGGGCTTCTTAAATAGTACATAAACAGTGTATGTTTAAACAATGAAGAAAAGAGTAATCCATTGGTCTTCATCAAAATTACTGCTTTAGTTCATCAAAAGACACCAATAAGAGCAAAAAACGGCAAGTCATGGAGTTGAGAAGATATGTGAATATATTTAACAAGACTTATTTCCTTTATGTATATCAATTCTACAAATCAATAACAAAATAACAGATAAAGTAAATGAGCCTAAAATCTGAATAGAAACCTCACCAAAAAATCCATATATAAAATATATATGTGAAAAGAGGTTCAACATCATTATTTATCAGAGAAAAGAAAAATTTAAAAACCCTATGAGATACCTCTAGAAGCCCAGCAGAATGGTAAAAATTTACATATATATATATATATATATATTCCAAGTGTTGGCAATAATGTGGAGAATCTGGATATTTCATACACTGCTTTAAAAGTCATTTGTGAAAAAATGTCTGGCAGCATCTGGTAAATATATCCTATGACTCACCATTTCCACTCCTAGATGTATATTCAATAGAAAGGAATACGTATCTGCACCAACATTCAAAAACATTCATGACAGCATGATTTAAACTGGTCTGAACTAGAAATGACTCAATGTCCTTCAAAATTACAGTTGATAACTAAACTGCGGTGTATTCATACAGTGGAATACAATATGGCATGGGAAAATAATGAATTTCTAGACATGGAACAAGAAGGATAAACCTCACAAATAATGTTCAATGATAAAATTTGGACACTAAAATTCTTGCCTTAGGTGGTGGTGCTGACCACTGAGAGGATGAGGGTTCTGGTAATGATATATTTTGATCTGGATGGTGGTTACAAGTGATCATTATAAAAATCTGTACACTTAAGATCTGTGCACTTTAGAGTATGAACGTATGTTATGCTTCAACAAAAAAAGTAAAATTTTGAAAATATAGTTCTGAGTCTTGCCAAAAGGAGTACTTTTGGAAGTACATTTTACATTTTTAAAGCAGGACAGTGAAAAAATGTTCCATATCTAGTTCTTACATAGAAGAATCCTTCTGTATACTCTGTTTATGTTTTTGCTACTTGAGACCATTTTGAGAAATCATGGTTATTTATAATTTAGCAGATCATTAATCACATAAATAAATCTATTTTAGTTTTATAGTGGCAAAATAACTCAAACCCCTTATTTAAGAAAGTCAGGAGACATTTCAAGGGGAATAGAAACTACTAAATGGTGGCTTCACTAATTAATACATTTACCTAAACATGTCCTTTATAACTAAGGGAAAAATTACTCACCCTGAATTTTTCTTTAAATCTCACTACTGTAACTGAATTGTAATTTAAAGACCCATTGTTTTCCCAATCCTTCTTAAAACACTTTCTGGAAATAAATCTGTATTGCAAATAGCAGCCGAGTATCCATAGTGTTATGATTGCATTCATTTTAAGTGTTACAGAGTTCCATCCAGAAAGAATTTACCAAGATATCTCAGATTTAAATTACAAAAGGGAGAAACCACTGACTTAAATTTAGACTCCAACAGAAAATTATGAACTATAAATTAAGAACAAAAATCTTTCAAGCTCCTCATTCTGTATGGCTATCACAGAGTTCCAGCTCTGAAATGCTGCATTAAAAGAAATTTATCCCCCAAATTACTTAGAATAACTCTTGATGTTTGTTTTAACAGAAGCTTCTATTTACCCAGAGAAATGTGCAAAATCAAATTTCCTTTGAAAAACACAATGACTTAAAATGAAAGGAAAAGTTTTCACTGATGTCAAAGGTGAGGGGAAAAGGTGTTGGAAGTTTTATGAAATGTAACACCTCTAAAGTAATTTCATTCTTGGTCAAAATTTCAGGTACAACTTGTTGTAATCAGAGTGTATTTGAATTTAATTTGATTCAGAGTGATTTAATTTGGAAGTGCACAGTCACTTTCATATTGGAGTTCCCACAATTTTAAATAATGATAATATCTGAGGAAGGAGATTTAAGTACGCTGTCTTTGGTGGGGGGATAGTTTCCTGTTAATTCTTAATTTAAAATGAGATTCTGATTAAATTTATCCAGTTTCTAAATCACAGGTTTTCTATAATCCCCATGTTATCTCCCAAGGATTACTTCAAGCTACATTTTTCCTGGTAATCAAGGAAAAGAAAGTTATTTCTCATAGGAAATTATAAATGGGAACAGTAGATAGAAAGTGATTTTTAAGCTCAATACAATGATTCCTTTATGGATAATAAGCAAGAGGCAGAAATAATTTTCCTTAATAAGACAGTTAATTGATGAAAACTACAAAATCCATTGGGGTCAACTAAAAAAATGTTTTAACTACCATATAGGAATTTCTTTATGATATAACATGAAATTTCAAGATGTGATCATTTAAAATACTGATATTATGATCTGATTGTTTCACTTCAGATGCCAATTTTAGAAATAAATTATATGAAAGATGTATGTTTAGTATGTGCATCTTTGATTTCCAAAGATAAAGGAATATACTTAAAGTTATTATTTACTCAGTAAATATGCTTTTTTTCTAAAGTTGTGTAAGTATTGTGTGTATGCATATGTATGAGTACATGTATAACTTGGGAGGAAATGGGAGGGAAGAGGAACTGGATAGTTATACTACAACTGCTTTTTCCCCAGTTGGGGCAAAAACTCTTCACTAAGCGGAAGCATAGTGCTGCAAATTTCTCCTGTGTGCACATGGTCTCCTAGTTTTTCTGCTAGTTGTTTTGTTTCGTTGTTTTGTTTTAAGGGATACTTCCTCTTTCTTGTTGCTTAAGTGCAATAAATGTCAATTACTTAACAGCAGGAATATTTGACCAATGACACTCAATCTTCATAGAAGCATGTTGTTAGTTTGTTGTCATGAATCCAAAGGTCTTCACTAATATTTGATGTCCAACATAGAATTTCTCCAAATTAACATGGAAATTTTTGCTTCTCTTTTTTTTTTTTTTGCGGTACGCAGGCCTCTCACTGTTGTGGCCTCTCCCGTTGCAGAGCACAGGCTCCGGACGTGCAGGCTCAGCGGCCATGGCTCACGGGCCCAGCCGCTCCGTGGCATGTGGGATCTTCCCGGACCGGGGCACGAACCTGTGTCCCCTGAATCGGCAGGCGGACTCTCAACCACTGCACCACCAGGGAAGCCCATTTTTGCTTCTCTTTAATGGCACTAGTTCATTTATTTTAAATCATAATTATTTATTTACTTGTCTTATTTTCTCTCACATACTAGAAACTCTAAGAAGATAGTATCTATATTAGAAACAATACTAAAACCCTCTTGAAGTCAGTATCTCTGCTTAATTCATCTTAGTACACTTCAGTACCCAGCAAAGAGCCCAGCACATACTAATGAACACACATCTATCTATTTAGGCATTCTCAGTTCACAAGGAAGTGGTGTTTCAAATATTCATTTGTAAATTGGTTTTTAGAAATCTGTTTTTTAGAAATATTTTTAGAAATATTTCCAGGCTGGCCTATAGAAGTCTGCTTTATCCATTGTCTTAAATACTTCTGATTATAAAGAAAAATGTAGGGCTTCCGTGGTGGCGCAGTGGTTGAGAGTCCGCCTGCCGATGCAGGGGACACGGGTTTGTGCCCTGGTCCGGGAAGATCCCACATGCCGCGGAGCGGCTGGGCCCGTGAGCCATGGCCTCTGAGCCTGCGCGTCCGGAGCCTGTGTTCCGCAACGGGAGAGGCCACAGCAGTGAGAGGCCCGCGTACCGCAAAAAGAAAAGAAAAAAAAAAAAAAAGAAAAAAGTAAAAACAATACCAGTGAAAAAACAATGATGAAAGCATAGAAAAACAAAATTGAATAAGAAACTGTGCATAATCTGGAGCAGTTGTATTTAAGAAATTTTAACTTTAATCTGTGAAAAATGAAAAGCTGAAGGAGACTTTTGAAAATTCTCAGTGGCCCTTTACTGTGTCTAATTCAACTTAAAAATTTGAGTTTTCCTTTGTTTTCTGGATTTTTAAAAATTTTATTTATTTATTTATTTATTTTTGGCTGTGTGGGGTCTTCATTGCTGCCCATGTACTTTCTCTAGTTGTGGCGAGCAGGGGCTACTCTTCCTTGCGGTGCACAGGCTTCGCATTGCGGTGGCTCCTCTTGTTGCAGAGCACAGTCTCTAGGTGCTTGGGCTTGGTAGTTGTGACTCGCAGGCTCTAGAGCGCAGGCTCAGTAGTTGTGGCGCATGGGCTTAGTTACTCCGCGGCATGTGGGATCTTCCCGGACCAGGGATGGAACCCGTGTCCCATGCATTGGCAGGTGGATTCTTAACCACTGGACCACCAGGGAAGTCCCTCCTTTGTTTTATGTAGTGAATTATTATTGTTCTGTTCTCCGGCTCTGATAATTTTTAGCTGTGTGACCTTGGACATGTTACTAAACCTCTCTATGCCTCAGTGTGCTCTTTGAAATAAATGGGGATAATAGTAACTATTTTAGTGGGTTATTGCAAAGATTAAATGAATTAACAGATATAAAGCACTTAGAATAGCATTTGGCATGTATTAAATGCTTCTTAAATGTTGGATATTATTGTTGTTATTACGTGTCTCTTTCTGAACGCTCATGTACTAGGTACCTCTTTAATTTACTTATCACATTCCATCCTGTTTTCTAGTTATTTATGTAATATCCCCTTTGCCTTACAAGATTTTTATCTCCCTGCAGGCAGAAGATAGCTTCTATTACACAAAGCATAAGGCATGATATAGCATCCATACTCAATAAATGTGTATTCAGTAACTCTTTTGTTGTCATTTCGAAGTATTATAAAACAAAGAATAGAAGAAGAGGACAGATGTAGTTTTCTTAGGGAATTATGGAAGGGTGGTAAGATGGTTAATGTTGTGTATCCACTTTACTGGCCTAAGCGATGCCCAGATAACTGGTAAAACATTATTTCTGTTGTGTCTGTGAGGGTGTTTCCTGAAGAGATTAGCTTTTGAATCAGTAGACTGAGTAGAGAAGACCACCCTCACTAATGTTAGGGGGCCTCGCCTAACCTATTGAGGGCCTGAATAGAACAAAAAGGCAAAGGAAGAATGAATTTACTCTCTTCTTGAGCTGTGACATCATTCTTCTATCCTCAGACATCAGCACCCCTGATTCCTGGGCTTTCAGACTCAGACTGGGACTCTATACCATCGGCCCCCTGATGCTCACACCTTCAGGCTGGGACTGAATTACACCACTGGCTCCCATGTTCTCCAGAGGGCAGATTATGGGACTTCCCAGCTTCCATAGCCATTTGAGCCAATTCCTATAATAAATTTCTTCTCATATATATCTATATGTCTCATATTGGGTTCTGTTTCTCTGGAGAACCCTGACACATGGGTACCTCTGAGTGAATGTCTGTCTGTGGGAGAATTTGCTGCTATGAAAAATAAAAGAAGACCTAGGGGTTGGTATCACAGATGAGCTAACATTTACCTGCAGTCACTGATAGTCAGAGAAGGTGTTTTCAGGAAGAAAAGTAGTATGCATCTGATGTAGAAACGTATGTGAATACTTGTGCATGCGTGGATGCAACTTTCTAAGTTATGCTTGTGAGTGTAATCTAAAAGCTCCAGGTATTTCCACCCTGTGAGCATAAATGAGGTCTTGTGGATGCCACCTTTGCTCCCATGGGAATGTGGGTCCTTTGTAAAACCTCCTCTGTGTCTTTGGCAGGACTTTTCCAGCTTCTAAGTCCTCATTAATGACCCAGTGTCATCCTCATTCCTGCCACCTCTGCCTGCTCTCTGTAAGATCTTTCCTTACAGTTAGGCTCTGTCAGGGGCTTCTAGCATGGGGGGGTCTGTAGTTTTGAAGGTAGTAGAGGCTCAAGGAGGCAGGCACTGGCCTTTCCCTGACTCTGTGCTGCATATATTCCCTGAACCCTCAGGCCCTACTGTGTCTTCTCAGTTTCACAGTTGTTCATTCATACCATTCCTTCTGCTTCTGGCCCTGAAACTCTTACAAAGGCTCAAAACCTGCCTGTCAGGCTGGTTAGGAAGGGTAAGAGAATGAAAGTCAGCTCTTCCGTTTCATTATCCTCATTTCTGTTCCCTTCAGGGTTCCTGCCCCCAAATTTTCTCTCTTCTTCCAGGCAAAAACAAAACCCCATGAGTATTGGCTTACTTCCTCCTGCCTGCAGCACCCAGACCACAGCTCCTGCCTACAGGCCAAGGTGCTCTGCTGCAAATATTATAATTTGAATAGCACAACAATAACACTAATTTTTAAAGCAGTGTAATTAAGTGTTTCTATCACACAAAATGTTCTTTATTCATTGCTTCATTTCCCCTGTTCTCTTGTGATCGTTTAAAATGCAACATGAGAAATAGTAATGATATTTTACTCTTAAAATACCTATGGGACATATATGGTTTGGATTGAAAGATATTGGCTATAATCCAAATGGGCTGGCTGTTTGCTCATTATGGAATATGTTACTGAAAATACTCTAATTTTAACAAGGAACATGTTTCTACTAATCCATTGCTAGCATATTCTTTAAAAACAAAACAAATAGATAAAATAAACATTTTCCTATAAAACTGTGTTTGAAGAGATCACTTTTGCACTAGGTGTTAGAGATTTAGGGTACTTTGTGACAAAGATCAGGGGAAACTCCTTCCTTTTGACAGCCTTCTATTAATTAATAGGTTACATTATAATTATATTTTATTAGAGACAGATGACCATATTCATTTTCAATGAAATGCTTTTATTGTCTACTTAAGCTACCTTAAAATAATAATAACATTATCAGCACTGGTTCTCTGCCCCTTCCCAGGTGAGGCTGAGGTGTCTCCTTGAACTATTTCAAAGGTCCTAGAATAATTGGAGATCAAACTCAATACCATCCTATCTTAAGTGGAGTAGACCTCTGTCTATCATCAAGCTCTTGTTGACTGTCAAGCTCTATGAACAGGACCTGGATACTCTTTTGTCAATTGTGGGATAACTTATTTTAGACCCAAGATAATGATAAAATTTTAAACTATTTTTTTATCATATGGAGAACTGAGAAGTAGGCTTCCTCTTTGGTATTTCCTTGGAGTTCTTGAAAGAAAGGATTTAAAAGAAAGGAGCCATTTATATAAGAAGTGTTTTAAGGCAGGCATAACATATTGGCACTTGGTTTGACTCTTGGACTTTTCAGATTTTCCAGGGAACATCTATTCCAGGTGACAATTAAGGAATTCCAGTAAAAGTATTACATATGGTTTCAGTTTAAATGTAAAATGGAAGCTAATTGGTGTCTCTAGTTAAAAAGGTGGCTAATATATTTAAATGAACTTTTATAAAAACATTTTGGAATTTTGCTTCTGGAATGATGGTGCAAAAAAGTAATATTTAATTGAAGTCCCCCAAATGTGACATGTTATAAGTAATTCCACACCCTAGGGCTGCTTTAGACCTGCCTTAACAAAGCATAGAACCAAATCTTGACAGGTTCCTGGTGAGTCATCAGTAAATTAACTGCCTGCAGGACAAAACTGAACACTCTTTAGAGGTTGACGGCATAATCCAGATTCACTACAGTGTAACATTGCAGTGCCCAATGATCAATACCGAATCCTGGACATTGTGAATAAAACATTGTAGAGGTTAGAGATTCTGTTACATTCCTCAAAGTATTGATTTCTTTTTGCTTTATCAGACAGGTGCATAAATGGACTCAAACATCATACTGTGACTCCCCTGCAATGGCCAACAGCTAAAATCTTTGCTTTTTAGCTGATCTGTTTGAGTTTATCCAGTGCATGGATAATTTAGGAATTTCAAGAATTTATATACAGAACTTGAGGCACCTAGTACCACGTTCATATTCCTTTCCTCAGTTTACAGCTGCCTTGATCCGCCTGAATTCTGTCTTCTAATTCTTCATACAAGTAAGACTATGAGTTTTTACTCAAATTTTACTCACCTCAGCTGGTGCTTACTGTAGCACTTCAGGCTAAAAGTAAATTTAGTAACTCATGGAATGCATGATCAACATATGAAAATCAATTTTATTTATGTAAACTAGTAAAAAACAACAAGAAAATTAAATTTTAACATGTTATTTGCAATAACATTGTAAAATGTAAGATGAGGAATAAGTTAAAAAATATATGGAAGATTTCTATAATGAAGACTATAAAACATTGTTGAAAGAAATGAAATGATATAAAAGTAAATGTAGAAATATATGCCATATTAATGGGTTGTTAAGATGTCAGTTCTCCTCAGAATTATCTATAGATATATTCTTATACCAACAAAAACCCAAGCTAGATTTTGTGTGTGTGAAAATAGATAAATTGATTCTAAAATTTCTGTGTAGATGCAAAGAACATAGAATGGCCAAAACAATCTTGAAAAAGAAGAACAAAGTTTGGGAGGACTGGCATTGTCTGATTTTAAGACTTAGAGCTATGGCAATCAAGATATCATGGCAAAAGCAAATAGCTCAATGGCACAAAATAGGGTCCAGGAATAGCCTACATATATATGGTTAACTGTTTATCGGTAAAGGTATCAAAGTGACTCAGTTGGGAGAGGAAAATGCTTTTGGTGCTATATCAACTGGATCTCCATCCAGATTAAAAAAAAAAAATCAGTGTTGACAAATATTTTATAATATATACAAAAAACAATCTGTGATGAATCATAGACCTAAATGTAAAGTTAAAACCATAAATCTTCTGGTATGAAACAGGAAAATGTATTTGCAACTTTTGGATAGTCAAAGGTTTCTTAATTAGAACATGAAAGAAAACCAATGATTAAATGAACTTCACCAACATTAAAGCTCATCAAAACTTGCCTTACAAGAGACTGTCATACAGAGTGAACTCAGAAAGAGAAAAACAAATACCGTATGCTAACACAATATATGGAATCTAAAAAAAAAAGGTTCTGAAGAGCCTAGGGGCAGGACAGCAATAAAGATGCAGATGTAGAAAATGGACTTGAGGACGTGGTGGGGGGGAAGGGTAAGTTGGGACAAAGTAAGAGAGTGGCATGCACATATATACACTATCAAATGTAAAATAGCTAGTGGGAAACAGCCACATAGCACAGGGAGATCAGCTTGGTGATTTGTGACCACTTAGAGTGGTGGGATACGGAGGGTGGGAGGGAGATGCAAGAGGGAGGGGATATGGTGATACATGTATATGTATAGCTGATTCACTTTGTTATGAAGCAGGAACTAACACACCATTATAAAGCAATTATACTCCAATAAAGATGTTAAAAAAACCCACAAAACTTGCCCATACAATAATGAGTAGACAAGTTATAGACTAGGAGAAAATATTTTAAATGCATACATCTAAAAAATTGTAATCAGAATATGTGAAGAATTTATATTGCACAATGATAGATAATAACAACCACCCTATTAAAAAGTGGGCAGACTGAAATACACAGTAATTCAGTAAGAATGATACACAAAGGAAGGATGATTTAAAAAAAGGTTCAACCTCATTATTCATCAGTGAAATGAAAACTAAATCCTCAAATAGATACCTTGTCACAACCACAAAATGCTAAAAGTAAAAAATGTTGAGAATAGCAAATATTGGCAAGGAGAGCAACTGGGACTCTCATACATCGCTAATTGGAGTGCAAAATGGTGCAATTACTTTGTGCAGCTATTTGGCAGTTGCTCATAGATTAAATACATTCAGCAATTTCTGTAATCCAGCAATTCCACTCTCAGGCATTTACCCAAGAGAAATGAAAGCATACATCTACAAAAGGATAGCTTTATCCTAATATCCAAAACCTAGACACAACAAAAATGTCTATCAAGAGGAGACTAGATTAACAAAGAGCAATATATTCATGCAATTAAATATTACAGAGCAATAAAATGAATGAACAAATAAAAATGAACGAATAGGCAAACAATGTGAATAAATCTCATAAATGTTATGCTGAGGAAAGGAATCCAGGCACAGAAAGAGTACATACATTTACTACATTCTCTGTAATGATAGAAATCAAAACAGCGGTCGCCCCTGGGATTGATAGGCAAAAGGCCTAAGAGAACTGTCTGGGGTGAAGCAAAAAAATTGTTTTAATCTTGTTTGAGGTTAATCTTATTTAATCGTTTGTAGGTTAATAGACCTGTTTATCTCTCAGAACTCATGGAACTATACTTAGGATTGCACATTTCACTAGATAAATGACATCTCAATTAAAAACAACAAAAACAGTGACTAAAATGTTTAGTCTTGACTAAACAATAACTAAAATTGAAAGCAATATACATACATTTAAACTATATTTAGAAAATTGATATTTAACCTAATAAATTTAAAAATTTATTTCTTCTCTGATGTTTGTTTCCTTATCTTCAAAGAAGGCATGTAGACAGGAAGGAAATGTTTTTTCTAAGAGCCTACTCAGCGTAGGTTATCTCTCAAGTTGCAAATATATGTATGACTCACTTATATCTAAGTTTAATTTGTCAGCTAGCATTAATTAAAAAGAATCAAATTTGCAGGAAATCCAGAACTGTTACACAGCTTTTTTTTTTTTTTTTTTGCGGTACGCGGGCCTCTCACTGTTGTGGCCTCTCCCGTTGCGGAGCAACAGGCTCCGGAAGCGCAGGCTCAGTGGCCATGGCTCACGGGCACAGCCGCTCCGCGGCATGTGCGATCTTCCCGGACCGGGGCACGAACCCGTGTCCCCTGCATCGTCAGGCGGACTCTCAACCACTGCACCACCAGGGAAGCCCTACACAGCTTTTAATATTTTAGAATTTTCAGTAAATTTTAAATTAGGCCAATATGTATTTAAATAGGCATAGTTATTGTAAACAATATATTTCAGTAATTTAATGAGCTTTTTTCTTAAGTGGTGTGTATGAAAAAATCTTTCCTTCATTGTATTTTTGGGGAATTTGTTTTTTCTTAATATTATTCTGTAGTTTTAATGAGTTTTCTCATTATGGGGCTAATTCTTGATAGAGGTGTTTTTGGTTATCTGTGAGCAAATTTAGGAATAATGTAAGTTATTTATTTTCTGCTTATGAGTGGTTGAAAGAGTACATATTTCCTTGGGATAGCTGGCAGATAGAACTGTAACTGCTGCCAATGTTTACCTAGAATTGATATGTATATATTTTTTGATAGGGAAAACATCACATACATTTTATGTAGCTAGTTATTCTTTGCATAGCTTTTGCCAGCTCCACAGATGTGATTGAGTTGATGACAGTTTTCCCAGGCTAAATTCCTGGGATGCAAGTGAAAGCCAATGAAAATTAGATCATGTTTCTGAGGTAGGCTGTAGTTTATTTAGAACTCAACGTTCAGGTTATTAATGGAATTTAAGATCAGCTTATAAAAAGGAACTTACGGGAGAACTAAACAATTTCCAAGTTTGGTAACTGATGATGCTAAATTGTTCATTCTTTCAAGTTTCAGTCAATAAATATGAAAATATGGATAACACATGATATATTCACTTGACATTTGTAGTCTAGTGGGGAGACATTTTTTGAGAGAAGAGCATTTATTGATTGGCCATTATGTGCCAGGCACTGAGAATACACAGACATAACAGTAGCAAATGATATATTTTCTGTTTTCAATGGGCTCAAAACTTGGATGGAGAGACACTAACCTGATATAGAGTACAGAGTGATGTGAAGGAAATAAGCACAAGGGTGCATAAAGGCAAGGAATGCAACCTAGATTTTGAGCATGTGTTTTATGGGGTTTCTGGGGAGGTGTAACATCTTAAATGAATTCTGAAAAAACACAAATGCATAGGAGTTCAGGACAGACAAAAGGCAGAAACATTTCAGGCAGAGCAAAAAATCACTGTATAGTCATGAAGACATGAAAGAAGACTGGAGCATAGTCACGAAGTGGTAAGGAGTTTCATCGTGGCTGGAATACAGGGTGCTTGGAAAACATGTAAAAGGATTTAACCCAGCTGCTAGGTAGGGACATGAAACATGTTGCATGTTGTGCTACAAGCTTTGATTTATCCCTTAAGAAGCATAGAGGCAGTTGAAGTCTTCAAACAGAAAAGGGATATAATTAAGTAAGTTTTTTGAATGATAGTGTGGAAAATGAGCTTAAGTAGGAAAAGACTGATGGTAGGAATCCATGGTGATAGTCCAAGTAAGAGATGAAGAGGTTCTGGATAAAGGTAACAGCGGGAGTAATGGAGAGGAGGGGGTCAATTCAGAATTACTAGTAGGTAGAATCAATGTAACATCATTAATTTGGAATAGTTGGTAAGGGAGCTGGAAAAGTCAAAGATCTCTCCCGTCAATTTTGGGTGTCTGGATGCATAACGATACCACTAAAAAAGACAAGTGGATATGAGAAGGAAAACAGATCTGACAGAAGAAATTTATTTTCTTACGTTTGAGGTACCAGGAATATTCTGCAGATGATTATACAAACTTTTTTATTAACAAACTGATACCATTAGCATCTAATATTTATTTTTCCTATCCCTGCCAACCTAAAGGCTTTTAATCCATTGTTATTAGAAGGCTAAAGGGGCCCAAGAGAAGATTGCAGAATCTCCTAGATAAGTGCAAAGATTATGGGAAAAACATGTAACTATATGAACATTTAGAAAAGTTACTCTTTTGCAGGCAATCTCTATGAATTCCAGTTCCTCCCAGACCCTTTTATTGAACTTTTAATCTCTTCTGCTGCCTTTCTCTCATTCCTCTCCAAGTTTCCTTAGCCTTCTTTAGTTTCTGGACCTCAAACTGGATATAGTACTCTAATAAGTGCCTGACAAATGCCCAGAGGGATAATTGCTTCAGGGTTCTTGCATGTTTTGTTCTTGTTAGTGCATTCCTCTATCTTGCTGGTTTTTAAAATAATAGCCGTGTGCTGCTGACTCATGTTCAGTTAAAGATTCACAATGGCACTTAGCCTCTGTGGCAAACCCTTTCTTCCTCATGCTGAATTCACATGATATATTTGTTTTTCTCTCTTGACTACCTTCTTGCCAAGTATTTGCTTTTATTTTGATTTGTAAGGATCATTTTGGGTTTCAATTAGGGCTTCAGAAGAACCAGGTATCTTTCTCACTTTTGTGTGTTAATTCAATTCCAAATTGTAATAGGTATTATTTCACAGACATTCAAAGTCACTGATAAACAGATGGGGTACACATGCCTGTGACTAGGACAAGATTCTTTTTTTAAAAATTTTTATTTAATATTGGAGCATAGTTGATTTACAATGTTGTGTTAGTTTCAGGTGTACAGCAAAGTGATTCAGTTATACATATAATATATCCATTCATTTTCAGATTCTTTTCCCATATAGGTCATTACATAATATTGAATAGAGTTCCCTGTGCTATACAGTAGGTCCTTGTTGGTTATCTATCTTATACACAGCAGTGTGTATGTTAGTCCCCGACTTCTAATTTATCCCTCCCTGCCACATCTTTCCCCCCTGGTAACCATAAGTCTGCAGGGCAAGTTTCTTACATCTGAGTACATCATTTTCCAGAGGCACCTTGGGGAGGTGACTTTATCCATTGTTCTTTGGCATATACCAAAGAATGAGAAAAAGGAGTCACATATAATCAAATACTGTAAAAGCAGAATAATGCTTGCCACATTAAAGTGGTCAAAAAGTGGCCCGCGTACCACAAAAAAAAATTATGCAATTAATTTCCTTAAGTTTTCTTGTTTTCTTTAACTTCATATAAAGAGGATCCAAACATTTAAATTCAGACTTTAAATGAACACTATTAATTTGGTTTGAATCAAAGATTCCATGTAGAAGTATTCTGAGATGAAGATGATTTATAGTACTGCACTATTTCTAGGAAAAAGTAACCCCATATCACTCTCAGGTAAATCCATAATATAGTTAATTATCTAATTAACTTCTTAATAGATTTTTTTTAGAAAATCTTTCTTCTCTTCATTTTATAATTTCTACCTGTCTAATTCCCCCATTTAAAGCTGGTAATTTCTTTGTATAAAGGATGAAATTATTCAACTTCCTTTTCAGAAGCTATTTATTGACTTTTGCCTATTTATTTATTTATTTATTTTGCGGTACGCGGGCCTCTCACTGTTGCGGCCCCTCCCGTTGCGGAGCTCAGGCTCCGGACGCGCAGGCTTAGCGGCCATGGCTCACGGGCCCAGCCGCTCCGCGGCACGTGGGACCCTCCCGGACCGGGGAACGAACCCGCATCCCCTGCATCGGTAGGCGGACCCTCAACCACTGAGCCACCAGGGAAGCCCCTGTCAATTTATTTTGAAACATGATTAAAATAAAGCAATGGAAGCTCTGCTCTTGGTCCTACCTCAGCTGCTGGGAGCAGTTTGCAGAGCTGGAATTATTCCTGCAGGCTGCAGTCAGGAAAGGGCTGGCTGGGAAGGGCATCTTCTTGTGAATCATCATTCCAAACTCATAAAACTCTCATTGATAGAAAGCTTTATTATAGCTCCAAAATACTATGCAACTGTTAATTGGTTAATCACCTCTTCAGCCTCAAGGGCTCAGTAATTTAAAGCTTTGTTTTTCCCTTGTAGTTTGCGGTATTCATCATAGCACCATTTATTTTGAGCTCCTGATCTTGGTTTTATTTGGATATGTTTCTCTTGGATGTGTTTCTAGTTATTTTTCTTTTTCCTAATTTTGCTAGGATGCCCAAGGGGCTTGGGACACGGCTGCCTATAAATTAATATAAAAATGAACTACATTTGTATTTTTTGTCATCTGCCAGACTGCCATTTGGAATCTTCTATTGGAATATGAATCTCCCAAATACTCACCACAGTGGAATTCAGGTGCAAAGTAAACACAGCAGTTCTAGTATCAGCATCCATTTAGCTGGAGGGATGTGGGAGATGTTTATGCCTATTATTATTGCAAACAGATTGTTCATTGTATGCTATTTGAAACAGAGGAGGAGTGAGTGATTGAAGAATCTGTATTTTAAGTAATCAGGTAATTTGCACACCCACAGTTTGCCTTCTTCAAGGTTGTGTAACCACAGCCAAAACAGAAATGAAAACTTTGCCATGCCAAAAAGCAATTCAAGTGGCAATAGGCGGTTTTCTATTTTCTAACTCACCAAAATCTTCTGCTTGTTCTCACCGACACAAACATTGTAAGAAAATGGCTTCTCTGTAAGTGACATGGCTACTTAAAAGAAACAAAGATAAGAAAAAACAAAACACCTAATCTGACACTGCAAATGACATTTTTAGCACTAATTGGTAGAGATGACCATATGGTCTCTGGATCTCAGCACAGTTGGGCCACAGTGAGCCCCCTGAATCCTTTCCTGCCTGCAGTGTGAATCTGGCTGTAGCAGTGTTTCCACATCTGTTCTGTTCACACCCATGATCTGCGTTCAACAGATAGCTCATCCCGTGTCGGGGCCTGGATTTTAAATGTGTATTGTTACCTAAAAGGAGGGCTTGTTCCAGCTGGCAATGGTGGGTGGATTGCCCAATGCAGAATTTAATCTGAACTGGGACTAACATTATCTGAAGCACATTTATGTTGGTGCGGAAAGACCGGAGTCACAACAGATCAATTGAAAGGTTGTTTCACGATGGATTACACAAGACACTGTTTTTCCAAAAATGTTTTCTATCACACAAAGGCCAGAGATCACATAACTCCTGTTCAGGACCATCCATCAAGCAGACTTACTCTCACCAAAAGGCTAAGCTGCCAAAAAATGGAGTGTCGGAAGGACTTCAGCACTTGGGATTATATGTAATATGTGTCATAATCCAGTGACTCTGAAGATGGCTGAGTGCCCTGTGCTTCAGGCCGAGATCTTGTTTTACTGAAATCAAGGGTAGGGCAAAAGAATGAATTGACCAAATTCAAAAAACAGTTCTTTAATTACCATCTCAGAATAGAAACCTCTTTTAGGCAATTTTGGGATAAATGAAAGAAGTAATCCAATCTCCAGGATACTTAGACTTAGTTGAATGAAGGTATTGACAATGATATGTATGGATCACAGGTAAATATGTTTGCATAATAAACTCAGAGTCAAGTGGTGGTTGTGGCAGTGGTGGAACCTTGGGGAGAAGGCAGACTTTTTACAGTGTCTTGCTATTTTTTGTGCCTTCTCAGGTATTATAATGCTACACTAAGCACTGAAGTAAGCCAGTCAGCAATATTATTGAGTCCACTACAAGCAGAACTAAACTAAACAGCAGAACTAAACAATTTTGAAAGAAAGAACAGAGTCACCTCAGTTAAAAAGCTAACTTCTAGGGAATTCCTTAGCGGTCCAGTGGTTAGGACTGCGCTTTCACTGCCGAGGGTGCAGGCTCAATCCCTGGTCGGAGAACTAAGCTCCAGTGAGCCATGTGTCATGGCCAAAAATTAAAAAAAACAAAAAAACCAAAAAAAACTAACTTCTAATGAAAGCCTTGGGGTCAATATATCTTTCATTAAAAAGAAATGCTTTTCCCTTATATCTATTCAATGTTTTCAAAGATCTGCCTTAGAATAACTGTGAACATTTTACCTTCATATGTATGCATGTTCAAACAGACATTGTAGACAAAAGTAATAAATATGGGCTTGCTTATTTGCCAAAATTATGCAAGACAGATTTTAAGAGAGGGCTATTAACATGCTAGGTGACATTTTATTTTATCAAATTGATTAAATTGAGAAGCAGGGAACACAAATGTTGATTGCAAAGGAGTTTTCATAGTCTGACCAGACCAAAATACAAATTCTCTCAGTAAATTGCATAAGTAGCGTGGCCTGACCCACTTTACTCTCTTAAATAGTCTCTAACATGCTACTCCAAATCAGCAAGTGTTTCATATTTACATAAATATACTTAGGGGCTCAAGCACAGGATACCAAAAATACTTTCTTAGAGTTACAAAATGTCAGTTGTTTTGATGATGAAGTGTTTTTGGTTTGTTTGCTTTTGGATACCAATCTAATTTTCTTCTGATCTTGTGCTTGAGGTTTAATTTATAGTGGAAATTTAAATTATTGATCTATCTAAATATCCCCAGTAAATATATAAATGAAACTGCATACTATTTTCTGCTAAGGAGTTCAGTTCCTCTTATTGAATGATTTTAATACCAGGAACCAGATTATCCCCAGGGCCTAACAAAAGCCCTGAGATTTTCCTTCTCAACAACAGGCAGGGTCTTATTTCTCATTCCCATCTTCTGATTCCTACTGACTGAGAGAGATCCTATTTCAGGTTCTGGGACATTCTGCATGACTCAACCTGGGGGATTTAAGGCAAGATAAAGGGAGTCCAGTATTAATAAATCAATTCATTAATGGCTTCAGGATCTTAGAGAACCATTTTTAATACCTAGTTTTAGAAATCATTAGGTTCTCGCAAATTCCAACCTTCTCATTAATTCACTCTCTGTAACTTTTACCACGTTTTTATTTGGGGACTAAGTAACTTAGGAGACAGCTGTAGCATAATAGAATGTCACTGGCCTAAAACATTGAAGACCTGGCTTCTAGCTCCAGTTCTCTCGCTTAAAAACTGCTTGTTCTTAGGCAGGTCTCTGAACCTCTCTGAGACTCAATTTTTCATACAATGCAAGCATATCACTACCTACCTGATATGGTTATTGTGAGGGTTAACTGTGTAGTGTGTTCAAAATGAAGTGCTAGGCATGTACTAGGTATTATTGATTTTTGTACAATGAATGGCCAATAAAGCAATATAGCTCAATTAAAATTAACAATAGATCTGGTTTCTTTAGCATCAATTATAAAAATTTAGTTGATATATTGAAATCCAATTCCTACTTGAGTCTTGAGATCTGTATTCTTAAGTCATCTCTTCAATCGAATCTGTTGCCCAAATTGAGAAATGCTATCTTCTTTCCTCGGAAGACGGGAAGAAGATAATCTCTAACCCACCCTCTTATGACCAAAGATAAAATTTAAAAATTTGTAACAAACATTTAGCAAAGACACTCAGCTTGTGTTCCTCAGTCCACCTGCTATACCAACCTTTAAGACTAGAGCTGCTGAAGTGGATCAGATGGAGAGGAACCTGTGAGCCTTTTTGTGTGAGTGAGCTATTTGTACTCAGCGGCTGGAAGCTGGAGTTCTCTGAGGCCAACTGATATACTGGCAGTAACATTCAACAACTGCAGCTCTTTGGCCACAAAATCTGGGCTGGACCTCCTAAGTTTCCTTCCACTTGGTGGTGTTTGCTGGAGTGTTATATTGTAGAAGTCAAGTCTTTATAAGCCAAGAAATGGAATTATTCTTCCTTCGGTGTTGTGGTGGACTGAATTTGACAGAAAAACAGAATAGGGGAACTAACAACTTGAGTGAAAGAAACAACCTCCCCCTTAGTAAGGGTCTCCCTGCTATGAAACTGCTACACTCTTGCTGTCATATTGGTGAAAGCACATATTGCACCCTGATCTCTAGATACTCAGAATCTTTGGCTCCTAAGTACATCTTAAAAAAGGATAAGTTTTGGAACAGTATCCTTGCACTTTCCCATCATGCACTTCCAAAATACTGTCCTGTTGTTGACCCATGAGCCTAAATCTCTGTCATCTCTTCCAGGAACATCCAGGTGATATGTCTGCCATCAGATTACACCTGCTTAAGCCAACAAGTTTAATTGAATACACAAAACAAGTATAACAGGGTTGTCTTTTTTTTTTTTTTGTAAAATAGCATTGTTATTTTCTTGTAATCCTTTACTCCGCTAGATACAATCCACATAGAGAAAATGCAGGCATTTTTGCTTCTGTCATTTCAATACAAAGCAATTCCATGAAAACAGCTGCTGGCTGGGTTACAGTTTATCAACTTGTTAGTCAATAACCTTAGCTTTCTTTGCATATGTGAATGAATAGGGCTTGTGGATTCCTCTGGGGCCGTTCTAGTTTGCCAAAAAATTAATCTGGAGGAAAAAAAATATATTTGCTCTCCTTTGGAACCTTGTAGAAGCTATGAAATGCTAAATGAGAATATTAAATCTGATATTTGAGGGTCATGGTTGTGCTGTGCTAAAGAAATGATTCAAAACTTCCATTTCTTGGCATCAGGAACCTATGAAGATGAAAATACCCCCTAAGTTCTTCCAAGTCCTTTGTCTTCTGGCTATTCTCTTACTATTTTCAGACCTGGCCTCTTAGCTGAAGAGCAGGCCCGGAGAAACTCTTCAATTTACTTTTACTCTATCATGCATAGTATAGTTTTAAAAATATGCAAAATAATTTACAGTGTTTTCAATGTTTCTTTCCTTTTTCCACTCCTTTCCTCTAATCTTTATTAACTATGCCCAGTGCTTTTCAGCAAGTTGAAGGAGGGTAAATTGACAGCTGCTGTTTTTTCCTAATGCTTGGTAATCTTTTTGGAGAAAAGTTGTGTGGTTCATACGGCTCTTGTTTAGCATTTGCTATAGATCTTAAAATAGAAAAATATAAAAGGGCTATTTATTGTACAAATCTATTCTGTAGTTCCCTTTCCAATGTACTATGAAAACTGTTATAAATGTATGAAGCATGTCACAGATTATATTTTGCAGAATCACTGAATTTATTCCATTTTTACCATTCTCATAGAATAATTTCCAAGGTATATTGTTAAGTCTCATAGATAGCAGATCAATGGTTGCCTTGGCCTGGAAGTGGGGGAAAGGCTGACTTCAAACTGGCATAAGAAAACTTTCGGGAGATGATGGAAATATTCAGTATTCTACCGTGGTGGTGATTATACAACAGTAGATTAAATTCATAGAACTGTACCATACAACAGTTGGAATGTATCGTATGTAGATTATACCTAATAAACCAGAATTAAGAAAAAATCCCAGAATAATACACAGAGAATGATTCTATTAATGTAAGAAAAACGGAAAATAACACAAACCATCCTGAGCTACACTGATGTCTATGTCTATGTCTGCATCTACAATTACATCTGCACCTGTGCCCATATATATATATATATATATATATATAAAATTTTATAATCATTACATATTATTTGTTATAACTTTTGAACTAAAATAAAAGAAATGAGCAAGCAATGCATACTATTTGCTTGGAGAATATATATTACCTTTTGGTAATAGGAACTTTCTGTGGTTTTGTGCTTTGACCAGATTAGTCTCCATTTTCCTGGACGGCAGAAAGCCAGCTGAACTTTGTCCTCAGGTGATGCCGATGAGATCAGGAGGTTGAGTGCTACAAGTCAGTGTATTTCTCTGGGGGATGCTACCTCTAGCAATGCTGAGGCCGCTGCCCACACTCACTTGGGGGAGGCTGCCTATGTCTAGTCAGGACATCTTTTCTGCCTCTCACGAGGTCTTTGCAGTTTTCACCAGAAAGAGTGTCTCTGTCCTTGTACACATTTGGGCATGCATATGTGTGAAGCCTGAGATGCCCTGAGGTTAATGATGTTCAGACCTAAAGTGAGCTAGATTAGGCTGGGGACCTAGACCTAGAAAATTTTGCCATGGAAAGAAAGCTTCTCCTCCAAAATGCCAGGTTGTAGGAAAGCCTCTTTGGAACAAGGTGGGAGAAATTCCCTTTGGTCTAATACTGATGTGCTGCTGAGCCATAGAGGTGGAAACCTAGCTTTACTTTGCATGTAATTTGATGATTTTACATTCAACTCATTTTATTAGTTGTATATGTTATATCATACACACTCCATGTGTATTATATATCTACTAGCTGAAAATGCTTCCTTTCCATTAGGCAAATAAAAAGATACTTAAGCAGTCTTAGGTGAGAGGTAAGCTGGATCACACGTTGTCTTTACATTGCTTTTGTTAATCTGTTTGTGGAACACTATTTCTTTGTATTCCTCTTTCTTAGGAGTCTTATTTTTTTTTTTTCTGATTGAATTCTGAAAGTGAGAAAAGAGTTGCATAGCCATGTGGACTTACTGGGCATGAACAAGACATCAAATTCTTGTGGCAAGAAGTTTGACAGTTTGATTTAGCAGATGATGATTACAATATGAGTGCAGTTGATCAAGGAACCTCATGATAATTATATGGTTTCAAACTGTACGTGCACATTATTGAAAGAGTGGCCTGTGTTCTGAAGGTGCACATGTCTAATTGTATCTACCTGCTGCTACTCATAAGGTATCACAGTTTAAGTCATGTGGGTGTTCAATGGAGGCTGCAGATCCACAGATTAATACTGTTGTCAATTCCAGTGAGGAAGGAAAGAAAACTTGCTTCTTGACATTGTTTCTCTTGCTTAATAACTAGGACCTGGATTAGGCAGCCCCTCAAAATGGAGAAGAATAGAGTAATGACCTCTACGAATTCAGAAGACTTTCATATGTTTTGCATTCAAAGTCTGGGTGCCTTCAAGGACTTTGAAACAAATCACCCCCATTTGTAGACATTACATAATTACATAAATTCATTAAATGCTCCAAACTTTGCCTGAGTGTGGGAAACGTAATGTATTCTGAATGAACTGAAAACATTCTATTGCACTAGGGTTATATGTACTTTTAACTTTCCCAATTTGTCTGAGGTTTTTCTTGTTTTAGTCAAAAGATGGCTGGACATGTCAGTTAAGAAAGGATTGAGTGGAAGCGGACAGGTAAAATAGTCTACTTTCAGCTATAATAATTATCTTTGAAAATACATAACATTTAAGTAAGTTTAATGTAATTATGCATTGAAGGGATTCCCATGAATATCAATGATTAATCCTCATTAAAAGGATTTTTATCTCATATTTTAAGGGCCTGTATATTTTCATTAAGGCCTTGATGATGAGTCCTAGAGGCTCTGTTTTTTACTTCATCTCAGCCATTCAGATATTATGTAGGGTTGTGAATTAATAATCAACAAAACCAAGTGAACAATTCTTAAGTTTCTATGAAGGTTATATTTAACAGTTAGGGTCATTCTTTGCCAATTCACAGGCTGAATTTTTATAACTGTCTCAGAATTTATTTATTCATTTATGAACTCGTGGGAAACTCACACTTTTGAGGCAATTCCTGGCTTTTAAGGTAATCACCTGGTTTGATAATGCAAAACTATATTTCCTTTACTTGGTGTTTATTCTAATTTTATTTTTGATGGATCATGTAAAATGTAGCAGATTGTCAAGAACTCAAAAGATGTGTTTTCTGTTGAATCACAGCTAGGGCAGAGTTGGTTGAAATTTGAGCTCCTTCATTTGACCTTAATGTAACCCTGACCTGGGAAGACAGCATGTCTCTAGGGGTGAACGATAATTTAATTTCCATGCATGTCAAGTCCTCTGTTTCTTCTGTGTGGAGACTGCAGAGAAGTGTCAAATTCTGCAGAATCAGGTGTTCTGTGTTGGAGATGTGGAATACATACGCCAGGGGTTAGAGCTGAGACCACCAAGTAGACTTCATTTTAAGGCCTTAGGGGAACCCTGAAACCATAGATTGTGAAGATGGAAAATATTTCTTTATGCTGTAAACTATTCATCTTCCATTTTACTTTTAATATGTACACTCATGATAACATCAACAAAGAAAGTTCCGAAGGCCACACTTAGAACATCTAAGTTTATTATTTTATACTTTTCCAGTTGAAAACAATGGTTGAAAATTCCATTGTGTCAAACAGTGAAATTTAAGTTTCTAATGTGTTCCCTGTGTTTTTCATCCCCAAAGATTTGTAGCACACTGCTCACAAAGATTAAATGTGGGAAACTCTGCAGTATCTATATGATAAGGCTAATTCCACTTGGCTACTTGAATTTCCTTCTTTTCCCACATATCTCTGGTTTGTGGAATAGTTTATTATCCTATAAAGCAATGAAAATTTCTAGAAAGGCCAAAGTTAGTAGCCTAACATGATTTAACACTTCTCTGATTATGCAATCATAATTATGTAGTTCAGAATAAGGTGATCTCATCTATGTTTCATACTGCTGGCCTCTCTGTGGAACTCCTAGGTCATTATTCTACTGTAAGAACTTCTCCATTCTTGCAAGTAAATTATAGTAGCAAAGAAGGAAATGGTTTTAGAATGGTCATTGGATGAGTCAGGAGTGAGGAAAATGCAAAGAATAACTCCAGCTGAGAGATACTTTGTAAAGCTCCTACTGGCTTGGCCATGGTAAACTCTCCACAATGAAAAATATACTTTTTTTTAGAAATCCAAAGAGTAAGATTATAGACTCGACTGTAATAATAACTTACAAGAGGAGTAGTTTATTAATCATTGTACACTCTAAATACTATAACAAACAACCTCCAAACCTGAGGAAGCTTAATGCAGTAAGAGTATATGTTCTGCTTTTGTGAAAGTTCAGTGCAGGTCAGAGGGACAGAGACTCTGTTCCATGTGGTCACTTGGGGACCTAGACTCCTTCCATACTGTAGCCCTACATCTCTCATATGAGGTTAGGCGTTTCCTTGGTCTCCTGCAGTCAAAGAGAAGAGAAGACATGAAGAAGAAACATCTGCCTTAATTGTGAGCAGAAGTGAAAAAAAAGTATAAGAAGTATAGAAAATGAAGTGTAGATTTGTATCCAAGAAGAGGGAAAGTATTGGGTGGCATATACAAATCTGTCACAGATGGCAGTAGCGTGGGAAGTAAAGTATATTGGAAGGTATGAGCTTTTAAAAAAAAGTATTACTTTTTAGCTGTAGCATCCTGAGAGCCATATATATTATAATTTGATGGGAAATGTATTTCCAGTATGTATTTCCACAAAAATACAGGACCAAAGATTTTTTTAGAGTAACCTATAAAAAATCAGAGCTGATTGAAGTTTATCTCAAAATAGTCATTTTCACTTATTATATAGAATTGTGTAATATTCAGTTGGTGGGTGAGAAAGCAATGCAGTTAAATTTGGACCAGGGAAAAGAACACATAATTCAGATACTAGCTGGTACATTTTTAAAAAAAATTAATTTATTTTATTTATTTTTGGCTGTATTGGGTCTTCGTTGCTGTGCTCGGGCTTTCTCTAGTTGCGGCGAGTGGGCTTCTTATTGCGGTGGCTTCTCTTGTTGCGGAGCACGGGCTCTAGGCACTCGGGCTTCAGTAACGGTGGTGCATAGGCTCAGTAGTTGTGGCTTGCGGGCTCTAGAGTACAGGCTCAGTAGTTGTGGTGCATGGGCTTAGTTGCTCCGCGGCATGTGGGATCTTCCCGGACCAGGGCTCGAATCCATGTCCCCTGCATTGGCAGGCGGATTTTCTTAACCACTGCGCCACCAGGGCAGCCCTAGCTGGTACATTTTTTACAGCTATATAAACTTTTTGCATTTTTAAGTAAGTGACAGTCATTGATCAAATAATTGTTACAACCTGGCATATAAAATTTAGTGGGAATAATTGTGTTTATAGTGTTTTTTACTTTACCTCTCCACATTTTTTTTCACTTTTATTGAACTCATGTGAAGATTATTCAGAATGTGTATCATTTCAGAAAACATATCTGGACCTGCTATTGTAAGATATATGTTACATGTCGGGGAGTGTGACTTCCAGAACTGGAGTTGAATTTTTTTTTTTTTTTTTTTTTTTTTTTTCCGGTACGCGAGCCTCTCACTGTTGTGGCCTCTCCCGTTGCGGAGCACAGGCTCTGGACGCGCAGGCTCAGCGGCCATGGCTCACGGGCCCAGCCGCTCTGCGGCATGTGGGATCCTCCCGGATCGGGGCACGAACCCGTGTCCCCTGCATCGGCAGGCGGACTCTCAACCACTGCGCCACCAGGGAAGCCCCTGGAGTTGAATTTTTAATGAGCAACACCCTAATGTGCTTTCTTGATTTACAATTCAATTATATTTCTTAATAAAAAATGTGTATATCCACTTTATTTTCCTTATTCTTTTTCATTGTTGTTGGTTATAAACAAAGAAATTCAGATTTATATGGAAACTGAAACAGAAGAAGTATAATAGACATTTTTGCCAAAGCACTTACTTTGGAAACATGTTAAAATTCTTTTCTTTGTTTTGAATTCTTAGAGACCTAACTCTACATATATTTCCTCTTTTTAAAAATTATATATAACTGAATAAATGGAAAACATTTGTGTGTAAAGTAGAAATGCAAACATTCAAGGCAAAACACAATGAAAGAACTTACTATTTTAAAAGTCCCTCATATTTAGCTTACTTTGAGTCCCAACTTGAGTATTTAAAAACATAGTATTTATAAAGGCAACATTTCCCAATAAGGTTAAAAACGCTATCATTTAGGGAAGCTTATTTAGAAAAACCAGAAACTAAAAAAATAAAATAAAAATGTATTTTAAAAAATGTAATTTTGAGAAACAGTGTCTTTGCTCAGCTTGGGTCAATTCCCTAAACATTAATAATTTAGTTATAGAAGTGAACAAATTTTTGTTCCTGGGATTTTTTTTTTTTTTTTTTTTTGCAGTACGCGGGCCTGTCACTGCTGTGGCCTCTCCCATTGCGGAGCACAGGCTCCGGATGCGCAGGCTCAGTGGCCATGGCTCACGGGCCTAGCCGCTCCGCGGCATGTGGGATCTTCCCGGACCGGGGCATGAACCTGTGTCCCCTGCATCGGCAGGCGGACTCTCAACCACTGCGCCACCAGGGAAGCCCTGTTCCTGGGATTTTTATATTTGTTTTAATAATCCTCTCAAATTACTGTAATTTCATACCCTATGTGAAATACAGTCATATTGACAATAAAATAGAAAACCTCTTAATTGCTGGGTTACTTCAAGGCAAATAGATAAATAATGCCCCCCCCATCCCACCTCCCACCTAGATTTAAGGTTCCAGCTCCACATGGCATGAGAAATCATACAATATTTAAATGTAACTAGGTATATCTAAGTGAATAATATTTGGATGAAAATGTTTCTATCATTTTCAGCCATGATAAAGCAAAGTCACCATGATATCCAGAGAGGGGAAATGTGCCAAGGAACACTGTGTTATGAAAACTCCATAAACTTTCCTAGCAACCATTCTGGTTCCTACTCTTGTGGCTCAGGACAATGGAGAATTTGCTGCCAAAGCCCATTTTCTAAACAGGGAAATGGAACTTTGATTTACACAGTTTAACTTACTTGGTTTCACATGTTGTCTCTCGGTGTGCCTCTTGACACTCTTCTGGCAGAGGTAACATTGCATTCCAGCTTTTCAGGCTTTCTTCATGAGGCAGATACCTTTGTAAAAGCTGTGTGACTCACATTTTCTGCTGTGAGAAAGCACTCATCATCACATCCTGTGACGTGTTCATCCAAACGCTTTCAATTTTACAACCACCATCTAGAGGCCCAGAAGTGCTAGTTAATGCAATACGGTGATTTTACTGGCCTCTCAACAGGCCTTCGGATGAAGTAACTTGTTTTGCATCGTCTGGAGTATGGAAATGAATGGCCTGTTTTCTCTGTGCTGCTGATTGAACGTAAACTCCGTACAGCCATCCAGAAAGGCATTCTATCATCTCTTGAGACTACATCAGTATTTAAAGCAGGCATGCCTAAGTGAATTACTATATTATCTAAAACTGCAAGAAAAAGTAATTGTGTTCCTTTGGTCTGTGTACTTGAGCTATTTCCTTATTCTTTTATTGAATCATTCTTAATTATAAGGGGTTGTACCTTAGGTCTTTCTTAAATAGTGTTTGTCATTTTCAGATGATTCACAGGTGTCTGCATGTATTGTGTTTTAGAACGTAAGGCTGAAGAGGCTTAAAATTAAACATGCTATACATAGTAAGAGCTTCTTGGTATAGGTACTGTGAGATACTAGGGAAAGTGATTTTGAGACATATGGAACTTCTTATTTTGGTAAAAGATGAGGCTAATATTGATGGTGGTGCTATGAGATTCATGTAGAAAAGAAGAGGCAGCCGTCCATATAAGATAGTTGAGGTACAGTCTTGCATGGAACTAAAGAAATAGTGTTTTGACCTAGTTCTTTACTAGTCCTCCAGCTTGGGTGACAAGCCTTGGAAATGAAATTCAGATTTGATGAACTACCTCTTCCCCTGGAATTTCACCTCCTTGGAGAACGGGATAATATCATATATCCCAACATAGCTGTTCTCTCCTTAGTTCTCTGGTAAGCTCTCACCCAGTTTGATTTAGGCCAGATGTATTCTTTGCTTAACCAGAGCTTTCTGAACATTAACTGAATCAGATGCTTGCTATAATTCAGTGCTATGAAATATTCAAATTATATGCCACAGAATCAAGAACAGGGCCTTCATCTTGCCCCAGCAATATTATTTCTCCAGTGCCAAAATATAGAACTTACAAAAACAGAAATAAACCGCTGATTCTGAATACTTTTCTATATTTTTAAAGTATTACATTTTGGCCTCGGGTGTGCCTCTTGAAGTGCCCTTGAAATAAAATAAAGGCACATGTCTTGGCCAAGCAGGGTTCGGCATTTTTCTTCTGAAAACATTCAAAAGCACTTGGTTCTCATTGTGTATATTCTGTTAATGCGTATTTTCCTTTATGTTTTCTGAAAGAAGTCTAAAACTCTTGAATCATTTAATCAGACAGTTCAAAAGTATTTCTCAGCAACCACCAAATGAATTAAACGCCTGGGTGTGCACATTGGACAGCAGACACTGCTCCTGCTTTCCGGAGCCTTGTAGTTTAAAGGGGGAGATAAAGAAACAAAAACAGAGAGACAGCTATCACCCATCCTCTTCCTATCTGTCTATCTACCATCTATCTATATCTATCTATATCTATCTACCTATCTGTCATCTATCTCTGGAACAGAAAATGAGTGGGGTGGAGGGAGAGTAAAAGGGAAGGACAGAGAGAGGACTACAGTACAGCAGTTTCACAAGTACATGGACAGTTCAAAGATGGCATTGGGAGGCTGGAGCTTGGGGAGGATGCATTTGAATCTGTGCTGATTATAGATTCACAACTAGCTTTTGGACATGCCTTTCTAAAGAGACCCAGGATCCTATGATTAGTTTCATCAGAATTTCTGCCTCCTGCAATTCCTTTGTGGATCCACAGATGATCGTGCTTAAAATGAGGCGCTCTTGACACTTTGAATGCACTCTGGTTCTGAAACAGGATCTTGAGCCTGTTTTGAGCCTCCTCCCTGGAGCTGCCACCCCACTTTATCATACTCTGTCATCTGCTGACTCCCTAGTGAATGATTTATTTTGAAGTTTTTTTTTTAATTTTCTCCTCTCACTTTAGCTTTAGATTGATAGTCCTCCTCTCCTGACATCTGTTTTGCCTTACCAAGAAGGCTGTCCAAACATAGCAGGTTACAGTGTTTCTTTATCTTTATACAACAACTGGGTGTAGATATGTGACTATAATTCAAGAAGCGTATTGGAGGGCGCTAGGAGCTTGCTGGGGAAAAACACAGTACATCAAGGTCACTGGAAAGCAGACAACTGCACAGTATGACAGAGAAAGAAAATTCAGTATGTTTAGCTCTCATTTCTCATTTCCCAGCAAACAGTCCCCACCGCCAAGTTGTTTGACCTTACCAGCAGTGTGGTGAAGTTTCCTGAGTCCTTATTCTATGTAAAGGGAGAAGCATCTCATGCTAACCATGACGGGCACATCCAGCAGAGATCAAAGACTTTCCCAGACATTTCCTTAGTGACTCCTCTCTTGGCCAACGAAACTACTTTTTAGCTACCACTGTCTCATTTTTGTTTGGAGTTGAGATTCTTTTTTTTTTTTTAATGTGCCAGAAAAAAATATTTCATCATATTTTATGAGGAATAAATAGTTTAATAGCTCTTTTTTATTTTTTTAACTGTGGAATTAATATTGGGTAGAGTTGTAACAGGCATTTACCAAGGAAGGTAATATCAAAGGACACTATCAAAATACTTATAAGAAGGTTGGGCCCTTGAATGACAGGCCATATGGAAGCATATGTGAGAAATATACCAACCCCACTAATAAGTGCTGGGAAATATGAAAAAAACATTTAGGGAGTCTGGCAGTGTATTTCTTTGGTAATACTTTTGTAGAACTAAATTCCTTGTAGGTATAAATATTCAGAGGTTTCAGATAATGTTGGCATAATTAAGAACATGTTAGGTGTCACATAATACAACTTCTTGTATTGAAAAATGAGTCAGGATTTATATATATCCATATATTTATATGTACTCAAATATCTCAAAATTTTTTCTTTATTACAAGGAGTAAGTATATAATCTTGGTAGTCATGGACTTAACATTCTTGGTTTCAACTGTTTATGGGAATCCCAAGTTACCAGTGATTTTGCTGAGGTTTTCATTGAATTGTATGATTGATTAGGGAGGCTTCATATGTAGGACAAAGGCTTTTGCCTAGTGATTGAGTCTAGCTGACCACCTAACTTCTTTATTGCGTATTTATCATCCTATATGCAATAACCAAAGTGAATTGAAGTGAGCACAGTGTCATAGGTTTCTGGTGTAATTTTGAGTGTGCATAACCAGTCTCTGTCTGTAAAAATGGCCCTGAAAAGAAAGCCAATTACTGGTCCTCATGGTAGACAAGAAGAAAAGGGATGAGGTCTAAGAAAATGTTTCTTCATAACCGGAAAATAGAAATGTTAGATAAATTTTAAATGGCTATGCTATAACCAGTGAAGCAAATTTTATTTTATGGAAAGAATGATACAGTCATATTGTATTTATGAATTTTGAAAGACTTAGTCTTCTCCCATTTTTTCTTGATAAGTCTGGCCAATGGTTTATCAATTTTGTTTACCTTCTCAAAGAAACAGCTTTTAGATTTATTGATTTTTGCTATCATTTCCTTCATTTCTTTTTCATTTGTTTCTGATCTGTTCTTTATGACTTCTTTCCTTCTGCTAACTTTGGGGGTTTTTTTGTTCTTCTTTCTCTAATTGCTTTAGGTGTAAGGTTAGGTTGTTCATTTGAGATGTTTCTTGTTTATTGAGGTAGGATTGTAGTGCTATAAGCTTCCATCTTACAGCTGCTTTTGCTGCATCCCATAGGTTTTGGGTCGTCGTGTTTTCACTCTCATTTGTTTCTAGGTATTTTTTTATTTCCTCTTTGTTTTCTTTCAGTGATCTCTTGGTTAATAAGTAATATATTGTTTAGCCTCTATGTTTTTGTACTTTTTGCAGTTGTTTTCCTGTAATTGATGTCTAGTCTCATAGCATTGTGGTCGGAAAAGGTACTTGATACAATTTCAATTTTCTTAAATTTACCAAGGCTTGATTTGTAACCCAAGATATGATCTATCCTGGAGACTGTTCCATGAGCACTTGAGAAGGAAGTGTGTTCTGTTGTTTTTGGATGGAATGTCCTATAAATATCAACTAAGTCCATCTTGTTTAATGTATCATTTAAAGCTTGTGTTTCCTTAGTTATTTTCAATTTGGATGATCTGTCCATTGGTGAAAGTGGGGTGTTAAAATCCCCTACTATGATTGTGTTATTGTCAATTTCCCCTTTTATGGCTGTTAGCATTTGCCTTATGTATTGAGGTGCTCCTTTGTTAGGTGCATGAATTTTTACAATTGTTATATCTTCTTTTTGGATTGATCCCTTGATCATTATGTAGTGTCCTTCTTTGTCTCTTATAATAGTCTTTATTTTAAAGTCTATTTTGTCTGATATGAGAATTGCTACTCCAGCTTTCTTTTGTTTTCCATTTGCATGGAATATCTTTTTCCATCCCCTCACTTTCAGTCTGTATGTGTCTCTAGGTCTGAAGTTGGTCTCTTGCAGATAGCATATATATGGGTCTTGTTTTTGTATCCATTCAGCCAGTCTATGTCTTTTGGTGGGAGCATTTAATCCATTTACATTTAAGATTATTATCAATATATATGCTCCTATTACCATATCCGTAATTGTTTTGGGTTTGTCATTGTAGGTCTTTTCCTTCTCTTGTGTTTCCTGCCTAGAGAAGTTCCTTTAGCATTTGTTGTAAAGCTGATTTGGTGGTGTTGAATTCTCTTAGCTTCTGCTTGTCTGTAAAGGTTTTAATTTCTCTGTCGAATCTGAATGAGATCCTTGCTGGGTAGAGTAACCTTGATTGTAGGTTTTTCTCCTTCATCACTTTAAATATGTCCTGCCACTCCCTTCTGGCTTGCAGAGTTACTGCTGAAAGATCAGCTGTTAATCTTATGGGAATTTCCTTGCTGCTTTTAATATTTTTTCTTTGTATTTAATTATTGATAGTTTGATTAATATGTGTCTTGGCATGTTTCTCCTTGGATTTATCCTGTGTGGGACTCTCTGAGCTTCGTGGACTTGATTGACATTTTCCTTTCCCACATTAGGGGAGTTTTCAACTATAATCTTTTCAAATATTTTCTCAGTCCCTTTAATTTTCTCTTGTTCTTCTGGGACCCCTATAATTCGAATGTTGGTGCATTTAATGTTGTCCCAGAGGTCTCTGAGAATGTCCTGAATTCTTTTCATTCTTTTTTCTTTATTCTGCTCTGTGGTAGTTATTTCCACTATTTATCTGCAGGTCACTTATCCGTTCTTCTGCCTCAGTATTCTCCTATTGATTCCTTGTAGAGAATTTTAAATTTCATTTATTGTGCTGTTCATCATTGTTTATTTGCTCTTTAATTCTTCTAGGTCCTTGTTAAATGTTTCTTGTTGTTTCTCGATTGTATTTCCAAGATTTTGGAGCATCTTTACTGTCATTACTCTGAATTCTTTTTCAGGTGGACTGCCTATTTACTCTCCATTTGTTTGGTCTGGTGGGTTTTTACCTTGCTCCTTCATCTGCTGCATATTTCTTTGTCTTCTCAGTTTTCTTAACTTACTGTGTTTGGGGTCTCATTTTCACAGGCTTCAGGTTCATAGTTCCCATTGTTTTTGGTGTCTGTCCCAGTGGGTAAGGTGGGTTCAGTGGGTTGTGTAGGCTTCCTGGTGGAGGGGACTGGTGCCTGTGTTCTGGTGGATGAGGCTGGATCTTGTCTTTCTGGTGGGCAGGACTGCATCTGGTAGTGTGTTTTGGGGTGTCTGTGAACTTATTATGATTTTAGGCAACCTCTCCGCTAAAGGGTGGGGTTGTGTTCTTATGTTGCTAGTTGTTTGGCATGGGGTGTCCAGCACTGTAGCTTGCTGGTCGTTGAGTCGAGCTGGGTCTTAGCGTTGAGATGGATATCTCTGGGAAAGCTCTCACCAATTGATATTACGTGGGGCCAGGAGGTCTCTGGTGCTCCAATTTCCTGAACTCAGCTCTCCCACCTCAGAAACTTAGGCCTGACACCTGGCTGGAGCACCAAGACCCTGTCAGCCACATGGCTCAGAAGAAAAGGGAGGGAAAAAAAAAAGAAAATAAATAAAATAAAGTTATTGACATAAAGAATAAACAATATATCATTAAAATAAAAAATAAGAAAGTAATAAAATAAAAAGAAGAGAGCAGCCAACCAGTAAGCAAATCCACCAATGATAACAAGCACTAAAAACTAAACTAAGACAAACATATAAATCAGAGACTAGTCAGTCACATACAGGAAACCCGTAGTCTACAGTTGCTCCCAAAGTCCACTGCCTCAATTTTGGGACAATTCATTGTCTATTCAGGTATTCCGGAGATGAAGGGTACATCAAGTTGATTGTGGAGATTTAATCCACTGCTCTTGAGCCTGCACAGAGAAATTTCCCTGTCTCTTCTTTGTTAGCACAGCTCCTGGGTTTCAGCTTTGGATTTGGCCCCGCCTCTGCACGTAGGTTGCCCTCTGGAATCTGTTCTTTGTCGAGGTGGGGGTGGGTAAAGGAGCAGCTGATTAGGGGGCTCTGGCTCTCTCAGTCCAGGAGGATGGAAGGGTAAGGTAGTTATAATTGGAAGGCGGGTTGAGCCTTCAGTGGCTGAGGCTGGCATGACATTGCAACAGCCTGAGGTGTGCCATGTGTTCTCCTGGGAAACTTGACCCTGGATCATGGGATCCTGGCAGTGGCGGGCTGCACAGCCTCCTGGGAGAGGAGGTATGGCTTAGTGACCTGTGCTTGCACATATCTTCTTGGTGGCTGCAGTAGCAGCGTTAGCGTTTCATGCCCGTCTCTGGTGTCTGCACTGTTAGCCCTGGCTCTGCCTGTCTCTGGAGCTCGTTTAGGCAGTGCTCTGAATCCCCTCTCCTCGCACACCCTGTAACAATGCTCTCTTGCCTCTTAGGCAGGTCCAAAGCTTTTCCCAGACTCCCTCCCAGCTACCTGTGGCACACTAGCCCCCTTAAGGCTCTGTTCACGCAGCCAACCCCAGTCCTCTCCCTGGGATCCAACCTCTGAAGCCCAAGCCTCAACTCCCAGCCCCCAGCTGTCTCGGCGGGTGAGCAAACAAGCCTCTTATGCTGGTGAGTGCTGGTCAGCACCGATCTTCTCTGTGGAAATCTCTCCGCTTTGTCCTCTGCACCCCAGTTGCTGCGCTCTCCTCCGTGGCTCCAAACTCCCCCACCCCCGCCCACCCCCATCTCCAGCAGTGAAGGGGCTTCATAGTGTGTGGAAACTTTTCCTCCTTCACAGCTCCCTTCCAGAGGTGCAGGTCCTGTCCCTATTGTTTTGCCTCTATTTGGCTAATATTGTCACTACAGGTCATCCCAGAGTGTTTTTCTCTTCTCAGAAAATAAGGAGTATTTTCAGCTTCTTTCTATTTGGTAAAATTATCTCCGGACTTTGGAGGTGGAATATTCCTAGTAGGTCCCATATCCACACTGGATCAGTTGTGCTGTGCCTGTTTCCATAGGCAAAAGCGATGACCAGGACAATGAGTTGAGTGTGACTACTGCTGATGGCTCTTTGTGGGAACAGGCCTGGCTTTATTGGCTCTGTCTTGATTCAGGCAGTGATAACCAAGTCCCAGACTGGGAAAAACTCCTTAGAGGGTGAGTTTGGTTTTGCATTTTGCTTTTCCAAACGTTTCTTATTTCAGAATGAGACAGTTGGAAAATACTCACTGACTTTTAACTTGTTTACAGCTTAAGGGGTACATGACATCTCTTATTACTTAAGTTATCATAAAGCTGAATGCTGGAATAATTAATGAAGAATATATTCCATAAATCAAACGATGTTTCTTGTATCACATGTTGAGTTTACTTTTCCTTGTTCTTTATTGGATAAGCCTCCTTGGTTACACATTTCACATCTAATTCCTCTAGCTATAACACCTATATTTTTTCTCAGTTTTTTAAAGGTAATTTATAGTGTTTCCATTGTCAGGGTTTTGAGGACTTTGAGGGGTAGGCTAGATTCACCTTTCCTCAGGAGACTGGAAATGTACCACGTGCTTGACAATATTTTGAATTTTTCCCCCCATAGGACAAATTCCAAGACACATGCGGTAATGAGCCATGACTGAATACAGAACACAGTCTACAGTTAACCTTGTGTATACAGCATGAAGTAGGAACTTATGACCCTTGGTTCCCATCCCTAATTGTTTAGTTCTTTAAGTGCATCAGTTTAAAAGGAAGACACCTCCTACATGTTGACAGGGTTTATTTCTTTTTACGAGGCAAATATCTGGGACAGTAATCTCTGTTGGAATTTTTCTTTGGGTTAGATACATGAAGTAGGAGGGTCACAAGTCCATTTTTATAAAGGTTCATGTGTTACCCACATAAAACTTTTGAATTGTTAAGGAAAATTGTAGCATTATTCTGTACATTGAAAAGCTTTCCAGATTTCATATTTCTTTTCATTATCTTCCCAAATTATTCATCTAGACTTGTTAAAGGAAAATGTATTCATTGTATTAGGTTGATCAAATAAACCATTGAAAAGGGAAGACTAGGTATTTCTTTCTCTGTGGAACCTTTGCTAGGGGTGTGGCCTTCAAGGATGAGGCAGCTGTGTTAGAATTGGTCTGACAGTTTCCTCTGCAGTTTATATTAATGAATTCGTACAGATACACCACACCTTATATGTTGTGTATTCATCAGCCTGCACTGCCAACAGTTATATTACATAGAGTTCAGCATAAGACCCAAGTGTAGAGCTCCAAACCAGCATTTCAGAGCAAAGACTGCACATTCAATTAAACTCAAATTATCCAGTACCACTCTATCCTGTAAAACACCAAAACCAAATAGAAAAGGCAAATTGATACTTACAATGTTTTGCTGTTGCTGCTCGATTCAGTGATTCTCCAGACAGCTATAAACTGAGATCTTGTTTGTGATGCTTCTCTGGCCATGTATCCCCTAGCAGCCTGTATGAAAAAAAAAAAAAAATCAAATGTTATAGGGCTAAAAGTCAGCCCTTGTAAGTAGTGGACTTCAGATCCAAGAGTACACTTTGGCTTTGACAGCTCATGCAATGGCTTCCAAAGGGATTCTTTGCAGATGTTTTTATGCTGTTTATGACATAATGTCTTTCCAGCATAGTCAGATAACTGAAAGTGACCACACAAAAGGAGGGTGATGTTAAGGGAAGAGGGAGGATTCATTTGTGTGCATGATTTCATGAGAAGAGTAATTGGAGCATCACGTACTTCAGGGTGACGGCCAAATAATACACGTTGGGCAGAACCACTTCTTATACTTGCTATTCCAAGAGAACCTGAAATAAAGATGTTACCAGTGCATTTGCAATGAAAATATTCCTTCCTTGAAAATGAAATTGAAGCTGGACCATTGAGATACCCAAAGCTCAAGTTCTTTGTGGCCCAATTTCTTTGAGCAATTTTTATAAACACTTCCTAAGCATTTTATGAGCTATGAAAACAGTGGGGGAAACTGTACAGCCACATAAAGGTCACATGCTAAGTACATTGCTGGAAAACATACAGCAAACATGAGGAATCAGCGAAGCTTCCTGACAATTACTGTGGCCCTAAGGCAGAGTTCTGCCTCAAATTGTGTTTGTTAACCAGTAGGAATGCTTTTAAGGTTTCTCCTGTCACTTGGAATAAAATTTTTAAGTTACAGATGTACAAGGAAAAGTCTTCCATTCATGTAGTTTCATTTTGCTATCATGGTACTGTTGGAAGTAAGAAGAAAGGTATTTTGACTTCAGAGGAGGATTTTTTCTCTTACTCCTAAAATATTGGTCATGTTAGTTTAATATCAGAGATGAATTATTTGGAAGCAAATTATGCAATAGCTTTTTTTCCTTTTGTGTTTCATGATTTATTTTCTGTAATAGTACATAGTTTTGATCCAGTTAGTCTGATTTTGAAGTATTTCTTTTCTTGAGGGCCTCTACATATCTTTCCTCCTTTTATCTCTAGATTAGATTACTGTGGTGTTATTTTAGGGTTCAGAAGCTTCAGTTAAGCAAACCATGTGGAAGTACCTGCAGAATGCTTATCTTAGTGATAGTCAGCAGCTTATATTTCAAGTTTTCTTGGCATCACAAATATGCCAGGAAATGTATTTTGATTTGGATGACGAGGGGCAGTTGAGGGAATTGGAACTTAAAAAAAAAAAATCGAGTTTAGGATTCGAATATATAACATCCTGTGCTTGGATGTTTTTCTAGAATCCAGGAATCCTAGGGAAGAAACACTGATCTCATAGACTTTTAGGGTTGGAAGGGACTTTAGAGATAAGGTGGTCCAACCTCCTCATTTTACAGATAAGAAAACTGAGAGTCTGAGAAGTGACTTACTCAAGCATTACCTTCCCAGATGTTTTGAAATATGATTAATCTTTTAAATGGACTTTGAAAAAGATTCAATAATACATACAATTTTTCATAATAACCAGCTACTTAAGTTTTCTATTAAAGTCAGCCTGATAGAAGGAATAGTTTTGGAAATTAGAACCTTGGCACTTTCAAAGTCCATATTTTTTTAAATAATAAGATCAAACGATACAGATGTACTGTTACAGAAAGTAGAGGCATATTATGATGTTAACCTGAAATGAAAAATGCCCCAAACCAATTCTTTGATCAGGGTAGCACAAAGCTAATTTGTAATAAACATTATTATTCTTTCTAGGCATAGGGCTTAGTCTTTGTTTTAAAAACGACATTTGTTCCCTGTTAGTCTTTTCTTTAGGCTTCTTATTCCAAAGAGCTGTTTTAAGAGGTAAATTATAAGGAAAAGGGGGAAAAAAGTAAATCTTGTAGAAAGAAAGCAAATTAACTCTCAGAAGGAGACACGATAGGGATAAACATTTTAAAAAGAACAGTTAGAGGAGATGTTAAAATTGGAGTTGAAGTCTCTTCAGTGAACTCAGAGTGCTAAAGAGATCAAAACACAAGTGAACTTTACAAAGAGAAAACTGTCTGGTGGCCACAAAATGAAAACCTATTCTAACCAGAAACTCACAGATACTTACCCTTGGTGTAAAGTAGAACCCAGTGAGAGAAATTAATGACAACATGAAGCCTATCATGAACAACTGAAAAAAAAGTTTTAAAATCACACATTCTACTGATTATATTGTTCTACTAATGAAGGGAGGGAAAACTCAAGCCTAAGAGATGGATGAGGAACAAAGAATAGGGCACTAAGAATTCTTGGATTTGTTACAAGCTCCACAGCTGATTGATGGTGTCAATGTTCTGAAAAGACTTAAACCTACTTTTGAATTCTTACTGTCTGTCTTTTGCAATCATGGAACTTAGCTATAGGGAAAGCACTCTTTGGGAAACATGTCTGAGCTTGGGACCTGCTGATTACTTGGAAGCCAGTTGACTTTTTCCTCTAAATTTCAAAAATGAATAAATAAAAGATCTGATTATAGAAGAAAGGCAGCATTTCAAGAAATAAAAGCAGTTTCCCTTATGTAAGTGTGAAGGAATACTATGGACCATAAAGTAGCTCATGATACAATGAAAATGATCCTAATTTTACAGGTCGTTTGTTCTGATACCTAATTTTTTTTTTTTTTTGACCGCGTGGCTTGAGGGATCTCAGTTCCCCAACCAGGAATTGAACCTGGGCCACAACAGTGAAAGCGCTAAATCCTAACCACTAGTCCACCAGGGAACTCCCATGATATCTTTATTTTAATTGAAGTATAGTTGGTTTACAATATTATATTAATTTTAGGTGTACAGCATAGTGATTCAGTATTTTTACAGATTATACTCCATTAAAAGTTATTGCAAGTCTATAATTCCCTGTACTGTACAACATAATCTTGTTGCTTCTCTATTTTATACATAGTAGTTTGTATCTCTTAATCCCATACCCCTAATTTGCCCCTCACTCTTTCCCCCTCCCCATTGGTAACCACTAGTTTGTTTTCTATATCTATGAGTCTGTTTCTGTTTTGCATATTCCTAGAGAATATTACACTTAGTAAAATAAGTCAGTCAGAGAAAGACACGTACTGTATGGTATCACTTATATGTGTAATCTAAAAAAATAATACAAATGAATACATATGTTCTGAAATCTTAATGCTTTTTCATGAGTATTTTCCTATCAGAGTCCTGATCTTTCTGAGATCTGGATCCAGAGCTCTCATTGGTTCAAAATGATGTCATTCTTCCTGTCTGCAGTAAATTAAGAAGAATAAAACTTTAAGAGGGAATCCTTTAGTTTTCATGCATTTTAGTAAAAATCATTTTCTATATAGATGTCTAATCTTTTCCCCAGTCACCCAACTTGAATCCTTGGGTAAGAGGACTCCATTTATAGGATACTATGATAAAATGGTGATGTGTCTAAAGTGATTTTGCAGCTAGGCAAATTTCAGCTAAAGTGGCAAAGAGCAGAATTCTGTGTTTTAAACTTAATATGGTAAAGTTGTCTAGTTTTCCTTAATATCCTTTAGGAGGGCCCAGAAACAGAGCTTCTCTAAGGGATGTTAAACACCTGATGATAAATGATTTTGCAAGTGATGCTCAGGGATCAAAGTTCTAGCCAGAGAGGAGTGATGGGAAAAGTGCATGCTGGTGGAAAAGCCAGAGCTGTTTGGGTCTTGGCCACCACATTTATAGAGCAAAAAAGCAAATAAGTTGAAACTGCTCATTTTGGCTGACATTCCTACCACCTTCCACTCTTTCCAACCTTCCAAACTCACTTTCTGGAATATGGACACAAGCTGATTCCCTCTGAAAGATGGAAGAGATGGCTACACGTGTCTTGCAGATGGGATAAAAAGGGGGTCTGGCATTTCTGGAAATAGATGATATTCTAATAACTCCTTGAAAGAAATTTTACAGAGCAAGAAAATGATAGAGAATAAACATTATAATACATTTGTTATTCTAAGTAGCTCTAGGCCTGTGAAATCATCTTTATTATTTGCATAGGTTCTAATGAGTTGGTATGCATTTTCAGCAATATCAGGACTCATTCCTCCAACATAGAATAATCAGTATTACCTACTTTAGATTAGTATGAATATATAAGTCAACATATTTGTCTTCCACTGTGTTATCATCCATTTTATTCTCTCTCATAATGAGATGCAAAATTAATACAGTACTAGTGGTAATGGCATCAACTAAGTTAATCATTTGTTTATCTATTTTTATATGGAAAACTGTGCTAACATATAAATATATAGAAGTTCATAAGATACCCTAGTTCTTTGCTCTCACAAAACCTAGTAATCTTGGATGAGTTTCATAAACTCTGTGGACATCTGTAAACAAAGGAGTTGAACTGGATGGTTTTGAATGTGCCTTCAAGCTCTAAAACGGAATGTGCCTAATCTCTGCCATTGGCATAGGAGATGAGAACCGTGGTTTTCACACTTTACTTGCTCCCGTTCCTTCCTTTTTCCAAAAGCATTAGAATGCTGGAGGAGATCCTTGAATAAAAGGGTAGACAAGCACTTCTTTTCAGACAGAAAGAACTGCTGGAGAGAGAATAAGAGAAAAAAGGAGGATGAGATCCTAAGTCATAGGATATTGAAACCTGTGGTTTCAATTTAGAAAGCTTTTAAGATCAGAAACATATTACTTGGTGTACCCCTTCGTGCTGCCTTCAAGTAATATTAATCCCATACTCTCTTTGCATAACTGTGTTCTCTTAAGTGATCATTAAGAAATTCATGAATAATCACTAGCACTTCCTGAATCTCAGGCCCCACTGAAGTGTTTTACTTGCCTTAATCCCTACGAGGACCTCAGGAGGTAGATACTATTATAACCTTCATCTTCCGGAGGGGAGTCAAAGAGATCAAATAACTTGTCCAAGGTTACATAGCTAGTAAGAGGGAGACCCAAGATTTGAAGCAGTGTCTGGCATCACTGCCTCATTCATCCATTACCGGACCAAACTGCTACTTCCATTGCTTTATGATTTTTCATTGCTACTTGTTAGAAAATGTTACTCATGAAAACTTCTATAGTCTCTTTTTATCACACACTGATGAATGACCAATTAATAGATCTTATCTTTCCCTCCTTTCTGCCATTATAAGAAAGAATAAGTTCAATAATCGTGATTTCAGCTTGCTTTTGTTTTAGTTTCCAGGGCTGATGTAACATCTTACCACACATTGGTGGCTTAAAACAACGAAAATTTCTTCTCTCCCAGTTCTGGAGGCCAGAATTCCAAAATCAAGGTGTTGGCTGGGTTAGTTCTTTCTAGAGGTGGAAGGAAAATCCATCCCGCGCTTCCCTCTAGCTTTTGGTGGTTGTCAAGGATCTTTGAGGCTCCTTGGCTTGTAGATGCTTCACGTCAATCTCTGTCTCCATCTTCACATGACCTTCTCCCAAATGATCTTTGTGTCTCAAAACTGCTTCTTCTGGGCTTCCCTGGTGGCTCAGTGGTTGAGAGTCCGCCTGCCAATGCAGGGGACACGGGTTCGTGCCCCGGTCCAGGAAGATCCCACATGCAGCGGAGCGGCTGGGCCCGTGAGCCATGGCTGCTGAGCCTGCGCGTCCGGAGCCTGTGCTCTGCAACGGGAGAGGCACAACAGTGAGAGGCCCGTGTACCGCAAAAAACAAAACAAAAACAAAACTGCTTCTTCTTTTTCTCATAAGAATGCCAGTCTTCCAGGTTAGGGCCCACCTTAAATCCAGGATGATCTCATCCCAAGATCTTTAACTTAGTTACATCTGCAAAGACGATCTTTCCAAATAAAGTGACATTCACTGGTACTGGAGATTAGGACTTGGATGAATCTTTAATGGGGACTCTATTCAACCCACTATAGCTCTATTGAATAAAACAATTTAATGGTCAAGATATTTTCTTCATTATGTCAATCAATACCTGTCTCATTCTACTGAACTCACTAATTCAACAAATATTGATTGAAAACCTCAGCTATGTCCAGGTTATAGCAGATAACAGGAGAAACTCCCTGTGCTCTTGGAGCTGGTATTGTGATTGGGAGAGAGGTAGAGGGAGAGATACAACAGACACGACAAGTAACTAATAAACAAACAAGACCATTTCAGAGAATGAAAAATGGCGTGAAAGAAATTAAACAGGACAATAGATTATTTAATTTATGAGTCCTAAGTAGCTCCTTAAATATCTGTTATATCTCTAGACACTACAAATAGTTGTTTGATTTATTTTATTAAATCAAATTCTATTTTGAGTTTTATTTCTGTTGCATAAAATCCTTCTTGGTATGATAAAGTGGTCAAAAGAAATTACAGATGTCTGCCATTACTCATCTAATATGTCAAAGAAGTATTCCCTCATGAAAGGAATAACATACAAGATTCTCTGATTTCCCTAGGAAAATGGAGGAAATTGAATTGGGGGAAAAGTATAACTAAAGCACCAATTTACCAAGCATCAATTTCCCCAACTCCGAAGCAGTACAGCATTGTAAGATTACTACCAAAAATGTCCTCAGGGATCATTATCTATAGGAACATAAAATTCTTGGAAAAAACTCAATCTGCTATAATTGGTTATATATTACTCATCAATTACAACTGAAATTTTTTTGCAAAATACATTGGCAAATGGCTTGGAAGTTGTTATTCAGGAAGTAATTCATTAAACCTAAGATTACATCTTAAAACTCGGTTTGACTTCAAATGGTACCATAACGTTAGTCTCTACAAAGCACCTGTCTAGGGACAAACATCCCACGGCTATGTAATCACCAGTTGCAAGAAAAGCCTTTGGTGATGTTTTGTAAACTACTGAGAACTTGTTCTGGCATATTTTTTGGATTTGGGGCTGTTATATGTCCATTTTCTTTCTCCACAAATTATATTTCTTTTGTTCAATTCTGGTAATTGTCTACAAGCAGCTGGAGTATTTTACTGTAGTTCGTGAACTCTGTTATAGTGCTTGGAATTAAACAGGCACCAACGTTCATTCTCACTTGAAATACGAATTTAAGTGAAGGCCTAGTTTACTCAGATGAAAGGGATTTGGCTGTGCTTGAGATTAAACCAGTGCTTGTTTCAGCAAATACTTCAACTCCACACCTAGCTGATTTGCTGGAAAACTCATTCTTAGTTATCTGCCCAGGAAAGAAAAAGGTTGTAATCTATCCTTTCATTAGGAATTTAGACATCCCCTCTCCATAGGTAGTAAGGAAATTATTTTTTGGAAGTCATTTAGTAGTAAGTTTTACCAAGACTACTGCATAAGGCACTACCATTCCAGTTGTTTTTTAAAACTTCATTAACAAGGGAAGGTAAAAGAAACAATAAGGTAAAAGTAAAAGATATAAAAATAGTGGAATTCAAAACAAAGGAAACAAAATTAACTCAAACAGCTGTATTTAATGAGGTTGTGCTGCTATTCCTTTGCCCCCCAATAAGATATGATGTCTATAAAATTGTGATGCTGATAAATTTGTCTAGGTCTCTTGCAGAACTTTTATCTCTATTCATTGGACCTCTGAAGAGTGCCTGCTGTGTACTAGGTGCTGTAGTATATACTTGATGTATGGGGGTGAACCAAACATATGTGGAATTGGGTGGCAGACATTGTAAACAAGAACATACATGAATAAATTAAATACTTTCATATAGTGGTTAGTGCTCTGAAGCAGTAAACAGGTTGAAATGATTCACATTAACCAGAGGAGAAATATTTAGATAAGATAGTTAAGAAACGTTTTCCCGAGAAGTCATTTAAGCTAAGTGCCAAGTGCTACGGCTAAGTGTCAACTCAATTTATAGATTAGAAGGTCAACTGGACTTTCATATAAGTAGTCAGGATTGGGGGTTATTAACCTGTGATCTTGGAACCAAAGGAGGGTAAATTTGGTGTCCAATAGCAGGATTAACCACGTGACTTATATATATTAAAATATATATGTACAAATGATATATCATTTACTTAGTAGACTGTTTCTATGAAATGGATTGTAATGGCTTTCCAGCTTGGTTCACTCACATTATTTGTCTTCGATCTGCCCCTTTTCCCCTTCCTGATCAGAGGAATTCTAACTGAATTGCAAATCTTGCACTTTTTAAACTTTGAGAGTTAATCCATTGACCCACGTGTTTAATCACACCACTTAGACAAAATCTTTTGTGGGGGGAATTTTCAAGAGTGTTGAAAGCATTAGTGGATGGAATTTACTGCTTTGAGGTGTCCATCTAGTACAAAATGCTTCTTTGTGAAATCTTTAATCATTCTCAGTATCCTATTGATCCTCAATTTTCTTATCTGCATCATGGCTCTGATGAGACTATGTACTTAATATTCAACTATAAACTGTGAATTGCATTCCTAAGAACCCTTAAGTTGGCATAAACCACCCAATAAAACAATTATTTCAATGTGAAAAGAGGAATTAGAATGGTAGTTTTAGCCTTGCAGTTGCAGGTTATTTTTCTTATAGGAATTCCATTAATAATTTAATAGCTATTAATACATAGCTAAAAATCAAAACAACACTGAACAAAACTAGTCTTTGACTGCATATAACTTTTTCTTCCCTTTCCTACCACCTCCAACACTATGGTTGGCACACTGCTTCTTACACATTCTAATCACTTGCAGAGTTATAATATTGGCCAGCATTTATTAAGCAATGACTGCACCAAGCACATTTGTAAGTACGTTATAAATGTTTTCTCATTAGTCTCATTTTCCAGATATGGACATTAAAGCATAGGGTGGTTAAGTGTCTTGCACAAGTTCACAAAATTGGCAAGTGTGACTACGGAGTGTAAAAGCCTAACCTTTCTAGACTGCAGCTGCTATGCTCACTTCTGGTTCCTGGTTGAAGTATGGGGATCTCCTTGTAACTGATTAAGGCAAAGCTGTCAGTCCAAAGCAAAGAATGTTTCCCCAGGAGCTCAGTCGTGTTGTATCTGTTTGCTTTATGAGAAGCAGGCTGGGAAAAATTCCTGTAAAGAAAAGAATATCATTAGTTTTAATAAGGTATGTTTATAAGGTGCTAACAAACCCATTTAGAACTACATGAAAAATGCCAGTTATGTCTCTTTTCACTTAAATTTATTTATAAAAGGACCTGACCTTTCTGATAGGGGTTCTCGTTAGGAAAACTTCAGAGTGGGGTTGGATGGTATTGATGGTAATTAAAGGCACCTGCAATATGGATGAAAAGGGTCTATGGCAGGTCGGAAGAGGCCTAGCTCATTTATACTTAAATAAATACAATACAGCTTAAAATATGACTCTATTTAGATGAATTATTTTTTCCTTAATTCTGATATGTAGAAAGTGATTACCCTGAAGCACTCATCATGCAAAATCACGCACACCAACGGTGATGGTTTGGATTCTGGCAGCTTTGCTATGAAATTCCTCCTCCTTTTAAGATTTTATACCCCTGATGTAGAGTATAAAATACATAATGGAAGGAAATATCACATATTTCTTATACAACTTGAAAAATATGCCCCTAAAATTTCTACCAATAAAGCTTGCATTAGATGCTTCTCTGTTCATAATATAAAATACTCACCTAGAGATCAGAAACTACTTTAACACATTGGGAGTTTTCTTTTCCTAATCTCTTGAAAAATTGAGTTCTGCTGTGTCAACTTGGCTAAGTCTGCCCTGGGCTACTCTTGATGATGGAATTCCTAGAATAAACACCAAGGATGATGAAAGGTAACCTGAACTGAATTCTTCCTGAACTAGAATGAGGTTGAGAGATCACTCTGCAAATTCTTTCCAAGCTGAAAATTCATTTCAGTTGCTGCTATTATTGTGATCTATCTATACGTAAGGTGAGAGGAAAATTTATGGCAAAAATGACTAGTTTATAAAATAATTTGAGGAAGATGAACATTTGGGGAGACCGCTACTAAGGTCTATGGAAACGTTGTGAGATATGTTACAAACATAGACGCAGCATTGATTTGTGTTAATGAGAAGTGCTTTGGAGAACTTCATTAGTAGAAGCCATCCACTAACATGCATATCTGTCACTTGAAATACCCCGGGGGTAAATCTGAATAAAACTAAAGGAAAGAAATTTTATAGCTGAACATTTAGGCAGTATGTCTCTAGAGACAGGCACTAGAGGAAATGTTGGTCATTGGAGTTCCCTCCCTTAATTTGTATTGAATCTATTTGAAAGTTTTGTTAATAGAATATTGAGTTTTGTTGAAGTCACTGTTTATTACATTGCATTATGTAGCTCTACCTGATATTTTTCTTCTTTATTCATTCTTTCTTCATTTATTTGATTATAATCTATTTTCCTCTACTAAAATATAATCCTTATAAGAGCAAGACTTTTCAATGCATTCCCTCCAATATCCTGAGGGTCATAGGAACCATGATTGATACCCCTCAGCATGGGGAGGAGTAGGGCATTTCCTCCCAACATTACCTAGAACACTAGCACAGAGATTTGTACATTGAAAGTCATTAAGTATTCGTCAGGCAAACTACATAAATAGGGATTATTGCATTTCTGTCACCATCAGTGTTAACTGCATGTTGAAGATAGAAAAATAACTCCAATGAGAAATGTATCCCAGAAGAAATCAATGAATACTTAGGCTTGAGTTTGTCCTTTACACTATAAGCCACTAAAGTACAATGCTTTGCAATCAGAAGGGTGGGGGGAGGGTGGTCATCAATAAATACAGTGGTCCCTGGGTATCCGTGGGGATTGGTTCCAGGAACCACCACTACCACCACCCCCGCCCCCATATCAAAATCTGTGAATGCTCAAGTACCTTACATAAAATGGTGTAGTACAGTCCACTCTCTGTATCTGTGTGTTTCACATCCGCAGATTCAACCAATCGCCAATGGAAATTGCCATCAGAGGATGGTTGAATCCTTCCATGGGTGCAAAACCCGTGCAGCAAATTTGGCAGGTCAGAGGACCGACTGTATATTTATTGAAAACAATCTGCATTATAAGTGGACCTGTGCAGTTCAAACCCTAGTTGTTCAAGAGTAAATGGTAATACTGACTCAGCAACTTCTTTGAACAAAAGAGTATCTGAGTGGCTACTGTACATGGGGTGGCCATAGAAGGCATTTATGAAGAGATGAAGAGAAGTGTTTATTCTAAGATCTGAAAGAAAAGAAGGAGACACTGATAAACATACCATATGAAAGAGCACTCCCTATAGGGGCAGTAGCTAGTGGAAAGGCCTGGTGAGAATTAGAGGTACATTTGAAAAACATGAATTTTCCTTGGATTTTATTACAATTGCTATCAGAAACCACTGGAGAGTTTTAATAATATGAATAGTGTGATATAATTTAGGTTTATAAGATCACTTTGACTGGTGCATGATCTAAGAGTTGTAGAGGGTTAAGAATAGAAGCAGAGAGACCATTTTGGAGACTGTTTTAGTAGTGTGGGTGAGAGAAGATGGTAGGGTGGAATTGAGTCCTAGTGGCCTGGCTGAGAGGAAGTAGATTCAGAATAGATTTGGAGGTAGAACCAATAATGTAGCTTGATTGGATGTGGAAAGTGAGGGAAAGAGGAATCCAGGAGAATACTTAGGAATATGTAGGATTGGAGGTTGTGTGTGAACTCTGCAAATGGCAGTGAAAAATCTGGGAAACCTTGAGAAGAGAATATCAGGAGGATCAATATGGAAATTACAGAGACTAATCAGAGGTGAAATACTAAAACACTAGTAGTAAACATCTATTGAGTTCTTACTGGGCATAGAACTAAATAAATACTTCATGTATGTTATCTCCTATATTCTGAAAAAATAAAATAAAAATCATGTGAAGTGTATATTATCAGTTTCATTTTATAGATGAGAGAAGAGAGACTTAGATAAGTTAATTAACTTGTCCAGATCATATGGATGGAGAGAAGATAGGTAAAAAATCCTTCTGGACACTAACTGCTCACTTTCTCAGATACTCTTGGACTCTCGCTCAGGGAAACATATGAATAAGTGCTCTGAGAATGAATGAGAAATTTCATAAAAGAAGCACAGGGAAAGTTGCTGTAGGGACTTCCCTGGCAGTCCAGTGGTTAAGAATCCACCTTCCAATGCAAGGGACACAGATTCAATCCCTGGTCGGGGAACTAAGATCCCACATGCCGTGGGGCAACTAAGCCTACCACGTACCACAACTACAGAGCCCGTGTGCTCTAGATCCTATGCGCCACAACTAGAGAAGCCCACGTGCTGCAACAAAGAGCCCGCATGCTGCAACTGACCTGATGCAGCCAAATAAATAAATAAATAGTTTTAAAAAAAGAATGACCCTGAATTCATTCTATTTTCAATACACATGTTTGAGAATATTATGGAATTACTAATATGTACACTTTATATTGTACACAGAGGAAAGCACTGGAAATGTTGTTATTGAAAGGGTTGGAAACATGAAGAAGACACTACTTCCAAGAACTTATAAGCAAAAAGTGAAGATGTGTAACAACAGACTGGGATGTAGAAGGCATTCAACAATGTGAGTTGAATAATTAAGAAAAAAAAAGCTGAGATTGTTAGGAAGGCAATCATCAGAGATCAGTGAGCATTTGAGAGTGTTGGACAAGGCTTCCAAGGTAAATAGGAAATACTCTGATTAAAACAGCAAGGGAAGTCTTCAGGTAGCTGTGGGGTAATTATTTCCATAACCCTAGCTGAATTATCATGGCTCTAAGGGAGAGCCATGATTCTATTTCCTAGGCATAAACTTCACAGTCTTGAACTGATAATACTTTGCACCGTCCCAATCTTGGCTTCACATAATGGTGACAGCCTGTCTAAAATGTTAAGCAAACTGAAAGAAAAAGCAAAGAGCTTGTGAAGCAAATTGAGATTGGGCAAAGTTGTATAATTTTGTGAAATTTTGTATGACTTTTTCTTTCCTGAGGTATTGCCATTCTTTCTCTGGCTCAGTCAGCAGAGAATTCCCTTCTCTTCCTGGTTCAGGTAAATGTCCTTGTACAGGATTAAGGATGCCTCCTGTTCTTGGAGAGAGATAGTTGACATAACCCAAGATTATTGGATATCCTCTTGGGTCTTGCTAAGATTTCATTGAACCTGCTTTTCAAAAGCAAGTCACTTTCAACAGGAATCAGTGGCCGTGTTCAGTCACAGGAACAGCTTCTTCTTTTACAACATTTTATTATTTCATTTGTGATCTACATCAGCATTCATGAGCTACTTTCTGGTTAGGTTAAAAAAAATCCCGTTTTCTATACTAAGGGGTGGAGGGCAGAAGGGAAATTGGCAAGGGAGAAATTTGGTGTGATCCAGTGACTCACAAGTTCATCCCTAACTTTTATTGTCAGAAAATGTTTAAACACTTATTGCTTTTGCTTTGTCTCTGGGATCATTTGTAATTTTTGTTCTAAAATCCTTGCATCATTTACCTCCCTGTACATTCAACATCTTCTTCTCTAACTTCTGCTGGGAATATAAGATGTCAACAACATGCTATTTCGATGAAACTCTGTTATCTTTTCCTTTAAAGGGTTTGTCATTTCCTGTTGTCTGTCCAGACAGATAACCACGCCTACAGGGCTTTCAGTTTAGGCTATATTATTACTTTCCTCTTTTACCTCTTGTCCCAGTATCAACAGATACAGATAGACTTGTTTGTAATATTATACCTGGTTTGTAAGATAACCAGTTCTTCCTAGATAACTCTTCCCAGGGTTTCTGACTTTCCTTGGGTTTGCGGCCTTATCATTTAAAAGCCAAGATTTTTGTTAGTTTAAGGTCTACTTGTTCAATCTAAAAAAGCAAAGGATAGGATTTTGCTACTATATCTGGGGCTTCTGTAAATTTAATGATTTCATTAAAATTATCTCTCCTATATGTACAAGAGGTTCCTTTTTTCTTCCAGAAAAGATAGACTTCTGTTCTTAGTTTGCTTTTGGAACTCAGCATGTTCACAGTCTTCAAACTGTAATTTTGATTTATCACTGTGATCAGATTTTCCTTATTGGAGTCAGTTGTAGATGATTTTCTCAAGACAATTATGGTAAAATTGAGAAGTAATCTCAGAAACAAGGTACTTAAGGAAGAGAATTTGCTTTCTGAAGAGAGGAAGAATACTTAAGACACTATATATTCTCTTATGGTTCATGAGTAATTGTTCAATATAAGTAAGCAGTAATTTTTTAAAGCATACAGATATCCAATTATCAATTATAACTTGCCCTAAGGTGAAAAGTAAGTGTATGTCACAGTGTCTCTTGAGTTAATTTACTATCTCCTAATGAACCAATTCACACCCCAGTAAGTCCATTCTTGTTTTTCTTTTTCTTTTGCTGGATTGTATGGTAGTTTTATTTTCAATTTTTGAGGAACCTCCATATTGCTTTCCATAGTGGCTGCACCAATTTACATTCCCACTAAGAGTGCACCATAGTCTAGTCAGCACTTTTTATCTCGTGCTTTATTTTTTAATTTTTGAATTATATTTTATTTTATTTTTTTATACAGCAGGTCCTTATTACTCATCAATTTTATACACATCAGTGTATACATGTCAATCCCAATTGCCCAATTCATCAAACCACCACCCCAACCCCCGTGGCGCTTTCCCTGCTTAGTGTCCATACGTTTGTTCTCTACATCTGAGTCTCAATTTCTTCCCTGAAAACCAGTTCATCTGTACCATTTTTCTATGTTCCACATATATGTGTTAATATACGAAATTTGTTTTTCTCTTCCTGACTTACTTCACTCTGTATGACAGTCTCTAGATCCATCCACGTCTCAATAAATGACCCAATTTCGTTCCTTTTTATGGCTGAGTAATATTCTATTGTATATATGTACCATATCTTCTTTATCCATTCGTCTGTTGATGGGCATTTAGGTTGCTTCCATGACCTGGCTATTGTAAATAGTGCTGCAATGAGCATTAGGATGCAGGTGTCTTTCTGAATTATGGTTTTCTCTGGGTATATGCCCAGTAGTGGGATTGCTGGATCATATGGTAATTCAATTTTTAGTTTTTTAAGGAAGCTCCATACTGTTCTCCATAGTGGCTGTATCAATTTACATTCCCACCAACAGTGCAAAAGGGTTCCTTTTTCTCCACACCCTCTCCAGCATTTGTTGTTTGTAGATTTTCTGATGATGGCTATTCTAACTGGTGTGAGGTGATACCACATTGTAGTTTTGATTTGCATTTCTCTAATAATTAATGATGTTGAGCAGCTTTTCATGTGCTTCTTGGCCATCTGCATGTGTTCTTTGGAGCAATGTCTATTTAGGTCTTCTGCCCATTGTTGAATTGGGTTGTTTGTGTTTTTAATATTGAGCTGCATGAGCTGTTTATATATTTTGGAGATTAATCCTTTGTCCATTGATTCGTTTGCAAATATTTTCTCCCATTCTAAAGGTTGTCTTTTCATCTTGTTTATGGTTTCCTTTGCTGTGCAAAAGCTTTTAAGTTTCATTAGGTCCCATTTGTTTATTTTTGTTTTTATTTCCACTACACTAGGAGGTGGATCAAAAAAGATCTTGCTGTGATTTATGTCAAAGAGTATTCTTCCTATGTTTTCCTCTAAAAGTTTTATAGTGTCCGGTCTTATAATTAGGTCTCTAATCCATTTTGAGTTTATTTTTATGTATGGTGTTAGGGAGTGTTCTACTTTCATTCTTTTACATGTAGCTGTCCAGTTTTCCCAGCACAACTTATTGAAGAGACTTTCTTTTCTCCATTGTATATCTTTGCCTCCTTTGTCGTAGGTTAGTTGACCGTAGGTGCATGAGTTTGTCTCTGGGCTTTCTACCTTGTTCCATTGATCTATGTTTCTGTTTTTGTGCCAGTACCATATCTTCTTGATTACTGTAGCTTTGTAGTATAGTCTGAAGTCAGGGAGTCTGATTCCTCCAGCTCTGTTTTCTTCCTTCAAGACTGCTTTGGCTATTCGGGGTATTTTGTGTCTCCATACAAATTTTAAGACTTTTTGTTCTAGTTCTGTAAAAAATGCCATTGGTAATTTGATAGGGATAGCATTGAATCTGTAGATTGCTTTGGGTAGTAGAGTAATTTTCACAATATTGATTCTTCCAATCCAAGAACATGGTATATCTCTCCATCTGTTGGTATCATCTTTAACTTCTTCCATCAGTGTCTTATGGTTTTCTGCATACAGGTCTTTTGTCTCCTTTGGTAGGTTTATTCCTAGGTATTTTATTCTTTTTGTTGCAGTGGTAAATGAGAGTGTTGCCTTAATTTTTCTTTCAGATTTTTCATCATTAGTGTGTAGGAATGCAGGAGATTTCTGTGCATATTTTTTTATCCTGCAACTTTACCAAATTCAGTTATTAGCTCTAGTAGTTTTCTGGTAGCATCTTTAGGATTCTCTATGTATAGTATCATGTCATCTGCAAACGGTGACAGTTTTAATTCTTCTTTTCCAATTTGTATTCCTTTTACTTTTTTTCTTCTCTGATTGCCATGGCTAGGGCTTCCAAAACTATGTTGAATAATAGTGGTGAGAGTGGACATCCTTGTCTTATTCCTGATCTTAGAGGAAATGGTTTCAGTTTTTCACCATTGAGAATGATGTTTGCTGTCGGTTTGTCATATATGGCCTTTATTATATTGAGGTAGGTTCCCTCTATGCCCACTTTCTGGAGAGTTTTTATCATAAATGGGTGTTGAATTTTGTCAAAAGCTTTTTCTGCATCTATTGAGGTGATGATATGGTTTTTCTTCTTCAATTTGTTAATATGGTTTATCACATTGATTGATTTACATATATTGAAGAATCCTTGCATCCCTGGGATAAATCCAACTTCATCATGGTGTATGATCCTTTTAATGTGTTGTTGGATCCTGTTTGCTATTGTTTTGTTGAGGATTTTTGCAACTATATTCATCAGTGATATTGGCCTGTAATTTTCTTTTTTGGTGGTATCTTTGTCTTGTTTTGGTAGCAGGGTGATGGTGGCCTCATAGAATGAGTTTGGGAGTGTTCCTTCCTCCACAATTTTTTGGAAGAGTTTGATAGAATTCACCTGTGAAGCCATCTGGTCCTGGACTTTTGTTTGTTGGAAGATTTTTAATCACCATTTTAATTTCATTACTTGTGATTGGTCTGTTCATATTTCCTATTTCTTCCTGATTCAGTTTTGGAAGGTTGTACCTTTCTAAGAATTTGTCCATTTCTTCCAGGTTGTCCATTTTACAGGCATAGAGTTTCTTGTAGTAGTCTCTTAGGATGCTTTGTATTTCTGCAGTGTCTGTTGTAACTTCTCCTTTTTCATTTCTAATTTTATTGATTTCAGTCCTCTTCCTGTTTTTCTTGATGAGTCTGGCTAATGGTTTATCAATTTTGTTTATCTTCTCAAAGAACCAGCTTTTAGTTTTATTGATCTTTGCTATTGTTTTCTTTGTTTCTATTTCATTTATTTCTGCTCTGATCTTTATGATTTCTTTTCTTCTGCTAACTTTGGGTTTTGTTTGTTCTTCTTTCTCTAGTTCCTTTAGGTTTAAGGTTAGATTGTTTATTTGGGATTTTTCTTGTTTCTTCAGGTAGGCTTGTATAGCTATAAACTTTCCTCTTAGAACTGCTCTTATTGCATCCCATAGGTTTTGGATCATCGTGTTTTCATTGTCGTTTGTCTCCAGGTATTTTCTGATTTCCTCTTTGATTTCTGTAGTGATCTCCTGGTTATTTAGTAATGTATTGTTTAGCCTCCATGTGTTTGTGTTTTTTATGTTTTTTTCCCTGTAATTCATTTCTAATCTCATAGCATTGTGATCAGAAAAGATTCTTAATATGATTTAAATTTTCTTAAGTTTACTGTGGCTTGATTTGTGACCCAAGACATGATCAATCCTGGAGAATGTTCCATGCACACTTGAGAAGAAAGTGTAATCTGCAGTTTTTGGATGGAATGTCCTATAAAAATCAATTAAATCTATCTGGTCTGTGGTGTCATTTAAAGCTTCTGTTTCCTTATTTATTTTCATTTTGGATGATCTGTCCATTGGTGTAAGTGAGGTGTTAAAGTCCTCCACTATGATTGTGTTACTGTCAACTTCCTCTTTTATAGCTGTTAGCAGTTGCCTTATGTATTGAGGTGCTCCTATGTTGGGTGCATATATATTTATAATTGTTACATCTTCTTCTTGTATTGATCCCTTGATCATTATGTAGTTTCCTTCCTTATCTCTTGTAACATTCTTTATTTTAAAGCCTATTTTATCTGAGTATCGCTACTCCAGCTTCAGCTTTCTTTTGATTTACATTTGCATGGAATATCTTTTTCCATCCCCTCACTTTCCATCTGTATGTGTCCCTAGATCTGAAGTGGGTCTCTTGTAGACTGCATATAGATGGGTCTTGTTTTTGTATTCATTCAGCAAGCCTGTGTCTTTTGGTTGGAGCTTTAATCCATTTATGTTAAAGGTAATTATCAATATGTATGTTTCTATGACCATTTCCTTAATTGTTTTGGGTTTGTTTTTGTAGGTCCTTTTCTTCTCTTGTGTTTCCCACTTAGAGAAGTTCCTTTAGTATTTGTTGTAGAGCTGGTTTGGTGGTGCTGAATTCTCTTAGCTTTTGCTTGTCTGTAAAGCTTTTGATTTCTCCATCGAATCTGAATGAGATCCTTGCCAGCTAGAGTAATCTTGGTTGTAGGTTCTTCCCTTTCATCACTTTAAGTATGTCATGACACTCCCTTCTGGCTTGTAGAGTTTCTGCTTAGAAATCAGCTGTTAACCTTATGGGAGTTCCCTTGTATGTTATTTGTCATTTTTCCCTTGCTGCTTTCAGTAATTTTTCTTTGTCTTTAATTTTTGCCAATTTGATTACTATGTGTCTCATTGTGTTTCTCCTTGGGTTTATCTTGTATGGGACTCTCTGTGCTTCCTGGACTTGGGTGGCTATTTCCTTTCCCATGTTAGGGAAGTTTTTGACTATAATCTCTTCAAATATTTTCTCTCGTCCTTTCTCTCTCTCTTCTCCTTCTGGGACCCCTATAATGCGAATGTTGTTGCATTTAATGTTGTCCCAGAGGTCTCTTAGGCTGTCTTCATTTCTTTTCTTCTTTTTTTCTTTATTCTCCTCTGCAGCAGTGAATTCCACCATTATGTCTTCCAGGTCACTTATCCGTCCTTCTGCCTCAGTTATTCAGCTATTGATTCCTTCTAGTGTAGTTTTCATTTCAGTTTTTGTATTGTTAATCTCTGTTTGTCTGTTCTTTATTTCTTCTAGGTCGTTGTTAAACATTTCCTGCATCTTCTTGATCTTTGCCTCCATTCTTTTTCCGAGGCCCTGGATCATCTTCACTATCATTATTCTGAATTCTTTTGCAGGCAGGTTGCCTATCTCCACTTCATTTAGTTGTTTTTCTGGGGTTTTATCTTGTTCCTTCATTTGGTACATACCCCTCTGCCATTCATCTTGTCTATCTTTCTGTGAAGGTGGTTTTTGTTCCACGGGCTGTAGGACTGTAGTTCTTCTTGCTTCTGCTATCTGCCCTCTGGTGGATGAGGCTATCTAAGAGGCTTGTGTAAGTTTCCTGATGGTAGGGACTGGTGGTGGGTAGAGCTGACTGTTGCTCTGGTGGGCAGAGCTCAGTAAAACTTTAATCTGCTTGACTGCTGATGGGTGGGGCTGGCTTCCCTCCCTGTTGGTTGTTTGGCCTGAGGCAACTCAACACTGGAGCCTACCCAGGCTCTTTGGTGGGGCTAATGGCAGACTCTGGGAGGGCTCACGCCAAGGAGTACTTCCCAGAACTTCTGCTGCCAGTGTCCTTGTCCCCACGGTGAGACACAGTCCCCCCCACCCCGCCTCTGCAGGAGACCCTCCAACACTAGCAGGTAGGTCTGGTTCAGTCACCGCTGGGGTCACTGCTCCTTCCCCTGGGTCCCGATGTGCACACTACTTTGTGTGTGCCCTCCAAGATTGGAGTCTCTTTCCCCCAGTCCTGTCAGAGTCCTGCAATCAAATCCCATTAGCCTTCAAAGTCTGATTCTCTAGGAATTCCTACTCCCATTGCCAGACCCCCAGGTTGGGAAGCCTTACGTGGGGCTCAGAACCTTCACTCCAGTGGGTGGACTTCTGTGATATAAGTGTTCTCCAGTCTGTGAGTCACCCACCCAGCAGTTATGGGATTTGATTTTACTATGATTGCACCCCTCCTACCATCTCATTGTGGCTTCTACTTTGTCTTTGGATGTGGGGTATCTTTTTTGGTGAGTTCCAGTGTCTTCCTGTCAATGATTGTCCAGCAGCTAGTTGTGATTCTGGTGTTCTCGCAAGAGGGAGTGAGAGCACTTCCTTCTACTCCGCCATCTTATTTCCTAATCCATTCTTGTTTTTCTGATAAAACTGGGTTGAACACAGCAAAAAACTCACTCATCCAATCACTCTTTACAATAAAAAGTCCTTTATCTCTCAGCTCTGGATTCAGCTGATCAGACTTGTTGGTTTATAACAAAACATTATTAATGTAAATATAGACTCTTGTTTACAATTCTGGCTTTCTTTGATTCTGGCTGGCCAAATGCTGTGGCAGCTGCCAAGAAGCATTTTTTTTTTTTTCAGTCTAAATACAATTCTGACTTTTCCACCCAAGCTGTGGTAATATAATAGGAAAGCAATTAACAAGAGTACCTCAAAAACCTTAACCACTGCTGTGGACTGAATTGTGTTCCTGCCATATTCACACGTTAAAGCCCTAACCTGCAAGATGATTGTGTTTGGGACAGGGCTTTTGGAGGTAATTTAACTCAGATGAGGTCCTAAAGGTGCAGTACTAATCCAATAGGATTGGTGGCCTAAAAGAAGAGGAAGAGAGAGATCTCTCTCTCCCTCCATTCACATGCATTGAGAAAAGGCCATGTAAGGACACAGCAAGAGAGTGGTGTCTGTAAGTCAGGAAGAGAGCTCTTACCAGAAACTGTGCTGGACCTTGACCTGGGACCTCTAGCCTCTAGAACAGTAGAAATAAGTTTCTATTGATTAAGCTGCCCAGTCTATGGTATTTTGTTATGGCAGTTTGAGCAGACTAATACAACTACCCTTAGAAAGAACCACATAAAAGGGAGGACACAATTCCTCTAGGAGTGAAGCATACAGTTTTAATGAAAATGAAGGGGGCAGGGCAGAACCTTTAAAAGACTGAAGATATGACAAGAACTGGTTAGAACCAATTAGGTCTAAGATGGCCACAGATTTGACTTGAGTCTCATTATACACTCATTGTAATACATCAGGTATGCTAAATGACACACCCACCAGTGCTATGACAGTTTGGAGGCTAACCATAAAAGGCCAAAAAGTGGGCAGTGGCCCAATTCCTGTATATCTCTGCCTCTTCTCCAAAATAGTTGTAATAATCCTCCCATTCATTAGCCTATGAAATTACCCAGCCCATAAAAACTAACCACCCCATATTTCAGGGCCTCTCATCTTCTGAGATGGCCCACAATTTGTCTGTGGGATGTGTTTCTCCCATGGCCGCTCTCGCTTTCCAAAGTTATCCCATGCCCTGGGGCCACTCTCGCCTTTTGAGACAGACTGCATTCTTGATAAGGATAGAATAGGACAGTTATACATGTAGTTGTAGAAGTCCCAGTAGGGGATTATAGATAGAGAGGGAAGGAAACCTAGGGAACTTTGGGAGACCACCGTATGCTAATGATTGCACAAGAAATGTCATGGAATGAAGCAGGCTTGCTAAGTGAAAGAAAAATGTAACCACCATTCTGCTGATTTGAATGAGCGCTATGACGGTCCTAGTTTGACCTCATAAGGTCAGACACTCTCCTGCCTGATATGAAGGAGGAGCTAGTGATGTAAACCTGACATCTACTTGAAAAATGAGGAAGAAGGAGATCCTTTCCCCCTCCCCCACTCTCCTTTGATTATAAAAATGTAACCCACCGAATCCTCAGGGCAGAGCCCCCTGACCTGCAAGCTTGCGTCTCTCAAAAATGTCCCATATTAATAAGTCTACGTCTTGCCTCTCACTTTGCCTCCCACTGAATTCCTTTCTGCACTGAGACACAAAGAACCTGAGCCTCAGTAAGTCCAGACACCAGGTGAGTGATTCTAATTAAAAGACCATGGGTTCAAGTCACGATCAGAGATACATGGTTTCATTCTGCCTATGGAATGTGGATTTCTTTAAATAAATCCACTTCTTACCTATCACTTTGAGTCTCACTGAATCCTTTCTGCGACAAGACATAAAGAACCTGATCTTCATTAAGTCCTGAGACCAGGTGTGCGATTTCTATTAAAAGATAGTGGGTTCAAGTCCAAAATCTGAGTTGTGTGGTTTCAAAAACTTTCCTTAATGTTTTCCATGGGGACTTGTCTTCTGTCCCTTCTCTCAGTATGTATATTTAACTTATCTAATGGATACGATGTTCATAAAATTTATCATCTAAATCAGTACAGTTTTTATAACTATAGGCTGGGATCATCTAGAGCAAACTGAGACAAATTGTCACCCTTCTTATAGAGAATGTCTGCCCATTCCTAGAGCCATCGTAAGTGGACTATCCCATGTTAATTGTCCAGTGATGACTTTGGTTGGTGATACTGGGTCATTATCCATTGGTTACTCCCAATCTTTGTCTTCCTGCTGTTTTCAGATGTTACCCATGTTCGCTGCTTTCCTTCACTGCCTAAGTACAAATAGAGCCAATTTTCCTTTGATGCCAGATTAGTATTTACAGAATCTTTGATTTATACTGTCTCCAACTATAATTTAAGACAAGTCCTCTGAATTTCATGATAATTTATTCAAAGATATCTTATATATCAGTTCAAAGATACAACATTTAGGCCATTTTTTCCAGAGGCAAAGATCAGGCAAGAAGCATGATATTCATTATATAAATAAATGGATTTTTAATATAAAGAGTAATTTGTAGCCTTGCTATTCCTACTTCTCTACCAATTCCAAGGAGCATGGGTAGAAGAGGAGAGGAAAGAATCTCATTTATTGAGCTCAAGGTCCTTAACAATGTCTCTAGGTGGACTGTGGTCTCTATAGTCCAGTCTTGAAAGGTAAGACAGTTATATGGGGTTCTTTATGACAGAGTAGTGTTTTTAAAAAATAATAGCTTCCTCATTTCCTCCTAAATAATGGAAGTTCTCCCACTGAATGACACATAAGTGGGATATATTTTTATTATTAACATATTTGTGAATTTTCTATTTCTTCTACATTAAGCAATCTATTTTTAAAATATATTAGAGGATATTGAGTGGAAAATACACTCTGTCCCAGAGTTGTGGTTAAGGCCTCAAATTGTGGATAAGAGGCACTAAGTATCCTACTTTGAAAGCCAGTATGTAATAGAAGCCAGCCATATTCCCACAGGACTTGTTAAGAGGTGAAAAGTACATACCACCCCCTGCCAACAGTGACTAAGAAGAGAACTGGGGACGGAAAAGGGAATCATCAGCCTTGTAGGGTGTGCTAGTTGAGAGTGATGCTAACCGCTATAACTAACAAAGACCTATATTTCAGAATAAAATAAAATTTTATTTTTCTCTCATGCAGTTGAACGATGTGGGAGTTCCCGGTTGGATGGTTTTCCTTTAAGCACTCTTTCCAGCTTGTAACTTTGCCACTTTCAGCACATGGCTTCCAACTTTGTCCTGGGTGAGTGGGTGGGGGTCATCTCCATTCCATCCAGCTAGAAAGGGAAGACATGGAGGATTATTCATGGGAGGGTTTTATGGGCTGTACTAGCTTGGTAGGGCAGCCATAACAGAATACCACAAACTGGGTGGCTTAAACAACAGAAATTTATTTTCTCACAGTTCTGGAAGCTAGAAGTCCAAGATTAAGGGGGCAGCAGGTTTAGTTTCTTGTGGGGCTTCTCTCTTTCACTTGCAGATGGCCACCTTCTGGCTGTGTCCTCACATGGTCTGTCCTCTCCATGTGTGCATCCCTGGTGTCTCTTTGCGTGTCCAAATTTCCTTGTCTGATAAGGATACCAGGTTGGATTAGGGCCCACCCTAATGGGCTCATTTTAATTTAATCACTTATCTCCAAATATAGTCACATTCTGAGGTACTAGGAGTTAGGGCTTCAATATATGAATTGGGGGAGGATATAATTCAGTAACATGGGCCAGCCATTAAAGTCATATAAATTACTTCCACTCAATGGAATCCTTGGCTAGAACTCCAACTCCTGGCTACACCTAAGTGCAAAAGGAACTAGGAAATGTAGCCTACCTGTGTAGCCAGGAAGAAGAGAAAGGAAAATGAATGGGTTTGATCAGGGAGCAGAGTCTTCCATAGTCCGGTCACCAAATATCCATTTCACACTTCTTACTCATGGTGTTTACCTACCCTGCCTCCACAGATTCAATGTGTATGATCTCCAGGTGGTGAGCAGTCTTACTATAATATCCAGATATAGCTTCTGCTGGTCCAGTGACTATGAATTTAAAAGACAAGTTACCTCCTCACCTCCTGCCTCCATACCTAATATATAATAGTGAAGCAGGAACAGAATAACAGCAGTAAACTGTCCAAATGAGGAAGAATGAGAGAGACACAGCAGTGTCTGGTACATAGCAATAATGAACTCCTGTAGGGCAGGCATTATAGGGTCCTTTGCTCTGGCATTTCTTGATTAGATCCTTATTCTGCCCTCTGGGAGGACCATTCCTGATCACTGCTCTGTGAGGCCACTGGCTCTACTTTTTGTGAGATTCATTCTTGTCTATTATCCTCCATGGCCACATCTCAAGTGCACTTTGGGCATATACTCATTGAGAGTTGTTCAGATTTTGCAGTCCACTTCCTGGTTAGGTAAGTTTGGGCACCCATGGATTGGTTGAAGATTCAGGAAGTCAAAGGCATATATAATTTCTTTGGTAAGACAATGCTCTCAACACCTTAGGAAGACTTTTACCTACTTGCTTCTAATCAGTTCCGCCATGCCAATAAGCTTACATGAAATTCTTTCCCAAATATAACTCTCAAACCTGGTTTATGCCTTTGCGGCCTCCCTTCCATGCTCCTCTCCTCTTGGAAGCTTAAGGGAAACTACCTTGAGTTCATATGAAACAATAGTTTGTGGTGGAAATACACTATCCTCAATTCAATCTCAAAAGCAGAGCTGAGTTCCTTGTTCAGTTAAGTCTTATGGGGCCTCTGTTATTCAAAGGCCTTATCAATTTCTTACTATTTAGAATCTAGAAAAGTTAGCTTTTCTTAATTTTTGAAAGCCAGGATTTCTGGATTCTTTCTATACCCTTTCATTTCTGTTTGCAGACTGTGCAAGTCTTTCCTCATCTCATTTCTTTCTTGTGATACCTTGTTAAAGGCATTGAGTAAAAGCCAAGATTCGCACGCCTGTAAACCACTTCCCCTAGAATGACTGGTTCAGGTGCCATTGTTTTACCTTCCACGCAGGAGGTGGTTTTGCCAGATATTTTGCCATGCATAATGTCTGCATCTTTCCAACTCCAATATTATTATTTATTTACTTAATTTGGATCTTCGTTGCAGCATGCGGGCTGGGCTCTTAGTTGCCACATGCAGGATCTAGTTCCCTGACCAGGGATCGAACCCACGCCCCCTGCATTGGGAGTGCAGAGTCTTAACCACTGAACCACCAGGGAAGTCCCCAATATTATTTTTCTTACCCCTTGCTGCCTTTGTTTGAGGCAATATTCCACCCCAGTACCAATTTTTATGTTAGTTTTGATAGGTTAGCTACCATGATAGACAAACATAAAAACTTTGGAGAGAAGAATAAAAGTTTATTTCTGTTTACTTAGCAATAATGTGGGTCAAATTTCGGGGAAAGGGGTGTTGGGACTATGTGTTCATTTGGGGGCCCAGCTTGTTGGAGGGTCTGCTATCTTCTGCGCTCCTCCTGGGCATTGATAACCAACCTGAAGCTAAGGGAAAGACATCGAAAATTATTTCTTAGAGATTTTAATGGTCTCAGGCTAAAAGTAGTACACTTTACTTCTGCTCTTTGCATAGAACTCAGTGTCATGGTCACACAAAAATGCTAGCAATTCTGGAAAATATAGACTAGTTTTGTGCTCACTGAAAACATATTTGGTAATCAGACAGTTGTCTGTGCCACTGTGGAGTAAAATATTTGTGGGAAAAAGGTCTTTCCTAACTTCCTTACTGAAGCTAAGTGAAGGGGAACCCAAAACGATAACTCATGAAGACTGGTGGTGTCTTTAAGAAGGGGAAACTGATTTCTCTTCCCTTAACAGGTACTTTCTGAGCTTCAGTCCTCCAGAGAATAGAACATGGTAAGAGATTTCTGGGGAGAACTTTAGGGGGCCCAGGAGCATAGCATAAATTCTTACTAAATTCTTCCACTCCCACACTGGAAAGGAGAGAGTTTAAGGGCCTACGTAGTAAACAGGGACTGGCATCTACTTTTTTGAAGACAAGAGGCTCCATGGAGTAACAGGGATTGAGGGACGAGTGATATACAGTAGTTTGTCTGGAGAAGAAAATTAGGACAATTGCTTCCCAGTGTCAGGTCTGCAAGGCTTGTGAGATGTGGCTTCACATGGAAGAGCACAGAGGGTGGTGAATGGACAACTTTTATGTATTGCATAGGTAGCCACTGAGAAGAGTGACAAAATGCCCAACCAGAGAAGTTGTGGGGAGATGTGTCATTACCGGTGAAGCCAAAGGGACACATAGCTGCTCTTCTAAGGAAGTCTCTTGAGCAAAGGAGGAGGCTTAAGTGAAAGTGTACACCAGGCGGAGGAAACCATGAATACCACGCACATGCAGATCCTAATATCAGTAAAGTCCCCAATAACAGATGAAACCAGAAAACCAGAATGTGATCGGGAGTACCAGTCAACTACCAGCAAGCAGGAAGTTGTACAGACAGACCATGCTCCTCTCTTCCTTATCCCTGCCCCACACTAGAGGAAATAGAACCTTCTCCCTGACACTATCTATTCCATGCATCTGAGTCTTCTGGTTTAGTTTATGTAGGTGGTAGAGAGGAAATTAATTTTGGATCTAGTTCAAGTTTGAAGTTTCAAAATGAATAAGATTATTTTTTTGTTTTTGTTAACAGCTTTATTGAGGTACATTTGACATACAATAAGCTGCATTTATGTAAAGCATGCAATTTATATATATTGGATATCCTCTTTCTTCTCTCTCTCTCTCTCTGTATATATATATATATACACACACACACACACACACACACACACACATATATATACACACACATATATATATACACACACATATCTGAGAAATCACCCCAAATCAATATCCATCACCAGCAAAAATTTTCTCATGTCCCTCTGTAAAACTCTTTTTTGCCTGTCTTCTTTCATCCAGCATACTTGTTTTGAGATTCATCCATTTTGTTGTGGCAATAGTTCATTCCTTTTTATTGCTGAGTAGTATTCCATTGTTTGAATGTTCCATAATTTGCTTATCCATTCACCTGCTGATAGACAGTTGTACTGTTTTCAGATTTTAGCTATTACAAATAAAACTGCTATGAATATTTTTGTACAAATCTTTTTATAGATATGCTTTCATTTCTCATGAGAAATACTGAACAGTGAAATAGAGGGTTGATATGGTAGATGTATGATTAACTAACTCAGAAATGGCTAGACTGCTTTCCAACATGGTTATATCATTAAATATTCTCACCAGCATTGCATAAGAATTCTATTCCTCCATGACCTTGCCAACACTTGGTATTGTTCATCTTTTTAATTATAGTCTTTCTGAAAGCATGTTGTTATATTCATTGTGATTTTAATTTGCATTTCCTTAGTGACTAATAAGTTTGGGCATCTTTTCATGTATTTGTTTACCATTTATATGTCTTTGGTGAAGCGTTCAAATATTTGCCATTTTTTTATTATTAAGTTTTGAAATTTTATATTCTATATATAAGCCTTTTGTCAAAGATAGGATTTACAACTATTTCCCCCAAGTCTGCGGCTTGTCTTTTTATTCTTTTAACAGTGTCTTTTGAAAATAGAAGTTTTAATTTTAATAAAATGCATTTTTTCTTTTTATGAATCATGCTTTTTTTGTTGTAATTAAGAAATCTTGACCTAATCCAAGATCACAAATAATTCTTTCTGTATTTTCTTCTAGATTTAGCTTTTTAACTTAAGTATGTAATTCATTTAAGTCAATTTTTGTACATAGCATGAAGTATAGACCAAAGTTCTTTTTTTTTTTTGCACGTGGATTTCTAATCGTTCCAATATAATTTGTTGCCAGACTATCATTTCTCCTCTACAGTATCTTTGGACATTTTGCAAATATCAGTTGTCTATATGTGTATGTGATCATTGATCTATTTGTCTATATTTAAACAAATACCACATTGTTTTAATTATTGTAGCTTTACAATAAGGTTTGAAGTCAGGTAGCATAAATTCTCTGACTTTACCATTCATTTTCAAAGGTGTTTTGGCTCTTCTTTATCCTTTGCATTTCCTTTCAGCTTGTAACTTCCTACAAAAAAGCCTGCTGGGATTTTGACTGGGATTGCATTGACTTTATATATCAATTTAGGGAGAATTGACATTTTGACATTACTGAGTCTTCCAATCCATGTGCACAATATATTTCTCCATATTTTTGGACTTTCTTTAATTTTCCCCAGCAAATTTTGTAGTGTTCAGTGTATAGGTCCTTTACATCTTTTTCAAATCTATCCCTAAATATTTCATCTTTATGATGTTATTATAGGTAACTTCAAAAATTTTAATTTAAGGTAGTTTCTATCATGTAAAAGTAAAATTGATTTTTGGATATTGACCTTTTATCTTTGCTAAACTCACTTACTAGTTCTAGTAGCTATTTCATATATTTCATCAAATTTTCTACATAGACAATTATTTCATCTGTGAATTAAGACAGTTTTACTTTTTACTTTCCAGTCTGAATGCTGTATATTTCTTTTTCATGCTGTATTGCAGTCAAGTGCCAAAACCTCCAGTGTGATGATGAATGGAAGTGATGAGAGGTGACATCCTTATTTTATTCTTTATCTTACTAGAAAAATGTCAGTTTTACCATACATGTGCTATTAGCCAAAGGATTTGTCATAGGTGATCTTTATCAGGTTGAGAAAGTTCCCTCCTGTTTCTTGTTTGCTGAGAGTTTATTTATTTATTTTTAAATCAGGAATGCATGTTGGATTTTGTCAAATGCTTTTTCTGCACTTATTTAGATGATCAAGAGTTTTTAATCTCAATATGTTGAAGTATTTTGATTGCTGTTTGAGAAAAATTACATTTTTCCTTACATTCCTGAGATAAATCCCTTTTGGTTGTGATGTATTATAATTTTTATGTATTTTTAGACTCAATCTTCTAAAATTTTGTTTAGAATTTTTGCATCTGTGAAAATGAGAAATATTGTTCTATAGTTTTATTGTGATATATTTGTTTAGTTTTGGTGTCAGGGTAATGCCGGCTTCATAGAATGAATTGGTAAATAGTTCTCCTATTCAATTTTCTGGAAATGTTTGTGTAGAATTGATATTTTTTATTTCTTAAATATTTGTTAGAACTCACCGTTGAAGCCATCTGGCCTGGAGTTTTCTTTGTGGGAAAGTTTTTGACTACAAATTCAATTTCATTAAAACAGAGCTGTTTAGATTATCTATCTTCTTGGGTGAGCTTTTGCAGTATCTTTCCAGGAATTCGTCCATGCCATTTAAGATGTTAAATTTATTGGCATAAAGTTGTTCATAATATTCCCCTGTTATACTTTTACTTACATGAACATGTTCTAGTTGACCTCTCCCATTCCTGAGAGTGGTAATTTGTGGCTTCTGTTAACTTTTTTTGCTAATCAGTCTGGCTAGAAGTTTATTAGTTTTATTGATCTCAACAAATCAGCTATTTGTTTCACTGATTTTCTCTACTGTTTTTTAATATTAAGTTTTAAATGTGAAAAATAACCATAACTGAGAAAGGTAATTTGATCAAGATGTTGTGAAGGGATCTGCTACTCAGTGGGAAAGCAAGATTTGACATTTGAGAGCAGTAATTGGAAAAATAAAATCATTTCATAGTAAGACTCCTAAACTGGTTACATATGTTTAGTATAATTACATATTAATACTATCATTCAAATATAATTTGATTGTTAACATGCATTATGTATTTTGAATGTCAAATAATGTAGTGCAGTATTTCCCAAGAAGGGGGCCACTGGACATTACTTCCCTGAATATTAATGTTTGCTAGTGAAAAAAATATTTAGTCTTCAAATGGTAGGAAACAATGGTTAAACTGAGTTGGATAAATTTCTGTAGTTTTTCTCATACTTTTAAATATTACGTTGTGTATCTTTAATCTCCATGAGAGGGATATAGAGCACAGTATTTCCCAAATATATTTGACCTGGGATCCTTTTTTTTTTTTTTCTTTAATGGATCATCTAGAAGGACAAGAATTTAACAAAACATCTTTTGGTGAATGTTAATAGGTTGAATGAGCTTTAAAGTGAAACAAACCTAGGTTTAAATCCTTACCCTGGGGGATTCCCTGGTGGTACAGTGGTTAAGAATCTGCCTGCCAATGCAGGGGACACAGATTCGAGCCCTGGTCCAAGAAGATCCCACATGCCACGGAGCAACTAAGCCTGTGTGCCACAACTACTGAAGTCCGTGCGCCTAGAGCCCGTGCTCCGCAACAAGAGAAGGCACCGCAATGAGAAGCCCATGGACCGCAACAAAGAGTAACCCCGCTCGCCACGACTAGAGAAAGCCCGTGCACAGCAACAAAGACCCAACGTAGCCAAAAATAAATAAATTAACAACAACAAAAAAATCCTTACCCTGGAAGCAATTTGATCTTGGTCAAGTAACTTAAAGCCCGTGAGCCTCTGTTCATCTTCAAAAGAGGATATTAAGAGTTCCCTTTTGGGGTGTTGGGATGATTAGAAATAATGACTATAAAGCACCTGGTAAAATGCCTGACACATAGGAGATGCTAAATTATTGGTATCAATATTAATGCTAATAACTTAATCTCCAATAATACAGGATGCTAAAAGAGAAAAGGTGCTTTACTTCCATTACTAGAGCTGACATAAGAGCATTTTGTACAATTTGGAATAATGATTTTTGTATTAAAAAATTATAACACACCTATCTTTATTCCTGAAATTACATCCAATGAAAAACATAATGTTAGGGCAAAACTGAATTGAATTCAGGAAGAATACCATGAATTTCAGCGTTTCTGCCCATCACTGATTCCTTACGTGATTATGAACAATTTAAACTCTCTTAAGCTTTGGTTTCCTCATTTATAAACTGTAGCATTTGTACTGGAATTTTCATAATGGTTTACTTTTCAATACTGATAGATATTTATCCTTGAAAGATGTACTACCTTAAATTTAATCTCTATTTATAGGGTGTTTTGTTGTTATCTCTAACCCTTATTCTAGAAAAAGAAACATCAGCTTAACTTGATTTAGATTTTCAATCTCAAATCCTTACCCTCTGAGCAATGCTTTACCCACTTTTACCCTTAACCTTTAGCCTTTATAATTCTAATGCAGTTACTGTAAAGACAACACTTTTGGTTGTCTGTCCATGGTTCACTTTTTCCCTTCTTCCTAATAAAACCTGAACTTATTCAGGTATACAGTGCTCCCATATGCAGCCATGTGCCCCCAAGAGAAGGTGGGTGACCCTGTCCCAGCTACAGTAGTATATGTAACTAGTTTGCCTAAAGGTAAGCTGATTATCCTTGCTAGTCATGGGTCCAAGAATGGAAATGTGACCCAATCCTAGCCAATGAACTGTGAAATGAAATCAGCCAGTACATTTTCTGGAAAACGACCTCAATCCTAAGAGATATCCACATCAAAGGATGGTATATTTCTTTTTATTGTCTGAATTAGGCATTTGGTCCTGCTTCAGCCATCTATCTAATTAGCCTGTGAATCAGCTCAAAGCAGGGAGGGGAAAAAGGAGAGATTGTAAGAACCTGTGTTTAGATGACATTGTTAGAGTACTTAAGTAACTTGCCCTGAAACCTGAACTTTCTATGAGTTTCTATTATGTAAGATAATAAGTTTTCTTTGTGTTTAAAATTCCTTAGGGTTTCTGTTACTTGTGGCCAAAAGCATACTTTCAAATATTTAGACTCATAACCTGATAATTTCTAATTTTATTTTTAATACTTCTTGTTTGCATTCTTTTTTTTAAGGAATCTAGTTTATTTCTTTTTAAAATTTATTTGTTTATTTATTTTATTTTATTTTTGGCTGCATCGGGTTTTAATTGCAGTGTGGACTTCTCTCTAGTTGCAGTGCGTGGGCTCCAGAGTGCATGGGCTCTGCAGTTTGCTGTACACAGCCTCTCTAGTTGAGGCGTGTGGGTTCAGTAGTTGTGGCAGGCGGGCTCAGTTGCCCCTTGGCATGTGGGATCTTAGTTCCCCACCAGGGATAGAAATGCACCCCCTGCATTGGAAGGTGGATTCTTAACCACTGGACCACCAGGGAAGTCTCCCTGTTTGCTTTCTTATGCTAGTAAAACTCATAAGAGCTGAGCATTTCAAATGCAAGTTGCAAATTTGAAAAGGGAATATCCATGGTAAACAATTGTTGGGGTTAACAATCATGGAGTGTTATCTTGTTTCCTCCAGGTAGTAGATATGCTTTGTGATGCTGCAACAAAGTAATATTTATGATGACAGGCAGAGAAGCTAGGAAGGACAATCTGTTTAATTATTTCCTTATCAAAGAACCCTAGTATTTACTTTAGAGATTTTTTAATTTGGTAAAATTTTATTAAAACCCCAGTTTTGACATTAGTTTTAATATATTTTTTCTTCTAAAAAATAAAACTTTTTTTAGTGAAGACTATTGGAGAAGTAACTTTAAGTTTTTGGCCAGAATGAATGTTTCCATAAACCTCTTCTTACCTCCAAGAAAAAAAGGCCTTTGGTATTTGAAAATACTCTTCATTGCTATATAGAATCAGCAAACAGCTCCTGTAAAATGAGTAAGTTTTAGAATCCAGGACTTAGGTCTGATGTTGATTAGCTATGAGGAAAGAAGTGAATCAAATAGGCAATTATAATGAAAAGGAATTTTACAGCCACATTATATTTCACAGGAACAATAGTCTAAAATTTGATTTTAACCATATTGAACATATATTGGATTAGTATTTAAATGTATTGGTATAAGACAAATTTTCCATGAATCCTGTTATGGAAGAGGTTGCCTCTGAGGTAGCTATAGCCTTGAAACAGTGACTTGACTTATGAGGGTTCCAACGGCACATTCCTCAAGGGTTTATGGTTTATGCCACTAACTGACTGCATGTGGAGCTGGACTCTTTAGGTACTTAAATGATTCTCACTTAATGCCTTTTTATGAATTATTGTTTACTTGGTATAAACTATAAATTGTACTTTGCCAGTCACTGGCAAAAACTCACCCACTCTTTGGGAAAGGCTCCCTTTATCACAAAATATCTTTCACTGTCAGGTGGTGTTGAGTGACTGTTACGCCAAGAATGAACAGGATGCCTTGGTAATAATTCTGGATTTGCCTGTTGTAGTTCACTCCGAGAGTGTAAGCTAATCCACCAAGAAACATGCTTTGATTTTCATCCTCATCATTAGGATGGATGAGTCATGTAAGAGGTCTGAGGTACTTTATGATTAAATCCAGGAAGGTTTGGAAGCATCATAATTCCATGTTTCCCATGATAGACATAGCCAGATTTCTTAAGAATTTTTGGAGTTTTTAAAGAGGTGGGTAGCTGACCAAATGTTTCAATGCTTATTCTGTTGGAATTTCAGGATTTAGTTAGCTGATTTTTTTTTTCCTTTTCCTTTTTCTCTTTCTACACTTAGAGGAAAAGAAACATTCCTCAGGGTCTGGGTTTAATATTTGGTTGGGGGTCTAGATTTACTCTATGACTGCTCTTGACAGAGGGTAGCTCCTAAGTTGAGGTCCCTTGTTTTCACCTAGGAACCTAGACTGAGACCTAGAATTTGGGATAACACCTACTTTTGGAGTACACTGTTGGTCTTCTTCCTTTTGGAGTAGTTTGAGTTTTTTTATTTCAAAATCTCAGTTGAGATATAATTTTCTTCTTGGTCTTTGGACCAATCGCTTTGCAATGCCAAGAACATGTGCCTATGTCTAATTGACTTGTTTTGAGGGGTTGTGCCAGAGACCAGGGTCTGCCTCAGCTGTAGAGTTGTTTCACTCAAGATCATTCCCTTCCTGGAAACACTTGCATCCAATGACCGGTAGAGGTGAGTCCATAAAAGTTTTTTCCACTTTAGTTTGATGAAGGATGGTGCTAATCAGCAAGAGTTGCTCCACGTGGTCCCCCAACCCCTCACCCCCCCACCCAGATTGACTGAAGCTTTGTTAGACCGTGTTGTGTCAAGGTTCAGCTTTTCACTCTGCCCAATCTTAATTCTGCCCCCTTTGTCTCATAGGTGTAGATCCCTAATAAACCTCCGCGGCACAAAATGGGGCTTAAAAGGTGTGAAGAGGTTTGGTTGAGGAGCGTCTTGTTGGTTTGTATTAAGGAATTTGGGCTTCATCTGAGGGTGATTGGAATCTATTGAAGGGTTTTAATCAGAAGTATTATGTGATTAAATTTGCATTTTAAAAAGTCACTTTATCTGCAGAAAGGAGTAGATAAGAGTGGAAATATTCTTAATGCCCTGGAGGTACGGTCAGTGGAACTGTGTGCAGGGAGGCCAGCTACGATGCTGCTGCAGAAATTTAAGCGAGAGATGAGTTGGTTAGGACTAATAATGTGACAATGGCCGTAGACTTGTTATTTATTTATTTGTTTTATTGGTTGAAGGGGTGCCAATGAAGGAGAGTCAAGGAAGACTCCTGGTCTCTGACTTGAGCAATGAGAATTCTTCCTGTAAAGAACATACAATTGAATGGCTGTCTATATAGCCAGTAGGGCAATTTCTAGACAGAAAGCCTTTATTTCTAAGATGAATAACAGTATAATAACAGTTATGTTATACTGTGTTTTGGTGTCAGAGTTTTTGTTCTTCGGTGCTGCCGTTACTGACTTAGCCCTATTGAGTGGTAAGTTACATGACAAGATTTACAGTAAGGAAGTCTTGCCTCAAAATGACTGTGGCTGAAGATCTGCTTCCTTTCCCAGTCCTGTTTTGCTTCCATATCACACTGTCTTGGCTCTGGGCATCAAAGTGTTACAATAGAAAGATCACTTGTATTGAGAACTATCCCCAACTAGCCTTATATGATTCTAAAGAGATTGTTTCTTTTTAATCTTCATAAAGACAGTATATCTGAATTATAATTCTACATCTGACCCATTGGTCTCAAATCAAACTTTGATGGAGTTGAGGTCAAATTTACCGTAGTAAATTATATTACCTTCTCTGAGTATTGACCGATGATGAACAGACTATCTCCTTAACTGAATGTCAAGAATTTTTGTTTTATAATCTCTATCTTGGAATGCCTTCATCATATTTGTTTCAATTCTTTTTAAATTTATTTCAGAGGCTGAGGAAATTAGATGGAAAAAGAAGTGCTAGAGGTGGCAGCCAATGGTATATGTAGAAAAGTACTTTTATAGTCTCCCTGAATACTAACTTTGTTGGTACCAGGCTGGAATGAGAAGAGAGGGATGGATGTCTTTGATTTCAGTGTTGGATTTCCAAAAGAGAAAAGCTGACGATTTCTTTAGATGTTAAAAGCCAGGAGTGATTATCATCCAGAGTCTCAAGGAAAGACCAAGTGATCCATTAAAAAAACAAAATGTTCCATACAGTAGCAATAAACACCTAATATTTTAGGTATGTGTGGCATGAAACAGTCCATGTAAGTGATTTTTCCAGATAGCATATCTGTGTTAAAGTGCTAAAACTTTATTTTTTTTCAAGGAATCTTTTTAAAATGTGTTACACATTTCCTTAGTTTTTTTCAAAGAAAAGGTATTTGGTATTATTTAAACATTTTCTCACTGTCTCAGTTCTATTGTTATAAATAATAGCTAATGGGCCATAATGTGACACACTAATATTACCAATGATTATCTCATTTGGGTTGTTTTATACTGAAGAGCTTCAGGTTACTATGCTTTTCAATTTTTTTACCTCTATTACTTTTAGTTTTTCTTACTTTTTTGAATTATATAAACATAACAATGAACAGAGTTTCTTGTGAGTGAGAAACAGACTTAAATTATAGATTTGTTACATATCTTTGGCTATTTATTTGTTCATTGTGTATTCTTTCATTCATTCATTCTTTCTATTTCCTTTTTCTTTTTTTTTTACTTGCTGATTCTTACAACATTACTGGTATAGGTTATGAGATAAGAGAGCCAAAATACTCTATTGATAAGATCACACTTTGTCCTAGTTGAGCTTAAAAAAAAAAACAAAAAAACCCCCAAAACCCCCCAAACCACCCCCCCCACCAAATTACAAATGTCCTGGCATCAGATTTTGTCTTAATTTATATTATGAAACTACAAATAGGGTTAACATTGTTTCAGGCATGAATTTTAACATAATATAAGGGTTACTTGAGCCTGTGCCACTTGTGCCCACGAACAAAATCCCTAAGCAGTTAACTGGCCTTTTTTTAAAAAAAATAAACTGGCCTTCTTAACCCCAGGTGTTCTCTATCAAGTTCAATTCTTGAGGAGCAGGGAAGGAAGCTGTTGGGGAAGGGCACTGTCATAGCAGTCAGTGATTCATGATGTATATTTGCCAGGGGAGACAGTGTATCTTGAGTAGAGCATGGGCTGGAGCTCAGAGGAGTTGGAAGATAGCAGAAATGACCATCACAAATGGCACCTGGGGCTCAGATCATCTTCAGTCATTGCAGGGAGAAGTTTTTGTAGTTGATTTTTTCCTGCCTTTTTTGGGGGAGGGGAATGGGAGGATCAGGAGATACCTTTTTCTGTAATCTTTTGTTTTCTCTTGTGTATTTTTTTCAAAAGAATTTAGTAAAACAAACCAACCAAAACCGGGTGGTTCAAGATCTCATGGCCAAAAGCTTTGAAAAAGAATTCCCTAGTGATTGTAAATCTGTTGCAGCTGAGAGCAATAAGGTCTGAGCTTACTGCTCTTGAGAGCCTAACAGACTTGGGCTTAAGTAATGCTTCTGCTCTTCCAAACCAACTGACCTTCAAGAAATACTTAACCACTTCAAATTACAGTATCCTCACCTGTGAAATGGAGGTAATAATATCTACCTCATAGAGTTGAGAGGATTCAATAAGATCATATACCTGGGGAAAGCATTGGAAGAATTGTAGCATTTATAAGTAATGTACTAATAATATTCAACTTTCTTGTCTTGGTTTGTAAGTTCAAGTTCCTTTGTAACTAATAGATCAATAGTCTTTACAGACTGCTTTTGCCAAAAGAATTTTAGTTTTATCTGGGTTTCATTACCTTCCATTTTATCCTCCTTTTAGGAAGATGAAAACGTGTTTTGGAATATTCTCTGTGGTTTTAAAGCAGGAAATTGGGAGAGGGAAAGAAGATATTCAAGTTCCTTATCTTTGTTATAGCAAGTCTTGGATTTGCAATAAATATTTTGCATGGGAAAAAATGATTCTTGGACAGTTTTACAATGCCAAAACAAGTCCTCTGGATTCCACATTTGTTTAGTTTCTTAAAAATTGTACTCTCATTTGTTATAATAATTCACATGTGCATATTTGGTATGTATGATGTATATATATTTTTCTTTACTATCTTTTAGTATAGTACCAATAGAAGTCAAGCCCATCACCTCAAGGAATCTAAATCTAAGATGTTATTTAACTCATGTACATTCGAGGGACTATGGTAGGTGCTGGGCATACTTCCATGCAAAGATTTTAGTACATTGTTCAGCACAGTGGACCTTTACCAAGGTCAGACATTTGAAAATGAAAGAAGAAACAACTTCAGTGTCTCATCAGTAGAGAAATGGTTAAATAAATGATAGTAAATCCATACAATGGAATGCTGTGCAGGTGTTAGAAAGAACGAGGAAAAGCCGTATGCACTGAGTTGGAAACATCTCTAAGATGTATTAAATAAAAAAAGCAAGTCTGAGAACTATGTACATGACATGACTCCATTTAGGTTAAAAGATATCCACATATACATATGTAATATGTATATGTCAAATATATACATTTTATTTATAGATTTATACCTATCCCATAGACAGAAACTAGAATACCCATCACCTGTGACCTTGGGGAAGGGAGCAGTTAAGTCAAGGAGGAATTTATTGTTTTGCTCTAACAATTGTGCATCATTTGGATCACTTAGAATGTAGTATTCTTGTTTACTTCCATGCATTTTTAAAATGATGAATGGACAACACAATTGGAGTAAGATCAAGAAAACTTATATAAATCTTTTTAAAATTATTTCTAATTATGATAAAATTTAAATGACATAAAATTCACCATCATAACCATTTTTAAGTGTACAGTGCAGTGGCTTCAATTACATTCACATTGTTGTGCTACCAATCAACAACATCCATCTTCAGAACTCTTCACCTTGAAAAACTGAAACTCTGTACTCATTTAGCAATTCCCCATTCGCCTCTTCCCCTAGCCCCTGGCAGCGACCATCCTACTTTCTGCTCCTATGATTCTTTTTTTTTAAAAATACAACAGAAAGTTTAAATCTTAGTTTTCTTTCATTAGGGTAACACCATTTCCCAAGGAAATTATACAATTTAACACATTATTTCACAGCCAAATGCACTACATCTGCCTGCTTGTGCTTTGGGTTCGTTTTGTAACAGCTGAACCGACTTCCACGCCTCTTCACTGGGTGAACCGTCCTTGCGGCGCCTCTTGATGACGTGCCTGGTTTTAAATGCCTGCGCCGGCTGTGCGCGCAGCAGCAGGAGGTTGGAGAGAAGCGACGCCTGGCTGTGCTGGGATTTGTACCCAGTGCGGGGGGGGCGGGGACCGCAGCACAAAGGGGCTCCCGGCAGGAGTGTGGAGCGTGTGTGAGGTTTCCTCGTGCAACAACTCTGACTTAGCGGAGGTTTCATGTGCAGAAACTACCATATTCCTTATAAAGACAGTTGCCATGTTGTGGCTGAATCCGCACAGACGGAGGCTGCCTGGCCGACAGCATTCGGAACCTGAACCCGCCTGCGCCCTGGGGAAGATGCCGTCCCTCTGAGTGTCCGCAAGCTGCTGTTGCTGTAAATTTGACTGCCTCAAGTACTTCATGTAAGTAGAATCGTATAATATTTGTATTTCTGTGCCTGGTTTATTCCACTCAGTGTGTCCTCAGCTGCTAGGTCATGTCCTCAGGGTTCATCCATGTTGAATTTCCTTCCTTTTCAAGGCTGAATGATATTCCTGTGTGTGTATCACATTTTGTTTATGCATTCGGTAAATCTTTTAAAAGTGATGTTTCAGTTGGCTATAATACATAATAAAAATGTGGATAAGGATGACATTATGTTTAAAGAAAACTGAAAATCAGAAAAGAATTTAAGAAGAACTTATAAAGTTACTGTTGTCACATAGCTGGTAGAATAATCTCTCTGAGAGTTGCCCCTCCCCCCTTTTTCTTGGTCTTAGGGAATATGAATCAAGAAAGAATTGGAAAATTAAATACTTGCTCCTATAGATTGGAAAATGTAAGTAAGTAAAAATCCAAGTAAGACCAAATAGGGCATAATTTCACTATTTGAGTCTTACCTCAAACATTTTGTTACATGTAAATTTGTTAGTGCCATTCTATTTAAACTCCTGAAGGAACCAATTAAATGGACTTTAAGGATATTTTAAAAGAAGAGTAATTAGGAACACAGGGCTTTAAACTTTTTTGCCTAATTTATTCTGTATCTGGAGGCATAACTAAAACTTTACTATATAAAAGAATGGAGGAAATTGGAAAAGGGATTGCAGGATGTTAACAAAACATCATCCCTGTACACGTAATATTTATATTGCCAAATGTCAGTAGGAATTCCTTTTGCATTTTATTTTTGCCTAATTACTTATGTCAGGAATTTCTGAAATGATTAGGAGCCAAAAAGGAAAGAAGAAACTTTCTTAGTGTTCTTCTCTTTGTTAAATAGTTGCAGAGTAGGTGTCTCTTATCCACAAGTGTCCAAAGGATATGCTCCAGGTGTTCCTCAAAAATAATTTAAATCTTTTTTCTTTTTGTGTTAATATGAAACACACATAATAACTTACTTTCACCAATCAGGTTATTATGTAATTTCAGACAAGAAATGTGATAGCTTTAACAAGGTCATTGTCAGAGTTCAGGAAGACTAGAGACCCATGTCTTTTTTCTCTGTGGCATATGCCACCTCCTTTTCCTTTGCCCCATTTCCCTTCTTATTCTGTTCTGTCTGTATTTCTCAGTTTAGTAGCTATATATATATATATATGTATGTTTTTTTTTTTTTTTTTGCGGTACGCGGACCTCTCACTGTTGTGACCTCTCCCGTTGCTGAGCACAGGCTCCGGACGCGCAGGCTCAGCGGCCATGGCTCACAGGCCCAGCCACTCCACGGCATGTGGGATCTTTCCGGACTGGGGCACAAAGCCGCGTCCCCTGCATCGGCAGGCGGACTCTCAACCACTGCGCCACTAGGGAAGCCTAGTATTATACATTTTTAGGCTGTGATTTTCACTGGCAGTAATAGAGTAATCTTTCACTTGTTTTGGCTTAAGTTCATTCTGCATTTCAGACTCACTTATTGTTGTATCATTAATAATTGTAGCTTTTTCCACTCATGGCAAAATGCAAGGAAAACAGTAAATATATTGTATAGACATTTTTGTGACTATAGGTTTCTGGTTAAAACAGTCTTTTTTTTTTAAAAAAAATTTATTTATTTATTTATTTTTGGCTGCGTTGGGTCTTTGTTGCTGCGTGTGGGCTTTCTCCAGTTGTGGTGAGCGGGGGCTACTCTTTGTTGTGGTGCACAGGCTTCTCATTGCAGTGACTTGTCTTGTTGTGGAGCACAGGCTCTAGGCACGTGGGCTTCTGTAGTTGTGGCACGTGGGCTCAGTAGTTGTTGCTCACGGGCTCTAGAGCACAGGCTCAGTAGTTGTGGTGCATGGGCTTAGTTGCTCCGTGGCATGTGGGATCTTCCCAGGCCAGGGCTCAAACCTGTCTCCCGTGCATTGGCAGGCGGATTCTTTACGACTGTGCCACCAGGGAAGCCCAAAACAGTCTTTTTTCATATTTGTTCTTTATTATATAATAGTCTAATAAAGGAATGATGAGTGAAAAATGTGGACATATATACAATAAATCTATAATAAATAGTGTTGCAATATGCATATCCATCATCAGTTAATGATACAACCCCAAGTGGAACATGTTTCTCAAATTTCAATACTGAGCTGATGAACAGATATTCACTAGATAGTCAACAGATGTATATTAAACTAAACTGATTTGTAAGTCAGAGGTTATCTCTTTATAATTACACTTAATAGCTCCATATAAAACAATATGATTAGCAATGTATAGAATGCATTCTGATCTTAAGGTTATCATTACAAGAAAAAAATTGTAACTTGTATGGATGTTAACTAGACTTATTGTGGTGATCATTTTGCAATATATACAAATATCAAATCATTATGTTGTACACCTGAAATTAATATGATGTTACATGTCAATTACACCTCAATTTAAAAACAATGTGATCTGAGCTCTTTATGAAGGAGTTAGGGGAGTTTTTCACATCTCCCCTAAGGTACATTGGGATGTACACCACACTCTTTCACCAAACCTAGGGAATTGGCAGTTCTCCTTGATTCCACCTTAGTCTCAGCATTGCACTTGCCTCAGGTCCATCAATCACATTTCTTAATTCCATGGTCCAAAGTGCTCACAAAACAGCCTCTTCTTACTCCTACTTCCTTATTTCAGGTCCTAATTAACTCCTGGCTGAGTTACTGCAGCATCCTCTGAACTCAGCTTTTTGCCTATATTTTATTCCATTCTTAGCGTTCAAAGTGAAAATATGGCCATGCTACTGCACTGTTGAAAGCCTATCAAAGGTTGTCCAATGATGATGCCAATATTTTCCATACTTTTCTTATTGCACAGTCCTGTTGATCAAAATGATAAAAGATACTTCCAAATAGAAAAATGAGAGGATAAAAATTCAATGTAAAATATTTGTAGAAGGTTTACCACTCTTATTAGATAATATTTCAAGGTAAACTAAATTTAGAGCAAGATTAACTACTAATGATGGTGGTTACAAGTCCATATTTAAAATAACCTTATTAATTTTAATTTATTTTGCTTGTCTTCATGTCAGATCTTTTTATAGTGAATATATTTGACATATAACATTGTGTATAGTTTGTTACTTTGATACATAATATTGTAACATGATTGCTGTTGTGATATTTATCACGTTACATAATTATAGTACAATATTGTTGTTTATATTCATTAATACTGTGAATTAGATCATTGCAAGTTTGTTCTCTTAAGAGCATCAGTCTTATCTACCCATCCCCTGATAACCAGCGTTTTACTCTCTATTTTTTATGAGCTTGGCTCTTTTAGATTCCATGTATAAGTGATATCATATCGTACTTGTCTTTCTTTGTCTGACTTCTCACAGCATAATGTGCTCAAGGTCCATCCATGTTGTCACAGATGGCAGGATATCCTTCTTTCTCACACATGAATAATATTCAACTGTATATATAGCACATCTTTTTTATCCATTCATCCACTGATGGTCATTTAGGTTGTTTCCATATCTTGGCTGTTGTGAATAATACTTCAGTAAAGATGAGAGTGCATATATCTCTTCAAAATCCTGTTTTCATTTCTTTTGGGCATATACCCAGAAGTGGATTGCTAGATTGTTAGATCTATTTTTAATTTTTTGAGGAATTTCCATATTGTTTTCCACAGTGGTTGGACCAGTTTACATTCCCATCAACAGTGTTATAAGGGCTCCCTTTTCACCACATCCTTGCCAGCACCTGCTCTCTCTTGTCTTCTTGATGCTAGCCATTCTAGCAGGTGTGAGGTGGTATCTCATTGTGGTTTTGATTTGCATTTCCCTGATGATTAGTAATGTTGAGCATCTTTTCATGAGCCTGTTGGCCATTTTGATGTCCTCTTTGGAAAATATCTATGTAGTTCTTTTGCTCATTTTTAAATTGGGTGTTTGTATTTGTTATTAACTTGTATGAGTTCTTTGTATATTTTGGATATTAACCCTTCATCTGATATATGGTTTACAAATTTTTTCTCCCATTCTGTAGGTTGTCTTTTCATTTTGTTGTTTCTTTTGCTGTATGAAGCTTTGAATTTGGTGTAGTCCCATTTGTTGATTCTTGCTTTTGTTGTTTGTGCTTTTGGCATCATGTCCCCAAAATCGTTGCCAACATCAATATCAAGGAGCTTCTTCCCCATATTTTCTTCTAGGAGTTTTGTGATATCAGGTTTTATGTTTACGTCTTTGATCCATTTCAAGTTAATATTTTATGAGTAGTGTGAGATAGGGATCCAGTTTTACTGTTCTGCATGTATTTCTCCAGTTTCCCCAGCATTAATTGTTGAAGACACTATCCTTTCCTTATTGAATGCTCTTGGCTTCCTTGTTGAATATTGGTTGATTGTATATGCCAGGATTTAATTCTGGGCTCTCTGTTCTGTTCCATTTGTTTACATGTATATTTTTGTGCTGTTCTTATTGCTCTGGCTTTGTTGTATAGTTTGAAATCAGGAAGCATGATACCCCCAGCTCTGTTCTTTTTTCTCAGGATTACTTTGGCTATTCAAGGTCTTTTGTGGTTCCACACAAATTTTACGATTGTTTCTTCTGTTTCGGTGAAGAATAACTGATATTTTGATGAGAATTGTGTTGAATCTGTAGATGGCTTTGAGCAGCATGGATATTTAAACAGTATAGTTCTTCCAATCCATGAACATGGGATTTTAGAAAAATTGTGTCTTCTTTGATTTCTCTCAGCAAAGTCTTGTAGTTTTCTTCTTTTTTAGGTATCATTCTGATATTTAAAAAAATTTTTTTAACATCTTTATTGGAGTATAATTGCTTTACAATGTTGTGTTAGTTCCTGCTGTATAACAAAGTGAATCAGCTATACGTATACATATATCCCCATATCCCCTCCCTCTTACATCTCCCTCCCACTGTCCCTATCCCACCCCTCTAGGTGGTCACAAAGCATGGAGCTGATCTCCCTGTGCTATGTGGCTGCTTCCCACTAACTATCTATTTTACATTTAGTAGTGTATATATGTCAGTGCCACTCTCTCAAAGTCTTGTAGTTTTAATTATACAGATATTTCACTTCCTTGGTTAAATTTAATTCTAAGTATTTTATTGTTTATGATGCTCTTGTGAAAGGGATAATTTTACTTCTTTTTCAGATGGTTCATTGTTAGTGTAAAGGAATGCAACTGATTTCTATATGTTGCTTTTGTATCCTGCAACTTTACTGAAACTGTTGATTAGTTCCAACAGTTTTTTTGTTGACTCTTTGGAATTTTCTATATATAAAATCATATCATCAGCAGAAAGCAATAGCTTTGCATCTTCCTTTCTGATTTAGATGCCTTTTATTTCTTTGTCTTGCCTAATTGCCCTGTCTAGGGCTTCCAGTACTATATTGAATAAGAGAGATGAGAGTGGGCATTCTTGTCTTGCTCCTGATCTTGGAGGAAAAGCTTTCAGTTTTTCTCCATTGAGTATAATGTTAGCTGTGGGTTAGTTAAATATGACTTTTATTATGTTGAGTTATGTTCCTTCTATACCCAATCTGTCAAAGGCTTTTTATCATGAAAGCATATTGTATTTTGTCAGATGCTTTTTCCGTGTCTGTTGAAATGATCATGTGATTTTTTGATTTTGTTGATGTGATATATTACATTAATTGATTTGTGTATGTTGAATCATATTTGCATTCCAGAGATGAATCCCACTGATTATAGTGCGTTATCTTTTTACTGTGTTCTTGAATTCAGTTTGCTAATATTTTATTGAGAATTTTTACATCTATGCTCACCAGGGATGTTGGTGTATAGTTTTCTTTTCTTGTGGTACCTGTACCTGGTTTTGGTATCAAGGTAATGTAATAGGGGCAGGGCGGGAGTGTGGCCATTGGTCCATGGCCGTTAGCTGTTCTGCTTTGCCAATGGTCGGCATGGCAGTGGTCCCCACGGTGGCAGTCTCCCTTGGTTGCAGTCTGTGGGACCTGGCCCCCATTTGCCCTCTTGCCCCCTTCCCCAGAGCAGTTGCTGAGTGAGTCCTGACATAGCAGGGTGCTGAGGAGGGGTACAGAAGGGAAAGGCTGCGGCTGCACCGGGCAGGCGCAAATGTTTCAGCCTCTCACTTTGGGTGACTGGGCTGTTTCAGGCGGCCGGGCAGGCATACTGACAGGTGGACCGGCAGACTAGTGGAGGTGGTGATGCTCTGTGTGATCGTCCATTAGGTAGACCCTCTGCTGGTGTGAAAGGCCAGTTGAAGATGCTGTGGCTGGAACATTGTGACCTGACCATGACCTGACCCCATGGACAGTTATAAGGACAAAGGATCTGACACCAAGAATTTTGCAACAACTAACCACGCTCCTCTCTCACCTTGCCTTTAAAAGGGCTTTGCTGAACGCCTTTGGGGAGTTTGGGGTTTTTTAAGGCATGAGCCACCCATCTCTATGCATGGCCCTGCAATAAACCTTTCTTGGCTCCAAACTTTGATGTTTCAGTATCGTTTGGCCTCACTGTGTGCAGGGCACACAGACCTGTATTCGATAACAGTAATGCTGGCCTTATAGAATGAATTTGGAAGTGTTCTTTCCTCCTCAATATTTTGGAAGTGTTTGAGGAGGGTTGTTGTTAATTCTTCTTTAAATGTTTAGTAGAATTCACCAGTGAATCTGTCTGATTCTGAAGTTTTCTATGTTGGGATGTTTCTGTCATTGATTCAATCTCTTTACTGATTATTGGTCTCTTTATATTTTCTATTTCTTCCTGATTGAGTCTTGGTAAGTTGTGTTTCTAGAAATGTATCTAGTTCTTCTAGGTTATGTAACTTGTTGACATATAATTATTCATAGCAGTCTCTGATGTTCCTATGTATTTCTGTCTAGTATTAGTTGTAATGTTCCCTCTTCAATTTTATTTGAGTCTTCTCTCGTTTTTTCTTGGTTAATCTACCTAAAGCTTTGTCAATTTTGTTTGCCTTTTCAAAGAACTAGCTCTTAGATTCATTGTTCCTTTCTATTGTTTTTCTGGTCTCTATTTCATTTATTTCTGCTCTGATCCTTATTATTTCCTTCCTTCTGCTAACTTTGGGCTTGATTTGGTCTTTTTTGTCTAGTCCCTGAGGTGTAAAGTTAAGTATTTTATTTGAAATCTTTCTAATTTCTTAATATATGCATTTATTACTATAAACTTTCCTCTCAAAAATGCTTTTGTTGCATTCCACAAGATTTGATGTATTTACATTTTCATTTGTTTTGAGATAATTTTTAATTTCACTTTTGATTTCTTTTTTGACCAATTGGTTGTTTAGAAGTGTGTTGTTTAGTTTCCATATATTTGTACATCTTACCACTTTCCTATAGTTGTTGATTTCTAGTTTGATACCATTGTGGTCAGAAAAGATAGTTGCTATGATTTCAGTTTTCTTGAATTTGTTAAGGTTTGTTTTGTGTCCTGTTATACATCTGTCCTGGAGAAGTTCCATGTGCACTTGAGAAAACTGTGTATTCTGCTATGGTTGGTTGGAATGTTCAGTATATGTCTGCTGCATTCATTTGTTCTAAATTATGGTTCAACTCCAACATTAATTGTTCATTTTCTGTCTAGGCAATCTATTCTTTCCTGATAGTGGGATATTGAAATACAATATTATTATATTGTTGTGTAGGTCTCCCTTAAGATCCATTAGCATTTGCTTAATATTTTGGTACTCAGTGTTGGGAGCATGTATATTTACAATTGTTATATCTTGATGTATTGACCCCTTTTTCATTTTATAATGACTTTATTTGTCTCTTGCTACCATTTTTTGGCTTGAAGTCTGTTATGTCTGATATAAGTATGGCTATGTTCACTTTCTTTTGGTTTCTTCTTGCTTGGAATATCATCTTCAATCATTCACTTGAGCCTATGTGTGTCTTTAGAATTGAAGTGAGTCTTCTGTAGGTAACATACAGTTGGGTCTTGTTTTTTTAATTCATCCAGCCACTCCGTGTTTTTTTGATTAGTGAGTTCAGTCTATTTACATTTAGATGATTATTGATGTGTAAGAACATACTACTGCCATTTTATCTTTTGTTTTCTGGTTATTTTTTTTCTCCATTGTTTCTTTTTCCTTCTGTTTCTGTCTACCTTTGTAAGTTGGTGGTTTTACACAGTGATTAGTTCAGTCTCCTATTTTTTGTTTTGTGTCTCTGCTCTAGATGTTTGCTTTGTGATTACCATAAAGTTTACATAAAACATCTCATAAATACAAGAGTCCTTTTTCTGCTTATAGCAACTTACCTTCATTTGCCTATAAAGGTTCCGTTCTTCTATTCCTTCTTTTCTGTGGTTTGATGTCACAACTTATCTTTTTTTTTTTTTTTTTTGCGTTACGCGGGCCTCTCACCGTTGTGGCCTCCCCCATTGCGGAGCACGGGCTCAGGACGCGCAGGCTCAGCGGCCATGGCTCACGGGCCCAGCTGCTCCGCGGCATGTGGGATCTTCCCGGACCGGGGCACGAACCCGTGTCCCCTGCATCGGCAGGCGGACTCTCAACCACTGCGCCACCAGGGAAGCCCACAACTTATCTTTTTAAGCTGTGAATTTGTTACCAAATTGTAGTGACTATAGTTATTTTTAATATTCTTTTCCTTTAACGTTTATGCTATAATTGTTTAACACGCTTCTAAAATAGAGTTACAGTTTTCTAATTCCGACTGTGTTTATCATCTTAATCAGAGTTTTGTGTGCCTTTGTCTTCATTTCAACTTGAAGAGCTCCCTCCAACATTTCTTGTAAGGCAGGTCTGGTGATTTGAACTCCCTCAGCTCTTTTTTGTCTGGGAAAGCTTTCATTTTCCCTTCATATCTGAAGGGTAACTTTGTCAGATAGAGTATTCTTGGCTGGCAATTTGTATGTTTCCATAGTTTGAGCATGTCAATCCACTCTCTCATGGCCTGTAGATTTTCTACTGAGAAATCTGATGGTGGCTTAATGGGGGTCCCTTTATAGATTACTTTCTTTTTTTCACTGAGTGTTTTTAAACTTCGTTATCATTGGCCTGACAGTTTCATCATAATGTGTCTTAGAAAAGTTCTTTTTGCATTGAGATACTAAGGTGTTCTGTTAGCTTTGTGGACTTGTATATACAGTTCTTTCCCCAGGTTTAGGAGGTTCTCAGCTATTGTTTTTTAAAATAAACTTTCTGTCCCCTTCTTCTCTTTTCCTTCTGGTGAACCGATTACTTTTATGTTGGATTTTCTAATGGAGTCTGATAACTCTCATAAGGTTTCTTCTCTCTAAAAAAATCTTAGTTCTCTTTCACCTTCCATTTGAATCATTTCTAAATTCCTAACTTTCTGGTTGCTTATTCTCTCTTCCATCTGATCTGCTCTGTTTTCAATGCCTTCTAATGCATTCTTCATCTCTTTTTTTTTTTTTGAGTTTTTTGGCTCCAGAATTTCTGTTTAGTTCTTTTTTAGAATTTACATCTGTTTGGTAAAGTGTTAATTAATTTTATTCCTGAGTTCATTGAATTGCCTTTTTGAGTTTTCTTGTAGCTTGTTGAATTTCTTTATAACAACTATTTTGAATTCTCTATCAGAATGCAATATTCTGTGTCCGATTTCACTTGCTGGAGAATTGTGATTTTGTTTTTGTGATACCATATTACCATGATTTTTCATAGTGTTTGATGAAATGTTCCTCTGCTGCTGCATTTGAATTAGCAAACAACTTTTTTATTTAGGTAAGACTTTGTTTTCTTTCATTCTAACAATCCAACAGGTTGGCAATTAGAAGTCTTTCTTTTGTTTTCCAGAAGGTGGTACTATAGCACAAGTTTTTGGTTTCTGTTACTGATGCTAACTTGTAGCTAAATTTGGGAGTGAGCCCATAAAAACAAACAAACAAAAAAACTGGTGACAAGAGTTGGAAGAGGTGTGTTCTTAGCACTTGGGTTCTGGCCCAGTAGGGGGAGTCTCAGAGGGAGTGGAGGAGTCCAAGAGGTTTGTGGGCAGATCTTCTGACATTTTGGGCAGATGGCATGAAATGCATTCCTTCAATTCTCTGCCTTCTTCCTTTTGCTTTCCCTCTCCTGGTCATGGAGACCTCTCTTCAGAAATCTGTTTTCTGAAGAGCAACAGGACCCTCTACTGCAGCCCCTGTGGCCAGGCAGACTTTTACTTTCCACGTCCTCTGCTAGAAGGGCTGCCACTACCATTAGTGTTGGTGTTGCTGCCACCACCACTGCCCCAATGCTACTGCTGCTGCAACTCCCTTGACTCTATATATCCTCCACCATGGTCTAATGCACCCACTTTTGGATGCATTTCTGAAGTGTTCTGGTGTGCTCTGCAAAGGAACTTTGATCAGTTATGGATATCCTATTAGTTGTAAATCAAAGTGGAGAGAGAAGAATGACTCACACCAACCACCATGATGCTGATCCCCATCTTCTTAGATCATCATTTTTAACCTCATAATGTGGCTGATGAAATGTCGTCTCTACCATGCTTTCATTGCTATGTTTGCATTATTAGCATTATATTTATAGAGGGTTGTTTCTTTTTAAACCACTTATCTATGTTGTGATCCCTAAATATAGTTAATGTTGATAAAATTAGAAATATAATTCATGAATTCAGTTAACTGAGCACACGAACAGTACATCATTTTGAAATACTCAAAAAGTAAACACACAAACTTCTCTGTTTTGGAACTTTCTCTTGTGTTCCATAGGAGATAATTTGATCACCTCACATAGTATGAATTAGGGATCCATTAATCCATCCATTCTGATTATAATTAAAGCTTAATTTATTTTCCATTTTTAAAGAAAATAAATAAAAATGTAAATTCTAATATGTTCCTTGTACCTATGGAAAGGTCATCTTTCACATCCACTTTTAGAGACATGTCCTATAAAATACAATTCAAACTCCTTACTGTAATTCTTACTTGGGATTAGTGTTTTCATGATCTGTATTTTCCATCAATTTGCATTTAGCTTACACAAGTGTTTATAGTTAAAACAAGTTTATAGCTTATAGTTGGGTCTTGCATTTGAATTCTAACAATATTTGTCTTTTAATTGGTATTTAGACCATTTACATTTAATGTAATTGTCAATTTGGTCAGCTTTAAATTTACCATCTTGCTATTTGTTTTCTATTTATTCCATCTATTCTTTTTTCTTTTTACCATTTTTATTTCCTTCTTTTGAATGGAGGTTTTAATGTGTGTCTTTAATTCCAATATTGATTTATTTCCTTTTGTCATGGTTCTGGTTTTAAAATTTTATCTTTATTGTATTACAATCTAGTCTCTAGTATTATATTACTTTTTACAGTAGTATACTTTCATTATCTCCTCCCGTTCTAGGTGCCATTGTTATCATACATTTTATTTTATATTTGTCATAAACCCTATATTATTATTATTTTATTTCAGTCAACTATAATTTAAACCAAAATTTGAAATGAGAAAACATCTTTTCTATTTACCACATACTTAACGTTTTCAGCACCATTCCTTCTTTAGTAGAGTTCCAAATTTTCATGTTATAATTTTACTTCTGCTTAAAATTTTTCCTATAACATTTCTTATAGTGCCAGACAGTTGGTAACAAATTCTTTCTGTTTTTGTTTACCATGAAAAAGAGTTTTCTTTGTTTGTCTTTTACTTTTCTTTTTAAGGATAGTTTTATATGAAAGTTGCTTCTTTTAGTAGTTTAAAGATGTTGCATCTCACCTGGATTGGATATTTTTTGATGAGAAATCTCTGATTATTATTATCTTTGTAGTGTGTTAGTGTTCTGTAGAGAAAGAGAACCAATAGGATAGATAGGTAAATAGGTAAATAGATGGATAGATATATAGGCAGATGGATGGATGGATGGATACATAGATAGATGAATGAGGGAATTTATTGTAGGAATTGGCTCATGTGACTATGGAGGCCAAGAAGTCCCACAATTCGTTGTCTTCAAGCTGGAAGCCTAAGGAAGCAGGTGGTGTAGTTCCAGTACAAAGCTGAAGGCCTAAGAACCAGGAGAGCCAATGGTATAAGTCCTAATTTGAGTCCAAGAGTCTGGAACCAGGAGGACCTATGTATAAGGACAGAGGAAAATGGATATCTCAGCTCAAGCAAGAGAGCAAATTCTCCCTTCTTCCATCTTTTTGTTCCACTCAGGCCCTCAGCCAATTATATATTGTCTACTCACATTGGTCGGGGTGATCTTTTCAATCAGCTGATTCAAATGCTAAACTCTTCTGGAAACACCCTCACAGGCACACCCAGAAATAAGTTTTACCAGCTGTCTGGGCCTTCCTTAGCTCAGTCAGGTTGACAGATAAATTAACTTTCACATGTAGGCAAAATGTTTTTTTCCCTCTCACACTTACTTTTTTCTCTTTATTGCTGGCTTTTCATAATTTGATTATGATGTGTCTTAGTATGATTTTCATTGTGTTTGTCATGTATTGGTTTCATTTAGCTTCTTAGTTTTGTGCAATTATGGAGTTCATCTACTTTGAAGAAGTTTTCAGCATTATTTTTCAGTTTTTGTCCTTCATCTCCTCACACACACACATTTTGCAACTCCAATTATACATATATTAGGCCTCTTAACATTGTCCCATAAGTCACTGAGGATCTTTTATTTTGTTTTTAGTCTTTTTTTCTCTTTGTTATTCAGTATGATAGTTTCTGTTGCTATGGTCCAAGATCACTGATCTTTTCTTCTAAAGTGTTTATGCTCTTACTAGTCATAATTCTTTTGTTTCACTTGTTTTATTTTTCATCTCTAGAAGTTCCTTTTAGTTATTTTCTATATTTCCCATGTCTCTTATGTCTATATATATATTTTTAAGTTATCAAGCATATGGAACATATTTATAATGGCTGTTTTAAGGTCTTTGTCAGCTAATTCCATAATTTCTGCCATCGTTCATGAGAATGTTTCTATTTTCTGATATTTCTCCCAGCGTGTTTATTGGCATAGCTTGTTATTTTTCATTGTGGGGGACATAGTGAATGTTACATTGTTGAATATTTGGATTTTGTTCTAGCATATTAGTTTGCAAATAGTAAAGTTACTTACAGATTAGCTAAAACCCTTTGAGGTTTATTTCTAACATTTTTTAGAGCAGGCTTAGAATAGTCTAGTAATAGTTTATCCTTTATGCTAAGGTGTGTCCCTTCTGGGATTTCTACTGAATGCTTTAGTGACCAATAATGAATCTCCGCTTTCACTGATCAGAGTTTGAATATCTCCCAGCCCTATAAAAGCTCTTGGAATTGGTTGCTTACCACTTCTTAGTTTTTCTTTGTTCAGTCTCTCAGAATTTCATCATGTACTCAAGTGGCTTAGTATTCAGTAAAATGTCAAAAGACCTCTGAATATTTCTAAAGCATTTTTTTCAGCCTGTAGCTGTATACTGAAACTTTCATCCATAATTCCAACTACTTCACGTTTCTTGATCTCAGACAAGAAAATTCAGTGAGACTCTTGGGTTCTATTTGGGATTCCTCTCTCTGTGCAACATTCTGGAATGTGACTCCAAGCAGAAATCTGAAACAATTGTAACACTCATTTTTTTTCTCTCTCAGTGATCACAGTCTTGCACTTTTGGTTATTAGATGTCTGAAAATAGTTGTTTCATATATTTTGTCCAGCTTTCTAGCTGTTTACAATAATGGGGAGTAAGTCTGTTTCATGTTACTTCTTCATGGCCAGAAATTTGATTGTTTGTTTTTTAAAGAAAGGCTTCATTTTATTTAAGTTTCTTTAAAACGTGTGCAGATACAGATTTATTTTTATCCTTCTTATTACATGTTATGAATTTTTACACATGCAGAGCCATGGTTTTTATCAATTCTTAAAAGTTCTGCATTATCACAGAATCATATCTTTATTCCTCTGTTCTTTTATTCTGTTACTCCGATAAGCTATATATTAAACTTTCTCATTCTATCTTACTTTTTCTTAAATGTTGTTAGTATTGTTTATGCTTTTGACTCTCAGTGACTTATTTGGGATAATTTCTTCAAATCCTTTTTCACTTGACAAATTTTCTTTTTGTCTTTGTCTCATCTGTTAATTCATTGAATATATTTATTTAAAAATTTAACTATTATATATCTTATTTCTCAGTTATTTGAATTATTTGGTTCATTATCAAATATTTCTAATTATTTTTATAGTGTCCTTTTTACTTTTGACTTTTAAATTTCATTTTATATTTCTTTAAATATTTCTAACATAAGTCTTTTAAAGTCTTTTTAAAAAGTATTTATATTTTGGCTGCATCGGGTCTTAGTTGTGGCATGCGGAATCTTTCATTGTGGTGTGCGAGCTTCTCTCTAGCTGCGGCACATGGGCTGCAGAGTGCATGGGCTCTGTAGTTGTGGTGTGCGGGCTCTAGACTGCATGGGCTCTGTAGTTGCAGCACCTAGGCTCTCTAGTTGTGGCTCATGGGCTTAGTTGCCCCGTGGCATGTGGGTTTCTAGTTTCCTGACCAGAGATCAAACCAGCGTCCCCTGCATTGCAAGGCAGATTCTTAACCACTGAACCACCAGGGAAGTCCCTAAAGTCTTATTTAGCAATTCCATTATCCAAATTGCTTCAGAGGGCAATCTCCTGACTTTCACTTACAGTGGCTTATTTCCTTGTGTAATTGGGACTTAGCGGGAATCCTAGAGTCTAAATCAGTATTAATTTTCTCTGTAGAGGATTTGCGTTAACTTCTTTCTTCTTCTGAGATCCTGGTCGTTCTATGAACCTGGAATTAAGTACCCTTCAACTAGCTCTGCCTAATTCAAGAATGTCATATTTAACTCTTACACATTGTCATAGGCTCTGGGTACTGGTATCAGGGCAAGCCCAGTGTTTTTGTGTGCTTATTGATTATTCTTATTTTTCAAGTTTCAGTTCACTGTTCTTAATTGTTTGTTTATTTTATTCCTGAGATTTCTTTACTCTTTTGTGAGCACCGTAATGTTTTAAAAATATGTTTGTTACAATTTATTTTTATTGGATTAGGAAAGACCTTCTGTGTATACCAGGTATATTATCTTCATACTGCAGAAAGATGAAATCCCTGCTTCTGTTTCTGGCTTTATCTCTTGAAAATTCCCTTCTTTTACCTTGTGTTCTAGCAGGACCAAAATATGTGATACAGTTTATATGCACTCACATACTTCTTCCTAGGAGTGCTTTTCTACCACTTGTCTACTTGATACATTTTTGTTCAGTTTTCAATATGTAGTTAATGTCTTTGAAACATTCCTGGAATACAATTATGGCTATCTCATTAATATCACTGATCTTTGTGCATAAATCTGAAAACAAATGCACCACAATGAAATGAAGTTATTTAATATGTTTTCATTATATTTTAGTTATATACTTTTTAGCTAGGGTTTATTTATTTTTAAAATTTTCATATCTCTTGTTTAACATAGTATGGGATACAGAGTGAATATTAAGAAATATGTTGAATGGATGGGTATTACTTCAATATAATTGATACCAAGAAAGAGTAATGTTACACCTCTGACGTAATAATACATACCAAGATGAGTGATGGTCTCTATAAGTACGAGAAAAAGGAAAGCCAAAAATTAAAAATTAGTCAGCAGCCAAGTATAATCCAGGGAAAGGTTTCCCTAATTCTTTTTGTCTTTCAGTTATGTAATTTGGTAACTTTAGTTATTAAAGACAATCTATTACCTACTCAAAACAATATTATTCTACCTGCTAAGCAATATCTTAGTAGACATCTGTATATCTATGTAAATTTTCTACATATAGGAGAATAAAGAGTCAAATTGGACACTATAGTTCCACCCTGTTAGAGTTTATATTTTTCATGTAAAATAATAAATAGGTATTCTGAATTTGACTATCCTGATAAAAATGAATCTTATATCTGTGTCAGCTGATAAATTTATGCATGTACAATATTGAAAATCATACCCTAGACTTGAAGTAACCTCACAAAATTGTTTTACTTTATATAAAATAAGATATAATCAAGTAGTAAAATTCTGAGTTCTAGAGCCAAGGGCAACTTTTCTAATGTTATACATGACTTTTCCACAAAGCTGGAGACATTTTTCAGTTAGTATTTGAGCCCAGTGGAATCTACTGTTTTTATTAACAACAACAAGAATACCTGTAAAATGTGTCCCGTTATAGCTTCACAATTCAGAGACAGAGATAAGCTACCTAGAGTGAATATGAGCTAGCACTCAAAGCTGAGAGACAGAGTTGCAACTGCTATCGTACAGAATGTTTGGTGTGGGAGATAGCACTAATCAAGGAACCTGTAGTTAGGGTTAGTTAGAGATAACTAACCTGTATTAGTTATAACTAACCTAGTTAGTTAGAGATATCTAACCTATTAGTTAGAGATAACTAATAGCCAGAGAACTAACTGGCCCTCTATTTAAAGCCTGACACTTGATCACTTACAAACAGAGCTCAAAACAGCTTTGTAATTGGTTTCAAAAATCATGATAGAAAGAAATATCTATTTCAGCCCAGAATGTCATGGGTCACAACAGGTTCTGTGGAAAGATAATACAGAGCTAGATTGTGACAGAGATATTTTCCTTAGCTATTACTGACTAATATTTCAACATTTCCCAGTGAGGAAGTTTGAAATCAGTGCCGAAACCACATTAGCTTGTAGTTTATTAAATACACACACATACATGCACATAACGCTTATGTGTTTGTGCTGAAGTTAAATATTTAGAAAATTGTATATCTTACCACTAAAAACATCCTTTTGTGTGTGTGTGTGTGTGTTTTGGTGTTATCTCCGTAAGAAATACACTCAAATGAAAATTTCAAGCAAGAATAGATGCTTTCAGTTGACAGACTTGGTAAGCTGCACATCTGGTGCTAAATAGTTCTCTCATGAACTCCAGCCCTATACATCCAGTGTCACTTGGGTATCTAATGGAGATATCAAGTTTTCTTTCCCATCACACCTGCTTCATCTATACTTTAACCTCTCTGAGTATTTGGAAACTTCATCTTTCCAGTTGCTTGTGTCACAACCTTGGAGTTATACTGAATATTTTTTTCTTTTACATTCTACCTGTAAAATATCAGGAAAACCCGTTGGTTCTACATTTAAAATATAACTAGTATCAGATGACTTATCTCCACTACTACCACCCTTGTCAAAGCCATCATCATCTTTCACCTGGATTATTGAAATAACCTTTAGCTGCTTTCCTTCATTCCATCCTGTTTTATCAACAGTTTCACAAGCACTTAGAACAATGGCACATTATTAGTGCTCAGTACATATTTATAGAGTGAATGGATGAATGAACAAAATATTTTTATTTGCTGTGCTTTATGTAAATAGGCACTCATGGTATCACTTAAGTTCCTCTCAATCATCACTCAGCTGTGACATCGACAGTTAACTTTAAAAGATGGGTAAGTTAAAAATCATTATAAAATATTTATATACTGAAATATAAAGTAACGTGTGTTTAGTTTACAGGAAATAATAAAATATTTAACAAATATTACTAACATATTTGAAGCCTCCTGTTTAGCCTTCCATAACTATATCCCTTTTTCCTCAAAAAGTAAGCCACTGTCCTGAATTTTTATCATTTCTTTGCTTTTCTTAATAGTTTATAACCAGACTCATGCAATTCTGAAAATATAAAATTTAATTTTGTAATTTTTACTTTGTAAAAATAGAATTATCTTTGACATTTCTCTGCAGTTTGTTTTGTTCACTAGGTTTAGTTTAATTGGTATGCCAATTGGTATACGCTTAGACTTTCCAAAGGGTATGCTGTCTTGTTAAAATTGATTTGCCTGTAATAAAGTTTTAGATATTACCCTCCCAACTGTGCTTTACCAGAGGGCCCCCCCTTTTTTTCCTTATAAAAGACAGGCACAACCTGTCCTTATAGTACCCTGCAGTGTCAAACCTTCAGGGATTCAAAACAGGAACAGTTAGAAATATTGGACTTGAGAAAGTGAATTAATCTATGTGAGTCTAAAACTGTGGTATCTCTGTCTTCTTCTATGAGCATATGCTTGTACATACACACACACACAATCACAAGACTTCAGGACCAGAGGCAGATTTTTAATTACTACAGAAAATCTTGCATCAGTTCCTTTTACTGCAGTGCCCCATCAAGACTCAATGATTACATATGTCACCTGAGCACGTAACAGAGTTTGTACCACAGGAGAGAGACCCTGACATTGTAATTCTAGAAGCTTATGTAGGGCAGCTCACACAATTGGCCCTCCTCCCCTCTGGAGATAGAGGTGGAGACCTTTGCTCTAGAACGTAAGTAGATCCTCTCTGGAAAGAGGAGTGGGTTTTCTCTAGGTTTGCAATCCCTGGAATGTAAACAGATCCTCCAGGAGAGATGTCACTGAATCTCTCTGGAGGTCTCTATCTAACTTGCAAGGCTTGTTTGCCATTCAGTCATCCTTAATCCAGGTTGCTAGTAGGGTAGTTTTGTTCAGAAAGACCTTTCTGTGCAGAAATATGAAAATACTCATAGAATATTGTTTCCTGGCAATATGCTGACTGGACATAAATTATTCTAAATACTGTTCTAAAGGTCAGTTGTTCCCCATTCTTTGCTTTTAACAAATTTGAGGGAATGCTTGAATTGTCAGCTGATTAAACATAATTTTTTATGGTAGATCACTCTGATTTGGGCATATGACCCAGAAGCCCAGAAGGAGTTCAAAGATTTGAATATTACTATTACAAAGCTCTTTCTGTTCCCATCTGCTTATTTATAAGACTGTGTGCTATCTTATTTGTATAAAAATGAAAAATAGGAACAGACTTGATGCTGATCTATGTCCTATTCTAGCAAAATTTAATATTAATGTATAGATATATGAGCTTATTAAAATGTTTGAGATCTATTTCTAGTGAAATATTGTTTTTAATAATTATTAACAAAATGTTATATACTTGTTATTTAATCAGTTATGTACTAATAATAATCACAGTGATAATCCTATCAAGGAGAAAATTTTTAACCCTTAACTCTTCATTTGTTACCTCTTAAAAGAACTTTTTAAGTAATTCTCCTCTTATCTTCACCTACACACACAACAAATACAAATTCTTTCACGGAACTCATGATACTGTATTTGTTTCTCAATTTGCTTTTCTGTCTTCCTCCTCTTCTCAGACCTTAGTGAGTTCTAGTTTGGTGTCATCAGGGCCCAGCACAGTACCTGACAGAGTATGCATGCAATAAATGTTTTGTTAAAAGCAAATGCACAGAAAGAAGGGAAATCACAGTGGGCTGAAGGAGTCTGGAAGTCATGGAGGAGTCCCAGAAGTGGAACTTATGTTGAACTTATTTTGGAAGCTAAAATTGGATTAATCTGATACTCATAGGGGGAGTGTGCATTTCAGAGAGGAGCATGGACAACTTAAGCTTCTTTCTTGAAAAACAGCAATGGGTGTATAAGGAAGTAAAATCATATATTTGTATTTCACTTCCATTTCCATCATACCCATGGTTTGGTTGGGAATATTTTGGAGGAAAGGAGCTGTAATAGTGTTAGGTCAGTAAAAATCTGCTCCATTTTCACCCAGCCTCAAAGCAGGCATTCAACCGAAGCTCGTTCTTTTATTCCTCTTGCCCTTCAAAAAATGTATTATGGGTCACCTAAATTAACATTTAAGAGAAGCACATGTGGAGATAGATTGTCGTTTAAAAATAAATCGAACTTCACTGAAACCATGAATTCAGTCGTAGTTAGTAGTAGGCATTAAATAATGAACCAAAAAGCAAAAAAAAAAAAAAAAAAAAAGACTTAATAATGGCCAGAATCCCACTAGTTGAACCAGCAAGTTAATAAAATGGCATCATGCTCATGGCTCCAATTAGTAGTTTACCTACATCTGTGATCAGTTAAGCTAGATCCTCAAATTAAATCCCAGTTGTATTTGTTTATTTCTCTTTAAGGGGTAGTCTGTAAAGTCCGAATTGCAAGACAGACATTTTTTTCTAGGGACTTCAACAGTTGTTTAAATTAAACAAAGTTTGGTTCTTTGATAATAATAATTAAAATGTTCCCATAAATTTATTTATTTTTATTTTTAAAGCTCTACTCCAGGTATCTAGGAAATAGCGTGTACAAACAAAGTGTCTTAAATTTCTTTTTTACGGGGCTTTGATATCAGGATGTTATTATTTTAGTTCCCCAGAGAATGGTCCCCAGAGAATGAATGCAAGGATATTATCATTCTAGCAAAGAAATAGCTCTGCCAGCAATAGAGCTGAGAGAGAGGGGTATACAAACTTACGGGAAAGCAAATACTCTGTTCCAGTATTAAAGGTTCTTTCTTGACCAGCTGTACTCTCTTCTCTTGAGCCTTCTGGCTATGCTAACAAGAACTTTAAGAACAAGGAGGAAAATAAAATGGCAGCTATTATTAACATTGTTAGGATATGCTAACACATTGAAAGAGTCAGATAATCTTATAAAGCAGTATATATTTTCAAATGTAAATATAATTATCAAAACTTGTGCAACCTGCATATTTATTATTTATAATTAACATCAACTTAGTAAATGTCTTATTGATTTATTCACTCATTCAGTAAACGTTGAGTAGCCATTATGTGTCTGACATTTTTACATCTTCTTTGTGTAGGACACTTGCTAGGCTCTTTTAGGTAAGAGTACAAATATGAGACACATTTCCTTCATCAAGGGGACTGCCAATATAGGGCACATATAGTAAAAGCATGCAAGAACTAAATTATAAAGCAGAGTTACACTTGTGTAACTTATGTAATACACTAACATCTCTTGTTAGTGTTACAGGGAATCTGTGTGTGGAGAACTTTCATCTGGTTAGGGTAATCAAAGAAGAATTATGATTATCATATCTCTGAGCTATAGCCTTATCTAACTGTGGACAACAATTTCACATGAATGTGTCAGAAGCACTTCAGATTCCAAAATGAAACAAAACAAAATCCAATGTCGAACCCACAGTCTCCCATTTTAAACTGCTTCCTCCTTCAGTGTTCTTTGGTGGTATAATCTTGTACTCAGTTCCTCGAGATGAAAATCTGGGAATTATCCTTGACATTTTCTCTTCCTACCCCCTACAATCAACCAATTGATTTATTTTCTAACATACTTCTTATTATTTTTTTATTGAAGAATAGTTAACACATAATATTAGTTTCAGGTGTACAACATAGTGATTTGACATTAGTGTATATTACGAATTGGTCACCACTGTAAGTCTAGTAGATATCTATCACCATATAAAGTTGTTACTATATTACTGGCTATATTATTTATGCAGTATATTATATCCCTCAAGTTTTTGAGGAATCTCCATAATGTTTTCCATAGTGGCTGCATCAATTTAAATTCCCACCAATAGTGCATGAGGATTTCCTTTTCTCCATATCTTCACCAATAGTTGTTCGTTGTCTTTTTGATAAAAGCCATTCGGAAAGGTGATATGTCATTGTGGTTTTGATTTGATTTCCGTGGTGATTAGTGATGTTGAGCATCTTTTTATATGCCTGTTATCTGTCTGCATGTCTTCCTTGGAAAAATGTCCATTCAGGTCATCTGCCCATTTTTTAATGCAATTATTTGTTTCTTTGTTATCAAGTTGTGTGAATTCTTTAAGTATTTTGGATATTAACCCCTTATCAGACATATCATTTGCAATTATATTCTCCCCTTAAGAAAGTTGACTTTTTGTTCAGTTAATAGTTTTCTTTATTGTGAAAAGTCTTTCAGTTTGATGTAGTCCCATTTGTTCATTTTTTTGCTTTTGTTGCCCTTGTCTGAGGAGAAAGATCCTAAATAATATTGCTAAAACTAATGTCAAAGAGTGTATTTTCTATATTTTCTTCTAGGAGTTTTATGGTTTCAGGTCTTACATTTAAGTCTTTAATCCATTTGAGCTTCTTTTGTATATGGTGTAAGAAAGTGGCCCAGTTTCATTCTTTTGCATGTAGCTCTCCAGTTTTTTTAGCACCATTGATTGAAGAAACTGTCTTTTCCCCATGATATATTCTTGGCTCCTTTGTTGTAAATAAAGCACTCTCTATTCTGTTCCATTGATCTATGTGTCTTTTTGTGCCAGTATCATACAGTTTTGATTACTGTAGCTTTGTATTATAGTTTGAAGTCAGGAAGCATGATAATTTCAGGTTTGTTCATCTTTATTAAGATTGCTTTGGCTATTTGGGGTCCATACAAATTTTAAGATTATTTGTTCCAGTTTTGTATAAAGTGCTATTGGTATTTTGATAGGGATTACATTGACTTTGTAGATTGCTTTGGGTACTATGGACATTTTAACAATATTAATTCTTCCAATCTCTGAGCATGGTATATCTTTCCAATGATTTGTGTTATCTTCAGTTTCTTTCATCAGTGTTTTATAGTTTTCCTAGTGTAGGTCTTTCAGCTCCTTGGTTAAAGTTAATTCTAGGTATTTTATTCCTTTTGATACAATCATAAATGGTATTGTTTTTTAAGTTTCTCTTTTTGATCATTTTTTATTAGTGTATAGAAACACAACAGATTTGTGTATATTGATATTGTATCCTGCAACTTTACTGATTTCATTTATTAGTTCTAATAGATTCTTGGTGGTATATTTAGTGTTATCTATACATAATATTATTCCATTTGCAGACAGTGACAGTTTTACTTCTTTTCAATTTGGGTGCCTTTTATTTTTCTTTCTTTTCTGATTGCTGTGGTTAGGATTTCCGATACTGTGTTGAATGAAAGTGGCAATAGTGGGCATACTAGTCTTGTTCCTGATCTTAAAGGAAAGCTTTCAGCTTTTCATGGTTGAGTATTATGTTAGCTGTTGGTTTGTCATATATGGTCTTCATTATGGTGAGGTATGTTCCCTCTGTACCCACTTTGTTGAGAGTTTTTATTATAATTCGATGTTGACTTTTGTTAAATGCTTTCACTGCATCTGTTGAGATGATCATGATTTTTAGCCTTCATTTTGTTAATGTGGTGTATCATGTTGATTGGTTTTTGAATATTGAACCATCTTTGCATCCCTGGAATAAATCCCATTTGATCATGATGTATGATCTTTTTAATGTATTGCTGAGTTTGGATTGCTAATATTTTTGTTGAGGGTTTTTGCATCTATATTCATCAGGGATATTGACCTGTAATTTTCTTCTTTTTAATGATATCTGTGGTTTTTCTATCTGGGTAATACTGACCTCATATAATCAGTTTGGAAGTGTTCCTTCCTTTTCAATTTTTGGAATGGTTTGAGAAGAGTAGGTGTAAACTCTTCTTTAAATGTTTGGTAGAATTGTCCTGGAAAGTCAACTGGTGTTACAATTTTAATTGTTGGGAGAGAGATTTTTGGTTACTGAGTATCATTGCTAGTGAACAATCTGTTAAGATTTTTTTCTTCTTTCTGATTCAATGTTGGAAGATTGTATGTTTCTAGGAATTTATTCCTTCTGGGTGTCAACACCAATTTGTTGGTATATAATTGTTCATGGCAATCTCTTATGATCCTTTGTATTTCTGTGGTTTCGGTTGTAACTATTCATATATCATCTCTGATTTTATTTGTACCCTCTCTCTTTTTTATTGATGAGTCTAGTTTATCAATTTTGTTCATCTTTTCAAAGAACCAGCTCGTGGATTCATTGATCTTTCCTATCATTTTTTTTAGTTTTTTTTTTTTTTTACATCTTTATTGGAGTATAATTGCTTTACAATGGTGTGTTAGTTTCTGCTTTATAACAAAGTGAATCAGTTATACATATACATAAGTTCCCATATATCCTCCCTCTTGCGTCTCCCTCCCTCCCACCCTCCCTATCCCACCCATCCAGGTGGTTACAAAGCAACAAGATGAATCTCCCTGTGCTATGCCGCTGCTTCCCACTAGCTATCTATTTTACGTTTGGTAGTGTATATATGTCCATGCCACTCTCTCACTTTGTCACAGTTTACCCTTCCCCCTTCCCATATCCTAAAGTCCATTCTCTAGTAGGTCTCCATCTTTATTCCCACCTTACCCCTAGGTTCTTCATGACATTTTTTATTTTATATTCCATATATATGTGTTATCGTACGGTATTTGTCCTTCTCTTTCTGACTTACTTCACTCTGTACGACAGATTCTAGGTCCATCCACCTCACTACAAATAACTCAGTTTCATTACTTTTTATGGCTGAGTAATATTCCATGGTATATATGTGCCACATCTTCTTTATCCATTTATCCGATGATGGACACTTAGGTTGTTTCCATCTCCTGGCTATTGTAAATAGAGCTGCATTGAACATTTTGGTACATGACTCTTTTTTTTTTTTTAACATCTTTATTGGGGTATAATTGCTTTACAATGGTGTGTTAGTTTCTACTTTATAACAAAGTGAATCAGTTATACATATACATATGCTCCCATATCTCTTCCCTCTTGCATCTCCCTCCCTCCCACCCTCCCTATCCCACCCCTCCAGGCAGTCACAAAGCACCGAGCCGATATCCCTTTGCCATGAGGCTGCTTCCCACTAGCTATCTACCTTACATTTGTTAGTGTATATATGTCCATGCCTCTCTCTCGCCCTGTCACAGCTCACTCTTCCCCCTCCCCATATCCTCAAGTCCGTTCTCCAGTAGGTCTGTGTCTTTATTCCTGTCTTACCCCTAGGTTCTTCATGACATTTTTTTTTCTTAAATTCCATATATATGTGTTAGCATACAGTATTTGTCTTTCTCTTTCTGACTTACTTCACTCTGTATGACAGACTCTAGGTCTATCCACTTCATTACAAATAGCTGAATTTTGTTTCTTTTTATGGCTGAGTAATATTCCATTGTATATATGTGCCACATCTTTTTTTTTTTAACATCTTTATTGGGGTATAATTGCTTTACAATGGTGTGTTAGTTTCTGCTTTATAACAAAGTGATCAGTCATACATAAACATATGTTCCCATATGTCTTCCCTCTTGCATCTCCCTCCCTCCCACCCTCCCTATCCCACCCCTCCAGGCTGTCACAAAGCACCGAGCCAATATCCCTGTGCCATGCGGCTGCTTCCCACTAGCTATCTACCTTACTACGTTTGTTAGTGTGTATATGCCCATGATTCTCTCTCGCCCTGTCACAGCTCACCCTTCCCCCTCCCCATAACCTCAAGTCCGTTCTCTAGGAGGTCTGCGTCTTTATTCCTGCTTTACCCCTAGGTTCTTCATGACATTTTTTTTCTTAAATTCCATATATATGTGTTAGCATACGGTATTTGTCTTTTTCTTTCTGACTTACTTCACTCTGTATGACAGACTCTAGGTCTATCCACCTCATTACAAATAGCTCAATTTCGTTTCTTTTTATGGCTGAGTAATATTCCATTGTATATATGTGCCACATCTTCTTTATCCATTCATCCGATGATGGGCACTTAGGTTGTTTCCATCTCCGGGCTATTGTAAATAGAGCTGCAATGAACATTTTGGTACATGACTCTTTGAATTTTGGTTTTCTCAGGGTATATGCCCAGTAGTGGGATTGCTGGGTCATATGGTAGTTCTATTTGTAGTTTTTTAAGGAACCTCCATACTGTTCTCCATAGTGGCTGAACCAATTCACATTCCCACCAGCAGTGCAAGAGGGTTCCCTTTTCTCCACACCCTCTCCAGCATTTATTGTTTCTAGATTTTTTGATGATGGCCATTCTGACTGGTGTGAGATGATATCTCATTATAGTTTTGATTTGCATTTCTCTAATGATTAATGATGTTGAGCATTCTTTCATGTGTTTGTTGGCAATCTGTATATCATCTTTGGAGAAATGTCTATTTAGGTCTTCTGCCCATTTTTGGATTGGGTTGTTTGTTTCTTTGTTATTGAGCTGCATGAGCTGCTTGTAAATTTTGGAGATTAATCGTTTGTCAGTTGCTTCATTTGCAAATATTTTCTCCCATTCTGAAGGTTGTCTTTTGGTCTTATTTATAGTTTCCTTTGCTGTGCAAAAGCTTTGAAGTTTCATTAGGTCCCATTTGTTTATTTTTATTTCCATTTCTCTAGGAGGTGGGTCAAAAAGGATCTTGCTCTGATTTATGTCGTAGAGTATTCTGCCTATGTTTTCCTCTAAGAGTTTGATAGTTTCTGGCCTTACATTTAGGTCTTTAATCCATTTTGAGCTTATTTTTGTGTATGGTGTTAGGGAGTGATCTAATCTCATACTTTTACTTGTACCTGTCCAGTTTTCCCAGCACCACTTACTGAAGAGGCTGTCCTTTCTCCACTGTACATTCCTGCCTCCTTTGTCAAAGATAAGATGACCATATGTGCGTGAGTTTATCTCTGGGCTTTCTATCCTGTTCCATTGATCTATCTTTCTATTTTTGTGCCAGTACCATACTGTCTTGATTACTTAGCTTTGTAGTATAGTCTGAAGTCAGGGAGCCTGATTCCTCCAGCTCCGTTTTTCCTTCTCAAGATTGCTTTGGCTCCTCGGGGTCTTTTGTGTTTCCATGCAAATTGTGAAATTTTTTGTTCTAGTTCTGTGAAAAATGCCAGTGGTAGTTTGATAGGGACTGCATTGAATCTATAGATTGCTTTGGGTAGTAGAGTCATTTTCAGAAAGTTGATTCTTCCAATCCAAGAACATGATATATCTCTCCATCTATTTGTAACATCTTTAATTTCTTTCATCAGTGTCTTATAGTTTTCTGCATACAGGTCTTTTGTCTCCTTAGGTAGGTTTATTCCTTGATATTTTATTCTTTTTGTTGCAGTGGTAAATGGGAGTGTTTTCTTGATTTCACTTTCAGATTTTTCATCATTGGTGTATAGGAATGCCAGAGATTTCTGGGCATTAATTTTGTATCCTGCTACTTTACCAAATTCATTGATTAGCTCTAGTAGTTTTCTGGTAGCATCTTTAGGATTCTCTATGTATAGTATCATGTCATCTGCAAACAGTGACAGCTTTACTTCTTTTCTGATTTGGATTCCTTTTATTTCCTTTTCTTCTTTGATTGCTGTAGCTAAAACTTCCCAAACTATGTTGAATAATAGTGGTGAGAGTGGGCAACCTTGTCTTGTTCTTGATCTTATAGGAAATGCTTTCAGTTTTTCACCATTGAGGATGATGTTGGCTGTGGATTTGTCATATATGGCCTTTATTATGTTGAGGAACATTCCCTCTGTGCCTACTTTCTGCAGGGTTTATATCATAAATGGGTGTTGAATTTTGTCAGAAGCTTTCTCTGCATCTGTTGAGATGATCATATGGTTTTTCTCCTTCAATTTATTAATATGGTGTATCACATTGATTGATTTGCATATATTGAAGAATCCTTGCATTCCTGGAATAACCCCACTTGATCATGGTATATGATCCTTTAATGTGCTGTTGGATTCTGTTTGCTAGTATTTTGTTGAGGATTTTTGCATCTGTGTTCATCAGTGATATTTTCCTGTAGTTTTCTTTCTTTGTGACATCCTTGTCTGGTTTTGGTATCAGGGTGATGGTGGCCTCGTAGAATGAGTTTGGGAGTGTTCTTCCCTCTGCTATATTTTGGAAGAGTTTGAGAAGGATAGGTGTTAGGTCTTCTCTAAATGTTTGATAGAATTCGCCTGTGAAGCCATCTGATCCTGGGCTTTTGTTTGTTGGAAGACTTTTAATCACAGTTTCAATTTCAGTGCTTGTGATTGGTCTGTTCATATTTTCTATTTCTTCCTATTCAGTCTTGGCAGGTTGTGCATTTCTAAGAATGTGTCCATTTCTTCCAGGTTGTCCAGTTTATTGGCATAGAGTTGCTTGTAGTAACCTCTCATGATCTTTTGTATTTCTGCAGTGTCAGTTGTTACTTCTCCTTTTTCATTTCTAATTCTGTTGATTTGAGTCTTCTCCCTTTTTTTCTTGATGAGTCTGGCTAATGGTTTATCAATTTTGTTTATCTTCTCAAGGAACCAGCTTTTAGTTTTATTGATCTTTGCTATGGTTTCCTTCATTTCTTTTTCATTTATTTCTGATCTGATCTTTATGATTTCTTTCCTTCTGCTAACTTTGGTGTTGTTTTGTTTTTCTTTCTCTAATTGCTAGGTGCAAGGTTAGGTTGCTTATTCGAGATGTTTCCTGTTTCTCAAGGTAGGATTTTATTGCTGTAAACTTCCCTCTTAGAACTGCTTTTGCTGCATCCCATAGGTTTTCAGTCATTGTGTCTCCATTGTAATTTGTTTCTTGGTATTTTTTGATTTCCTCTTTGATTTCTTCAGTGATCACTTCGTTATAAATAGTGTATTGTTTAGCCTCCATGTGTTTGTATTTTTTACAGATCTTTTCCTGTAATTGATATCTAGTCTCATAGCTTTGTGGTCAGAAAAGATACTTGACACGATTTCAATTTTCTTAAATTTACAAAAGCTTGATTTGTGACCCAAGATATGATCTATCCTGGAGAATGTTCCATGAGCACTTGGGAAAAATATGTATTCTGTTGTTTTTGGATGGAGTGTCCTATAAATATCAATTAAGTCCATCTTGTTTAATGTATCATTTAAAGCTTGTGTTTCCTTATTTATTTTCATTTTGGATGATCTGTCCATTGGTGAAAGTGGGGTGTTAAAATCTCCTACTATGAATGTGTTCCTGTCGATTTTGCCTTTTATAGCTGTTAGTATTTGCCTTATGTATTGAGGTGCTCCTATGTTTGGTGCGTAAACATTTACAATTGTTATATCTTTTTCTTGGATCGATCCCTTGGTCATCATGTAGTGTCCTTTGTCTCTTACAATAGTCTTTACTTTAAAGTCTATTTTGTCTGATATGAGAATTGGTACTCCAGCTTTCTTTTGGTTTCCATTTGAGTGGAGTATCTTTTTCCATCCCCTTACTTTCAGTCTGTATGTGTCTCTAGGTCTGAAGTGGGTCTATTGTAGAAAGCATATATATGGGTCTTGTTTTTGTATCCATTCAGCCAATCTGTGTCTTTTGGTGGGAGCATTTAGTCCATTTACATTTTAGGTAATTATCGATATGTATGTTCCTATTCCCATTTTCTTAATTGTATTGGGTTTGTTATTGTAGGTCTTTTCCTTCTCTTGTGTTTCTTGCCTAGAGAAGTTCCTTTAGCATTTGTTGTAAAGCTGGTTTGGTGGTGCTGAACACTCTCAGCTTTTGCTTGTCTGTAAAGGTTTTAATTTCTCCATCAAATCTGAATGAGATCCTTGCTGGGTAGAGTAATCTTGGTTGTAGGTTTTTCTCCTTCATCACTTTAAATATGTCCTGCCACTCCCTTCTGGCTTGCAGATTTTCTTCTGAAAGATCAGCTGTTAACCTTATGGGGAGTCCCTTGTGTGTTATTTGTTGTTTTTCCCTTGCTGCTTTTAATTTGCTTTCTTTGTATTTAGTTTTTGACAGTTTGATTAATATGTGTCTTGGCGTGTTTCTCCTTGGATTTATGCTGTATGGGACTCTCTGTGCTTCCTGGACTTGATTAACTATTTCCTTTCCCATATTAGGGAAGTTTTCAACTATAATCTCTTCAAATATTTTCTCAGTCCCTTTCTTTTTCTCTTCTTCTTCTGGAACGCATGTAATTCGAGTGTTGGTGCGTTTAATGTTGTCCCAGAGGTCTCTGAGACTGTCCTCAGTTCTTTTCATTCTTTCTTCTTTATTCTGCTCTGCAGTAGTTATTTCCACTATTTTATCTTCCAGGTCACTTCTCCGTTCTTCTGCCTCAGTTATTCGGCTATTGATCCCATCTAGAGTATTTTTAATTTCATTTATTGTGTTGTTCATAGTTGCTTGTTTCATCTTTAGTTCTTCTAGGTCCTTGTTAAATGTTTCTTGCATTTTCTCTATTTCCAAGATGTTGGATCATCTTTACTATCATTATTCTCAATTCTTTTTCAGGTAGACTGCTTATTTCCTCTTCATTTGTTAGGTCTGGTGGGTTTTTATCTTGCTCCTTCATCTGCTGTGTGTTTTTCTGTCTTCTCATTTTGCATATCTTACTGTGTTTGGGATATCCTTTTTGTAGGCTGCAGGTTTGTAGTTCCCGTTGTTTTTGGTGTCTGTCCCCAGTAGCTAAGGTTTGTTCAGTGGGTTGTGTAGGATTCCTGGTGGAGGAGACTAGTGCCTGTGTTCTGGTGGATGAGGCTGGATCTTGTCTTTCTGGTGGGCAGGCCCACGTCTGGTGGTGTATTTTGGGGTGTCTGTGGACTTACTATGATTTAGGCAGCCTCTCTGCTAATGGGTGGGATTGTCTTCCTGTCTTCCTAGTTGTTTGGCATAGGGTGTCCAGCCGTGTAGCTTGCTGGTCGTTGAGTGAAGCTGGGTGCTGGTGTTGAGATGGAGACATCTGGGAGATTTTCACCATTTGATATTATGTGGAGCTGGGAGGTCTCTTGTGGACCTGTGTCCTGATGTTGGCTCTCCCACCTCAGAGGCACAGCACTGACTCCTGGCTGTAAGCACCAAGCACCCTTCATCCCCACGGCTGAGAATAAAATGGAGAAAAAGTAGAATGAAAGAAAGAAAGAAAGAAGGGGGGGGAGAGAGAGAGAGAGAAAGAAAGGGAATAAAATAAAATAAAGTAAGATAAAGTAAAATAAATTTACTAAAATAAAAAATAATTATTGAGAAAAAAAAATTTTTAAAAAGAAAAAAACAGACGGATAGAACCCTAGGAGAAATGGTGAAAACAAAGCTATACGGACAAAATCTCACACAGAAGCATATACATACACACTCACAAAAAGAGGAAAAGGAGAAAAAATAATAAATCTTGCTCTCAAAGTCCACCTCCTCAATTTGGGATGATTGGTTGTCTATTCATGTATTCCACAGATGCAGGGTACATCAAGTTGATTGTGGAGCTTTAATCTGCTGCTCCTGAGGCTGCTGGGAGAGATTCTTCTTTCTCTGTTTGCACAGCTCCCGGGGCTCAGCTTTGGATTTGGCCCTGCCTCTGCGTGTAGGTCTCTGGAGGGCGTCTGTTCTTTGCTCAGACAGGATGGAGTTAAAGGAGCAGCTGCTTTGGGGGCTCTGGCTCACTCAGGCCCGGGGGAGGGAGGGGTGCGGATGCGGGGCGAGCCTGCGGCAACATAGCCCGGCAGGACATTGCACCAGCCTGAGTCGTGCCGTGAGTTCTCCTGGAGAAGTTGTCCCTGGATCCCAGGACCCTGGCAGTGGCGAGCTGCACAGTCTCCCCGGAAGGGAGGTGTGGATAGTGACCTGTGCTCGCACACAGGCTTTCTGGTGGTGGCAGCAGCAGCCTTAGCGTCTCATTCCCGTCTCTGGGGTCCGCGCTGTTAGCTGCGGCTCGCGCCCGTCTCTGGAGCTCCTTTAAGCAGCACTCTTAATCCCCTCTCCTCGTGCACCAGGAAGCAAAGAGGGAAGAAAAAGTCTCTTGCATCTTCGTCAGGACCAGACTTTTCCCCGGACTGCCTCCCAGCTAGCCGTGGCGCACTAACACCCTGCAGGCTGTGTTCACACCACCAACCCCAGTCCTCTCCCTGCGCTCCAACCAAAGCCCGAGCCTCAGCCCCCAGCCCCGCCCGCCCTGGCGGGTGAGCAGACAAGCCTCTTGGGCTGGTGAGTGCTGGCCGGCACCTATCCTCTGTGTGGGAATCTCTCCACTTTGCCCTCCGCACCCCTGTTGCTGCGCTCTCCTCCGTGGCTCCGAAGCTCCCCGCCTCTGCCACCTGCAGTCTCTGCCCGTGAAGGGGCTTCCTAGTGTGTGGAAACCTTTCCTCCTTCACGGCTCCCTCCCACTGGTGCAGTTCCCATCCCTATTCTTTTGTCTTTGTTTATTCTTTTTTCTTTTGCCCTACCCAGTTATGTAGGGAGTTTCTTTCCTTTTGGGAGGTCTGAGGTCTTCTGCCAGCATTCAGTAGGTGTTCTGTAGGAGTTGTTCCACGTGTAGATGTATTCTGGTGTAGTTGTGGGGAGGAAGGTGATCTCTGCGTCTTACTCTTCTGCCATCTTCCCCCTCTCTCGCTCCATTTTATTTAGTTTTGATATCACTTATTTACACTCTTTATTATTTCCTTCCTTCTACTAACTTTGAACTTTATTTTTTTCTTTTTTTTCTAGTTCCTTTAGATGTAAGTTTTGATTGTTTATCTGAGATTTTTCTTTTTCTGTAGCCAGGCTTTTATTGCTATAATCTTCCCTCTCAGAACTGCTTTTGCTGTACCCCATAGATTTTGGGGTTTTGTGTTTCAGTTTTCACTAGTTTCAAGGTATATTTTGATTTCTTCTTTGACTTGCTCAGTGACCTGTTGGGTGTTCAGTAGCATGTTGTTTAGGTGCTACATGTTTGTGTTTTTTTGCAATTTATTTTTTATAGTTGATTTCTAGTCTCAGAGCATTGCGTCAGAAAAGATGCTTGATATGATTTCCTTTTTCTTAAATTTTCTGAGCCTTGTTGCATAGTATGTGATCTATCCTGGAGAATGTTCCATGAGCATTGTCAAGAATGTGTATTCTGCTGCTTTTGGATGGAATGCTCTCTATATATATCTGTTAAATCCATTTTGTCTAATGTGTCTTTAAGGACAGTTTCCTTATTGATTTTCTGTCTGGATAATCTGCCCATTGATGGAAGTGGGGTGTTACAGTCCCCTCCTAGAATTGTGTTACTGTCAGTGTCTCTCTTTCTGTCTTTTAATATTTGCTTTATGCACTTAGGTGCTCCTATGTTGGGTGCATATATATTTACAATTGTTATATCCTCTTCTTGGATAGATCCTGTGACCATTATGTAATGTCCTTGTCTCTTCTTAACAGTTTTTGTTTTAAAGTCTGTTTTGTCTAATGTAAGTATTGCTACCTCGACTTTTCTTTTGATTTCCCTTAGTATGGAATATCTTTTTCTATCCCCTCACTTTCAGTCTGTGTGTGTCTTTAGATCTGAAGTGAGTCTCTTGTAGGCAGCATATATAAGGGTCTTATTTTTGTATTAATTCAGCTAGCCAATGTCTTTTGATTGGAACATGTAGTCCATTTACATATAAAGTAGTTGTTGATAGGTATGTACTTATTACCTTTTTGTTAATTTTTTTTGTAGCTTTTCTTGGTTCCTTCCTTTTTCTTTTGCTTTCTTCTCTTGTGATTTGATGACTATGTTTAGTGTTATGCTTGGATTCCTTTTTGTGTGTATTGCGTGTATCTATTATAGATTTTTGGTTTGTGATTACTGTGATGTTTGTATATAGTAATCTGTACATATACATGATTATTTTATTTTAAGTGGCTGATTTCGAATGCATGTTAATAATGCTGCATTCGTACTCCTCCCTTTCATGTTTAGTGTGTGACATTATATTTTACATCTATTTTTTGTGTAAAAAACTGCTTATTGTGGATATAGATGATTTTACTCCTGTGCTTTAACCATTCTACTAGCTTTATATGTGGTTGATTTACTACCTTTACTGTATATTTGCCTTTACCAGTGAGATTTTTCCTTTTATAATTTTCAGATTTCTACTTGTAGCCTTTGCTTTTTCACTTAGAGAAGTCCCTTTAACATTTCTTATAAAGTTTTAGTGGTGCTGAACTCTTTTAGCTTGTGCTCATCTGTAAAACTTTTGATGTCTCCATCAAATAGGAATGAAAGCTTTGCTGTGTAGAGTATTCTTGGTTATAGGTTTTTTCCTTTTATCACTTTCAATATATCATTGCCACTCCTTTCTGGCCTGCAGAGTTTCTGCTGAAAAGTCAGTGGTAGTTTTATGGGAGTTCCCTTGTATGTAACTTATTGTTTTTCCATTGCTGCTTTTAATATCTTGTATGTAACTTGTTGCTTTTTCCTTGCTGCTTTTAATATTCTTTATCTTTAATTTTTGCCATTTTGATTACAGTGTGTCTTGGTATCATCCTCTTTGGGTTGATCCTGCTTGCAAGTCTATGTGCTTTCTGGACCTGGATGTCTGTTTCCTTTCCAAGGTTAGGGAAGTTTCCAGCTATTATGTCTTTAAATATGTTCTCTGCCACTTTCTTTCTCTCATCCCCTGGGACCCCTGTAATGCAAATGTTAGTACGCTTGATGTTGTCTCAGATATCTCTTAAACTGTCCTCAGTTGTTTTTGTTTTTCTTTTTCTTTTTTCTGTTCAGCCTAAGTAATTTCCACTACTGTTTCTTCCAGTTTGCTGATCCATTCTAATCTGCAGTTGATTCCTTCTAGTGTATTTTTTATTTTACTTACTAAGTTTTTCACATCTGTTTGGTTCTTTATATTTGTTAAAAACTTCTAAGTTCTATCTCTTTATCCAATGTTTTTCCAAACTTTTAAAATATTTTTACAATATAATTACCTTGAACTCTTTATCAGGTCAATTGCTTATCTCCACTTAGATCTTCTGGAGTTTTATGTTGTTCCTTCGTTTGGAGCATATCTCTTTGTCCTCTCATTTTGCCTAATTTGCTATTTTTATTTCTACACATTTGGCAAGTCGGTTATGTTTCCAAACTGTGGAGAAGTGGCTTTTTGTAGGATACATCCTGCATCTCGCAGCAGCACACTCTCCTCAGGTCACCAGAGCTTTATTCTCTAGAGGTGCCCCCTGTGTGAGCTGCATGGTTCCTTCTTTTGTGGCAGGCTGACTAATGTTAGTGTATGGTAGGTGTGGCTGACCTCCTGGTCCAGTTGGTTGCTAAGTTCTGTCTTGTGCAGAGGCTGCTGGCAAGGTCGCAAGGTGACTGGCTATAGATCCCCAGGGGGTCCCAAGGCTAGTGTTAGCCCACTGTTGGGCAGAGCCGGGTTCTGGGGTGGATATTTGCAGAGCCGGGGATCCTGGATCTAGTGTCGACCTGCTAGTTGGTGGGGCTGGGGCCCAGGGCTAGTGCCAGCCCACTGGTGTGTGGAGCTCGGTCAATGGGTTGCTGGCTGCAGAGCATTGGGGGTCCTGGTGCTAGTGTTGGTGCACTGGTGTATGGGGCCATGTCCTGGGCCCCCTGGTGGACAGGGCTGGGTCCTAAGGCAGCTGTGGGTTCAGGGTGTCTTAAGGCAGCTGGCTTGCTCATGAGTGAGGCTGTGTCCCCACCTGGCTAGTTACTCGATCTGAGGCCTCCCAGTTACTGATACTGACAGGCTCTTGGGTGGGGCCAGGTCCTGGTGCTAATAAGCTAGAGGGAGGATTCCAGAATGTTACTTGCCAGCACTTGTGTCCTCATGGTAGAATAAACTCCCCAAAATGTCTGTCACCAGCATCCGTGTCTCCAGTGTAAACTCTGATTGTCTCCTGCCTCTCCGAGAGGCTCTTAAGGATCAACAAGTGGGTCTGACCCAGGCTCCTTTCAAATTACTGCTTTTACCCTGGGTCCTGAAGAGTGAGGGATTTGAGTGTGCCCTTTAAGAGTGGGATCTGTATTTCCAATAGCCCTCTGGGTGTCCAGAAAGTAAGTCTTGCTGTCCTTCAAAGTCAGACGTTCTGAGGGCTCACCTTTCTGGTACAGGAGCTCCAGGCTGGGGAGCCTGATGTGGAGCTTGGACCCCTTGCTTCTTGGGGAGAAACTCTGCAGTTGTAATTATACTCCCATCTGTGAGTCTTCCACCTGGGTGTATACCACATCTCTGCCCCTCCTACCTGTCTCATTGTAGTTCCTATAGTATGCACATAGGGACGCATATATCTTTTCAAAGTATAGTTTTGTCTGAATATATGGCCATGGGCGGGATTGCTGGATCAAATGGCAATTCAGTTTTTAGTGTTTTGAGGAACTTCCATACTGTTTTCCATAGTGGCTGCACCAATTTACATTCCCACTGGCAGTGTAGGAGGGTTCCCTTTTCTCCACACCCCCTCCAGTGCTTTTTATTTGTGGAGTTTTTAATGATGGCCATTCTGACCAACGTGAGGTGGTACCTCATTGTAGTTTTGATTTGCAGTTCTCTAATTATCAGTGATCATGAGCATCTTTTCGTGTGCTTGTTGGCCATCTGTATGTCTTCCTTGTAGAAATGTCTGTTTAGGTCTTCTGCCCATTTTTCGATTGCGTTGTTTGTCTTGTTGTTATTGAGTTGTATGTACTGTATGTATATTTTGGAAATTAAGCCCGTATTGGTTGCATCGCTTGCAAATATTTTCTCCCAGTCTGTAGGTTGTCTTTTCATTTTGTTTATGGTTTCCTTTGCTGTGCAAAAGCTTATAAGTCTAATTGGGTCCCATTTGTTTATTTTTGCTTTTATTTCTATTGTCTTGGGAGACTGACCTAAGAAAACATTGGTATGGTTATGTCAGATAATGTTTTGTCTATGTTCTCTTCTAGGAGTTTTATGGTGTCATATCTTATATTTAAGTCTTTAAGCCATTTTGAGTTTTTTTTTGTGTATGATGTGAAGGAGTGTGCTAACTTCATTGATTTGCATGTGGCTGTCCACCTTTCCCAATACCACTTGCTGAAGAAACTGTTTTTTCTCTATTTTATATTCTTGCCTCTTTTGTCGAAGATTAACTGTCCATAGGTGTGTGGGTTTACTTCTGTGCTCTCTATTCTGTTCCATTGATCCACATGTCTGTTTTTGTGCCAGTACCATGCTGTTTTGTTTACTATAGCTTTGTAGTATTGTCTGGGAGAGAGTTATGCCTCCTGCTTTTTCCTTTTTCCTCAGGATTGCTTTGGCAATTCTTGGTCTTTTATGGGTCCATATAAATTTTAGGATTATTTTTTCTAGTTCTGTGAAAAATGTCATGGGTAATTTAGGGATTACACTAAATATGTAGATTGCTTTGGGTTGGGTGGCCATTTTAAGAATATTAATGCTTCCAATCCAAGAGCATGGGATATCTTTCCATTTCTTTGAATCATCTTTAATTTCCTTTATTAATGTTTTGTAGTTCTCAGCATATGTCTTTCACCTCCTTGGTGAGGTTTATTCCTAAGCAGTTTTTTTGGATGTTATTTTAAAAGGGATTGTTTACATTCCCTTTCTGAGATTTCATTGTTAGTGTAAAGAAATGCAACTGATTTCTGTAGGTTATCTTATATCCTATTACCTTGCTAAATTCATTTTTCATTTCTAGTTTTTGAGTGGAGTCTTATTGTTTTCTGTATATGGTATCATGTCATCTGCATATAATGACAGTTTTACCTCTTCCCTGCTGGTTTGAATACCTTTTATTTCTTTTTCTTGTCTGATTGCTGTGGCTAGGACTCTCAGTACTATGTTGAATAGAAGTGGTGAGAGTGGGCATCCTTGTTCCAGATTTTAGCAGGAAGGCTTTCAGCTTTTCACTGTTGAGTATTATATTGGCTGTGGGTTTGTCATAAACAGCTTTTATTATGTTAAGATATGTCCCCTCTATACCCACTTTTGTAAGGGTTTTTATTATGAATTGTTGAATTTTATCAAATGCTTTTTCTGCATCTATTGAGAGAGCATGTGGTTTTTGTCTTTTCTTTTGTTGATGTGGTGTATCACACTGATTGATTTGCATATTGTGAACCATCCTTGTGACTCTGGGACGAGTCCAGCTTGGTCATGGTGTATGACCTCTTTTATGTGCTGTTGGTTTTGTTTTGCTAATATTTTGTTGAGAATTTTTGAGTCTATGTTCATCAAAGATATTGGCCTGTAATTTTCTTTTTTGGTAGTGTCTTTGTCTGGTTTTGGTATCAGGGTGATGGTTGCTTCATAGAATGTCTTTGGGAGTGTTCCTTCCTCTTCAGTCTTTTGGAAGGGTTTGAGGAGGATTGGTATAATTTCTTCTTTGTATGTTTGGTAGAATTCATCTGTGAAGCTATCTGGTCCTGGACTTTTATTTGTAGGGAGTTTTTTTTTTTTTTAATGAAAGATTCTGTTTCATTTCTAGTAATTGGTCTGTTCAAGTTATCTATTTCTTCTTTACTCAGTTTTGGTGGGCTGTATGTTTCTAGAAACTTGTCCATTTTTTTCTAGATTGTCGAGTTTGTTGGCATATAATTGTTCATAGTATTCTCTTATGGTCTTTTGTATTCCTGCGTTATCAGTTCTGATTTCTCCTCTTTCATTCCTTATTTTGTTTATTTGGGTCTTCTCTCTTTTCTTCTTGGTGAGTGTGGACACAGGTTTGTCAATTTTTTTTTTTTTTTGCGGTACGTGGGCCTCTCACTGTTGTGGCCTCTCCCATTGCGGAGCACAGGCTCCGGACGCGCAGGCCCAGCGGCCATGGCTCACGGGCCCAGCTGCTCCGCGGCATGTGGGATCTTCCCGGACCGGGGCACGAATCCGTGTCCCCTGCATTGGCAGGCGGACTCTCAACCACTGCGCCACCAGGGAAGCCTAGGTTTGTCAATTTTTATAGCCATTACTTTTAACTCTTTATCTGGTAAATGCTTATCTCCATTTCATTTATTTATTTGTTTTTTCTGGGATTTTGTCTTGTTCTTTTGTTTGGAAGGTATTCCTTTGTCTCCTCATTTTGCCTAACTCTCTGTGTTTGATTCTATGCATTAGGCATATCAGCTATATATCCTGATCTTGAAAGGGTGGCCATATGTAGAAGGTGTCCTTTGGGACCCAGAGGCACAATATCCCTTGGTCATCAAATCCAGGTGCCTCAGGGGTATCCCTTGCATGGGCTGCGTGCACCCTTCTGTTGTGGTTGGGCCACAGTTGCTGTGGGTGTGCTGGTGGGTTGGGTTGGCACCCAGGTCAGCTGGTTGTAAGACCTGGCCTGAACTGCTGTGGATGCCTTGGTGGGGGGGGTCTGGTCCCAGGCTGGTTGTGTACAAGGCTTTGTTGTGACTGCTGTGGGTATACTGGCAGTTGGGGCTGGCTCTTTGAGTGACTGGCTGCAAGGCCCAGCCATGATTGTTGTGGGTGCACTGGTGTATGGGGTTGGGCTTCCGGAATGGGAACCACTTTGAAGGTACATTGGTGCCAGCCAGGTCTGCTCACTGTGTGGGGTGGGATGGGAGCCATTTGAGGTGGGCATGTTGGACAGGGAAGATCCTCAGGGAAACATTATCAGGGTGGGGCACCTGTTATTAGCCAGATTAATGGAGAATGACAGAAATGGTGCCTGCCAGCACTGGGCCAGCTGGGTGGAAGGAGAGTAAACATAGATGGTACCTCCTAGCACTTCTGTCCCTGGAGAAAATTCCACCAGATCCCTGCCTCTTTTGCATATGCCCTAAAATTAGTCAATAAATCTCTGTGTTATATGTAGCATGTGCGTTTTAAGCTGCTGTCTTTGTGCTAGCACTTACAGTGAGTTTGCATGAGCCCTTCAAGGATGGTGTCTTTGTTTCCCACAGCCCTCCAGCTCTCCCAGATATAAGCCATGCTGGTTTCAAAGCCAGATGTTATGGGGGCTCACCTTCCTGGTTTAGGTCCACTGGACTGAGGAGCTGATGTGGGGCTTAGACCCTGTGCTCCTCAGAGGCAACCTCTGCAGCTGTCATATCCCTCCTGCTTGTGGGTTGCACACTTGAGGTCTACGTCCCTGCCCCTCCTATCCATCTTGATGGTGCCTTTTCTTTATATCCTTAGTTGTAGAAAATCTGTTCTGTTAATGTTCAGGTTGTTCTCAGAGATAGTTGTTCTATGTATAGTTGTAATTTTGGTGTGTCTGTTGGAGGAGGTGAGCTCAGGGTCTTTCTACTCTGCTGTATTGATCCAGAACCTCTTTTAACATTTCTTTTTTTTTTTAAAATACATTTATTTATTTTAATTATTTATTTTTGGCTGTGTTGTGTCTTTGTTGCTGTGCACGGGCTTTCTCTTGTTACGGTGAGTGGGGGCTACTCTTCATTGCAATGTGCAGCCTTCTCATTGCAGTGGCTTTTCTCGTTGTGGAGTATGGGCTCTAGGTGTGCGGGCTTCAGTAGTTGTGGCACGCGGGCTCAGTAGTTGTGACTCACGGGCTCTAGAGCACAGGCTCAGTAGTTGTGGTGCACAGGCTTAGTTGCTCCGCGGCATGTGGGATCTTCCCGGACCAGGGCTCGAACCGGTGTCCCCTGCATTGGCAGGCGGATACTTAACCACTGCGCCACCAGAGAAGCCCTTTTAACCTTCCTTGAATCCCTTCTCTTCTCATCAGTCTTACTAACAATGTCTCGTTGGTTAGAGCGATCTCCTCATTGACCTTCCTGCTCCTGAGTTTTGACTCCTTGATTCATGTGGCACACAGTCATCAGATTGATCTAGTTAAAATGCAGGTATGGCCATGTATTTCCCTCTTTGAAATTGCTCAGTGATGTATCATCTGCCGGCTAACGTTCCATTGCTTCACATTCTGTGTTTTTTCATGAGCTTGTCCTTGTCTTAACTCTCCAACCTCAAATCTTAACAACCATTATACCAAAATTTATGCTCAACAACAGCAAATTGTTTGTAGTATGACTTTGCTCAAAACTCCCCTGTTATTCTCAGTGGTCACCAACTCCAGTAAACCTTCCTGTGGCCACTGCCAATCAGCAAAGTGATGTTGTTCTCTTGTTTCATGAGAGTATGCCGTTTCTGCATTGTTTTACTATCATATATGATAGTTGAGTATCATGTCTTCCTCACCCACCAGATTGTGAGACGTTTTAGGCTAGGGATGCTTTGGTCAGTTTATACCCCAGCATCTAGTACAGTGTCTGACACAGAGTAAGCACTTAATGAAGTGGGTCTTGTAGAATGGGGAGGATTTTAGTGAAAGCAGCCTTTCCCCTTTCTGTATTGTATTAGCAAGACAGGATGATGTGCCCTGGAATGGATTAGAGGATAAACATTTTTCCTTTGTTCCTAAAAACCAAGGGATACATTCTCTAAAAATAGCTTTAAACCATTGAAGGATAGTCAGAGAGACTGTCATAGTCTAACTTATATTAGAGAATCAGACAGAAATCAGTAAGAATTCTCTTACAATATTGTGATTTATATCATGTTTAATGTGATATTGTTAATTAATTAATTGTTAACGTATAGTGGCTGACAGTCAACTTCACAAAAAAACCATTTCTGGCTTTCTTACATTTGATTTTCTTAGTTCTCCTTAGTCCCTTTCCTAGGGTAACATCTAGGGGGAATAGAAAGTAAAAAAGTGACTTCATTTGCTAATTGTGATTGGTTCTATTCCAAGTGTCTACTTTGGTGGTGAATGTTGAAATTATTTGATTGAACTGGTAGTTAAAATTATTTGTGGGTTTTAAATATCTGAGATATTCCTTCTTTCAGTTACATGATGGGCAGATGTGTCTTTGGGTGTCATATGGCCTGAACCCATATAATATCAGAGGCTATTTTTTTTTCAGAGGCTATTTTTTTAAGAAAACAAACAAAATTAAGAATATAAAATTAAGTACACAAACTTCAGAAGGATAAATGCCAGTGAGGAGTTCTATAACTTAAGATTCATTATCTTCATGGTAAATCTGTACATGCTAGAATTTAAGTAGAAATATCAAAGTATTATTCACTTTTGCTATTTCTTGTTTTCATTTCAGTGCTCCCTTCAGACTTGTCTTAGAGGTATCCTGGTGTGAAGACAGCTGAGCTTAGACAACATAAGTGACATCAGTGGATAGGGATTCTAGTTAATAACTAGAATAAAAGTGAACTCATTCTCCCTTAAATCAAGAAATTCTAGCTCTTAATTCCTGTACAACATCTATGATCAGGAATGCTGCTTGCTGATTCCAGAATCTACATCTTCCACATCATGCCAAATAATACCGTATCAAGGCCATATTACTTGTCTCCATTTCCCACAAGTGTGTAAAGTAACCAAAAAGTTTTGGTACTATCCTGTGACATTCTTGAAGTCATGTCAGCTGGGTCAGTCACTGCAAAGCGGTATAATCCATTATTCTAGGATGTGTTCAGCACCTAAACTAATACAGAAAATACCCCAGACATAAAAGAACTCTGCATCTCATCACATTTGCTTGTCCCAATGAACACATCTTTGAATATAGACTTTTTTTTCTATTGATTTATTTTATTTATTTATTCATTTGGTTGTGTTGGGTCTTCTTTGCTGCATGTGGGCTTTCTCTAGTTGCGGCGAGCGGGGCCACTTCACTGCGGTGCATGGGCTTCTCATCGCGGTGGCTTCTCTTGTTGTGGGGAACGGGCTCCATTTGCGCGGGCTCCAGTAGCTGCAGCATGCAGGCTCAGCTGCTCCATGGCATGTGGGATCTTCCCGGACCAGGGCCCGAACCCGTGTCCTCTGTCTGCATTGGCAGGCGGACTCCCAACCACTGTACCACCAGGGAAGCCCTAGAATTTTGTTTTAGAACAGTTCTGAAGATAGTACAGAGAGTTCCCATATACCCTGAGCCAAATTCTTCCTATTATTCACATTAATAGTATTCACATTGGCCTGGTACGTGTATTACTATTAATGAAGCAATACTAACACAGTATTAGCTAAAGTCCATGCTTTATTCGGATTTCCTTAGTTTTTGCATAATGTCCTTTTTTTAGTTCTAGGATTCCAGCCAGGATAGCACATTACATTAACTTGTAATTTCTCGCTAGGCTCCTCTTGGCTGTGACAGTTTCTTAGACTTTCTTTGTTTTTGACGATCTTCACAGTTTTGAGTACTGATCAGGTATTTTGTAGGATGCCCCTCTATTGGAACTTGTCTGATGTTTTTTCTCATGATTAAACAGTATTTATGTGTTTAAGGGAGAAAGACTACAAGAATAAAATGTTATTCTCATCACATCATGTTAAGGGTATATGCTACAACCTGATTTATCATTACTGATGTTGAATTTCATCACCTGGCTGATGTGTGGGTCAAGCTTCTCCTCTGTAAAGTACTTATTTTTTCTCTCCCTTTCCATCCTATATTCATTGGAAGGAAGTCACTATGTACAACCTATACTTAAGGAATGAGGAGTTATATTTCCCCCCATTAAGGGGGGTAGTATTTACATAAGTACTTCAGAATTTTTCTGCATGGATCAATTTCTCTTATCCCCTATATATTTATTTATTCATTCATTTATATAAATATGGAGCTATGAATATTTATTTTATATTTTGGGTGATTATCTAACACTATACTCAAATTGTTCCAGCTTTAGCCACTGAGATCTCTTTCATTTGGCACCTGTGCTGCTTTGATATACCCTCATCAATGTGAGTTTCTCCCTCCCTCCTTCTTTCTTTCATCTTTTAGTCTTTCTCTGTCTTTCTGTCTCTCTTTTCCAGACACATCTTGTATATTTCTGGCCTCAGTCCTAGAATCAGCCATCTATCCAAGGAGCCCTGGTTTCTTTTATTGGAGAATGGTATTAGAATCCAAAATCTGGGTCTGTGCATTCTCTTTGCCTGTGAGGAATCATTTCTTTTAGGCCCTGTCATCTGACATACCAAAGAAATATATATGTATCTTAACAGGTCTCTATACACAGACCTATAGATATTTCTGTATGTAATCATCTGCATCTGCATGACCCTAAACATGGCTTCTTTTTTTTTTTTTTTAAACATGGCTTCTTATTGATGTCTTCAATTCCAGTGCATTACACATGGATCATTCAAGGCTCTTCACCTTGCTTAGCTGTAAATTCCTACTCCAACAGTGAGAAACCTGGCTGTTACCATCCACCATCCATTTACCTAATTGTTCAATTCCAGTACACATGTATAATAGTGTCAGACTTGTTAACACGTACTCCTATGGAAAACAACTTAATAACTAGGATATACTACTTATGTGCAGTTCATTTTGCCATAAGTTTTACAAATTCCATGCATTTCCAGTTACTTAGGCACGTGCAAATACCCTAACCCTTTCAGTGAGTTCTTTTTTCCCCATATATTTGTAATAAACTAGATCTTCCTTTCATAGCTTCATTTCTCTTTGGGATTCCATTACTTCCTAAATTATTATTATTATTTTATTTTTTGCGGTACGCAGGCCTCTCACTGTTGTGGCCTCTCCCGTTGCGGAGCACAGGCTCCGGACGCGCAGGCCCAGCGGCCATGGCTCACGGGCCCAGCCGCTCCGTGGCATTTGGGATCTTCCCGGACCAGGGCACGAACCCCTGTCCCCTGCATCGGCAGGTGGACTCTCAACCACTGCGCCACCAGGGAAGCCTCCCTAAATTATTTTTTATTTGCATACATTAAGGTTCACTTTTTGTGCTGTAAAGTTCTTTTCATTTTGATGCATAATGTCATGTGTCAATGATAGTATCATTCAGAATAGTTTTACCACCACCAATAAGCACATTTTAATAACATTATCTTGTTTTTGGTTGCACGAAATCATTCTATAACCATATTTATGTACTTCGTCTAAGGTTCTGTGAGCCTGGAAGAAAAATCTTGGCAATAATTTAAAAAAACCAAATAGAAAGAACTCCTATACACATCCAAAATACAATTGCTTCAACATTAGTGGTCTGAATTCACAAAATAAATAATTTTCACTTCGAAAGTTGTGTTTCCATCTCTTCGTGTAAAACTTCCTCATTTTTCTTTGTAAATTGTGAGCTCCAGGGAGCATTTTTTTGACCACCCTCATATCCAACATGCCCAGAAGGCCAGAAAACCAAAATGGAAACAAATGTACATCGTGTACAAGTTCAAGTTGTTTCTTTACCTTGTAAAAACATACCCAGGTTGGTGCAATACAAATATTGTACAGTGCTCAGCAATTTTTTTCTAATTTTGGAAACAATGGACTAAATATATCTACTGCAACTTTTTTTTTTAAATAATAATAGATCTCAACAAATGGAGAAGTGGAGATGTCACAGTGAGACCCAGTCACTGGTTTATGCTTTACTTATATTAATTGATTTAATAGTCATAATAATTGACTTAATATTCCTAACAACCATATGATGTGGGTGCTACTTCTATTCTCATCTTATAGATAGGGAAACTGAGGAGCAGAGGTTAAGTAAATTGCTCAAAGTCACGCTGATATTTGTTTACTCAAGTAAGCAATGGACATGACTACTAGAAACTCAAGTGATTCTCTTATCCTTTCACCAGAGAAATAGTACCCTGGAATTATTTTCTGGAGTAAGAAATGTCTCAGCTTTTGTCTCAAGTAAGACTGTAATGATATGAGAGAATATTTGGGGCAAACAGCATGGCTCCATTGGAATATCGACAGTGTCCTTTGTTTGCCAGATGTGGTTATGGTCTGGAGAAGATTGCACAACATCTGTCGGACAAAACTTTATTTGAGAGAGTGGAACCGGAGAATGGATATATACTAATAACCAGATATCCGGCTTCCCAGAGAATTATACTTCATTGCACAGGAAAGACAAGCAGCTGGCTTTTGCATTGTGCAATGTGCTTATACTGCACTCCAAAACAACCACAAAGACCACAGCATTAGATTATGACAGCTCTTGAAATTTAACTGTCTCTACTAATAAACATCAATTTTTAACAACCAAGTGTTTTTTTTTAAAATGTGCTTGTAATAAACAAGTGTGAACATTAATGTATGTGCTGTGGATCAGTGTAAGCTTAATAGTGTATATATAATCCAACCACCAAGCAAGGGGTGTTCCTAAGATTCATTCTGCAAAATGAGTGAAATTTAAATATGAAGAAGAGTATTAGAGAAAGGAGAGTTGCAGTATATGTGGTAAAAACAGTAGAAACCAATGTAAAAGTAGAAGTTCCAACCAGGTAATGATGTTCAGAGAAATCCAGAAATGAGAAGACTCTTAAAATAGTCCTAAAATGCCTTTCTTAAACTTGGCTAGTCACATTGGTGGCTTGGATTTTTATCAAGTATGAATTACGTCAACATACTTTTCTTCCTCTAATTTTATTTTTATCTTTATCATTTTCTTCTACCCTCCCATTGTAAGGGAAGAAATGTATAGAATAATACCATCACCTGAGAAGGTTCCCTCCTGTCCCCTCCTAGTCAATTGCCAAAAAAAAAAACCAAAAAAAACTGTACATTGAGTTCTTATGCCTCTGGGTCTGCTCCTATGGGCCTTTCTTAGACATCTCCTTCTGCTAGGTGAATTCCTAACCATCTTTTAGGGGTCTATCCCCAATATCATCTTTTCTATAAATAGTATTTCCCCTTTCCTAGCTTTGGGAAGGAGTCCTTCCTTTTTTGTGTGCTCATAAAATTTTGTTACCATTAGCATTTTCACCTGGGAAACTGCTAGAAATGCAAATTTGCAGACCTCACCTAAGACCTACCGAATCAGAAACTGTGGGGATGGGACCCAACAATGTATGTTTTTTTAACAAGTTGTTTGTGATCCACACTCAGCTTTAGGAACCACTACTTTAGAGCTCTGTGACTTTGCAAAAGTAGTTTAATTTCTCTAAGCCTCTATTTCATTATCTGTATAAATGGGAATATCATCACCTCTTCATAGTTATAGATATGAGATACTGTATTAGGTAAAGAGTAGATGGAAAAAATATTATTATGTTATTTATTATTAGTTTGTCGTTGAGATTTTTAGACTGTTTGCCAAAACATGTAGTTCAAGAATCCTTGATAAAAAAAAAAAAGAGTCCTTGATAATGGGTGAGTGATTTTGTAATGTTTTCTAAATACACAAAGTATCACACCATAAAAGGAAAAGAATGATAAATTGAACTTCTGTATAGCAGAAACTCCATAAATAAATCCAATAGGCAAAAAAATTAACATGCTACCGGTCATATTTCATTAGAGTAAGTTTTGTGTCCCTTGGAGTAAAAGTCTGTGTGTCTCTTAGAAAAAAGTTAGTGTCCGTTAAAGGACCAGTGCTTAGTGTAGAACCTAGTGCATGGTAGATAATCTATAAATATCTTTTGAATGAACAAATAGATAAAAAAATAGGAACACATGAATTATTTGCTGTTTCTGAGCTGGATTCTATTTATCACAGAGTCTTAAAAATTATTTAGTGCCTTTTGAAAATTCATGAAAAAGCACCATTTCTTTGGTAGTTGCTACCATTTCCACCTCTATGCTTAAATGCCAAAACGTGCCGCATATCCTATCCTTTTTCTATTCCAACTCCCTCATGACACTTTGGGATTTCCTAAAGGGAGCCATAGGAGTTTGCTCTAATTTGACCACCTTTAAGGTAGCTGACATAAGGCAGTGCCCAAATGGAGGTGATAAGTTGAGATCTGAGATGCAGGTATCACTGCTCCTTTTCTTCTTCCTGTTTTAACTTTCTAAATGTCTGATAACCACAGAATACTGGGAATATAATTCAACATTATGAATGTCTACCAGCTTGTGTTGTCTGCTTCTCCTTGTTTTGGCTAAACTAGTACTCCTAGTTAGATACTTGTGTATTACTGTTTCAGCTAAAATGATAATAGACAATTGAAAGCTGTATGAGGAGAGTACTTATTATCTGGTTTTTCTAACAAGGAGGGTTATCTAGGGCCTTCAATTTGTGTTGGGAATTTGGGGATGGGGTCCTTTCCTTGAGCTTTAGAGTCCTGTTTGCAAAAAGCTTCTGTTACATTTTTGGTTTTTTTTCCCTCTGGCGACCGATTATCGATTATCGTTATAAAGACAAAGACTGTAACATAAGAGGATAGGGAAGAGAAGATTAACCCTAACTAGGGAGATTGAGATAAACTTTTCAGAGGAGGAGTTTTTTGTTGTTGTTGTTGATTCCTAAGTATAGGTAGCTCTTCAACCAACAGAGATAAGAGGAAACTAAAATTGAGCAGAGGAAAGTGTGAGGAAAGTCATGGAGATAGGAGAGAGCTAGGTATGCTAAGGAATGGTGAATAACGTAGTGGTAGGAACGAGACAGGTGTGCTAGGTGATCAGGTTGGAAAATGGGCTCTGTCAGATTGAAGAAGGCCTTCCTTACACATTGACAAATGTGAGCTCCATATGCAGTAAGGAGTCACCAACGAACCGACCATAGGAGTCCTGAAAGTCAAAGAAAGGAGCTTTTGTTTCTAACAGTTTTTCGACATCAGTTCATGCTAAACTTTTTAAATTTTTATTATTTTTCATCTTTATTGGAGTTTAATTGCTTTACACTGTTGTGTTAGTTCCTGCTGTACAACAACGTGAATCAGCTATATGTATACACATATCCCCATATCTCCTCCCTCTTGCGTCTCCCTCCCTCTCACCCTCCCTCTCCCACCCCTCTAGGTGGTCACAAAGCACCAAGCTGATCTCCCTGTGCTATGCAGCTGCTTCCCACTAGCCATCCCGTTTTACATTTGGTAGTGTATATATGTCAAGGCTATTCTCTCATTTCGCAGATGTAGAGAATGGACTTGAGGACACAGTGGGGGAAGGGGAAGCTGGGATGAAGTGAGAGAGTGGCATGCTAAACTTCTGTTCTTATGTCTCTGAGATAGCCTGTTGTAGCCTTGAATGAACTCTTTAAACATGAAGTGGTTTGGATGGGTTTCTGCTCCTTGCCAAAACAAACAAATAAACAAAAATATTTCACTTAGGATACTGTGATGATTAACTTTATGTATCAGCTATGTTGGCCTGAGGGATACCTAGATATCTGGTAGAACATTATTTCTGGGTGTGTCTGTGAGGGTGTTTAGGGAAGAGATTAGCATCTGAATCAGCAGACTGAGTAAAGAAAACCTACCCTCACCAATGGGGTGGGCATCATTCAACTCATGCAGTGACCTCAATAGAACAAAACAGGAGAGGAAGGGCAAATTCTCTCTCTTCTTGAGCTGGAGCATCCGTCTTCTCCTATTCTGCAATATTGGAGCTCCAGGTTCTCGGGCCTTCAGACTTGGACCAGGACTTACATTATGAGCTAGGCAGATCATGGGCCATCTTAGCCTCCGTAATGGCATGAGCCAATTCCTATCATCGATCTCCTCTTTACATATATCTGTATATATCCTGTCAGTTCTGTTTCTCTGGAGAATCCCGACTCATATGCATATGAGATGGTCCGTTTTCCTGTAACAGCTCATATTCTCTAGTTTCCTTACTGTTAAAAGCATATTGATCAAGCACACTGACTCTGGAGTCAGAATGCCAGTGTTCAAATCCTGACCTACTGCTTACCTTGAATAAGTCACTTAGCTTCTCTGTGCCTCAGTTTCCTCATTTGTAGATGAAGTTTTAATAATTCTTCCCTCCTAGGGTTGTTGTGAAACTTTTAAAATGTATTGTATATTAAGATATTAGAAAAATGCCCAGTACATAGAAACTTTTGATAAATGTTAGCTATTACAATTTAAGGCTACCGAAAGAAACCTTTATTTCAAGAGAAATTATTCTGGAAAAATATTTGTAAAATAAGAGATTGTTCTCTTTTCCTTTTAACTTGTGGTGAATCAGATGACTATTATATTTTGGACTAAGGCAATGTGGTAAAAGACATTCCCACGATAGAAAGAAAAGGATGGTGTGCTGGGCATAAGAAGCAAGGGGGTTGAGAGATGTGAGTGTGAACGAAAGAGTGTTTCAGAGACAACTTTTTTTCCCAAGGAGGAAACAAGCCCCATATGAAGTGTTTTGAAATGTGCAGATGTTAGATCGTGTTTTTATTATGTAATCATACTGTCTTGAAGCTAGAATAAATTGCTTTGGTTGCTTATCTGTTTGTAAAAGAATCTAAACAATATCACCTCTGAACTACCTTCAGGTGTGTCCAAAGAACATCAGTCTGTGAAAATTCTAAGACTGGTTCTATGGTATGTGACATTTGGAAAATGAGGGAAAGACCTTCAGGATTTACCAACTGACCTTCCAAAAGTACCTCCTGACCACTTTGCATCTTAAAACTGTTCGAAGATTCCTTTCTTTTTGGCGTAACCCATGCAGCATTCTATGCTGCTTCAATTGTCAGTCTTTCCTTCTCATTGTAAAAGAAAGAGCAATTGGTTTAGGTGCCTTGCAAATAAAAAAATAATTCAATTGGTACGTTTTGGCTTAGTTTTTATATGGATTCTTCAGTTCTAGGTTTTCAGTCCTTTCACATATTTGCCAAATTACCTTCGAAATTCATCCCCACCCCCACCCCATTAATGCAACCACAATTTCTGGTATTTTTTTTATCATAGCAGTGATTTTTGACAGCCATGGGTCATAGCGTTCTGAGACATCCTGGACCAATTAATGATGTCTGAGTTTGATTTTAGCCATCTTCGCATGTGTACGGAGACTACTTTTTCTGTCTTTAGTACAGCCATTTTCCTTGACTGCTAAAATGTTGCTTTGTTTTTGCTTTATTACTATTATTACTTTGTTGTTTTTGTTGAAAGGTCACTCACAGGTGGTTAATACAAAAATATGAGATGATATGCAACAAAGGAAGCAAAGATCTAATTCATCTAATATATTCCCACTCACGGCGGATAGAAAAGCACATGGTATAACCCTGATATTTATGGAGTGGTCATGTAAACTAAATGTTAACAAAATCTATAAAACAAGATACCTGTACTCATAGATGAGTTGCTCTTTGTGTTTTTCATTTATTATGAAGTAATTTGTACCATTTCCACAGATAATTTTAGTTGTTTTCACATGGGTACATGCCTATTGGATTTGAATGAAATCACAGAGGAAAGAGAATATAGTTGAGTTATTGTAAGCTTTTCAAGCAGTTTATTGCCAGTATTAAAATTTTTGGAGATAGCATTCCAAAGAACACCAGCAGAATCTGTTCACTTTAAATATGTATCTTCTATGGGACTCTTTGTTATTGTGAATCCTGCCTTATCTTTATACCCCTCTCAGTGTCTGCCACACTGTATATTCTCAGTATATGTAAAATAATTCTGCTTTTAAAGTATAGATCTGGGTTAAAGATAAGGAATTAAGTCAGCAGTTTGAAAAATTCCTCTCTATATCTCTCTGCATTTTATCTGCTAGAGTGAATACAACAGATAATCATGAAGCAAAAAATTGTAAGATAGAAAATAAAGCCAGTGAGTGGACAGAGATAAGGTGTGCTTTACATGCGAAAAATGCTGGGTTGTTTTTTATTTTCTTTAACATGTTTAGGTGTAAAATTTTATAATTTGCTTTCTTTGAGAAGGCATGTGTCAATCAGATATATTCAGAAAGAACATATTATTTGATCTGAGAACTGGGTGACCTAAATAAAATAATAACTCATAGTTCATCTTTTCAGAAAAATTATTTAACTATTTCCATATTAATTGCAGCGTCAGTAAATTCCATATATATATATATACATATATATATACACAAATGTAATATTTGACTACATAGCTACATTATAGCTTTATTTCAGCTTACTTTTACTTTCAGAATGGATTTAACCCAATTATCTATGCCTTAATTTTCTATAACACAGTATTAATAATCCCTCTTCATAAAATGATCCTAAGCCCGTACAATATTGAAAAACAGTTTTTGGGTTATGGAAAAACTTTCAATTAACACAGCTACAGTGTAAAATTTATCTTATTGCCTTCTAATTCATTGGATATAGAGGAATAGGGATGATACATATAACAGCCCCTGATAAGGTACTTCGCTTAACTGACCCCTGTTCTTCAGATGTTTTAGATAAGCATTCATTCAGTATACAGACCTGGTCTCTTAATAAATATTTTAAGTCAATTTTATAGGGGTATAATTTATATTCAATAAAATATCTCTATATTAAGTGTACAGTTTGATAAGTTTGACACATGTGTACCATAATCAAGACACAGAAAATTTCCATCATCATCAAAAGTTCCTTAGGGCTTCTACATCAGTAATACCCCAGTCCCCTCCTGGCCTAGACAACCACTGAGACGCTTCCTTCCTGTCACTATAGATTAGGTTTGCCTTTTCTAGACTTTTATATAAATGGAATGATAAAGTATGTATTCTTTTGGGTTTAGCTACTTTCACTTAGTGCATTGATTTTGAGTGTCATTCATGTTGTGCATATCAGTAGGTTGCTCCTTCTCATTGCTGAGTAGTATTCCATTGTATGGGGGACCTGACAAGACCAAGAGAATGATATAGCAAGAACCTGGATGTCTTGTCATATTTTTCACAGCTAAAGCTATCAGAATATGAAAGGATTTTTGAATGAGGGAGAACAGTTTGTGTGTGTGCAGAACCCTGGGAATAGCATGGACAGACCTAGGGAGACCCAGGCTGCCACTGACACCCTCACAGAGCGCCTGTGACTGTTGGATTTTACCACACTTTCTGAATCCATTCACCATTCACAAGTTCGTAGACACTTGTATTATTTCCAGGTTTTGTCTATTATGAACTCAACTGAACCTTCATGTGCAGTGTCTTTGTGTGGCTATATGTTTACATTGCTCTTGGGGAAATACTTAAGGATGCAGTTGATGGATTGTATGGTAAGTGCATGCTTTACTTTTTAAGACATTGCAAAACTGTTTTCCAAAGAATTTGTGTCATTTTACAATCCTGCCGGCAATTTATGCAAGTTCCAGTTGCTCCACATTCTCATCAACATTTGCTATTATCAATCTTCTAAATTTTAGTCTTATTGTACTTTTCAATTGGCATTTCCCTTATGAGCATGATGATGGTATTTTTTATATGCCTGTTTGTCATTTGTATATAGTCATTTGTGAAGTTTCTGTTCCAATCCTTTGCCCATTTTTCATTTGTTGCTTAATTTTTTTAACATCTTTATTGGAGTATAATTGCTTTACAATGGTGTTTTAGTTTCTGTTTTATAACAAAGTGAATCAGTTATACATATACATATGTTCCATATCTCTTCCCTCTTTTGTCTCCCTCCCTCCCACCCTCCCTCAAAGATGAAGTAAATTGATACTTTGGCATCATTCACATTTGTCTTCTCTCTCTCTCAGATATATATACATATGTATGTGTATGTATACACACACACACACCCCTTACACATATTTATGTATATTATGTATTTTTAGACAGGAAGTCATTCATGAGAGTACTGATGTTGGACTCAGGATACATATATTCTGACTCTAAACTGGTAACATATTGTATGCACAATATATTATAGCTCCTTCCATTTTTTTCTTGATTTCTAGAACTTTCTTCAAGCCCCAAATAACCTTGACCTTTCTCACTACAGATGGTTGTACTTAGGGACACTGGCAGTGAACTTGGGGATACTGGTTTCAAATGTCACCTCTGTAGAGGAAAGGAGGAAGGTTCCAAAAGAAGAATGAGGGGCCTACAGTCTTTTAAAACTTGAACAATTGACATATCATGACAAATCCTTCCAGATGTTTTTAATTTCTAAAAATACATGGGTTGGTACCACAAAGATATTTATTTATTTACATCTTTATTGGAGTATAATTGCTTTACAATGGTGTGTTAGTTTCTGCTTTATAACAAAGTGAATTAGTTATACATATACATATGTTCCCATATCTCTTCCCTCTTGCGTCTCCCTCCCTCCCTCCCTCCCACCTCCCTAGCCCACCCCTCTAGGTGGTCACAAAGCACCGAGCTGATCTCCCTGTGCTATGCAGCTGCTTCCCACTAGCTATCTATTTTACGTTTGGTAGTGTATAATTGTCCATGCCACCCTCTCACTTTGTCACAGCTTACCCTTCCCCCTCCCCATATCCTCAAGTCCATTCTCTAGTAGGTCTGTGTCTTTATTCCCGTCTTACCCCTAGGTTCTTCATGACATTTTTTTTTCTTAAATTCCATATATATGTGTTAGCATACGGTATTTGTCTTTCTCTTTCTGACTTAGTTCACTTTGTATGACAGACTCTAGGTCCATCCACCTCATTACAAATAGCTGAATTTCGTTTCTTTTTATGGCTGAGTAATATTCCATTGTATACATGTGCCACATCTTCTTTATCCATTCATCCGATGATGGGCACTTAGGTTGTTTCCATCTCCGGGCTATTGTAAATAGAGCTACAATGAACATTTTGGTACACGACTCTTTTTGAATTATGGTTTTCTCAGGGTATATGCCCAGTAGTGGGATTGCTGAGTCATACGGTAGTTCTATTTGTAGTTTTTTTTTTTTTTTTTTTTGCGGTACGCAGGCCCCTCACTGTTGTGGCCTCTCCCGTTGTGGAGCGCAGGCTCAGTGGCCATGGCTCACGGGCTCAGCCGCTCTGCAGCATGTGGGATCTTCCCGGACCGGGGCACGAACCCATGTCCCCTGCATCGGCAGGTGGACTCTCAACCACTGCGCCACCAGGGAAGCCCTATTTGTAGTTTTTTAAGGAACCTCCATACTGTTCTCCATAGTGGCTGTACCAATTCACATTCCCACCAGCAGTTCAAGAGTGTTCCCTTTTCTCCACACCCTCTCCAGCATTTATTGTTTCTAGATTTTTTTTTTTTTTTTTTTGCAGTACGCGGGCCTCTCACTGTTGTGGCCTCTCCCGTTGTGGAGCACAGGCTCCGGATGCGCAGGCTCAGCGGCCATGGCTCACAGGCCCAGCCGCTCTGAGGCATGTGGGATCTTCTGGACTGGGGCACGAACCCATATCCCCTGCATCGGCAGGCGGACTCTCAACCACTGCGCTACCAGGGAAGCCCTATTGTTTCTAGATTTTTTGATGATGGCCATTCTGGCTGGTGTGAGATGATATCTCATTGTAGTTTTGATTTGCATTTCTCTAATGATTAATGATGTTGAGCATTCTTTCATGTGTTTGTTGGCAGTCTGTATATCTTCTTTGGAGAAATGTCTATTTAGGTCTTCTGCCCATTTTTGGGTTGGGTTGTTTGTTTTTTTTGTTATTGAGCTGCTTGTAAATTTTGGAGATTAATCCTTTGTCAGTTGCTTCATTTGCAAATATTTTCTCCCATTCTGAGGGTTGTCTTTTGGTCTTGTTTATGGTTTCCTTTGCTGTGCAAAAGCTTTGAAGTTTCATTAGGTCCCATTTGTTTATTTTTGTTTTTATTTCCATTTCTCTAGGAGGTGGGTCAAAAAGGATCTTGCTGTGATTTATGTCATAGAGTGTTCTGCCTGTGTTTTCCTCTGAGAGTTTGATAGTTTCTGGCCTTACATTTAGGTCTTTAATCCATTTTGAGCTTATTTTTGTGTATGATGTTAGGGAGTGATCTAATCTCATACTTTTACATGTGCCTGTCTAGTTTTCCCAGCACCACTTATTGAAGAGGCTGTCCTTTCTCCACTGTACATTCCTGCCTCCTTTATCAAAGATTAGGTGACCATATGTGCGTGGGTTTATCTCTGGGCTTTCTATCCTGTTCCATTGATCTATCTTTCTGTTTTTGTGCCAGTACCATACTGTCTTGATTACTGTAGCTTTGTAGTATAGTCTGAAGTCAGGGAGCCTGATTCCTCCAACTCCGTTTTTTCCTTCTCAAGATTGCTTTGGCTATTGGGGGTCTTTTGTGTTTCCATAGAAATTGTGAAATTTTTTGTTCTAGTTCTGTGAAAAATGCCAGTGGTAGTTTGATAGGGATTTCATTGAATCTGTAGAGTGCTTTTGGTAGTATAGTCATTTTCACAATGTTGATTCTTCCAATCCAGGAACATGGTAAATCTCTCCATCTATTTGTATCATCTTTAATTTCTTTCATCAGTGTCTTATAATTTTCTGCATACAGGTCTTTTGTCTCCTTAGGTAGGTTTATTCCTCGATATTTTATTCTTTTTGTTGCAGTGGTAAATGGGAGTGTTTTCTTGATTTCACTTTCAGATTTTTCATCATTAGTGTATAGGAATGCCAGAGATTTCTGTGCATTAATTTTGTATCCTGCTACTTTACCAAATTCATTGATTAGCTCTAGTAGTTTTCTGGTAGCATCTTTAGGATTCTCTATGTATTATCATGTCATCTGCAAACAGTGACAGCTTTTTTTCTTTTCCGATTTGTATTCCTTTTATTTCCTTTTCTTCTCTGATTGCTGTGGCTAAACCTTCCAAAGCTATGTTGAATAAGAGTGGTTAGAGTGGGCAACCTTGTCTTGTTCCTGATCTTAGTGGAAATGCTTTTAGTTTTTCACCATTGAGGACGATGTTGGCTGTGGGTTTGTCATATATGGCCTTTATTATGTTGAGGAAAGGTCCCTCTATGCCTAGTTTCTGCAGGGTTTTTATCATAAACGGGTGTTGAATTTTGTCGAAAGCTTTCTCTGCATCTATTGAGATGACCATATGGTTTTTCTCCTTCGATTTGTTAATATGGTGTATCACATTGATTTGCGTATATTGAAGAATCCTTGCATTCCTGGAATAAACCCCACTTGATCATGGTGTATGATCCTTTTAATGTGCTGTTGGATTCTGTTTGTTGCTTAATTTTTTATTGAGTTTTACAAGTTGTTTACATATTCTGGATAGAAGTTCTATATCAGATATAGGCATTGCAAATATTTTTTTCCTACTTTGTTTCTTTGGAAGAGCAGAATTTTAAAATTACTGTTGCTCCAATTTATCATTTTTTTACTTTCTGATTGGTATTTTATGTTGACCCATTTCTGGAAATTTTGCCTACCTTGAACATTTTCTTCTTCTTTTCTTCTAAAAGTTTTGTAGTTGTAGATTTCATTTTTAGGTCAATAATATGCTTCAAGGTACTTTTGTTTATGATGTGAGAGAAATTCTGAGCTTTATTTTTTGCACATTGGTATCAAGTTCTAGCAGTCATAAAATCTATTCTTTTCCCCATTGAATTACCTTGTCACTTTTGTATCAGATCAATTGACCTTCCACGAATGTGTCTACTTCTGGATTCTCTAGTCTGTTTCATTGATAGGTCTATGAATATTGCATTGTCTTATTACTGTGCTCTCATAATAAGTTTCAAAAGCTTGTAGTAGTACTAGTCCTGCAACTTTTTTTCAGAATTGTCCTTTAGATTTCCATATACATTTTAGAATCAGTTTATCAATTTCTCTGAAAAGTCTGATAGGATTTTGATTGGAATTGCATTGAATCTATAGATCAATTAGAAAAGATTTTCCATCTTAAAAATAATAGTTGTTTCAATCCATATTTTAAAAAATCTTTAAATTCTATTATCAGTACTAGATAGCTTTTAATTGACAGGTCTTGCACCTATTTTGTTAAATTTAATTTATTTAATTGTTTTCTGAAAAATAGAATTTAGAAAATTTTATTTTGTAATTGATTGTTGATAAATAGCAGAAATCCAGTTAATTTTTAAATATTGACCATGTATCTTGCTATCTTTCTAAACTCACTTATTAGCTCTAATAGTAGTTTGTAGATTCTTTAGGATTTTCTACATAGTTAATCATGTTGTCTGAGAGTAAAGACTGCTTTACTTTTTTCTCTCCAATTGGCATGCATTTGAAGATTCAGTTTCACTATTTTCTAGCTTGAAGAGTTGCTGACAAAAATTCTTTGATCATTGTTATCTTTGTTTGTATGAATTGTATCTCTTTTTGTCCTAGCTGCTTTAATGTTTTTTTTCCTTATAAATGGTTTCTGGTAGTACGATTATGATACATCCTATTTGGGTTTCCTTTATGTTTATCATTTTTGGGGTTTTTTGAGTGTCTTGAATCTTTAGGTTTATAGTTTCATTAAATTTGAAACATTTTGACCATGTGTATTTCTTTGTTCAACCAGTCAGTGAGTCTCTGTTCAATTTTTTATTTTTATTTTTTGCTTCTGTTTTGATTGTTTTTGTTGCTATGACCTCAAGTTCACTGAAATTTTCTTCTGCAGTGTCTAATCTGCTTTTAACCTCATCCAGTGAAACTGTCATTTCAGATTGTATTTTTCATCTGTTAAATTTCCATTTTATTTGTTTTTATATATCTTTTGTTTCTCTTATCACTATGTTTTCCTTTAATCCTTGACCATGGAGAGCATATTTTTGATAGCTTTGTTTTTAAAGTTCTCTGTAATTTTTGAGTCTGTTTTTATTGACTGAAATTTCTCCTGGCTTACAGGTCACGTTTGCCTGCTTCTTAGCATACTTAGACACTGGACATTATTAATGTTGCATTATTAAGGGTCCAGATCTTCTTAATCTTTCTTTGAAGAGTGTTGGGCTTTGCTCTGGCAAGCAATTAAGTGACATAAATTAACTTGATCATTTCAGTATCTCAGTCCTGTGCTATCCTCTAATGAGAACAAGGGGTTTTTTTCCTTTCATGTATTTTGTTCAGTTTTATAGCTTGTTTATAGCTGGAGGGTAAGTCAGGGGACTGTTTATCCATCATAGCCAGTTGCAAATATCTTACTGGGTAGATTTTCCTAGAAAAACATTCAACATATTTTGGTCTTTTTCTTTTAAATAGACTCCATGTTGGTTATTATTCTCTTATAAAATAGTTTTTCCATAAACTAGATTTAAATTAGATTATATAAATTAGATTTGTTCTTTAGAGTGAGGGTACTAGTTGAGATTTCACCTTTTCCAGTTATGATCACACTTCAACTTTGCATCTCTAAATTACATGAATTGGAATTTTGAGTGTTCTAGATCCCTCAGTTACTCACTTGTCACTTTGGTTACTTCTTTAGGTAGACAATTTTGTCATTTAAAAATATTTTATCAGTTTAGTTTTCAGAAGGTGATAGTGTTTCCCTTTTCCCCCAGGTTCTTTTCAGAGCAGGGGAAATGGTGACTTCTCAACTGCTTTCAAGTATAGTTTGTCTGAATGTATTTACTTCAGAGCTTCTTAAGCCATGGTAAAACCTCCTTTGAGAAAAGTTGTGGAATGTTTATGAGTGCTGCCTAGAAATTATTTTCAGTACATGAGAAGAGGTTATCTTGCGTAAGTGTCTTTGGTTTTGGGTTTTTATTTTCAGCATTTCTGGAAGCAGAAAATTTTAAGTCAAGATTGTCAGGAAGTTCTTATTGGTACTCCACTGTATGTAGGGTAAATACCATTTTAGGATGCATTGCATTTTCTCCTTTGCCATATTTTCCAGGAAAGCATCTGACACTCATTGATGAGTGACTTAGACCAGGAATAAGGTCCTTGTTTTCTCTGCCAGGAGTGCCTAGTGGATCTCAGAAGATCAGGAAGAAGGGCCATGTGTATTGATACATCTTATCTGTAAAAAGGTGGATTTTGCAGAACAAAGACCTCATTGTCGACCGAGATGTCCTCGTTTATTATAACAAACCACTAGGAATTTGAGGTTAAAATAACTTTGATTTTCACTGGATAGGCTCACCCTTACTCAATATTTGGTGGTACTGGAGATGAAGGTAACACTTACCATACTTGATCCATTTAAAAAAAATATATGTTAAGATTGTATCAAATTTTAATTAGTTTTAAAAAGTCTCAAACTCCATTATATATTTCTTAGATCCCGGTGGCCAGAACATTAGTCTAGATTTATATTCACCATGATTTTGCACAAAGGTAGAATGCTTTTTGTTAGTTTTACAGTATCTGAGCTGATGATTTCCAACCATTTGTGAATTAGTTTGTCTGCAAAACTTTTGCTATAGATTATTTCAGGGAAATAAATGAAATTATTTACTGTATTTTTTCACAAGGAACATAGCTGAGAAATTAGATCCTATAATCATTTTAAATAGAATTTAGCCATTTTCCCTGAAATTTATCACCTTGTCCACGCTCAGTGTCATCTGTGGCTGCTCAGTGCATTCCTGTACTCACATGAGCTACTCAGGGGCTATTTCATTATCTAAAAGAGCTAAGTACCATGTGGAAATATAGAAATTATTAGTGACTTTTCTTTCTCCTTCTTTTTTGTTTATTATCTTTTAAAATTGTACCTAAGATTGTTAGAAGAAATTCACTACAATTCTCTATGCAAAGAAGTACATATATTATCCTATTCTTGTTTTCCTTCTAGTTATTTCACTAGGGCAAATAATTTTGTTTTCCAGTTCTATAGAGACAGAAATTTTCCGTATAGTTTTTGTTAGGATCGCATATAAAGAAGAAAATCAATTCTAGTGACTTTATATTGTCCTACTACGTTTTTACTTTCTTAAACTCCATAATATTTGTCACATACTTACAGTTTAATTGGAAATAGTTTCTGCAGAATGCCAATTGCCATTTCCCTATAAGGTTTTGCTTTCTTAAATGTTCAAAAGGCTTATTACTTCATTTCTATCCTACTGTGTTCCTTGGCATGGAAATGACTCGTCCTGCAGTTTTCAGGGTCACATCCTGAGTCATTTTTGTAAATGACAGATCACAAAGGCTATCTACTAGTCAACATCAGTATTACAGTTTTATGCTTGAGTTGTTTCAAAATTGGACATGCCTATGATCTTGGTATTTGACTGTATCTGATTTTATTAGTTAGGTCTACTATCATTTGCATATTTACCACTGTTAAATTTAGAATCTTCTACCTTTGCCTTTTTAACGTAAGGGTCAGAAGTTTCGAGGAGGTTATGTTGCTTAAGATGAAAAATTGGCCCAGACTAGATACCTCTAACTTTTTAAACTATAACATGTGGTGGGAAATATATTTTACATCACAACTCAGTACATAAACGCACACATGCATACAGAACTGAAGCATGGTTTCATTAAACTATACTTGCCCTTACTATACGTGACACACACTCAGACGTTCTCTCTTCTATTATTTTGTTAAAAAATGCTGGTCTCATGTAAATTGACTTCATGACTTACACAATGGTTGTTGCCAGCAGCTTAAGAAAATTTGCCTAGACAATATTTAAAGTTATTTATAATCCTGAAGTGCTATGAGTCTGTGGTAAAAGATTTTTTTTTTCCTTTTACTTGGGCCATTTTTGCTGTTGTAAAATCCACATAACATAAAATTTACCATTTTAGCTGTTAAAACACACAATTCAGTACCCACAATGTGAGTATCTCTATTCAACTTTTTTCAAGCAACCTCTTCCTGAAAATAGCTTCTAATTTTCTTTCATGATTTTGTCTTCCAGGCTTCTCCAAACTTTTCCACTTAAATTTAACTGCCCTTATCAGAGCTTGAAATTATTCCAAATAAGCTTGTAAGTACATCTTGGAAAGAGAACAGAGTAGCACATAGGCCTCTGGATAAATTTGTGGCTAAATAAACAAGTAGGGACAAAAATATAAGACTGGACATGGTGGGTCCACAGAGGTTTTGAGGACAGTGCCATACTGTTCTCATAATGCAGCTGAAGAAGTGTGAAGAAATGTGTCTGAGGAAAGGAATGCTTCTTTAATTATAATTCATTCCCCATACATGAAAAGAATCAAGATACATTTTAGCATTTATGATGGATCTCTTCATAGAGAAAAATCAACCCACTTTTCTTTATAATAGCTAGTTTTCACCAACCATATCTGATATTTGAATAGAATCTTCCCAGGAACAGAAAACACTTGTTAGAGCTTGTTGGTGGTCAAAACAAAGCCACATCCTGGTTTATGTGATGGCAAATGCTGGTGGATTAGGCCATCTAATGAGGTGATGGAAATGCACTGTTTTACATAATCCTTAGAGATATACCAAATTATATTTTTACTTATTGCTATGTGTAAATATTGTATTAAATGCTAGACATGGTATATAAGTGCTTGATGGCTTTCATTTTCTTTTCATTTTGGCAAATATAGGCAAAAAAGTTTATTATTTTCCTTCCATCTGTAGGCTGCTTACTCCATTGTGCACTGTAAGTTCAGTATTTGGCTTCCATAGCTTTCACTTCATTGAAGTGTCACACTTCATTTTAACCTGAAAATTGATGTTTTCCTGTGTCTCAAAAGAAAGCAAAAAGCTTGAACAAAAGGGCAGTGATTTTTATTCTAATAATTCTGAGAAAACCCATAGACATAGTAGCTCTTTTTGCTTTTGCCTTGCACCGTAGGTAATGCATGACAGACTGGTCTAAACAACTCTCATCAAACCATTCCATTTCCATAATGTAATGTGACTATATGTGCTTAGAAACAAAAATAAAGAACTCTTTCCATTTGGAAGGACATTGACACTGCCCTTTAGTTTCTTCTGGATGCAAAGTGGTCCTTAGCTTGTCTCTTCTAGATAGATTCAAAGTTCCTGGCTTATGAAAGTGACATAATGTCATAAATTTAACTTGCCTTCCAGAAAATTACTTCTGAGATGATAGACTCATTTTTGCTGCCTGCAGAAATCATTAGATGAATAATTCCTATTTTGAATGTTATGTTTGTTATAGGTTCTTCTGGGAGGTCTAGACCATTTTTCATAAAACAAAAACAGGACCTTGAGAGTACTTGCTAGTTGATGACGTTCCCTGCTTTAGTCTTCTTCATCCATCCGGTAATTCTGTGCTGAGCATATCCCACTGTGATTTTCATGAAACCCCTTTTCAATTGACTATGCCAGAGTCTTTGGCTGATCTGGAAGATTTTGCAAGACTGACTTCATTAAAAATTTTTTTCCTGATTATTAAAGCAATGCATATTTATTTTGAGTGTTTTTTTTTTAATCGAGAAACATAGAAAAAAAATCCAGGGGAAAATATCACTCATAATCCCTCTGCCCAGACGGAATAGTACTAAACTTTTGACCTAGTTCCTTCTTAGTTTGACTTTCTGCTGGATTGGTCCACTGATCTACCACTGTTGGGAATTTTGGATGTGCTAAGGAAGACTTCAGAAGTGTTGAGGAAATATCTTCCCTTATCAGAAGTCAGTCAATTTAGGCCTTAAAATACTACTTATCAAGTACATGGTAGGTAGTACTGAATGATACTCCCATTCATTAACTAGAGAAAATGAGAGAAATAATGCACAGAGATGGGATAAGAGAGTGCTCAAAAACCATTTTATTCTTGGCAACCATACAGGTTACATTAATGAGAGGGAAGTACTATGGACAGAGAGAAATGTTTGAAGATGACTCTCTGTCTTAATGTTACTATTTTACATAACTGTGGGTGGCAAGGAAGAAGCAGGGAGGCACACAGTCTCCCTGGCTGGCTACTCTCATCTATTCCCGTTGCTCTATCTCCTGTGTATACGTTGACTTAGCTCAGTAATTACAGCTCCAGTCTTTTACCCGGAGTTCTAGAGTTTTATATTCAGTAATACCAAAGCAAATATATTATCTCTCCATTTTTGTCTCCTTCAAAGGAAAAAAAAGAACAAATACCAAACGTCTATTCATTTTGTTTCCTGTCAGTGAATCATATCACTATCTACCCTGTCATCCAAGCCAGAAATCTAGAAATTATCCTAGAATCTTTCTTCTCCTTCATATCCCCACATACAGGTTTGATACAGTATTTGCTCCTAATTGTTTCTTGATTAATTCATCTCCTTTACCATCACTACCCCCTTGTCTCTAACCTATTCATTGCTGCGTGCCCAGTAGCCAGCACAGTTACCCTGCTACATTAGTCATTCAGGCAATGTTTTTAGACATGATTATTTTCTTGAATGTCATGACTTAGAATGTGAGCACATAGAAGTCTCTCATCTATTTTGATTTTACTTGAATGACGTAGGGAATCATGATACTTCCTTGAATCTGAGAGTGCCATTCAGGGAAGGTAATGTCACAGGGCTGGTTGGAAATTGGGAGAAAGTTGCTCAACTGGTTGAAGTAAGAGGATAAATGGATGGAAAGTTATGTAGTTTCAGGCAGAAGTCATTCAGTGATGCTTTGGAAATTTTGCACTCTCTCTCAGAAAAATATTTATTCTCTTCTGCCTCTAGCAGGGCAAACCAGATTACTTTATGTAAAACTCCAGTACTTATCGTGGGTACACTTCTCTGCTTCTATGTACTCGGAGACATTTTTAACACTAAAGGAAGATTGATGCTTATAGAAGTCCTTATTTCAAAAGGAAGTGACCCTCTATTCCTCTCTGCTCAGTGATACTTGTCTCCTGGATGCCTAAAAGCGTCATCAGATACTTGTCTGTACTTGGTACTATGCTCTGAAGACTAAGCAACCAGTAAAGGAGAGTGCTATCTTTGGAAATATATCTAGGTTTCACATTGATAGTGGCAGATGAAAGAAGGAAACGAACACTTATGATATGCCTACTTTATGTTAGCCATTTGCATATTTACCATCATATTTAATCCTCTCATGGTCCTGTTGAATTAGTACTATGGTATATATTTTACAGATAAAGAAATCTCAGAGACATTAAATAGCTTTCCCAGCTGCCATACAAATGCAGATCAAGGACTTTTCTCACTACCATGATAAAATAATAATGATGAACTCAACAACAATAACTATAATAACCATGGCAAGTAATATAGTGAGGTATATTATCTAGAAGCCAAGACATTACTGTGCTGAATACTTTACATATATTATCTCATTTAATCATCTCACAATCTATGAGCTAGGTACTATTATTAACTCCATTTTACAGATGCAAAGATTGAAACTAAGAGTGCTTACACAAGGTCACCTAGTTATCAGCAGTATAACTGGGGTTCAGGTCCACACAATTTGACTCGGGGCCCCCATTCTTAAACACAATGCTATTCTACTTCCTAGTAATACATCAAAATTCATGGCTAAATAAATGGAATAAGTAAACAGGGTCCTCAGCATAGTGTTTTGCCTATGGTAGTCAAGTAATACCTATTTTAATGACTGAACAGCTAAGTTAAATGACTGCATAATTGAAGCAAATACTAAGATACCCAAAGAACAAGCAAATGAAGTCCACAATTATTTAATTACTCAGTAAAGAATAAGAAGAAAATTCTAAGAACCATACAGAGACTTTTCCAAAAATAAATGTAATATAATATGTCAGACTAACTGAGCAACTTCCTTGGCTTTTATGAATCATTAAAATAAACTCAAGTAATAAAAACATTTCAGTGAACTAGCAACACATAACACTTCCTAGTTTGAAGGGGAGCCTACATTTTCAGGGTAAGAATATCCGTTTGTAGGTCAGTCCTTAGCAAGAGTTTTGATAGTACTTGTGCAATGATGAAGATTGCCTCAGTGTAGAACTCCAGGTCTCCGATGCCATGATTCAAGTGAGAGCCCAGAGTTTTAAGTAATTCTGGTAAATTTCTCCCTCCCTCCTTCCCCTTAACACTCACAGCTTTACGACCGTTATCTGTTGTAGGACCAGGTCATCCCTCACATGGTTCTGTACATCCCTTTTTCTAACCCTACGTCCTACTGCTATCCATCTTCTGAAACCTTTGCATTGTGCACATATCCTCATTTTCTCCTGTGAATATTCTCTTTATCTTCTGCTTTAACTAAAACCAAGTGTCCCCTTGATGACATTGCTTCTTCTGTAGCCCTCTTACATCGTGACTGGTTTCCTTCTTATTATTGGGCCTAGAGATGGAAGAAGTACCATCCTTACTTCTTGTTGCTGCTTCCAGTCAATCCTCCCAACCTCCTATTAAAGAAACAAAAAAACATACATCTTTGTGTCTCATGTTATCAGATTCTACCTCCCCTATACCTGTTCGCAGTCATTTACACTCCCAGGTCCCTTCCTCTTATTCCTTAAAGATTTTACCGACACTCTCTTAACATTATTCTTGTTGAGAAAGTAATTTTTAAACCAAGCAAAGAACATCCCCTGACAACTGGAAGCTACTCTATGTTACTTTCTTATTGAATTATAATTAACATACAATTTTATATTAGTTTCAGATGTACAACCTAGTGATTCAGCATTTTTACGCATTATGAAGTGATCACCACAATAAGTCTAGTTACCATCTGCCGTGTTACTTTTTTGTTGGATAATAAACAGTCTCACAGAATATCAACCTCACCCTCTGAGACTATGATAAAAAGAGAGAAAATAAGACTACTTCATAACTTTGTTTAAAATACCAAGTATCTTTCTCTCTTAGCCAAAAGGAGTAGTTGCTACCTTTTCACCAGTTACAGCTTCAGCCTTGCTTTAGTTTGCCCTCCCTAGAAAGATTTATTGAGGTACTCAGTTACAGAATTATTCCCAGTTTCTGACACCATCCAGTATGGAGTGACACCAGCTTCCTTAGATCCTTTCTCAATCCCTCAACCAAAGTCCAAATACTATCATTGGTTTTTGCTTACACCCTTTTACTGAGATACTCCATGATTCCCCATGGTTTGTATTCTCTCTTGCTGCAATGAGTGAGACTCTGACTTGTTTAAATACAAGTATGTTCCTGGTGAACTTTGGAGGACATTGATGTTGTCAGAATTCTTGGTGATATCAGCACCACGATTCCAACCTCTTGACTCCCCCCTCCGCCCCACTTCCTTAAAGTCTTCTCTTTCAATGACTTTTGTCTTGTACCTTACCACAGGCACCGTCTTATTGCCATGCTCTTCACCTTGTAATTACCAGTAGCTTTAATTGATTCATAACCTTGATTTCATTGATCTCACTCTCACATTGCTTCCTCCTATATTCCTAGTTCATTCCTTCTAGTAAACGGAGTTCAACAACTCTTCTATCACATGGAAATTTTCATTCAATTGATAATTTCAGCTTTTCATTATCCCTCACCTTGTCTTATCGTCACTTAAATTATTGTATGTCATTATACAAGTCAGATTCTGTGGGCAATCATTTCAATCAGTTCCTTGCATACACCTTCCATTCTTTTGCCCTGTCCTCCTTTGTCATGCTTAGTTGGCTAAACCACCACTCTGGTTAAATCTGTCTCTGTTTTCTATGCCTATGCCCGTCCTACTGAATTCTGCTAGAAAAAAACCACAAAACTGTACACTAATTGGTATCACTTTAAATTCATGACCACCATTTGAAAGTGGGGTACCACCAGGCACTTACTATATTGTTTAAGTCATTCATTTTTCTCTCTTTTCTGGGTTATACTTCCTTCTCTTTCCTCAAACCCCCAAATCCTCTCCTTTATCCTTTCTCTCAGCTGATTACCTAACTTCTTATTTTACTAAGAAAATTGGAGTAATTGAAAGGGAATTTCCACAAATTTCCATCACCATAAAAACTTACGTGCATGCATCATACCCACCCCGCAATATCTCTGCTTTCCCTCCTGTTACCAAAAAGAACTCTCCATGATCCCTGTGAAGGTCAGTTCATTTCCTTGTGCATCAGATTCCATCCTTTTTATCTACTCGAGGATATTAGATATTGTCTCTCACTCTCAAACAAATTATTTTTTACCTCTACTTGATATATCCTTTCAGAATGTAAATATGCTTTGAGTTCTCCCATCTTAAAAATGACTTTTTCTTGTCCTTACTTCCTATTAAAGTTAATGTGCCCATTTCCTCCTTTCCATATGTGATGGTTAATTTTGTGTGTCAGTTTGTCTGGCAGTGGTATCCAGATATTTGGTCAAACATTACTCTTAATGTTTCTTTGAAGATATTTTAAAATGAGATTTACGTTTAAGTCTCTGGATTTGAGTGAAGCACACAGAATTGATTGTCTCTTAGAGCTTTCAGAAGGAATACTGACTTGTGACATGCTGTAGCAAAGGTGGCCCTGTAAGCTCTAGGCTAACAGGGTTCTTTATGCTCAAGGTCCTTGAAGATAAGGAAGGGATATTTTTTTCTGTTCCTGTTCATATAAAAACTTCAAAAGGATTTTGACTAACTCTGTTAGGTCTTGTGCCCACTTCTGGCATAATTACTGTCTAAATGAGATGTGATGTTCTGACAGGCCCACTGGGATATCATACCTACCCCACTGGTAGGGGAGGTAGGACAATGTGATTGGCATGTGTACGAGATGAGAGGGGAGTGGTTCCCAAAAGGAAAACTCTAGATAGGAAAAAACAAAAACTAAAATAGTTCACTGTTACCCTCAATCTTAACATACCACAAACTGACAGTGCAGTCTGATTCTTATTGCATTTTTGCCAGGACTTGAAATATCAAGGCATACTAAGAAGCAAAAATACCTCGGGGAAGTTCACAAGAATAGCTGTATGGCACACAAAAAGACAGGAAAAAATATTGCAGATTTTCTATAACATATTTAGCTCATGGCCTACAATTAGTTTTAGAATTTTTAAGCACTTTAAAATTAAAAAAATACAACAATAATAACAAAAATAATAATATTCTGATTGATGCCAGTATCATGAGCCACAATATAAAGTTCAGCATCTGCAAGTTTAAAAACAAATGTGTCTGAACTATTGATTGAATCTTTATTTTAATTTAATTTTTTTTGCTGTGATTTTATTGTGCCTACAGTACTTTTTTTTTTTTTTGCATCTTTATTGGTGAATAATTGCTTTGCAATGGTGTGTTAGTTTCTGCTTTATAACAAAGTGAATCAGTTATACATATACATATGTTCCCATGTCTCTTCCCTCTTGCGTCTCCCTCCCGCCCACCCTCCCTATTCCACCCCTCTAGGTGGTCACAAAGCACCGAGCTGATCTCCCTGTGCTATGCGGCTGCTTCCCACTAGCTATCTGTTTTACGTTTGGTAGTGTATATATGTCCACGCCACTCTCTCACTTTGTCACAGCTTACCCTTCCCTCTCCCCATGTCCTCAAGTCCATTCTCTAGTAGGTCTGTGTCTTTATTCCTGTCTTACCCCTACGTTCTTCATGACATTTTTTTTTTCTTAAACTCCAAATGTATGTGTTAGCATATGGTATTTGTTTTTCTCTTTCTGACTTACTTCAATCTGTATGACAGACTCTAGGTCCATCCACCTCATTACAAATAGCTGAATTTCATTTCTTTTTATGGCTAATATTCCATTGTATATATGTGCCACATCTTCTTTATCCATTCATCCGAGGATGGATACTTAGGTTGTTTCCATCTCCGGGCTATTGTAAATAGAGCTGCGATGAACATTTTGGTACATGACTCTTTTTGAATTATGGTTTTCTCAGGGTATATGCCCAGTAGTGGGATTGCTGGGTCATAAGATAGTTCTATTTGTAGATTTTTAAGGAACCTCCATACTGTTCTCCATAGTGGCTGAACCAATTCACATTCCCACCAGCAGTGCAAGAGGGTTCCCTTTTCTCCACACCCTCTCCAGCATTTATTGTTTCTAGATTTTTTGATGATGGCCATTCTGACTGGTGTGAGATGATATCTCATTGTAGTTTTGATTTGCATTTCTCTAATGATTAATGATATTGAGCATTCTTTCATGTGTTTGTTGGCAATCTGTATATCTTCTTTGGAGAAATGTCTGTTTAGGTCTTCTGCCCATTTTTGGATTGGGTTGTTTGTTTTTTTGTTATTGAGCTGCATGAGCTGCTTGTAAATTTTGGAGATTAATCGTTTGTCAGTTGCTTCATTTGCAAATATTTTCTCCCATTCTGAAGGTTGTCTTTTGGTCTTGTTTATGGTTTCCTTTGCTGTGCAAAAGCTTTGAAGTTTCATTAGGTCCCATTTGTTTATTTTTGTTTTTATTTCCATTTCTCTAGGAGGTGGGTCAAAAAGGATCTTGCTGTGATTTATGTCATAGAGTGTTCTGTCTCTGTTTTCCTCTAAGAGTTTGATAGTTTCTGGCCTTACATTTAGGTCTTTAATCCATTTTGAGTTTATTTTTGTGTATGGTGTTAGGGAGTGATCTAATCTCATACTTTTACTTGTACCAGTCCAGTTTTCTCAGCACCACTTACTGAAGAGGCTGTCCTTTCTCCACTGTACATTCCTGCCTCCTTTATCAAAGATTAGGTGACCATATGTGCGTGGGTTTATCTCTGGGCTTTCTATCCTGTTCCATTGATCTATCTTTCTGTTTTTGTGCCAGTACCATACTGTCTTGATTACTGTAGCTTTGTAGTATAGTCTGAAGTCAGGGAGCCTGATTCCTCCTGCTCCATTTTTCCTTCTCAAGATTGCTTTGGCTATTGGGGGTCTTTTGTGTTTCCATAGAAATTGTGAAATTTTTTGTTCTAGTTCTGTGAAAAATGCCAGTGGTAGTTTGATAGGGATTGCATTGAATCTGTAGATTGCTCTGGGTAGTATAGTCATTTTCACAATGTTGATTCTTCCAATCCAGGAACATGGTATATCTCTCCATCTATTTGTATCATCTTTAATTTCTTTCATCAGTGTCTTACAGTTTTCTGCATACAGGTCTTTTGTCTCCTTAGGTAGGTTTATTCCTCGATATTTTATTCTTTTTGTTGCAGTGGTAAATGGGAGTGTTTTCTTGATTTCACTTTCAGATTTTTCATCATTAGTGTATAGGAATGCCAGAGATTTCTGTGCATTGATTTTGTATCCTGCAACTTTACCAAATTCGTTGATTAGCTCTAGTAGTTTTCTGGTAGCAAGCATCTTTAGGATTCTCTATGTATTATCATGTCATCTGCAAACAGTGACAGCTTTACTTCTTCTTTTCTGATTTGGATTCCATTTATTTCCTTTTCTTCGCTGATTGCTGTGGCTAAAACATCCAAAACTATGTTGAATAAGAGTGATGAGAGTGGGCAACCTTGTCTCGTTCCTGATCTTAGTGGAAATGCTTTCAGTTTTTCACCATTGAGGACGATGTTGGCTGTGGGTTTGTCATATATGGCCTTTCTTATGTTGAGGAAAGGTCCCTCTCTGCCTGCTTTCTGCTGGGTTTATATCATAAATGGGTGTTGAATTTTGTCAAAAGCTTTCTCTGCATCTGTTGAGATGATCATATGGTTTTTCTCCTTCAATTTGTTAATATGGTGTATCACATTGATTGATTTGCATATATTGAAGAATCCTTGCATTCCTGGAATAACCCCACTTGATCATGGTGTATGATCCTTTTAATGTGCTGTTGGATTCTGTTTGCTAGTATTTTGTTGAGGATTTTTGCGTCTATGTTCATCAGTGATATTGGCCTGTAGTTTTCTTTCTTTGTGACATCCTTGTCTGGCTTTGGTATCAGGGTGATGGTGGCCTCGCAGAATGAGTTTGGGAGTGTTCCTCCCTCTGCTATATTTTGGAAGAGTTTAAGAAGGATAGGTATTAGGTCTTCTCTAAATGTTTGATAGAATTCGCCTGTGAAGCCATCTAGTCCTGGGCTTTTGTTTGTTGGAAGATTTTTAATCACAGTTTCAATTTCAGTGCTTGTGATTGGTCTGTTCATATTTTCTTCCTGATTCAGTCTTGGCATGTTGTGCATTTCTGAGAATTTGTCCATTCCAGGTTGTCCAATTTATGGGCACAGAGTTGCTTGTAGTAACCTCTCATGATCTTTTTTTTTTTTTTTTTTTTTTTTTGGTGGTACGCGGGCCTCTCACTGTTTTGGCCTCTCCCGTCGCGGAGCACAGGCTGCAGACGCGCAGGCTCAGCGGCCATGGCTCATGGGCCCAGCCGCTCCGCAGCATGTGGGATCTTCCCGGACCGGGGCATGAACCCGTGTCTCCTGCATCGGCAGGCAGACTCTCAACCATTGTGCCACCAGGGAAGCCCTCTCACGATCTTTTGTATTTCTGCAGTGTGAGTTGTTACTTCTCCTTTTTCATTTCTAATTCTATTGATTTGAGTCTTCTCCCTTTCTTTCTTGATGAGTCTGGCTAATGGTTTATCAATTTTGTTTATCTTCTCCAAGAACCAGGTTTAGTTTTATTGATCTTTGCTATGGTTTCCTTCATTTCTTTTTCATTTATTTCTGATCTGATTTTTATGATTTCTTTCCTTCTTCTGACTTTGGGGTTTTTTGTTCTTCTTTCTCTAATTGCTTTAGGTGCAAGGTTAGGTTGTTTATTCGAGAATTTTCCTGTTTCTTAAGTTAGCATTTTATTCCTATAAACTTCCCTCTTAGAACTGCTTTTACTGCATCCCATAGGTTTTGGGTCGTCGTGTCTCCATTGTCATTTGTTTCTAGGTATTTTTTGATTTCCTCTTTGACTTCTTCAGTGATCACTTCGTTATTAAGTAGTGTAGTGTTTAGACTCCATGTGTTTGTATTTTTTACAGGTCTTTTCCTGTAATTGATATCTTGTCTCATAGCATTGTGGTTGGAAAAGATACTTGATATGATTTCAATTTTCTTAAATTTACCAAGGCTTGATTTGTGACCCAAGATATAATCTATCCTGGAGAATGTTCCGTGAGCACTAGAGAAAAATGTGTATTCTGTTGTTTTGGGATGGAATGTCCTATAAATATCAATTAAGTCCATCTTGTTTAATGTATCATTTAAAGCTTGTGTTTCCTTATTTATTTTCATTTTGGATTATCTGTCCATTGGTGAAAGTGGGGTGTTAAAGTCCCCTACTATGAATGTGTTACTGTCGATTTCCCCTTTTATGGCTGTTAGTATTTGCCTTATGTATTGAGGTGCTCCTATGTTGGGTGCATAAATATTTACAATTGTTATATCTTCTTCTTGGATCGATCCCTTGATCATTATATAGTGTACTTCTTTGTCTCTTCTAATAGTCTTTATTTTAAAGTCCATTTTGTCTGATATGAGAATTGCTACTCCAGCTTTCTTTTGGTTTCCATTTGCATGGAATATATTTTTCCATCCCCTTACTTTCAGTCTGTATGTGTCTCTAGGTCTGAAGTGGGTCTCTTGCAGATAGCATATATATGGGTCTTGTTTTTGTATCCATTCAGCCAATCTGTGTCTTTTGGTGGGAGCATTTAGTCCATTTACATTTAAGGTAATTATCGATATGTATGTTCCTATTCCCATTTTCTTAATTGTTTTGGGTTCGTTATTGTACGTCTTTTCCTTCTCTTGTGTTTCTTGACTAGAGAAGTTCCTTTAGCATTTTTGTAAAGCTGGTTTGGTGGTGCTGAACTCTCTCAGCTTTTGCTTGTCTGTAAAGGTTTTAATTTCTCCATCAAATCTGAATGAGATCCTTGCTGGGTAGAGTAATCTTGGTTGTAGGTTTTTCTCCTTTATCACTTTAAATATGTCCTGCCATTCCCTTCTGGCTTGCAGATTTTCTTCTGAAAGATCAGCTGTTAACCTTATGGGGATTCCCTTGTGTGTTATTTGTTGTTTTCCCCTTGTTTCTTTTAATATGTTTTCTTTGTATTTAAGATTTGACAGTTTGATTAATATGTTCATTATGTGTTTCTCCTTGGCTTTATCCTGTATGGGACTCTCTGTGTTTCCTGGACTTGATTAACTATTTCCTTTCCCATATTAGGGAAGTTTTCAACTATAATCTCTTCAAATATTTTCTCAGTCCCTTTCTTTTTCTCTTCTTCTTCTGGAACCCCTATAATTCGAATGTTGGTGCGTTTAATGTTGTCCCAGAGGTCTCTGAGACTGTCCTCAGTTCTTTTCATTCTTTCTTCTTTATTCTGCTCTGCAGTAGTTATTTCCACTACTTTATCTTCCAGGTCACTTATCCATTCTTCTGCCTCCATTATTCTGCTATTGATCCCTTCAAGAGTATTTTTCATTTAATTTATTGTGTTGTTCATTGTTGCTTGTTTCATCTTTAGTTCTTCTAGGTCCTTGTTAAATGTTTCTTGAATTTTCTGTATTCTCTTTCCAAGATGTTGGATCATCTTTACTATCATTATTCTGAATTCTTTTTCAGGTAGACTGCCTATTTCCTCTTCATTTGTTAGGTCTGGTGGGATTTTATCTTGCTCCTTCATCTGCTGTGTGTTTTTCTGTCTTCTCATTTTGCCTATCTTACTGTGTTTGGGATCTTGTTTTTGCAGGCTGCAGGTTCGTAGTTCCTGTTGTTTTTGGTGTCTGTCCCCAGTGGCTAAAATTGGTTCAGTGAGATGTGTAGGCTTCCTGGTGGAGGGAACTAGTGCCTGTGTTCTGGTGGATGAGGCTGGATCTTGTCTTTCTGGTGGGCAGGTCCACGTCTTGTGGTGTATTTTGGGGTGTCTGTGGACTCTTTATGATTTTAGGCAGCCTCTCTGCTAATGGGTGTGGTTGTGTTCCTGTCTTGCTAGTTGTTTGGTATAGGGTGTCCAGCACTGTAGCTTGCTGGTCGTTGAGTGAAGCTGGGTGTTGCTGTTGAGATGGAGATCTCTGGGAGATTTTCGCCGTTTGAGATCACGTGGAACTGCGAGGTCTGTTGTGGACCAGTATCCTGAAGTTGGCTCTCCCACCTCAGAGGCACAGCACTGACTCCTGGCTACAGCACCAAGAGTCTTTCATCCACACTGCTCAGAATAAAAGGGAGAAAAGGTAGAAAGAAAGAAAGAGGAGAAAAGAAAATAAAATAAGGTAAAATAAAATAAATTTATTAAAAGAAAAATATAATTATTAAGAAAAAAATTTTTTAAAAAGTAAAAAAAAAAAAGAAAACGGATGGACAGAACCCTAGGACAAATGGTAAAAGCAAAATCACACAGAGAAGCATACACATACACACTCACAAAAAAAGGAAAAGGGGAAGAAAATAATAAAATCTTGCTCTCAACGTCCACCTCCTCAATTTGGGATGATTCGTTGTCCATTCAGGTATTCCACAGATGCAGGGGACATCAAGTTGATTGTGGAGATTTAGTCCACTGCTCCTGAGGCTGCTGGGAGAGATTTCCCTTTCTCTTCTTTGTTCACACAGCTCCTGGGGTTCAGCTTTGGATTTGGCCCCGCCTCTGCGTGTAGGTCGCCGGACGGCGTCTGTTCTTCGCTCAGACAGGACGGGGTTAAAGGAGCCGCTGATTCGGGGGCTCTGGGGTTAAAGGAGCCGCTGATTCAGGGGCTCTGGCTCACTCAGGCCGGGGGGAGGTAGGGGTACGGATGCAGGGCAAGCCTGCGGCGGCAGAGGCCGGCATGACATTGCACCAGCCTGAGGTGCACCGTGCATTCTCCCGTTGGAGGTGTCCCTGGATCCCGGGACCCTGGCAGTGGCGGGCTGCACAGGCCCCATGGAAGGAGGGTGTGGATAGTGACCTGTGCTCGCACACAGGCTTCTTGGTGGCGGCAGCAGCAGCTTCAGCGTCTCATGCCCGTCTCTGGGGTCCGCGCTTTTAGCCGCGGCTCGCGCCCGTTTCTGGAGCTCCTTTAAGCAGCGCTCTTAATCCCCTCTCCTCGCGCACCAGGAAGCAAAGAGGGAAGAAAATGTCTCTTGCCTCTTCGGCAGGTCCAGACTTTTTCCCGGACTCCCTCTGGCTAGCCGTGGTGCACTAACCGCTTCAGGCAGTGTTCACGCCACCAACCCCAGTCCTCTCCCTCTGCTTCGACCGAAGCCCGAGCCTCAGCTTGCAGCGCCACCGGACCCGGCGGGTGAGCAGACAAGCCTCTCGGGCTGGTGAGTGCTGGTTGGCACCGATCCTCTGTGCGGGAGTCTCTCCATTTTGCCCTCTTCACCCCTGTTGCTGCTCTCTCCTCCGCGGCCCCAAAGCTACCCCCCTCCACCACCTGCAGTCTCTGCCCGTGAAGGGGCTTCCTAGTGTGTGGAAACCTTTCCTCCTTCACGGCTCCCTCCCACTGATGCGGGTCCCGTCCCTATTCTTTTGTCTCTGTTTATTCTTTTTTCATCTGCCGTACCCAGGTACATGGGGAGTTTCTTGCCTTTTGGGAGGTCTGAGGTCTTCTGCCAGCATTCAGTAGGTGTTCTGTATGAGTTGTTCCACGTGTGGATGTATTTCTGATGTATCTGTGGGGAGGAAGGTGATCTCCATGTCTTACTCTTCCGCCATCTTCCCCCTCTCGTCCTACAGTACTTTTGATAAGATGCTGCCTCTGGTTCCTTTGATGAGTCCCATGGTTTTGCTTATCATGAACAGCACAATCTTTCTTCCTTTTTGTGTAAGGTATAAAACACAATGTTGGAAGATATTCCTCTATTTTATATAGGCCAGCACAGTGTTGGCACTGTGGGCTGCATGGATGCCACTATTCACTATTCCTTCTTCTCCTTGTATACAGTATGGCCTGCAGGTAACAAATTATGGTCTAAAAAATACAACTCCGTAGGGAGACCATCTGTACCACCCTCTGATTGGTCTTTCTCAGCTGCAGCTGCACTTGTACATATAACCTCACCGTGGGGCTGAAGGAGGCTCTTGAGCTCGGAAGCGTTCATTGCTGTTCTCCATGGGGAGTTCTTTGACATGATTTGGCTGCCTTGCATTCCAGGTGACAACTCCTGAAATATAGCAGGCAGCCTTAAAAATATGCAAATGGCCTTCCTGTAACTCTCTGCCCATTTCCCATGCTTGGCTTCAGTGCATGATTATCAGTTTGCTAGAGTGCAGCTCAGTCATAGTCATGCTTTGTTTGCTTATGATGCTTTCCTTTCGTCTTAATATATAAAGCTTTTCTTTACTCTTCTTTTTAAGAGAGAGAGTAGTGCTGGCGTTACCAAGCATTTAATACATACAATTTGAATCAATTAAGTTGAATTACTGTTGTACTTAAGGAAAGACAACATCTGTTTTTTACCACCGCCCTGCCATTCCCCTGTGTCATTGCTGCCATCTAAGATGATTGCTACTACTCTCCTTCCTTGATTTTACAGGCACAATTCTACATAAAGAGACGACCCTCCTTTGCTTCTGTAGTTTGTTTCTTCTTCCTCATGTTGGGCTGAGCTGAGCTGGGATAGAGGCACATAGGAAAATATCAGAGAAGAACTGGTCCCTAGGTACACACAATCCTTATCTTATTTAAAGTTAAAGGCTTATCTTCTGCTGTCATTTATTTTAAGTGAAAGTGGGAAGAAAGTACTATACTGAGAGGCATGAGAACCTTGTCTTGGTTCTCTCCTTAACTAGTTGTATAACTGTAGGCAAAATTTTAATTGCGCTGGGCTTCAGTTTCTTTTTGAAAAAACGAGCAGGTTATTAATCTGAATATCTAAATGCTAAATATAATAATCTAAATGCTTAGATTATTTCTGAAGTTCTTTCCAGCTTTAAATTACTATGTATTTAGGGCAGCACACTGCCTTTCATTATATTATTGATTTTAAGTTTTCTACATAATTTTCCACTTTACATTTCATCCGGTTTAGGATATATACAAAAAGTGGTGTCATAAATTTTATTTTGACACTTTCCTTTTTAATCTCCTCTACTAGGACTATGATTTTGATTACCAGATTGAATAATTGTTTTCACACAAATGTGTATTTTTCTTAATATTCTGCTTCTCATATGTTTTACAAAATTTCTGCATAATGCAAGTTCTTTTAATGAGTTTGTTCACTTTGAAAGCAAACATTTAGAGCCATAATCTCCAGTATTTTATTCATCTTTAACCCAGTCTAATTAGACATCTTGAGTTGGTTTTCCAAAATTGTATTTGGGAAATAATTCTTCCCAAATAAATAGTTAAATAAATCTTACGTGGAAATAAGTCTTATATGGAAATAAATCATATTTGGGTAATGTTCTTCATGGACCACGCCTGTACTCCGGAAGAGGACAGAGAATCATATTCAGAATGACTTCGAGCTCAGTATGATGGAGTGCACGATTGGTGGCGGCTTCCTCTAGAGCAGACAATTGCATGAACCTACTTCATCTGAAAGAGGCATCTGTGACTGGAAACCCAACACTTGGGAATTTTATGATGACAACAGCAGATGAAAAGGCACGCTGAGCTGAAAGAATAGCTGAGTTGCCTTATTTTATCAGATAATATGTGCTTCTGCTTCAACAGAGGTTGTTGTTGCTAGGATGACCTCAATAGCCGTTTTCTGTCCCACGTTGTGGTAAGATCATTGTGGCATATATCATCCTGATCTGGAGAAGGACTGCCACTGAAGATTTTAAATAGTGTATTTATTCATAAGTTTAAGTATACAAAAAATAAGACTCATGTTACTGGTAAGGGAGCAATTTCTACATATAGGGTTAGGAACACAGAAGGGTAATAGTCCTTAGGAAGCCGAAATGCATCTTTCATTAGGTAATTTTTATAGTAGCCCAAGCAACTGTGTTTTGGGGGAATAATTCCTCTGCTTTGGAGGACCTGATGATCTACTGAAAATGTTTTAGTTCTGTTATTTCAAAGGTTATTTTCTTACTTATTGTCCTCTTTTCAGTTTGCGTACGGAACTTTATGTTCAAGTAAATAATTCCAATGTAAACCCTGTGAAGCCTGCTCACACACCCATTGTTTACTGGTTGAAATCAGCAAAAGAGGAGAAATATTAGCTTTTCTTCAAATTCCTGACAAGATTAAAGTAGGGTTAAGGGAACATCTGCCTTTTATGGGAGACATTATTGTCCATCTCAAATTTGAAAACATGCTCTTGCAGAGCTTTTAAGTCCATTTTGCGCCTGTGTGGAATAGTTACAGGAATATTATTGGATTAAGAAGTGGGGTAGGTGGATACTTATATGGGTCCTGAACTGTAAGGGAGGCTAAACCATCATTAGGTTGCTAAAATATTATGGAATATATAAAAAAGATATATCAAATTATGTTTCTAAATCATTTCTAGTAAAAGTCTGGTTGAAAGTAATACTTTCATAAGCCATTTGAGACATGAGATATATTGTCCCTAAGCTGCCAATCTAAAGGAGGGTGACAATTAACTGTAGGGCTGCTATTTTCCTAGTATAGTAGGATGTGCAGCTGGGAACAGAATTTGACTGTTTAAGACCTTAGAGGAGAAGCTGGGGACAGCCACGAGGGGGCTCCATTTCTGTTCTTTTCTCATACAATATTCTGTATTTTGTCTAAATAAATGTTAACTACTTAAAGTATATCAGTCTGAAGGAATAACAAAGCATTAGCGTGACTCGGGTATCCACAGCTATATTTATCTGAAATTCTGTCTTTAAGCAATTGATGATGGTTGCTATTTTCCACTATTTGTATATCTTTGTGTTCTTCCAATTTCAACTTAGGAAAGCCAAACCCTGACAATACGTTTACGTATTTTGGCATTTTCTCTGTCTTTACCATCTGCTTGACCATCCTCATTTGACAAAGAAGTCCTCATTTTTCTTGTGATGATGACCTTATTATGTTCCCTTACGTTCAGTTTAGAACATCATGAACTCCTCTGGGGCAAGGATTGGGATCCATGCTTACTGCTTCTTTGCTTTCCTGGTGCCCAGCCATCGTCTGGTACATGCTTGATGATGATTAGTAACTGACTGGATGTACATATAAATGAAGGCAATAAAGAGCTATAGATAAATACAATACCAACAATTACTCATGTAACAAGATAAATAAAAACTTTTATTAAATAATATAAATGATTTTATTCTTTTTCTTACCCACTCTGCTCGAGAGTTTTATAGATGACTTTTCACTTTTATTTTAGTATTCACCCTTAACTTACCTTAGATTTCACTCCTGTGTTCTCCAAAACTCTTTAGCTGGTATTTACTATTTATTTAGAGGGAATGCAACAATGTTCATGATGGGGAAAGGTCTAGACTTGGAGTAAGAAGACATGAGTTCATGAACTAGCTGTATTACTTTGTATAGGTTTATTTAATTTCTTTCTGTCTGTGATAATATTTGTCATGTCTATGATGGAGAGTGAGTGAAAGAATTAAGTTACATATATAGATAAATATATATAAATTATATATATATATGGCTTGTAATATTTAAAGAGCTAAAATTAAGTAATTTATCATGGTTAAGGGCTCCTGCCCTTAGCTTCATTATCATGCAAAAAATAGCACTTTTTTTGTCGTCATCCCTTAATTTCCCAGTTGTATTATAAACATTCTCCTCCATTTCCTTTTGGTCTTTGTTTATTCTTCTGTGACATCATTATCTTTGTGACATCGTTATTTATTTAAATGTCAGATATTCTAACACATAGACATAATCTTTTCTGTCAAATAGCCTCCATTGATGTGGTCTCATCTAAAAAGTAATAACTTCATTGGTGGTTTACACGTTATGGGAGGAGGAAGTAATAAGAGTTTTATTGACTTCTAGAAATTTCTATTAACTATTGATTGCAGTTAGTCCTCAATTTTATGTGTATAGGAGAGGAATGGTATGGACAGTCTAAAATAATAGGTACATATTTACAAAGTTATATAATGCAATTACATTTTATGGTGGATTAGATAATGCCATAAATATTGAAGTTAAAAATTACCAAAATTATATGTAAAAATCCCTTGGGCTTTTTAGTTTATTCAACATGCCTGGTTTTATGTATACATGCTTGTTCTGATGTATTATATCTCATTAAATCCAACATAGGCAGACTTTCTTAAGTGTTGGAACAGATGACTTTTTCTCCATTTGAGCATCAGATGCAGTGGTTAGCTTGTGTTCTGGGCCCTGTTATGGCCTATTGTGGCAAAACCTTAGCGCGACAGAAAGCATAGAGATTCACGTTTACTGCAGAGCATGAGCTCACTGAATTACTGAATGAAGTGGAGGGTAGAGTTATTCAAATTATTTTTTTAAAAATAATTTAAATAATTTTTTTAAATTACCAAACATGCTTGATTAATTGACACAAATGGGAAGATGTGTACACACTATATGTTGATAAACTTACAACTGTCTATCCACTTGAATATTTATAAAAATACTTAAGAGGAAGAACATTTTTAAATGTAGATTTGGTATGATTTGCTTGCTGTTCTGAGAACCACATTTTTCAGAGAAAACATCAAGCCACCTTGCTCTTCCTGTGGAACATTTGTTCCATTTTGTTCCTTAGCTCAACTCCTTGATCTCCAATTTTACTATCAATAAATCATCATTTAACAGAATGACTCCTGTCAATTCAGGCTCATTGTATTTCCACACTATATTGCCAGTGTGTGTCTATTTTTTCTCACAAATAAACCAGCTTTAATAAATATTATTTTGTATTTATATGGTGCCATCTTCAAGAAGCTTAGATGCTTTACAGACATTATATCTAATTAATCCCCACGATAACCCTGTGAGGTAGGTATTACTCCCATTTTACAAGATAGGGAGACTGAAGCACAGAGAGGTTAAGTGACTTGCCCAAGGTCACACAGTTAAATTGTGTGCATTTTAAAATGGTTTTCTCTAGCAGCTCTTAGGAAATGGAAACAGTTTGATTTACTGCAATGAATGCCTGTCCTACACTGTAGACTTCAAATTTCCTTCCTTGCCTGTGGGCTGCATATGGAATAAGTTGACAAAGGAGGTGAGAAAGCAAACAAGAATTGAAAGTCAAACAGCTGTCATCTAGGCTGTTGACAAAGCTGACAAGAGGTTGACTGTATCCTCATAGTCAATCAACAACACATACATGTGTTTTCCATATTGTTCTATGACTTGGTCTGGACCTTCACATGCAAGATTGCCACATAAGGAAAAGAAGTTTCTGATAGCTCTTTTGTTCTTAACTCTTGCTGTCATAGAACTGCCAATTTGAGGCAGCTGGGGATTACATGGAAAGATAGTTTAGTTGCATGTGGATTCTTTTTATTTTTTCTTCTTTCTTTTCCTTCAACTTCAGTGTATTGTTTCTTTTGGCTAACCTGGTGGATTCCTGGAAAGTTTATGGGACTTGTGGGAGTGTGTTGCCCTGAGGCAAACCTAGTTCAGCTTCCTTGTTAAGGTACATTGGTCCTGGCTTCTTGTGGAGTGGGTCTGTTTTTTGGCCCCTTGAGGAAGGGAGTATCCTGTCTTTCTTAATAATGAAGCAAAAAGATGACTCCAGAAGAGAATTGGCAACCACCAAAAGGGATGCTGTCCAGTTCTCCTCCGATACATAAACCACCTTCTGGGCAGATTTGTGAAATCTCTCATCAGTCTTCGATACAGTTAATCACATGCTTTGCTTTATTCTGTTTTATTTTATAACAATGTTGTGAGCAGTTAACAAAAGTCAAAAGGTTAGTGTAACTTCTGTTCATCCTGCAAAACTGTTTTGCAGTACACACACACATTTACCATCACTATGTAATTGTCATTCAAATCACTGTGTCCCATCTTTATCAACAAGCTCCACAAAACAAAAGATTCTTTGATCAGCAAATACAAAGAGTTCTCCCAAGGACCTGGACTTCTAGGGAATGAGACTAGATGGGTGAGGAGGAGAGGCTGAATATATAAGATTTAATTTAAGGTCTACTGATGCCTGTTTTTTTGTAGAAACCACGGTAATGCATTTTTCTATACTACACGTGATGAACATGTTTATTTCAAAGCTTTCTTCACTGTCTGTTGTGGAAGTACTACAGAAAGTTATTATCAGGTAGTCACTCTCATGCACCTTGTTTTTTCATTGAAAGATGAAGGAATATTTTGCATTTCAGTGCCATTGATTGTTTATTCATTCTTTCCTTCAGCAAATACCTATTTTATGCTTACTCTTTGCTCTGTGCTAGGTATTAGGTACAAAATAATTAATACGTTTGGCCCCCTGCTCATTTTCCCAGGCGGCAGGGAAGGTAGTATAAATATGTGGCTTTGCAGAATATGATGAGAACATAAAGAAAGAAGCAGTCAATTCTTTGGGTGTGGGCGGGTGGGAGTGGGAGTGAGGATGGAGCCACAGATGGTTTCACAGAGGAAGGGCTGTGTAAAAGAAAGAGTGGATACTTTGTAGTCACGGGACCTCCAATTAATGTCCAACACTTCCAGGCCCAGTTATGGAGGTAGGGCTAAGTTCTTAACCTCTTGGAGCGTAAGTTTCCTCGCTTGTAAAATAAGGACAATAATTAGGCCAACCACAGAATGTTTCAAGGATTAAATGTGAAACTGTCTGTGAGAAACATCTGCTAAAATGCTATAGCAGTACGTGAATGAGCCTTCTTTATCATCATTTGGAGATTCTGTCATTCAAGATTACCAGTGCTTTGGGAATGAGACTGAGTACCAGCGATGGCATCCTGAAAAGCAGGGGCAATAGGAAGTCTTGGGAGAATGGCACACAGAAGAGCTTGGTGGTTCAGTCCAGAGACTCTGGGGCGGGTCTGGGCTCTGATCCCAGGTCTCCCTTTGGCAAGTTATCTAAACTCACTATGGCTCTGTTTCTTCATCAGTAAAATGGAGGTAATAGTACTTAGCATTTTAGGTTGTTCTGGTGCTTAAATGAATTAATATTATGTAGTACTTAGAACAGTTCCTGGACATCATAAGCATGATTTAAATGTTTGGTTTGATAAGCACTTGTTTTAGTTTCCTAGGGCTGCTGTCAAAGTATCATAAAACTGGGCGTCTTAAAACAACAGAAATTTATTCTCTCACAGTTCTGGAGGCTAGAAGTCTGAATCAAGGTGTTCGTAAGGTTGGCTCCTCCTGGGTACTCTGGGGAAGAGTCTGTTCCATGCCTTTTTTCTTTGCTTTTGGTGTTGCAGGCAGTCCTTGGAGTTCCTTGGCTTATAGGTGCATCACTCAGTCTCTGCCTCTGTCATCACATGACATCTCCTGGTGTGGCTCTGCATCTCTTCTTCTTATAAGAAAGAAGGGCCCACCCTACTCCAATGTGACCTCATCTTAACTAATTACATCTGCAACGACCTTATTTTCAAATAAGGTCACAATCAGAGCTGCTTGGGTATAGGTCATCAATATACCTTTCGGGGAAGACACAATTCAACCCTGAATGGTACTAATTTAAAATATAAATAACACAGGCTTATCTAGTCTGTGAGAACTGAATAACTTAATGTGTCATTAATATCTTGAATATTGTGGAGACTGTCAGTTTCTGTTTTGAATTTCACAGGTGATAAGGGGCCATCTCACTTCTACAACATCCTTTCTTATCTTAGAGACCAGAAAATCCAGCAGCAGTTGCACCTGGATTTATAACTTTAGACCCTCCGTACTATTATCCAAGGTCAGAGCTCTCAAAGGTGCTTGGGTAGTAAGACTGCTTCTCCCTTTTATGCCCCCTCCAAAACACACACAGATCCCTAGTGTCCTGGTCCTTCCTCAATCAGTTACTGCCACTAGCTTTGTGGCTCTCCAGTCCTATTTTATTTATTGTCATCTTTTGAATTGAACAAATCCAAAACTAAAACTCATAACAGGAAACTGGAATCCATCAAATCTTGGTTTGCATTCCAGCTCTGGCTAGGGTACCTTGGACAAGTTGCCTTACCTGTCTGAATTTCACTTTCCTTAGGTATAAAAATATAATGTTTACATAGGACAATGCTTGGTCCATAGTAGGCACTTGATAACTGTTTATGAAAGAATAAGTACATGAATAAACCAATTCTCATGGAGTTGTTGAGAGGATTAAATGAGGTAATGAATGTGCTGTGCCTAGAACATGGGAAATGGTCAGTGAATGGCAGCTTCTATTTTATTCTCATCTCTTTAATCCAAATTCCTTTTTTAACTGCTTACATCTGTCAGTGATTCTACTCTTAACATGCTAGATTTGAAGTCCTAGAGTTTTTTCTTTTTCATTTTTTTTTTTTTTTGTGCTGTACGCGGGCCTCTCACTGTTGTGGCCTTTCCCGTTGCGGAGCACAGGCTCCGGACGCGCAGGCTCAGTGGACATGGCTCACGGGCCCAGCCGCTCCGTGGCATGTGGGTTCTTCCCAGACCGGGGCACGAACCCGTGTCCCCTGCATCGGCAGGCGGACTCTCAACCACTGCGCCACCAGGGAAGCCCCTCTTTTTCACTTTTTAAAAACTTTTTTAATTTTATATTTGAGTATAGTTGATTTACAATGTTGTGTTAGTTTCAGGTGTTTTTCAGATTCTTTTCCCATATAGAATATTGAGTAGAGTCCCCCGTGCTATACAGTAGGTCCTGTTGATGATCTATTTTATATATAGCAGTGTGTATATGTTAATCCCAACATCCTAATTTATCCCTTCCCCCCCACCTTTCCCCTTTGGTAACCATAAATTTGTTTTCTAAGTCTGTGAGTCTATTTCTGTTTTGTAAATAAGTTCATTTGTATCATTTTTTTTTAGATTCCACATGCAAGTGATATCATATGATACTTGTCTTTCTTTGTCTGAATTACTTAGTATGATAATCTCTAGGTCCATGCATGTTGTTACAAATGGCTTTATTTCATTCTTTTTATGGCTGAGTAATATTCCATTGTATACATGTACCACATCTCCTTTATCCATTCCTCTGTTGATGGACATTTAGGGTGCTTCCATGTCTTGGCTGTTGTAAATAGTGCTGCAGTGAACATTGGGGTGCCTGTATCTTTTAGAATTATGGTTTTCTCTGGATATATGCCCAGGAGTGGGATTGCTGGAACATATGGTAGCTCTATTTTTAGTTTTTTAAGGAACCTCCATATTATTCTCCATAGTGGCTGTACCAGTGTACATTCCTACCAGCAGTGCAGGAGGGTTCCGTTTTCCCCACACCCTCTCCAGCATTTATTGTTTGTAGACTTCTGACCCATTCTGACCAGTGTGAGGTGATACCTCATTGTAGTTTTGATTTTCATTTCTCTGATAATTAGCAATGTTGAGCACCTTTTCATGTGCTTTTTGGCCATCTGTATGTGAAGTTCTAGAGTTTAAAAAAATTTATCTCTCTATTGATCTAGCTAATCACCATGTTTTAATCAGTTTTTCAGTTGAAATCTCTGCAGAGGCCAGTCTTTCCTTTGTAGTTATGTTGACTTTGGAATCGGTCCCTTCACACCTTCCACACAGCATGGCATCTAGATGACAATAGCCTCCTGGGGGTCCTCCTTTCTCTTGCCTTTTCTTTCTATAACCCATCCTGCAATCCTTAATCATGTTTTCCACCAGTTGAGTTGTCCCAGTATTACCTCTGATAGGCTCTGTTTTGATAACTTAGTCTTATTAATAAGACATGAGAATACTAGCCACTTTTTTTTTCCTCTTCTTTTTAAACTGTGAGACAAAAGAATGTGTGGATGCTCAGTTGTCTATTTCATAATCTGATTCATTGGAACCCTTTATTGCATGCCTTGATGTGGTTATGGTGGCAGTGTTCAAAAGACTGGCATACCCCTGGGGTTTTGACAGTGCTTGTCTAACTTAGAATTTGTATGGGCTTTTAAATTTTTCTTGGGCTTATTTTTAGTAACACTTGGTTCTTGAGTGCTTTAAGTTTTAAAACTGTACTTTTTTTTTTTTTTTTTTTTTTGTATTATGAAAGGTACTCAGATTCCCACCAGATGGGAATTTGTCCAAATCGAATTTTGATCTTTTTACTTAGTACAAAGGCTCAGCCTCAGTACTCAGGCTACAGGAGGATGACAGCTCCACCTATGAGGAAAGGATGCCATCTTTGAAGAACATGTAGCTTCTTGTTGTAGAAATCAACCAAACAGTGCCCCAGAGGAACTCCGTACTTTGGGCTAAAGAGGACCATGTTCCATATGGAAGCTCTGTCTGTCCCAGATCTAACTTTTGAAGAACGAGAAGGGGTTATATTCAGGTGCATAGCCATATGAATAACCTAAAGGTGGTCATGGTCTATGTGCTCAAAGGTTATTCATTGAAACAGCTTCTCTAAGACAGGCTCTCAGTCCTACTAAATACTTTCCTCTTTAGCCAAGGGTGATTTTTACCGAACCTAGAGTCATGTCTACTTTATCCAGTCTATAGACAAATTAGTCCTTTCTACTCTATGGTAAACCTATTCCTCAGTTCCCAGTTCTTCTAAAAGTGTTAAGAACATCTAGAATATGGGGAAAGCTAAATGACATCATTCTCACTGGGATACGAATAATGAATGAAGATTTAGGCTATGATTACATTAAATTACCAGATCAAGTAGAAACCTAAATTGTGATTAGATCTTGTCAGTTAGCCCTCTGCATATGGGCTCTTTCCAAATAAATCAGTGCATTTCTCTGTTTCAAACTATAGAACTCATCAGTTCTATTTCCAGTCTACTCCAGATTGAACAGTTTTGGCTCAATCATCAACTACTGGCATAACCTTGGGAAAGTCACTCATCATCACTATATTTTAATCTCATCACTGTAAAATGAGGAATTTGGAGTTCATTTTAGGTTAACTCTGAAGATTTTAAAAATTCAAACATTTTTGGAATTGAATGTTGTAACCATCCATGGCACAGCTAACAGTCTTCTTGAAAGATCCTGTTATAAAGCATAAACCATATTATGTTACTATTTTACTTAAAATCTTTCAAGGGATCCCCACCTCAATCAAAGTGAAAAGAAAAGTCCTGTTAATGTACAGGCACTCGATAACTTAGATCCCTGAGAACTCTAGTTTCCTTTTCCATGCCACACCTCTTCTCACTCCACTCCATCCACACTGCCCTCTGTAGTGTTACTAAACACACCACATATTCCACCCTCAGAGCCTTTGGCCCTTGCTGTTCCCTTTCCTGGAATTCTATTTTCCTAGCTATCCACCTAGTTCACTCCCTTACATCTTTCAGATCTTGACTCAGATGACACTCTCTAAACAAGGTATTCCCTGCTCTCCTGATCTAAAACTGCAACCTGCTCTCATGTTTCCTACCCCTAGTTCCTGCTTTATTATCCTCCTTAACACTTATTAACGTGTAACATATATAACATGGAACATACTATATATTTTGTTGGTTATCTCCAGTCTCCAAATATAAGGAAAGGGATTTTTGGTCTTTTTTGTTCACTGCTCACTCAAAATTTTTTGAAATAATGAAGAATGAGTGAAGGACAAAAATGTGTTCTGCTGTAAAGAGTTCTACTGGAGAGTTCTACTGGAACTCTTGATTCTGATTCAATCTGGTAGCCACTTGTGGACAAAGCCTCTCTTTTCTTGACGACTGAATAATTATTCACATGGGAAGATATAACATCTCATGTGGGCTTTTACTCTGGGGGCTGGAAATCTTTTATCACTGAGCAAATGAAAACCAGTCATCTGTTATGCAGTACAGCTAATGAGTTATATATAGATGCAAACTATTCCCAGTTAATTAGAATTAGCATTTTTCTTCCCCTCACAACCTGTTCTCTCACTCTGTCCTTCCCCCTCTCTTTCTCTCTTAGCTGTTATGTTTCAAATAGATTTATGCTACAGTGTTTTGGGAAAAATCTTTAATTACTTTAAATCCACTGTCCTAAAAAAAAAAGAAAACTATCTGAAGCAAAGATCCTCAAGAACTTAAAATGATCTATTCAGTTTCCACAAATTTAATTACTTATGGTCCATAGAATATTGTACCTAACTTTAGGATAAATGTTGTTTATTTCTGACCTCATGTGCCTTACAGATATGATCTATCACTTACTTTCTGTAACTATATCTAACACAAATCAATAAAGTAAACCGTCACTTTGGTGATGCTACACTGCACTGAAAAGATAGACCACTTATGAAAAGCCCACGGGGTCAAGGAAAGCACTAGAGTTTCATTTATATGAGACCCTGTCACTCTCGTTGTTTTCCCTTTAAAATGTGGATCTGCTATAAAGGATGAGTCTAGCTTCTTGTCCACTGGACTTGCCCCTTTCAAAAATTTTCTTTGAGCAACTGATGTCTAGTCTTTAGGATCCCATCCAGCAGAGGCGTGCCAGCTGTGCTTGTCAACAGGGGTGATCTGTGGGCTTCTTAAAGAGGCTTCAGAGGAATTGCTGATTTTAGGCCCTGGTTGATTAGCTTGATGAAGCGAGTTTCAAAATGTTTATTCCTTCTGTTCATTTTCATTTTTTTTATGGCTTATGTATTCTTGGTATTCTGTTCCTTACCCTGTGATGTTCAGTTCAAAAATGCCTGTGATCCCAGGACATTTATTGGTGCAGCCTGGCTCATTATGTCCAGACATGCGTGGTGTTTGACAAATCATTTGGGTATTTAAGGCGAACTTGGAGATGTCTAGGGTTGGTTAGGCCCTATTAACAGGTGGTATGCACATTGCTAAGGAGTGTCCTTTGCTGCACTCAGTTCCCATCAGAAACTGACTGATCCCTGACTGCAGATCCAGTCATCAACCTGCTTGCTTTGGAGCCAGCATGTTAACCTATGCAAACTGCGACACTGTCCCTGCTCACTCCCACCACTAACCTCTTCCCCATGTGTGCAGCAAGGGTCTGGGGTGATCTGCTTTCTTCAGCCTGCCAGACTAAGGGTCACAGTTTGGTTTATTTCCACATCTGTTCCTCTTATTTTCCATGGACCATTTCTCAGTTGCCACCCAAAGAGATGAAGGCAAAGCCCCTGCTCCAAGTGTTTGGGCATCAGCACAGAGCGGCCTGTGTGGTTTAGGAAACTATACTGCTTGTTTGAGCTTTTCCAACATTATAAAGTAAAAGAATAAAATAGAAGGGGATTTCTATTTATTTTCCAGAGCTGTGGTCACTTTATTTTGCGATTCCTTCAACTGGGAAGTGCTTTCAAAGGAATTTGCAACCTCATGTGATCTGTTGTCATTTAGAGCTGTTTTTGAGACAACAGGCTATGCTTGAGGTTTATATATTTAGAGTTATTTATTTCTCTTCAGCATCTATCTAATTGATTAGCATCCAGATGCCATGAGGATCCAGTTACAAGGTAATGACCAACATTGCCTTCTTATCAAGTCAGACAGCCTCTGACATAAGCAGCAAGATATTATTTATGTTAGATTTTCATTGCCTTACACTCCTACAAAACACCTATCCATTTTTCAAGATTCAAACCAAACGTTGCTTCATCTCAAAGCCTTTTCTTGGGGTTCCCTGGTGGCGCAGTGGTTGAGAGTCCGCCTGCCGATGCAGGGGACATGGGTTCATGCCCCGGTCTGGGGGGATCCCACGTGCCGCGGAGCGGCTGGGCCCATGAGCCATGGCCGCTGAGCCTGCGCGTCCGGAGCCTGGTGCTCCGCCACGGGAGAGGCCTCAACAGTGAGAGGCCTGTGTACTGCAAAAAAAAAAAAAAAGCCTTTTCTTACCAACATGTCCTCTCCAGATAGAAATACTTATTTAGATGTGAAGCCCCAGAATAAGCTACGACTTCTCACTTAGTACTTAGTCTAATTTACTTACACTTAAGTCTAATTGGCTTCCCAGATTAGACTGGGAATTCCCTGTGACTTGAAAACAACAACATTTTTTTCAGTCATCTTTGAGCTGCCATTACCTGGCACATAATAGGCTCTCAACAAAAGTTGGTTGAGTAAAACGTATTTGAATGAATACACTTAATGTACCTGGTGTTCATGGGGCATGCCACACTGCTTCAGAACTCAAGTCTGTCTTATGGGCTAAGTCCTTTGCCTTTAATGGCCTTCTCTCTTCTCTGGTTGGCAAAATCTTTCTTGTCCTTTACATTTTTCTTTATCAGTCAATTAATCATCCTATAGAATATTCCCTGTCTTTCCCAAGTACTGTTAATCCTTTCTCTTTGTCCAGAGGTCTACCAGGACACCTCACACTACAGTTATTATTTGTGCGTCAGTTGGTCTCTTTCTCTTAATGGTGACTTCCTGAGAGGTGAGGATCCTTAGTTTAGATTTTACCCTAGTGCTCAGTGCAGACCTGGCTCAGAGATGGTGCCACTGAGAGTGTCCAGTGCTCCAACTCTGATGTTAATCAGTTGTGGAAGTTTGAACATAACACTTAATCTTCCTTGGCCACAATATCTGATCTGAAAACTGAGAGACTGAACTAACTCTTAAGTTCACTTCCAGCTTCAGGTCTTTATTCAGAACACCATCCCTATTTTTTATAGCCCTGCATTTTGCTACTGTCTTCATTGAGTCTCCTGATTACAAATCTGCTTCTCTTCTCTTTGCCCTATTTTCTCATTCAAAAACTGTTTTCCCCCTGTGTCACCTGAATATGTTCAAAGAGTCAAATATGATATTATTTGCTGACCGGAGAGAGGTACTTGTCAGGTATATGGTGGGGCGGGCTACTTAGTCTCTACAGCTTGGTCTCCTCATCTGTAAAAATGAGGGTAGGGCTTCCCTGGTGGCTCAGTGGTTGAGACTCCGCCTGCCGATGCAGGGGACATGGGTTCGTGCCCCGGTCTGGGAGGATCCCACATGCCGCAGAGTGGCTGGGCCCGTCCGCCATGGCTGCTGAGCCTGTGCGTCCGGAGCCTGTGCTCTGCAGCGGGAGAGGCCACAGCAGTGAGAGGCCTGCGTACTGCAAAAAAAAAAAAAAAATGAGGGTAATAATAGTGCATACCCCTCACTGGTGGTTGTGAGGATTCAATTATAGAATATTTGTAAAGCTTTTGAACATTGGCACAGAGTAGGTGCAATTGAGTGTTTACTTATTAAATAAATAACAGACTCCTGTCCTGCATTGTCTCAGTCAGAAGGTGACTGAGAAGGTGACTGTATCTACTGCTTTCTAGATTATTATATCTTATTTGACTGCTATGGTTATCAGCAGAACTTTCAGGAAATTACAGTAAATTTTTATCATACAATCTAAATTAGAATCCTATTATTTATTTTAAATATCACATTCTTATACTTTCATAAATGCCACTCAGAATTTATTTACAGTGGAATATCATGCAGTTCATTCCCTAGTAATCCAAAGTAGAGTATAACTGTTGTTAATGAATAGTTGTTTAATACAAGGCTTTCATCTTGCCAGTTCCATTATACTTTAAAATTAGAATGCACATATCTATGGGCCATTGTGAAATGTGTTAGATTCCAGAAGATGAGAGGAATAAAAAGTTTTTAGAACTGGTTTTGGCCAAGTTTACACAATGCCCGTAAACACTTTTTCCAAATAAGATACAGATTTTCTAAGTAACCTAATTGCAACAGTATCTGAAAGACATAAGAAATGTTGGTGGAAGACTGTTTTGTTTCAAAACATTTTTTAATTTGTGCTTAATTTACCTCTCCTGTTCATGAAGTAGAAATATCTTTTTAAAGACTAATTACCCTATATTCATGCATAATATGTCTCATGGGAAGGAAAGTATGATTGTGTGTTCGCTACCGAATGAGATGGTGCATGTATATGTTTGGGTGTGGGGATACAGCTGCAGAGGTTTAATTCCTATACAGTGAAATGCAAGGAGCACTTAATTTTAATAACCAAGTTTAGCAAAAAAAAAAAATCACATTTTCTGTTTTCAGGAATTAAGCAGCATTTAAAAAGACAAGATGGAACCTGAAGAGTACTGGAAGAAATAGGAGGGGCTCCATTCTGGTCTCTGATCCAGCAGAATTAGGTAAGTTATTTGACTTCTTTGGGCTGTGCTCTCCATATCTGTAAAACAACATATGTGAGTAATATTGCCGTGTGGAGGAAAGATCTTAAGAGGAGGGTTTGAGCAAGGAGCTTGGTTGAGAGGCTATTGCAATAGTCCAGGTGAGATTTCTCCCATCAAGCACAGCTCACAACCTCATAATATTCTTGGACTCACCTGCTGAATAGGGATGGATGGTTTCATTAATAAGTGGAGGAGGAGCTCAGAACGGCCTTTCAGCTCCAAAATTGCCTTCACCTGCTCATCAATAAATGGCCTAAAATTCTTTTAAAGATTATTTCTATGGTCTTGTGTGTATTTTGTAGTATAGGTGAAATCCTAACATTAGATTACTATTATTCTTAATAAATATTCTTCTCTAACAGAGGGAAGTATAAACATGGGCATCAGCATTACAAGGAAAGGTTAGTGAGGCTTGTGGTGAACAAGGGAATGTGAACCGGTCCTAACTCTCCTGCAGCCCATTCTTTACACAAACCAAGTGCTCTCTGGACTTTTATAACAAAAGAGGAAAATCCAGATTTTTATGTTTAATTTCTCAAGTTTTAAAACACTCGAGCAAAACATTAGCATGGGCCCCTGTTGGTCACCATTGCTCCATAGCTCAAGCAGTCCTGAAATACCGGGGAGAATCTCAACCTCCCCAAACCGGGAGTAGTATATAGGCAAGAAAGAAATACTTGGAGAACAGAGATTTCTCTAGTGAGAAAAATGTTTCCTGCTTGACAGCCAGCCAGCCTGCTACAGCAGTTTAGTCTTACGGAGTAGCATGTTATATAGACTAGGCCAGAGAGAACCGCAGTTGTGCTTAGGTACCTGCAGTGAAATAATCATATTAGTGTTCACTGCGCCCACTGTCAGCTGGGCCCTCAGCCACCCCAAGTGAACGACTCCTTTACTTGCCTCTGTGCAGGGTCTTAGTTCATTTCCCCATAGTAACTCTTTCAAGCCCTATTCTCTCTCTTAAAATGTTGATTTATTCTTTCTCCTGTTGAAAATCGAGTCTATCAATGATGGATTTCTTCATTCTGATCTTCCAAAGAACAGATAAAGTGACCTTAGCCTTTACTATCACTTCCTTTTCTCCAGTCGCAGAAGAATGGAGTTCCTTTTTCTGCTCATACCCAGTCCCACAACTGCTTTTAGTCTCGTTTAGACCCAGCATTAGTCCATCTCTTTATTTTCAGTCTCTCCCCCTCCCCTTCCCCCCAGCAATTCATCAGCAAGCTCTTGTATTTCCTAGGTTAAAATTGTCAAGAGGGCAAAACAAGTGCCAATCTCCTGTTGCTCTGACTGCACGTCCTCCCCTTGCTCCTGCCTTCTCTCTCCTGCCTCTTGCCTTTCCTCATAAGGAGAGCCTGCTCTTAGAGAAGCTAGTCCTTGCTTTCCCACTTGTGTTGTATCTCCTACCATCAGGATGCCTCACACATGTCCTCTGAATATGCATTAGCAAAGTAAGTAACTGATTGATAATGTATACTAAAAACATTTTTGATGTTGAAATCTGAAATCTGCATCTGAATAATACAGGTAGGGGAGGAAAAGGAAGTAAGATTGGCACGCGTTGGTAATTGATGAAGCTGGGTGATGAGTCCTCTAGCAAAACCCTGGATTACCAAATTATAATTTTTTTATCTCTCAATTTATTTGACTTCTTTGTGGCATCTAACCTTTGTTACTACCTTCTTTGTGATGAACTCTTCTCCCTTGGCATCCATGGCTCTCTCCTGGGTCACCTTTTCTCTCTTCTCTGTCTTGAACTCCTTGTGATTTATTTTCTAAAGCCCATTTCTTAAGTGCTTATCGTCCAAGGATTCTGCCTTAGACCACTTCCCTTTTTTCCATGTCCACAACACCTGAATGAATGATGTCTCTTTATTTCAACCACCATCTAAAATACTGTATTGACCACTGAATCTGTACCCCAGTATAGCTTGAGTCTCTGATCCCAAGTCCTATAGTTTCATGTGTGGTTGCCTCCAGTGACATTTCCAAAACTGAACTCATTTATCGCCGCCCCTACCCCTTTGCAAAGCCTGTTTCTGTTCTCTAATCCCACTCTAATCTAGCAGCTGGGAATTGCTTGCATTCTCCAAAGAGTCCTCTTTTCTAGCACGCATCCCCCCATTAATCATGCCTTCCTCAGTGCCCCATAGGAGAGCACCTCAGCCATCTGGAACATTATAGCTCCTTGTTGCTCTCATTCTGTACACTGTTTTCCACTTCCCGTATTGTCACCTCCCTAGCTGGTGGGAAAGGCATCAGATTCCTCTTTGTATTCCTGCCTCTCCTAGTACCATGCTTGGCACACTATTAGTAAATATTTCTAGGAATAACTAATAATGGGTTCTTGAAATTTTAATGCTAAAAGGGACCATCTAGTTCAGAGACTCTTAAAGAGCAGTGTAATGGTCAAGGTGCCTTAGAGCCCCACAGCCTGGATTTGAATCCTTACTCTGCCACTTACTAGCTTTATGATACAAGGACAATCATTAAGTTGTAGGAAAGTCACTTAATGCTCTTGTTTTTGAGCTGTAACAAAATGAATGCCCAAATTCTGAATGGACAGAGGAAAATTTTACAATTATAATTTCTTAAAAAAATGTTTTTTTATACTTTTAGGATGTCAAGACCTGCATTTATATAGCAAAGTCTTTTTTTCCCCCCTAGAAGTAAAACTGTTCTAAGTATATGTAATGGAAATAAGTATAATATCTAGTATACGGTATATATATTCTTGATAACATGCAAGAGTCCTACAGCCTCCAAAGGCCCTGCTCCCCAGACAAGTTTGAGGATCATTTAATGGAAATGGAAATTGAGACTCAGGAAGTTTAAATGACTTTTCCAAGGCCACACAATTTAGTGGCAGAGCTGGAATTTGAATGTGGTTGCCAGAACTCCATTGTATACTCCTTACCACCATGACATTTAAACAAATAAAAAAATCACTTGGTCAGTCTATTGGATCTTGGAATATTTTTTCCTTGCAGTGGTATTATTTTGATAATAAAAGGATTGTACACAGAGATGCACATAAAAACTTGTGAAATTTGACTAACCGAAAGTCAGATATTAATGGCAAATAGGGAATATTCTGAGACTTGACAAAAAGAATAAAAAAATTATTTAAACATCAAAAATGCATGGTCTCCTGCTTTGATTTGTCACCTAATTTAGTATTTTTGTTCCTTCTTTATATAGCCATCTTTTCTACAAGATCTCAGAATTCATTGTCTTGCCCTAAATTTTTTTTTAAACCACTTTTCACATCTGTAGTCCATAAATTCTGATTTGTATCTTGAATTTATATTTAATAATGTACACTTCTTGGTACAGACATCTCAAAACAGCACAAGAAATGCAATCATGTCTATGGATTTCATTACTACAAATCTCTGTGCAGCTTTCTTTGTTGTTGATATATAATACTTTAGCAAATCTTAGGTCTGACATTCTCAAGCTAATTGCATTTGACCAGCTCCTGAGCCTGAGTTCCTGCCTACTAGCATGACTGGTATAAATCACTGCTACTTAGAGAACCTTCATAATGCATTTTGCAGAATAGAGAAATGAGAATGAAGAAAGTTGAAAGGTTTTAAAAATAATCATCTTTTAAAATAATGATATTTTAACTTCTGGGACATAGATACGTTTAAGTAAATGAACTGTAATTCAAGAGGAAGTCAATTGTTCATCCATTCATAGAAGTGGCTATATAGATGTTTATCCTATAGAGAAGGCAGCTGGAGTGTCTGGACAGCTTCTTTGAGAACTAGGAAGTAGTTTATGTAGCTGTGTCTACCACTGTTTGGCCTATCAAATGATGATTTGGTTTACCTTCATGCAACTTTCCTACTTGACTCTGATAAAAGCCAGTCCAGTAACTGACTTAGTACTTGATTATGTATCTTATCGGTAATGTGTTTGAGAAATATTTCTGATATTGATATTATGCCTGGGATTTGGTTTTAAACAAAGAAGGAAGGAAAGAGATGTAAGACCGGCTCTACATTGATAATTGTTGAAGCTGGACAAGTTATTGGGGATTCATTATCCCATCGTATAGTTTTGTATATGCTTGAAATTTTACATGATAAAAATAATCTCTGATGCATATGCTTTTAGATTTGTATGTGTCTAGAGGAGTGTGTGTGTGTGTGTGTGTGTGTGTGTGTGTGTGTGTGTCTATCTTTAGCTCTTAACTAATCTTCTGAAACAGGGGGATGGTAAATTTTATTTTCAACTAAGTTAGCAGTTGCTGGGGGCACAGATTTTATATGTGCTTATTGCTAGAGGGAACACAAGAAGCATAAAACCCTGCCCCCAAATTCCTTGCAATCTAGCTGGGAAAATTACCACACAAAAAAACTCTTAAAAGTGAAATACTGGGCTTCCCTGGTGGTGCAGTGGTTGAGAGTCCGCCTGCCGATGCAGGGGACACGGGTTCGTGCCCCGGTCCGGGAGGATCCCACATGCCACGGAGCGGCTGGGCCCGTGAGCCATGGCCGCTGAGCCTGCGCGTCCGGAGCCTGTGTTCCGCAACGGGAGAGGCCACAACAGTGAGAGGCCCGCGTACTGCAAAAAAAAAAAAAAAAAAAAGTGAAATACTAATTCAAAATTTAACATTTCAAGAGAAAAATAGAGTTAAGACACCATGAAAAATTATCAATAAATTATACAGCCTATAATTGCTCTATTTCAGCTGAGGGAAACATCACTATACTCTAGAGAAAATTTTATTTAGGTAAATGGATTTAAGCTGATTCTTTTTTTTTTTTTTGCGGTACGTGGGCCTCTCACTGTCGTGGCCTCTCTCGTTGCAGAGCACAGGCTCCGGACGCGCAGGCTCAGTGGCCATGGCTCACGGGCCCAGCCACTCCACAGCATGTGGGATCTTCCCGGACTGGGGCACGAACCTGCATTCCCTGCATCGGCAGGCGGACTCTCAACCACTGCACCACCAGGGAAGCCCTGAAAGCATATTTTTTAAAGTGAGTAAATGAGTTCTAGAAATAATGAAACTTTAGAGGTTTACTTCGGAGGACTGAAGGTTAGATTAAAGAATTTAAACTTTAGGGCTTCCCTGGTGGCGCAGTGGTTGAGAGTCCGCCTGCCGATGCAGGGGACGCGGGTTCGTGCCCCGGTCTGGGAAGATCCCACATGCCGCGGAGCGGCTGGGACCGTGAGCCATGGACGCTGAGCCTGCGCGTCCGGAGCCTGTAGCTCCGCAACGGGAAAGGCCACAACGGTGAGAGGCCCGCGTACCGCAATAAAACAAAAACAAAACAAAAAAAAAAAAACAAAACAAGAATTTAAACTTTATTCTTGGGCAGCAGACAGCCACTAAGTATTTTGCAAGGAAGTGATGTTATCAAATAAACATGTAGTAAAATGACTCCAGTGACAGTATTGATTGAGATAGAGATTGGTGGGAGAAAGAATGAAAAGAAAAAACAGGATTAGTGCAATATTCTGTAAACAAGTCAGTAAGGGTCTTCTTTAGAATGTCAGCAGAGCAGATGGAAACAAGGACCTAATGTGGAGGGCACAATTGTCAGGTCTTCGACATCAGGCAGATATGAGAATTTAGGAAAATGCCTTTCTCTGCAATCTCATCTATTTCTAGTGTATCTTACTTAATAAAATGGATATATTTTCTAGAAGTTTCAATTGGCAAACGTTTAGCAAGTTCCAAAATAGGTGGAGGAGAGTAGGAATGACTATCTGGGATGCCAAGTGTCAAAACTAGTTAGTAGTTGTTGTTTTCAGATGCCAAGTGTCAAAACTAGTTAGTAGTTGTTGTTTTCATTCTTTTGTTAGCTATAACGTTATTAATAACATTTGTCAATGTGGAGAAAAGTTTCGTGTTCTGTGTAGTACTGGCACCGCCACTTGTTTGAACCATTTAAATTCCATAGGGGTTATTTTATCTGGTTCTATGGAGACAGTGTATTTGGTATAAGAATAGGAATTTGAGCAACCACAAACCAAATTTATGTGCTTATTCTGAGATATTCATTCCAGGGAAAGGCCTGCTGGGCTAATATATACTTTTTAGATTTTTCCACAGATTTTAATGAGCCACCGCCAGTTCTGGCACTGAAATCGCCACAGTATACAAAATGCGTTATGGGAAACAATTTTTCTAGGACTAGTGGGCAAAACATACTACACATCTGTTGGGCGTACGGTTTTCCAAGTTTTGGCTGGGATGTCAGCTTGCAGTCTAGATGAATAGACTGCATGAATAGACACTGCATAAATATAGCCTGCAGTGGGGCAGGTGTCAGGGTTTGGATTTTTGACCTCTAGGCAAATGGATTCAAAGGTAAGTCATCCCCTTGTTCTCAACTCAAGGAGTCTGATAACTTAAACTTCATTTTCTTTAGAATCATTTTGGACTTTATCCAATATTATATCGGTCATAAACTTGAAGAGAAGAAAAACTGTTTTTTCCACATTATTTTAAGGCTTTTCAAAGTGTTCAATAAAATAATGTGTTGGCCCATAAGGGTACAATTTTTTGTAAATAAAGATTATCAGGGTTTTTTTTTTTTTTTGCAAGAAAGAAAAACATTCCCCATAATAAAATTTGTTTACCAACCCATGGGATTCTGGGAAAAGCTAGTGTAATTTTCAGATTAAATATATAATCTTATTCAGGATTTTGTGTATAATTTTGTATATTCATTTGGTAGTTATATTTTATCCTAATTCTAGAACATGACCTGTGGATGCTGTCAAAATCACATAACCTACCTCGGTAGTTTATAGATTGTCTAATTAACTGTTCATTCTAATGTAGGAGATGATTTGGAAGTTTTTTTTTTCCATTAAGTTTCCACAAGAAGGGGCAGGCTTGGCAGACTGTAATATCATAGAAGTTTAAACATCAATGGATCAGCAGGGATTTGATTGGAAAAGTTCAAGGGGAAGGTAATGAGTAAATGTAGAGTCCTTAGCAGCTACTAGTGTAGCTGTAGCAAGAGCCTTGAATACTTAATCATTTTTCTAAGAATCCACTCCAATTAACTAAGAAAATTTTACTATTAGCTAAAACTGAAATTTTGGATCTAGGAGTCAAAATAGAAAAGGACTAGAAAAACGAAAGTAGAAAGAGAAGGAAGAATTGTATAAGAATAAGAGGAATGGAGCAGACAGATGTATGGAAATTGCTTTGTCCTCAGGCCATTTTCTTGGTACTTTCCATAACTTATTTAATAATATAGCAACATAATATGATAGTGATTTTTGAAGTCAAAAGAATGAATCAGTCCATTAGGAAAAGAGGAATGAGTGAGAAGAGGACCAGTGACAGACACATTCATATGGATGACTGGAGAAGGGGAACTTGCAAAGATGCATGAGAAAAGCATTCTGAGAGGTAGGAGGAAACTTAAGAAAGAGTGAGTCAGTACAGGCAAAGGAGGGTGGTCAACAGCATTAATTTTTTAGATCAGTCAGTGACTGCAGAATATGAGAAAAATTTACTTGTTTGTACAAGTAAGTCGATGGAGATGTTGAGGGAAGTGGGAGAAAGGTGCGACAGAATATAAGTTGCAGCTGGTTACAGAATAAGTATATGGTAAGGGAGTGGAGTAGAAAACTAATTGTGTGAAGAGAAGAATTATTGCTCATAGCTTGCTGATGCAGAAGTAAAGGAATGAGTCAGTGGAGAGGACTCAGTGATGATGTGGGAAATTGAAGTGGGAATAACATGATGGGAAAAGTACTAATGGAATTAAAAGGCCAGATGGAGTGTTAGCATTGCAAAGATGCTGCATATTAAAAGAGAAAAGTTCATAGTTTTACACTGCGTGAGCTTTGTCTTCTGAGTGAAGTAAGAGACAAGATCAACTGCTGAGAATGAGGGATACAGTACCTCTTGTATTTCTGAAATAAAATTGGCTACGTATTATATTATTTTATGAGAGACTGCTGGATTCAATTTGCTGAACTGTTATTTAGAATTTAGCACTTGCATTCATTCAGTGAGATTGGCTTGCTTCATTTAAAAAAAAATCTTGCTAGTTTTTGGCATTATAATAATAATAACTATTTTTCAAACATTTTATATATGAGACTTATCTGTTCCTTGAGAATTTGAGAACTCATTTGTAAAACTTTTGAGGTGGATACATTTTATGAACAGTTCTTTGAAAAAACTTTAGCTTCTGTTCTGATTATAATTCTACTCAGGCTTTGTATTTCTTTGTGTTTTATATTATAAAATGATCATTTTTTTTGCCATTTTCTCATTGATGCAAGAGTTATGTAAGAGTCTTTAAAAAATTTCCTAGTGGTTACTTATTTTAAAATTTAATTTCATATTAATTAAAAAATTTAATGCATTTGTAATCACAGATGGGACCCCTGTACAATTTCCACATTTAAGAATTATTATTTTATGTGGCTTGATATAAAATAGGTGCATAAATAAATATTACATAGTATAAATATAAGTAAATATAAATATGTAAGTTAACTCAAAATGATCAAAGAACTAAACATGAGGTAAACTGTAAAACTCTTGGAAGAAAACATAGGGCAAAAGCTTCTTGGCACTGGGTTTGACAATCATTTCTTAGATGTGACACCAGAAACACAGGCAACAAAAGAAAAAAATAGGTAAGTTGGACTTCATCGAAACAAAAAACTTCTGTGCATCAAAGGGCACAGTCAACATAGTAAAAAGGCAACCCACAGAATGGGAGAAAATATTTGCTAGTCATATATCTGATATGGAATTAATATCCAGAATATATAAAGAACTATAACTTAACAGCACTAGAAACAAACACCTGGATTAAAAAATGAGTAAAGAATTTGTATAGACAATTTACAATGAAGATATACAGATGGCCAATATGAACATGAATAGGTGCTCAACATCACCAATTCATTGGGGATGTGCAAGTCAAAATCACGATGAGATACTACTTCATACCTATTAGAATGACTGTTATCAAAAAACCAGGAAATAAGTTTTGGTGAGAATTTGGAGAAATTGGAACACTTGTGTATTACTGGTGGGAATGTAAAATGGTATAGCAGCTGTGGAAAACAGTATGATGGTTCCTCAAAAACATAAACATAGAAGTGCCATATCCTGAAATTCTGCTTCTGGGTACATACCCTAAAAAAGTGAAAGCAGGGACTCAAAAACAGATATTTGTACACCCCGGTTCATAGCAGCATTATTCACAGTATGCAGTAGGTGGAAGCAGCCCAAGTGCCATCAATAGATGAATGGATAAACATAGCGTGGTGTATACATACAATGAAATAATAATCATCCTTAAAAAGAAAGGAAGTTTTCACACACGTTGCAACACATATGAACCTTGAGGACATTATGCTAAGTAAAATAAACCAGCCACCAAAAGGCAAATACTATATGATTCCATTTATATGGAGTTCCTAGAGTGGTCAAATTCATAGAGATAAAAAGTAAAATGATGGTTTACAGAGGCTGGAGGGAAGGGAAAAGTGGGAGTTAGTGTTTACTGGGTACAAAATTTCAATTGGGGTTGATGAAAAAGCTCTAGAGACAAACGGTGGTGATGGTTGCACAGAATGGGAATGTACTTAATGCCGCAGAATTATGCACATAAAAATGGTTAAAATGATGAATTTTATGTTATATATTTTACCACAATAAAAAATGGTTACAGAAGTTAGAGGAAAAACAATAATACGTTTGTTCAAAAATGCTGCTTATGCTAAAAGCAAAAAAATAAAAGTAATAGTTTTCATATTATATAAAAGAGAAAACAAAACAGCAAAGAGGAATTAAAGACAAAGTAGAACAAAATAGCAGAGTGTGATGGAGAAAGGGTATGGTATATCTGGATAATATGATTAATAGGGAATTAAAAAATTCTATTTTACTCTGTACCCTATAGTGTATACACACAAGAGACATATATTCTTTTTCAAATGAAGAAAAATTTTTGCATAGTTCAGGGCATTTTCTAAACTACTCTTGAATTTCTTATAGGGAAACATTTTCACAGAAATGTTTGTTTTCCCTTTGAATTTCAGCATGATTCTTGGTAGTTTCATATTTTTTCCCCATGAATCGAGCGGTATGCACAAATCTTGGTATTCTGGCCAACCCATACTCTCGGATCTGGACAAGAAGGATGGATTGATGTGCATATCCCATGGTTATTATTTTAGTGGGCTTTTATGTAATGTGGTCTACAGAACTGATTCTGTATCTTCCTCTACTTTGAGTAATCTAAAATCAAAAGGAGATCAAAGCTGTTCTCTACAAGGGGTAATACAGAAAGTAGTACTTACTACCAACAGGCACTGGCCCTAGAATCTTTCTCCCTCAACCCTTGAATCAAGTATCAAGATGATACCAGGTGATCAGGTATCCCAGAATGGACCACACCCCTACTAGTTACTTATATGTTTCTTTTTGTATATTGTCTTTTTTTTTTAATGTGGAGATGTTTATTAAAAGACATTAGAGACAGTGCCACAGACAAATTTGAGTCAACTTATATTAGGTCTGCCAGGTAGATTTCTCCAGGTTTTCAATTTTCAGAAATTCAGGTGCTCCTTTTATACAATAGGATAGCTCACCCATTCACAGAATGTTAGACGAAGGGACCCTTGAGATCCCTGACACTGACGAAGGTGTAATGTTTATCTTGCTCACCACTTGGTGCCCACAACCCAGCTCAGTAATTTTTTTTTTTTTTTGATGACCTAGTGGGTCAATTTTATTTTCCAGATTTTCTACTGTAAACATATATCACTTTTATAATCAGAAAAAGCGATTACAGTGGTTTTCAGGTATGCCCTCTTTGTTTTTCATTTCTTTTATTTCTTTTTTGTTTATTAATTTTTATTGGAGTATAGTTGCTTTACAATGTTGTGTTAGTTTCTGCTGTACAGCAGAGTGAATCAGCTATACATATACATATATATCCTCTCTTTTTTAGATTTCCTTCGCATTTAGGTCACCACAGAGCATTGAGTAGAGTTCCCTGTGGTATACAGTAGGTTCTCATTAGTTATCAGTTTTATACATAATAGTGTATATATGTCAATCCCAATCTCCCAATTCATCCCCCCCGTTGTTTCCCCCTTGGTATCCATACGTTTGTTCTCTACATCTATGTCTCTATTTCTGCTTTGCAAATAAGTTCATCTGTATCATATACAATTAGAAATGAAAAAGCAGAAGTTACAACTAACACTGCAGAAATACAAAGGATCATAAGAGACTACTACAAGCAACTGTATGCCAATAAAATGGACAACCTGGAAGAAATGGACCAATTCTTAGAAAGGTACAACCTTCCAAGACTGAATCAGGAAGAAATAGGAAATATGAACAGACCAATTACAGGTAATGAAATTGAAACTGTGATTAAAAATCTTCCAACAAACAAAAGTCCAGGACCAGACGGCTTCACAGGCGAATTCTGTCAAACATTTAGAGAAGAGCTAACACCTATCCTTCTCAAACTCTTCCAAAAAATTGCAGAGGGAGGAACACTCCCAATCTCGTTCTACAAGGCCACCATCACCCTGATACCAAAACCAGACAGAGATATCACACACACAAAAAAGAATACAGGCCAATATTGTCTTTAATAGCTTTAAAGAGTTTTTTGAAGAAGTATAGGTAATGTGACTAATCTCACCTCTGCTTGGCTCAAAACATAGTAAAATGTATTATATGATAGCAGTTATTTTTTCAGCTAATGTCTGTACCTTCTTTAGGAACCACACAAGTTGCTTTTGTTCAGAGGATGGTGTACATGGTATGTGGCAGAAAGATGTATTGCTCAGCTCAACCCTATAGGGAGGGATAGCAGGTCAGGAGGAATGTGCCCTGGGTGGAAGGAATGAGCAGGATTGAATGAGATAAGGAGTCAGTGTGAATTTCTGCATGATTTTCTTAGGGCATTATTTCTTTGGAGTAAGCCTTTCTTTCCTGACGAAATCAGGGGTACCTCTGCAATTTAGTAGCACTTTGTTGAATATAGGACTTCTATGGCAATTTATTTGCTTGCTTGTCTTTTCAATTGATAAGTCTTATTTTTCTTTGTTTCTCTGAGGGCGGTACCTAACATTGAATGGGCACTCAATAAATGCTTTCTGTCTGAATTAATGGTTTTTTTTAAAGAGAGGAAGTCAGAGAGGATTAAGAATAGTTGTAGAAGAATTTTGCTTTTTTAAATGACTCAACTTACCTATAACAAAGTTAGTTTGATGAAGTTACACCCTGCTTTATTAATACTGCCAATTTGAAGGAAATGAATTAGACGAATTAGACTAATGACTTTCCAACTTTTTTCATGTTAGAATCATCTAAGGGGCTTTTAAAAATCCAGTGTCCATGTTGCTACTCAGAGTGTGGCCTCTAGACTGGTAGCATCAGAATTACCCAAGAACTTGTTAAAAAATGTCTTCAGGTCCCTACTAAGATGTACTGAAAGAGAATTGGCATTTTAAAAAGATCCTCATGTGATTCAGATGCACATTAAATTTTGAGAAGGACTGATCTACCGCATTTTCTAGTAATCATCTACCATATTATTTGAATAGGTAAGTAATTTTTTTTGCCATTCTTCTAATCTTTCATAATGAATCTAATTGGTCAATTTTATAAACATGGCTCCTGAGAATAGTCAGTTAATAGAATTCTTAGCTTTTCTGTCTCTGGTAATAGGATTTCTGTATGGAGTTAGGCATCTATTTAACAATAATATAATCCTTTCATTGTTACATAATGAAGGAAAGCTTTCTATATTCCTGACTTGTCCTTTGCCCTTTGCGGCTGGACAATTTATCTCTGTTGGTTGATTCATTTTGCTCTGAACCACATGACTAATCATATAGTACTAAATTCAGTCTTTCAAGTGTTCACCATTAGGTCTGCCTTGATAAAGATGGTATGTTGAACCACTCATTAAGTTTTCATTTGGTTCTACTTCTCTTTGAGACCCTAAAATGTTAAGTGATGAAAAATTGCAAAAATTAGAATAATTAGGAAAAATATTTTGGAAGTTAAAAGGCAGATGCATGAGTGGTAACTGATTTAGACTTGAGAAAGTTAAATCTTAAGATTGCTATGGAGAAAGCCCAAAGCATCCCAGCTCACACTACAGAATCCCAAAGACTCAGAGAGTGGCAGTACCAGTTACCTTTGACGTGGAAGTAAATATGGTGAATTATTTGAAAGTCAGATTAAGAATGAGTTAGACCCTCTGATTTCCTCCTCTACTTTGTGCAGCAGAGAGACTGCTTCTCCCTAGAGAAAACCAGAGGCTTATTCTTTTTGTTGGGGAACCTAGTCCCAGCTGGGAGTGGGCAGTAGTGAAAAGAGGGTTTAAGTGATCATTTGTTATAAATATTGAGATTCTCCAGTCTTCTTCCTGTATCTTTTTCACAGAATGCTAGGTAGCAAGCTTATTCATTCTAGGCAGCAGATTTATGGTGTGTCCTCTGGGATTCTGAACAGCACAGTAGAAATGATCTGAGATATAAAGATGTCAGTGTTTTCTTATTGAAATGACCCAGCAGGTTATTTTACAGCCAACAGTTGATGAGTCACTTTCATGCATATAGCTTTTTTAGGTCCCATATATAAATATGAATAAATAACAAAGGAACATCAGATATTTAAGGAAACAGAGGCTAAAGCAAAAGTAACTTGGAGGAAACACACAATGAAGGTAGAAAGTGAGTATATTGCCTATGTTAAATAATAATAAGATGCTGAAAAACAACAAACAATAGTTAAAAACAAAGAAATTTTCATGGAAATTATAAACATAATGGCAAAATCGTAAAATTCATGAGAAGAGATGGAAGACAAAATTGAGGTACTTCCCAGGAAAGTGGAGGAAAAAGGTAACTGGATAGAAAATAAGAAAGTAAAGAAGATTTGAGGGCTAATACAGAGAATCCAACATTAAAATCACAGGAATTTGAAAAGGAAGGACAGAAGAAATGGAAGAGAAGAACATAATTGAAGACATAATTCAAGAAAAATTTCCAGAACTGAAGTACATGATTTCCTTTAGTGTTAAGGCATGCCAGATATCCTTACCATGTACTCTGTGCAGTGCAAGAAAATAGTTACAAATATACATCACCAGAACTGGTGGCAAAAAGCACAACCTTACTTTGTTTGCCTTTCTTTTTTTTAAGAAGGTTTCTATGCAATCAAATTTATCAAACTTTTTTTTATGCTTTCTGTCTTTGGTGCCATTCTTAGGTACCTATCCCACCCACATATAAAAAGAAATGCATGTATGCTTTCTTCCTTCTGGAATTACTTTTATTTAAGGTGTGAGGTAGAATATAACTTTATTTTAGTTTAATTTAATTTTGAAAACTACATAGAAGTATCCACATTATATACTAAATATTTCCTACTGATTTTACAGTCCAAATTTACTATAAACAAAAATTATATATATTATAAGTAATATAGAAATACAATATATTTGGTTTCTTGGATATTTATTCTATTTATTGCTCTGTCTTTAAAGTAGTTTTCATAGTTGGCTGGGCAAATATTTCTTCTTAACTTTTTCAGAAATTCCCTGGCTATTCTTATCCAAAGTTATTTCTTCACAAGCATTCTAGAAACATTTTTCCAGCATTAAATCAAATATACAAAATGCTCATTGGATTTTGATTATTATACATTAAATTTAAAGTTGAATGTAGACAGAGTTGTCATGTTCATAACACTGAGGTTCCCCTTTCATGAGCATAGAATCTCATTCAGTCTTTTAAGGTGTCTTAAATATCCTCAGGTAGATAAGAATTCATTATTATAAATCCAATTTTTTGTATAGTCATTGGATTTCTTTAGTAATTTTACATTTTTTCATATTATAAATGGGATATTTTACTTTTATATTATCTAATTGTTTGAAGAATACAGGGAAACTGTGTGTATGTGTATGGGTGTGTGTGTACATGTGTATGCATGTATTTTTTAAGTATTTATCTTATTTTATACTTGTATTGTCTAAACGTCTTCCTTTATTCTTCTGGGTTTTCCAAGTATATAGTCATATCAACAATATGACCCCTGGGCTTCAACTCTCCTAAATTTGAAGCTGCACAAATAAATTTCTTTCTCATTCACTGGTTGCCACATGCCATTTCTATCTCCTGAAAGTTCTTCCCTCTCTTTTAATTCCTACTAATTCCTCAGTTTATATCTTAACCATCAACCTTCAAGATTTTTGAAGACCTGGTCAGATGTCCTGCCTATATATTCCTATGTGCCCATGCCTATTGAAGCACTTGCAAAACTATATTGAAATTATCGAATTTCTTGCCTGTCTCCTCTGTACTGCAAGCTATAGGGACTATGTCCTGTTCAGTGCTTTACTAGATGCTTGACGCTTTTATAAAAAATTAATTAATTTTTTAAACTTATTTTATTGAATGAAAGATTTTTAAAATCTATATTGCTTTATAATTTTCAGAAGTTTTGCACACATGATTTCGTATAATCCCATAATAACTCTTTTTTTAATCCTCTACTCCTATATTGCCCCTCCCCCTTCCTTCTCCCCATGGGTGACCACTAGTTCTCTGTATCTGTGAGTCTGTTTCTTTTTTGTTTTATGCACTAGATTATTATATATATATATTTTTAGATTCCACACACAAGTTATATCATATAGTATTTGTCTTTCTCTTCTATCTGACTTATTTCACTTAGCATAATGCCCTTCAAATCCATCCATGTTGCTGCAAATGGCAAAATTTCATTTTTTTTTATGGCTGAGTAGTAGTCCAATGTGTATGCGCATATATATATATATGCATACACATATATGTGAGATATATATATATATATATATCCATTCATCTTCTTTATCCATTCATCTATAGATGAACACTTAGGTTGCTTTCATACCTTGTGACTGTAAATAACACTGCTATAACGAATTAGTGTTCCTGTTTTTTTCAGAAATATACCTGAGGAGTGGAATTGATGGGTTATATGGTAGCACTATTTTGGGGTTTTTGAGAAATCTCCATATTGTTCTCAAAAGTGGCTCCACTAATTTGAATTCCCAGCAACAGTTCAGGAGAGTTCCCTTTTCTCCACATCCTCACCAACATTTGTTATTTGTCTTCTTTTTGATTATAACCATTCTGATAGCTGTGAGGTGATATCTCATTGTGGTTTTGATTTGCACTTCCCTGATGACTAGTGATGTGAGCATCTTTGCATGTGCCTGTTGGCCATCTGCATTTCCTCTTTGGAAAAATGTCTACTCAATTCTTCTTTTTTCATTGTTTTTTTCTTTTTGATGTTGAGTTGTATGAGCTGTTTATATATGTTGGATATTAACCAATTATTAGTCATATCATTTGCAAATATCTTCTTCCATTCAGTCGGTTGGCTTTTAATTAGTTTAATTGGGTTCCATTTGTTTATTTTTGCTTTTGTTTCCTTTGCTTTAGGAGATAAATCCAAAAAAATATTGCTGCAGTTTATGTCAGAGTGTTCTGCCTATGTTTTCCTCTAAGAGTTTTATAGTGTCCGGTCTTACATTTACATCTTTAATCCTTTTTGAGTTTATTTTTGTATATGGTGTTAGAGAATGTTCTAATTTCATTCTTTTACATGTAGCTGTCCAGTTTCACAGCACCACTTATTGAAGAAACTCTCTTTTCTCCACTGTATATTCTTCCCTCCTTTTTCACAGATTAATAGACCATAAGTGTGTGGGTTTCATTCTGGGCTCTCTATTCTGTTGCATTGATCGATGTGTACGTTTTTGTGCCAGTACCGTACAGTTTTATGGTTTTTTAAAATATTTATTTCATTTCATTTCATTTCACCAGGTCTTAGTTGTGGCTGGTGGGCTTCTCAGTTGCGGCTCTCAGGCTCCTTAGTTGCAGCTCGCCAGCTCCTTTGTTTTGGCATGTGGGCTCCTTAATTTTGGCATTGAACTCTTAGTTGTGGCATGCATGTGGGATCTAGTTCCCTGACCAGGGATCGAACCCGGCCCCCCTGCATTGGGAGTGTGGAGTCTTAACTACTACGTCACCAAGGAAGTCCCACCATACTGTTTTGATTACTGTAGCTTTGTAGTATAGTCTGAAGTCAGGGAGTGTGATTCCTCCAGCTCTGTTCTTCTTTCTCAAGATTGTTTTGGCTTTTGGGGTCTGTTATGTTTCCATATATACTTTAAAATTATTCTAGTTCTGTGAAAAAATGCCATTGATAATTTGATAGGGATTGCATTGAATCTGTAGATTGCCTTGGGTGGTATGGTCATTTTAACAATATTAATTCTTCCAATCCAAGAACGTGGTATATCTTTCCATTTGTTGGTGTCATCTTTGATTTCTATCATCAGTGTATTATAGTTTTCAGAGTGCGGGTCTTTTACCTCCTTAGGTAGGTTTATTCTTAGGTATTTTTTTTTCTTTTTGATACTATAGTAAATGGAATTGTTTCCTTAATTTCTCTTTCTGATAGTTCATTGTCAGTGTATAGGTATGCAACAGACTTCTGTATATTGATTTTGTATCCTGCGGCTTTACTGAATACATTGATGAGCTCTAGTAGTTTTCTGGTAGTGTCTTCAGGGTTTTCTATGTACAGTGTCATGTTGTCTGCAAACAGTGACAGTGTTACTTCTTCCTTTCCAGTTTGGATTCTTTTTATTTCTTTTCTTCTCTGATTGCTGTGGCAAGGACTTCCAAAACTATGTTGACTAAAAGTGGTGAGAGTGTACATCCTTGTCTTGTTCCCGATCTTAGAGGAAATGCTTTCAGCTTTTCACCATCGAGAATGATGTTATCTGTGGGTTTGTCATGTATGGCCTTTATTATGTTGAGGTCGGTTCTCTCTGTGCTCACTTTCTGGTGAATTTTTAATCATAAATGGATACTGAATTCTGTCAAAAGCTTTTTCTGCACCTATTGAGGCGATCGTATGGTTTTTATTCTTCAATTTGTTAATGTGGTATATCACATTGATTGATTTGCAGATATTCAACCTTTCTTGCATCCCTGGGATAAATTCCACTTGATCATGATGTATGGTCCTTTTAATGTATTGTTGGTTTCAGTTTGCTAATATTTTGTTTTGGATTTTTGCAACTCTGTTCATCAATGATATATTGGCCTGTAATTTTCATTTTTTTGTGATATATTTGTCTGGTTTTGGTAACAGGGTGATGCTGGCCTCATAAAACGAGTTTGGAAGTATTCTTTCCTCTGAAATTTTTTGGAACAGTTTGAGAAAGATCGGTGTTAACTCTTCTCTAAATGTTTGGTAGAATTCACCTGTGAAGTCATCTGGTATGGAATTTTGTTTGTTGGGATTTTTTAAATTACTGATTCAATTTCATTACTGGTAATTGTTCTGTTCATATTTTCTATTTTTTCCAGTCTTAAGAGATGGTACCTTTCTAAGAATTTTTTCATTTCTTTTAGGTTGTCCATTTTATTGGCAAATAGTTGTTCATAGTAATCTCCTATGATCCTTTGTATTTCTGTGGTGTCGATTGTAACTTCTCCTTTTTCATTTCTGATTTTATTGATTTGGGCTGTCTCCCTTTTTTTCTTGATGAGTCTGGCAGATGTTTATCAATTTTGTTTATCTTTTCAAAGAACCAGCTTTTAGTTTCATTCATCTTTGCTTTTGTTTTTTTCAGTCTCTATTTCATTTATTTCTTCTCTGATCTTTATGATTTCTTTCCTTCTGCTCACTTTGGGTTTTGTTTTTTCTTCTTTCTCTAGTTCCTTTACGTGTAAGGTTAGGTTGTTAGAAATTTTTCTTATTTCCTCAGGTAAGCTTGTATCGTTATAAACTTGCCTCTTAAAACTGCCTTTGCTGTATCCCAAAGGTTTTGGATTCTTGTGTTTTCATTTTTATTTGTCTCTAGGAATTTTTTGATTTCCTCTTTGATTTTTTTCAGTGATCCATTGGTTGTTTAGTAGCATATTGTTTAGCCTCCATGTGTTTTGCGTTTTTTACAGTTTATTTCTTGTAGTTGATTTCTGTCCTCATAGCATTGTCGTTGGAAAAGATGCTTGATATGATTTCAATTTTCTTAAATTTACCAAGGCTTGTTTTTGGGCCTAGCATGTGATTTATTCTGGAGAATGTTCCACATGCACTTGAGAAGAATGTATATTCTGCTGCTTTCAGATGGAATGCTTTATACATATCAGTTAGTCCACTTGATCTAATGTGTCATTTACGGCCAGTGTTTCCTTATTGATTTTCTGTCTGGATGATCTGTCCATTGATGCTAAGTGGGGTGTTAAAGTCCCCTACTGTTATTGCATTCCTGTCAGTTTTTTCTTTTATGTCCGTAAATATTTGCCTTCTGTGTTGAAGTGCTCCTATGTTGGGTTCATATATGTTTACAATTGTTATATATTTTCTTATTGGGTCGATCCCTTGATCATTATGTAGTGTTCTATTTTGTCTCTTGTATAAGTCTTTATTTTACAGTCTCTTTTGTCTGATATAAGTATTGCTACTCTGGCTTTCTTTTGATTTCTGTTTGCATGGAATACCTTTTCCATCCCCTCACTTTTATTCTGTGTGTCTCTACATCTGAGGTGAGTCTCTTGTAGGCAGCATATATGCAGGTCTTGTTTCTGTGTCCATTCAGCCACTCTCTCTGTCTTTTGAGTAGAGCATTTAGTCCATTTATATTTAAGGTAATTATCAATATATATGTTCTTGTTGCCATTTTGTTGTTTGGGATTTGGTTTTATAGGTCTTTTTTTCTCTTCTTTTTTCTTCTCTTCTCTTGTGATTTGATGACTATCTTTAGTGTTATTTTCTTTTTTTATGTGTATATCTATTACAGATATTTGGTTTGTGGTTACCGTAAGGTTTTTGTATAGTTTGTGTGTGTGTGATTGTTTTAAGTTGCTTGTCTCCTAGTTTCAAATGCATTTTAAAAACCTTGCATTTGTACTCTCCCCCCCTCACAATTACTGTTTTTGATATGTTTTACATCTCACTGTTTTGTGTATCCCTTAACTGCTTATTGTAGTGATAAATGATTTAACTGCTTTTGTCTTTTAACTTCCCTACCAGCTTTGTGTGTGGATGATTTCCTACCTTAATGGTGTGCTTTTTCATTTTCCTAGTTATGACCTTATAGTTTTTCTTCTAGAGAAGTTTTTTTAACATTTGTTGTACAGCTCGTTTGGTGGTGCTGAAGTCTTTTAGATTTTGCTTGTCTATAAAGCTTTTGATCTCTCCATTAAATCTGAAGGAGAGCCTTGCTCTGTAGAGTATTCTTGATTGTAGGTTTTCCCTTTTATCACTTTGACTATATCGTGCCACTCCCTTCTAGCCTGCTGAGTTTTTGCTGAAAAATAGCTGATAGTCTTACGGGAATTCCTTTATATGTTATTTGTTGCTTTTCCCTTGTAGATTTTAATATTCTCTCTTTACCTTTAATTTTTGTCATTGGAATTACAGTCTGTCTTGGTGTGTTCCTCTTTGGGTTCATCATGTATGGAATTCTCTGTGCTTCCTGAACTTAGGTGACTCTTTCCTTTCCCAGGTTAGGACAGTTTTCAGCTATTACATTTTCAAATATGTTCTCAGGCCCTTTTGCTCTCTCTTCTCCTTCTGGGACCACTATAATGTGAATATTAGTATACTTAATGTTGTCTCAGAAGTCTCTTAAACTGTCCTCATTTCTTTTCATTCTTTTTTATTTTTTTCTTTTCAGTGGCAGTGATTTCCACTACTCTGTCTTCCAGCTCACTGATCCATTCTTTTGTATCATTTAGTCTACTATTGATTTCTTCTAGTGTATTTTTCATTTCATTTATTGTATTCCTCATCTCTACTTGGTTGTTCTTTTTATTTTCTAACTCTTTGCTGAAAAATTCTGATTTCTGTTCTGTGCATCCATTCTTTTCCTGAGTTCGTTGATCATCTTTACAATCATTACTCTGAACTCTTTCTCGGGTAGATTCCCTATCTCCACTTCACTTAGTTCTTCTGGGGTTTTATCTTGTTCCTTCATCTGGGACATGTTCCTCTGCTGCCTCATTTTGTCTAAGTTGCCTTTGGTATTTTTGTGTATGTGTTAGATTAGTTATGTTTATCAACCTTGGAGAAGTTGCCCTCTGTAGAAGAAGTCCTATGGATCCCTGCAGCACACTCCTCTTCCTCACCCAAGCTATATGCTGTAGAGATTCCCCCTAAGAGGGCTGTGTGGGTCCTTCTGTTGTAGCAGGCTGACTATGTGGCTTGGTTGGCCCTTAGCCTGGTTGGTCGCTAGGCTCTGCCTTTTGCTGGCTGGCTGGCTGTTGGTGAGCGGGATCTGTTCAGGAAGCTGCTGACTGCAGAACACCAGGGAGCTTCGATGCTAGTGCTTGCTCACTGGTTGGCGGAGTCAGAGTTCAGAAAATTCTGGGGCTGTTGTTCCCCTACTGATGGGTGAAGCCAGGTCCTGGACTTAGTCCTGTACTACTTGCAGCCAGAGCCAGGTTCTGGAGTCTAGTTACAAGGCCCAGGGATCCCAGAGCTCAGGAACTGTGTTCCTGACACAGTTGGGTATGGTGTCCATGTTTTCCCAAAGCTTGTGTTGGCCTGCTAGTGGGCAGGGCTGGGGCCCAGCTCATCCCAGGTGAGAGTCTGTCCTACTGTTGGTGGACTGGATTGCAGACTGAGAGATTTTGGTTTTCTTGCATCTGGTGTCTGCCCCCTGGTGGGGGAGGCTGTTCTAGAGGCTAATGCAGGCTTCCTGGAGAGCAGGGCTAATGCCTGCTCACTGGTGGGTAGAGCTAGGTCTTGGTCTTCTGGTGGGCAGGGCTGTATGTAGAGGCATGTCTAGAGGTGGCTGTGGGCTCAGGATGTCTTTAGGCAACCTGTCTTCTGATGGGTGGGGCTATGTCCCCACCCAGTTAGTTGTTTGGCCTGAGGCGTCCCAGCACTGGAGCCTACAGGCTGTTGGGTGGGGCCAGGTCTTGGCATTAATGAACCAAGGTGGCAGCCTCCAGCACCAGTGTTCATGCAGTAGAATGAGCTCCCAAATATGGCTGCTGCCAGTGTCTGTGTCCCCAGGATGAGCCACAGCTGACCCCTACCTCTCCAGGAGACTCTCCAAGACCAGCAGGTTAGTCTGGCCCAGACTGCTGTCAAATTACTGCTTTTGTCCCAGTGCACATGAGATTTTGTGTGTGCACTTTAAGAGTGAAGCCTATATTTCCCTCGGTCTGTCGGGACTCCCAAAAGTAAGCCCCACTGGCCTTCAAAGCCAAGTGTTCTGGGGGCTCGTCTTCCTGGTGCAGGACCCCTGGGCTGGTGAGCCTGACGTGGGGCTCAGAACTCTCACTCCTGTGGGAGGATCTCTGCAATATAATTCTCCATTTTGTAGGTTGCCCACCTGAGCCTATGGGACTTGATTATATTGTGAATCCATGCCTTTCTACCTGTCTCAATGTAGTTCCTTCTTTATGACTTTAGTTGTAGTAGTTCATTTCTGGTAGGTTTCAGTGTTTTTCATAGATGACTTTTCTGAAGATAGTTATGGTTTTGGTTTGCTCTTGAGAGGAGGTGAGCTCAGTGTCTTTCTGCTCTGTCATCTTGGCTGGTCCTCCAAACATAGACTCTTAAGTACTGTTTTTTTTTTCTTAGTAAATCAATAAAATCTATTGCAGATATGGCTTTTATGCCCACTTTCCTGGTTTCTTTTATTTTTTGTTTTCTTAATTTTTAAAATTTAAGTATAGTTGACACACAATATTTTATTAGTTTCAGGTGTACAACATAGTGATTCAACATTTATATACATTATGAATTGATCACCCTGATTAGTTTAGTAACCACCTGTCACCATAAAAAGTTATTGCATTATTGACTGTATTCCCTATGCTGTTCATTACATCCCTGTGACTTATTTATTTTATAACTGTAAATGCAACTTTAATGAGTACTTATTATAAGCTAGACACTGTCCACGTGCTTAACCTATATTTCTTATTACATTTCATAATCAAAACAAGACAGTAATTAGAATCTAATATTTCTTATTTGACAGATAAGGAAACTGAGGTTCAGATGGATTAAGATTAGTCATGGTCACAGTTTGATAAAGGTGTGTTTTGAATTCATATCTAGAAGACAAATAATGGGAAACCAAACCACAGTATTATCAGTAGGAATAGAGTTAAAAGGATAAGTTTGAGAGAGATTTATAAATTGTAATTCGCAAAACTTGATATCTAATTGGCTACAGAAATTACAGGAAAATTAAAAGTTAAGGATGCTCATCACATTTTTTATTTGGGGACTCTGAGGATTCCAGCAGAAGGTAAGAGATCACAGTTGAAGCAAAATCAAAAAATTGTGGTTTGGGCTTCCCTGGTGGCGCCGTGGTTGAGAGTCTGCCTGCCGATGCAGGGGACACGGCTTTGTGCCCTGGTCCGGGAAGATCCCATATGCCGCAGAGCGGCTGGGCCCGTGAGCCATGGCCACTGAGCCTGCGCGTCCGGAGCCTGTGCTCCGCAACGGAAGAGGCCGCAACAGTGAGAGTCCCGCGTACCGAAAAAAAAAAAAAATGTGGTTTGTACGTGTTGAGTTTCAATTATCTGTGGGATATCTAAGTAGATCTCTCCAGAAGGCAGTTAATGTATGAGTGTGTAGCTCAATGGGGAAGTTAGGTCAGAGTTCTGGGATCTATACGAAGAGGAGTTTAAAACACTCTTAGCACTGGAACAATGTTACGTAAAATAATAATACATAGGGACTAATAACATACATTTAATGATAAAACATCTTAACTCTAAATAGTGTTGAAAAGGATAATAAGTTAAAAAATAAAATTGTAATATAATTTAAAAATTCCTGAATACTAGTCAGGGATTCAAAATGGAGACTAAATAGAATAGTACAGTTCTATTATCATAAAAAAATTAATAGGAGATAGTTGAAATAACTGTAAAGCCACTGTGTAGAGAAGATGCATCTTAGAACATGAAAAGTTATTTATAATAAAATGATATAAGATCCAGCAAAACGATCATAGGACAATTACAGTGATGATGTAGGTTTAACTTAGTAGCTGAATTTCAACCTGTGCTCCTGGGTCCTGGTCAGTTTTACTGCTGTATAATTGACCTCCAGCTGATTGATTCAAATAAGCATGGAAAGATTCTATTCTGTTTCTGCTGCTTAATGTGATTGGGTGCCCATGAGCTTCAGAAAAAATGAAAAGGAAAAAATTCTTCTCTGGAAAAGGTAACAGATGTTTCTTGTGCTATCAGATGATTGAGGAAGCAGTGTACGTCTGATCTGGTCATTAAAACCTATAGAATAGTTGTATGATTTATTTAGAGGAGAATTGACACTTTTGTGATTTGAAAGGGGTGGGTACTTATGTTTAACTTTTGCTAACATTTCAGTAGTGATGATAAACCAAAATTAAACTAGCAGGTGTTAGTAGGTGCATTTCTGGAAGCGAGGTTTTCTTGTTGGGAGAGTGGGTGGTGGAGGAGGACTTTAGTGAAATATGCTGCCTTATTTTTCAAGATTCTAAACATCTTAAATCTATATAGCTTTTTTTAAAATTACTACCCATAAATGTAGGGTGCAGAGACAACTTGAAGTAATAAGTACATAGAGATCTTGTAACTAAAAATAACATTTCAACAACAGTATTAAGCTTGTTACCATGTTCATTATCCAGGTTGTCTCTTCTCCATATAATCGTGAATTGAATCGTGTCAGATATCTAAGTTTAAAGTATTAGGTATTTGACTTCCTTGTTAGGGTAGAAGGCTTGTCATTTTCAGAATGAGCTCCTTTTCTGTTAATTATGCATCATTATTTTTAAAATAACATTTTATAATTTTATAGCTCTTAGAATTCATGATTTTCTTTCCTTTGCTTATGCAGTTTTATCTTTAGAAACAAGAAATGGATTTATCTCATAAAATGTTCTTTTGGAAAACATATCCATTATGTAAATCTATTCCAACTTTGAAAATTTATAAACAAGGGGAAAATTGAATATCTATTTAGGAATGAAAAGATTCCAGAGTTTTTAGCTAGTGTCTTTTTCTATTAGAATATTGGAACCTTCCAATTTAAGAGAATTCTCATTTGTGTTTATTTACTTTTCTTGATTGGTTCCAAATATAAATGTAGGTGTTAGTTGAGCTCACTTATGCTCTTTAATAACTTCCTTCCTATGAAATATACTTCCTGAGTGTGATGGCATTTTATGTGAGGCAATTTCCCTTGTTTCCTAATTTGAGGATTATGCTCCCCGGTTTGAAACCCTCTCCCATATGAACAGTTTATCTCAGTGCACTTTATTAACCACCTCCATTATTATTAAATGGAAGTGATGATAATAGTGGGACCTGCTTCAAGATATAGGCAATAAGGAAAAGTGAACACTTAGATCGTTTTCTTATTCTTCATTGGCCAACTATCAGATTCTAACATTGAGGTTAGTTTAGGCTCAGATTATAATGCAGAACTTTTAACTAGAACAGACTGAAACAGTAGGAAATGCTGTACTTGTCCAAACTCAAGAGCCTCATGGCTTTATGAAGTCAGTTTCATTCAGTATGAAACTTGATACAGAACTCATATTTTTCTCCCAGAAGCTACAGTCTGGTTGAGGAGATACAAACAATTAGTACAACAGAGATGGCAGTGAATGCTGTAATAGGGGTAAAATTGAAGTCTTGGAAGAGTAGAGAAAGAAAGACAAATTGTGATGAATTGCATTTATGAAGGTCTTATTGAGAGAGGTGCATTTGATTTGTGACTTGAAATGTGCCTAGGACTTTCAGGCAGAGGTAGGTGTTAGGATGCCTTTAAAGGTATTGAGGGTGTATCCTAGTGTCCAGAGTCTCAACTGCTCCAGAGTTGGGTGATGTGTGGCTCCCGAGACTAAATTTTATCTAGTTAATGGAGTCACCCCCTGATAACCTCCTGACCTTTCACCTTTTCTCAAGATGGTCTGTGGTCTAGATAATCCTGGGTCTTAGCTGACTAACCTGATCACACTTGACATATGCAGAAACCTAAGTCCAAGAGGTTTAGTAACAGATTCTTTGGTGTGTGTCAAAAATTAAAGGTGACATGAGCTCACAGGAGAAAACCAGAGGAGAGATTTCAGGGAAAAGCAAAATGTTATTTTTCCAGATAAGTTGTTTTACGCCTGTCTTTCCACCACCCTAATCTGAGGTTGGGTATAAGTGGGTAAATTTATTAGGTTTTGCTGGAAGGTGGAAGAATTTGAAGGAAACTTGAGAAATTATATAATTATTGGAGTTGTTAAACATTCTCTTTTCAATAAAGATTTGAATAGGTCATTGCTTGGCTTCCATGGCATGAGCTATATCAGGTATTAATAAAATCTGGGGTTTTGCTTTTGACTGTGATATAACATCTGCCGTAATTTCCTTTTCTGCATTCAGTCACCAGAAGCTTGCTGGAAAAAACTTAACTAAACTCAAAATCATCCCATTGCATTTATGACAAACTATTGTTCTTAGACCAGTTTGGTGAGTATTAACTTCACTTTCCTTTAGGAGTATCTTATTTCTGTAAGGTTTACCAGCTTCCAAGCAAAATCTTCAGCTGTTTTACTCTACTAATCTATTTGACATGCTTACAAATGTCTGAAATTTTATCGCACCCAATTCAGGCTGACCTCTGGAACTCCCTGCCCCCATATTTAAAACTATTTAATTGGCCCCCTCAGGGGCACACAGAAAATTGGATAGTTCCTCTGGTCCTAATCCACTGGGGAACACTATATGTAGTCACTCACCCACTTGCAGAAAGCTGGAAAATTATTACCATGCGAGTAGAAAGAAGTAATAATTACATTTGCTGTTTATGGCATGGGTAACTAATTTAAATGCTTTCAGGGACCAGGCAGGTGACAAAAAAACCCACTGAAGCTGGCAAGTGAAATTCAATAGGTGGTCGTGGTGGGATGTATTATGAACGTCTGCCATTTTGTCCATCTTAACATGGGCATTCCAAAAATTTTTAATTGTAGTGAGCGGACCCCCAAAATATGTCTGTGGACCAAATGTGCTTCAGAAGCTAAGACGTACTTAACCTTTCTGAGGACAAAGATAATATGAGATCCTTGGGTGAGTGGGTGTTAATTGAGACTTAAAACAGTGTCTGGTGAATAGTAAGCACTCTATAATGTCACCTATTATTATTATACAAGAAGCCTTCTTTGCTCATTGGAAATGAAGTGTTTATGTGCCTTACATTTTCACATGAACTAGAATATTTAATTGATATATGTCAATTCTTGAATAACCATCCATTTCCCAGTACTTCTGAGCAGTTGCTACCTGCTAGTCATTGTCTTGGAGTTGAGAGTTCAGCAGTAAACAAGATACATAAAACTCTTTTCCTTATTGGAGCTTGGTCTAATGGTAACAATAGACCCTTAATATGGTTATAATAAAATGTGATAAATACTATAATATGGAAGCTACTAGTTGATACAGGAACACTAACCTGACATAGACGACAAGGAAGGCTTTGAGGAAGCATTCATTTTTGTGGTGATACTTGATGATACCATATCTTGAGGTCAGCTGTCAATTCCATGTTTTCAGGTTGATTATTCTCCACTTTTATCTTGGAGGAAACATATAAATTTATCCTTGCTGGAATAATCATTCTAGACTTGGGTTTGCTGTCCCTAGTTATTATACCTCTGTAAGTGTTAGCTTATGTGGACTTAAAAAATACCTGATATGTGTAGTAAAAAATACCTGATACGCTGTAGTAACACAACGTGGTTACTGATTTTATTATTAGATACTTTTTTATGTAATAAAAAAGTATCTAATAAATTTTATTAGATACTTCTATACCTAAAAGCACCTGGTTTTATAGTACTAAAAAATGGCACCTGGTTTTATAGTACTAAAAAATAGTACCTTTATTAGATACTTCTATACCTAAAAGCACCTGGTTTTATAGTACTAAAAAATGGCATAGCAATGACTCAGTTCCATGATTGGGACCCCAAATGCAATATATATGCATATATATATACATACACACATATGTTTATATATATTTACATATATATTTGTATATATTTATGTTAGTAACCAATATATACAGATATACAGTGCTATTTTTTTTTTACAGCCATGTATATGGAAACCAGAGATTTAGAAGTGGGGGTGGTTCTTCTCATTGTTAAACCTTTTGACAGATTCATAAAAATTTGTACCTATTTTCTGAGACTTTTAGTTTAGAAGTTTTAGTATCTAAGAGACTACATTTACACATATTTTCCTATAAGTTTATCATTGATCAACACTAGATAGATTCTTTTATGTGTTTTTAAATCTCATCTGAAAGGGATCATACCTTAACTATCCTTAGCTAACATGTTTCTCTTGTTCCATATTATATTTTTGATATTTTATCTATATGGATAGAAGTAGCTCTGTCTAATGTATTTCAACTATTATTTATTATTGCATTGTATGAATATACCATAATTTATCTTTACCCTTTTGATGGACATTTAGATAATTAAAAATGTATTTTGGCTATACAGTCCATATTATAATGAACATTCTTGTATATGTCTTTTGCAGCATATAATTCTTTATGTACCTAGAAGTAGAATTTCTAGGTATTAGGGAAAAATCTACCTTTAGCTTTAATAGATAGTATTGATAGTTCTTTAATATGGTTGTATAAACTTACAACATAAAACAAAGTACAAACCTTAATATTGTCAGACTTCTCTGATATGTACCAAACCATCTCAGTTTTGTTTTACCTTGCACTTTCTTAATTATGAGTGAGATTGATTATCTAGGCATATATTTATTGGGCATTCAGAGTTTCTCTTCTGTAAATGGTGTCTTAAAATTATTTAAACCTAAGTTCGTTTGGTTGCCAGTATTCACAGATCTTCCCATGGCCAAAAAAGGATCAGTGCCAACTTACCCCTTTTTTGTTGTTTTTACCTTCCTCTTTGTGGTGGTTAATATCAGTCCTTTTTCTCAGATTGAATTTTTCTCTTTATTTTTTTCAAATTAAATTTTTTACTTGTATTTTTTGTCATGTAAATCAGATAAAACCTTCATATTTTGCATATATAATTCATTCTCCAGGACTTTGTGATTAATTAACCATCACCAGAGATTTATACAGATGAAACTATCTGAATTACTGCTAGTTATTATAGTCATCTCAGATACTTTCCTTCTGGTGTAATGCCCTAGACTTCACCTCTACAGGGTTTTTTTTTCATTCCCACTGAGATTTGGAGACTGTTTTAACTATAGTGTCTTTCATAATGATTATGAGCTTAGGGGGAACAGTCAGTGTGACTTACAGATACTGATGCTTGCTATACCAATATATATCACAACATTTTAGTAAAGGGAGTTTCTTTTTACCTCTCTTAAAGGACGAAGTTAGGGAGAAAATGAGGAGTGTTGTCTATTGGTTTGTTATGGCTTCACATCCACTTGTTTATTACTAAGTGAAGTTGTTTTGCTCTACTTGTTCGTGGCTTAAGTGAAGTTCTTACCTGAGGATGACGTTGTGTGTGTGGGGGGGCTGTGTCAGGATGATGTCAGTAAAATTGCTGTCCTTGTCAGTATGCACGTATGGAGGACCGGCTGTGATGTCATGGATATTTAAGCTTTAAATACCAAGAATTTGTGGGGACTTTTACCGCGAGTGTTTGGTCTGGGCAAGGCTACTCTTTGCAGATCTGAATAGCTCTTTGAAGATCTTGAGAGACTTGCTTCCATGTGGTCAGGCTACTCTTTGTTGGCAGTGGTGTTAAACCTTGCAGAAGTCTCTGGAAGAGAAGGGACATCTGTTCCTGCTTTGGCAAGGCTGCTCCTCATAGGTAGTGGCAAAGCTGTGTAACAGTCCTTGGAGTGATGACCTTCAAAGCAGACCACCTTGCCTGCCAACACCGGCACCATTATTCCACTAACATGGTGTTCTAGTAACAAGAGACTTTTGATTTGCACTGGCAGCTGGACATCAACTTTTGGTTGGCTAAGCTGACTCTTCCGAAAACCAGCTCATAGAAATGTACACCTCAACTAAATTCGACTTTATTTCTTTCACCTCCCCTCTGCCTGGAACAATAGTGTAATTAATCTCTCATTGGTTTGGAGTATGTAGTAACATACTTTATTGGCTTATTAAGAGACATGATCCTGTATGCTGTTGGCTTGTGAAGTATTATTATTACACATTATAATTCCCACAGTGAACTGTGCTAAATAAGTTGTTGGCGAAGACAGCCTCGGTCTCTGAGCAGTTTTCCAAAGACAAAGCAAGGACATATGCATGAATGGTAGCAGCAAAACTTTATTTTTCCGATTTCTCAAAGCCTTTGAATTTTGTCTATATTATGCCTGAGGATTTTTGGCATGTCAAATTCCTTTAGAGTGTCAGTGTTGGGTTTAGGTTCATTAAACTTACTAATAAAATTTAGGAACATAGTAGGAGTTTCAGATGGCACGTTGTAAATATATTTTCTGGTAAGTACATTGATTTTGACAAATTCAGACCAATCTGAATTTAACTTTGCCTTCCTTAGTCATGTACCCTGAAAGTTTGGACAAACAGCTTTTAACAGTAAAAATCAGCAAATTCTTGCCTTTTTTTTTGGTTTGTTAGTCTTTTCTATACAAGTTTAGTACTACATATGATACCCTGGGGCATTCTGGAGTCTGGTTCTAGTTACTGGTCTAATAACAATAGGCTAAGGCATTAGAGGATTTATTAACTACCCCTTATAAGGGAGCTTCTTCAGGCAAGGAAATAATGGTTTTTTTAAGCCAGGAAGGAAGGGCAGCTTCCAAAGAGTGAAAAGAACTTCCTTAGGCAATGACAGTCAGTGGAGGATGCTCCATAGGAGAGGACAAGGACGGATGGGTGAGTCATTCCTCCCCTTCATATTTCCCCTTTTAAGTAGCCAGAATCCCATCTTTGTGATTATTGTCTTATGGCCGCGAACAAAAGGCATACACAGAATTAAGTTGTATACTACTAGACTACAGAATCAGTTGAATTCCTACTATTTCATGGTCATCAGTTCATTCTTTAATGTAGTAATTTGGGGTTTTAAGCTTGGCATTCTTTTGCAGTTTCATGGAAATGAGCCACCCTACCATAGGGTGCTTTAATTCCTCATGCTCTTCAAAATGTTTTAGGGTGCCAGAGAGACATTGTTCTAGGTGGTACTAAGTGAATACTTTGAATTGGTTATTTTCTCATAGGCCTTCAAAGTTTCTATCCTGGAATACAATGTATATGTGTGTGCATCTCTATCTCTATTTGTATATGAATATACGTATATGTGTACAAGTATGACATTATTTATCTTCACCTTCTCAACAGTGCAGTTTCAAATACCCTACAGTTCTCTAAGTCTCTGTTATCAGTTCTCTTTCTTGTATCAATATTTGCATTAATTGGAATCTTTCTTTGCAAACAAATAAAACTGATGTTGGCTAACTTCAGCAATAAGTGAATTTGTTGAAGACATAAGGGAATTCATAGAATTGTTGGAAGACACGAGAATGAGGTTGGAAAATGGGTTGAAACCAAGAATTCTTGAGAGGCAAGAAGCACAAACTGCAGGAGTAGATCTGTAGCAGCACCAACAGGGCTCTGCCACTGAATGAATGAGGTGCATATTTTTCTCCTATCCTTGCATAATGATTTTAGTATTTAAATCCTAGAAGATATTTCTATTTTATTTTATTATTTTCTTGCTGTACGCAGGCGTCTCACTGTTGTGGCCTCTCCTGTCGCGGAGCACAGGCTCCGGACGCGCAGGCTCAGCGGCCATGGCTCACGGGCCCAGCCGCTCCGCGGCATGTGGGATCTTCCCGGACCGTGGCACGAACCCGTGTTCCCTGCATCGGCAGGCGGACTCTCAACCACTGCGCCACCAGGGAAGCCCTAAAATGTAATCAATATAAAAATTAAGATATCTTGTGTTGTTTTTCATATTGAGTGTCTGAAATATATCTATTTTATATTTACAGTACCTCTCTATTGAACTAGCCCCATTTCAAGTGCTCAGTTGTTATATGCAGCAATGCCTGCCTTATTAAACAGTGCAGATCTAGACTAGGAAATACATAATTATTAAACTCAATAGGGAGATTAGGAAAAAAGTTCTCAGAAATACATAATTCTGTATAAAGTTTCAATTAAAGAACTTGATGTTGGAAAAATTAATTAGAAAAGGAAGGGATAATGGAATGTAAGTTCTCAGAATAAGAGAATAGGGTCTCTGGGTAAGTGGAATGAGATAAAGGTTTCCTTTTAAGGAAAGGTAAATAGAAGTTAGGGTAGAGAAAGACAAAAATAATTTTCATTCCTGTTATTATAACTCCTATGCTACACGTTGGGGACAGTAAGTCTTATGAGTAAAAATGTAAACAGAGTGTTTGAAAAGAAATATTCTTAAGGATTAGAAAGAATTATGAACAAAATAATCTATGAAAAAAAGAATAAATTTGTTGAACAAAGAATAAATAACATAGAGATGATAGAAATTAAGCAAATTGGTAGAAAAATATATATGAAATTTGGGAAAATGTAGATATTTGTTAAATGGCAATATCTGGTACATTTTTAAAACTTTTAATTTGAAATAATGTTACACTTGCAGAAGAGTTGCAAAGATAGTACAAACTATTCTTATATGCCCTTCCCTCAGCTTCTCCTAATGTTATATTTTACAGAACCCTGGTATACTTTTTCAAAATTAAGACATTAACATTGGTACACTACATTAAATTAACTGCAGACATTTTTCAACTTACAGCTGGTATGTGTGTGTGTGTGTGTGTTTCTCTTATAAATTTATACACAGAGATGGAGAAAACTGCCCATGGGAACTGCAGAGTGGTGGGCTGCTGTGGAGGGTCTTACCTATGCATCAGGTAGAAAAGGCTGACTCTAAGGTTAAATCTGGAGACTTCAACTGGCTGGGTGATAAGCAGTCATTGAAAATTGGGAAGGAAGTCAGGATAGAGGAAGTTATGGTCAGAAAAGAGGAGCTGAGAAGTGGTAACTTAGAAGGATGCCTAGAACTGCATAATAGGATATAATCAGAAGGCTTAACTGAGCATTCAAAAATACTTAAATTCATGGATTTTGTACCTCTGTGGTCCAATTTAGCTGTTTCTCTAAACAAATAGAGATGAAATTGGCCGTGATTGCAGCAAGAAAAATATTTTTTCTCTTTTATAGGAAATTAAAGCAAAAAGCAATTTAATAATTTTAATACTACAGATGTATTCAGATTATGATCTCTCTTTACACATTTGCTTGATAGCCTTGAGAGTGCTTTGAAAATTAGAGTATCTGTTATGAAGAATCTCCAGAATGTGCTCTTTTACCTCTAAAGGCAGCATTCTTTAGTGGGTACTATGCAAAAAACTATTGTTCTGAAGCTCCCAGAACTCTGTCACTTTCTTCTGAATACTTTATAATAAATTCATATTTTTTATCAGTGATCTCAGGCATAAAACTCTGTAGGTAAATGTCTTGAAGATTCCAACTCTCCAAATTTCTTGTAAAGTTCCCCATGTAGATCCGTCTATCAAAAAGATCACATTTAACAAAGAAAGGGAAATAAGAAGAAAAACTCTTCAGCTTTCAATATCCATCTGTGTCAATACGTTTTGTAAAGAAGCTCTTAGGAATTAACTCTGAGAGGCTGTCCTAGAGTCCTTCACGTGGCCTGATTATTGCTCATGTCAGGTTTCATTCTTGTTATTCTTGGAGGCCAACTCAGATGCTGTCTTGTAAATGACTCTTTTCTAGTAGTATTTAGATTGCCAGAGAAAAATACAAACAAAAGTGAAATGTGGGCCAAAGTAAATATTAATTTAAAAACTATAACCCTAGGTCCAAAATGAAGTAACTTTTTTGGCTAATATCTGCAGTTTTGCTAAGCTGTTTGCACTTGGAGTAAATGAGGAAGAAGGAGGAAAAAAAGAGCTGAGGAGAGAAAATATTAGCGCTAATAGGCACAACCTAGGAGAGAAAGCAGATTTAGGAGTGAGATGTGTATTCTCCTCAATACCCTGTGATAATCTGGCCATGACCATTCCTTCTCCAGTCCCAGTTTGTTTGAGCATGTGGGAGTCTGGTGTCTTCCTTGGATCCTGGTGTTGCTTTCTCCAGGGCACCAGTATAGGCTTTCCTCTAAAAGTTTCTCATGCAGCCTCTCACCACCCTTGAAACAGGTCAAATTTGGTTCTGTGTTTTCCCATAGAGTTCTGCTCAGTCTTCTGAAATTGAGCCACTAGAGAGTCCTAGGGGAGAAATTTCACCGCCAAGGAAGATGTCACACTAGTTATTTATTCCTTTATGGGCTGAAGGCTTTCTCATGTAATTGGACAGATGCCTTCAGGTCTTAGACTTAATGTACTTTACAGTTTATCAAGTGCTTTCATATTTTATGGACGCATTTGTCTTCAGAGTAATAACCCTGTGAGGAGACCACAGCAGGTGTTAGTATCGGTTATTGTATAAATAAGGATTCCAGTTTTATCAATTTGTTAGATCTGTTAAAAAAAAAAGAGAGAGAGAAAAAGAAATAAAGGGCCCAAATAGAGTCATCTACCCACAGGGCAGAAAACCAAGACTTATTTGCAAAATTGCAGTTTCAGCCTCTCCCAGGAATGTGACCTTTAAACAGACAATCTGAAATTTCCTGATCAGCACTTGTGAGGTAGTCTGCATAAGAAGACCTCTGCCTTGAATGAATGGGTAAACACAGCAGTCCCTGTGAATAGATTCATTCCCTGGTTAGGAGTAAATACAGATGAGAATATAATAGTGAAACCTCACAACTCAGATTGTGACTTGAACTGATGGGCCAGGACTCGAACCAAGCCAGAACCCAGATTGGGATTTGAACCCATTGTCTTTATTTATTTTTAAATATTTAATTTTTTATTTTATTTTTGGCTGCGTTGGGTCTTAGTTGCAGCACACGGGATCTTCGTTGGGATCCTCGTTGCGGCACGCAGGATCCTCCGCTGTGGCACACGGGCTCCTGGTTTTGGCGTGTGGGCTTCTCTCTAGTTGTGGCGCGTGGGCTTCAGAGCATGTGGGCTCCAGAATGCATGAGCTCTGTAGTTGTGGCACGCGGGCTTAGTTGCCCCGCGGCATGTGGGATCTTAGTTCCCGGACCAGGGATCAAACCCTTGTCCCCTGCATTGGAAGGCAGATTCTTAACCACTGGACCAGGGAATTTTAATTGAAATCACACACCTGGTCTCAGGATGTACTGAAACTCAGGTTCTTTATGTCTCAGTGCAGAAAGAATTCAGTGAGAGACAAAATGATGGTTAAGAAGTAGATTTATTTAGAGTGATACACATTCCATAGACAAAATGTGATTCGTCTCAAAAAGTGAGTGTGGCCATGGGAGAAACACACTCCACAGACGGAGTGTGGGCCATCTCAGAAGGTGAGAGGCCCCGAAATACAGGGTGATTAGTTTTTATCGGCTGGGTAATTTCATAGGCTGAAATTACCTATGAATTTCACAGGTAATTCATAGCTGATGAGTGGGAGGATTATTCCAACTATTTTGGGGAAGGGGCGGAGATTTCCAGGATTTGAGCCACCACCCACTTTTTGACCTTTGATGATTGGCCCCAGAACTGTCATGGCACTGGTGGGTGTGTCATTTAGCATGCTAATGTATTATAGTGAGTGTATAATGAGGCTCAAGGTCTCCTGGAAGTCGAATCTTCTGCCATCTTGGACCTAGTTGGTTCTAGCCAGTTTATATTGTATCCAAAGGCTCTGTCATTCTTTTAAAGGCTGTGCCCTGCCCCCTTCCCTCCTGTTTCAATAGGAAATATCTCCTTAACTCTTGGAGACATTGTAGATTTTGTTGTTAAGACAACAGCTGCCTAACAAAGGCCTTTCTTAGAGTCTCTGGCCAAGGTTGTTCTTGATAAAAGATGACCTCTGATTATTTTTTAGCTGAACAAAGAGGTGTCTGTTGTGGCCATCACCATCTGCTGTACCTGAATTGGCACTTCTACAGAAGTTGAAATTCAGTTATGTAAGATCACTGAGCAAGCCCCTTGGCTTAAAAAGGTGATTCCTTCAATGGGGTCTTTCTTTGATTGGTTTGGGTCTTGGGGACCATGGCTCTGAAGCACATTCCAAATATTGGGAATTATCCTGCTTATAATCTCCCTGGTGTGTAGTATTCTCTCAAAAGCTTTAAATGCATGTTTGCAGCCACTAAATACCAAGCAAACGATCTCCCTAAGACTGGAGCATCAGAGAAGGAGCAAAGAGAATGATGAACTTAAAAATTGTGAATCTGAAGTGGTGATCTGGGGTCAGTGAAAGACGTAAGAACTACAGAGTGGTAGCAGAGAGTGGCACTAATGCCTTAATTTTTTTTATCAGATCTCTAGGTTAGGCAGAGAGGAAGGAATTGTTTCAAACAAACAAACAAACAAACAAAAACAACAGCCCCCAAATGGAGTCATTTACCCCCAGGACAGCAAACCAAGACCTAATTGCAGTTTTATCCTCTCCCAGGAATGTGACCTTGAAACAGACAACCTGAAACTTCCTGATTAGCACTAGTGAAGTATAAACCTGAAATTTCCTGATTGGCACTAGTGAAGTAATCTGCATAAGACGACCTTTGCAGTTCCCTTCCACCCCAAAGAAGATGACCTGGCCTGAAACAATTCTTTTCTTTTTAATAATAATTTCCTTGTCTCACCCTCCGCCCACCTATGAAAATCTTCCAGTTGTACAACTCCTCAGTGTATCTCTCTATTTGCTAGATGAAGTGCTGCCGGATTGATAAATTGCTTAATAAAGCAATTAGATCTGCAAATTTACTTAGTTGAATATTGTTTTTTAACAGTTCTTGTGTAATTTATCACCTCTTCCCATAGTCTTTCTATTATATTATGCATGATTATTTTTCTCTTTGTTTTTATAATTCTTAAATCTCTAGATTTAAGTATGAAATATCTTTTTTTTGAAACATCTTTTGAGCAGCTTTATAATGCATATATTAAAATGACCAGAGAAATATTGTTATGGACTATTTTCATGCAAGTCAAATTTAGAAAGTGAAAATACATAATTATCCTAAAACTCTTTTATAGGAATGCTATAAATTCTATACCATGCTAGCCATTAGCCTGTCTTCTGGAACTTTCCATGAATCTTTGAAATGTTTAATTTTGAGTCTGCTGCAACTATTTTCAATATAAGAAAATTCTTCATTTGCTATTTTCTTCAGTGATTTAAAACCTATTATGAAACATGAGTAACAAGAACACATTTGTCAATGATAAATAAGTGATGGGTCACATTTTCAAATTTGGGTAACTGTTGTATCTAGAAAATTGTACATAAATACCAGCAAGTTGAAAAACTTGCTGTACTCTGGAAACCAACATCATGACGCTAATGCATCTGTCTGTGTATGCTCACAAAGATAAATTATGATAAATATAATTGTCACAGCACAAAGTTTCTGACCATTTAAGAAGTGATCTTCAAGTGCCTGTATTTTGCAGATCTGTATCTTGACATATAATTTAGAATAATTAAATGGTGGAGTTAGAAAAAAATCAAGGATGTGAGCAAGACTTTCTTAATTTTCCAAGGCAGTATATGCAGAGCATATGACTGGTACTTAGGAATGAGCCCTTTATTAATTCATAAGATAAGTATTCAGCTGAAGAAACACTACTGAAAGTTGTCCTACTCTACAGTTGGAAATAATCTTGGTTTCTGGTATAGTACCATTAATATTGAGTCACCTGGAGCATAATGGATTCCATAGATTTAATATGTTGCCTATAGTGAATTTAACTGCAGTATTTTTTCAATACATTTTGAGTTCAGCATTTTCATTTCAGATATGGAAAATGTCAACAGAACACTTTCAAGAGCCAAAACTTATTGCTGTTAGAAACAAAATATGTTCCAAATACTTTAAAGAAACTAACTTCACATTCTTAATATTTCTGAAGGGTTAAAAAGAGAAGAAGGAAAACAATCATGACCACTGCAACACTTCAAAAAAAATATTTAACATGGATCATAAATACAAAATTTTCACGAGGCCCATGTATGCTGAATAAGAGAATAAAAATGTATATAGGAAAAATTTACGTAGCAATGTGGATATGTGACATTGCCTTGGACACAGTGGTCATTTGATCTGAAAGTTTATTATAACTGAATTTGAAGTTGTTTGATAGGATGGGTATATTTTGTACACCACTGCTATCTACCTGGAGAAGTGCTATAAAAAGGTGAATAAACCAAAATATTAGAGAATTCCATCATTTAGATGACATAATGGAATAATCTTAGCTACCTAATAATGGTTGACTGGTCTTGTTGTCAGACATTATATACCACCAGCTAGAGGAATTGTGAATCTTGTAAACTGGTTGAGAACTGTGGGAGGAGTAATTGCAATGTTCATTAAAAAAAAACAGTGACATACTAATTTGTACATCATAGTTAACCAAAAATATTTGTTGAATGAAAGGATTCATTATTTTTAAACATCAGTAAACCTTTAAACATTATTTTTAAAGGTTTTAAATAAGTGTGAGCCATCTACATGGCATGAAAGTAATAATGACTTGATTGAAATTGTGTCTAAGCCTACAATATAATTTATTTTTGCCATAGAGAGAAATCACTAAAACCGAGGAAGCAATACTTTATATTTGAAAAAATGTTCAGTAATCTCTGGTAAATGCAATGCATCTTAACATTTTATCTTTTTAAAACAAAATTTAAAGAGATATAAACAATCAACCTACATTTATTGGTTTTGGAAATTGGGTACATATTCTCATGACAGTTGTTTCAAGGACATTTATTCCCAGTCACCATGACCAGATGCCTTTGAAGCTTACTTTAGAGTGAGTGGACACTTTATTCATTCACTCATTTGTTTTGAACACAGCATGTAGCTAACGTGGTGATTTGTCATATAGAGAAATATAATCTTGGATTAGGTTCAGAGTACCACAGCATGTGTATTTGTGTGTGTGTGTGTGTGTGTTTGCCGGGGCAGTGGGGTTGTGGGGTGAGGGTGTTGAAACTCTATGTGAACTGAAATAGAGGTTCATTGAAATTTACTTCTAAATGTGTTCTAAACACAGGTGTATTACAATACAGGCATATTTAGAGGCCCAGTGAGGAATAGGAACAAATGGTGCTCTAGATGTCAGGAGCATTGGAATCCCCAGTCTACCATTAATAAGATGACATTGGGTATTAATTTATACTGCCTTAGGTAAGTTTCCTCTTTTGTGTAGTGAAAGGCTTGGACTAAGTGAGATTGAGTTCTGTGACTCTCCTACTTATGTTTTTTTCAATAATTCCTACATTTGTCAAGTTGAGTTGTATCTTTTGTTTCCTTAAGATGTATAAATTTCATATTAATTGTTTAAAGTGAGTTATTGGTGATCAAATTTAATCTTGTCACAACATTTCATTCTGAAAAATTTCACTAATGGCATTAAATTCTGTGTTTTTCCAACAATTGTTGAAATTAAGCCATTTGTCTCTGAAAACTAACTTAGTTTTGATAACTGGGGCAAAAGCCTTTGAAAAATCTGACCCAGGAGATAATTTCAAATTGCCACACAATTAGAAAGAGAACTCTGTCTGTCTTTCTCTTCCTCTCTGTCTCTCTCTGTGCATCTCTCTGTCTCTTTCACTCTCTCACACACACAAACACACACAAAAAGAGAATTAAAAAATCTGAATTCTTTTTGTTTAAAACAAGTTTATTTAACACTTGATAATAAGTAAATTGTAAAATAGCTCAGTCTCAATTTTAAAAGCATGTATATAACTTGCATACTTATATCAAGTATTAGGTAAAATAAACGTCTGTGTCAATGCTTTGAAACTGGAAAACAATTAGGGCATTACAACTTTATTTTTAATTGATTTTTTTATTGCAGTATGACATACAGAAAAGTGGAGTTTTGTAAGTGAATAGCTCATGAATTATCACAAAGTGAGAAAAGACATAGAATTACCACTTAAGTTAAAAAAAAAAAGAACCTTATCAGGAACCAGGCAGACTCCTTCATACTTATCCCTGTAAACTACTCCCTTTCTTCATCCCAAAGCTAGCCAGTATTCTAACTTCTGATACCATCGATTAGTTTTACCTGAGTTGGAGCTTCATAAAAATGAAATCAGAATACATTATGTATTATTTTGAATCTAGCTTCTTTTACTAATGAGATTTATTTATATTAATACATGTAGCATTTATGTGTGACATTAGTTTGTTCATTTTCATAGCCATTCTACTCTTGATGGACGTTTGTGTTATTTCCAGTTTTAGGCTATTACAAGTAATGCTACTGTGAACATTTTGCACGTTTGGGCTGAACATATATATGCATTTTCTGGTGTTTTGTGTTGTGATATTGTTAAGGTTCAGTTATTGTTTTAACATTTTACTGTAGGCTTTATTTTTGGATATATAATAAAATATATAACTATATTTTTGTCATTAGGTCAGTACATACAAGGTCTAGGCTACAAAAATCATTTCAAAATATAAAGTTAGGGGCTTCCCTGGTGGCGCAGTGGTTGAGAGTCCGCCTGCCGATGCAGGGGACACGGGTTTGTGCCCCCATCCGGGAAGATACCACATGCCGCGGAGCGGCTGGGCCCGTGAGCCATGGCTACTGAGCCTGCACGTCCGGAGCCTGTGCTCCGCAGCGGGAGAGGCCACAACAGTGAGAGGCCCGCGTACCGCAAAAAAAAAAAAAAAATATATATATATATATATATATATTTGTAGGAATACTTGGATGTCAAAGGCTGTTCATATTACTACTTAGGAGTGGAATTTTGGTCATAGAGTAAATTTTGGTTAAGTTTTAGTGGATAATGCCAACAGTTTTTTCAAAGTGATTGTATTAATTTACACTCACAAAAAGTGCATGATATCCTGTTGTTCCGTATCCTTGCCAAAACTTAGTATTTTATCTCTCTAATTTTAACCACTATTGTGTGTGTATGTGTGTGATTGTACTTCATAATAGTTAATATGCATTTCTCAGATTAAAAAACTGTGCTTGTTTTCAGATGTTTTTTACTTATTTGATAGCCTTTTTATTTTGGTGAAATGCCCTTTCAAGATTAGTTTTCCTTTTTCTATTGAGTTGGTTGACTTTCTTTATTTCTATTCTTCATACAAGATGTTAGCTGGTAATATACGTTGCAGAGAAACTTCTCCCAATCTGTAGGTGACCAGTTTTCTCTTTTAATGATATTTTTAAGCAAATAAAACTTGCTTAATTTAATATGCTCATATTTATGAAAAACATTTATGGTTAATCCATTTTTATGTCCTCTTAAATTTTTTTTATTTTTTTTTTGCGGTACGCGGCCCCTCACTGTTGTGGCCTCTCCCGTTGCGGAGCACAGGCTCCAGATGCGCAGGCTCAGTGGCCATGGCTCACGGGCCCAGCCGCTCCGCGGCATGTGGGATCTTCCTGGCCTGGGGCACGAACCCGTGTCCCCTGCATCGGCAGGCAGACTCTCAACCACTGCACTACCAGGGAAGCCCTGTCCTCTTAAATTTTTTAACAACTCCAAAGTCTCATGAAGATGTTCTTCTAGAAGCTTTATTGTTTTGACTTTCAAATCATATTTTTCATTGAGAAATTTCAAAAGCATATTCTGTGATGCCAAGTTGAAGTCAATAAAAATAAATAGAAAAAAACCCCAAAACAAGAAACATTTCTGCTGCCTAAGCATGTGCTTTTTTTGTGGATATTAAAGTATCTTTGTGTTGGATTAGAGAGTTGAGATTAAAGATTAGTTCCTTCTAAATATTAACTTCCTTTTTGGTTTAACAAGCAAAGGGCATCAGAGAAATTGCCTAAATGCTGTGTGTTTAAAGTTTTGCAGTTTGTTATTGGCTACTGGAATCCATCCAAGAAGTTGTCAGATATCTAAAGCTCTATTATGTTACAGTGAAATAATTATTGTACTTGGTATTTTCAGAATTATTTGTTCTCTTTTCACTGTTTGATTTTACTTCCCTTGTGCCAGGGAGAGAATTCACTCAGAGATTTTCAGAGATAAATAAACGGTTTAATGGTTTTATTTCAAGAATTATAAATCAGTTCTTTATAACTTACTGCCATATTTACTATGAATATACTGAAAGTAAACCAAAAGAAGGAAAATAAATCTGAAAAAAATAGGGGAAGAATGGAGCAAATGAAAAGAAAATTGAATGAAAGGTTTTACATGAAAATGTTTACTGAGTCACCTTTGGTTGTCAGGAAAATGGACACATTCAGTTTCCACATATGTACACACATACATAATTCACAAAACAAATGCACATACAGACTTTATATCTTTTTTCTTTAATTGTCTTTATTTTTCAATCATTTAAAATGAATATAATAATTTAATATTCAGCAGTATACTGTTACTATAATACAATTGTATGTAGGCTATAAAATATACAAATATTCCCATAGCTACAACATTAGCACATAGATATTATTTTATTTTGAATGAAAGTCTTTCACTTTTGTGTATTTATTTAACCATCATACAGTATTTACAGATTGGGTTTGATCTTCTAGAATCATAAAACTAATTTAAAAGTTATCACTTCAAATTGTGAAACAAGAATTATTACACACTTTCTAAATTCTTGATTCAGACTTAGGGAGCTGGACCATAACTGATCATGACTGGTAAGAAGTTCACATAGTTAAAAATATCCATGGCTATGATATATTTTTTACTGTGACAGTTTTAGACATAATGCATCTGAAGTTAATTAAAACACAGTATGCATAAAATTGTCTAATGTTTATTTAGGAGAATCACAGTTTCGTGGGTGGGCCCCTTTTCCTGCTGAACATAGTTAATTTGATAGTCCCAGTAGAAACTGGAGTCTCAGCTGAGGCTAAAGCTTTCATAATATTTATCCTCTCAAATCTTTCTACCACCTACTGCTTTTAGGGTATCCAAAACTAGTCCTTTGATTAGAGAAAATAGAATTTATCATGACTTTGGTAGTTTGAATATGGACAAATAAAAAGGTAACATGGCTAAAGTATTAATGATAATAGAGATAATTAAGAGATAATAGCAGTGGAAGTGGTTCAGGAATTCATTGCTGCAACTGATGACCTGACAACAGTGGCTTAAACATGATAGTATTATGTTCTTCATTTTAAACCAAGTTTTAATTGGTAAGAGGGCTTAATGACATTAGGACATTTTTCTCCTGGTCAACACATGCCTGTTGCAGCACCAGTCATCATTTCCAAATTCCAGGGAGGAAAAAACATAAGGGAGAAAGGATACGTACAGAACACTTGTAAATCTCACTGTACAATGAATGTTAACACATGGCCACCCATGAATACTAAGGAATCTAGGTAAACAAGTAGTAGAGGATGTAAGAGAGAAATTTATAGGAAGTGGATGCTGGTTGAGCCAAGCTAGTGTCTTCCATAGTTGGTAAAAATCTTTGCTAAATTGTAACCTTTACATTTTTCAAATGAATTGTTTTTAAAATAAATATTATAAATAAATAAAACTTCTAAAAGAATAGTTTTAGATGTATACAAAAGTTGTAAAGATAATATGTACAGTTCTTTTACCCTCTACACCCATTTTCTCCCTTTGTTCACATTTTGTATTATTGTATATGTGAGACAACTAAGCAACCAACACTGGTACATTAGAATTAACTAAACTTCACTGTTTCTTCAAATTTCACTAGCTTTTCCCTAATGACTTTTTCTATTCCAGGAGTTCAGCTAGGATACTACATGACATTTAGTCATCTTATCTCCTTAGATCTCCTTAGTCTCTTCTCATCTGTGACAGTTTCACAGATTTTCATTTTTGGTGAACTTAATAGTGTTTTGGAGTTCTGCTCCAGTATTTTGTAGAATGTCTCTCAGGGGTTGTCTAAATTTTTTCTCCAGGTTAGTGAGATTGGTTTTATAGGTTTTTAGGCAGAAAACCACATAGGTGAAGAGACATTCTTACCACATCAAATTGGGGTACATGCATCAACATGACTTATCACTAATGACTTAATCTTGGTCACCTGACTGAGGTAGTGCTTATCAGATTTCTCTACTGAAAAGTTACTCTCACCTTTTTCTTTTTTTTTTTAACATCTTTATTGGCGTATAGTTGATTTACAATGGTGTGTTAGTTTGTTTTATAACAAAGAGAATCAGCTATGCATATATATATATCCACATATCCCCTCCCTCTTGCACCTCTCTCCCACCCTCCCTATCCCAACCCTCTAGGTGGTCAAAAAGCACCCAGCTGATCTTCCTGTGCTATGTGGCTGCTTCCCACTAGCTATCTGATTCACATGTGGTAGTACATATATGTCCATGCCACTCTCTCACTTTGTCGCAGCTTACCCATCCCCCTCCCTGTGTCCTCAAGTCCATTCTCTACGTCTCTGTCTTTATTCCTGTCCTTCCTCTGGGTTCTTCAGAACCTTTTTTATTTTTTTGATTTCATATATATGTGTTAGCATATGGTACTTATTTTTCTTTTTCTGACTTACTTCACTCTGTATGATAGACTCTAGGTCCATCCACCTCACTACAAATAACTCAATTTTGTTTCTTTTTATGGCTGTGTAATATTCCATTGTATATATGTGCCACATTTTCTTTATCCATTCATCTGTCGATGGGCACTTAGGTTGCTTCCATGTCCTGGCTATTGTACATAGAGCTGCAGTGAACATTGTGGTACATGACGCTTTTTTTTTTTTTTTGCGGTACGCGGGCCTTTCACTGTTGTGGCCTCTCCCGCTGCGGAGCACAGGCTCCGGACCGCAGGCTCAGCGACCGTGGCTTACGGGCCCAGCCGCTCCGCGGCATGTGGGATCTTCCCAGACTGGGGCACGAACCCGTGTCCCCTGCATCAGCAGGTGGATTCTCAACCACTGCGTCACCAGGGAAGCCCCATGATGCTTTTTAAATTATGGTTTTCCCAGGGTATATGCCCAGGAGTGAGATTACTGGGTCATATGGTAGTTCTATTTTTAGTTTTTTAAGAAACCTCCATACTGTTCTCCATAATGGCTGTATCAATTTACATTCCCACCAACAGTGCGGGAGGGTTCCCTTTTTTCACACCCTCTCCAACATTTATTGTTTGTAGACTTTTTGATGATGGCCATTCTGACTAGTGTGAGGTGATACCTCATTGTAGTTTTGATTTGCATTTCTTTAATGATTAGTGATGTTGAGCAACCTTTCATGTGTTTGTTGGCAATCTTCTTTGGAAAACTCTATTTAGGTCTTCTGCCCATTTTTGGATTGGGTTGTTTGTTTTTTTGATATTGAGCTACATGAGCTGCTTGTAAAGTTTGAAGATTAATCCTTTGTAAGTTTTTGCGTTTGCAAATATTTTCTCCCATTCTGAGGGTTGTCTTTTCATCTTGTTTATGGTTTCCTTTGCTGTGCAAAAGCTTTTAAATTTCATTAGGTCCCATTTGTTTATTTTTGTTTTTATTTCCATTTCTCTAGAAGGTGGGTCAAAAAGGATCTTGCTGTGATTTATGTCAGAGTGTTCTGCCTATGTTTTCCTCTGTTTTATGGTGTCTCGCCTTACATTTAGGTCTTTAATCCATTTTGAGTTTATTTTTGTGTTTGGTGTTAGGGAGCATTCTAATTTCATTCTTTTATATGTAGCTGTCCAGTTTTCCCAGCACCACTTATTGAAGAGGCTGTCTTTTCTCCACTGTGTATTCTTGCATCTTTTATCAAAAATAAGGTGACCATATGTGTGTGGGTTTATCTCTGGGCTTTCTATCCTGTTCTATTGAGCTGTATGTCTGTATTTGTGCCAGTACCATACTGTCTTGATTACTGTAGCTTTGTAGTATAGTCTGAAGTCTGGGAGTCTGATTCCTCCAGCTCTGTTTTTCTTTCTCAAGATTGCTTTGTGTTATTTGTGTTTCCATACAAATTGTGAATTTTCTTGCTCTAGTTCTGTGAAAAATGCCACTGGTAGTTTGATAGGGATTGCATTGAATCTGTAGATTGCCTTGGGTAGTATAGTCATTTTCACAGTGTTGATTCTTCCAATCCAAGAACATGGTATATCTCTTCATCTGTTTGTCTCATGTTTAATTTCTTTCATCAGTGTCTTATACTTTTCTGCATACAGGTGTTTTGTCTCCTTAAGTAGGTTTATTCCAAGGTATTTTATTTTTTTTGTTGCAGTGGTAAATGGGAGTGTTTCTTTAATTTCTCTTTCAGATTTTTCATCATTAGTGTATAGGAATTGAAGAGATTTCTGTCCATTAATTTTGTATCCTACTACTCTGTCAAATTCATTGATTAGCTCTAGTAATGTTCTGGTAGCATCTTTAGGATTCTCTATGTATCCTATCATGTCGTCTGCAAAAACTGACAGCTTTACTTCTTTTCCGATTTGGATTCCTTTAATTTCTTTTTCTTCTCTGATTGCTGTGGCTAAAACTTCCAAAACTATGTTGAATCATAGTGGTGAGAGTGGACCACCTTGTCTTGTCCCTCATTTCAGAGGAAATGGTTTCAGGTTTTCACCATTGAGAATGATGTTGGCTGTGGGTGTGTCATATATGTTCTTCGTTACATTAAGGTAAGTTCCCTCTATGCCTACTGTCTGGAGAGTTTTTATCGTAAATTGGTGTTGAATTTTGTCAAAAGCTTTTTCTGCATCTATTGAGATTATCATATGGTTTTTCTTCTTCAGTTGGTAGTATGGTTTTTCACATCAATTGATTGGCATATTGAAGAATCCTTGCATTCCTGGGATAAACCCCACTTGATCATGGTGTATGATCCATTAAATGTGCTGGTGGATTCTGTTTGCTAGTATTTTCTTGAGGATTTTTTCATCTTTGTTCATCAGTGTTATTGGCTTGTAGTTTTCTTTTTTTGTGACATCTTTGTCTGCTTTTGGTATCAGGGTGATGGTAGCCTCATATAATGAGTTTGGGAGTCTTCCTCCCTCTGCTATATTTTGGAAGAATTTGAGAAGGATAGGTGTTAACTCTTCTCTAAATGTCTGATAGATTTGCCTGTGAAGCCATCTGGTGTTGGGCTTTTGTTTGCTGGAAGAGTTTTAATCACAGTCTAAATTTCAGTGCTTGTTATTGGTCTGTTTATATTTTCTATTTCTTCCTGGTTCAGTCTTGGAAGGTTGTGCTTTTCTAAGAATTCCTCTGTTTCTTCCAGATTGTCCAGTTTATTGGAATGTAGTTGCTTGTCATAATCTCTCATGATCCTTTGTATTTCTGCAGTGTCAGTTGTTACTTCCTTTTCATTTGTAATTCTGTTGATTTGTGTCTTCTCCCTTTTTTTCTTGATGAGTCTGGATAATGGTTTGTCAATTTTATTTATCTTCTCAAAGGACTAGCTTTTAGTTTTATTGATCTTTGCTGTCATTTCCTTCATTTCTGTATAATTTCTTTCTGATATGATATTTATGATTTCTTTCCTTCTGCTAGCTTTAGGGTATTTTGTTCTTTCTGTAATTGCTCTAGGTGTAAGTTTAGGTTGTTTATTTGAGGTGTTTCTTGTTTCTTGAGGTAGGATTGTATTGCTATAAACTTCCATCTTATAACTGCTTTTGCTGTATCCCATAGATTTTGGGTTGTCATGTTTTCATTATTTGTTTGTAGGTATTTTCTGATTTCCTCTTTGATCTCTTCAGTGATCTCTTGGTTATTAAGTAGCATATTGTTTAGCCTCCTTGTGTTTGTATTTTTTACACATTTTTTCCTGTAATTCCTATTTGGTCTCATAGCATTGTGGTTGGAAAAGATACTCGATACAATTTAAATTTTCTTAAACGTACCAAGGCTTGTTCTGTGACCCACGATATAATCAATCCTGGAGTATGTTCCATGAGCACTTGAGAAGAAAGTGTATTCTGTTGTTTTGGATGGAATGTCGTATAACTATCAGTTAAATCCATCTTGTTTAATATGTCATTTAAAGGTTGTGTTTCCTTGCTTATTTTCATTTTGGGTAAACTGTCCATTGGTGAAGGTGGGGTTTTAAGGTCTGCTGCTATGATTGTGTTACTGTCAGTTTCCCCTTTTATGGCTGTTAGCATTTGATTATGTATTGTAGTACCCCTATGTTTCGTGCATAAACATTTACAATTGTTACATCTTCTTCTTGGATTGATCACTTGATCATTATGTAGTGTCCTTCTTTGTCTCTTGTAATAGTCTTATTTTAAAGTTTGTTTTGTCTTATATGAGAATTGCTACTCCAGCCTTCTTTTGATTTCCATTTGCATGGGATATCTTTTTCCATCCCCTCACTTTTAGTCTGTATGTGTCCCTAGGTCTGAAGTGGGTCTCTTTTAGACAGTATATATACAGGGCTTGTTTTTGTTTCCATTCAGCCAGTATGTCTTTTGGTTGGAGCATTTAATCTATTTACATTTAAGGTAGTTATCAATATGTATGTTCCTATTCCATTTTCTTAATTGTTTGGGGTTTGTTATTGTAGGTCTTTTCCTTCTCTTGTGTTTCCTGCCTAGAGAAGTTCCTTTAGCATTTGTTGTAAAGCTGGTTTGGTGGTGGTGAATTCTCTTACCTTTCGTTTGTCTGTAAAGGTTTTAATTTCTCCATCGAATCTCAATGAGATCCTTGCTGGGTAGAGTAATCTTGGTTGTAGGTTTTTCCCTTTCATCACTTTAAATATGTGTTGCACTCTCTTCTGGCTTGCAGAATTTCTGCTGAAAGATAAGCTGTTAACATTATGGAGATTCTCTTGTATATTATTTGTTGTTTTTCCCTTCCTGGTTTTAATACTTTTTCTTTGTATTTAATTTTTGATAGTTTGATTAATAAGTGTCTTGGCATGTTTTTCCTTGGATTTATCCTATATGGGACTCTCCGTGTTTCCTGGACTTGACTATTTCCTTTCCTATATTAGGGAACCCCCACCGTTTTCATATCACACTTTTGAAAGGAAATCATTATGCACAGCCCATTAACATTTTTTTATTGAAGCATAGTAGATTTACAGTATTATGTTAGTTTCAGGTGTACAACAAAGTCATTCAGTTATATACTTTTTCAGATAATATTCCATTATAGGTTATTACAGGATTTTGAATATAATTCTCTGTGCTGTACATTAAATACTTGTTGCTTGTATATTTTATGTATAGTAGTTTGTATATGTTAATCCCATACTCCTGATTTGTCCTTCCCTCGATCCTTTTCCCCTTTGTTAACCATAAATTTGTTTTCTGTATCTGATACACAACCCATTTATAGGAGTTAACTCCGTGGGGGCAAAAGTATCTACATAAAGTATTTTAAATTCTCCCACATGGGAAATTGACCTCTTCTCTCCCATTTCTTTCTTTCTTTTTTTAAAAAATTATTATTATTTTTAACATCTTTAATGGAGTATAATTGCTTTACATTGTTGTGTTAGTTGCTGCTGTATAACAAAGTGAATCACCTATACCTATGCATATATCCCCATATCCCCTCCCTCTTGTGTCTCACTCCCACCCTCCCTATCCCACACCTCTAGGGGGTCACAAAGCACCGAGCTGGTCTCCCTGTGCTATGTGGCTGCTTCCCACTAGCTATCTGTTTTACGTTTGGTAGTGTATATATGTCAATGCCACTCTCTCACTTCGTCCCAGCATACCCTTCCCCCTCCCCATGTCCTTAAGTCCCCGCTCTACATCTGCGTCTTTATTCCTGTCCTGCCCCTGGGTTCTTCAGACCCATTTTCGTTTTTTTGATTCCATATATATGTGTTAGCATATGGTATTTGATTTTCTGTTTCTGTCTTACTTCACTCTGTATGACAGACTCTAGTTCCATCCACCTCACTACAAATAAGTCAGTTTCGTTCCTTTTTATGGTTGAGTAATATTCCATTGTATATATGTGTCACATATTCTTTATTCATTCATCAGTTGATGGACACTTATGTTGCTTTCATGTCCTGGCTATTGCATATAGTGCTGCAGTGAATATTGTGTTACATGACTCTTTGAATTATGGTTTCCTCAGGGTATATACCCAGTAGTGAGGTTTCTCAGTCACACGGTATTTCTATTTTTAGTTTTTTGCGAACGTCCATACCCTTCTCCATAGTGGCTGTATCAATTTACATTCCCACCAGCAGTGCAAGAGGATTTCCTTTTCTCCACATCCTCTCCAGCATTTATTGTTTTAGATTTTTTGATGATGGCCTTTCTGACCAGTGTGAGGTGATACCTCATTGTAGTTTTGATTTGCATTTTTCTAAGGATTAGTGATGTTGAGCATTCTTTCATGTGTTTTTGGCAATCTGTATATCTTCTTTGGAGAAATGTCTATTTAGGTCTTCTGCCCATTTTTGTATTGGGTTGTTTGTTTTTTTGATATTGAGCTGCATGAGCTGCTTGTAAATTTTGGAGATTAAACATTTGTCAGTTGCTTCATTTGCAGATATTTTCTCCCATTCTGAGGGTTGTCTTTTCATCTTTTTTATGGTTTCCTTTGCTGTGCAAAAGCTTTGAAGTTTCATTAGGTCCCATTTGTTTCCTTGTGCTTTTATTTCCATTTCTTTAGGAGGTAGGTCAAAAAGGATCTTGCTGTGATTTATGTCATAGAGTGTTCTGCCTATATTTTGCTCTAAGAGTTTTATAGTCTCTGGCCTTACATTTAGGTCTTTAATCCATTTTGAGTTTATTTTTGTGTATGGTGTTAGGCAGTGTTCTAATTTCATTCTTTTACATGTAGCTGCCCAGTTTTCCCTGCACCGCTTACTGAAGAGGCTGCCTTTTCTCCATTGTATACTCTTTTTTTTTTTTTTTTTTTTTTTTTGCGGTATGCGGACCTCTCATTGTTGTGGCCTCTCCCTTTGCGGAGCACAGGCTCCAGACGTGCAGGCTCAGTGGCCATGGCTCACGGGCCCAGCCACTCCGCAGCATGTGAGATGTTCCTGGACCGGGGCACGAACCCGTGTCCCCTGCATTGGCAGGCGGACTCTCAACCACTATGCCACCAGGGAAGCCCTCCATTGTATACTCTTGCCTCTTTTATAAGGTGACCATATGTGTGTGGGTTTATCTCTGGGCTTTCTATCCTGTTCCATTGATCTATATTTCTGTTTTTGTGCCAGTGCCATACTCTGTTGATTACTGTAGCTTTGTAGTATACTCTGAATTCAGGAAGGCTGATTCCTGCTGTTCCATTTTTCTTTCTCAAGATAGCTCTGGCTATTCGGGATGTTTTGTGTTTCCATACAATTTGGAAATTTTTGCTCTAGTTCTATGAAAAATGCCATTGGTAGTTTAATAGGGATTGCATTTAATCTGTAAATTTCTTTGGGTAGTGTAGTCATTTTCACAATGTTGATTCTTACAATCCAAGAAAATGGTATATCTCTCCATCTGTTTGTCTGTTTTTATATTTCTTTCATCAGTGTCTTATAGTTTTCTGCATACAGGTCTTTTGTCTCCTTAGGTAAGTTTATTCCTAGGTATTTTATTCTTTTTTTTTTTTTGCAGTGGTAAATGGGAGTGTTTCCTTAATTTCTCTTTCATACTTTTTATCATTATTGTTTAGGAATGCAAGAGATTTCTGTGCATTGATTTTGTATCCTTCTGCACTACCAAATTCATTGATTAGCTCTAGTAGTTTTCTGTAGCATCTTTAGTATTCTCTGTGTATTGTATCATATCTGCAGCAAACAGTGACAGTTTTAATTCTTCTTTTCTGATTTGGGTTCCTCTTATTTCTCAGAATGCTGTGGCTAAAACTTGCAAAACTATGTTGAAAAATAGTGGTGAGAGTGGACAGCCTTGTCTAGTTCCTGATCTTAGTGGAAATGGTTTCAGTTTTTCACCATTGAGAATGATGTTGGCTGTGGGTTTGTCATATATGGCCTTTTTTATGTTGAGGTAAGTTCCCTCTATACCTACTTTCTGGAGAGTTTTTATCATATATTAGTGTTTAATTTTTTTGAAAACTTTTTCTGCATCTGTTGAGATTATTATATGATTTTTCTCCTTCAGTTTGTTAATATGGTTTACCACATTGATTGATTTGCGTATATTGAATAATCCTTGCATTCCTGGGAAAAACCCCACTTGATCATGGTGTATGATCCATTTAATGTGCTGTTGTATTCTGTTTGCTAGTATTTTGTTGAGGATTTTTGCATCTATGTCCATCAGTGATATTAGCGTTTAGTATTGTTTTATTGTGACATCTTTATGTAGTTTTCGTATCAGGGTGATAGTTGACTTGTAGAATGAATTTGGGAGTGTTCCTCAATCTGCTATATTTTGTAAGAGTTTGAGAAGGATAGATGTTAACTTTTCTTTAAATGTTTGATAGAATTCACCTGTGGAGCCATCTGGTCCTGGACTTTTGTTGTTGGAAGATTTTTAATCACAGTTTCAATTTCAGTGCTTGTGATTGGTCTATTTATATTTTCTATTTCTTCCTGGTTCAGTCTCGGAAGGTTGTGCTTTTCTATGAATATGTCCATTTCTTCCAGGTTGTCCATTTTATTGGCATATACTTGCTTGCCAATAAGTATAATATAGTAATCTCTCATGATCCTTTGTATTTCTACAGTGTTAGTTGTTACTTCTTTTTCATTTCTAGTTCTGTTGATTTGAGTCTTCTCCCTTTTTTTTTGATTAGTCTTGCTGATGGTTTATCAATTGTGTTTATCTTCTCAAAGAACTAGCTTTTAGTTTTATTGATCTTTGCTATCGTTTCCTTCATTTCTTTTCCATTTATTTTTGATCTGATCTTTATGATTTCTTTCCTTCTGCTAACTTTGGAGTTTTTAAAAATTCTTCTTTCTCTAATTGCTTTTGGTGTAAGGTTAGGTTGTTCATTTGAGATTTTTCTTTTTTACTGAGGTAGGATTGTAGTGCTATAACCTTTGCTCCTAGAACTGCTTTTGCTGCATCCCGTAGGTTTTGGGTTGTTGTGTTTTCAGTGTCACTTGTTTCTAGGTATTTTTTGATTTCCTCTTAGATTTCTTCAGTGATTCTTGGTTATTTAGTGGTGTACTGTTTAGCCTCCGTGTTTGTATTTTTTATAGTTTTTTTTCCCTGTAACTGATATCTAGTCTCATAGTGTTGTGGTCAGAGAAGATACTTGATATGATTTAAATTTTCTTCAATTTACCAAGGCTTGACTTGTGACCCAAGATATGATCTATCCTGGAGAATGTTCCATGAGCACTTGAGAAGAAAGTGTATTCTGTTGTTTTTGGATGGAATGTCCTATAAATATCAATTAAGTCCATGTTGTTTAATAAGTCATTTAAAGCTTGTGTTTCCGTATTTATTTACATTTTGGTTGATATGTCCATTAGTGAAAGTGGGGTGTTAAAATCCCCTGCTTTGATTGTGTTACAGTCATTTTCCCGTTTTATGGCTTTTAGCCTTTGCTTTATGCACTGAGATTACTCTTATGTTGGGTGCATAAATATTTACAATTGTTATATCTTCTTCTTGGATTGATCCTATGATCATTATGTAGTGTACTTCCTTATCGCTTGTAACAGTCTTTATTTTAAAGTCTATTTTATTTGATAAGAATATTGCTACTCCAGCTTTCTTTTGATTTCCATTTGCATGGAATAACTTTTTCCATCCCCTCACTTGCAGTCTGTATGTGTCCCTAAGTCTGAAGTGGGTCTCTTGTAGACAGCATATATATGGGTCTTGCTTTTGTTTCCATTCAGCCAGTCTGTGTCTTGGCTGGAGCATTTAATCATTTTACACTTATGGTGATTATCGAATGTATGTTCTTATTACCATTTTCTTAACTGTTTTAGGTTTGTTATTGTAGCTCTTTTCCTTCCCTTGTGTTTCCTGCGTAGAGAAGTTCCTTTAACATTTGTTGTAAAGCTGGTTTGGTGGTGGTGAATTCTCTTAGCTTTTGCTTGTCTGTAAAGGTTTTAATTTCTGCATCAGATCTGAATGAGCTACCTGCTGGGTAGATTAATCTTGGTTGTAGGCTTTTCCCCTTTCTCATTTTAAATATGTGTTGCACTCCCATCTGGCTTGCAGAGTTTCTCCTGAAAAATCAGCTGTTAACCTTATGGGGATTCCCTTTGTTATTTGTTGCTTTTCCTTTGCTGCTTTTAATATTTTTCCTTTGTATTTAATTTTTGATAGTTTGGTTAATATGTGTCTTGACATGTGTCTCCTTCGATTTATCCTGTAAGGGACTCTCTGTGCTTCCTGGACTTGATTGACTATTTCCTTTTCCATATTAGGCAAGTTTTCAACTATAGTCTCTTTTAATATTTTTCAGTCCCTTTTTTTTTGTCTTCTTCTTCTGGGACCCCTATAATTCGAATGTTGCTGTGTTTATTGTTGTCTCAGAGGTCTCTGAGAATGTCCTGAGTTCTTTTCATTCTTTTTTGTTTATTCTGCTCTTCGGTAGTTATTTCCACTATCTTATCTTTCAGGTCACTTATCCATTCTTCTCCCTCAGTTATTCAGCTATTGTTTTCTTGCAGAGAATTTTTAATTTCATTTATTGTGTTATTCATCATTGTTTGCTCTTCCGTTCTTCTGGGTCCTCGTTAAATGTTTCTTGTAGTTTCTCCATTCTGTTTCCAGGATTTTGGATCATCCTTACTATCATTACTCTGAACTCTCTTTCAGGTTGTCTGCCTACTTCCTCTTCATTTGTTTGGTCTGGTTGGGTTTTGCCTTGCTCCTTCATCTGCTGTGTGTTTCTCTGTCTTCTCATTTTGCTTAACTTACTGTGTTTGGGGTCTCCTTTTCACAGGCTGCAGGTTCGTAGTTCCTGGTTTTTTGGGTGTCTGCCCCCAGTGGCTAAGGTTGGTTCAGTGCATTGTGTAAGCTTCCTGGTGGAGGGGACTGGTGTCTGTGCCCTGATGGGTGAAGCTGGATCTTGTCTTTTGGATGAGCAGGACCACGTTCAGTGGTGTGTTCTGTGGTATCTGTGAACTTACTATGATTTTAGGCAGCCTCTCTGCTAATGTGTGGGGTTGTGTTCCTGTCTTGCTAGTTGTTTGGCCTGCGGTGTCCAGCAGTAGAGCTTGCTGGTCTTTGAGTGGAGCTGGACCTTAGCGTTGAGACAGAGATCTCTGGGAGAGCTCTTGCTGATTGCTATTATGTGGGGCTGGGAGGTCTCTGATTGTCCAATGTCCTAAACTCGGCTCTACCACCTCAGAGCCTCAGGCCTGACACCTGGCCCGAGCACCAAGACCCTGTCAGCCACGTGGCAGTAATGAGTCTAGTTTGAGTCCTTCAAGATAAGATAATCCTCTTTTCAAATATGTGTGCCTGGGCATTCCATGGTGGTCCAGTGGCTAGAACTCCAAGCTTTCACTGCCGAGTGCGCGCCTTCAATCGATCCATGGTCGGGGAACGAAGATCCCGCAAGCCACGGCCAAAAACAACAACAATATCCACGGCAACAACAAACCTGTTCCTGAAGACAAAGTGTCACTCCATGCTTCTGGGAAAGGCTCTCCCAGCGACTTAACACGGGTTTCTAATCATTGTTTTATGCAGTTGTTTTTAAAATCACATAGGAGGGGAAAAGTTATAATAAAAATTATGTGCTTTTTATATTCACATGTTTAGTTACCTTTATTAGTGCTCTTTTATTTCTTCCTTTGTATTGAAGTTATTCTTAGTGTCCTTTTAGCATGAATAATTTCCTTTAATGTTTCTTGTAGGGTAGGACAGTTAGTGTTGAATTCTCCCAGTTTTTGTTTAGCTGGGAATTTCTTACTTTCTCTGTCATTTTTGAAGAATTATTGCACTGGGCATAAAATTCCTGCTGGACAGTTTTTTCCTTTCATTCTTTTTGATTATGCCATACCACTGCCTTCTGTTATCTGTTGTTTCTTATGAGAAATCAGAAATCTTAATGAGATCTCTAGTACATGATGAACATTTCTCTCTTCCCAATTTCAAGATTTTCTTTGTCTTTGATAGTTTTATTATGATGTCAGTATAAACTTGGAGTTTATGGAGCTTCTTAAATGTATAGATGAATGACTTTCATCAAATTAGAGTTTTTAACTGTTATGTTTTCAAAATTTTTTTTCCCGTTTTTATTTATTCCTTCCTTTGTGACTCCCATTATGCTTTTTTTGATATGCTGAATGGTGTCCCACACATGTTTGAGACACTGTTCATTTTTCTTCATTTCTTTTCTTTCTGTTTCTCTAATGGAGTTATCTCAATTGCTCTGTCTTCACGTTTGCTAATTCTTTCTTCTGCCCCCTCAGATTTCCTGTTGAGCCCCTTTAGTGAAATTTTCATTTGAATAATTTTTTGGAAATTGTAATTTTCAATTCCAGAATTTCCTTTTGGTTCTTTTTTGATATTCTCCATTTGGTGAGACATCATTTTCACACTTACCTTCCGTTCTTAAACGTGATTTTCTTTAGCTCTTTGAGCACATATAAAATAACTGCTTTGGGCTTCCCTGGTGGCGCAGTGGTTGAGAGCCCGCCTGCCAATGCAGGGGACACGGGTTCGTGCCCCGGTCTGGGAAGATCCCACATGCCGCGGAGAGGCTGGGCCCGTGAGCCATGGCCGCTGAGCCTGCGCGTCCGGGGCCTGTGCTCCGCAACGGGAGAGGCCACAGCAGTGGGAGGCCCGCGTACCACAAAAAAAAAAAAAAAAAAAAAATAACTGCTTTAAAGTCTTTGTCTAGTAAGTATTATATCTGGGTTTCCTCAAGGACAGTTTCTGTTGACTTTTTTCCTGCGTATGGGGCATACTTTTTGTTTCTTTGACTGTATCTTCAATTTTTATTTCAAAATGGACATTTAAAATAATATTATGTGATAACTCTGAAATCACATCCTATATACACACCCAGAATTTGTTTTTGTTGTTATTTTTGTTGCCATTCATTTGTTTAGTCACTTGCCTGAACTACTTAAGTAAAGTCGCTGTAGTTATTGTGTGTAGCCGCTGAAGTGTCTACTCAATGATTAGTATGTGACTCTACAGAGGCATCCTTAAATGCCCAGAACCAAAACATCTCCCAGCCTTTGCTGAGGATCTCTCCGTGCATATTGGGGTATTCCTTTAATGCTCCAGGATTCACTTTACCACTCTTCCTTAGCCTTCACTTATTCCTTATACAGAGCCTCAAGGTCGGCTAGAGGTTAGACCTTAGGATCCTCTCAGACTTTTTCTGGGCATACACACAACCCTGGGCATGAATTTATCTTTGCACATGTGCTTGGGCTTCTGGATTCCCAGGAATATATTGGAGGTATTCAGAGTCACCTGTGGACATCTCATTCCAGGATTTTCCTTTTTGTCTGATTTATGATTTCCCTGATTTGGTAGACTAAGGAAAATTGTTTTATAAGTGATAGGAAGTCAAATTGTAACTGCTTATAACTTACTCAAGTTAAGAAAACTTTATAAATACAGAGGGATAAGACAAAAGAAAAAAGTGATGATAGAGGAAAATATTTGTAGCAAACTGACATTACTGAAGAAAGAAACCAAAAAAAAAATTTTAAATGTCTCCTGAAAAGTAAAAAGAAAATATAAATCTTAAAACTAAAATAATTTACTGCATTCCAGAAAAACTGGATAATAAACTATCAGCATAGACACTTATGTTATTGAAGTTCTTATTTGCAGTGATGAAGATTTATAAATACTCAGGCAGAACATCACCTGTGAAGGATTAAATAAAAATCAGGTTGTCTCAGACTCCCTCATGATTTTAGATGCTAGAATTAAGTGTAACTATTAAATAAATATGGAGTGGGCAAGTGGGTGGATGGTTGTACTACTTGTTCCTAACCATTTAAAAGAAACAGATATTCTCTGTTATGCTGGTCACAGAAAAAGAAATAGACATTCTCAAACATCACAAATAGAAAAAGAGTGATAAACTAATAGTCAATAAAAATTAGATTAATTTAATAAAGTAGACTCTTAGTAACTATGATAAAGTCAGTTGCAAAATAAGATGTTACAGTTGTAATTTTGAAAGAAAAGTTACAAAATAGAAATATGCAATATTTACATTAATATTGTCAATATACCATTAACATTAAAATATTAATATAACAGGGGCAGAGTCAAGATGGCAGTGTGGGAAGATGTGAAGTTAGCGTCTCCCCATAACTAGGGCACCTGATGGCTGCTGGTTGGGGATTCTGACGCCCAAGGAGATGGGAGTAACCCCAAAGTGAACCAGTAGGATGCAGGGGGACTGAGGGTAGAGGAGAAGTGGAGGCTAGACAGGATCAGCGCCCTTGAGCCTGTGGAGATCAGGAGAGGCAGGTGGGAGGGACTCTCCGGGAAGAGCGGGAGAGGAGAGGAGGGCTATCGCCTGGCCCACTTGGTCAGGGGAGGCTGCTGAGCTCCCAGGCTGGTACCTGCCCCTCCAAAGCCCCATCCAGGCTGTGTGGGTCCTGGGGTCATACGAGGGAGACTCGGGAGATCAGGAGAGGCAGGCAGGAAGAGCCATCCAGGAGGAGCGGAGGGTGACTGCCCCGCCCACTTGGGCGTGGGCAGCCTGCTGAGCTCCCAGGACTATCCCCTGCCCTCCAACCCCCCCACCCCCTGCGTGGGTCCTTGGGGGCATAGGAGGGAGGCCGGGGAGATTTGGAGAGGTAGGCAGGAGGTGCCCAATGGGAGGAGCAGGAGAGGATCAGAAGGCGATTGCCCTCCCCAGTTGGGCCTGGGGAGCCTGCTGAGCTCCCAGCCAATCCCCTGCCCTCCAAAGCCCCTCCAGGCCACGTGGGTCCTTGGGGGCATAGGAGGGAGGCTGGGGAGATCAGAAGAGGCAGGCGGGAGGGGCCCTCCCATACTGGAGGAGCAGGAGAGGCGAGGAGAGCATTTGCCCCACCCACTCGAGCCAGGAAAGCCTGCTGGGTTCCCAGATGAGGTCCCCTGCCCTCTGAGATCAGGGGTGGGGGCACACCTGGGCCCTTTCTGTTCCTTGAGCCTAAGCCCCACCCCCCACAGCCCCCAGGGCCTTTTCCAGCCCTGTGGGTCCTGAGCATTGGCCCTGCCCACCATCCAAACCTTACCCTTGCATAGGCCCTGCCCTGCACAGCCAAGGCCTTCCCCGCTCCCCGTTTTTTTTTTTTTCTTTTCCCTCCTTCTCTTTTTTACTGTTGTGGTACTGATGTACCTTTCCTGTTGTTGACTCATCTGTATGTGAAGTTTTATATTCTTCCTAAAATATCTGTTAGTTTCTTAGTCTAATTTAGTTTTTACTTTGTTATTATTTATTTATTTCTTGCCACCCCAGGTGGCTTGCAGGATCTTGGTTCACAAGCCTGGGGTCAGGCTGAAGCTCCTGTGGTGGGAGCTCCAAGTCTGGACCACTGAACTAACAGAGAACCTTAGACCCTAGGGAATATTCATTGGCGTGAGGTCTCATGGAATTCCTCATCTCAGCACAGAGACCCAGCTCTACCCAATAGCCTATAAACCCGTGTTGGAAGCCTCAGGCCAAACAGCCAATAAGACAGAAACACAATCCCACTCATTAAAAAACAAAAAAATGAGACAGTAAAAAAATGTCACAGATGAAGGAGCAAGGTATAAGCCTATAAGACCAAATAAATGAAGAGGAAATACGCAATCTGCCTGAAAAAGAATTCAAAGTAATGATAGTAAAGATGATCCAGAATCTCAGAAATAGAATGGAGGCACAGATTAAAAAAATACAAGAAATGTTTAACAAAGATCTGGAAGTAAAGAACAAACAAGCAGAGATGAATAACACAAAACTGAATTGAAAAATACACTAGAAGGAATCAATAAAAGAATAACTGGGCAGAAGAACGAATAAGTCAGCTGGAAGACAAAATGGTGGAAACTGCTGAGGAGCAGAACAAAGAAAAAAGAATGAAAAGAAGACAATCTCAGAGACTGCTGGCACAACACTAAATGCACCAACATTTGAATTATAGGGGTCCCAGAAGAAGAAGAGAATGAAAAAGGGTCTGAGAAAATATTTGAAGAGATTATAGTGGAAAACTTCCCTAACATGGAAAAGGAAATAGTCACTGAAGTCCAGGAAGCACAGAGAGTCCCATACAGGATAAACCCTAGGAAAAACACACCAAGACACATATTAATCAAACTAACAAAAATCAAATTCAAAGAAAAAATATTAAAAGCAGCAAGGGAAAAACAAAAAATAACATACAAAGGAATCCCCATAAGGTTATCAGCTGACTTTTCAGCAGAAACTCTGCAGGCCAAAAGGGACTGGTAGGATATACTTAAAGTGATGAAAGAGAAAAACCTACAACCAAGATTACTCTACCCAGCAAGGCTCTCATTCAGATTTCCTGGAGAAGTCAAAAGCTTTTCAGACAAGCAGAAGCTAAGAGAATTCACCACCACCAAACCAGCTTTACAACAAATGCTAAAGAAACTTCTCTCAGCAGGAAACACAAGAGAAGAAAAAGACCCACAAAAACAAACCCAAAACAATTAAGAAAATGGTAATAGGAACATACATATTGATAATAACTTTGAACGTAAATGGATGAAATGCCCCAACCAAAAGACACAGACTGGCTGAAAGGATACAAAAACAAGACCCATATATATGCTGTCTACAAGAGACCCATTTCAGACCTAGGGACACATAAAGACTGAAAGTGAAGGGATGGAAAAAGATATTCCATGCAAATGGAAATCAAAAGGAAGCTGGAGTAGCAATACTCATATCAGATAAAATAGACTTTAAAATAAAGACTGTTACAAGAGTTAAGGAGGGACACTACATAATGATCAAAGGATCAAAGCAAGAAGATATAACAATTATAAATGTTTATGCTCCCAGCATAGGAGCACCTCAGTACATAAGGCAAATGCTAACAACCATGAAAGGAGAAATCAACAGTAGCACAATAATAATAGGGGACTTTAACACCCCACTTACACCAATGTACAGATCATCCAAACAGAAAATAAATAAGGAAACACAAGCTTTAAATGACTCAATAGACCCAGATAGATCTAATTGATATTTATAGAACATTCCACCCAAAAGTGGCAGAATACATTTTCTTCTCAACTGCACATGGAACATTCTCCAGGACAGATCACAGCTTGGGTCACAAATCAAGCCTCAGAAAATTTAAGAAAATTGAAATTGTATCAAGCATCTTTCCTATCACAACACTATGAGATTGGAAATCAATTAGAGGAAAAACTAAACTGTAAAAAAACACAAGTACATGGAGGCTAAACAGTGCGCTACTAAATAACCAAGAGATCACTGAAGAAATCAAAGAAGTAATAAATACATAGAAACAAATGACAATGAAAACACAATGACCCAAGTCCTATGGGAAGCAGCAGAAGCAGTTCTAAAAGGGAAGTTTATAGGAATACAATCTCACCTCAAGAAAAAAGAAAAATCTCAAACAAACAATCTAACCCTACACTTAAAACAGCTAGAGAAAGAAGAACAAAGAAAACCCAAAGTCAGTAGAAAGAAATCGTAAAGATCAGATCAGAAATAAATAGAAATGAAGAAATCAGTAGAAAAGATCAATAAAACTAAAAACTGGTTCTTTGAGAAAATAAACAAAATTGATAAAGCCTTAGCCAGACTCATCAAGAAAAAAAGGGAGAGGATATAAATCAATAAAATTAGAAATGAGAAAGGAGAAATCACAAATGACACTGCAGAAATACAAAGGATTATAAGAGACTACTACAAACAACTAAATGCCGATAAAATGTACAACCACAAAGAAATGAACCAATTCTTGGAAAGGTACAATTTTCCGAGACTGAACCAGGAAGAATTAGAAAATATAAATAGACCTATCACAGGTATTGAAATTGAAAACGTAATTAAAAATCTTCCAACAAGCAAAAGTCCAGGACCAGATGGCTTCACAGGCGAATTCTATCAAACATTTAGAGAAGAGCTAACTCCAATCCTTCTCAAACTCTTCCAAAAAATTGCAGAGGGAGAAACACTCCCAAATTCATTCTGTGAAGCCACCACCGCCCTGATACCTAAACCAGACAAAGATGTCACAAAGAAAGAAAACTACAGGCCAATATCACTGAGGAACGTAGATGCAAAAAATCTCGACGAAATACTAGCAAACAGAATCCAACAGCACATTAAATGGTTCATACACCATGATCAAGTGGGGTTTATCCGAGGGATTCAAGGATTCTTCAGTATACTCAAATCAATCAATGTGATAAACTATATTAACAAATGGAAAAATTAAAACCATATGATCATCTCAATAGATGCAGAAAAAGCTTTTGACAAAATTCAACACCCATTTATGATAAAAACTCTCCAGAAAATGGGCAAAGAGGGAGCCTACCTCAACATAATAAAGGCCATATATGACAAACCCACAGGAAGCATCATACTCAATGGTCAAAAACTGAAAGCATGGATGTCCACTCTCACCACTCTTATTTGACATAGTTTTGGAAGTCCTAGCCACAGCAATCAGAGTTGGAAAAGAAAGGAATACAAATGGGAAAAGAAGAAGTAAAATTGTCACTGTTTGCCGATGACATGATACTATACATAGAAAATCCTAAGGATTCCACCAGAAAACTACTAGAACTAATCAATGAATTTGGTAAGGTTGCAGCATACAAAATTAATGCACAGAAATCTCTGGCATTCCTATACACCAACAATGAAAAAGCAGAAAGAGAAATTAAGGAAAAATTCCCATTTACCACTGTAACAAAAAGATTGAAATACCTAGGAATAAACCTGCCTAAGGAGGCAAAAGACTTGTGCTCGAAAACTATAAAACACTGATGAAAGAAATCAAAGATGACATAAAAAGATGGAGAAATATACCATGTTCTTGGATTGGGAGAATCAATATTGTAAAACTGACTATACTACCCAAAGCAATCTACAGATTCAGTGCAATCCCTATCAAACTACCAGTCTTCACAGAATTAGAACAAAAAATTTTACAATTTGCATGGAAACACACAAGACCCTGAATAGCCAAAGCAATCTTGAGAAAGAAAAACGGAGCTGGAGGATTCAGGCTCCCCAACTTCAGACTATACTACAAAGCTACAGTAATCAAGACAGTATGGTACTGGCACAAAAATAGAAATATAGATCAATGGAACAGGATAGAAAGCCCAGAGATAACCCCATGCACATATGGCCACCTTATCTTTGATAAAGGAGGAAAGAATATACAGTGGAGAAAAGACAGCCTCTTCAATAAGTGGTGCTGGGAAAACTGGACAGGTACATGTGAAAGTATGAAATTAGGACACTCCCTAACACCATACACAAAAATAAACTCAGAATGGGTTAAAGACCTAAATGTAAGGCCAGACACTATAAGACTCTTAGAGGAAAACAGGCAGAACACTCTATGACATAAATCACAGCAAGATCCTTTTTGACCCCCCTCCTAGAGGAATGGAAATAAAAACAAAAATAAACAAATGGGACCTAATGAAACTTCAAAGCTTTTGACCAGCAACGGAGACCATAAACAAGACAAAAAGACAACCCTCAAAATGGGAGAAAACATTTGCAACTGAAACAACAGACCAAGGATTAATATCTAAAATATACAAACAGCTCATGGAGCTCAATATCAAAAAAACTAACAATCCAGTTAAAAAATGGGAAGAAGACCTAAATAGACATTTCACCAAGGAAGATATACAGGTGTCCAAGAGGCACATGAAAAGTTGCTTAGCATCACTAATCATTAGAGAAATGCAAATCAAAACTACAATGAGGTATCACCTCACGCCGGTCAGAATGACCATTATCAAAATGTCTAGAAATGATAAATGCTGGAAAGGGTGTGGTGAAAAGGGAAGCCTCCTGCACTGTTGGTGGGAATGTAAATTGATATAACCACTATGGAAAACAGTATGTAGGTTCCTTAAAAAACTAAAATCAGAACTACCATATGACCCAGCAATCCCACTACTGGGCACATACCCTGAGAAAACCATAATTCAAAAAGTGACATGTACCACAGTGTTCACTGCAGCACTATTTACAATAGCCAGGACATTGAACCAAACTAAGTGTCCATCGACAGATGAATGGATAAAGAAAATGTGGCACTTATATACAATGGAATATTACTCAGCCATAAAAAGAAACAAAATTGAGTTATTTGTAGTGAAATAGATGGACCTAGAGTCTGTCATACAGAGTGAAGTAAGTCAGAAAGAGAAAAACAAATACCATATGCTAATGCATATATATGGAATCTAAAAAAAAAAAAAAAGGTACTGATGAACCTAGTTGCAGTGCAGGAATAAAGCAGTAGACAAAGAAAATAGATTTGAGGGCATGGGGTGGGAAGGTGAAGCTGGAGTGAAGCCGAATAGCACAGAGAGATTGGCTCGGTGCTTTTCGATGGCCTAGAGGGGTGGGATCGGGAGGATGGGAGGGAGGCTCAAGAGGGGGGGCACATGGGGACATGTTTATGCATATAGTTGTTTCTCTTTGTTGTGCAACAGAAACTAACACAGTATTGTGAAGCAATTATACTCCAATAAAGATCTATTTTAAAAAATGTTAATATGACAAAAGAACTTGCCAGAAAGCTCTATAGGATCAATAAATTTAATTTTTTTTTTGGCAGATGTCAGTATATCTAATATCACTTTGCTTACTAAGAACATGTGTAAATGTATTTGTATCATTTTTATATTGTTGCTATGACAAATTACCACAAATTTAGTGGCTTAAACAGCACAAATATATTGTCTTATAGTTCCATAGGTCTTAAGACCAACACAGATCTCACTGGGTTAAGATCAAGGTGTCGGCAGGGAGATTCCTTTGTGGAGGCTTTAGGAGAGGATCTGTTTCCTTGCCTTTTCCATCTTCTAAAGGCTGCCTAATCTCTTTGGCTCATTCCTTCTTCTCCATCTTCAAAGCCATTTCCATTAGGCTGAGTCCTCATGCTGTCATTGCCAGGGTTTTTTCTCTTCTGCCTTCCTCTTTCTGAAAGGCCCACCCATATAATATATGTTAACATCTCCCTCTCAAATCTAGCTGTTTTGTCACCTTAATTCCACTTGCAATCCCCTTTATCATGTAACAATGTATTCACAGTTTCTAAGGATTAGGACAGGTACGTCTTTGTGCTGCCTTTATTTTTACTACCACGGTGTGCCCCCGTCCCTCAAAGATTCACATATAAATACATTTACCCCATTCTAAATTTCCTAAAAGTCTCAACTAATTAGATCATCAAATCAAGTCCAAAATTGCATCTGTGTTTCATTAGTTCAAAAATTTAAAATCTCATCTCAATTGGTATGAGAGATTCTCTGGATATAATTCATCCTGGGTCACACCTCTCTCCATCTTTAAACTTGTGAAACTCAAGAAGTAAGTTTTTCTCCAAAAATACAATGTTGGGACATGCATAGGATATTAGTTATAGACATTCTGATTCAGAAAGGGAAAAACTGGGAGGAGAAAATAAATTCCCTGTCCCAAGCAGCTTCAAGATCCAGCCGGGTGAACATTTCTAGGACTGGTGTGGTTGCAAGCTCAGATGACCCTGAGTCCTCATTTCCTTATTCATGAAATGCAGTGCATGTTTGCAGCTGATTTTTTTTTGTTTGTTTTTTTGCGGTACAAGGGCCTCTCGCGGTTGTGGCCTCTCCCGTTGCGGAGCACAGGCTCCGGATGCGCAGGCTCAGCGGCCATGGCTCACGGGCCTAGCCGCTCTGCGGCATGTGGGATCCTCCCGGACCGGGGCACGAACCCGCGTCCCCTGCATCGGCAGGCGGACTCTCAACCACTGCGCCACCAGGGAAGCCCTGCAGCTGATTTTTATCAGACTGCGTACAACTTGTAGAATTTTGGTAGTCTGACAGCCTTCTTTCATTCTGTACTCTATCATACATTTCAGTTCAAGCTGGTAGTTTCTGTTGATACTGTATGAAACTTGTGGATCTACAAGGTATGTCATGGAGATTCACTCCATTAGACAAGAGACAGTCTTTCAAGATTGTCTTTGATGTCTTTTCTATAAAATCTCATATCCGTAGTTGTCTCCTGCTGAGATAATTCAGGGAATATCTGAATCACATAGTTAATTTTTTCAAAGAGACCGTGTGTGACTGAATACACTGACCTTTTGATCTTCCTGATCTTTCTGAGGTGTTAGCAAAAGATTGCCCAGCCAACTCTTAGTTCATATTCTGGAGGACACTTTTCTGATAGTGGGAATCTTAATTTTAGTGTCTTTTTGATCTGAACAGGCAAAGGATTTTCTAAATCATCAAGTCTGAGTTCCTTTTTCCTTTTCACAATTTACTGTAAGCAGGAGGAAGAAACTTGGCCACATCTACAACATTTTGCTTGGTATGTTTCTCATCTGGAAGTACAGTTTCATCATTTAGAGTTCTGCTTGCCACATAACTGTAGAATTTTGTGAAGCTTTCTACCCTAAGTAACAAGGATCCTCTTTTCTCCAGTTTCCAATAATATTTTCCTCATTTACTTCTGATCCCTTCCTAGCACTACCTCTCACATCCATATTTCTACTAACAGTGTTTGTGATGAATTAAGTATTCTTTGAGGTAATAGATGTTTTATTTACCATGCTGCTTCCTTTTATCTGATCCCTCACTGGCAGAGTTTTTAATATCCATGTATCTACTAAGAGTCTGTTCAAGGGACTCTAAGGTTTTTCTGTTATGCTCCTTAATATTCTTCCAGCCGACTCCAAAGCCACGCCCACCTCTTTAGCTATTTGAAATAGAAGTACCCCACTTCCAGGTACCAAAATCTGTATTAGTTCTGCCTTGTTGTTGTGACAAATTATCACTGATTTACCTTAGAACAGCAAAAATTCATTATTTCACAGTCTAGAGATCAGAAGTCCAAAACAGATCTCTCTAGGCTAAGATCAAGGTGTTGGTAAGGTGATTCCTATCTAGAGGCTCTAGGAGAAAAACTGTTTCCTTGTATTTTCCAGTTTTTAGAGGCTGTCCGTTTTCCTTGGCTTATTCTCTCCTTCCTCCATCTTCAAAGCCAGTAATGCCAGGCTGAGTCCTTCTCATATGGCCATCTGTCTGGTTTCTCTCTTATGCTTCTCTCTTCCATTTATAAAGACACTTGACATTATATTGAGCCCACTCAAATAATCCAGGATAATATCCCTAGCAGGTCATCTGATTAGCAACCTTAATTTCATCTGCAATCATAATTCCTCTTTTCCACATGGCCTAACATAATCACAGGTTCTGGGAATTAGAACATGCAAATCTTTGGGAATCATTATTCTGCATACCGTAGTATTAAAATCTCATAACCATTCTGTATACCAAAACAGTACTCAGAGTTACTTAAACCTGAGAATTGACTTAAAACTCTGTCTGGAGTTGGGAGATAATAAGGTAAATAATCCCCTTCCTAACCTAACCAATAAAAATAAAAATAGGAATCACTGATAATATTATGAATCAAAGAGGGAAAATTACTCTTAGAGATTAAAAGAATTATAGTACAGTACTTTTTAGAGTAATATAAATTAAATGAAACAAATAATTTCCTTGGATAATACATAAGCCATGACCTGGATTACTGCCTTGAGACCTGAAGTAGGTCAGGAGACAAGTAAGAAATAAAACATGCAGATAACTAAATTATGTAATCGTACCAAGAACAAGAATTTCCTTTTACTGTAACAAGGTACACCAAACTCCTTAGTTTAAGCCTGGAATTGTATAAAATGCATCAAGCTTGTGCTTCTTGGATCTTTAATTTGCAAATTCCTTACCCAGCATTGGCTAATGAGGTGCTCAAATGTGCCAAAATATAAACCATATGATGCTAAAAGAGTCTGTAGACTTGGGTGTCAAAAGGCAAAGTGGAGGGTGCTTATGAGAACTGGGGACGAAAAAAGAGTTTGTGTGAAAGGCTGCAGATTAAATGGTAGATTTTGAATCATTTCCCCCAACTTCATCCTGTAATGCTGTCAGCCTGGTTTATGCCACCAGGAGTTTGTTCTCTATAAGAGAAATTAAATAACCACATAGAAAAATCACTAGATGTTTTAAAATCCAAGACTCCCATAAGAAAATAGCCATCTTGCTACCTGATTACCTTATAGTGAACCCCAAGAGTTGACAGGCCCTAGCCTGTCATACCAAGCTTCCAACCAGCTTGTTAATGTCTCATCCTTAAATAGGAAGGGATAGGGCTTCCCTGGTGGTGCAGTGGTTGAGAGTCCGCCTGCCGATGCAGGGGACACGGGTTCGTGCCCCAGTCTGGGAAGATCCCACGTGCCGTGGAGCGGCTGGACCTGTGAGCCATGGCCACTGAGCCTGTGCGTCTGGAGCCTGTGCTCCACAACGGGAGAGGCCACAACAGTGAGAGGCCCGCATACTGCAAAAAAAAAAAAAAAAAAAAAAAAGTATGAAGGGATAGTCATATTTGAGGAAAGAGTTCAACAAGAAAGTGAAAAACAAACGAAACAAAAAGAAATAACATAGTTAATGGCGAGAACCTGCACATTCAAATTAACTGTCCTGTACAAGTAATATTATCAAAGAGGTGAGACAAGATAATTGATCTGCAAAATAAATTTAAAAGGGAACAGTCATACAGAAAGAATGAGCTCTTAGAGGTTAAAAATATTATTGCCAAATGAGAAATTTAGTATAAGTTTTGGAATATAAGTTTAAAGGTGTCCCCAGAAAATAGTATAAAAGATAAGAATATTTTTTTATAAATAGGAGAGAAAATATCAGAAACCTGGAGGATAAATCCAGTAGATTCATTTTATAACAGGAGTTCAAGAAAAAAAAAAAAGAGAGATAACATGAGATAACACATGGAAATTTCTCAGAATAGAGAGATACAGGTATTCATTATTAAAGGAACCCCAAAAATAAAAGCAATGCATGAAAATAGATTCATACCATGGGTGAAAGATTAAAGAAAAAAAGTCTGATAGTATACAAATTAACTGTTTTCAGAAAGGTAACTGCTTTTTAACAAGTTTTCAACTCCTTAAAAACTCTAAGGAAACATTATTTTCAACCAAGAATTAAATAAACAGCTATATTAACAATAAAATGATAAGGTAGAATAAATGTATTTTCAGAAAATAAGTATAATTTCAAAGAGTCACAAAATTCATCTCCCATTCACTCTAAGGAAGTTCTTTGATGATATGTTCAGCAGAACAAAGAGTGCAAACAAAGAAGAAACAAAAGATTTGGAATTCAAGAAAGAAGGATTCCAATACAGGAACTCTGAAAAAGAAGCTCTCAGGATGACAGATGTGCTGTTGTTCTTTGGTGATCACATGCTCATTCTTAAAACAATTATTGTGCTTAGGTTAATGCAGTGGTTTGATTAGCCAGACTTGGTCCAGCAACTCCACGCTCATCACTCTACCTGAGTAGGATGTTGGGCTGAACTCAAAATCACAGAATTCTGAGTGAGAGAGGTGGGACAGCAGAACCCCACTTTGCTAGAGAAGAGAAAATTGGAATATAATCACCAGATGAGTTATGCCATATTTATAGCAATTTTTGTTTTTAATTTTCTATTCTGGTGGAAAATTGGAATTACACCATTATAGAGCAAATAACTTATTGCTTTTTATAAAGTTGATTCCGTGTGTCACTGATGATAGTCTTATTTACAACCCTTATAAAATGTTTTCCCTCCTCAGAATTTGGAGAGTGGAGATAGCATCAGTGACTTGATACCGGACAACCTCCTAACTCCCCACCCAATTGTGATATAAACATTCCATTTGTGGGAAAGGTGACATGGAGCTAGAAGAAATATCTGCTATAGCTTCTATGATGACTCCTTTGCAGGATTTTACTGTTTATAAAAGGTTGTTTCTCAGCCTTGGACCTGTCTTTCCTATGTCGTGGAATTCTCCAGTGTGTGAGTGGTGGGAGGTATAGCCCTACCTGGACACCCCTCACCCCCCGCCTTTGGCCTTTCACCCTCAAAGCAGCAGAGGAGAAACCCTTCTTTTCCTATCAAGGAGGCAGCCAGATCCCAGTGATAGTTTCTCTTTTTAATGATTTTGGTTTTTGAGTGAGTGTCAGAAAGACACATGAAAGCTGAGATTTGATTTGTGGCTATTAGGTCTGTGGTCAGTGGTGGGACTTGTAAATAGTGGCAACACCTTAGTCTTTTTTGTCTAGATTATTTTTGCTACAAAGCCTCCTTTGGATTTATCCTGTTTGCTTAGCTTGATCTTCGGATTTTCATGTAAGCTGTAGCATCTACCTGACTTCTTGTCAAATATTCCCTTTCCCTCCAATATGATAGGTTTCTGTTTCTTGCAGCTAAAACTTCTGAGGAACAATTATGTTATTGCTTAGTCATTATTATTTTTTTTTATTGCCAGAATTCAAATACTACAGTTCCCTGAATAAATTTCTAAAGTTTTATGCATATTAGAAGAGCATGAAAATTACTTAGAAAAAGACTTCCTTGGCATTCTGTCCTTTAGGCTGATCAAAGGTAGTACAGCTAATGTTATCATTGACTGTCATTTTAGTAATTCAGAATTTAAAGTCATATATTTTTTTAGAAAATAGCACAAAATAAGCCTTCATAAGACAACGTTAAAACATTTATGCTGCATTACAGTGTTAAAACATTTATGGTGCATTACAGTACTGAATGTCAATATTTGAAATACTCTTTTTGCATGAATTTATACTTAATTACTCATTTGAATTTTCATTAATAAATCAGTTCTATTCCTTGTTAATACAAGACAGTCATTGCCAGATAATCCACAGTATTTTATAGAGCTGAGGCCTTTGGGGTTATCACATGGGCATTTATCTTATTAACATACTCTTACTTTAAGAGCAAAAGAAAGGGGAAGATACTGAAAACAACTCTGGGTATGTACCCAGAGCTCTGACTTATTGAAAAAGCATTTTCTTCCATTAAAGTACAGTATTAGCAGAATGAAGTAGAGAAAGCCAAAATTTAGTGGATAAAATATACCTATGATATTTATCTGAGTAGAAGTATAGCAAAGGAGAGTTTAGCTACAGACATCTTGGTTAAAATGTGCTGACAGGAAATTCTTTATATTCATTAGTAATGTGTTTTTATGCCTAAAAACTTCAGAATATCCATACATATTGAAAACTATTCATAATATGAGTCTAGGGATACTGATGAAAGTATATCTCTAGAGGCAATGTTAAGAAGCAGGGAGGGATCTGGAGATCCACCACTGACCCCATGGCCCCATCCTGACCTTGCAAATCCTACTTAATCTCTTAGTGCTTTGGTTTCCACTCCACGGCTACAACAGGGAATAATAATAGCTTTTGCACAGCAAAGGAAACCATAAACAAGACCAAAAGACAACCCTTAGAATGGGAGAAAATATTTGCAAATGAAGCAACTGACAAAGGATTAATCTCCAAAATTTACAAGCAGCTCATGCAGCTCGATAACAAAAAAAACAAACAACCCAATCCAAAAATGGGCAGAAGACCTAAATAGACATTTCTCCAAAGAAGATATACAGATTGCCAACAAACACATGAAAGAATGCTCAACATCATTAATCATTAGAGAAATGCAAATCAAAACTACAATGAGATATCATCTCACACCAGTCAGAATGGCCATCATCAAAAAATCTAGAAACAATAAATGCTGGAGAGGGTGTGGAGAAAAGGGAACACTCTTGCACTGCTGGTGGGAATGTGAATTGATACAGCCACTATGGAGAACAGTATGGAGGTTCCTTAAAAAAACTACAAATAGAACTACCATATGACCCAGCAATTCCACTACTGGACATATACCCTGAGAAAACCATAATTCAAAAAGAGTCATGTACCAAAATGTTCATTGCAGCTCTATTTACAATAGCCAGGAGATGGAAGCAACCTAAGTATCCATCCTCGGATGAATGGATAAAGAAGATGTGGCACTTACATACAATGGAATATTACTCAGCCATAAAAAGAAACGAAATTGAGTTATTTGTAGTGAGGTGGATGGACCTAGAGTCTGTCATACAGAGTGAAGTAAGTCAGAAAGAGAAAGACAAATACCGTGTGCTAACACATATATATGGAATTTAAGAAAAAAAAAATGTCATGAAGAACCTAGGGGTAAGACAGGAATAAAGACCCAGACCTACTAGAGGATGGACTTGAGGATATGGGGAGGGGGAAGGGTTAGCTGTGACAAAGGGAGAGAGTGGCATGGACATATATACACTACCAAACGTAAAATAGATAGCTGGTGGGAAGCAGCCGCGTAGCACAGGGAGATCAGCTCGGTGCTTTGTGACCACCTAGAGGGGTGGGATAGGGAGGGTCGGGGGGAGGGAGACGCAAGAGGGAAGAGATATGGGAACATATGTATATGTATAACTGATTCACTTTGTTGTAAAGTGGAAAGAAACTAACACACCATTGTAAAGCAATTATACTCCAATAAAGATGTAAAAATAAAATAAAAAAATAAAATAATAATAGTACCTACACATAGGATTATTGTGAAGATAAAGTGTGAATACTTGTAAAGCTGGGCATGTAATAACTAACCATCACATTTTAACTACTGTTATTCATGACTTGATAAAATATCATGCAAAGTTTAACTGTCTATGTAAATTTTTGTATGATATGTATATATTTCAAAAATTCATACATGATGTCTTTCATCTCTTCATTCTATTTTTTAAACATTTGGTTCCTTATATTCTCCAATAAATTATGAACAAAGATTTTTATATCAACAGAACAGTTTCACAGTTGCCTAGAAAATTTTCTTTATTAAAGTAAAATTGGCAAATTCTGGGAGAGAGAGGAATGCAGTAGATTTTCTTTGTCAAACGTTCTTCATAGCTATCCTCATATCTGAAGTGTAGGCAGGCATTAAATGATTTTATTGAGTACATTATGTAAAAAATGTTGGTAAAGAATGTTTTAACTGTTCGTAAATGAGTGTAATACATCATGCAGAAAAGGATCCCTAATAAAGGAAGCAGTGGAAGCAATTACAACATTTACATAAGTTGAAAATGTTCATATGGTCTTAACAAATCACGTTTCCCCCAGAAAAACTAAGAATGGGAATAGTATGGGCGGAAATGAAAAGTTTTAGTCAATTGTTGAAAAGTTAATATTCTGCTTCTTGTCTTTCACTCTTCAAATGAAAGCCTTTGGGCAAACATGAATGTGTCTGTACCTAAGAATCTATTTATTTTCAGTTATAATTTCTAGCATGAATTTTCTCTGGGAATGTTACCAAAACAGAAATTTCTTCTATTGGCTCACACTATTTGAAAAAAATCACTTAGTACAGCAAAAGTAAGGGTGGATTTTACATTTACTAATCACAGGCTTTTCCCGTAGTGGAGCACAGGATACAAGTGGGAGAAAGGGGAGTTCTATTAATCAGTCAAGAACGATGCAGAATAAAGGGAGGGATCAGAGGATAGAAAACTACTGATTGAATCTCTTCTATTGGCTTAGGTGACCACGGTACCTAAGTAACCAACACACACATAAACACACACACACACAATGCAGCCTTGACTTGTTAGTGGGTTGTCCACATTGCATGAACTCACTAGCACAGACGATTGCTTCATCCTTTGCACGGCTTTTTCTGCACAGCTGTGGCTGTGGACACTTCAAGGTTCTGTGAGCTCTCCTACAGTTTACAACCTTACAAGGGTGTTTTTCTACCAGCAGAACATTGGCCATAAATGTCTATTAGTCAAAATAACTGCGGCAGTTTTATAAGGCCTGTGAGTGCATGTTTCCCAGTCTGCTTCTCCTTAAATTACTAAGAATGCAAAAATAAACAATAGTTTGACCTCTTAAATCACAAATTGGATAGGCTTACCACTAAAATATATTGTGAATGTGTTTCCCATTATTTAGCTCATTTAACATGTTCAGCAGCAAAAATTCAAATATTTTGAGTTGGTTATTTTTTTTTTTTCACTTCACAGAAGGTGTGAGATGATTTTTCCAAGCCATCAAAGGATATTTAAAAGACTAGAATACAATTGGAATATTGCTAATAGGTTGTCATTAACCATATGCATAAAAGATAAAGAATTTAAAAGATGCAGTAGGTTCAGAAATTATTTGGTTTTGTGTTATTCATTTTGATAGTCCTCACTGTTAGCATAACAGTTAGCATAACTGTTATGAAAGTTAGCATAACTTGTTCAGTATGAAAAGTTATATTACTACAGTTGACCCTTGAAAAACATGGGTTTGAACTGAGCCACTTATACATAGATTATTTTCAATAAATACATACTACGGTACTAAATGTCTGAGGTTGGTTGAATTCATGGATGTGGAACTGTGCATATGGGGGTCTGATTGTAAAGTTATACTCAGAGTTTCTACTGGTGGGTTCTCACCCCTAAGCCCTATGTTGTTCAAGGGTCAGCTATAAGTCATGTCCATAGAGTGAAAAAGAGGGGTCTAGAATGTAAAATGTATTAACCGGCAAGTTGAAGAATGACCAATAATAAATGGAGGAAAAATTATTAGAAATCCAACATAAACTTCAAGTTTATCTATATTTCATATGAATATTAGAATGCTGAATAGTATAAGTGAGTATATTCATCTGATTTTTTTCTTTCCTAAATAAAGTTGATGCCTTTTATCTTCAATTTAATTAACCTGAAAAATATTTGAAAACCTAAGGAAATCATGTACATTTTAAAAAGCAGTCTTTGGTGTTAATTTCTGTGTATGCTTAGGATTTTCTCTGATATAGTTGAAAATGCTATAATAAGTGTGGAATAAAATGTTTGATGTGTGAGTTACAAGATCTGGTCACCAAGTAGCAATGTCATGTCAGAGATAATCTTTGATGGTAAAGTGACCCGTCAGAATTAATTACTATCAACTAGAGTTCAAAGATGTATTGACTAGCTGGAAAGATGACCAGGCAGAATAGCATCATTTCAGATATTCTTGTCACACACAGTTGAGATCTGGTCTACATTCTAGCATTTCATTCAATATATTGTAATTCAGATTTAAAGGGGGAGGATTTTAAAGGGCATGTCTGTTCAATCTCAGCCTGCAAAAAATACAAAGATTACTTATATGAATACTGTAATTTGTAATTTACTTATCAAGAATTAACACATGAAGAGGATGTATTTGTTTATTACAGTTTTGAAAACAAGCATTCCTTTATGTAAAAGACAGTAGACTTTTATTTTTATATTGCTATTGCTGGATCATTCATGGATTTCTTAAAGTATAAGCTGATCTCTTTCCCTGGGTTCTTAAATACCCCCTGTGACACTTCCCTCAGATTAAGCTCCTCTGCAAGATCTTTCCAACATACCCTGACATTCCAACATTTTTTTTTCTACTGCCTGAAAAATAATGCTGGAGCAGTGAGAAGATCTAATTACTGTACAGTAGGTTACATTTGAGAGAAGAGCATTACATAGATACAAAACACTATTTTTAGAAGATTAAATCCTGAACTTAAAGTAAGGGAGTCTTTTCCCCTTTGTTTCATCTTGAGGAATGTGAAGTGGCTTATAATAAGCCAAAGGAAATGAAAGCATTGATGAGAGAGAGAGAGGCTTGCAGGTGGTTGATAACGGCCAAGACTGCCTGCAGTTTATCGATGAGCCACACATAGTGCTGCTGCAAACCTGTATTTTATTTCAGAAAGCATGTCATAAAGGTAAAAATGTGTTCCATTAAAATCAGATTCCAAATGTGTTTCATTAAAACAAGATTTTGCAAGCTATCGAGATGAGGTGTAGCTCCTCGTAGACAGAAAATTGAAGCATGTAAAGTTTCTCAGTGAATAGATAAAAGTCTGTGTCTTCTTTGAATTGGTCATTTGTCATTTACAGTTCCTCTTTTTAAAGGATAATAATAGTGGGTAAAGACCTCAACAATAAAATTATGGCAACTGTTACTGTTTAAATAACCTAGTACTATCAGCCAAAAGAAAGACTTAAAGAGAAGTAGTGGATTTAGCAGCTTTCAACTATGCAGTCCCCATGTGTTATGTCAGAAACAAAACCACTAATGTGAGCTAGAGCAGGACAGCCTAGTAGTTAATGTAATGGTATTCTTACAACAAATGTGAAGCATTGATTCTGTGTTTTAAAATGAATGTTTTGTTGCTCTTATACTAAAAGAGCTCTGATATAATTATTTGTTTTTAAAGCAATTTTGATCTAAAATATGCATAACAGCCCTTTCCAGCTTCTTTCTCTCTCTCTCTTCCTCTCATTTTGAATGTATATTGTGGTTATATGATTGTGTAAGAAGCATTTTTCGGTACACTTAAAATGTATATTATTATTTCCACCTCCTCCCTAATACACACACACACACACACACACACACACACACACACACACACTTCAATTAAGTGGATTTTAGTTAATGGGGTAAACCAATAGCTCACTTGAGTTCTAAAGGGTTTCTCAATACTTTATGTACAGCCTAGTTCAGGATAAAATGAAAACGAATTGGAACAATATATAGCTTTCTCTATTGTATTATTAACTGTACAGAAATCCTTGATGAATTACTACCTGTCAGGATATTTTGTGGTGCCAATAGACTCTTTAATTAGATTAGAAGTTAACAACTAGTTTAATCTTTTTTGTAGAACATTTTAGTTCATTTCTTTCACATTTTTGTTTCTACGTATTAGATTGAAAGCACTATGTTTCTTACACTTCAGAGTCAATACCTTACCTAGAAATTATCCTTACCATAAAGGAATTAAATCCTATTATTATTATATTTCCATTCCTGCTACTTTAAAATTACATTTGAAGATATAAGGCGTACTGATCAGCCGTTAGGGCTTTGAGCTGGTGGTCTCACAGTGCACAAGCAAGAGACCTGTGAGAGGTTGCTTAACGTCTATTTTACTCAGTTTTTTCCACTGTAAAATGGAAAAAATAACACCTACTTCACAGTATTATGATAAAAATTAAATGAGGTAATTCGTAAAGTACTTAACAGAGAAGTTAGCTCCATCTTGAAGGAAGAGGTACGGAGAAGTGAGGGGCAGTTTTGTGAGCAGAAAGGAAAGACTCCGGTCTGTGCACTAGAATGTATAATATATCTGGGGAACTGCAGACCAAGTGCTTCACCTGCTGTCTCTGCTCAGGTGGATATAATTAATAAATCCTCTAACTGAAATTCAAGTTAACCTCTCTTGTACCATTGATCAACATCCCTGCACAGAGGACACAAAGATGGAGTAGATGTGGAGGCTCCCTTTGCTATTACCACATGCGTAAGCTGGCTGGTTGCTTAGACCGTCCTCCTTATTCTAACTATGAGAGGATTGGGCTCCTGGGAGAGAATACCAAAGTGATCATCAACACCTGAACATACTAAGTGCATAATGTACGCATATTTCACTGTTGACATGGTGCTTGTCCACCTGCACGCTTCAAGACCATTCCTGCTGAGAAGAGGGACGGAAGGAGTGATCTTGGCGATTCCTACAGGCATCTCACATTTCCACAGAAAGAAAGTGAGTTAAAATTGTAAAAGCAGTTGCTTTTGTTGGGTCCACAGACAAACAAAAATCCAAAATAAGTCCTAAATCAGGAAATGGGTATTCTGTGTTCTAGCTTGACTACAGAATCCCAGTGTACAAGCCAGTTAATCTATCTGAATCTCAGCTTTTTATATATAAATTCAAAATTGTGGATTAGTGTATCTTTAAGGTCCCATTTGGGTCCAGAATTGTAGCAAAATATAGCTGTGGCACAGCTAAAAGTACCAGTGACTAAGCTGGGTCCTATTAATGGCCGGTCAGCTTACCTTCCAATAGGATTTTGAGACATGACTGTCCCTCCCATTAATGAAGGGAAGAAAATAAGTTTAATACAGATGGACCTCGTCCTTTCACTCATATAGCACACTGGCAAATGTCCCAGCAAAACCTGTGTTCTCAACCACATTATGCGGTGGAGACAATTTTACCTGCTGGCAGGCTCTTTATCTAAAATTGATAGGTCATATGTAATGAATCAGAATGACACTTGACAACTCAGAGTTTAGTAACAATTCCAGAGTTTACATATTTTACTGAACTTTTATCTCTAAAAAAAAAAATCTGGAAATCTCATGAAAGAGGATTTTCTCTTTGTTGGTTTTTCAAGTACATAAAACTGCAGTAAAGCAAAGGCAATGGAAAACAGCCTTTGGCCTGAGACTTTTCTCTGCTTCCTAATTTTAGCCAACTCAAAAGCTTGTCTTACACAATTGTGGAAACAGTGAGTCTGGTGTTAGACTAATCAAGAACTGTAGAAAGACTAGAATGAATAAAATAAGTTAGTCATGAAGTGTTTTTGAACTTTCATGTAGGTTTGGGTTTCAGTTCATCTTGGTGATGAAAATTCCAATATGTTTAGATTTTATGTAACCTGATTTATCAACCATATTAGAATTCAAATTATCTGTTTCTAAAGTGTAACTGTGTTCACCTTTATGCCTTTTCTCCAAAATGTGAGAAGTATAGAGAGTAAATTTCATACAGTTATATGTATCAAAATTGAAATTGAAACTAATTGAAATTTTAAGTGCTTAAATGATCTGTATTATTATAAAGTTATAAACTGGTATAATCAAATACTTCTAGGGGACCAAAAATAACATTTTTCTCTGAGGAATTTGGTGAAATACAGTGTAGTCACATTAATATAAGTTCATTTCTTCCCTGAAAGAAAAAAATCAAGGAAATAACAGCAGGTGCTGGGCTAAGTAACAGTCTCTAGTGATTATAAAAAATAACAATGAAAAGTTTTAATGGGAAAACTCTAAGTGCTAGAAGCATTGGAAGAGCAGATTGAAGATTAGAATTAGAATCCGCATGGGAAAGAGAGAGGTAAATTCTTTACCATAAATCAAATAGATATTTAATTTGAAATCAAACATGAACCTGAACATGTGTCATATAATCTGGCTAAATACACCTGGGTTTTATTAAGATGGTGTGAGCCAAAGACCACAGTGCTTTAGACAAGCTTGAGCAAATCCTCTGCTAAAGAGAAAAACAAACATACTATATGTCTTACTCTTGGCAAATAAAACCCCCAAACTCCAACTCATCAACTGCAAGGAATTGATGGACTGAATTTCCAAACAGGCACACTATATTTGGAAATCAGTACTGTACAACGTTGAACAGCACACATTTTAAAGTGATATAGTCTTGGGTTCAAATCTGGACATTTCTACTCACTGTATGATTTTAAGCAGCTTCTTGTCACTTCAGTTTCTTCACTGTAAAATGTGTACTATTATAGTTCAGTGTTATAGGATTGTTATGTAAAATAAACATGTGTGTCAGATGCCTAGTACAATGCCTGTACAAAATAAGATCTTCATAAATAGTGGCTACTTTTATTTTTATTGTAAATTGAGTGTTAATTTAGTGCCATTTAGACTCTTTTAATTCATGGAATACTTTACGTTAAAAGAAACGTAGAACTATATACCTCTTCTCAATTTGCCATTTCATATATCCTAACGAATACAACTCTTTAAGAAGTTTTCATGGTAATCTTTTTAGATTTTATTTTACTATTCTTTCTTGTTTATAGAAAAGTTACTCGAATAAGGCTTTTGTACAGATTTACCAATTGTTTACATTTCTACCTCATTTTTCAGTTCTTTTTTATTGAAGTATAGTTGATGTACAATATTATATGTTTCAGGTATACAAGTTTAAGGTATACAACATAGTGATTTGAAAGTTTTAAAGGTTATATTCCATATATAGTTATAAAATATTGGCTATATTCCCTGTTTTGTACAATATATCTTGTAGCTTATTCATTTTATACATAGTAGCTTATACCTATTTTACCCCATTTGTTTTATGTTCTCTCTCTACACACACACACACACACACACACACATCTACACACACACACACACACACATTTTCTGTGTATTCTAAAAACATTTAAAAGTAAGTTGGAGAGAGTGCGCTGTTTTATTCTAAATGCTTCAGTGCATATTTCCTAAGAATGTGGTCATTCCTTTATATCACCTCAGTTTAGCAGTCAAACAGGAAATGTAACATTGATATGATACTGTTATCCAATCCACAGTCCATACTCACATTTGATTAGTTGTTTCAGTTATATCCTTTATAGCTATTTTTTCCCAGTCCAGGATCCAATCTAGGGCCATAAATTATATTTTGTTTTCATGTCTCTTTAGTCTCTTTTAATCTGGAAGAGTTCCTCAGCCTTTATTTTTCTTTTTATATTTTTTATTTAATTATAGTTGGCATACAATATTATATTAGATTTAAGTATATAATATAATGATTTGACATTTATATACATTACTAATTGATCACCGTGTAAGTCTAGTAACCATCTGTCACCATACAGAGTCATTTCAGTATTATTGACTATATTCCCTATGCTGTATATTACATACCTGTGATTATTTATTTTGTAACTGGAAGTTTGCATCTCTTAATCCCTTTCACCTATTTCACCCAACCTGCCACCTCCCTCCCCTCTGGGAACCATCTGTTTGTTCTCTGTATCTATAAGTCTGTTTCTGTTTTGTTTTGTTTGTTTTTTAGATTCCCCATATAAGTGAAAACATACAGTATTTGTCATTCTCTGTCTGATTTATTTCACATAGCATAATACCCTCTATGTCCATCCATGTTGTTGCAAATAGCAATATTTCTTTCTTTTTTATGGCTGAGTAATATATTCCATTGTATGCATATACACCACATCTTTTATATCCATTCATCTATTTATGTGTACTTTGGTTGCTTCTATATCTTAGCTATTGTAAATAATGCTGCAATGAACATAGGCACGCATATATCTTTTCAAATTAGTGTTTTCATTTTCTTTGGATAGATACCCAGAAGTGGAATTACTGGATCATATGGAATTACTGGATCATCATCAATAGAATTAAAAATTCTATTTTTAATTTTTTGAGGAACCTCCGTACTATTTTTCATAGAACCTGCACCAATTTGCATTCCCATCAACAGTGTATGAGGGTTCCCCTTTCTCTACATCCTTGTCAACACTTGTTATTTCTTGTCTTTTGGATAATAGCCATTCTGACAGGTGTGAGATGGTATCTCACCATGGTTTTGATTTGCATTTCCCTGATGGTTAGTGATGTTCAGCATATTTTCATGTGTCTATTGGCCATTTGTATGTTCTCTTTGGAAAAATGTCTATTCAGGTTCTCTGCCCATGTTTTAATTGGATTTTTTTTGTTGTTGTTTAGACCGAGTTGTATGAGTCATTTACATATTTTGGATATTAACCCCTTATCAGATATATTACTTGCAAATAACTTCTCCCATTCTGTAGGTTGGCTTTTCATTTCGTTGATCATTTCCTTCCTGTGCAAAAGCTTTTTAGTTTGAGGTCGTCTCATTTGTGTATTTTTGCTTTTGTTTCCCTTGCCTGAGGAGATGGATCCAAAAAGTATTGCTAAGACTGGTGTCAAGAAGTGTACTGCCTGTGTTTTCTTCTAGGCATTTTATGGTTTCAGGTCTTATATTTAAGTCTTTAAGGCAATTTGAGTTTATTTTTGTATATGGTGTAAGAAAGTGGTCTAGTTTGATTCTTTTGAATATACCTGTCCAGTTTTCCCAACAGCGTTTACTGAAGAGAATGTCTTTTCCCCATTATATAGTTTTGGATCCTTTATCATAAATTAATTGATCATATAAGCATGGAGTTATTTCTGGGCAGTCTATTCCGTTTCATTGATGTATGTGTCTGTTTCTGTGCCAGTACCATACAATTTTGATTACTATGGCTTTATAGTATAGTGTGAAATCAAGGAGCATGACACCTCCAGGCTTCTTGTAAGATTGCTTTGGCTCTTTGCAGTCTTGTTGTTCCAAACAAATTTTGGGATGACTAGTTCCAGTTCTGTAAAAAATGCCATTGGCATTTTGATGGGGATTGTTTTGAATCTGTAGATTGCTTTGAGTAGTATGGATATTTTAACCACATTAATTCTTCCAGTCCATGGCCCCAGTATATCTTTCTATTTATTTGTGTTGTCTTTAATTTCCTTCATCAGCATCTTACTTTCAGAGTACAGGTCTTTCACTTCCATGGTTAAACATATTCCTAGTTATTTTATTCTTTTTGATGCAGTTGTAAGTGGGATTGTTTCCTTAATTTCTCTTTCCGATAGTTTTTATTAGTATATAGAAATGCAACAGGTTTCTATATATTGATTTTGTATCCTGCAACTTTACTAAATTCATTTATTAGTCCTAATATTTTTTGGTGGAGTCTTTAGGGTTTTCTATATACAGTATCATGTCATCTACAAATAGTGATAGTTCTGCTTCTTCCTTTTCAATGGGATTTCTTTTATTTCTTTTTCTTGTTTCAGTGCTGTCACTTGGACTTAAAATTCTATGTTGAATAAAAGTGGCAAGAGTGGACATCCTTGACTTGTTCCTGATATTAGAAAAAATGCTTTCAGCTTTTCACCACTGAGTATGATGTTGGCTTGGGGTTTGTCATATATGACCTATATTATGTTGAAGTATGTTCCCTCTATACCACTTTGTTAAGAGTTTTTATTGTAAATGGATATTGAATTTTGTCAAATTCTTTTTCTGCATTGACTGAGATAGTCCTACAATTTTTATCCTTTGCTTTGTTAATGTGATGGATCACATTGATTGATCAGTGGATATTGAACCATCCTTCCATCCCTGGAGCAAATCCCACTTGATCATGGTGTATGATCCTTTTAATGTATTGTTGAATTCAGTTTGCTGATATTTCGTTGAGGATTTTTGCATCTGTGTTCATCAGGGATATTGGCCTGTAATTTTCTTTGTAGTGTCTGGTTTTAGTATCAGGGTAATGCTGGCCTCGTAGAGGGAGTTTGGAAGCATTTCTTCCTTTTCAGTTTTTTGGAATAGTTTGAGAAGGCTAGGTATTAAATTCTTTTTCAAATGTTTGGTTGAATTCCCCTTTGAAGCCATCTGGACCAGGACTCTTGTTTGTTGGGAGTTTTAAAATACTGATTCAATTTCAATGCTAGTGATTAGTGTGTTCAGATTTTCTATTTCTTCCTGATTCAGTATTGGAAGATTATACATTTCTAGTAATTTATCCATTTCTTCTAGGTTGCCCAATTTTTTGGTGTACAGTTGTTTACAGTAATCTCTTATGATCCTCTGTATTTCTGTCGTGTCAGTTGTAACTTTTCCACTTTCATTTCTGATTTCATTTACTTGGGCCTTTTTTTTTTTTTGAGGAGACTGGGTAAAGTTTTATTAATTTTGTTTCTTTTCAAAAAAGCAACTCTTAGTTTCACTGATCTTTTCTATTGTGTTTTTTTAAGACTCTTTCATTTGTTTACACTCTGATCTTTATTAATTATTTCCTTTATTATTTATTTCCTTCAAAGCCTGACTTTGGGCTTTGTTCATTATTCTTTTTCTAGTGCATTTTGGTATAAGGTTAGATTATTTATTTGAGATTTTTAGATCTTATTTCCTGGGGTAATGTTGTATCACTATAAACTTCCCTGTTAAAACAGCTTTTGCTGTGTCCCATAGACTTTAGAAGGTTGTTTCCATTTTTATTTGTCTTAAGGTATTTTTTTAATTTCCTCATTGATTTATTCATTGACCATTGGTTGTTTAGTAGCATGTGGATTAGCTTTCACATGTTTGTGTTTTTTTTTCAGTTTTCTTCTTGTACATTTGACCCTTGAGCAACGTAGGTTTGAACTGCGTGGGTCTGCAGATTTCTTTTCAATAAGTATACAGTTGGCCCTCCATATCCATGGATGTAGAATCTGTGGCTATGAAGGACTGACTGTAAGAGACTTGAAAATTTATGGATTTTTGTATCCATGGGAAGTCCTGGAACCAATCCCCTGTGGATACCAAGGAATGACTGTAACTGCTTTGTAGTTTCATATTGTCGTGGTTGAAAAGATATTTGATATGATTTCTTTCTTAAGTTTATTTCTTGTAAGCAGCATATAGATGGGTCCTGTTTTTTCATCCATTCAGCCACCCTATGTCTTTTGACTGAAGTAGTTGGTCCATTTAAATTTCAAGTAATTATTAATAGGTATGTACTTATTGCTATTTTGTTAATTGTTTTCTGGTTGTTTTTATAGTTCTTCTCTGTTCCTTTCTCCTTTTCTTGCTCTCTTCCCTTGTAATCATTATTTTCTTTAGTGTAAAATATGATGGTAAAACATTGGAGGGAGTAAAAAATGAAGGGCTTTTATTAATAGAATTCACTCTATCTTGTTATATATGAACCTCATATATATATACCAGTGAAATTTTTTCTTTCATAATTTTCTTATTTCTAGTTACGGCCTTTTCTTTTCCATTTAAAGAAGTCCCTTTAACATTTCTTGTAAGGCTGGTTTAGTGGTGATGAACGTTTTTAGCTTTCACTTGTCTGGGAAACAATCTCTCCTTCAATTCTGAATGATAACCTTATTGGATAGAGAATACTTAATTGTAAGTTTTTTCCTCTCAGCACCCTGAATGTATTGTGCTGTTCCCTTCTGGCCTGTAAAATTTCTGTTGAATAATTAGCTGATAGTCTAACATGGTTCCCTTGTATATAACTAGCTGTTTTCCTCCTGCTGCTTTTAAGATCCCTCTTTAACTTTTGATACTTTAATTATAATGTGTCTTGGTGTGGGTCTCTTTTGGTTCATCTGATTTGGGACTCTCTGTGCCTTTTGGACTTGGATGTCTGTTTCCTTTGCCAGCTTAGGGAAGTTTTTGGCCAGTATTTCTTTAAGTAGGTTTCTGTGTCCCTTTCTCTCTCTCTTCTCCTCTGAGATCCCTATAATGAGAATGTTAGTAAACTTGATGTGTCAGAGGTCCCTTAAACTGTCCTCATTTTAAAACTTTCTGTTCTCTTTTTACTGTTCTGATTTATTCATTTCCATTACCCTATCTTCCAGATCTCTGATTTGTTCTTCTGCATCCTCAAATCTCCTGTTGATTCCCTCTGGTGTATTTTTCATTTCAGTTGTTGTATTCTTCAGGTTCTGATTGATTCTTTTTATAATTTCTATCTCGTTCTTGAAGTTCTCACTATGTTCATCCATTATTCTCCTGAGTTTGATGAGAATTTTTATGACTATTACTTTAAACTCTTTATCTGGTAATTGCTGATTTCTATTTCATTTAGTTCTTTTTCTAGGGTTTTGTCTTATTTTTTGTTTGGAAGGTATTTGCATCTTCATTTTGCCTGTGTCTCTGTGTTTGTTTCTATGTACTAGTTATATCAGCTATGTCTTCCAGTCTTAAAGTGGCCTTATGTAGAAGGTATTCTCTGGGGCCCACTGGCACAATCCCTCCTGGTTACCAGAGCCACGTGTACCCAGTGTCTCTCCTGTGTGCGCTGCATGTATGCTCCTGTTGTGGTTGAGCTACAAGTGCTGCAGGCATGCTGGTGGGCAGGGCTGGTCCCTTGGACCTGGAGCCACTTAGGAGGGGCACTGATGCCACCTGGGGCTGCCTACCAGGTTGGGTGGGGTGGGACCTGCACATTAACATTCACCAAATATGCTATCAGCTAAGCCATAGACAAGCTTCAATAAACTGAAAACAGTTTAAACTTACAGAGTATGTTTTCTGACTAGAAGGGAATTAAGTTAGAAATTAATAATAGAAAGATATCTGGAATTATCAAATATTAGGAAATTAAATGATATTTTGCTAAATAATCCATGGATTAAAGAAGAAATTGCAAAGGAAATTATATTTTAAACTGGTTGAAAATGAAAATACAATATATCAAGATTATCAATATATGTGAAGTATAGCTAAATCAGTGCTTAGAGAAAAATTTATATCTTTAAATACTTTTATTAGAAAAAATAAATGATTTAATATCAGTGATCTAAAGTTCCAATTTAAGAAGCTAAAAAAGAAAAAATTAAAAACCAGTGTAAGTAAAAGAAAGGAAATAATAAATATAGTATCAGAAATCAGTTAAGTAAAAAATGGATAAATATTATAGAAAATCAGGTATCAATAAAATTATTAATCCTTTAATTAGACTGAGGAAGAAAAAGAAAGACGACACAGATTTCCAAAATCAGTTGTCTTTGACTTGCGTCTGTGATTCCTGGATTCCATATATTGCTGTTTTTGAATTTATGCCTTCATTTTGGTGATAGGCCATATCCACTAGCTTCCTGAGAAAAGGTCCATGGGGTATAAATGTTTTAAGATTTTGTGAGATGAAAATGTATGTTTTTATCACCAAATTTGATTTGTAGTTTGAGAGATTATAGAATTCTAGATTGGAAACTAGTTTTCCCAAGAACTTTGAAAGCATTGCTGCTTGACTCCAGTATAACTTTAGAGATGTCTGGTGCCATTTGATGACATCAGTCTTTCATAGGTCAACTTTATTTTTTTCCTTCTAGAAACTTTCAGAATTTTCTTTTGTCCCTATTTATTCTTTTAAGTTTTTATTACACTTATTGAATCCATTCAGTCTGGAAACTCATTTTTCTCCAGTTCAAAGAAGACTTCCTTGTGTGTGTGTGTGTGTGTGTGTGTGTGTGTGTGTGTGTGTGCATGTGTGCGTGCGTGTGCATGCACGTGTGTTTTAAATTATAATCTACTTCCTTCTATTTGCTCTTATTTTTGCCTTAAAGAGCTCCTATTGGGTATTGGACCTCTGGATTAATAATATTTTTTGTCTCTTGATCTCTTTATCTGTTTGTTCTAATTTCCTGGAAGTTTCTTTAACTTTATCATCCAACCTTGTTGCAGTTATCTACTGCTGTGTAATAAACTACTCCAAACATAGCACCTTATAATACTTGTTTTATTAGAGGCATACCTTGAAGATATTGCAGGTTTGGCTCCAGACCAGCACAGTAAAGTGAATATTGCAGTAAAATGAGTCACATGAAAGTTTTGGTTTCCAAATGCATATAAAAGTTATGGTTACATTATGTTCTACTCTATTAAGTATGCCATAGCATTGTATCTAAAAAATAATGCATATTCCTTAATTTAAAACTACTTTATTGCTTGGACTTCCCTGGTGGCGCAGTGGTTAAGAATCCACCTGCCAAGGTGGGGGACACAGGTTTGATCCCTGGTCCGGTTGACCCCACGTGCTGTGAAGCAACTAAGCCCGTGTGCCACAACTACTGAGCCTGCGCTCTAGAGCCTGAGAGCTTCAACTACTGAGCCCCTGTGCCACAAATACTGAAGCCCATGTGCCTAGAGCCCATGCTCTGCAACAAGAGAAGCCACCGCAATGAGAAGCCAGTGCACCGCAGTGAAGAGTAGCCCCCACTTGCCGTAGCTAGAGAAAGCCCGCACGCAGCAACAGACCCAATGCAGCCAAAAATAGATTAATTAATTAGTTAATTAATTTAAAATCTGATTGTGTGTCCCACTTTCTCAAGGGGATTTTCAAAGAGTTTTGAGCTACCTTGGAACAAATATAATTTTCTTGGAATACAGTCTTAAAGAGTTATGTGTAAATGGTCATCCAGATTTTAGGTTTAACAGTACCTTCTACACTATGACTACTCTTGCAAAAGTCCCAAGACATAGAGCCTGGGCTGTGAAGCTTACGTTTATGCTGGTTTTGCTGGTGGCTGCTTCTGGTTAAGGTTAAGACCTACTGATAACAGGATCAATAGAGGAAACTGCAGCAGGGACAATAACAAAAATCAAGGTCAACAAGGACTATGCAACCCATATGTGATATTAAAACATTAAAGTGGAAATCACAGCCATCTGAAACCCAAACACTTAACCTTCTAAGTCACTTATTCAGTAATGTTTCATTCTTTAAAAATGTAACATATAAATTCCTCTCTGTACACTGAGGAATGCAAATTCAAAAGAAAGCACACAATTAGGGGACAAGTAGAAGTACAAAAGAAAGATGGGCTTTTCAAGTCACTTTTTCACCCAAAGAACATAATGGGGCTGCTTCTCATTCCCCAGGTATTTCTTTTTTCTTTTTTTCCGTAATTTCTTAAAATCAGACAGTAGTGAAGTTTTGCTGCATTGATTCACTCTTCCTTACACAAACCATTTCTCTCTAGCATGCAGTGCTGTTTGATAACATTTTACGCACAGTAGAACTTTCAAAATTATGGAGTTATTCCTCTCAAATTCTGCCATTGCTTTATCGACTAAGTTTGTGTAATACTCTAAATGCTTTGTTTTTATTTCAGCAATTTTCACAGCATCTCCTTCCATCTGTAGAAACCACTTCCTTTGCTCATTCATTAAAAGCAACTCCTTATCCCTTAAAGTTTTATCATGAGATTGCAGCAATTTAGTCACATCTTCAGACTCTTCTAATTCTAGTTCTCGTGCTATTTCCACCTCATCTGCAGTTACTTCCTCCACTGAAGTCTTGAACCCCTCACAGTCATCCATGAGGGTTGAAGTCAACTTCTCCCAAACTCCTGTGAATGTTGCTGTTACCTCTTCCCAGGAATCATGAATGTTCTTAATGGCATCTAGAATGATGAATCCTTTCCAGAAGGTTTTCAGTTGACTTTGCCCAGATCTATCAGAGGAATCACTGGATATGGCAACTATAGCCTTGTGAAATGTATTTTTTAAATAATAAGACTTGAAAGTCAAATTTACCCCTTGATCCACAGGCTGCAGAATGGATGTTGTGTTAGCAGGCATGAAAACAATCTTAATCTCATTGTACATCTCCATCAGAACTCTTGGGTGACTAGGTGCATTGTCAGTGAGCAGTAACATTTTGAAAAGAATCTTTTTTTCTGAGCACAGGTTCTCAACAGTGGGCTTAAAATATTCAGTAAACCATGTGATAAGCAGATGTGTTGTCATTTAGGCTTTGTTGTTCCATTTATAGAGCACAGGCAGAGTAAATTTAGCACCATTATTAGGGGCCATAGGATTTTTAGAACGGTAAATGAGCATTGCTTTCAACTTAAAGCACCAGTTGCATTAGCCCCTAACAAGAGAGGCAGCTGCCCCTTTGAAGCTTTGAAGCCAGCTATTGACTTTTCCACTGTAGCTATGAAAATCCTAGATGGCATCTTCTTCCAATAGAAGGCTGTTTCATCTACAATGAAAATCTGTTATTTAGTGTAACCACCTTCATTAATTATCTTAGCTGGGTCTTCTGGATAACTTGCTACAACTTTTACATCAGCACTTTGCTGTTTCACTTTAGTTTTTATGTTATGGAGATGGTTTCTTTCCTTAAACCTCATGAACCGAGCGCCGCTAGCTTCAAACTTCTGCATCTTTCCCACTGTTCTCAGCCTTCGCAGAACTGAAGAGAGTTAGGGCCTTGCTCTGGATTAGGCTTTGGCTTAAGGGAATGTTGTGGCTGGTGTGTTCCAGACCAGTACAACTTTCTCCATGACAGCAATAAGGCTGTTTTGCTTGCTTATGATTTGTGTGTTCACTGGAGTGGCACTTTAAATTTCCTTCAAGAACTTTTTCTTTGCATTCATAACTTGACTATCCATTTGGTGCAAGAGACTTTGATTTTAGCCTGTCTTAGCTTTAGACATTCCTTCTTCACTAAGCTTGATCATTTCTAGCTTTTGATTTAAAGTGAGAGACGTGCGACTTTTCCTTTCACTTGAATGCTTGAAGGCCATTGTAGAGTTATTAATTGGCCTAATTTTAATATCATTGTGTCTCAGGGAATAGTGAGGCTCAAGGATAGGGACAGAGACAGGGAGAAGCCGGTTGATTGGTTGAGCAGTCAGAACACACACATTTATTGATGTTTGCCGTCTTACATGGGCATGGTTTGTGGCACCCCAAAATGATTACAGTAGTAACTTCGAAGATCACTGATCACAGACCGCCATGACAGATATAATAATAATGAAAAATTTGAAATGTTGCGAGAATTACCAAAATGTGACACAGAGACACAAAGTGAGCAAATGCCATTGGAAAAAGGGTGCCAATAGACTTGCTTGACACAGGGTTGCCACAAACCTTCAATGTGTGAAAAAAATGCAATATCTGCAAAGTGCAATAAAGTGAAGCACAATAAAATGAAGTATGACTGTATATCTTATGATTTTGTGGGCCAAGAATTTAGGCAGCACTTAGTTGTTCCAAGTGATGTTGATGGAGGTTACATGTATTCAGCTGTTAGGTGGGCTGGTCTGAATGGTCTAAAATAGTTTTACTCACATGTCTGGAGCCTTAACAGGAAGCCAAATGTTGACCAGTGTGTCTGCTTATAGCCTCTTGAATATGGTGCTATAAGGGTAGTCAGATATCTTTCATGGTGACTGTGGGAACCCAAAGATTATGTCCCAAGATCTTCAGTGATAGCTGTAGGGATCCATCCTTATGTCCTAACTGCAGAAGTCCCAAATATCACCTCTACTACATTTCATTGACCCAATAAGGCCAACCCCTCCACCTGTCAATGCAGGAAATAACAAATAATTTGTAGACATCTATAATCTGCCACATATTTAATTACTAAGAATTCTTTCTTGTTCTCTGATTTGATTTTTTTTAATCTTTTCAGGGAACCAGTATCTTCTTTTTTTCCTTTTCTATGAGTATGTAAATTATTTTTTAGTTTTATTTTCCTTTGTCCCTCTTTCCTTTGGTATTCTTTTTACATTTTCCTCCATTAGATTGATCCATTCTTTTATTTTCACGTGGAGGATTTCCTAATAGGACTGGTGATCTTGGCTGACTTTGATGTTTAAGACGGAGGCCTTAAAAAAGTTCATTTGAAACTATCAGTGGGTAGAAGGACTTTTGTCAACTGGTTTGCCTCAAGTAAGGCAATAGAGCTAGGTCTGTCTGTTTTGTTAGTAGTTCCACAAATGTCAGTTCTCTCTCTTTAGCCAGTCATTTTCTCTTGTGATTAATTTCTCCTGTGAGCCCTGCTGCCTGAACTTGGGACTGAAAAGGAGAAAGGAGTTGTGTGTTGACTTTCTCATACTAGGCTGTAGGATTTCCCCAGGTGTTCTCCCTGTTTCTGGGCCCAGTGGTCCTAAATGTTAGTATAGTTATTCACCTCTCTGTACACAGAGGCTCTTTTGTGGACTTCTCCAAAGAGCAAATCTCAATTTCCTGCTGCAGTCAGGGAGGGTTATAGGGGTACCGGTTGTGAAAAGGTATCTGGGATCTAACTTCTCCTTTTAACCCAATCTTCTGTCACTTCTGTGTCTTTCTTGTTACCCTCTGTGACACCAGATCCCTCCAGTCTTGAACCTTTCCTCTTATTATTATTTCCTTCTGCGGGCATTTAGATTTCCCTTACCACACTCTGCCAAGTCTGTTACCATTCATCAGTCTGCTTTGCAGCTTCCAAAATTTAGTGATTTTTCTCTGGAATTTCCTCTCTTATCCTCCATGCTCTTGTGGATTTATACTTTAAAAAATGTATTTGCTCTATTTTAATGTAGTTCTGGAAGGTATTGGAGATGAACACATAAATTAAACCTGCTGTTGTTAGAAAAGGTCTCAAATATTATTTTAACCTTTTTTCTCTCTTTTTTTTTTTTTTTGGTACTAGAGCTGCTATTAAGAAGAAAATTTAACTGGTTGCTTATAGTTCAGAATGATCAATAAGAGGGAGGTGATATTCTGATTTTCCATTTGAGTATGTTTAGTGGAGATACTAACATTAAGAGATAAAGAGGGCTTCCCTCGTGGCGCAGTGATTGAGAGTCCGCCTGCCGATGCGGGGGACATGGGTTCGTGCCCCGGTCTGGGAAGATCCCACATGCTGCAGAGCGGCTGGGCCCGTGAGCCATGGCCGCTGAGCCTGCGCATCCGGAGCCTGTGCTCCTCAACGGGAGAGGCCACAACAGTGAGAGGCCCGCGTACAGCAAAAAAAAAAAAAAAAAAAAGTTAAAGAGAATACAGGATCTTGGATAATCATCACCCAAATATACCTGAAATATTTACAGAGAATTTAACTTTTTAAAATGCTGTCTATTTGTTACCTGTTTTTTTTCTTGGAAAACATTCAAATTGATTTATATTACAAAACTATACATGTACACTTATCAGATTTTTCCAGCCTCATTTGTAGGAAGAATAACACTGGTGTTTCTGAAGGAACACGGAATGAAAATGAAATGATTGTAGTTACGGTTTTCCCACTTGGAACTCTTCTCTTGTCCTTCCCTCTCAAAACAGCACTCTTGCCAGTGCAGGAATTTGTAGTCATTTGCCAAGGCTCTGCTCGTATTATTTTATTCCTTGCCACGACCCCTACAACCTCTATGTTGCTGTATTCTAGGAGGTTTATTTCAGGCCCTTCCCCAAGACATGAGTAATTAGTTCCATTGCTATTCAGCAAATGAATCTTAATCACCGCAAAACTGTCTGGGCCAAGCTACTTTAAATATACATGTAAGCACTTCAAGGGTGGTAAGAGGCAATATAGGCCAAGTAAAAAAGGGTTGTGGAGGAGAGTTCTCAGGAAAATAGTCCTTAGGACATAAAGTAAATGGATGGGTGTGCGGCTGGGTCGATTGTCTGGAGGTGACAGGGGTCAGTAGGTAGTGAGGGAGAGAGATAGGTATTTGGGCCATTGGCCAAGTAAACTTTGAATTTCATTCAACAGTGGGTTCTTTTTTTTTTCCATTTTAATAATGTGATTATTTAAGCTATAATTTAATTGAATGTAAACAGTTCAAGTTCAAATCAGTTGTAGCTAAAAGCTCATTTTGCAATCCCATTTCATTTCAGATCTACAGGTTTATTTTGGTTGAAGAAGTTTACATGTTCTTCTAGCAAGACCCAAATATCCGTTCATTCGCTCTCCTTTAATAGGAATTTCTGATTTTCCTCAAGGTGGCAGTGTGCCTACCTAAAATATTATATTTCTCACCCTCCCTCTACACATGGGTCAGGTCATATGATTATGCACTGGCCGATTAGATATAAATGGAATTGCTTTATGGGACTTCTTGAAGTTTCGTATTCCACTTGCCAGCTGGGAAAGTATATGTGGTGGCTGGAGTGCCATAGCAGCAGGGCAACATCCAAGGGATGTGGGGTGCAAAGGTGGAGGCACATTGGTCCTTGACAGCCTCAGAGTCCCTGCATCCCAGCTCTTGACATGCCTACCTCTGGGCTTACTTTGTGTGAGGAATGTACTTCATTTAAATCACTTTATTTTGATGTAGTTTCATTCTACTGTGCCTAATTGGATACTAAAGAGAACCCATAGAATTCTTTGAAACTTTGGCTAAGGATTGCAGGATTTTTAAATATTTGTTTATACCATATGACCTGTCACCTAAACTAAAAGATCATTTTCTTTAAAAAGTGAAAAAGAAGTATAATAAGAACATTTTTTAGTTTTCATCTTGAAGCAGGGGGCCTAGCATAAAGTAGGAACTGAATAAATATTTGTTGTCATCATATAAATTAAAAATTAATTATTGAGGACCTACTATACCTGTCAGGATAAGTATACAGAGATAAATAAATACTGTCTCTGCCCTAATGAGGTTTCTAATTTTATAAGAGTGATGTAAACAACTAGCACTTATACAAGATGGAAGGAATTAAATCTCATAGCAGAGGCACATGGAAAGTATTGAATGGCAGGAAGTAAAGTGACGGACTCCCTAAGGGTGGAATTTACGTCCTGACTAAAACACAGAATGATAAAGCAAGGAACGTAGACTGGGCAAGATTATAAATCCATGCTGAAGAATTTTGATTTTGTTGTCTATCTAACTGAGAGAACTTCAGTTAATCTTTAGGGGGATAATTCTGATGACCATGTGAAAAACTTACTGGAGAGGCAGAGACTGAAGGCCAGAGAAGGAAGTGCAGTTAGAAGCAAGTCTCTGATTACCCCACTCTAAGCACGGAAAAGGAGAAAACTAATATCACCTCTGTGAGTCCTATGGGGCTGAAGTCAAGGCAAGGAGAAAGGTTTTCAAAAGAATCAGAAGGTGAGAGTCCAGCGGGCAAAGACATAGTATTAGAAAAAGAACCATGGATGGACAGGAAGATACAGAAACCATTGTCATGTAGTGCATTGTGTCCTCCGAAATTCATATATTGAAGCCCTAAGCCCCAACTTGAGTGTACTTGGAGATGGGGACTTTACGGAGATAATTAAGGTTAAATGCAGTCATAAGAGTGGGTCCTAATGCAATAGGGCTGATGGCTTTATAAGAAGAGGATGAGTTACCAGAGATCCTTCTCTCTCTCTGAGCAAACAAAGAGACCATGTGAAGACCTAGCAAGAAATTTACAAGCCAGGAAAAGAACTTCACCTGAAACCAACCCTGAAAGCACCTTGACTGTGGACTTCTAGCTTCCAGAATTATGATAAATAAATTTCTGCTGTTTAAACCGTCCAGTCTGTGGTATGGTGTGATGGCAGACTTAGCAGACTAATACAGTCATAGAATTTAACCAGACAGAGAATAGAACCTGAGGGAGATGGCTGCGTTACTTCTAAGGGAGGGGGTGAGTGCTTCTCTCTGTGCATTGTGCCAGCCTCCTCACTCCTCTGTGGGAAGGAGACATTGGTCAGGCTGAGCACAGTGATTGGGTCACATTTATTAAGTTTCTTCATCTATAAACAGCACTAATAATGGTAGTGACCTCATATTTTGTTATGAGAAGTAAACCAGTGAAGATAATAGACGAAATATGTATTCTGCGTTCCACCAAACTAAAGATCTGAATCTATGACTCATAGATAGAAATTTGGGAATTGTTGACATGATAGATAGATATGTGTATAGGAGTATGTAAATTGGTATTACACTAAATTCTGTACTGTAATAGATTAAATAAATAATGGCAGTGTGCAACACCAAGACACCCACCTTCGTGCTCTTTTCTTTCCGTAGTGAGTTGCCACAAAGGGTAGAATTGTCAAAACACACTCACAAGAATCATAGGTCTTGCCCAAGACCAAACTACTAATGATTCAAAAGATAACAAGCAAGAAGCAGGCATACATGTAGTATTCCTTTCCTGAGGGGCTTGAGCCTTCAAAATTGCTTCCTAATTGTCCCTTTCCCCACACTGGAGTAGCAAACAAGCACTAACAATGTGTGGTGTGTGTGTCAGCTCAGCCACTTAGGTTTAGAGCTGCTTAATTTTTGTGTGTTTAGTCATTCAGGGGCAAAGATGTTACAGGTCTAATTTCCATTCTCTGGTCAGCTATATCCCATTATTGCATAAATTCCAGATTTATTTATAGTAATTAGTATAGACAGGCACATCCTGCTCAAATCATCTTTTACATAAAAACTATAGAATCTACCTTTTTTTTTTTAAACCAAAAAGTTGGTGGATAGAGGTCAAGATTTCCTCCAGCTGCTGTTAACTCTTTTCTGTCCTACGTGGCCTCTTGTGGGAAGGTGAGACAGGATAGAGTAGTATTTCAGAGGATGACCTCTACATCCATCTCACCTGGATTAAAGTCCAGGTGACACAGTTCTCAGGGAGTTCTGGGATGAGTTCCATAAAGCACTAGCCAAGCTCAAGGTCAGAGAGAGACAACAGTTACATGTTTGGCTTGAAGCTTGTTGAAATGTTTCTTTAATGATCTTAATGTCTTTTATTTATTTGTGTTTCCACCATCCACATTGGTCCAGGCTTAATTAAGACCCTCATCTACTCAATGCTTAATAATTGCTTCTTAATTAGATTCTCTGTCTCACATTGTACTGCTTCTGCTCTTCTGTACCCTTAATTTGCTCCCCAGATCCATTAAAATTAGCCAACTAAGTTAATGATCTGTTCAAGTCATTCTCCTGCATAAAAACAATCTCAGCTTCCAAATTTCCTACAAGATGAAGTCAAACTCTTTTACATGCATTCAGGGCTTTTCAAAATGTGATTTCCATACTCACTCTCCACTGGTATCATTCACTGTGGCCTAGTCAGTTTCCCAAGCACCCAGATCATGTCCTGATTCCTGACAACATCATATGGTTTCTTGTGTATTTTGTTAACTTTTTAGCTCCACGACTTTGATCACTCTTTTCCCTCTACTTGGATTGCCGCTCCTACCTTATATGCCACCTCCACCTACTCTGAGAGCTCCCCAGATGAAACTTGTATCTTTAATTTCTGGTTTAGGAAACTTCCCTGATTCTCTTAGGTGGGTAATTTCTCTTTCCACAGTGTCACTTGGCACAGTGGTTCTCAGCTGTGGAATGAAGGAGGAGATGAGAATTTCTTGAGGGACTTTAAAAAAGTGCACAACATTCCCAGCCTTCAATTCTCCCTGAGAATTAAAGATTAAGTCTTTTGATTGTCACACTTCTTTATAGCAGTTAAAGTATACAATTATTATTTATACACAGGCCTGTTTCCCATTATGGACTGAGCTTCTCAAGAAAATCAACTATATCTTAGTCACCAACACATCCCCCATATATAATATAGGTGCAATAAAATTATTTTTTAAATATAAATTCTGTTATCAATTTTCAGATTAGGACTGTGTTTCCAAACATAGTTGAGAAAAGTTCCTTCCATCATGGTTTAGATTAGTATCTAAAATTAACTGTACACTTAGTTATTCTGGAGGTTGTGCTCTGTGAATTTTAAAGGAACATTTGTTTCATTTCCCTCTTGTTCAAATCATAATAGTTCACTGTATAAATTCCCTTTCACAGAAAGTTTTATAGAGAAATGTGGAAAACATGAGTATGTGTTTATAAAGTATGTTTTATTTGCATCTCAATCATAATAAGTTTATTTTAAGTGTACTGTTCAGGGAGCTTCTACAGACACTTAGAATATACATTTGATTTACTCACAGGTGTATAAGCTATAATCTATTAAAATATGACTTTCATTTTTTTTTTGAAAAGAAAAAGAAGAAAAATGAGAGCCCTCTGGTGGGCAATACTTTAAGTTCCAAATATCATATATAGTATTTTCCTGATAGGATTTTCTAAAGATTACAGAAACATTGTAACAAAAAGTAAGATGAAGTTTAAAAGTTATTTCAGGGCTTCCCTGGTGGCGTAGTGGTTGGGAGTCCGCCTGTCAATGCAGGGGACATGGGTTCGTGCCCTGGTCCGGGAAGATCCCACATTCCGTGGAGCGGCTGGACCCGTGAGCCATGGCCACTGAGCCTGCGCATCTGGAGCCTGTGCTCTGCAGCGGGAGAGGCCACAACAGTGAGAGACCCGCGTACCGCAAAAAAAAAAAAAAAGTTATTTCAGCTCCTAAAGTATAATTTAAGTACATTAATTTCCCACAGAAAATGTCTGATTCTAAGTATTCTACTAAAATAATATCAATTAAAAACCATAGGAAAACTCACAAAACAATCAAGAATAAACAGTGAAACCCATTTTCTCATCCTCTCACATTGAGTTTAAATGAAACAGGTGCATCAGTTTAAAACCCAGAAAAGTGGTAAAATTAGGAGTTTTGAAGTGCAAATTATGCAATGAACAGATGCATTATTTTTTTCATTTTTTCCTAATTAAGGTGAAATTCTCAAATCATAAAATTAAGCATTTTAAAGTGAACAATTCAGTGGCATTTAGTACATTTACAATGCTGTGTACCACCACCTCTGTCTACTTCCAAAATATTTTTATTATCTAAAAATAAAAACCCATACCCATTAAGCAGTTACTCCTCCATCCTTCCCTCCCCGGTCCCTGCCAACCTCCAATCTGCTTTTTGTTTCTATGGGCTTACCTATTCTGAATATTTCATGTAAATGGAATTATACAACATGTAACCTTTGTGTCTGGCTTCTTTCACACAGCATAATTCTTTTAAGACTCATTCACATTGTAGCATATATCATCACTTCATTCCTTTTATGGCTGAAAAATGTTCCATTTTACGTGTATATCAATATTGATATACATTCATCTATAGATAGACATTTGGATCGTTTCTACCTTTTGGTTATTATGAATAGTGGTGTATGAACATTCGTGTGTTAGTATTTGTTTTGAGTACCTGTTTTCTCACTTCTCTGGGGCATATGCATAGGAGGGGAATTGCCGGGTCATATGGCAGTTCTGTGCTTAACATTTTGAGGAACCACCGAGCTTTTCCACAGCAGCCCCACCATTTTACATTCCTACCAGCAGGGTGTGAGGGTTCTAATTTTTCCACATCCTGACTACTATTTGTTATTATCTGTCTTAGTGGGTGTTAAGTGACATCTCATTGGGGTTTTGACTTACATTTCCCTAATGGATAATGATATTGAGCATATTTTCATGTGCTTATTCACCATTTGTATATCTTTGGAGACATGTTTGTTAATGTTAAGTACTGTGGTTGTTGAGTTATAAAAGTCCTTATATATTCTGGATACCAGATATACGATTTGCCAATATTTTCTCCCATTCTATAGGTTGTCTTTGCACTTCCTTGATAACGTATTTTGATGTACAAAAGTTTTAAATCTTGATGAAGTCCTATTTGTCTATTTTTTTCTTTTGTGGCTCATGCTTTTGGTGTCATATCTAAGAATCCATTGCCAAACTAAAGGTCATGAAGATTTACCCCAATGTTTTCTTCCAAGAGTTTTATTGTTTTAGCCCTTGTATTTAATCTTTGATTCATTGTGAGTTTATTTTTGTGGTGTTAGGTAGAGATCTAACTTCATTCTTTTACATGTGGCTATACAGTTGTCCCAGGACCATTTGTTGAATAGACTGTCCTCTGCCATTGAGTGGTCTTGGTTCTTGTCAAAAAGCAATAGGGCTTAGATATATAGGCTTATTTTAGACTCTCAGTTATATTCCATTATCCTGTGCCAGTACCACACTGCTTTGATTACTGTAGCTTTGTAGTAAATTTTGAAATTGGGAAGTGTGAGCACTCTGACTTTGTTTTTTTCAAGATTGTTTTGCCAGTTCATTGCCCTCTGCATTCCACATAAATTTGAGCAATGGCTTTTCCATTTTGGCAAATAAAGCTATTAGAATTTTGATAGAATCAGTAGATCAGTTTAGGTAGTATAGCTACATCTTAATAATATTAATTCTTCCAATCTAAGATCATGGGATATCTTTTCATTTATTGAGGTCTTCCTTAATTTCTTCATAGTTTTAGCAATGTTTTATAGTTTTCAATGTACAACTCTTTCATCTCCCTTATTAAATTTATTTCTAGCTATTTTATTCTTTTTGTTGCTATTGTAAATGGAATTGTTTTTCTAATTTCCTTTTTGGCTTATTTACTGCTTGTGTTTAGAAACTCAACTGATTTTGGTGTGTTAATCATGTACCTTGCCACTTCGCTGAATTCATTTTTTAGCTCTAGTTGGTTTCTTTTGTACATAATTTAGTTAGCATAAATGTTTTTAAATCTTTGGGGAAAAGTAGTATATAGTTCTGGAGCTTTAATATTAACTTTACTATCCTATAAAGCAATATATTTCAAATAATCCTGCATTACTGTTATAATCAGAAAAAAACAAGTGCTTGATTAATTTGATTGTGTTTCATCAAATGTTATGTTTCTTAGTAACTGCAGAGTACCATACACATATTAATTTTGTAATTATTTCCTAACCCAGGCTATATTTATGCAAGGCTAAAGACCCTCAGTTTTAATCAATTTTTGAAGTTAAATATAAGAATTAGTTTGATCCTGTCTCCTTCCAATCTGTACAAATGCCTGTTCCTGTATATGCAATCCTGGCATGATGTGGGGAAAATTTGCACACAAAATTTAAAATTCTGTACACTGTAATGAAGTTACAATAATAAAAATGGAAAAATGATATCTAGGCACAAGGTAACAGTAACGATTCCTGTGGTTCAGAGCCTGAGTCTATAATTAGGGAGACAAGGAGGAAGTAAGAGGTGGGCAGCCTCTGTGGAGTGTTCCTGAGGATGGGGCAAGAGAGGGTAACTTTCAGGAGAGGGAATAGATACAAATAAGATAGTGTTGGTTACAAGCATGAGGAGCAACAAGGGCAAGGAAAGCACAGACAATTTCCCTGCCTCTCACTATGCCATACAGCTTCAACATCACAGAAAATCAGTGGCCATTGAACCATGAATCAACAATCAAAGTCAATGAAAGTGCTGTTTCAGGTAATTGGTTCTAGATTATCTATGTATCCTTGGAGTCTAATTATTTTTCAAGAGCCCCAACAACTTAATTTCAGTTGTGTGTTCATTATAGATGGGGGAATTCTTGAATGTCCTCAGACATTTTTCAAGAAAACCACATTGTGTCCGGTGATAGGTATAGTGATTGAATTCACTAATTTCAAAGTAGGGTAGCAAAGCAAGCAAAATCCCCACTGGTATATGTAGGAGAAATAGTCTATAACTTATAAAAAGATGACAGTTCCTGTCTCCTGTATCTATTTCTTTCAGGTAGTAAAATAGTTACTTGAAGGAACCCAATTCTTGGGACATAGTTCCTGTATTGAAGACTCTTTGTTCTTTTTCAAGATTGTTTTTTTCTAAAGATTTGTCTCACTGTTTGGGGTCTTTAGTGCTTCGGTATGAATTTTAGAATTTTTTTTTCTATTTGTATAAAAAATTCTATTGGAATCTTGATAGGGATTGCACTGAATCTGTAGATCGCTTTGGGTAATGTGGACATTTTAACAATATTAAGTCTTCCAATTCATGAACATGGGATGTTTTTCCATTTGTTTGTGTCTTCTTCAATTTCTTTCAACAATATTTTATAGTTTTCAGTGTACAAGGACATCACTTGCTTAGTTAGGTTTATCCTAAGTGTTTTATTCTTTTTGATGCTATTGTAAATGATCCTATTTTCCTAACTTCCTTTTAAATAGTTTGTTATTAGTGCAACTGATTTTTATATATTGATTTTGTATCTTGCACCTTCATTGATTTTGTTTAGTAGTTCAAACAGTTTTTGTGGATCTTTAGGGTTTTCTATATATAAGATCATGTAATTTGCAAACAAATTACATTTGGGACAATTTTACTTCTTCCTTCTCAATTTGGATGCCTTTTATTTCTTTTTCTTGCCTAATTGCTCTGGCTAGTGACAGTCACACAATAAAATATTAAAGCTTCCATCTTAGGAAAATGTAGCAAGTAAGATAGCTAAGCCTGTATTTCCCATTATAAAGGTGAAATTAAAAATGTGTTTACTCTTTCATTTATAATGAACTTACTCTCATTACAATAGAGAGTAAGTTCAAACATTGTACAAACATTGTTAAGCAGTGTAGCTCCTAAAGAATAATTTGAGATGAGTGAATTTTATGGTTTGAGCCTGTTGATTTATAGTTTATTATAATTTTCAGGCTAGCTAACCTCTACAAATGCCTACAGTTAAAACAGTTTTTATATAAGGTCATGATATTTTCTTTGGATGAAAAATAATGCAGTTCTTTAATTTTTTTTAAAAAAATATTAAAGTTAAGCATTTCAGTTACAACCAGTCAAGATATTACTCAGAAAGATTTTTCTAAATATCAAGTTTCCCTTCACAGATGCTATGTCCATTTTCTTCATGATCTTCTCTTATTACTACTCCAGTATCAGTTTTCTACCTTTCCAGATATAAGTAATTGAGTTTTCAAGCAGCATAAGGGAAACATCATAATCTCACGGAGTGCAGCATCAAACTTCTGATATACCTATTCATGAATCCCAGGAAATGCAAATTATCTCCTGACAAAATGATGCTACATTTTTTTCAGTTGTGTTCTGAATAGAATAGATCACAGTTTCTGGAATTTCAACTTTTTGAATATCTGTATTAAAGAGATTACAGAGTATTTCTGGAAAAGCAAACTTCTCATTGGATCATGAAGTATTTGTTTCCCAAATTTGTATGTTTCATCTTAGGCTCAAATCTCCTCTGTCACTGTCTCAGAAATTAGTAAAATATGACTTCTTTCCATACGTCTGTTGTTTTGGATTGAATTATGTCCTCCTAAATTTCATAGATTGAAGCCTAATCTTCAATGTGATTTTATGCTCTTTAAGAAGGTAATTAAGGTTACATGAAGTCATAACGGTGGGGTTCTAATCCAATAGGACTAATGTCCTTATAAAGAGAAGAAGAGATACCAGAGAACTCTCTCTGCACAGATGTAGAAAACAGGCCAAGAGAGGAAACAGTGAGAAGAGGGCTGTCTGCAAGCCAGGAAGAAAAGTGTCACCAGAAATAAACCCTGTGGGCAGCTTCATCTTGAGGCTCCAGAATTGTGAGAACATAAATTTTTGTTGTTTAAGCCATCTAGTCTGTGGTATTGACTGCTATGGCAGTCCTAGCAGACTAAGACAGATTTTGAGTGAGAGAGCGAGCGAGCGAGAAGGACATTTATTATAAGGAATTGGCTCATATGATTATGGAGCCCATAGAATCCAGTCTTCAGTGTGAATGGGCAGACTCGAGACCCAGGAGAGCCAATGGTGCAGATGAAGTCTGAAGGCAGTCTGATGGAGAATAACCTCTTACTCAGGGAAGCCAGTCTTTTTCTTCTATTCAGGCCTTCAACTGAAGGGGTGAGACCCACCTGCATTATTGAGGGAATCTTCTTACTCAGAGTTCACTAACTTAGATGTTAATATCATCCAAGAATACCCTCCAAGTTGACATGTAAAATTAACCATCACACCTTTCAAAGATATTTTCAAATTATACTGAAATTAAGCAATATATAGTCTAAAATTATTGCCTTGCCCTTTCCTTCCAATTTTATAATATCTCCTTGTAATTTTGAAATGTTATTTCTATAAAAATCCTGAGATATACAATATACATCTTCTTTCACTTGGTTAATCATGTGTTTCACCATAATTTATAGTTGCCTAGGGGAAATGATCCTTCGTTGATTGGTTAAGAGCTTTCCTCCCACATTTATTTGAACAGCTTGTTAGTTTTGTCCTTTTTCTTTTTGTAAGAATGAAAAATATCTGTAAAGGAACAGGCATCCATGGAAAAGGCATACAGCATAATTCAGATGTTATGTCAGAAAAATCTGTGTGTACCAAGAGCCCCAGAATTTAACCTCAATACTGTTAGAAGTTGGAACTTTTCAAATAGGATTTCATTCATTGTGAAATGATATAGAGTTAAAATACAGTTCAATGATAATAATGTTAGTATCTTAAAAAAATCAATTCTAATATGTAACTTGATACGTTTCTTCTTGTAAAAGATCATTCATATTCACCAGGAAGCCCTTCTGACAAGGAGGAATGTATGTAAGAGTCAAGATAGATGTTTTATTTCATCTATCTGCTTAGCCATAAAAATATCAGTATGTGCTATTTTTTTTTATCTGAACTGACAGTTATGAGTAATCAAGATATTTCATATCTGTAATAGATTTTACCATCATGGGACCTGTCATCCAGAACTTAGGTCATTTGTAGCCTTAGTTGCTTTTTACCTATTTCATTCCTGCTATGTCTAGTGCCAATAGCCATGCCAACAAGTTTTTTTCTGAGAGAATTTCTGTCTGTACTTAACTACCTTTAATTTAAGATTATCAGTCTTATCTTAGAGAACCATACTTTTACTTTCTTTACCTTGTGCCTTTTTGTCCAACTGAAAGGATTTACTCAATGCCACTTAATGATTCAAAGATTTTAATAATATGTGTCATCTTAGCTCAGGGTGCTATAATGAAATATCATAAACTTGGTGGTTTATCAACAACAGAAATTTATTTCTCACAGTTCTGGAAGCTGGAAGTCTGAGATCATTGTGCCAGCATGATAGGGTTCTGCTGAGAGCCCTCTTGCAGGTTGTAGATGGCTGAATTTTCACTATCTTCCTGTGGTGGAAAAAGAGTTGGCCTTCTTATGAGGCCACTAATCCTACTCATGAGGGCTACACCTTCATGACCTAATTTCCTCCCAAAGGCCCTAGCTCCAAATATTTCTGGTTGTGGATTATATTTCAGCATATGATTTGGGGGGGGGGGGGACACAAACCTTCAATCCATTACAAGTGTGAACACTGTACTCTCGATATGTATCCCAGTATGAGTTTCAATTGGCCTGTATTACTTAAGGCCTTCTCAGTTTTATTTCATTTGTCAAAAATGAGAAATACTTGTATTTTGTATCCTAGAAAATGTTGGACTATTTGGAATACCTGGGTTTCTTTTATTCTTAAAAACTGGCCAATTCATTTCTTAGCTCATATCTTTCTTGTATCACCTATTTGTGTGCAACTGTGGCACACGAATAATATTACTTGCTAATCTCTATCTAAAACCACAAACTAAATCAGTATATTATGTGTCTTTCAAATTATCACAGGTGACACTATTACCTAATATTTTGTGCAGAATAATATTGACTGTCATCTTTCCAGACTCCTGTAGAAATGTCCTTGGTACCTATTGCCCAGCACCAAGGTCAATGACATTTAGTATTTTTTCATTAGAACCCCATTTCTGGCACCAATTTCTATATCAATCAGTATAGCTAAGTTATGCTGTGATAACCAGTGATCCAAATACCTTAATAATCTATCAAAAAAATTATTTCTTGTCATGTTATATATCCTTTTTGGGTTATCTGCATGTATTCTTCACTCCAGGACTCAGGCTGGTAAACCTGATCCATTTCTGAGGCATGCCGATCTCACAGCAGACAAATAAGAGAGAAGGCTGGACAAGACTGTGGCTCTTATAGATTTTGTTTAGAAGTAGCACAGGTCACTTCCATTCATATTCAGCAGAACTAAGCAAATCATATGGCCAACCCTGATGTAATTGGGACAAGAATGTATTATCTTCTAATAGAGAAGTACTCCATGGGATGGACTCTGTTGGGAGAAAATGCAAAGGTTTTGGAAGGTAACACAATTTTTGACACATTATTTTTTTAAAAATAATGATAATACCTAACATTTGCTGAGCATTTACTATGTACTAAGTGTTGTTCTGAGCACTTTATCTGTATTTAGTCAGTTAATTTTTATAACAGCACCATTATGTAGGAAATAGTACTATCCCCACTTTACAGATGAAGGAATTTAGGCTCAAAGAGTTAAAAGATTGTTTATGTGAAAAGTCACGTAACTTGCCACACTTATATTTGAACTAGGATGCCTAGTGCCAGAGTCTGGCCTCAATCATTACAGGATATTGGCCCTCCTTAAGCCGTTTATATATGTCATATACATGTGTTCATAGCTATATTTTAATATAATTTTATAACAAAAGAAAATACTATAATTTTCCAAATATTTTGTCAAGTGTATTTTCTCCTACACTCTGTTTTTACTTGTAATCCAAAAATGGCTTATCTGACCTCATTAATTGTTTTGAAAAGGTTTGCCACATGATGTTACCATTTATAAATATGTCCCACTGACCTGACAGTAGAGGATTCTAATAATTTTGTTGTAAACCTGAAATAGATGATTTTATTTATCTATTTTTTGTAATCTGGATAAGGAACTTCATATGAATGGGGAGAAAGATTTCAAATATTTATTAATCCAAAAGCAATGTTTTCACGCCCAACTTCTATTATATGATTTCTCAGAAGACATTATGCTATGATCCTGAGGTCTTTAAACATGAGCTTCTCTGTATAATGTGAAAGGGGAAAGATTAAGATGTCCCTAAATAGTAGCCTCTGTGAGATAGTTGGAAGAATTTATAATAAGGAATGGAGATGTAGCTTATTTTAACATCACCTTTTGAATAGGTTAGGAAAATTTTGATTAAATTTTTTGCTGAGTGACTTTCTTAAGTCCATATCTCTTGACAACTAATTCCTTCTAAGAGATCCAGCTAGTCAAACCATTGCTGACCCATCAGATTGGACATTCTTACGTGTGTTTCTAGACTTCTGAACACATTTAAATTGAATAGCATGTGTGTATGTGTGCGAGTGTGTGACTAGGGGAAACACTGCTGATTTATTCAGAGAAGTGCCAGTACTCTTATTCAAAACAGACAGATAGACTAAGTAGCTGCCAATAAGACCCTGCACTAATTTCTCATTTGTGAATTATACTTGGTTTAATGGAATCACATGAATTAAGTAAATTGAAGCTTTTTTGATTATCTTAAATCATATGTTTGTGAATATATTCACAGAGTCTATAGTTTTTGTAGCTCTTTAGAGGTGCAAACCTCAGGATTTATGTGAATTATGCACCTGTTCTAAAGTGAATGAAGAGGAATGATTGAGCTGAACGTAAACTATGGCTACCAAGAAAACACATTATCTTAAAAAATGTTTAATTGTAGTTGACTTACAATATTATATTCATTTCAGGTGTACAACATAGTGATTCAATATTTTTATAGATTATACTCTATTTTAAATTATTGTAAAATATTGGCTATATTTGTTGTGCTGTACATTATATCCTTGTATCTTATTTTATACCTAGTAGTTTGTACCTCTTAAACCCCAACCCTTTTCCCTCCTTCCACCCTCTCCCCACTGGTAAAGACTAGTTTGTTCTCTGTATCTGTGAGTCTGTTTCTGTTTTGTTATATTCATTCATTTGTTTTATTTTGTAGATTCCACGTAGAAGTGAAAACACATAGTATTTGTCTTTCTCTGTCTGACTTATTTCACTAAGCATAATACCCTCCAAGTCAATCTATGTTGTTGCAAATGGCAAAATTTCATTTTTTTAATGGCTGACTAATATTCCATTGTATATATGCCCCACATTTTCTTTATCCATTCATCTGTTGATGGACACTTAGGTTGCTTTCATATCTTTGTTATTTTGGAATCTAAAAAAAGAGGTTCTGAAGAACCTAGGGGCAGGACAGGAATAAAGACGCAGACGTAGAGAATGGACTTGAGGACACAGGGAGGGGGAAGGGTAAGCTGGGACGAAGTGAGAGAGTGGCATGGACATATATACACTACCAAATGTGAAATAGATAGCTAGTGGGAAGCAGCCACATAGCACAGGGAGATCAGCTCGGTGCTTTGTGACCACCTAGAGGGGTGGGATAGGGAGGATGGGAGGGAGACACAAAAGGGAGGAGATATGGGGATATATGTATACGTGTAGCTGATTCACTTTGTTATACAGCAGAAACTAACACACCATTGTAAAGCAATTATACTCCAATAAAGATGTTAAAAAAAAAAAAGAATGCTACTCTATAAACACTGGGGTGCATATGACTTATCAAATTAGTGTTTTCATTTTCTTCAAATATATACCCAGGAGTGGAATTTTGGATCATAAGGTAGTTCTATTTTTAATCTTTTGAGGAAACTCCGTATTGTTTTCCATAGTAGCTGTACCAATTTACATTCCCATGAACAGTATACTAGGGTTCCTTTTCCTCCACATCCTCACCAACACTTATTATTGATTGTCTTTTTGAGGATAGCCATTCTGATAGGTGTGTGCTTTTGATTTGCATTTCTCTGATGATTACTGATATTGAGCATCTTTTCATGTGGCCGTCTGTATGTCTTCTTATGGAAAAATGCCTATTCAGGTCTTCTGCCCATTTTTTAACCAGCTTGTTTGATTTTTTGATGTTGAGTTGTATGAGTTCTATATATATATTTGGATATTAACCCCTTATCTGACATCATTTACAATTATCTTTTATTCAGTAGGTTACCTTTTAGTCTTGGTTGCCTTTTAGTTAATGGTTTCCTTCACTGTGCAAAAGCTTTTAAGTTTGACTAGGTCTCATTTATTTATTTTTGCTTTTGTTTTCCTTGCTTGAGGAGACAGATCCAAAAAAATATCGCTAAGATAGATGTCAAAGAGTGTACTGCCTATGTTTTCTTCTGAGAGTTTTATGGTTTCCAGTCCTACATTTAGGTCTTTAATCCATTTTGAGTTTATTTTTTTATATGGTGTGAAAAATGTTCTAATTTCATTGTTTTTGCATGTAGCTGTCAAGTTTTCCCAGCACTTATTATCTTTTCCCCATTGTATATTCTTGCCTCCTTTTTCATAGATAATAGACCATATGTGTTTGGTTTTATTTCTGGACTCTGTATTCTGTTCTCTTGATTTATGTGCCTGTTTTTGTGCCAGTACCATACTATTTTGATTACTGTAGCTTTGTAGTATAGTGTGAAGTCAGGGAACATGATACCTCCACCATTATTCTTTTTTTCTCAAGATTGCTTTGGTGATTAGGGGTCTTTTGTCGTTCCATACAAATTTTAGGATTATTCATTCTAGTTCTATGAAAAATATGGGAATTTTGATAGGAATTGCATTAACCCTATAGATTGCTTTGGACAGTATGGACATTTTAACAATATTAATTTTTACAGTCCATGAACATGGGACATTTTTCCATTTCTTTGTATTGTCTAAGAAGCAATCAGAATGCCTTCAGAAATTTTCTGTCTGAATAATGGGATGCTGAAGCATTTATATACTGGCTCCTTTCTGCCATTGTCAAGGGTGACCCCTGAAGTATTAACTCCACCTTTTCTGCATTTATAGGCAGGTTAAGTGGCCTCTGTAATTTCAGAGAAGATCTTTGGGAAGAAACAGAAAGGCACACTGTTCACTGTTGAGGAGGAAATGTTTAATTGTATGGTATTGTCAACCACATCTGTGGCTGAATCTGAGATTGGCCAAGGGACTTTGATGTGAAACACTGGAAACATTTGCTACAATTTCCACCTTGTTCTGCTCAAATCCATGTGCACCCTGCATTGAATCCACCCTGTCACTGAGTTTTCAAGGTGTTAGCTGGTTAGCCTCTATGCACCACCAACACTGAAGACAAATGATAACTGACTGATATCCACAAATGAGTCATCCCACCCATCTAGTTTTTGAGTGCTAATTCTGTGGTGGCTATTTGCTGGTGGGCACTGAGATAAGACACAAATATCTATATGCTCTGTACAGTCAGAGTAAGGGTACTAGAAGAAGGTTGCATGGAGGTTGTGATACTAGAATGGGCCTATTAGGTCGATTTAGAAGAAAAATAATTTCTAGGGCATGTGCTGAGCTTGAAAAAGAATGTAGATTCTGACACTGGAAGAAAATATTTGAGGCTGAGTTAAGAGACTGTTTTCAGATAAAGAAGAAGGAAATCAACTTTGACAATATACCAGTCATAAAAATAAAAGCAAACACCAAAAATTAGTTTTGTTATTATTTTTCACTTTAATCTTCTGAAGAATACTATATATATATATATATTTTCGGCTTTCAGTGATATTCTTTGATTGCCTGAAATTCAGCAAATTTCTCCTACCTCCCACCTTTTTCTTCCAGTCTCTTTCAGTTTTTGTTATTTTCATCTTTTGGGCAGCACGTTGGCATAAAACATTTATGATCTGTTCTGTCATGCTAATCTCCTGGATCTTAATTCTACAGTTAAATATATTAAGTGCTCATCCCAGTCCTTTGCCTTATTTTTGCAATTATTTCTTGGTTAGCTGAAATTCACCCTCTAGAAGGTTCCTCAAGAAGAAACCAGGAAAAAAATATTTTCTGTGTTCCTGTATTTTCAAAACTGTTTGTAATATTTTTACTTGAAAGTCTGCTTGGCTGGATATAAAATCCTTGCATCATACTTCCTTTACTTCCTTATTTTGTAGGTGTGTTACTCTAATATAATCTCCATTTTTCTCCACAGCCTGATTTTTTTCCCTCTTAGGTGACCTTTTTGCTTAGTTGTGCACTGTTTTTGATTATTATACTCTTGGTCTGCTTCCTCTGATGCACAGTGTGCCTTTTCAGTTTGTAAATTCAAGTTATTTTTTATTTCAGTAAAGTTTTCAAATTTGAACCTTCAAATATGTGCCTTGTTCAGGGAATCAGGCAATGTATATTCTCAATCTTCTTTACTTATCTTCTATGTCTACTGTTTCCCCTCTAGTCCTTTATAGCTCTTTTTTTAAAAAATTAATTAATTTATTTATTTTTGGGTGTGTTGGGTCTTCGTTTCTGTGCGAGGACTTTCTCTAGTTGCGGCAAGCGGGGGCCACTCTTCATCGTGGTGCGCGGGCCTTACTATCGCAGCCTCTCTCGTTGCGGAGCACAGACTCCAGACGCGCAGGCTCAGTAGTTGTGGCTCACAGGCCTAGTTGCTCCACGGCATGTGGGATCCTCCCAGACCAGGGCTCGAACCCGTGTCCCCTGCATTGGCAGGCAGATTCTCAACCACTGTGCAACCAGGGAAGCCCCCTTTATGGCTCTTTTTAAAATTCATTTTTCTCATTTCCATTCTCTGTGGCCCTTACAGTATTTTCAGCTGTGTCTATTTCTCACCCTCCTTTGAATATCATTATTTCTACTATGATTGTGTTTTCTTCTACTTTTTTCTTGAGTTCTGCCTGCTTATCTCCTCATATTTTGACTAATCCTATTGACTTCACATCTCTGCCCTGAGTTATTCCAATTTTCATTTTCTTTTTAGAGGAAATTGTGTCATTTTAATTTTGAGTCAGAAAATGTAATATTTTCATCCTCTCCATAGCAACATTTTCCTGGGAAGTGTCCCTCATCTATTGGTAAGGTTTAGGGTATACTGAACTTCTCTCAGATTCTTCTCTGTACATCCTGTTGCATATTTTTGCCTGATACCAGCAGTTTTATAAGACTTTCTATATACTTTGGAGTATATGTGTGTGTGTATATATATATATACACACACACACATACATATATGTACAATTAGTTTTGTTGAAAATTTAGCTTTCAGGCTTTCTTGTATTTTCTTGTTGATTTTTTATGGATTCCAGGAGAAGAAAGTGTTTTATGAAGCCATGTTCTTGCTGTATGTCCCAAATTTTTATTTCTCTCTTACTATTTCTGAATTCTGATATGAAAATGAGGCTATCCAGTTGAGTTCATTAGAATGGTAATTAGATCATATGTATAAATGCAGTATCATGAAAAACTGGTACTATCATGAAAACCTACTATCATAAATAATCTATTCATTATCCTAGGCAGTCTTAACATAGGAGACTGCCTATGTATAGGGAGATTTTAAATGCTATTTTTCATATCGTAAATAGCTATGCTGAGGATTAATGGAACAATGCATAGCTTAGAAGTTCACATTTTTAGTATATTTTTCTTAATGAGAATGGTAGAAATGATTAATTGCTTGTTCCGATTCACAAAGCAGCCCAGAGGACCAAAATAGCCAATTTCATTATTTCAATAATTGTTTACACTGATGAAGCCTCTGTATGAGTTCCAGTTGTTGACCATATGTGCAGTAATCTTTATAAACAAAATACTCTCCACAACTACTTAAAAATATGTACAACATATGCAACTGTACAATGTATGCAACCAAGACCTTTTTTGTCAGTGTGAGGGGCTATCAAAACCAGTTATCCTGGGCTTCCCTGGTGGCGCAGTGGTTGAGAGTCCGCCTGCCGATGCAGGGGATGCGGGTTCGTGCCCCGGTCCGGGAAGATCCCACATGCTGTGGAGCGGCTGGGCCCGTGAGCCATGGCCGCTGAGCCTGCGCGTCCAGAGCCTGTGCTCCACCATGGGGGAGGCCACAGCGGTGAGAGGCCCACGTACCGCAAAAAAAAAAAAAAAAAGTCCTTTCCATTTGGCTCTGGAACACACTGATTCTTTTTTGCAGTAACCTTAACAATGATTCTTCTTTGTTTCAACATTAAAATAGCTTTTCATACCTTAAGAAGTACTAACCAAGGAGGGAGACATTTTGGAGGCATGCTAAATGTTAGCAAGAAGCCAGGGCCAAGCTAAATAAATTTTGAAATTGGGAAGTGTGAGCACTCTGACTTTGTTTTTTTCAAGATTGTTTTGCCAGTTCATTGCCCTCTGCATTCCACATAAATTTGAGCAATGGCTTTTCCATTTTGGCAAATAAAGCTATTAGAATTTTGATAGAATCAGTAGATCAGTTTAGGTAGTATAGCTACATCTTAATAATATTAATTCTTCCAATCTAAGATCATGGGATATCTTTTCATTTATTGAGGTCTTCCTTAATTTCTTCATAGTTTTAGCAATGTTTTATAGTTTTCAATGTACAACTCTTTCATCTCCCTTATTAAATTTATTTCTAGCTATTTTATTCTTTTTGTTGCTATTGTAAATGGAATTGTTTTTCTAATTTCCTTTTTGGCTTATTTACTGCTTGTGTTTAGAAACTCAACTGATTTTGGTGTGTTAATCATGTACCTTGCCACTTCGCTGAATTCATTTTTTAGCTCTAGTTGGTTTCTTTTGTACATAATTTAGTTAGCATAAATGTTTTTAAATCTTTGGGGAAAAGTAGTATATAGTTCTGGAGCTTTAATATTAACTTTACTATCCTATAAAGCAATATATTTCAAATAATCCTGCATTACTGTTATAATCAGAAAAAAACAAGTGCTTGATTAATTTGATTGTGTTTCATCAAATGTTATGTTTCTTAGTAACTGCAGAGTACCATACACATATTAATTTTGTAATTATTTCCTAACCCAGGCTATATTTATGCAAGGCTAAAGACCCTCAGTTTTAATCAATTTTTGAAGTTAAATATAAGAATTAGTTTGATCCTGTCTCCTTCCAATCTGTACAAATGCCTGTTCCTGTATATGCAATCCTGGCATGATGTGGGGAAAATTTGCACACAAAATTTAAAATTCTGTACACTGTAATGAAGTTACAATAATAAAAATGGAAAAATGATATCTAGGCACAAGGTAACAGTAACGATTCCTGTGGTTCAGAGCCTGAGTCTATAATTAGGGAGACAAGGAGGAAGTAAGAGGTGGGCAGCCTCTGTGGAGTGTTCCTGAGGATGGGGCAAGAGAGGGTAACTTTCAGGAGAGGGAATAGATACAAATAAGATAGTGTTGGTTACAAGCATGAGGAGCAACAAGGGCAAGGAAAGCACAGACAATTTCCCTGCCTCTCACTATGCCATACAGCTTCAACATCACAGAAAATCAGTGGCCATTGAACCATGAATCAACAATCAAAGTCAATGAAAGTGCTGTTTCAGGTAATTGGTTCTAGATTATCTATGTATCCTTGGAGTCTAATTATTTTTCAAGAGCCCCAACAACTTAATTTCAGTTGTGTGTTCATTATAGATGGGGGAATTCTTGAATGTCCTCAGACATTTTTCAAGAAAACCACATTGTGTCCGGTGATAGGTATAGTGATTGAATTCACTAATTTCAAAGTAGGGTAGCAAAGCAAGCAAAATCCCCACTGGTATATGTAGGAGAAATAGTCTATAACTTATAAAAAGATGACAGTTCCTGTCTCCTGTATCTATTTCTTTCAGGTAGTAAAATAGTTACTTGAAGGAACCCAATTCTTGGGACATAGTTCCTGTATTGAAGACTCTTTGTTCTTTTTCAAGATTGTTTTTTTCTAAAGATTTGTCTCACTGTTTGGGGTCTTTAGTGCTTCGGTATGAATTTTAGAATTTTTTTTTCTATTTGTATAAAAAATTCTATTGGAATCTTGATAGGGATTGCACTGAATCTGTAGATCGCTTTGGGTAATGTGGACATTTTAACAATATTAAGTCTTCCAATTCATGAACATGGGATGTTTTTCCATTTGTTTGTGTCTTCTTCAATTTCTTTCAACAATATTTTATAGTTTTCAGTGTACAAGGACATCACTTGCTTAGTTAGGTTTATCCTAAGTGTTTTATTCTTTTTGATGCTATTGTAAATGATCCTATTTTCCTAACTTCCTTTTAAATAGTTTGTTATTAGTGCAACTGATTTTTATATATTGATTTTGTATCTTGCACCTTCATTGATTTTGTTTAGTAGTTCAAACAGTTTTTGTGGATCTTTAGGGTTTTCTATATATAAGATCATGTAATTTGCAAACAAATTACATTTGGGACAATTTTACTTCTTCCTTCTCAATTTGGATGCCTTTTATTTCTTTTTCTTGCCTAATTGCTCTGGCTAGTGACAGTCACACAATAAAATATTAAAGCTTCCATCTTAGGAAAATGTAGCAAGTAAGATAGCTAAGCCTGTATTTCCCATTATAAAGGTGAAATTAAAAATGTGTTTACTCTTTCATTTATAATGAACTTACTCTCATTACAATAGAGAGTAAGTTCAAACATTGTACAAACATTGTTAAGCAGTGTAGCTCCTAAAGAATAATTTGAGATGAGTGAATTTTATGGTTTGAGCCTGTTGATTTATAGTTTATTATAATTTTCAGGCTAGCTAACCTCTACAAATGCCTACAGTTAAAACAGTTTTTATATAAGGTCATGATATTTTCTTTGGATGAAAAATAATGCAGTTCTTTAATTTTTTTTAAAAAAATATTAAAGTTAAGCATTTCAGTTACAACCAGTCAAGATATTACTCAGAAAGATTTTTCTAAATATCAAGTTTCCCTTCACAGATGCTATGTCCATTTTCTTCATGATCTTCTCTTATTACTACTCCAGTATCAGTTTTCTACCTTTCCAGATATAAGTAATTGAGTTTTCAAGCAGCATAAGGGAAACATCATAATCTCACGGAGTGCAGCATCAAACTTCTGATATACCTATTCATGAATCCCAGGAAATGCAAATTATCTCCTGACAAAATGATGCTACATTTTTTTCAGTTGTGTTCTGAATAGAATAGATCACAGTTTCTGGAATTTCAACTTTTTGAATATCTGTATTAAAGAGATTACAGAGTATTTCTGGAAAAGCAAACTTCTCATTGGATCATGAAGTATTTGTTTCCCAAATTTGTATGTTTCATCTTAGGCTCAAATCTCCTCTGTCACTGTCTCAGAAATTAGTAAAATATGACTTCTTTCCATACGTCTGTTGTTTTGGATTGAATTATGTCCTCCTAAATTTCATAGATTGAAGCCTAATCTTCAATGTGATTTTATGCTCTTTAAGAAGGTAATTAAGGTTACATGAAGTCATAACGGTGGGGTTCTAATCCAATAGGACTAATGTCCTTATAAAGAGAAGAAGAGATACCAGAGAACTCTCTCTGCACAGATGTAGAAAACAGGCCAAGAGAGGAAACAGTGAGAAGAGGGCTGTCTGCAAGCCAGGAAGAAAAGTGTCACCAGAAATAAACCCTGTGGGCAGCTTCATCTTGAGGCTCCAGAATTGTGAGAACATAAATTTTTGTTGTTTAAGCCATCTAGTCTGTGGTATTGACTGCTATGGCAGTCCTAGCAGACTAAGACAGATTTTGAGTGAGAGAGCGAGCGAGCGAGAAGGACATTTATTATAAGGAATTGGCTCATATGATTATGGAGCCCATAGAATCCAGTCTTCAGTGTGAATGGGCAGACTCGAGACCCAGGAGAGCCAATGGTGCAGATGAAGTCTGAAGGCAGTCTGATGGAGAATAACCTCTTACTCAGGGAAGCCAGTCTTTTTCTTCTATTCAGGCCTTCAACTGAAGGGGTGAGACCCACCTGCATTATTGAGGGAATCTTCTTACTCAGAGTTCACTAACTTAGATGTTAATATCATCCAAGAATACCCTCCAAGTTGACATGTAAAATTAACCATCACACCTTTCAAAGATATTTTCAAATTATACTGAAATTAAGCAATATATAGTCTAAAATTATTGCCTTGCCCTTTCCTTCCAATTTTATAATATCTCCTTGTAATTTTGAAATGTTATTTCTATAAAAATCCTGAGATATACAATATACATCTTCTTTCACTTGGTTAATCATGTGTTTCACCATAATTTATAGTTGCCTAGGGGAAATGATCCTTCGTTGATTGGTTAAGAGCTTTCCTCCCACATTTATTTGAACAGCTTGTTAGTTTTGTCCTTTTTCTTTTTGTAAGAATGAAAAATATCTGTAAAGGAACAGGCATCCATGGAAAAGGCATACAGCATAATTCAGATGTTATGTCAGAAAAATCTGTGTGTACCAAGAGCCCCAGAATTTAACCTCAATACTGTTAGAAGTTGGAACTTTTCAAATAGGATTTCATTCATTGTGAAATGATATAGAGTTAAAATACAGTTCAATGATAATAATGTTAGTATCTTAAAAAAATCAATTCTAATATGTAACTTGATACGTTTCTTCTTGTAAAAGATCATTCATATTCACCAGGAAGCCCTTCTGACAAGGAGGAATGTATGTAAGAGTCAAGATAGATGTTTTATTTCATCTATCTGCTTAGCCATAAAAATATCAGTATGTGCTATTTTTTTTTATCTGAACTGACAGTTATGAGTAATCAAGATATTTCATATCTGTAATAGATTTTACCATCATGGGACCTGTCATCCAGAACTTAGGTCATTTGTAGCCTTAGTTGCTTTTTACCTATTTCATTCCTGCTATGTCTAGTGCCAATAGCCATGCCAACAAGTTTTTTTCTGAGAGAATTTCTGTCTGTACTTAACTACCTTTAATTTAAGATTATCAGTCTTATCTTAGAGAACCATACTTTTACTTTCTTTACCTTGTGCCTTTTTGTCCAACTGAAAGGATTTACTCAATGCCACTTAATGATTCAAAGATTTTAATAATATGTGTCATCTTAGCTCAGGGTGCTATAATGAAATATCATAAACTTGGTGGTTTATCAACAACAGAAATTTATTTCTCACAGTTCTGGAAGCTGGAAGTCTGAGATCATTGTGCCAGCATGATAGGGTTCTGCTGAGAGCCCTCTTGCAGGTTGTAGATGGCTGAATTTTCACTATCTTCCTGTGGTGGAAAAAGAGTTGGCCTTCTTATGAGGCCACTAATCCTACTCATGAGGGCTACACCTTCATGACCTAATTTCCTCCCAAAGGCCCTAGCTCCAAATATTTCTGGTTGTGGATTATATTTCAGCATATGATTTGGGGGGGGGTGGACACAAACCTTCAATCCATTACAAGTGTGAACACTGTACTCTCGATATGTATCCCAGTATGAGTTTCAATTGGCCTGTATTACTTAAGGCCTTCTCAGTTTTATTTCATTTGTCAAAAATGAGAAATACTTGTATTTTGTATCCTAGAAAATGTTGGACTATTTGGAATACCTGGGTTTCTTTTATTCTTAAAAACTGGCCAATTCATTTCTTAGCTCATATCTTTCTTGTATCACCTATTTGTGTGCAACTGTGGCACACGAATAATATTACTTGCTAATCTCTATCTAAAACCACAAACTAAATCAGTATATTATGTGTCTTTCAAATTATCACAGGTGACACTATTACCTAATATTTTGTGCAGAATAATATTGACTGTCATCTTTCCAGACTCCTGTAGAAATGTCCTTGGTACCTATTGCCCAGCACCAAGGTCAATGACATTTAGTATTTTTTCATTAGAACCCCATTTCTGGCACCAATTTCTATATCAATCAGTATAGCTAAGTTATGCTGTGATAACCAGTGATCCAAATACCTTAATAATCTATCAAAAAAATTATTTCTTGTCATGTTATATATCCTTTTTGGGTTATCTGCATGTATTCTTCACTCCAGGACTCAGGCTGGTAAACCTGATCCATTTCTGAGGCATGCCGATCTCACAGCAGACAAATAAGAGAGAAGGCTGGACAAGACTGTGGCTCTTATAGATTTTGTTTAGAAGTAGCACAGGTCACTTCCATTCATATTCAGCAGAACTAAGCAAATCATATGGCCAACCCTGATGTAATTGGGACAAGAATGTATTATCTTCTAATAGAGAAGTACTCCATGGGATGGACTCTGTTGGGAGAAAATGCAAAGGTTTTGGAAGGTAACACAATTTTTGACACATTATTTTTTTAAAAATAATGATAATACCTAACATTTGCTGAGCATTTACTATGTACTAAGTGTTGTTCTGAGCACTTTATCTGTATTTAGTCAGTTAATTTTTATAACAGCACCATTATGTAGGAAATAGTACTATCCCCACTTTACAGATGAAGGAATTTAGGCTCAAAGAGTTAAAAGATTGTTTATGTGAAAAGTCACGTAACTTGCCACACTTATATTTGAACTAGGATGCCTAGTGCCAGAGTCTGGCCTCAATCATTACAGGATATTGGCCCTCCTTAAGCCGTTTATATATGTCATATACATGTGTTCATAGCTATATTTTAATATAATTTTATAACAAAAGAAAATACTATAATTTTCCAAATATTTTGTCAAGTGTATTTTCTCCTACACTCTGTTTTTACTTGTAATCCAAAAATGGCTTATCTGACCTCATTAATTGTTTTGAAAAGGTTTGCCACATGATGTTACCATTTATAAATATGTCCCACTGACCTGACAGTAGAGGATTCTAATAATTTTGTTGTAAACCTGAAATAGATGATTTTATTTATCTATTTTTTGTAATCTGGATAAGGAACTTCATATGAATGGGGAGAAAGATTTCAAATATTTATTAATCCAAAAGCAATGTTTTCACGCCCAACTTCTATTATATGATTTCTCAGAAGACATTATGCTATGATCCTGAGGTCTTTAAACATGAGCTTCTCTGTATAATGTGAAAGGGGAAAGATTAAGATGTCCCTAAATAGTAGCCTCTGTGAGATAGTTGGAAGAATTTATAATAAGGAATGGAGATGTAGCTTATTTTAACATCACCTTTTGAATAGGTTAGGAAAATTTTGATTAAATTTTTTGCTGAGTGACTTTCTTAAGTCCATATCTCTTGACAACTAATTCCTTCTAAGAGATCCAGCTAGTCAAACCATTGCTGACCCATCAGATTGGACATTCTTACGTGTGTTTCTAGACTTCTGAACACATTTAAATTGAATAGCATGTGTGTATGTGTGCGAGTGTGTGACTAGGGGAAACACTGCTGATTTATTCAGAGAAGTGCCAGTACTCTTATTCAAAACAGACAGATAGACTAAGTAGCTGCCAATAAGACCCTGCACTAATTTCTCATTTGTGAATTATACTTGGTTTAATGGAATCACATGAATTAAGTAAATTGAAGCTTTTTTGATTATCTTAAATCATATGTTTGTGAATATATTCACAGAGTCTATAGTTTTTGTAGCTCTTTAGAGGTGCAAACCTCAGGATTTATGTGAATTATGCACCTGTTCTAAAGTGAATGAAGAGGAATGATTGAGCTGAACGTAAACTATGGCTACCAAGAAAACACATTATCTTAAAAAATGTTTAATTGTAGTTGACTTACAATATTATATTCATTTCAGGTGTACAACATAGTGATTCAATATTTTTATAGATTATACTCTATTTTAAATTATTGTAAAATATTGGCTATATTTGTTGTGCTGTACATTATATCCTTGTATCTTATTTTATACCTAGTAGTTTGTACCTCTTAAACCCCAACCCTTTTCCCTCCTTCCACCCTCTCCCCACTGGTAAAGACTAGTTTGTTCTCTGTATCTGTGAGTCTGTTTCTGTTTTGTTATATTCATTCATTTGTTTTATTTTGTAGATTCCACGTAGAAGTGAAAACACATAGTATTTGTCTTTCTCTGTCTGACTTATTTCACTAAGCATAATACCCTCCAAGTCAATCTATGTTGTTGCAAATGGCAAAATTTCATTTTTTTAATGGCTGACTAATATTCCATTGTATATATGCCCCACATTTTCTTTATCCATTCATCTGTTGATGGACACTTAGGTTGCTTTCATATCTTTGTTATTTTGGAATCTAAAAAAAGAGGTTCTGAAGAACCTAGGGGCAGGACAGGAATAAAGACGCAGACGTAGAGAATGGACTTGAGGACACAGGGAGGGGGAAGGGTAAGCTGGGACGAAGTGAGAGAGTGGCATGGACATATATACACTACCAAATGTGAAATAGATAGCTAGTGGGAAGCAGCCACATAGCACAGGGAGATCAGCTCGGTGCTTTGTGACCACCTAGAGGGGTGGGATAGGGAGGATGGGAGGGAGACACAAAAGGGAGGAGATATGGGGATATATGTATACGTGTAGCTGATTCACTTTGTTATACAGCAGAAACTAACACACCATTGTAAAGCAATTATACTCCAATAAAGATGTTAAAAAAAAAAAAGAATGCTACTCTATAAACACTGGGGTGCATATGACTTATCAAATTAGTGTTTTCATTTTCTTCAAATATATACCCAGGAGTGGAATTTTGGATCATAAGGTAGTTCTATTTTTAATCTTTTGAGGAAACTCCGTATTGTTTTCCATAGTAGCTGTACCAATTTACATTCCCATGAACAGTATACTAGGGTTCCTTTTCCTCCACATCCTCACCAACACTTATTATTGATTGTCTTTTTGAGGATAGCCATTCTGATAGGTGTGTGCTTTTGATTTGCATTTCTCTGATGATTACTGATATTGAGCATCTTTTCATGTGGCCGTCTGTATGTCTTCTTATGGAAAAATGCCTATTCAGGTCTTCTGCCCATTTTTTAACCAGCTTGTTTGATTTTTTGATGTTGAGTTGTATGAGTTCTATATATATATTTGGATATTAACCCCTTATCTGACATCATTTACAATTATCTTTTATTCAGTAGGTTACCTTTTAGTCTTGGTTGCCTTTTAGTTAATGGTTTCCTTCACTGTGCAAAAGCTTTTAAGTTTGACTAGGTCTCATTTATTTATTTTTGCTTTTGTTTTCCTTGCTTGAGGAGACAGATCCAAAAAAATATCGCTAAGATAGATGTCAAAGAGTGTACTGCCTATGTTTTCTTCTGAGAGTTTTATGGTTTCCAGTCCTACATTTAGGTCTTTAATCCATTTTGAGTTTATTTTTTTATATGGTGTGAAAAATGTTCTAATTTCATTGTTTTTGCATGTAGCTGTCAAGTTTTCCCAGCACTTATTATCTTTTCCCCATTGTATATTCTTGCCTCCTTTTTCATAGATAATAGACCATATGTGTTTGGTTTTATTTCTGGACTCTGTATTCTGTTCTCTTGATTTATGTGCCTGTTTTTGTGCCAGTACCATACTATTTTGATTACTGTAGCTTTGTAGTATAGTGTGAAGTCAGGGAACATGATACCTCCACCATTATTCTTTTTTTCTCAAGATTGCTTTGGTGATTAGGGGTCTTTTGTCGTTCCATACAAATTTTAGGATTATTCATTCTAGTTCTATGAAAAATATGGGAATTTTGATAGGAATTGCATTAACCCTATAGATTGCTTTGGACAGTATGGACATTTTAACAATATTAATTTTTACAGTCCATGAACATGGGACATTTTTCCATTTCTTTGTATTGTCTAAGAAGCAATCAGAATGCCTTCAGAAATTTTCTGTCTGAATAATGGGATGCTGAAGCATTTATATACTGGCTCCTTTCTGCCATTGTCAAGGGTGACCCCTGAAGTATTAACTCCACCTTTTCTGCATTTATAGGCAGGTTAAGTGGCCTCTGTAATTTCAGAGAAGATCTTTGGGAAGAAACAGAAAGGCACACTGTTCACTGTTGAGGAGGAAATGTTTAATTGTATGGTATTGTCAACCACATCTGTGGCTGAATCTGAGATTGGCCAAGGGACTTTGATGTGAAACACTGGAAACATTTGCTACAATTTCCACCTTGTTCTGCTCAAATCCATGTGCACCCTGCATTGAATCCACCCTGTCACTGAGTTTTCAAGGTGTTAGCTGGTTAGCCTCTATGCACCACCAACACTGAAGACAAATGATAACTGACTGATATCCACAAATGAGTCATCCCACCCATCTAGTTTTTGAGTGCTAATTCTGTGGTGGCTATTTGCTGGTGGGCACTGAGATAAGACACAAATATCTATATGCTCTGTACAGTCAGAGTAAGGGTACTAGAAGAAGGTTGCATGGAGGTTGTGATACTAGAATGGGCCTATTAGGTCGATTTAGAAGAAAAATAATTTCTAGGGCATGTGCTGAGCTTGAAAAAGAATGTAGATTCTGACACTGGAAGAAAATATTTGAGGCTGAGTTAAGAGACTGTTTTCAGATAAAGAAGAAGGAAATCAACTTTGACAATATACCAGTCATAAAAATAAAAGCAAACACCAAAAATTAGTTTTGTTATTATTTTTCACTTTAATCTTCTGAAGAATACTATATATATATATATATTTTCGGCTTTCAGTGATATTCTTTGATTGCCTGAAATTCAGCAAATTTCTCCTACCTCCCACCTTTTTCTTCCAGTCTCTTTCAGTTTTTGTTATTTTCATCTTTTGGGCAGCACGTTGGCATAAAACATTTATGATCTGTTCTGTCATGCTAATCTCCTGGATCTTAATTCTACAGTTAAATATATTAAGTGCTCATCCCAGTCCTTTGCCTTATTTTTGCAATTATTTCTTGGTTAGCTGAAATTCACCCTCTAGAAGGTTCCTCAAGAAGAAACCAGGAAAAAAATATTTTCTGTGTTCCTGTATTTTCAAAACTGTTTGTAATATTTTTACTTGAAAGTCTGCTTGGCTGGATATAAAATCCTTGCATCATACTTCCTTTACTTCCTTATTTTGTAGGTGTGTTACTCTAATATAATCTCCATTTTTCTCCACAGCCTGATTTTTTTCCCTCTTAGGTGACCTTTTTGCTTAGTTGTGCACTGTTTTTGATTATTATACTCTTGGTCTGCTTCCTCTGATGCACAGTGTGCCTTTTCAGTTTGTAAATTCAAGTTATTTTTTATTTCAGTAAAGTTTTCAAATTTGAACCTTCAAATATGTGCCTTGTTCAGGGAATCAGGCAATGTATATTCTCAATCTTCTTTACTTATCTTCTATGTCTACTGTTTCCCCTCTAGTCCTTTATAGCTCTTTTTTTAAAAAATTAATTAATTTATTTATTTTTGGGTGTGTTGGGTCTTCGTTTCTGTGCGAGGACTTTCTCTAGTTGCGGCAAGCGGGGGCCACTCTTCATCGTGGTGCGCGGGCCTTACTATCGCAGCCTCTCTCGTTGCGGAGCACAGACTCCAGACGCGCAGGCTCAGTAGTTGTGGCTCACAGGCCTAGTTGCTCCACGGCATGTGGGATCCTCCCAGACCAGGGCTCGAACCCGTGTCCCCTGCATTGGCAGGCAGATTCTCAACCACTGTGCAACCAGGGAAGCCCCCTTTATGGCTCTTTTTAAAATTCATTTTTCTCATTTCCATTCTCTGTGGCCCTTACAGTATTTTCAGCTGTGTCTATTTCTCACCCTCCTTTGAATATCATTATTTCTACTATGATTGTGTTTTCTTCTACTTTTTTCTTGAGTTCTGCCTGCTTATCTCCTCATATTTTGACTAATCCTATTGACTTCACATCTCTGCCCTGAGTTATTCCAATTTTCATTTTCTTTTTAGAGGAAATTGTGTCATTTTAATTTTGAGTCAGAAAATGTAATATTTTCATCCTCTCCATAGCAACATTTTCCTGGGAAGTGTCCCTCATCTATTGGTAAGGTTTAGGGTATACTGAACTTCTCTCAGATTCTTCTCTGTACATCCTGTTGCATATTTTTGCCTGATACCAGCAGTTTTATAAGACTTTCTATATACTTTGGAGTATATGTGTGTGTGTATATATATATATACACACACACACATACATATATGTACAATTAGTTTTGTTGAAAATTTAGCTTTCAGGCTTTCTTGTATTTTCTTGTTGATTTTTTATGGATTCCAGGAGAAGAAAGTGTTTTATGAAGCCATGTTCTTGCTGTATGTCCCAAATTTTTATTTCTCTCTTACTATTTCTGAATTCTGATATGAAAATGAGGCTATCCAGTTGAGTTCATTAGAATGGTAATTAGATCATATGTATAAATGCAGTATCATGAAAAACTGGTACTATCATGAAAACCTACTATCATAAATAATCTATTCATTATCCTAGGCAGTCTTAACATAGGAGACTGCCTATGTATAGGGAGATTTTAAATGCTATTTTTCATATCGTAAATAGCTATGCTGAGGATTAATGGAACAATGCATAGCTTAGAAGTTCACATTTTTAGTATATTTTTCTTAATGAGAATGGTAGAAATGATTAATTGCTTGTTCCGATTCACAAAGCAGCCCAGAGGACCAAAATAGCCAATTTCATTATTTCAATAATTGTTTACACTGATGAAGCCTCTGTATGAGTTCCAGTTGTTGACCATATGTGCAGTAATCTTTATAAACAAAATACTCTCCACAACTACTTAAAAATATGTACAACATATGCAACTGTACAATGTATGCAACCAAGACCTTTTTTGTCAGTGTGAGGGGCTATCAAAACCAGTTATCCTGGGCTTCCCTGGTGGCGCAGTGGTTGAGAGTCCACCTGCCGATGCAGGGGACACGGGTTCGTGCCCCGATCCGGGAAGATCCCACATGCCGCGGAGCGGCTGAGCCTGTGAGCCATGGCCGTTGAGCCTGCGCGTCTGGAGCCTGTGCTCCGCAACGGGAGAGGCCACAACAGTGAGAGGCCTGCGTACCGCAAAAAAAAATAAATAAATAAAAAACCCGTTACCTTCAGTGTCTTTCTTAAAAAAAAAAAAAAAAAAATCAGATTGCAGCATTAAGTTCAGGAGAGACAAAATCCATGATATTTGTTATACCATGGAACTCCTGACTTGTTTGTGCACAATAGTCATCTGCTACATGATTGGAATACCAGTCAACCACAGAAACATTATTTTTTAATTAGCAAGTGAGCCAACTACTGGAGTTGGAAAAATATTTGGTAGATCCAAGTATAAGACTGCTCAAAGTTCAATAAGAAAGAGAAAAGGATTGATTAATTCCATAGATGATCACTTTCCCTCTTGATTTTGCATTGTCTTGCACCTGCTTTAACGTTGGTATCCTTCTTACACATGGTTTTAAATTTAAATGAATTAACCAAAGTGGCCAAGAAATTACATTCTTTTGTTTCCTTAGTCTCTTTATTTAGTGAGAAAGTAGATGCTAAAAGAGGATGGCTAAAGAGAACTCTTGATAAAAAAGGATAGCATATGTCATACATTTTCAAAAGCTATATCATTTGTTTCAATTGACTTCAATTAATTTAACTTTCCCAAGAGAAAGTCTGCTAAATATTCTGAAATCAAGTGAAAACCACATGTGAGAAAGAGATAAATTATACTAAACACTGGAATGTGGTAGAGTGGGAAGTTCTCATTTAAAAAGGCTGGGAGATTAATGAAAAAACATGAATAAATTATTGCAAAAATTGCATATTTATGAAGGAGGTTTTCCTGGAGAATTTTTTTTTCTTTTTGGCTGCTTTGGGTCTTCATTGTTGCACTCAGGCTTTCTCTAGTTGCGGCAAGCGGGGGCTATTCTTTGTTGCCGTGTGCGGGCTTCTCACTGGCACGGGCTCTAGGCGCACAGGCTTCAGTAGTTGTGGCTCATGGGCTCTAGAGCGCAGGCTCAGTAGTTGTGGAGCACAGACTTAGTTGCTCCGCGGCATGTGGGATCTTCCCGGACCAGGGCTCGAACCCATGTCCCATGCATTGGCAGGTGGATTCTTAACCACTGCACCACCAGGGAAGTCCCTGGAGAAAGAGTATTAACTAGTCTTAAACATAGAAGACATGACTATGCTAGTTTGTGGTTTCTTAATGTATTTCATATTGTATGAAGTTGCATATTAACATATCTGTATTCTTGAGCCAGAGTTATTTATTTCATTACTATTATGTTCTGAGGAATAAACATAAAAAAGGAGACCTTTTCTCCTTCTCAGTCAAACGAATACATCATAGATAAACATCTAATTATCCCATGTTTCAAAGAAATGGTAGTGGGAGAAAAAATGTTTATTTTTATATAAAACGCATGAAGCTAGAGACCTTGCATATAGTGTCTCCTTACATCAACAATATATAAAGTTTAAAATTTTATCTACTGTGTAACCTCCAATGCATCACCCCTCAACTTCCCTGTAAAATACCTATAAAATCACAAAGAAAAAGTTATAAATTTGATAAATGAAATAAGCTAGGCCAGAAAGAACAATCTGTATGGTCTTACTTACATGCAGACTCTAAAACAGTTGAATTCATAGAAGTAGAGAGTAGAATGGTGGTTACTAAGAGTGGGAGGTGGGGGGAAATGGGGAGATATTAGTTAAAGGGTACAAAGTTGCATTTATGTAGGATGCATAAATTCTTGAGCTCTAATGTAAAGCATGGTAGATAATAACATTATATTGTATACTGGAAATTTGCTAAGAGAGTAGATCTCATGTGCTCTTGCCAAAAAAACCAAATAAATACCAATATGAAAATGCCAGGACCTGGTTAGCATTTCCACTAACAGACAGACTGAACCAGGATAAGAACAATGCATCCTGATCTCATGGCATATCTGAATATTTCTTTATGCACTAGAGTCCCATGGAAGATGGGAAGAGATTATCTCTCTAACACAGCCTGTCCCCAGCTGAATAAATGACATAGAAGGTCCTTCCCATTACCAGCTAGGTGCTACTTGTTGAGGAGGCCAGAATTCTGGTTCCTTCTTGTCTATAATCCCTATCTCCAGACTATTCTATCTTGTTTTCACATTCATACAGAAATAGCAACTCCAAGCAAACAGTTGGACATAAAGGACAGAAACTGTTGTGGCATTATATAAACTTGATTGTCTCATGGTAAGGAGATAAGAGGAATGTTGGTTGCTAGATTGCTGGGAATATTATTTTCTCACTTTTTTCAAAAATTCAGAGTACCACAGAACCAGGTATGGGGAGAGGAGAAAATAATATGTCTATGTGGCTGATCCCTCTGACAAAAAAATAGAAATTAAATCGAGAACTATGAACATTAGCCTGCTCTTTTGTTGATCTGAAAAGAAGGTCACCCTTCAACTAATGCAAAATTGCCACCACTTCTACAGTACTTATTATATGCCAGATATTGTTCTAAACTCTTTATTTAAATTAACTCTTTTAATTTTCCTAGAAACCTTATGAGGCAGATATTGTCATTGTATTACCCAAACTTTACAGATGAGAAACTGAAGCATAGAAAAGCAAAATTCACAGAACTAGTAAGTGGTAAAATTTGATTTGAACCCAGGCAATCTGAATCCAGTGTCTGGACTCCTAATCATGATGCAATACAGAAAGAGAGTGGGACCCAAGTGGGTTCTGCATCAGACCTAACTCAGAGATCCACCACTTCAAAATTTGTTAAGAAATAAAACATCATTGGAGTCAATGAAAAAATATGACAGAACATGAGGAAAGAAATATCATCGTAATGAACCAAAGGAATAGCTACCTCTGAAAATTATCTCTTGTGAAATCCAGAAGAAAATGTTAAGAAATTATATGGAATGTTTAATATTGTGTGAGAAGAGAGAAGAAAACCTAAAGTCACTAAGTGGTGATAAAAAGAGAAAAAACAATAGGATGGGGTGAAAATAACGGTAGGAGATTGGAAAGAATTTCAAGAAGATCTAACTTAATATCAGATTAAAAATCCACAATATACTGTATACTGATACCATTATGTACTTTAACCAGTAAAAAATAGGAAAAACTTATGTGTGTTTGCAAAAGACCTGAGATGAAAATTGATACTCCTTGAGAAAATATTAGACCAAGTGGAAAAGAAGTAATAATCAATTATACATAGTAGAGATTGTTTTATCATATGGAAAAAAAATACCTGATGAAATACTGAAAGAGCTCTCCATGTTCCACAGAAAATAAAAGATATTTATCTTAGATTCTTAAAGGTAAAATATATCTGCCTCTTTTGTGAGCTCAAATAGTTAAGTCTAAAGGGAATTATCAATTTCTCATTTGTTTGGTGGAACTCATTCCTAAAATCATAAGGGCCCTACACCCAGGGCCAGATGATGGTAGTTCCTTGACAGCATTTTCCATTTCTTTTATGGTTTGGGCAGCCTGTTCCTTGTTCCATGTTGATCATTTATATATTCTAGAGAAACATAAAGGCAATCTAAATTTCAACGTTTACAGCTTAGTTATATATTTTAATATTTAAAAACAATACTCCTTCATATTTGTGGTCATATATACTTTCTCATTCTTGATGTTATTTATGCCTGTAGTTCTGTCTTTTCATCTGCTAGCTAGTCTAGAGACTTGTTTATGTCATGGATCTTTTCAAAGAACCAGCTTTTAAATACAATTAGCAATTCTGCTGTATTTCTGTTTTCTTGTCTTTTAGTTTCTGCTCTTTTTTTATTATTTCCTCATGGGTTTCTTAAGCTTGGCTTTTGTGGGGTGGAGTGCTTTTACTAATTCCTTGAGTTGAATATTTAATTTGTTTTCATTCTTTCTTGATTAATACTAAGAGCATTTAAGGCTACAACCTTTTTTTTTCTTTTTTTCTTTTCTCTTTCGCTGTATCCTATAACTTGTAGTGCAGTTGCAATATCTAACTAGTATGCAATTGCAATTTTTATTTTCTTAATGACACAGGACTTAAGAAAGTGCTATTAAATTTCCAAATGGATAGATATTCTGGATGTTTGTTATTCCTTTAACTCTTCCTATTATTTCCTAATTTATTTCACTGTGGATGGAGAATGTATCTTGTATAATTTCTATGTCTGGGAATTTTGAAATATATACTTTTTGGCCTAATGTATAATCAATTTTAAGGTTTCCATGGGAATTGAAGGAGTGTTCTTTATAGGAGTTAAAATATATGAAGCAATTAAATCAATTTTGTTTATTGTATTGTTAATTTTCCATGCATACTGTGTAATGAATATCCTTGGTTACAGCTGAGAAAAATTAGTTTCTAATTTTCTGGTTTTTGATTTCTAGTATCTTTCCCAATCTTACTGAGGCTGATCAAAGAAAGTGTTCTAGAAATACACATTAAAAAATCAAACATCAGTTTATTGGGAGATTTGATATATATATCTGGTTTTGAACTTCATCATGTGCTTGTAATAATATTCTTTAATATGATTTGATATAATCAAATGTATTTTTGTTACCATATCATTTTAGTGTTTTCAATGCCCAATTAATTTGGTATTAAAATTGCAGCCTCTGCTTTACCTTTTATTTCTGTTTACTTGATATATTTATTTTACTGTTAACTATTTAGGTTACTTTATTTTAAATGTATTTCTTTGAAAGCACCTTTGATTAATTTTTCTCACCTATTTTTCTCTCTTAATAAGGGATTTTGTCCTGTTTAGATTTATTTCTAAAACTCCATGTTTCCAAACAGCATTTTTAAATAAATCATAATATTAATAGTGATGCCCAGTTAAAATGTTTTCCATAGATAAATAAGTATGTAAACACTGAATACTACAAAACTTCTTAGAAATTTAAATTTCACATTAGAAAATTAAAGGCTCTAATAAATTTTGAGTAAAAAAAACCTGTTTAAATCTTATTAATTCAGCTGACAATCTAAGTTTTTATAATGCCTGAGAGATATATTTTTGCATAGAGAGAGCTATTTAAAATTAATTATGCTTGAAAATAATACCTAATTTATACCAACTAAATAATAAACTTCATTTTTCTTGGATCATTAAGTTCAACTTAGAAGTCTTGCTATGTTATTTATAGATCCCATAAAATAAGAACAGTCACCATTTTATATAAAAAAATTTTATGTTCTATATCAAGTTGAACACATTAAATTCTTAAATCTGATCCAGTTTTAAACCTAATTAATCAAAATCCTTGTATATATTAAAATGCATTTCAGAAATTCAATATAGTCAAAAATTTTAAGCATTCTATATATAGTTGACAGAATAAGTTTACAATTCTAACATGCTCACAGTTTAAAAAGTAAACATTACAAATTATATATAAATGAATAAAATTAATTTCTCTTAATTATACCAGTAGTTTGCAAACAAAGTTCTGTGTATATTTCCACTCAAAATCACAAGAAAAATATGTCAGATTGCTTAAATATTAAGTATAAAAATATAAAAACAAATACACAATTTTTTTTTTTTTTTTTTTTGTGGTACACGGGCCTCTCACTGTTGTGGCCTCTCCCGTCGCGGAGCACAGGCTCCGGACGCGCAGGCTCAGCGGCCATGGCTCACGGGCCCAGCCACTCCGCGGCATGTGGGATCTTCCCAGACTGGGGCAGGCATGAACCCAGTAAAAATAATTAAAATTATTTTTAATTTCTTTTTTATATTGTAGTTGATTAACAATGATGTGTTAGTTACAGGTGTATAGCAAAGTGATTCAGTTATACCCATACAAGTGTACATTGTTTTTCAAATCCTTTCGCCATTTAGGTTGTTACAGAAGATTGAGCCAAATTCCCTGTGCTATACGGTAGGTCTTTGTTGGTTATCTATTTTAAATATATTGATAGTAGTGTGTACACATCAATCCCAAACCCCCAATCTATTCCTTCCTTACCTGCACCCCCTGGTAACCATAAGTTCATTCTCTAAGTCTGTGAGTGTTTCTGTTTTGTAAATAAGTTCATTTGTATCATATTTTTTAGATTCTGCATATAAGCAATACCATATGATATTTGTATTTCTCTGTCTGACTTACTTCATCTAGTACGATAATCTCCAGGTCCAACCATGTTGCTGCAAATGGCATTATTTCATTCTTTTTAATGGATGAGTAATATTCCAGTGTATATATGTACCACATCTTATCCATTCCTCTGCCGATGGACATTTAGGTTGCTTCCACGTCTTGGCTATTATAAACAGTGCTACAGTGAACATCGAGGTGCATGTATATTTTGAACCATGGTTTTCTCCAGATATATACCCAGGAGTGGGGTTGTTGGATCATATGGTAGTTCTATTTTTAGCTTTTTAAGGAACCTCCATACTGTTCTCCATAGTGGTTGTACCAATTTACATTCCCACCATCTCTATAGTTGGTTACTTCTAAAAAATGTATGGATTTATATTTTAGAGCAATTTCAGGTTTACAGAAAAATTAAGTAGAAAGTAAAGAGAGCTTCTTTCATGCCACTCACACACAGTTTCCTCTATTATTAATATCTTTCATTGGTGTGGTATGTTTACTATAATTAATGAATATTGATACATTACCAGTAACTAAAGTTCATAGTTTTCAAGAGGGTTCACTCTTTGTACAGTTATATGGGATTTGATAAATGCATAATATCATGTATCAACCATTACTATATCATACAGAATCATTTCACTGCACTAAAAATCCTCTCTGCTCCACCTATTCATTTCCTCAACCCCCACCAATATCTGGCAACCATTGTTCTTTTCACTGTCTCAATAGTTTTGCCCTTTCCAAAATGTTGTATAGTAGGAATCATGTGTAGCCTTTCCAGGATGGCTTTTTTCACTCAAAAATATGCATTTTAGGTTCTTCCATGTCTTTTTATAGCTTGATAGCTTATTTCTTTTTAGCACTGGATAATATTCCATTGTATGGATGTACCACAGTTTGTTTATCCATTCATCTATCCCAAGTTTTGTTATGAATAGAGCTTCTGTAAATATCCATGTACAGGTTCTTGTGTTTCCCACTCCTTTGCGTAGACACTAAGAAGCTTGGTTACTGGATCATATGGAAAGTATATATTTAGTTTTAGACAGAAACCACCAAACTGTCTTCCAGAGGGGCTGTATAATTTTGCATTCCCTTCAGCAATGAATGAGAGTTCCTACTGCTCCACATCCTTGTAAGCATTTGGTGTTACCAGTGTCCCTGATTTTGGTCATTCCAAAAGATGTGTAGTGGTGTCTTGTTGTTTTAATTTGCAATTCCCCGATGACACATGATGTTGAGCATCTTTTCATATCTTGTTTGCCATCTGTATAGTATGTCTTCTTTGGTGAGGTGTCTGTTCAGGTATTTTGCCCATTTTTAAGTGGGCTGTTCATTTTCTTACTGTTGAGTTTTAATGGTTCTTTGTATATTTTGGATTCAAGTTCTTTATTGCATATGTGTTTTGGAAATATTTTCTCCTAGTCTGTCCTTCAGTTCTTTAACATTTAAAAATTAATATTGTTAAAACTGGCAGTCACTTATCTACCAAGAGATGCTGATTCATCATCTCAAGTTAGCTGACACTACTGGGTTGAAAAATCAAGACACCATTTTTTTATATGGAATGCTAATGGTTGTGGTATTCTGTTAATATTAGTAATAACAATAATAACAGTAACAATAAAAGCAGTTGACTTTTTTGTATTATGCCAGCCACTGTGCTAAAGGCTTCCAAAGTGTCATCTCATTGACTCCTCATAACAATCTTCCATAGCAGTTACTACCGTTATTCTTATTTAACAAGCGGCAACATTACAGCATGGAGAAATTCCATAACTTTTCCATAACACAAGGCTTTTGGTCTTATAGTGTTATCTGGGAAAGAGCTGAGTACCTCATACCCAAATTGTAGCAAATCAAAAGCCTCCAGATAGATAGGGATAGGTAAAACTTTCCCTCTTTGTCTAAACTTTGAAAAATCAAGATGTTTGCTTCTTGACAGATGGGTGCTTAAATAAGGGTAAGTATGGTTTCTGATTATTCTTTAAAATGTTTTTACAAAGCTTATGTTCTCATTTAGCTTTGAAATAAAAAGCTTCTGAGTAAATAGAAGATGCTTGGTTAAAGATAAAAGAATTTCTAGCTCTAAAAGGACTGAAGAATTATCAAAGGTCAGCTCCAAATGATTGACTAATCAGGCATTCAGCATCTAGCTCAAAAAGCTTTCGGCTGATTTCAAAGAGAAGCCATTTAGCTTTCTTTACTAATAAAGAAGAAGATAATTCAGATTTCAAAATTATATGATCATTAGCAAAAGTGTAAAAGGAATCCACAGTTGCCACCGCGGTTAGTTTTGATGATGTGCATAACTATCACATGCCGAAGTGTTTCAGAACAGTGTTAGCTTCTAAATTTCAAGAAAGCTTAAACTACAAAACTGTTGTGTAAAAGAAAGTATTGTAAGATTTTGTGGAAAATGTAAGTTACTGTCATTAAGAAAATAACCCGTTTATTTAGTATGCATTTTTTTCCATTAAGAGCTATTAGTGCCATGATTAAGAGCATGCGTTCTGGAGGTAGACAGGCTTTGGGTTTAAGCACTTGTCTTTCCACTTAGAATCTGTGTTACCTTAGACAAGTCACTTAATCATCCTAACCTGTTTTCTGGTCACTAAAATGGGGATAAAACTAATATATGAGGCTTCCCTGGCGGCGCAGTGGTTGGGAATCTGCCTGCCAGTGCAGGGGACACGGGTTCGAGCCCTGGTCCGGGAAGATCCCACATGCCGCAGAGCAACAAAGCCCATGCACCACAACTACTGAGCCTGCGCTTTAGAGCCCATGGGCCACAACTACTGAGCCTGTGTGCCACAACTACTGAGCCCGTGCACCACAGCTACTGAAGCCCGCGTGCCTAGAGCCCGCGTTCCGCGACAAGAAAAGCCACCATAATGAGAAGCCCGTGCACCACAACGAAGAGCAGCCCCCACTCGCCGCAACTAGAGAAAGCCCATGCGCAGCAACAAAGACCCAACGCAACCAAAAATAAATTTAAAAAAAGAAAAAAACTAATATATGTTAGTGTAGTTATAAACACTAAATGGTGTAAAATGTAAGAATACATCTAAAATAGTTCCAACCTCAAAATAGCAGCTATCTTCATGGGGTTAATTTGCTTCCTGCATTACAGCTTTGAATTTGTGGATCATACCTTACTAAGGGAGGTGGTATTTCCTTACAAACCAGCAAGTAGCTAAACTAAAAGAAATGCATTTCAGTTTTAAAGTTAAAACAAACATACTTGACCTTTTGATCATTTTAAGAACCTATCTTTTTCATCTTCTCCTACTTTAACAATTGGTTCATTTAAAAAAAAAGTATTGGTTGCCTACACTATAGCAGTTACCATTCTTTATACTGGAGTGGCATATATAAATAAAATACTTCCCTTCTACACCTATGAGTGTTCTCTGTAACATATTCTATTGGAAATTCAGTTAAAATCCATTTCATTTGGAGACTTTTACTATTCCTCTTGAGATAATCAGGAATTTTTTGGCAGAGGCAGAGGGGTAGTGTTGACAGGGACAGGGATTACAAAATTAAGCAAGAGATTTAGCTATTTGGGAAATACTGTGATTGCTTATTTCACTTTATTTTCCAAAAGTTTTCTCAGGACTTTTCTATTGTTACCGATTAGGAAATGATAGTGTAAGGTATTATTACTATTTTATTTTTGTAAATGGAAGAATTGTCATTTACTGACTTTATACACTTCTATGCCCTCTTGTTCCAGGAGAAAACTTTCAAAGTGTCATTTTGGAGAGGTCATTAGGAAGTTCTCTGACATTGAGATTCTTAAGACTCCTTCCTCTCTTTTTCTCTACTGCCTTTGTCCAAGAGTACAGCAGTTGGATGAAATGCTATATAGCCCTTTCTGGAAGAAATATGGCATAACATTCCTTAATTTTCAGAATTATAGGCATAGAATTTTTCAGCCCTATCTGTCCAGATCTGAACTTGTACTTCACTATGGTATTGTGATCTATTACCAGGAACCAGAGGCCAGCTTTAAAAACTTAAAAGGATTTCATTTTAACTCTGGAACTTGATATTTTAAAAGCTAAAAATGCCATCAAGTTTAAAGTAATTATCTCAATCCTTCTAAATCTTGGTATGAAGCTTAACTTACAGAGAATGCTGATGTGCCAAATGACTTTCAAGCTACCTTGTTATTCATTTAATTCTCAGGTCTTAAAATCTAGCCACAAAGCATATGTGAAGGGAATTCCTCCAAACTACTTCACGTTAAAAAGAAAAATAATTCAGAGGATGTATGCCAGAAGTAATTTACATCTGTAAGAAAATTTGGCCAACAAACTAGAGGAGAATGAAAACTTTTTAAAAAATAAGATGACTACAGTGATGTTCTCAGAAAGTGACACTAACCATAGCATGTTTTTTAATGAATTGTGATGGAAAAAGATACATGGGGAAATAAGACTCAAGAAGCAGCTAGGGAACAGAGCAATGTGGGTTCTACAAACATGGCCTGCCTGAGGTTCTTAGTGACCTAAAAGCAACAGGGATCTATCTGGGGATGTTGGGAAGCAAGAACAGCCCCTCAGGTTGCTGCAGAATGGGCTTGCTCAATTTTTTCACTCCTTTATGGTAGCCAGAGAGTCCTAAAGTCATCTAGGGGGTTAGGAGCGTAATTTGGAAGCTCTCACCAAAAGTACTCCTCAGAAACACTGCATGTCCTTGAACAGCTATTCCCAAATAGTTTGTTGAGTTAAACACATACACACACACACACACACACACACACACACACACATACATATAAAAACCAGTCTTCAATCTCTCTGAGGTCCAGCTTCTGAATCTGTAAAGTGGGCGTTATGCTTTACCTCATGGGTTTTTATGATGATCCTGTGATGCCTTATGTTTGAGGATAGGACCTTGTGCCCTTACTGCAGTTCTATCTCTAGAGCATAATCAAGTTCCTGTCACAGAGCAGATGCTTAGCAAATATTTTCTAAATAAGTGAAATGAAAAAAACAACAAATCAAGTATTTGAGCATGACTTAAAAGAACTTAAAATTCTATACAAATGCTAATTGTTATCATTATAATTTCTTCTACTGAAACTAAAATACAAAATCATATCATATTCTTTCTCCATGGTTAAATTGATTTGCTGTAATTTCATATATGAAAGGGTTATTTTGAAAGTGGTGAAATATTTTCATGTAAATTCTAGTCATCAGTCTATAAAGAAAAATACGACGGCTGTTAATACTCCTGCTTTGAGTAATGGTGTTGGTCAGTTGGGGACAGGGAGACATTTCCTCTCATGACTTATATAACTAAACGTGCTACAATGACTATCTGGTTTCCTCAGAAGAATATGACATTGGACTTACTCCAAATACTAACTGAATATCACACACCAAGTCTTGCAAGACTAGAAATCTTCTCTGTTAATGACAGATTCTTTGTTATCAAAGATACAACGCAGTGGAAGCTAACTAAAGAGATCATCTGCTGGTCACAAAAAATTTTTTTTAAGAAGGAGCTACTCACCAGAGGTTCCTGCTTCTTTATTATAAAATCAAGGCTAAGAAAATCCTGGAGTCTTTAATTAATCATGGTCTTACAGACTGAGTAAACTATATTTTAAAAATTTAGAAATAATCTTGTTTTGTTTTCTATTTTTCAATATCATTTAGGAGTCCCGTATAGCCAAAATTTTTTCAGCATGAAATTAATACTTATGTATTGCTGGAAAGATTTGAAACATTTTAATATGTTTTTCTACCATTTAATGTTTTTCATACCCTATGCATTCCTTTTTTATTCATTCGACAATGTGGGTGTCATCTGGTGGCCCAAATCATTCTTTCCAACTTCCTAAATTTTACCATGATATTACATCCTGTGTCTTTGCTTTATTGTGTAAGAGCTCAGATGCCCATTTGTGCTTACTAAAATCTTCCTATTATTTGATTTTTACTTACAGCTGATAAACTGCTGACTTTCCTTCTATTCACATTAACAAAATATTTTTCATGAAGATTCCTGTAGGACCTGTAACATAGATCAAAAGGCATCTAAAGAGAGAATGACTGTATCTTTTTTCTCCATCTTTAAAACTCATTTTTGCTTTAAAGAAATAAATTTAACAAAATATCTTGGTAAACATAAAATAATTCAAATATGGAATCAAAAAATTAATACTTTTTCTAACATGTATATGTATGTGATTATATGATGTCTTCTTTATTGTGCACAGTGAGTTCCATAACAGTAAGGGTTGTTTTTTAATCCTATCAGAATAGTGCTTTATAACCTATAGGTACATAAGGAAAATTTAATTTATTCTACTTTAATCTTTAATTCTTAGTGTTCATTTATTCTGCTCATTCTATGATACATGAACTCTAAAATCTCTTCTTTTTTGGCAAAATACATAAAACATAATATTTTTCATCTGTTTATTCTAAAATTTTATACAAGCATATTTTTTATTGAATTTCTGTGATCAAATGTATCATACATATGGTACGTAATTAACAATTTGGACTTAATAGAGAATTTCATTTTCTTTGTCAGCCCACATTTTTTCCACTAACTGTAATAAAAAGGATGGGCTTTTATTATTTGTTTATATAAAGTCAATAATTTCATGTCCAATTTTCATTTTTACTTGAATTTTAATAATTTATATGTAGATTATAAAAGGTTCCATTTCTCTCGACAGATTGTAGGAAGAAAGATTTTATTTCACTTCAGCCATGATTATACTCAGACTGGATATTTTCTACATCTCATGCAAGTATTTTCCTAGTCTAAATATAATATTTAAAGATAATTTTGTGTATTTACAGGCAATGACTGCTTTGTTTAAAATTTTTTTACAAATTGTATTGAAGTATAGTTGATTTACAGTGTTGTGTTAATTTCTGCTGTACAGCAGAGTGATTCAGTTATACATATATCTTTTTCATATTCTTTTCCATTATGGTTTGTCAAGGATATTGAATATAGTTCCGTGTGCCGTACAGTAGGACCTTGCTGTTTATCCATCCTATATATAATAGTTTGCCCCTGATAATCCTAAACTCCCAATCTTTCCCTCCCCTACCCGCCTCCACCCCCGCCCCCCTGGCAACCACAAGTCTGTTCTCTGTGTCTTGTGAGTCTGTTTCTGTTTTATAGATACGTTCATTTGTGTCATATTTTAATTCCACATAAAAGTGATATCATATGGTATTTATCTTTCTCTTTCTGACTTATTTTGCTTAGTATGATAATCTCTAGGTCCATCCATGTTGCTGCAAATGGCATTATTTCATTCTTTTTTTATGGCTGAATAATATTCCACTGTATATATGTACCACAGCTTCTTTATCCATTCATCTGTTGATGGACATTTAGGTTGTTTCCATGTCTTGGCTGTTGTAAATAGTGCTGCTATGAACACAGGGATGTCTGTATCTTCAAATTATAGTTTTGTCTGAGTATATGCCGAGGAGTGGGACTGCTGGATCGTATGGCAACTCAATTTTTAGTTTTTTGAGGAGCCCTCATACTGTTTTCCATAGTAGCTTCACCAGTTTATATTCCCACAAACAATGTAAGAGGGTTCCGTTTTCTCCACACCCTCTCTGGCATTTATTGTTTGTAGAATTTTTAATGATGGCCATTCTGACCGATGTTAGGTGGTACCTCATTGTAGTTTTGATTTGCATTTCTCTAATAATTAGCAATGTTGAGCATCTTTTCATGTGCCTATTGGCCATCTGTATGTCTTCTTTGGAGAACTGTCTATTTAGGTCTTCTGCCCATTTTTTGATTGGGTTGTTTGTCTTTTTGTTGTTGAGTTGTATGTGCTGTTTGTATAATTTGGAAATTAAGCCCTTGTCAGGTGCCTTATTTACAAATATTTCCTCCCAGTTCGTAGGTTGTCTGTTTTGTTTATGGTTTCCTTTGCTATGCAAAAGCTTATAAGATTGAGTAGGTCCCAATTTATTTATTTTTGCTTTTATTTCTATTGCCTTAGGAGACTGACCTAAGAAGACATTAATATGCTTCATGTCAGAGAATGTTTTGCCTGTGTTCTCTTGAGGAGTTTTATGGTTCTTGTCTTATATTTAAGTCTTTAAGCCCTTTTGAGTTTATTTTTGTATATGGTATGACAGTGTGTTCTAACTTCAGTGATTTACATGTGGCTGACCAACTTTCCCAATATCACTTTCTGAGGAGACTGTCTTTTCCCCATTGTGTCTTCTTGCTTCCTTTGTCACAGATTAATTGTCCGTAGGTGTGTGGGTTTATTTCTGGCCTCTCTATTCTGTTCCATTGTTTGATCCACATGTCTGTTTTTGTGCCAATACCATGCTGTTTTGATTACCGTACACTTGTAGTATTGTCTGAAGTCTGGGAGAGTTATGCCTCTTGCTTTGTTCTTTTTCCTCAGCATTGCTTTGGCAATTCTGGGTCTCTTATGGTTCCATATAAATTTTAGGATTATTTGTTCTAGTTCCATGAAGAATGTCATGTGAAATTTGATAGGGATCACATTAAATTTGTAGATTGCTTTTGGGTAGCATGTCTATTTTAATTCTTCCTATCCAAGAACATGGAATATCTTTCCATTTCTTTGAGTCATCTTTAATTTCCTTTTTATTAATGTTTTGTAGTTCTCAGCATATAAGTCTTTCACCTCCTTGGTGAGGTTTATTACTAAATATTTTATTTTTTTGATGAGATTTTAAAAGGAATTGTTTGTTTATATTTCCTTTCTGATATTTCATTGTTAGTGTAAAGAAATGCCACTGATTTCTGTATGTTAATCTTGTATCCTGCTACCTTGCTGAATTTGTTTATCAGTTCTAGTAGTTTTTGTGTGGAGTCTTTAGGCTTTTTTTATATATAGTATCATCTTATCTGTGTATAATGACAATTTTACCTCTTCACTACCAGTTTGAATATTTTTATTTCTTTTCTTGTCTGTTCTGTTTTATTTCTTTTATTTTTGTTCTTGTCTGATTGCTGTGGCTAGAACTTCCAATACTATGTTGAATAGAAGTGGTGAGAGTGGGCATCCTTGTCTTGTTCCAGATTTTAGCAGAAAGGCTTTCAGCTTTTCACTGTTGAGTATTATGTTGGCTGTGGGTTTGTCATAAATAGCTTTTATTATGTTGAGATATGTTCCCTCTATACCCAGTTTCATAAGGGTTTTTATCATGAATGGGTGTTGAATTTTATCAAATATGTTTTCTGCATCTGTTGAGATAATGATGTGGTTTTTGTCCTTTCTTTTGTTGATGTGGTATATCACATTGATTGATTTGTGTATATTGAACCATCCTTGTGACCCAGGGATGAATCCAACTTGCTCATGGTTTATGATGTTTTTTATGTGTTGTTGGATTTGGTTTGCTAATATTTTATTAAGAATTTTTGCTTGTATATTCATCAAAGATATTGGCCTGTAATTTTCTTTTTTGGTAGTGTCTTTGTCTGGTTTTGGTATCAGGGTGATGGTTGCTTCATAGAATGTCTTTGGGAGTGTTCTTTCTTCTTCAGTCTTTTGGAGGAGTTTGAGAAAGATCGGTATAAGTTCTTCTTTGTATGTTTGGTATAATTCCCCAGTGAAAGCCATCTGGTCCTGGACTTTTATTTGTAGGATTTTTTTTTTTTAATTACAGATTCTATTTCATTTCTAATGATTGGTCTGCTCAGGTTATTTCTTCTTGATTCAGTTTTAGTGGGCTGTATGTTTCTAGAAAGTTGTTCATATCTTCTAGGTTGTCAAATTTGTTGGCATATAATTGTTTATAGTATTCTCTTACAGTTTTTTATACTTCTATGGTATCAGTTGTGATTTCTCATCTTTCATTTCTTATTTTGTTTATTTGGGTCTTTTCTCTTTTTTTCTTGATGAGCCTAGCCAGAGGTTTGTCAATTTCATTTACCCTTTCAAAGAACAAGCTGTTGATTTTATTGACTTTTCTAGTTTTTTTACTCTCCATTTTACTTATTTGCTCTCTGATCTTTATTACCTTCTTCCTTCTGCTGACTTTAAGTTTTGTTCGTTATTCTTTTTCTAATTCTTTTAGTAGTGGGTTAGGTTGTTTATTTGAGATTTTTCTTGTTTCTTAAAGAAGGCCTGTATCGCTGTGAACTTCCCTCTAAGAACTGCTTTTGCTCCATTCCATAGATTCTGTATGGTTGTGTTTTCATTGTCATTTGCCTCAAGGTATTTTTTAATTTCTTCTTTGATTTCATCTTTGACCCATTGGCTTTTTAGTAAATGTTGTCTAGTCTCCATGTAATTGTTTTTTCTTATTTCTTGCTTTGTTTTAATTTTTGATTCTTCTGGAAATATGGGAAATAAGTAGAGACTTGCCTCATGGGCTTGAGATGTATACCCAAAATATACACTAATCATGTGACAAATTTTTCTATAATGTGAAAAGCATTTTGTTAGTTAAGATAAACATTTAGTATTAAGAAAAGACAAATTAGCCTTTTATTTATTGAGTTTATAGAATATTATAGAAGTATAAATCAAAAGGAGAGGAGAAACTTTTATGTATGAAAGTGTAAAAAATTAATAAACAGAAACCTCAATTAAATAGAATCAGGAGACCAGAAGGGAGAGTTCTCACACCCTGTGATGATAGCGGAGCCTGACAGGAAGAAGAAAATCCTCTTCTTTCCCAGCAAGGACTTAGCCAAGGAAAAGCTATGGACTCTTCGTTTACTATAGCCCTCCTCACTTCCTTGTCCTCTATAGAAGAGTTCTCCTCTCCATTTTTGTGGGGGACTTGCATGTGGCTTGCCATGGTTTACACCCTGAATTGCAATTATTTGTTGATCCTGAATAAACTCATTTTTTGCTGGAGAAATAACTGGTTGTCTATTTTTGTTTTTAGATCAGCAAAAGCCATATGCTTACACAAAATAAGAGTAGTCTTCTGGGAAAGTCTTTTAAAGAAAGGGAAAAAATAGATATCAAGAAGGAAAACAGCAAGAGTAGAAATAGGTGATAATAAAAATGTTAAGACAAGATGAGAGAAAGAGAGCAATCAAGTGATCAAAGGAATGACCAAGAAGTAAAAGTAGGAAAAAGCTAAATGCTATGGAGTGGTGGAGAATGCAGGGGCGTTATTAGAAGTCAGGAGCCTCACAATCCAAATTTGGCTGAAGAGCTGTTGCTGGCTACCCTTATCCCATTTACAGATTCAGCTTGTGTTCTGATATCCCTAGAAATTAGGAGTTAGTGAGATCAGGGTTATCTTTCCCCAGAGAGAAAGAACTTGAGACCAGAGAATTTAAAGAGAAAAGGGCTGCCTAGAGACTGGGCTTCCATCAGGCACTGCATACCTGCAGATGAGTTTAACAGTTGGACTCCTCAGAAACAAGGACCTTGTATTTATAGTGGTGCAGCTGGAGGCACAAATGCCTGGGGACTGAGCGGGTTTGAGGCATGGAAGATCACACTGACAACAAGTTGGCTTGGAACTGCACTTATCTTACAGTTAATTCAGACTGTCATGAACCTATCCTATTGGAATGAAAATGGCAGAATCAACTGATACGAGGGAAGACTCGGAGTGTGCTTTAAGTACTCCATGGCCCAAGTCTTCAATTCCACTCATCTCTCCATGTGTCCAAAAGCCACTTTGTGGTAACTGAGCATGCCAGAAGCCTCCATACCCACTTGAGCTTTCCTAAACTTAATAGCCAGGAGTAATCTATTAACTTAGGATCATAACTATAATTAATATGGGGTATGGATAAGCAAGACTCTGGAGGAGTCATTATCTGTCTTCCAGATGCAGGGGGCGAGGAAAGTATGGGAGTAACTGTGCATCTGAAAATATTCATATTCTTTTGGCTCCAGTCCAGATCCTGACTAATAATTTTGAAATGCTGAGGACAGAAGTTAAACAGGCATCTAGATCCATGTCCACTAGGGAGCCCTTGATCAGCTAGCGGCGGACCAGCAGTGAGAAAAGCTCTGAATCTTGAAGCCAGGCCAAGAAAATGAAACCCATTGGGTCTGGGCCTATTGTAGGTACTAATGGAGGGACAGAGTCCAGATGAGGGTAAAGGCCAAAGTTGAAGAAGCAAGGATTGATTTAGAAGTGAGGGAGTTGTGTGAGTGCAAGTTGCATAAACTTAAGGAGGTCCTTCTTGTTAATGGCTCAGGAACTATAAGGACTAGGGGCATAACTAGAGCCTTATGTGTGTTTCTGATTCTCTTGCCTAAATGCTGAGAAGGGAATGATAGTGAGAAGTAAGAGATTATAAAAGCAATGGGTCAGGATAATAACTTATTGGGAGTCAACTTTAAAAATGCTCAGTCTATTGAAAAAGATAATCAATGTTATTGGTCTGTCACCAATGACATATCTAAACAGGATTCTTCCTATGGCCTCAGAAATAAATGATGCTCCAATTTTTTTTCTCTTTCTTTTTGTTCTAAATATCATTCCTTTGAAATATCTCCTTGAATTCCTTGTTCATTCAAGGAGGACTTAAAGGAAGGACACTTATCTTTAGCTATTTCATTTATTGATCCATTTTGTTTTGTCCCTCTTCTGGGCTCTAACTAAAACTACTAATAAATTGTGTACTATCTGGGGCAAGTGAAAGCTTAAGAGATAGCTTCAGTGAAGCTGGTTTAAGAGTCCTTGTCTCTCAACCCAGAACCAAACTATGACGTATTACATACTAACAATTAAAAACATAATTTGGGCACGTATTTTGCCCATTACCTGAATGATTATTGTCATCCTCAGCTTCACATTGATATGGGCCCCTGATCCCCAAAAGGATTGCATCCAGGGCTAAATTTAAATCATGCATCAGAGTCTGCTGAGGATAACAGGCAGCCCTGATGCCAGCACTCCAACAGGAAAAGTAAAGGTGGCAAAGGAGTATTAAGCAGAAATGGCTTGGCAAGAAGAGAGTAGAGGCTAAAATATACAGAAATGAAAAAGGGAGAGGAATCTTGGTTATATGGGAAAAGAAAAAAAAGGAAAATTTGATAATAATTTAGAAGAGGTTTTTAAATATAGAAATTTCAAAGGAAAAGAGGTTGTTTTACTTCATAAAGAAATATCAGGCTCTGGATTTCCTGCCCCACTAAGATAATTTATGTAAATTGAAAGAAAGAAGTGGAAAGAGATGTAATTAGGTGAGAGGAAAAAGTAAAAGGAGCAATTAACTATGTGAAGTAGAGAAAATAAGAAATTTATACCAAAATCCACATGAAAAATTTGTGTGTATATATTTCATGAATGTTTCTTACCTATGCTGTCTCAAATTGGATAAATGTTTGGGGAATATCCCTTTTTCCTGAACATTTACAATAAGATAAAGTGCACATTATGTAATTGATTAGAAATTTTATTCATGTCAGTATGTTGGCATTAATTTTTTGCTGTTTAAATATTACAGCTTTCATTAGCTATAATTTTTTGTCCTTCAATGAATTTATCATTATTATATTATTGTAGAGGTTGAATGAATGAATCAATTTTTATCTAGAATATTCTTTAAATTTTAAAATACTCAAAATTAAACACAAGAAACTATATATAAGGAAAAAGAATAGAAACAGAACAAAAATAAATGATTTCTAAAACTGGAATATTTATTTCTCAATTTGCTATCTATGAATATGGATGTGACATACATTTTACAAAATTCAGATTATACTATAAATACTAAATAGCAACCTCCTTTTTTTCACTTAATGTATTTTGCACGTTGGGCTATGACAATATAAATGCCTCTGTGATATTTTCAGAGGCTTTGTGGCATTCCATTCAATGACTAGACATTTCTTCCAACCTGTTTAAAAGTTTAGTTTTTCCATTTTTCGCTGTTATATAAAACAGAGAACATCCATCATAGCTAAATTTTTGCAGTTATCTCCAATTGTTTCCTTAATATAAGTTTCCCTGAAGAGAAATAATGCAAAATGGGCCTACAGCCAAATTTCCCTACAGAAAATGTTTAATGATTTATAATTCCACTAATGATATATGCAAGTATGCATTTGCATATGGAAGGGAATGAATCATGGGGAGGCAGAGGCCAATAGTGGTGGTGGTGGCTAAACCCTAATCAGACCCTGAGATCCCTTCATTTTTGAATTCATACCCTGTATAATCTCCTGACCTTGAGTATGGGTGAGTCCTATGACTTGCTTCTTTCTCATCAAGATAATGTGGCAAAGGTGATAGAATGTCACTCCCGTAATTGTTACTTTACATTGTATTAAGACTTTGTTTTCTGGTAGACTAGAGCCTCTGTTGCCGGTTTTGAAGAAGACAGCTGCCACGAAATAAGTGGCAGTGTTAGAGAAGCTCACATAGTAAGGTATTGGAGGTGGCCTCTAAGAGCTAAGGGTGATTTTCAGCAAAAAATCAAAACCCTCAGTCCTTCAACTGCAAGGAAATTAATTCTGCCAGCCACCTGAGGAAGTTTGGAAGCAGGTGTTTCCCTAGTTGAGCCTCTGATGAGACCACAGCCCTGGCTGACAGCTGGATTGCAGTCTGGCAAGGAAGGCCCTGAATAAAAACCTAGCTAAGCAGTGCCCAGACTTGTGACCTACAGAAACTACGTAATAACAAATGTGTGTTGTTTAAAGCCACTAAGACTGGGGTAATTTGTGATACAGCAGCAGAAAACTCATACATTAATCACATTGGCAATTTATTCACTTACTTATTTGTATCAATATTGACCTATGGTTTCTTATTCTTTACTGTCATTATTTATTTTGATGCTCATATTGTCCCAGATTTGACCAGTGTGAACCCCTTCAGTAGGGCTTCTGTGTCCTTTTGACATGTGCCCATCATTCTTTGATTATCTCCTGCTTTCTGGCACAATGCCCTTCCTCTTTGCAGACACCCTTCTAATCACACTTAGGTTCTCATATACTGCTGCTTCCCCACTCCTCCATCCCCTGCCACCTGCCAACATGGGCATTCTCTTTACTCCGCTTGAAATGCACATCCTCAAGCCAGGCTGCCCACCTCCTTCCCGCACGTTGATGCCTGCTTTACCCTGATTGAACTCAGACACTCCCTGTCAGCTCATCCTTCCATATAGATGCTCTTCCCAACCTGCTTGATTTCTGGCATGCTGTGCCAGGTAGCTGCTATGCATGGTCACCTCCTCATCTCACTCAGGTTATAACAATCCATGCCAGGCCTTCCTGCTTGAATCCCCTCTTCCCTGTCTTCAGGTTCTGAAGTGAGACTGTCCCTTGAGTGGATGATTTCCCCACAGTCTGGGCTTTGACACCCGTCCTGGTCATTCCTCCCCTCCACATTTAGGCTCTAGTACCCCTCATTAGGTCAACCCTCTGCAGGGGTGCCCTACTCACCCTGCTTGAATTCTGATACCCTACAATGGGATGTTCTAATGCATGGATATTCTTTTTTATCCTTCTTGGTTTTCAATGCCCAGACCTGGCAGCCCTTCTATGCAGAAGCCTTCCTTGCCCTGTTTGGGCACCTCTTCCTCCATCTAGACCACCATGACTCATTCCGTTTCCCCAGTGCAGACACCTACCTGGTTCAGCCTCACCTACTGTCTTTGAAGTTAATTATTCAGAGAGATGAAGGAAGAAAGGAAAGGCAAATTAAGGATAGAGAAGGAGAATGGGAAGGGGAATGAGAAAAGAGAGAGGAAAATATATATATATATATATATATATATATATATATCTTCAATTCTATTTAAATAAAATATCAAATAAATATCATTGGTCAGAATGTGTAACCGTGCTTCATATTTCCAGGTCTTATAAGGTTGCTCAATTTAAATACATTTATAAAATTTTTAAAAGTTTAGTTTATTATGGAATTTCATCATAACGGGTCTTGCTGTGCTAGGCACATATAAGATACTCAAAGAAGTTAATTTCTGTTTCTTTTTAAAGAAACTTTAATGAATTTGATCTTGACTTTTTCTCATAAAGTATTGACCAACATCTGTTTATTTTCTGTGACTTATTTGTAAGCAGTATATATCCTTTACCTATCAAAATACAACTAAATTGAAAGCTAAGCCAGGATATAATTTTAATCATGTCTCTGTTCAATATTATAAATGTCCATATACATGTATAAAATTTAACCAAGGTGACAGATTTTTATCACTTCCACAATCCGAGAAAGTGTTTAATCTTCTTGAATTTTCCCACTCTATTTTCAAATATTGCTCAAATTCTAAAGTCACTGCAAATTTCTTGTTAAGTGGTCAAAATGGTAATGATAAACAAACAATTGAAAATTGTATAGGTGAAAAATAAATATGCCTTTTACTCCTGGCCCCAGATCACAAGAGAAAAATCATCGTTGCCAGTTTCTTGGTTAATTATCCACAAATACTAAATACACACAAAAACTGATGAAATATATCAATTCATAAATTCAAGAAATTCTGTGAACCCAAGTCCTCTTAATATTTGCCTGTAACTCCTGGATCAGAAAATAATGTCCAAGTATCAGCCTTGAAGGACAAAAATTGGGGCAGAAAAGAACACCCAGACAGAAGAAAGGGGAGTTCTAATCTCATCTTAATCACACTCAGAAGACTAATCTGTATGATAGTCAACTCATAGGAAAGAGAATATGGATACTTAAGTGAATTTTCATTCTTTTCAGTAAAATGTTTTATACCCAACTGACAGAACAAACAAGGTTTGCAGACAAAAATCAGTGACATACAGATTGGTCATTTATTTTTTGATTTTTTATTTTTTTTAATGAGATCAGGTCTTAAGGTTTTGTTTTTTGTTTTGTTTTGTTTTTTAATAGCAGCTATTTATTTATTTTATTTTTGACTGTGTTGGGTCTTCGTTTCTGTGTGAGGACTTTCTCCAGTTGTGGCAAGCGGGGGCCACCCTTCATCAGGGTGCGCGGGCCTCTCACTATCGCGGCCTCTCTTGTTGCAGAGCACAGGCTCCAGACGCGCAAGCTCAGCAGTTGTGGCTCACGGATCTAGTTGCTCCGCGGCATGTGGGATCTTCCCAGACCAGGGCTCGAACCCGTGTTCCCTGCACTAGCAGGCAGATTCTCAACCACTGCGCCACCAGGGAAGCCCCCAGATTGGTCATTTATTGAGCAGATAGAAAAAAAAGTTGAAAACAACTGAATTTTAAATTACAGAAATGAGCAGAGAGTGATTATCTTTGCTTTATATTGATAAAGCAGTGGTTGCATGTATGAACATATTATAATACCTATGATATAGCATGTATTATGTCAACTGTTAAAATAATGTATATTGAAATGTAAGTTCGAATTATTCCTTTTAATAGAGTTAGCAAATTCCCTAGAAGAGTTTGCTTAACTTACTTCAAGACCAATTAAAATATACTATTCTTATTCCACAAAGTGTGATGTGTTTGTTGAAATGTGATATATGGACTCTCCACCTTTTCAGTAAATGGTTTCAAGTTAACTCAAATCTGCATGCTCAGAGCAGATTGTGTTCAATAAAATCTATTTTCTAGAAGTAAACGTATGATAAGAATAAAGTAATAAAAAAAGAATAATAAAGGAGGAAATAAATTGTGCAAGGGCTGGAGCATAATGAAGTTTTCACTGGCATAAGTGGTACTAACTGCACCACTTTACTAACTGTAAATTGCACCTGGGTGGTCAAGCCACAAAGGGATGATGCAATCAATGATAAAACTGTGTATCTTAGGACATAATCACTTTCTTACCACTCTTTTATTTTGTGTTCTTCTTTTTCTAAGATCTTTGTAACACATACAGTGTAATTCATGGTTACCTTTATAATGATGAAACTTGCTGAAATGTAGCTTATGGAACTTTTCAGTAAGGATAAATTCTTCCTGAAAATATTTCATTTTGAAATTAGTTTTTATTGCCAGACTATTTATGACACCTCTAATGTTTTATGAAAGTATGAATTTTGAATTTTAAGCTTTGGGTTGATTTTAATTTTTTTAAGTTTTTATGTATGTTATATTTAACTTTTATAAAAAGTAAGACTGTTATTTCGGGATAATAATAGAATTGTATTATTTCATCTCCTTGGTTATATTATAAATAATATTTATCATTTATTCAGTAAATACCATGCACTTGAATTATTTACTTTATTCCTTTCAACAGCCTTTTGCCATAGATGCCATTGTTGTCCTCCACATTTTGCCAGAGGAAGATGTGTTTTAGACAAGTTACAAACCCATGATTACAGAGTTAGGAAGTGGTGAACCCACAATTAAAGTCCAAGTTTGTCTGATTCCAGTCCCATGATCATCTACTACACTATACTGTCATAGGAAAAGAACCTAATTTTGTTTTTAGTCTCCATAATTGTGGTTATCTGCAGGCAAAATGGTAATAAGTGAATTTAAAGACTTCTTTAATAATAAGAAAAAGGATTACAGGTTTTAGAAATAAGTGCTTTGGTCTATGGTCGAAGTTCACCCTACAGAACATGTGAAAGCATGCATTCCTCATGTGCTCCTCTGTTTACTTACTCAAGGGTCCAACAGTGCAAGTGAGGCCTGATTACTGCCTGGTGTGGGGTTTTAGTTGTAGCTGGATTAGACCATGGTTGTGTTAGGTGAAATTCACATGGTGCTGCAAAGCTGGAGAACATCCAGGAGCAAAAGCTTTTTAATTGACTCTCTTCCATTTCTCTTCTATAAATGCACCATTTCCAGTTTGAAGTTTCAGGAAGCATTCTTTAAATGAGGAGGGATGACTGACTTCTGGTACTTTACTGTTATATTTTCTAAGTTCCTTTTCCCCTATGTTAGTGAAATGATTGCAAGTAACACTGATGACTAATTTTCTGGCACATATTTTGAAGCAAATATTATTCTCAAAGTTGGAAATTATATTTGTAATATTATTGGCCCTATACTATATATCTTCCCTCCACCATCAGCATTACTCCATCCCTCTTTCTACTTACCTTTCTAAGTGAAGTCAGATTAGAAATATGGACTTTACAAAATATATACTATAGTTAGGAATCTAACTTTTGTAATCATCTGTGTCAGCAATGTCAATAAAAATATAGTGTAAGCTACATCTATAATTTTGTTATTTTTAAATTTTTAAGTTAAAAATATTGCAGTATTGTAATTTACAACATTATATTAGTTTCACGTGTACAACATAGTGATACAAATTTGATGTAGATTATACCCCATTTAAAGTTATTATAGGGGGCTTCCCTGGTGGCGCAGTGGTTGAGAGTCCGCCTGCCAATGCAGGGGACACGGGTTCATGCCCCAGTCCGGGAAGATCCCACATGCCGCGGAGCAGCTGGGCCCGTGAGCCATGGCCGCTGAGCCTGTGCTCCGCAACGGGAGAGGCCACAGCAGTGAGAGGCCCGCGTACCGCAAAAAAAATAAAAGTAAAAATAATAAAGTTATTATAAAATATTGGCTCTATTCCTTGTGCTGTACAATATATTCTTGTAGCTTATTTATTTTATACATAGTTTGTACCTCTTAATCCCCTACACCAATCTTGCCCCTCCCTTCCACCCTCTCCCTACTGGTAACCACTACTTTGTTCTGTATATCTGTGAGTCTGTTTTTTTTAATTAATTAATTTATTTATTTTTGGCTGTGTTGGGTCTTAATTGCTGCACGCAGCTTTCTCTAGTTGCAGCGAGCGGGGACTACTCTTCGTTGTGGTGCGTGGACTTCTCATTGCATTGGCTTGTTGCAGAGCACGGGCTCTAGGCACTTGGGCTTCAGTAGTTGTGGCATGTGGGCTCAGTAGCTGTGGCTCACGGGCTCTAGAGCGCAGGCTCAGTAGCTGTGGCGCTCAGGCTTAGTTGCTCCGCGGCATGTGGGATCTTCCCAGACCAGAGCTCGAACCTGTGTCCCCTGCATTGCCAGGCAGATTCTTAACCACTGTGCCACCAGGGAAGCCCTGTGAGTCTGTTTCTGTTTTATTATATTCATGCATTTGCTTTATTTCGTAGATTCCATATATAAGTGATAACATACAGTATTTATCTTTATCTGACGTATTTTACTAGCATAATAACCTCCAAGTCCATCCATGTTGTTGCAAATGGCAAAATTGCATTCTTTCTTACGTCTGAGTAGTATTCCATTGTGCATATATACACCATATCTTATTTACCTAGTCATCTGTTGATGGACACTTAGGTTGCTTCTGTATCTTGACTATTGTAAATAATGCTGCTGTGAACATTGGGGTGCATGTATCTTTTCAAATTAGTGTGTCATTTTCCTTGGATATATACCCAAGAATAGAACTGCTGGATCATATGGTAGTTCCATTTTTTAGTTTTTTGAGGAAGCTTTATGCTGTTTTCCACAGTGGCTGCACCAGTTTATCAACACATTCCCACCAGCAGTGTGCAAGGGTTTCCTTTTCTCCACATCCTTGCCAATGTTTGTTACTGTGGTCTTTTTTGATGATAGTCATTCTGACAGGTGTGTGGTGATATCTCAATGCATTGCTAATCACCAGAGAAAAGTTGAGCCTCTTTTCATGTGCCTGTTGGCCATCTGTGTATCTTATTTGGAAAAATATCTGTTCAGGTTTCCTGTCCAATTTTTAATCAGGTTGTTTGTTTTTTTGATATTGAGTTGTATGAGCTGTTTGTTTGTATATTTTGGATATTAACCCCTTATTAGTCATATCATTTCCAAATGTTTCCTCCTATTCAGTAGGCTATTTTTTTGTTGTCAGTGGTTTTCTTTGCTCTGCAAAAGCCTTGAAGTTTAATTATGTCCCATCTATTTGTTTTTTCCTTTGTTTCCTTTGCCTTAGGAGATAGATCCAAAAAAATATTGCTACAATTTCTGTCAAATCTGCCTTTGTTTTCTTCTAGGAATTTTATGGTTTCTGATCTTACATGTAGATTATTAAGCCATGTTTGACTTTATTTTTGTTTATGGTGTGAGAAAGTGTTTTAATTTCATTGCTTTAGATGTAGCTGTCCAGTTTTCCCAACACTGCTTATTGAAGAGACTGTCTTTTCCCCCATTGTGTATTCTTGCCTCCTTTGTCATAGATTAACTGACCATAAGTGTATGGGTTTATTTATTTATTTATTTATTTTTGCGGTTCGCAGGCCTCTCACTGTTGTGGTCTCTCCCGTTGCGGAGCACAGGCTCCGAACGTGCAGGCTCAGCGGCCATGGCTCACAGGCCCAGCCGCTCCGCGGCATGTGGGATCTTCCCGGACCGGGGCACGAACCCATATCCCCTGCATTGGCAGGCGGACTCTCAACCACTGCATCACCAGGGAAGCCCTGTGGGTTTATTTATGGACTATCCTGTTCCAGTGATCTCTGTGTCTTTTTTTTTTTTAATGTGTCTGTTTTCATTACTGTACCATACTGTTTTGACTACTGTAGCTTTGAATTATAGTCTGAAGTCAGGGAGTGTGATACTTCCCTGTTCTAGCCCTGTTCTTCTCTCTCAAGATTGTTTTGGCTATTCGGGGTCTTTTGTGTTTCCATAAATATTTTTAAATTGTTTGTTCTGGTTCTGTGAAAAATGCCATTGGCATTTTGATAGGTATTGCATTGAATCAGTAGATCGCCTTGGGTAATATGGTATTCTAACAATATTAATTTTTTCAGTCCATGAACACAGTATATCTTTCCATCAGTATGTGTCTTTGATTTCTTTCGTCAGTGTCTTACAGTTTTCCAAGTGCAGGTCTTTTACCTCCTTAGATGGATTTATTCCTAGGTTTTTTATTCTTTTTGATTCCATTGTAAATGGGATTGTTTCCTTAATTTCTCTTTCTGATAGTTTATTGTTAGTGTGCGGAAATGCAACAGATTTTTATATATTACTTTTGTATCCTGCAATTTTACCAAATTCATTAAAGAACTCTAGTAGTTTTTTGGTAGTGCCTTTAGAATTTTCTATGTGTCATGTCATGTCATGTCATTAGCAAACAGTGACCGTTCTACTTCTTTTCCAGTTTGGATTCTTTTTATTTCTTTTTCTTATCTCATTGCTGTGGCTAGGACTTCCAAAACTATGTTGCATAAAAGTGGTGAGAGTGAGCATCCTTGTCTTTTTCATGATCTTAGAGAAAATACTTTCAGCTTTGCACTGTTAAGTATGATGTTAGCTGTGGGCTTTTCATATATGGATTTTATTATGTTGTAGTATGTTCCCTCAATACCCACTTTGTGGAGAGTTTTTATCATAAATCGGTGTTGAATTTTGTCAAAAGCTTCTTCTGCACCTGTTGAGTTGATCATATTACTTTTATTCTTAAATTTGTTAATGTGGTATATCACATTGATTAATTTGCAGATATTGAACCATTCTTGCATCCCTGGGATAAATCCCACTTGATCATGGTGTATGATCCTTTTAATATATTTTTGGATTTGATTTGCTAACATTTTATTGAGGATTTTTGTATCTATGTTCATCAGTGATATTGGCCTGTGATTTTCTTTTTTTGTGGTATCTTTGTCTGATTTTGGTATCAGGGTGATCCTGGCCTCATAAAATGTGTTTGGGAGCACTCCTTTCTCTGCATTTTTTTGGAAAAGTTTGAGAAGTATAGGTGTTAACTCTTCTTTAAATATTTGGTAGAATTCACCTGCAAATTTATCTTGTCCTGGACTTTTGTTTGTTGGGATTTTTTTCATTACTGGCAATTGGTCTCTTCATATTTTCTGTTTCTTCCTGGTTCAGTTGTGATAGACTATACTTTTCTAGAAATTTGTCCATTTCTTCTAGGTTGTGCATTTTATTGGCATATCGTTGTTTATAATAATCTCTTACCATTTGTATTTCTGTAGTATCGTTTTTAACCTTTCTTTCTTCATTTATGACTTTATTGATTTGGGCCAACTCTTTTTCTTGATGAGTCTGGCTGAAGGTTTATTAATTTTGTTTATCTTTTCAAAAACCAGCTCTTAGTTTCATTGACCTTTTCTGTTGTTTTTTTCTATTTCATTTATTTCTGCTCTGTTCTTTATGATTTCTTTTCTCCTACTAACTTTGGGTTCTGTTTGTTCATCTTTTTCTAGTTGCTTTTGGTGTAAGTTTAGGCTGTTCACTTGATATTTTTCTTGTTTACTGATGTAGGCTCATATTGTTATAAACTTACTTCTTAGAACTGCTTTTGCTGCAGCCCATAGATTTTGGATCATTGTGTTTTTGTTTTTATTTTTCTCTAGGTATTGTTTTATTTCTTCTTTGATTTCTTCAGTTATCCATTGGTTATTTAGTAGCATATTGTTTAACCTCCACATGTTTGTGTTTTTTGCAGTTTTTCTTATTGTTGACTTCTAGTCTCATAGCATTGTGGTCAGAAAAGATCATTGATGTGATTTCAGTTTTCTTAAATTTATGGAGGCTTGTTTTGTGGCCTAGCATGTGATCTATCCTGGACGATGTAACATGTGCAATTGAAAATTATGTGTGTTCTGTTGCTTTTTGCTTTAATTTTTGCCATTTTAATTACAGCGTATTTTGATGTGATCCACTTGGGTTGATCTTGTTTGGGGCTTTCTGTGCTTTCTGGACTTGGATATCTGTTTCATTTCACAGGTTAGGGGATTTTTCAGCTATTATATCTTCAAATAACTCTTCTGCCACATTCTCTCTTCTCCTTCCGGGACCCCATATAATATAATGGTAATGTTAGTACCCTTGATGTTGTCTCAGAGGTCTCTTAAACTGTCTTCATTTCTTTTTATCATTTTTTCTTTTTTCTGTTCAGCCTCAGTGATTTCCACTACTCTGTCTTCCAGCTCGCTGATCCATTCCTCTGTATCATTTAATGTACTGTTGATTTCTTCTAGTGTATTTTTTTAGTTTCGTTGTTGTATTTTTCATCTCTGTTTGGTTCTTCCTTATTTTTTTAACTCTTTGTTAAAAGCTTCTAACTTCTCCCTCTGTTCATTCATTCTTCTCCCAAGTTCTTTGATCATCGTTATGATCATGACCTTGAACTCTCTCTCTCAGATAGATTGCCTATCTCTGCTTCACTTAGTTATTTTTCTGGCATTTATCTTTTTCCTTTATTTGGAACATGTTTCTCTGTCACCTCATTTTGCCTAATTTGTTGTTTTTATTTCTGTGTATCTGGTGGGCTGATTATGTTTCCTGACCTTGGAGAAGTGACCTTTTGTAGGAGACATCCTATGCATCCAAGCAGAGCCATCCCCTCTTGTCACCCTACCTATATGCTCTAGGATACCCGCTATGTGAGCTGAATGGGTCCTTCTGTTGTGATGGGCTGACCACTGTGGGAAGTCTGCCAGGGGTGGCTGGCCCCTAGTTCAGTTCATTGCCAGTTCTGCTTTGTGTGGAGTCTGCCAGTCATGTTTGGCAATGCTAGGTCACAGTGTGGCTTGCTGTGGAAACCCACAGGGTCCTGGGGCTAGAGTTGGCTCACTGATGGGCAGAGCTGGGTTTGGTGTGGGTGGTTGCATGGCCTGGGTTCCAAGATCTAGTGTCGGCCTGCTGGTGGCTGGGGCCAGTTCCTTACATAGCTGGCTGCAGATTCCGCGGTTATGAACCTTCACGTGCACTAACTGTATTTCAGTTGAGACATCAGAAATAATATACCCTCGAAGTAAGGGTCCAACCTAGGAGTTAGAATCATGCTATGGGACTAAGGGCTATATCCTTGGGGTAGGGGCACAAATAGATACATAATAGTAAAATTTAATAAAAGGAGAGCATTCTAAAAACTTTCAAAGAATGAAAGCAGATTACTCAAAAGAAAGCAAAAATTAAGTTGCTTTGTCAACAATTGACTAGAGGCATACTAAACAAAGTAAGTAAAAAATCAAATAGGGGCTTCCCTGGTGGCGCAGTGGTTGAGAGTCCACCTGCCGACGCAGGGGACACGGGTTCGTGCCCCGGTCCGGGAAGATCCCACATGCCGTGGAGCGGCTGGGCCCGTGAGCCGTGGCCGCTGAGCCTGTGCGTCCGGAGCCTGTGGTCCGCAATGGGAGAGGCCACAACAGTGACAGGCCCGCATACCGCCAAAAAAAAAAAAAGAAAACGCCAATAAAATGTTTAAAGGAAAAGAATACCAAATCTAGGATTTTATAATTTAGCTATTATCCTTTAAGGAAGAGGGCAATATAAAAATGTTCCTATATTGAATGTTACTATACAGAAATCCACTTTGAAAATTCTTTGTGAGGGCACTCTCCACTAAGAAGAGAAAGAAACCCAGGAGGTCACATGACATGTATAAGAAATAATGGTGAGCATTAACTACACATACATGCTCTAAAAAAATGCAAGAAAAAAAGAAGGAATCCAAAAAGCAGAGACTATTACAGAAAAAGATAATACCTACATGGCTGGTACGGGGAAGATGACAAATAAAAAGAGAGAAGCTAATTTGTTTAGGTGGAAGGTATAGATCATAAGTTTAAACCATTGATAAGGAAAAAAAAGAATGGGTCTCACTAAGTTAGGAGTAACCAGTAGAAAAATAAAAAATACATGACTTATAAACCAGCAGAAAGAAAAAATGCCATATGTACTATGGAAACAGAAAACCAGAAAAAAAGACACAAAACTACAATGGTAAGTGAAAATATAATGCTAAAGATAAATCTTAGTGTAACAAATACTACAAGAATTCTAAATGAAACATACTCACAAATTGAAATAAAAAGCAGATTCTCTGATAGAATCAAGGAAAACAAGTTTAGCAATATATTGTCAAAAGGATAACATATTTAAATCAAAGGAAAATGCAAGCAAGGAAAAGTAAAAATATATACTGAGCATAAAGAAATATGTGGTAGCAGTCATACCATCAGACAAAATGGAATTTGAAATGAAATCTATTACTGAGGAAAAAGATGTTTATGATGGTAAAATGATAGTAATGCTAGTGATACTAATATTAACAAACACATATAAAGTGATTACTGTATGCCATTTGCTGTTCTAAGCACTTTATATAACACATTAATCCTCATAACAACCAAAAGATACAGGTATTATCAATACTTGCCTTACACATTTAATAGATGAGAAAAGTGCAGCACAGAATGGTTCAGCGACTTGCCCAAAGCCAGAAAATGCTTAAGCCAGAATTAAAACTCTGGCCCTGTGGTTTCAGGTTCCATACTGTCATCTACTAAATCATGAACACATATGCAAGCAAAGACGTAAAAGATTTAAATAATAATTAGATCTAATTAATAGATACATAGAGAACTTTACTTTCATCAAATCAAAATTACACATTTTTTTTTTAGTTCTCATCCAATCTTACAAACATCTCCCACATGTGTATCTCCAGCCCACACATTTCTTCTGACCCGAATATTTAGTTTATTAGTCCACATCTCAAAGTTATCTTGTTGAAATTTTATCATTCCCCAAACCTACTTTTACCTACAATGTGGAAACATCCTATATTCCTTTCTTCTCTCACTCCCTACATCTGATGTATCAGGAAACCTGTTTGCACCATCTTAAAAATATACTCATAATCCAGTCATATTTCACTGTCTGCACTGCAACATCCATGATGTGATTCCTCAGCACTGATTGTCTTGATTATTGCTGTCACCTCCTAACTCTTCTCCTTCCTTCCATTCTTGACCCCATAGTCAATAACTCACTCAATAGCCAGTGTTTAAAATGCGAGAATCATATCACTCCTTTGTTCAAAAACTTCTGAAAGCTCCTATCTCTGTCCAAATAAAAGCCAGAGTTTTTACAGTGGTCCAAGAGACTCTCCATCATTTGGCCTCCATTACCACCCATTCCTTGAAGAATCTGGCTACCAAAGGACACTGCATGGGCTGGCCCTTCTCCCTGAAAGGATATTCTTCCAGATATCTTAGTGATTAATTCTCTCATCTCCTTTTGCTATCTGTTCAATGCCACCTTTTCAATAAAGCCAACCTTGATCATTCTGTTTTTTAAAATTGAAATTATACCCTACTTGGCATTCCCAATCTGCTTTACCCAACTCTCCATTTTTCTTCCCATAGCATTTGTCTATTTCTAACTTTCCATTTATCTATTAGCTAGTGTTAATTATCTTTTTCTTTCTGGTAGAATATAAGCTCCTTGAGGAAAGAGATTTTGTCTGTTTTATTCACTAACTTTCCTAAGTGCTTAAAAGAGTACCAGAAACAGAGTATTTATTCAATATTGTTATGTGACTAAACAAGAAGCAGTCAAAAATTTTCTCAAGGCCATATAGAAGCTTCAATATATTAAAAAAAACATGTTATACTTAATGTGTTCTCTGATTACAAAGCAATAAAATTAGAAATTACTAACTAAAGGAACTTTTAAAAAATCCCTAATGTCTAGAAAAAACTAAATAATGTACTATGAAAAAAAAACCCTTGAATTAAAGGGCAAATCTTTAGGGAAATTATAAAATGGTAAGAACTGAACAAAAATGAAAACACTACAGTTAAAATTTATTGTATACAGCTAAAGCAGAATTTGGAAAGGAAGTTATAGCCTTGTATAGATTAGTCACAAAGCAGGAAATATTGAAGTCATAGTAATTTCCTTTTGGAAAACAGCAACAGAACAATGCCAATGAAACAAGAATACAACAAACATAAAAGCAGAATTCGTTTAAATAAATAATGAGAGAGGTCAGAATTTTGGCAAGATTTATTTAGGGACAAAAAGGAAGATGCAAAGCAAAAATATACCAGGAAAGGGGAATATAACAGAGATTTAACAGAGATTTAACAGTGATTTTAAAAAAATAATATATGAATACTTTGGATAATATAAATATGCTAATAAAGTTGATAATCTATACATTGTTTTCAGTCAGAGGCAATGTCAATTCCTAGCTGGCCTCTGGAAATCTGTGAGTATTTATAATTGTCACAATGGCTGGAGATGCAATTGATATATTTAGTGTCCAGAGCCCAGGATAGAAAACTTAAATTATTGAAAGAAGTTGAAATGATAAATGAAAGATACACCATTTTCCTCCTTTCCTACCCCTGTTCTCCCACCAAAAACCCAGGTCTTTATATCTGAATTTTGCTGAAGTTTCTACAAACAGAAATAACTACCATATGTATTTTATTTCAAGAAATAGAAAAGAGGACAAGTTCACTAATAAATTTTATGAGACTAGCATAATACTACTATAAAACCAGCTAAGAGCAGTGTAAGAAAAATACATGATAGACCATTTTCATTTTAAATCTAGATGTAATATCTTAAGTAAGTTTTATCTAAGTCCAAAATACAGTAGGAAACTAAGGATGGTTCAACATCATAAACTATTATTTTTTTAAACCACCTTCTCTTTACCACATAATTATTTGAGTATTACAACAATGCAGATAAAGCATGTCATAAAATTACATTAAAATTACCTATATTTGGTTTTTAAAATCTCATAAAACAAGGACTAGATTGAATTTTCTTAACAATAAAAATCTGTATACCATAAACCTACAGAAAGAAAGCAACCTTAATTGAGGAAATTTAGATGAATTTAGATGCATAAGATCAGGAATATGATATGGATGTTCATCATCACAACTACTTTTTAGCATAATATTGAAGATCATTGCCAACTGCTGTGATCTGAATGTGTCTGCCCCCGCCCTCCCTGCCAGATTAATATGTTGAAATCCAAATTCCCAATATGATGGTATTAGTAGGTGGGGGCCTTTGGGAGGTGAAGGTCATCCTTATGAATGAAATTAATGTCCTCATGAAAGAGATCCCAGGGAGTACCTTTGCCTTCTTCTGTCACATGGGGATACAATGAGAAGTCTGTGACCCAGAGGAAGGCCCTATGTGACTACACAGGCACTCTCATCTCAGACTTCCAGCCTGCAGAACTGTAAGCAATACATTTCTGCTGTTTATAAGCCACACAGTCTGTGGTATTTTGTTATAGCAGCTCAAATGGACTAAGACACCCAACATTTGAGAAGCAAGCAGAAAGAGTATAAGGATTATAAGGGAAGAAAAAAATCTGTATAGACAATTCAATAGTAAACAATTTTTAAATAATAAAAGACAGTTCACCTGAATGAAAGTTCAACTTAGAAAATCAGTGACCCAGTTCTTTACCAGCATTGAGTTCCCTGGTAGTCCAGTGGTTAAGACTCCAGCATCAAACAAATAGAATTTTAAAATGGGATTAAATTTATAAGAGAAATAAATTGTAAAATATATAACTTTTGTTATAAAATAATACAATTAAAAATAACAAACAATGCACAAAGTTCCTCAGAGAAAAACATGAAAAATCTATTAAAGGAGCACAAATGAAAAGATGCTCAACATAATTAGTCATTACGGAAGTACAAATCAAGGCCGCAATGAGATACCACTTCACATCCATGAGAATGGCTAAAATAAAGAAAATGGAAAATAATAAGAGCTGGAGAGGATGTGAAAAAATGGGAATCCTCATACATTGCTGGTGGGATATAAAATGGAGCAGTCATTGTGCAAAGCAATTAGGTGATTCATCAAAAAGTTAAACATAGATATGACCCAGCAATTCTTCTCTAAGATATAAAGTTAAAGAATTGAGAACAGGTACTCAGACAAATCATTGTACATGAATATTCATAGCAGCACTGTGTGCAATAGCCAAAAGGTGGGAAGAAAGCGTCCATCAACAGATAAGTGGATAAACAAAATGTAGTATATTCATACAGAGGAATATTATTTAGCCATAAAAAAGAATGAAGTATTGATATATGCTACAAAATGGATGAATTGTGAAAATATTAAGCTTGTCTGGCTGGAATCTAAACCAAGTCCTGATCAAAATTCAGGTGGATTTTGTATTGTATATTTGAATAGCTGAGTGATATTCCTTTCCTTCTTCATTCTCTCCCACCTTCCTCACTTCCTTCCTTCTGTCCTCTCCCCCCTTCCCTTTCTTCATTTCTTTCTTTAGTGAAATGTTTTGTTTTGTGAAAACTATAGATTCACATGCAGTTGTAATAAATAATATAGAGGGATTTACTGTACCCTTTGCCCAGTTTCCCCCAGTAGTAACATCTTGTAAAACAATAGTACAATATCAAAACCAGGATACTGACATTGATATAGGTCAAGGTACAGAACATTTCCATTTCCATTCCACAGAAATCTGTCATGTTGTCATCTACTTCTCTCCTCCCCTTATTTTCTCATTTCAAGAATGTTCCATAAATGGAATCATACAGTGTCAATATGTAATCTCTTAAAAAAAAAGATGTTTTAAAAGCCAAACGATTGGCTTTTCTTAGCACAATTCTCTGGAACTTCAAACTGTTGTATGTATTAATGGTTCATTCTTTTTTATTGCTGAGTAGTATTCCATGGTATGGGTATATGAGTTTGTTTAACCATTCACCTGTTGAAAGACATCTGGATTTCTGGCCAGTTTTGTCTATTAAGAATAAAACTGCTACAGAAGCTTTCATACCAGTGTTCATAGCAGCATTATTCATGGCCAAAAGGTAGAAGCAACCCAAGTGTACCTCAGCAGATAAATGGATAAACAAAATGTGATATATATATTAGCATGTAATATTATTCAGCCGTAAAAAGGAATTAAATTATGATACATGCTACAACATGGATAAACCTTGAAAACATTATGCTAAGTGAAATAAGCCAGACACAGAGTCATATATTATATGAATCTATTTATTGTATTGTATGAGGTATCCAGAGTAGATAAATCCAGAGAGACAGAAAGTAAGCTGGTGGTTGCCAGTGGCTGGGGAAAGGGGGAAATTGGGGGAGTTGACTTGCTTAGTGAGTACGAGGTTTTACTTTGGGGTGTTGGAAATGCTCTGTAAATCGATAGAAGTGGTGGTTGCACAACATTGTGGATATTATAAATGCCATTGAATTGTGCACTTTAACATAAAATTTTGTTATGTGAATTTTCCCTCACTAAAAAATAAGTAAATGAATGAATGAATGAATGAATAAAATCTATTAAAGGATATAAAAACTTCTGAATACATGGAGAATAAAGAACATCTTTATAGATATGAACCTTAACCTAGAAAATATGTTAATTATCTCCAAATTTTCCATGAATTCTTTGAAATATAAATAACATATAGCATTATATTAGTTTTACATGTACAACATAGAGTCGATATTTATGTATATTGCAAAATGATCACCACAATAAGTCTAGTTAATCTAGCACCACATAGAGTTTTACATTTTTTTCTTGTGATGAGAAATTTTATGATCTACCCTCTTAGCAACTTTCATGTATACAGTACAGTGTCATTAACTGTTGTGGCCATGCTGTACGTTACATCCCCAGGACTTATTTATTTTACAACTGGAAATTTGTACCTTTCAACCCCGTGTGTGTGTGTGTATATATATATATATATATATATATATATATACACACACACATACACACATTTTATAGCTCTGGACAGGAGGAAAATTTGAGTGGGCTCACTGCAGTAAGGTTGGCCATAGTGGGGAGGTGGAAGCAATCTATGCCTCTGAAGTACCATAATATATAAGCATGTAGTAGAGGAAATACTCTAAAATATGATTCGCCAGTGAGGAGCAATAAGCTAGATGTGCAAAAGTTACTTAACCTCAGTTTGTTCCCCTTTAAATGGAAATAATGGGAACACATATACAACAGAGTTACTGAGAAAATAAATGAGTTAATATAGCATCTTAGTCCCTTTGGGCTGCTGTAGCAAAGTTCTATAGACTGGGTGGCTTATAAACAACAGAAGTTTATTTCTCACGGTTCTGGAGGCTGGAAGTCTGAGATCAGGTTGCTAGCATGGTCAGGTTCCTGTGAGGGCCTTCCGACTGATTGCTCCTTCTCCCTGCATCCTCACGTGGCAGAGAGCAGAGAGAGGAAACCAGTTCTCTCATGACACTTAGAAGAGCACTGGTCCCATCATGGGGGCTCCACCCTCCTCCCCTCATCTAATCCTAATTACCTCCCAAAGGCCCACCTCCTAAAACCATCAAATTGGGGAGTAAGACTTCAACATATGAATTTTGGAGGAACATAAACGTTCAGTTCATAACATACAGTATATGTAAAGACTTTAAGACAGTACTTGACAAAATTATGAATACCCAATAAATATTAGTTACCACTGTTTTTATTGTTGCATACAAGAATATGACCAGATGATTTTTAATAGTATTAAGTGAAAAAAGTAAGAAACAGAGTTTAAAAGTATAAGAGAGACAGAGAGAGAACTGCATAATCCCCGCCACTTAAATCGGCTGACTGATTTGAGAGAAAGCATTTCAGAAGCTGATTCTCCCACTTTCTTGGCTCTTTCTACCAACATCTCAATAAATCTTGAAGATCTGAAATGCCTTATCTCTCATTAGTAACAAACCTTGGGGATATTTATAATAAATTCTAACTGTATCATGCTTTGCAAGTTGGCTGCCCCACACTTTCCTTCCCACGGGTTCTCCCCCTTTCCCTGGTCAGACCTGAGCTGTAAGTATGCACCATTGCCCTCTGGTGGATGAACGTTTAGTGTCCTATTAAAAATAGGGTTGGATTTTCTGGAGCTCTAAATTTAAACTTCATGCGTTATGATTAACTCATATAATAGGATCAGCATTGCTTAATAGAGCCCCTAAATAGAATTTGGGTGCTGAATTACATAATGTCATCATTTATTCCTTTATTTATTCCTTTATTCCTTGTTAGCTCATTAATTTATGCTCAGATAATGTTAAAGTATTTCAATGGAATGTGTTCAGGAAGTTACTGTAGTTCCTGTCTGTTTCAGATGTATATATATAAATAGTTTCACTTTGATGACTTGCCTGGGATATTGACTTTTTTTCCTTTTTTAGTAAAAGGTTTGATACTGTTCTTTCCAAAAATAATTATATCTGCATTAATTCCAACTTTGAAATCTGAATTTGTGCTTCCCATCTCATATGCCTTAATATGTTAAAGCATTATGCTCTTTATCCTCTTCTTAAATCAGTTTCTTTTTTTTTATTTAATTTTTTTAACATCTTTATTGGGGTATAATTGCTTTACAATGGTGTGTTAGTTTCTGCTTTATAACAAAGTGAATCAGTTATACATATACATATGTTTCCATATCTCTTCCCTCTTGCGTCTCCCTCCCTCCCACCCTCCCTATCCCACCCCTCCAGGCGGTCACAAAGCAAGGAGCCGATATCCCAGTGCCATGCCGCTGCTTCCCACTTCTGACATTGAGACTTATCCAAATATGGCAGTTGGTTTCCTGGGAAAAGGTGAATTCCAGGGAATGATGTCTTCATTGCTGTCTGCAACTACTTCAATCTTAAATTTTCTCCTGGTTAGTGTCAACTACTCAGCTAAGGCAGCCAAATTCTCTCGTAAAATAATCACATTGATATCAAATAAAAGCTAATAAACTACTTTAAAGATAAAAAAGCTATGATTGTTTTAAAAAGAAAGTTATAAGACTCATAAGGTTTACATTTTCTAAGTTTTTTGACATTGAACATTCTTAGTTTGTTTTCTTGACTAACATTCAAGAAAATGGAAAATCTGGAAATAACTTTCAGTATTTAACTTCCTAAAAATGGTTAATTTGAGTTAAGTATAGAATTCTCCATTAAAGTTGCTTGTTAGCTCATTAATTTATTTCATTGTATCTTTAAACTTAATTTTAAGAACAGTATATCATGAGTTTCTCTAGTGTATGCAGCTGTGTTAAAGGCAAACATCCCTCCCCCACACTTAACGGAAATGTCACGTGCCAATGACATTTCTCAACACAGTTGTTTTAGTTCTATTAAAAATTAATTGTAACTAAAACAGAGGTTCTAGGCCTCCAGGCTTGTTGGGTCAGAAAATGAGTAATGATCTGTAGTAGGGAAGGCTTGTCCACAGAATCTTTTGCTCTGTCTCTTAACACTCCTATGTGCTCAGGAAAAAGATCTTAACAGCTAAGACAAAGGCAGAATTGTAGGAAGGGCCCTGAAAGGGAATTAAATGGTAGTATTAAAGCACATTAATTTGAAAGAATACAGTATGGGCAGAGAAGGAGCTTCTCCTGGGGTGAGATGCGAGGGAAATGGTTGTGGGAATGCACTTGAATGAAACATTAAACTTCCCGCAGTGGTTTTGAAAACAAGTGACAAAGGTGAACTTTGAATCTACCTGATAGATGTCTCTCCAAGGTAGTTTATATAAAGTTCTATCTAGTCAAAGAGAGGTGATTTTGGAAAATCCATATTTAATTGCATTGTGGGAATTACATTTAAAGTTTGCCATTTATCTGTTAGAGTGTTCTGAGACTGTACCTCAATATATCTGAAGGTTTATTGGCTGACTGCCAGGACATAATGACTGTGATAAAATTGTCAGAAATTGGTTTTGTGTAGCTTTAGAGAGGGGGGCAGTAGAACTTATATTTGATATGATCTTTTTGTTGTTGGTTTGATGAGCTTCTTTGCCACTTTGCTTCATACTGCCTGTGTTTTGGAAGAGGACATTGGGGACAGCAAACAAATGCAAATGTTTCAGGCTGACGTGTTATTCTATTTAATGAGTTTTAAAGACTGTGTCATGGATGAAGGCATCATGTTTGTGGAGAGTGTATTGTGAAGTTAAATATTTTCCCAGTGTCCTCTGGCAAGAAGCTCTAAGGCTATGGGAGAGAGTTCGTGAGAGAAGAAACTAAGATCTTATTAGCAATTGGCAAAGAGCTCAAAGAGAGATGGCCCCATAGGAGTCAGTGTTACAGAGTATATCCTCAACATCAGCAACAGAGACACCTAATATTAAAATATACTAACTTATGTGACACCTTCTATTGGACATTTAATTTGCATCCCAAGTCCATAAGATAAAGTTTCTAACTCATTGTATTTATTTTCTAACTATAATTGAAACCCACTCTAAAATTTTTGTACTTTATTTCTTGGCAGAATATTTTCTATTTTAAAAACCCTTATACTTAAGACTAGATCTCATTCTTTCTCCCATATGCCATGAATTTATTTAATCTTCAAGATTATTTAGATTATTACTTAGGTTTCTTGGCATTTCTGCACGTTTCTTTACACTACAGCTGCTCAGTGTGAAGTCTGAGTCAGGGTCACCCTGCTCTACAGGGCACAGAATGTCTAAATGTCAGCTTTTTTCCAGGTTCAGATTGGGTGGGAAAGTAAAGCCACACATTTCTCTAGCATCCATCAGTTGATGCTAGTCAAATTTGTTAAGCTGGGAAATATGTTTCCCAGAAACTCCTCGCCTATGTGGGTTCAGGTTAGAAATTTGAGTGAGATCTAGAAAGCAGACATGAAGCAGATCTCTTTTCAGTCAGATGTCTTCAAGGACAGATTTAGAGATTCCCATCAGGCCCAGTTTATCCTCTCTGTCCTCTGTTGTGTGTTCAGATCTTCCCTACTTCAGGTCCTACTGACCAACAGTGGCTTCAGGACAACTACCAGATGCACTTGACCGTGACCCCACAGAGATGGTAGCTGTAGAAGAGCTTTCTATAGACCTAGCCACAAGCTCTCACTGAGGGGACTCTCTTTAGCAGCTGGATAGACTTGGCTTCTAGAGTAACTGATTGGCAACTCCCTCCTTTATCCTCCAACTCTACATTTCAGACCTTCATTTCCCAACTCCTCCCACAATTGACTGAGATATAACAACTATAATAAGTTTTCCATGACACTCATTGCATCTCTGCTACCTCCACTGATGAACTGTAAACAATAAAATGGGGATTGGCCCATCTTCATTTTTTGAAAAATTGGCTCTCACTGTCACAACTCTTTTCTCATTCTCTTCTCTGTTTCTTTGGTATTTAGATTAGTCTTTGTGATGCCTCTTATACAAACTTTTCTGAGGGTTAACTACATAATACTAAAAGAACAGCAATAATAACAACAACAAAAAAAAACTTTAGTGAAGTTTATGCCTATTATGTGATGATTAAAATTTTCTTTACAAAAAGGTTTAAGGTCAGAGTTCTATTGATTGATCCATATGATACTTTGACTAGTATGAACCAGTTACTGAGAGAGAAAATAGTGACTGAGACAGACATAATCATTACTCTCATGAAATGTAAATTCTAGTGATTGATTACTGGTAATTAAATAGTCAATAAAATGCCATGTAAAATGTGTAACTACAGTGAAGTTAAAGAAGAAGAGTAGCATCCCAGACCAGCGGAAGGATGGGTCAAAAATATTTCCTGAAAAAAGTGAGATCTAGCTTGGAATACATATATTCCAGGGAAAAGAAACAGAATATACAGCAGCCCAAGGTAAGAAGGAAAAGGTGAGTTCCTTAGAGGAACTGAATGTGTTTAGTATGCTGAGAGCACTGTCTGAGTGGTAAATAGTAACTAAACAGGAAAATGGAGAGTTAAGTGGGGATGTTTCAAGCGGTATTATTCTAATGGGGACTAATTATAGGACATTAATCAAAGAAATCATATAATTGTATTTTCTTGTAGAAATATCACTGTCTGCAGCATGAAAAATTAGTTAGAATAAAGGGTGGATTAACTAGGGATGAGAATAAAGACAAAGCAATCGGTTAGGGAACTACAACAATAATCCTGTGGATGGTAGCCCCAAACTAATAGATATTCAGAATAGAGAATGTCTAGGACTTTATGATTCATTGAATGTAGGGGAAAGTAGAAATGAATGATGACTTCCAGCTTCCTTACCTGGGCAAATGGAGAGATGGTGGTACCATCCACTGTGGTAAGAAATATATGAGGTCATAACATTTGCAAGGGAGGTAGAAAGGTAATGTGTACAGCTTTTTATGTCTCAGGCTTGAGGTGCCTATGGAATACCCAAGTGACATTATCTTCAAGACATAGGCATAAGAAGAGATCTTGGTAGTAGATACAGATTTTGGATTTGTGATGGACGCTTCCTTTTTTTTTTTTGGCCCACCTGAAACCTATTCTCTCTGGCAATGGAATCTCCGTTTCTTTCTGCGAAATCACCACTACTCCAATCTTAATCCATATAATTCAAATAGACTGATAGCATTCACAGGCTTCAAGGGTGAAGACATGACCCACACCTGGGTTATTATAGTCGTAATGACTGGTTCTGGAATGGGCACAGGGCTTAACTGATCCAACGAAAATCAGTGTAGAACTTCTAATAAAACACTGGCATTATTTATTTATTTGCTTATTGTAAGTGACATGATATCAGAGAGTGTTGTTTATTTAGTTCACTTTTCTATCCCTAATCCTCAAATAGTGCTTGGCTTACAATAATTTTTCAATAAAAAATCGTTAAATGAATGAATACATTGAGCACCTTAATAACAACTATGCCTAGATTTTTCAGTTGTGTGAGTCAATAAAGACCCTTTTTTTGAAATTCACTTGGTTTAATTTAAGTTTCTGCCACTGGCTTCTAAACAAAGCCTGATCAAATGAGGAGTTTTTTTTTTTAATTTTTTTACATCTTTATTGGAGTATAATTGCTTTACAATGGTGTGTTAGTTTCTGCTTTATAACAAAGTGAATCAGTTATACATATACATATGGTTCCCATATCTCTTCCCTCTTTCGTCTCCCTCCCTCCCACCCTCCCCATCCCACCCCTCCAGGCGGTCACAAAGCACCGAGCTGATCTCCCTGTGCTATGCGGCTGCTTCCCACTAGCTATCTACCTTACGTTTGATAGTGTATATACGTCCATGCCTCTCTCTCGCTTTATCACAGCTTACCTTTCCCCCTCCCCATATCCTTAAGTCCATTCTCTAGTAGGTCTGTGTCTTTATTCCTGTCTTACCCCTAGGTTCTTCATGACATTTTTTTTTCTTAAATTCCATATATATGTATTAGCATACAGTATTTGTCTTTCTCTTTCTGATTTACTTCACTCTGTATGACAGACTCTAGGTCTATCCACCTCATTACAAATAGCTCAATTTCGTTTCTTTTTATGGCTGAGTAATATTCCATTGTATATATGTGCCACATCTTCTTTATCCGTTCATCCGATGATGGACACTTAGGTTGTTTCCATCTCCAGGCTATTGTAAATAGTGCTGCAGCCAACATTGTAATACATGACTCTTTTAGAATTATGGTTTTCTCAGGGTATATGCCCAGTAGTGGGATTGCTGGGTCATATGGTAGTTCTATTTGTAGTTTTTTAAGGAACCTCCATACTGTTCTCCACAGTGGCTGTATCAATTTACATTCCCACCAACAGTGCAAGAGTGTTCCCTTTTCTCCACACCCTCTCCAGCATTTATTGTTTGTAGATTTTTTGATGATGGCCATTCTGACTGGTGTAAGATGATATCTCATTGTAGTTTTGATTTGCATCGCAAATGAGGAGTTATTATCAAGTACGGCAGTCCCCAACCTTGTTGGCACGAGGGACTGGTCTCGTGGAAGGCAGTTTTTCCACTGGGGTGGGGGGTGGTGGTGTTCAGGCCCTAATGCGAGAGGGGCGGGGTGGGGGGAGATGGTTCAGGCGGTAATGCGAGCGGTGGGGAGCCATGGGGAGCGGCAGATGAAGCTTTGCTTGCTCGCTGCCACTCACCTCCTGCTGTGCGGCCCGGTTCCTAACAGGCCATGGACTGGTACCGGTCCACGACCTGGGGGTTGGGACCCCTGATCAAGTAGATGGAATCTAAAGTTAAACAACAGAACAGTCTATCCGTGGGAGAGTCTGCAGACTATGAAGGAGAGAGGATCCAGGTCCCTGAAAAACATCAAATTTTCCAGGCAAAAGGATATCAGAATGGGAGCCTGGATAGGAGATCAGTATTATAGAAGGCAAAGAGAACAGAAGATTTCAAGACAGAGGGCATGAAAAACAGTGTTGTATTTTATTTGACCTTTTGATAAAATCTAAGGAAAAGCTGACTAAACTTTCATCTTGCACCTACTTGCTTAGTGTGTGTTTTTTTTTTTTTTCCCTTTGTGAGTATTGTTTCAGGGCTCCTTCTCTCTAATATAAAATTAATTTTATAATTTGTTTTCTAATTGCCTGCATCCTTTTCACACTGGGATTGAACCCCTCCAAGGAACTTCTGTGCTTTGCATCATTTTCTTATAGACAATCCATTTAGATTGGAACACCAGTGGAATGGTACAATTACAGAGACTAGAATCACTTCACCATAACCTAGCTCGCACTTTTTTTCATGTAGTTTTGGAGCCTGATCCATGAACAAAACTCATCCGCCTCAGTCACTTACAATGACTTTGGAAAGAGTTTCTTCTTTTAGTAATTTAGAAACCATAGGGACCATGTAAGGACTCTGTAGATGAATACCACAAATTAAAAGAAAGAGGAAAACAGTGCAAAAACCACTTCATAATGCAAAGTGTTAGCTTTTAAAGATAAGCAGCTGGAATTTCCGTATCAGGCAATCAGAGCAAAACCCCTATGTATTAGTGCACTAATCCTTTCTAAAGATTTTTAAAAAGTGTTTTACAATGGGTTGTGCACGTTCTCTCCCTCTGTCTGAGAGCCTTCAGGTGCCTAATTTCTAATAAAGATGACCGTGGCTCACTCTTCCTCATACTCAAGGGAATAGTTCTGCTGAATAAAATTTCTCAGCTTATTCATCATTTCTCCTTGAGGACTCTGATATGAAGGCTGCATATGAAATTATTCTATCTTTCCAAGTGAAAAATTTTATGTTCCTTTATGTTCCCCAAAGATAGCATTAGGCTTTGAGAAGGACTCCTTCAAAACCCGAGTCCACTGCAGTCACAGTTCAGACTTGAAACTAGGGTCCCGGCCACTACTTCTCCAGAGATGACCACCAGAGTTCCTTCCACTCATTTAGAGATGAAACCTGTCAGTAGGAAGGAAAAACGTGTCCCCATGGCCTATTTCCACCCTGAGTCTTTTTAAAATAGAACAAAGACTCCCAGTTGGACCAAAGTTGAGGTCCTTTAGTTATGTGCTGGGAACTCGAGTTCCCTGGGAATAGTGCCAAGACCACCAGACTCATTGAACTCACAACTTTTTATCATCACATTATCAGAATGGATTACACTCCCTCTGGTCAATATTAGATTCTCACCAATGTGAGTCAGGTGAAAGGTTACCAACTTAAAAATTATTTTGTGTTTTTGGATTTTTTTTTTTCTTGGTCTCCTTCTGACCCCTCCCCATTGTCCAGGTAATTAACTTGTGTTTATCACTTCTTTATACAAGTTTATGTGTCACCATATACTGGATTGCAGGCTACTGGTTGACAAATGTCTGTTTGTCTCTATATGGTTATAATAATTTTTTTAAACATCTTTATTGGAGTATAATTGCTTTACAGTGTTGTGTTAGTTTCTGCTGTATAACAGAGTGAATCAGCTATATGCATATGTGTATCCCCATATCCCCTCCCTCTTACGTCTCCCTCCCACCCTGCTTATCATGGTATACCTCTTCATCTCTTCGTATCATCTTTAATTACTTTCATCAGTGTCTTATAGTTTTCTGCATACAGGTCTTTTGTCTCCTTAGGTAGCTTTATTCCTAGGTATTTTATTCTTTCTGTTGCAATGGTAAATGGGAGTGTTTTCTTAATTGCTCTTTCAGATTTTTCATCATTACTGTATAGAAATGCAAGAGATTTCTGTGCATTAATATTGTATCCTGCTACTCTACCAAATTCATTGATTAGCTCTACTAGTTTTCTGGTAGCATCTTTAGGATTCTCTATGTATAGAATTATGTCATCTGCAAACGGTGACAGTTTTACTTCTTCTTTTCTGATTTGGGTTCCTTTTATTTCTCTGATTGCTGTGGCTAGAACTTGCAAAACTATGTTGAATATTAGTGGTGAGAGTGAGCAACCTTGTCTTGTTCGTAATCTTAGTGGAAATAGTTTCAGCTTTTCACCATTGAGAACAATGTTGGCTGTGGGTTTGTCCTATATGGCCTTAATTATGTTGAGGTAGGTTCCCTCTATGCCTACTTTCTGGAAAGTTTTTATCATAAATCGGTGTTGAATTGTGTCAAAAGCTTTTTCTGCATCTATTGCAATTATTATATGTTTTTTTTAACATCTTTATTGGACTATAATTGCTTTACCATGGTGTGTTAGTTTCTGCTGTATAACAAAGTGAATCAGCTATACATATATCCCCATATCTCCTCCCTCTTGCGTCTCCCTCCCACCCTTCTAGGTGGACACAAAGCATGAAGCTGATCTCCCTGTGCTATGTGGCTGCATCCCACTAGCTATCTGTTTTACATTAGGTAGTGTATATATGTCCATGCCACTCTCTCACTTCATCCCAGCTTACCCTTCCCCCTCCCCGTGTCCTCAAGTCCATTATCTGTGTCTGCATCTCTTTGTTCCTGTCCTGCCCCTAGGTTCTTCAGAACTTTTTTTTTTTTAGATTCCATATATATGCGTTAGCACATAGTATTTGTCTTTCTCTTTCTGACTTACTTCACTCTGTATGATAGTCTCTAGGTCCATCCACCTCACTACAAATAACTCAATTTCATTTCTTTTTATCACTGAGTAATATTCCATTGTATATATGTGCTACATCTTCTTTATCCATTCATCCGATGATGGACACTTAGGTTGTTTCCATCTCCAGGCTATTGTAAATAGTGCTGCAGCAAACATTGTAATACATGACTCCTTTTGAATTATGGTTTTCTCAGGGTATATGCCCAGTAGTGGGATTGCTGGGTCATATGGTAGTTCTATTTGTAGTTTTTTAAGGAACCTCCATACTGTTCTCCACAGTGGCTGTATCAATTTACATTCCCACCAACAGTGCAAGAGTGTTCCCTTTTCTCCGCACCCTCTCCAGCATTTATTGTTTCTAGATTTTTTGATGATGGCCATTCTGACTGGTGTGAGGTGACACCTCACTGTAGTTTTGATTTGCATTTCTTTAATGATTAGTGATGTTTAGCAACCTTTCATGTATTTGTTGGCAATCTGTATATCTTCTTTGGAGAAATGTCTATTTAGGTCTTCGGCCCATTTTTGGATTGGGTTGTTTTTTTGGTATTGAGCTGCATGAGCTGCTTATATGTTTTGGAAATTAATCCTTTGTCCGTTGCTTCGTCAGCAAATGCTTTCTCCCATTCTGAGGGTTGTCTTTTAGTCTTGTTTATGGTTTCCTTTGCTGTGCAAAAGCTTTTAAGTTTCATTAGGTCCCATTTGTTTATTTGTGTTTTTATTTCCGTTTCTCTAGGAGGTGGGTCAAAAGGATCTTGCTGTGATTTGTGTCATGGAGTGTTCTGCCTATGTTCTCCTCTAAGAGTTTTATAGTGTCTGGCCTTATATTTAGGCCTGTAATCCATTTTGAATTAATTTTTGTGTATGGTGTTAGGGAGTGTTCTAATTTCATTTTTTTACATGTAGCTGTCCAGTTTTCCCAACACCACTTATTGAAGAGGCTGTCTTTTCTCCACTGTATGTTCTTGCCTCCTTTGTGGTAAATTAGGTGCCCATATGTGCGTGGGTTTATCTCTGGGCATTCTATCCTGTTCCATTGATCTGTATTTCTGTTTTTGTGCCAGTACCATACTGTCTGGATTATGGTAGGTTTCTAGTATAGTCTGAAGTCAGGAAGCCTGATTCTTCCAGCTCCATTTTTCTTTCTCCAGGTTGCTTTAGATATTTGGGGTCTTTTGTGTTTCCATACAAATTGTGAACTTTTTTGTTCTAGTTATGTGAAAAATGCCATTGGTAATTTGATAGGGATTGCATTGAATCTATAGATTGCTTTGGATAATATAGTCATTTTCACAATGTTGTTTCTTCCAATCCATGAACATGGTATTTCTCTCCATCTGTTTGTATCATCTTTAATTTATTTTTTCAGTGTCTTATAGTTTTCTGCATACAGGTCTTTTGTCTCCTTAGGTAGGTTTATTCCTAGGTATTCTTTTTGTTGCAATGATGAATGGGAGTGTTTCCTTAATTTCTCTTTCAGATTTTTCATCATTAGTGTATAGGAATGCAAGAGATTTCTGTGCATTAATTTTGTATCCTGCTACTGTAGCAAATTCATTGATTAGCTCTAGTGGTCTTCTGGTAGCATCTTTAGGATTCTCTATGTATAGTATCATGTCATCTTCAAACAGTGACAGTTTTACATCTTCTTTTCCAATTTGGATTCCTTTTATTTCTTTTTCTTCTTTGATTGCTCTGGCTAAAACTTCCCAAACTATGTTGAATAATAGTGGTGAGAGTGGGCAACCTTGTCTTTTTCCTGATCTTAGGAAAAATGGTATCAGTTTTTCACCATTGAGAACGATGTTGGCTGTGGGTTTGTCATATATGACCTTTATTATGTTGAGGCAAGTTCCCTCTATGCCTACTTTCTGGAGGGTTTTTACCATAAATAGGTGTTGAATTTTGTCGAAAACTGTGTCTGCATCATTGAGATGATCATATGGTTTTTCTCTTTCAATTTGTTAATATGGTGTGTCACATTCATTGATTTGCATATGTTGAAGAATCCTTGCAATCCTGGGATAAATCCCACTTGATTATGGTATATGACCCTTTTAATGTGCTGTTGGATTCTGTTTGCTAGTATTTTCCTGAGGATTTTTGCAGCTATGTTCATCAGTGTTATTGGCCTGTAGTTTTCTTTTTCTGTGGCATCTTTGTCCAGTTTTGTTATCAGGGTTATGGTGGCCATAGAATGAGTTTGGGAGTGTCCCTCCCTCTGCTATATTTTGGAAGAGTTTGAGAAGGATAGGGGTTAGCTGTTCTCTAAATGTTCTATAGAATTCACCTGTGAAGCCATCTGGTCCTATGCTTTTGTTTGTTGGAAGATTTTTAATCACAGTTTCAATTTCAGTGCTTGTGATTGGTCTGTTTATATTCTCTATTTCTTCCTCATTCAGTCTCGGAAGGTTGTGCTTTTCTAAGAATTTGTCCATTTCTTCCAGGTTGTTCATTTTACTGCATATAGTTGATTGTAGTAGTCTCTCATGATCCTTTGGATTTCTGCAGTTTCAGTTGTTACTTCTTTTCCATTTCTATTCTATTGATTTGAGTCTTCTCCCTTTTTTTCTTGATAAGTCTGGCTAATGGTTTATCAATTTTGTTTATCTTCTCAAAGAACCAGCTTTTCGTTTTATTGATCTTTGCAATTGTTTCCTTCATTTCTTCTTCATTTATTTCTGATCTGATGTGATCTTTATGTTTTCTTTCCTTCTGCTAACTTTAGGGTTTTTTTGTTCTTCTTTCTCTAATTGCTTTAGGTGTAAGTTTAGGTTGTTTATTTGAGATGTTTCTTGTTTCTTGAGGTAGGATTTTATTGCTATAAACGTCCCTCTTAAAACTGCTTTTAAGACATCCCATAGGTTTTGGGTCATCGTGTTTTCACCGTCATTTGTTTCTAGGTATTTTTTGATTTCCTCTTTGATTTCTTCAGTGATCTCTTGGTTATTTAGTAGTGTATTGTTAGGCCTCCATGTGTTTGTATTTTATACAGTTTTTTTTCCTGTAATTTATATCTAGTCTCATAGCGTTGTGGTTGGAAAAGATACTTCATACGATTTCAATTTTCTTAAATTTACCAAGGTTGATTTGTGACCCAAGATATGATCTATCCTGGAGAATGTTCCATGAGCACTTGAGAAAAAAGTGTATTCTGTAGTTTTCGGATGGAATGTCCTATAAATATTAATTAAGTCCATCTTGTTTAATGTGTCATTTAAAGCCTGTGATTTCTTATTTATTTTCATTTTGGATGATCTATCTCTTCATGAAAGTGGGGTGTTAATTTCCCCTACTATGATTGTGTTACTGTCAATTTCACCTTTTATGGCTGTTAACATTTGCCTTATGTATTGAGGTGCTCCTATGTTGAGTGCATAAATATTTACAATTTTTATATCTTCTTCTTGGATTGACCCTTTGGTCATTATGTAGTGTTCTTCTTTGTCTCTTGTAATAGTCTTTATTTTATAGTGTATTTTATCTGATATGAGAATTGCTACTTCAGCTTTCTTTTGATTTCCATTTGCATGGAATATCTTTTTCCATCCCCTCACTTTCAGTCTGTATGTGTCCCTAGGTCTGAAGTAGGTCTCTTGTAGGCAACATATATACAGGTCTTGTTTTTGTATCCACTCTGCCAGTCAGTGTCTTTTGGTTGGAGCATTTAATCCATTTACATTTAAGGTAATTATTGATATGTATGTTCCTATTACCATTTTCTTAATTGTTTTGGGTTTGTTATTGTAGGTCTTTTCTTTCTCTTGTGTTTCCTGCCTAGAGAAGTTCCTTTAGCATTTTTTGTAAAGCTGGTTTGGTGGTGCTGAATTCTCTTAACTTTTGCTTGTCTGTAAAGGTTTTAATTTCGCCATCGAATCTGAATGAGATCCTTGCTGGGTAGAGTAATCTTGGTTTTAGGTTTTTCCCTTTCATCGCTTTAAATATGTCCTGCCAGTCCCTTCTAGCTTGCAGAGTTTCTGCTGAAAAATCAGCTGTTAACCTTTTGGGGATTCCCTTGTATGTTATTTGTTGCTTTTCCCTTGGTGCTTTTAATATTTTTTCTTTGTATTTAATTTTTGATAGTTTGATTAATATGTGTCTTGGTGTGTTTCTCCTTGGATTTATCCTGTATTGTACTCTCTGTGTTTCTTGGACTTGATTGACTATTTCCTTTCCCATGTTTGGGAAGTTTTTGACTATAATCTTTTCAAATATTTTCTCAGACCCTTTCTTTTTCTCTTCTGTTTCTGGGATGTCTGTAATTCGAATGTTGATGCTTGTAATGTTGCCCAGAGGTCTCTGAGACTGTCCTCAATTCTTTTCATTCTTTTTTCTTCATTCTGCTCCCTGGCAGTTATTTCCACCATTTTATGTTCTAGCTCACTACCCATTCTTCTTCCTCAGTTATTCTGTTATTGATTCCTTCTAGAGTATTTTTAATTTCAGTAATTGTGTTGTTCATCACTGTTTGTTTGCTCTTCAGTTCTTCTAGATCCTTGTTAAATGTTTCTTGTGTTTTCTCAATTCTGTTTCCGAGATTTTGGATCATCTTTACTAGCATTACTTTGAATTCTTTTTCAGGTAGGTTGCCTATTTTGTCTTCATGTATTTCGTCTTGTAGGTTTTTACCTTGCTCCTTAGTCTGTAACAAATTTTTTTGCCATTTCCTTTTTTTTTTTTTGATGGGTTGTGCTGTAGTCCTGTGTTACTAATTGTTAGGACTGAGACTTTCAGCACTGGAGTTTGTAGGCACTTGGATAGAGCTGGGTTTTGGTGCTGAGATGAGGATCTCCGGGAGGCCTCACTCCGACTGATATCCCCTGGGGTCTGAGGTTCTGTGTTAGTCCAGTGGTTCAGACTTAGAGCTCCCACCACAGGAGCTTGGGCCCAACATCTGGCCTAGGAACCAAGATCCTGCAAGCTTTGTGGTGTGGTAAAAAAAAAAAGAAGAAAGAAAGAAAAAAAGGAGCAGTACAATATCAAAGGATAAAAAACATAATAAAATTAGAAAGATAAAAAACATATTAGGAAAAATAAAACTATAATTGAAACAACTGCAACAAGGCAAAATAAAACCACAACAGAAAATAGAAAAAAAAAGGGGGGGGGCAACAAGCCAAAAGGAGAGATCACTAACAAAGTATAAAGAATAAAGTAAAATTAGAAAAATAAAGATTTATTAGCTCTAATAAATAAAAATTTATTCTAATAAATATTTATTAGATTTATTTTTTTTAATAAAAATATAAAAGAGTCAACAACTGTGAATCAAGGTAAAACAGAACCTCAATCTAAAAGAGGTAAAAAGAAAAGAAGAAAAAAAAAAGCCTTGGCTGTGGGTGTGGAGTTTAGACAGGGGGTGGACCTTAGGCAGGGGTGGGGTTTAGGGTGGGGCGGGACCTATGCGGGTGGGGGTGACGTTTGCCCGTGGGATGGGGCATCTGCTTAGGACCTGCCCCGAAGGGGAGAGGCAGCACTTCGAAAGGAGGGCTTCTGTGGTGTGCACTTCTGGAGTTTGGACATAGGGCCCTGGGTGAGGGTGTGTGGGTGGGCCTTAGGCCCAGCTCATTGGAGGGGGTCTCTGAGTATAGAGGTAGGGCCCCGGGTGTGGGTGTAGTGGCAGGGCTTGGGTTTTGTGTGGCAGGAGGGAGACTCCGAGGGCAGAGAATGACGCCGGGGAACCCAACAAGCTCCCTGGTGCCTAAGTGGACAGGGAAGGCACTGGCCCCGTTCCCTTTTGTTCCTTCACACCCCTCCCTCACCGTCTCCCCTAGGGTCTCCCCTGTCCCTGCTGGACCCCTAACCGTGCGTGGGTCCCTCTGGGTGTAGGAACTCCTCCCCTCCCCCAGCCACCCCTCAGGGGTGCCCTCCAGGAGGTCCAGCCTTTACTTTGACTCCTCCCCTTCCCTCCCTCCCACTTCCTCAGGACCTGCACGGCTGGAGGATCCTCGGTGGGCAGAGGATCAGGCCCGGGATCTCAGCAGGTTCCTGGGGGCCCGAGTGGGCAGGGGAAACCTGGCCACGCTCCCTTTTGATCCTTTTCCCTCCCACTGGTTCCCCAATTTCCCGCTTCGGGCATGGGATCCCTTCCGCCCCCCTCCCCCCACAGCTGCCCCTCGGGGGCGCTGGTCCTGTTCCACCTCTGCTTCTCCTCCCCCTTCACTCCCCCAACGCCCCATGCCCTACCCCCTCGCTGGGGGTTCCTTCCGTTCCCTTAGGTGTCCGTGGTCCCCCACGGTGCCTGGTAGGTGCCCTAGTTGTGAGGAGACGCGAGTTCCATGTCCTCCTAGTGTGCCATCTTGACTCCACCCCCCTTGGTTATAATTATTTAAGTTGAAAAATTGTAAGACTTATTTAAGAAGGGTTAGTTTATAGGGAAACTTTACAAATAAGAATAAAAAGTAACTTTAAAACCTAACTCTCGTGCTGCATTTTTATAAGGAAAAATTTCTGACTTCTCCTTTGGGTCTTGCCTTTTTGAAAAATTAAAACTTAACACAGTGGCTTCATTGCCTTGACTAGTTATGTCAATGGAGAATAGCTATTCAGGATGGGAAAGTAAAATCACATTGAAGGACATACTCAGTTCAGTATACAGCACCTATGCCTGCACCAGTAATGATATATCTCAAAATATTTTTGCAGCATATGTTATCAAATTATTCTTCAGTGTCACATGAATTACCCCCTTCTCTCTAAAAATGCGCTTTCCCCCCCCAAAAAATGAGCATGGGAAATAGTCATCCTTCACTGGCATGGGTTTTGACAAGAATTTTCATTATTATAGTCAACAAATATTTGTTGAGAACCTGTTCTGAGCTGGAAATACAGATGGAAAACTAATTATGTTTTTATTTTAACTGAATGATACTAAGCTAAACCCTGCTGGTAGATTGAGGGGCACAGAGAAGACATAGTGGGGGATGTACTGAAGCTCTCAGATTCCAAGGTCTGAATAAATTCAGAATATTCAAGCTTTAACAGTACCACCTAAAGCAGCTACCCAAAATGCCTAATTCAACTCACAGCAACAAAAATTTATTAATTCTTCAAAAGAAAAAGTGAATGGTTTTTTGCCTGATGTTCATAAAGTTTCACAGTGGGTTTTTTGTTCGTTTTGTTCTGTTTTGATTTGTTTTATAGGTCAAGGAATGTGTTTGGGATTTTTCAGACAGAGTGGCAGTTCTCCAGTCTTTAATTCTCTGTTTTGAAATAAGAAAATTGCCTCCATATTACTATCAAACACGGAGCAAGATCATCTCTGTGTTGATAGAAATAGTTACTCAGCAAAGGTCGCACCTGCCTGAAACCACTGTGCAGGTATCTGAAAGGGCACTCACTCGGGGCTGAGGAAGCCCCAGCCATCCTCCCATTAGCCAGATCATCAGCCTGCTCCCAGAGGGAGCTTTCTTCCTCGAAGAAACAGGCCTAATGTTTTCTAGTTGGAACACTTCACAGAGAGCCAGGGCTTCTGGCTTCTATTCCCAGCTGCACCATCAGATCATAGAGTGACACGTCTCTGTGGCGATGTGGAGATGGTTACCCTTGTGCAGGGAAGGGTTAGGATTCATGGTAAATGTTTACTGTGAGCATCTTGCCTGAAAGGTGTTGCATGCTCTTTGAGAGAGGAAGGTTACTGCATGATGTCATTGCTTCCAACAGATGCTCAGGTGTTAAAAAAAAAAGAAGGGAGGTTAACGAAAGCAATACTGTTGTCTTGGAGGGTGTTTCAGGGATTGTAGGAGGGATGCACAGATAAGTAGGTGGCAAGTTGTTTTCCTACCATAGAGCACAACTTTTGCATCATGTCACTCTGACAAGTGGAATTTAAAAGATATTTCCAGCAAGGTGTACACTGGAAATGTTTGATGAAAGAACATAGGGAAGTGACTGGGGACCAGGAAATATGGACTTGATTTGAACCTTTGGATGAAAATCCTCTTTTCTGGTTTGTTTTCATGACTTGTAGTATTACAGTGATGACATTTGCATTCTCCAGCTCAGGATTAGCTAGAGAGGAAGTAAGGGCTCAATTGCTTTAGTGAGCACATAAACCATGACCTCTCCTGGAAGATAATTGTAATTAAGGGATAGTAAACCCTCAGTCTATTTTCTTCTCAACATGGGTAACAGAATTATACACAATTGTGACATTTGCCTGAATACGAAGAGGAAATTTTTCTTCATCATCCTCTGCATTCTGGTTTTGGGTTGAAAGAAATCATAATTTTCACATGGTGATGTCAGATCCATTCCCACAACAGAGATTAGACAATACCACAAACACAGATTTATGGTTTCATAGGAGAAGTCTCCTGTTTTCAAACATTTATCTTTAACAATAGGCTACTGGCAGGGAGGGAAGGCCACCAGTTGCATATGAAAGGTGTGGTATTCTGTTGTCAGTGATGAACACAGACACTGGTTGCTTCTGTTGTCCCTGCTCCCACTCATGACCCCCATTTCTCCAGCATATTTAACATCAGCCATTATAGAGTTAGCACACAGAAGATCAGTGGCATCACAGCTCATTTACGTAAGAGAATTATCAAACGTTCATCACTGTCAACAGTAAAAATATGATAAAATACCTTCTGTTTCTATCAAGGTAATTTCTATTTTCAAGGACTAAAGGAATCTTTTAAAAAATATTCAGTAGTTGAGGAAGCTGAAAGAAAACATTACTTGACTTTCCTCCTCTTTAAAAAGATGATGACTAAAACACCAAAACTTCTTCTAGGTTTAAAATTATTCCATTTTACAATTTTTTAACTTCGTAAAAGTTTCAGATTCTCTAATAGTATCATGACGCTGCACTTAGTAATTTCAGAATAATTACTTAAAAAAAAAAACTACTGCCCCCATCTTAGCATTTTATGGCCATTTATTGCTTTTTCCTTTGTTTCTTTAAATACTGTCTTGTTCCAGAAAAGACTTAAAGGGATTTGTAAGTATGTTCACAGTATAGTAAGATGAAATAAATATGTGATAAAAGTAAGGCAGAGAAAAACTAAGGGATGCAGTTAGAGTGAGGATAGTGTTAACACTTACATAAAGTTCACTCCATTTCCCAGAGATGAGTGATTTGGATCTCCACTTTCCAAAACCCAAATGAAATGGGGAAATAGTGCCAATTATAGATTTTATTTTCCCTAAAGCAGTAGTTCTCAAAATGTCATCTGAGTACACCTAAGTGTCCCTTAGATCCTTCAGGGGCTGCAAAGTGAAATTATTTTCATAATAAAACAAAAACATTATTTGCCTTTTCTATCTTATTCTCTCTTGATCACATGGTGGAATTTTTTCCAAAGACCACATGACCATCATTCTGATGGTGCCATTACTTTTAAGGCTAATGGAATGTGTGCTTGTATATGCTTGCATTTTTAAATTTTTTGTTTCAATTCCTAATGTGGTAGATATTCATAGATACATTCCACATAAACAAAAGCACTTTGGGGGCCTCAATCATTTTTAAGAGTGTGAAAGAGTCCTCTTCTAAAATATGAACAACTTTGTTTCTTTTCACTTTCCTTATATTAAAACCTGAAAATTGTCATTCACAGAAATTTAATATTAGTTATTCTATCTGATCATGGGCAAATGAATAACTTTCTATCTGATCATGGGCAAATGAATAACTTTCAGGTTATTTATGATGTACTGTAATCATCAGGAGAGCAGTGGATCTTATTGGCCTCTTTTTTTTTTTTTTTTTTTTTGCAGTACGCGGGCCTCTCCCTGTTGTGGCCTCTCCCGTTGCGGAGCACAGGCTCCGGATGCGCAGGCTCAGCGGCCATGGCTCACGCGGCATGTGGGATCTTCCCGGACCAGGGCACGAACCCGTGTCCCCTGCATCGGCAGGCGGACTCTCAACCACTGCGCCACCAGGAAAGCCCTGGCCTCTTATTTTGAGGGTATTGGTCAAAGCTCCTTTGAGGAACTGATGAAAGCCATGAACCCTCTCAACTAAATACAACAACAGAAACACAGAATTTTAATGTCTTCAAATTGCTTTAAAATACAGTTTTAAGGTAAATTTGGGTAATAAGATACAGAGAAGCTTAATGAATAGTGGTTCCTTTTTATCCTCTCTCTTGTCATCTTTGTTTCTCCCCAGAGTATAAATTAAGGTAAAGTATTTCTAGTTATACTGTAACTCATTCTACACCAGAAAGGAATATTGTTTCTGGTCATGTTGATGAATGGAAGGTTTTATAAGCTCAGCTTTCCTTCCTTCGATCCTAAAAATAATAACCTCAACTACATAGCATAAATCTATTTCCTTGGAATATTCTGATAATCTCAAAAATAGAAATGCTGAAATCTCATAGATTTAAAAACCTTGGCTACATGCAGCTAGGTGAGCTGATATAGGACTGTAGAGACTCTCATTAGGACTGTTTACTTCCAACTACAGCTTCTGAATTTGCTAGCATGTATTTATTGAGTGCCTCCCATAATATAGACCTGGGCACTATAGGGACTGTTTTAGTACAGTATGACATTTGGCTGAGACTCAACTAATGCATAAGATGTAATTCATTTATGAATAGACATTTTTTTATGTGGCAGATAGTGTAACATGATCAAGCAGAATGGTTAAAAAGAATGTTTCTAAATTCAGAAATCTTGGTGGGTGATAACATTTATTGGCTGTATGACTTGAGCAAATACTTTAATCTGGTCTGTTGAACTGGCATAAAGAGCGTTCCTGATACATAGAGTTATTGTGAGAATTAAATTTAGTAATGCATATAAAGTACAGAGGAGTGTGTGTCATATAACAAGTGCTCAATAAATGTTATTACAGAAAGTGCTGTGCGATGTGATGCAATGAAAAACGCAATATGAATTTGGAGAAGGAAAGGATCACCAGAGGTCAGAAGGGTCTAAGGGAGAGTTCATGAAAGAGGTAAGACTTCAGCTGTGGGGCTACTAAGTGGAGTGGGGAGTTATAAAGTTCTTGGTGCACCATAAATTTAAAATCTAATGGAGGAGAGAGGATCAGCCCCAATACGTATAAGCACAAGTGTCAGAAACATGGAAAGAATGCTTAGGTCTCTAGAGATATACATAGAAGTGCTAAAACACAGGCAAGTGAAAAGGATAAAGAGTGGGTGTGAGTTATTAAAATGACTGGAATACAGCTAAGTATATTGCACCACTTATGGGACCATACTATTCCATTCATCCCTCCCAAATTAAATTTCACTTTTCTCGTAGGAATCTTTTGTGGTTAATGGTTCCAAAGGGAGGAGTTATCTTTTATTTTATTTATTTCTGAGCAAACACACCTTATACACACACAAAATACACCCACATGCACACCCACACCACAAAAACGAAGCACCAGAACTCTATGTGCCTTTTAGACATTTATACTTTTTGTCTCTTCATTCAACAAATTTTAAAAAATATGGAAGGAATTTTGGAAAAGGCTCACAAGTACCTGTTAATGGGAACAGATATTTCTGTAGAAAATTTTCAAGGCTATTCTAAAGTAATGGCTTTGCCGATTTTTTTAATGGTCATGATGTATCCTGGCTTTGTTAGTACACTTTTCCTGATTAAGAGCCCCCATTACTCTAATTAAAATGACACCATCTGGTTTTAATACTGCACAGTAACTCTTCTACTCCTTAATCCCAGGGCTGGAACAACATTCAGTCTGGACCAAGCAGAGGTTATGCGGTATTAGTTTACTTGCTGTTATAATTTATGGATTTGTTGGTGGAGGATCCTGAGAGATAGTGGTGCTGGAGATTTTTAAAAGTAGGTAGAGGATCCAGAAGAAAGAACAACATACTAGAGTTGTGTGCATACATGCTAGATTCTTTCAAAATGGATACTTCAGGTTCTAGAGAGAAGACCTTTTTGAAGAGATAGCATTGAATGGACCTCTATGAAGTAAGGCAGCAAGCCATGTGAACTTCAGGTGAGAGTGTGGCTATGGAAACTACACTAGGCAAAAGGACTGAAGGAATGGTGGGTTTGATGAGAACAACCTTGGTGAGTTCAAGGAATAGGATAAAACAATAAGCTTGGCTGGAGTGGAGTGCGAGAAGGGGAGAGAGATGGGAGACAAGGTCAAGAAGATAGGCAGAGGCCAGACCATGTTGGATTTAGAGGCTCTTCTGAGGGTAATGAGAGACTGGAGTATTTGTAGCAGAGAAATGTGTGATATTTCATTTTTTTTCTAAATATACAACAAGAAAAGATCCCAAGCTCAATTTAAAAAATAGCAACTGATACGCAGATGTGGGAGTGGTGGGAATTGAAAAGAGTAAGACTCCAGCTCCCCTAGGCTGTAATCAATTGCTGCTAGGCAGAAATGCAGGCCCAGCATTTTCCTATAGTTCAGGGTGTTTATGCTTTGTTTTGTTTTTCAGGAGAATCTAGAAGTCCAGATTTTTTTGGCAGGGAGGGCGGTGGGTGGAGATAATGTAGTTTTTATTTTATACTACTATTGCTTTAATATTTTTACACAAAAAATTACTTGTAAAGGCACAGCGTATGAATAATGAATACTCCTTTTACATACCATTAGCAATTAGGTTTTCAGATAAGTTAGCTGTCATATTGAAAAGAGCACAGGTATCAGATTATGGGATGCTAAGCAGATAAGAATAAATGCTGGACACATCTTCAAAAAACATTAGTGATTCAGCGGGTTGTCCTGGAAACATAAGGAGTAACAGAGTGAAAGAGGAAGGAAACAACCCTAACCAACAAGGACCTACTGTATAGCACAGGGAACTCTGCTCAGTATTTTGTAATAACCTAAATGGGAAAATAACCTAAAAAAAATAGATTCACGTATATGTATAACTGAATCACTTTGCTGTACGCCTGAAACTAACACAACATTGTTAATCAATTATACCACAATATAAAATTTTACAAAGGTATGTTTAATTAAAAAGTCAAGCTGTATCACATGTAGATGGAGTGAGAATTCTGCAAAAAGTTTTTTAAAAATTAAATTGATGGGGGCTTCCCTGGTGGCGCAGTGGTTGAGAGTCCGCCTGCCGATGCAGGGCACACGGGTTCGTGCCCTGGTCCGGGAAGATCCCACATGCCGCAGAGCGACTTGGGCCCGTGAGCCATGGCCGCTGAGCCTGCGCGTCCAGAGCCTGTGCTCAGCAATGGGAGAGGCCCGCGTACCGCAAAAAAAAAAAAAAAAATTAAATTTATGTATAATGTGCTAGAAGTCCAGGTCTTTATGTAAAAACTTTCTATTTTCTAAATGCTAGCAAATAATACACATTTTCCTAAAATCAGTATACAAGCCAGTGTGCTAGATACAAGTGGTTAGTAGACAACAGTAAACAAACTTGGAAGCCAAATGAAGCCCTGGCCTTGATGATTCACCATCTTTATGATGTTACTTCTTAGCTTTAATAGACTATGAGGGAGAACAGTGAAAAGGAAAAGCAGATTAACATTTAGACCTAGGTCAGGTGTCAGTCAGGGTCCTGGCAGGAAGCAGGTGGCAGACAGAGACAGGTCATTGAGTAGAGATTGATGAAGTACTATTTATAATAGTGTGGGCAGTGTTAGGAAAAAGCAACAAGGAACGTTAATGTGCTCAGGGCTAGGATCAGCATGAGTCAACATCGCTATGCCTGAAGGAGTCGTTCTTGAAACCTGGAGAGGAGTTAGGAAAAGGATGCTCATCCCTGCCTGTGGCTTTTGGTTGAGGAATACAGCCACTACCAGACTCTGCCACGTCAGGGCAAGAGCCAAGAGGAGATATATGAGCCTCCTATTCTCATTCCCAGACCTTCCTCAGGTGTCTCCCAATGGCCAAACCCAGAAAGGAGCTAGAGATTTAGGGAGCCCACTGACTGCAGTTGATGTTGGTCAATCTTGTGGGACACAGGAGGACCAAGACCATCTAGCAGAGTCAGGCACTGCTTTTAAAAAGTGATTTCAAGTACTTTACAACCTTTGATAATTATCAATCCAATAAGCAATAAAGAGCTTGCCAGCTTAAGATATTTTTGAAGTTGTGGCTTCTTTGAAGACTAGCCAATTGTGGTCATTATACACAGTCTTTTATTACCTGACCCTGATTCTTCAAGTTTTTGCTTTTATTCGAGGAAAGAAATGCTTCTCAAGAGTAAGCATTTCATATTCTGGTGAAAATTACTCATCCAGCCCAGGGTTTTTAAGAAAACAAAATCTGAATTCACAGTCAGCCTTACTTTCCTATTTAAGGAGCCAAACGTAATGAATGAATGAATGAATGGAGGGAGGAAGGGAGGGAGTGAAGGCAGGCATCTGTGAAGCACTGTTTATAATACAAGAAATCACCATTCTCCCAGAAGCTGTTAAATTCTCTAGGCCACACTAGGCAAAGAAACAAAAAACTGTAGTAATATTTTAAAAGAATACATAAAAGAACCTGGCCCACAAGTAAAGCACAGGTGTCAAGTCAAAGCGTATTGGAAATAGTTTGGGCAGATCACCTTCACTTCCTCTAGCCCCCAACCCAGTGACGTTGGCAAGTCATTTGGTTCAGTTTGTATTTCCATTTCCCTGACAGATGATTAGACCTTCTTTGAATATATGCAGTCAAAGACTGATTAACACATTTGTATCATGTTTAGTAATTCTGTATATTATCTAAATAGAGATAATGTTTTGGTATAAGGGAAATAGAGTATAAGCTCAGTGGAATCTTAAACTGAGTTTTTTACAAAATAGCAATATGTTCAAAGAAGTGATGATTAATTTTCTGATATGAATTATGTTTCACAGCAGAATGTGAGGTGAGGTGGGATGGAGATTCAATCACTATTTTAATGTGTTAGTCATACCAAAGCTAATTTCAGCCATATATTCTCCAAATCCTGCTTTGAAAAATCCCATTCCTGCTTTCCATTCTTATGGTGAAATTTTGAACATTTAAATTACCTTTCAGTTGTCCACCTATCAAATGATAGATCATTTATTTGTAAACTTTATAAACTGTTACATAGCCATAAGCTGTTCTTGGTGACATTGTCCAAAATACTAGACAGATTTGTCCCCTGAAGAGAAGTCAGTGGGAAGGAATGTCTGCTGGGGAGAAAATGATATATTCTCCAATTAGCCCAAATTCCAGCACTGACTACTATGATTTCAGGGGACATAAGGAAGCTGCTTTAGGAAGTACCCAGCAAATCTTGGAGTGAAGAAATGGTTATGAAAGACATCCTTTAGCATCAGCGCTGATACTTAAGAGCTCTGTGACAGTAGGCAAGCCACAGAACCCCCCATAATCCTGAAGGGGTCATTATTTCCAAATGGAGGCAGCACAGGCTCATTGATAAGAGTGCAGAGTCTGGCATCAGAGAGTCAGAGTCTCAAATCTTGGTTCCACCCCTCTTTGCTGTAGAGTGGTTGCACACTACAACCACTGTGACGATGGAGACACATCACTAATCCAGAGCCTGATCCATACTCAACATTCAGAAGAGACCGGAGTTGCAAGCATATTGCAAGGAATCAAGCGTAGTAACACGTGATGACATTTCTGAAGCAAAGTAAGAAGTGCTACGTAAATAATAACGATTTTTATCATCACTATCGTTTATGTTTCCTATGGGAGAATCCTTATGAACGCTCTTCTTTGCCAATTGACGATGAGATAATAGCTGGATTCTCAGTAAGATGACCCGAAGCATCAGAAAGGAATGTTAGACTAGCACAATGTTCTTTTTGGGTAGTCTCTTCAAATCATTGTTTTTTCTGTGAAGGCCCCACCCATAACAGCCAGTTTTCACCCAGTCAGTCCTTCTCTTCAGGTGCTCCTTTGACTTGTTTCAAGGCTACCAAAACAAAAGTTTTTCCAAGGAAAGTTCACATATCTCCTGCTCCCTGAACATTTTCTTGAATTGCCTCTGCCTGTCTCTTTCTTCCATGTGGTCACTCTCTTCAGCCTATCCCACTCTTAACACTGAGTAGGTTTTTTCCCTGGTTTTTCCCTGTTAAATAACAGATACCCACTCTGGTCTGTAACCTTAAAACAGTGTTTTGAGCGACTTCACACTCATTTACGAAATAAATACTGTTTTCAAGGGTTTTTTTTTTTTTTTTTTACAACTTTTATTTTAAGGAAAGTTTGCACAGCATCCCCAATTTTGTCCTTAGCTAACGTTGATTTTTAGCAGTCCCAAACTGAAGTCCATAATGTATTGGGGTGTTTACTCCCCATAGAGAACACAAGATCCCTTGAAATGTAAAATACACAGTTTTGCTATGTATTCCTCTCAGGCATTATAGAAGGCAGCATCACTATATTTGGGTCTTAGAAAGTTATAAGACGTGGACGTATGTTAAATAGCTTGAATGTTTGTATGAAATTTCCATAGACATTGCTTAGTCTTCCTGTTATCTAAATAAGCTTTAAAAGTAATGGCATACAATTGGGCACAGAATACATAGCTATTGGAACAGGCAAAAAACACAGCTGCCAGGAGCAATAGGCAAGGTAAAGAAAGAAATGGAAGATGAAATGATCTCCATTTCAAAGTCTGCCTGCAAAGCTTACGCAGGACGTAGAATATTTTACATGCACTTGCTGATCTGATGTTCTCCATCTGTTACGAGGCCCTGGAGGCTGACTGGCCATTAAACACAGAATGATGACTGGTGTAGCAGGTGCAGTGAAGTGGGAAGGTGTGGAACAAATAAAACAAGTTCATGACATCTGTAAGAAATGTCGACCCCCAGGACATTTTAAAAGGTCGTGTACTGTGGTATTCATGACGTATGTGTGAGACGTGTGATGGCAAGTTTATTTCTCATGAAAGCACTTCAATTACTTGCATATTGTTATTTCTTTAGAATCCCCAGGTCCTATACTATACAACTACTTAAGACCCAAAGAGAACTGTGACTTGCTTTGACAAATGGCCCTTTAATGCAGTGCATTGGCCCAGTGTCAACAGGAGTGTTGCCTCAGCTGCACCCTTTGCTAAAATAGTTTTGTAAGCCTACTGCTGTGAGTCAACTCTTCTCTTCCTGTAAGTTCTCCTTGGCACCCTTTGACATCTGCATCGAATTGGAGCTTCTTGTTAGCACCCTTTAGGATTCCCAGTGTGCCTCTCGATGCATCTCTTTCTTATACTCTCTCTCCTCAGTCTCTGGCTCCTGTTGATTCCCTTTTCTAAATCTTCCCGATGCCCCCTCATTCTTCCATTTGTCTGCAACTGCTTCCTTTAGTGCATCCAACAAGTCCTCTCTTTTTGTTGATGCAATCCCTCCTTCATATAATTTTTTCTTAAATTCTCAAGATGGCTGGTGAGAAACTTACAGAGGGCAGTTTTCTAAAGAATTGTCAGTATTCTACTGAGGGAAATTCTTTCTTGACGACAACGGCACTGTACAGGAAAGAGGTGGTTTTTTTAAACCTTTCTTTTCTCATCAATAATTTCTCTATGTTTTTGATCCTCACGTGAAGCTAAAGATGTTTACTCTTTCTCTCACAATCCTCATCCAGTTCAGCAGCATATCCAGTTGCCTCTACCTCTAGCATATCCTAAGTCCGATATCTGCCAGGATCTCTACCTTCCCTCACCAGTTAAGTCACCAGCAGTTCTTGCCTAGATGCCCTAGTCTCTTCTCTATGCAGCAACTTACGTGATCCTTTCAAAGCATGTCAGCTCATGCAACTCCCCGGCTCAAAAGCTCTTGCCAACTTCATATCTCTTTCAAAATAAGTGTATTTATGATGGTCAATAAAGGTCTTCATAATCTGACTCAACTCTGTCTGACCTCATCTCCTTTCTCTCCCCCCGTTACCCATTTGATACCAGTCTCCCCCTCAACTTCTTCCCATTGTCAAATGTTTGCCCTTGCTCTTCCTGTGCCACTGTTTCTTCAGACCACCCCTCATTTCATTCAGGTTTCTACTGATACTTGCTCCCTCTGAGAGATCTTTCCTGACTGCAAAGTCTAAAACAGTGCTCCTTGTCTCCCTCTGTTCCTTCACGCTGCTTCAGTTTTCTTCATAGGGCTCGTATCTGTCTCCTGTAGTGTTTATACAATGGTTATTTAGCAATTTTCTGCCTCCTAGATGTTGTCCTGAAAAATAACTGGAGGACAAAAGCAGCGAATGGATGAACTTTATTGGTTTGGTTCTGTTTCTGCCCACTGTGCCTACAAAGCTGCCCAGCACAGTAGACGTTCCTCCTCGTGAGTTCGTGTTGAGTGAAAGAATGTTAAGTTGGGATTGTCTTCTCTGTCCCTGGGCACCCTTCACTAAAATCATTTTCAGAAGTATCTGTAGCATTTTTATTTCAGGAATGTGTTGGTGTGCTTCTACAATTAGAATAAATGCAGGGTTGAGGGAAAAATTCCACACCAAGTGGAAGCAGCCACTCTGGTCACCCCTAAAAAAGGTCAGCTTGCAAGATACTGTGGAGGCCACATTGCCCAACCAAACCTATCCTCAGTTAAGCACTGGTGATGCTTTGAACATGCTGGGTGCATAAGAAAGAAGCCACAATGGGGCTTACACCATGGTGAATTTCTAAACTTGACCAGTTTTACCTGAAGGCAGCAATGCCTCAAATACCACTCACTCTCTCTAAAAGTAGATGGAGAACATAGCTGGATTCTCCCTGCCTCCCCGCCCTGCTTGATGGTAGAATATACTGCAGTAGCTAATGTCTTGGTGGGACATTTTCCCAAGTAAGTTTTTAAGTATATTGGTCATGGGTTCCAGACAACTAAATTGGATTGGTTTAACATTTTCAGCAAAGCAAAAACAAAGATTTTCTCCATCCATCTTCCTTCACTCAGATTCCAAGCATCTTTGCTATGGTCTTTGACAACACCATGTCCTAGATGTGTTAATAGCACATTGCCTCAGACACCTGCTCTGTGAAGTAGAGATAGGCTTATTTTCTAAATGTGGTGACAGTTTTTACTTAATCTTGTGCATCCTAAAGATTTATTGGATTTCGTTAGAAGTGAAAGTCTCTTATTCCAGTGAGACACTGTCCAGGCCATAGCTGTTGAAGGAGTCCCACTTCACCCAGGCATCAAGAACTTCTCTGGCACTCATAGACTTAGAGAATGAACATATGGTTACCAGCAGGGAAGTGTAGCGGGGAGGGATAGATCAGGAGTTTGGGATTGCCATGTATACACTGCTATATTTAAAATAGATAACCAACAAGGACCTACTTTAAAAAAATTTTTTTTAATTAAAAAGTGAATTAATTTACAGTGGAAAAAAATAAAGAACTCATCTGGTTGAGACAGCAGAATATGGAATGAGGGAGAAATACTTTAGCTAGTAACTGGAGAATTTTGATTTGCTTTGACTCCTTATTCGAAACAGGAAGATAGCAAGTGTATAGTATCATGTCATCTGCAAACAGTGACAGTTTCACTTCTTCTTTTACAATTTGGATTCCTTTTATTTCTTTTTCTTTTCTGAATGCCATATGTAGGACGTCCAAAACTATGTTGAATAAAAGTGGTGACAATGAACATCCTTGCATTGTTCCTGATCTTAGAGGGAATGCTTTCAGCTTTTCACCATTGAGAATGATGTTAGCTATGGGTTTGTCATCTATGGCCTTTATTATATTGAGGTAAGGTCCGCAATGCCCACTTTCTGGAAAGTTTTTATATAAATGAGTGTTGAATTTTGTCAAAAGCTTTTTCTGAATCTATTGAGATGATCATATGGTTTTTTTTTTTTTAACATCTTTATTGGAGTATAATTGCTTTACAAGGGTGTGTTAGTTTCTGCTTTATAACAAAGTGAATCAGCTATACATATACATATATCCCCATATCTCCTCCCTCTTGCGTCTCCCTCCCACCCTCCCTATCCCACCCCTCTAGGTGGTCACAAAGCACAGGGCTGATCTCCCTGTGCTATGCGGCTGCTTCCCACTAGCTATCTATTTTACATTTGGTAGTATATATATGTGAGTGTCACTCTCTCACTTCGTCCCAGCTTACCCTTCCACCTCCCTGTGTCCTCAAATCTGTTTTCTACGTCTGCATCTTTATTCCTGTCCTGCCCCTATGTTCTTCAGAACATTTTTTTTTTCAATTCCATATATATGTGTTAGCATATGGTATTTGTTTTTCTCTTTCTGACTTACTTCACTCTGTATGACAGTCTCTAGGTCCATCCACCTCACTACAAACAACTCAATTTCGTTTCTTTTTATGGCTGAGTAATATTCCATTGTATATATGTGCCACATCTTCTTTATCCATTCATCTGTCGATGGACACTTAGGTTGCTTCCATGGCCTGGCTATTGTAAATAGTGCTGCAGTGAACATTGTAGTATATGACTCTTTTTGAATTATGGTATTCTCAGGGTATATGCCCAGTAATGGGATTGCTGGGTCATATGGTAGTGCTATTTTTAGTTATTTAAGGAACCTCCATACTGTTCTTCATAGTGGCGGTATCGATGTACATTCCCAATAACAGTGCAAGAGGGTTTCCTTTTCTATACACCCTCTCCAGCATTTTTGGTTGTAGATTTTTTGATGATGGCCATTCTGACTAGTGTGAGGTGATACCTCATTGTAGTTTTGATTTGCATTTCTCTAATGATTAGCGCTGTTGAGCATGCTTTCATGTGTTTGTTGGCAATCTGTATATCTTCTTTGGAGAAATGTCTAATTAGGTCTTCTGCCCATATTTGGATTGGGTTGTTTGTTTTTTTATATTGAGCTGCATGAGTTGCTTGTATATTTAGGAGATTAATCCTTTGTCCGTTGCTTCATTTGCAAGTATTTTCTCCCATTCTGAGGGTTGTCTTTTTGTCTAGTTTATGGTTTCCTTTGCTGTGCAAAAGCTTTTAAGTTTCATTAGGTCCCATTTGTTTATTTTTGTTTTTATTTCCATTTCTCTAGGAGGTGGATCAAAAAGGATCTTGCTGTGATTTGTGTCATAGAGTGTTCTGCCTATGTTTTCCTCTAAGAGTTTTATAGTGTCTGCCCTTGCATTTAGGACTTTAATCCATTTTAAATTAATTTTTGTGTATGGTGTTAGGAAGTGTTCTGATTTCATTCTTTTACATGTAGCTGTCCAGTTTTCCCAGCACCACTTATTGAAGAGGCTGTCTTTTCTCCATTGTGTATTCTTGCATCTTTTATCAATGATAAGATGACCATATGTGCAGGGGTTTATCTCTGGGTTTTCTATCCTTTTCCATTGATCTATATTTCTCTTTTTGTGCCAGTACCATACTGCCTTGATTAATGTAGCTTTGTAATATAGTCTGAAGTCAGGGAGCCTGATTCCTCCAGCTCCGTTTTTCTTTCTCAACATTGCTTTGGCTATTCAGGGTCTTTTGTGTTTCCATACAAATTATGAAATTTGTTGCTCTAGTTATGTGAAAAATGCCAGTGGTAGTTTGATAGGGATTGCATTGAATCTGTAGATTGCTTTGGGTAGTATAGCCATTTTCACAATGTTGATTCTTCCAGTCCAACAACATGGTATATCTCTCCATCTGTTTGTATCATCTTTAATTTCTTTCATCAGTGTCTTACAGTTTTCTGCATACATGTCTTTTGTCTCCTTAGGTAGGTTTATTCCTAGGTATTTTATTCTTTTTGTTGCAGTAGTAAATGGGAGTGATTCCTTAATTTCTCTTTTTCATCATTAGTGTGTAGGAATGCAAGAGTTTCTGTGCATTAATTTTGTTTCCTGCTACTTTACCAAATTCATAGATTAGGTCTAGTAGTTTTCTGGTAGCATCTTTAGGATTCTCTATGTATAGTATCATGTCATCTGCAAACAGTGACAGCTTTACTTCTTCTTTTCCGATTTGGATTCCTTTTATTTCTTTTACTTCTCTGATTGCTGTGGCTAAAACTTGCAAAACTATATTGAATAATAGTGGCGAGAGTGGGCACCCTTGTCTTGTTCCTGATCTTAGTGGAAATGGTTTCAGTTTTTCACCATTGAGAAAGATTTTGGCTGTGGGTTTGTCATATATGGCCTTTATTATGTTGAGGAAAGTTCCCTCTATGCCTACTTTCTGCAGGGTTTTTATCATAAATGGGTATTGAATTTTGTCAAAAGCTTTTTTGCATCTACTGAGATTATGTATGGTTTATATCCTTCAGTTTCTTAATATGGTGTATCACCTTGATTGATTTGAATATATTGAAGAACCATTGCATTCCTTGGATAAACCCCACTTGATCATTGTGTATGATCCTTGTAATGTGCTGTTGGATTCTGTTTGCTAGTATTTTGTTGAGGGTTTTTGCATCTATGTTCATCAGTGATATTGGCCTGTAGTTTTCTTATTTTGTGACATCTTTGTCTGGTTTTGGTATCAGGGTGATGGTCACCTCATAGATGTGTTTGGGAGTGTTCCTCCCTCTGCTATATTTTGGAAGAGTTTGAGAAGGATATGTGTTAGCTCTTCTAAATGTTTATAGAATTTGCCTATGAGGCCATCTGGTCCTGGGCTTTTTTTGTTGGAAGATTTTTAATCACAGTTTCAATTTCAGTGCTTGTGATTGGTCTGTTTATATTTTCTATTTTTTCCTGGTTCATTCTCGGAAGGTTGTGCTTTTCTAAGAATTTGTCCACTTCTTCCAGGTTGTTCATTTTATTGCCGATAGTTGCTTGTAGTAATCGCTCATGATCCTTTGTATTTCTGCAGTGTCAGTTATTACTTCTCCTTTTTCATTTCTAATTCTGTTGATTTGTGTCATCTCCCTTTTTTTCTTGATGAGTCTGGCTAATGTTTATCAATTTTGTTTATCTTCTCAAAGAACCAGCTTTTAGTTTTATTGATCTTTGCTCTCATTTCCTCCATGTCTTTTTCATTTATTTCTGATCTGACTTTAGGATTTCTTTCCTTCTACTAACTTTGGGGGGTTTTTTGTTCTTCCTCTAGTTGCTTTAGGTTTAAGGTTAGGTTGTTTATTTGAGATGTTTCTTGATTTCCTTGAGGTAGAATTGTATTACTATAAACTTCCCTCTTAGAACTGCTTTTGCTGCAACCCATAGGTTTTGGATCGTCATGTTTTCATTGTCATTTGTCTAGGTAATTTTTGATTTCCTCTTTGATTTCTTCCGTGATCTTTTGGTTACTAAGTAGTGTATTGTTTAGCCTCTATGTGTTTGTATTTTTTGCAGTTGTTTTCCTGTAATTGATGTCTAGTCTCATAGCATTGTGGTTGGAAAGGATACTTGATACAATTTCAATTTTCTTAAATTTACCAACGCTTGATCTGTGACCCAAGATATCATCTATCCTGGAGAATGTCCCATGAGCGCTTGAGCAGAAAGTGTATTCTGTTGTTTTTGGATGGAATGTCCTATAAATATCAATTAAGTCCATCTTGTTTAATGTGCCATTTAAAGCTTGTGTTTCCTTATTTATTTTCATTTTGGGTGATCTGTCCAGTGGTGAAAGTGGGGTGTTAAAGTCCCCTACTATGATTGTGTTACTGTCAATTTCCCCTGTTATGGCTGTTAGCATTTGCCTTATGTGTTGTGGTTCTCCTATGTTGGGTGCATAAATATTTACACTTGTTATATCTTCTTCTTGGATTGATCCCTTGATCATTATGTAGTGTCCTTCTTTGTCTCTTATAATAGTCTTTATTGTAAAGTCTATTTTTTCTGACATGAGAATTGCTACTCCAGCTTTCTTTTGATTTCCATTTGCATGGAATATCTTTTTCCATCCCCTCAAATTCAGTCTATATGTGTCCCTAGGTCTGAAGTGGGTCTCTTGTAGACAGCATATATATAGGTCTTGTCTTTGTATCCATTCAGCCAGTCTGTGTCTTTTGGTTGGAGCATTTAATCTATTTACATTTAAGTTAATTATCGATATGTATGTTCCTATTACCATTTTCGTAATTGTTTTGGGTTTGTTATTGTAGTTGTTTTCCTCCTCTTGTGTTTCCTGCCTAGAGAAGTTCCTTTAGCATTTGTTGTAAAGCTGGTTTGGTGGTGCTGAATTCTCTTAGCCTTTGCTTATCTGTAAAGGTTTTAATTTCTCCATCAAATCTGAATGGGATCCTTGCTGGGTAGAGTAATCTTGGTTGTAGGTTTTTCCCTTTCACTTTAAATATGTCCTGCCATTCCCTTCTGGCTTGCAGAGTTTCTGCTGAAAGATCAGCTGTTAACCTTTTGGGGATTCCCTTGTATGTTATTTGTTGCTTTTCCCTTGGTGCTTTTAATATTTTTTCTTTGTATTTAATTTTTGATAGTTTGATTAATATGTGTCTTGGTGTGTTTCTCCTTGGATTTATCCTGTATGGGACTCTCTGCACTTCCTGGATTTGATTGACTATTTCCTTCCCCATGTTAGAGAAGTTTTCAACTATAATCTCTTCAAATATTTTCTCAGTCCCTTTCTTTTTCTCTTCTTCTTCTGGGACCCCTATAATTTGAATATTGGTGCATTTAATATTGTCCCAGAGGTCTCTGAGAATGTCCTCAGTACTTTTCATTCTTTTTTCTTTATTCTGCTCTGTGGTAGTTATTTCCACTATTTTATCTTCCAGGTCACTTATCCGTCCTTCTGCCTCAGTTAATCTGCTATTGATTCCTTCTAGAGAATTTTAAATTTCATTTATTGTGTCATTCATCATTGTTTGTTTGCTCTTTAGTTCTTCTAGGTCCTTGTTAAACGTTTCTTGTACTTTTCCATTCTACTTCCAAGATTTTGGATCATCTTTACTATCGTTACTCTGAGTTCTTTTTCAGGTAGACTGCCTATTTCCTCTTCATTTGTTTGATCTGGTGGGTTTTTACTTTGCTCCTTCACCTGCTGTGTATTTCTCTGTCTTCTCATTTTACTTAACTTACTGTGTTTGGGGTCTCCTTTTCGCTGGTTGCAGGCTCATAGTACCCATTGTTTTTGGTGTCTGCCCCCAGTGGGTAAGTTTGGTTCAGTGGGTTGTGTAGGCTTTCTGGTGGAGTGTACTGGTGCCTGGGTTCTGGTGGATGAAGCTGGATCTTGTCTTTCTGGTGGGCAGGACCACATCCAGTGGTGTGTTGTGGGGTGTCTGTGAACTTAGTATGATTTTCGGCAGCCTCTCTGCTAATGGGTGGGGTTGTGTTCTTGTCTTGCTAGTTGTTTGGCATTGGGTGTCCAGCACTGGAGCTTGCTGGCTGTTGAGTGGAGGTGGGTCTTGGCGTTGAGATGGTGATCTCTGGGATAGCTCTCGCCTATTGGTATTACGTGGGACCAGGAGGTCTCAGGTGGTCTGATGCCTGAACTCGGCTCTCCCACCTCAGAGGCTCAGGACTGACACCTGGATGGAGCACTAAGATCCTGTCAGCCACATGGCTCAGAAAAAAAGGAGGAAAGAAAGAAAGAAAGAAAGAAAAATAAATAAGGTTATTAAAATGCAAACTAAAATTATTAAAATAAAAAAATTAAAAAGTAAAGAAAAGAGAGGAGAACAAGCAAACAAATCCACCAATGATAACAAGCACTAAAACTATACTAGGATAAACATATAAATCAGAAACTAGTCAGTTGCATACAGCAAACCCCAAGTCTACAGTTGCTCCCGAAGTCCACCGCCTCAATTTTGGGATGATTCATTGTCTATTCAGGTATTCCACAGATACAGGGTACATCAAGTTGATTGTGGAGATTTAATCCGCTGCTCCTGAGGCTGCACAGAGAAATTTCCCTTTCTCTTCTTTGTTCACAGCTCCTGGGGTTCAGCTTTGGATTTGGCCCTGTCTCGGTGCGTAGGTCGCCTGAGGGCATCTGTTCCATCTGTTCCCCGCTCCGACAGGATGGGGTTAAAGCACAGGCTAATTAGGGAGTTCTGGCTCACTCAGGCCGGGGTGAGGGAGGGGTACGGAATGTGGGTTGAGCCTGTGGTGGCTGAGGTCCGCGTGACATTGCAACAGCCTGAGGCATGCTATGTGTCCTCCTGGGGAAGTTGTTCCTCGATCACAGGACACTGGCAGCGGCGGGCTGCACAGGCTCCCTGAGGGGTGTGGATAGTGACCTGTGCTTGCACACAGGCTTCTTGGTGGCTGCAGCAGTCTTAGCGTTTCATGCCTGTCTCTGCTGTCCGTGCTGATAGCTGCAGCTCACGCCCATCTCTGAAGCTTGTTTAGGTGGTATTCTGAATCTCCTCTCCTTGCGCACTCTGAAACAATGGTCTCTTGACTCTTAGGTAGTTCCAGACGTTTTCCTGGGCTCCCTCCCGGTTAGTTGTGGCGCACTGTCCCCCTTCAGGCTGTGTTCACGCCGCCAACCCTAGTCCTCTCCCTGGGATCTGACCTCTGAAGCCCAAGCCTCAGCTCCCAGCTCCCACCTGCCCCAGCGGGCTAGCAGACAAGCCTTTCAGGCTCTTGAGTGCTGGTCGGCACCGATCCTCTGTGCGGGGATCTCTCCGCTTTGCCCTCTGCACCCCTGTTGCTGCGCTCTCCTCCATGGCTCCAAACTCCCCCACCCCCGCCCACCCCCGTCTCCACCAGTGAAGGGGCTTCATAGTGTGTGGAAACTTTTCCTCCTTCACAGCTCCCTCTCAGAGGTGCAGGTCCTGTCCCTATTCCTTTGTCTCTGTTTTTTCTTTTGCCCTACCCAGGTACGTGGGGAGTTTCTTGCCTTTTGAGAAGTCTGAGGTCTTCTGCCAATGTTCAGTAGGTGTTCTGTAGGAGTTGTTCCACATGTAGATGTATTTCTGATATATTTGTGGGGAGGAAGGTGATCTCCATGTCTTACTCTTCTGCCATCTTGAAGGTCAATCATATGGTTTTTCTTCAGTTTGTTAATGTGGTGTATCACACTGGCTGATTTGCGGATGTTGAAGAATCCTTGCATCCCTGGGATGAATCCCAAGTGATCATGGTGAATGATCCTTTCAATGTGTTCTTGGATTCACTTTGGTAGCATTTTGTTGAGTATTTTTATGTCTTTGTTCATCAGTGATATTGACCTGTAATTTTCTTTTTTTTGTGATATCTTTGTCTGGTTTTGGTATAAGGGTGATGGTGGCCTCATAGGATGAGCTTAGGAGTGTTCCTTCTTCTGCAGTATTTTGGAAGAGTTTCAGAATTATAGGTGTTAACTCTTCTCTAAATGTTTGATAGAATTCACCTGTAAAGCCGTTTGGTCCTGGACTTTTGTTGGAAGTTTTTAAATCACAGTTTCAATGTCAGTACTTGTGAATGGTCTGTTCATATTTTCTATTTCTTCCTGGTTCTGTCTTGGAGGGTTGTACCTTTCTATGAATTTGTCCATTTCTTCTATGTTGTCCATTGAAGATAGCAAATATAGAATAATTTCTCTGGACTTCAACTTATTTTGTTTTTAACATGCAAGAAGATTTAAATTTTGTACTTTCATTTCTTCCAGGGATTTTTTAATGGAAGAGGATTTATATTCAAAAGTGTGGCATGTCTGTTTTGTCAGAATTTTATGATGGAAGTGCTTTTACACATTTTAATATTAGATATGCATGTGTTATGTAATCTCACTACAGAACCTCTGATTACTGTACTGGATAATATGATGGACATAATTTTGATGGCAGAAAGAGGAGGTTGTTGGGGTTTTTTGTTTGTTTGTTTGTTTTCAGTCCTGAGTGTAGTGTGATCCTAGGGTTGATTGAATAAGTGAACTATTTTCATCCATTTTACAATTTTCTAGGGATAAAATCTCAATTGCTTGCCACTGGTCCTGAGAGGATCCATAAGTAAGGAGTGTTGGTATTGGGGAAATGACCTCATCATGTACTACCCTAGTAGATAGCTTCTCAGATTTTGGTTAAAACTCATATCTTCACCATAGACAAAGGGTTATGTACAATTGATTAAGAATATAAAGATCTGGGGAATAATATGGGAAGAGGGTCTTCTTTTCTAATCCTTCATGTTAGTTTAATGTGGAGTGTATAATAATCTTTGTCTCAGCTCCATCCCTCACTCACTCCTTTCATGTGGTATGAATTATCCAGTTTTAGAGAATTTCAAATGAGATTATTGGATGAGAAGTGCATAGTTCTGTCCTTTCTCTACCCTTCTTCTTTGGCACTAACTTCGAGAAGAAAGTGTATCATTCTGTTGTGCCCATCCAGATTGTAAGTTTTGCAGGGGCAGTTCCAACAGGTAGAACTGATGTTGTCTAGTATTGCCTGAGTAGGGGCACAGAATCTGTCTCTTTCTGGTGTCCTCTTGCCCACAGATACATGCCACACTTTCCAATATTAACTTTATCAGCCATAGGGTAATCTGTCATCTGCCTTTCTTTCTTAACCTTTTTCTCAAATGGTCTGAATTTGGGGACGGAGAAAGGTGTCATGGATTGTTTCCCCTCCTCAAATCCTGAGGCTATGATAGGGTATTTTGTTTCTTGGCTAAAAAAGGAAATCAGGACAATTCGTCACTTCTAGAGCATCTCACTGAGCTCAGTGGAAAAGAAAAATATCACCGATGTGATTCTTATAATCTAAAAATACACTGTAGCTTGGAAATATAAATGTTCTTGATTTGAAGAAATGGATAACTATTTAATAATATACTAAGTGACTAATTAGAATAATGTGGGGAATTATTTCACCAGTGCTTGAGATGTCTTCAACCATGACCTCTAGCTATGGGACTGTTTTGGCATCATTAAGCTGCCATAGCTGTACTCAGTCCATTCCACTATGTCACAGAATGTTTATTTTCCACATTTCCAGCCCATTAACATCTCTAATACAACATGGACTCTTGCAGCCACTCCTGGTCTCATAATTGGTGAATAATGTTTGTGAAACACTCCTGACATCTTTGTATTCAGGAAGCAGAGGAAAGACCTTCCTAGGAAGTAGATTTTAGTTCATGCAGGGCCAGTCTATAGCTATATAGGGATAAAGATATTTTGTATTTTGTTTGTGCCATAGAGGAATGAACCAATACCTAAGCATGTTGGCATCTCTATTGTGGGAAATTTTAACCTGGAGAGAAGATTATAGGAAATATGGTAGGTGACTTCAAGTGTTTTAAAGAGGTTTGTGGAGTTTGTGTTCTAAAATGTTCCAGAAGGCAAAGTAAGAATAAATGGGTGGTAAGCACAAGCTGGAATACTTTAGTTTAATGAAAAAAAGAACTTTCAACAAACAATTAAAGCTGTCCTGCCATGAAATAAGCACCTTCAGTAATAGTAAAACTGCCTTGCATCAGCTCATGGTGATGTCATTCAAAAGATTTCAACTAAGACTGCAACATCAGACCCAGTCCACTTAAACTCAGAGAATCTATGATTCCATAAAAGTTTTTCCCATAAGCAAAACACAAGGAAGTTTGAATTCCATTTTTGGAGGAGAAAAATTTAATATATTTTATCTTATTATACATTTCCCCTAAATTACAAAGTCAATAGCTGCAAATATATTCTGCTACAGAGCTTTCTGTAAGAAATATCTCTATAAGAAAATACATCTCATTAACATTTCCTGTAAATAAATTACTTCAAATAATAATTTTTGAAGGGATGTACATAAGGAAAAAAAATGCAGAAACCAGATTGCTATATAAGAAATGTTTGACTAAAATGTTCCATTTTCATGTTGCCAAGCTTATAGAAACCTGCTTGTTTACAGACTTTGGTTCTTGGATAGATTAGCTAATAAGTTTTAACGGACATGTGGGGAAAATGGAAATCTTAATCATACTTGTAAATGTATGTGGGAAGCTGAAATTCTTAATAGACATGCAGGCTCAGGTTGAGTTTCTACTGGGAGAACTTGAATGTGAGACTGCAACTGGGATTTAAGTAAAAGAAAATTAAGGAGTGACTTAAGGTCTATAAAAGAAAAGGTCAAAAGTAACAACTATAAGATAACTTTTTTGCTTTATGCTCTAGACATAATATTTAGAACTGAGTAAAGTAAAAAAGTAATAAAATGGATTCAAAGAATTTAGAACCTGTGGTTTCTATAGATTAGCAAAATGTCGATTTTACAAGTTATTCCATTTATACTTTTTTAATCTCAATGACTGCAGAAAACAGAAACTGTATCTTTGGCAAAGAAACAGCTGTTGCAGAGAGAGGCTGGTGCAGAAAAAATCAGATGGTGCCAGCCAGTTAGAAAGAAGCTTACCGAGGGCAATGGAAGCTTACTATATCCTACCTGCCTTGGAGTCCATTTAATGAGACCTCCTCATGTTAAGATTATTTTAGGACCTCAAAAATAGAAAATAAATATTTTGAGGACAAGTAGTTGTTAACTCACGCTGAACTCATCTGTGTAGTAAATATTGTGATGGCAAATCCCATGGAAAACTTCCATTTAGGTTGTGCAGCCTTGGACTTCAAATATGAAAAGTGAGTTTGTGCTTCAGACATACGATCTATGTGTTGCCAATACTTGACAACGTTTTCCCTATTTATTTCCTTGCTGTGCTTCAGTGCAGGACACATGTAGCTCTTTTATCAGCTTTACCCTACTGTACTGCAGAGTATGTAAAGAATAAATGTCCAATTCTATCAAAAATAGGAAATGCCAAAGCTTTACAAAATGTGATCTAGTAACTTTTATTTTGGGCATCTTAAAACTTTTACAATCTGAAAATTCTGCTCGGTGCTATTCACAAATAACGTGTATAATATGGAGAATAAAATGGGTAGGAATCACATACAATCAAGAGAGATGCAATTTAGATCCTTTAGAATCTGAATGGATTATTTTTGTCTTATTATACTGGTTCTTATTAATTATAAGTGAAATTAAAGTTTTGAAAAATGTAAATAAGCAGTGTGAGGAAAAACGAGTTTGTTTTTTTCTGAAGGACTAGACAAAAGACCTGTGATTATTTTGATATTATTTGGAAAATATCGACTGCTTTTTTTCTTATCATCTACGAAGGTCTTTAATTGAGTGGTAAGAAGTAGTGTTCCAAATTAAAAGGTGATTCTGTGTTGCAAATTAACTCTGCTCCACGCTTTCGTTTCCTATTTAACTCTTCTTTTCATGTTTTAGAGTCTATTGTATGCCAGGATATATGGGGAGTATTTTGTTGTTAAAGTATAACTTTAAAGAGAAATATGGCTTTTAGGTTATTTTTATAGGCAATCAATCACCAATGTGAAGGAACCTGATCCTCTAGCACAACCTAAACTGCTGGAAAGTCACATGGTATTCGTTAGTAATTTCACTGTTTTTTTTTTTTTTTTTGAGTCATAGCATTTTCACAAATGTATACATTATTTACATAAACAAGGTGCATGGTGGAAACACACTGATTGTACCACACTCGTCACCCTTTCTAATCTGCTCCATTTTCTTTCTCTTTCTGTGATCTATATTCTTATGACATTCCTCATTTTAGCCCTTCTGAAATCCAAATCCTGTTTTCCCCCATGCTGTACTGTATTAAATACACAGATTCACAGTCTGCTAGTGATGCTTTTCTTCCCTCAGAGGTGGTCATATTTTCTGGCACACGTGGAGTCTGGCTTTGGAGGAGTAGGTGGCATCTTTCCATACTTTACAAGAAAGGCCTTTTGCGCAGTCACACCGCTGGAAGATTTCCAGCCCGTGAGAGCCCTTCTTGCGTTGCTTGGTACAGACTTCTCCCTGATGGAGCACTGGTTTGCAGATTTTGGTCCAGAAGTGACGAGCACAGCAAAACCCTTCAATGCAGTCTGATGATCGTAGACAGGGGTCTCCTTCATGCCCTACGGAGATGATGACCAAAATATTTCACCATGACACTTTAGAAAAAAATCTTCTCCTTACTTTGGCATGGTGTGCTTTTAGATATTTCTCTGTTCTTTTTTTGTTTACTAGGTGAGTGAAAATAAGTAAACAGAATTGCTTTCAAATTAATTAATTTGGTATCTTCTTGGAAAGAGTAAACAACTCTGATTCAAGGAGAAGGCTGTAATTGTCTGGGACTCCTAGAGACCATGTATCGGTTAAAATCTAGCCAGGAACACAGAATCTCTGAGTATTCAAAAGAGAAGATATTTAATGCAGAGAACTGGTCACATAGGTAGTGAGTGGCAGGGCTAAGAAGTACCAGAGGATGGTAAAGCAACACAACAGGAAGCCACTACCACATTTAGTCTGGAGGATCCAAAGGAGCCGGTGGTATCTGAACGGGGCAAGGGTGGGAACTGGAATCCCAACAGGCCCACCTGGCAGGAGCTGAGGCCCCAACGAGGTACAGCTCTGCCAGAAACACTACCTGAGGCAGAGAGAATCTGTTGGCTTTTCCCTTCCTCTACCTCTCAGTCTCACCACAGGCAAACCCATGTGGTCGGAAGCCATCTGACGGGGAGCCCAGTAAATGAAGTCTATAAAAAGCTGAGTTACAGAGTGGAGCAGAGCAAGGGCAGATAGCCCCAGGGTCAACCAAGAACCCATCATAAAAATGACGTAGGAGCACAAATCTGGGTATTTAATTCAGAAAAACAATCAAGTTAGCAAAGAACACCCACACATCACAGCTGCGTTGATGTGTAATCTTTATAAAAAAGTACTAGTCAACAAGATTCTTTGTAACCTGCCAGATTGTAAATACTTTAAACTTTTTAGGCCATGTGATCTGTGTCACAGCTCCTCATCCTGCTGTTGTATCATAAAAACCACCATAGATAAATATGCCTACGTGAATGGGCAAGTCTGTGTTACAATAAAACATTATTTACAAAAATGGCGGCAGGGGCTTCCCTGGTGGCGCAGTGGTTGAGAGTCCGCCTGCCGATGCAGGGGACGCGGGTTCGTGCCCCGGTCCAGGAGGATCCCGCATGCCGCGGAGCGGCTGGGCCCGTGAGCCATGGCCGCTGAGCCTGCGCGTCTGGAGCCTGTGCTCCGCAGCGGGAGAGGCCACAACAGTGAGAGGCCCACGTACCGAAAAAAAAAAAAAAAAATGGCGTAAGGACAGACTTGTCTCACAGGCCATAATGTGCCAAGCCTGTTCTAAAAGGTTAGCTGTCAGCCCAGATGTCACCAGTTCCACTGTGTGATGTGGATGCTACTCACTAGCTGAGTTGTATAAGATATATTATTGGCTGTCATCAGAAAATTCCACATATAATTAGATAAAAGCAATAAATTTGAAACTGTACTGTGACATAGATATCTGTCAGAATAAAGAAGGATACTCAGGTACTAACAAATGCATGTGAATTTGGTGGACTAGAAATAGGAGATGTGGATAAAGCACTTAGGCCTTCAGGGAGTGTAGACAAGGGATAATTGAAGAGGAATTGTCAGTCTCTTTGGCCCTATTGATTTGACCATTAGTATTCCAGGTTGGACTAATAGGTCAGATATTCTCTAGGATACTAGCTCGGCAGAAGGTGAAAATGTGGGGAAATGGTTTTGTGGTCAAGTAAGCCAGGGAAACACAATGTTTAAAAAAGTTAACCAGTTTTCCTCGTTGCTGGACTTCAGTATATCAATGTTAATTATAAAGTTCCAGAAATGGGGAGATACCTTATTCCAAAACTCTTGAACACAGGGCTCTTTCATTCACAGAACGTCTTGAAAGAATAGTGCTCCACAGAATACACTTACAAAAACTTCCTTTAAAAATATAGATATTTCAAAACAAAAAAAAATAGGTATTTCTATTTTTCAAAATTTTACTATTAGTAACTGGGTTCAATAATTTCATACTTTTAAATTTTACTATTAGTGATTAGGCTTCCCAAATATTTTGACACAAGGAAGGGCATTTTATGGGCATATGTAATCTCAATTATTTTTGGTAAATTGGTTTATGCGCAGTATATTATCTGGTTGTTAAGTGAAATACAATTTTTGAATCTGCAAAGATGAGAAAAAGACTCTAAATCTTAGTGATTTAATCATACGGCAGCAAACATTTTCCCATTTATTTTTTGGAATGCTTTATGCTTGAATATGGAAGAGAAATGCTTGTATAAAAGATTTATTCTAAACATCCTGTAAAAAGGCTGTTTAGAAAATGGCATGGTTAATTAGGGTACTGAAATTCTTGCAATATGTATTTTCTAACAATTTAAGATCCCTAAGAAACCTCTAGCATCCTCAAAATTAAGAATTAAGAAATTCAGTTAAAATCTTGCTATTAAAGTAACTTCCCAAAATTTTTTTTCAAGTTGCACACAAAACCAATGGAATTAATTATCGATATTTTTCTTTTACTTCATTATAAAACAAGAAAAAGTAAACATAGAGCTACAGATATCCCTACCTTTTATATGTGACATCTTAGTGTGTGTTCTTCCTAGATTCTGCCATCCCAAGTCGTGGTTTGAGTAGTGACCGTGGTTTCCATCTCTGTGCCGAGTGCCGTCCAGAGCTGGGATGTGAGCAGTTAAGATGCTCTCAGTGACGGGGATACAGATGCCTGGAGATGGTCAGGTAATTAGTTAGACTTATTCAATTCTCTAAAATGTGATTCTTATCCAAGTATTCTCCTGATGTGAGGTATGAAGCCATTTATCTATCATCTGTCTATTCATTCATCTATTCATTTATTTATATATTTGTCCAGACTGAGAATTGAATAGTATGGTCCTGAGCCAGGATTTCTTGATTTGAATCTTGCCACCCTCAAGACCAAGTGACCTTGGGCAAAAATAAGGATGAAAACAGAATTCATTTCACTAAATGACTGTGAATACATGTGAAGTGCTTAGAATAGTGACATAGTAAAGTATTAAATTATTATTAGCTCTTAATACCTTATAATTGTCTAATCAGACATCTGATCAGAAAAAGATCAAGGTTCCTTTTTCAATCAACAGTATAATCCTTGTCTACACTGTAAACACCTCTAATGGTATGAGGTCTTCCCTTCACCTCTTCTTGTCCAGGGTACTTCCAATAGGACTATGCCCAGAGGTCAGGAATAAGTATAGGATTATGAGCCTGATTATGTTGTTTTGTATGAATAAGTGTATGTTTCTGATCACCTTCTGCAATTATTTAATGGTTTTACCATGTGTTGTTGGTGGTTCTTCATTTTATCGTTAATGCTGAATTGTCTGCTTCTAAGCTCATTGAGATTGGGTGAAGGCCAGGGAATAGACTCCTGTGTCTCCTTTTGGAGGAACCAATCACTCCATCAGCATTTGTGCATGCCACGGGGTAGGGCCTTCAAAAGAAGACACCTTGGGGGCTTCCCTGGTGGCGCAGTGGTTGGGAGTCCACCTGCCGATGCAGGGGACACGGGTTCGTGCCCTGGTCTGGGAGGATCCCACGTGCCGTGGAGCGGCTGGGCCCGTGAGCCATGGCCGCTGAGCCTGCGCGTCCGGAGCCTGTGCTCCGCAGCGGGAGAGGCCATAGCAGTGAGAGGCCCGCGTACCAAAAAAAAAAAAAAAAAAAAAAAAAAAGAGGACACCTTGAGTATAAGAGTAAAAGTATGAAACTAGTATGGAAATGGAAAACAGATTCACAAGTGTATTGCTAAATCATAGCATGTTCCTTTCTTTGGTTCCTTTGCACATATTTGCTTAAGTGTTTAGTGGAATAGAACATCTAGCTATTTATATGCAACATTTCAATACGGCAAATCCTAGATCAGCATAGATTATAAATTATAGGAGATGGTCAGAGCCCAGGAAAACTAAGATTTGAGAGGGAATCCAGGTAATCTTATACATATCTAAACCCTGATCCCATTCCTGCCAATTTTGAAAGGCTCCTTACATTTCAGGAGTCTGACTAAGGAGAAGGCAGCCTAACTTGGTAGCCAGGCCTCCTACATGAAAGGAAAGAGGCCCTTCAACACTGAGCGAGACCTTTACCATTATTGCAGCGGGTGCCAGGACAACACATGCCATCTCTATGGCAGCGCTTCTTTTTCCTTCGACACACCATGCAGGCCGAAGATCCTTGGTGGGGACTGTGGCAGTATCTTCCAACTTCACATTCCTTATCACTGCTACAAGGGTAGGCCTGTCATGAAGTGGAACAACAACACCAAAAGCAAAGATTAGATCTTGTAACAAAAAGTTACTGCACCAAATCATGATGGAAAATAAATCACAATGTATCCCTCCTCAAAGGAAATATACCATTGTAATAATGTGCTCAGCAGAGATATTACATAGTAAGTTACTTAATTGAGGACTTTATAAATATTTACTGTTGATGGTGATGAAGATGAAGTTGGCACTATTCATATATTTTCATTGACACAAATTAGGGGTTAGGATTTAGACTTTATGTTGATTAGTAGAGCCCTAAAGAGTGACTCTGGGAGCTCAAAACCAGTTCTAAATGTTATATTGCCACTGATTTAAGGTGTAAATGAAACAGCCTAGCCACTCCATTTTTTATCCACTAAACTAGGATGAGGAGAAGGTTAAATAAAGCAACAAAGGGCTGTGGTAGCAGCTAAAACACATCTCCTGCCCAATTATGGAACAGATAGAGGAGCAAAGAGGGGAGATGCTTCTAAGAGTTTGAAGCGATGAACCTTTTGGCACAAAGAAATCAAGGAACAGCATCTTCATTCCAAACTCAGTGGTGAGCAGCAGCAGAGCTCTGAGTGGTCAGAGAGACGCTGAACTCCAATGACTGATACAACCTCATGTTCTCAGGAAACAAAACAGCAGGCTCTTAACACACAAAAACAGCCCTATGGTTTACTGTACCTTCAACTTATACAGAAAGGACTTCTGTTCCTACATTTCTCTACCAGGTTATATGTTCAGAAGGCTACTTAAGCAGTGTCATATATTATCTCAAAAACAAAAGAATATATATATATATATATATATATATATAAACACACAATCCAGTTATATACTCCTTGTCTCTTGCAAGTTACTGGAACACTTAAAATGTCCCTGTTTTCAGAGACTGAGAGTTGAGAAACTGAAATATCACATCAAACTTACAGTACTCAAATTTTGAGGCATGTTGACAGGGAAAATTATTTGTAAGTCCTTTTTTTTTTTTTTTTTGTACATTTTTTTCCCTGCTTTTCAGAGTAATGCATTTTTTTAAAATTGAAAAAATATAAAAATAAAAAGCTATGTAGTTGTTTTTAAGCAAGCATAAATGATATGACTATAAAACTATGGGATAAAATTTTTGTGACACTAAAATAAGTAGTGTGGTTTGAGCGCTTTACTTTTGAAATGAGGCTTGATGACCTCACCCCTGCATGCATTGCTTATTCCTTCCCTCCTCTCTCGTTCTCTCTCACTCTATTCCATCGCCTTTTCTCCCTGTGCCCTTCTCCTGCGTACGTGTGTATGCATTCTGCCCCCTGTGTTTTCCATTTAGATCTGTTCATCTTAGAAAGAGGAAATAAATACGAAGTTGATATGTGACTCTGAAAACTTTACGCTGTTGTTCTATGAAAAAAATACACTTTTAGCATCATAACAATTTTCTGTTTACCCTCAGAAGAGAATAGAAAAACCTCTAACTTCAAACTGAAAGTGCTTTTGAAAAATTGCACAGTGGCAATGTTTGACGCCCGCATTATAACTGGAGCCAGATAAAGCTATAAAATTAATTTGAATACTATTGTCCCATTCTATAACTCCATTGTTAGACTTAAGAGGGACTCTGAATGAGGTTGAATTCAGAGTATTAGGCCATTTTCAAGAGTCCAAGACGGATGAAAACAAAACAGATGTCACTTCCCGACTTGCTACACTCTTTCCCCCTGAGTGCTTTACTGCCTTCATATTTAAACCCATTAATTTTAACTGAAATACAATTCACATGTTTCTGATTCATTTACATTTATTTCACCAAATTGTTTTGCAAGAAACATCTGATGTCTCACAAGTTTCTTTTCCTTCCTCAAAAATAGGACATGTTCTTTCAATGGAAGTAAACATATGTCACATAAAACATCATGTGCAATTCAACTCAAACAATGACTCTTCAAGGGATTCTGAATATAGAATAATACTTGATTCCATTCCTAAAAAATAGCCTGTATGGTAGAAAGCAAGTTGTTTGCTAAAAGTAGCAGCTCATTTAAGCAGAAAATTGTGGAAGGCACATCATAGTCTTCCCATTCTCAGTTGTGGGAAATGGAAAATATTGAAATGGGAAATACTTGAGATGGGAAATATTTGATGCTATTACAAAAAGTAATATGCACAATAGTACTTTGTGAATAGGATCACAGTAAAATTCTCACCAATTTTTAGAGGGAAGAGACAAAAAATATCAGGTAGTTTTATTATGTTCCAATAGATCTTTTAATTGGCTTGAAATATAAATGATATAGGCAGGAAAAGTATGCAGGACTTTTTTTTTAAATTGAAGGTTATTGTTAATGTGAACTTGTCCTTGGAATGGAATCCCAGAACATAATATTAAGAGGAGTGCTATGACAAAAAAAAAAAAAATTTAATAATTGAAATGAAAGGTTATATTACACAGCTTCTAGTATGCTTATGGAACTCCGGGCTCCAAACAACAGCCTTTATATATGAATAAAATCAAGAATGGATGAGAAAAATTGATTGAAACAAGTTTAGGGAAAGCAAGTGATATTTCAGAAACATCTGAAATCAGTGTTCCCCCAGGATGGATCTAGTCAGCCATAAAGTTTCCCTTGGTGTAACCATTAGCAAGAGAATACAAAACAGGAGGAAATATGACTCTGACCCATTAATACCAATTCTCATGTTTTTAGCCTAATGCATTATTTTTTAGTAAAGAGTTTTCAACTCAAGTATGAGGTTCTGCAGCTTGCTATTGGGTTTTTCCTACATTAACCCTTTTAACATGTCTGGAAATGGTATCATATTAGGCGAGGGAGGGAGGGAGGGAGATTGGGAGAGAGAGACAGAAAGAAAAGCACATAGTTAAAGTAGTTATGGAGAATCCTGAAGAAGTGACCTGTGGCAATTAACAGACCACTGAAGGGAATTATATTCATTAATAAAAGTGTCATTAAGAAGCTTTCCCACGGAAAAATCCTTTCCCTTTACTTTGGCCTCCAAAGGTCCCATTTAATGATGATTTTTACATTTGAGTACCTTAGTCTTAAGTTTCCATTTAACAAAAATAATAATATGCTTCCCTGGTACTTATTTTATAAATGAATAAGACTGATTTTCTTAACCTGCTATGGAAATTATTAATAGCCAACTTTTATGATTCTTCATTTACTTGAGTTTAGGAACAATGACAGTCTGTGTGGAAGACTGCAAATCAAGTGAAAGAATTAGGGAGAGACTTTATACATGCCCCTCCTGTACTAAAAGTTCCAAAACTGAATCAGAAATTTGGTTGCCTGAGCATCCAGGAATACTCGCCTTCATGCAGAATCATTCATGACTTAGCTTTAGTCATACTTAGGGGATAAATTCATTTGTGATATCTAATAATAGCAGATGATGGGCCATAAATTAAGAAAACATGAGAGCTGTCCATGATCAGGCCAACAAAACAGAGAAGTTTTTCCCAGCCCCCTTTCTAGGCTAAAAATACAGTTGTTCCCATAAATAGCAGTGCTAGTTATCATTACCACCATGACACGGACTAAAATAAGAGTGAACATATTGGACACAGCTTGAAAATAAGTCTGTCAGAAGGGAGCATTCCTTTTTTAGTATAAAGGATATTTTTGCTAATCTAGAACATTTATTTATTACAGTTTTAACAATGAAGTGAAGAGAGGTTAAGTAACTTCTGCAGATAAATCACATGTGCTCAGCAGCAGAACACTTGGGGATCAGAGCCCTGCCCTGGCTTTTAGGCCTCCTTGTAAGGTGTCGTGACTGAGAGCATTTAATAATGACTATTAATGCACACACAGAAAAGGTGTTTGAGTGGTGACCTATGTGCTGAATTTAGAGATTAGGAAAATAAACTTGGCCACTTCTCTTTCTAGAAGCCTCCAAATACCAACAGCATGTCCTACTGCAGCTGTTGGAAAAAACAGAATACTGGCGGAAAACACAAGACTGTAAACAACATCTTCCATTCCATTTTTGTGACAACAGTTTTCTGTCCACTTAAACTCAGTGTAATCAGAGTTATAAGCAAAATCCCATCATGCAAATAATGATAATTAAATAATATTCTAATGAAAAAATAAAATGTTACTGCATCTTATTTAAACTAATTGAGCCTTTTTTTTTTCAATTCTTCTTAAACCTGCAGGGAGAAAAGGCCTGTTAAATCAAGACTTAGATTTAGGGCTGAATTTATTCTTATTTTCCAATTACTGCCCATCCCTTAGAACACCCCAGTGCAACAGTGAAGTGATTATGAAATGAGAAAAAGTGTTTCAGGTATCTCAGCAGCACTGACTGACTATTCAATAGACCTTTGGCCACAGCTAAAACCTTAGTTTAACTCCCAAGCTTTCAAAACAATGACATGTTCCTGTTTAATGATGGGGGGAATGAAGAAGAGAGAAACAACATAAAGTGTTCATGTCGGCTACCCACCCATTCGGATTCTTGCAAGACTGTCCTAGTTTTGTTGTTGTTGTTTTTAATTGGGACAATCCTTTGTCCCCTGTAAGCACTGTTTATAACAATCTCGGAAGTTTTCTGGAGGCAGAAAAACGTCATCAGCTGGGCAGGCAGAAGAAAGCCTGTAGGGGGACAACCCAGCTGTGGGAATGAAAAACATTTGAGGCAAGTGGACAGAGGGAGGTAGCAGCAAAGGGCTGGGGATTGGAACATGTCTGGGGTCTTAAACAGAGCACGGCAAAGGGTTGGCAATTACGTTTGGGAAACCAGATCACACTGGTGTCCTCTAGGTTCTTAAAGATTAATTTCCCTTGTCATGACATTCCACATGATAGATCTGTATTTCAGTGAGCATGCAAAACACGCTATCCTTTAAGGTGGTCATTTCAAACTCAGACCCTAACATTTCAACTGCAGGAGGAGCAGGGAAATATAACTCAATCTGGCTCATGTGCAGTTGTACACTTCTTGCCAAAGGCTATGCAATTTGATCTTTTCCTTTGTCCACAGTTACCTCTAGGGGATAGGGGTTTACTAGATGCATCTTTGAGGATTCCTGAACCTAAGGCCAGGAGAATTGAGCTATTTTTAATTTGAGAGGAAATTTTCAGATATTTCATGGTGTTCTGGATCTGTGCCATAGGTTCTTAGGGTGGCTGCTTGGGTATTCATTCAGTATTCAATAATTATTTATTCAGCTTTTATTTATTGAACACCAGCTATGATCCAGACACTAACAACTATGTTCTGTGATCTACAAATGTTTTGCCTGCATTACCCCTAAACTAATTTTGAAAAACATGTATCATTGCATTTGACATGTAAAATGTTTCAGCATAAGTTTAAGTTTGTTTTATTAATACGATATATAACATTAAACATTTTATAAGGTGAAGTTCACAGTAATTTTTCATGATTCAGTAAAATATTGATCAATGCAGCCTGATCCTAAAATAAATCACAACATATTTACCAATAGATGAGATTCTTCCTTGAACAAGTTAGTCTTAGAAGACATTCAGTTAAATTTTAAAACGCACAAGTCATAACAACTATTTTGAATGTTCTATATCCAGAACTTTCCAACTGGGGCCAAGATTCACTTTTTAAAAATTAGTAATAAGAGAAGGATATTTAAAGTGATGAAAAGGAAAAACCTACAACCAAGAATATTCTATCCAGTAAGGCTCTCCTTCAGATTCAATGAAGAAATCAAAAGCTTTACAGATAAGCAAAAGCAAAGAGAATTCAGCACCACCAAACCAGCTTTACAACAAATGCTAAAGAAACCTCTCTAGGTGGGGAAAAAAAAAAAAAAGAGGCCACAACTAGAAACAAGAAAATCACAAATGGGAAAGCTCACCAGTAAAGGCAAACATACAGTAAAAGTAGGAAATCATCCACATACAAGTATGATATCAAAACCAGCAACCATGAGAAGAGGAGAGCACAAATGCAGGAAATGGGAAATGGATTTGAAATTAAGAGACCAGCAACTTAAATCAACCTTGTATATATAGAGAGACTGCTATATCAAAACCTCATGGGAACTTCAAACCAAAAAACTACAACAGATACACACACAAAAAAGAACAAGCACTCCAAACACAACACTAGAGATAGTCATCGAATCACAAGAGAACAAAAGAGGAAGGGAAGAAAAAAGACCTACAAAGACAAATCCAAAACAATTTAAAAAATGGCAATAAGAACATACATATCGATCATTACCTTAAATGTAAATGAATTAAATGCTCCAACCAAAAAACGTAGACTGGCTGAATGGATACAAAAACAAGACCTGTATATATGCTGTCTACAAGAGACCCATTTCAGATCTAGGGACACATACAGACTGAAAGTGAGGGGATGGAAAAAGGTATTCCATGCAAATGGGAATCAAAAGAAATCTGGAGTAGCAATACTCATATCAGAAAAAATAGACTAAAATAAAGACTGTTACAAGGGACAAGGAAGGATACTACATAATGATCAAGGGATCAATCCAAGAAGAAGATAAGAGAAGGAAAGAAAGTGCCTTTGTACATTTAGGATGCCCTGATCAACCATTAAGAATATCTTTGTTAAAACCAATATTCCAAATTCTATTTTAGTTTTACATCCAAAAGTGGATTTTATACCTCTGGCTAATGCAATATATCAAGATTTGGAATGCGTGACGGTTTTTCTTTTTTTCCCACATAAAATAGCAAAAGACTTATTGTAAACACAGGCATATTCCAGACAATTATAAGAAAAAGAACCACGGAAGTTAAGGATCTGGAAATTGATTCCCTAAAACAATTCATGCTGTGCACACCGTGGAAAACCTTTGAATACCTTTTATACATATTCATTTCAAGGCTAAGTTTGTTAGACATTTGATTTTTGATATAAAAGTTCAAAATTGAGAGAATTTCTACTAATACTGCCTGGATTATAAATTAGGAATGATAGATTTCTGCCAGGGGTTCATTAACCTCCCCAATGTATTCAGAAAGCCTCATTTAAATCCTAAGAAACAATAATTCTGTGAAATAAAGGCAGGGTCCTCTCCAACTTTAGTTGCTTCACCCTGTTCTCTGTATGTCATTAAGCAGAAAAGAGATTCCAGGGAATTCTCTACTTTGAACATAGACCATATTCTCAACTGTAACATGTCCATTACTGCTGTTGATCAAGGGGTGAATGGGAAGAGGAACCCTTCCCATATGGTCTCAGCACCTAGAGAAATCTAAACAGTACATGGCTTTTTATTTTTGCTTGTTTTTGACCATTCTGCCCTCATTTGGAATATATAGGACAGAACACTTCTATCCCATATTCAAAAAGCATTTCTAGAATGCTTTGGCAGCAGTGGTTGGAGCCCTTTATACTCCGCATATAATTATGAAGCCCTTTATAATTCTGCAGTTGGTTCAGTATAACTGTCCTAACCAAAACAGAGGAAGAAACTACACAATTTTACATTTTCTTTTAAATCCAGAATTGAATGTCTATAATACAGAATTTTCATTGTAGCCTTAAAATTTGTTTGACCTCATGACCTGCAGCAAGGTAACATGGTCGGTAGAAATTTGGAGTTATATTGCAATTTGAATTACACCTTCACAGTTAATTTGTTATACAGTTACTTAGCTGAGTCTCTGTTTCCTCCTTGATAAAATGGGTATAATACTACCTTCAGCAGCGTTTCCCTTACCTAATCTTAAAAATCTCATGAGGTGTCTTTAAAAACTACTTATTCACAGACTCCTCATAGAGACTAATTCTGTACGACTGGATGTGGTCCAGAAATCTATATTTTTTAATGAATACTGTCCTGGTGATTATATGATAAGGTAAGATAGGGAAACACTGCTTTATAGAATTGTTGCAAAGATTAAAGATGCTCTTATACATTTGTTATACAGACAGTGTCTGGTCTACATGAGATATGAACTCCGTCCGTAGCACCTCCCAGATAGATATGGGTCTAAGGGGGGAATTGGTTCCCTAACATCAATATGAGTCTAAGAGACTCACTGACAACAACTGTTTTCCAGGCAGGTTCATCTTCACTCCTAGTACTTAGCCACTGTGTTTAGGGGTGGGCTTGAGGATTTCTAAAACAAATAAAAAAGTAAAGTAACACATACCAAACACACTAGTGCACTTTGGGAGAAACACAGTGTAGACTCATAGCTGTCAACACACCCATTAGTGCTGGCTTGTTTCATATCCTCATGTGGTGTACACCTGTGTCGTGCTGGCAATGCACAGCTTTGCAGTTTTCTTTGCATCGTGTATCCTGTTGGTCTTTACAAAACAAGTACTCTTCCTCCCTGTGTGAAGTATGATAAACAGATGATGTATGATTTTATTATTTTCTATCCTTTGTATAGCATGAAATTTTCCCTTCCAATGAAAAGCACATTGAAAATTCAAATACTGATGCACAGGTAGATATGAAAACTTAACATACTTTCTTATTGCTGTTTAGAAGACCTTCTTCATGATTATAGAGTAGGTCGATGTTGGTAAAGATTTCTGTGCCCAAACGTAAACACTTGTGAATTTGAAATGTTTCATGAGTTGGAGTAAGTTTTCACTTATAATATCTTGGGTTTAGAAATGAGAACATGAGAACTCCATGAAGATGTGTGTGTCGTGTGTGTGTGCGCGGGTGGAACACACCGACATGGAACCCACCGACACAGAGGCTCGACTGTACTAGGCCATTTCACCTAAGGGACTTGAGCATCCTTGAATTTTGGCAACAGTGGGAGTTCCTGGAACCAATTCCCTGTGGACACCGAGGGACAACTTTAATATTATGAAATTGAAAGTGAAATTTCTTATTACTTGCTAATTTTATGCCTCATGGTTTTCATATTAGGAAGGCTTGGAAGAACTTGGGTTTCCTGGAGAGAGGGCTTCTTGCAAGTGTATCAAGAATACAGATTGAAGTTTCATGATTAAAAATTCTCTTTTGTTTTATAAATGTCATCTTATTAGCAGAATAAGACCATCAAGGCAACATTCAAACGATACACACACACACACACACACACAAACAATCCATTGTTCCAACAGTTATTTAATTGAGCTAATGTTTATTGTTTTGGCTGATTTCATTTAGTATAAAATGTACAAACTTCATGCTTCTCTAATCTCATTCAATTCTCTTTTACTTCTTCTAAGAATTAGGCTAGACTAATAGACAAATGGCCTCTCACCATATTCTAATCTGATTTTTGAGGAAACAATTGATGGAAGCTGATAAAATTGAAAATATTGCTCTTTTATAGTTGGGAAGATGGAAAAAAGCACAGCAAAATATAGCCCTCAATATTCATTTGCAGTGAAAAAAACTCAATTTCTGTTTAAGAAAGAACTACTTTAAGTCCTGTGTAAATATTGCTTGAGAATATAAAATGTACCATTTAAATTTACAATCATAAATAAGAAAGCAGGCAGCACTTTATCCTCTAGGCGTGCTGGGAGGAGAAGCAAACATTTGAGATGAAGCGCGGTCCCAAAAGATCACCCAGAAGGTTGGAGCAAGAGGTTTACGCAATAGCAACAGCCACAGAGATTGAATCGAAACCTAAGAAACCTTTTGATTAAAAAAAGTAGGGCGAAGAGGTGGTTCACAGCTCTAACACAGAACTCTGCCTAAGTAACTCAATCTGTTTCTGCCTTTGCCATTTGGAGGAAAATAAACAGTAAGTCCATGAAGAGTCATGGACTAGAATCATTATATTACACACTCCTGAGATATAGAGGGACAAGAGGCAAGTTATATGTGCAACAGGATGAAGCACTTCAACTCCTGAACTTTGACTCCTTTTTTTTTGTTGTTGTTCGGTACGTGGGCCTCTCACTGCTGTGGCCTCTCCCATTGTGGAGCACAGGCTCCGGATGCGCAGGCTCAGTGGCCATGGCTCACGGGCCCAGCCGCTCCACGGCATGTGGGATCTTCCCGGACCGGGGCACAAACCCGTGTCCCCTGCATCGGCAGGCGGACTCTCAACCACTGCACCACCAGGGAAGCCCCCAACTCCTGAACTTTGGATGAGTTACTAAGAGATAAGTTTGTGTAAGTTACTAAGCTTGTCTGTTAGTTACCAAGAGAAAGGAATAGGAGTTATCTCATATAATCAGTTATTTTACCATCCTTACTCTTTCCCATTTTCCAGTTTGATTCCTTCCCTAGGTATTTTAAGCTGATATTTATATAACCTGTAAAATAGGTAGGGACCTATGCTACATGCCTTTGCTTCATTTTTATTTATTTGGAATGTTCAGTTGATAAGGCAGATCTCACATAGGAGTTCTTCATGCAAAGAGCACTCTGAGTACACCTATGTTGTCATTTCTGGGTTCCAAAGATCCGGACAATGTTTGAGAGAGTTTGAATCAGTCTCAGAGTCTCTAACATAATCATAGGTTTAAAGCATCCAGGGGAATTATTGCCTGACTTCCTGACAGATGAAATTACAATATCCAAGGCTACTCATTTATTTCAGGTATTCACAAGACGATTGGGTTGAAAAGTCCCAACTTGGAGAGTATTTTTATTTTTAGTGTCAGATAATAGCAATTATATGACCATATGTTGTTTATTAAAATAAAACATTCTTCCAAAAAATAGTCAATATCTTGATACACATGTGGTCTTACTTCTCAGCCTCCTGCCCCCATGAACAAATTTAAATTCTTATTGTGTAGAAGGAGGAAGGGACGGTCAGCACATAAGGACAAAGAAAATTTACTTCTAGTGAACAATATGGCATAGAGAAAGACATCACTCATTGGCTTATAATCTACTTCTATCAAAAAATTCTATTTAAGTGCTTTGCTAGAGGATTGGAAAGGAAGGAAATTAAGAGCCAGATGACAGATACGTTGGTTTGTGTGACCTTGGTATTCAAATCTCAGCCTCAGAAATGTGGTTCACTTAGGATGATATATTCAATGTGTTAATAATCTCAAAGAAAACACATAGAAGACATCGGTCCCCCACACGACCCACATCTCTGTATACCTGCTTGCTGTGGTGACCAGGACACTCTCAAAAGTGTAAGAGAGGTCAGATGATTTGTTACTAGATGAAAAAAAATGAAATCATGTCTCAGGGCTTAAGTCACTTCATCCCATTGGTCCCTCCAGACCCTGTAAAGAGTATGCTCCTCTGTATTTCTGCTACTCCTTTTCTTGGCCCTTGTTCATTACTAAGGATCCCCAGATGTACTGGCATTGGACTCTTTTTAACACCTCTGTGTCTGGCCTCACATTCCAGCAGAATTTTCAGCAAATATGGGGCTTTAAAATGTGAGATGTGGGAGGGAGAGTAGGAAAGAGAAGTGGAGTGCAGCTAAGAAAGCAGGGATCACCCCAGGGATTGGGGTAGATATGTCCTGCCTCAACACAACTCAAGTGCTATTTTGGTCAAAAGGAAGTCTAGGCAAACAAATCAAACAAAATTCATCAGCCAAGTTGTTAATAAAGTTTTTAATACAACTTTACTAGAGTCAATCTGAAATCCTATACTTTTTTCAGTTTTTTTTCCCCTCACATCCAGCAGTAAAGTGTTTCTGGAACTATGTTTGGGATGCTATCTGAAATCTATCCCATTTGTTTTTGTTTGTTCTAACCAAAGAAGACAATTTTTTAGCAATAAAGATGAGCAGAAAATATTTTTGTTCTTAGCATGGCATATGACCCCTATCTACCCTCCCAGCCAGCACTGCATTATATATTCCAGTGATAGGTGCTGCTTGCACATCCCTTAGTTAGCCACACACCCTCACGTCTATGGATCTGCAAATATTTTTCCTCTGCCACAAATACCTTTCCTCCATTCACTTCATCATCAGAATAATTCCAACTCACTCATTCAGAGATTATATCAAATAACTTCACTTTTTGGAAACCTTCTGGGCTAGCTCCTCACTCCTAGCTGATTTGGATGTCCAATTTAACCTGCATTCTGCTAACACCTCATGCTGTTTGTCCCATGATACAGATCATGTTCTGTTAAATTCTTCCTCTGCCTTCTTTATACTCTCTGATTATGGAAACCATCTTTCACGTCTATATTCTCCAATGGTCATGTGGAATAAGTTAGCATTCCACATTTTGTCCAGTAATGAATTAATGAATGAGATATTGTTGCAACAGTGGTTTGAAATTTGTACCATTGGTTTGATAAAAATGCTCATATAAGTACCCATCAGCAGATGGTAAAAAGAAAGAACTTGAAAATCAAGAGATGATTTTGTATATATTTTGAAATAGATTTTTAAAAATCAGCTAAGTCCTACATAAATCATTTGTAACCTGTAACTGTTTAACTTAGGACGCCATATGTGTTTAAAAAAAGAAAGAAAATTGATTGATGAGTAATTTTCCAACCAGCAACTTGGCTGCAAATATTTCATGTTGAGCCTCAGATTCACATTTTCAAGTGCTATCATCAGCTCCTTTACATTACAGTCCTATAACTGATGATACTTTTCACATATAAATTATCTAAAGTGAAAAGCAGGCTCTTTATATCTAAGTGGTATTGATGGTCTCTGCCACAGCAATAATGCTGTCCTAGCAGCCATTCATAGTAATGACTCTGTATTTCGTCTCTTTCCTAATTGTCCTCAGGAAATTGTTTAAACCTCTTGGTGGGTGGGATCTATGACACTGGGTGCTTCTGAGGAGCAGATGAACCTGTTGACATTCCACCCTAAATAAATACTTCTTTCTAGATTTTCTTTGTCTTTGTCTCTCAATATTTTTCTTATTGGAGGTCATATCTGATAGTGTTCCTAGTTAACCTCCACCACTATGAGATATTTTTGTAGAGAAGCAAAAAGGTGAACAACTAATGATGGTTTCCTTTAAACATCCTAAAGGTATGTAGGTGGAATACTAAAGGGATTCAATTTCTTGATACACCTTAGTCACTGCAGTATAACAACCAGCACAAAACAACTAATGCTTTCCAAATGCTCACCCCATGGAATGCCACCACCAAAACATTTGTTTAATGTCTAACTTGTTTATGATCTTAAACAAATTGAGTTAAACAAGGTTCTCACCATGTTAAATTAGTTAAATCTCATTGGCATGTCAATTTTTACCCCAAAATGTGGAAAGCATGTCTATGTTATGAACCAAATTCATTTCAAATCATGTCTACAATTCTTACACACACCTAACAACTCCCCTCATTATGCCCACACATCAGAATTTTGGGGACACCCATACGTTTTTCAGGCCCTGCTCCCAAGTTTAAGAACTTAGAGCTAATTTGCAAAGAACTTATTCAGCTTAAACTAGGTTCATATTTGGTATTTGTAGAAAGATTCTATGAGCCTATTGCATGCGCAAAAAGGAAAAAAATAAGAACTCTACCCTCTAGGTCAAATTTCCTAAGTGAAATGTTTGTTATATGTTTTGAGTCCAAGCAGAGATGTCACTGTGTGTTTGAAAAGGTTAAGTCTCTATAAGACTCCTGTACAGTTTAGCTGCACAGTCTAGAGACTAGAGTGATTGGATTCCCTTGTTCTGTAGGAAAAGGAAAGACACAGCCACACCTGGGCACAGCAAGTATCAGATAGGATGGATTACAGTCTGACTATAACATTTCCCGGGTTTAAATGAGATCACCAGAACTTTATTCACACAAACAAATCAAGTTGTTTCCACATTAACATTGGATGAAGTGATTTTTATTACAAAACCCAGCACTCGCCAGGCTCTTTTCTGAGGGTGGATCAAAAGCATAAGGATCTGGTCATGTACTGCTTTTCATCTCCTCTGCTTGAGCACAGCACTGACTAATACACACTGATCAAATTCTGCCTACGATTTTAAACAGGACGTTTTGGAAAAGCCAAGAACGAGCTCTTGAAATAATACTGTTTATCCCATAGTAACGAGAATTGGAGCTGTACTTTTATAAATGGTACACTGAAAGCTGTTTACAACTTGCAAATGATGATTCCAAGAAACATCAGGATGCCTTTCTTATACTTAGACATTAATAAATAACAGCAAATTTGCTAAAAAGTCCAGTCCTGCTTTTTGGGAACCTTCCAAAAAGAAATCACAGTTCTTTAAAACACAGTTTCATAGAATGAATCAGTTAAAAGAGTAATCAGCCAGTTACTGACTATATAATAATAATTATTATTAATATTTAACAGTAACTATGCATAGAGCTATTTGTCTTCAAAGAAGTGAATTTCTTAAGTATTAACAAATTAACTCTCTCTGTCACAACTGCCAACATGTGTTTGGAGAGCTCTACAGAGAAGTTCATTTAACATCTATACATCTTATCCTCGTAATGTCTGCAGGAGGTCTTTCCATTGTTAGATAAACATGTTTGGATGTACAGAGATGGGGTAATAATACACACCCATGTCCTGCTGTCTGGCTGGTTCAATGCCAAGTTCTCAACAATACCCAATCACAGGCAAAAAATGTATTTCCAGTGATAGAGCAGGATGGTTTTCACTGAGGACAGACTTTGTCGAAAATAACACAAAAATTGGGAATTTGGGTGCATAACCTGGGCGTGGTGAGGATGAGTTCAGTACTCTCCACATAACCTCAGCCCAGCCGTAGATCCTTAAATTCACCATCTCACCAGCCAAAAAGACTCCTCCTGCTAACAGATGCCACAGTTGCTAGAGCTTCTCTACAAACTGCACGTATTTTCATGAGACCCTGAAAATAACAGGCTCCTGGAAACTACCGATATTTTGCAGATGTGCTTTTTACAAAATGATTTCACAATTTGCCTAAGCACTTTATCGATGTGTCACTTTACAGACAAATAAAGACCAAGCACTGGTCTTCATTACAGATTACAAATTTCAATTGTAATCACTTTTCCTTGATAATTTCCAAAATTGTAAACATTTAAGAATTCTACTTATTGGATATTTAATGATATTAAGGAATTATTGTTAACTCTAAGTTTTGATAATATTAATAGTATTGCAGTTATTTTTCTAAAGTTCTTTTCTCTTAAAGAAGAAACAACTCCTCAACAAAATACTAGCATACAAAATCCAACAATACATTGAAAGGATCATACACCATGATCAAGTGGGGTTTATCCCAGGGATGCAAGGACTCTTTAATATCTGTAAACCAATCAGTGTGATACACCACATTAACAAACTGAAGAATAAAAACCATATGATCATCTCAATAGATGCAGAAAAAGCTTTTGACAAAATTCAACACCCATTTATGGTAAAAGCTCTCCAGAAAGTGGGCATAAGAGGGAACCTACCTCAACATAATAAAGGCCATATATGACAAATCCACAGATGACATCATTCTCAATGGTGAAAAGCTGAAAGCATTTCCTCTAAGATCAGGAATAAAACAAGGATATCCGCTCTTGCCACTTTTTTCCAACATAGTTTTGGAAGTCCTAGCCATGGCAATCAGAGAAGAAAGAGAAATAAAAGGAATACAAATTGGAAAAGAAGAAGTAAAACTGTCACTGTTTGCAGATGGCTTGATACTATACATAGAAAATCCTAAAGATGCCACAGAAAACTACTAGAGCTAATCAATTAATTCAGTAAAGTTGCAGAATACAAATTAATACACAGAAATCTGTTGCATTTGTATACACTAACAATGAGAGATAAGAAAGAGAAATTAAGGAAACAGTCCCATTTACCATTGTATGAAAAAGAATAAAATACCTGGGCATAAACCTACTAAGGAGGCAAAAGACCTGTATTCTGAAAACTGTGAGATGATGAAAGAAATCGAAGATGCCACAAACAGATGCAAAGATATACCATGGTCTTGGATTGGAAGAATCAATATTGTCAAAATGACTAAACTACCCAAGGCAATCTACAGATTCAATGCAATCCCTATCAAATTACCAATGGCATTTTTGACAGAACTAGAACAAAACATTTTAAAATTTGTATGGAAACATAAAAGACCCTGAATAGCCAAAGCAATCCTGAGAAAGAAAAACAGAATGGAGGAATCAGACTCCCTGACTTCAGGCTATACTACAAAGCTACAGTCATCAAAGAAGTATGGCACTGGCACAGAAACAGAAATAAAGATCAATGGAACAGGATAGAAAGCCCAGAAATAAACCCACACACCTATGGTCAATTAATCTATGACAAAAGAGGCAAAAATATACAATGGAGAAAAGACAGTCTCTTCAATAAGTGGTGCTGGGAAAACTGGACAGTTACATGTAAAAGAATGAAATTAGAACATTCTCTAACACCATACACAAAAATAAACTCAAAATGGATTAAAGACCTAAATATGAGGCTGGACACTATAAAACTCTTAGCAGAAAACATAGGCAGAACACACTTTGACACAAATTGCAGCAATATCATTTTGGATCCACCTCCTAGAGTAGTGAAGAGGAAAACAAAAATTTTAAAAATGAGACCTAATTAAACTTAAAAGGTTTTACATGGCAAAGGAAACCATAAACAAAACAAAAAGACAACCCACAAAATGGAAGAAAATATTTGCAAACAAAGTGATAGACAAGGGATTAATCTCCAAAATATACTAACAGCTCATGCAGCTCTATATCAAAAAAGCAAACAACCCAAGCAAAAAATGGGGAGAAAACCTAAATAGACATTTCTCCAAAGAAGACATACAGATGGCCAAAAGGCACATGAAAAGATGCTCAACATCACTAATTATTAGAGAAATGCAAATCAAAACTACAGTGAGATATCACCTCATACCAGTCAGAATGGTCATCATCAAAAAGGCTACAAACAATAAATGCTGGAGAGAGTGTGGAGAAATGGGACCCCCCTACACTGTTGGTGGGAATGTAAATTGGTACAACCACTATGGAGAACAGTGTGGAGGTTCCTTAAAAAGCTAAAAATAGAACTACCATATGATCCAGCAATCCCACTCCTGGGTGTATATCCAAAGAAAACCATAATTCGAAAAGATACATGCACCCCAATGTTCATTGCAGCGGTATTTACAATAGCTAAGACATGGAAGCAAACTAAATGTCCATCGACAGAGGAATGGATAAAGAAGGTGGTACATATGTACAATGGAGTATTACTCAGTCATAAAAAAGAATGAAATAATGCCATTTGCAGCAACATGGATGGACCTAGAGATTATCATACTGAGTGAAATAAGTCAGACAAAGACAAATATCATATGATATCACTTATATGTGGAATCTAAAAGAAAAATGATACAAATGAACTTATTTACAAAACAGAAATAGACTTAAAGACTTTGAAAACAAACTTATGGTTACCAAAGGGGAAACATGGGGGGAGGGTAAATTAGGAGGTTGGGATTAACATATACATCCTACTGTATATAAAATAGATAATCAACAAGGACCTACTATATAGCACAGGGAACTCTACTCAATATTCTATAATAACCTATATGGGAAAAGAATCTAAAATAGAATAGAGGGACTTCCCTGGTGGTCCAGTGGTTAAGACTTCACACTCCCAGTGCAGGGGGCTTGGGTTCGATCCCTGGTTAGGGAACTAGATCCCGCGTGTCGCAACTAAAAAGATTCCACATGCTGCAACAAAGACCCGGCAAAGCCAAATAAAGAAACACTTAAAAAAAAGAAAGAAAGAAAGAAATATGTGTATGTATAACTGAATCAGTTGTACACTTGAAACACAATATTGTAAATCAACTATACTCCAATATACAATAAAAATTAAAGTTTAAAAAAGAAACAACTGAAATACTTGTGGATGAAATAACATGCTATGTAAGATTTATTTTAAAATGCTCTGCAGAAAGTGAGGATGAGTTGTAGTATGTGGATGAAGCAAGGTTAGCCATGAGTTAAAAATTGTTTAATCTATGGGATGGGCACATGGGGGTTCACTCATACTATTCTCTCTACTTTCACGTATGTATAAAAATTTCCGTGAAAAGAACACTAAAGAATTCCTGCAACGTAGGCAGAACTCTAAAACTAATCTTTAAGGAGCAGCCAACTACAAACGTAATCTGAAATCACTCGGTTCCACACAAAAAGCACAGGCAGCATCTTGACAACATGGAATCAATTTTTTTTCCTTCTCCTGATTCCATCCTCGCCTTGGAGAAGCTGAAAAGGCCACCTCGGATAAGACTGCATCAGGCTGACAAGACCTCTGATAATGTGAGTAAATTTATGAGCTTCTGTAAACTGGATTATTCACAATCTACCATATGGTGGTAGCCATGACATCACTGGATTTATAAATTAGTGCTTCAGCCTCTGGTCCTCAAATTTCTGTAGTGAAATTGTCCCAGGAGCCCTACAGGAAAACATCCATTTCAAGCCACTGTCATACATTGACATTTACTAAAGTGCTACTAATGTAGGCATTTTAGGGGTGGTAAAGATGCATAAGACATGGTCACTGCCCTCAAGAGACTCATATAGGATAGAAACAAGCCATTGCTTTTGTGAGTAGTCAAAACTCAGGTAGTGGCAGTACACATACTCTCATCTTTTCAGGGAGCACACAGGAACTCCATTATCTTGGACTGAGCAAACAAAGGAGAAGAGAATTGATATCAGACTGAGTGAAAAGTTTCTAAGTACATTCGTGTACTTTCAGTTTTGGGATAACTTGGGTGCATGTATGACCTGGAGATGTAGGACTGTATCTCTTGATACTAACCACATCAGCTGTGGCTGGTGTTCCCCTCTGCCTACCTCAAACTCACCCCTTGACAGTTGTTTGAAAGGTACTGTAAAAATAAAATGTTTTCTTTAAAATGCCACATTGTTTGGAAACACTTGCTAAATGTCTATCTGAATGACAGGGCTCTCTGTTTCTCAGGAAAAATAAAAGTACCTGAGGAAAGTTACTTTCTGAATAGCCTTCCTATAAGCCCACATCTGTATAGCACCTTCTGATTGGCAAAGAGCCTTCACGCACATTCTTGCATTCAGTTGGGAAGTGAGTTGAATAGGATTTTTTAAAAAATTTATTGATGTGAAATTCACATAACAAAATTAAACATTTTTTTTAAAGTAAGTCAGTGGCATTCAGTACATTCACAGTCTTGGGCCACCACTACCTCTATCTAATTCCAAAACATTTTCCTCACTCCAGAATACCCCTCCTCTGCCCACCGTACGGATTAAGCAGTGTGGGTGGGCATTATCAACTTCAGTTTCGTAGGTAAGGAAGCCTAATCAGAGACTGTTAAGTGGCCTGCAGTTAGTAAGTGCTAGAGCCTGAAACAGAACCCATGTTTTCTAACTCTAAATTCTTTACCAGACCAGTTCTCAAACTTTAGGCTGCATGGAATCACCTAGAGGTGACTGCATGGCTCCAGCCTCAAAGATTCTGGTTAAGTCTAGAGCGGAGCCTGAGAGATTGCATTTCTGATAAGCTCCCAAGTGATACTGATGTTGCAGGAGACCACACTTTGAGAACCATCATGCTAGACTGAGTTGCCTATTCGCCTATTTTCTAATTATAGGTTTTGCTAATTCAACCAAGGACCGTTGCATATTTAAACAAAGTAGGCTTATAGGAGGTGTCCACTTTCTCTACATCACAGGTTTATTGGCTGGATCAACATCAAAATGAAAATGTGTAGGTAAAAGCACTGTATCAGCTTTAAAATCATTATGTAAATTAGTCTTATTCCTGGCTGAAGATGAGTCCTTTTACTTAACTAGTTAAGCTCTTCCAGCATGTCTGAGGAAACTACTAAACTGTTTCAATTTGTACTTCCAAAATGCCAGAACTAGAGGTGTCTCCTATCTTGGGTCTGAAACACAGTGCCTGGCATGGTATAGTCATTAATGTTGAATGAATTAGTTTGCTTAAAATCAAAGGTAAGAGGGCTTCTTTTAGTATTACTTGAGGCACTTACTAGATATATAGCTTCAAGCAACCTATCTGATTGACATGATGGACACAGGTCAATCCTTACCCATAAAGTTTCCTGCCAGTGTCCTAGTCTGTGTACACCAAAAGGTCTTAGAAGCACTGATAAGGGCATCCACTCCTCTCCTGCATCTCTGCAGGAGTCGATGCCAGTGTTTTAGCATCAACCCCCAACCACTTTCTTTGCCTTACCCCATGTGTGTACATGTGTATAGATGACAACCGGCAATATAGCCAACATATATTCCAACATCTGCCTACCAGATCTGTGCACGCTCTCCCGGTCATTCTGCTTGGGGTTGAGTATGGACAAGCATTGTTGGGGAGTAAACGGTAGAGCTGACAATGTCTTGTTTCTAAAGTGCTGGGATCCTTTAATCTTCTTTCTTCCTTTGATGTCTGAGATTTCCTTCTTTATGCACTGACACTGGGACTAAATGAAACACCAGGAAACCATTTACCAGTAAAGGGTGTGTGTTACAAACACCTGCAGAGCCCATCGTACCAGGTGACTTGAATTACACATTTCTAGAGCTTTGCTCTGTGTGTGGGGTGGCTATATGGACCCTTATTTTGGGTAAAACGATGACAGCTCTGGTCACATTTTTATGACTTCTATTTATTTTCTATCCATACATAAAATAAAGGCACAAACAATGGAGGAGGGGACCTTTTTGTCTGTGATGAATATAAAAGCAGTTGCTTGAAAACACATAGAATCTTTGTACAAAATGGCTTTTGGATTCAAACAAAAGAGATAATATTGTTGTGGTCCAAATAGCTAAGCACTGGGAGGTGGAATTCTGGGTTCAAGTCCTGACTCTTGCATATCAGCATGTAGACTTTGAACATATCACTTAACATCTGTGGGCTTCTGGTTTCCATCTACATAATGAAGGAAATCACCTTCAAAAAGCTTTGTTTTGGTTTTTGTTTTGAAAAAGCTATTTGTTGCAACTAATTAAAAAATTGCCTATTTTCCAGGGGCTACTTGTCATTAACCTGTTTCTTTAGCATTATGGAAATATGGTATTAACTCCTTTTGTTGTTTGTTTCCATCTAGTAGAACAAACTGGAGATCTAGACAAAACCTTTGATAAATATGAAATAGCATCAACCTCTCAACAGCCTGACACTACAAAAAATTCTAATAATAGCTAATATTTATTGAGTGTTTACTATGGACCATGGTCTGTGTTAAGTGCTTTACAAGCAATAACTTGGCCGTGAGCCTTCTGCACAGTGTAAAGCATGTCTTGAATTGCAAAACTTCATTTCCAAATTGGAATGTCAAAAAGGTCCCTGTAGGTAATATGTTTTGTGAAAATCAATATAGGTAGGGATGATCCTTTGGAGATCTTCAAAAAAATATTACAAATGCTATTCTATTTCTTTTTCACAGAAGTCCTCCCCATCTCAGTAAATGGCAAGTCTATAATGGCAGTTGTCAGGCCAAAACCTTGTTGCCATGCTGTATTCCTCTCTTTCACTCTTAACTTCATATCTATCACCAAATCCATTGAGCTCTATCCTTAAAGTGTTTTTGGAATCCAATCTCTTCTCACCATCTGCACTGCTCCACTCCACGCCACGCCTTCCATCTTTGCTCTGCCATCCCAGAATTCTCCTACACCATTTTATTCTCAACACAGCGGCCTTAGTGGGCCTGTTGAAATGGAAGATCAATCCTGTCAGTTGCTAACTAAAAACTGTCCACTGGCTTTGCGTCTCCACACAAAAGCCTGAACCCCTTCTGTTTGAGATGAACTGACCCTGTGCTTCTTTGTCACTACTCACCCCACTCCAGCCGTGCTGATCTCCTTATATGATTCCTACACACCAGGCATCTTCAGACTTAGGACCCAGCACCAGCTCTTCTCTTTGCTGGAAGGCTCTTCCCTAGAGAGCCACCTGGCCCACTCTCTCCTCTCCTTCAAGTCTTCGCTTACTTTATTATTGAGGCCCCAGTGACATCTCGCTCTACTGCTCCCTCAGCTCCTTTACCACTTTATTTTTCTCTATTGCATTTCTCACCCTCTGACATGCTGCTTATTTTAATCATTTGCTTGTTTATTGTATCTCCCCTCACTGAAGTTTAAGCACCATGAGGGCAGGGATTTTTTATTTTGCTTTGTTTATGACTGTATCTCCAACATCAAGAACTGTGCCTGGCATATAATATGTGCTTAAAAATGAATGAATGAATGAATGGATATATTTTATAAACATAGTTTTGCACATCTAGCGTTAATGGGGTCCTTTTCCCTCCTGCTGCTCTCTCTTTTAGGCTCTGTAGACTCTTATTTCTCTAATCTTTTTTCGTTTCTCTTGTAAAAAGTTTGGCCCACTACCTGAATATATTGTTTTCCTGAGTTTGACTAGTGAGAGTTTAGTTAGAAAGAGTAGTGTATCTTTCGTTCTCCCCATCTACTAGCAAATTGTCTTTTCCTAGCAAAATTCTCTTATTAAAAACAAAATCTCTAACTATGCTCATTCTCTCTTTCATTGGGAAGTTTCTTGAAAGAGTAGCTTACACATATAGTCTTCTCTTTCTGGCTGCTACTCTATTCCTTAATTCATCATTTAACCTGAGAGCTGACATTACCAATGTGCAGAAACTCATCATTCACCCCTGGTCATACTTCACCTTCTAAGAGCTCGATTCAAAGGGTTATCCTTGATCATGTCATTCTCTCTCTTTCTGAAGGAAATGATTGTCCTTTATGGACAATGATTTCCTCCTTAGCTTCTAGCACTCATCATCCTGGTTCTTCACCTTATCTTAAGTGGGTCCTCTTCATTCCCTCACCTTTCTAACACAGTAATTCTAAACAGCTCTGGTCTCAGATTTTTAAATATTTTTGTAGAATCTTTCACTCCAGAATTCTATCCACTTCTATGGCTGACTGTCTTCTATAGATGATAGCATTCTCAACAATGACATTTCCCATTCACTGCCTAACATCTTCTGGGTCTCCTCTGGCATCCTAAATGTTGCATATTTACATCTGCACTCACTAGGGTTCAATCAAAACCATTTCTTCCTCATGACTTTCCTATTTCTCTTTAAACGTCCTCTAAAAATGTGAAAATTTGGAGTGGTTCAAAAATTCGAAAGGAGACCAACAGAACCTTGTAACTAAGGGAGTAGAGGATGAGATTATAGAGGGAGGGAACGGAAGCAGTCTTCAGAGCATTCTTAATGATAAAGTTAAACCTGTTAAACTCTAACGTTTAATGTTTAATCACATGTGGAAAAACTTCGAAGGCTCTTGATTCTGAGTGGTGGAAGTCAGAGAATTATTCTTCTAAATTATTGGTGTTTTAAAATTTTCTCCAAAAATATGGCTCTTAAGAAAAAAATATGTCTATCATTTGGGAAAATATTTTTATTAAATAGAAAATAATGCAGTCAATAATTTGCTTATTTTTTTTTAAATGCCATTAAACAAAAATGCAGGTTTGGAAATAACTACATGTTTGGTGTGGTGTTGACTAAACAAGAAAACTAAATCTTAGATTTGGATGTGAGTGTAGCCTTTATTTAACTCAACATGAATCTTTTATTCAGCATTTCATCCAGCTTTGGCTCCATTGAGGGAATGATGACCTCAAGGGGCTGTCTATTCCATTTTGGAAACGAATTCCTAAACTGTTCTTCTCTACATCAATTAAAAGTCTAATTCCCTTTCCAATCCTATCCAGTTGTTCTGGTTCTGCCTATTAAATCTACTCAGAATACGTTTTACACTCTTATTAGCCCAGTTTTATTTAACTGTGATTATCTTAAACCACAAGAAAGTCTCTGCTTAGCTTTGGCCAGTTTCCTTATAGGAAAGGAAGGGCTATCTGTTTTTCAAATATTCTCATATCACCCAGTATGAGAGTAGGTATAGCAGAATTTTTTTTCACTATAGTAATTGAGAATTTAATTAACTTTCCAACTTAAGAGATGAAGGTGGAGAGCTATCACTATGACTCTGTTAACAACTTTTTGTAAATAATCAGACCCTGTGCCCTTCAAAATGAAGAGTAATATTGATGCCAAAATTCTTTATTTGTATTAACATTATGATTTATCAATGGGCCACATAAGTACTACTTCAGTGTCAATATGTATTCAGAGTCCATAAAAACTACCTTCTCAAAAATAAGAATAGCCTCAAATCCTTTGAATAATAAATGATACTGTGTAATTCTGTGAATAGAAATGAGAAGTTAAAAACTATTGATCAACCACTTCTAGGAGAAATCCTGAGTATTTTCTCTCTCATCTTCAAACACTTTTCCAAGAATTCTCAAACGGTTTAACTGCACTAAGATTTCCACTTCTGTTAGGATTTATAGAGAGTTCAAAAAAACAGCCTGTTAGGCCATATTCTCCACAATTTAATCTTGACCTTTCATGTTTCCAACATGTCAATTTGCTTATAAGAATAATGCAGAACTTAAAACAAAATCTTCAGTTTATTTTTTCAGGATAACATCTTTTATCCATTTTTTAATCCCTGATATTTCTGTGTTTTGCAAGTTGCATCTAATTTCCTCCTTTAGCTTAGTTATTTCTTGGTATTCCTCCTAGGTAACTACTTTTATTTTAGGGTATTCCCACTTGTGTTTCAACTCCTTGTTCAAATTTTTCTGTAGACAACCAGCTGTTAAACTTAAGAACACCAGATGTTAGTGTAAGATTTGAGATGCTGTTACCAGGACAACCAGCACTGAGTGCTGGCCATCCCATCACTATGTTCACTGCTCCAAAGGGGGGATTGAGCTTCACCTTTCTCTATGGAAATAAAACAGACAAAAACACATTTGTAACACAAATTTAAAGAGGTGGCTAGATACCCTTCTGGTATAAACTCTGTTCATACCTTTCCAGTGGTTTTGCTCTATATAAAAAGAACAAAGTAACAAATGTTTAATAAAGAAAAAATGTGAGACAGAGAAGGCTTTAACCCATTACCACTTAGAGGATCAATTACATTTTGATGATTTTTCAAGGTTATAGATGAGTTGCCTCATTCAGTAGATAAAAGGGAAAACTTTGAGATTCCCCATCTTTCCTTCCTTTCCGTCAGAAGCTCAGAGGGTACTGAGATTTTTTTTGCCCTGTGTTCATGTGAGGCAGTCCCTCACATAAAAACAGAAATCCTACATTTAAGTCACTACATAGCCCAGTGAAGAGTGGAGCGAGAGATTCAGAGTGTTCCCTGCAGAAAGGGGAATACTTTAGCCTCCTCTGACATTCCAGAATCACAGAATAATGGGACATAGAACTTATGATAATGTAGCACAACCCTATCAGTTTCAGGTAATAAAATCAAATATTTTAGACTTCAAATCCGTACTCACTTTATGATTCTAGTTTATTTATCTTAAGCTCTTGACATCTAGTTTTCTTAGGCTGTGAAAGTCCTGCTATGCATTATGGTGAGGAAAATCCAAGTTATGGATGAGTGTGAGCACTGTCTTTTGCAAATTATCAGCCAAGCCTCAGTTTCCACAAATACACAATGAGTATAATAATAACTACTATTCTATTTGCTACACCATTGAGTGGTCAAATGAGATAACCTGTTACTTAAAGTACATTGTAACTGTTGTAAAGTGTTATTATTTTCATTGATTTACATAAAATCCCTAAAATAGAAAATAACCTGCATGATGAAAAGTTGTCTCCTCCTCTGTATATAGCCAAAGTCACCACTGTGCCAGCTAAAATTTCACAGACGCAAGAGTTAGACGGTTAGCTATTAGCTATTATCTAAAAGTCCTAGGACTGTGCATATGAATTTTGAAGTATTGAGTTATTTTGTTTGTTGATTCATTTTGCCTAATATTATCATCACTTCCTTATATTTTCTATTTGGACTACCTAAAACTTTATTTTTATCATAGCAAAATAAGAGAGGAAAGAGAGATGGCTTCTGTAATTGCATCTTAAGGAACAATACATTCTTTAATATACCACTCCATTATTTCAATGACAGTCTAAATCAGATTTGAGAAACGTTCATTTTTATGAGACAGAGAAAAGCAGGTATCTGGCAGTTCATGGTGTACAGAAACCACCATCAGCGTTAGATGGCCGTGTCTGTAGAGACTGGAATGGAAACACTTCCAGACAATGTGGAGAGATTTTCCCATTATGGAATATGACCCCACAAGTTCATAATTAATAACACTACTTTGTTTCAATTGGAGAGACTTGGGAAATTGCACAGTGAGGCAACTTTGCTTCTCAGTGGAACTTCTTAGTGGAAATTTTTTTACTCATAAATAATAATGGACAAGGCGCTAAATTAGTGTACTAAATTCTAATGTTAATTATCTCTTAAAATAGCAACTTACTGGAAATGTAATGGGTTTTATTTTCTCTTTTAATGTTATACTCATGCCTTTCTCCAAAATGAAGGCTGAGTGGCTTATTTTGCTTCTCTTTCTTACCCATATTTCCTACCCATCCTTCTAAAGTCAGAAAGGTAAACTTTCTCTATAGCTAAAACTCTCTGAAAGCAAATGTAAGGTGAACACATTTTTAAAATAGGCTCATTGCTGGCTCCACTTACTAGGCTTGAGCATGACACCTGGGGAGGTTTTATAGGGCTGGCAAGGGAACCACCACACCAGAGTGTGTCTGTGGGATAAGTGTTTTCTCTCCTATGAAATCACGCCTAGTAGGTATCAACACACCACCCATGAATTCACCACCACTCATCTTTTGACGCTTAACAATACAAAAGGAGAAGCAAATTATTACTTTTTTCCAATAAAGGTCAACAAATATCTGATGTACCATGGAAACATTTGGTGAATTGCAGCTAACCCTAGATATGCAAAGTGGTTTTATTTGCCATGATCAGAAATACAAAGGGAGCAAATGAAGAACATTGCTTGGTAGTAAGCCATTGTTATTAACTACAGAATACCGATGAAAAGGGAAATCCTACATTTAAGTTACGACATGGCCCAGTGAAGAGTTAAGTGAATATTACCCCTCTGGTGGAGCCCTTTCCTTGATGCCCTCCTCCTGCACCCCAACCCCAGAAACAGAACGCCCACCCTTGCTCTCAGCAGAGCTCATTTCCCTTTTCTGCAGCATTTATCACAACCTACTAATTGTTTAGACATTTCCCTAAGAGCAAGTAAGGTATTTAGCTCATCTCTGTATGCAAGTTCACGTAGTTTCTGGTACATAGAGGAGGATCAGTGAATAATTATTGAATACAGGAATTCTGAACTCCAGAGACAATTTAATCTAAGGAGTAAGAGAATGTAGTCCATATTTGTTAAGATGGTGATCTACTATCATTTAAAAAAAGGAACAAGAACTCTTCAAAAAATTTAGCTGCCCACTTCTACTGAAGTAAAAGAACTGAGAATTGATTCAGAATTGTCTGTATGGCAAAACTGTATTTTTGCAATTTCTGTGACCTGGGATAGAAATGATTGATAACATGACAATGTATATTAAAAAGGTATATTAGATACATAAATCATATACAGGGTTCTTGGAATGGACTGTTGTACTATCTTTTATCTTTGTTGAGAGTTTTATTAACAAAATACTAATTATCCCAAGCTCAAGTATCAATACTAATCTCAATCCTTTTTAAAAGGATCAATCAAAAATAGATGCAGGGCTTCCCTGGTGGCGCAGTGGTTGAGAATCTGCCTGCTAATGCAGGGGACACGGGTTTGAGCCCTGGTCTGAGAGGATCCCACATGCCGTGGAGCAACTAGGCCCGTGAGCCACAACTACTGAGCCTGCGTGTCTGGAGCCTGTGCTCCGCAACAAGAGAGGCCACGATAGTGAGAGGCCCGTGCACCGTGATGAAGAGTGGACCCCGCTTGCCACAACTAGAGAAAGCCCTCGCACAGAAATGAAGACCCAACACAGCAAAAATAAATTAATAAACTCCTACCCCCAACATCTTCTAAAAACAAAATAGATGCAAACCTGAGATCTATGAGAATATGCTTGGATTGAACATTACTAATACTTTAAAGATTTGCACCTGTAGTCAAGAAACAAGGGTGATATTTTCACTCTTAATCTCCCATTTATGTTATACCTCCCCCAAAACCAGACATATAAACTAAAAAAAAAGAAAGTCCTACTGTACTGAATATATGGTAGGCACTGTGAAGAAAGTCTACATTCGTGGACACATGGCTAGCATCATTTTTAAAGGATATAATTTGGTAAAATTTTAATTAAGAAGGGCAAAAATTATGTGCTTGAGCACAGCTGCTTTTAATTTTGGGTATCCAGTTCAACCAGTTGCCCTCCTGCCTAATAGATTCAATTTTCCTTATGTTCTCCCCATTCCTTAAATAAAACAAAATGAATCAGAAAGGTTATTATTAAAAAATTAAGAAATGAAAAAAATCACATTAAATACAGACACGTTTATATTTCTTTTCTTTATAGCTGATCATATCAAGCAGACAACATTTTGGAAAACCAAAAAACATGCCCAATCACTGTATTTGACTTTCACAAGATGTCTAAAAAAAGATTTTATTTGTCTGTGTGGAAAAATATTCCAAATATATAAAAGGATTTTCCTGGTGGATAGAAATTAAATTTCGCAAGTATCCACATCACACAATTTCATTACATTAAGCTGTTTTTATGAGTGCCTCATTGCCTCCCATAAGTTTATGTTCTTGATTCGTCTCACTCTTCTTTCTCAGGGACTCTGGAAAATTGGTCTTTGGTGCCATTAAGCAATGGTTGGCTTGCAGTACTCAATGCAAGGAAATTACCCCTTTCCCTGTCATATAAATCTCTTCAGTTTTCTGGGAAGTCTACTTGATTCTTTATGCCTCTTTTTTCAAAGGTTTCTTAAGAGGATACAGAGATTAAGTGGGACCTAGACCTACAATTGGTAAAATTCCCATAAGTAACTTCCTTCCTAGAACATAATAGATTTTAATGGGAATTTCAATTTTGTTTTTAACTACGGAATATGCTTAATAAAGAATAAGCACAGGACTTTCCTGGTGGCGCAGTGGTTGGGAGTCCGCCTGCCAATGCAGGAGACGCGGGTTCGTGCCCTGGTCCGGGAGGATCCCACATGCCGCGGAGCGGCTGGGCCTGTGCGCCATGGCCGCTGAACCTGCGCGTCCAGAGCCTGTGCTCCGCGGCGGGAGAGGCCGCAACAGTGAGAGCCCCGCGTACCGCAAAAAAAAAAAGAAAAAAAAAGAATAAGCACAAAATATGCACAAATCTATGCCAACAGTAAGGATATTGTCAAAAGTAAAGGATATTGAAAAGGTTATCATTGACAGAAGTTCACTTTTAGTCACTCATTCATTCATTCATTCAACAAATATTTTTTGCCCCTTGTGAAACCAATTTGCCCTTCCTACCATAGAGTGTATAGATATTCAATTAAGCTCAAACACAGCGAAGCTCAAGTAATTTTTAAAATGCTTAAAATCTGAGTTTGCTCAAGATGTCATCAATTTATAAAACAGTTTGCTCACTGGCATGAAAACTGAACTGAGGGGGTATGAACTTAGAAAAAAAAAGGATAAAACTAATCGTGCATAGAAAGAACTTAGATGTCTAGATATCCATTATAAATTTATTTTGTAAACAGTGATTTATGTCTCACTAAATATATGGTCAATTAGCCTTAAGACACACCGCCTGAAGTTTCAGTATGTTTCATATTAACATTCATATTATTTTAAAATGTGCAGACTTTCCTTCACATTAGTTATAATTTATAATTAGAAAAAATGCTTACAACTAATTAATTAAATTCTCTTTTTCTATTGAGTCTTAGCAATAATTATTAAACTGTAAAGGAACAATGAAGTGGACAGGTTTATATTTTTCCTATTTTCTGCTTTCCTACTGGTTTCTCCATTCTATTGTCATACACCTGCTCTACTTGAGGAAAATAGTTTAATAATATGGTCAATGATATTTATTATTCATTATAATTATGCATATTTGGGGGATCCAAGCATATGATTTTTTCTCTTTTTATCCAAAGTTTTCTCTTTTGCCAAGTTAATATATGAAGAGGTTAATTCCATTTAAATAATTCATCTACTTATTAGAAGCTTAACTAATATTTTGATAAAAGAGAAGGTTTATATTAATATTAAATACTAAGTTTGGCTTGACACTGCATATTAATCCTCATGCCATCTCATCTCCCCTTTCTCTGGAAAATCAAGAGTTGGCTCAGTTTCTGTGTGTTCTAAAATAGTAATCCTAAATTCATTAAATCTTTCAGAAAAAAAAAAGTGTTTTGACCCTGTTGAAAAGTTGGTACATATTGTGGGTTTTCTCTTTTGCAAAATTTTTAGAGTTGAAAAATATTTAATACTTAATTATAATAGCCATGTTTTAACACCATGTTAATTTTCCTAAATTTTTAATCTTATTAAAACTTCTAAGACCTTGACATTTTCAAAACAGAGTGGTTCCAGAATTCCAAGAGTCAAACAACCATACAACAATAAATTTTAAAATGTTTTAACCTTATAAAGAAATTTCAAACTCTAATGTTTGTAACCACCAACAGCTTGTACTAAAAAAAAGAGAAAAAGAAAAAAAAATCTGGTAACAGTTAACAGTCACAGACTTTCTTTGTAAGCATGAGTTTTCCCTTTCTTGTGCTTCTGACATTAACAATTTAGTTTCACCAATTTAAATTAGACAGTAATAAACCACCTATGCAAATTTATAGATATTTAAAATATGTTTCATAACTTTTTCTACTGGAAAAAAAAGTCTCACATAATCCTGCCCTTCCATCATTTGCCACAAAACTCAGGCAAATACAAAGAAACCAGTTGTTATATAGCACAATAGTTAAAAGACCATGATGGACCTGGCTCTATCACTTACAAAATTGTGTGACTTTAGACAAGTTACTTCACATCTCTGTGCCTCTGTAAAATCTTACCTCATAAAGTTTTTCTAACAATGAGGTGATGTGACATATTTAAAGCACTTAAAACAATGTCTGGCACTTACTAATTGCTGTAAGTGTTTAGCTATTGCTATTATTCTTTTCATCAGGACAAAGCTTGAGAAATTAAATCCATAGATAATCTCCAAGTCTCAGTTGATTAAACCATGTTTTTTTTTCCTCATCAAACAGTGGACTGGTTCTTAACCAGAGGTCTCTGAACTTGGTTGGGAAAGCATGACATCTTTATTTTCACTAATTTCCAGCTCCATGTCCTTGAATTGTAAATGTACACATGGATCACGGTGGCATTAGCAGTATCTGTGATTTTGTCAACAGTAGAAATCACAGATATCTTCATATCACATTACAGTCATTTCTGGATCTCAAAATACTGTTTCATCACCATTTTAAAGTTATGGGACAGGGACTTCCCTGGTGGCACAGTGCTTAAGAATCTGCCTTCCAGTGCAGGCGACATGGGTTCTATCCCTGATCCGGGAGGATCCCACATGTCACAGAGCAATGAAACCCATGCACCACAACTACTGAGCCTGCACTCTAGAACCCGTGAGCCACAACTACTGAGCTCGTGTGCCACAACTACTGAAGCCTGCTCACCTAGAGCCTGTGCTTCACAACGAGAAGCCACCTCAGTGAGAAGCCCACGCACTGCAATGAAGAGTAGCCCCCACTATCCACAACTAGAGAAACCCTGCGCGCAGCAACGAAGACCCAACACAGCCAAAACAATTAATTAATTAATTAAAATTGTGGTACCTATTAAACCTACAGCTAGATCTTATTATTTAATATATAAACACATATATTGTTATATCACAAAGTTGGTTAGTCATATTTAAATATAAATGGTATTCCTTTTAGTTCTATTATTTTATTTATTTTTTTTAACATCTTTATTGGAGTATAATTGCTTTACACTGGTGTGTTAGTTTCTGCTGTGTAACAAAGTGAATCAGTTAGACATATACATACATCCCCATATCTCCTCCCTTTTGCTTCTCCCTCCCACCCTCCCTATCCCACCCCTCAAGGTGGACACAAAGCACCAAGCTGATCTCCCTGTGCTACGTGGCTGCTTCCCACTAGCTATCTATTTTACATTTGGTAGTGTATATATGTCCATGCCACTCTCTCACTTCGTCCCAGCTTATTCTTCCCCCTCTCTGTGTCCTCAAGTCCATTCTCTATGTCTGCATCTTTACTGCTGTCCAGCCCCTAGGTTCTTCAGAAACATTTTTTTTTTTGGTTCCATATATATGTATTAGCATATGGTATTTGTTTTTCTCTTTCTGACTTACTTCACTCTGTATGAGAGTCTCTAGGTCCATCCACCTCACCACAAATAACACAATTTCGTTTCTTTTTATGGCTGAGTAATAATCCACTATATATATGTGCCACAGAAATCTTACTCCTTCCACATTTTTCTTATATTCATGTACTTTATGTCTTATAAACTTCATTTCTTGACATTTAAATACCACTTAAGAAGCAGTTTTGAAGACATAAAATAGAAATATACCTTTATATTGTTTAGCTAATATCCAGATAATTAGTATTTGTTTCTTGGCATAGGTAATATCAGCCATTGTGTTAAAGCTACAGCAGCATATCTTTTTGTGAGCCTAATGAGTTATTTCTAAAAGTCTGGCAGGAATACGTTTCCCAAGAATGTCAAAGCCAAGAGTTATACAGGTATTCCCAATTAGAAAGGAATAAAAACTGTTTGGAGCATCCCACCAAAAATATGATTTAATATATGTAACCTACTTGACTTGCTTTTAATTGTTTATATAATTCTTTCAATTTTCTTCCAAAATATATTAATACCACTGAGAAGTTCTTGGTTATATTTGAAGTCCAGTGAAAAATCCAGTGATACCGATAGTAATTTAAGATATAAAAATAATTTAGGAAAATGTAAAGGATTTTACATACATAATTTCAAATGAAGTTGGTTTAGATGTTTGTAGTAAGTCATGGATAATTTATATTCTAAGATGATTAAAATTATGACTTAACGACCAAGTAGTAATTTAACACAATAATTCACCAAAAAACCGTAGCCAACATAATGTCTCCAGTAAAAGTTGGCTTTTATGACATAATAACAGACTGAGTTTAAAGAAAATCATGCAATTCATTCATTTTTTTCATATGCCTTTCACACAATGGAACTTATATGCATTATAGGCCAAAATTTATGTAGCATTACTCTCAACTCCAGTCACAAAAGCTGCAACTGAGTACCAACCTAATCAATTTCCTGGGGGTTTTCTCACTAGTAGCCAACTCTCCATCTCTTCTACATTCTCAACCATTTTAATTTTCCCAAGAACGTGTGTGTGTTTTTTGTTTAAACCTCATCTGTTAGGAAGTAAACTAAATGTCTTGACCATTGTTCGCAAATAGTCGTGTTTGAAAGAGCATATTTTAAGCCTCTGCGGTTCTTTCTTTCTTTAAACAATATGCATCTTAATGAAGAGCCTGGAAGTCATAATTCTCTGGAGGCTGTTTCAGAAGTACCCAGCGTTTCAGCTGCAGGTTTCTGGTTAATAATAGATTACAAGTAGAAGAAAGGTCACAATAAGGCACTGTCTTCAAAGAATTATCTTCATGATTATAGTCCATTTGTATAATAGAGAAGTGCACAATTTTTTTTTTAATTTAAAGGAGGGACTGCTTTATATAAAGCTTTACAATAACTGATAGGGACAAGAAATGAGGACAGTGAAGTTCCTTAGTGGATTCACTCACTCATTCATTCATTCACATAATAAATATTGAGCACTTATCATAGGTCAGGGATTGTGGGAGGTTTTGGCTTCCCAATGGTGGAAGTAAACAAACACAGTGTTTGCCCTTATGGAGCCTGCAGCTTGGTAGAGTAGACAGTAATAAATATGATAAGCTTAGATAAGTAAATGTGGCCCAGTGCTACAGAAGCACACAGCAAAGGAACCTCATCCAGATGAAGGGTCAGAGAAAGTTCTTCTGAGGAGCTGAAGGGCTGAAGGGTGCCTGTGAGTTAACAAATTGAAGGGAGAGCCATGCTGAGGAAAAGTTTTGGAAAATGGAAAGGGTCTGTGTAAAACCCCTGTGGCAGGAGACTGCATGGTGAAAAAGAAGGCCGAAGTGGTCCAGAGGGATGAGAACAAGATGGCAGTGGAGTGAGATGAGGCTTGCTAAGCCATGACGCAGATACTGGTCTCTATTGTAAAAGTACTAGGAAGTTACATAAGGATTTTAAAGAGAAGGACGCATCCATCTTAGGGTACAGATCTTTCTTCTCTGCTGGGGATTTTGTTAATTACCTCGAACACAACAGATAGCACTTAATAGAGCTGATAAATGCATGTTAAGAAAGGAAGAAGAGAGGAAGAAAGGGATGGAGGGAGGAAAGAAGGGAAGGAAGGAAACCTCAGAGAGTGAGACGTAGTAGAGGTCCAAGATTTGGAGATAACTAAGTCAAATAGAGCCCCCATCCACTGTGGGGCTCCTCAACTTTTTACAGAGCTTGTCTCATTTTGGTTGTTATTGTCATTTTTATAGATGGGGATAATAAAGCTAGGATAGTTTAGCAACTTGCTTAAAGTGATTCAACCATAGCAGCCCTCTCTCTAGCATATTAGTGTGTGTGTGTGTGTGCGCGCGCACACGCACATACACATAAATCTTTTTTTTTCTCTCCACTAAGGAGGTCTTGATTGTGATTAAGATTTAAAGTAAGAGTCTAAATAGTGGGACCTTGCTTCATATTCTTAAATTTATTGCAAATATTATATTTACTTTTTTTTTTTTTTTTTGTGGTATGTGGGCCTCTCACTGTTGTGGCCTCTCCCATTGCGGAGCACAGGCTCCGGACACCCAGTCTCAGCGGCCATGGCTCACGGGCCCAGCCGCTCCGCGGCATGTGGGATCTTCCCGGACCGGGGCACGAACCCGTGTCCCCTGCATCGGCAGGCGGCTCCCCAACTACTGCGCCACCAGGGAAGCCTGTATATTGACCTTTAATTAAAGTTGTTGTGAAACACAGTGTGCCCACCAGATAGCAGAACTACGTAATGCATAAAATGCTCTGCATAAGGAGGTCACTGAGTCTTCATTTTCCATATGGCTTTCTGGGCAGTTTGGCTTTGAATGTGTTGGCAAGATTCCCGAACCCTTGTCACACATGGGATTTACAGAAAATTGAAGAGCTGGCTCTGGTTGTAGTTCCTTCAGGTTAAGAGAAAAGGAGTTAATATTATTGACTCCCCCACTGAAGAGAAGATAAAAAGACACTCCCTCAAGATATATGGTCATATTCTTTCCCTCCCTTTCCCATGTTGCCAATTTGGATTTCACAGAAGCATGACTGGTCAACTTAGAGACACTCCCAGAGTAAAACAAAAGTACTCAAGAAGAAATCTCAGCATTTGACCTAAAACAAATCCCAACTCCTTTCTGGAATTAAGTTGAGTGCTAGGTTCCTGGAGGATGAGGCTGATTTATGCTTTTTTTTTTTTTATTATTCTTTTTTTCTTCAGGAGTCAATTACTGCAAAGAAGCAGTTTCATGATCTTTGCTGAGAACCGACGCCTGGCTTTCCTTCCTCTGCCTTTGCTCAAACTTTTAGGCTCCAGTTTGGGACCCCTCTTCCCTCTCGTCTCACACAGCCTGGAGCCATCCCACGTACTCCCACTTCTCCTTCTCCAGGACTATTTACCTGAGCTCCATCTCTCCTGGGACCTATTCTCTCAGTAGTGCTAAGGCCCCCCTTTCCTTATGTATCTGTTCCCACGTGTCCCAGCCCTCCCCTCAGAAATTCAGTGCCATGCCGACTCCAGAATTACACACCAAAAAAGCTTTACTCTGAAAATCAATTACATAACTTGGACCAATTGTAGTGTTTAAATGATGGGGTGGGGAGGGGAAAGGATAGTTTAAAAAAAGAAAGGAGGGTATGTTTTCCGTTCTGACACACTTTCAACCTGTTTCTTTCAGCCCCCTGGCAATAGAAACTTTACAAGTTTTTGATATGGGCTTCCCTGGTGGCGCAGTGGTTAAGAATCCGCCTGCCAGTGCAGGGGACACGGGTTCGAGCCCTGGTCCAGGGAGATCACACATGCTGTGGAACAACTAAGCCCGTGCGCCACAACTACTGAGCCTGCGCTCTAGAGCCCGCGACTCACAACTACTGAGCCCACATGCCACAACTACTGAGCCTGCACTCTACAGCCCACGACTCACAACTACTGAGCCCATGCACCAGAACTACTGAAGCCTGTGCGCCTAGAGCCCATACTCCACAACAAGAGAAGCCACCGCAATGAGAAGCCTGCGCACCGCAAGGAGGAGTAGCCCCACTCGCCGCAACTAGAGAAAGCCTACGGGCAGCAACGAAGACCCAAGGCAGCCAAAAAAAAAGAAAAAGTTTTTGATACACTTTGTTTGCTTTAGGTGTGAGAAATATTCTACTGCCTTCTGAAGTAAGGGGAAATGAAGCAACCTGGAATTTACTGGTGGTAGCAAAGGAAAGGAGCTGACAAGAGGAAGACAGGGAGTCCTCCTCGAGAGCACTGAAGTATCCCCAGGAGTGTAAACTGGTCAGAAATCTCCTTCACTCCATAATTCCAACCTTCCTTTCAAATCTACTATGTGGGACCACCCCCCCCCCCCCCCCCGCAGGGGCATAAGACCTGGAGAACTTCCTATTTCTACTACGGAGCTGGATGTGAAATAAAGGAGGGAGACGCATACCATACAGTTTCAGGGATACTGAGTTGGATAGGACTTTATGAAAATCCCACCACTATCATTATTTTCCTTAGAACATGTGTTTTTGAGTTTGGGTCAAACTTTAGTGTGCTTGAGCCAGGTGGCTTGGGTTTGAATCCCAGTTTTACCACTTTTGAGCTGCATGACCTTCAAAGTTTATGTAACCTCAGTTTTCACATTTATGAAATAGGGATAATGTTGCTATCTACTTCACAGAAAACATTTTCTGGCACTATATGAGACTGTTAAATTAAGACTATAAATACATATTTTGGAAGCTTTCTGAATATGTGTATAACTGCAAGCATGCAATTGTAGTCCACTCAGAAAAGAGGGACGGTTATCTATGCTAGGACTGTGGCAAAACAGGCAATGCTGATCATCGGAAAAGTCTTTAAACCATACAGTGCAGTTCCAGGATTGCAGGCCCACTCTGAATACCCATGTGGCTACCTCGTGCCTAAAGAGGGAGAAGCTGGTGGCCAAGATTTACATTTGACAATGTCTCTTAGGAAATCTTGCTATAAAATGCAATTGACCACTTCTTTGAGAAGAATCAGAAAGGTAAATGTTCCAAAATGTTAACACAACTATTTGGAAACGGAAAAAAGGAATCAAGTAAGTGTTGTTGTTAAGTTTCAAACTTTTAAAATACCCAATTAGGTTTTGTTTTGCTTTGCTTTGCTTTACAGAAGTAAACATTTGTTTGGGTGGCCATCTTAGAATCTGTTCTAGCACTGACTTTTGTCACAGCGTGCAAACATTTTCTTGCTTTGTATTTTCTCTGGGTAAACATACAGAGAATGTGATTTTCCATATGTACTCTGTCGTTTGCATTGCTTTGGGGGCTTTGATTAGTCTGAGATATACAAGATCCCTAAGTCAGGATAAACCCAGCCACTAACTTTCTAAGTGATATTGAGCTATTCCCTCTAGACATGCAATTTCTTTGTATTACAGATTTACCTCTCCTTAAAAAAAAAAAAAATTAAAAAAAAAATACCATGATATGTTCCTCCTTATGTTTTTTATATTATTAAAGCAATAGTGGTTGCAAATTCAATTTAACATATTTCAGAAATAATTCTTAAACAACCTATACCTATACTCTGCTTAGTGCTGGAAGAAGAAAGAACCAGAAGATGAATGGCGCACTCATGAGACAGGGCAGAGGAAACTCCTGCCCTCCAGATCATCAAAACCAAAGACATGTACACAACTACCTATAATGTAGGCCAGACCACATAAATCTTAAGCAGTGCTTTAAAGTCTTCTGAAAAATAATGCCCTAACTAAACGAAATCATCACCCTGAACTCAGAGTACGAATGATGCTGTTATTACTTATTTCTACTGTCTTCCATCTATTTTATGGTGTTCTTTGATCCATTCTTTGCATTCTTCTTGTCTGAAAGTAATATTCTTGATATGTTTAATAAGGAGACCCCCTCCTTTCTTCCTAGATGCTTTGGCTGCTGACCAACAAAAGCCATCGAAAGACTTAATCCTCTGAGCCTGGCACCACATCAGTCTGGAAATAGTTTACATGCAGAGTCCTTTGGAGTAAATACTCATTAGAGGTTCCGTTGGCTTATTTGGTCACCCACATTTTGCAGTGGGTGGCCCAGTTGGTATCCTCATTATTTTATTTTCCACCCCTGAAAATAATCCAGATGTAGCAACCTGACACTACTCCCTTTGGTATTCTAAGTCCATTGTAATGGAGCGTCCATTCCTTTGTGATGCTAGTTAATAGGTTCAGAGAAGTAAGGGTCTCAGACTGGTCATGCCCTAATAAATTTTTTGCTAATACACCTTTTCTCAGCGCAACTCCTGAAATGCAATCTGAGTACTTCAAGAGTAATTCGCTAGTAATCGCGAACACGTGAGGATTTAGAGAACTGTCATCTCCCTTCCTCCCTCCCTCCTTCCCTTCCTCCCTCTCTCTCACTCTTTCTCTGCCCACCCCCTACCCCACCTCTCCACCCCATCTTTACATAAATGAACAAACCAGTTCCCAAGGTTTGAACTTTATCAAGGTTATTCACAAATTACAAAGTAGATCTCTTGCTTTTTCGCTTACTAGGTACATCTTTACTGCTTAGAGCTTCTTGGTTAGTACTTGGATCAGGGAAATGGAGTCTCTATACTGTCATCGTTCTGGGTTTAGCAGTGAAAGTTCTCAAGAAAGAACAATCAACTAATGTTTCTTGACTACGTATTAAGTGCAGAGCAAAGTAACATTAAAATACAAGGTGGTTGTTAAACATGCCTTCCTCTTGCCAAGCTTGTATTCTTGTAATAAGGCCAATATAAGTAAGTTGGTACTTTCTTCCTCATGATTGTTATGATAAGCATATGCAAAATGCTTAGAATAATATCTACCAGATGGGGTATTTATTACTGTATGGATTAAAATAATAACATATATAAAGTTCTTAGAATAGTTGCCGGCTTTTTCTTATAGGTACCAATATCTCAGAAGCTACTGCATTCTTTTTATATGAATCAGCATCAATTTTCAACAGGAAAGCATTCAAAGTTTTTACTTTGAAAATTTATAAAACTCTTAAGATTTTTTTGTTAGTTTCTCCTTGGACGATAGGAAATGGAAAGGAGGTGTGATGTTGAAGGATGAGGGAGTGTGAGCATCTAATAGATGTCGGGCATTATACTGAAGGTTTGCATCCATTATCTCATTTAATACTCAAAATGACAATACAAGGTGCATATTGTTCTGTCTGTTGTACAAAAAGACTAAAACTTGGGCCAAAAAAAGCTAAATAAAGAGCCAGGATTTGAAGGCAAGTTCATCTGGCTCAAAAACTCACATTTTTCCCATTCCTTGAGTTCTGATTAGACTACTTAATATCATTTTTTCAAAGACAGGAAGAGTGTAGGAAGCATCCTGTCATCTTGTGTAAAGTCGTACAGTATCCTGGATGTTAACTGCTGCTAAGATTTAATAACTCTGGAAAAAAACAACCAGCAACGTATCCTCCTGTGTACCATAAATAGGCCACTCCATGGTAAATTACACACTTGTGACTTATCCTAGAAGGAGCCCCATATCACTGTTGGACACTGCTGCTGACCAAAACCGTGAGGACTTGCACGTGTTCAGGATCTGCTCTGCTAAGTGTGTAACACACTCAGCAGATGCCACGTTGTTCAAAGACTTACTACCGACTTAAACTTGCTGCACTCGTGCACAGATGCAGTTTCTGTCTTTTCTCATACATCACAGTATCCAGGTGTTTGTTTCTTTGTTAAACCTAGACATTTAACCACATAAGACTTTTATAAATGGTCAAATAGATTCATAAGGGGACAATACATGAAACTAGTCACTTTACTACCACAAGTCTTAAATTACTCATCCACAAACCTACACATAAAATTTCATTTTGGTAGTTGTATTACAGTTTCTGCTACACCAATCTATATTACAGAAAGCTTCTCCCATATAGAATGCAGTAAGAGTTCTGGAATAAAATTTTAATTTTAACAACATAATTGCTATATAGCTATACATGTTTATTTTGTTTCACTATCAATGTGATTTGAAACTCAGCACATTCTGAGGCACCAGCAGTATTAATTTCAATTTAGACCATATGGTTGTATATCTGTAATATCTATACATCTACATATTTGCATATATAGGTATATACTTACAGATATATTTATGTTTATATGTATACACACATATATAATCATGTTATCAAAAATTAAGTTTAAATATTTAGTTTAAACTTCTTAACTTTTCAGCATGTTATATACTGACTATATTATATCTGCTTAAACATAAAGTGAAGCCAGTAGAACACATGCGATTTGACTTGTATTCAGCATTACACTAGATTTATCATCCCAGAAGTATAACGAGTAATAATTCTGTGAGTGGTGTTTTCTTTGACACAAGTAATATGACTTTTCTATTCTGAATGGTTCACTATGATTAAATAGAATAACTACATAATAAGTTCTTTCTAAACAAGCTCATAGAACATTCATTTATTCATCAACAAACATAAAAACAGACTCTATGTGTACAGGCAAATAAATGTACTGTGGTATTGTTGCTATTTTCAATAACGCTACTGATAGTAAACAGGTGCTGTGTGCCAGGTACCACAGTAGGCACTCGGAGAATGCAAAGATGTATGAAGGGCAGTCGAAGCCATCATGAAGTTTATTATCTAATAATGTTAAATTTGCACTATACCAATTTTTTAAAAAATTCACATACCTGGTCTCCTTTTATCCTTAACAAAAACAACATGACATAAACATTATTAAGTGACACGAGCAAGGATTCAATACAGGTCAGGACTCCAACTCTTGAACATGCTGCCCGATTGAAAAAAGCAACAGGTGAAAATGATCTGCTCATAATTTTGCTGATGCAAAATATATTGGAATGTATATTGTAATAATGGATGGAATCAGAGTAAAGCAAAATTGTGCCCTGTGGATTCATAAAGGTATGGTCTGAATTCATTTTTTTAAGTAAATTGAAATAACAGTCAAATTATTGTGATTTCATGTTGACACATTAGTTAAGTATTTCTAGCCTTTCATTGGAAAAATAAAATTTTTTAAATAAAACATTACACTTTATTCATTATTCAGTCTAAAATCTTAAAAGCTATTACACAAATGGAAACAGTCTTCCATCCTCTTTAAAGCCTGACTCTTTGTTTGAATTCTTTTAGAAGCTGTTGTGAGTACAGGGTCAGGGTACAAACAGACATCTCTCCACTAGCATTCAAAATGCATTGCCATGCATTTTGTTCCCTTTGTATTTGAATCACCTACTTTTTAAACTATGTCAAACGGGTCTTTGTATCATTTCTGGAACAGAGGAGTCGTGTTTTCTCCCCACGCTGAGCCTTTCTTAGGGCCATCATTCCATTACCCTTTGCCTCCTCCATGGTCTTTGACTACTTGAAATCCTGTCTTCCTTTAAGGTTGGCTGCAAAGCCCAGCTTTACAATGTTGCCTACCCATGCTTTTCCATGATTATTCCCAAGGGAAGGGACTGTGCCTCTTCACTGAACTCTTGTCATTTTTTACTTTCATGTATCATTCATTCTCTTTATATGACACTTGTTTATGTATATTCTTATCTCCTCAGCTAAATTAGAAATTCTTGGAAATCAAAACTTATGAAGTTTTTTTCTTCGGGATTATAGCAGCAACTAGCACAATGTTGGTATATGCAATAAATATTGGGCAAATCAATAAAATAGTGTCAATGAATCAAAACATATCACTCTAATGACACATTTTGTAATTCTGTCATCACAGTCAACACAACTAATATTTGAAGGTTTGAAGTATTTCAGTGTATGACAATGATAAAACCTTATAAAATGGCATTCATTCTAATCCGTGATTATTTAATCTATTTACTTGTCTTCTTCCTCCGTCACTAGGATAAAACCTCTATGAAAGCAAAGACCTGTCTGTTTTGTGTAACATATTATTCCCAGTTATTTATTAACTATTCATAGGAGGAAGGAGAGAGGGAAGGAGGGAGGAAAGAAGGAATGTATAGGATCTATTTGCATAAATTACTGCTCTCAGCACCACTTTTGCTAACTACAAAGTCACCTGTGCCTCATTCCCAAGTTCTTGGTGCTCCTAATACATCAGAACAGAAATAAATCCAGATGAACTGAGGCTGCTGAGTACATTGTACAACAAAGAGAGGACTGGAATGTTTTACCCATCTCCATCTCTCTTTTGCTCATTAATTAACATGATGATTATGAAAGTACAAAAATGGGCTAGCAAAATGCTGATTTAGGTGTTTTATAAATATATAGAATATAAAGTTGTGCCTTCCATATACACAGTCATCAAACTTCATAGCATGAAGGTGCCCAAACTTCTGTTTACAGAAAGAAAAACAGCTACAGTGAAGATACTGTTGATAACGTAAAGCAGTGGCCAAAAAGAGTAAGAGGACGGGAGGGAGGGGGGAGGAAGGAAGAAAAAGGCATTATTTCAGGGTTACTTAAAAAATTTGATGGAGAAAGGATACTCTTTTCAACAAATGGTGCGAAAGCAATTGGTTATCCATAAGGGAAATAATAATAATCTTGACCTAAATTGTATACCTTATACAAAAATTCACTCAAAATAAATCATGGGTTTAAATGTAAATGTAAAACTATAAAATTTTTAGAAAAAAAAAAGGAGGAGAAAACTGTGGGATCTAGGACTAAGCAAAGAGTTCTTAGACCCGACACAAAAAAAATATTATCCACAAAAAGAAAAAATGATAAATCAGACTTCATCAAAATTTAAAACTTTTGCTCTATGAAAGACGCTGTTAGAAGGATTAAAAGACAGTGACAGAGTAGTAGAAAATGTTTGCAAACTACATCTCTGACAAAGGTCTAGTATGTAGAATATGCAAAGAGCTCTCAAAAGTCAACAGTAAAAAAGCAAACAATACATCTAGAAAGTAGGCAAAAGACACGAAGGGATATTTCACCTAAGAAGGTATATAAATTGGCAAAATGCATCTGAAAAGATGTTCAACGTCATTGGTTATTAGGGAAATGCAGATTAAAACCACAATGAGATAGCAATACACACCTATCACAATGATTAACATTTTTTAAAATATTAGTGACAACACCAGATTTTGGTGAGGATGCAGAGAAACTGGATCACTCACACACTGGTGATGGGAATTAAAATGCATAGTAATCTGGAGAACAGTTTGGCATTTTCTTGAAAAACAAAAATGTAACTATCATACAAACCAACAATTGCACTCCTGGACTTTCATCCCAGAGAAATTAAGACTTCTGTTCATACAAAATCCTATGCACAGATGCTTATATATTCTTTTTTTAAAATTGCAGTAAAATATACATAACATAAAATTTACCATTCTTAAGTGTACAATTCACTAGCATTAAGAACATTCACAATATTGTGCAACCATCGCCGCTATCCATTTCCAGAACTTCTTCATTATCCCAAACAGAAACTTCATGCTCATTAAACAGCTCCCCATTTCTCTCTCTCCTTCAGCCTCTCATAACCTCTATGCTACTTTCTGTCTCTGTGAATTTGCCTATTCTTGGTAATTCATATAAGTGAAATCATACAATGTGTCCTTTTGTGTCTGACTTATTTCACTTAGCATAATGCTTTCAAGGTACATCCATGTGGTAGCATATACAGAATTTCATTCCTTTTTAAGACCGAATAATATTCCATGCTTATATATATATACACACCATTTTGTTTATCCATTTATCTGTTGATGTGCATTTGAGCTGTTTCTGCCTTTTGGTTGTTGTGAATAATGCTGCTATGAACGTTGGTATGCAAGCTTCTGTAGCAGCTTTATTCTTAATAGACAAAAATTGAAAACAAACCCAAATGTCTTTCAACAGGTGAACAGTTGAACAAACTGGCGTATCCATACAATGGAATACTACTCAGCAATAAAATGGATGAACTGTTGATACACATAACAGCTTGAATGAAGTTGCAGAAAATTATACTGAGTGAGAAAAGCCAATCTCCAAAGATTATATACTGTATGACTCCATTTATGGAACATTCTTGAAATGACAGAATTAGGGCAAGAGAGAAGTAGATGTGACTATAAAAGGGAACATGGTAGGTCCCTGTGGAATGGAAATGTTCTATACCTTGACCTATATCAATGTCATTATCCTGGTTGTGATATTGTACTATAGTTTTGCAAGTTGTTACCACTGGGAGAAACTGGGCAAAGAGTACAGCAAATCTATGTTATTTATTACGACTGTTTGTGAATCTATAATTATCACAAAACATTTAAGTAAAGAAAGAAAGGAAGAAAGGGAGGGAGGGGGAGAGGAAGGAAAGAAGGAAGTGAGGAAGGTGGGAGGGAATGAGGAAGGAAAGGAATCTCACTCAGATATTCAAATATACAATACAAAATCCACCTGAGTCTTTGATCAGGACTCAGTTTAGATCCCAGCTGATGCTGGATCAGAAAGCAGCCAAGATGGTAGAGCAGAAAGACCCTGTGCTCACCTCCTCTCACGAGTGCGTCAAAATCGCAACTATCTGCAGAATAACCATTGATGATAAAGACTGGAACCTACCAGAAAAGATCTTCTACAACTAGAGACATAAAGAAGGGACCAGAACGAGGCGGGTTCTGGCTCCAGAAGATCTGGCACCAGGGGGTCTGGCACCAGGAAGATGAGCCCCCAGAGCATTTGGCATTGAAGGCCAACAGGTCTTAACTGCAGGAGCCCCACAGGACTGGGGGAAATAGAGACTTCACTCTTAAAGGGTACACACAAAACCTCATGCACACCAGGACACAGGGAGAAATCGGTAATTTGATAGGAGCCTGCACCAGACTTACCTGCTGGTCTTAGAGAGTCTCCTGGAGAGGTGTGTGTGGCAGGGCTGCAGCTCACCTGTGGGACATAGACACTGGTGGGAGACATATTGGGGAACATTCAAATGCGAGAACACTCCTGGCAGCTGACATATTGGCTCGTTAGTGCCAAGACCTGACCCCACTGAACAGCCTGTAGAGTCCAGTGCCGGGACACCTCAGCCAAACAACTAACTGGGTGGGGACATGGTCCCTCCCATCAGCAGACTGGCTGCCTAAAGACTGAAGAGCCCACAGCTGCCTCCAGACATGCCCCTAGACATGGCCCAGCCCACCAGAGGGCTAAGACCCAGCTCCACCCATCAGTGGGCAGGCACCCTCCCGACAGGAAGCCTGCGTAAGCCTCTAGACCAGCCTCACCCACCAGGGGCAGACACCAGAAGCAAGAAAACTATGATCCTGCAACACAGGCCAGACCATACCCTGGGACTAGCTGGGCCCTGGCCCACCTCACAACCTTCGGGACACCCCAGACCTCATACCCAACTGTGTCAGGAACCCCCCACCCCAACCAGCTGAAGCAAGCTCTGGGATCCCTGGGTCCTGTAGCCAGACTCCAGGAACCAGCTCTGCCTGCCAGTAGACTGGCACTAGAATCCCACGTTCTGGCTTCCCCCACCAGTGGGTGGGCAACACCCCTGCCAGTGGGCCTTCGGGCACCCTGACTCTGCCCACTGGTGAGCGAGCACTAGCCCTAGGGCCCCCTAGGGTTCTGCAATCAGCCACCTTGTAACCAGACTCTGCGAAACAGCAGCCAACAGCATCCATACAGGACAGGCCTGGCAACCGACCAGACTAGGAGCCAACCAGGCCTGTCAGCCTGCCCACAAAGTCAGCCTGCCGCCACCACAGGACCCACACATCTTAGGGGAAACCCCTAGAACCTGGGTGACCAGAGGGGAGTGCACCTCCTACAGAGGGCCACTTCGCCAAGGTTGAGAAATGTAACCGACCTGCCACATACATAAAACTACCAATAGCAACTTAGACAAAATGAGGTGGCAGAGGAATATGTTCCAGATGAAGGAACAAAATAAAACCCCAGAACAGCTAACTGAAGTGGAGGTAGGCAGTCTACCCAAGAAAGAGTTCAGAATAAGCATTGTAAAGATGATCAAAGAACTTGGGAAGAGAACGCACGTACAGAGCCAGAAGTTAGAATTTTTTAACAAAGAAAATATAAAGAACAATCAGAGAGGACAAATACAATCACTGAAATGAAAAATACACTGAAAGGAATCAATAGATCCCAGTTAGCCAAGCTTCCTCCACATTGCCCCCTAATGGTAGCTCAGAGTCACTGTGTGAATGTTAAGATATTTCCAGAATAGAAAGGGTGATTTCAATATCAAGAGTGTACTGCACACAGTACAATTATAAAATGGCGCAATTTAAAATTGCCTTCAACCCATATTTATTTGCAGAAGTCCCTGAAAACTTTTTACAGGCATTATATCTTGACACTATGTAGTAGTGCAGCAGGAGTTTCTCTTACTAGAGATGTGTTATAGAAGCAGAGGGCATTCTCTGGTTCCGCTTGATATTGAATGAATGTTTTGATTTTTACTAAAAATTTCCAATGAGGGAAACAACTTCGAGTCTTATGTTAATTGTTTGAGGCCTTGCTTTAAGGGTGCTAATCATTTAGTTTTAATGGAAGACATTATTGTGAAGTGAAAGCAGAAGTTTGAAAAAAAATAATACAGTTGGTTCCTTTTAAGTTCCTGGCACTTTCGTTCAGTTCACAAGCAATTTCAGGCCAAGTGTAAATAGAATCTCTCCTAATGTTCTTTAAAAAGTTACAAATTTCAATGTAGATTTGCAGTCTTAGTGTGGGATAGCAGTTTACCACAGAATATTTTCCTCTGTAGACCGATAGTTCAGGGAAGTGTTCTAGACTTTCTGTTTGCACATAGCTGGAAAGACTTATTCTCTCTCTCTCACACACACACACACCCCATCAATGAACCCACGTCAGAAGAGTCTACAGTCTCTCTAATTTGAAGCAGCTGGTGCATTCTAAATATGGAGAGCCCAAGCTTCTAGAATCATCAGTACCATCATTAAGAATCAGAATCCTTGATTTAAATGTTCTTTATTATTCTCTTTATAGGGGGATTTTCATCACATGGCTGTTAGCTCTTCCCCTATTGTTCCGAGACTGTCATGCATAAATGTCAACAAGAGTGTATTTCATTCATACTCTAAAAGTAAATCCTTTATCCCACAATTAGCCATAATCACGACCACATATGACTATGATTTACCATAACTAAAATAGATGGCGTGGGATTTATTGTTGGCTTATGTTTGAAAAAGTGAAGGCAGATTTTTAAATTAAATAATTGCATGCTATCTATTTGGGACATAATTACTACTTATTTTGTTTTCCATATATATCTATCTTAGCAAATTGTTACAATACCCCCGTTAGTAAAATCTAAGGGACTGCTCTGTTTGTGTGCGTGTGTGTTTAAAATATGCTCTGAGAGCATAATGAGAAGAATAAACTAAATTATGAATTTTTTCTTATTGATAATTTTTAAAAATTATCTTTATTGACAATTTATATGTACTGTTACTGTGTGTACCTATGTCAGTGATCTCATTTGAACAGCATAATGACTCTATAAGCCAAGAGAATATAAAATACTTCATTTCTTTTGCTTGTCCAGCACCCATATCCCTTTCCTTGGTAACACCACCCTGATGTTTTATTTAAGAAATCAGCCTCCCTCATTTACTACAGTTTGTCAGTGGGGGCACCCTTCCTTCTCCTGCCCTCCCTTCATCAAGGAAAGGAAGGCAGGACCTCAACTAGGCCACTCAGACTCTTTCTGGGAATTTGCATCTTGAGTAAAAAAGCCAAAGGATGAAATTTTGTAAGAGGTCTTTTATTTTGGCTGAGGTGCCCTAATAAGGCCCCAAAGGTCTTGTTTTCTAGAACCCTGGAGTGCCATGGGTTCATGCTCTTCTGAGGCTCAGTTCATTCCTTCATTTGATTATTTCAGCTTTCTCATATCCTTACAATAAATTCCTTTTTAAAAAAGTATTTTGTATACGTTGCTTAAGAGTTGGTTTCTGTTGCTTATACCTGAAGAACTCTAACTGCTATGCTATTACCCTCTTCTTGCAGACAAGGAAATTGAGGTGTAGAGAGGTATAGGAACTAGGCCACAGTCATACAGCATCTAGATAACACAGCTGAACTCTGGTCTGCCTGCTTCCAAGCTCTCTTTTAATCCCCAGATAACACTGCCTCTGTTTTCAGTTTCAAAAGAGTTTAGATGAGAGCACGTCTAGATGGTCACACAGTCATATTAGATCAGACCAAAACTATAAAATGGATAAAGGAAGGAGCATCCCTTTCTTTGTTACATTTAATCAGATAGTCACTATTTATTATGCACCCAAAGAATTCCTTGCACTAAATAAGGAGTACAAAACCATGACCAATTCTGCAGTGATTCTGGCGGTTCTGTAATTCCCTTTTTAGTGTTTAATGTCACTCAGCTGTGCACAGTTCCAGAATTAACATGGGTTCAAGTACAGTCCCTACCTGCATTTAAAAACATTTTTATTTCACACCCATTTAGCTAGGGAGGATACAGTGAAGTCCAAAGCAACAACTGCTAACATGTGTGTAAACATCACTTTAAAACTCCCATGAAGAATTACAGAGTAGGTCAGAGTCAAATGCAGGAGGATCAAATTATGCATAGATTGAAAATAAGAATGGGAGGCAGCACTATGATGTTTTCAACCCCAAGCTCAAGGACCTTCGTCCCTTTTGTGATTTGGGTACAGTTTACATCTCTGAGCCTCTCCTTACATCCTCATCCTTTCCCAGTGTCATTAAAGGGAAGCAAGACTGCCTAATGGTCCACGTAGCACTCTGATTAAGGATGGGGTGAGACTGCGCTGGGGTTGGCGGTGGGCTCAGCAGAACGCAGCCTGCCCAGACCAGCTTGATTTATCCCACCAAACCTCTGTCTCTGCCTTCCTGCAAGTGACCTGACACGCCTCCGCTAGAAGCTCCTCTTCATGGAAGTTTTGTGAGCTATGGTCTTTTCTAGGTCTGTTTGAAAGTGTTACCCGTGGGGCTGCGGAAGAAACGGAATGTGGTCTGGGAGATTGGATAATCTATCAAAAAATTTTCTGGCATCTGATAGCTACTTAACAATATTAATACTTCCTTCCATTCCGGAAACATTTTTGAGGATTACTCTTCTAGAGCACACTGTAAAAATTGTTTAGGAAACATCAAAAGCCAAGTGTCACCAAGCTAATAGTGCCCACTGAATATATGTATCCCCCCAAAGAAGCCTATTTTTTTTCTCTTTAAAAACAGTGGTGATTTAACTCACAGAAATAAAATTAGTCACAGTTTTTTGGTTTTGGGTTTTATTTTGGTTTTAGTGGAATCAGTTAAGGTTCCACCAGTCAAAACTGATGGCATATTTAAGCTGTGTATTTGAAGAGTATAAAGGGGCTATTTACAGTAGTGTGGGCAAGATTTACAGCAGGAATGTCCATTAGTGAGAGCCACATACTAATTTAGAATTTTCTGTTAACCGCGTTAAAAAAGTGAAAAGAAACAGGCAAAATTAATCTTAATGATATACTTAGTTTAACCCAACCTATCCAAAATATTATTTTTAATATGCAATAAATATAAAAAAAGTTTAGTAAGTTTTTTTTTTTCATAGTAAGTCATTGAAGGACTTCCCTGGTGGCGCAGTGGTTAAGAATCCGTCTGCAGATGCAGGGGACACAGGTTCGAGCGCTCTGTATCTTTCCAAATCCAGCCCATTAATGAGGTTCCTCATTGGGGCTCACACTTTTGAAGGCTTCATAACCATTCATTCTACATCCTCAGCTTCAAACCCTGAACTCCAGTGATAGTTCATTCCCTTACTCATTTTGCCACTTGGATCCTCTAACTCCAGTTGTTTCCACGGCCAACCTTGCACGCCTCCTTTTGGTCTCTGTCCTGATGCTAAACTCTAAATTGATCCCATGGAGCCAGAAAGGTGACGGGATTTTGAATCTAAATCACTTGCTAAACCTTTCCCCAGAGTCCTGAGTTAAGCAGCAGGCTGTGAAATACCAACAATTTTCACAAGCAAATGTAACAAGATTACCTCTGCTTGAACAGACTTACCCTGTTATCATCAGTTACCTTCATGGTGCTAGTCTGCCCTAAGCCACGGAATCACCAGATCATTAGATGAAAGATTTGCATTAGAAAATAGCAGAAATGCTCAAAGGTTTGGGTCGAGTGCCAACCTGTAGTTAAGCGCCAGACTTTCCCTCTATGTATTTCTGCATTGGCAAACAATTTTCTGATTGGCACGTGGAATGCAGCTTTGCTCACCTGAGCCCAGTGTCCCTGGTGTGGTCTATAGAATCACTGGAGTAACACCCCTCTCCACGGGCTGCCCCCCTCCCCACCTCCTAGCCATTAAAGATTTGCCCATGGCTTTGCTTCTGAATTCAGGCTATTACTGAAGATCTGGAACAGCAATCCTCAATCTGTACTCTGTGGCATGTTAATAGGTGTTAGTGGCGATAGTATATATTAAAGTAAATTTTGAATATTCTGGCTAGAACAAAGATAAGTTTCTTTACTGCAGAAATTCTCAGAGCCTTTACTAGGCTAATGTGAACTATGAATCATTAAAAAGAGAATACAGTAGGTAGCATTTACACACATATTTGAGTAGAAAAATCTCCTCCCGACCCCCACTTAACTCTGGCCCCAGAACATGAGAATTTACCTCATAGGGTTGCTGTGAAGGTGGAATTGAGATACTGCATGGAAAGCACTTAAAACAGTGCCTGGGCTTCCCTGGTGGCGCAGTGGTTGAGAGTCCGCCTGCCGATGCAGGGGACACGGGTTCGTGCCCTGCTCCGGGAGGATCCCACATGCCGCGGAGCGGCTGGGCCCGTGAGCCATGGCCGCTGACCCTGCGCATCCGGAGCCTGTGCTCCGCAACGGGAGAGGCCACAGCAGTGAGAGGCCCGCGTACCGGAAGAAAAAAAAAACGGCGCCTGACAGATGAAAGCTCTTTGGGCTTATTGCTATCATTGTTATCACATAGCTGTTTCAATGAGACCTCACCAGGTGTTCCTGTGCCCTCTGAGAAAGAAAGAGTTGCATATGGATTGAATGGGGATCCTTTCAGGAGCTATGGGTATCTCATATGGACACTGCACAGAACCAGTATGGATCTCTCTTTGGGTTCCTTTCAATCAGAAAACGGTTCAAGTGCAAAGAAGTTTATTCTTTTCTGTTCTTCCCAAACTGGCTAAGCAGGGTTCAATTCAATAGCATGGAGTAGCAAGGGTTCAGAGCATGGCCTTCAGAATCTTGCTTAAATCTTGACTCTTCCATTGGTGACCGTGTACCCTTGGGCAAACTGATTAAAGGAGCAATGCCCAAAAATCTGTAAAATTTTTAAGATAATGTTTCTCTCTCTGGTTGTTGTCAGTAATTCAAGAGATTGTGTCTATGAAGTGCTTAGCCCATGCCTGACACACGGTAAAATGCGCTCAGTAAATGGAGGTTCCTAATCATTCTACTAACAGACTAATTTCTCTCGTTTATTTACACTGTGAAATTCTAGTTAACTTTGCCCACGTAATCATGGCCGCAGTGTCTATGAGGACCAACTTGCTTCACACCTGATCGATATTTAGTAAATATATTGGCCACTTGGATTGGTGACTGATTAGATTGCTGGATTAGGCCCATGAAGCCTCTTGGGTAACTCCGTGATGTTAGGAATTGAAGGGGAATGCCATGTAAGCTCTCAGGGATCACTGCTCCGGGCAGGATTTCTTTGAAATCTCTGAAGCAATTCTGGTACCCCTTTATTTTTTAAAACCTATAAATAATTTCTAATATCATAAAGATTTTTAGTTCCTAGGTAAAATAAAAAGTATTCCCAAGTTCATTGCTTTGATTAGGAAGGTTGTGAATAATATCAAAGTTATTCACAATCCAGTGGTCGGAAGCTCTGGGAAAAATAATTTTAATTTTAGATGTTTCATGCAACACTGCGAATGTTCTCTCTCCTGTTTGGGCAGGGAGAAAACTGGCAAGCATTGTGAGATGGGGAATTTATGGGAATTAATGGAAATGTTGCGGCTGACCAACAAAGGAACTTCCCCAGCCAAAATCAAAACAAAGATATTAACTTGGAAGGGGGAAAAACGGCGGCAGCATAATAGTATCATGCATTGAAACCTTATCTAGTGGTTGAAGTAATTTGGTTTGAAGAACTTAAAGAGCATTTTGTGGTTTATGGAAACGGCCAGCAGACACTATATTTAGCAGCCTCTCCACTATTAAGTTCTCATACCTTCCTCTCCTCTCACCAAGTGGGGCCATTTAGCTTCCTTTATCCCCGGATTGTTACCAACCTAAGACCTCATGAGGATAAAAGCCAAGCTATGAGTTTGCCATGCAATGCCCTTGCATTGCAGACTACTTCCAAAGACCAATGTGGCCACAACAGATCTGAAGGTTTGCTTACATTCACTTAAGACAAATTTTCTGAGTTCATTTACACAATTTCAGTCCAAGTTTTAGACAGATCCATCCCTCTTCCCAAACCATCTCCCTCTCTCTCTGTCTCTCTCTCTCTTTCTCTCTCACACACACACAGACTCACTCACAGATGATCCTCATAACAAGTTCACAATTAAAGTTTATAATAATTCTGAGTTAGATAAGAGTGGGTTATACTGAGTGAACCAAATATTGCAGAAGAAAAATACTTTGAAGGTTAGAGACCAATTCTTTTTCTCTTATAATTCAGCACCATGACTTTTTTGTGTAAATAACAGGAAAGCTGCCAGGGAAGAAGACACTTTGCTAAGGAAATTACCAAATTAACCCTTTCGTGGCTACCACTCGCCCCATCTGGCCCCCAGCTGCTCTCCTTTGAAGTCCCAGTGATCCTCTGAGGACCGTCTTGCTGACTGACACAAGAGCTGACACAAGAGCAAGTACTACAAGGGCTCTTGTTTGGCCAACACATGGACACATGCAGTTAACTGCTCAAACAGCTTAAGACAGTAGGAGTTATTTCCTCATTTATTTTTCTAGTAAAATATGTTGTTATTCTACCATGGAAAATTTCTCAGGATTGGTATATTATTTTATAAAAAAACCTGGCTTCCTCTGTTATAGATAATATTAATACTATAATATTATAATACTATTATAGTTAGTACATTAACAGTACTAATTATATGCAAACTAAAATTATTACCTAAAATATTAATTTCCTATAATCCAATTTGTTCCCATTTTTGTTTCCAGAATTTCATAACATTAAATATCATATTGAGATTCATTATAGTCCTAATGTCATTTTCTAAGACAACGTTTTTGAGAATTAACAAATCAGCAATTAAAATGTATAGTATTTTTGTTAATCCTTTTATTTCACTTTTCTTTAGCTATAGACATTATTGTAAATATATTGACCAGAGTTCTGAAATTCTTTTTCCTACTTCAAGTACTTTATATAAAAATTTATAATTTAAAATTAAACTTTACTCAGAAATTTCACCAGTGTTCCACTCATTGACCTTTTTTTCACTTTCAGATTAGATAAAAGCCTCAATGGATGTTCTGTTATTTTTCATGAAATAAGAATGAATGAATTCATTTTCCTCTTGCTTATTCACGTTTTGCTGAAGAAACTTTTTAAAAATAAATTCACCAATACGAATTTTCACGAGCCTACATAATGTAGGAGAGAAAACAAATCATTCTCACGTGCAGAATAAGGTCACTATGGAACGGGATTCTGTGTACCTTTAAGTACCCTTCAGCCATGAGAAATGCAAAAGAAATTTTACTTCCATATTTTTACTTAATTAGCCATCTGTCCCAAACTCTTAATTCTGTGATATTCCTTAAAGTGGGGGGAAAGTGCTGAAGAATAAAAAACCAAAAGAGTCTACTTTGGAAAGCTTTCATTTGTAATGAAAATCAAATAGAATGTATAGAGACAAAGTTTATTTGTCATTCCAGATCTTCAGAGTCACAGAATCTCTTAAATGATAAGTGTTCAGATACAAAGCTGGCCCCAACTGCAACGATTTGTAGATCAGATCTGAAAAATAGTCTATGATTCAATTTATGGAAGACATAGAATATGCAACTATAAGGAAAAAAGTATAAACTTAGAGCTCTCTTGTTTCCAGTGCTCTGATCGGGATTCCATTCTATTTCCAGGAAAGGTAACTGAACACCTCTCATTTTAAGTTTGTAAGATTGTAAATTTAATATGCTATCAAGAAAAGTTTTTGAATGAAGTTCTTTCGAGCCCAGAATTCTATGGTAAACTATGAAATCAGGTGGATGTTGAAGTTGACAGATCTTGGAGACCACAACTACCCTCACCCTCCAAGACGTCAAAGAAAGGGCAGGATATAGTGATTAACCTCACACACAAAATTACTGGGCCATGGGATGGAGACAGGTTTTCATAGGTCCTTCGGTGGCCTGTTTTTTGTAGTCTAAAATCCAGTGAGATGAGGAAAAACAGCTGCACAAGATTGGCCCTCTCCTTTCTAAGGCAGTTGTGACAAGAATACAACTAGTAGGTTTCCCTGCTTCTCTGAAAAGTGTCTGACACCTAGTTTAGCCTTTTTTCTGTAGGCCAAGGTTAACTCTGAGTTAAGTTTGACTAATAATAAATTACATATGATTTTGAAAAGATATCATTGAGTTGAGAGGAAACACAGGAAGTTTCGCCATATTTATATACTAATATATATTAAATATTTCCTACAAATTGGCACACAATTACCTTTAGAACATTCCTAGAGTTCTATAACACAAAACAGCCCATTTACTTTCATAAAATCTCTGACTTTTAGAAAATTTTACCTTAAACAAAATTAAAGTTTAATCTCTGTAATGCCTACCTAACCATTAGTCCCAGTTATTTCTTTCAGTTACAAAGAATAACTGTTTCCATCATACTAGCTATATAATACAAGAACTCTTTCTGTATCCTCAGCATCTAATGCAGGGTCCTAACATGGAGCACCTCCATATCAGCACTTAAAATATTGCTAGACATTCTTTCCAGGTTAAAAGTTTCAATTATTTTATTTGCTCATCCTCTGAAATGGTTTTCAGATTTTTTATCAGCCAAATGCCACATGTTTTGGTGGGAATATATAGATCATATTTATGCATATAATGTCAATATGCAAATAGATTCAATTCCTCCTGAAATATAGGAAATTCCCAAGAGTATCAACAAGTTTATCTGGGGCCAATCAGCTATCCAGACACTCAAGAGATATATTTTTTAATTTCCTTAGTGTTCAATTCTTCCTTTACCATGCCAATGAAAAATCTTACTTGTAATTTCATACAGAAAAAAATTATTGGACGACAGGAACACAGGAAGTCCACAAACCGAAACATCCATTATAAAGGTCCTGGTAGCTAAATACTGATATTTCTTTTCAAAACTTTCCAAGACTCAGGTGTATTGAAATAAATATTCATGTCTGCAATTATGTATGTATGTGTAATCAGTTACTCAGACACTTTTTAATGGGCATTATATCAATACTTGCCCTTCTCATTTTAAATAGTTTCTTCTTTTTCTCTTTTGTGGTCTACCAAACTGCATCTGACTAAATGTACATATTTAGTGAAAATGGATTCCATTAGAGTGTAATGTTACCCAGCTATTGTTTTCTTTGGGAGGAAATAATGGAGAGCATGTCCAGATGCTTAATATCAGGCTCCTGTTTCTAGAATTACAGTCTTAAAGCTGTCAGGACTGTTCAAGAACAAGGATGATCCAGAGATTGTTCAGCATATGAAACACCCTTTTTGTGAACATTTAAGCAGGTGAGGGAGGAGAATGCTAAACCACTGGCAGAGAGAACTTGAAATAGTTAAGCAAAGGACACTTTTCCCTTCTCACCTATCAAGACATCCTGTTTTTCCATGAAATAAATGAATCATATTTTCTGATCTATTCTGAATGTACTGAGTTTTTCTGGTCCATTCTGTTTCAGTCTCACAATGTTGTAGCCCTCCATCTGGCCACAAACAAGTTATTTTGTTTGCATCTTTTCTGGAAGAAGAGTACATTAAGTGTACCCACATTTTTCTGACAAAGTACTAAAGGTATGTTTACCTCCTTTCCTTTACTCCAGTAAAGGGCAGCTCTCTGAGATGGATGCCACCAAGCAGTTTACAATAAATCTCGTTTAACACAGTAGCTCTAGTCAAAAGAGAATAGTGATGTAATTTCAAAAGAAAATCTTCAATGTATTCTCATGTAAAGGGAACAGTTCTACAAAATATTAATAATACTTTTCACAGGTGTATATTCAATAAATTTGTTGTCAAATTTTCTGAAGATGAGCCATATAGAAACAGCTATAGCTAATCAGAAAAACTGCCCTAATGTCTTATTTAGAGAGAGAAATCTGTTTATTTGTACTAATTACAGAAAGCATTAAATAGTACTTCAAATTGATGACCATATTAGAAAGCTTACATCTGAGGCAATAAATCCGAAGTATAATCACATAAATTGATTATAAGTACGTGATTTTGCAGCTGATAAAAATAGCTTCCTGGATACTATCGGAGAAACTTTCAGAGGAACAACTGAAACATTAAAAGTGAGGGTCACTGAGTTCACCAAGATGCATAAAGTAACTCCTCAGAGCCATCCACTTTAAGTTTCTTCAGGGCAAAAAAAGCAGGAGTTGGCTTCAGGGAAAGCATACAAACTTTGGAATCAGAAAGACCTGGATGAATAACCTGACCTCAGAGTTTAGCTTTTGTGTCCTTTGGAAAGTTACTTTACTTCCCTGATGATAATCCTAGCCCTACCTTCTAGAGTTGCTCTGAGAATCAGAACTGAAATACGTAAATCACCCAGCACAAGGCCTGGGTCACTGCGTGTTTTAGGGTTTTAAGAATGCATTAGATGTGACCCTACTTTATAAAGAAAATCTTTAAATATATATATGTGTGTATGTGTATGTGTATACATACATATATATGTATATATCTTTTTTTTAGGGGACTTCTTTTTCTAATTCAATCTTTTATTTCTTTAGTTCGAAAGTATATGGCTACATAAGAAACAAATAACTTGTTAAAAAAATCTAAGTCAAATTTTCGTATTTTTTCTTCTTACTTTAATAGTGTATAGACATATGTACAATGTAAACTTTAAGTATAAACTGGAGTATTTTCAACTGGTAAGAGTTCAGCTCTTCAAATAATTCTGGTAGAAAGAAGTGTGCCTGTGAAAGGAAGGAGAATGTTTTGAAACTTTATCACTATGAAAATGAATAAACGTGATAATGAAGTATGTAATATGAAAAGAAATACGTAAAGAGATAAGAGCAGACATATTTGCAGAAAAGTAAAGTGTGTAAAGGGTGATAAAATGAAAATATAAACATCAACAGGCCAAAATATTTTAAAACAATGCATAGTTTTATAAATAATCAAAGATAAAAACCCACTAAAACTTATTATTGGACTTAAGATTTGCTATATGTCTAATAAATTCTTACTTTTCAGAAGAATGGTCCTTGATTAATGGCAAACTTGCTTTTACTATGGATTTTTCTTTGCTAGCATTAACAGACTGGAAAACCACAGTTTAACAGTTTGAAGTGATGTTAATGGCTAGAGATTAAGTTACAGTGTTTCTGTTTTTTTTGTTTGTTTTTTTTTTTTTGCGGTATGTGGGCCTCTCACTGTTGTGGCCTCTCCCGTTGCAGAGCACAGGCTCCGGACACGCAGGCTCAGCGGCCATGGCTCACGGGCCTAGCCGCTCCGCGGCATGTGGGATCTTCCCGTACCGGGGCACGAACCCATGTCCCCTGCATCAGCAGGCAGACTCTCAACCACTGCACCACCAGGGAAGCCCCAGTGTTTCTGTTTAATTCATCAAAAATATAGCACTCATTTCAATTAGAATAAAGAATGCTGTTTATAAGATTTAGACAAAATGATTATGGATTTTTAAATCTAAGCAAAACTTGTACCATCCATTTTGCAACACTGGACACTAAACTGCTTTTAGCACCTGAGACTTGACTCAGGATGGAGGCTTCTATTCAAGGAGAAAAAGGGCAAGTTTATACCTGCGTACCTCAGTTTATTTGGTAACTATTCGGTGTCTTTCTGTATGCTAGTCTTTTTTCATCTATTTTTCCTATTTCATATGCTAACAGAGGTGGCCTTGTACCAGATTCCCTAAATTGTGACCCCTTTGAGATAGAGCGCACCCACATAAGTCAAAGGACAAAGAGAACGAACGGTCCATTATCTGCCAGACTCTTCAAATGTACTGTCTCATAAAATCCTCCTGCACTGAATATTATCTCAGTTTTACAGATGAGGAAACTGAAATTTGCATTCAGTCTCTTGTGCATGGCCATACAGCTAGGAAGTTTAGATCTCACTACCTTCAAAACCTGTGAGAGTTGAGGTAACTAGTTATTCTCCGTTTCACAACGACCTGACATGTACTAACTGCGGCTGGTTCTAAGATCGTAGATTTGAAGATTCCTGAGCGAGAAAACCCAGGTATGACTGGTCTGAGGACTGACCTCTTTTGATTTTTCCCCATGTCATATGGACAGGGCTCTTCTCTCTGCTAAAAACAAAACAAAACAAAAAACCTACCCTCTGTTTAGAAATATAAAGCCCCAGTGCAACCAGGCTTTACAACTCTCCAGCACTGTAAATCTATACAACATACAAAGCCAAGGAGTGCCAAGGACTGCCAATAGCCATCAGAAGAGGTGAGAAAGAACGCTTCCCTACAGAGCCCTCAGAGGCGGAATGGTTCTGCCAGCGGCTCTGTTTCAGACACCTCCCATCCAGACCTGTGAGAGAATAGATTTGTGCTGTTTTAAGCCACGCACTTTGTTAAAGCCGCCCTAGGAAATTAATAGAGATCTTGGTAATCCTAAAGGCTTTCCTCTTCTAAGAATTTTCTAAATAAGCATCTTAACTCTTATATGATGACATTCGTGCTTTCAAGACTAGATTAAGGAAATAGGTTTTTTAAGGCAACAGAACTGGGGTTTTAATTAACTGGTACTGACTGCTGTGGAGATTAAATAATATCGTTAAAGCTCTTAGCCCCAAACCTGGGAGGTATCTCTTGCTCAGTAGGAACCATACCTTCTCTTTCTTTTTCTTCCTTCTTGTCTCAGATTATCTGCAGGTTTAAGATCACACGGGGCAGAGAATCATGGCTTGCCACCTTTCACACCATTTGGTGCGTGTCTTGATCATGAAGTACAATATGTTGTGTTTACAAAAGAATGGACTGTTATTTTTTTAACCTAAAGGAATGAAAAGTGATTTGTTTTCCATAAGGAAAGGCATATAACAATGCATTAAAGAAATTTTCGGGAACAGTTAGGAAAAAATAAACATTTTAATTCACAACAGAGAAAAGTCATTGTCCTTTGGAATGTGAAAGCCTTATCATTACATCATTACCTTCAGTGGAGTACTGCGGACCTCAGCCCTGGAAAACCCTCTGGTCTTTGCTGACAAGAAATATACTCACCCAATCAAAGATAAGCAGGAAGTGAAATGTTACCTACCATGAAAATCTTACTGTGCACTTAATTTTTTGCACTTGGTACATAATGACTTTTCCATCTTGCTTCAAAGAAAAAAAAAAAATCTTTGATTTCAAAACCATGTGTTGGAGAAAAAAAAATCTGTCCTGAATTATATCATTCTGAACTAGCTACAAGACACTGTTTCTTCACAATGCCTGATTTCACAGTGCATAGATATGCAAACAAATTGTTCAGATCTTTTAAGTCTACATTTTTGTATCCTGGAACTCAGAGTATCACCGTGTGGCTGTATAGTTAGCAGACCTACTGCTCTTCTCCCTGCCTTTTACTTGCTTTTTCCATAAGCAGAAGCTGGATCTAATTTCCAAATGAAAGACCTCTCCACCAAAAATTTATTTTTATGAAGGAATGGCTTTACAGTGTTTGCCATTTGGGTTCTTTATTTGGCTTTTTTATTCTCTTCAAAATGTGAATGGAAAATGTTTATCTGCTGGAGGGCTTCACATGCTTCTGCTTTGCTGGCTCAATGACTTCTACTGCCAAAAAGAAAAAGAAGAGAAAAAAGAAAGAGAGAAAAAGGAAGAGAAAAACCACTAGTCATCACGTAAATGTTGAGTCAAAAGCAAATTTGGCATGCCCTAAAAATGGTATGAAAAATTAAAAATCAGTCTCATTCTAATAGTCTAACTTCTGGACCTGGGGTTCTGGGTCTACTCCTTGTTGAAACAGTTACCATAGCACAGTGATTAAAATTCCAGGATCTAGAATAACGTAGATGTGTTTGACTTCAACTGTGCCACTTACAGACTATGTAATCCTGAACAAATCATTTGACTTTCCTCAGCTTTCACTTCCTTTTATGTAAAATGGGGATAATACCCATCTCTTGTCACCATTGTGAGGGTTCAATTAGATACATAAATAAAATACGTAGCATAGCGTCAGATAAGTTATCACATTCCATAAATGATTAATAGTACCTAACTCATAGCACCTCCTACAGGATTAGGGATAGATCGATAGTGAGCTCTTCCATAGCTCAGGTCCACTAACACCTTGTTACTTAACAGGCAGGGGCTGTTCGGAGAGCACCTTCTGCGGGTGCCGAGGGAGAATTTGTTCCCTGTCTTTTCTGGTGGTTGTTGACAATCTTTAGCTCATAGATTGCTGCCTTCCTCTTCACACGGCACACGCCATGTGTGCCTGCTACCCTGACAGAAACTTCAGAGGGAACCAGCTCCTGGACGGCATAGTCCTTCTCTCCTGCAGGCAAGTCAGAAGAAGGTTCTGCACAGGACAGCTACGGATCTCCACCAGAGCTTCCTCAGGCTTCATTCTGCCCAGGCAGAATGAAGTTTACCATCATTCTAGTCCTAACAAATGTGCTCATGTTCCCAGTGTTCCCTTAGCTGACTAGAGAGCCCTCGGGATCCTAGCCCAGCAGCCTTCACTGTCATTGAGCCAAAGGTATAGGAGGCTCGAGGCTCGGTGGCACTGCCATAAAGCTAGGCCTTGGCAGGATTCTGACTTAGAGGCATTCAGTCATAGTTCCACAGATAGTAGCTTGGCCCCCTTGGCTTCTCGGCCAAGCATATATGCCAGATGCCTGAACCAGCAGCTTCCTTTCCTGCTGGTGGGGTTACCATGACAACAACAAATCATCAGCAGGGTACACCTAAGCTGTCTCAGACTAGGTCCATCATCATCCCATCACCTGGGACCTTGTTAAAATGCAAAATGTTAGGCTCCACCCCAGATTTGCTAAAGCAGAAACTGCATTCTAATAAAATGCCCAGGTAATTTGTATGCACATTGTAACTTGAGACGCCCGCTCTAAGAAGTTGTGTGTGTAAGTCTTGCATTCCAAACTGAACTACAAGATGGGGGAAAAAAATGCATAGGGATGGAATTCATATTCCCTATTTGTTTTATTTATTTATTTTCTTATGAGGGATGGTCAAAATTAGAAGTGATGAAGCAACATGGTTCAGCATAACTTATATTCATAATACTACGCGGATTGGGAGAAAGAGCGCAAGAATCTATAAAATAGAGTGCAAGACAGAGAACAATTTTAATTAAGCCCACCATTCCAAATTGTATGACAGAGTGAGTGAGGGATTGGGTATATGAATATGCTACTGAATTACTCAGTTTCAGAGTGCTTCTTATATTGTGATATCGTGGGATTTCACTTCACTGTGATTCAAGGGTTTAGAGAAATACATTTTTCATCTATTAACTACTGTATCTGATGCTCATACACATCACAATTCTAGTAATCCCTTCCAGTAATGAAGAAAATGTGGATTGTATTGGTTTTCATTGATAGACCTATCCTAGGGTTCACAATGATGTCTGCCTAAGAAATTTTCAAGGCTGATTTAGACCAAAGCCCCAATTAAGAATCTATTAACATCTATTCTACCATTAACCACAAGTCATCTGCAGTTGCCAACAAATTCTTTTTTTTTTTTTTTTTTTTGCGGTACGCGGGCCTCTCACTGTTGTGGCCTCTCCCGTTGCGGAGCACAGGCTACGGACGCACAGGCTCAGCGGCCATGGCTCACAGGCCTAGCCGCTCCGCGGCATGTGGGATCTTCCTGGACTGGGGCACGATCCTGTGTCCCCTGCATCGGCAGGCGGACTCTCAACCACTGCACCACCAGGGAAGCCCACCAACAAACTCTTTTACTAAAGTTTTAAAATTGACCTCACTCACTATATAATACTATAATTTAATAAACTTATAGAAGATGGGGTGTACAAAAGAACTGCCTAAAAGGTCACACATGTTATAGAAGGAATAATGTCCCCCCAATGATGTCCATATCCTATAACCCCTGGGACTTGTGAGCATGTTATCTCACATGACACAAGAGACTTTGCAGATACTAAAGACCTTGGGATGGGGAGATTAGTCTGGAATATCTGGGCCGGCCCAATCCAGTTACATAGATCTTTAAAACTGGAAAAGGTTTCAGAGTGATGCAATGTGAAAGAATTCAACTGTCTGTTTCTGGCTTTGAAGATGGAAGAAAGGGGTCCAATGAGCCAAGGAATGTGAGAAACCTCTAGAAACTGGAAAAGTCCAGGAAATGGATTTTCCCCTAGAGCTCTAGACAGGAACTCAGGCCTGCTGACACCTTAATTTTAGCCCAATGAGACCAGTGCTGACCTGCTAACATATAGATCTATAAAATAATTAATTTGATTGATTTAAACCAGTAAGTTTGTGGTAATTTGTTACGGCAGCAAGAGAAAACAAAAATTAGAAAATTTAAAAATGTGCAATGGCAGAAAGACCTAGAAGATCTGTTTCTTCCTTCTTGATGCCTTCAACACAGTTCTCCCCAAAATTTATGGAGATATTTTGATGATGCTCTAACATCACTGCATTCTTTGTTTTTTCTGTGGTAACTGATGTGCACCATTCTCTTAATTCACCTCTACACCTTTTGTAGCCTATTTGCATTATTATTCTGAACTTGCAATTAAGAGGTAGAAGCTGTTTTCAAGTATTTTTTAAGTGGGAGGATAAAATGCAGAGATTTTTATTTTATTTTGGTTTTAGTTTCTAATGGGCTCAGACACTCTGTTAGACAAATTATATTATGATCTTACAATTATCAGTAGAGTTTCACTGATTATGCTACACTAGGTAACAAGAAGTTTTTCAATCTCACTTAATAAATACTTTTGTTTCTAGAACAGTGAGTTCCCACATCTGGCAGCTTACCAGAATCACTGGGGAGACTCCTCAGAGAAGACGATGGTCTCCTGTTTTAAAACAGCATAACTATACAGAAACTAGAATTGTAATGCCAATGGGAATTTAAAATAAATAATACCCTTCTGTGTAAAACTCAGTCGTGGCTTCAAAGACAATTCCACCATTTAAGAAAACGTTGGAAATAAAAACTAAAGAGCTAAGAAAGTAATCAAAGAGCTAGAATGTAGCTAATGAGCTGGAAGGTAAATGTCAGAAATAAAGGGCTGGAGGGTAATGGTTTGAGGGCTCGCATTAAAATGACTTAAAAAAAACAAGCAGCTTTTTCTGTGTTATTAATGATCATCATGGCTGAAGATATAATTTTGGTAATGTGGGTAGGGTGTTACAGCATGATTCAGAAGGAGGAATTCCAACACAACAACGTTTCAAAGCAGTCCACTTTTCTATACACCTAACTAAACCCCAGGGACGGAGTCCTCCCCGGTCTCAGCTCCTCTTTCCATGCTTAGCAGCACCTGGTTGTAGGAAAAAGAATACCTTCGGCAAACAATCTTTTGGTAACCCAGAAGGTTTGTTTGTCTGAATCAAATTTCTAGAGTCTGGTTGAAATCTTTAGTGACTCCAAGATCATGTTAAGTGCACAGTATTTGTCAAGTGTTAAATTCTGTGTGATTCATTTGATGGCCGAATTGAGGGCAGGTGGTTTCCCCTTTTCTGTTTACTCTCCGCTCATCCCCTGCACTTACCCTCTCTACCTCCCGATCTGACTTCGTGAAAGAAGTGAAAAGGCAGGTGACAATCTCTGGCTCGTGTCCTGTTTCTGTACAAAGCAAATCAAGTGAAAATTAAGGGAACATACAACTGTTACATAAGAACCTTTCGGCAAAAATATTGTTCTCAAATTTTGAATGGGAAGTATAGTATTTTGAGAGCAAACCGAAACAAAATTTTAACCTTCCTTGGTTATAAGTAAAATACAGCTATTTTGGAGGAGAAAGTGAAGGGAAATAAGGAGTGTTAATAAGACAAATATATCAAACATTGATAAACAGTGAAAACTTTTCAAAAGGATAGTGTTTGAGATGTTAGAAAGAGAAGACATTCTTTAAAATAGAACTTCACTTCAAATTTTCAGAGCTAATGGATAAAATAAATGGGTGCATACATCTTGCAAGAGCAACTATCACAGTAACTTTGCTTTTTTAGGTTAATGAATGATAGAATGATCCTGAATTCATTTAAAAAAAAAAGAAGATTTGTGTTTTTTCTTAAGTTTGTGCTTAAATTTAAGCTCCTGCATGGAACTTCAATATGCCCTCTGTGTCAATGGACTCAAAAGTAATAGAGGCTCTGTTTTCTCTTTATATGATCATGAAAAATTTGAGTTCTTTTTTTCAGCAGAGGCTTAAGGTAAGAAAACAGGTTATTTTTTCATATGTACTAATGCTCTTTTCTTGCCAAAGTAGCCATTTATTTCAGCACTCCTGAAAATAATCAGAGTGACCCCATTAGTATTTTTAAATAAATAGAGTTTTAAATTATACCACTACAAAATAAGAAATGTTTTGAGAAGAAATCAAATATTTGAAGTATGGTGGTGCTGTGGCTCACAACTTGACGTGATTTTCTAACCCAAAGTGCCCTTCCATGAGCACGCTCATGGAGTTTACTATAATTGCAAATCAATAGTTCTGTTGTCATCTTCAAGTACAGTGGATCTCAAGTTGGCTGCACATTGTAATCACCTGAAGAGCTTTAAAAACTAACCATGCCTGGATTTTACACCAGGGGATTTAATTGTTCTGAGGTGCAACTGGGGCATCTGGTGATTCTAGTATGTAGCTAAGTTTAGGAGCTGGTATACTAGTTGATGAAGTCCTGCTGTATGGCAACGATAGACATATAATGACATACTTGATATTGCTAAGACTCAGGTAAACAGTGGGAGGTGATTGCATGTCATTATACAGGTTTGCTGATTCCTTGGGAAACATCAACTCTCAGAATGAGAAACTTCCCCAACTAGACCCCCATCTCATCTCCTGCCCCTCACTCCTTTCCTGGCTGCACCTTGTTTGATTCAACTCCAATATTCTCTACTAGTAATCGCCCTCCTTATGTTTCAGCCTCTGATAAAACAGGATAAAAGAAAATAGGTATTCTCTAATTACCACTAATTAAAAACTAAGTAGACTACGTAAAAAGCAACATGGAATCACGTTTCGTGTTTGAGAGACACTTTAAAAGATTTATAATTCAACACTTATTCATTCATTAAAGTAATATTTACTACACGTCTACTCTGTGTCTGTACTAGACACTAGATACACAGTGGTGAAAAATATGATTTTCAGTTTGAGTAGAAATGGGGACTGAGGGGTACTACTGACCAAAAATATTCACAGTAGCAACAATTATAATGAGAGTACATACAGGGTGCTATTGGAACACACAGGAATCTTATTTTGTCTTGAGAAGTTCAGGAAAGTCTGCAGGATGAGCAAGAGTTACCCAAGTAAAATGTGTAACGGGAAAAAGAAGAAGCACCAAGTGTTAGGCAAAGATAAGCACTCTTGTAAGTCATGGACTTGTAAGTCATGTTAAAGCAGATAGACTTTATCTTAAAAGGGAGAGACACCATCAGATTTGCAATTTTGAAAGCTCACTCCAGCCAGAACGTGGAGGAACAAAGGCAGAGGCCAAAGCTCCTGTAATGTCTCATACACACAACAACATCTTACACACACACACACACGTGCAAACCGAACACTCTCTACACTTCAAGTTATTTATTTAGTGTCAAGTAAGACTTATACTTGTTTCTAAGTTTGAGGGTTTAGTAGCCTAAGAAAATTATAAGTCATATAAAATTGTTACTAGTAGTAATAACATAGAAGGGTATCCTAGACTTGATATTTTACTAAACAGACATTTTCAAGAGTGTTTAGAAAGATGATGAACAGATATAATCAAAACTGGATTGCATAACAGATATATCAATTCATTACTCTGTGATCAGGAATATTTGATTATTTGTAACGTATTTTCATAGAATGCCAAATAACAGAATTTTCTGTTCACAATCTGATAAATGAAAACGAACATGAACATCAAGGATTATCAAAGTAGAACCAAATATATCTTCTCAACAACTGAAATGCTTTTATATATGTAACATTTTTTTTTTTTTTTTTTTTTGCGGTACGCGGGCCTCTCACTGTTGTGGCCTCTCCCGTTGCGGAGCACAGGCTCCGGATGCGCAGGGTCAGCGGCCATGGCTCACAGGCCCAGCCGCTCCGCGGCCTGTGGGATCTTCCCGGACCGGGGCACGAACCCGTGTCCCCTGCATCGGCAGGTGAACTCTCAACCACTGCGCCACCAGGGAAGCCCTGTAACATTTTTAACATGAAGGAATTCTAGATTACCTACTAAAGGATCAGTTCAAAAGGTAGGATATCTATCATCTTCAAGCATAGAAAAAAAAATTCTCCTTAGTTTCAATACTAGAAAGTTATAACATGCCCTTCCTTGGCTAATGCTCATTTAGTAATGTTTTCAGGACTGGAGAATTCAAAAATAAAATTAAAAAAGTGGAATTAAAAAGTAATGTTGCAACTGAGGAAGGGCCTGGGCTAATCTCCACTGGCAACAATCAGAACCACTGAGTCAGGACAACAGTGTGGGTTTGGAAAGACGTAACAGAGAATCTGAACCTGTTCTGTATTTATGAGATACTACTACAAACAAAAAGCTGAAAAAACCATGAAAGGGCTAGAAATCTGCAGCTGGAAGGATAGAGGGGAGAAGATGAGTTCTTATTTTCAACATATGTGTTAATTATTGCACAAAGCAGGGTAGGAGTTTGCAGCTGGAAGGGGTAGAGCAAAGGAAAAAAGAAATTTTATTTCAGATTAATTTTATGAACTCATGGTTCAACAGGGGATCTTGCAGCTGGGGGAGGGCAAAGGGACAGCCACATTTTTCAAGTAAGTCACTTTAATAAAATATGCAAGCCCTCACTTTGACAGCATTGGAAGGGACGTTCTTGAATCAGTATCAAAGTGGACTAAGACATTTTGTTATGCAAAGAAACAATTTTAGGCTCCTTGGATAACAGAGATTTTTCTTTAAATGAGTACTTGCTAACCAGTTTCTATATCTCTGTAATTCTGTGGGAATTCTTCTCGAATTACAGAGAATAAGATTTTGGCCCCAGGTGACTGTTCCTCAATTCTTCAAGTTTGTACTTCAAAAGGATTTATTTTCCTCTAAGGATCCCAAAGCATTTTGCCATCTGTGAAGTGCACCATCACTTTCTCTCTTTAAATGAGATGTTTTTTACACACACACACACACACACACACACACACACACACAGCAAAGAAAAAACCCTGTAGATTTTTTTTCCTTCCATTTAAATGGCTTGATTTACCTGCAAGTAGGCTACCTTCTTACAAGGTGGGAAACGAATAACGATACAACATCTATACTCACTTGTGTGCTTTCAGTTGGTTAAAGCCTCATCAACTAAGAACTATAAACTATCCAATGATTCCCTTTCCAAGTACAGGTTAACCCTGTATTAAGACACCTAAATATGAGAGTCATTAGGCAATAAAAATACATAATACTTCTATTCCTATTTTTAAAATTGAAATGTCTACTAAATTGTGAAGGAATGAATAAAATGGAGCCTGTAATGCCAAGAGAGCACTAAAATGGAGCCAGGACGCCATTGGGAAGCGGACCTATGCATGTCTCCACCTGGATGGAACGTGAACTTTGAACTGGGCCACAGTATCCTGAAAGAACACTTACACAGCAGACTCTCAAATAATAACAACCCTAGCAACCAATCAAATGTAGACAAAAATGGTTCCAGTCGACCAGCACCAATCATAATTCTTGCAATATGACTTATGTCAGATTCCTGCTTTTTCCATTAAAAACCCTTTGGCTTTCAACCCTCCTGAGAGTACATTTGGGTTTCTACTGGATTCTGTGTCTCCAGAATTGCAATTCTTAAGACCCCAAATAAATGCTTTTGTTGCCTTACAGCAATGGTCTTATTTTTCGGTTGACAAAATACACATCATTACTTTCACACAATCTTTCACTGTTATCAATTTAAGCTAAATCCAGTATCTAATTTAAATAACATTTCTAAGAGAGCACAGGGGCATTTGTCTTTCCTCTATATTCCTAGTTCTAGGATAATACTTGTCATATAAAATGCTCTCAAAAAACATTGGTTAAGAGAATAAATGTTGGGTTCAATTTTAGTAAGATGTGATAAGTCTCAGAACTTAAAGAGAGTGGATCAAGTTGCCTTTCTAGTTCTGTTAAGTTCTAAAACTCCTGAAAGTTTTCTATTTACTTTGCTCCTAACCACTGGAAGAGAAAGACCAAGAATTTGCAAAAGAGAATTGTCCTCAAACTTTTGAGTCTAAGGACCCTATAAGAATTTTAAAAACTATTGAGGGACCCCCAAAAGCTTTTCTTTATGTTTGTGATATCTATCCATAATGACCATATTAGAAGTTAAAACTTTTTAAAATATAATATTTATTAGTTCATTACAAAATAATAACATAACCCCATTATATGTTTCTGAAAAATAACTATATTTTCTAAAACAGAAGAAAAATGTAGTGAGAAGCATGGAATTGTTTTATATTTTTGAAAATCTCTTTAATGTCTGACTTAGTAGAAGACAGCTAGATTCTCTTATCTGCTTCTGCATTTAATCTCTTGTGATATGTTGTTTTGGTTGAACTAGATAAAGAAAATCTGGCTTCACACAGGTATGTAGTTTGAAAGGGGAGGAGTATTTTAATAGCTTTTTCATATAATTGTGAATATTCTTCTTTGATTACTACACCAAAACTCAACAGATGGTAGTTTCTTAAAGGTTAGTTGCAGTATAGAATCCAAAGCCATATTAATGAAACTTTCATACTCTATTGCATTAACATCCTTTGGTCTACTTTGCACTATCATTCTGCAACATCATCCATTGATCATTTAGGAAATGTTGGTTTGTAGAGTTATATAGACCTTGAAAGCTCATATCTTATCGTGGCAACAAATATCATGAACTGTTTTCCTTGAACTAACAGGTTCACTTTGTTCTTTCTGAGAAAACACTTGCTAAATAACTTGGTAAGTCTGAACAACTACAGCTTGTTTTTCAGTCATTCTTTCGGGTAAAAAAAAAAACAAAACAAAAAACTGCTGTTCCTGAAAAAAAAAGCAGCAAATTCAACTTGCAACTCAAGTATTTCAGTTGTATAATGAGATTCAACAACAGTGCCTTATGCATACTTTCTATTTCATTTTACAGAATGTTTAAAAGATATGTACTCAAGATGTAATCAAATTAATTAACTTTTACTGCTTCATCAAGGACTCTCTTAAGGGAAAGTGGCATACATATGTATGTATGTATAATTTTATTATGAGTATGTTGGTGAAGAATACAATGGCTGCTAGCACAGTTTGGTGCCACTAAATTGATTCATGTTAAGGCACCAGCAGTTTTACTCACCATTGTTTTTTGTACCATTGATGACATAGTAAAAGGAAGGCAAATAACATCCTAGTGTTATTATGAAAAGAGTTTTGATTTTTTAGACTTCTTGAAAGGGTCCTGGACATACCCCAGAGTTCATGGACCAAACTTTAATAACCACTGGCATAAGGCAATTTTTCATGTCAATACATTAGAAAAAGTAATTCTCTCTTTTGCTCTTAAAGAGAAGAGTTACAGCACCCACCCCTATTCTCTTTAGAACAGGAGGTTGCTAACCAGATACAACTTACCATTCACATAATAAAAATCATTTTAATCACACTCTCCAAATGCAACAGGCAAAATGCATCCAAAGCTGAATGGCTGAAATATCTCATATCCCATATAAATAATATTGCTGAAGGGAAAGTTTAAACACAGATTTTAAAGATATTTCAACCTGTTTTAGTACAGCTTAAGAATTATCACCTATTTTACAAGCAAGGAACCCACAAAGCAAATAGATTTAATAAAATTCCCAGCAGAACAGTTCAGCAAAAATTTTTTGTAAATGTGATTAAATTCATCCAGTATTTATGTCAGCTTCAGTGTTGAGACCTTAAAATTATTATTCACTTCATTTATAATAAGTAATTTCATCTCTATCAAATCTCCTAGGAAGTTACAGTGACAAGATAGAGACATGTTTTGCAGAAGGGGTTGCTTATTGAAACCATGAAAGCTTTTCTAAAAGAAAAAAAAAATGTTTCTAGATTAGGGTTAGGTAGAAAGTACCCCCAAATCATGACATTTTCAGAGATGGTGAGTAAGCAGAGGGATATCCGGAAGGTGGGGATGTGTGAGAGTGGGAAAGAGGTTCATCACTGGTTAGGGAGGAAACTCATAAAAGCTTTAACTACATTCTCTAAGGTCTGAGTCCCACTTTTTCTCAACTTTCCTTAATACTATTTATCATAGTGTCAACATACGACCTATAAACATCATTTTTAAAATGATAATCTCAGACGATATGCCGAGAGATATTTACCTCTCTCTCAACACTCATCTGCAGATATCTCACCTGAATGGATGATCCCTAAGCTATACAAGGATTCTCAGAGCTCTCTACTGTATTACCTTTTAATTTTTATTTTTTAAATGTAATAAAATATATTTGATACATGCAAAATATATTTAAATATTTTAAAGTTGTCAAGCACAATTATGAACCCACCATCCAACCCAAGAGCTAGAACAATATCCATAACTTGCCTCAATTTAGTATACCTCCTATATCCCAACCCTCTTGACTCCCTCTAAAATTAACAGTATCCTCCATAATATTTATATATTATAAATATAATAATATTAACATATATTAAATAAAATAATATATAAATAATATAACTGTTACACTTCAAAGCTTTATTTGTGCTCACTTCTAGCTATAGTTCTAGCTAGTCTAGCTAGCTAAACTATAGCTCACTTCTAGCTACAGTTTATTTTTCACTGCTCCACAGCACTCCACAGTTTTACTCTACTATAATTTATATATACGTCCTTTTGTTGATGAACTAGGTTGTTTCCTGGTTTTTTATACTACAAGGCATCTGCTATAGCCCTTTTTATACATATCTTGTAGTACACGTAAATAAACACTTCTCTGGGTTATATCCTTAGGAGTAGGATTGCTAGGTCAGAGAATATAGGAATGTTCAGAATTACAAGATATTGTCAAGTGGTTGTAGCAATTACACTCCCATGAACAATATATTAAAATTCCACATATTCTCTTACACACTTGGTAGTATCAAGTTCTTAATTTTTCATCATCCAATATGTGTAAAATGGAAAGTCAATATCTTAATTTGCATTCTCTTTATTACTAATTAATACTGAAGCTCTATTCAAATTTTTATTGGCCACTTTATTACCCTTCTGTCAAGTACCTGTTCATGTGTTTTTCCCATTTTTATGGATTGTGTACCTCGGTTTTAATTTCTTATTGATCTGTAGGAATTTGTTGAATATTCTGGATACTAATCCTTAGTCATACAAGATTTGGGTTGGCTACATGTGCTGTGTACATCTCCCAGTTAGTGACTTGTTTTCTACTTTCTTTATGGTATCACTGGGTAGGCCAGTATTACTTTAAATGTAGTCAAATGTATCATCTATTTTCTGGTTGGTGCCTTACTTAAAAAAATCTTTTCTTTCTCAAGATTTGAAAGATATTTATTATATTTTCTTCTAAGCGTTTTTCAAATTTTTTTCTTTTTGCATAAAAACATTAATTCATTTAATATCAGTCTTTGTATATAGTAAGGTAGTGTTACAATATCAGTTTTTTCCTTGTGGATACTCAGTTTTTCCAACATCAGGTTTTAAACAGTTCCTTCTTCTCTTAATGATCAATGTCTCAATCTTTTTTTGTCTCTCTAGTCTGTTTCATTGGTTAATTGGTCAATACCACAGCATCAATTAATATAGCTTTATATTTTCCATCTCTCTTGAGACATAAATATTAAGTCCTGTAAGTGGGATTACAGAATAACCTGAAACTTTGGCAAAATAAAATACTTTCAGTAGCTAAAATAAAATACAATTTTTCTCAAATGTCTATATACCAGTATGACAGATAAATCATATTGGTAATATGAGTAAACACCAAAAGAGAGTAATGTAATACTCATGATAAAAACTGAGACCATGATAAATGGCATAATAACAATATCATAATACCTCTTGTGTGATATCATTTCCCCTTCCTTTTTTTAAATTAATTTTACTTTGTTTTATTTATTATTTTGGCTGCATTGGGTCTTTGTTGCTGCACGCGGGCTTTCTCTAGTTGCGGCGAGCGGGGGTTACTATTCGTTTCAGTGCGCAGGCTTCTCATTGCAGTGGCTTCTCTTGTTGTGGAGCACAGGCACTAGGCGCATGGGTTCCAGTAGTTGCAGCATGTTGGCTCAGTAGTGTGGCTCGTGGGCTCTAGAGCACAGGCTCAGTGGTTGTGGCGCACGAGGTTAGTTGCTCTGTGGCATGTGGGATCTTCCCGGATCAGGGCTTGAACCCATGTCCCCTGCATTGGCAGGCATATTCTTAACCACTGTGCCACCAGGGAAGTCCCATTTCCCCTTCCTTTAAACAATAAATAAAGCTTGCCCTTCCAAAGAGTCAAGTTAGAGCAAAGTTATTTGAAAATTTGAGTTTGGGAAACTAAGTCACATCTCGATATAAGACTATTAAAGAACATAATGGCCAATCTAAGAAATCATTCTCCTTATCTGCTAGCTATGTATGTACTATAACATAAAGAAAAATTAAAAGAAGATCCCCCCAAAAGAAAAACACCAAAACCAAACAACATTTGGAAAGTATCAAGAAAGCACAGCTAATACATGGGTTTGGTGTTGTCTGGTCACTAAAAATATGATTGAGGAATCCAGTCTAACAAATAATAGCATTTTCAAAGTGCTTTTGTTTTTATAGGGTATGGTCAATAAATGCTTCTTGATTAATTTTTCCTGCTCTGTCAATGGCAGACTTGATGATTGAATTGGTTTTTAGGATACCAAAATTTTTAATACTCTAAATGTATACAGATAAAACACTTCCTAGACTATAAAATGAATGTCTCTCACGTTTGTATGAAGGTATTTTCTTAGGAAGGTCTGTTCTGCCCTGTACGTATCTTGTCCTGCCTCAGTTAAATTCCTAAGTCATTATTCTGTGAGCTACTGATAACTCATACTTTTGTAGAAATGCCTGTTCTGATCTATGGATATGTTTTTAAGACAGAGCTAAGGGGCTTTCCTGAGGGGCTGGACATGAGTGTAAGGGAAAGAGAGAAGTTACAGATGAATCCAAGCCTTTTTGGTTGAGCAATTAGAAAAAGAGACTTAACCATCAAATGAGATGAAGAAATCCATGGGTGCAATAGGTTTGGAAAAGGGAAAAGATGATTTTGATATGGTCAGTATGAAATATCTATCAGTGGAAATGTTAGGTTAACACATTATTCTTATTATTCTGAAGTTCAAGAGAGAGGTATTGCTGAGAGATATAAATATGGGAGTCACTGGCATATAGTGGTATTTAAAGCCAAAAGGTCATTAACTCACAAAGAAAATGGCTATAAATGGCAAGGACTAAACTTCATACTGGTATTAGACCAGTTCCCGTGCTGAAGAAATAATAATATTAGTTTGTTGTGATTTATTCTAAGTAAACCTGTGTTTTTTCCTTGGGTAAATCTATTTCCCTAAGTAGCTAATTTTATAATCTGCTTTGTAATGTAGTCCACATTCATCATTCTATAGAATAAACCTTCACTTTTTTGAAAATCAGAATATCTCTTCCATATCATATTATTCCTTTTAGATCCATGGTGATAACTGAATTATCTTAAGACAGTGGGATAAAATCACTTCTGGGTAATAAACTTTTCCTTCTTGAACTGAGCCAAGTAATCTTATCTGCTTATCTAAATGCAGACCCAACCAAGTTTGTAGAACCTACTAGAGTGAAAATGAGTAGCTTTTAATAAATAAGATATCAGTTTCAAAACTATGTTTTGTGAGAGAGAATCAGAGTCAGGGCAAGAACACAATCTATAGCTCTAAATTATGATACCACCTACTTCCCTCGTTATTTCCCCTTATGTTTTTCCGACTTAGACATATTCATTATAAGCAGGTGTTAGAGGCAGCTGTTACTAAGAGGTAAAGGAATGGGAAAGTTCTTAAATATTGCTTTCTTTATTAAAAAAAAAAAAGTCAGAACATCTGTGTTCTGGACTTCCCTGGTGGCGCAGTGGTTGAGAATCCACCTGCCAATGCAGGGGACACAGGTTCGAGCCCTGGTCCGGGAAGATCCCACATGCCACGGAGCAACTAAGCCTGTGCGCCACAACTACTGAGCCTGCTCTGTAGAGCCCATGAGCCACAACTACTGAGCCCACGTGCCACAACTACTGAAGCCTGTGTGCCTAGAGCCTGTGCTCTGCAACAAGAGAAGCCACCACAATGAGAACACGTGCACCGCAACAAAGAATAGCCCCCGCTCGCCGCAACTAGAGAAAGCCTGCGTGCAGCAATGAAGACCCAACGCAGCCAAAAATAAATAAACAAAATTAAAAACAAAAATCTGGGTTCTGCCCAGAACTAAGAAATATTTTTGGTGTGACTGAAATGATTATGCAAAAGATTACGCAGAAGGAACAGCAACTAAATTTCTTCCTTGTTGCCTGCATTTTAAAAATCTCCTTTTACTTTCACGGTAGTTTTTGTAAAATGCTATGAAAAGTTTAATGCATTTGTCTAGTTTTGCTTATTTTTAAACGCTTGAAGACTACTTAACATTGGAATGTGGTTGCTCAATATTTATTAATTATTAGAAAACTACCTTATAATGTACAATTTTTAGCTTTATTACAGCAGTCTTTTCCTTCTCTAAGGAACTTTCTCACCCTTCTGAGATGTACCCCAAATCCTAAGAGGTGAAAGGAGGAGATATGGGTGACACAACACAATATACAAAAGGAAATCAAAACCAAAAAGTTGGCCTAGACTCCTAGAACAAACCCTGTACCCTGAGTCCCAGCTAAGTATGTTAGAGGGTTATGTTATCACCTTAGTCGGAGCTGTTATTGTTAGGCCAGTATATCTGTTGTCACTGGAAAACAGCATAGTCAAGTCATACTCCCCAGTGGAGGAAAGTGGGGTGTCATAATTTCAAGGTCCGAATCAGGACACCTGTGTGCCAGATAGGCCCAGCTACACATGCGGGCTGGCCAGAGCTGCGTGACGCCGTCTGCTCAGCACATGAAATGCCAGTTTCTTTGCCGAAGATGGGTTTGAAGGATGGGATTCTTTAAAGAGAAAGCTCCCCACTCAGCTGTGACATCCTTAGCCTTTCTCACATTTTAAAATAAACAATTTTAGGAAGAGGGGATTAAAGGCTTATGTCTGAGAGATGACAAGTATGGTATATTGCTAGCTCCAGAAGAATTGCCTCAGAAGTCCTCCTTCAGATCGGCATTTGGCTTTTCATTCCGGTGACTGATGAAGAATGACCGTAACTCTCAGAATATTCCAGGTGTTAAGCATGTGCAAATTTCAAAAATGCTCTATGTTCTTGTCACCGGGTTTGCAACAGTCAGACCAACAAGGGAATATCTCTCTTCCCTATTCCCTTTAAGACATAATGAGACATTTGGCCCATACCTTGACTTCCTGATCTTTAATGAAAATCTGGTCAGAGAAAACATGGTGAACAACCCAGAGTCTATTGAACAATTAGTATTAATTGTCTTTCCCCTCCCACTAAAACTGACATCTAGAATAGTATAAAGTAAGACTCACTTCTTTGCAATTTGCGGGGCTGAATTTCCCACAATTTATCTTTAGGTCCTTATTTAGCAATCTATTGTTACCTTTAAGTCCCATGAGTAATTATTAGATATTTAAAATGTTTAGTTTTCTTTTAATTGATATATATATACTCTACTCCCCTTGAAGCTTGTGGCAATTTTGGTTTCTTCTTCAGAGGTAAGAAAACAAGGACTTCAATAGTGTTTCCAGAGTTTATATGCACAGTTCTATAAAGTTGTTAAACTCCAAAAAAAAAAAAGCCAGTATGGAAAAACAATCTCACTCACTTTTACAGAAAAAAAAAATGAAACTTAAGTGTTCTCCCCACTTCACTCATCAAGGTAAAACTCTTCCGTATTAAAACTGTAGTCAAATAACTACAGTTATTGAAGCTGATCTATCATGGGACCACAGGTACCAAATACTGAGCTTGCTCATAATGTATATAGTCACTTTTCTAGCATCTTCCTTCCTGCCTAACTGCCTCCCTCAAATATTTACTGAGTGCTCTGCACATGACAGACGCTATAGGGTATTGAGAAAATTAATTAAATGTTATTAATATAGTGAAATTAATGTAAATTTCTTGGCATAAAGTAGGTTTTCAACAAATGTTAGTTGCACTGTCTTCTAGAAGCAAGGGCCCATGTATTGCCTAGATATCCAATCACAGTACCAACCACACTCATGCTGGCTGTAGGATATTGGTAGGAGTGTGCACACTACAGTCAAAACACATAATACCAGATTGCATTATCCACGGGTAGGCAATGACTACAATTTGGAGGTTGGCCTGTTTATCCTGTTTGGTTTTGTGATTAAGTCACAAGTAGCTCTCAGTTATGTTCTTTCTTTCCTTTCCATGCATCTTAGCTGCAGATTCTCACTCCTTCAAATCCTTATATTAAATCTTATTATGGTGATGCTATTGGCTCTTCATTGAGTGTGCAATTCTTAAATCTGGTAGCAGGGATTTGAAATCAATCATTTGTCCAGTGCTCTGGCCCCTCTGCCTTGATTCCCTAAGCTATTTTAAATAGCCCTTGAAGATTAAGAACATCTTGGTCCCACCATCAGAGAATTTTCTCCAGCTAGTCTCTGACTCTCCCGGAAGTAGACTTTTTAAAAAAAAATTACTGGTGAGGTTGGGCTACATTTTTTTTTATTGATGTCTACTGAGAATCACAATTATATTTTTTGGTCTTAACTTTTAAGTGACAGGCCATGAAATATAGTTGTTATTTTGTGTCAAAAGCTTATATTTTCTAACAACACACACACTCCAGTCCAATTTGTAATCCATCACTGGGGTGGCTATGGCACAAGACCTGACTGTTGGTCACTTGTGTTTTTAACAATGAGAACCAAAAGAGACTAAAATTTAGTCACAATGTGTTGCAGCTGGTGTGGCCAGGACCCCACTGGAAACGTAATTTCAGGAAGATTTTTCTTGTTAAGAAGCCATTTCCTTCTGAAGAGTGTTGGGAAGATAGCAGTAGGGCAAATAGGCAAGTAAGGAAATTTACAAGGATTTCCAAAGAGCATTTTGGAAGCATTGTATTAATTTTGAACAATTGCTAAAACATTTTTACTGAGTTAAGCTATTTAGCCTTTTCTCTGAAACTTTAATAGGATATGTTTGCATTAAAAAATAACTCATGACAGACTTTTTTTTTTTGGCCTCAGTGCATGCATTTTTACTAAGTGGCACATGAAGTAACGTGTGTCACCAGACTGGACTCTATGGCATTGCACTGTGTATGATTTGTTCCTGCCTTTTCTTTCAGGAAAAGAGTGGGTTTTGGGTGGGGAATGTACTACTGGTTTGCACTCATTAACTGCTTCCTGAAAATGATGGTTTCCTGAGGAACAGTAACCATGCTACATACATTTCGACCAGGTTCTTCTAATAGAGAGGACCCGGTTACAAGATAATATTACAGATTTTTTTTTTAAGACTATCAACCAAACTGAGGGTATACCACCTTAAAGCAATCAACATTGAAACGTTTATAATTATAACCGCAATACTGACTCAGAATGCCTTTTGGAACTTTTTGGAATTGTTTTCAGAAAGTACACTACATTTCTTTGACTGACATCCTCACCTTCTGTGGGATACTTCGTTTATGGAAATAACACAAAGCCACTCAGAGCCAAGGATTTTGAATGTGATGTGTTGGTCAATATATATTATCTGGTTTATGGTCATAAAATTATGGCCTAAAATAAATAAACATGTAAACTACTTCTGAAGTTAGTTTCAAAAGAAAGGTCTAAATGACAGTATCAGAGGAATGAGTTTTCTGCAGTGACTAATTTGGAAAAATAATGTTTGAGCGTGCTTGTTAAAAAAATCTATGACATCATTTTAAACTTGCACATTTATCACATTCTTGCTTTGATATATTTCAGCACCCATTCTATTCTGTTCCTCCACCTTACCTGTAGGAAGATCTTGTCCACTTTACCTAACACAACCCCTCTACCGTCTGTTCTGAAGTCACCAGACTCCTACCCTCCTACTAGTGCAACCTTGTTATGTCTTACCATGCTTCTTATTCCTTGTAAACCTGCCTCTTTCCACTTATGTTTCCTTAGTGCTTTGTAAATGAAACTAGGATTGGACTTCCTCAGGGAGCAGTGACGCATTTACAAAGGAAAAAAAAAATCAAAATTTAATTCCTTCCAAAATATTTGGAAAAGAAAAGGCAGGCACCACCTCTTTACTATGGTGACATTATTATCACCATAATGTCTAGCATGTCAGACCATTTCTTGACTTCTGATGAATACAGTCTTACTCTTCCAGGGCATCCTGACAGCTCATCAAGGGAACCAGAGTATATACTCCATGAAAAATGATTCAAATAGCTTGATTACATTGTCTGTTAATGAGGAAGTGTTTTTACCTAGAGACTGATAGCCAGCTTTGTTTTGTCCATGCTTCACTGACAGCAGAGAGCAGAATGTTCCCATTCTTAACAAAATTAAGGTTAACTAGAGAACTAAGAGATACAAGTATTCATCCTTAAAAATCTTTAAAAAAAGGAAAACTCACCAAATTGCTCAGCTCTCATACTGTATTGAAAATAGAGGCCTGAATTGGACAATATCTGGGATCCTCTTTCAACCTGAAAATTCCAACTGGATTCCTCAAATACACTACACTTGTTTTTACGGCTACTTATACCAAGGGCCCAGCATAACATATGTGTCTAATAAATGTTTGTTGACTGTGATCATAGCATCTAATACATCTAAGAAGTAAGTAAGCAATTAACAAGTTGACTGGCTGACCAGAAGCGCTTAATCACATCTGAATTCTAAAACATACCAATAAAAAGTCTCTAGCTGGATTCTCTGGCCTCCAATGTATAGGCGGATGCAACATAGCATGATTAAGTAGACAGACTCAAGTAAGACTGCTTGGCTTTAAATCCCAGCTCTGCCACTCATCAGCTGTGTGGCCCCAGGGACAAAGTAAGAGAAATGAGATAATTGATGACACTGTGTGCCAAGTTGAGAAGTTTAGACTTCATGCTCTAGAAGTGAACATTTCCAGAGGACCCTTATCAGATTTTTACTTTAGAAAGCTCACTTTAGAAGCAGTGTGGAGGATGGTTTGGAGAAGCACAAAAATACCACAAAATTGTAATGTTACACTGGGAAATGATAATGGTCTGAATCAAGGCAATGGCAGTTGGGATGACAGTAAAACAACAAAAGAGATCAATATTAAAAAAGAAGTAGAATCCTATCAATTAGAGCATAATTGCCTAGGAGCAGGGATGGCAAGCCGGAAGCCTAGACTGTTTCTAGCTTGGACAAATGTTTGGGTGAGATTCCTGCAGGTGGAACGTGAAAGATCAGAACTACTACACTGTTCATTAGGAAATGCCTACTTAGGAAAACAATAATATGTTTTCACCAGCTTTGAAAAATACCCACTCTCCTGTTGGAAGAGTTTGTGGCAAAATATATTTTGTCTGTCACAGTTCACGTGATCTCACACCCCTACAGCTTGACTTTATAATTGGCTATTTCTCTGAACTTTATCCATTGTGAACCCTGTAATCTATAATGTGCCCAAAATATGACACTCAAGTTTAGTTTTAGAGCTTTAAAAATACATTTACTTCTATTATTGAGGCCCTTATAATGCCTTTCCAAGATGTTTTAAAAATATATAAACACTAACACATCCCATACATGATAGAATAAAAACACACAGGGCTCTTCTTGAATGTCATAGGCAGGATATTCTAATAGCAGGCTGTTTGTAGCCTGCAAGAATAAAAATAATAATAATACCACTAAGTTCTAATAAGAAATGTGGAAGAATTACTACTGGTACTGAAATTTTTGATGAAATACAAGAAAATCAAGACAAATAGGCAAAGAAAGGAAACAAAACCAAAAAACCTTCCACTTTCAGTCTTTCTTCCCTAAAAAAATAAAGGCAATCTGTCAAAACAGAAACTGAATTTAAAACAGAAACAGAATCATAAAATCCAACTCGAATAACTCGAGGGGTTGTGTTAGGTAAAGTGGACAAGATCTTCCTACAGGTAAGGTGGAGGAACAGAATAGAATGGGTGCTGAAATAAATCAAAACAGAAACAGAATCATAAAATCCAACTCGAATAACTCATTCTTGGGTTGATTCTGTCTAATTGAGATTTGTCTTTCATAAATTCAGAGTGGAAAGGCCTTAATTTTGTTTTACATAACACAACCTCTAATGATGCAATGTAAATAAACAATATTTTAGTTTTTGCAAAGAGGTAGGAAAAGACACCATTGTCACAGTTCCCACTTTACTGATAAGAAAACTAAGGCTTAAAGGTGTTAGATGATTTCTTCAATGTCCAGTATATTAAAAAATAGGCTAACCAGGTCTTCTGAATCTTTATCCCAGGCTCTGTCAAGCTCATCTGCTGTCCTATGTAGAAACTGTAGCCATCTTCAACTGCATATTCTTAGAAATAAAGTATGATGTTACACATGGCATACACCCAGAAAGAACAATACTAATGTGGGATAACAGATTAACATGGAAATTAATTAACAGGAAACATCCAAGGACCAAACACAGCATTGTTATAAGTCAGTTACTCCTGGAAGTAGAGAGAGAGCCAGAGGTTAGGCACAACCCAAGATGAAGAGTTCCACCACATCTAGGCCAGAGGCTGCCATGCAGTTGCAGAAGGGAAAGTGGGAGAGGTCTGAGATGGCGGATGCTTCTCTCCATGAAAACCCGCCTGCCTCTGCTTTCTATCTCCCCGCACTGGGGCTGATTCCTCAAGTACTACCAATCTCTGAGCATAATGCCCTGAGTTCCCTCAGGGTAAGGGCAGTAGCAAATGAGTCAGTGGTTTTTCAAACCACAGGTTTTGATCAGTCATTTCTATAAGCAATGACCAGTATTTAAAAGAGAGAGAGCAAAGAGAACAGAACAAGAGAATAGTGCAGAGCAGAATAGAAGGAAAGGACTTAAAGGCTCACTGCATCTCAAAAGTATTTATTGTTGAAACTTTTTTTTCAACGGGGTGTGTGTGTGTGTATGTGTATATGTATGTGTACTTGATCCAATGTAAAATATATTTCTTTGGTACAGATTCTCTTTAGCCAGGCTTATTAAGGTGTTATGAATGAAAAAGCAAGCAAGGATAATGTAGTCAAAGCCACATCCTTTCATTAATTTTGCTTAAATCCTACTGACACCGTTGGAATCATGACATTGTATTCTTTCCTAATACATTTTGACATACACAAATTTAGAGCTGAAAAAATATCTCCCATCAGTTTTTTAATCAACTGAATTTAATTCTTCTACAGACCTTTGTTATCATTTGAAAGGCTTGTGTCAGAAGTCAGAAGATCCAAGTTCCAGCAGAAGTTCCTTTGTCACAGGCATTATTTGTAGTACATTGGGCAGATCATGACCATCTCCTAAATTGGTTCCCTCGTATGTAAAATGAGTGAGTTAAACTAGGTGATTTCTAATGTATCTCCCGGCTATAACTATGCCCACTTTAGTCTCTTGTACAAGTTCTTGAAACTTGTAGATAAAAGGTTCTCTTGTTTCTTTCTATAAAGCTCTCCATCTTGATTAATAATTATTAGGCACACGAAGAATCCTCTTATTCAATTATTAAAGAGGCAAGCAATTTTAAGAGTCTATCAGGTGGAAAATAAATATTAAGGAAGCGTTTTACACTAGAAATTAGTAATTATTTATAAAATAGCAAGTAGCCAACAATTACTCTTTAGTGCGTAGTTCAAGCTATAAAAACAAACATTACATACTGCTTAAAATATGTATTGCATATTATAATATGTAACATTTCATGAGCATAAATAATAGATACTTGCATATTCTCATCAGACACTAGTTGATGTAACAAGTCCATCACAGAGAAAAAAAACTGGAGGCCCTTTACATCCAAAGCATTCAAATAAATAGAGTTCAAGAAACAAAAGCACCTGTCTTGATAGGAACCTACACAGGTTTATTTCATGTTCAGTAAGTGATGAAAGGGAAAAGAGCAAGAGAAGTTGGGGCAATCAGACTTGATTCTTGTGGCCTGCACTAGTCTAACCCGGGGCACTTTTTAGCAGACTTTTTTGATAGCAATGAGAAATCATAAAGACTTGGTTGCCTGACTCCTGACAATTTGTAGTTAACCGTAAATGGTTTAATTTTTGATATGGAGAATTTTTGTTTCTGAAAGGACTTCAAAACAGTTGAGCAGGCAAGGGGGCTCAGGAGTTTTTACCACGAACATCTGCATATGTGACAAATGATTTCAAAGAAGGAAACAATGTCAGCAAAGAAAAAAACAGGGAACAGAAAGAAAAGAGGACTGGGGAGAGAATGTGAAGGAATGCCCACGTTTATGGGCAGAAGGTTGTAGAGGAATCAGTGAAAGAAATAAAGAGGAACAAACCAGAGGGGAAAAGAAAAATACGTAATATTACAGGAGGAAGGGGCTATATTAGGTATAAAAGACAGACAACAGAGTACAGAGGATGGTTACTGGAAAAAAGACTGGCTTTCAAGTGACAGATTAACACAGCGCTTGTTCACAGTGCCAAATTCCAAATGGTTAAGATGAAGTTACAATGAGCAAGTGAAGACTATTCTTTGAATGTGAGCTGTCATTTCAGTTGGTTTTAAATGACAATTTTCCCCGTCCTCCCACTTGAATCAAGTTTTTTAGTTCATTACCAGATAGAAACTCTTATTGGCAAATAGTTTGTACCCAGTATGTTAAAAGAACTTTATCACATACTTCAGTGAGATGACTTTCACTCTCAATTTAACATTATTAAAATATTTCCAAATTATCTGAATCATGAAAAAAGAACTCAAAACAAACAAACAAACAAACAAGTAAAGGGAATGGAACGAGAATAATGAGCTCCAAATTTCTGAGTCCTCTTAGCAGGACAGTCTGACACTCAAAGAGAGTTCTAAGTCTTCCAAATTCTCAGCAAGCCCTTTGGGCTCCAGGCACTGTGCAGAAAGTGTCAAGAAGCTTGCCTTGGCATAGGCTGTCTTACTTTGGAGAATATCAAATGAATGGTGTTGGCAGCAGACTATAACATGTGGTTCAATTATTTTGGTCCCCATGTTTAAATAACTAATATTGCCATCGTTTTTAGGACCTCTCCTTACTGTGGTTGTATTTTTAATGTCTGCTATACCCTTGCTTCTGTGTAATTTCATCAATTTTCAATTTTGTGCTATTTTGCTTAAGTTTTACAAGACAGCACTGACTTACCATCCCTTTTAATTCTGACAATCAGTGCAAGAAACATGATAGCATATGTGTGCATGTGTGCGTGTGTGTGTGTGTGTTTATTTTGTCTTGTTTTGTTCTGCTTTACAATTCTTGGCCTGGGTATAACTGAGTTCATTTGTTTCCTTCATGTACATCACATGCATTCATTTAGTTACGCCTTCCCATCTTGGTGGGGAAAATTAAGCAGCCACTTTCTAGTTCGTGCAGGAGCACATGACCTTACTTATTTCTGTAATGGTAATAGTAATAATGACATCAGTTCAATGACTAAGTGCCCTTTCCTCTTCCTCCCTGTTGCTCAGTAAGATGAGTATTGTTACTATTATGGCTGCTACTGTTATCCTATTTTACAGATTTTTTAAAAAAGACCAGAGGTTAAGTGGCTTTTCCAAAGACATTAAGCTAGCCAGCTGAAATTTGGAAAAATTCCACTAGGAATTCTGTTAGGAAGCCGTAGTGCTGCAGTGCTGCTACAGATCGACTGATTCTCTGAAAGGCAGCTCGGAGGGGTCAAAAGTCAAGAAAAAACAAAAGTCATAGCAGGTTCTAAACCTAGACAGCTTCCCCCAATCTGATCAGAATGTGAGGGATGCCAGCCAGACCCACTTCAAGCCACTGGAGAGAAACCATTGAGAAGACCTCCACTTTGCTGATGTCAGTGGGCACGTGGCGTCACTTAGATGCAAGGTGATGGGTACTGGGGACTGTATGGTGGTTGCCATGAGAAAAAAAGAGAAAAATAGGATCTATGCAATAGCATTCCCTTCTATTTGGGGCAACGCAATAATTTAATGGGAAAGAGTAAGAGAAAGGAAGAGGGGTGTGTGTGTGTGTGTGTGTGTGTGTGTGTGTGTGTGTGTGTGTGTGTGTGTGTGTGTGTGTGTGTGTGTGTGTGTGTGTTTTTCCTTGTTGACAGTGAATTCTCCCTGGCAGGGAGGCAAGTAAAGTCAGAGATGAAACTAGTGTACTACTATGTGCGTGCCTTTGTACCCATGAACTATCATACTTTGGTTACTCAGAGTAGCAATTGGCATCAACAGAGGGTTTGGGTTTTGCTATGGTTTTAATGAACGTAGAGTTATATCCATGTCATTAGAATATAGAATAGGGAAGAATAAAATAAAGGTCCATGTTTCCTCTTAAGTCCACACTGTACGGATATTGTGTCCATATTGTATATTGCAGCATATTGTAGCGCATGGTCTGGTAGTTAAATATGCAGGCTCTGACACTAGATCGCTTAGGTTCGTATTCTGGCTTTCTCCACTTACTGCTGTGTGACTTGTACAAATTGCATAACCTTTCTGTGTCTCAGGAGAATTATTGTTTTATCATTTATAAAAATAAGGATGATGTTAGGACTTGCTCCAAAGGCTGCCGAGAGAATTAAGAAATTAATTCAAATGAAGCATTTGGAGCAGTGCCTGGCATAGAGTAAATAATCAATAAATGGAACCTCTTACTATAATCTGATGTGTGCTATAACTATTTGCAAGCCAGTTTAAGGAAATAATATCTGAAAATCACTCTTTTCTCCTAGTCCTGGGAAGAAAGAACATTCTTATTCCACATGGTAAAGCATAATATGGAGAGCTAACATTTTTTAGGAGATATTTGGAGGGATTCACCACTTTAAGAAGTCTCTCCCCCTAACTGTGATGCTTTGTTTTGCCACTTAATGCACTTATTCATTCATTGATTTTAATTTGTTTGCTTTAGACAGGTTGGGACAGTTAAAATGTTGCATGATAATGAAATATTTAAATTTGAGCTATTGTGTGTGCCGAATTATAATACATAAGTAGAATCAACCAATTAAATTAGACGCTGTGATATATTTTAAAGGATATCTGATGCGTATTTGTCCCTTTTATCTAACTATGGAAGAGAGATATGTAACTTTTAAAAATATTTACTACTTTTGTGTTTTGCTGGTTTTATTTCTACATTTATTTGAAGCACATAGATAAATCTAAGCTAGTATTAAGATCCCACAAATATAGTCTCTTATTCAGGTTCATTGGTTGTGGATAAAAGTTAGAATATAATAATTCTGTTTTTAGTGCTGCATAAACTGAGTTAAAATACAGCAATTTATATCTGATATTGAAATCCCTTCCACCTTAAAGGTTTCTGATTTAACTTACCATTACTAAGACAAGGATTCATGGGATGAACTCTCCCTGAGGACCCTGATTAGATGTTGGTGTTATTCATGGCCTTCCTTCCTTGTTTCGAACCCAAAGAAGTGGGCAATAACCCAAAATTGTTAGCGTGAGAGACTCATTGGGAAGCCACAATTTAAAATATTTGGATGGTGACTTTCCTCCTGTGGACAGATGTTCCTATCAAAAAAAATCTCCCATATTTTATATCAGTTGACCTCTGTGTTTGGGAGAATGGTTTATATTTATCCTAAAAAAAAAAAACACCCAACAATTAGAGATAAATATGTTGTTCTCTCATTCCCAGAAAGTGGGGACAGAGAAAGAAAAAAAGTAACTTCTGCTTTCCTTAAATAGTAATACTAAACTTTTCTTATACGTTCCATATTTAATCTTTCTATGTAATCTTAAAGCAATCCTACACAACACAAAAATCTATTAATTTTTATTAATTTTGTTTTGAGGGCTGCTTCAGATTTTTTTTAAAAATGACTGAATAAGAGGAATATAAATATCGTATAAATCTTTTCAATGATTGAATAATTAACTAGGAGCAGCTTTATCTCCTTTTCATGGATGAGTACAAGTGACTAGAGGTATAACGAAATAAAACGACTTAAAAGGGCATTCAGGGAGTCACAGACAGAAATAAGATTGTAATCCATTTCAATGTTACATCAATACCAAAGAATGAACAGCCAGAAGAGACTGAGTCTAAAATAGTAAATATATTGAGTATGATAAAGGCCTCTATAATTTAACAGATCATTTTAATGTACACAAAACGACTGTGCAGGGAAAAGAAGAGGAAGCGGCAATATTCTCCTAGAACAGAATACATGTTACCTTTCTATTACGTTGCTTTCTCTACTTTAAAAATTGTAAGAGTTGAAACATCCCAGGAAGGAATATGTATCAGAGGGGAGCGCTAAGGAAGACTGTGGTAGGGTCAAAGTCACAGATGGAGTGAGTTTAAGTAACCTTGTCCTTTACTCTCTCTCCTCTAGCACAGAAATAAAATGATGGATACCCCTACTTCGATTATCATTAAAATACTTTGCTTGCTATTCACGAGGTAACCTTCACTTGTATCAACCGTCAATTCTCTACTATCCACAGTGAAAGAAAAGAAGTAGTGTAGTGTAGATTAGTTCAAATATTTTTTTATTTTGAAACATTTAATTTAAAAACTGATTTTCTTTCCTGATTATGTTTAGTGTCAGTTGATGTCCAGAGGAGGTAGCAAATATTTATCCTCTAGCAGGGGAAAGTTGGACTGGGGTTTTAAGAAAAAAAAAAAAGTCATGGATAATTTTAGAAAGTGAAGAAATCACCTACAGAAAATAGGGTACATAGTTTTTTCAATGAGCATATTTATGAGTGTTTTTGCATGCCAATAGATACAGCATTTTTATTAAAGAAAATGCAATATACAAATATGAGTGTTCTCTAAGCAACGTCCTCAAGCTTCTGTTTCAATGTATGTCAGGCGTTCTTTTCTCACAACATAACTTCATCCAAACCACCGTCCTTCAAGCATCAAAGTTATATCAGAAAATAATGGAATCTGAATTTACATTACCAGTTTCACCTTCATTTTGGAGACACATGCCAGGAAGCTTATCTACCTTTAAAATATAATCATTTTCCACAGTTCTCATCATAACTTTTAAAAATATTTCAAAATCATACAGCATTGCGTTCAAATTAATCTGCCAGTCTAAGACGAAGTAAGGGGTAAAGAGTAAAAGAAGCTATTACAAACACATTCAAAAGGTTTTTCATTCTCAAAAAAGAAAAATCACTGTTCATTTCAAGGGTAAATTAATTTTATAAATTGCTTTATTTTTTAAAAATCTGTCTTTAAGGTGGCCTGTAAAAATTGATACCTCACGCTCCAGAGGTGATGTTGAACAACAATGTACTTGATCAGAATATATTTAAGTGCATGATATTGAATATTTTGTTTAATAATACTTTTGATTTAGAAAATTTGCAAGTCTCTTTAGAAATTGAGATATATAAATATTGATATATATGTTAGTAACAGTCCTACAATCTAATTTATCCCATATACATATAAATACACACACTACCTTTTAAAACACATTAATAATAGATGCAAAAGGAAAGTCAAATTAAAACATTAATGTGAATAATTCAGCCAAATAATTTTTGCTACTTCTGTATCGATTCACCTGCATGAATTCAATTTTCGATGTCAGTTTCCAATCATAACTCATAACTGCGTCTTTGAAAGCAAACCTAAGAATGAGAATTTTAACACCCCTGGAGAACAGTTCATTTTCTCTGAGCGTCCTCTAAATCTTTCCTGAAACTCAAAGGCTACTCCTCCAGAAGTGATTTACAAATGATTCACCTTGCTGACAGGACAAGTAGAATTCCTACTAATTAGAATGTTTTCTTCATATGAAATCAGCTACGGTGAATCAAGAAAACCCTGGCGCCAATTTAGTCTCATTTTCACTTTTGTAGGTTAATGAATTATTAAATTTCTTCAGTAATTTCTTCTGCAATCGCAATAAAGTTTTTATTTTAATTCTCTATTCTGAAAGTAAATCAGGAAAAACAGACCATTATTCAGTTTTCACTTAAGGAAAAGGAGACCAAAGACTAAGTTTCTGATATGCCTACTTGAAGTTATATCTTACAGTCTCTGGTTCCTGTACCTCTGAAATGCATACAGTTCAGTATCATCAATCAAAGATTGGGGACGGGGAGACAACCAGACTTAATAGGCCTAAGGATGACACTACATAATTAGCTAGTTTTATCAGTTGGCATCTTATTTACAAATTTTCTCAATCAATCATGTTATGATGGATAAGAATGCAGTTCAGCTACATTTTACTTCTAAAGTTTTTCTCCATAAAAGGATGTGGCATCTTCCGTTTTGAATAGTCTTTCTAATTTCCATTCCATTATTGAAAATAAGAGTACTAAGAATTTTGGTAACCACATAACTAGTGGAAGAAAGAAGATAAAGAGAGCCATAAATATTCAAACAATTCCTCTTTCTACTTCAAAGAAGAAAGATTTTTTCTGTTTCTTCCTTCATAACAGTACATATTTTAGATCACCCAATAAACAAGTGAGAAGCTAGAATATACAAAAGATAATCCTTTTATTTCCCAGCTATCTTACTGAGTCAACTTAATGTTTCAATTCTATGTTACCATTGTCTCTAATAAGTTGTAATTTTCTCACAAACCCAATGTCAAATTTTAAGGATCCTGTATTATAGTTAAGTGAATATAATGAAATATATTCCATAGGACCACTAAGTTATGGAAAGCGTACAAGACATTCAACTCAAAAAAGAAAAAAAAAAATTCAACTCATTTATAAAATAAATCAATCTTCAACTTGAAGACATGCAAAACAGAGTCACAACCTCTTTAAGGAGCAGATATTTGGAGAGAGAGAAAAATAAGCACACCTATTTTATACATATTTATATAGATATGCTACCAAAACATAAAGGGTAAGCCAGGTGCTGGGATGCATCTCACAGTCTAACCCATGGAACCCTATGGCTAGCGGCAGTGCTGACATAACTGATAATTTGACTGAGGAACATCAGGTGTTACCCAATGGTGACGGAAACAGAAAGCCCTTTGCAGAAACTCACAGAATGTACATGGATTAGAGTCAAAAGGAACCTCAAAGATTATTGGGTCCATCCCTCTGTTCTTGGCTAAACTAAACCCAGCTCTTTTCAGCAACTGATAAGGTTGAATTTGAAGTCAGTAGCATTAGAAAAAAATCTAATGACTTGGACTGAGAGCATCCTTTCTTTCTAATCTTTGACCCATAACATTATGGACTTCTAAGACAAGTCCATTCCTATTGAAAATGGCAGGGTGTTTCCCAAGGAGGAGAAAAACGGAATGAGAGTGGTCTTGTAAGTGTGGATGGAGATATGTACACATGTGTGAGAATATGCACAGGACATGTATGCATGTAGTGTGTATGCAGATGTATAGTTTATTTCTCTTGAGACTTAAAAAAAAAAATTACTGTGGTTGCAGGCTTTGTATTCCTTTGAGAGGATAGCTGAAATGTTTGACATTTCAAAGCCCAGGAAGCATTCTGGAACTGCAAAACGAGCAAAACTCTCCCCGTGAGAGGGCACTAGGGGGCCAAGCGGAGCAGAATCTTCCCTCGCTGTCCATTCAGGACAGCCTTGGTTGTCAACCTTCGCTCTCTGCCGCCTGCGCTGGGGGCAGGGGCAGTGGAGGACGCTGGGGGCAGGGGCAGCGGAGGACGCCGAGAGCGTGCACAGCAGCTGCAGCAGGATCCTCTCATAAAACAAGGAAACCCAGGATCTGTGGGGCAATGAGCCGCCTTTACGGGTTGACAGTTGTGCTGTGGCTGTGCCCGTGCTGCTTGGCAAACTGGCTTTCGGTTTTGGCTTCGCAAAAAAGGAGCGGAAGGGGGAGCTGTAGTGGTTCCCAGTGCCCGCAGGGCCCCCTCTCCTGGCCGCTGTGTGCTGGCCACAATGGGTGCAGAGTGTGCGCACTCGTGTCTCTCTGTGTCTGTTTGTGTAACTGTTTGCATGACTGTCAATCTGTCTGTGTGACAGAGAAACAAAGATGCTCGCGGAAAGTTCCCTCTGGAAAATAAACCTCGGGAGTTTTCCTTGCTATTTCCCAGGCACCCTGGTCCTCCGTAACTATGATACTGCTATTGTCGCTTCGTTATTTTGTTTCCTCCAGGATGATTTATATCCAGGAGTGAGAAATGCACGTTTATTGAAGTTTTCTGTATGTGACCTTACTTCATGGAAATGAGAAAGTGGCTGGGAAGGAAGGAGAACCTGAAAAACGGTAAATTCCCTCTTCGGATTGTGAAATGAGACAGTTAAGAGCCCAGAAACTGGACTCAGACTGTCCGGATTCAAATCCCGCTCTGCCACTTTCACTAACTGTGTGCCGTGGGCAAAGAGCTTCTACTCGGTGCCTAAGTTTGTTCATTTGCAGGATAGGGATAGTAACAGCGCCCAGCTCATAGGGTTGTGAAGATTAAATATACGTAAAACGCTTAGAACAGTACCTGACACATAATAGTTGCTGTGTGTTAGCTATTAAGATCATCCTCGACATCCACTGTGTTAAATGTGGAGAAGGACCATTCCGGCCCTTTCCCCCATCTGTACGCACTAGATCTCCATACATGCCCATCATATCCCCAAGCAAAGATGAAAAGGTACCCTCCCCCGCCCGCTCCACACCCTCCAGCACTCGCAGTCACCCAGCCACCCCCACCAGTGCAGACGTGCATCTGCGAACCCCTCCCCAGCCGTCCTGCGCGCCACACCTGGGGGCGCACTCGGGGGCAAAGGCAAAAGAAGTGTCGGAGAGCGCCGGTCCCTACCTCTCCTAATGAGGAGTGCATTGGGGGTATTTTCCTACCTGCCCCAGGTTTTTGCCCTTCTTACTGCCGCCGAAAGCCAGTCCTTGGTATGTGCCCGCAGATCGATTGGCGGCCTGGGCTGGCGTCTCCCCGCCCAGAGAGGACTTGATGGAGTTGAGTTTGGCCCGCGAGCTGCCGAACTGGGAGCTCTCCACCATCAGCACCGCGGCCAGTAGGAGCAGGCAGCGGGAGGAGTCCTTGCCCCGCATCAACGCGGCCATCGCCTGGCGAGGGGTCCCCAGGAAGGGGCAAAGCCCGCAAGGGTGCGGGTACAGAGGGAGGGAGGACCCCAACACGGGGTCCTACGCGCGGGGCGCCGGGACTCGCAGACTCTGTTTCCCCCAACCCCACTTGGCTTTGGGGGCCCAGCACCGTGTGAACTCAGTCTCACGCCTCAGACCGGGAGGGAGCGCGACCCAAGCAAGACCTGCTTCTCCGCCAGGACAGGAAGTTCTGCAGTAACTGGAAGCAATCAAAGGCGAGGCGCCTTCTTGCCAAGGAGGCGTGACCCGAGGTGCAAGAAGCCCCAGCGCCACGGCCCGCACCGCTTCCGTTGCTCCTTGCCCCGCACCTCCGAGGTCCCGCCCGGTTCTCCGCGGTCCAGTCCTCCTCCCAGCTGCTCAGGAGGTCCACATTAGTTCCTTCTCCTTCGGCCTCTGTTGCGTTTTCTCTCCTCTTTTCCTTCCCTACCCCTTATGTCTCAACCTTTGCAGGACATAAGTCCTCCTTTTCAAAGTTAGCGGGCACTATATGGGGGATCAGGAACCGCCCCCGGACAAGACCCTTGAGGTCTGAGGCCAACCAAGGTCCCGCACGCGCGCACGCACAGGCGCCCCGAAGCGTTGTTCTCCGGCTCACAGCCCTGCAACAGCCAAGCGCTGCCAGGGACGCCGCGATGCCCTGGGAACTGTCTTGCGCTCCACGCGGTCTCCCTCTCTGCGTCTGCTCTCTCATCGCCGCCCCCTTTGCTTTTTATAGCTTCCCACAATGGGTTTTTTTTTTTCCCTCCGCCCCCAATTCAATAGTGACAAAGAGTGAAAACGTATCTATCACCCCCCACCTTCCCGCCCCCCTCTTCGCTTTTCCCTGCGGCTTCCCTGCCTGATTCTCCCTCGCCCCCTCCCACTGCCCTTCCACCGGACAGCAGTTGAGGAAATGGGATTCACCCCCAGAGGAACAGGCGGGGTTCTGATTATTCCTGACAACCAGCCACTCCCGAGGATGGAAGAACCTTTGCAAACAAACGGATGGCAAATGTGGAAGTGGAGAGGGGCGAGCTGCCACCTCGCTTCGGGACCGCCAGCACCCCTCCCCAACCCACCTCCAGTCCCTGACTCCTGGAGGAGCACTGGGAAAGCCCTACAGAAGACTGAAAGAAGTGAGCATCTGGGCATTAATGGTCTGTGTATGCTCAAGTTGGGTTTTAGCCTGTGCCTCCCAGTGGATGTGTGAGACTGGTACTGTATTGGTGCGCCAGGGAGTGCCCAACCGATCCAAATGGGACTTTGGGAAGAAAAGTACCGGAGAAGGGGGAAAGATGCTCCTATTCTCCCTCTGAGAGGCGTTTAGGACTTTCTGGTCTCCTCCTCTTCACCCTCCAGTCCCCCTCCCCACCACAGAAGCAGCGTTTGTCTACGTCTCTGAGGAGCTGGGAGCAATGGGGGTCCCCTGAGTACCTTCCGAGCTTTGAACCTCACAGCTCTACCGGGCATCTTTACTGTCCCAGGCAACTCCCCCCTTTGCAAAGAGGAAATCCCAGACAGGAATGAACGGGGCGGCAAGGGAGTCTTGGAGGTTCTGCTTTCTGCCCCTTAGCCTCTGGGAATTACATGCGAAGCCTTTCCTGCGAGACCCGAGGCTCCCAGGGTCCGGTTCGCTTCTGTGGGAAAGAGGCTCAGAGAAGGGCTGGAGCGCGCGGGTGTGCGGCGCTTGGGGGCGCCAGTGGCAACCGCTGGGCAAGGCGACGAAGCCTTGCCGGAGACAAGAGATGAGGGCTGTCCCAGGCAATCTCTGGGACTGGAGATGTTCAGCGGCAGTAGAAAGCCAAGGCTTCCAAAGCAACCCAAGCGCTTAGGAATTTGTTGCATTTCTCCTTCTCTGGTGCGCTAACATCTGTGCACAGAGAAATCGAGGCTGTGCAGTACAACTTGACGGCTAACAGTTAGGGGAGGAGGCTGTTCTTTCTAAACACGCTCCAGAATCTTCAGACATGAGTTCCTCAGCTTTCACACCTGATCCTGGCACACACCAGCACGGACAGTGCGGTATACCGTCAACAGCTGCTAGGGAGTGACTCCTTTCTTTTCCACCAAAAGGGCTGAGGTAGGTCTAAAGTGTGATTTGTAGCTGGGTTCCCGCAGCCTGCACCAGCTTTGCATACTTCTCTGCCCTGTTCTGTCTGTCTGCCAGGAATTCTTCATTTTCTGAACGACTTTTTTCTATTTGAATGCACAAGCAAGAGGTGATTAAAACTTGAGGAACCCTCAGGCATGTTTTCTTATCTTTGGATTCCCTTGTGCTTCCACAGGGTAGAGATTTTCAGGTTAAAAAAAAACCTTTTTTTTTCACTTTTTAAAAATGTGCCCAGGAATGGATTTGTAAGGATTTGTAAGCATTCCAGGCACTAGTGGAGGGCAAGGAAACTGCCCTCCAAGGAAACACTCTACAGATAAGTACTTGGGATTCAATGCTTAGACTTTACACAAAGGTGTATCTTTTGCCTTCATTGTGATTTGCCAAACAGAAAACATGAGAGAAATGGAGAAAATTAAGTTAGGAGCCTACTGGTTTGGATATTTTTCAAGAGTATTTTAGAGCAAAAGGAAAAGAGAGCTAAATATGTAAGCAAGAAATCACTCTACCTCCACTTGAAGAGTGTGGGAATCCACCAGCTGCTGAAGAAACAACTCCAATGAATCAACAGAAAATCTGAAGATACTTTGCCTGTTTCTGTTGGTTCCCTCTTTCTTTACCACCAACCAAAATAAGATACCATACAGTCAGAACCCAACTCCTGTCATATGCTAAAAAGAAATAGTGTACAATTCAGCATATGTACTCTCAAGAAACCCTTCAGCTCTAGATGTCAGGATAAAGAGATTATCTCGGGGGTTCACAAAGGACCCTACAAGTTCCAAAAGCAAACTTCACAAATACAGTTAAAAATCAAAGTTCACATGAAAGTTACTTTCACAAACATTGTCCCTTTTCTATAAAACAAAATCACACTATGGAATCAAATGCTAAAACATATACAACTACACCTTAGGCTAAAAAGGAAATAAAAACTAATTTCATTCATGGTCCAAATGCTCTCTGTAACATTGTATAGAAGACAGAAACAGACACACGTAACCCATATGTGGACAAGTAGGTATGCGTGCACAAAATCAACTAACTGCAAATAAACATAATCCTTTGGATTACTGTTTTAATCCCACATGTGTTTTCTCATGTGTGTTTTCATAAGTATGAAGAGACAAGCTTCATATTCTACTTGGAAAAATAGATTTTTTATGCCTTTTGTATAACATCATTAGGGAGTAAATCAATAAAAGCAACACTGTACAGAAGTAAAGATAGGGTCCTCTTGTCCAGAAGGAAGTGCCTCTGTGGACACTTTCTCCTTTGGCCATCATTTCCCACTTCTCTTTGCTCCTCAGCTGTGGGGTGATTTCAGTTCCATAGAAAAACCACAACTGACTCAGCAGTTTCTTCTGGGTCCTGGTTTCCTTCTGAATACTTAGGGCCAAGGTAAGCTAAGTGTACACCTCATTGCCTTATTCTTGTTTTTCATCCTATTTTCCCTCTCCCTGCATTAGTAACCACTTCCCACAATAGTGTATTTATCAGTTGTTCATTTATTCACTGTATATTTATTAGATTTAGGGCCTTGAGGATACAAAAGTGAGTAAGTCAGGGCCTTGGCCATGGAGAGTCTTATGGTCCACTGTGAAGGCCTTGACTTACTGAAATCTGCCTCTACCCGTCTCAGGAGCTGCTGCCATTAGCCTTCCTCTGTTCTCATCCACCACTGAATTCTGCCAATCTCAGTCTCTCACAGGGTATCTGGAGCTTCCAAGCTGGATTGAATTCATATGACTATGGGAATAAAAATATTAGGAATGTCCCCCAGAGTCCTTCCTTTTCTCATAAGTTACATGTACGTTTTAGCAGCACACAGGGAGACAATATTCCCACATCTGTGGTTAAATGCAGAGAAATGACACTAGATGTGGTCATTTGGGTCATTTTAGGTAAGTAAGAAGTACGGTACTCTGGCAAACTTGGGAAGGGACGTTAATTTTTAGTAGGTCCCATAGGCCCACGAATCTTCTTGTTCACACAAGATGGACATGAAACATCTCCATTATTTTTCGGTTTTAAAGGATTTGGAATATATGGTTTTGTGTGTTTCCTCTCTCCATGGTAAACCAGCCTACCTGGTCTTCTATTCTAGTAGGACTCACACTTTGGATCTTATCACATGAGAATTTTATGTTTCTCACTGTCTAAGGGAAAACAGTACCATGTGTTAGCATCAATTACATTTTAAATAATTTGTGATAAATGAATATTAGCAATGGTATTGTGAACATTTTTAGTGTCTCTTGATAGGACTAATTTACATACAAGATATGAAAAATTGCATCTCCTATTCTATCCCTGCCATAGTTTCACCTGTTAACTCTCTTCCAACTTGATCTCCTGGACAACAGGTCCAGTGAATAAGAAAAGACCTCGTCACTCACATTTGAGGCACTAGCTGTGTTTGACCCAAACGTGCACAAGTGAAATGGTTCAAGGTTATTTCAGAGTAAATCAATCAGAAACATAATTTCTTAGCCAGTGGCTTGATTTTTGATCCTTGACATATCAGTCATCTTCTCAATACTTTACCTGCCGCCCAAATGATAGAAACTTACTGAACAAATCCCTCCCTTACAGACTGAACCCAACTAATAAAAAGCATGCAAATGATAGAGTCAGAAACTCAGGGAGACAAACTTCTGTTGATTCTTGTGCATATGGGTGACCTTAGGTAGAACTGAAATTAGAAATTATCTCCAAACGTTTAACACCAAACCTTTCCCTTTATGATGCACAGTTTCTGCTTCTTCTATACACTGCATATCCTTCTTGGTGGTCCATATACCCCTACTGCTGAGCTCTGGCAGGCTGTTCCAAGATTCATTTTTGGAAAGAGTACTATACTTGGTGGTTTGGAAAATATGTTTAATTCTTGAGAGAGGCTCATTGCAAGAAATCTCATCTTGAACAACAAAACACACAACTTTTAGATAATCTAGACCAGTAGTTTCCAAATTCTTTTCCTTAGATCTCCAGGGTTCTGTAGGAGTCTGACAAGGAAATTAGAACTGCTGTTATCTTTGACAGGACCTCATGGGAGAGGGCTCCTGCAACATGAATTTTTAAGTGTCTATCTTGTTACTGTTTTTATTTGGGGGAGGGTTGTGTTGGTTGGTTTTTTGGCTTTAATCAACCACACAGATTTGGATGCAACAATGAGTTGGGCAAAATACTCTATGAGTACTCAACCTGCCAACAAGATGGATTGATTTCTATCCTGCTATTATTGCAGATTATTGCCAAAATAAACATTACTCAGATGGGGAAACTATTGAAAATCTGACAATTTTTCTAGTCAGATATGGTCATTTGAAGTAAGGCATATTAAAAAATGGTAGGGCAGGGTATTTAATCCAGTCATGGTCAAATGTGTTTGTTCCTGGTCAGTTATCTGAAACTATGAGTAGTAAACATAGAAAAACTTCAACTATAAAACAAATTATGGCACAGATTGAAAAATAATGGGAAAACTATTGGCACCAACTAAGGAAATATGTTCCTAAGTGGCAATTTTAAATCTGTGTTTGAAGCATAACCATGCTTGCTAACCGGGAATGTAAATTGTGTTTAGTTTATTTTCCAATGATCATTCTGCAATAGAGCGTACCTTTTGATACTGTGGGAATAGGCTCCAATGCTCAAAAACATCTTGAGGTATGAAAAGCTCAAAGTATTAAAGTTCAATCAGTTTAAGGAATTTTAAAGGTAACTGGCTTGGAAGATATAGTAATAATAAAAAAATAATAATAACCAAAACATACTGAATGCTAACTCTGTGCTAAGCTTGTTAGGTACTTTACATGTATTGCATGTATTATCTCTTATTTGTATGCCTTAGTTCATGCCTTTAAAACAATGTCCAGTATTAAAATAATACTGAGCAAAGAGTAACTTGCAGCACGGCAGGCCCTCATTTGTACTTACAGATGCCCAGTTATGGCAACAATGTGGAGTGCACCTAAGAAAAGGAGAATTCATCCAAAGAAAATGGAGGTGGCTTTGCATCACTGCAGCAGGACTTAACACTGATTCCTCTAAAAGAGCCAAGATAAATCACTTGATAAAGGGCTACAAATAACACCAAGAATACAAGTAGCTGAGTACATATATTGCAGCTTCGACCAATATAGTAAAGCCTCTTGGAAGGTGAATGATCATAGAGTAGAAAACCAAAACAAGACTCTCTGCTGTAAGGATGGTGTACTCACCTGCCCAGGCTGATATAACAAAATACTAGAGACTGGGGGGTTTAAACAACAGAAACGTATTTTCTTACAGTTCTGGAAGCTGGAAGTCCAAGATCAAGGTGTCAGCAGGTTTGGTTTCCTCTGAGGCCTTTTTCCTTGGCTTGCAGATGGCCTTCTTCTCACTGGGCTATCCCTCTGTCTTTGTCCAAATATTCTCTTAGTAAAAGAATACATGTCATATTGGATTAGGGCCTACCCTAAAGACTGCATTTTAACTAAATTACCTTTTGAAAAACCTCATCTCCAAATGCAGTTCCATACAGAGGTACTGGGGGTTAGGGTTTCAACATAGGAATTTGGGGAGGGGGCACACAACTCAGCCCATAATAGATGAATTTATAGACAGTGCATATAAAACATTTGAGGAAAGAGTAACATTTCTGGAACTCTGCCAGAGTTCCTGAACACAATGTGGGAGATGTGTCATATGTCCACTTAAAAGTGTTATTTAAAAAATTTTCCTATTACCATTTTACCTCTAACCTGTGTTAATGATATTAACTTCCTCACCTTCTTCTGGGTGAATTGAATATGAAGGCAGCTGACTGCATCTGAGAGTGACTGTCAAGTTTCCACTGGGGCCCTGAAAAAGAACACAAAAAAATTCAAGCTATTTGCCAAGAAGATAAGATCATTTCTACATTTAAAAACAGCACTTTGTTAATGAAAGATGGAAACAATAAAATACAGGAGTATATATGATACAAAAATGAAATTGTTGTAGATCAAAGAAAAAGGAAGTGGCCATCAAAAATAGAGATCTAGGGCTTCCCTGGTGGCGCAGTGGTTGAGAGTCCACCTGCCGATGCAGGGGACACGGGTTCGTGCCCCGGTCCGGGAAGATCCCACATGCCGCGGAGCAGCTGGGCCCGTGAGCCATGGCCGCTGAGCCTGCGCATCCGGAGCCTGTGCTCCGCAGCGGGAGAGGCCACAACAGTGAGAGGCCCGCGTACCGCAAAAAAAAAAAAAAAAAAAAAAGCAAAGGGAAAAATAGAGCGATCTAGCAATCAGCAAGTTGTTCTGTTACTAACTTAATTTGTCCATTTATTTAATTTGATTTGTTCAATTTACTCAGTAAATTAATAGTTACTTAGAATCACAGTACTTTTAATTCATTCAAGGCAGTGCTAAATATGTGGAAGCAGAGGGAATATCTGATTTCATTGAAACTGCTCATGGAATCATTTTTTAATATATGTGCACTTTGACCACTTAGTTTTAAATTATTAAGAAATCTGAGTTAGAATAAGTTCAAATTTCATTTAGTTTTTTTTTTAGTTGGTCCTTCTGAAATCCATAAAATGTGTCTACAGCCATACCACCCTGAATGTGCTCGATCTCACCTGAAATCCATAAAACGCTATGGATTTAAAATGCTAAAGAATATATGTGCAGATTTGTATATACCTAAGATCAAATAATATCTCCTAGAATGTAACAACTGTTTCCATGTTCTAAAATTGGGTTAGCCTTGTTCTCCAATACCAATGTGTATTTTAATTAACAAGGAAATGACATTCTTAAATATTTGATCAAGTTTGCCTTTTAGGTATCAAAATGTATTATATAAATATAATCTTATCATGTTATAGAATTGTTCAAATTTTTAAGCTATCCTATTGCTCTATAATATTGAACATATTTTCCCCCTTCCAATTTACACTGGAGCTAGCACGGGAGTCAGGGGTATGCCAACTGGGACGCTTTCTAACATGAAAAGTCAAGATACGTTTATAATCTTTTAAGCACCATTTTCAAGTTCACAGAATTACATGATTTTTCTTCTATATGTTTGCATAATTCTAGGAGTTCACTCATTAAAAATGCTCACAATTACAAGTTCTGATCAAAAGTTATTTTTGTTACAGTCCAACACTCTTAATTCTCTTTAGCCAAGTGTAGATACACCTAAGACTGTTAATTTTAAGTTAATTTGTACACTGTCACTCATTTGTAACACGCTTTCTGAATATAGCAGACATGATCAACTGATTTCTTTTCCAGTGGCCATTTGATGTTAAAATGTCCCTAAGGAAACCACTCTAAGTAGTGCCTCTAACTGAGACCATATATTTGGGGGATGGAAATTGCAACCCATCATGATATTTTTCTCTGATAAGAGCTCCTGTTAACTGTTAGAAATGGGCTTTAAAAAAATAAGTGATCTTACATAGTTATTATTAGTCTACAAGACTAAGAGAGGTCTAAGTTCATGTAGCAGAGGGCAGTAACACACATATATCCATGGTTAGAAAGATGAAGAGCTAGAGATTATTACAAAGTAACTTTTCTGGAGAAAAGTTTTTAAAGGCCATTCTTGTACCACTATTATTAAATGGAAGAGAACTGACAAACAAATTCATCTACCCCTCTAATGAAGAGGTTGTGATACCTTTCAAATCTCAGATTGCCAAGATTGAAAAAAAATAAAAATCTTCCCCTTACCCAACTATACACAAGGAGCCATCTTCCTTTGTCAAGGTCTATTCAGAGATGCCCATGTGGCATTGAAGTCTGCTGTAAAAACTCTTCCACACCACTCAGAAACAAAGGCAAATAAAGTGTTGCTAGCAGTCCCATGAATGTGCAGAATGCACTGGAAATAAACAATACCTGCTTAATCTCACTTACCACCACTTTATCCTCAAACTTTCCCTGGCTACCTAAAAAAAAAAAAAAAAAAGGCAACAAAATCTGAAGACCTCAGTACTTAACCCTCCTTTAGTTCCTCTGACTGCTCACCGCTGTAAAAATATTTGCATCTTTTTGTCTTGAGTTTTTAAAAGGTTATTTCAACAAACTGCTTCCCCCCTTACTCACTCTGTCCTAACTTTACCCTTTGTTTTACTTCCTGCAATAAACCACCAAATAAAGCAGCCCCTGACACAAGGGGATAGACAGTGTTATTCGAAAAGTCTGTAGGTAAAACTATGAAGGTAGAGTCTGGGAATACACGATGGAATAGTTTTTAAACTCCTGCTTTACAAAACCAGAAAAAGATACTAGGATAACAAAACCAAAACAACACAGACAACATCTACAGTATAATTAGGCAACATGGTGAGTGAACAAAATCATCAGTAGTTATAAGGCCCACACAATATCAGTTTCCGGGAAAAAGGTGACAGTAAGTCCCCTACATATGAACGAGTTCTGTTCCAAGAGCACATTCATAAGTCCAATTTGTTCATAAGTCCAACAAAGTTAGCCTAGGTACCCAACTAACACAATGGGCTATATAGTACTATAATAGGTTTATCATACTTTTCACACAAACAATACATAAAAAACAAACACAAAAAATAAAACATTTTTAACCTTACAGTACAGGACCTTGAAACATACAGTAGTACAGTACAACAGCTGGCATACAGGGGCTGGCATCCAGTGAACAGGCAAGAAGAATTACTGACTGGAGGAGGGAGAGGAAATGGGAGCTGGTGGAGCTGAAGGATCCTCAGCAATAGGAGACGGAGGGCAAGCTGCAATCTCACTCCCACCTGACGCTGATGGTACAGGGTCTGGTTCCTTGCTGGATTCAATTCTATCTACCCTCTTGAAAAAACCGTCCAGTGATGTCTGGGTAGCAGCTCTTTTTTTCTTGTCGTAGATGACACAGTAGCACTGGATTGCATTCTGAATGCACATTCGCATCTTTGAAAGTTCGCAACTTGAAGGTTTATATTTAGGGGACTTACTGTATTGAGGGAAAGCAATGGAGCTCTGAGAACAAGCACAACCTCAAATCTTTATCTGGTCCTCATTGGAAAAAACCCAACCAATCTGAAAATAGTATACCAAACCAGGAGGGAATGGGTTCTGCAGGCTCTAAATCAAGGAACAAAGCCCCTCAATGAAGGGCAACTTCCGGAAATAGAATCCAAATTGAGCAGGCCAAGAACAATCAGGACAAAAGAAAAAGTCTAGATAAAAATGAGCAAAGGGTGGAAGTGGATCTCAAAAATATGAGGCCATTTTTAAAATCACTCTGTAAAAACAACAGAAGAGGGGCTTCCCTAGTGGCACAGTGGTTGAGAGTCCGCCTGCCGATGCAGGGGACGCGGGTTCGTGCCCCAGTCCGGGAAGATCCCACATGCCGCGGAGAGGCTGGGCCCATGACCCATGGCCACTGAGCCTGCGCGTCCGGAGCCTGTGCTCCACAACGGGAGAGGCTACAACAGTGAGAGGCCTGCGTACCACAAAAAAAAAAAACAAAAAAAACAAAACAGAAGAGGGAGTACTAGAGCAATGTAGCTAGAAAAGTTATTTTGGCCCAACCCTGTCTCTAAGAGCAAATTAAAACTTATTTGAATTAAAAATGAGCAACAAAAGAGGATTGTGGCCCAATCCTATATAAATTCAATATGTAAAAAAAGAGAATAAGGATTAGAAGAGCATCACTGCCTGCAAGCAGAAAAAATACCAAAAACCAAAAACCAAACAAGCAAACAAAAACAATACCCAGTAAACACATAAAAAGAGTAACCTAATATTCCAGAACACACTAAAGGAAATTAAGAAAAAAATTGAAGCTATCAAAGAACATCATATGTCAGAATTTGAAAAACTCTAATAATATGTTTCAAGAAAAGAAAGATTTGAAAAGATATGTAGCAAGAAAAATCATTTCAGAAATGAAGCCTGAATGAACCTCCTAAAGGGAATCTTTAGGAGAAATATCAGATGAAAAGGAGGGACGTGGATAAATCAAGAAATAAGGAAAGAGATCAAAAGAGTTCAAGAAGGGGAATTCCCTGGTGCTCCAGTGGTTAGGACTCTGAGCTTCCACTGCAGGGGGCTCAGATCTGATCAGAGAGCTCAGATCTGATCCCTGGTCTGGGAACTAAGATCCTGCATGCCATACAGTGCGACCAAAAAAGAAAAAGAAAGAAAGAAAAAAAAGAGTTCAAGGAAACTAATAATAAATATAGAAATAGGAAAAGCTGATTCAACATACTTATAATAGTTTTCCCAAATAAGAAACCTAGGCAATGGAACAAAACAAACACTAAATAATTTAAGAAAATGTTCTAAAATAACATGAACCGAAAGATTTGAAATTACATATGATAATGTTACATAGGAGAAAGTCAACCCAGAATGGACAACCCTGTAACATATTCTAGTTAAACTACTGAACTTGAAAAATAATATCCTTTGGCCAGTAGGCAAAAAGATCATGTCACTTTCATCAACCATCTTTTATACTAGGAGATAATTAAGTAACATATTTAAGACATTCAGAGAAAGAAAATGTGAACCGAGGGTTTTGAAACCAGGTAAACTGATCTTTATGTACAAAAGTTCCAGACAAAATGGTTTGTGAATCTGAGGGGTCAGGGAATATTATCACATAAGCCCTTCCTTAGAAATTTACCAGAAAATAAGATTTAGAAAACCACAGTGACTGGGGAGATATTGAAATAAAGAGTGGCATTAAAAATGCAATTACCTGTAGAGCCTAGACTACAGGATGGTTGGTCTTCAGTGAGAGACACAGTATTATATAATGGCTATATGCAGTAACAAGTAACAGAAGAGAGAGAGAGAGATAACAACACTTGTGAATATGGATGTGAAGAAATCTTCAATAGTTGTAGTAAACAAAACAACAGTCCTTTTAAACAACATACCATGACTAAATGCGGGTTTATTCAGAAATGTAATGTACTTAGGAAATCCATTAATATGCTCCATCAGTGTAATAGGGCTAAGAGAATAATATGATCACCTCCATAGATGCAGAAAAAGCATCTGGCAATAATCAGTACTATTCATGTTAAAAATTACCCAACAGAATGGGAATTTATGAAGATATATTCAGTTGACCCTTAAACAACACAGGTTTGAATTGCCCAGGTCCACTTATACATGGATTATTTTTCCAATAGTAAATACCATAGTACTACAGGATCTTGGTTGGTTAAATGCTCAAATATAAAGGAACTGTGAATACAGAGGGCTGACTATACATTATACTCAGAGTTTTTACTTCACAGGGGGTCAGTGCCCCTAATCCTTATACTTTGTTCAAGGGTCAACTGTCTAGGTCTAAGTCTAGGCCTAGGTCTAGGTCTAGGTATATATATAGGTTTAGGTCTCGATAAAGGGATAGAGATAGAGATATCATTACAAAAGTTGGAATCTTTACTTAATAGAATCACTTGATGCTTAAATGAGAAAGTCAGAAGTAAGACGAGGATGATCACAATCTCCACTACTATTGAGCACTGTGCTATTGGTAATAGTCATCAGCTGAGCAACAGAAATCAATCAGGCATAATCCATAAGAATTGGAAAGGTTAAAGTAAAACTACCTCTATTTGCAGATAATGTTAAGTATATATCTGGAAAACTAAAAAGAAAAAAGGAATTTACTAAAGAATCAGTTCTTAAATTTAATGTTCAATCATCTGTAGTCCTTATATACAAGAAAAAATTGTTTAGACATTATAAAGGAAGTTTAGACCCCATGTCAATTGCCAAAATCTAATCATACAATTCTTAGGTATAAACATAACCTGACATGTACAAAAAATATATTTTTGAAACCTAATACTCCTGAAAGATTTTAAAAAAAAAGTGGACTTAAGCAAATGGAAAGTAATACAATATTCTTGGAGCAGAAGACTCAACATTATAAAGATGTCAGTTATGCCTGAATTAATAAACTTAGTATAATCTCAGTAAAAATACATCATGTTTCTTTGAAAGTTGTTTTTAAAATTCTTTGGATTAAAAATCTTTCAGGAGAGTAAACAAGAAAGTTCAGGAAAACTCTGAGAAAGAACAGTAGCGATTAGAGAGATGGAGATAAATCTACCAGAAATTAAAACCTCTAAAAGAGGCATTGGTTTGTTACTGGCACATAAACAGACATACAGGCCAACATGATACCACAGAAAACTCAGGAGTATACCCAACTGCATATGGACATTTAGTATATGATAGAAGCAGCAACCCAAATCAGTGGGCTAAAAGTTGATTAGTTTAACTAGATAATATTTTTTTAAAAAGCTAAAACTGAATCTATTCTTTACAGCCTCACAGATAAATTCCAAATGGATCAAAATTTTAAATGTAAAAAAAATAATAAAATAATGCAAGAGGTAAAAAGAAAACATGGATGAATTCCTCCATAAACTGAATTCCTCCATAACCAGGGAAATGCTCTTCTGACTTAAAATCCAGAAGTAATAAAGGAAAAGATTAGAAAATTTGATTTCATAAAGATCATTTTTTCATAGCAAAAATCACTATAAACAAAGATAAAATATTAATGACAAACAGGAAAAAGTAATTGGATCTTATATCAGAGATAAATGGTGACTATCCCTAATGTGTAAAGAGCTTCTAAAAGATGGAAAAGTAAAAGTCAAACAACTCTACAAAAAAAAATAGCCTAGAGATACAAACAGAGAGTTTAGAGAAAAAAAGTCAATCGGCTTTTGAAAATATGAAAAAGTGCTTGCACATAATAAGAGAAATACAAGTTAAAACTACACAAATATATGATTTCTTATCTATAAGACCGCAAAAATCCAAATGTTTGATAATATCTCTACAGCAAGCCTGTGAGAAAACAAGCACCCACGTTGATGGGAATACAAAATGACAGTACCCCATATGGAAGGGAATTTGGCAACCTAGTAAAACTACACATGCATTTTACCTTTGACTTAGTGAGTAATCCCACTTTTAGGACTCTTTTCGAAAGATACACTAGCAAAAATACACTAACACAGGGTGTTTACTGTAGCACTGCCTGTAATATCAAGGGTTTGAAAAGAATCTAAATGTCTATAAGTAGAGCACTGGTTGAATAAACTCAGAACATATCCACAATGGTGTTCTATGTATCTGTAAAAAGGAATAAGTAATATATTTAATATATTAAATGGAGTGATCTCCAAGATGTATCATTAAGTGAAAAAAGGCAAGATGGAAAATTGTGTACTATCATTTAATTAAGAAGGGGTAGTTACAAATATATATCTGTAACTGTATCTCGATCTTCCTTTGCTTATGATTTAAAAAATAATAAAGACAAATCAAGATACATATAAAATGGAGGACAGGAATAGGGTGGAGGGGACCATGCGTAGTAACTAGCTTATTATTTTTTGAAAATGATAAAAAAAGAAAAAATAAGCATTTATTCTGCTTTTCCTAGTCTCACCATACCTCAGGGTAACCAAATAAACTATCAAAACATTTTCTTCCTATAGGGGTTAATAGATGACAGAATTAGAAGATCATCACCACTGCAATCCTTAATGAGTTATGGAATCTAGGCAGTCATCATCAGTGTTTGACATTACAGAAACTGAGACAGCCAAATATGATACGCTGCTCGATGGCAGTACACATTACAGTGGACCCTAGAACAACATGGGTTTGAACTGCACAGATCCATTTACAGACCAAGTTTTTCAATAAATACATACTACGGTGCTACGCCATCTGAGTTTGGTTGAATTGGCAGATGTAGAACCAAGGATAAGGAGGGCTGACTGTAAAGTTACATGTGGACCTTCAGCTCTGCAGAGGGTTGGTGTCTCTACCCCGGGAGTTGCTCAAGGGGTCAGCTGTACCACCTATCAAGCTGTCTTGCCAAAAAATTGAATCTGAATTCGATCAAGCCTCTAGATTGAAGTATGAATTTTCAGATATATAGGGAACGGAGGAACATATTAAATAGCACGACGGGGATGAAATCGGTAGAATCCTGATCATGTGCAAAACTCTATTTAACAAATGGTTCCATTTTTATGAAGCACAGCAACAACAACAACAAAATGCAAGGAAAGAAGGATGACAAAGGAAAGATAATTAAGACACATTAAAAAATCATAATGCATGGATATTTGGATCTGATTTAGGCGAACAAATTGAAAAAATTATATGATGGATACTTGATAAATTTAGGAGCTATTGTTAATCTTTAAGGTATGATAATGGTTTCTGTAAATGAGTTTTCTTAGACAGTCCTTATCTTTTAAAGATACACACTAGAATATTTACAAGATGAGATAGCTTTATGTCTGGGATTTGCTTCAAAATAATATCAGGGATGGGTTTTGAAATTGTTGAAGCTGAGTGATGTATGTATATGAATTCATTATACTCTTCTGTTTTTTTAGTTTTGAAAATTTCCATAAATAAAAGTGACAACAGCAACAGCAATAAAAATTTTAAGGCAAAATCTCCAATTATAAAAGCAGGTGGCCTTTGGGGCAAAGTATCTTCATGAATATTGATTATATCGTTTTATATTCTTCTAAACTCTTCAAGAGAACAGAAAACACTGAAACAGAGATGTAACTTAAAGTCCTCATGAGGAATTAACCTCTTCTAAATGCTTCTGCCATGGCAAGTTGGCTTCAGTGCCACTATCCGTTTATATTTCTTACCAGGAGATATATCTAAAACAAGCACGTTTTGACTTTTTTTAGGTGGCATCCAATTTCAACAATACTTTTTGTTTCAATAATAACACTTCAGACAACGTTTCCTGATTTAGTTTGGAAAAAAAACAGTGTATTCAGATCTCAAAGTGTTGTATTTTACAGTATGGAATAGATAACTGTAATGCAGGTTTAGAAGCTAGAGAAGAATAAAAGAGACTGTCCCATCAATAGTTGTATAAGAAGATAATTCCTATACAAAATAATGCTACTGATAATAGAGTTTACCTTTGAGAGTTAAGTTTTACAACTGAATTAAACTTTTTAAGAGGAAGTTAAGTGTCCACTGAGTGGACACTTACTGAATTGGATGCCTAGACCCCCACCTCTTTCTCAGAGAACCATTTTCTCTGAAAACAGACTCCCAACTACAGTTCTTTTTTTTTTTTTGTATTGTATGGTATGTGAATTTTTTTTTATTTAAGTATAGCTGATTTACAATATTGTGTTAATTTCAGGTGTACGGTAAAATGATTCAGTTAAATATTTTTTTCAGATTCTTTTCCATTATACGTTATTACAAGGTAATGAATATAATTCCCTGTTCTACAGAGTAAATCCTTATTACTTATATATTTTATGTACAGTAGTTTATATCTGTTAATCCCATACTCCTAATTTCTCCCTCCCCCTCTCCCTCTCCCCTTTGGTAACCGTAAGTTTGTTTTCCATGTCTGTAAGTCTGTTTCTGTTTTGTATATAGATTCATTTGTATTATTTTTTGGATTACACATATAAGTGATATTATGTAATATTTGTCTTTCTTTCAGCTGCAGAACAAGGTTTCTGGCAGTCATATTGCTACAACACCATCTGCCTCTCTGGCCACACAGTACTTAGATTTGGTGTCACATCTGATCTAATAGGGCCAGTGACCCCCTTCCTTCCCTGTGAAACTTGGAATTAGCACTAAAAATAATAGTCTAATTTTATGCGTGTTCTTGATAAAGACGATGCAAACTCAGAGCCTGTGGGTAATATTTTCTGTCTTGTGAACAAGAAGGAAAGAAAGTTAGTCTTTGGTGAGAGATTGATGCAGATGAGCAGAACGAGGTAAAGCATTGTAAAGCAATTATACTCCAATAAAGATATAAAAAGAAATAAAATTTAAAAAACAAAAATAATGAGAGATTAGTTAAATGGATGGATGGATAGATGGATAAGTAGGAAAACAGATAGATAGAGATAAAACCATAGAGATAAATGAGTAGTTATCACATACAAAAATATCTCCAAGTTATATAGTTAAATGAGAAAAGCAAAATGCAGAAAAACATACTCTGTGTTCGTGTGTGTGCACACAAGCTGAACATTTAAATGAAACATACTCCTAATATGTTGGGTTCACCATGGAAAGGGAAGTAGGATTGAGGGAAATAGGTTGGTGAAGGTACTTTTTATTATATACATTCCAATATTATTTAAATTTTTATAGCTCATTTGTGTTTTTTTTTTGTTTACGTAAGAGTTAAGATATACTTATATTCACATATTACTTAAATGGGTAGAAAAACAAAATTTATAACTGTTAATATCCAGGAAACGCTGAGCAAGAACTCAAGGCCTAAAGGGGAACATTTTTTACTTCAAAACAATTAGTAAAAGATCTAAAATTCTATCAAATAAAAAAAAACGATCATTTCTTAACTTTACCACTAAAAGAAACAAATAAAAGCATACGACCCATTTTTGGAATGTAATATTTTATTTCCTTTCATAGACCTGCTCTCTTGTGTTTACTTAGGCTTACACTAAATAAATTGCTCTTCTCTAAGCATTCACAGTCCCTGGAAGAAAGAAGCCATAAATTGCATCATTTAGTAGCAAAGGCAGGGCTGGGAATAAACGCTCAGGACAGAAAATCCAAAATGTATTATAGTTATCAAGAGTAGGGACTCCTCTGGTTTTGTAATTTTTTTCCAAAATACTTTAGCTCCATCCACTGGGTTTCATATTAACAAATGCTTATGAAATGATTATATATACAATTGCTAAATGCCAAACACACATAGCAAAAAGTAATCTCAAATAAATTTCATCAGCTACTAAGTTACTTCACAATGATGCCATCAGACCTTTTCATTTATTTAAGATTTTGGTCAATAACTGGTCCACAGTTGCCCAGCACATCAGTGGCCAGGTCCAAACTGAACTGTAACTCGACTTCACTTAAGCTCTGTTTCCAACAAATTCCACTGAGCTAAGGTCTGCATGTTTTCCTTCTTGGACACTAGAGGGAGAGGGAGATTGTCTGCAGTTATCCACTTTGAGGCATATTTTGCAGCAAGGCCTTTTTATCATCATCCAGTCTGTGGCTACATACAGTCACATGGCAGCTTCCCACCCTCATGCCCGGTCAAAAAAACACATTTTTGAGAATGCTCTACTAACATACATGGGAGAAACACCAATCTAGGAAATAGTTCACATTTATTTAAAAAATGAGATTATAAATTGAAGAAATTTAAAATAGGTAAAACTGACATCAAACCAAAGGAGACCATAGCTCAGAATTTGTTAATCTAATCATAGTTACAGAGAAAAATACATTAAAAAATGTAATAGCGAAACTTTTAGAACCTCAGAGGATACAACCCATTTGTAGTCAAGCATTTTGGTAGAAAATATATAATATCCTCTGTGTTCTCATCTCCCCCAACTCTCCTCCTCATTCATTCACTCCCAGTACACCAGCCTCATTGCTGGTGCTGAACCTTCCAGACACATTCCCACCAGGAGCTTCTCGCTGGCTGCTCCCTCTGCCCATAGCTTCCTCCTGCCAACATCGTATGGCTCACTCCCTCAGCGGTTCAAGTTTTTGCCCAAATGTCATCTTCTCAGTCAAGTCTACCCTACTTAAAACTGGACCATTACCGCCACATAGCCTTCCTTATTTCTGTTAACTTATTCTATATTTTATTTTTGCCATAGCATTTGTAAGTTTCTATTATCCTACATATTTTACTTATTTATTATGTTGATTACTGTCTATGTTCTCCACTAACATGTAAGCTCAATGAAGGTGAGGATTTCAGTCTATTTTACATATCAGTGTAGCCCAAACACCTCGATTAATGCCTGGCATGTGGAAGGTACTAAATGTTAAAAGACTTAATTAAATCTTCTTCAGTTCAATTCAATAAAACATGATTGCTTTGTACTTGAATTTAGTAATATTTTTCATGATCTCAACGTCTGTTATTGCATGAGTTTTTTTTTTAACCAGAAGAACTTGCAAAGATAATAACATAATCCCTTTGACACAGAATCTGACTCCACAGGCACTGATGGATAGCTATCATGTCTTGTCCTCCTTGTGGTTTGGCACTTGAAATCCCTTCATTTTTTAAAAACATCTATGAATAATAAACCCTTTTGTAACTTTTTTCTCTTCTCTTATATCTGATACAATTTATCTGTATTTTTCCATTGGAGTTGAAGAAGTATAAATGATGACTTAGAGCTGGAATAACCATAAGAAAATTGTGAGGTTAGACCAAGTAAATCTTTGATGCTGTGCCAACAAAAATCATCTAATATTCCATGTCCCTTAGACACTGTCCGTCAGAAAACTTTTATCACTAGCCATCGGCTAATCCTTGCTAGAGCACCAACTCTGAGTGGCTTAAGCTACTACTGCTCTAAGGGGATATTTGTGTTTAAACAAAACTGGAAAACTCCAAGACCCCTAGGATCCAAAAAAGTACATCTCTGTGTCAGATAGTAGGAGGAAATATTTGGGAAAAAAAGGAAATATCCAGGCACTCTTTGAATCATATCACATAAAAGGTCTCAGCTCCGAAGACTGTCACTGGATGAATGATTCTTGAATTGGTGGATCCAATGTGGAAGATAATGCACTATCAGTGCATAAGAATGTGTAGGTCAACAGACCATAACTGACAAGAACAAAGCTATAATAACTGGGGTGGGAATGCAAAGTCAGAATGAACACAGAAATGGGAAATATTGGGTAGATATAGGGGATATCTTTGCCTATGTTTCCCAGCACCACCTGCCCTTCTCATAGTAAGAGCATCTTGGTTTTCCTTGGTGAAATTACCCGTTCCCCCATTCTTACTTCATGTGACTTCAGAGTAGACACAGGACCCAGACCTTGCAACTCAGAGCATTCTGTCCTTGGCCATAGAAGCAGATTCTTAGCAGTGGGGTCAGATATTTTCTGGTAACATTTAGAATGAGACATTCTCCTTTTGTCAAGATTTCTTCACTGGCAGGAGGGAAGATAGGAGAGCACCTACTCAGGAAAGTAGGCTCTATAGGGGAAAGCAGAGTTAAGAGACAAAGAAAGAAAGATTACTAGTTATGGTTTGAGTCAAACCTGAAATCTAATGTTAGAGGATCCCATTATGAGAACCAGTAAGTTTCTCTTTTTGTCTAAGCTATTTCAAGGTAAGGGGTCTTGTCACTCAGAGTCAAGAGTCCTACATAAAAATATACTTAATTTGGAATAAATAAGAACACAAGTTGAAAAAATTCCAGTCTAGAAACAGAGGACATTTGTTACTTGAGCAAATAAGTATACTGTCCATTAAGTTCAAGCTTAACACATGCTAAAGTTCAGGTTTGACCGGGGCCAAGAAAATGTTTGAGAATTTACTAGAGAACATCTGACATGATCGTCTTGTGTGATAGATACCATGTGGAAAAAATTGCTTATGATTTGCTAATATGGAAATATACCTTAAGATTAAAAAGTTATTTTTCAAATTGAAATGTATTTTATTATTCACATACTTTGGATCTGGTAAGTTGATATGAAATGGAACTGTAAGGAGAATCTCTTCCACTCTTTTGATTTATAATACCTCTCAGGTATTATTAATTTTACAAATACCTTTTATTTTTAAATACCTCTCAGGATTATTAGGTTGCAATTAGAAAATCTGAAGCACGTGGTAGAAGAAATTTGATAACACCTGAGGGTAAGACACAAAAGCACAACTCAGCTTGGTCACACTAGCCCAGACCTGAGAGCTGAGAACCAGACCACTCCCTCTGCTTCTCATGGGACTGCCCGTTTCCCGTTCTTGCCTAGCTTTGTGCATCTGTTTCATTGCACTGCTTCTTTCTGAAAACCACCCTTCTTTGCTGACTTGTGGCAGTCCTCTCTCTGTAACTGGATTTGGCTTTTTTCAGACTCGACTTCCAGTCATACCTCTTTGTTATCTTGGGACTCCGTTTTTCTTAGCTGGATGATTCACTCAGTTTGATCTTTCTAAATTCCAGATTCCTGGCTAAAAGAATCTGCTTGGTTCTCTTCAGGGGCAGGGTCACCTGGTACAAAGGAGCTACCTAAGTTCACCATTCCCCATAATGGAAGCTTCCAATGGGCACAGGTACTTTTCAGACAGGATATGAACAGGGAGGCAAGGGTTAATTTTTCTATCGCTGAAAGTAATACAAAAAGGATCCTGATTACCATGGAAACACATATTCCTTCTCATTGGGGAAACAGGGTAAAATTATGAGACATAGCATTACGAAATAATAATGATTTGAATCATTAATTCATACTTTAAGGGTACTACTGCATGATTTGGGTTCCATACAGACGACTTTAGTATCTATTAAGAGTAAACTAAAATATAGGTATCTTAGAAGTTTGATTAGACATGTTTGCAATTATTCTGTCCATTATGTCTTATAAAGTTTATAATCAACATTATCACCTCTATAACATTCATAGGTGTGTGGTATAAATATATTTCAGAACAAAATAAAGATTTTAGAAACAAACCAGACATTACATTCACTCTGATAATTGTTTAGAGATGTTGGTTTCACTGGAAAGTTCAGGAGGAAAAAAAGAAATGGAAAAACATCAACGACTAACCTGTAAGATCAATTGAAAAAGTCAAAATTGTTTCTGATGTTACAATGGACATAATTTCTCAAGACATCATAAAATAATTCGAAACATATTCATATAGCTATCGATAATATTTATCTAAAACAAAGAAATTGTAACCATAAAAATCAAATGGGTCTGATTTAGTTTTAGGAAATCTTTATGACCTAATATACAAAGCAATTTTGGAGGAAACTAAAGTAAAGAATCTAAGCTCTCACAGGTCTGATATTTTTTCTGAAGTGTGACATATTGAAATAATCTCTACTAAAAGGAGCACTGATGAGGCAATTGAGTAAATGATATTAGTTCAGGAGATGAAAGAGGCAGATGACGTATTAACAGTCAATAATATAAACAATGTAAAATAGAGAGTGTACAATACTTGCTGTGACTGTTTAGGGTTCCTATACTCTGTGGTATTTCAAGCTTATAAAGGTGATTATAACAATATTTTATTAATAAAGCAATCTGAACATGAAATTATGCTTACGTTTAAACACAGAAAAAAATTTTGAGAAAAAGATTGATTAAAGGAGCTTCAAAATTTTTATTCCATGAGGCACATATTCTGTTCTCTACCTGCAGTCTTTTGTACGCTTAATCTCCTCAGTGACACAAAGATCAAGGCTCCCAGAGCCCACACTGAGAGATAGGAATTGACTCACCCCTGTAATGACAAGTCAGAAAATTGAGAAAGCTCTGAAGTAAACTCTTACCAACCCATCTCTCCATACTATGAGGTGAGTATTTAAATAATCACTGTAGGAAACAACCCAGAATCGGTTTAAATTATTACAATCCAATTTCTGAGGAAGAGAACACATTTTTCCTAAAGAGAGACAAGTCATTTGTAGGATTAGAAAAACGTTAGGATTCATTCTTATTGAAATTAATTAATAAAGTGCAAAATTGCAAGAAAACAAAGTAGATATATCAGAATTTTATAACAGTGGTCACTTCAACTAGATATAGCATTTCAAATGACTGAGTAATAAATTTAGCTTTTGGGGGACCAAGAAATGCTTCCAAGCAGAGATGATATTTGACTTGAGATTTAAGGAATGAATAGGAAATCGTGAACTGGAGGAAGGTGACAGAGGCCACAGGAACAACGAAGGCACTGAGCTGCAAATGTGCATGGCAGGATTCCTGAGTGTGGAGAACACAGAATCTACTAGGGACAAATGAGAGGAGGTTGTAGAGCAGCAAGTCCAGGAAAACAGTATCTCAGGACTGATTTATTTCACAGTTGCAGGTATGTCCAGTTATGTTGCTCTGCAAGTTTTATCTCCTTAAACCTGGACAACTCCAAGAATGTCACTTGTCCTTGCTCCAATGCACTCTTCATCAAATATTAAAAAGGATTTTTAATACTCAGAATATGTGCTCACAGGGCTGGCTCTTCTACCGTAACCATGCCTTCTCAGGGCATGTGTGTTTTCAGCCACTTGGTATCCTCAGTGCCTAACATCATGCAGCACACTGATGGTGCTTAATAAATGTTTAATGAAAAAACAAAGCAGTAACTTTCTGCATATTTCTAGTAGGCCTTGCACTGAAAATTAACAAAAATTGGGCACCAAAACATAGCATGTTATGTAGTTGTCATGGTTAATAATGAGATAACTGAAATGCACTGACAGCTCACGGTCTAATGTATCTTTCTGATTTATTTGCCTAAAAATAACAAGACCTTGGTCTGCAAGTCAGGCGAACTCTGCTACTAACTAGTGTGTGACCCTGGACAAGTAACTTAACCTCATCTTTAAAACAGCTAACATGACTGTCCCTTTAAACTCTGTAATATAACATGATGCAGAGATCATTTTACTTTAAATATAATTTTAAATATATTAAAATATTTGTTTATCTCACTTGTTTGCTATTATTCAGAAAATAATTCAGTTCTTTACAGTAAAATCATTTTTTCCCTTTTGCCCAAACTGTATGTAGAAAATTATTTTACTGTTGTTATTAATATGCAGTCATACCATTAATCATATATATATGTGTGGGGATCTTGCTTTTTTCTCTCTGAGTATAGGGAAAACTTAGTATTAACATTCTAATGCAGTTACTTTTGGGAATTTATAAAGTAAAATATTAAAGAGTAAACGTTGGAAATAAGGAAGAGAGATAAACAGAATTCAGTTATTAATTTATATATTCTCAGCTTTATCTTTTCAAAAAAAATTAATGTAGTTAAACAAAAACATACTATATAATATTCCAAAGAACAGCCTTTCTGTATTTGCTGAATTTATTTATCAGAGGAACAACGGAGAGAAAATAAATCTTTTAAATTCAGGCTAGTTCCTTAGGGGCAATTAAATCTAGGGTATTTATATAACAACTTAGGTAGAGAGGCACCATATAGTTGGACAGAATTTGTCATTACAGGAAAAGTAAATAACTTAAACACACCCAACAGGAAAACATTCATCAGAAAAGGCAGAACAGGCAGGAAACTTTTCACCAAGAGTTTAAAGCTGCATGTGAAGCAGCAGAACTAATTCACTGCGAAGAGTTTAGAGATTAAGAAACATAATAACAACACTAACTTGTAAAAGTAGAAAATATGAACGTATTACAAAGAAAACTTTTTCAAAATCATGGCTTAGCCAAATAGTTATCATTGACCGTTTGTTGTGAAAATGGACATGTAGACATGTTTTCTTTATGTGTTAACTAAAAGTAATAGCAATGACTCAAGAACTCAACAATTCACTTCAGTGAATACTTGCCGCATATATAGTCAAGCAGCAGGTCAGGATACAGAGATGTTTACAGCACAGTCTTTACACTCAAACAGCCCACAGTCTCGGAAGGGAGGCAGATATGAAAAATAGGTTACAGTACAGTATGGTAAAGTGAAAGATTAACAATATGTGCAGAGTGCAGAGGTAGCACAGAAAATTAATAATTATGAATAATTACTTCTATAGAGATTTGAGGGAAGGAAAGTGTAGAAAAAAGTCTCCCAGAGGAGGGGAATTCTGAGCCGAATAGTTCAACCAGAAGTTCACTTTCCTGTACTTCACTCTCTATATTCCTGAAAAGACAATGCTTGTTTGGAAAAATGAAGAAGGATCATCACAGCAGGGTTTGATTTTCTCTTTTGACAAGAAATAAAGGATGTGTACAAGCGGCCAGAAATCATAGTAATTAGAGGAGGAGGGCCAGAACTTAAACAGTCATAATAACCAAAGAGAAAGACTTTTAAATCAATTTTAAATTGAATTTACAATAATTATGAAGCATTATTTTCCTCCATATCTTCCCAAAGGATCTAAATCTGCCAAATACCATCCATAAATTTATCCTGCACGTTTGTTTCTAGCAAGAGTGAGAACTGTTTATGTAAGCTGTCCCACTTTCGATAGATGGTGGGGGCATGACATATAGGCCTTTAAATATTCAAAATTCATTTTCAGAATCAAAGACCTATCACATGCTCTCCTACTGCATGCCTAAGATGGCCTCTGAAGATACAATAAAGGAAAAATAATTTGGGGACAATATTGTTATGATACTAGTTCCAAGAATAGAGTTGCAAGTCCTAGTATTTTTTATTTAAAGCTATCATTTATGGAGTGCCTACTGTGCGACAGGCACATTAAGGACTGCTTACATATTTTTCCATTTAGTCTTTATCACATCCTTGGAAGTAAGTAATATCCAGTTGACAGATGGTGATGAGTCTTGAGCCCCAGAATTACCAGTCTTCAGAAGCTTCACAAAAGAATAGGGTTAAATTTGAGAATGGGAGAAAGAAAATATGGAGGATTTTTCAGGTAGATTACACAGTCTGAAGCAAGGTAACCAAAGAATTTGAAGTGTAAATTCTGCCTCTTTTATACACGGGAAGACAGCAGGCACTCACATACACCGATCGTTGGGTCACCCAGGGCTCTGCTCTCCTCCCTACTGTGCTCGACTTTCCTAAATTTCAGAATCCATGTGTGACTGAAGTCATGTCAAGCCCATTGACTGAGGAAGCCCAAAGACCCTGGATACAGGGGATGTAAGCTGTTGCCGTGGATCACCCCCAAAGAGTTCAACCTCCAGCATGGCATGGAGCGTTCCTGTTTCACCTGTACAAGTACAAATGTTTTGGCCTGTTCAACCTGCAAAACGAAAGCATGCCACGAATAATGGAAACATGTCTCTCCCTGCTATTTTTAAGGATTCCAAGGAAATCCATAAGACATCTTGCTTCCTCTCAAGAAAAGAGGAAAGACACATTTTGACAGACTATCTCTTCTCCAAATACCTATCATAAATTAGTCACTGTTTCCCTAACGCAACTCCAAATTCCCCAACCCAGAGCAGACAGTTTTATTTGCTATCCCTCATGTACTTTCATTGTCAGCATCAAGTCCCCAAAGTGGCGGTGTTCAAGCATGCCTTCCGTGACCAAATTGTATTTCAATGAACCTCTTTAAACTACTGCTCAAACTCTAGAATTTCATGGAAAAGAATTTGAAATTTGTTGGTCTGGAGTTAATTACGTTCTTATTTTTTATAGGGAGATGGATATTTTTGCACAAGAGTAACAACCTCACAATAGACAGTAAATTCATTACTAAGAGGTTAAGTATTTTTAATTTTATATGTTTGCATTCTCTTTAACAAGGATTCTTTGGTTAAACATTTTATGAAGTGATAAATTATATTATAAAACATGCCTCTTCCCTCTTCCCACCAATTTCCATGTTTTGCTATTTAACTTTGACTTAGATTGTCTGAAGTCAACATAAAATTCTAAGTTTGGAAGGTTGGCAGGTCTGACTCCAAATCCTACAGTTTTTGTAACAATTAACACTTCCTGTCTTGTAAGCTCTTGTTGATGACTGTGCTGTGCAGCTATAGCACTTAGAACTCCATTGTAGAACTTATTTCAGAGTAAGACACTTGACAAGTATCATTTGCACCACCTCTAACTCTCCACCTCAGTGTGCACTTAGATGTCTACAGTATTCTTTAGGTTAATATGTTTCCAGTCTAACATTTTCAGTAATTCAACTAAGGTAGTTTCAGAAAGGGTCCCAAGAAAGTTACATGATTTGAAAGACAGTTACCCTCAAAATGATCTTGTTAGTTTGAATGAATTGAGCTATCAATCTTAGGAACTTAGTGTTTTAGTCAGTTTGGGCTGCTATAAAAAAATTACCACAGACTGGGTGGCTAAAACAACAAACATTTATTTCTCATGATTCTGAAGCCTAGATGTCAGAGATCAGGGTGCCAGTGTGGTCAAGTTCTTGCTGAAAGTCGCCTTCTTGGTTATGTGCTCATACAGCCTTTCCTTGGTGTGTGCATGCAGACAGAGAGAGATTTCATGTCGCTTTCCCTTTTTATAAGAGCACTAATCCTACACTAATCCTACATCTCTTTATAAGAGCACTAAGGCTACACCTTCATGACCTAATTACCTCCCAAAGGCCCCACCTTCAAATACCATCACATTGGGGATTATGCTTTCAATATATGAATTTGGAGGATACAAACATTAAGCTCATAGCACTTAAAAAAACAGACCTTTTAAATTTATATTTTCTGGAGACGGAGGGGGCATGCAGTGAATACAAAGGGAAGTGGCACCAGTAATACCTATTTCCAGTGTTCCCTTTCTGTCTCAAGGTTCTATCCCAGGAACAGTTCTGGCTATTCCTCCTAAGACTATTGTGCCTTTTGACTTGTGTGATGTTAATGCCTCTACTTAGCTATGTTTGGGTATATGAATCCTCTTTGCTCCTGCACAAAGATAAATGCAAAAGTAGGGCTGTCTCTTGGGTTGGCAGCTTCACTGTAAAGATCTAGAATGTCAATTGTGGCTTCCCTAGTTTGTGACCAGAGCTCAGATACTCCACAGAGCTTCTTCCCAAGATGACCATCCAACTAATTTGTCAGAAGATGTGTTCTTAGTAGTCCACGCCATGCCTTGGCTACAGTAGAAACATGGGCTTACCTTTCATCTGCTTATTACTTCTAAGATCAATTCAGGGAAGCAGAGGCTGTATTATTATAGGTTCAATGACTTTATGAAGGAAGACAATATTTATCAGTACTTGGGCAAATCTTCCCTGAGAGAAGTCGGGAGTAGAGTTGCCTCTCCGTGGGATAGACAGAGAACGCCAGCTAACTCATGTAAATCTTACATATTTATTTTATGTGTATTACTATTTCTGGGACATTTGCCATAGCCAGATACCTATATTATTTTCCCAACCTCCAATATAAGACAATTAGAGAGACATTTAAAAAGTATCTTATACAAGGTCCATTGTCAGAAATAGTAGCATAGGACTTACAACCTTTTGAGAAGGATTCAACCACAACTAGGAAGTATTATAGAGTTTTTAAAAAATTAATTCAATATTAAAAGAGTTTATAATTGCTTTATATCAAGATTTCTTTATCAATTTAATTTAAATGTTTAATTACACAGAAATTACACTTAAGATCCAAAGTAATATATAAAAAAGTAAATTTATTAACCAACATGGAGATATAAGATTTTCAAATATCCTAATTTTGCTAAGTTAACCCTTTAGTTTTGAAGCTACTTCCATTTTTCCTGTATATCCAAGAAATGGAAGATCTGTAATATTATAATTACTACTCTATTATTAATTCATTCTTTCAACAAACATGTATTTCATACCTGCTGTATACCAAATTCTGTTCTTGGCCCCTTCATATGGTGTTGTTTGCTCTTTGGTTAGTTACAGTGAGCATCCTGGCAAGTAATACTCTTATTTACAGAATTTTCAAATATGTATTTGAAAAATATGTATTTGCACCACTCAGGTATAGCTGCTATATCTGGCTTATATATTAACAAAAAGAATCATAAAGAACTTCTATCATTTATTGAGTACCTACTATAGTCCAAGAATGCCTTTAAAGACTTTAGATAGATGATCAAGCATATACTCAAATTTCAAAATGAGAAAATCAAGTCAAAGAGAGATTAACCTACCTGCCCAAGTTTCAGCTAGAGCACAAAATTATAAGATGGCCATAAATAATTCACCCAAAGTCACTGATGGTACATTTCAATTATAACATCACATAATCACATTATTTTATCCATAAGAGAATTTTGGAGGAGTAAGGAGATTGAGTCATCATTTTTTTATTTGAAATAGCTAAAGTTCTTAGTCTCTCTGCTGATTACAGAGTTTAAAGCTGAGGCTAACGTCAAAACTTACGCAGTAAATTGTGAAATTTGATAGCCTGAAGAGGAGGGTAAAGGAAGTTTTCTAACATTGAAATTCCTAGTGAAGGCAGCAGCATTCATTCATTCTATTATTCAGGCCAGTTGAACAAGAAGACACGGTCTTAGACTTTGCTAAAGTTTCAAAGAACTGAACAAGCAAACATTAAATCTGCAATTTAGATGACTATCATGGGAAATGTCAGGATACCTTAAGGTGGGAAGAGAAATTTTAGGACACTTTAAAAGAAAGTAAGTGTCAAGAAGTTTGGAATGTTAGAGAAGTTCTCCTTGATAACAAAGTAATATTGAAGTTAGGATAAGATGGAGAGCATCAAATCAGGTAAAAAAAAAAAAAAAAGTGCTGGAGTGGTACATTCCAAGCCAAGGGGACCACATGAGCAGATTAGGAAGGAGCTTTTTCTGCTAGTGTGACATAGAGAAGAGCAGGGTAGCTGGAGGCACAAAGTAAAAGAGGTGGAGCATGTTGGGAAGTGTGGAAGAAGATCGTAGGCAGAAGCTAGATCATGCAGGCTATATTATGGAATTAGCACTTTATTATAGGAACAAAGAGATACCATTGAAAGGATTTACCTAGAGGAGCAACGTCAACAAAAATAACTGGAAAATCTAGTCTCACCATATTGTGCAGAATGGTTTGGAGGAGAGCAAGGAAACTAGTTTGGAAATTAGAATAGTCCAAGGGAACCGTAAAGGACTGAAGTAGAGCAAATGGAGTACAATGGACCAAAAACGGACAAAAGATAGGATGGACTTAAGGATAAGAATGAGCTGGTCCACAGTAGGAGGGATACCATGTCCCTAGAAGACTGGAAGTAACAAAGTTTGTTTTTATAGATAAACTGATTAATAAGAGGTGGAAAGTAGAGGGAGAGGACCCTCAAGGAATTCAACAATCTTGGTAAACTGGACCTTGAGGTTGTCAGTTGAAGATGAGATGGGGCAGGGTTAATAAGAGACCTCAGGCAAATGGTAATACTTGAAATAAATACTAATGGAAACAAAAATAATAATAGCTAATGATTTGGGGCACTAGAGACTGTTTCAAGTGCCTAATTTTTAAAAAAAATCAGAGTAGAGCAGCTCTATGAATTAGAGAATTTTACCAGCCTTACTTTGGGGATGAGGGAATTTAGGGAGCAGAAAGTGAATTCACTTTCCTCAAGTTCCTGTGATCATAAGCAGTAGAACCAAGATCAAAATCCAGGCAGTCTGGTTTCAGAGTCTGCATGCCAAATTACTGTATTGTGGGCAGCACAACTCATCTGCCATAACGACAGCATGCAGGGTCCACATCCTAAACGTGTGGTGGGGCCCATCTGCCATGACAGTGCCAGTGCAGTCTGGGGTGACTCACGGTTCTTTCCTGAAAGTTTTCTTTTCACACTGAATTTGATGTGTTGAAATAGATGACATTTTCTGAAGATGTGTTCTCCCTTCACTCAGTGTTTGTTCTCCTCTATTTTTCTATCTAGAACTTTTCTTTTATTTTCTATCTTATGCAAAATTCTCAAAAGTAATACAATGTACTTTATTTTATTTACCATTTAAATTTGTGATTTAAAATTATATATATATATGAAATTGTCTCTTAGTTTTTCTCTCTATCTCTCTGTCTCTCAGTTTCTCTCTCCCTCTGTCTGTCTCTCTCTCTCTCTCAGAATATCCAGGGATTGGTAGAGTCCATGAGCAGCTGAATATGTAGTTAATGACAGGATGATTTCTTGGGTTGTTAAAAGAGCCTTTGAGCAAAGACAGAATTTCAAAATTTTTCTTCTAAAAGATGAGTAAGATAATAATTCAGTGAAGGTTTTACACATAATTTATTTATACTTTCCACCAAGTCCTTTGCAGTGTATATGTAATGGTTATATGGTTTACAATCACAAATTCATATATAAAAAAATTGAGCTTTTTAAATTGATCTTTAACTTTGATTTTAACTCCTGTACTCCAATGTCCAGTGAAAGTAGAAAACTCATTTTGTTCACATCAAAGTAAACTCAATCATTCCTGGATATTTCTCACACAAAGAAGGGAGTGGTTTTAATACAGACAATGCAAGGAACTAAAAACTGTCTAAAAACTGAAAAATAGAATCATGTGACTGTTCAGTGTTACTCTCTCATCAGTCTCTCCTTTTCATTCTCTTCAAAACAACCTGTAATCACCCCCATCAAGACATGAATCCCAGGAAATGACTGACAAGAAACTTATCAAAATACAGCTGACCCTTGAACAACACAGGTTTGAACTTCAAGGGTGCACTTATAAGTGGATTTCTTTCAATAAATGCTACAGCACTACATGATCTCAGTTGGTAGAATCCAAGGACATGTAACTGTGGATACGGATGGCCAACTGTGAAGTTATATGTGGATTTTCTACTGTGCATGGGGTCAATGTTCAAAGGTCAACTGTACATGAATTAATGAATGCTCTAACCCCTGTGCCTAAACAGTGCTTAGTAGATAAAGGTCATCCAACATCTGTTTTTTTGGATGATTAAGTGAATGAATAAATAAAATAATTTTAAAGACAAGAGTTACTCAGATTCTTGGATAAAATATGTATCCACTGTAAAAAAGAGTGGATTTGTACAGCCTACCATTGTTTAAATCATTATAAAATACCATCCACTTCACCACAAAAGATAACTGGATATAAGTAAAAATATAGAAATGTAAAACAACAATGAAATCCTGCAAGGAATTCAATGGTTGTCAGCAAAACTGTTCTTGATTGGTACCTAATTACTCTGGGGTTTTTTGTTTGTTTGTTTGTTTTTGGTAACATGTACCTGTGGGAGTATATAATACCCTCCTCTCCTATACAAGTGCTTCAAATACATTTTTTAAAATGAAATTTGTTCAGTATCTTTAGTTTGGCATATTTTTAATCAATACAATCATTTTAAAAGGGGTGTGCTTTACTTTTTTGAATATACATAGTTATAAAATTTCTCCACATTAAATACTGTGTTTCTGCTTGTTTTCATTATTATAAGAAAGAGATGTGGTCCTATCAAAATATTTTGTTAAAGGTAACAAGTTTAAAACTCAGGTAATATTTAAAATATCCCATCGCATGTTTTTAAGTGTCTATACTGACAGGTGAATTCTATCAGTGAAACTGAAGCAGACAGACATTGTAGTACACTATCTCCAATGTGCTCTGGCCGCTCATATACTGTGGCCTCCAGCATGATGCAAAACCACCATCACCCCTTTGGGAGAGCCTTTAGTAAACTGTAGTTTCTCTATCCCTATCCCTACAGCTACAATATATATAGGTACAGCTATAGCATTACAGACCTTCATTTCCAATTTTTTTTACCAATAAAAGTAAGGTCCTTTCTCACTCCGTATTTTTCTCTTATGTCCTTGTTAAAGAAAAACAACTTTCCTCTTTTTCCTTTGGAAACAAATTCTACGAAAATTGCCAAAGATTGCTTTATTTTAGTGTTGTATCCAAAATAATTTTCTGCTTATCTGTAGTAGAGAGACACAGAAAATTTCAACTAATTCATCTATGCTATGTATACATTTTATACAAAACAAAAATGTATAATCTCCAGACTGTTTGAACATGAAAGCATGTGTCATTGATTTTAAAATTTACATTTCAGGTTTCCTTTTTAAGGCAGCTCATCAATTAGTAGAAGGTCAGCAATTAACCATCTGATTTAACATTTTGGAGTAGTCAAATAAAGCTGGTAATGAAGCAAAATGAGAAAATGTAAATGTAGGATGTGGTGAGATATTTGGATTGGAGTGTTTGTATTATAGGATACCACAAGCTTTAGTCAAGTGCAACCAATTAAACACAATGTTCATTCCCTCTGGATATTGCACAACTCTGTCTTTGGATCCAATTGTGTATTTAAGTCTTTGACTGATGTGCAGTAGAGACGGAGCATGTTGACAGAATATGAGTTAGCCGCTTAAATTGCATAACCATTACAGTTATGTGATTCACCCAGTTGGACATCCTTTCTGAATGACTCCTGAGTGATATTTTTAAATATATATTGTTCTAGGGGAAGGGATGAGATAAATCGTTGTACGTTCTTTTCTCTAAGCTCCAAAAGCTGTTCAATAAAGTTTCTGTCTCTTTGATGGACCTCAAACTTTCCTGACAGTTGAATATACCCTGTAACAGAGTATCTGTAAAGCAAAAATGTATACAACATACTTTCTTCAAGCCCACATGTAACAAATAAAGATATCAAATGAACTGACATTTCTGCATTACAGTTTAAAATAACATCCTGTGTGACTTCTATATGCTGTGCTGTTAGCTCAATTTCAGATTTTCTAAACACTGGCTTTGCTTTCAAAGAATAATGTTCCAGTTCCTGTACTGAGTGTGTGGAAAGTGATTCTAAAGCTGGGGGGAAAGTTAAGAATGTGTGGGTTTTGGCTTCAGAATTAGCCATGCTTTAGTGATCTCCTGCATTAAACTGTTTCTTATTAATAGATCATGCAACTACCCACCACCGTTCACCCTCCCCCCTCCCCACACACAGATCTGACACATTCTCATAATCGACAGCAAATGTTCATTCTGAAAGTTTTACTTTTTTTTTTCTTAAGCCCACCCTGACTTTCATGGTGATACAATGAAACCATCAACTATCAGAATTTAGTGTTTGGAGTGAGGCATATAAAATTAGTGACTGTATCTTGAAAGTGTAGTTGATACTTTTGAAGTAATATAACATTTGTTGAATGTATTGTTCCCTCCAAAGAGAATGAAGATTTATCCTGAATAAACAGAAGGGAAATATATAAAGTTATATAGATAATTAGAGAAATTATGACAAAATATATGAAACTTTTACTCTTAAAGACCTCTTTACTTTGGATAAAGATGTTGAAAGTGCTTTAAAAATAAATTTTTAAACGTTTTCAAAAGGTTATTTTTCCTTTTAAAACATTCTAAGCTGCAACAGTTCTTCTCATATATTTAACCCCCATTTCGATCTTATGATTTCACTCTGCTCCAGTACAAAAAATGTGTCTCCTCTTTAACGTGTAGCCAAGCATTTACTTTATTCTCAATTCTCATCTTAACTGCTTTGCCTCCCTTTATAATGTTGGTCTTTCTCTCGGTGAGACCCACTCCTTCCCTTGGCTTCTCTTCACAGTCTCCTGCCTCTCCTCTCTTCATAGATTCTTACCTAAATCTTTCATAAATTGACCTTATTTCTCACGCTTCCTAAATATATATGTTCCACATCTTTCTGTCTGCTTCTCTCTTGTCCTCCCTTCCTGAACTTCCATTAACATTACTTGCACTTAAAACAAATAGTAAGCTGTAAGTACATGGATCTTTATCCTCTCTCTCTCTCTCTCTCGCACTGTGTATGTGTCCCTATATTTCCTTAACTCCTTTTGTGACAATGCCCGAGGGAAGTAAATTAGCGGTGTGGTGATATGGATTTACAATGAACACATAATTAGAGTAGATGATTTTAGAGATCATCCATTTACTTTATGGATGATGCAATAATGTAGAGGGATTTATGATTTCCTTTGCTGGAGTTTAATACCCATTCATTGAGCACATAATACATGGCAGGCGCCATGCTAATGCTGATTAAGGTACAGTATTTGCTCTCAAAATGTTTAGGCCAATAGAAGAAAGAGATATATAAAAATCATTACAGTATAATTCTATGTGTAAAATAGCAGATATATGTACAATACACAGACATTTTATGGGGGGGCGGGGCAGGGAGTATGATGAATGGAGAGAGAAGCCAAAGACCACAATCAGAGGAAGGGATACTATGACAGGAGGTCAGAACAGGTGAAAATTTTCCAGGAGGATAAAGGGAGTAGGGAGGGCACCACAACTACTAAGCCTGCGCTCTGGAGCCCGTGAGCCACAACTACTGAAGCTCGAGCACCCAGAGCCCATGCTCTGCAACAAGAGAAGCCACCGCAATAAGAAGCCCCTGCCCCGCAACGAAGAGTAGCCCCCGCTTGCCGCAACTAAAGAAAGCCCGCGCGCAGCAATGAAGACCCAACATAGCAAAAAATAAATATTTTAAAAAAGAAAAATTATATTAAAAAACCCAAAATATAGCCAGAAATTAACAACTTCTTACCCCCTCCCTTTCTACCAGCAAGTCCAAGTCATAATTTTTTTTCTTTTAATCTTTAATCATTTAAGAATATTATCTTCTATCCTCTGTCTTTTAATTCTAAGGAATTTGACATTTAGAGGAGTCTATTTCTACTCTTTGTGTTATCTGCTGTTTTGTAGTGAATTGTGTTCTTGTGTTAATTATAACTTTAGATTGTGACCTTATGGTCTGTGGGACTTTATCTCGGGAAGAACTACCTGGCCTATTTGAGAGCGTGTCCATCCAGGGAAGTTTTGGTTTTGCTTAGCCAGGTGCTTCAAAGGTATAAGTTACTTGGGATAGTTTTTCATGTTAATTTCAAGATTGTACAGGAAATTAAAACACCAACCGTTTTGTGGAAGAGTCATAGATAAATAGTATCAGGAGAGATTGGTTTTTTTTTTTTCTTCCTAGAGCCTAAGTTACGATAGTCAACTTCCCTTGTTATCTACTCTTGCAGGTGTTAAGCTTTTCTTTCTATATTATCCTTACCCAACTTAATACTTCTATCTCAGTTTGAATCCCAGACATGTAGGTAGGACTTATCTACATTCCCTGAATGGCTGTTAAAACCTTAGTCCCTGGCTGGCAAACTAGCATCTTGTCTCCAACGCTCATTCCTGAAAGCCACAGCCTACACTCCCACTTACCTCTTTTGCTACAGTTCTCACTTTGCTTCTGTAAATGACATTTAAATAAGGCATTTTATATCTTATTGAACAAATCTAAGTGTATTATAGCTAAAGGCTTTTTCAGAGAAATTACTAGAGAATCTGGCTGTAGGTAGATTTGCATTTATATTTTTAAAGTTTTTTAAATTAAAAACTATTATATATATGTGAATCTACATATACATGTGTATATATTTCACTGTGGAAATTCAAAAACAAAAGGCAAAAGAAGTATTGATTTCATCTAACTAGTTCAGCTACTTAACAAAGTTGTCAGGTACCCCAGATTCTTTCTCCCCCATCTTGCCATTCTCAGTGTGTTGGCTTTTCACTCTTATGTGTATAACCTCTTGGTTGCAAAGTGGTTGCTGCATCTCCAGGCATTTCATACATATTCTAGACAGCAAGAGGGAGAAGAGCAAAGGGCCACCTTAGCTGCATCTGTCTTTTTTTTTTTTTTGACAGAAAGAATTTTCCCAGAACCTTCAGTAGCTGAGTTTAGTAATTCTCTTTATCCAGACCTCCTTTATATGGCCACTTTTAGCATCAAGGCTGGGGAAGGGGGATTAAGTATCCTACTTTCCAAAGTATTCAGATTATCAAACCATAGTGTGCATCAGAATCTCAATTAAAAAAAAATCACCTCAAGTGCTTAATTAAATACTGATAGCTGGCCCCCACCCTCAGAGTTCTGATTAGGGAGGTTTGGGGAAGGGCCTAAGAATTCACATTTCTAACAAGTCTTTAGAAAAAGCTACTGCTGTTGGTCCCAGAATCACACTTTGATAACCCCTGTTCTATACTAAAGGAGGGCAAATGTGAAGGGGTTTGGAAATGGTTTTGGAGTGAGGCGACTTATAGTAACTGCCACAAACATCTACCCTTTATTGTCAGATCAGAAAGTACATTTACTTGAAGACCTGAGGAATCATAAGGCGGAAAGTCAGGGAAAAGTCTTGCATAATGCATAAAGGCCTCATGGCAAGTGAAAACTTAGCATAGAGAACAGAATGCCAGAGCACAAAGTATGAGGAGGAAAGAGGTGAGAAGCAAGTGTAGGATCCACTAGCAGGGACCTCTGGGGTTACAGAAACTCCCTTAGGGCATGAAGCCAGTAAGAAACAGCTCCAGGATTTGGGTGCAAATGTCTGGCACTAGGCTCTACTGCCTCTTTACTGAAGAACAAGTGAGAAATTTTAAACAGAAATTTACAGAAAGTTTTGCTGCCCAGGAAAAGTTTTATCAACTTATTTATTATTATAATTTCCAAACATTAAAACAAGACAAACTAGAGGGATAATATAAACAAAGATAAAATGGTTGATATCCCTCATTCAAAACCATATTCCTATAAATCAATAGGAAAATACAAAAACCCAAAGAGAATATGGATAAGTGATCAATGTTGGAAGAAAAAATGGTTAGAAAATATGAAAACATGTCTAATCAAAGAGACAGACATTTAAGTGGTAATGAGATATCATATGTTGCCCATCAGACACAAAAGTTAAAAGGTTGATAATACCCATGCAAGCTGGGAAGTGAAGAAATAGGAGTCCTCAAACATTGCTGATAAAAAAATGTAAATAGATACAGCATTTCTGGAAGCCAATACTGCAATGTACGTCATAATAAAATTGAATATATGTTTGACTCTAGCCCTTTGAGTTCTGAGAATTCATCCTAGGAAAATAATCAGACTTATGCACAAAGATTAATGTAAAAAATTATTTTAGTGTTCTTTCCACATAAAAGATGAAGCAAAAATTCCTCTTTATGAAACTCCAGCTCTAATATTGAATATTGCAGAAATGAGAAAATAGGCATTTGGGGGAATAGATTACATTATTCTCCTGAATAGAAGGTCATATCACAACATAATTAACATAATGTCACACTTCTAATCGCAGCTCTATAGTTAGAAGAAAGTTGGGAAGATCAAGCCTTTGTAGTTCTGGGGCAACTCAGGCTCTGGGTTGTCTTTTTCCAGCTTGGGAGAGGATGTGCTCACCACAGAGGGTTCTTCAGAGCCTACTGTGTCTAGCCTGGAGACCACCAGGGAAGCACTAAAGATACTCATATGGGGACAGACCATTTACAGAAAGATGATCCATTACTGGTCCCAGGTCACAGATGTTCAACACAGGGTTGTTTATAATAGGAAAAACAAATAAGACTGCTTAAAGCTCTAAAGTAGGAGGCTAGTGGGCAGTTTAACTGTAAGTGATGATATAGAATGTGATCTAGAGGAGGTCAGGCATGTACAGTCTACTCAAGGGGTTTGTGGCTTGGTGTGACTTGGCTTCATGGGCCGCTGCACACATTGCAATTGAGTGAAGTCCTTCCCACAAGGGTGTAGCACAGCCTGGGAGCGTAGCACCTGCCACAGAGCGATATAGGGCCAATGGAATATTATGCATTCATTGAAAACGGTGTTTATGAAGAGCTCCTAGAATGTGAAAAACTGCTCAGCTTATAAAGAGCATAAAACCTGCATTCAAATGATCATGTATTAAGAATATTTAAGTTCATAAAAAATAACTACTAAACAGAAATATGAAATTGGAAATGGAAAGTATAAAAGTTTCTCTCAGCACATTTCTTTAAAATGGAATGATGTTATGAGGATACTTATTACAATGCTATTTTAAAATCTACACCAGTTAAGAGATTCGTTAACATACAATAAGAATAAAAAATAACTGGCTTAAATAAAGAGAGAAGGAAATCAAAATTATCATCTGCAATTGACAGGATTTTATACTTGACAATTCCATGAGAAAAAACATTTTTGAAACAAAAACAGAATTTAGAAATGTGACAATTTACAATAGTATATGAACAATATTTTTCTAAAATATACAGCAAGAAAAAATATTTCAATAGTAACAGCAAAAAATGTTAAAATAACTAGAAAATTAGGGAAATGTTTATGGTAGTTGAAGCTAGGTGATGATTGTATGAGGCTGTTGTCCTATACTCTTTACTTCTTCGTGTTTGAAAAATTCCATAAGAAAACATTTTGTTAAATGACTAGATATAACCAGTAAAAATTGTGTAAAAACCATGTAAAGAAAAAGACAAAATATACTAAAGAATATAGAAGACTTCACTAATGAGAACTCTTTGTGGTTAGGAAAAGACAAATATTACAAAAATATTAATTATGCAAAAATTAATTTAAAAATTCAGTTTTATCCCAAACAAAATATCAACTTGAATTTTTATCAAAACATGATAGAAAATAAAACCATAATTTTAAAAAATAAATATAAAAGAACACCCAGAAAATTGAAAGAACAGTAATGAGGTTATAGAGAGAGTGACCATGTAGCTTATCACCCAAACCAGAACACTTGACGGGAAAAGACATATTAAAAGTAATTAACACATATTAACTGATCTACAACAGGTATAAACTGGGACTGTTCTGGTTAACTGGGCAGAGCGATCACCCTCATTAGAGACCTACCAGATATCAAGGTGAAGTTTAACATTAACAATGGCAGACAAGTTGAAGGAGAACTGAAAGAGCAAAATGCATCTGAGAATTTAGTATATAATCAAGGTAACACTACAACTCAATACAATTAATACTAGATATTCAGTAATGTGTTGAGACAATGGCTGCTGTTGTTTCCCTTTTGCTCGCTTGTATTATCTTCTCCACAAAGCTACCAGGAGGATCCCTTATAAATGACAATCAGTTATGTCCATCTGCATATTATCCTCCAATGGCTTCCCATCTTACACAGATAAATGAATTAACAATGAATTTGTAATTTCCTGCCAAGTTCTACCTAATCTAGATATCTTCCCCAGTTGACCACTACTGCTCCCATTCCTCTATTCTCTTTCCCTTCCTGCCACAGGGGCCTCTTTCTAATTTTTCCAGCATGCCAAGCAACAACCATCATTGGGCCTTTGCTCAGGCTGTTTCATCTAACTGGAATGTTCTTTCTCCAGACATCCACATGGCTTACTCTGTTCATTTAAGTATTCACTTAAATATCACCTAGCAAAGAATCTTTTTCTAAAGATCCTATATAAAACAGAAATCCACCAATTCAATAATATATTTCCATTGTACTGCATTTCCCATACCCTGCTTTATTCTTCTCCATACTTACTTACCACCACATGATATATCAAATATGCTTACACTGTATTCTCTCTCTCCTCATTACTCATTAGAATATAAACTTCACCAGTGCAGAATTAACTTGCTGCCATATTCCCAGCACTTAGGACAGGCCTGGAATGTAGCTGGTATACAATAAATATTCTTTGAATGACTGAATAAATAAATGAATATAAAGAGAATACTAAGAAATCAATTAAAAAGGAAAAATATAAATGGGAAAATGACTGAGGTCCATAAATACACAAACAAAGAAAAAGAAATACACATGGCTGATAATATATATGAAAATGACTGAACCTAACTCATATATTCAAAGAATTGTAAATAAAAATACCTCTCAAACAGACAAATAGTAAAGCACTGAATGAAACTCAGTTTTGATAATGGATAGAAAAGTACCACCTATCATACAGAGTTGGTGGAAATGATAATTGGTACAATCTCCTTGAAGGGAAATTTGGCAAAATTTACTGAAATAAAATGTTCCTAGCATTTTACTTCTAGCAAAGATGGAGTAACTGGTACCAGACTGGCCCTTCTAGTGAAACAAATAGAAACAAGTATTTTCATATACTGGACAGGAGACAGCACAGGACTGTGATCCTTGAGAGAAAGGAAACAAAGGACGTGATCAGTATGAACACCTGGGCTTTGAGCCTGGAGGCACTTTCCTGGATCTTGGTGCAGGAAAAACATGGTAATATCCTGAGTGAAAGGGAGAGATCAGAGTGTGGGGGAGGCTGAGGTGGCTAGAATTTGTGAGGCAGAGCATGGGAAAGTAGGAAGCCATCTAGGAAAAGAGATTCAGAAATATGGCTATGGGTCTCCTTGAGTGTTTGGCTGAATGTAAACCTGCTTATGAAGAGAGTGAAACTCCAGAGAAGCTGGGTACAGACTCAGGAACTACAGGGCTGAGAGATACTCAAACTTGGATTAGCCAGGCTGGGCACTATACCACAAAGCTACAGTAATCAAAAGAGTATGGTACTGACACTAAAACACACACATAGATAGTTGGAACAGAATAGAGAGCCCAGAAAGAAACCCATGAACCTATGGTCAATTAATCAACAACAAAGGAGACAAGAATATACGATGGAGAAAAGACAGTCCCCTCAATAAGAGGTTGTGGGAAAATGGACAGCTACATGTAAAAGAATGAAATTAGAACATTTTCTCACACCATTTACAAAAATAAACTCAAAATGAATTAAAGACCTAAATGTAAGACTGGAAACCATAAAACTCCCAGAAGAAAACATAGGCAAAATAATCTTTGACATAAGTAGTAGCAATATTTTTATGGAACTGTCTCCTAAGGCAAAGGAAACAAAAGCAAAAATTTTAAGATGGGACCTAATTAAACTTAAAAGCTTTTGCATAGCAAAGGAAACCACTGACAAAACAAAAAGACAACCTACTGAATGGGAGACAATATTTGCAAATGATACGACCAATAAAGGATTAATATCCAAAATATATAAACAACTCATACAACTCAATATAAAAAAAAAAAAAGAAAAACCAACCTGATTAAAAGATGGGCAGAAGACCTGAATAGATATTTTTCCAAAGAAGACATATAGATGGCCAACAGGCACGTGAAAAGATGCTCAACATCACTAATCATCAGAGAAAAGCAAATCAAAACCACAACAAGAGAGACTTCTCTGGTGGTCCAGTGGCTAAGACTCCACACTCCCAATACAGGGGGCCCAAGTTCAATCCCTGGTCAGGGAATTAGATTTTGCATGCCACAACTAAGACCCAGCATAGCCAAATAAATAAATAAATATTAAAAATAAACCACAATGAGATTTCAACCTCACACCTGTAAGAATGGCTATCATCAAAAAGAACACAAATAACAAATGTTGGCGAGGATGTGGAGAAAAGGGAATTCTTGTACACTTTTGATAGGAATGTAAATTGGTACAGCTGCTGTGGAAACAGTATGGCAGTTCCTCAAAAAACTAAAAATAGAATTACCATATGATCCTGAAATTCTGCTTCTGGGTATATATCTGGAGAAAACAAAAACATTAATTTGAAATGATACATGCACCCCAATGTTCATAGCAGCATTATTTTCAACAGCCAAGATATGGAAGCAACCTAAGTGCCCATCAACAGATGAATGGATAAAAAATCTATGGTATATATATACAATGGAATACTCCTCAGCCATACAAAAGAATGAAATGTTGCCATTTGCAACAACATGGATAGACCCGGAGGGTATTATGCTTAGTGAAATAAGTCAGAGAGAGAAAGACAAATACTACATGTTATCACTCATATGTGGAATCTAAAAAATAAAACAAATTAGCAAATATAACATAAAAGAAGCAGACTCACAGATATAAAGAACAAACTGGTGGTTACCAGTGGAAAGAGGGAAGAGTGGAAGGGAAAGATAGGGGTAGGGGATTAGAAGGTACAAACTGGTACGTATAAAATAAATAAGCTGCAAGAATATATTGTACAGCACAGGAAATACAGCCAATATTTTATAATAACTATAAATGGAATATAATCTGTAAAAATTTTGAATCACTATGTTGTACACCTGAAACTAACACAATGTTGTAAATCAACTATACCTCAATTAAAAAAAGAAGTTAAAAAAAGAAAATGTGGTACATATAAAAAAAAGCACTAAAATATTGGCTATTTCCATGGAAAAAAGTGAAGAACTATACTTATCTGACAACATATACTGAAATTAACATGATCTTAAGTCTAAAAGTTAAGGCTAAAAATATAGAGCTTCTAGAAGAAACCACAAGAGAAAATCTTCACCCCTTACATTAGACAAAGATTCCTTTGTAAAATCCTGATTTGATAGATTATTAGAAAAAATGCTGATAAACTGATCTGTATCAAAATTAACACCTTCTGCTTTTGAAAGATATTAAGAATATGAAATACTGGAGGAAATATAAAATTGTAAAATCGTGTTGGACAATTGCTTGTCAGTTTTGTATACAATGAAACATATACCTCCCATATAACCCAGCATATTTACCCAAAACAAATATCATATGTCCTCCAAAATACATGATACAAATGTACAGAGCAGCTTTGTTCATAATAGCCAAAAAATAAAAGAACTGAAATGTCCAACAGAGGTAAATGCATAAACATGTTCATATACAGATATACTCAGTAACAAAAGAACTAATGGCACATGCAACAACTTGAATGACTCTCAAAATATGATGAATGCCTGGTATCAAAAAAGATACCAAACACAGGAGACCACTTACTGGATGATTCCATTTATATGATTTTTTTTCATATAATTTATTTATTTTTTAACATCTTTATTGGAGTATAATTGCTTCACAATGGTGTGTTAGTTTCTGCTGTAAAACTAAGTGAGCCATCTATATGTATACATATAACCCCATATCACCTCCCTCTTGCATCTCCCTCCCACCTTCCCTATCCCACCCCTCTAGGTGGTCACAAAACACCAAGCTGATCTCCCCATGCAATGCAGCTGCTTCCCACTAGCTATCTATTTTACATTTGGTAGTGTATATATGTCAGTGCTACTCTCTCATTTCGTCCCAGCTTACCCTTCCCCCTCCCCGTGTCCTCAAGTCCATTCTCTACGTCTATGTCTTTATTTCTGTCCTGCTCCTAGGTTCATCAGAATCATTTTTTTTAGATTCCATATATATGTATTAGCATACAATATTTGTTTATCTCTTTCTGACGTACTTCACTCTGTATGACAGACTCTAGGTCCATCCACCTCACTACAAATAACTCAATTCCATTTCTTTTTATGGCTGAGTAATATTCCATTGTATATATGTGCCACATCTTCTTTATCCATTCATCTGTCAATGGACACTTAGGTTGCTTCCATGTCCTGGAAGCTATTGTAAATAGTGCTGCAATGAACATTGTGGTGCATGACTCTTTTTGAATTATCATTTTCTCTGGGTATATGCCCAGTAGTGGGATCGCTGGCTCATATGGTAGTTCTATTTTTGGTTTTTTAAGGAACCTCCATACTATTCTCCCTAGTGGCTGTACCAATTTACATTCCCACCAACAGTGCAAGAGGGTTCCCTTTTCTCCACACCCTCTCCAGCATTTGTCATTTGTAGAAATTTTGATGATGGCCATACTGACTAGTGTGAGGTGAAACCTCACTGTAGTTTTGATTTGCATTTCTCTAATGATCAGTGATGTTGAGCGCCCTTTCAAGTGTTTGTTGACAATCTGTAGATTTTCTTTGGAGAACTGTCTATTTAGGTCTTCTGCCCATTTTTATATTGGGTTGTTTGTTTTTTTGATATTGAGCTGCATGAGCTGCTTATATATTTTGGAGATTAATCCTTTGTCCATTGCTTTGTTTGCAAATATTTTCTCCCATTCTGAGGATTGTCTTTTCGTCTTTTTTATGGTTTCCTTTGCTGTGCAAAAGCTTTTAAGTTTCATTAGGCCCCATTTGTTTATTTTTGTTTTTATTTCCATTACTCTAGGAGGTGGGTCAAAAAGGATCTTGCTGTGATTTATGTCATAGAGTGTTTTGCCTATGTTTTCCTTTAAGAGTTTTATAATGTCTGGCCTTACATTTAGGCCTTTAATCCATTTTGAGTTCATTTTTGTGTATGGTGTTAGGAAGTGTTCTAATTTCATTCATTTACATGTAGCTGTCCAGTTTTCCCAGCAACACTTATTGAAGAGACTGTCTTTTCTCCGTTGCATACTCTTGCTTCCTCTTTCAAAGATAAGGTGACCATATGTGCATGGGTTTATCTGTGGGCTTTCTACCCTGTTCCATTGATCTATATTTCTGTTTTTGTGCCAGTACTATAGTCCTGCTACTATTACTGTAGCTTTGTAGTATAGTCTGAAGTCTGTAGTATAGTCTGAAGTGAGGGAGCCTGATTCCTCCAGCTCCATTTTTCCTTCTCAAGATTGCTTTGGCTATTCAGGGTCTTTTGTGTTTCCATACAAATTGTGAAATTTTTTGTTCTAGTTCTGAGAAAAATGCCATTGGTAGTTTGATAGGGATTGCATTGAATCTGTAGATTGCTTTGGGTAGTATAGTCATTTTCACAATGTTGATTTTTCCAATCCAAGAACATGGTATATCTCTCCATCTGTTTCGATCATCTTTAATTTCTTTCATCAGTGTCTTATAGTTTTCTGCATACAGATCTTTTGTCTACTTAGGTAGGTTTATTCCTAGGTATTTTTGTTGTTGTTGTTGCAGTGGTAAATGGGAGTGTTTCCTTAATTTCTCTTTCAGATTTTTCATCATTAGTGTATAGGAATGCAATAGATTTTTGTGCATTAATTTTGCATCCTGCTACTCTACCAAATTTATTGATTAGTTCTAGTAGTTTTCTGGTAGCACCGTTAGGATTCTCTATGTATAGTATCATGTCATCTGCAAACCGTGACAGTTTTACTTCTTTTCTGATCTGGATTCCGTTTACTTCTTTTTCTTCTCTGATTTCTGTGGCTAAAACTTCCAAAACTATGCTGAATAATGGTGGTGAGAGTGGGCAAGCTTGTCTTTTTCCTGATCTTAGAGGAAATGGTTTCAGTTTTTCACTATTGAGAACGATGTTGGCTTGGGTTTGTCATATATGGCCTTTATTATGTGGAGGTAAGTTCCCTCCGTGCCTACTTTCTGGAGGGTTTTTATCATAAATGGGTGTTGAATTTTGTCAAAAGCTTTTTCTGCACCTATTGAGATGATCATATGGTTTTTATCCTTCAATTTGTTAATATGGTTTATCACATTGATTAGTTTGTGTATATTGAAGAATTCTTGCATTCCTGAGATAAACCCCACTTGATCATGGTGTATGATCCTTTTAATGTGCTGTTGGATTCTGTTTGCTAGTATTTTGTTGAGGATTTTTGCATCTATGTTCATCAGTGATATTGGCCTGTAGTTTTCTTTCTTTGTGACATCTTTATCTGCTTTTGGTATCAGGGTGATGGTGGCCTTGTAGAATGAGTTTTGGAGTGTTCCTCCCTCTGCTATATTTTGGAAGAGTTTGAGAAGGATAGGTGTTAGCTCTTCTCTAAATGTTTGATAGAATTCGCCTATGAAGCCATCTGGTATATGAATTTTTAAATCTTGCGAAAATAATCTAGAACAACAGAAATCAGATCAGTGGTTGCCTGGGGCCAGGATTGGGGAAGGGGTTGACTGCAAAGGAATACAAGAGAAATTTGTAGTTTGATGGAAGTGTTTCATATCTTAATTATGGTGGTGGTTATGTGGGTGTAAACATTTGTTAAAATTCAGCAAACTACATTTTAAATGGATGTATTTTATTGTATGTAAATTATACCTCAGTGAAGTTGATTTAAAAATGAAAACATAAAAGATTTGACTTACTGATCTGACATATTCATAGTACAATATGTTTAGTATAATCCGCACTGTTTTTATATAAAGGAAAAAAGTCTATATCTGTGTGTATGTATGTACACCCTTTCTTTACAAAATAGTTCGGCAGAGATTAAAAAGGGAATGTAATTTTTTATCCAAATAATTTTTCATCAAATATAAATTCATGTATCATTTGTATAATTAAAACAACAAAAGTAACATTTTAAAATTCTAACCCAAAATGAGAGATTTAGGAAAATATGAGAATTTAGAAATATGGTCACTAACAGAGAGCCCTATTCCAATTCTCCACCCAGTACATGGAAATATTCATGTCCCTTGTTCCAAAAATTCTATTTACAGGTATTTTTTAATAGACACTTTAGAAGAAAGTTTGCAAAGACATGTGTAAGACAATGTTAACTTCTTGAAGCCAAAACTAGGGTATATTTAAATTCCATTATTGGGGAATGTGTTAAATAAAATAAGGATCATCTATACACAGAGTTTTAAAAACAAGAAAGGTAGGAAGCAGGGATGGAGGGAAGAAGAAAAGAGGAAAGGAAGGTTAAAACTGCTGACAGGAAAGATATAAAAGATAAATTGGCAAATGTGTACAATATTACTGAGATTCAGAGGAAAACACTGAAAATCAGAATATCAACATTGGATTTATTTTAAAACTCTTTTAATAATTTGTTTCCTACAGAGGAACACAAATGACTAAAAATGTGATGGGCCATACAACACTAAAGTAAAATTAGTATCATTATGTGATACTATCCTATAAGTAGGATAATGAAGAAAATGAAATAATTTCTGTTCTGCAAGCCATGATTCTTTCTGAAGAATAATCATCAGCATTGAGAAAGATGTATAAAATTAGCTAAGTCGAGCAAATTTTGATTACAACAGATGAAACCATCCTGTCTGATAATGAAGTTTTATTGCTCATAATGTACAGTTCCTAAAGAATGCAAAAGTATAAGTGGATACGTTATGTTCAAAATTACATACAATGTATACAAAGGGGTCACTTATGTTTGAAAGCCTTAAGAATTAATTCCTGGAAAAAAACCAATTTCCCAGTAGCATACATTGTGCAATAGATGGAGCCCAGGCTACAGCTGACAGGCAATTTATGTATATGACCAACTTTTTAAAAAGTAGCAACAGATGTTTTAGTGATTCTCTGTATTATGCGTAGCAACAAGTGGTCTCCAAGAATCACTGTGAAAGAGCCCACAAAGTAATGAATGTTATTATCAGTTCTATTAATGAAATTAAGAATAATTCCATGAAAAACAGATTTTATAAACTATATAGATACTGAAGAACAATTTAAATATTATATTCTGCATATAGAATTAAGGGGCTCTCCAAAAGAGATTTTTAAAATAATATTTGCAACAAATTTTATATTATTATAGTTTTTTACTCAATTAATTAAAATTTTACAATAAAATTTATAACATATGAAATAATGTGACGTATCTTTAAGGTATGTTAAGTGACATTCTTAAACTACAGAGAAAATGAGATCAGTTTTATTAATATGGAGATAATTATCATTAGCTTTCTCACGAATTTACATCATGTATAAATAGTACCACTCTCTGAGAATTTACAGTTTCTATGTGCTCAGCAATATGCAAAAATAGAAATACACTAACCATTCGATATGAATTTACACTGCAGTATACGACTTTCAGTTAGTTTTTTTGAAATAGATGTAGAACATATTAGCACTATTTGTGGGAGAGTTCATTGAGCTAAAAAGTGACATGGCCAAGCATGAATTAATCAATTCATTTACAGAATTTTTAGAATATAGTTTATTCCTTTATGTTCACTTCTTTGGAAAGAAGCTAAGTGAATCATGATAGTGTTTACTTGTCCAGTGGCACAATTTTTTTTTTTTTTGGCAAGCTACTGAACATTTCTATAGCTTAGTCTTTTCATCTAAAAAATGGAAATTATAGTAATACATAATTTAGAAGTTTGTTTTGAAGATTAAATAACTTAATACATGCTAAGCACTTGGAACTGTTTCAAGCACATAGTGAATGGTCAACAAGTGTAAACTCTGTTTACAAATATAAAGCATTCTGAAAAATAGAGTTATAGGGAGCATTAAAGACAACTGTCACTGACCCAGGCCATCACCCTCTGGGAGGTTTTAACTGGAATGGTGATTCGATCTAACATTATCTCTGCCACACCAATCCATAAGCTCAGCTATGATGGACAACCAGCTCAAGAATTCTATGAAATCCTCTAAGGAATAGACTCAGTCTCTCTTTCTAAAACTTTGTGGGTTTTCAGTCACATGACCAAAAACACATGTTCTGGTCATTCTTTTGTTTATCCTGACAGCCAGTTCATTTTCTATAGGAGTGCTTTATTGTGTGTGTACCATGAGCTTACTCTCTCCTAACTTCATGTTTCTCAATCCCACATAGCGTAATACGTTCACATCATTTCCTCTCCCCGTGAGAAAATACATACATGTACAAAATTTATAATCAGCAAGGTTAATTTTGTGTGTGGGTGGCACTACTTCAGCAGAAATTTCCATTTAACGCGCAGCCTCTCATTCCTAGTGCTTCTTGGACACTGTTAAATGCAGACTCATAGAGCACCTGAGTTCTGCCATTCCACAAGGAGTAGTAAAAGGTAACATTTCAGCAGACAGACTAGGGAGTATTCGCTTTCAGCTCTGAGATGTGAGTTCTGCTGCCACTGACATTTTGTTTGAATCCTGGACATTTGTACATGGGAATTTTTGTTATGAGGTAAATTTTGGCTCGGTTTGGGTCAACACAAATACTACAGGCAGACTTCTTCCAGGTATACTTTAAAAGATAACATTCAGTGGGAAATACAGAATAATCAGCAGAAAGAAAGAATTAGTGACATAGAATTCTAATTTTGACCATGTCGGTTACATAAGTTATTCTGTTCTATTATAATGGAAGACAGTAAAACTACTGAGGAACTATTTCAGATGAAAGGAGACTAAAGAGGCATATAATGAAGTGCAATACATAATCGTGGAATGAATGCAGTTCTGGAGGGAAAAGTATGTTATAAAGGACATAATTGGATCAATTGACAAAACTGGAATATGGATGTACATTAAAATGTTGTATCAATGTAAAGTTCCTAAAATGGAATATTGCAGTGTGGTTATGTAAAGGAATGTCCTTGTTCTTTAAAATATATACACTGAAAATATTTAGAGATAAAATTTTATGTTGTGAGCAACTTATTCTTAAATAGTTCAGGGCTAGCTACATCTATCTATACCTATAACTATCACCTCTCTACCTATCAATACATCTATCTATCTCTGTATGTATGTATGTATATATATATATATAAATATATATATGGAGAGAGAGAGAGAGGAGAGAGAGAAAGAGGGAGAAAGAGAGAGAGAAGTGTCTAAGAGGTTCTTTATATCATTTTTGCAAATTTTCATTAAGCATGAAACTATTTCCAAATAAAAAGTTTATTTTTTAACCAAAAACCTTAATTCACTCCCTTTTCTTGAAAACTTTCCTTCCTCCATATTTAAATGCATTACATTACCAGATACTTGTTGCCCACACAGAAACAGTGGTATAATCTTTAAATCCTCCTTCTCTTTCATGTCTCTGCTTTAATCAACCAGAAGTCATGGTGAGTCTACTTCATAACTATTTCTTGAACTTGTGCATCATTTTCCCTCTCACTGCCTTTACAAAGATGAAAGACAACTATTCCCATCTCAAGTAAGATAATTTTTGAGGATGATCACTTCACTCGGACTACTGCAAGTTAATAGTGGTCCTAATCCCTGACTCCAGTTTTGACCTCCACAGTTTCTTCTCCACACTGCAAGCAGCAGTCTAAAGCGAAGTGCTAAAGCACAACTCTGATTGCCTTGAAATATTTTAACTTGTTCCCGTTGTCCTTAGGATAAAGTCCACCTTATTTAGCATAATTTATGTGACTCGACACTTACTTGCCCCTACAGTTGCAGCCCTCCTGTCTCATGTCCAGACTCACCACAATGAATATTAATTTCTTGAAAAAGATGTCATCTTTGTGTCTGGGCCTTTGTCTATGCAGTCTGCTCTGGGACACTCTGCTCCCCTCGTTTTCTTGCCGTACCCTACTCATCCTTTAGGTCTCAGTTTAAACATCACTTCCTTCAAGATATCTTTCCATCCCACCCCTAAACTATGAGGTGTCTCTACCTTGTCTTCCCTTTTCTTTCTGTACTTCCCCTCTCCTTACACTTAACTCATATCAACTCCTTGTTCAGTTGTATGTTGTCTCATTGCCTTCATTACCATTGCATTCCGAAGTCAAATTTTGAGCCTGACACTAAAGAGACTATTTCTGTAATGAATGAATGACTGGGAAAGTACATTAAGTTTATATTTTTAAAATAAAACAGTTAACAAATCAAGGTCTTTGTCCCTATAAAACCCAAATACTAGGGAATAAGTTGGTATGTGTATGTGTAATGTGTAATGTATCCTGAGATACAAGAAGAAAAACTAATGAATAACTTACATAAAATATGGAGTGGGTTTTTGTTTATTTTATTAATTGTATTGGCTATTCTATGTCCAAGGTTATTCTTTGCATGGAATAAAACGAACACTTAAATCTTATATTCTCAAGAATTATTATTCTGGGGTTGTTGTTGGATATGGTGAGCACCTTAGATGGTGGTGATCAGGGCACTAGTGCTGAGAGTGCTTCTGATGTAATGGTGTAGCGGTGGTGATGGTGGTGATGGTGGTGGTTGTGAGATATGGGTGCTTGTGAAAAAGGACAGTGAATCATGTTGACCATGATGAAACCAATGGTGGTCATGATGATGATAAGAAAAGACTAAGGCTGCCTTGGGAGTCAGATTAAGATGCAATCCTGATTTAGCCACAAATTATCATCTTGGGGGAGTTATTGAAACTTTCTGATTATTTATAAAATGGAGGTAATACTGATTACTATAAAGTTGAAGTTAAAACTAAATGAAATTATTTAAATAATTCTTTAGGCACACAGTCAGTATTTAAGAAATGGCTACTTTTTTTGGTTATTTTATTCTTATTAATTCCTGTACTCTTCATCCTTATCTTCAGCCTTCATCAAACCCCAACCATCTCTGAGAGTTTAAATGCTTTGCTCACTTTAAATCTTTCTTGAGCCAAATATTCCACAGTTTTTTTCAATATGTAATGATCATGGTTTTCAGGAGACTCCACTTTTATGCATACCCTATGTCATAAAAGAAGCAGTGAAAACTCTCTTCTTTTTATTCATTCTTGGTGACTAAGAATTAGTTTCCCCTCACCCTTTGCAACATAGTATTAGTCAAGACTATTTGGACCACAAGCCATAAGAGCTTGACTTAAATTTATTTAGCAAAATATATACACATACACACAAATAATTTGTCTATTTAAATAGAAAGTCAGGAAGTAGCACAACTATATTCAAACATTTAAATGTACTTAAATACTCCAACTTTTCTCAACTACAGGAAGATTTCATACTGTAGAAAAGATAGCTTCCAGGAAACCCTGATGCCTATATTTGACAAAAATCTTCCTTAAATTTCCATTCTCCACTTCTTCTATGACAATAGAATTCTTAACTAGTCATGTGGTTATTCATGTAATAGCTACTATCTCCAGCTTTCCTTAAAGATAGGTGTGGCCATGTTAAGTTATAGCCAATATGATTTGAGCAGCAGTAACTTATACATCTTCTACTTATGCCTTTGAAGGGGTGAGGTGTACAGCACCCTTGGTTGCTCTCTTCCCACTGGCTGTAATGCAGACATAAGGTGGAAGCTGGAGTAGTCCTCTCTCACCATGAGACAGAAGCTGTATGTTTAAAATTGCAGGATAACTACACAGAATGAGTGTGGGCCCCTAATGACTTGGTGGAGGAGCGCTACCATACAGATCAAACTTTTACATAATAAATTAGTCAACTTCTATCTTGTTTAAGCTAATGCTAACTTGAGGTCTTTGTAACATCACCTGAATTATAATCTCATGAATACAGTACCCTTCAAGCATTATTATCCAAAAAAGCAAGAACCTTCTCCTAGCTCCAATATGAGGACTCCTGGAGAAATGCATTGATTGGCCCACCTTGGGTCACATGCCTACTTTTGAATCAATCAACATTAGCAGGAGAGTAGAAAAATATGGTCTAGATCACACACTCAGTCCTGTGACCAGGAGTGTGATACTATGTGTGTGATCACAAGGAGTGTGATATAATTGGCAGTCCCAACAGAATCATATTGGATGAGAAAGCAAACATTTCCGAAAAGAAGAATAGAACTGAACAGTCAAAAACAATAGATGTTCTCTAGACACCAGAGATATGTGAGAAACTTTAACAGCAAAGTATATTTTCTTATATATGAAAACACACGAGGAGAAACAACAACAAACAAATAAACATTTCTGACTGGGAAAAGAATCCACCTTACAACTGAGTCTTACCAAAATCAAGAATAAAACAAGTGTCAAAGTATAGCCCATCTTAAGATATCATTAAGGGATGCCTTCTCAGGAATTGTCTTCACTATCTTAGAGGCCTGGTAAGAATAAGCAAGGCTTCTAATCAATGGCTTATCAATCTGCTCTTTGACTTTAATTTCTTTCCAAACAGTGGGTCCTGTTTTAGCAGGAGATTTTCAAGATCATGGACCTTGAATTAGAGATGAAGATTCTAAATCTCTCTCTGCTCCACAACTAAGTCTTATCCACTTCATGGTTACAAGTGTGAGTCCCTTGTGCACAGAAGGGATTTATGCCCAGCACACATAAAAATTCCTAAGGGTTCCCATGACCTTCTGTGCTCTTTCACAAACTGCCCCAATTGGTATAATGTCATGAAAGGCCTACATAATATCGCACCCTGGACTTGGAATAAAAGGACTATTTTCATACTACTTATTTGTGGACTTAGTTCCAGTTGTGCATCTTCTGTTTCTTCCCAAGGATTGACATCTGCTGGATTTATCATTCTCTTTCCACTTGTCCTTGCTATCTAAACTCATAAAGCCATCTCTCCTGAATACTGTTACAGATGGCTTTATTTTTCCTTTTCAGTAGCAAGTTAATGGTCTACATAGAGTAACAGTTTTGGGGGTTCAAATTAATTCCCAGAACTCTCTGCAAATAAATTGCTCCTGTAAGAGCCTCCCCACATCTAGTCACCCATTACTGTGTCTTGGTCTTGTGGTTATGGCCCATCACACATGTGCATGTTTAAGAGTAAAAGGGGAGATAAATGTTGAATCAGATCTGTCATTTGAAATTCATTTGGTTTCTGATTCACTCATCCAGTTGTGTTCCTCCAAAATGTTATTTGTCAGAGCCATTTAATGACTAAGAAGCTTTTCAATCCTTCAGTTAAACCTCACAAAAGAGCCTTCTGAAGAACAGGAAATAACTCTTTCACAAGAGTAAATGAAGCTAAATAGGAAAAAGCTTGAAACTGGTTACAAATTTTGAACCCAAAATATTCTCCAAATTTTATTTATCACATATCGTTTGTCTAGACCGTTTCCGGATAACTGATACATGATAACATGTTCATTTCTATATTTTCTTCACCTTAAGGTCTTTACTCACAAAAAGGCTAAATTCTTTTCTGCAAGTAAGTACAGGCAGTATCATCCTCCAGAGATTTCTAGCTTCTCCCTGAGCTGGAAGTCATTTGATTTTGTCATGTTGCCCTTTAAAAACAACTAAGGCAAGAAAACTAATTCTGTTTGTAAGAAAGACCCATGATGATTCCTTTTGGATTAGAGCAAATATAAATTATTATTTAAAAAAAATATGGTGGAGTACCTATTTCAAATCTGGCAATAAGAAATCTGAATCTCTGAAATGTTTTTCCGTTCTATAATGAAGACAGAGGACCTTTGTCAGACACTTCAAACAACCCAAACCCATTGTTATAGAGGGAAGAAATTGAGCACAGATCAAGTGACAGATTCTAAATTCAGACTGATTTTTTTTCCTAAATATAGGGCTAACTCAAATTAGAATTAACATCGCTAATCTTTTAATTTCCCATCATTTAAAATCTTATAAGGACAGATGAATGGATAAAGAAGATGTGGTACATATATACAATGGAATATTACTCAGTCATAAAAAGGAATGAAATTGGGTCATTTGTAGAGACATGGATGGACTAAGAGACTGTCATACAGAGTGAAGCAAGTCAGAAAGAGAAAAACAAATATTGTATATTAACGCATATATGTGGAATCTAGAAAAATGGCACAGATGAACCAGTTTACAAGGCAGAAATAGAGACACAGATATAGAGAACAAACATATGGACACCAAGTGGGGAAAGTGGTGGGGGAGGGGTAGTGGTGGGATGAATTGGGAGATTGGGATTGACATATACACACTAATATGTATAAAATAGATAACTAATATTGAACATGGGGAAAAATAAAGAAATTATTAAAAAAAAAAACTTATAAGTGTGCCTTGGCTACAAAATTCCATGTTGACTTTAATTCTAATGGTGGAGGTCAGACTAAATATCACTTGGTTTTTCCAGTGCTTTGATTTGTTCATTTTTTTATTCACTTGACAGAAATAAAATTTTTCGTTGTCTATGTATCCAAAGACAAACTCAATATTGAGCAACATGTAGAAATTTGAGACTGGAAGGATGGCCAGTCTAGTCTCAGAACTTTAGTAGGAAAATGAGAAGTAATCATAACCCAGAAGCAATGTTTTAATCACCTAATCTTCATTACAATAATAATATACAAATGAAATATACAGAATTAGAATGGGGAGATTTATTGTACATATTAAAGCAAATTTTTGTATTATCATGAATAGAAATCATGGATTCGTTTTTCCTGGGGTAGAATAGGAATAAAAATTGGTGTTTAGAAGACCAGGAAGTGAAAGGTTTACAATTTGTTCATTAGTCTGAGGAAGAGGAGTTTGTAGTAAAGACTAGAACAGCTAAAGTTCTGGAAACAAAACTGAATGCAGGACAAGACAGTCAGATAGAAGGTGAATATAAAAGTAATAACCTCCTTTAAGGTAGAGCTTCTCATGTACTGTGCCTTTTTTCTTTTTCACATTTACCAGTTTATTAAAGGATATGATGCAGGATACAAAGCAACAGCCTCATGATGAAGCACATACTGTGTCTTGAGCTCTGGATTTATGTATTTCTAGAGACAGTATGTAAAATCTATAGTTATCTATGCATGGAATAAAAGACTGCTTATTCACTGTGGCTTATCAAAATAGGATTAGGAAATGTTATACTTAACAACACAAATGATCCAAAACAGACCTTTTTCACATAATTCAGTATCTATCGTAAAGAGCCAGACTTCACCCTCCTACCCAAGGCTTATGATTAGCATTAGATTTTAAGGAAAGTTTTAAAATACCATAGATATAAGAATATTCATCAAACTGAAATGTGTCCCAATATACTCCATGCTTAACATTCATAGCTATCAGATATTTCATCACTATGACACTCTTGTTAAAAAATGTTGCTGGCTGATACTGTGCATGTTTCTGAGGGCTGATAAAATTTCTCAGCCTACTTATAAGGTTGACAAAAGGACCCTTGGACTTTCATATTATAAATATATCTCTAAATAACTACATAGTTCAAGAAATTTTAAAAGCTCACTCTACTCTACTGAGAGATAAAGCATTTGGAAATTTTTTGTCTTAACTGACTCCAGCAGCTCTGTTACGCTCATAGAACTAACTGGTAGTAAATAAAAGTCATAACTTTGATCTAGACCCTCAAGATTTAATAAGCTTCATAAAACCCAGTTGTATAAAATTAATAACTTGAATTTGTAGACAGAGAATTTGCTTTGAGCTTACAGAATATAAGAACTATTTGTGAATGCTGTACTTCATTCACCACACTGATGGGGCCTTTGGGTATGATTAGATCATTAGGGTCATGAATGGAATTAGCGTACTTTTCAGTGCACTTAGAGCTCTCTTGCCCCTTCTACCATGTGAGGATATAGGATAAACCAGGAAGCAGGCTCTCACCAGACAGTGAATCTGCTGGCACCTTGTTCTTGGTCTTCCTAGATTCAAGAACTGTGAGAAGTAAATTTCTGTTGTTTTTAAGCCACCCAGTCTATGGCATTCTGTTATAACATCCTGAACTGACTAAGGTAAATACTTAATTCTTAAAGGAAGCAAAAGTTAACATCATACTTAATAGTGAGAAACTGGACACAGTTTCCCTAAGATCAGAACAAGGTACTAAGTCCTCTTTCACCATGTGCATTCAACATCTTATTGAAAAGTCCTATCTAATGCAATAAGAAAAGGCAATAAAGGGTATATCAGATGGGAAGGAGGAAATAAAGTTGTCTTTGTTCACAGATGACATGATTGTCTATGCTAAAAATCCCAAAGAATGGACAGAACAAAAGCAAAAAACCCTCCTGTAACTAATAAGTGAATATGACAAGGTTTTAGGATTTAAAAGTCAGTTGATTTCCTACATATCAGCAAATAAGAATTTGAATTTTAAAAAATTATACCATTTACAATAGCACCAAGAAAAATGAAATACTTAGGCATATACCTAACAAAATATGTACAGGATCTGTGTACAGAAAACTGCAAAAATCTAATGAAAAATTCTAAGTAAATAGATATCTGTGTTCATAGATTAGAAGAACCAATATTATTAAGATGTCAATTCTTTCCAATTTTATCTATAGATTCAAAATGATCCCAGTCAAAATCCCAGCAAGCTATTTTTTGCACATATTGACAAACTGATTGGAGAGTCTGTATGGAAAGACAAAAGATCCATGATATTCAACACAATACCGAAGAAGAACAAAACTTGAGAACTGAGAGTACCTGACTTCAAGACTTATTATAAAACTACAGAAGTCAAGGTAGTGTCGTAGTCGCAAAAGAGCAGACAACAGGTTAATAAAACAGAATAGACAGCACAGAAATAGACTCCCCACAAATACAGTCATCTGATCTTTGATAAAAGAGCAAAGGCAATTCAATGGACAAAGGATAATCTTTCTAAACTTCTTGTGGTAAACATTTCATTATATATGTAAGTTAAATTATTATGCTGTACACCTTAAACTTATACAGTGCTGAATGTCAATTATAGCTCAATAAAACTGGAGGAAAAAAAGGACAATCTTCAGACAAATGATGCTGGAAAAAGTGGATGTCCTCATGCAAAAAATTTAACCTAGAAAGAGACCTTCCACTTTTCATGAAAATTAATTCAGAATGGATCATATATCTATGCATAAAATGCAAAACTCTGAAACTTCTAGAAGAAAACATAGGAAAATATCTAGGCAATCTTGAGTTTGGTGAAGAGTTTTTACATATGACACCAAAAGCATAATACATGAAAGAAAAAAACGGTAAGTTGGACCTTATTAAAATTAAAACTTCTCTCTGTGAAGACACAGTTAAGAAAATGGAAAGACAAGCCACAGACTGAGGAAAAAAACCTTTGTAAAACACACATCCGATAAAGGACTTTTACCCAAAATATACAAAGAACTCTTCAAATCCAACAATAAGGAAACAAATAACCCAATTAAAAAATGAGTAAAAGATCTGAACAGACACCTCACAAAAGAAGATAGGCAGATGGCAAATAAGACCTCAATATCATTTGCCATTAGGTAATTGCAAATTAAAACAATGATATACCACTATACATCTACTAGAATGGAAAAATTTTTAAACTGACCATCTTTACCCTTTCTGGTAAAGATGTGGACTATTGTTCATCTCTGGTGGGAGTGCAGAAATGGTACAGACACTTTGGAAGATAGTTTGGCAGCTTCTTACAAACCTAAACACAGTCTTCCCATATAATCTAGCAATCATTCTCTTAGGTATTTGCCCAAGTGGTGTGAAAAGTGATGTCAACACAAAAATCTGCATGTGGATGTTTATAGCAGCTTTATTCATAATTGTCAAAACTTGGAAGCAGCCAGAGGTCTTTCACTGGTAAATGCGTAGACAAACTGTGATACATTCATGCAATGGCATATTATTCAGCAATAAAAGGAAATGAACTCTCAAGGCATGAAAAACATGAATGAACCTTAAATGCAGCTGCTAAGTGCTTTCATTTCTTTAATAAATCAGCCTGAAAATACTATCTCCCATATGATCTCAATGAGATGAAAGTCTAGGAAAAGTAAAACTATAGGAACAGTAAATAGATCAGTGTGGATGAGAGACTCAGGGAGAGGGAGAAAGGTTGAATAGGTGGGGTACAGGGTAGATCTTAGGACAGTGAAACTATTCTGTACGACACTATAATTTTGGATACATGACAGTCTACATTTGTGAAACCCCACAGAATGTTGTAACGCAAAGAGTGAACCTTAATGTATGCAAAGTAAAAAATTTTATTTAAGCGGTCAGGGGATCCCAGAAGGGAATGTAGAATATGTCAGAACAATCTAACTATATTACAAATATATGAAGCAATCTCACTGAAGGGTGATGGGGATAAAAGTACAGATAGGTCCAAGTAACTCTGGAAATGAGTGGCATCTCTATGATGAAAGGCAAAAGAAATTGTGCATAATCTCTGGATTTTAGCTGATCGAGCTGTTTCCCATGGAAGTATGGGTAAAGAATTCAGACACTGCGATATTCAGACACACTCCACACTGTATGCTGGAACTAAACAATTAGGTGAATGGATGGTGGATGGTGGGAGCCACGTGTCTCACTGTTGGAGTGGGAGTCCAGAGATGAGTATGGGGAGGAAGTTAAATGATCTATGTGGTAATGGATTAGAGTTGGAGACATCAGTATGAACTCATGTTTAGTTTAATATAGATACAGATGGTTACATAAAGAAATATTTATAGGTATGTGTATATACACGGATTAAAATTCACACGTATATTTCCTTGTTCAGTCGATTGAGAGGGCCTAGAGACAATGACATCCAGGTAGCAAATACACGAAGCACCCCGATTGTCTATTCTAACACCAATAAAGTGAAACAGGACCCCTTGGAGATATGGCTGACTCTAGGACTAGGGCAGACAGTATACAGCATGAGGCTGGAGCATCTTAGAGCACCAAAAGGTAAGAAGGAGCTAAAACTGAATTTTTACAAAACCTGCAAGGATGGAAGTATGTCAAAGGGCAATGGAGCCAGATAAAAGAGCCTGCAATGGTCACAGCTGGGACAATGGGAGCAACGAAACAGAGCAGTGCTAGGTTATAACTCAAAGTATTAAAATAAATATCCATGAGTCCAAGATATAGATGACTGATCAAATAAAGAAATAAATGGGGGAGAGGAGAAATCCCCTATACAAAAGAATTCCAAATAATTTATGTGGCAGCCACATTCCTTAAGTGTGGGTCATTTGTATGACTTCTTTACAAAGAGTACAGTGTGGAAAGTAGGGAGGAGGCTTGGGAGAAGACTAACTTTATAGTGCAGAAATCCAACCAAGACTACCTTAAGCAAATGACAAGGGTCAACATCAATAGTAATAAGTTAAATTGATTTAACAGATTCTTCCCATAATATAGTTAAAATGGCACTTTGCCTCTGTGGCCTCCCTCCTCAAAACCCATAACCTCACTCTAATCATCAGAAAAACATCAGACAAATTCCAGTTGAAGGACAGTCTACAAAATACCTGACCAGTATTCCTCAAAGCTATCAAGGTCATCAAAAACAAGGAAAGTCTGAGAAACTGTCTCAAGCCAAAAGAGCCTAAGGAGACATGATTAAATGTAATATCATATCCTGGATGGGATTCTGGAACAGAAAAAGGACCTTAGGCAAAAACTAAGGAAGTCTGAATAAAGTATGGACTTTAGTTATAATACTATATCAATATCGGTTCATTAATTGTAACAGATGTACCATAAAATGTCATAAGAGGGGAAACTGTCTGGAGGTTTTTGGGAAATTTGTGTATTATATTCGCAATTTATTTGTAAATCTAAAACTGTTCTACAAATTAAATTTTATTTAAAAAATAAAAACTAGTTGGAGATCCTGTGATTGGAAAAAGGATAAAGGAACCAAGACTTTTCCAATAAAGAAGCACTTCACAACTGTAGAAACTATTGTTAGCCAAATATATGTAATACCAAAAGTAAAAATATCTAGTCCAAATGTTTTCAACAATCAAGGGTCTAAACTTACATTTTAAGATAATGGGTACAACATTGAGATAGTGGAGGTAACTGAATGCATAGACTCGTTTATTCATTCAAAAACATTTATCGTCAACTGTAGATAAAATAGATGGATTTCCCACTGCCCTAAATTTGTAGCTGAATTTAACAGCAACAGCAGAAACACAGATACAAGGTGATGCTAAGGCAGATCAGAAATCATGATTTTGTTCAATATCATTGTCTAATCATGATGAAGTCAGCTGATATTTCAAAAGACAAAGAAAAGTAAGTGAAGGGAACCTGATAAAGGTGGAGGCAGGTGCTACTGTAATTCATTAGCTATATTTGTGATGGCCTTTGAAGACAGAGATGACAAGCATGATTATGACTTTCCTTTGAGGCCTACGTTCAATGGCAGATTAGTAACCTGATAAGTTTTCTATATTTATCTCCACAACAGCGGTCCATTTTCAAATCAGCCAACACAGAGCATGGTTTCTTTTTATGTTATTGCAACACACAGTGATAGGATGGGGCCATCTGGACAGATTGGCTGGGGTCTGCTGATTACCCAGGAGATTCCTGTAATGAATAGTTTACCTCTGTGGAACTGCTAGGAGGCAAAGGAACATTTTCCTGAATCACCAGTTTGTTATTTAGAATTATTTTTCTCAGATTAAACTATTGCTCTTTTAAGGGAGAAGAGTGCGTTATTTTGTTTGCTTGCATGAATCAATGGAAAGTAAAGGAAAACAGAGCTCAGTTCCCATGCTGTGATGTGTGGTGGGAGGGGTTCTGGGTGGGTGGGCTGTCTTGAAGCTTGAATGCTCCAAGTCCCACTCCAAGGAAGTGCACTTCCTATCGCTTGGACTGGAGAACATCCAGCCTCTGGAAATAGGAAATGGGCTGAAGTCTGCCAACCACAGGAAGACGAAAGCCACTTTTAGAACACATTGAATTCTGCCTTCGTCCCAAGTTTCCTTTTTTCAAGAAAAAATGATGCTTTCACATCTTCTATTTTGGAATTGTCGTCAGGAAATTTGTATTGAGCACCTCCTATATGTCACACTATTCTGGCAACAGAACACACGGGTTATCATTTTTGTTCTATAGAAAGAAGAGCAGAGTTGGAAGAAGCAAACTCAGAAATAGATTTCTCCACAGTGCCCACTTGAAATCCCCTTCACATTTTCAGGTATAAGATTTCCTGAGCCAAATAGGGAAACAAAAGCCCATCCTCCTTGTTATTAACTAGGGGGTGGAGGCAGGTCAAGAATATTTACTGAGCACCTAAGGCCACATGACCAGTGCTTAACATACAGGCAGGAAATTTTACTAAAATATTTGTGTTTCTCCTTACATTTTCTTATACCTCATTTTCCCGGAGTAGTTTCTCGTGTTAGGTATATTTTCAGGGCATAAAGTAGAAGCTACTTAAAGTCAATGTTTTCCTACCATTTGGAAAATTTTTGATTTTTTGAAGAGAATGTACTGGATATTACAGAGGGAAGAGGGAGTGGGGTGACCCTGTGGACAAGGAGAAAGAGATAAGATTCACAGAAAGTGGGAAGAGGACAAGGGTATCTGGGTCTTAACTAAGATCTGATCTAGGTGGTAAGGCCTCAAAGAGAAACAGCTGTGCTGTATACCCACCGAGGCCAAACTTTAGGGATCATGGTTCCCAGTCTTGCCAAAGATTCACTACCCCCCCCCATTCCCAAGTCAGTTAAGAACCTATGAAGCCCACTGCTTGTCTCACTTAACTCTCAAAACAGCTCATGCCATAAGCATTGCTATTCCCTTTTATCTCCTGAGTGACTGCAAGAATTATCTATGATTTTCTTTTTGGATCTCAGGTACACAGATTTAGTTGAATCATAGCCCATGGATCATGACACACTCTTGTCATCTGTCCATGTTGACCCTCTTTTATGTAACTGGTTTACAATTTGGAGTTACTTTTTACTATATAATAATCACACATGACACCACCATTCAAAACAAAAGCTAGGAACTTGACATACACCTAATTACCTCCCCCATTCCATTCCTTTGCTTCCTCCCATGTGAGGTAACCACCACCTCAAATCCTGTTTCATTAGTCCCTTTTTTACTTTATGATATGGTTTTATTATCCATTCTGTATTCTTAAAATATTTACTTTTATTATATTGTTTTTAATATTATAAAAATGGTATTATGCTAGATGTGAATCTGGGTGACTGACTTTTTATATTTATATTGTTATGCTTATCTATGCTACTGGGTGGGACTGTAATCTATTCATTTGACAGCTATACAATATTCTATTGTGTGACTATACCACCATTATTCACGGTCCCCACCTCCTGCCAAAAAAAAAAAAAATCATTTGGGTTGCTTCCAGGTTTTGCTATCATAAACAGTGACTTTTTGATGTGTATATCCCTTATTGAACATCGGACTCAGCACCTCTATTTCCCACGACTCTACACTCCAGCCCATGCTCTGTGGTACTTTCCAAAGAACACTTCTAAAGCATGCACCTTGGCTGGAACTCAGGGGAGTTCCACAGAGCACATGAAGGGCCTGAGGCCATGTGGAAAAGCAATATGACCCTATAACAGGAAAAGGAAAAAGTATCAAAATGGAGAGAAAACAATGGTGACTGTAGCAAAAATAAGTAAGTCGGTCTCCACCCTGAAGAAGTCTACCAGCGTTCAGTGGTGGGAGCCATGGGTGTGAGGAAAAGCAAAGTAAGTTAGCAAGTTAGGAGTCTAACAGCCATGTGACTTATAGAGCTCAAAGAATGGGATGTGGAACAACCTCAGAGATTAGAGAGTAAGCGTCAGGGTGAGCGCAGGCTTGGAGAAGCCTGGACGAAAACTCCCACAAGCGGCCTCTGCAAGTTTGTGTCCCTGTGCTCGAGCCATGCATTTGCTGGCATGTGGAATAAGGCAATGTGCTCCTCTTTGACACAAACCTCAGAATTATCCTTGGTGTAGTTTAATCAACTATATTAGTATGGCAAAATCATCCAACCTACATTTCAGATATTTCCAGGAGAACGGAGGTGGGAGAAAAAAAGTGTAAACCAGCGTGGCAACATTGTATGAATCTACTTACAGAGCAAAACCTATTTAAGTAATTACTGTCATGGGTGTGGCAAAGACCTGAGACTATGTCACCCTGTAGCAATTTTTTTTTCAACTTTCCCATTCCATCAGTATTAAATTCCACTCTTAGGCATAGACCAAAAGACCCTTACTCATCTTTCCAGTCTCTTCTCCCACCATGCCCTCACAAGGTTTAATCATCCTGGTTATAGAGACCTAATGCTGCTCCCCAAAGTTGCCATGATTAGTCAAGTTCCCTTTATTTTTATGTTGTTTCTACTGTCTGAAATGTCCTTTGGCATCTCATCCACTAACTTCTAAGGGTCTCCAGGAGGCACCTTGAGGGTCAGTCCCTTCGGGTATCATTTGATTTTTCTTAGCCCTTCATCAGCCCTTTAGCCCTTCTCCCTCTCCCTTCTCTTCCTCCATCTCCCCAGCCCCAGCCCAGGCGTACAGAACAGACTGTGACACTACAGATATTTTTCTAGTTTGACCCCTGTCATACTTATTTTTCCTCCCATTAGACTCTGAGTTCCTTTAAGGTGAGGAATACAGTCAATGGCATCTAGCAGACACGCAGCAGAAATTGATGTAGTCGATGTTTTAAACGCCCTGCCCTGCTTACCTTACCCTGCTGTGACACACAGCTCCAGCTGCTGAGGATAATGTGGGCTAACAAATGACACCCTGACACCCTTGACTTTCTCAGGAAGACTGGCCTCGGCAGACAGGAGCCAACTTTCCAGAAGTCGAGTAGGAGGAAGGTCATGCCAAACTTTTGCTGGGGTCAGCCAATGACTGACTGATAAAGGGGTACAAAACTCTGTCCCTTCCCTACGTCAGGCATACGCTGCCATACAATGTATGTTTCGATGTCTGGTGGATCAGGCCAAGGCTAGACGTTCCCTGAGACGACATCCTGTCTCCACTCTTTCTGCTTCTGTATTCTGCTCCCCTCGGTCCCTTACTGGTTTTTCCCTGAAGAGCACATCCCTTGTAAAGCACCTGTACCCAAATGCCTGCTTTAGGTTCTGCTTTGAGGGAATATACCTTTGAGAGTGTTGATTTTTTTTTAACTGAGTTACGTTAGATTAAATAACTTGTTTAAGGGAAGTTAACATTTAAGTCTCTATTACTGTAAAGTCCCTGTTTTACACTGTATCAAAAGTCTCAAATAAAGTTGTAGCAGTAATTATATGACATAGAAATCTATATATATTATATACAATATAACTTAATATATATCTGTACTTCACTCCATGAGTCTCGGTTTCCTCATCTGGTAAGTGGGGATAAATAACCCATAGGATTTTTAGGTGGTTTAAAAGTGAGAACGGGTAAACTACCCATGATATAATAAATGTTCAATTTTCAGTACCCAACAATACTGAATAGAGTATTTTGATGATCCAGTGTATAGACAGCAATGCTAAGTAAGATTTACAATAGATAAAGTCAGTTCTCTTGTATTTGGCAGGGTACCCACTGAAGGTAAATTTCAATAGGACCAAATTTCTATCAGTTAGATCCCCTGGGGAGGGGAGTGACTTATGTTTGTGTCAGCTTACAGAAAAATGTGAGTTTTGAATTTGCACAGTCAAACTATAGAGAATCAGGCTTATTATAATTAATGATGTGCTTACTATTGAGTTCATATACTCAAGATGATATGCTAATCCAACTTTTTTAAATCTGGAAGAAAGAGGAAGCTGGAATGGCTTTTCTCACTAGACCGTTTGTACTAGAGACATTCTTCCCAGTCCATTTTTGGATGAGCCCTGTGAAAGTTGTCTGTCTGCTTTGCTTTTAATCAGGAGGTTTTCCTCTCTTTCAAGTATCCCACCATTCCCAAGTACTGTAGACCAAAGAAAACTGGGGTTTATTTTGAGTACACTGTAAAACTATTTCCTCCTGTCAAAAAAGGGAAACAAGTTGTAAAGGGTAAAAGCAGAGAGGTCTGAGACTGTTTCATCATCTGCAAAACTGAAAATCTCTAAAACTTAGTTCCAGAATTCTGTCCATTCTAACATGAGGTCTTTTTTCCAAAATATAAAAAGTAAAAATAAAAGCTCACTGCTTGATTAAATTTACCTAAAATAAACTCTCCTTCCATACTCGGGCTTTTTTCCCCACACCACCCTGAGAAGAGAATGTGCTGACAGCCTGGCTGGGGGGACCAGGGCAGGCCAAGTGGCCAAGTAAAGCACAAAGGAAATGGTTCCAAAAGAAAGTTACACCTTCCCATGTTTGGGTTGCCTGAAATCAGAAGCAAGAAAGCTCAAGTGTCAAGAAGCAAGAACAATTTCTTTGCCTTGAGTGAAATGTAGGCTATTTCCAATGACTGCGAATTAATGGTTTTTAAGCTACTGTAGTCCAAAAATGCTGTCATTTCAGAGAATGGAACAGCCACAGGAAGTGGGCCACACAGAGTGAGCCTAGAAAAAGAGAAGGATATAGATTCAGTCCTGGCCAAGATGCAGAAAAAATTGCCTAGAAGAGGTCAATTTGATTTACAGAGGATTTATTCAGATTTTTTTGTTTTTAGCTCTCTTTAACTTTGCACGGCTCAGTGGAGAACAAGGAAAAACAACATATTTGGTTTTATTTTCCCAGGATGTGGAATGCTTTAGCAAACAAAACTTCCAGCGAATTTAATCAGGCGTTTGAAAGATTGCCCATATTGAAACCAAGCATTTCAATATAAATTGGTAAAAACATTTTGATACACCCTTGACAGTTATCTTCTAAACTAAATTATTATCATATACCACCCCAGGCTTTTCATGAAATCCTAAGAAAACTGCAAGGAAAAAAAGGCTTCAACTCATATTTGGGAAGTCTGGGTTTTTTGGTTTTCGTTTTAATTTTGCTTGGTCCTTCTTGTATCAGGCATTTTACTAATGTGTATAAATCCCAGATGAAAAAATGAGTGTGTACATGTGAGAGACACACAAAATGGGCCAGGTTGTAAATAAACTTGGGTGTATATGGAATGTATCTGATGAAGTGGAGGACTTACTGAGTGTAAACAGATGGGGAAGATACTTATAAAAATCATAAATGTATAGTAAACTATTAATGCAGGAACCACTGTATCAGTTGAAACTTGTTTTGCTTCAAAGTATTTCTTGGGCTTGCATGATTTTCTTAAGAAATATTAATTTGTGATCAACCAAATCTTACCTATTCTTATTTCTTCTGTACAAATTAAGCCTCTAGAACGAATAATTACATAGGGATTTGGTCAGTCATATTATTTTCCTCCAACCTGGATCTTAAATAAAAACATTTCTAATGTAGCCATCATAAAAACTTCAAATCAGAAGGAATTTTAGAGATCATCTCTTTCTTCTCTGTGATGCCCCACCATTGACTTCAGTGAGTAATTAGTGATATTCAAGCAGAATCTGCAGCTTCATGAAGTACATATTGTATGTTGTTGAGAGGATCCAATTAGCTCTTAGTTATTCTCCTATCTGACGAGCCTGAGACAAAGTGATTTTAGAGCCTTCTTTCCAGTGCATGAAGTTTTTTTTGCAGTGTCTTTGGTCAGAGGTTATCACAGTCACAGCTTGTCCATTTCTAGTGACAAGGAATCCACTTCCTCAGGAGAAAGATTACTCCAATTCTAAATAACTCAAATTCCTTACGAAACAAAATGTTTTTCCTGACTTGAGCCCTGACCCCACTTCCTGCCTGCTACTTCTCTCTCCTCCTTTTCTCAAGCCTTCCTCAAGGACTATCTGCTCTCACTGCCTCCCCTCCCCTCTTAGCCTTCAGCCTACAGCTGGCTCCATTTCCTCCATGCTGAAAATAGTGACTTTTCAAGTATGCTGGGGGGGGGGGGTGGCGGGGGCTTGTATTTTTTAAATAAAAATTTAATGGAAAATTTTAAATAAAAACACATTTATTTTATGGTTAGCAATTGGGTGTTTTTACTGTAATGGGTATTCCAAGAATTACAATTACTCTACACTCATAATTTTTTTTTCCTTGTTTAATATCTTAACAATAGCTATTAGACCTAAAATTTAACTTAAAATTCCAATTAATTTAGAGACTGGGTGGCAGGAGATTTTGATGGCAAAATTTACTTTGTAAGTATTCGTTGCTCAATTTCCCTTACTTATTCTTTTTTTTTCTTTTTAACATCTTTATTGGAGTATAATTGCTTTACAATGTTGTGTTAGTTTCTGCTGTATAACAAAGTGAATCAGCTATACACACACACATATATATATATATACACACACACACACACACATACATATATCCCCATATCCCCTCCTTCTTGCATCTCCCTCCCACCCTCCCTATCCCTCCCCTCTAGGTGGACACAAAGCACCGAGCTGATCTCCCTGTGCTATGCGGCTGCTTCCCACTAGCTATTTTACATTTGGTAGTGTATATATGTCCATGCCACTCTCTCATTTCATCCCAGCTTATCCTTCCCCCTCCCCATGTCCTCAGGTCTATTCTCTATGTCTGCTGCATCTGTCTTTATTCCTGTCCTGCCACTAGGTTCATCAGAATTTTTTTTTTTTTTTAGATTCCACATATATGTGTTAGCATACTGTATTTGTTTTTCTCTTTCTGACTTACTTCACTCTGTATGACAGAATCTAGGTCCATCGACCTCACTACAAATAACTCAATTTTGTTTCCTTTTATGGCTGAGTAATATTCCATTGTATATATGTGCCACATCTTCTTTATTCATTCATCTCTCGATGGACACTTAGGTTGCTTCCATGTCCTGGCTATTGTAATAGTGCTGCACTGAACATTGTGGTACCTGACTCTAAATAAAAATGCATTTTTAATATGAAGATTATACTTTGTAAAATCTAAAAAGTTTTTATAATACTCACTATTGGCTATGGTATGAGGAAACAGATGCTCATTTCCTACTTGTAAAAATATATATCAATACAACACTTTTGTAAGGCAATAGGGAGCAAAGAAAACTATAACCACATCTATCTTTGACTCAACAATCCCAATTCTGGGAATTTATCCTACAGGTATATTCCCAAATATGTGAAGAAATATGCATTCAAGAAGGCCCTTGTTGTAGTAACAGCAATAGCAAAAATATCAACAATGGAAATTTTAATAATAACAAAACAGGAAACAACCTAAATATCTATCATCAGGGTACTGAGTAAATTAGATATGGAAAATCCACATAGCAGTATATATGCAGTCATTAAAAGGGATGCAGTGGTTTCTGCTAATTGAAAACATATTTCTAATATGTACTCTTAAATAAAAATAACCAAAGTTTAGAATAGTGTGTATACAGTAAGCTCCCATTTATGTGTAAATATATTCTATAAAGACATAGGTACGTAAGTGTACATATATGCACATACTTCAGGAAGGACAGTCTAGAAACTAGAAATTAGGTGGCACTCTCTATGGAATAGAATCAAGGTGAGGGTGTTGAAGGGTAGTCTGAGTTGACAGCCTCACTTTATTTTTTATCCCTTTGTGCTGTTTGTATTATTTACCATGTTATGTGATCTCTTTTATAATAACAAGAAGTAAAAAGCCCTTTATTTTAAGTTTTTGCCCATACATAGTCTGCAAAATTTCTCTGCAGCTTAGCCTGTTGATACGACATTTCACATTTCCTTACCTGGAAGAGTTAAGTAATCGTAAGATGTGAAAAGTCCAGGGGACGTTTTCCTTTTATAGGTCATTTATTAAAATGTTGAACAAAAGTTATATCAGCCCTGATCCCTGAGCACCTCACTGTTAACCTTTTCCAACAAGAAAATGTCCATTTATCACTACCCTTTATTTCCTATTTCTGAACCAATTTCCTATTTGTGACAAAACATTTTCCCCAGTTCCACAGTGACACAGTTTTTTTCCAATGGCTTTTGATGCAGAACTTGGTTAAAGGTGTCTGAAAGTGAAAATACATTACATTTTCAGTTTCTCTTTTACCCACAGTGACGTATGCATAGTCTTTCAAGGGAATATATGATGTGGTCGGCTACAATTTCCTCTTATGGAAATGACTTTGCTTTCCCCACCACAGTTTAAATATCCAGTGATTCCACTGTTATTTTTAATTTTCACTAATTTGAAGACCTTCATGATTTGATCATTTTCATGAAAGCGAAATAGATTAATACATATTTTCACAGTCCCTTCTGGACCTCTTTTCATAGATGGATGCTAAATTGATAATCAATGAAGCCTTAAAATTTTGGTATTTGTCACTTTAATTTCCTCATTCTGCTCTCTGACATTTGAACACTGAGAGTCTTCAAAATTATCATTATATACTATGTATTTCTGATTATTTCCAACTAGTTTGCCAATTAGAAATAGAAGTTTAAATAATACTTGGAGGAATAAGAGTGTTAGACATTAGTCTTCTCAATAGATATTTATTGGGAATAAAGTAAGTGCCCGGCACTGACTGTTGATGGGAATAACTACTGCGAGCAAAACAGCCATGGTCCCTTCCATTACTGCATTATTAAGCTTATAGCTCAATGGACAAGACAGACATTTATCACATAATCCCAGAAATGTATAATGACTAACTCTGATAAATGCTATAAAAGAAAAACCAATGCACGGAGCTATGAGATAATCTAATTCATCTGGGAGTGAGAGTGGTGCTATGTTAGTAAGCTTGTGAACCAGTCTGAACCATCATCAGTGGGCACACTCGGCTATTTAAGACCCCACGTATACTTGTCATCTTTCTTCTGGATAGCCGCTCAACAGCTGGGCTTGTGTATTTGCCTACTCTTCCCTGATCCAAACACGACTATTCTCCTGACCATAGCTGAGTGACCCTACCAACTTCCTCTCTCTTTGACTCTCTTCCCATGTGCTGTATCCAAGACCAGGAACTCCGTGTTTCTCAAATGAGTATACGTAGTAACACATCCCTCACAGCTCTTATATTGCTTGAGAAGTCGAGCTTTGGTGTTCACACTTTTAATCCTCGACAACGCTTAATTTTAAGTAAGTCATTTATAATGATAGCTCAGCAGAAAGGCATGAACCTCTCAACCTAACAGGAAAATCTTTTTCCTAATATGTGGCCTACTACCATTAATTTTGTCCTTATAAAACCAACCTGGCACAGAAATCTTTCTCTAAAAATTTTGTGTAGTCGAGTCTCAAGCAAAGAATATGTTCATGTATCTTCTGGCAGCTTTTTAAAAATAATCTCTAGGCCAATATTTGATTCCTAAATATAGATGAACAAAACTTTGGCTCCTACTTACAGTGGGAAATTGTCTATAATAATTGTTTTAAAATATGTTTTTATATCTTTTATTTAGAGAGTGACATGAAAGCAAAACTGTTTTTTCTTAAATTTTCATATAAGATCCTATAGATGACCAGTCATGTTCCTAAATATTCTAACCCTGATTAGACATAACACTAACGAATTCATAGGAGAGAAAAAAAAAAAGGAAAATTCTATGTCCTGAATGTACCAAGGTAGATATTATAACAAATAGCATTTATCCAAAAATGCCCCCTCTAACATGTTTTCTTTTTCCCTCCATTATATCTATCATAGTTACCAATTTCCTCTGTTCTTTCTTGGCCTATTATCTCTTGATCTTCTACTCCTTTCCATCCCTCAGTCATCAACCTACAGGGGCCCTTGTTCCCTCATGCTTAGACTATTACAAGAGCCTCCCTGAACTGCTCTCCTGCCTCCTTTCTCTTCCCTTTCCCCATCAACTCACCATGCTCCTGGATTAACTTTCAAACGTGATGCTCTTCTCAGAGATTCATTATTGCCTCCAAGAGAAATTATCAATACAAATGCCTTAGCTAGCTATGTGAGACCCTTCACATTCTACTTCTCACTTATCCTTCCCGGTTTATCTTTCACGGTTCTTCAAGATCTACTAATTATCCAGCTCTGTTTAACACCTTGTGACCACTTAATAAATGTTTGTAAATGAATAAAAGAATGAATGTGTGATTTTTCTTACATACCCTGTTTATCCTACCAGCAGTGTCTTTACACTTCTTCCATGTCTCTAAATCCTAAACTTCTTTTAGGCCTGGTTTTTAGAAAATTCACAGCGATGTCTCTACCGTGATGTCACTTTCCCTTGAACTAATGGGCTTCACCCCTACTTTGGGAAATAATGTTCTAATAGATAAAAGATAAAAGCTAGGAGTGATCTTCACTAAATTTCTTTAGCCTGGAATAATACAATATGGGCTTGGGTATTAAAAAGTGACCAGCTAAAATACGAACACTGTTATAGGATAAGCATTGTAGTAATATCACTGACGACCCAAATGCTTCTTTTTTTTGAGTCTATGACTCACTCCTCTCTGACCAAAACTTTTGGCCAAAAATACAGAGAGGAAAAATTGTTTGAAATTGCTTATATCAAAATGTAAATTATCTGCTGGGTTTGTGGGCACTGCAGCCTTCAAATAAAGGTGTGTAGGGATATAAGAAGAATGAGTTCAAAGGAATCTTTAGATGTGTGACGAAATGTATACTCTATTCTTTTCCCCACCCCCAAGGAAATAGTACACAGCCAAATCTTTTTTTGTAGATAGCCTGGGGGGCATGTAGTTTAGGGTCATACATTTTAAGTTTGCTTGGATTTGAAGTCTCATTTTATAAAGGTAATTATATCCTGCTCTTCCCACCAGGCCTAGAAGGAGATATTTTACCTTCTGACCTTTTCCTCCCCCAGGTATTCTGATGTTTGAGTAGGGATGAGAATGCTAAGGCCGTCATCCCAAATTTTATCCTATAGCAAATGAAGTAATTCCTCTCTATCAGGATTTAGAAAGATCTACCTGTACCTGTGGTAAACTCCTTTCCCAGATTACGCACCATAGGAATGACCAGGGTGCCTTACAACCATATAGTAATAAACCATTCCTTCCCACCCACTGCCCTCTGTAGGCTCCTCTTATGTCATAGTTAGGGTCATATCACCACTTGGATCAAAAGCCTTATGTGGCTTTCCGCTTGGGACATTACATGTAGACTTTGCATAAACCCAGCTACCCGGCTTACCATTTAAGGCTTTCACAGTGTGGTTCCCACACACCTGATCATCCTCAACTCTCACTAGTTTCTCACTTCATCATACCAGACTTTTTGCACTTCCCTGGACAGTGCATGTGTTTTTTATGCTATTCTCTCTACAGGAATGTCTTTTTCCTATTTTTTTACCTGTTAAAGTCGTAAGCGTCCTTCAAGTTTCAACCCAATTATCACTTCCCTCAATCCCACTGTCAAAGTGATCACTCCTTCTCTATCTCTTGATATTTCACAAACACTTTTATCATGAAATCACCAGAAATACGCTACTATTTTATTTAATCCACTGCAGTTTAGAATCTATTTCTTACAACAGGTTGGGCCATACCCTAACTGACACAATGGCTCTAAAAGTTTAAGGGTCAAGTCACTGGCATTTTGAAACAAATATATCACTTGCCACTAAACTTTCTTTCACTATTCTTTCTATACTACTGATGTATTTTCATCATATAATATTACTGTGCCAACATTATCATAAATAACATCAAGCTGGTCCTTTTATTTTGCTTCCTAGGTTGCAAATGTGGCCTGGTCTCATCACAGCTCTCTCTCTCCTGTGCTGCCACATCCATGTAACCTGATACTGTCTCCTAAATTCTGTTGTTTCGAGAAGCCTTTGAGATCATAAAGATGAAAAGGTATGTTCACTGTTCACAGTGTTCATTATCCAAGGGCTGGAAACACTGCATCTAATCCAACATGGTGAGTAGAATCCTAGAGTCTATACAGATTCAGGGAGTATAAAGAAGGGGAGGATTCGTTCTCCCAGGTTTTGAAGGTCAGGTAGTGGTAAACCGTGAGAGTCAGGGAATGTTTCAGAGAAGGGAATGTCTGAACTGGGAAATTTCCCTTAGGGTAAAAGGAGATCCAGGTAGAGGGAATATCATGTACCAAGGTACAGAGTGTAGTGGCAGCATGGGAACCTCAAGTGATTCTGAGTGGATGGCGTTTGGGAAGCAAGGAGACGCATGGCAGGATATAGGGCCAAATACACAGGCTGGAACCACATTATAAAGGGCCTGTAACTACGCCGAGGAATTCAGACTTTAATTTTTAAATTAAACAATAAACACTTAATGGTTATAATAAACATTTAATGGATCTAAGCAGAGGAGTTACAAAATTAGCTTTGTATTTGGAAGAGATTGAGACCAGAGGAAAAGACACCAATTGAAATTTCCTGGCAGGTAACCTAAGAAAGCTGAAGAGTACCAAAATTTAGACGGAGTCAAAGAAGAAGGAGAGAAAGGAACTGAACTGGGGCATATTAAAAGTAGCAACAGGGCTTCCCTGGTAGCGCAGTGGTTGAGAGTCCGCCTGCCGATGCAGGGGACACGGGTTCGTGCCCCGGTCTGGGAAGATCCCACATGCCGTGGAGCGGCTGGGCCCGTGAGCCATGGACGCTGAGCCTGCGCGTCCGGAGCCTGTGCTCCGCAACGGGAGAGGCCACAACAGTGAGAGGCCCGCGTACCGCAAACAAAAAAAAAAAGTAGCAACAGAAGGTCTTGGAGGTGGGTTGCATGTAGGGAGTATCAGAGAGGATAGCTAAGAGAAAGCCTGGCTTCTTAGATTGGGTGGCCGATGGTGGCAGAAAAAGATCCTAAGTTCAGCACTGGGCACGCTGAGTTTGAGGAATCTGTGTTTACCTTTGATGTGCTCTTGCTGATCCCCCAAATGGCTTACTTTTAAAGCCATGGTGGCAATGGGGGGTTAGAAAAAATAAGGAGTAGGGAGACATGAGTCCACATAATTCCCTCATTCATTTGTTCTGATTCCAACATCCAAGCTTTTGAGATGATAGGTTTTGAAGCTACAAAAATAAACATTAATATAAAGAGAAAGAATAGTTTTCCTTCTCATAATCTTCAAAATACTTCTTTCTGGCTCCCAAATGTAAGTCTTTCCAATCAGTCCTCCTTCTGTTGAAGGAAGAATGGGAGAACTGGTACTTGTTAGATGTTAAAACTTTATGTAAAACTATATTTTAATTCCTACAGTAAACCTGCATAAATTGGTATTATTATCCCAGCTTCACAGATGAGAAACCCAAAGCTCAGAGAAATTCATAGACTTTCTCAAGGTTCCCCAGCCTGGTAGAAGCTGCATATAAATCTACAACTGTCTGGTTCTAAAGTCCATGCTGCTTTCATTACATGATGTTGACTCTTCAAGGAAAATCTTGGCTCCAGAAATCAGGCTCAGGAAAACAGTTAGTTATGAGAAAACTGAAGAGTCTCTCTGTCCCTTAAGCTATAACACGCTCTAAAAAGCATTCCTGAACGAAAGCATTTCAAACTCAATTTTAGAAATGATCACACCTGTCTTATTCCATCCAAGAAATGCTTTTGATAATTTGCTGAAGCTAAATGAAAAACTATCCAATCAAATAATAAATGATCAAGCAGAAGAATGTAATAGTTATGAAAAATTCCTTCCAAATCTATGTGGAGTTTCACATCTACCAGTTGGGAGGTATTCCACCCATACTCCTTTAATTGGACAGTCAACCTGCCAAGGCTAACTTCCAAGTTTCCTCAACCCTAAGAGAGGTCTCAGTTCTAACAGAGCTGGGGTAATTGCAAAAGACAGAAGATTTCTCTTGGAATCCCTGTATTAAAAATCAAAATGCCTTTAAATCAAAAACAAATACTACTTAATTGACAGATTGCTGCATTACATTCCATAGCATTCTCTGTGCATACTTATCCTACCCAGCAAAGCACAGCAGTACCTTGCTTTTCTTCCTGGGAAACTTCAAAGTGCCCTTCAAGTGACCATGGAACGATGTAAGTGGTAAAAGAACTGCTTGGAAGGAACTTTGCATTCCCTTAATAGCTCTAACCACACTACACAACATATGTCAAAATGTTAAAGAGAACAGAAACTCCTAATGCTTTGTGCAATGTATACAGTTCCTGAGCTTTGATGTTTCTGTTTCTGCCCCTTTAGTTGTACAAAATTGTCTGTTTCTTTTTTTTTAAATCTTTTATGTCTCATTACTGACCTGTCAAACATTATTTTAACTTAAAGAGTAGCTGACGCCTTGCAGTAAACCTTGAAAAGCCCCTCGTTTAAAAACAATCTGCCTTTATGCTATACATATCTAGTATGGTTATGTTTTTATTACAAGGAACATGTCACTGAGAGAAACCTTATCCACAGGTTTTTAGGTCAGAACGAATGTAACCACATTAAGAGTCCAGACTCAGTGTCTTGCACTGACGCTAAGTGCCTGGTGTCTCAGTGGGTTAAAATGGAAATTCAGAGGCTCTGAAAAGCTTGGGGAAGTCAAAGCATCGCCACATCCTTTCAGGCCTCTTTTTCACACCCCAAATTATTCTCTTAACACCACTCTCCTATTATTCATTTTCACAGATGTGAAGTGATTACCTAACTCCTAATTTTTCTCTTTAGAATGAATGAAACATCTCACTCAGGTGTCATTTCATTTGGCTCAGTAAAGATCACTCCCCCTCCACCACCATGACCACAAGCTTCCACATTGTTTTTTTCATTGTTCTGGCAAGCGCTGACTTGAGTGCCCTTCCTTCCCCTCCCCCCTTGCCAGTTTTTGTCCCCCTCGGGGACAGACTGTTTGAAGTGTTTCCCAACAGCCTTGCTGAGGAGGACGTAAGGATGCACAGAAATGCGGTGTGACTTAGGAGCTTGAAAGATCTGGACATCAGAGGGAAGGAAGTGGGGGTCTGCATAAAAGAGGTTTTCTTCATGATTGAACTGAATGGAACTGTTTGGGAGGAAGTGATACATGTTCCCATTCATGGGTGGTAGGCTTATACTGAAAGGCAGAAGGTAGCAGGAGATACTATAATTGGACTCTCTCACAAGTGCTTAAAAGCCACTGCATTATCATCAATGGCACTTTTTCCATTTATATCCTGCAATTGTTACTCATTGTTTATGAAAATACTATAGTATTTGTCTTGTGGGGTTTTTTTTGTCATTAGGAAAATTATTTAATTGAACAAGCTGGAGCCACAATTTTCAGAATCAGTCTTGTGTGATTCCCTAGAGATACCAGGTAACATTCACTGAGATGATAAAAGAGGGTACTTTTTAAACAAGTCTGAATAAGGCATATACTTTGAATAAAAGTACATTGATTCTTATTGGAAACTATGGCTTAATCCGTTTCCACTTAAAACTCCCCTTATTAGGATTCTGAATAGATGATTCAAAAAGATAATTTTTAATAACGGTGCCTGTATTTGAGTAATTTTCTTTAAAACTCAGTGGCTTAATTTCCCCCATCCCTAATGGCAAGAATTCTTCAGACCTCAGGATAATATCCTCGACCTTTCTAACTTTGACAACATACTCCAAAAAGATAAGCTGTGAGATCAGGGTCACTGCCTGTGCTTGAATCAGATCTGAACACGTTTTCTTTAACTCTCGACATCATGGAAGAAGTTTCTAAACCATTTCTCAGTATTGTTTACCATTTAAGTTTGAACATTTCATTTTGAATCTACACTTTAACATTAAAGAATTTGTCAGATGAATGCTGTACTGAGAACACAGGTCAAAAAGTTAGAAAACCTGTTTTCTAGGCCTGATTCTGTTCTGTTACCTTAACCTCTCTTAACCCCAGGACTCTCCTATGTGAGTATTAGACTCACATGAGAGTGTTAGACTAAATTTCTGAGCTCTTTCTAATCTTCATTAGACATTCCATCAATCAATTAATCAATCATTCCATGAAGAAACAACCTTGGAGAAAAGAGTAAAATCATATTTATATGCATGTTTTTGAAAAGTTCTAAGGTCAGGCATTTAGTTTCCCATTCATTCATTCTTCAGTCTTTTTTTTTTTTTTGAGTGCTAGTATCTTTATGCTCTGAGTTATAAATATCATAACATTCCCAAAGAACTCACAATCTAATGAATTAACATTTGCATATTTTTCTTTTTATAGTCTCTCCCTTTTCCTTAGGTAATAAGAATATATTTTTAAATCAATGCTTTTTTACTTTGTACCTGCTAACGGAGGTTTTTGGTTTTTTTTTTTTTGCGGTACGCGGGCCTGTCACTGTTGTGGCCTCTCCTGTTGCGGAGCATAGGCCCCGGATGCGCAGGCTCAGCGGCCATGGCTCACGGGCCCAGCCGCTCTGCAGCATGTGGGATCTTCCCGGACTGGGGCACGAATCCGTGTCCTCTGCATCGGCAGGCGGACTCTCAACCACTGCGCCACCAGGGAAGCCCTAATGGAGGTTTAGATAAATAAAACCTGACTGCTTAAATAACATATGAATTTCTAACTATTTGATAAACTAATTATATCCCTGAAAAATCTAATTGTGGATTGAAGAGGAGTGGATATATTAGTGATTTTTAGAATATCAGTTAAATTTTTAATTTTTTGTTCTTTATCTCTCAAACATACAAATATTCGACCACACGTGCACAGAGAATGTTTCATGGATTCCCAAAGGTCCTTTCTTCCAGAGCTCCTTTTCTCTCATCCTCTTTTTAATGTCCATCTTTATATTTTTAAATCTATATAAATGTACCCAGGGAATTATAAATTGATTTATTTTTGCTCTTTCCTATAAATATGTCCAATTAGTTAATTTTATGATTATTAAGTATCAATTGCTTCTGACATAGGTGACTTAACCTACATTATTCTTACATTTTTCTGTTGGAGATTTTTCCCCCACAGGAAATTGCTCAGGGTGTACTTCACATGTTGTATATCCATAACATACTAATAAATTTGGTTCTCTCTTGCTCCTTCATAATTATTGTGCCTCAACTGTAACCTTATTAATTTCAACACCTTCCGTTTTCACTTACTTCTCTTTCTTGAACTCTAGATAAACTTCTAGAAAACAATCAAAACATTTGTTTCCCTTTCATTTTCCAATTTTAAAAAATGAGACGGTAGAGCATGTCATAAAATCCCCAGACAGGAACTCACTGACAATAGGAAGAAGGCACTGCATGCTTTCCATAGTCTGTAAGCAACTAAGTAAAGATGTTCTATGTTACACCTACTTGGGAGGTGCCTCGGTCTGACAGGGCAACATTGCTGAGAATGCAGAAACAAAAGTTAATTTTGATGAAAATAACCACAAGTTGATAGAATTTAAGATTTTAAGGAAGATTAGAGGGAAGCAGAAAATAGCTAAAGAAAATTAATGTTAACATGGTTTGAACAGCCTTGGAAAATAACACAAAAGATGCACTAAGTAATATACTAGTGACCTGATTATCAGCACATTCTAGAGCTGTATGTGGAACCCAGAAGGTCTAAGAGCCTGAAGACAGTACACCAACCTCCCCACAGAGCCTGACTGCTTACAATGCTGTGCTGATGTTTTGTCCAACTCAGTAAACAAGCACAATTCCTGACATAACCAAAACACAACCTTGTTTTTGTGTCCCACTGTCCCTTTAAAATGTATTCAGTGGTGGCAATCTCCTGACCTGAGGAAACCTTGACAAATCACATGCCTTTAACAATCACGTTCACGTTCAGGAGTTAACAGTGTTAAGATCACTCTAAGTTGCAAACACGGGTTCAATTTGGTAAGTAAAATGCCAAATCCTATGTAATATAATTCTAAACTTCAAGTAGTATTAAATATTCTCTCCTTTCCAGCTGGCTGGAAACTGTGGCGTCAACCAAGGATGGGTGGTCAGTTTTTTATTTGCTTCCCTCTTCCCCCTCACCCATTTGCACCCTCTTCCAGGTCTCCTCAGACTGTCCACTCCTCACAGACTCTTGCTGTTAGAGTCTCTCATCCTCCCTTTGCAAGAAGATTCAAAACAGCTCCTCTCTTGCATGGGTAGCACACATCTGGTTCACTGAAAACACTTCGTTTGCCCCACACTCAATAGAAGTGGGCTGCAATCCAAACAGAATATGTTTCCCTTTCTCTGGATGAATTAGGCATCTTCTAATGATGCCTCTTAACCATAGGGAACATATTTCAGGCTTTTGAATGATCCTATGGAAGCCACATCTCACTAGGCTTGAGATGAAGGAGGTAGCACCCTGACCGCTCCCCTCTTTGGGGTAAATAGGGACTGACAAGCAGCAACAGCACTGTGTAAAGACTGATCTTCCCCTCTCATCACTTTTTTTACATTCCCCAAGGGTTTTAACGTTATCTAAACTGGTTCTAGGTCATCTATTGGGAAATTTCCTCCTCATAAGCTAACATAAGCTACTGTGATACCTTGGTCAAAATATACATTCTTACGTCCAATTTCAAAGTCACGAACAGGGCTTCCGTCCTTGGAAGTCAGCTTGTTTGGTTCCATCAGTTTACATGGAGGGAACAGCACTTGTTAGTGGCTTTACACCAGGGTTAGCAAGCTCAAGTTCTTCTCCCAGAGCTGGGAGCATGGGTGAATGACCCTGGCTGGGTGGGAACTGCAGTATATTAGGAGAAGTTACCTGTCCAAAGACATAGATGCCTCTTGGCCATAGTTAGTGCAATGATACCAGACATTCTAATTTTTCAAGAAAAGTGGAAAATGCAAATTTTTATATGCCATCTCCATTGTATAAATGTAGGCTTAAAATGTTCTAAGAACTTTGTTCAGGCCTCACACTAAAAGATTAATGGGCTGGGTTCTGATAGAAGACCAGCAGTTTGTGACTTTTACAATGGTCTGTACCCTCAACTATACCCAGCTGTTCATGTTCTTGGTGACTAGATGCTCAGGTGAGAGTAGGGCAGCTGAGCAACTCCAACTCCCACTCTGTCCTGACAGTAAAGCTCAAGGTAGAAATGGGGTGTTCTCTTCATATACAAATAATACAAACAGTTAAGACACTCTCAGTGCCAAGCTGGAAGAGGGTGGGATGGTGGATAAAAGTACTTTAGTTGTTCACGATAGGAGCTATTTTTCACCTTCCTTGGGCATTTACAAACAGCCAGAGGAATCAAACAAGCAGAACAGGTTTCCTTTAATCACACTAAACCTAGACTAAGCATACTCCTCTTCCTGCTTTGCTTTGACTTTTCAAATGTTGGTGGTGATATGTGTTGATGGTCATTATCTACCAGGGGGATTAATCCCCACTGGACAGTTGCATTTGCAACCTAAATTTAAAACCTTTTTTTCCGATGCTTTGAACCAACGATCTCATGCTGCTGAATCTTAGGTGCTCTCCTAAGAACCTCAAATGGAATATTATATTATGTACAGAAACAGACTTCCCTATTACCACTACCACCCCCTCAACATACATACGCGCACATGTGCGCTTGGAGAAAAAGTGATATTAAAGCAACGCTGCAGCAGCTGTGGGTACAATGGGTTCATTTTACTATTGTCTCCTTTTGTCTATGTTGACATTTTTATAAAAAAATATTGAAAATGCAGTAGAAACTTGGTTATAACAAATAACTACCAATGTAATCAGAATATTAGCTTATTGGGCATAAATAATTTTTTATTTATAGTTAAACTCATGATATTATAATCACCTTGCCATGAAAATTGCATTGAATATCTAGTGTTGAATTATTACCCCAAAACAAATGCTTACATAACTACCCACTTTCTACTGGTTTACAATTCAATAGACACAGACACAAAGTAACTTTAATTTTATGTGTTTTGGTTTACTATTACTATTGATAAGAAGAACGGTTTCATGAATTTTTTCAAGGGTATGTCCTACTGTCCACCTAATATTTCATTGTTTTAAAATGCAGTATAGTGCCTGGGAGGAAGTAGGGACTGAAAAATGTTTATTAAATAAAAAGTGAATAAAAAGTAGCTAAAATGGAGTACTAATACTATACATTGACCCCTTACTTTAGGTTAGTCTGAGCTTAGAGTGTAGGAAAGTGCATCTCGTGGTTATTGATTACATGCTTTGAAAGTTACCATAAATACCACATACATATACACACATATATAATACAGACATTGAATATATGTAAAAAGACTTCTTTGCCAACTTAGTTCTAAAGAGCTAAATTTTGTTTAGATGTATTTACAATGTAAAATCAAACTGTTTGAAGTCCAAATTCCTAATCTTTACCACTGTGTGCTAATTTATAGCACTGAATTTGTAATGTTTGAGGAAACATTGCACATTTGAATGACACATACCTAAACAATAAACTAAAATTTTATATCTTCATTTCTACTACTTGGCTAGTAAGATTTCTTCAAATTTGGGGTATTGAAGGGTAAGATATTTTTTATTAGAGTCAGAAAATAGAAAGGAGGAAACTCTAGCTGAAGTGTTATCACATTAAAAACAGACCCAGTCCTTTTGATTTTCTCTATTTTTTCCTTCAAGCAAATCAAAGATGCCTTACCTACTTTAAGAGATCAGACTGCCTGAGATCTGTTTCATTTAAGAACCAGACCATTTAGGAGGTACCAGAAACACATCTTCATTAGCAGCCACTTCAGGAAATAAGGAGATGCCTATGATAATATATTATTTGAAAGCTATGAATACTAGAGATATTCAAGAAAGTCTGGTTAACAAGCATTGTAGAAGGGGATACACGTATTTGCTAAAGCCAAAACACTTTTTCCAGAAAGATATTTTCCACTTTAAGAGAATAACTTGTATGTTCATAGTTAAACCACCAAGAGCCAGGAATTTTCCAATTCATTTGTCATTATAGGAAATGGTGTTCTTATTGCCATCCAAGAAATTTTGCTGATGGGCAATATTTTCTGCTGGACTGTGTCCCAGGAAATGGTCCTCTAATTTATTCAGGAAGAAAAACTTATGTATAAAATATCGGCCAAAAGCCAGTATCTTATTGGTCCTCTTTCAAAGATAGCATAAATAAGGCGAATATGGTCTCTGTTCAAAAGGGACAATAACACTCTATGATTTTTATGGCGTTCTCTTTCAAAGACTTCAAAGCCTCTGATAAATAACATGGCATAAGCCATTCCATAGACAGGAGACAGATAAGGGAAAAAATACCATTCTCCTTACTTCATGGGCATAAAATCTGAAAAGATGAAAAGAGAAGCGACTCCAAACCAGGCTTCTCTTCAGTTTAAAAAAAAAAAGCACCATATAAATCTAACAGAATGAATCAACCACCATGTGCCTAATTTGTGTAAAACTACTTATTTACTTTGATAATTTTGGCAAAAACAAATTGTTTCCTTGAATTTCCATTTCCCCTGTAGCTATGTTCTCCAATCCAGCCTCCAGACTGCCTACCAAGGTTTCTAAAACACAATCTGGTTCTCTCATTATCTTAATTAAAATGGATCCACATGGTCTGCACTGAATTAACTACAGGATCCACTGAGTAGCATTCTTCAGTTTATGCCGCTCTTCATTCATTCATTTATTCAATCAATATCTCTCCCTACACTCTAATCATACTAAGATGCTCAATATTACTTGCACAATGTGATACACTTCTTTCGTTCCTTATCCCATTTCTCCTACTGGAAATGTTTTTACTCTGTTCATCTGACAAAAGAAAATTCTAATTCATACCAAGATGAAATTCACACATTTTGCACCTTGAGAATCAATTCTTGAATATTTTATCTGAGAAAACAAATCATTTCTTCCTCTGTGCTTCCGTAACAATTTATTCAGACCATCATTAAAATACATATTCCATTATAATTAGTTGAATGTGTTTGTTTCTTTGACTGGATATCAGGGACCATGGCTTATTCATATCTGCAACTTACTGCACCCAAATGTTGCCTGGAAACTCAATGGGCATTTGTTAAATTGAAATAAATTAGATATAGATACTTATAGAATCCACTATTTCTTCAACATTGAGATTTTTGACATCAGTAGTGTGTCTACATCTCTGTACTAGGAGGTGTGAGCATTCATGGCATATAAAGGAGAGAGGTCTTAACTTGGAATTGCTTATAATTAGAAGGGAAGACAAGTAGATATCAATAATGCAATTCTACATCCAGTGTAGTAGTTATGTTGAAACCTGATTCAAATAGAGACCTTGTTCTTACTATTATTCCACATTACCAATTAAGAAATTTTTATATTCTTCTGAGGCTAACATCATTCTTTCTAAATTAATTCTCCATTTGTAGAAAATGAAATATTTCCCCAGTTTTAGCACCTATACTGAGGTTCTCTGTTTCAAATAATGTTGGTTATCAATATGGATTCTGTGACTTATATATGTGTCTCTTACTGACGAATTCAGAGAGTGAGGCAGGATTAACCTATTTTACTATAACTGCTCTGAGGCACTGAGATGTTTCTAAGAGCACGAAGCTACAAATCAAACAATTTTGAATCTCTAAATGAATCTTCATAGCCAGACTACTAAATTTTACTCATTCCATCAAAGAGGGATGGATGATTTCACGCCTTGAGAGTGGTTGTGACTTTATACCTGAGTCACTCTTTAAAACAAGTTTTCCAGGATGAATAGGACAAATGAATACTTTTGTAAAACTCGTTGATTCCTCAATGACTATCCTGTGGAAAATCTGTTCTAAAGTAATTCTGATCTGCATGCAAATACTGTATGTGGTATACAGTCGAAAGTAGAGTAAATGGGCTAATGTGACCTTTCTTTGAGATGCATCTGGGACAACTGATAGAACTAATTGAGCTTTCTAAACTCTATAGAGTGGTTTATGTTACTAAGGATCTCTGGCTTTAATGCTGAGCTTTATTTGTCAAAAGGCCAATGAAATAACTATATTGAATCCAAAGCATTCCAGGTCATTTCTGTAAGAAAGCACACAACCTGCTGCTGTGGTATATAAGGAAGTTTGGCCCATTTACCTTTAGATATAAACAATAGAATTTCCTTAGATAAATGGGATGCAATGTGAGTTCTATGCTCTGATATGTAAAGAACGGTTAATTATAGAAGCCAACAAGTTCTTGGAGAAATATCATTTGGAACATCAATATATGGGCCACATGCCAAACGCTGCTAGAACATGCTTAGGTGTCAACATAAGGAAGGAAAAATAAAATGGTGTGTACGATTGTGCAGGAACTTTACATTTCAGAGACACGATAGGAAAAGAAATACATCTCAAGAGACAACTTCAGAAAAAGGGGTGATTTCTGAGTCTTTCCAAATTTCCAGAAGACTGTGAGACAAATTTTTTCTACAAATACAAAATTCACTGAGGATCTCAGGAAGAGGCAATGAAGCAGCTTGGAGGAGGAATTCTCAGTCTGCTCAGTAAATCTGCTAAGTTTGTAAATCTACTGAGGTCTCCAGAACATGTGTAGCCCATTCTAGATCTAGTAAACAGAATGACAGAATGTCTTTTATATATTTATTTTTGCATTAATTTAGAAGAAAACACAGATGCAATAAGAGTCCCACTTACGTACATACCTTTAATATTGTCTTTCGGCTCAAATGAGACAGATTTGTAATAGCAAACAACAGTTCATTTTTACTAAGTACGTACCACTTGTTCTTCATATACATTAACTACTCAAACAGTCTCATGGGGAAACATGGATACTTATAACTGCTCATAAGAAAAAGCATGTTTTACATAAATTATTACACTAAAGAAGACATATATATATACACTATATATATATATTATAGCATATAAGGAACACAAGAGGATGCATTTGGAGTCAAAGAACATAATACATTTTGTATCTTTCATAATTTTTCTATAGAGCAGTACAAGCAAGAAATTATTTTTCAGCTCTTCCCTCTCAGTGATTGATTTTAAAATAAGTTTAGCTTGCCTCAGTGCTGGTCACAGTTATTTGCAGGGTTTTTCTTATGTCATATCCTTAAAACGTGCTAAAATTGATTTCATTCTATGCAAAGATTATTTTGGTACATTTCACATGTATCCCAACCTCCAGTGACATTTAGTTATCATTAAATGACTACAGTGAATGGAAAATGAGAAAGGGGAAACATTCCAGTTCTTATGCATTCACTCAGAAGTCTTCAACTCCTTTAGAACCAGGACCCATTTTCTCCATTAACAGAACAATAGCATTCTTAGGCTTGGAAAATAAAAAGTATATAGATCTTTAGCAAAAGAGTTGGAAAGCTACAGTATTTCTGAAACAAGGTATCATTAATTATACATTCCATCTCAAACTCCATGCCAATTTTCTCCTTGACAAACTACAGATAGATATTTCTTGGCTCAATATTTTATATAAGAAATAATAGATTTGGGGCAAGATTATCCTATAAAGGACCAATGTTACAAACTTGGTTGAATCTTGTCCTTGTGACCAAGTCTATCCAGAATGACAAACTTTGGTTGAGTTTTACTCAGTCTTTTACTTTGGGCAAAAACTAATGGTCAATATCTGCTAAGTGATTTCCTGGTACTGGTCCTGGTGCTCTATACGGATCTGCTGGCAAAGCCACAGCTCTTTTGGGAGAGTAAAGATTGGGAGAAATGGCCTACTAGCTAATCAAATAATTTTAAAGAACAGAAAATCTTTCTGTGTTTTAATTCCACCCATTTTCTTTTTACACATTTCATTGGTTTGTTTGATCACTACAAATATGTCTGATATTGAGAATAGAATGTTCCTTCTATATGCTTACAACATGATTATGACTATCAGGACTCTTAAGGGGAGATTGGTTCTGCTTATGAACTATTATTATCAAAGATTGCTTAAAATCTTTACTTTAAAACCAAAATTATTTGGGTCAGTTATCTTTCAAAATGTAACTGATCCTATCAACACCATATAACAAGATAATTTAGTTAGTTACACATTCATTCGTAACTAATTCATCCTGGCAGATTCACCAAGGAAGTTAGTTTCTTAAAACCAGAGGTTCCATCAGTGCATTTGCTGAGATATTTTCTTTTTCTATAGCCATAGTGGGTGGCTGGTAACTTATGTTTTGAAAATATTCCAATCTAAATCATCTAGGTCACACTGCATGGTGAAGAACTTTAGAGACTTAATAACTCATTTTTTCACATGCTGAAAAAGACTCAGAAACTGTTTCTCAAGTAAACTCTTGGACCCACCTATTCTATTGGCCCACCTCAATGTGGAAATTGGGTGGCCATCTATTCAAGAAGTAGTGTTGGGTTTTGATCTGGTTTTCATAAAAGGTTGTCAACCCTCCTGCTCAGTTAGTTAATTTTTAAAATACAGAGTCTGTCCTTAATCAGTAACAAAGAATTATTTATTGCCAGAGAACTTACTTTCAAACTGTTCGCTAGCTAACTTCTCTCAGAAGCCATTTGAAAGGAATTTCATTTCTGGAGATTGTTTTGAAAAAAATGAAGCGTATGTCTCTCTCTAGACATCCTAATTTTTAACCCCTGAATCATGCTGTGCTATTTACTTAGCCTCTGACAAGATATTTCCTATCTCGTACTTTGACATTATCCCTTGGCTTACATTAATAGATGCCCTAAAAATGCTTTATGAAATGGACTACTACAGTTACTCAATAATGCTATTAAAATGTCATCCACTACATAAACCAGAATCCCCTATATAAAGACCTACTCAAGGCATGGGCCTTTCTGCTTGACCTTACAAACAACTAGTATGTTTTCTCCTTAAGTGATCATATGATTCCTGAAAACTAATCACAGCTCCTTTTGCTTCAACTGCCAAGGAGCTCAGAGTTAAATTTATTAATGAAAGTATGTTATTATTAAAGTCTTTATATGCATTTCTTAATTCTAAATTTTCTATGAGTTTGCTTTTGTCTTCTATATTTTTCATGGCCTTGGCTTTACAATTTATGCATATATTTTTGGGTTTTGTGTATATCACTGAAAGATATCCCAAAACGTTTTGTAAAAAAAAAAATGGGTTCTAGCTAAAGAGAAATAAAATAATCAGATATCCCACTATATTTTAAGATACTGAAAAAGATATAAGTGGTGGGGGGGAAGGTGAGTTAAAATGGTAATGGAAAAATCACTAGAGCACTAAAGGTGAGTAAAATGAAGGTAGTAATTACTGAAATTAGAAGTAAAGAATATGAGGATATTACATAGTGAGATCTAAGGAGACTCTGGCAACAAGATGAAAATAAATACAGATTAAATGTAGTAAGTAAATGAAAAGAAATGTAAACTAAAAGCAGAAGTCTGCAGGCAGGAGAAGAAAAAATTGAATACTCTGACACACACAGCAGCAACAAAACCATTCAAGTAATGTGCCAACTAAACAACGCACACTGCACCTGGGCATCAACTGTGCAATATTCTGGGAACCAAAACCAGAGCAGGTCACCATCTTTCATGCCATCGTGTACATAGGTTCATAATGTATATTTTAATGAATGTTGTATTCACAACAGTTTTCAACACATCACCAAACATTTAAAATCCAGTTGTTACAAAGTTACTCTTACTTAATATTCTCAAATCTATGAATTCACTTAGTTAATCAATAAATTCAAATTCAATAAACGTAGTTTTCCTCTTGGAATGCTTTGCAAAGTAACCCCTAGCATCAAATTCAGAAGAATGAGGCAGGGTTGGTGGAGGAGACCACAGAGGGAAGAGTGGTGATGAGCCCTTCACAAGTCTGACTGAGGGAGCTGGTGCTTCTTTTTCCTATGCTCTTCCCAAACAATGCATGTGCATTTCCCTTTACCCTCTCAGCAGTATACTTTCACCAAGCCTTTCAGCAAGACCTTGAATTACTAGAACAGTGCTTGTCAAGTGTGGTCCCTTGACCAGCAGCAATAGTGTCATCTGGGAATACATTACAAAGGCAAATTCTGGAGCTCTACCCCAGACCTACTGAATCAGAAATTCTGGGAGTAGGGCTCTTGCAATCTGTGTTACAATGGACCCTCTAGGCGTTCACAATGCATGATCAAGTTTCAGGACCAGTGGACCAGAGGAACACATGGATATAAGGAGATGTCTGCCCATTCACAGTTATTAAATGTGAGGTGATAACAACAGGAATAGAGGCAGAGTTAGAAAAGGAGGATAGAAAACTACAGAAAAAGAAAACAAGCAAGTGACATATTGCCATTTGCTTGTTCCAGAGGCTCAAATGAATATTTCAGTGTTCATATTTTAATTTTTTTTTATTTACTTTTTGTACATTTTTGTCTATGCTGTTCTTCATACTTGGTTTGTCTGAAAAGAGAAAGTCCAACACTAGGTTTACTGAGCAAAACTGGTACTAAGACTTCACATACTTTAGACTTTCTTAACTCATTCTCCTCATACAGAGAGCATAACTCACCTTCAATTCCTAAATCATACTGCAAATGATCAAGTTTCCTCTTAGCTTTAACTCCATACAGGGATCAACATCACCAGTGCAATTCCGTCACTCCTGAGGTACGACTCTGCAGCTGTTAAAACAGTGCATGCCCTGTAACAACACGCCAGCGTAGGGCAGGAAGCAAAGAAGGATCCTATTTCCAATTGAACCTCTGGTGGGAATTGAAATACGTGGTGTTTGATTTCTTGTACTAGAATTCATCTGCTTATCATAAACTCTTCAGTGGCACCCTTTCTGTCACCCTCCTCCTTTCTGTCACTCTTAAATACTTCCACCCCCTCAATTATTCTTTAACATTGGTCTTTCAATAACTGGATCTGGTGCTATCTTTTCTGAAAGCAGGTACCTTTACTATTGAAATGTCTCCACACCGCTAAGGGGAGGAAATTTGCAACCTGCTCCCTTATCAGTAGAGATGATTTAGAGAAAAACAATGGAGATAGTTCTAAAAAGAATGGATTATATATTGGATTATTTGACCTGAATGAGCGAAGATTAATGAGTGGATTGACCACATAATTCCCAGATTTAAAATCTGGGAAACTTTTCAGAGCAAAGAGAGGGAGTGGCTATTATAGGTTTTGCCAAGACAACTGACCCATGCTGGGACCGTTTTGGGCAAACCAGGAACATGCTCGATCTATTCGTTGGAGACTTTTTGGCTGACTTCAAGTATATGAGGGATTTTAATGAGAAAAATATTTATCATTTACTCTCCGTATCCATGGAAAACCAAATAAGAATAAAAGCATGACAGATTCTTTTGTGTATTTATAAGTTTATTGAGGACCCTGCTATCACTGGGCTCATTATCTACTTATTAAACATACGATTATATAAATTTAAACTTTCATTGTCCAGTTATTAGTTACACAATTAGATCATCTTGACTTTCAAAATGTTAATAGTAAAAATAGATACTGTGGGAGGTGTAGAGTTGCCATTCATGGGGACTCACTGCCTCTGTGCATAACTAACTGTCTTGAAACTCACTAGAAGCTCAATTTGTTTTGGGGTATCATACTAAAATTATGCAGTTATGAAGTTCTCTGAAAGCAAAAAACTAAGATGCTCTTTCCAGATTCCTTCCTAACATACTATACAGTTCAAAATATCTCTTTAGTTATTTGGAGGTTTTCCATATATAACAATTCTCTCAACGTGTCTGTACACTGCCAAGGGTCGGATTATAGAAAGCCATTCAAGAAAGTGTAGACAGAGCAGTTCCACATCGTTTTGTTGGTATTCTTTTTATAAATATTTTGCTCTCTGAAGACATTTTTCCTTTGAAGCACTCAAAATCTCTACACACTGCAAAACCTGGTATTTATCTGATGGGTCACATTTAATAATGAGATTTGACATTATCAGATTTAATCATGAAATCTGACACTATTAGAATCCTGGCTTTCAGAAGCAAGAGTTACTATAACACATTTGGATGGATGAAAGGAACGAAGGAAGGGAGAGAAGGAGCGAGGGAAGGAGAGGGGGAGGAAGGAAGGAAGGGAGGAGGGAGAAAGGAAGAAAGGGAGGGAATATGGCAGGAAATTTTTCTCAAACAAAACTTCCCGAAAATATTTTATGTCTTTAAGAAGTACTAAAATATATTAATATATTATATTTTATGTATGTTAATATATGTTATATTTTCTTATTTCTTCCAGATCTCTGATACAAGACAAAAATTTTAGAACTATGAATTATGGAGCAATACTCCCATGAGAAATATCAAGGCTTATTAATAAATTCTATCTCTACAAAAAAATTAAGGCAATATAGCTGATTAATTTAGTGACTTCTAAATTTAAAAAAAATTTAATTATTGTCAAGAAGTAAAAGTGAATTGTTAGTTCAGATTTTTTTTTCTTTCTGCCTCTTATTTGACCTAACATTGGATAGATACATCCTAAGAGTTGTCTCACACACAGCATGACCACCCATGCACTACTCTGTTATCTGTTAAATATATACTTCCCTCTTTTCTCTTTATAGCATTGCATGCAACCCATGACTAGTGCCAAATAGTTAATACAGAGAAGTGGTTTCCAGGCAAAGTTCCTCACAGGGAGAGATCAATTCTGTCTGAGATGTTCTTGGAAGGCATTACGAAGAAGAGCTTTGCTGAATAGGGTACATTCTACAGAGTGACAAGGTTAGAAAAGTGGGATGTCATTGAGAAAACCAATTTTCCTGTAGTAGAGATTTAATTGGCGGTAATGGTAAGAGACAAAGCCAAACATTTATTGAGCTAAGACTTCCAGCCGAGGGGTTTGCATTTTATCTTCCGGACTGAATGAAGCACTGAATGTTTGTGGAAGGGAATTTCAGGGTCTATGAGAATTAGACTGGTAGCAATGTACACAAGAGAATAATTTTGGGAACAGGTAAACCAGGATGGATTTTACTCGTCATCAGAGAGTGAGGTAAATGAGGATCTAAATGAGGGTATTGGTGATGGTAGTGGGTAAGAAAAGGATAAATGCAAAATATAGTATAAAAGAATAATCTAGGTGATATTATTACTGACTGAATATGAGGGTCAATTAAGAGGAGAGAATTTTAAAATTCTAAAGTATGAGTCTTCCTAAGATGATTGAGGTACCATTGATTGAAACAAGCAAGTTTGAAGAGGAAGCACACGGTGAAACATGGAAATGGTACGTGAAAGAAGAGTTTGATCTGAGTCATTGTAAATACATTGGGTTGATAGGAAATTCCAACAAAAATACTGAGTGAACAGTTGATGATGTGAACTGGTGGAGATGTGATGTTTGAAGCTGAGGAAATGGATCGGACCTCTGATATACAGATTTTGATATACAGAGCATATATGAAGGACTAAATAGTTCTGGGGAAAAAGGATCCAGTAAAGGAAGCAGAGTAAAGAGAGAACTGCAAATAGTGTCAGGAAAAGAGAAAGCACGCTAGGTATTTCTAAAATGGAATTTAATACAGAGAATCAGCTGATATTAGATGGTTGCAAGAACAGAAAAGGGATTGCTGAGGTTGCACAGAGATTGATAACTGTAGGAAGCAGCTACTGTCCCTTGGGCTGGGAAAACAAAGGAAAAGAGGTGGTGATGTCAGAACCTTGAATTTGGATGAGGGGCCCAGTAATCCTGGTGTTTGGTCCTTTGGCGAAAGCTCCTTGAAGCTGGTTCTTAGATCTCTGGTCTGGCAGGTGCCAAGAACTCTGCGGAGGGGACACAGTTCAACAGGTGCCCAGAAGAATGTGCTCCAGTGTGTGAGGGAATACAGGAACATCTCATACTCCAGTCTTTAAAGGAAGCATGTTGTTACCAACAGGTGCTGGTAGTGGCAAAAGAAGCTGGAGGCTGCAGCCAGCTGTCTGCTGTTACTGGAACAATGCTGCTACCGACTGGAAAACCAGAAAGGAAACCCTCTTTCTCTCCCTTCACCTTCCAACCTCTCTCTAGGGCCCTCTACTGGCAGGGCCTAACAGAAGCCAACTGATAAGGCAGTCTGGGAAAAGTTATTTATAGAGTTCCAAACCCAGCCTTATAGAGCAGAGTAGAAAAGGGTGTCTCGAATTTGAGAGACAATAGGTAAATAGTCAGCACATCTAGAGAGGAACATATTACAGAAGCCTAAGGAAGAGTGAGGTTTCAATAAGAGAGGGGAGGAAAACTCCAACAAATGCTGGAAATAGGTCAAAGATAACGGACTAGGCAAAGACCTTTGCATTTAGTGATTAAATTAAATGAAATGTTCTTAAATAGCTAAGTGTTGGAGAAAATTCTCATAAAAAACAGAGATTACTCTCAATGTCTTTGATTAACCTGTGTCAGTTTTCCCATTAAAGAACTTTAAAAATTAAACTTTTATTATATCAATAGTAGATGATAAATAATATTCCAAAATATTTGCAACAAAAACAAAAATGATGCATATTTTAAATGAAAGTATTAACAATGAAGTATGAAATATTTTTATTTTACCAAAATAGTACTGGCTTGCCCAAGAAATACAGTTATAAAATATATTAGTCTCTGTTTTTTTAATTGTCACCAATACATTTTTAGGAAATTCTTATTAAATTCCTTCTGAGTCAGTGACAAGATATGACTAGCCCACGCAGGAACCAGTGATTTAATATTATGTTAGGATGCTACTGGCACAGCAGTGCAGGCCTCAGCATGAAAGAGTGGCATAAAGAAAATTCTCTTTCTCCCTCCTGCAGAGAAGAGAATTCTATCCCACCATCATCTCTGCTCTTTCCCTTCCCCCCCCCCACAGAGCCTAAAAAATTCGCCTAGAATGTACATTCCACAGTCCTCTGAAGTATTATAGTAATATTAATAAATTCCTTACATGACATTTGGACAAAAGCCAGTAATAGATACAAAAACTGAGGTGTCTTTCAGGTCTGAAATGGGTTTTTAAAAATTCTCCATGTTTAAGAAAAAGGAAAGCTAAATTTTGGTAGCTACAAGTGCACTGATTTTCATATTAAGTATTAGAAGACCAGCTTACGCTAAATACCGTGGGCATTCTGTGTTTATTTGCATGACAGAGCATGGAACTAGCAGCATATTTTGTTGCTGGAGCAGATCAGAGGCTAAAAGGTGTAAAATAATCCCAACTTCATATAAAAGGAAAAAAGGTTGAGTGACTGTCAAACATAATGATAAAGGCTCCTCTTTTGTTAAATTATCTCCCTTTTCCGTTACATATTCTCGGAAGTTCCTTCAAGTCTCTGAAGTGCTGTCTTCTGAAGTTGTGCTTCTGAACACTCTGGATTACTTTATTTTTCCTACCAGTCTTTGTTTAGAAAACTATAGGCAAATGTATTTTACACACACACACACACACACACACACACACACACACACACACGCACCCACAGTTTAGAGAGACTGCTAGACAAATTGCTATTTGGTAGAGAAACAAGAGCATATCCGTGGCAAGTAAAGCTGTGCCCTAGTCAATCAATATTGATTCCATAAGTCATATTATAAGATAAAATGTACATATTTATATATAATAGTTACTATCCACTATTGCTGCATTGTACCATTTCTGAATAAATACTCAACCATATTAACCAGGTAATATTATTCCCATTTGCCATATGGAGAAACAAAAGACAAAAGAAGACCTTGTCCAAGCTCAGATAGCTCTATGAAAGATTTAGAAAAAACTCTAATGTCCAAGTTCTTTCCACTGAGCTGTACTGCAAAAATGCCTATCTCCCACTTTACCCAAAACAGAGCAACTGATACTTCTGGTCTTCTGTTGTTCACAATGCTGTGTGTGTACTAAGAGGTATCATTAACTTATCTGTTTAGAAAAATGACGCCCCTGTATTAATGTTTTAGAACCATTCCGCCACCAGCTATGTAGATACAGTCCAGCAATAGAAAGTCCTTCAGAAAGATCAGGATGAGCTATGATGGGGGAGATGACTGCTGCTGTGTGTGAGGAATCTGGCTCAAAAAATAAGAGCCAGATTTATTTTTAAAAAATAAATATTTTTTAAAAAGAAGTAAGGTTTTCCATTGAAGCCAAGAATCTGGTATCAAGGGCATTGAGAACTTAATGTTGCATGGCTATGGACTATTTCTTTCATAGTCATCAGGGAATCCCCACCAACTACCACAGTGCCTGGTATAGAGATCAACCAAATTTGTTGAATTAATGAGCTGAAAAGAGTCGACATGCCTTGAATTTCTAAAAACTGTTCAGAGATTCAAAGATAAGAAATTAAGACATCAAAGAACAGCACATTTTCCTGAAAGTTGTTCCTCAGGAAACTGCATTCCCAGCATATAAGAAGAAGCTGATGGTTGGGCAAGGATTTGTAATCATGAGGGTTTTTCCTGAGCTTGTATATTTCTAAGGAAATCACATATATTCTTTAATCTCAGAGCAAACAAAGGTGTGGTTAGAAGTCTAACACATATATTACTCGTACCCTCTCAAAAAGTGAAATATATATACATGGATATATATATATATATATATATATATATATATTTCATGGATATATTCTGACTGACTGACCCAGTGATAAACAGCTGTTTCTCCTATGATTGAGAGAACACATTTTGCTTTGAAAATATATTTTATTTTTAAGGCTCCTTTGGGATTTATTAGACTGAAAAAGTGGCAGGGGAGGGGGAATCTGAGTGTTTTTAAGGAATAAAAAATATTTTGGCAATATCCTCCAACATCTAAGATACCTGAAATTAGAATTGCTCTCAGAGGACCCAGATCTATCCATGCAGCCAAAACTCTGATCCTTAGCCAATTGCATGGATGCTGCACTGAGATCCGAAGTCAGTCCTACATTCCAGAACTACACTGTCTCTTAAAACAGCCTGCATCTCCACCAGAGTAAATCACAGCAGCTGGGGGACCAGGGATATCGGTGAGAATGTGCGAAGGCTGGAAAATACTATAATTTGAAGGTATGTTGACCAATATGGCTGAAACTCAGCATAAAATAATATACTACCAGGACTGTAAGAAACAAGCTTCAAAACAGAGCCATGAGAGGCTATCAAGTTACAGTTTTAAAAAAATATTGTGGGTGAGTAACTGTGGCAAATGGTCCATGATTATGTTCAAGCACTAAGCTCTGGCCATTGATTGACAATGAAATGTATTTTAGTATATGTTAAACATACATTACATGTTACACATTACACATATGACATATATATTATAGAGAAGGACTTACAACATCACCTTTCAAATGTATGTAGGTACAGTTGTGTTTAATATGATACAAATTCAGTTTTAAGTGTTACTGTATATAGAGTCACTTTTAAATTATTACACATCTTCCTGACCATTAGATATTAAAAGCTTAAAAAAAAATGGCAAAAGATCGGAAAAGTTTTTCTGTGTGTGTGTGTGTGTGTGTGTGTTTGTGTGAGATCTCTCTACATGTGGAATCTTTTTTTAATTGAGATATAATTTACATATATTTTGTATAAGTTTGGGTGTACAACAAAATGATTTGATATATGCATGTATTGCAAAATGATTGCCAAAATAAGTTCAGTTAACATCTATCACCACACATAGTTATAATATTTTTATTGTGATGAAAACTTTTAAGATCTACTCTCTCAGCACCTTTCAAATATATAATACAGTACTCTTAACTACAGTCACCATGCTGTACGTTACAACCCCAGATTTATTTATAACTAGAAGTTTGTACCTTTTGATCACCTTCACTCATTTTGCCAACCTCCCACCTCCTGCCTCAGGCAACCACCAATCTGTTCTCTGTATCCATGAGTTTGGGCTTTTTAGTTTGCATGTGTGAGATCCCACAGTACTTGTCTTTCTCTGTCTGACTTAGTTCGCTTAGCATAATGCTCTCAAGGTCCCTCCTTATTGTCACGAATGGCAGGATTTCCATCTTTTATATGACCAAATAATATTCCTGTGTAGGTACAAATATATATAATTTTCTTTGTCTATTCATCCATTGATGGATACTTAGGTTGTTAACATGTCTTGGCTATTGTAAATACTGCTGCAATGAGCATTCTTTAGATAAATACCCAGAAGTGGAACTGCTGGATCATGTGGTAGTTCTATTTTTAATGTTTTGTTTTCCATACTGTTTTCCATAGTGTCTGCACCAATTTACATTTCCACCAGCAGTGCACAAGTGTTCCCTTTTCTCCACATCTTTGCCAATACTTGTTATTTCTTGTCTTTTCATAATAGACATTCTAACAGATGTGAGGTGATACCTCACTGTGGTTTTGATTTGCATTTCCCTGATGATTAGTGACGTTGAGCACCTTTTAATGTACCTCTTAGCCCTTTGTATGTCTTCTTTGGAAAAATGTCTGTTCCTCTGCCAATTTTTAAATCATTTTTTCTATTGAACTGTATGAGTTCTTCATATATTAACCCCTTATAAGATATATGATTTGCAAATATTTTCTCCCATTCTATAGGCTGCCTTTTCATTTTGTTGATGGTTGTGTGGAAAAGGTATCTAAATCTAAGTAAACAGATCTTCCCTCGGTACTTTAAAGATATTTGTCCTATATCTTCTGAGATCCATTGATGTTTCTAAGAAATACTCTGCCACTGTGATTGCTATCGATATATAATCCGTCTTGACTCTCTAGTAGCCTTTAAAACTTTCCTCTTACTCTCTCTACAAATGTTCTGCAGTTTCTGTGATGTTTTTAAGGAATGAATTTGCATTTATTTATCTTACTAGAGACTTGATATGCTTTTACAATCAAAGGGGACTCATAATATTTTTACAATTCCTAAAAACTTGGACCATCACATCAGGACTTTTTTCTCTCTCCCATTCTCTCCTGGGACACCTTTTAGACACATAGCAGAGCTTCTCATTTTGTCTTCCTTAAAGATAATTTGTCTTTTTTTTTTTTTAAGGACAAATCATAATTTGTCTTTTTTAAAAAATATATGAGCTGCATTCTGAACGGCTTCTTCACATTTATCTTCTAATTCTCTGGTTATCTATATCAATCAATGCTTTAACTGATCCACTGAGTTTTTATTATTTCAATACTACACTTTTAGCTACAAAAATTACATTTGATGCTTTTTACAATCTTCTTGTTCATTTTATCATATAGTCTTAAAATTTTCTTATGGATCTTACTGAATGCCTTTTATCCTCTGATCTTTTAAATATGTTTGCTTTAAAGTCCCTTTCAGAATGGATTCTGGTTTTTCTAGTTTCTCAAGTACAAATACTGCCATTTGTTGTATGTGTGCCTTTTCTCTCTTGGCAATGAATTTCCTCATGGACTTTAATTTTTTTCTATAAGCTATCAATAGTGAGGATTATTTTAAATAAGAAAAATGAGTCCTGAATTGAAACACTCAACTATTTTACTTATCAAAAAAAGTAAATATTGACTTCTGGTTTCAGCTATGACATGACTTCAGCTTGGAAGTAATCATTCCAGGCCAGAAAAAAAGCTAAAAAAGATGAAAACTACTAGAGCTCATCAGTGAATTCAGTAAAGTTGCAGGATACAAAATTAATACACAGAAATCTGTTGCATTTCTATACACTAACAACAAAAGATCAGAAAGAGAAATTAAAGAAAAATCCCATTTACCACTGCATCAACAATAATAAAATATCTAGGAATAAAAGTATCTAGGAGGCAAAATACCTGTACCCTGAAAACTATAAGATGTTGATGAAAGAAATTGAAGATGACAAAAGAAAATGGAAAGAAATACCATGTTCTTTGATTGGAAGAATGAATATTGTTAAAATGACTCTACTACCCAAGCCAACCTACAGAGTCAATGCAACCTCTATCAAATTACCAATGGTACATTTCACAGAATTAGAACAAAAAATTTTTAAATTTGTATGGAGACACAAAAGAACCTGAATAGCCAAAGCAACCTGGAGAAAGAAAAACAGAGCTGGAGAAATCAGGATCCATGACTTCAGACTATACTACATAACCACAGTCATCAAAAAAGTATGGTACTGGCACAAAAACAGAATATAGATCAATGGAACAGGAGAGAAGTCTATGGTCAATTAACCTACAACAAAGGAGACAAGACTATACAATGGAGAAAAGACAGTCTCTTCAATAAATCGTGCTGGGAAAACAGGACAGCTACATGTAAAAAAAGAAATTAGAACATTTTTTAATGACATACACAAAAATAAACTCAAAATGGATTAAAGACCTAAATGTAAAACTACACACTATAAAACTCTTAGAGGAAAATGTAGGTAGAACACTCTTTGACATAAATCACAGCAATGTCTTTTTTGATCCATCGCCTAGAGTAACAGAAATAAAAACAAAAATAAACAAATGGGGCCTAATTAAACACAAAAGCTTTTGCACAGCAAAGGAAACCATAAACAAAACTGACAACTCACAGAATAGGAGAAAATATTTCCAAACAATACGATCAATAAGGAATTAATCTCCAAAATTTAAAAACAGCTCATGTGGCTCAATATCAAAAACACAGCCCAATCAAAAAATGGGTAGAAGACCCAAATAGACATTTCTCCAAAGAAGACATACAGATGGCCAAAAGGTAAGTGAAAAGATGCTCAACATCATCAATTATTAGAGAAATGCAAATCAAAACTATAGTGAGATATCACCTCGCACCAGTCAGAATGACCATCAACAAAAAGTCTACAAACAATAACAATAAATGGTGGAGAAAAGGGAAAACTCCTACACTGTTGGTGGGAATGTATATTGGTACAGCCACTATGGAGAACAGTATGAAGGTTACTTAAGAAACTAAAAATAGTGCTACCATATTCCAGCAATAGGCCCACTCCTGGGCATATATGCAGAGAAAAACATGGTCCAAAAGGATATATGCACCCCAATGTTCATTGCAGTGCTGTTTACAGTAGCCAAAACACAGAAGCAACCTAAATGTCCATCAACAGATGAAGGGATAAAGAAGATTTGGTAAATATATACAAAGGAATATTACTCAGCCATTAAAAAGAATTAAATAGGGACTTCCCTGGTGACACAGTAGTTAAGAATCTGCCTGCCAATGCAGGGGACATGGGTTTGATCCCTGGTCTGGGGAGACCCCATGCCATGGAGCAGCTAAGCCCATGTGCCACAACTACTGAGCCTGTGTGCCATAACTACTGAAGCCTATGTGCCTAGAGCCTGTGCTCCACAACAAGAGAAGCCACCACAATGAGAAGCCTGTGCACTGCAATGAAGAGTAACCCCCGTTCGCCGCAACTGGAGAAAGGCTGAGTGCAACAACGAAGACCCAATGCAGCCAAAAATAAATTAATTAATTAAAATTTTTTAAAAGGAATGAAATAATGACGTTTGCAGCAACGTGGATGGACCTGGAGATTATCATAATTAAGTGAAGTCAGACAGAGAAAGACAAATATCATATGATATTGTTTATATGCAGAATCTAAAAAAAAAATGATACAAACAAACTTATTTACAAAACAGAAACAGACTGACAGACTTAGAGAATGAACTTATCATTACTGGGGGTGGGGGTTGGGTGGGGGGAGAAGTGGGGAAAGGGACAGATTGGGACTTTGGGATTGACATATACACACTGCTATATTTAAAATAGATAACCAACAAAGACCTACTGTATAGCAGAGGGAACTCTGCTCAATACTCTGTAGTAAATTGGAAAAGAAATTGAAAAAGAATAGATACAAGTATATATATATAACTGAATCACTTTGCTGTACACCTGAAATGAACACATCACTGTTAATCAGCTATACTCCAACATAAAATTTAAAAATCAATGACTTTTCCTGGACACATAAGAGAATTGATATCACAGGGCTAACCTCTACCTCCATATTGAGAAACACATGCAAATATAAAGAAAAAAAGCTGAGATCAACTCAGCTAAAGCAAAAGCCACTGGACCCATAAACTGTTAGGAGAACTTAAATGTTTATTTGATTAACCACTTGGAGTGTAGACTACCTTGAGAATGAGAAAATCCTAGAGCTTGTAGTCTTGGTAGGGGTGCGGGAACCCTTTCTTGGGTTTTACCTCCAGGAACAATACCATGTTCTCATGGTAAATAGCCAAGAAAAATAATAATTATTTTTTTTTTGGGTGGTACGCAGGCCTCTCACTGCTGTGGCTCCACTGTTGTGGAGCACAGGCTCTGGACACACAGGCTCAGCAGCCATGGCTCACAGGCCCAGCCGCTCCGCAGCATGTGGGATCTTCCCGGACTGGGGCATGAACCCATGTCCCCTGCAGCGGCAGGCGGACTCCCAACCACTGCACCACCAGGGAAGGCCCCCAAAATAATCTTTTATCTTTGGAAAAATGAGGAGAAAAGTAACAATTTGAAATAATTCCAGTTTATTCTCCATATCAAAGGCCTACTCTCAAGTGAAAAAGACTTTATCGCCTGCCCACCACAGGGACCAGACCCAGCTCCGCTCACCAGTGGCCAGGTAACAGCCCCTCCCACCAGGAAGCTTGCACAAGCCTCTTAGACAGCCTCATCCACCAGGGGACAGACAGCAGAAGCAAGAAGAACTACAACCCTGCAGCCTGCAAATGGAAACCGCAATCACAGAAATTTAGACAAAATGAGATTGCAGAGAAATATGTCCTAGATGAAGGAATAAGATAAAATCCCAGAAGAACAACTAAGTGGAGATAGGTAATCTACCTGAAAAAAAGTTCAGAGTAATGATAGTAAAGATGATCCAAGATCTCAGAAAAAGAATGGAGGCACAGATTGAGAAAATACAAGAAATGTTTAACAAAGACGTAGAAGAATTAAAGAACAAGCAAACAGAGATGAACAATATAATAACTGAAATGAAAAATACACTAGAAGGAATCAATAGCAGAATAACAGGCAGAAGAATGGATAAGTGAGCTGGAAGAAGAATGGGGGAAATCACTGCCATGGAACAGAATAAAGAAAAAAAGGATGCAAGAAATGAGGATAGTCTAAGAGACCTCTGGGACAATATTAAATGCACCAACATTCGGGCTTCCCTGGTGGCGCAGTGGTTGGGAGTCCGCCTGCCGATGCAGGGGACACGAGTTCGTAGCCCTGGTCTGGAAAGATCCCACATGCCACGCCGCGGAGCAGCTGGGTCCGTGAGCCATGGCCGCTGAGCCTGCGCGTCCGGAGCCTGTTGCTCCGCAACAGGAGAGGCCGCGATAGTGAGAGGCCCGCGCACCACGATGAAGAGTGGCCCCCACTTGCCGCAACTAGAGAAAGCCCTTGCACAGAAACGAAGACCCAACACAGCCAAAAATAAATAAATAAAAATTAAAAATAAAGGAATTCCCTTAAAAAAAAAAATGCACCAACATTCACATTATATGGGTCGCAGAAGGTGAAGAGAGAGAGAAAGGACCAGAGAAAATATCTGAAGAGACAATAGCTGAAAACTTCCCTAACATGGGAAAGGAAACAGTCATCCAATTCAGGAAGCACAGAGTCCCAGGTAGGATAAACCCAAAGAAAAACACGCCAAGACACATAGTAATCAAATTGACAAAAATTAAAGACAAAGAAAAAATATTAAAAGCAACAAGAGAAAAGCAACAAATAACATACAAGGGAACCCCTGTAAGGTTACCAGCTGATTTCTCAGCAGAAACTCTGCAGGCCAGAAGACAGTGGCACGATGTATTTCAAGTGATGAGAGGGAAGAACCTACAACCAAGAATACCCTACCTAGCAAGGCTCTCATTCAGATTCAACTGAGAAATCAAAAACTTTACAGACAAGCAAAACCTAAGAGAATTCAGCATCACCAGACCAACTTTGCAACAAATAGTAAAGGAACTTCTCTAAGCAGAGAGAAAAAGGCCACAACTAGAAACAAGAAAATTATGAATGGAAAAGTTCACCGGTAAAGGCAGACATACAGTAAAGGTAGGAAATCATCCACATGCATATATGATATCAAAACCAGCAACTGTGAGAAGAGGAGAGCACAAATGCAAGATACTGGAAATGCATTTGAAATTAAAAGACCAGCAACTTAAAACAATCTTGTTTATATATAGACTGCTATATGAAAACCTCATGGTAACCACAAACTGTAAATCTACAATAGATACACAAAAAAGAAAAAGGAATCCAAACACAATACTAAAGCAAGTCATAAAATTACAAGAGAAGAGAACAAAAGAGGAAGCGAAGAAAAAAGACCTACAAAAACTAATAAAAAACAATTAATAAAATGGCAATAAGAACATACATATCAATTATCACCTTAAACATAAACAGATTAAATGCTCCAACCAAAAGACACAGACTGGCTGAATGGATACAAAAGCAGTTCTAAGAGGGAGGTTTATAGCAATACAATCTTACTTCAGGAAACAAGAAAAATTTCATACAACTTAACCTTACACCTAAGGTTTTTTCACTAGAGAAAGAAGAACAAACAAAACCCAAAGTTCGTAGAAGGCAAGAAATCATAAAGGTCAGATCAGAAATAAGTGAAATACAGATGAAGAAAACAAGAGAAAAGATCAATGAAATTAAAAGCTGGTTCTTTGAAAAGATAAAATTGATAAACCATTAGTGAGACTCATCAAGAAAAAGAGGGGGCTTCCCTGGTGGCCCAGTGGTTGAGAGTCTGCCTGCCAATGCAGGGGACACGGGTTCGAGCCCTGGTCTGGGAGGGTTCCACATGCCGCGGAGTGACTAGGCCTGTGAGCCACACTACTGAGCCTGCGCGTCTGGAGCTTGTGCTCCGCAACGGGAGAGGCCGCGACAGTGAGAGGCCCGCGCACCGCGATGAAGAGTAGCCCCCGCTCGCCGCAACTAGAGAAAGCCCTCGCACAGAAACGAAGACCTAACACAGCCAAAAATTAATTAATTAATTAATTAAATTTTAAAAAAAGAAAAGAAAAAGAGGGAGAGGTCTCAAATCAATAAAATTAGAAATGAAAAAGACTTTATCGGATCAATGTCTCTCATAAGCTTAAGGACAACTACCGTGCTCCAGCCCCCTCTACGCTTCTTGACTCACAAAAGAGGGAAAAAAGAAGCACTTGTGAAGGTCACAACTCAGGGACACAGGCCTACTAAATGACTTAAAATTAATCATAATGTTGTAGAACACTTCTTCTCCCCCCTCCAAACTCACTGTCACCACATCAACAGGGCTCCAATATAATAACATTGGATTACAGTTTAAAGAGCTACAAAACTCAGTTTATTTAAGAAAGAGTTCTTAGGGAAACCCAACAAGAAGGGACCCAAAAATAAGAACACTAGAGGAAATTAAAACTTCTATAGCCACAGGTAACACCAAGACATGTTATATTCAAACTGCAGAAAACCAAAGACAAGAAAAACTCTTGGAAAAAAACCAGAGAGAAAAATATCTCTGTAGTTATACAGGAGAAAAGATAAGAATTATAGTGAATTTTTCATTTAAAAAGCCATGCAATCAATAAAAGATAGAAGTGAAATACATAAAGTACTGGGGAAAAAAAACTAGAATATTATGTCCAGGGAAATTTATACTACAAACATGAAGGAGAAATAAAGACTTTCTCAGATAAACAAAAACTGAGGGAATTCATTGCAAAAAGACCTGCTCTGTAAAAAATATTAAAATAAGTCCTTTGAGGGAAGCATACAGAATTTATAGGGCAGTGAAAGTACTCTGTGTGATACTATAATGATGGATACATGTTATTATACATTTGCCCAAACCCATAGAATGTACAATGCCAAGAACAAACCTTAAGATAAATTATGGACTTTGGTTGATTATGATGTCAATGTAGGCTCATCAATTGTAGCAAATGTACCACTCTGGTGGGGAATGGTGATAGTGGGAGAAGGTATGCATGCGTGGGAGTAGACAGTATATGGGAAATATCTGTACTGTCCATTCAATTTTTCTGTGAACCTAAAACTACTCTAAAAAATTGTTAAAAAAATGTTCTTCAGGGAGCAAGAAAGTAATAAAGGTCAGAGACTCAGATCTACATAAAGAAAGGGAAACCACTGGAGAATGAATATGTATATAAAATCTTTTATTTTTCTTATTCTTTATGTAATAGATAAACAATAATAACAGTAACAATATATTGTTTGATTATAGTAGATGGATAGCTGAAATTAATGAGTAACTTTTAAGGAACATGAGGGATAAATTGGTAATACTATTTTAAGATTCCGGCACTACCCATGAAGTGGTTAATGTTATTTGAAAATAGACTTAGATCAGTAAAAATTTGATACTGCAAACTCCAGGACAATTACTGAAAGAAGTTAAAGAGGAGAAAACTGAGTTATATAAATTGCACAATTAAAACAAGAGAAGGCAGAAAAAGAGAAGAAAAAAATGAAAAACAAGTGCAACAAACAGAAAATAGTTACTTGTTAAATATTAATCTACCTATACCTATATTCACTTTCAATGTGAATTATCTTACCACACAAATTAAAATACAGAGACCATCAGAGTGGGTTAAAAACAGACCCCACTATATGTTGTTTATAAAAACCCATTTTAAATACAAAGACATAGATTAAAAGTAAAGGAGTGGAGAAGATATACCCTGATAACAATAATGGGAAAAACAGCTGGAACAGCTATATTAATTTTAGATAAAGCTGACTTCAGAACAAGGAAGTTACCAGGGGTAAAGAGGGGTGTTACTTAATGATAAAGTGGTCAATTCTCCAAGAAATAAGAATCTCTAACACATATGTGCCTAACAACAGAGCATCAAAATACATGAAGCAAAAACTAATAGAACTGAAAGGAGAAACAGACGAATCCACTATTATAGCTGGAGACTTGAACACTCCTCTTTCAGTAAATGACAGATGAAGCAGACAGAAAATCAGTGAGGATAGAGCTGAACAGAACAAGAATGTTAATCAACTGGATCTAACTGACAGTTATAGAATACTCCATGCAAGCACAGCAGAACTCACATTCTTTTCAAACTTGCATTCACCATGACAGACCACGTATTGGGCCATAAAACATGTATAGAGGAATAAAACAATTAAGAAACTGAGACCTTTGGGTTCAAGATGGCAGAGTACAAGGTCATGCGCTTACTCCCCCTTGTGAAAGCACCAGAATCACAAGTAACTGCTGGGCAATCATTGACAGGAAGACACTGGAACTCACCAAAAAGATACCCCACATCCAAAGACAAACGGTAAGTTGCAATGAGACAGTAGGAGGGGTGCAATAACAACAAAATCAAATCTCATAACTGCTGGGTGGGTGACTCACAAACTGGAGAATTATACCAGAGAAGTCCACCCAATGTAGTGAAGCTTCTGAGCCCCACGTCAGACTTCCCAACCTGGGGGTCTAACAATGGGAGGAGGAATTCCCAGAGAATCAAACTTTGAAGTCTAGCGGGATTTGACCACAGGCCTTCAACAGGACTGGGGGAAACAGACTCCTCTCTTGGAGGGCACACATGAAGTAGTGTGCGCATCAGGACCCAGGGGAAGGAGCAGTAACCTCATAGGACACTGAACCAGACCTACGTGCTATTGTTGGAAGGTCTCCTGCAGAGGCGGGGGGTGGCTGTGGCTCACCATGGGGACAAGGACACTGGCAGCAGACGTTCTGGGAAGTATTCTTTGGCATGAGCCCTCCCGGAGTCCACCATTAGCCCCATCAAAGAGCTCATAGTCTCCAGCGCTAGGGTGCCTCAGGCCAAAAACCAACAGGGAGGGAACTTAGCCCCATCCATCAGCAGACAAGTGGATTAAAGTTTTACTGAGCTCTGCCCACCAGAGCAACACCCAGCACTACACACCACCAGTCAGGAAGCTTGCACAAGCTTTTTAGATAGCCTCATCCACCAGAGGACAGACAGCAGAAGCAAGAAAAACTACAATCCTGCAGCCAGTGGAACGAAAACCACATTCATAGAAAGACAGACAAATGAAAAGGCAGAGGGCTATGTACCACAAGAATGAACAAGATAAAACCCCAGGAAAACAATTAAATGAAGTAGAGATAGGCAACCTTCCAGAAAAAGAATTAAGAATAATGATAGTGAAGATGATCCAGGACCTCAGAAAAAGAATGGAGGCGAAGATGAAGAAGATGCAAGAAATGTTTAACAAAGACCTAGAAGAATTAAAGAACAAACACCTAGAAGAATTAAAGAACAAACAAACAGAGATGAACAATACAATAACTGAAATGAAAAATACACTAGCAGGAATCAATAGCAGAATACTGAGGCAAAAGAACGGGTAAGTGACCTGGAAGACAGAATGGTGTAATTCACTGACGTGGAACAGAATAAACAAAAAAGAATGAAAAGAAATGAAGACAGCCTAAGAGACGTCTGGGGCAACATTAAACACACCAACATTCGCATTATAGGGGTCCCAGAAGGAGAAGAGAGAGACAGAAAGGACCTGAGAAAATATTTGAAGAGATTATAGTTGAAAACTTCCCTAACATGGGAAAGGAAATAGTCACCCAAGTCCAGGAAGTGCAGAATCTCAGGCAGGATAAACCCAAGGAGAAACAAGCCGAGACACACAGTAATCAAATTGACAAAAATTAAAGACAAAGAAAAATTATTAAAAGCAACAAGGGAAAAACAACAAATAACATACAAGGGAACTCCCATAAGGTTAACAGCTGACTTCTCAGCAGAAACTCTACAAGCCACAAGGGAGTGGCACAATATATTTAAAGTGAAGAAAGGGAAGAACCTACAACCAAGATTACTCTACCTGGCAAGGATCTCATTCAGATTCAATGGAGAAATCAAAAGCTTTACAGATGAGCAAGAGCTAAGAGATTTCAGCATCACCAAACCAGCTCTACAACAAATGCTAAAGGAACTTCTCTCAGTGGGAAACACAAGAGAAGAAAAGGACCTACAAAACAAGCCCAAAACAGTTAAGAAAATGGTAACAGGAACATACATATTGATAATTACCTTAAATGTGAATGGATTAAATGCTCCAACCAAAAGACACAGGCTCGCTGAATGGATAGATACAAAAATGAGACCCATATATAGGCTGTCTACAAGAGACCCACTTCAGACCTAGGGACACATACAGACTGAAATTGAGGGTATGGAAAAAGATATTCCATGCAAATGGAAATCAAAAGAAAACTGGAGTAGCAATGCTCATATCAGATAAAGTAGACTTTAAAATAAAGAATGTTACAAGAGACAAGGAAGGACACTACATAATGAACAAGGGATCAATCCAAGAAGAAGATATAACAATTATAAATATATATGCACCCAACATAGGAGCACCTCAATACATAAGGCAAATGCTAACAGCTATAAAAGAGGAAATCAACAGTAACACAATAATAGTGGGGGAGTTTAACACCTCACTTACACCAATGGACAGATCATCCAGACAGAAAAGTGATAAGGAAACACAAGCCTTAAATGACACAATAGACCAGATAGATTTAAAGGATATGTATAGGACATTACAACCAAAAATAAGAGATTTCACTTTCTTCTCAAGTGCACATGGAATATTCTCCAGGATAGATCACATCTTGGGTCACAAATCAAGCCTCAGTAAATTTAAGAAAATTGAAATCATATCAAGCATCTTTTCCAACCACAACACCATGAGGTTAAAAATCAATTACAGGGAAAAAACGCAAAAAACACAAACACGTGGAGGCTAAACAATACGTTACTAAATAACCAAGAGATCATTGAAGAAATCAAAGAGGAAATCAAAAAATACCTACAGAAAAATGACAACAAAAACAAAATGACCCAAAACCTATGGGATGCAGCAAAAGCAGTTCTAAGAGGGAAGTTTATAGCGATACAATCCTATCTCAGGAAGCAAGAAAAATCTCAAATAAACAATCTAACCTCACACCTAAAGTACTAGAGAAAGAAGAACAAACAATACCTAAAGTTAGCAGAAGGAAAGAAATTATAAAGATCAGAGAGAAATAAATGAAATAGAAACAAGGAAAACAAGAGCAAAGATCAAAAAACTAAAGGCTGGTTCTTTGAAAAGTTAGACAAAATTGATAAACATTTAGCCAGACTCATCAAGGAAAAGAGGGAGAGGACTCAAATCAATAAAATTAGAAATGAAAAAGAAGAAGGTACAACGGACACTGCAGAAATACAAAGCATCATAAGAGACTATTACAAGCAACTCTATGCCAACAAAGTGGACGACCTGGAAGAAATGGACAAATTCTTAGACAGGTATAACCTTCCAAGACTGAATGAGAAAGAAATAGAAAATACGAACAGACCAATCACAAGAAATGAAATTGAAACTGTGATTAAAAATCTTCCAATGGGGTTTTCCTGGTGGCACAGTGGTTAAGAATCCACCTGCCAATGCATGGAACGTGGGTTTGAGCCCTGGTCCAGGAAGATCCCACATGCCACAGAGCAACTAAGCCTGTGTCCCACAACTACTGTGCCTGTGCACCTAGAGCCCATGCTCTGCAACAAGAGAAGCCACCACAATGAAAAGCCCGTGCACCGCAATGAAGAGTAGCCCCGGCTCGTGCCAACTATAGAAAGTCCATACACAGCAAGGAAGAGCCATCGCAGCCAAAAATAAATAATAAATAAATAAATAAATAATCTACAAGGATGTACTGCATAACACAGTGAATATAGCCAATATTTTATAATAACTATAAATGGAATATATATAAAAAAACTTCCAACAAACAAAAGTCCAGGAAAGATGGCTTCACAGGTGAACTCTATCAAACACTTAGAGAAGAGATAACACCCATCCTTCTCAAACTCTTCCAACAAATTGCAGAGGAAGGAACACTCCCAAACTCGTTCTAAAATGCCACCATCACCCTGATACCAAAACCGGACAAAGATACTACAAAAAATGAAAATTACAGACCAATATCACTGAAGAATATAGATGCAAAAATCCTCAACAAAATACTAGCAAACAGAATCCAACAGCACATTAAAAGGATCATATACCATGATCAAGTGGGATTTAACCCAGGGACGCAAGGATTCTTCAATATACGCAAATCAGTCAATGTGATACACCATATTAACAAATTGAAGGATAAAAACCATACGATCATCTCAATAGGTGCAGAAAAAGCTTTTGACAAAATTCAACACTGACTTATGATAAAAACTCTCCAGAATGTTGGCACAGAGGGAACCTATCTCAACATAATAAAGGCCATATATGACAAACCCACAGCAAACATCATTCTCAATGGTGAAAAACAAAGCATTTCCTGCAAGATCAGGAAGAAAACACAGACGTCCACTCTCACCACTATTATTCAACATAGTTTTGGAAGTCTTAGCCATGACAATCAGAGAAGAAAAAGAAGGAAAAGGAATACAAATTGGAAAAGAAGAATTGAAACTGTCACTGTTTGCAGATGACATGATACTATACACAGAGAATCCTAAAGATGCCACCAGAAAACTACTAGAGCTAATCAATGAATTTGGTAAAGTTGCAGGATACAAAATTAATGCACAGAAATCTCTTGCATTCCTATACACTAATGATGAAAAATATGAAAGAGAAATTAAGGAAACACTCCCATTTACCACTGCAACAAAAAGAATAAAATACCTAGGAATAAGCCTACCTAGGGAGACAAAAGACCTGTATGCAGAAAACTATAAGACACTGATGAAAGAAATTAAAGATGATACCAACAGATGGAGTGATATACCATGTTCTTGGATTGGAAGAATCAATATTGTGAAAATGACTATACTACCCAAAGCAATCTACAGATTCAATGCAATCCCTATCAAATGACCAATGGCATTTTTTATGGAATTAGAACAAAAAATCTTAAAGTTTGTATGGAAACACAAAAGACCCTGAATAGCTAAAGCAGTCTTGAGGGAAAAAAACGGAGCTGGAGGAATCAGACTCCCTGACTTCAGACTATATTACAAAGCTACAGTAATCAAGACAACATGGTACTGGCACAAAAACAGAAACATAGATCAATGGAACAAGATAGAAAGCCCAGAGATAAACCCACGCACTGATGGTCAACTAATCTATGACAAAGGAGGCAAGGAAGTACAATGTTGAAAAGACAGTCCCTTCAATAAGTGGTGCTGGGAAAAATGGACAGCTACATGTAAAAGAATGAAATTAGAACACTCCCTAACACCATACACAAAAATAAACTCAAAATGGATTTGAGACCTAAATGTAAGACTGGACACTATAAAACTCTTAGAGGAAAACACCTTCAGCCACTACGGAGAACAGTATGGAGATTCCTTAAACAACTAAAAATAGAATTACCATATGACCCAGCAATCCCCCTACTAGGCATATACCCAGAGAAAACCATAATTCAAAAAGACACATGCACCCCAGTGTTCAATGCAGCACTATTTACAATAGCCAGGTCATGGAAGCAACCTAAATGCCCGTCGACAGACGAATGGATAAAGAAGATGTGGTACATATATACAATGGAATATTACTCAGCCATAAAAAGGAAAGAAATTGGGTCATTTGTTGAGACATGGATGGATCTAGAGACTGTCATACAGAGTGAAGTAAGTCCGAAAGAGAAAAACAAATATCGTATGTTAAAGCATGTATGTGGAACCTAGAAAAATGGTACAGGTGAACTGGCTTGCAGGGCAGAAGTTGAGACACAGATGTAGAGAACAAACGTATGGACACCAAGGGGGGAAAGCAGCGGGGTGGTGGTGGTGGTGTGATGAATTGGGCGATTGGGACTGACATGTATACACTGATGTGTATAAAATTGATGGCTAGGGCTTCCCTGGTGGCGCAGTGGTTGAGAGTCCGCCTGCCGATGCAGGGAACACGGGCTCATGCCCCAGTCCGGGAGGATCCCACATGCTGCAGAGCGGCTGGGAACGTGAGCCATGGCCGCTGAGCCTGCGCGTCCGGAGGCTGTGCTCCGCAACGGGAGACGCCACAACGGTGAGAGGCCCACGTACCGCAAAAAAGAAAAAAAAAAAATTGATGGCTAATAAGAACTTGCTGTATAAAAAAAAAATTAAATTAAATTAAGAAATTAAATAAAATATACAAAATGAAAAAAAAATCAGTGAATAGCAATATAAAAGAATAACTTTAGCTGTTGGCACAATAGCTGCTCTAACAAATTCCAATTAATTTAGAAATATATGTATATCAAGATTACCCACAAGAAATGTATCAAAAGCCATTGTGTGTGAAACCAGTGGCCCCACTGACATGCATTACATGTGGTTAGTCAGCATTTGCTATATTATAATGTTGTGATAACCAACCTCCAAACCTCAGTGACTTACAACCAAGGTTTATTTCTCACTCATGTGGCATGTTGGCTATGAGGTAACTGTGGCCCCAACTCTTTATTCCCAAATTCAGGCAGAAAGAGTGGCCCCAATTTGGGAAATGTTTTTCTACAGGAAAAGGACAATGGCAGCATGATGTATGGCTCTGAAACCTCTGCTCAGATACGGGATATGTCCATTCTGCTCATATTCCATTTGTTAAAACTAGTCACATGGCTGACACTGATATTTGAGGGGGAAGAATATTTCTCCCAGAGGGAGGGGGTCCCTTGTAAGCACCATATATTTTCAACAAGCAATTCAGTTATCACACAATAGATATACTATAAATAGACACAATTATGCCCAAAGTCTCATTTTCCTACATACTCAGTTTTATGAATAACCTGAAAAAAGAAGTGGGAAGCCTGTTAAGAAATGTTTAAGTCACATGATGTAAAATGATACGGATGGAGAAGAGAATGGCGTTTTTAAAAAAATCTTGCATGTTTGAATGTTGGTGGTCATGAGAATGGACATTCAATGCTAGAGGAAAGGCGAATGGACTTCTAACATTTTCAACATGAAAGAATTCTCTTTGACCATAGGTCTCAGCCCAACTGCACCATTTACTAGCTATAAAACCTAGGAAATCACTACATTTACATTAATCTGAGCTGTCTCAGATGGCAAAGTGCTGTGAAGGTGTTCACATACATGTCAGAAAAGATTGAGAGAGTGAGGAAAGGCTAAATAGAGAACTGAAGAAAAGAGATGTGCTGATCTCAAATCTAATTTACTGCATAGAACAACCACCCAGAGTGGGAAGGAAACTTCAGAGGGCCCCCGATGGCCTGGGTGGACTATCTCTTTGAGAGGATCTTTGGGTCTGTATTAACAAAGTGATTGCTTGAGCACTGATTTCTTTGCCTGAGTAATAATAATGGCCATCAGTCTAGTGATGTGCAGAAGGAAAAACCATTTTAGCTACCTCACTTCTGTAAACTAGTAAATGTACTCCCTTAATGCAATTTTGCAGAGTATAGAGACGCCTACTAGGACCTAGTCTCCTCTGGACATTTAAATATAACAAAGTTTTCAAATCAAGAAAAAAGGCCTGGAAGAAAAAGAAAAACTATAAAGGAAAGTACCGTAGCCTTGGGGCAACTAACCCACAATACCCAAAAAACTACATCACCTGCTAAGTTAAGGATACACCGTTTGTAAGATATTAAGTTCACATACAAGTAAGCATTGGAGACATTATGACACAAAACTCAGTTTTCAAATAAATTGGGAGCCTGGGACATATTAACATTTTTAAAACCCTAAAACATAAAATGAGTTCAAGCATCAAAGTAAGTGCAAATAAATTCATAAAATATATTGGCAAGATGCCATCGCGTGGCTTGGTCATTTGTGTTTTCGTGTATAGACACAGGTGGAGAAATTTTTACCAAATAACAAAAGAAACAGATGAAGAGTTTAAAGGGCAGTTCTTTCATTGAAAATATCAAATTGTGCCAGACAGAACATCTTTATGGCTTCCTTCTACCAGCAAGTTACCTCTGGTTTGAGGTCTCCCTTTGGCTGGATCCTTTGACCAGAGGTAGATAAACTCTAGTTTGACACTTGAGTCCTTTGCTGGTGAGAAGCCTCATCTCTTCTCTCTTTACTTACTCTCTGTTCCCTCCTATTTCCCCCCCACCCTTTCTCTTATGTTATTTCATTCCTTTCCTTCACCAAGGCTTTCAGTCTCTAAGGCTAAACATGAAGTCAGGGAGGTTTTGATAGTCTTTTTATAAGATTTTTCTAAAAATTGTTTACCTAAACAGTTAAATTTTGGACAAATTTGAACTTTGCTATAGTTTAAAATTAGGAAGTCACTGGCTGAGTCTCAGAGATCTTTTGCTGTGTAGAGATTTCTGTTCTATCCATGGTTAATGGATTTGGCCTTTGGTATTGTGTTCCAAAAGAGGCCAAATTTGGAAAACCTTGACACGTGTATGTATGTATGTATGTGTGTGTGTGTGTATATATATATATATATATATATATATATATATATATATATATATGACTACAAATGTGTCTGCAGCTCCTCCAGGAAGCAATTACAAAAATATTTCCATGGTGATTGGATGCACCTAATTTTGATACAGCCCTACTTAAAGCTTGTTTTCAGGAAAAAAAAAAGACTGAGACCCACAAAGGCCCACGTTTCCCTGATATGCCTGTGTGTTTACAATGGATCTGAAAAAGTACGTAGTATGGATAAAACATTTCCTATTTGGAGTCTTTTATAATCTCCTACAAATCTTCAGCTAAGCTGAAATCTCTGTCTTAAAGGACAAAGTGTCTCAATGGAAAATACCAAAACATAGACAGGAGGAATAATTTAAGGGAAATGGGGGTCTCATTTCGTGAAAGAATATCTCTTCTGTATCTCTTAATGTTATATTTTGTTGTCCTTTAGCAGAATTTGTTTGGAATTACTATCGTGATGACCCATTTACCATATTTTAAATACGTTCTGTGTTAAGGACAGTGTGTACTATTCAGGAAACAAACTCAAGGATAAGAAAGCATATGGTAAACATATGTTGGTGTCATACATGTTGGTGGTTTCACAAAATAAGTAATATATACGTGAGCCAAGCAGATAGTGACTAATGGTATGTGCTGTCCAGGCATTCCATGATTTTGCACTTTGTTTCTTCTATTAGCTGTCGAAATATTCTTGTAAGCCCCCATTGCATTTAAAAATATATTAACATTTAGACATCAGTTCAAACACCTTTTTTACGAAAAGAACTACTCCTTGAGAATGTAAACAAAAATCGACAGTTTCACTTTTTGTGTGAGGTTTTCCTAAATATAAATAATAACCATACTTGTTTTCAGAATTAATACTTTCACAAAACAAACAAAAGAAATCTTCTCAAATGTAAATACTTATCAAAGAAACAAAGTGTACTGCAGTTAGAAAATCAAAATCCTTTACAGTATATGAAATAGTCTTATTTAATTATTATACCTTCTAAGAACTAAAAAAAACTTCACTTTTTAAGAGGGCCCTTTTCATTTCAATGTCAAGCTTTATTTAACAGCATTAAGTGGTACTGGAATACTATCTGGTTTTTAAATAGTCATATCAATCTATTTCTTAGATTTGAAGGAAACAGGAAGACAAACATGTTAGATTTGTGTTATTTAATTTTTGTTTCTTTTGAAATCTGAAAACTTTCACCTTTTTCAACTTGAGCAAAAGACTCAAAACTGAGAGAAATTAGAATAAAAGAGGTCTCTTGGGATATTTGTACATCTTCAATGAAGTTGAATGACATTGAAATTATATTTCTGAAATTCAGAAAATAATAATGCAAAAACATATACATCTAAGAATCACAAAAGCATTCAAAATATTAATTCCATAACTATTTAGCATATTTACTCATCATTTCTAACACACATGAAAATGAATTAGGAATATATTTAAACTATCATTGTTAGAAACCAAAATATTGCTTTGACATAAAAGCACAAAAAAATGAACTATTCCAATATTTACTTCGGGAAGGGTTTTTTTGTTTTTTGTTTTTTGTTTTTGCAGTACGCGGGCCTCTCACTGTTGTGGCCTCTCCTGTTGCGGAGCACAGGCTCCAGACGCGCAGGCTCAACGGCCATGGCTCACGGGCCCAGCCACTCGGCAGCATGTGGGATCTTCCCGGACCGGGGCACGAACCCGTGTCCCCTGCATCACAGGCGGACTCTCAACCACTGCGCCACCAGGGAAGCCCCTTTGGGAAGTTTTGATAACAATTTTTTTTTGCATTTGTTTAGGAGAATGTTGTTGCCTTATCATTTCCTTTGTAAATTATTATAACTTATCTAATTCCAACTTGATACTCTCTAATCAATCTTCCACACTTATACCAAAGTCATATCAGGGTATGACTATGTCCTTCTGCTTAGATGGTTCCCCATTCTTTCAGGATAAAATTCAGCGTGCTGGAGCCACCACTCATGGGTTTGCATCATCTGACTTCTGTCTCCATCTTATATTATTTCCTGTCATACCCCATACCCTTTCCCTACCTATTTTCTATTGCCCAAATGATCACTCTCGCTCACCTTTTTATGTATTTGTTTACATGTCATTTCCTCAACCTAAAATGTTCTTCCTTCCCATATTAACCAGATTTAATCCTCATAATATTTCAAGATTCAACTCAAGAATCATTTCCTCCTAGAAGTCTTTATGGACCACTTCTCCCTTCCCCTACTCAGACGTCCATTTCCACTTACCAACTCCCTCACTGACCTACACATAGCAAACTTTAAAATACAAAAAGCCAACAGACTGCAATGCAGAAAAATTAATTTCTTAATTAATCGTTACCTAATGCCAAATCTATTCTTGCTTTGGTTTTCTTCTTGGGGCTCCCCAATATGTGTGCATGTACACACACACACGGACACACAAATATGACAACAGCACTCGTGTCAGAGGCCCAATGAGGAGCAAAGGCCAGCAGGTGAGCGCTCAGTATAACTGTCCCGTTTCCACCATTTGTTAGAGATCCCCACCCTTAGTTTAGCCACAGAGATAAGGTTATTTCACTCTGACTTCCTTGGGTTACTATCCATTCTGCTTACGTATGGCCCCTTTTTTTGGAGGTGATATTCTCTGATTAATACACAATCATCATTTTATGCTATTGGATCTTAAACTCTCTTACAAATACCACCCCAGTTACTTTGTGATTGTTAGAATCACTATAACTCCTACTTTCCTTGTGAGAAACACCCATATAGATACTTCATGATCATCAAAGCTGCTCAAATCACTTTCTAAACATAATTAATCACTAATTCAGTTAGTATCAGACAAAGCGAAGTCTGATGTTGCATGTTCTGCTGCTAATTCACATCTATTTTAACTTCTGGAGCATCAGCTAAGTTCTGGATATAAACTAGACTGTAAGAAGCAAAAACAGCTGCCTTTCAATGTTGAGCTTACCGTTTTGCCAAAACGAATCTTCATTTTATAGAACTGTCATCTGATTATTTGAGAATCAGATGCAAGAATTAGGTTCAACACTGAAAGAAGAAAGTCCTCAACCAGTAGCGAAAATAATTTTCAACCCTGAAAGATCCTACATACATAGTGTCAAGGTAAATAATACATTTTCACAGGCACACAGAATTAGCCCAAGGCCCCAACTGTGATTTACAGTGGGTGGGAACAGTTAACATGTAGCCATGGTCATGAAGAAAGAGGCTATCTGGAGGCCCACCTGTGTCAGCATCAGGCCACACATGCCCTTCCTGACAATGCATGCCGGTGCTGACATACTTCTCTGTGACTGGCCCAACTACTCTTGTGGCCTGGAGTCAGACTGGCATCCCAGCTGAAAGTTTTAACAAGTACAGGAAAGAGGAGCTAAGCATTTGGAAGCAATGCTTCCAATGTTTCTGGAGCAAAGCACTCTAGTACTCTGGGAAAGGAAGGAATGTGTCTTGTTTTTTAGATAGCAAAGTGTTGAGATGCCAAGATGTGAAATGGAAAAACAGATTAAGGCCTAGAAGAAAGTCAGTTTTAAGTGTCTGCCAGATAGAAATGAATCTGATCATCTTCTCTTACTTTCCATTTTGGTTTTGAATCTGACAGAAACTTTTTTGGTTAAGGAGGGATCTACCTAACTGAGCAAAAAATTGGGTGTTTTGGTTATAGAGAAGCCGACATAAAAGAGCTGAAAATTACTTTGCTCTAAGTAATTATCCATGTGTCACTATGTCATATCAAAAACCAATAGAAAGGTTATTTTAGTATGGATTGATTTTTTTTTCTATTTAGGACTGAGTTTTCTTTGTAATCACTAAATATTTAAAGATGAGGGACAGGAAATAATAATTAATTGAATAACCTCACTTTCCTTCCCCTCGTTAACCTTTCCAAACTTTAAACAACAGTGTTCCCTGCTCACAAAATCCATAAAGATCCAGAAAGAATTGGGTTTATTCACGGTGCAAAGACGCTTCGTGAAATGCACAGCCTTGGCTCTACGTTCATTAAAATAATCTTCCTAAGTTTTATCTTTTAAAGATTCTAGGCCCCAAAGAAAAAAAAAGAATCTGATATATAAAGGATAATTTGAATACTCTTGAAATCACAAAAAAGTAAAATAACTTTAATTGCCTTTAGGAAGGATGGTTACGTTGCATTTAGAAAGGATGATTTTCACCTGGGGTAACTTTTATAAGCCATTTATATATCCACTCGATGTATATCCTCTGATTATTTTTTTACATTGGAAGTTTGGAAATGTTTTAAAGAGAAGACTAAAAAAGTATATAATCGTCCCTAGAATTTTAGAATGTCACCAACATTACAATTCTCCACATGACTTTATAATTTTATTTTTGCCATTCAGTTTTCTTCTTCCCCACAAGTAGAATCAGGTAAGTGCAGATAAGGGGCAGTGATACACATATTGATAGTGTTAGGTTTAAGAGACGAATGAAGATGGGAAGCTGCGGAGTGTTGAAGAGGAAAGCAATTCTTTTTCAGACCATGATGATTCTCAACCAGCAGAGCACCAGATAGAGGTAAAACACAAGTACGCTTGGAAGGAATAAACCACATTTTTGGACCATACTTCTTTTAGATAATTTTCACCTTCTCACCGAATCTACTTCCCCAGCGATAATTAGTGCAACTGGCTTTACAAATAAGGAAACCAAGCCCCAGAATCAGTAAAAGTCATAAAGCTATTAGGATCCAAGACTCAATTTCCTGTGTGTTGTCTATTATGCCACGTTTTCTCATTATTCTATGTTTTTCTTAATGAAAGAATGATGACATCATAATGAAAATCAACACCGTTTTGAAGAAAGCTTCCAGTGTTCAAATCTGGAATGTTCTCTCAGAGTGACAATTGAATCCAGAACATTCTCTCACAGTAACAATTGAAATCCGTAAGGTCCTCTCAGAGTAACAGATCAAAACTCAGTAATAAGGGCTCTCAGTGCAATCTTGTTCCACATACCTCTGAGCTACCTAGAGAAATTAAGGATGGGGAAAAGCTTATCTGAGTCCTCCCAACCATGCAGGAGGGCAGAGCAGTGAGCATTCAACAGCAGATACTTTAAAAAAGTGAAATGGGTTCTGCAGACAAAATAAAAAGTGACACTATTGTTCTCCCCCCACTTTCTCAACCTTTGTCCCAGGTGTCTTCTCCTACAGCAGATACCATGAAGAAGACACTTTAGGAACCATGATTTGATAGCCCTGATGCCGAGGCTCTGGTCTAGTGAAAATTCAGAGGTCAGGTCGGATTTCTGCATCGTTAACATTCAAATCAAAGGGTCATGGTATACCCACTGCATCCACTCTGCCTTGAAACCAAGGCACATGCCCCTTGCACGCCTGTTAGGGCCTGTTCCTCTCTGCTCCATCTCCTCCTGTTATATCAAATTCTCTTCAGATTGAATAAATCTTTCACCTTCTACTAAAGACTTCCATGGAGAGGAACAACTCTGAGTTTCATAGCAATTTTTTGAGGCCTCGCCCTGGCAAGGCTACTTACTGATGTCCAAATGAAAGAATTATTGCGTTTTTTGCTTCTAACAGCGAAGCTACTTGCTAGTTTTTGCTTGTTATTTAACATATGTGTGTATATTAAAGCAGGTAGGATTTTCTGGGAATCTGTGTATAAATAGGGTGCCCGGTTTCAATCGAACTGGATCCCACATGCATGCTGCAACTAAGAAGCCCACATGTGGCAACTAAGACCCAGCGCAGCCTAAATAAATAAACAAATAAATAAATGAATATTGTTTAAAAATGCTGAGCTTACTTCTCATTGGCTCATTTCCTACTCAGATCTGCTTATAGGAGGGAGGGTCTAAGCATTATTGATTCACCTACTTTTTCTTGCTTAGAGAGAGTTGTTATAACAGTACTAGGAATTAAAAGACCCTTGCAGCTAGGTCTTGATCGGTAAAACAGTACTCAAATTGTTTCCTCATAACAGAACATTCTAAGCCAAACACTCAGTGTAGCTCTAACCACAGTAATATTCTTTAAAAATACCTTCCATACAAACTTACATAAAAGTAGAAATAGATCAATTACCTGATGAGGCACTTTACGCAAAATGTGTCATCTCAGTTGCTGCAAGAAAAAGGAAACAGTCAAAGATCAGTAAATATCTAAACAAAGAAGAGATCCGCTCTTAGGTAACTATCTCCAAAGAAGGCATTTTTTTGTTGCCAAAAGCCAATTACATCTCAAAAGTCCACCCCACCCGTGCAATGCAGAGACATTCATAGCAGCCACAGGAAGTGTTTTGTATTATTGGAGGAAAGAAGAACTTTATGGAGGTTTGTACTAATGTTAACATAACTAAGCTAGAACTACGTTTCCCAGAATCCCTTCCCTGTACGTTTCTGGTGTGGACACGGCCAAAAGAGAAGTTTGTGTGAGATTTGAAAGGCTGAAGTGAAGCTGCAAATGGGAAGCTCAGTGTGGGTACCAGGTATCCCTGGAGGTTGTGAACTCCATCACTAATCTGCTGGCTCGGCTTGCTGGGAAGGGGCAGCAACTGCGCCTATAGCTCCACCAGCTCCTACTGGCTCTCTTTCTGCTTCTCAGAGGCCGTCTCTCACTACTTCTATAAAGGACCTGCATTGTCAAGGTTGGAGAAAATGAGAGACAGAAGTTTGTCCTCATGGGTCCAGTATGTCCTCTCACATTCTATTTTTTCATCCTTTGCTTCGGGTCCAGCTTTTCTTTCTCACAGCTGACCACAACTTCAGACCACCACCAGACAGAGGGGCAGCAGCCTTACAGAAATTTATTCAACCAGCTGCCACAACTGCATAATGTCTATTCCCCATAATCCCTTAGTCCTATAACAACTCACAGTGGTTCCACTTCCCTTATTGATCACTGACTGGTACAGAATCATGCCCAGGGAACAGGGAGGGACTGGACCCTCATCAAGGAACTGGTGACGAGTCTCTGGCTGAATTTCAGTATCCATGCTCCAGTGAAGTACCCCCACCCTTTGAATCTTGGCTAGCCCTGTGACTCACTTTTGACTAAATGCATACGGCAGAAATGATGCTTCATGACTTTTCAGGCTCGATCATAGGAAACTTGCAGATTCTGCCTGGTTTTCTTAGAAAACTCACACTGGGAGAAGACAGACACCATAAAAGAAGTTTGACTACCCTGAGACTATAATGCTGTGAGAAATCCCAGTGACTTTACTGGTGTTCAAAAAAGGTAGATAAGGCAAATCACACCCATAATAGAATGGGGTTCCTGGGTGGACCTAGCCTTGTTGGGAAATACAAGCTATAACAGTACATTCATCCACATGTGCAATGACCTTGTCTCCCTAGTTCCTCATCTCTCTGTACTGTTTCTGGTATTCTTGTGTTCAGTCTCTCTTCACTCCAATCCATTACACATCACTACTAGATTTAGTCATCTACAAATATCATATTTATCATCTTACTATTAAATAACTCTTCAAAGGGCCCCATTATACATGGGGATAAAGTCTAAAATCTTTCATCCATCTTCCATCTCTATTTCCATCTCCATTTTCTACTACCTCCCAGAATTAATTTCCCCAGTCCAGCCAAAGTAATTTTTTAATACCCCTAGTTATGTCATGGCATTACTGCCACCGTGCGTTTCGTTACCTACTCTCCCAAAAGAAGACTTACAATCTTCCTATTGACCTGCATGAGTTGTACCCATCCTTCAACATGCAACTTAAATCCCACTTCCTCCATGAAGTTTTCCAGTTTCTCTTTTCTCTTTCTGTTACGTTTATTATAGAAATCTTACTTATGTTTTTCTGTATATTTTGATTCCCTAGTTATATAATAATTATATTGAGGAAAGATACTGTGTTATTCATCTTCATATTTCTCCAAAGAAAAGCATTCGCTGGATTGGTAAAATTGTTTATCTTCCTTCTTTTACCTTCTTCAAATAATGTACGTTAAGAGAAAATAATTGTCTCAAACCATACTGAAGCAATCATACTGACAGCTTTCAAAGAAATTGTTAGTAAAAGTATCACTAGCTCTGGTATTCACACTCAAAAGATAACTACGGAGCAATTTTACTTAATCTTTATAAGCATGAAAATCTCTTTTTAATTAAAAATATTATGAACTCCTCTCATGTTAGTGATTGCACTTTTGACACAATGCATAAGAGAAAGCTACTCGGCATTCCATGTCACTTTAAAATGAGTTTCTATTTTATTAATCCCAGTAGCATGCAAATAAAATTAAAAACCATATTACAAATCTCTTTGGCATATTTAGTCTATAGTTAATAATTGACATAATATAGATTTTTAAGGCACCTTGCAAAAACCTAATGTCCTCTAATTCTCCACTCTCCTGATCTGCTTCTGACATCTCTTTAAGGGATTATTTTTGAATAATCATCACTGTCTAAATGTCACTCTAGAAAAGTTCAGTTTGGTTTGGCAAGACCCCAGATGCTGAGAAATAGAGGAATGATTATGTGAGTTATAGTATGTCCATGAAATTAAGGTTATGGGCACAAAAATATCATATTAAAATAATAGGAAATTATTTTTATAATATTCCATAAAAAATTGTACATAAAGTATGAACAGAGATACAAAAGAAATACATGGGAGAAATAGATTAAAGTGTTACATTTTCTTTGTATTTCTCAGTGAGAGTGTGGGTACTTTTTTTTTTTTTTTCCGGTACGCGGGCCCCTCACTGTTGCGGCCTCTGCCGCTGCGGAGCACAGGCTCCGGACGCGCAGGCTCAGCGGCCATGGCTCACGGGCCTAGCCGCTCCGCGGCACGTGGGATCCTCCCAGACGGGGGCACGAACCCGCGTCCCCTGCATCGGTAGGCGGACTCTCAACCACTGCGCCACCAGGGAAGCCTGGGTACTTACTTTTTAATCCATATTTTTGAAGTTCTATAATGAATACACATTACGGTTTTACTGGGAAAAAGTAATACATTTAATTTCTTAAAGGTCAGAAGTATTACTTAAACGTTCTTTGCTCTGTGGCTCTACCAACAACAATAATCATACTCCCAGAAACTACTCATTTGTTCGGACCTAACTCACCATTAAAGAAATTGCACTCACTAAATGTACTGCTTTATCTATAAAGTAATAGTTTAAAAAGCTATATTACATACAGTATGTCAAGCACCAGGGGTTTTTAGTTCTGTATTCTGTGATTTTGTGAACAAGCCTGTGTTCTACCTAGCAGTAGACCTGACAACTTCAAGGCTTTGATCGTATTCCCTCTTTGCTTTCATGTTTCTAGCCTAAACTATCCAAATTTCTTGAATCGATATTCATATAGAAACCCCTTGATCATTTTACTTATTGTTCTCTGGGACTCATTCAGCTCTATTTTGTCTGAGGAGTGGTGACCTGGAGAATTTATAGTATTCCAGTTCTTAGACAATTGTAAGATGACGCTTTCTGATTTGTTTCCAATTTTCTTCATGAGGCAGGCCACTGGGTTGGTGCCTTGGGGAGCAGACTACAATCATTTCTAGGTTGCTTTCCTAGGTTATAACCAATACCTTGAAGCCATCAGTTCTACACTTTTTCCCCTCTAAATAGACATCTTACCTGTACATACATTAAACCTCATCTGTCAGGGTTTTTACATTCACATAATTGAGAATTTATCTGTAAGTTTATTTCCATGAGCCTAACATCTCTTATATTGATATTAACTTCAGTAGAGATTTTATTATCAGACAATTTGCTAAAATGTTAATAATAATAAACCAAAGTAAAAAAAGCAATTGCTAGAGAATGTCCCCACTATCATTCTCCACTTAGAGAAGTGCTTATTTATTCCTGCCTTTGTTTCCTGTCTCTAAGTACTTAACTCACAATAAAAAAACAAACAAACAAAAAACCTCCTCAATGTCGTGGTAACTATTGAAAAAGTTTTTTTCCTCTGTCAAATTGTCTTCTATTTAATAGTTTATTTTTACAGCATGTACTGAAGTAATCTCAGCATGTATTACAGATTCTAACAACTTATCAGGCACCCTACTGAAAGTCATTTTTTATGCTCTCCTACTGAAAGCACTTAAATCCAAGGGACTCCAACTGAGACACATTCATTGGCACCTTACATTTGATTATTAGAAAGGCTTTTCACCCATAGCACAGCATGTTCTGAATCTCAGTGATTCTGGAATGAATTAAAGTACACTGGAATGAAATTCCTTCTCAACCTTCTTCTTACAGCTGCCTTTTTCTTTTTTTGTTTGAGGTTTTATTCCTAAATGGTGAAGTGTGAAGATTGTCTAGGGTTTAGAAAAGACATAGATGTAAGTATAGATATAGTTATAGATATAAAAAAATAACTGGAGAGGAAATACTTTTCCAAGTCAATATTCAATTAAATTCCATCAAGTCTATGATCAAAATAATCTTGATTCACCATGTGGCAAGAAAGGGACAGTCCTAGTTCTACATTTCACTCCTTAAAAATTAAGAAGAGATTAACTTTTTAAAAAGTGAGTGTTGACCTTACATAGTACCCTACACAAAAATTAACCTTAGATATATTAACAGACCTAATGTAAAACCTAAAACTATAAAATTTCTAAGTCAATCACGAAAGAAAAAAAATCTTTGTGAACTTGGATTAGGTGAAGATTCCTTAGGACACAAATACAAGTAAACACAAAAGAAAAAACTGATTTTGGAATTTATTAAAATTTAAAACTTCTGTGCTTCAAAACATACTGTCAAGAAAAAGAAAAGGGAAGATTCAAGCTGGGAGAAAATATCTGCAAAACAAATATTTGATAAAGAGCTTGTATCTAGAATACACAGAACTATTACAGCTCAGTAATAAAATAATCCAACTTTTAAAAATGAGCAGAATATTTCAACAGATATCTCACCAAAGAAAAGATGGCAAATAACTATAAAAAGATGCTCAGTATTAGTATTTATTAGGTAAATGCAAATTATAACCACAATTGGATATCACTACTCTCTAGGATGGCTGAGTTCAAAAGACTAACCGTACCAAGTATTGGCTTCTATGTGGAGCAAGTGAAATTCTCACATGCTGTTGATGGAAATGCAAAATGGTAGAGCCACTCTGGAAAACTGACTGGCAGTTTCTTACAAAGTTAAATATACTTAACTGACTATATGAACCCAAAATCTCACTCCTAAGTGTTTACACAAGAGACATAAAAACACATATTCACACAGAAACCCGTGCACAGATATTGTATTAGTCTGCCCAGGCTGCCATAATAAAATACCATAGACTGGATGGCTTAAACAACAGAAATTTATTTCTCACAGGTCTTGAGGCTGGGATGTCCAAGATTAAGGTTCTGACAAAGTAGATTTCATTCCGAGACCTCTTCTCTTGGCTTGGCGGCCGTCATTTTGTTGTGTACTCACGTGACCTCCTCTTTTGGTGTGCTCAGTGGGGGAGAGCCAGAGAGAGACAGAGAGAGAGAACTCTCTCCTTCATAAAAGGACACCACCTGTATGAACTCATTTAATCTTTATCACCTCCTCACAAGCCCTATCTCCAAGTACAGTCACATTGTGTGGAGTTAGGGCTACAACATATGAATTTGGGGGTGGGACACACAAGTCAGTCCATAAAAGATATATAACCACTTTATTCAAAATAGTCAAAAGTGGAAGGAACTCAAATATTAACTGGTGAATGAATAAGCAAACTGTGGTGTATCCATGTAATGGAATATTACTTGGTAGAATAAGTAAATCACTGATACATGCAAAAATATGGAGGAATCTCAAGAAAGAAGTCAGATCCCAAAGGCAAACACTACGTAGCTCTGTGTTTATGACATTCTGGAAAAGGCAAAACTATATTCAGGAATTAGATTAGTGCTGTTGGGGGCTAGTTACGGAAGAAAGGGACTGACTACAAAAGGGCCCAAGGGACCTTTTGGGGATGATGAAAATACTCTAATTTTTCCTATGGTAGTGATAGAGTATATACTAAGGTATACTCACATTATATTACATTTATATAGTATAATTACATTATACTATGTAAACCCATCAAACTATACATTGAAGAAGGTGAATTTTACTATATGCAAAACATACCTCAATAAACTTTGTTTCCATTTTTTAAAACATGGAAAATTGAGCACTCCAAGAAGCCTAGGCATAATCCTCACAGCTCTAAACCACACCAGAAAGGCAGGTTGGAGGTACTGCTCCTTAGGGGATCCCTTTTTCATTCAAAACGCATGTGCCAATTAACATGCCGCTGTCAGTCATATATAAATGAACAGCACAGTTCTCAAGAAACTCAGTCAAGAAGCTCAGTTACTATTGGAGTAGAATTACTACATCACTACTATTTCCACCAAATAGTGGTGGGCTATCATTTTCACCAAATCACCGAGTATGAAAACAAAAGTAAAATGCTTGCCCGACATTTTCCCTTCCAAAATTTCCCTCCTTATACTTTGGATAGGAAAAATAGTTGGCATTTAATATTCAGGGTTGCTATAGACTGAATTGTATCCCCCCCAAAAATTCATATGGTAAAGTCCTAACCCCCAGTGTGATGATATGCAGAGATGGGACCTTTGGAAAGTAATTAGGCTTAGATGAGTTCATAAGAATGAGGCCCTCATAACGCTATTGGTGTCCTTATAAAAAGAGACACCAGAGAGGTTGTTTCGTCTAGCTCCACCACGTAAGGTCACAGGTAGAAGGTGGCCATCTGAAAGTCAGGAAGAGAGCCCTCACCAGGGAACCAAATTGGTTCCCAGTCTTCAGGACTGTGAGAAATAAAATTCCTATTGTTTAACTATCTAGTGTATTGTATATTTTTTAACATTTTTATTGGAGTATAATTGCTTTACAATGGTGTGTTAGTTTCTGCTTTATAACAAAGTGAATCAGTTATACATATACATATATCCCCATATCTCTTCCCTCTTGCGTCTCCCTCCCTTCCACCCTCTCTATCCCACCCTTCTACCTGGTCACAAAGCACTGAGCTGATCTCCCTGTGCTATGCCACTGCTTCCCACTAGCTATCTATTTTACATTTGGTAGTGTATATATGTCCATATATATACTGTATTGTATTTTATTATGGCAGTCCAAGCTGTCTACTAGAGCCCTTTGGCTTTTAGAGTTTCAAGAACTATAAGGAGACTTGGAGAGGCACTACAATGATCAAATACCTTGACTCAAGGAGAGACCTTCTGTAATTGACATAAAACTACGTTAACAAATGTACTGGGGTCAGGACATGTTCTCATTAGAATAGCACGCTAGGATAGTAAATATTAGAAATCATCAACTCCTGAAGATACTTGATGCAGTGGTGACCAGCATGGAATAGAGAAATCGGAGGGATAGGGAATGGCGGACAGTAATTTTATTATGTATACTACATTAGGCAATTTGATACTTAGGAAAACAGATGGGCTTTGGAGAAAAGAAAACCTGGGTTCAAATCCTGGCCCTTTCTCTTATAAGCTGTGTGGTCTTGAGCAATTTACTTCAACTCTGAACTTCAATCTCCTCATCTGTAAAATGGAGACAAAAATCAATCCCTACTTCAGGAGTTGCTATGAGTATTAAATGCAATAATATACACAAGAAATACTTATTTATAGTAGGTTAGTTCTTCCTTCTTTTATAACAAAAGCTGATCATAGATAAATAGTCATAGAGATACAATCAAAAAGCCAAATAACCTCTGTCAAGTAAATATAAGCTAGAAACCATGTCCTAGCATTACCTCTTTCAGGTAATACTTGACAAGTGAATTCCTGAAACTCAAGATCAAGGTAGAGTTCCTGTCATATGACATACAAATAACAAACATTTATAGTAGGGGAAGCTGTAGGAAAGTGGTTTGGTTCAAAAGGACTAATGCCTAATGATAGAATGACAAGCCTCCATGTTGGAAAAGTGGAGAAGAATTTCAAGTTGTGTGGGAATACAAGAACCTTATCAAAGAACCTCAAATACCATCACCCTGCCCTCTACATATACCCTACATTTACTTCTAGATTGATACTTATTACAACACTCTTAAAAAGGAGAAAGTAGGGAAACCTAGAGCATACTGAGATATCCCACAAAGCAGGAATTTGTTAAAGTTTCTAAAACAGTTGATTTGTATCCAGGAATGAGAAGTAATCCTAAATAATATTCTAGAATATAATCATCAGCCAACTTCAAATTATATCTAATAAGGCCTTCACATAATACACAATTCATAACGGACCCACCATTTAATCTCAACCAATGGCACCAAGAAACTTCAGATACTCTTCTAACTGAACTTGAGTAAGAGTCCTGAGGCCATCGCATTGGCATCACTATCTCTGTGAATGGTCAGCAATGACCTCTAGTGGCAAGTGTGGTTAATCACAGCTCTATCCTTCTTCAGGGACCCGAGGGACAGCTTTCTTAAGGAAAACAGTTCTTGATGCTGTCGGCCCTAAGTGCCCAGTGAGATCATATTTACATCTTTTTTTTTTTCTTTTTAACTATGGTTACTTCTCCCAGCTCACGATGGAAATCTGAAAGGGGTGGTTTGTTGAGCTTGATGGAAAAACTCTAAGAAGCAGAGGATAAGGACCCTGATTCTGAGATTTAGAATCTGGATATATAGCCTCAGGAGCTCACACACATACAAACAAAACAATGGAGATTCAACAATCTAACATATGCATCTGTTTATTCTATTTACAATGTTCCATGGGGAGTTTGTAAAGACTTTGGTCAGTTTCAAAAGAGCTGGGAACTCCTCTGTGCACAGAAAAACAATTAGACATTATGTGAAGGCACAAAAGAAACAAAAGACTATCTTTACTCTCAAGTACACTGGAAATTAATAGGGACAAAAGGACTCACAAGTTTAATATTTTTATACCTCTAATAGAGCAATCAAACATACAAGAAATTGTAAATTTAAAAAATATGGGGAAGGAGAGAGAAAGCAGAACAATAGAACAATGAAATAGACAAAAAGATGCATCAGGTACCTATCATTTCAGGGCTTTCATTTTTTTAAGAGGTAGGTAACAGAAGTGATCTAAAAGATAAATTATCATTCCAATCCTATCATTTTAGAGAGAGGGAAATAATGGGTCCAGAAATGTGATTTGACTTTCCTAAAGTCCCAAGTCAATAAGCAGAAAACTACTATTCCAAATCCCACTTCAGTAGTTATTCCGTTGCATGATATATCCCACCTTAATAAGAACTGAGCTTCTGTTCAATTTGAACTCTGAGAGAAATCTTGACTATAAAATAGGCTATTTTAAAGGAAATCATTTCTCCTACAGCTACACTTGGAGATAAGCTCATTGAGTGAAATAGTATACATTTACCATTGCCTAATGCAAATGGATAAAGGGTGAAGGTAACACTGGGTAATTTATGCTTGCTTTTATTGCATTGTTTATGTAGTTTAAAGTTCAATTTCATGAATTTAAATTTCCTTATACATCACAAATGATTCCAAATATACCTCATTTAAGGTACAATATTCTTTCCTTTCTTTCTTGGATATAAGTTTCAGCTAAATTCAAATTCTGATAGCGCTTCCCTGTCTCTTTCTTTCCCTTTCCCTTCCACCTCAGAAAACAAAGCCAGATGGGCTATTTGATTCTGTTTCTTGAATATCAAAAAGTGAGAAAGAGGAAAGTTAGAAATCTGTGGAAAAATCCCTTTTCTTCAAGATTTCCATCTAGGGGTTTCAGATTGTTTGGATAAGTTTCAAATAAACATCCCTCTTCTTAGGGTAGTTGACGCATATTTTTTAGCCTCCAGAGGGGAACACTAACCTGCTAAAATTGTCATTTTTCAGCTAAATTATAATTTGCTAATCCCTTAAGGCCATCTGACAGGCTTCATGGCTATTCTGACAGACTTCAGTATAAATAAAGAATGTTTTAAATAAAATTGAGAAAAGCTTATTTGGGGAAAGTAAAATAGCACAGAATGAGGGTATGTCTCATCTAATACTCCTATTCTACTTAATTAAGTAGGAACAAACTGCATAATAATATGTAATAAACTCTGTTGTGATCAACTGATAATTATGAGTAATCAAAAGCTACCATACAGACATAAAGGAACGGTTTTTTTTAAGAGTTAGAAAATTGTAAAGACAATTCCATATAAGTAATATATAATTTTATAAATGCATAATACAAAACTCTACTGAACATAAGTTTTTCATTTTTGGTGATTAAGAATTTGCAGTGTCTCAGTATTATTCTGTGACTATCAATTATTGGACATGGACTCAAATTTTGGTCAAAATAAAGGTTTTATTAACAGAATATTGGACAAATAACTATCAGACTTGATAAGTTTAGACCACTGGCTCCCACAGGGACTTTCATCTGTAAGTCAGGACTTTCACTTGTAAGTCGATTACTCAGAGTAGCGCAGGGTGAAATAGGATGTCAAACGTGGCTTTGCAAGACAGCCTGAAACTACCCAGCAACTTTTTCCCAGCAATTTTGTGAATGAAATTTCCTATTCTTGACAGTGCTTTCACTCTAGAAATCTATCCAAAGGACATTGTGAGGCAAGCAAACACACACAGAAATAAGTATAAGGATCATTTCAGTATTATTTAAAATGCCAAAAGATTGAACGAAGTTATATGTTCAACACAGGGGAATGGTCAAAAACATTAATTAGTGTATAGCTGTATGAGGAACTATTCTGGAGCCGTAACAAATTATGTTTCATGACATTTAAATAACATGAGAAAAGACTAGTAATAAAACGTTAGGTAAAAAAGAAAAAAGTCTATGCTCAAATCTGAAGTTAGTTTTATTTAGATATGCATAGAAAACAACTCTAGGAAAAAATACACCAAAATATTAACCATCATTTTTATGACAGTGGATTATTGATGACTTTAATCTTTATCTCCAGAAGGCCGTTTCTTCAAGACATTGGAGGGCAGAAAAAGAATAAATGTGGTCACATTTTATTTATGGCTACATCACTACACTCCTCATTTCTTCAACTGAAATTGCATACGTGTTTCATTCCTTTTCTTTTTTTGCTCTCAGCATGCATCCCATGCCGGACTGCAAGTGTACACAATGAGAAGAAAGCTGTAGTGCACATAATTCTTTATGGATTTTACATTCCTTTCATTTTTTATTTGACCCTAACAATCTCAAGAGGAGGCAGGATATAGGTACTTATAGACTTCTTGGATTTTTCTGTTATTAATATAAGCCTTTTTGTATTTTAATGTTCATAGCAAGAGTTACTAAAAGGAATAGCATTATTAGATTATTTAGCACTAGGAGAGTCCTAAGTCTAAGTCTTAGTTATTCCACTTAGACAAATTAGATTCCAACTCAAACGTCACCTTTTCAGAGAGGTGCCCCTTGATCCCCCCTCTTACGTGCACCGCCCCCAAGCCAGTCTATCACATTACCTTGCATTGTCTTCATAAACTTAACAGTATCAGTTTATGCATTTGTTATCAGTTTATGCATTTGTTACTTGTTTAATGCTAGTATCTCCTGCCACCATAACTCCCAAGAATGCAACTCTACGGATTCAAGAATCCTGTTCCCTCACTACCCCACCCCCGCACTGCTTTCTCCCTAATACCTACAACAGTGTCTGGCCTAGAGGAGGCATTTACTAGATACGTGTTGAATAAATGAATGAATGAGCAATAACCTCTCTCAATTTTTCCTCTCCTGTAAAAGGGGGATAATCATACCTACCTTATAGGTTTATCATAAAGACTAAATTAGACAACACATGAGAAAAATTCATATCTTAAATGTCACTTTTTAAAATCCTCTGTTTACTTATGATCTCATGTGGAGGTCCTGCGCAATTTTTGCCATATCATGATAATCGTACCAGCGTTATATCCCAACAGCTTCCCAGGAATTTTTTTCAAAAAGGTAAGCTCACAGTATATTCACTAATTAGTATACCTATTAAATAATCCTCATTAAAACTACTAGGGGCCATATCCACAAGCAATAACATTAGTACTGGTTCTAACTACATAGACCATGTGACCTCTGTGGAGACGCAGAAGCCAGGTAAGCTCCTCTAGGTTGTTGAGATCATGCCTGACAATATTCTTTAAATGCTAAGAGAAATAAGTCACAAGGCACCAAACAATCCATTGTTTCTTGAGGACTTACCTGTCCTCAAGGTTATGCTGGGCAATATACTAATAAAGGAGACAAGTGTACAGCCTGGCAAATGTGTAGGTTATTTCCTTTATTGCCTCAAAATGATACTTGTTCCCCAAGAAAATAAAGACCATGTTTGACTTTGATGATTTGTGGGTCCCAAGAAGATTTATACTTTTATAACTCAATGACTAAGTGTAGTCACATCTTAGAGCCCCAGAGAGGCAAAAGGAACTATACAAAGATACATAGCTACTTAGTGGCTAAGTCACAGACACTATTTAATTCAGCTAAACTCAAATGCTATTAACTGAGTGTAAGATAGGAATATATGCAGAGTGTTTAACATCTTTACAACATAGTTCATTGAGCTACTCCTTGGCTGAATGAAGTTTCCAGCTGCCTCTGATTTACTCAAGCTTGAAAGTAGACATAATGACAACTGTACTTTTTTATTTTATTTTTTAAACCTGGTACCTCCTGGAGCCTTACTCTATCAAGTAACTTTAATATAGCACCCACATTTCTTATTCTAAATATTTTGCACAAAAGAACATAAATACTCCTTGATTTCCTAGCTTCACAAAGAAGAGAGCTCTATCTCACTAAAATATCTTTACTGCAAACCACTGCCATAATGGTGCAAATCTCTTAGCTTTGGCCCGAGTTTCAAGCTGACTAGGTATAATTTGACTTGACTTTCTGCTAAATTATATTTAAACTCTTTCTCTGTTATTTTATTCCAAATGAATTTTGAAAAAAAAATCTGACATTTGTGGTATGTATGACTATATGGTTACTGACAAAATAGAAAGGCATATAAAAGGTTTGTTACACATCTGGAGAAGATAAATTCTTTTCAATACTGGAAGAAGCATTCTACATTATATGTTAACTTCCCATTTTGACAATTAAACACCATGTGCTACTATGTAAAACAGTAAAATAAAAGTGAAAAATTCAGGACTGTTTATAGTTTGACTTCTGGTTGTATGGGCATAATACTGTAAGTGACAGCTTTTTGTGGGAAACTCAGGGCTATATGGAAACAAACATCCAGAGATCCCCAAAATATGTTGCTTACAGTGTTATACAACAAAGTTTGATGACTATAACAAAAAGTCAAACTTGACTATTACTTTAATGTTAGCATTTCTACTGAATTCTTATTGTTTTTATTAGGTAAACTATAAATGTATAAAATAAGTATTAATCCTTTGATAGCCTATTTAATTAAGCCAGAATATTTCATTCTCTAATCATTTGGATACATTAAGAGATTACTGAAACACAAAACCACCAAAAAGTTAGTCAAATGCTCATTCTTTTTTTAAATTGAAGTATACTTGATTTATAATATTGCATTAGTTTCAGATATACAGCAGTGATTCCATTATATATATATTTTCAGATTATTTTCATTATAGGTTATTACAAGATATTGAATATAGTTCCCTGTGCTATATAGTAAATCCTTGTTGCTTATCTATTTTATGGATAGTACTTTATATCTATTAATCCCATAATCCTAATATAGCCCTCCTCCCCTTTCCTTTCCCCTTTGGTAACCATAAGTGTGTTTATAGGTCTGTAAATCTATTTCTGTTTTGTATACAGATTCATCTGTATTGTTTTTTAGATTCCACATGTGAGTGATATCATATGGTATTTGTCCTTCTCAGACTGACTTACTTCACCTAGTATGATATTCTCTAGGCCCATCCCTGTTGCTGTAAGTGGTAATATTTCATTCTTTTCAGTGGGTGAGTAATATTCCACATCTTCTTAAACCAGCCATCTGTTGATGGGCACTTGCGTTGTTTCCATGTCTTGCCTATTGTAAATAGTGCTGCTATGAACATTGGGGTGCATATGTCTTTTCAAATTAGAGTTTTCCTTAGTGGCTGTATCGATTTACATTCCCACCAACAGTGCAAGAAGGTTCCCTTTTCTCCACACCCTCTCCAGCATTTATTATTTGTAGACTTTTTGATGATGGCTATTCTGACCGGTGCGAGGTGATACCTCATTGTGGTTTTAAATTGCAATTCTCTAATAATTAGTGACGCTGAGCATCTTTTCACGTGTCTGTTGGCCAGCTGTATGTCTTCTTTGGAGAAATGTCCTTCTTTTATTTCTAACAAAGAGGAAAGCTTTAAAGTTACTTCAAATCAACAATTATTTTTGAGTCTCGACTATGTGCTCAACATTGCTCTGGGGAAAAAAAAAGTTGGTTACTGAAAACCATTCTCAGAACACCCCAGTGTGGGGGAAATTCTGAGCTATTTGGTGGTTGTTGGAAATTTAGTCATTTCCATATCAGTCAGTATCTCCTCATACAAAAAGTCTTAGAATTTGTATGTGAATCAACTCAAAATGAAATTCATAGTGGTAGAACCTTTACAAAAACTTCTTCATTGTATTAAAAACTTATTCTACATTCTAATTTGATTGTACTGTGAAATATTTTTTTCCAATTCTGTAACATGATAAAAGATAGCATTTTATTGGTAGATCCCACTCCTAGCTTCAGTATTAGAGGACACGGAGCTGCTGAGGCAGTCTATGGCTTTCAGTAAAGACCCTCAGACCACCCCACTTGGAACTAATTTCAAAGAAGTTTCCTCTGCTCGCAGGTCACTTTATACTGTTTTCTTATGTTGGAGTGCAGTTTACTATCAACCAGGAAATGGGATCTTAAACTGCACTTACTATCACACCTATTTGGAATCTTGTGCTAAACTTAGCATCTTTGCCTGTTTATGCATTTGTTCACTTCCTCCTAGGAGTTTTTAATCACATTCCATTATAGACAGGGACTATACCTGATTTACCCATGTATCCCATTAAAGTCTAAAACACTGATTTGCAGAAGGTGTTCAGTAAATACTTTGTAAATAAAAACTTAAATTATTACATAAGACAAAAATAGATTATTACTGGGAAACATTTCTTATAACATTATTCCATAATTTAGTGGCTTAAAAGAACCACTTATTTAGCTCATGATTCTGCTGGCTACAGTTTATGGTGGACTCAGCTGAGTGGTCTTGGCTTGCACAGGCACCTGCAGCCAACTGGCAGGTCCACTGAGAACCGTGTGGTCTATGGAGAACTCAGCTGGGGCAAATCATTTCTGTCCACATGGTCTCTCATCCTCCATCAGAATAGACTGAGTTTGTTCTCATGCAGTGCAGGATTCCAAGAGACAGAGAGCAGAACTGTGCAAGACCACTGGAAGTCTAGGCTCAGAACTGGGGTATAGTTATTTCCACAGCTTTCTATTGGCTAAAAAATATGTCATGAGGCCAGCCCAGATTCAAGGGATGGGGAAATAGACTCCACCTCTTGATGGAAGGGGCTGAAAGATTTTATTGCAAAAGGTGTGCATACAGGGAGGGGGGAAGATTTAGGTATATTTTTGCAAGCAATTTATTAATTGCGTCACTTACAAACATCTATCACAAAAATGGTATAGAGTTCCCGGAGCAAATGATTACCATTCTAGAATTTCTAAAAAGAAGTTAACTTTCCCATTGTACCTATGTCTTTAGGAAAGTTTTTTTTTTCTCTCTTGCAGTTAGCACCATTAATATCCTAACTTCATTAATGCATTTGTTTTTTCAACAAGTATTTATTAAACAAAAGCCACGTGCAAGATACCATGTTAAGTGGTGGGGATACTAACAAGATGCCTCCTTTCAGAATCCAGTGGAGGAAGACATACAGAGAAGTAACTATGACAAACTGTGTTTTCCTAGACAGTGCTCTCAGAGCATACAAAAAGAGATAAAGAAAATTAACCCTGAGATACAAATGGCTTCTGAAAAGCAGCAGTGGTAAACAATCTTTGCCAGCAGGTCAGAGTTCACCTAGAAGAAAAAACTGACAGCTCACTTGTGGCACCAGCAAAGGCTCGGGCTCGGAATAGCACGACAGTTCGGGGACCAGGACGTGGCTGAGATTGGAGGTAAAACACACAGTCAGTGTACTACAGTGGAAGAAGATAAAGATAAATTATAGAGCAGAACCATGTGATAAAGAATTCGAAACATCCTCCTAAAACTTTTGATTTTTATCTTCTAGTTAATGAATAAAGGTCATGGAATGACTTTAAGCGAGGAAGCCATTGTGGTCAGTTTTGCATGTTACAGAAGAAATTTCGACAGTGGTGACGCTAAGAATTAAAGAGGGACAAGAGTGAAGGATAAATTTAGAAGACTAGGTTCTGGAGGGCATATATAGCTCCGATGAAGAGTTTCTAACTTTCTTAGAGCACATTCTCTCCCTTCAGAGCTCCAACCTCTGTTTGTACAGCTGTGTGACTATTGGACTGAGCCACATCTCTCTGATAGACTAAAAGCTTCACTAGGGCAGGTTGCCTCTGGTTTTGCTCTCCATTGTATTCCTGTTGCCTCACAAGTGCTTACCTGATGGCAGGTGTCTGGGTTGATTCATGAGCAAATGCATGAATTGAGTAATTGTGGGATATTTTTAAGAAGAAGGGAAGTTATTTTAATATTTCTAAATAATGTATATTAAATATTGTAAGGCTGGGAAATCAGGTGCTGTTTCCAGAGGGCAGATACGGTTTGAAAAGAGTCTTCTTCCATGCTTCTTCCCAGTCTGCTTCCAGAATGGGGCCAACAGATCACCCAGGAGGAGACAGTGTAGCTCTGTCACAACGATCACCTAGGCTCAGGCTCCAGCTTCTCCCTGAATCAGTGCCAGCTGTGGTGATGGCTTTTGAGATGCACACGGCTTTCCTGTGAGGTCATTACTGATGGAAATTATCAACACCTCTGTCCCTTGGGGAGGGTAAGAAGCCAGATCCATTCAAATAAGCATTCCTCATGCTCCTGCCTTGGAAACACTCTCCTGCTCCTACTGAAGATGTTTTGGTTTGAGGAACAGGATAAAGGATGACACTGAAGGATGAAAATCAGAGCAGACACAATACAGCTCCATCGGGAAGGGAATCACGGAAGAGTTTCCATGTGTCTTAATACTATCCTTTTTATCATCCCCTCCACTTAATTTAGTCAGTCAATGAGATGCTATTCCAAGTAGGTGCCAGGCAGCTTTCAGGACATGGTCACTCATTCTATCTCCCATAGAATAGAAATTACTAGATTGTGAAAAGTTTTTTAGCCTGCTAATGCTATGATACCAGTTTTCAAGACTAGTTTATTTTATAAAAACAGTCATTGTGTAGTTTTAGATATTATCATACTTTTGTGTCAATACAGACTAATTGTGAGCAAATAGATATATATACAAAGATTATCAGGTAATACAAAATGCATAGGTAAGAAGGGGAGAACTCATTATGGAAAATAGGAGCAAGGAACAAATTACTCTGATTATTTGGCTATCTTGATTTCCTCAGTGGGAAGTTTATAATGGTTTGAGATAGCCAGCCTACACATGAGTTCCAATAAATGATTATAAGGGAGATATCTGGCTTCATTCAGCAAACATTTACTGCACTCCCACTATGTAGTAGGAACCATGCTCTGCACCGGGATCTAAAATGGTACAAGACATTCCCTGATCATAAGGAGTTTACAGTCCAGCAGAGTTGTTTGTCAAACGATGGGTGAGAGGGCGGCTGTCTGGGCAAAAAAAAAAAAAAAAAAAAATGCAAAGAAGATGAATTACTTGAAATCGTAATAACAAATTGTGTTTGGCAAAGAAATTCCAAGAATATTAACATAATTGGGGTGTTTATGAGAAGGAAAAGTCTCATATTACTGCAAGCAATTTTCAAGAAGCTGAAAAAGAGAAGCTGGCATTTGGGGGAATGTAGAATCTTAGAAGTATTTGGAGGAAACCTTTGAAGTTTTAGTAAGTGGGGTTCTGGTTAATGTTTCCATAGCAAGGCTGGGGCACAGGTTATGAAGACAGCATCAGGGAAACTAAGACCTCAACCACTCTTGAAATTCAACTGCTCGGAGAGCAGGCTGTAACCCAGGTAAGACCAGAAGATACCACAGGTGTTTCTCCTGGGCCAGAAAATGCAGAATTCAAATGGCTACTTATAGGTAGAAATAAATTCTTTGCAATTAACATTTTCAAACAACACAACAGTATGCAAATGTAATGTTATTTCCTACTCTAAGGGATAAAGAACACAAGTGAATGGGCAGCGGAAGAGAGTTCATGAATGCATAAAGAAGAGAGAGCTCAAGAGAAAAATCTCACCACAGTGGCAAGCCTGCTGTGCAAAAGCCCATTTAGCAAGAACAGCTCAGACCTTCATTTCAAATTTTATCAGAAGCCACTGGTCCTAGAGTATCACTGGCGCCTACTGAATTTTCACCGGGGACTTAACGGAAAACATCTGTTCTCTTACTTAAAAGTTAATCAATTGATTAAATCAACGTTTGCTTTCTTTCTTCTATTAGAAGCATAGCTATTTCTCTTTTTCTTCTCTCCTGATTCCTTTAATAACTTACTTCTGCTTGTGAGTTAAAATCTGGGCTAGAGGTTATGTCTCTTTCTGTGCCTACCTGGGGAAATTTACCACAGGTCAAGCTGAAATGATGTCAGAAATCCATGGATGTAAACAATTTGGTAAGTAATGTTTCATATGTAAATTAAAGCTTACATAACCACAAAAAATGACCTCAAGCAGCAGACACACATGTGAGTGTGTGTGTGTGTGTGTGTGTGTTTGTGTGAGAATACACAAAATCCTCGCTGCCTTGGGAAGACCCTGACCATAGTACTGAACTTTTATTTTGAAATTTGACCTTTGTGTTTAAACTCATTTCATAGTTTTTACAAAGGAGATTCCATAGCATGAGTGGATTAGGTCTGTTTTGACTCAGGGTTTTTAACTTGAAAATGGAATCTTTGGGACGAAACTTCTGTGGTTGAACTCCACATTGCCTCATATATTTTTCTGAGTCAATAGGACTATCCTTCTGTATCGGCATCCACTGAACAACAGGATCCGTATGAAGCAGTACCTCAGGAAGCAAGAATAAACACAGCAGCCAACTGTACAGCATGGATGCGGTCATTCCCCAAACGGACCCTCGTCTGACATCTACAACTTGCCAAGTGCTGTCTGTTCTAGGCCCAGGGGATGCACGGATAGATAGCATAGTGTTTGCTATAAAGGATTTCACGATCAAATAGGGAGGAGAAATAAATCTGCAGTCACAATAGCCTGAGATAAATGCTGTGCTAAGGGATATATAAAGTGACATGAGATAACAGAGACAGACGGGAATAACTCTGCCTTCAGAGAAAGTGGAAGGGGACTCAGGGAAGATTCCATAGATTTGAACAAGACCTCAAGAAGGATAAGCCCCATTGCTGCCGTATTTCTATAAACTTGGCAAGTCATTTCACTGCTCTGTTCTTCAGATTCTTTACCAACTAGCCAAGAGAATTCAGAGTAAGTCATGTGTTTAAAAGACATGTAGAGAAAAGTCTACCTCTCAAGCCTGGTACATGTGAACTTGAAGGTTAGGGCTAGGATGAGGGGAGTAATAATAAAACACAAAAGGACGGCATCCTTAGGAGAGAAACAGAAAAGTTCCACATGCCGTTTTACCTCTTCTTCCCTTTGCCGTCTTGGATTTGTAGGTAGCATCAAAACCACTGAATAGAAAAACGAAATAATATGAAGAATTTTTATAATCCTCCTCTTGATCTATGTCAATCAGTAGGGTGTGTAATAAACACAATGTTTTAAAAGTAAGGAGAAAATTATCCTGGTATTAAGGCTCAGAAAAATTGCATGTTATATAATAACAGATTACATATATTACATATTATTGCATTGCATTACATATTACACCAGCATGTGGTAGAGATGGGCAGGAAATACCAGGTTAGCAAGCAGACGAGAAGAGCAGAGGTCTCTGGAGAAACTGGGTGAATGATACTTAACTCATACAGTTGCTGTGGGGATAAAATGAAAGATGTATGTAAAACACATTGAACATTCCCTGACACAGAGTTAGCATGCAGCAAATAATTTTTATTGTCATCTCCCACCACCTAAAAATATAGCTAATAAGAAGGGAAAGGTCCCCTCCAACATTATCGTCATCAGCAGAGGCAAGCTGAGATGATTAGTGAGACAGGAAGAAAACAATTACAAGACCTTTTCTGGGGCTGCCTCACGATTCCTAGTGCCCAAAGCAGATGATAACAGTATGTCCCTCTCAGGAGGCTCCAGGGGACTATCCACCATCCTAAGATCTTGACCCGGCAACATCTTCCGGTAGGTGTCATAATAAAAGAATAAAGAACAAAATCAACTTAGAAAGAAATGTGCCAAGAGAAATTCCACAAAAGGGAAAACCCAAAGAAATAAAATGAGGAAACACATGTGAAACTGATCAACTGCTGTACCTATGGCTACACGTTGGCCAACTGTTAGGCACACTGGTACTGAAGGGAATAACACGTCAGTAATGATTCCTGCCCAGAAATAATATAAAACACAATGCAGAGACATACTGGCTTAATTTGTTAAAGGATGTTGGAACTAAAACAGGAAAGAAAATAGTTGTTTTCCTCACTGGAATGCCCCCAAACTAGTCTGTGGTAAGTATACCACCACGCTGGCATCTATCACAGAACCTTTGGTCATCTCTTCATGGTGTGGGCTGACACTTGATATGAGCACAGCTAAACATGACAGAGAAACGTAAATGAATGGAATTTTGTTTTTCACATCAGTGTCTGAGGTGGAAGAGCCAGATGAAGAAAGAGATAAAAGTATTATAATCTGACAAAGTAAGCTCAAAGCTTGGGATGCCATCAAAGCCAAGCACAGTAGGAGAGAAATTTCAGATACCTAATTCATACATGGAACTGGAAATAATGAAAAGCTGGTCAGAGCCTCTGAAAAACAGCCAAATCACTAAATCTTGAGCCATTCAGAAAATTCTTAACGAAGCCTCATCCAAAAGCAACTCCTAAAACATATGGTCCAGTAATTTGGTGATTTATTCAGCCAGCATATATTAAGGAGCTATCACGTACCCAACAAGTTGCTTAACTCTGGGAGATGAGCTTCTGCCTTGAAGGAACTTACAGTCAGTTGTGGGAGATAAGAGACCCACTTTCCACAGCCTGGGTGGTTTGGGTAAGGCATGCATTTAGATGAAGTCATACGGTAGGGTACACCTCTTAGGAAAGAAATGACAGAGCTCAGAAACAAAAATTAAAGGCAACACATGCAAACTGAAGAGCTCAAGGAAAACTCTGCCGAGGAGAGGAAAGGGTATACAGTCGGCTCTCCTACCCCTGGGTTCCACATCTGTGGGTTTCACATCCACGGATTCACAAACCAACAATATTTGGAAAAAAATTCCAGAAAGTTCCAAAAAGTAAAACATGGATTTGCCTTGCACCTGGCAACTATTTACATAGCATTTACATTGCATTAGGTATTATAAGTAATCTAGAGATGATTTAAAGTATATGGGAGGATGTGCATAGGTTAGATGCAAATACTACACTATTCTATATAAGGAACTTGAGTATCGTGGATTTTGGTATCTGAAGCAGTCCTGTAACTAAACCACCGTGGGTACCGAAAAACCACTATAATTTTTAAAATGTTGTGTTGACATAATACTGTCCTGTATTTCAAAGCTTTGAAATATTATAGAAAACTGTTGAGTAAATGAAGAACTTATAAAAGGAAATCACAATCCTCACCTCCTCTGGAAATGTGGGACATCATGGCTCGGTGAAGATGGCTGTATTAATTATTCTCTTTCTTACTGACTTTCAGCTTCAATAAGAAATGCCTTACTAACATCACTAAGAATCATAGTTGGGAGAAATAATTCTTCCTAAAGGAACTTGCATACATGTTATCTGGATACGAATATTTGCCAGAAATTTGGGTGGAAGTTACTCTCTCTCTTCTCCAAATTTAGTAAATTGGATCTCTTTTCAATTAATCTTCAAAAAAAGAAGAGATCACAAAGGCAAAGATTTGATGAACAATGGAAATCAGATAACAGATATTCCTCTAGAAGAAAATGCCCAAAATGATTTTTTTTCTATGTATTTCTACAAGTCAAGCAGAAGTGCAGGATTTAAGAAATGAGGAGAAAGCGTCCCTAGAAAGACTGGCGAGGTGGAAGATGTGCTGGAACCAGTCCCAGGAAACAAGTGGTTGCAGGTTTAGTGGTTTACCTGGAAGGACAAAGGAATGTACTAAAATATTCTAAGGAAAATAATAGGGGAAGACAGGCTGATGAAAACCCAGACCCCAGCTTAGGCAGAAAGTGTGGGAAAGGAGGAAACAAAGAGGCGTGTGGATACTTCTAGGGAAAAAAATCTTATTTTGAAACTCTAGGCAAAATACCTTGCTGCAGAAAGGAAAACAACTTTTGGGAATTATATAAATGGCCAAGAATTAAGATTTGAGAGCCAAAAAAAAAAAAAAAATTACAGCACACAGGCTCCCTGAAATATATATTTTCCATCTGCATTAAAGCTGAAAAGTATTACTGAATATATTCTTTTAATGAAATAACAGGTTAAAAAGTCTGAAAGTTCTTATGATGAAGTAAAAAAAAATTAACGAGGATTACTTTTTTGCCCTTATATTCATCCAACATATCATTAGAGTTTATAGTTCTTGTACTAAAATTCCTGGAAAATTATGGCATGCCACAAGCTAGGAAATTATATTTCTGACTCTTTCTTTAGAATGTACACATACACATGCACATGTACGAGTACACATATAACCGTTTGGTGACGGGAAGATAAATGGTATGGGCAAGAAAGAGTCTAAACTGGTTCTCAGTGGGTTTAGACTTTGGAAAATAACTCAGAGATCAGGATTGAAGTAGAGTGCGCCTTACAGACCTTTATCCACTGTTAGAATCCCAGAATTTCAAACTCTACATGAGCCTTAAAGATCTTCTAGTCCAACTATTTTAAAATTGTGCTATGAGGATTTGCAAGAACCCAAGAATATACCTCAGTGATCCATAAACAAGGAAATGTCTTCCAAACAGATAAAAAAAGCTTTAAATTACCTAAGAAACATGTTCATCACTTTTATTTTTATAAGATTTTGTGTAAGATTTAATTTAATTAAAAAAAAAAGAGTTCTGCAGCTAAGTAAATAAGGAAATTCTCAATTTAGCCCAACTCTCATTTGATAGGTCAAAAAACTTAGACCCAGAAAAATAAAATAACCTCCTCAGAGCCTCAGTACCAGGTAATTGCATAGTTAGGACCACGTCTTACTTTGGATTCTCAAATCAGATACCAAGACAAGACTTGGCGCAGGTAACTTCTTTGGGAATTGATCCTCAGCAACAAAAGTGACAGAATTGGGAAAGTGAGACAAGGAAGGAAGAAGTCCAATATAGATTGTGTGAGTAAGTGGGTTACTTCTGCAGGCATCTGGGGCCCAGTCTTGCTGGGTACCCTCTTAGAAACCGTATAGAACATGCCTCTGAGTACTCCCACCATAGAATTGGAAGACTGGGCATCTATCCACCATCCCCCATCTCCACAGGTTGAGGGTTGTTCATGGTGACCTTAATTCCCCTGCACTTTCGGGCAGCAGAGAAAGCTCCCAGGGCTCCAGTGAAAATCCTCAGGTGAGTCGTGGAGAACAGGAGGTGAGAAGCAGTTAGCGTACTGGAAACTGTCCATCACAGCTGCAGGTGAACTCAGGTGGGTCTAGGGGATACGACACACAGCATCAAGAGCATCTACTGCTGACTTGAACCCATGTCTTCTCATTTCCAAAGCCTTGCCTCATTAATGTAACATGAAAGAAATTTGTGTAAACTGCAAAGCGTTCTTATTCTCTTCATCAAGCACTCGCTTTCTGATGAACAAGTTTCAGACACGCAGTGACCAAAAGCTATTGGCGCTTTCCAGGATGCCACAGAATAAGCGTAACTTCACACACACTTCAGTTTCACATAAACTTTACTCTGTTTCAACTTTGGTCTGTTGACTGCTTCTCTGAAAGAGGGATCCAGGATTTCATCAAATGAAAGAGAATTAGGTGATAACAGGGATCCAGCCAGCACTTTTCTTCCAGTGGAATATTGTTCTGTGACAGAGCCAAGGGAAAGGAGTTCTGAGAGATTCCTCCGGGGTAAACAGAGCTGAAAAGCTCTAGTGTGAGCTGTGCATGAGTCTAGCCCATGAGTCTAACCAAAGACTGTAACAAAGAACCGTCCAGGAAACCACAGTTATTAGGGATGATAAAGTAAAGTAAAATGCAGGGTGATTACATGAGAAGACCCTAATAATGAGAATGACTCAGACAGCTGTCATTTCCCTTTCTCCCTTTACCTAAAATCCTGTTTCCTTTACCATGATTGTGCTGATGCCCTGAAATATAAGCACACACACATTTTTTTGTCCTTCTCTCATTACAGTTTTACATCTTCTTTTTCAGGATTTTGGAATTATATGCACAATTTAAAAATATTTCTTGGAAATGTCTTTTATTTTCAAATTATTATAGGTTGAAATAATAATTTTGGTTTCATTAAGTGGTCATGAATTTTTATTAGCAGTACTCTGATGACTCAAATATTTTAGAGGAATAAGGTTTATAGAATCCTTCTTCAATAACACAAATCACCTTAGGGTTATAGAAGATACTTATATTCTAATTAAATATGTATTTATGATACAAAATCTCATTCCCCTATATAAACTTATACCAGAATACCCAGATTCATCTGTACATGCACATAGCAAAGCCCATCACGGAGGCTACAATGAAGGCAAATGTTAACTCTATATCAGACATTGTACCATGAGCTCCAGACATTCGCTGAATTCAAAGAACTCATTGATATTATCTCAAACTCATATCAGTGTCACACATTTATCAACAGCTTCAATATTGGAAGGCATAATGCTAGAGTCTATAACAGATACAAAAATGGATCAGAGATAACACCTGTCCTCAAGGAATTTACACCCTAGTAAAACCAAAAGGACTTCATGTAAAACATGTTTTATCATGGAAACATCATAAATAGATAGTATAAGGGTTCAAATATAAAACTGTTTTGTGGCTTGAGAAACTAATCCTATGGTGGAAAAAATGATAAATCCAAAAAAAAAAAGAAAAGAAAAGAAAAGTAGAGAGCCTTGGAAAACTTGCAACTACATTCAGAATTCTCTGCAGTTGTGAATTGCTAAATTCGATTTGTTCTCTGGAAGACTGCTTGAACCCTAGGACTATTTGGCTTTGTACATTTGACTTTCCATTTGCCCCCATAGCTTCATCTCTTTCTGCCTCTAGGCTTTTATGATATGTTAAGGCCTGAAGAACAGACTTGAGATGGGTCCAATTCATTGCAGATTCACGATCCACACTGACTTGTAAATACTCTCTTGTCTTCCTTACCATAAAAGCACATGTCTGAGTCCAATGTGTTTTGAGGCTAACGAGGCACAGACTGCACCAATGGATTGGGGTGAGGTGCACGGATTGAACAAAATTTTCTGTTTTGTTATTAGTACTACATGCCCAGAGGAATATTTATTTTAGCATTCTCCTCCTGTGACTGATTTCTAAACCTGCACGCACTTCACCAACATAAGCCTAAAAGTTTGCCAAAATGTGGAGAATAACATCTTGCTGTTACTACCTTGAATGGACCATGTATAAATACCTGCTACTCCAACACGTTGAGTTGCTTTATGAAGAAATGTCTAACTTAAGGTAGAACATTACTATCAAAAGGGCACTTAAATTTGGGTAAGAGTTACTGATTACAAAACACATACATATAATAAGTTCCTTCAAAGTAAAGCCCTTGAAGCACAGGAACCTGATCTTGAACACTTACGCTTGTCTAATTGATGCAAGTGTGTGTGTTGCTTTCTTCCTTCATGCAAGTGTGATATTCAAAATACTTAACAACTTATATGGCATAGACACCAACCAGGCAAAATACGGCTCCTATAGAGTAACAGGGTCTCTGGAGGGCCTTGCTCTGCTGGGTGTTATTCAATGGCTGAACCGAGCAGAGGTGGGGGTCCCAGTGGAGAGGCTGCATGAGCTGCAGCAGGGAGCTCCTCAGGGAGTTGGAGCAGCAGCTGTTTGTAATCACCGAAATATTTTTACTACCAATATTTATACACTGGTGTATACTAACTAGATGTTATCAGCCCAAGCTGTTTAAAATAAAGCAATATATATGGAAAAATATCGATGTCATTTATATTGGGAAATTTGATACAGTGGATACCAAAAGTTTAAAAATTATTTATAATGATACAATTCTAACTTGCCCATATTTGCCAATTTTTCTACCTGCCACCAGCCTGCAGTCCCAATACCCTACCAAAGCAGAAAGTGTCATTTCCATAACAGGAAGCAAGAAACAAACTAACAGGCCCCTCAGATTTCTCAATAAATCACTATTGAATAAATGGAGTACAAACAAGGCCATTCAAAGAGTTGATCTACTGATTCTTCAGGATTCCGTCCATCCCATCTCTGTCCTTTTATACTTCAGAAGAACACTAAGTCCGTTTTCTTCTCCTTCTACCTCACCTGCTAACCAGTCATATCTCACAAAAGCATGGAATTTCTTGGGGTTTGCCCCCAGTCCTGTACTCTTGGGAGAAAAGAAATATATGTGAGGGATACAAGGGGCTATCTTCTTACCCTCCACTCCCCAGTCATGGCCATGTATGTTCCTAAGTGCAGAGGGACCTAACGAGAGGACAGGATGCTTAGTTTCTCAAATATGCACTTGAAAACAATGTCAACCATGAACATATTCATAACCCAGATGATGTTCACGAAAAACACTGACCCTCTCTTTTTCAGCTTACTCTTTTATTACTCAGGGGATGGCATAAATAGCACATTTTCTTTCTTACCATCTCGTTCACTTCATTTCATAGGGATTTGAATTGTTTTCCTACCATTAGAGACACCTGTGGATAAATTTAATGTTTTTTTAATTCTATGATGGATATATAGCAAAACAATAAATGGAGACGATCCAAATGTGTTGCAAACAGTCGTCTCAGATGCCTATGAATCGTGGTGTTGTAAATCATTAGAATCAGTGACAGTTCTCAAGTTTGTTTTCTTTTTAAAGCAATACAGAAGCATTGATGATTAACAGCTGTGTTTATCACAATTGATGGCATACGCTAGCATTTCCACAGAACTTCCATAAAATGGAATCACAAGAACAATACCCTCACCCATGCTCACAGGCATGTGTGCGCGCGCACACACACACACACAAGCCAGTAAAACCATTTAGGTGCAGAGGGACACAATTGTAAATTCAACGGAACTTATTTTTTTTGGCTACAGGTCAAAGAGGACTGGGAAAGGCAACCCAAACAAAATGTGTTCAGATAGATCACATCCTCCTCCAAAATGCTGAAACAATTAGGATTTTCTTGACTCATTCCTGTGTGTGGTTCTCTGGTACCTTTATCACGACCCAGTTATAATACCAGAGGGAGGAAACAGTCAGGGAAAACAAGGAGGTGATGAAAACTGTAAAAGGGCTTTGTAGAATCACAAATATTTGGAGTCATCATATTGGGTACACGATGAGGACACAAATCCTCCTAGATTTGAGAACCCTGTCTACTACAGAAGTATCTCTCCTCTGTTGCTTATAAAATGAGGACAACAGTGCCTCCCACATTATAACCTGACCGTCTAAGTTTGCAGTCAATATAACATGTCAAACACTGCCCTTGGAGTTCCAGAAATGTCTGGAGACTGGAAGATCTGCATTGACAGTGCCTGAACTGTTTTCAGCTTTGTTTTTCCAAATTCTCCACCATCTGTGGACTAAACAAGTTCTTGACATATTGTCAAGTTACAATAACAGAAGGAAAAAAAGCAACATTCATCGTTTCAAGGAGTTTTGAGGCCAGGACACTTCTTGTGTCTGCTGGGAAGATAGACGAGTGGCCACGAGCTGCAACTCTGGACAATTAACCTAGGGAGCACACAGCTTCCCTGCCCAGCGTGGACACAGGGACACCATCACTCCCCAGTCACTTCCCAGCTTACACCATGGTCTCATCGCAAGGACTGTCATTTCTCACCTTCCCTCCTCCTCTGCCTGGTTATTCTGCGCTGGGGTTATCTGCTGTGTCTAACTCATTACTGGTTATTATCAACCTCTGTGTACGTATTATCATTTCTCCTGCTGTTGACTAACTAAATGACCCTGCACGTGGAACAGAGTATTTGCTGAGTACGCTGACACTCTAGAAGGGAAATTCTATTTACAAGAGCTCGTCAGGGACTTCATCTGGCTAACATCATGATTTGGTTGCATGAAGAGATGTGTGCTTCCCCTGTCACAGTTTCACTAGGCAATGTGAACTCCTTACTGAGCCTTCGGCACCTGTGGTCGGGGGCCGGACAGTCCAAACTGTGAAGGAGAGCCTCTTGCTGAAAGGGAAATTACATTTCGATAGTCATCTCTCCTTCCAAATTGCCTGTTTCCTGATATCCACTCTCTAGGCCAAATGAACATGATTGAAGTAAAACTATTTCAGGAGGAGCTAACTTCAAAAATAGATAGAAAGTGAGGCACTGACGGGCTCTTCCGTGTTGGAGACTGTGTATCTGATCAGCCCCAGCACGTGGGCCGTGAGAGATGGGTAGGGAAGTAGCAGTGCAATTTACTGTGTAAAGCAGACTGTTCTCCAAACTCTGCAATGGCCAATTTGGTCTAAAGCACCGTGTGAAGTGTGGATAATAAAAACAGGAAACCTGGGACTTCCAGTGGAACGAATCTCTGTAAAATAGTCATAGCCTTAGGAAACCATAAAAAGCAAAGCCATTTCACCAATATGTATTTATTCTGTACTAACATCTTCCAGATAAAAGGAAAGAGTGAAGGAGGAAAGGGAGAAACAAGGCTGGTAGAGCCATTTGGCCAAAATTTTAAAAGGCTCTTTTCATTTAAATACCTGAGCTCCGTGCAAAGCCTCACTCAGAATCCTTGCTACCTTCGGGCTCTCCTTGCCACTTAACTAAAAAGTCACAAGTATTGTTTTGTTATATGCTCTTTCTTGCACACATTATATAAAAATTATGCGTTTTAATGACTTAAGAGTTTGGTATTTTTTATACTGAATAATATCTTAACAGAATACTTGTAGTAACCAATATTTTCAATGAGAGTGGAAAACCATTTTGGCTGGAAAAATGGTAATTTGTAGAAACGGACACAGTGAATAGAGCATGTTAAATCTAATATGCTTTCTCATGTGTTTTACTATAAGTATCAGGATTTTTCCTGGAGAGTTTTCTTTTCTGAAATACTTCTTATTTAAGTCTGAACCATAAAGTGATCTCATACAATGTAAGGTCCACAAGGACAGGGATGTTATGTCCCCAGCACAGTCCATGGCACAAAACTACTGCATAAAAATTCGAAGAAATGAGAGAAAAGTAGCCCAAAATAAAATAAAACCTTACACAGTATATTGGTTCATTGCTTCTCAAGCTTCAAACTAACGCTTTCATTGCTAAATTAAACCAGGACCCTTTTTATTCCCAGTCACTAATTAAAACCAAGTGGCAGAAACAGTATAGTGGTTTTACCCATTCATTATGAACCCACTTAAAATTCAACTAAATGTAAACAGGAAAATGCTGTGGTAGACACACCACAGGTTCTCAGTGTGACCTTTTCAACTCTCCTGGCTTTGATCCTGATATTATTAGAACTACTTAATGCAAGGATGCACTAACTGAATATGACTTATTCCAAAACTCAGTGAACTGAAGTACTGAAAACTCAATTTCTATAGTATTGTGGGTTTTTTTGTTTTTTTCTTTTCTGGATCTATGGCATAAGAGATGGATTAAGAAATATCTGTATGCAAACGTTTGTGATTTACCTCACTAAGGGATTAAAACAATTCGAACTGCAAATTTTGGTCATTGGTTACAATATGAGATGACAGAGGGAGCAACAACTGAGGGCAACAAGGTCTCCTTCATCTCTAGTATTTACTTTTTGTACTCCTCAGCTTCTCTGTGCTTCCTAGATATCTGTCCAGGACAAGACTTTCCAACACTAGGCTGGCAGAGAACGTAGACTGAATCTTCCAGAATTTTGATTGCAGTTCATTCCCAAGAGCTCCCAAATAGCTACCTTAGGTAGACTGAAAATGTAACTTGAACATTACCTGAATGACATCATGGCACTTTTTTCTTACTCCTTAAAAGCACTCTGCCAGAAATTCAGTCAACATTGTCTGAGGATGCTGGTCCCTGTACTCCTCCACAGGCGGCCATGCCAAGGGGCCTCCCTTCCATGAATCAACATAGGGAATGACCCAAAGACTGGCTTTATATAGCCTTGTGTTTGCATGGGCAGCAAAATGGCAGAAATGAGTAATGTAACAATCAAATGGGCAGACAGTTTCTTCAACCATTTGTTCTGCATATGTTTAGCAGATCATCACTATCTTGGACCTTACAGTTTGTGCAGAAGATATTCTCCAGAGAGAGAGGGGGTCTAAAATGAGTCAGTGCAAAGATTAGTCTTAGTATAAGAGACAATAGATAATCGCCTGTTTCACCATGTTGTAAAAGTCAGTTCTCTTGCAGCTGACCACTTTGAGCATGCATCTCGAAGGTCTGCAGTTGTTAATTTGGATATGTTGCTCTATGACTCTAATCTCACGCCACATCAAGTTCAAGGAGATAAAGAGACTATTGTTTAAGGCTTCAATTTTATTAACAAGTTTACTAAGATTATTCATTCTTTTTGTAATAAGAACTGGACTTTTATTTCTTTTGCTTCTATTATAAGTGAGACTTTCAGTAGTTCAGCAAAAATGTATCTTTACCTTCTTGGCCCTGCTTTGAACAAAAGATATGCACTCATCACCAAAAAGTGAACTGCAGATGAGACCCAGAACTGGTTGCTTCTTCATAGTGCCAGGATATCCGACCTCCCAACTTTCATCATGGATTTGGCTCTCCCAGATAAAAGGAAGATAAAATGCATTAAAAGAGGCCTTCCCTGGTGGCGCAGTGGTTAAGAATCCACCTCTTAATGCAGGGGATACAGGTTTGAGCCCTAGTCCGGGAAGATCCCACATGCCATGGAGCAACTAAGCCCGTGTGCCACAACTACTGAGCCTGAACTCTAGAGCCTGCGAGCCACAACTACTGAGCCCGTGTGCCACAACTACTGAAGCCTGCGTGCCTAGAGTCCGTGCTCCACAACAAGAGAAACCACCGCAACGAGAAGCCACCACAATGAGAAGCCTGCGCAACGCGACGAAGAGCAGCCCCCGCTCACTGCAACTAGAGAAAGCCCGCACGCAGCAACGAAGACCCAATGCACCCAAAAATAAAACAAATAAAAAAATTTTTTTTAAGTTTTAAAAAATGCATTAAAAGAGCAAGGATACAGAGAAGACTCTACTAAAAATGGGGTGGAAAGTGATGACTGAATGCTAACTCAGAGAGACACCTGAGACTTCAAAAGATCTCTGGGAGAAGATAAAAATGAGTATGTTTCTGAAGAAACCAATTCCTAATTCCAGAAGGATTTTCAGAAAAGGACACAGGGAAACAGAAGTAAACTTAGCATTCCAGAACTCTGTTCCCATATATTCTTGAGTGAAAGCTGTACAAACTCAGAAGAATATGAAAACTTAGAATGTCAGTGCATTTTTGTAGAATGATAGAATTAAGGCAAGAGAAAATAAAATTAATGATACTGTCAACAATGACTTCCGGTGGAAGATAGGATGGGAGCCAGATTCTGAAGGCTCCCAAGAGCATCAGCTGGCAGCATGGAGTGGGCAGGAAAAGAGACTGGGAGATGCTTCCCACAGCCCTCTGTGCTTCCCCGTCCTCACATACATCACACTTAATTGAAGTTGTTTAAAATCTGGCCACCCGCAAAACAATAAACCCCATAAGGTCAAATAAAATGACTAAGCTATTTAATTTTATAACCCTACTTAGCAAAATACCTCCATTAATATTGGTTGAATACATGGGGGCATAAACATTTCTTTTGATATAAAAGCCCTCAGTACAGCAAATATGTAAAGGCTTTTCATGGCTGGCTATCTGCCCTCTTGGCCATATTTAATAGAGTCTCCTCCTCTGCCATCACCTGACCAAGATGTGGCCCTGAGTCTCTAACTCCGAATGATTCAGCCCCTAGACCTGAGGCTAAAGCCACCTCACCCAATGAATGTTGATTTCCTCCATCTACTAAACTACTCAGTCTAGCACTTACAATATTTCATCTGTTATCCCTACCTTACCTAAACTACCCATCTATGTCCTCTTTCCTTTGCTTCCATTTTATTCCCATAAACATTTGATGATGGTGATAATGATGATTATAATAATATCCAGGCAATTTTCTAAGCATTTTATATACACTAACTTATTTAATCCTTCTAACAATGCTATGAAGCAGGTAGTGTTATTATCCTCAGGTTAAGAAGAAGAAACTGAGACACAGAAGGTTTAAGTAATCTGTCCATGTGCACTGCTAGGAAGAAGTGAGTAGCACTTGGATTTGAACCCAAGTATCCTGGCTCCAAAGTTTATGCCCTTCAACACTATGGTCTATCTCCCTCCTAGACACCTTAATGAGTGTCTACTACCTGCACAGTATTGTGCCGCTAGACAAGGGGATACTAAGATCAGATAGAAATAGACCTTGCCATTAAGATGTTTAGTATGGGGAGAAAAGACTTGAATATAATAAGCAAAACACACTGCAGAAATTCATGAATAACTTTTAACATAATAATAAGGATCAGAACAAAGTTCTGCAGAACTTTTCTCACTCTCACGGTAAATAGGAACTGGAGTTTGGTGAAGGTTTGTGACATACACACTAAATAACACACCCAAACCCTAAGCTTCCTTCAAGGCCACAACAAGACTTTCTCTTCTGAAAAGCTACTGGTGACTCACCCCACTCCCACCATAGACTTTCCATTATTCTGAATTTGAATAACGTTATTCTGAATTCATAACTTGAGACACCCAGCCCACCACTAACCTAATCAAATATTGCCTTAGAATTATATTTTAGATGGTTAATACATGGAAGTTATATCACCCTAAAAACCATAAACATTACAGAAGCAATGACTATAAAACCATCTCTTAAAGTTCTTACAATTCTCAGTACAGTACAGAGCAGACATATGTACCCAATGAATAAATGATGAATGACTGAACAAAAAATGAATGGATGGATGATGGATTTGTAAGTAAACGACATGGAACTTTAGAAGCAAGTGAGAGAGACAGCCTGTGATAAAAAGCTTTGGGCATTATTAAAATGTTTAATCAGATAGATTTGGTGGCCCCAAATAAAGACCAGGAGCACAGGCAATTAGCACAGTCTTGGCAGCAGGAAAAAAAAAGAACAAAACAAAACCCCACTTCATTCTCCCACCCCCATGCCCTTACACACTTGCATACTTGGAAGCAAGAGTCAATTTACTGGCACCCAATGCAAGTCCTTTCTGGAAGTGATTACAGTCACAAATCTACTTTTAGTCAAAGGTGTTAAAAAACGAGAGGGAGACCATCCAATTCTTACTTTCCCTTTGTGATGAACTGTTAAAAAGTGATACAATTGGATAGAAAAGGAGTGAGAAGGGAAAGAGACACAAGAATAGACTACAGGAGACCAAATAAAACGTTCCAAGTGGCAAGCATTGCAAAATAACACTTCATCATTCCCAAATTCCTCCTGGGCATTGACTAACTGGAGTGTCGTCATTACCTGGTGAGAGGTCAGCTTTGAAGAGCTCAGAGTATTCCTTTAACGTCTTTGGACCTAGTCTCAAGTTCAAGGATGCACAAGTGAAGCCTGCAACCATTATGATATTATGTTTACCAGGTTCTACTAAAGCTATCCTGATGAAAATATCAGCTGACTTTAAATGTATACTAGGTCTCAGTAAGCATGTCTGGGAAATTCAGAAGAAAGACACCATTGGCCAAAAGCAACTACACAAAAGACAGAAATTGGAGGCTTCTGAACTGTGCATTCTTGGAAGCCCATTCTGAAAGAAGGAAGTCAAGTGCATCCCTATCTACTCTTACCAATATCCACTCAACTATGTAAAGTTGCGATAAAAATCTAAGTATTTTGTGGAGAATAAACACCTCTCCGCTGTGAATGCTACTAAGACTAGAGTCTTTAGTTAAGCAGATAACTAAGCCCACTCATTCTCAGACTCTTCATCATTCTTATCTATGCAGAACAGACCCCCTGGAACTTCCCACTTTTCTCCTAGGTTTATCTGCCTCATCTCATCCTTTGAACCTCCCAGGAGCATCTTTGTAGCAGAAACTCCCAGTCAGTTTATAGATTATCTTTCCCCGACCTGACACCTAAGCCCCAAGCATCTATACTTAATCACCTATTACACATCCATTTTGTTTTCCATTTGGATCTCAAACCTAACATAAATGAAAAAGAAATCTTGACTCTCACTGGCTCCTGAAAACTCATTTCTTTACAAACTTCTCCAGCTCAGTAAATGGCAACAATGTTCACCAATTTGATCAAGGCAGAACGCCTATGAGCTGTTCTTAATTCCTCTTTCTCTCCCTTCTCTCACATTCTACTTGCCAGTTCTGTTGAAATTTTCATCTTTTCTCCATCTGCCTGGCTTCAACCCTAGTCTAAGCCACTATTATCTCTGACTTGCACTACCACAAAAAAATTCCTAACTCATCTCCCAGCTAATGTCATGTTGTAGAGTAAATAAGAACCATTAGCTTGGTGGCCAAAATAAAGCACTTATTTATTACATTGTCTTGTAAAATCATTGTATATAATAATAATGTGATCAACCTCCAGGTGGAGAAAACAATAATTATGTGAAGATGATCATAATTATAATAAATGCTCTAAGTTTTACAATGATTTCATTATCCAAGTGAAAATTCACAGAGTTAGTGGTTAAACACTGAACACTTACCCTGCCAACACCGAGTAGCCACCATCACCTGCCATCTGAACTGCAAGTAGCCTCCTAACTGGTCTCCTCAATTCCACCTTTGCCTCCACTAAGCTCTGTTGTTCACAAAGCTATCAAAGTGAACTTTTAAAGACACAGATCTGAATACACGACTCCCGCATTTAAAATCCATTGTGGCAGAGATCTTCCTATTCTCTCCATCTTCTTTAAAATAATAGTCCCCACCATCACAAGTTTTAGGGAGTACAAGGTTGCTCAGCAGGAGAATTGATCTCTCTGCTTCCTTTTGGCCCAAAGGAGGTGAGTCCGTGTGATGATGTCTGGGCTAAGTCAACAGAATTGAAATGGATGCAACCTCCAAGGGATTCTTAAAAGGCAAAGCCACTTATCCTGCATTCCCTCTTTCCTCCTTCCTGTGGGTAGGAATACAGATAGGATGGTGAGAATCTACCTGTATTATTCTCTGCTGAAAAATACTTTATGACACACAGTAGTCACTCAAGTATTTAAATCAATGAAAGATAGAGGAACACAGTGTAAGACAGCTATACATTCTCCTGCACAGATAGTTATTAGATATCTGGTAGTAAATAATATAGTATTACCACTAAGAAGAGATCTACAAAACTTATGAGAAAGAAGAAAGGCCATGTATTCATATTTAATGCCAAAGAGTCATAATTGATATTCTAATAATTACGGAAGTTATGAAAAGAAATAGCCAGGCACTTTATGTCAGTGACCCATGTCTAGAAGTCACACAGAGATATGATCTGTGCTCAAGGTCAAGAATAAAGCACTCTAGAGTCAGGAAGCTGGTATCAAAACCCAACAAAATCAAAACAGGAGGAAAGATTAAAGCAACAACATTTTTTCAGGACATTATATATTCTTGGGCTCAAGTTGTTCAGAGTAACAAAGTTAAGATAGAGAATTTTATTTTGCTTAAATCTTTTTAAGATAAAGGGGCATGTATTATCTCACCTAACTACAATGTTAGGAGAAAATTCTCAGACTTCAGGCAGAGCTGGACCCAAATGTTAAGAGGATGTCATTGAGAATCCATTGTCTCTCTCTCTCTCTCTCTTTTTCTTTTTACTTTTGAACTCAATTTAGACTTATAGAAGACTTAGTAATTCAGGCTTACAGAGAGTTCCTGTATACCCTTTCCTTACTCAGCTGCCCTTTTGTTAATATCTTACATAACCATAGTACAATTACCAAAGCTAATAAATCAACCTTGGTACAGGTTTGTTGACTAAATTATAGACCTTATTAAAATTTCACTAGTTTTGGGCTTCCCTGGTGGCGCAGTGGTTGAGAGTCCGCCTGCTGATGCTAGGGGACGCGGGTTCGTGCCCTGGTCCGGGAGGATCCCACGTGCCGCGGAGCAGCTGGGCCCGTGAGCCGTGGCCGCTGGGCCTGCGCGTTCGGAGCCTGTGCTCCGCAGCCGGAGAGGCCGCAACAGTGAGAGGCCCGCGTACCGCAAAAAAAAAAAAGAAAAATTTCACCAGTTTTTTTCACTGACATTTTTTCCTGTTCCAGTATCCTACCAGGATTCCACCTTGCATTTAGTTGTTATACCTCCCCAGTCTCCTCTGATGCATAACAGCTCCTCAGTTTTCCATGTCTCTCATGATGTTGACATTTTCGAAGATTATTGGCCAGTTATTTGGTAGAATGTCTCTCAGTTTGGGTTCCTCTGAATTTTTTCTCTTGATTGGAATAAGGTTCTGTATTTTTGGCAAGAATATCACAGAAACTATGCTATTGCCTTCTCAAGGAATCTTATCAAAGGATTAACAGTGTAATAATGTTTCATTACTGGTGATGTTAATCTTGATCAACTGGGTAAGTGGTGTCTACTGGGTTTCTCCACCTTGAAGTTGCTATCTTTCCCTTTGGAGGTAAAAAATACTTTGGAGGAGATCATTTAGTCTATGCAAGTTCTGTGTCTCCCACAAATTTTGGGCATTAATTTTATTGAGATTCAAAATTTCAAGTAGAAAACAAATCCTCTTTTACTAGTATACATGAAAAACTCACAACTAAAAAAAAAAGGACAAACAACGAACTGGAAAAAAAATCACAATCTAAAACTTACTGAAAAAGATGTGTATTAAGAAAACCATATTAGTGTCCTGATTTTCTCCTACTGCTGTAGCCTGAAACATGGCGACTCCTGGCCCTGTCACTCCAGAGGCACCCTTTAAACCATCGCAGCCCCCAGTCATTGAGGGCTTTCGCCCCAGTGTACACAGCACTTCAGAAAGCTTCAAGGAAAAGTTTCTTCGCAAGACCCGCGAGAACCCAATGGAACCCACAGGCTGCCTGGGCACAGCAGCCGCCCTTGCCTACGGCCTCTACTGCTTCCACCAGGGTCAGAACCAGCACTCCCAGCTCATGATGCCCACCCGAATTGCCCCCAGGGCTTCATGGTCATAGCCATCTTGGCGGGTCTGGCTGCATCCACACTGAAATCTCGACCCTGAGTCGGTGGCCTGGCCTTTGAAAGCTCCGCGGAGATCGTTCCCAGTTACAGGAGCAACCGCCGGTCCTGCCACTGGCATTATTCCCTCATCACCCCTGACAAGACCCTGTATCAGTGGTGTCAGAAGTAGCCAATTGTGTAACCGACAGATTTTTTCAGGAATCTCAGGTTCGGTTCAGTTTGAGTGTTGCATACTTCTAGTTGTGCTGCACCTTCTCCACTCCCTACTTAATAAACTCTGATCCACTTGTAAAAAAAAAAAAAAGGAAAGAAAGAAAGAAAACCATAGACCATAGTATACTACAGTAACATTTAAAAATTATAATAGTGTCTAACTATTGTTTTTGCTTCAAATGCTGTATATCAGTGGTTCTTACACTTTTCTAGGCCATGGAACCTCTGGAGAATCTGATGAAAGATGAGAGCTCACTCTATCCCTTAAAAAATGAAAATAGGCACGTGTTGACAATTTTGGGAATTCATAAACCACCAAACCTCATCCTTAGATTGCTGAGGGGTCTTCAGGCTAAGCACCTCTTTCTTAATACCAAAGAGCAACTGTAACTCAATTTGCTTTTCATAGGTCCACCTATATGCCCTTCCTTGATGATGTCCTTTCCTCAGTTTGTTATGGTAGAAAAAGTGAAAAGAGGGAAGGAGGAAAGGAGGGAAGGAGAGAAGGAAGAAAGGATGGAAGGAAGGGCAGATGGGGGCCAGGTTGGAGAGAGGAAGAGAGAGGTAGAAAGAAATAATCATAATATCCCATGTTCCCATTACTTCTCTTGCCCAGAATAGAAAAAAATAGTCTTAAAAAATGACCAATTCTTCTTATTTTTTTCCTAAACTGCTTTTTAAGTTGGATCTTGAGGTGTGTTAGAAACTATTCATTTTACCCCATTCAGCTTTTCTTTCCTCCCTTATCCCATCCACCCAATACCCCCCCATACTTTTTCCTTTCTGAGTACATTGCTCCCTCAAAGATTTTATGTTTCTTTCAAATATATGTTCACAGGAATTGTGTACTACAACAAGAATTATATTCTTCCAAGTAAAAAACAGAAGGAAGCTAAGAAGTTCTGACATCTACTTTTAAAGACAAATTTTCACCAGGATCCTAGGGTCACTTTGTCCACTTTTTAAAGGAAGGCCTAAAAATATCTGAGGGTCTTTTTTCTTCTTTAAAACTGTTTCTCTTCTGAAGCAGTTGACACCATTCCATGAAATTTTTGCAGCAAATGTGCACTAAGTGCACTCAATGTCATGAAACTCCTTTCTGTTTTCCGGTATGTTGGGATGTTGACTCAAATGCATTTCATTTGAAAATTAAAAGCAAATTTCATAAGCTATTTGCTTTGCACGGAGAAATTTGGGTCAGTCAGTGAGAAAGACAATGGGCTTTTTTCATGGACCTGTTTTGAGGTAAGAACTATGCCTTTCCTAGAAGGACTCTTGCCCCTCCCACCTGAGGGAGCTCTGGGTGTTCTTCACCACAACTATTTCTTCATCCTAAGAATCTTTGGGCCTAATCGTTGTTCCAGAAAATTTTGAGTCAAGTCTGCTGCATTAGCCTTTTACATAATACAATTTGGAAAAACTCTTTTCAGCATACCTAATTCAAATGAGTCCATCTGTGAAACCCAAAATATGAGATTTTCATAAAATGCAGATGCAATAACAGACTCAAAGCACAAAAGACCGCATTTATACAATCCATTAGGCAATAGTCAAAGCTTTCCTTCTCTAAAGAGAAAAAGGAAAATTGTATCATCTTCTAGCCAATACAATAAGTCCTACTAGTTTAAGCTTTGATGTTGCCACATCAAGAATTCTTTCTCTAGTATGTTCAAAATCCTGAAGAACATTCTGATAATAAGAGTTGTCTTTATGACCCCCTTTGATTTCTTTCATTAATACTAAAGAAATAAAGAAGAGACCTTTGGAGACCTAAGCTCCCCATTTATCCATGGAACATTCCAACTCGCTGAATTTCTTTATGAGAAACACAAAAACAAATCTTCACCAAGCAATTTAGCACAAAAAAATCTTCTCAAAAAGAAAATCTAATATCTGAGTGCGTGATAACAGAAGGTTGGACATACACAGCTAGATAACGCAGAGCCTGTTTCTTTACTCAGTAATGGTGCTGTTAATTTAAATTATATGACGGTTATGGTCCATGAATTAGATGTGCTTTTGCTATTTGCTTGCTGAGGGGGTTTTTCGGTATCCTGAAAAAGTGATCACTCTTGAGAATAAACAAGAAAAAAAAATGGATTCCAATACTCCCCTCCCCACTTCAAAATCACATAGATTTTTCTTGACTCATAGTTGCATTTTTACTTTTCAACTTAAACAACTGTTTCTTCTTATCATGAAGGATGGAAATGTTAAAAATAAAGCTTCAGGTAATGGATGAAAGTATATGTGATTCACAGTGCTGGGAGTGAAAACACTGTATTATAACACTGCATCAAAGGCAATAATTCTGAGATGGTTTGGTAACTTTTGGCTTTTGTGTTAAAAGTGACATCAGAAAGCACATCACACGCCTGAGTTTAGAGTTGGGTTTTAAGAGATTCTGCTCTCAAAGCACAAGAAAAAAGAAAAACTATTAAATTCCAGTGAATTGATGATTCTATGGTCTAGTTTCTTGGGACTGGGGAGAGAGATTAAAAATGGGAAGATTCTTAAGAGGCCCATTGCAATTCACCAGGAATTTTCCAAACACAAGCTCTCCACCTATGTGTATAGAGAAAGATAGGTTTTAGAGGTTCTGGGATTGCTCAAATTGTCACTGTCATTTTAACTAATGAAGTCAGGGTACTATAAGAAGAGGACTGAAAGAGGAGTTACAAGATATCTGTACTAATTTATTAACTGTGTGACCATGAAAACAGATCTTAGCTTCTTTGGATCTCTCTCTTTCTCCTTACTCTATAAAGTAAAGGAGTTGAACTAGATGATTCCTCAGGGTCTTTTCTAATTAATACTTGTTTGATAGCTATCACTGGTTCTAATGTATGAGAAGTTTAAAGAGGGCTCTACTTGTGATTTCACAGGTAAACCTTTAAAATGCATCACGAAGCTCCCATCAATCCAATTATGCTTCATTCTAACGTCTCCTGCCATACTTTATCCATAGCTCATGTGGACATATTTATAAACCATCCTACATTCAAACAAAGCAAAAGGAAAACCTCATCAGTTTCCTTACTTAATAGCTTAGCACAGAAGAACAGTAGTTGCTTCTCCCAGAGAAGAAAGTATGACCAGACAGACAAAAAGCCAGAAGCCTTTGGTTCCATGTGTCCACTCTTCATTGCCTTGGCAAGCTTTGAAAGCAGAACTTTGATATACTCTCTGAAAATGGCTGCTGAAATCAATTCTCCTGCTGGTCTCTGACCAGGCAGACAATAGACAATGTCATCTGAGCTTGCACAGTATAGACAGCATTTTGCTTGACCCTATGGACAGAGTCCAAACACATATAAAATCTAGTGGATTCCTTCAAGGAGGATATTGTGCATTTAGAGCAACTGGGACATGAGGAGTAGCTTTTTTTCCATTCCTAGTGCTCTCTCAGATACACAACCATTGACATAGTTCTGCCAACTAATAGTGTAATTGGGCAATATAGACATATTTTAACACTACTACAATTTAAACTCTTACACTGGTCCAAAAATAAATAGGTTAATGAAACAAAATAGTTAGCCTGATTCAGTGTTTTATAAAAGAGAGACATCAAAAACCAAGGGGGCAAAGATAACTTGCTTGACCAATAGGCAACTGGAGAGCTACTGGGAGGAAATCAATGTGTGATCAAATTAGGTTTTTATCATACACTGAAATGTACACAGTGTGTATACTCTATGTACACCCCATGTGGACTAAACATTTAACTGCAGAAGTTGTATGCAACAAAAATAAGTATTGCTGAATGTAATTTGATTTCTGCACAGGGAAGGATCACTAAGCTTAAAAGCAATGGGAAAATTATAGTATAAAAGATAAATATATTTAATTACATAAACGTTTTAAATTTTGCATGTCAATTAAGCTGACCAAAATAAGAAGGCAAAAAACAAACTAGGAGATAATAGTCACAGAAAATATCAGAGTTAAAATATCATTCCCATATAAAGAGCCCACAGATATTGTCACAACAAACAGCAACATCTCCATAAATAGAGAAACAACTATGAACTGATAATGCACACATACAAACAATACCTCTATAACTGTCAGATCAGCAGAATTCTTTCCAGTGATACCACTCAACTTTAGGGAAAATGTGAGGGAATCAGCACACAGCATACTCATAATCTGTTGTTTAGAACAGAAAAGGACATAAAATTTCTACAAGTAAGTAGGCAATATATTTCAAAGGCCTTAAAAAGGCTCATACAATTTAACTTCTAGAAATTTAGCCTAAGGAAATAAACTGACATGTGTACAACGTTTAAGCACACAGATAGATGCTTAATGCTGTGACAATTATAATGGCAAATAATTAATGAGTTAAGCAAGGAAACACCTTGAAAACCAAACAATAAACAATTAAATAAATTATGGTTTACTTTGTGATCATTGTTTTGAATAGTATAGGAAAACTTCATGTTATAATATTAACTGGAAACTAAAATAGGGATTGTATAGGATATAAACTCAACTATACAGTATTGTTTTATAAAGCATAAGGTAATCCTAGGTAAAACTATCCTAAAATGTTGACAGTGTCTGTCTTTGGTTGGTGGGACTATAAAGATATTTTATGTTTACTTTTAAAAATTTTTATATTTTCAAAAAGCATGCATTATTTTGGAATAAAACTTAACCCAAAGTTAACTGGTGTTGTTTGGGCAGGGAATTAAGGCTCCCATGTACACAAAGAATAATCCAGAAGGGAGTAGGAGTGAGGCTCTGAGTTGGCACCAACTCCTGGCCTCAGTCTTTTTCCCCTTAGGGGAGGAATGGCTGGAAGAAGGCCAGAGCAGAAGACCAGGGCAGAGCCTTCCTTGCCTGGACATTAGAACATTACTGCCTGTAAATAACAGGAACATTTACTAGACATTTATTTATCTCATGAGTTTAAATTGTGGGAAATGCACAAGAAAATGGAGGAGCTCCAGATATCAACAACATGAATGTGAATATTTGAGGAGTTCAAAGCAGATGTTTCAGTAGAATATTTTATAAATAAAACATGCTGCTGGAGATTGCATTTGGTTGCATCCAAGTTGCCACATTACACAGTCTCAGAAGCACAGGAAAAAAAGACCCATGAAAGATCTGATCTCTGCTCTCTTTTCCCCCATCTCCAACCACTCTGCCTTTGGCTGGCTATTTCTCAACCTCTCTGGTCTCTTTTTTTTTCTGTTGATCACTCCTCCTACCTCAGGACCTTCACACAGACTCTGTCCTCCACCTGGAATGTCCACACTCACAAATTCCCATTAATTCCTCTGAAACTTTCTAATCTCCCTTCAGAGAGCACTTCCATAGAGAAGCCATTCCTGAGCCTCCAGAGTGGACAGGTTAGGTCTGCTTAGTTACACAATGACATGGAATCTTGGTCCTTACCCATTTAGCACTGATTGTTTGGTAATTATATATTCATGGGGGATTTAATGAATGGGTCTCCACATCAATGACACTACAAACTCAATGTAGGCAAAAAAATAAAGTCTCTTTTGCTCATCACAAAATGTCAGCACCTTGTACGGTACTGGCATATGGTAAAAACACTAATTCAAAAAGATACATATGAGGAGCTTCAAGATGGTGGAAGAGTAAGACATGGAGATCACCCTCCTCCACACAGACACATCAGAAATACATCTACATGTGGAACAGCTCCTACAGAACACCTACTGAATGCTGGCAGAAGACCTCAGACCTCCCAAAAGGCAAGAAACTCCCCACGTACCTGGTTAGGGCAAAAGAAAAAAGAAAAAATAGAGACAAAAGAATAGGGACGGGACCTGCACCAGTGGGAGGGAGCTGTGAAGGAGGAAAGGTTTCCACACACTAGGAAGCCGCTTCGTGGGCAGAGACTGCGGGTGGCGGAGGGGGGAAGCTTCGGCGCCGCGGAGGAGAGCGCAGCAACAGGGGTGCGGAGGGCAAAGCGGAGAGATTCCCGCACAGAGGATCGGTGCCAACCAGCACTCAGCACACCGAGAGCCTTGTCTGCTCACCAGCCGGGACGGATGGGGGCTGGGAGCCGAGGCTCCGGCTTCGGTGGTCAGATCCCAGGGAGAGGACTAGGGTTGGCTGCGTGAACACAGCCTGAAGGGGGCTAGTGCGCCACAGCTAGCAGGTAGGGCATCTGGGAAAAAGTCTAGAGCTGCCGAAGAGGCAAGAGACTTTTCCTTGCCTCTTTGTTTCCTGGTGCACGAGGAGAGGGGATTGAGAGCACCACTTAGAGGAGGTCCACAGACAGGCGCGAGCTATCAGCATGGACCCCAGAGACGGGCATGAGATGCTAAGGCTGCTGCTTCAGCCACAAAGAAGGCTGTGTGCAATCACAGGTCACTATCCACACCTCCCCTGCTGGGAGCCTGTGCAGCCCACCACTGCCAGGGTCCTTTGATCCAGGGACAACTTCCCCAGGAGAATACATGGTGCACCTAATGCTGGTGCAACATCACGCCAGCCTCTGCCGCTGCAGGCTCAACCCGCATCCATACCCCTCCCTTCCCGTGGCCTGAGTGAGCCAGAGCCCCCAAAGCAGCTACTCCTTTAACCCCATCCTATCTGAGCAAAGAACAGATGCCCTCAGGTGACCTACATGCAGAGGCAGGTCCAAATCCAAAGCTGAACCCCCTTTGGAGCTGTAAGAACAAAGAAGAGAAAGGGAAATTTCTCCCAGCAGCCTCAGGAGCAGCGGAATAAATCTCCACAATCAACCTGAAGTACCCTGCATCTGTGGAATACCTGAATAGGCAACGCATCAGCCCAAATTGAGGAGGTGGACTTTGGGAGTAACGATATATATATATTTTTTTCCCTTTTTCTCTTTTTGTGAGTGTGTATGTGTATGCTTCTGTGTGTGATTTTGTCTGTATAGATTTGCTTTTACCATTTGTCCTAGGGCTCTGTCTGTCCATTTTTTGTTTTTGTTGTTATTTTAGTATAGTTTTCAGCACTCGTTATCATTGGCAGATTTGTTTTTTGGTTTGGTTGCTCTCTTCTTTACGGTTTTTTTATTACTCTCTTTTAAATTTTTTTTAATAATTATTTTTTATTTTATTTTATTTTACTTTATCTTCTTTTTTCTTTCTTTTTTTTCCTCCCTTTTATTCTGAGCCATGGGGATGACAGGCTCTTCATGCTCCCAGGCATCAGGGCTGTGCCTCTGAGGTGGGAGAGCCAGGTTCAGGACACTGGTCCACAAGAGACCTCCCAGCTCCATGAAACATCCAACGGTGAAAATCTCCCAGAGATCTCCATCTCAACGTCAAGACGCAGCTCCACTCAACGGCCAGCAAGCTACTGTGCTGGACACCCTATGCCAAACAACTAGGAAGACAGGAACACAACCGCATCCATTAGCAGAGAGGCTGCCTAAAATCATAATAAGGCCAGAGACACCCCAATACACACCACCAGACATGCACTTGCCCACCAGTAAGGCAAGATCCAGCCTCATCCACCAGGACACAGGCACTGGTCCCCTCCACTAGGAAGCCTACACAACCCACTGAACCAACTTTAGCCACTGGGGACAGACACCAAAAACAATGGGAACTACAAACCTGCAGGCTGCGAAAAGGAGAACCCAAACACAGTAAGTTAAGCAAAATGAGAAGACAGAGAAACACACAGCAGATGAAGGAGGAAGGCAAAAACCCAGCAGACCTAACAAATGAAGAGGAAATAGGCAGTCTACCTGAAAAAGAATTCAGAATAATGACAGTAAAGATGATCCAAAATCGTGGAAATAGAATGGAGAAAATACAAGAAACATTTAAAAAGGACCTAGAAGAACTAAAGAGCAAACAAATAGCAATGAACAACAAAATAAATGAAATTAAAAATTCTGTAGAAGGGATCAATAGCAGAATAACTGAGGCAGAAGAACGGATAAGTGACCTGGAAGATAAAATAGTGGAAATAACTACTGTAGAGAGGAATAAACAAAAAAGAATGAAAAGAATTAAGGACAGTCTCAGAGACCTCTGGGACATTAAACGCACCAACAATCGAATTATAGGGGTCCCAGAAGAAGAGAAAAAGAAAGGGACTGAGAAAATATTTGAAGAGATTATAGTTGAAAACTTCCCTAATATGGGAAAGGAAATAGTTAATCAAGTCAAAGAAGCACAGAGAGTCCCATACAGGATAAATCCAAGGAGAAACACACCAAGACACATACTAATCAAACTATCAAAAACTAAATACGAAGAAAAAATATTAAAAGCAAAAAGGGAAAAACAACAAATAACACACAAGGGAATCCCCATAAGGTTACCAGCTGATCTTTCAGCAGAAACTCTGCCAGCCAGAAGGGAGTGGCAGGACATTTAAAGTGATGAAGGATAAAAACCTACAACCAAGATTACTCTACCCAGCAAGGACCTCATTCAGATATGATGGAGAAATTAAAACCTTTATGGACAAGCAAAAACTAAGAGAATTCAGCACCACCAAACCAGCTTTACAACAAATGCTAAAGGAACTTCTCTAGGCAAGAAACACAAGAGAAGGAAAAGACCTACAATAACAAACCCAAAACAATTAAGAAAATGGTAACAGGAACATACATATCGATAATTACCTTAAGTGTAAATGGATTAAATGCTCCAACCAAAAGACGTAGACTGGCTGAAGGGATACAAAACAAGACCCGTATATATTATGTCTACAAGAGACTCACTTCAGACCTAAGGACACATACAGACTGAAAGTGAGGGGATGAAAAAAGATATTCCATGCAAATAGAAATCAAAAGAAAGCTGGAGTAGCAGTGCTCACATCAGACAAAATAGACTTTAAAACAAAGACTATTAGAAGAGACAAAGAAGGAAACTACATAATGATCAAGGGATCAATCCAAGAAGAAGATATAACAATTGTAAATATTTATGCACCCAACATAGGAGCACCTCAATATGTAAGGCAAATGCTAACAGCCATAATAGGGAAATGGACAGTAATGCAATCATAGTAGGGGACTTTAACACCTCACTTTTACCAATGGACAGATCATCCAAAATGAAAATAAATAAGGAAACACAGGCTTTAAATGACACATTAAACAAGATAGACTTAATTAATCTTTATGGGACATTCCATCCAAAAACAACAGAATACACATTCTTCTCAAATGCTCATGGAACATTCTCCAGGATAAATCATATCTTGGGTCACAAATCAAACCTTGGTAAATTTAAGAAAATTGAAATTGTATCAAGGATCTATTCCCACCACAACATTATGAGACTAGATATCAATTACAGAAAAAAATCTGTAAAAAATACAAACACATGGAGGCTAAACAATATGCTACTTAATAACCAAGAGATCACTGAAGAAATCAAAGAGGAAATCCAAAACTGCCTAGAAACAAATGACAATGAAAACACGATGACCCAAAACCTATGGGATGCAGCAAAAGCAGTTCTATGAGGGAAGTTTATAGCAATACAATCCTACCTCAAGAAACAAGAAACATCTCAAATAAACAACCTAACCTTACACCCAAAGCCATTCGAGGAAGAACAAAAAAACCCTAAAGTTAGCAGAAGGAAAGAAATCATGAAGATCAGATCAGAAATAAACGAAAAAGAAATGAAGGAAACGATAGCAAAGATCAATAAAACTAAATGCTGGTTCTTTGAGATGGTAAACAAAACTGATAAACCATTAGCCAGACTCGTCAAGAAAAAAAGAGAGAAGACTCAAATCAATAGAATTAGAAATGAAAAAGGAGAAGTAACAAGTGACACTGCAGAAATACAAAGGATCATGAGAGATTACTACAAGCAATATATGCCAATAAAATGGACAACCTAGAAGAAATAGACAAATTCTTAGAAATGCACAACCAACAGAGACTGAACCAGGAAGAAATAGAAAATATGAACAGGCCAATCAGAAGCACTGAAATTGAAACTGTGATTAAAACTCTTCCAACAAACAAAAGCCCAGGACCAGATGGCTTCACAGCTGAATTCTATCAAACATTTAGAGAACAGCTAACACCTATTCTTCTCAAACTCTTCCAAAATGTAGCAGAGGGAGGAACATTCCCAAACTCATTCTACAAGGGCACCATCACCCTGATACCAAGGCCAGGCAAAGATGTCATGAAGAAAGAACACTACAGGCCAATGTCACTGATGAACATAGATGCAAAAATCCTAAACAAAATACTAGCAAACAGAATCCAACAGCACATTAAAAGTATCATACACCATGATCAAGTGGGGTTTATCCCAGGAATGCAAGGATTATTCAATATACGCAAATCAATCAATGTGATACACCATATTAACAAACTAAAGGAGAAAAACCATATGATCATATCAATAGATGCAGAGAAAGCTTTCGACAAAATTCAACACCCATTTATGATAAAAACCCTGCAGAAAGTAGGCATAGAGGGAACTTTCCTCAACATAATAAAGGCCATATATGACAAACCCACAGCCAACATCGTTCTCAATGGTGAAAAATGGAAACCATTTCCACTAAGATCAGGAACAAGACAAGGTTGCCCACTCTCACAACTCTTATTCAACATAATTTTGGAAGTTTTAGCCACAGCAATCAGAGTAGAAAAAGAAATAAAAGGAATCCAAATCAGAAAAGAAGTAAAAGTGTCACTGTTTGCAGATAACATGATACTATACATAAAGAATCCTAAAGATGCTACCAGAGGACTACAAGAGCTAATCCATGAATTTGGTAGAGTAGCAGGATACAAAATTAATGCACAGAAATCTCTTGCATTCCTATACACTAATGATGAAAAATATGAAGAGAAATTAAGAAAACACTCCCATTTACCATTGCAACAAAGAGAATAAAATATCTAGGAATAAGCTTACCTAAGGAGACAAGAGACCTATATGCAGAAAACTATAAGACACTGATGAAGGAAAGTAAAGACAGTAAAAACAAATGGAGATATATACCATGTTCTTGGATTGGAAGAATCAACATTGTGAAAATGACTCTACTACCCAAAGCAATCTACAGATTCAATGCAATCCCTATCAAACTACCACTGGCATTTTTCACAGTACTAGAACAAAAAATTTCACAATTTGTATGGAAACACAGAAGACCCCGAATAGCCAAAGCAATCTTGAGAAAGAAAAATGGAGCTGGAGGAATTAGACTCCCTGATTTCAGACTATACTACAAAGCTACAGTAATCAAGACAGTATGGTACTGGCACAAAAACAGAAATATAGATCAATGGAACAGGATAGAAAGCCCAGAGATAAACCCATGCACATATAGTCACCTTATCTTTGATAAAGGAGGCAAGAATATACAGTGGAGAAAAGACAGTCTCTTCAATAAGTGGTGCTGGGAAAACTGGACAGCTACATGTAAAAGAATGAAATTAGAACACTTCCTAACACCACACACAAAAATAAACTCAAAATGGATTAAAGACCTAAATGTTAAGGCCAGACACTATCAAACTCTTAGAGGAAAACATAGGCAGAACACTATGACATAAATCACAGCAAGGTCCTTTTTGATGCACCTCCTAGAGAAATGGAAATAAAAACAAAAATAAACAAATGGGACCTAATGAAACTTCAAAGCTTTTGCAAAGCAACCATAAACAAGATGACAAGACAACCCTCAGAATGGGAGAAAATATTTGCAAATGAAGCAACTGACAAAGGATTAGTCTCCAAAATTTACAAGCAGCTCATGCAGCTCAGTATCAAAAAAGCAAACAACCCAATCCAAAAATGGGCAGACGACCTAATTAGACATTTCCCCAAAGAAGATATACAGATTGCCAACAAACAGATGAAAGAATGCTCAACATCATTAATCATTAGAGAAATGCAAATCAAAACTACAATGAGATATCATCTCACACAGGTCAGGAATGGCCATCATCAAAAAATCTACAAACAATAAATGCAGGAGAGCATGTGGTGAAAGGGAACCCTCTTGCACTGTTGGTGGGAATGCAAATTGATACAGGCACTATGGAGAACAATATGGAGGTTCCTTAAAAAACTAAAAATAGAACTACCATACGACCCAGCAATCCCACTACTGGGCATATACCCTAAGAAAACCATAATTCAAAAAGAGTCATGTACCAAAATTTTCATTGCAGCTGTATTTACAATAGCCAGTACATGGAGGCAACCTAAGTGTCCTTCAACGATGAATGGATAAAGAAGATATGGCACATATACACAATGGAATATTACTCAGCCATAAAAAGAAACAAAATTGAGTTATTTGTAGTGAGGTGGATGGACCTAGAGTCTGTCATACAGAGTGAAGTAAGTCAGAAAGAGAAAAACAAGATGGTCAAGACGGAAATAAAGACACAGACCTACTAGAGAATGGACTTGAGGATACGGGGAGGGGGAAGGGTAATCTGGGACAAAGTGAGAGTGTGGCATGGACATATATACACTACCAAACATAAAACAGATAGCAAGTGGGAAGCAGCCGCATAGCACAGGGAGATAATCTCGGTGCTTTGTGACCACCTAGATGGATGGGATAAGGAGGGTGGGAGGGAGGGAGATGCAAGAGGGAAGAGATATGGGGACATATGTATATGTATAACTGATTCACTTTGTTATAAAGCAGAAACTAACATACCATTGTAGAGCAATTATACTCTAATAAAGATGATAAAAAAACAAAAAAAAACAAAAAGATACATGTACCCCAATATTCATAGCAGTACAACAGCCAAGGTATGGAAGCAACCCAGGTGTCCATCAACAGATAATTGGATAAAGCAGATGTGATATATATTTATAATATATATAAAAGAATATTATATATTATAATACATATTATATTATATATATATAAAAAGGAATATTACTCAGCCATAAAATAGAATGAAATTCTGCCATTTGTAGCAATGTGGATGGTCCTAGAGAATATTATGCTTGGTGAAATAAGTCAGACAGAGAAAGATAAATACTGTATCATATCACTTATATGAGTAATCTAAAAAATAATACAAATGAATGTATATAGCAAAACAGAAACAGATACATAAAACAAACTAGGTGTTATCAGAGGGGAGAGGGAAGGAGAGAGGGGCAAGTTAGGAGTATTGGATTAAGAAATACAAACTACCATGTGTAAAATAGATAAGCAGGAACCTCCCTCTTGGTCCAGTGGTTAAGACTCCATGCTCCCAATGCAGGGGCCCACGTTCAATCCCTGGTCAGGGAACTAGATACCACATGCCACCACTAAAGAGCCCACATGCCACAACTAAAGAAAAAGCTCCTGCATGCCACAACTAAAGATCCTCTGTGCCGCAATGATGATCCCACACTTGGCAATGAAGATCTTACGTCCTGCAACTAAGACCAGTGCAGCCAAATAAATAATAAAATTAATTAATTAATATTTTAGAAAATAGATAAGCAACAAGGTTGTATTGTATAGCACAGGGAATTATAGCCATTATCTGTAATAACTTTTAATGGAATATAATCTATAAAAATACTGAATCATTATGCTGTACCTCTGAAACTAATATTATAAATCAATTATACTTCAATTAAAAAAAGAAATTCTGTAAATATTTGATGGATGATCACACAACATACTAGAAGAAAAGTCAGGGTACAAAAAACTGAACTCATCACCACCCAGCTAGGTTACCTATACAACTTAAGGAGCAAGCGATTTGGATCAATGGCTTAACAGAGCAGGAGTCTCTGGGACCAACTCTGTATGTGGAGGGGATGGCAGCAACATCAAATGCTCCAATAGCTGCCTGAAGACTTCCTAGGTCTTTTAATGTGGACCATGAAACAGTAAGCTGGAGCCAGCTTATACTAGCTTGCCCAGAGAACCAGTTGTGCACATCTCTCCAAATTCCAGTGATGTCAAGTTGGTAGCCTTGAAATCTGCCTTGGTGGGAATATTTACACCAGGGAAAATAGCAAATGCTACAAATCACATATCACTACTTCCCCCACGCTCATTTTTGGAGAGCTGATAAACATTTAGCATCACACCTCTGGCACCATTAAGTTCCAAATCTGCCTCATAAGGCAATGCATAGTCTTAAGAAGGTTTTCTAATTTCTTCACAACCAGGAATATATATATATATGTATTTTTTTGTAGTAGAATGAATTTTAATATTATTCACTGAAAGGTAAATACATTTTTAAAAGCATGAATTATTATTACTTACTGAGGGATTGTATTTTGTATATTGAGGTTTCTATATGCATTTTATAGAAAATTTTAAACATATCAAAAATAAAGAAAATAGCATAAGAATCTACCACCTAGCTTCAATAATTATAACCAGTATTGTTTCATTTATACTCACTCACTACCACGCCCCTTCTCAATGAATAATTTTTTTTTTTGCAGTACGTGGGCCTCTCACTGTTGTGGCCCCTCCCGTTGCGGAGCACAGGCTCCAGACGTGCAGGCTCAGCGGCCATGGCTCACAGGCCCAGCCGCTCTGTGGCATGTGGGATCTTCCCGGACCGGGGCACGAACCCGTGTCCCCTGCATCGGCAGGCGGACTCTCAACCACTGCGCCACCAGGGAAGCCCCTCAATGAATAATTTTGAAGCAAATACGATATCACAGTTCGGTATGTATTTCTGAAACATAAGTGCTCTTTTTCAGCATAACTAAAATATAATTATTATGACTACTATAATTCCTTCACGTGATCAAATATCTTGCCAGCTTTCACATTTTCCTGATTGTCTTCCAATTATTTGTACTATTTGTTTAAATCATCATTCAAATACAGTATATGAATTGACTGACATATTTTAAGATTTGTTAATCTAGAGTTTTCCTCCCTCCAATTCTTTTTTTCCTTGCCATTTATTTATTAAGAAAAACTAACCAGATTGTCTTGTAGAGTTTCACACACTCTCGTTTTGCTGATCCAGTGTCATTTATCATGTTCTTCTATTCCTCATATTGCTTATGAATTGGTAGTTAGATTCAGAGGCTTAATCACATTCAAGTTTGATTTTTTTCTGTTTTGGAGAGGGAAGGGGGTGGGGCTTCACTGCTGACACTGTGTACTTCCACCAGGAGATACACAATGTCTGGGTTCTCTCTCTTTTGTGTATGTGCGATTTTATCAGTCATTGATGATTATCGCTGAGATTCATTAACTTGGGGGATTCACAAAATGGTAATATTCTATTTCTATCATTTCTTTTTTAAATTATTTTAAAATTTATTTATTTATTTTTGGCTTCATTGGGTCTTCACTGCTGCACGTGGGCTTTCTCCAGTTGCAGTGAGTGGGGGCTACTCTTCATTGCGATGCACAGGTTTCTCATTACAGTGGCTACTCTTGTTGCAGAGTGTGGGCTCTAAGCACACAGGATTCAGTACTTGTGGCACACGGGCTCAGTAGTTGTAGCTCGTGGGCTCTAGAGCACAGGCTCAGTAGATGTGGCGCACGGGCTTAGTTACTCCATGGCATGTGGGTTCTTCCCAGACCAGGGCTCGAATCCATGTCCCCTGCATTGGCAGGCAGATTCTTAACCACTGTGCCACCAGGGAAGCCCTATCATTTCTTCTTTATTTATTAACTGGAATAGACTTATAAAGAGAAACCTTCCTTTAAAAATTATTTGGTCATCCAACTATTTGTACCCAAGTCAAATAATTGCAACGACATATAGTCAAAGAAGTCCAAGTTCCATCCACATCCCTCTATCCCTTTCATTTTTACCCTGAGGCATAGATCATATAGAAAAGAAAAAGGATAATAATTATTTTCTTTCATTCACTAGTTTATAGCATTAAATACCTATATCAATAAAAGTTATAAATTAAAACAAATGAATTAAACACTCAATTCAAAAAGCTAGAAGAATAACAAGAAAATAAATCAAAAGAAGCATAAAACAAATCAAAGCTACCTCACACTGCTCAGAATGGCTATCATTAAAGAGTCTACAAATAACAAATGCTGGAGCGGGTGTGGAGAAAAGGGAACCCTCCTACACTGTTGGTGGGAATGTAAGTTGGTGCAGTCACTATGGAGAACAGTATGGAGGTTCCTCAAGAAACTAAAAATAGAGTTGCCATATGATCCAGAAATCTCACTCCTGTTTATATATCTAGAAAAGAAAACTGTAATTCGAAGAGATACATGCACTCCTATGTTCACAGCAGTACTATTTACAATAGCCAAGACATGGAAACAACCTAGATGTCCATCAACAAGTGAATGGATAAAGAAGATGTGGTTATTATATAAACAATGGGATATTAGTTATAAAAAAAAAATGAAATAATGCCATTTGCAGCAACATGATCGGACCCAGAGATTATCACAGTAAGTGAAGTAAGTCAGAAAGAGAAAGACAAATATCATATGATATCACTTATATGTGGAATCTAAAATATGACACAAGTGAACTTATCTATGAAACAGAAACAGACTCACAGACATAGAGAACAGATTTGTGGTTGCCAAGGGGTGGGGCCGGGTAGGGATGGATTGGGAGTTTGGGACTAGCAGATGCAATCTATTATATAAAGAATGGATAAACAACAAGGTCCTATTGTATAGCACAGGGAACTATATTCAATATCCTGGTAACAAACTATAATGGAAAAGAAAATGAAAAAGAATATATATATCTATACATATATATATATATATACACACATTACCTATATAAAACTGAATCTCTTTGCTGTACAACAGAAACTAACACAACATTGTAAATCAACCATAATTCAATTTAAAAAAGAACTAAAAAAAAAGAAAGAAAGAAAGCATAAAGGATTAATATAGATAAAAATAGAAATTAATGACATGAATACTCAAAATAATGAGTTACTTTCCTAATAGCCTCCAAAAGCATTTAAGGGTTTTTTTATAAAGTATTGTTACGAATTCACAGATCTAAACAGATATATGTTTCAATCCATCGCAGTTATTATCCTTATTAATATTAAAGAGTCCCATCTTCAGCCAGTGGGAGATTATTCAAGTTGATTTCTGAATCCTTTTAATGCAACCCCTGCTGTCTATAATAGTTTCCTTGTTCCTGGTATGACGAGATGTTCCAGGCTTATCTGTACATTTCCACCCTCAGCTGAAATCGTTCTTTTCTCCAAGAATCCTAGTTCCTATTAATGGAAAATTGTATTCAGAGAGTACAATCTTGGCATAAGGGGTTTCCATGCTATCGAGTTTTGGGACATTTCAGTGGGGAAAATATAGAAAACATGTATTTTACGAAAGATAAAATATCTATTGAGTTCATACTGATTTTTTCAATTCACATATATTACATCTGTATCTTCTCTTACCACACCATAAAACTCACTTTTTAACGTCAATATCTGTTCTATCCCACAATATACATTATATCACATACAGTAATATCAAACTACTACTAAAAATATGATTACCAAAAAAAGATACTGAAATTATTTTGCTCTTATTTTTATCATAACATATTCCACTAAGAAAATACAAATTACTGTGTTTTAAAGTCACTTAGAAGAGTCCTTCTGTGTGTGTACCACCACACCCTCACACAGTAGCAGCAACCAACTGGATGCACACTTTCATTTGTATCATTTTTTTTTTTGATATTAAGGGACTTGCAAGTGTTTAATTTTATATTTTAATTACATAAAATATTAACATTGTTCCAAAGTCAAATACTTAAAGTATATTCAAAGGAGTTCATCCGTGTCACCTCTAGCCTATTCTCTCTCTCTTCATCCTGCGGCACAGTTCTGCTTACCAAAAATGACCCACTAGGCACATATTCCTTTTTTATGGCTTATTTTCCATTTTTAAATGTAACCAATATTGTTTCCACTTCTGAGAAAGTTAGTAACATGCCATACACACTTTTCTCCATTTTTCTTTTTTCCTTTAGCAATATATCCTGGACATCACTCATAGTACTATATTGAGATTTTTATATTCCTTCTTACACTTGCATATTACTCTACTGTGCTGACAAATGGAAGTTCATTCCACCATGAACATTTGGATTCTTTCCAATCCTTTGTTAGTATAAAGTGTGTTGCAATTAATAGCTTTATGCATAAATCTTTTTGTACTTTGCCAATGTATTATAGGGATAGATTCTTACAGGTGGGATGTTTGCAGCATCCAAAAGTAAACAAATACACACTTTTGCTAAGCATTGTTAAATTTCCTTTCATAGGCGTTGTGCCATTCTGTATTTGTAGTAGCCTTGAAAAAAAAATTGTCAAAACTGAGTGTTTGATAGTCAGGTAGAACAGAGATAGTGTCTCAGTGTTGTTTGATTTTGCATTCCTCGCATCGGTTGATGTTATTTTAGAACTATTTTTTGTTTTCTAACTCACTAATTTCTGTTTTTATTTATATTAATTCTTTCTTTATGTTTTCTTTTGATTTACATTGTTGCTTTTCTAGCTTTTTAAACTGGGTGTTTAATCCATTTAATTTTTATTGATATAGCTATTTAATGCTATAGATTTTCCTCTGATAACTGATTCAATTATATCCCAAAGATTGTTTCCTCTTTTCATTTATATCCCAAAGACTGTTTCCTCTTTTCAATGTTTCCTCATTTCATTGTTTCCTCTTTTCACTGGACAATTCTGAGTTCATTCTTTGAACAGAATGTTTTCAGTAGCATTTTTATAAGAAACTAGGATTTTGCCATTAGTACACCTTGCTTCTTAACCACACTGACTTTAACTAGCTAGTGATGTTAAAAAGTAGTGACAGTTCCTCAAGATTGTTTAAACTCAAGTTCATGAAGAAAAAACAAAACAAAACAAAACACCACACAATCAACCTTAGTGAGAAAAGCCAGAAACCAAGTGAATGGTAAGTTTCTGCCTCTCTTTTAAAACTTCCATTTCCAAGTTCAGTCATTGGCAGTTCATCTCTAATTCCCTCAAGTGACCTGCTTGCTTTGTAGAGCCACAGTATGGAGGCCTGTGGTTGACCAGATATTTTAATACTGTCAAAAGACCATGTGGCATATGTCATCCCTTGCTGAAGTACAGTAGGGTATATTCAGTCTCTGACAAATGGATTTGCACGAGAATAAGATCTGCTGTGGTGGGGAAAAAAAAGAGACTTTTTTTTTTTTGGAGGGGATTGGGAAAGGGATTTTCATACATGGTGCTTTATAATTTTTTTTTTTTTCCGTTTTAGTATATCCTCAGCGATAGGATTTAACTCCCCATTGTTTAGGGGGTCTTTCAGCAACTCTTTCATAAGTAATTCCAAGCAATTTCTAACAACGTAAAGATGAAAGCTCATACTGACTCTACACACACACTAAAACAAATCTCCTCACCACTCTAAGCTATAATTTAGAATCTAAACCTCAAAGTGTGTGTCATTTTCTTCCTGCTACCATGGCTCAGAGATGAGTAAATGTTGGTTTCAGCTTTCTATCTGAGAGCCGATTCCTTCTTTTTCATCTCAGTTTAATTGGTACTTCATATTGGGGCAGCAGTTGAAATGTGATTACATCTCAGCCTTCCTGAGGCATTTGGGAGTTCACCAGGAGTCAGGGGAAAAACTCAGCAGCACTGCCCAGAACAAAAGCCAGAGGAATGGGGCCAGTGCCAGCAGAGATAAATCAGCACGCCAGAATGGGGGCCAATGCCAGTGTAAGCAGCTGTGGAGAGCTAGAACCCTGCAGCATTAGTAGACCACATTAGAGGGCCAGCAGCCAACCTGGAGGTTCAGAGGAGTGGAGAGAGCAAGCTCACTTTCCCAGCTGACCAAATGGGATCAGATCAAAGAGCCCGATGGAATTATTTTGTTCGACTTAAAGCACCCTTCAGAACCAGAGCCAGGGCTACACAATGGGTGCCATTGGCATGTTAAAGTGTGATCCCCAGGGAATCCATCCCTCAAGACCAAATGAGGAGGCAGTTTTAGAGACTGCCCTGGAAGACCATGTCGAAATAACCATAGGTGAACAATGTAAATTGCCAATGCTACTACATCACTAAAAGTTACATTAGAGAGCAGAGAGTCCCAGCACCTGCCAACAAGGAGCAGAATTGCAGCCCCCCATTCCCTGCCCTCAGAACAAGACAAGAGAGGCCAGAAAAGAAAATAGGAAGAGACAACAGGTGGGCACAAGCAATTTCTACATCATTTTAGGTGAGAAGTGCCTCAAGTTTAGGTCCAATCAAGGGGATCTTCTTTCTAAAAAGTGAGCTCCTTCTAACTGAAATACCCTCTAGCTATGGACAGCTATCCATCTTTACCTCCTTTCTCCCTGATTATCTGAGTAAATACCTTTAAAAATATAAAAGAGATTAAAATTTTTATTTAAGGTGTGAGCCATTATGACTGGAATGTGCCTTGCTCTTTCCAAGAGCAACGATTACAGTGAATATAATATAATTGGATAAGAAAAACATGGAAATTCATTCCAAAGAAGACAGTACACAACATGATGGCAACATATGTCAACTCATTTTGATGCTGCCCTGTGATCTAGATGCTCCTTCCGTTAAAATAGGTTTGGGAAAAGATATAAAAAATATATAGTTATTAATGTGTGTTATTTCACACAATACAAAAAAAAGTACAAAAAAATACAAAATACAAAAAACCTACCTCGTAAAGGTATCACATTATTTGCTTCAAACTTATCTTTAGTTCTAATTTCACTAAGTGGAAAAAGAGACATAAAACAAGGACGCCACTCTGTGAAATCTGAGAATAAAGGTAAAACATCTAATTTGCCTCAGGTGTTGAAACTAAGAAAGATACGGTTGGTATTTTTCTAGTGCCCCTCATATGTAGGCATGTTATATGCCCACATATTATATCACACTCTTATTCAAGAACCTACAGTGACCTTAAAGTCCATTATAACTAATCTTAATCAAACCTCTACTTGTGAATTTATATATATATGATGATACTCTCATAGTGTCAGACTCTCTTTTAAATGCTTTATATGCCTCAAACTCGTTATAATAATGCTATGAAATAGGTACTGTTATCATCAACTTTATTTTACATATAAAGAAACTGAGGAATAGAGCATCTAAATAAGTCATCCAAGGTCACAAAGCTATCAAGTGGGGAACCCAGGCAGTTTGACTCCAGAGATCCTGCAGAGATTCACACCGTTTGGATTTTGCTGATCGCATCTCTAAAGTGTCTTTCCTTCCTAGTTAATAAAAGCACCTTAAAATGATTTTACTTCAGCTTCACACATTTTATTATTGTCTAGCCTTTAAATTTGACATTGATTTTGAATCCCCAGTTATTATCGTCATCATCATCATCTTCCTACTATTTTATCATTATCATTTATAGCCAATGCTTGTTTAGATTTACCAGTATCTTTGCTTGCTATTGCTACTTGCTTCTCAAACCTTTCTCCTACGATTAGATTCCTTTTTTTAGAAAATGCAAATTATACGTGTCCTTTCAGAAAGACTCTGAGGATTGTATATTCTTTCAGTGTTTCTCTTTTAATTTTTTTCTCTTCTGTCTCTGAATAATAGTTTTGCTGGGTATAAAACTCTAAGTTAGGAATATTTTCTCTCAGGACTTTTAAAAGATATCATACCACTACGTTTAAGTTTCTACTGCTATTGTTGAGATGTTTATGCTCACTCTGCCATTAATTTGTAGGTACTCTATTTACTCCTTAATTGCTTTTAAGATTTTCTTTATATATTCTTTAGCTAACTGACACAAGAATCGTCAGATTCAACTTTTCCCTCTTTTCTTTCTCCTTTAGCTCCTAAGAAGTCTTTTGTTCTTGTTAATAGTTAAATAACAGGTCTAGGAATCTAATAAGAATTAATAAATATTTGACATTTTTCTCTATGAATTTGTCATTTCAACCACCATATAGATATAATATTGTAGTAAACTTCTGAAAGAGAAGGAACTTATTTTTTACATCTTTTTTGTATCATCTAAAACAGAACTCTGTGCCAGTGAAAGTATTTCATTAACAATTTTGAATTTGCCCTTACTTCTTTTTCGACCTAATTTTTTCAGATTCAGTTGTAGTTTTTTTTTTTCTTTTCTTTTGGCCATGCCACACGGCATGTGGGATCTTAGTCCCCTGACCAGGGATTGAACCCGTGCCCCCTGCATTGGAAGCACAGAGTCTTAACCATTGGACCACCAGGGAAGTTCCTGTAGTTGATATTAATGTCTCCAGCGCTCTCTTCCTTTCCTTCCTCTCTGTCCTAAGACAAGCAATTGAAACCAATGATTAAATAAAGGCAAAATCCTAGGGCTTATTTAATAGTTGGGATTCAAGTAGAAACTGCTACTGCTCCCTAGTTTTCAGTTATATTGTGTATAATCAATTTCTAGTTGCAAAATACTTCAAGTTCATCTAAAAGGCCAGGTTGATAATATACAGTTTTATAGAAACTTCTTTTCATTCCAAATAATCCTAAAGTCCATCTCAGATCTCTTCTATAAAAGTGAATTCTCAAAAAGATGGAAATACTCTAAGTGGAAACCTGTCTGCACCCAATAAAGGACAAGATAATACCAATATTTTTCTGCTGCATGAGATTTAAAACTTAGTGAGTGTTATTGAATTATGACTTTATTGAGATAGGAATTTGAAAGTCAATCATCACTCTGAAGCACTATGGAAATAATCCACCTGGAGAGATTTAGGGAAGGTATAATGATTTATCAGACATTATATGCAAAGCAAGGTGATTCATTCTATGTTATTTTATTTTCAAATTTTCAAGAAATTGTCTGAACATTCGTATGATTTTCTTCAAGAATCTGATAAATACAAGAAAACTGATATAAGGTTAGCTATTTTTTCCTATTTTAAAGTATTATTTTTACCGTAAACTCTCAGAATTATACTGAACATAGTAATGCATTTTTATTAGGCACAGCAAGGTCTAACTCTTCTTGGTTACAAAAGTAAAAAGGCTTCAACTGCATTCCTTTTAAATGAGAAAAAAGAAAATTAAAGGAATTATGTATGAGAGCATTTTGGAAAGAATTGTCTAATATAGAACAAAGGCAAAATAAATTTCAGGAACCCTTTCGCACTCTAATAATTTTAAGATTCAGGAAAATGTGCTGAATTATCTAAAAATATTCTAACATAGGAAATATGAGTCAAATGAGAGATGTCCTGCTTTTTAGAAACATCTTGTAACAGGGACTATCTAGCAGTTTTCCCAAGACAGCACTCCACCCTCAGACCTGGAATGAATCTCCAGAGATCGTCTAATTTGGTCACCTCAACTGTGGTCTTGGACCGATGGGGGAAATTTGCACAAGAGCAAAACCAACCCATGTAGAAACCAAGAATTTCTTTAAACAAAAATCAAGATATCTCACATGTCCTTGTGTGACTATTTCTGATGCATAGACATGTAATTATGACTGCGAAAATATAAATAAAACGTTTCCGAATCTATAGGAATTATCATCACAATCAACTGACACCAAAAGTATAATTTCCTAATGCAGGGGACTGTTTGGAACCTTAAAAGAGGTAAATGATAGATCTCTTTTTCCCCACTTTCTCCGCTTCTTTCAAGCCTGTTTATATCCACAACGTATGCTCCATTAAGGTGTGAATTTATGCCTGTTTTTGTTTACTGCTGTATTCCTAGAATATGGCCTAACATACAGAAAGTGCTCAGAAATGTCTGTTGAATGAATGAATACTAATTGAATATCTTAAATCACCAGCGCTGGATATTAAAGAAGTCTGAATAATCAGCATTGTTGTCCTCATTTTTGGCAGTTATGTTTTAGCATAATAAATTTTTGTGTGTGTGTGTTTGGAGAATAGGTGCTCAGACTTTTCACAATTTCTTCTTTCATGGTGAGATAAAGACTTATTGTGAAACATGTTCACTTTTTGGTGCTTTGGAGCCTGTCTGCTCCTGGGTGCCAATTACTCTCTGGCAGGAACCCGAAGGTCTCCATGGAGCAGCTGGTGTCAGCATCGTGTAAAATATGCTCCTGAAATGGATCGTTCTGCTACTCAGGGAACACGCAATAGAGGCTTAGCTAAAATAAAGAAAGGACAAGGCTATGACATCCAAAAATAAAATCAAAGGGGATCAAGTTAGGGTTATTTATACATACTGATACTGGGCTCAGAAGTCTAAACACCTCACAGCTGTTCAAAATTTGAGAAGAAGAAATCAACTATATCACTAACATCTCCTTGGCTAGAGGGTGTTAAGGCCAGTTATCTCACTCTTCCATCTACCATTAGCAGCCCCTGCTACAGCAACTCTGTCTCAAGTCAGTTTAAAGTTGTGGTTAAGAAAGCTAAACCTGATGTCAGACGCTGTGGGTCCAAGCCGTGAACCTCTTGGCTCTGTGACCTTGGCAAGCTATTTCATCTCTTCCATCCCTGGTTTTCCATTCACACAATGGGAAAAATGATTTTTCTTACATTCTAGAGTTATTGTGAGGATTCGATGAAATAATCCACGTGATGCACTCAGCCTAGCTTCTGGTTTATAAATTCTCAATGAGCATTTACAATTACTCTCATTACTACAAGAATATAAAACTGGACCAATGGTTATTACATCTGAAGCCTCTTTCTAACTCCAGTTAGACCTGAAAGGATGGAATGCAGGGAGTAAACTTCTTGGGTGATAGACATCCCTGTTTTCCTCTCCCAAAGCCCACATGTCACTATGACTCAATGTTGAGTCATCCTCCCAGACTTGAAAGTGTCTCCATATTTCTAGTCCTTCTTCATGAGAGTCAGACTTAAGATCCAATGATCCCAGAATGAAAACTGATCACTCATAACATCTGCAAGGAATTGTTCTCTCTGGACTCATACTGCCCAGAGGGTAGAGGGTGCCATTACCTTGCTTTGTACCATGGTCCCCTTCACAGTCTAAAGCTCAGTTCAAACCTCAGCGTAAATCCTGAAACTCTTTGATCCTAGAGAATCAACAATGTTTCATGACCACTTTGTGCCACCTCTAGTCCTTTTATCTCTTACCACCTATTCCCCTTGCTTCCCCTATTTTCACCCCTACATTTAATTCCCTTATGCCATACCTTTCTCCCTCTCTATAGTGTTCTCATTTCTTTCCTGACATCATTATTTAACATTCCCACAAAAATAACACTGAAATATTATCTATAAAAACCACTGGGCTGTAACCTTTAACTTGGCGTCCATAGCTGAACCCCAGAGCATCCAGGAATGCTTTAAAAGTGTATGCAATACTCCAATAAAGATGTTTAAAATTAATTTAATTAATTAATTAAAAAGCGTACGCAATAATAGTATGTGTAACTGTGTGCATGTGTGTGTGTGTGTGTGAGTGAGAGAGAGAGAGAGAGAGACAGCGAGACAGAGAGCCAGAAAGGGGTAGAGAGGTAAGGTTTTGTGTGTGTGTGTGTGTGTGTGTGTGTGTGTGTGTGTGTGTGTGTGTGTGCGCGCGCGCTCGCAGGCCCTTGTTTTCCTGAGAGAGCACATCGTTTTCTTTAGATTCTCAAAAACATTCTGATATTAAAAATGTTAATAACCTCTGCTAAATTAATCTAAAGACTGTAGAATTGTTTTAATATGTCAGGAGATAAAAACATGAAGACTATGACTTCTCAACAAATATTTATTGTGCTAAATGTTAAGGAAGTAAGTGGATCTAAGCCTATGCCCTCAAGAAGTTCACATTCTACCTAGAAGAACAGTTAATTTTTAAAATAAGAGTATTTTATTTTATTTTGTTTTGCTTTGCTCGTCATTTTTGTTGTGTCTTATGTTAATAAATAGTCTTTGTGTGTAGTTAGAAAAAAGCTGGGAAAGATTGGAGGATGGGGTAGAACAATGTTGAAAAGTCATATCCAACGTAACAGAGGAATAGTAAATAAGGTGATCTTAAGAACAAGGCAATTTTAGAAAAAATATGAGTCTGGGGCTAGAAAAATTATGGCTGAAGTTATCACTAAATAATCATTGAAGAAGTAGACAATTAGAGATATGGGACTGAGGTGAACTTAGCAAAGTGGACACAGATGAGTGGCAACCCTGCTATGAACAGTGTAAAAACCATAGTCTAAGGAATTAGAAATGAATGGATGGTCAGGATGTAGAGGCTGGATGGTCCAAGAGAGGACAGAATCAGTCAAAGGAAAGTCTTCTTAACTACAGAAGACCTGAGCACATTTGTTCAGAGAGGATGAGTTATCAGCCATCACTAGTTTCTTCTTTGTGTTGGAACACCTGCCTTAAGAGTAGCACTCGGGTCATTGTTCTTTTGATTGTATAAGGAAGTGTATAGAGAGTTCTGAGTTACAGCTGTTTTAGGAGGCTGTGGAGACTTTAAAACTGCACCTACCACTTGTTTCAAGGCTCAGTGACCAACCACAATGCACTGCAAAGATAAAAAAAAAAAAAAGCAAAACGAAACAGAGAACACTAACAACCGCAATCCTTGGTGAGTCCACAGAAGCAGTCTGTAATAAGAAGTCATTTGTCAGCATGGTTTCCTAAATGCAAGTATACAAAAGTGCAGAAAATTATACAAAGATAAAAAGAATAAATGGTTCTAATCACACAGTCTATTACAGACACATATTTTGGAGATCAGGAATTAAGGAATAGCCAAAAAGTTGTTTAGTGAGATAAAACTTTGGGGACAGTGAGAAAAATATCTGTTGACTGATGGCTTAGTTTTATTAGAACCAGACCACCATACTGGATATTGCAGCATTTCTGCTTGTGGCTAGAACTCTGGGTAAAGTTGTTGGAATCTGTCACTGTTTTTGTGTGCCTTGAAGTTTCTTCCAATTTTTAAATTTATTAGGACAGCACATGGTCTCCAAGGGAGACCTACTCTGACCCTAGTGACCATAGCTTCTATTTTATTAAGCAATAAAAAAACAACAGTATTCTGATATCTTCACATCAGTAAATATCGTCTGCCCATGCTCAACAACAACAACAAAAAAGACCTGAAAAAAAAGTTTTCCTGGATCTGTAGGGGAAATACCTCACATTGTTTTGATGTATTTAGGTATATGATGTTAGAGGTGAGAGTATGGTACAAGTGGTAGTTGGAGAAGTTATTCTGGCCATAATCCCGATAGAAAAATTCTAGGTGATTTATTCAAGCTGCTTATAAAATTTCATATAACTCTGTGAAAATATATGCAGGTGGAAAATACAAAGGAATAGCAAACCAGAGAGAGAGAGAGAGAGAGAGAGAAACAGATAGATGTGAGATGGTATACAGTTCCCTTTAATATTTTAAATAGCTTTGATAGGTGAAGAACACATTGTTTTAAAAAAAGCAATTTGAGGACACTGGCCTAAATGAATGAAATCTCCATTTGACTTATACAGTTGAAATTTCAGATCAAGGCTTGTTCTTTTAATATCATAATGTCTTTGGATGATTGAGCACTCATTCTGTTCTTTAAACAATTAAAGGGAGATTCTTGAGTAATAACATTATATAAATAACTCCTAAACATAACCCAAAGCCTATAGGCTTATAAAGTAAATAAAGAAACAAACTAATAATAATTGTTTCACCTCTCACCATTGCCTCATGGTGACATGCCTCATGTCACCTAAGGCTCATGGAAGGGCATTGTGAAAATAGAGTATGCTTAGAATAGCTTCAGAATACTTTATGACAACCAGTGAGGGAAACACAGAGAACAAGCCAAATAATGCTAAGAACAGCACCTCTGGGCTGGAATGTGGATACTCATTAGCTGTTCTTGGCAAGCCTTTGCGGCCATGACTTTATGGTACCCACTGGAGAGGAATGTGAAATGTCCAAAAATGTTCCCATAGTAATCTATGCCCAGAATGCAGCTATTTTTAAAGAAAGGAACACATCCAGCTCAGCTCTGTATTCCATGAGACACACAGATTCCCAGGTTGGAAGGATGCTAAGGCCAGATGGAACTGTGCCACCCCTAAGCTCAGAACAAACCAATTGATAAATAAAAGAATATAACAAGCTAAATGATATTGACCTTCCCACAAAAAAGTCCTAAAGCAAATATCAGCTTTACCTAAAATGGAACATTGCAAAATAGCTGTCTCTGAAGATATTTATCTTAACTTGGCAAGGGTCACAGCATCACAGGAATGGAAGCTTGGTGTCAGAAATCACATAAAGTAATGGAATAACTCAGAGGCAAGTAAACAGAGGGAGGAGAGGACCAGGGGGTTATTTGTGGTCTCTGAGAGTCTGTTCAGTGATTATCTGTGGAGTTCCAGGTGCCCTAATTTCAAAGCCCAAGGGCAGCGTTCTGTCATTGACTGGCATCCTGGTGCTCGGTAAGCAGGCAACCTGCATTCCTCTCTGACGATCAGGTGGAAGATTCAGACAATCTGTTCCGACTAAAGCCTGGAATGGCTGATACTTCTTTGATTTGCTTTGCCAAAGCAACTGAAGAGAATAATGGCACATAGTGAGTAGAAATAGTGCTTGGAAAGATTCTGATTTTAAAAAATTAAATAATGGAAATCAGGAGGAAAGTCTGTTGAGACTTCTATATCCAAAATCTAAGGATATCATGGGATTTTTTTTTCCAACTGCATTAACAAGGACTGAGCTATAAAGCATAGAGCTGTTGATTATCTATGTTACTGGAGCTATATTGATAGATCAATAGATAGACAGACATATACTTAGATAAATATAGACATATAGTATCTAGAAAAGATTTTTAAAGCCTTACATTCTTCTATTACCTAGCATGTGTAACTCAATGCTTGGCACAGAGTAGATGCTTAGAAAGTGTTTGATAAATAAGTGAAAGAATGAATTCTTGGGTTCTACCTCCTCTAAAAAGTCTCTGTTAGGAGTTTAAAAGTCTTGTTTTAATCTCCATTCCCTTCTTATGTTTTCTCTCCCCAAATATCCTAGGAAAGATGCCAATAAATAAATACATAAAATCATAAAAATCAAAAGTTTCAAGATCGAAAAACAAGAGAAGCAATGTAAAAATATAGTTCCACAAAAAAAGGTCTGAGTTTTAAACATCAGTGGTGTCATCATTTCATTAAAATCAGGAAAATGGTGCCTACTGTACGAGAAAAAAAAAATGTTCTGAAAGATTTATGCCTCCCACAAAAAGAAAACACATGCATAGAATAAAATATTAGCTTAAGATTGCACATGATTACAAACTTGGCTATTCTATTAACCTAGTGAAATTGTGTGTGTGTGTGTGTGTGTGTGTGTGTGTGTGTGTGTGTGTGTGTGTGAGAGAGAGAGAGAGAGAGGCTGCATGTATGTGTGTTTTCTTGGGGTTCTTTTTGCTGGCAACAGTTTCAACTATGCACTGGTTTCTGTACCCCTGGTTTCCACTAAGTGAATATAAATTATCATTTTTGTAACTTTAGATTATTTTGGGCAGCTCTCAATGCAACTTATGGTTGGAAACTAGAAACTCTTTTGGTACCATTTTTTTTCAAGGGCAAATAATATTGAATTTTTCAAGGATTCCATTCAACAACCACCTAGGGTCATTGTTAACTGTTATCGATAAGGAAATTTTGGTATCATAAGGTCTCTAGTGGTTTTATTTTTCAACTGTGTAGCTTCATTCCCCCTTCCTAACGGCACCCAGGTTTTACTTTGGGAAGCTATCTTTCCCAGTCTGTGAGCACTTAGGGTGAGAAGATAAATCTCGATCCTGTCCCACTTTCCCTTCAGAGTTGTTTTTCCAGTCTTTACCTCTCAAAACCTGGTACAGTCAAGAATAATGTAGGTGACCAAAACTTGATTCATGAAATTCTTTCTCTCAAGATGTTGAATTTTGTGTGGAGGAACTCAAAGAGAATAAATAGTATTTTTCACTTTGGGGTGGGACATTTTTTATCATCCCACTCCTCTACCCATCACTTGTAGACCCTATATCACCTCTTTCGTTTATTCAACATTATTTCCTTCTGCTGTGCTTCAGCTGCAGACAGATGAGATAGTCATACTTCTCACCTTAAAGCACATTATCACCATGGCCCAAGCACAATTTCTCCCTTGTCTATTTATTCATTCCTTTATCTCTTCATTTTTACCATATAACTTTCTCCTTTCTCCTTCCTCTCATAAACAACCATTCTAATGTGTATAATGTATACCTTTCTGGTTAGATGAATACTAACAAAATGTATTGTTGGTTTATGTGCATGTGTTTTTAATTTACATAAATTGAATGATTATATACATATATAATGTATATATTTGTGATTTTTACATTGTCTTTACTCAGAATTATTTTTAATATCTATCCATGTAATTATGTGAACATCTAAGCTGATGCTTTTGATATCAATAATGATCATACACTACATTTTTTCCATCCACTCTCTTAGAGTTAAACACCCAAGTTGCCTTCACCTTCCTGCTCCCATAATAAAATTGAAATAAACATTCTTACGGGCCTGGGTTCTTTAGAACACGTACTGTGTAGGCATATATTTTATTTGACAAAGCAGTAACATGTCAACAAAACTGAGAGCTTACTCTGTGCTAGACAGTTTCAAAAGCTGGGAATAGCAACCAATAAAATAGTCTCTGTCCTCATGAAGTTTACGTTCTTGAAGAGAAGACAGACAATAAATATGTAACAGGACATGCAAGTGAAGGTAAGGGGTTGAGAGTAGTATATACAACTATACACAAAGTCTAGCATTCATACTAGAAGTTAGGTTAAAAACATAAATTTGAGATCCGGCCATGAAACTATAAAGTCACTTAGAAAGTTTGTATAGATGAAGAGTTGGTCTGGGGATGAGCTCTGATGCACTTTAATATTTAGAGATTAAAAACATTAATAAGAAGCCAACAAAGGAAACCAAAATGAACTTCAGGTAAGACAGGAGGAGAACCAAAAAGAAGCGGTGTCCCAAAACAGTATTTCCCACAAAAATGATACAGTGTCATGTTGCTGATTGGTCAAATGACATAAGACTGAGATTAGTTTTGAATTTAAAAATGTGGAGGTCATGGTGATGTTGATAATATGGATATAGTTGTACTCAAACAGTGGAATGGGTTTATGAGAGAATTAAAGATGACTTGGAGACTGGCTTCTTTTCAACATCATTTTGAAGAAACTTGCTATGAAGTGCAAAAGAGAAATGGGGTCATGGCTGGAGGAGGATAAGTGAAGAGAATTTTTATAAGATGGAAGATATTACAGGATGATTTTAGGCTTCTGTGAATATCAAGTCAGGCTAGTGGAAAGATTAAAAATTATGATGCAGGAACAAGAGAATTCCTGAAGTGTTATCCTTAAATTGGTGAGAGGGGATGAGGTTTAGAATACAAGTGGAACACCAACACAAATAATTACACTATGGGAATGCCACCTTTAATATGGTACACTTTTCTCCAGTTCATAAAACTGAAAGATATTGTGGTAAAGAATGAACACAGAAATTATTCAGGCTTTCAGTGTCTATTAAAAAATCCCACCAAGGTCTCCTCACTGCTCATCCTGTGTTACATACAAATCAGGATGATGATTTATGTGTCTTTTGTATTACCGTTGTCATGTAGTAAACAGCCAGGGAGTACTTTGTATTTTATCAGTATCTATTTTGAGAATTCCCTTTAAAAGTAAAGAATCTAGATCAGTAACTTGCACCAAACACAAAACTCAACTCCATACCAATTAAGACCAGAAGAAAAGACCTGAATCTGTAATATTTCTAGAAGAAAAGTCAGTTTGTACAGTCCTTGACAGATGTGTCCATCTGTGGGTAAATGGATTAAAAAAATTAATAAATACTTCAATGGAAAACTATGAAGCCATGCACAAGATGAAATCTGGTCCAGTTCCACAAAATGAGAGACCTAGAGAATAGTATGGTCACAAGATAAGTCAGAAGCAGAAGACAGATTGATTTCAACGGTTTGGGGACCATTAAAAAAAGAAAGAAAAAAGTAAATTAAAAGTTTCATGAACAAATTAAATTACACAAAAACAATTTAACTGATTCAAAGAGCAAAGCAAAACTCTGCGTTCCTACAGGGAGGATTCTCAGAGGGAGTGCCCCTTGAAAATGAAGGTTAACAGTGTGATATCAGAAAGAAACTAAGTTTTTTGTTGTTGTTGTTTTTGTTTTGTGGTGAGCACGTGTATGAAAAAGAGAAATTCAAATACAGTGTTGTTCAAATGAAAACAAAAATGAATACAAGTGGAAAGGATGCTCATGACGTGAAGATGGACAATTCATGCATAGTTACAGGATGGAAAAAAGAACTTGGGGGCACAGATGTAAGGGGTGGGGGGCAGGGGGGAGGAATTATTGGGGTAAAAATGATGCTAGAAGAATGTGGAACTTTTTTTTTTTTCTATTTTCTTCATCAACTGGCCTCATTTCAACGATCCAGGCTCCTCCACCTTCCGTCTTTGCCTCTCTTAATCTCTCAACAAGCTCTTGGTGCTTCCGAATATAAACTGACTGCACCATATATTTTGTATGCCTTTATGCCTCCCGTGTTTCTACTTACATTGTCCTCTCCAATCAGTCAGCTAGCAAACGTGCACTTATTTTTCAGTACAAGTCTTAGCTTAAATTTCCCTGACCCACCCAGTAGTTTTGTTGCTAAATATACACATATATATGTGTATATATACACATATATGTGTATATACACACATATATGTGTGTATATACACATATATATGTGTATATACACACATATATGTGTGTATATACACACATATATATGTATTTTTTAAGATATTATGTGACTCTCACTAGACTGTGGCCACAAAAGTACCTGGGATATTAAACTTATTTGTTGATTCCAAGTACTTGTCCAATACAAACTATAAGCCAGGCATTCTCCCAGGTATTGGAATACAGCCATTCACCAAAGACCCTGCTTTTAAGGCGCTTACACTCTGGTGGCTTTCATAGAACACAAGTCTTTAATGAAGCACCATTCCACTTTAGTGATGTGTCAACTTTAGAATTAACATTTGCTTATGGTCAGTTTCATTTTACCCTCTATGGCCAAGATATAATATAACATTAAAAATCAAGTATGCTTTTTTGGTTTGGCTGGCCTCTTAATTGTTTTCTTTTGCTTGTTTGTTTTTGCTACATAACCTAATCATAAACAATAAATTTTGTAATTTTATGCCTCAAAGAATTATGACTTTTGGAAATGTGGGTTTTGCAGGCTGAAACCCTAGTATTAAAAAAGCACTTTATTTTGAGTTTTCTCTACTTCAGGTTGCTATGCATTTCTAAACCTGCCATTAAATTGACAATGGAAATTTTAGGAAAGCACATATTTCTTAGGCTAGCTGAAAATGAAAATGGACACATCTGGGTGCTGGTTGCTCCATCGTATTTTTTGTCTGCAGGGATCTGGACTTGTGGATAAGTTTGTTCATTTTAATTAGATTCATTACCCTTTCCAACGCTGATTTGTCATTTACTGGTAGCCATTAATATTTGTAAGGTAACTGTCAAATCTCAAAATTTGCATATAGGTTCCCCTACCCTAAAAACAATGTACTTTTTGCTATCAAGATTACTTAAAACAGACACAAGTCCACCCAACAGTAATCCATAACAACAAAGAAGGAAAATCTCACACCACCCCATTCTAAGTTACTGGAATCACTAACTCTATATCTCATTTTTGGAAGGCTATCCGAGATGCAAATTTGTTTTCCACTACCTGACATGGGTTTAAGAAGTTAATGGAACCATCTTCAATATAGTTTACCTAATTTAAAATATTGGCTGCACACTGGCTCCAATTTATTCCCTGAGCCCAGGGAAGATTTGAGTGGAAACTTTGGAACTATTAGTAAAGAAATGCGGGCTTCCCTGGTGGCGCAGTGGTTAAGAATCTGCCTGCCAATGCAGGGGACACGGGTTGGAGCCCTGGTCTGGGAAGATCCCACATGCCACGGAGCAACTAAGCCCATGTGCCACAACTATTGAGCCCGCGTGCTGCCAACGACTGAAGCCCGCGTGCCTAGAGCCTGTGCTCCACAACAAAAGAAGCCACCGCAATGAGAAGCCCGCGCACTGCAACGAAGAGTAGCCCCCGCTACTCTTCGTTCCAGTAGCCCCCTGGAACCTATCCAGGTAACCAAGCACCCAGACTGAGAAGCAGAACATTCTCAACATCCCAGAGCCACTCACCTGCTTCCTCATGATAGCCTGATATCCTAACGTCTAACAGCAGAGATTAGTTCTGCCTGGTTTTGTAGCATAGAAACTTTTTTCATATGTAAATATAATAAAGTACCATCATTCGTTACCTTCAAGCAAAACTGGATGTAGTATCTCAATTGCCTTTTAATAACTGGCACAAGTAGGAACTAAGTAAATCAATATACCTACTTTTCAGGAAATCCTGAAATTCTTCCGAACATTTGATTTCTAGGGCTACCCTGTGTGATTTTCTTCACTTATTAAGACATACATAACTGATGTTTGTTTGCTTCTACTTCACAGACTTAGTCTTTCTGAGAATCAAATACTCTCAGGCTTCTATTGTGAATGATTAACTTCTGAACCACTCATAAGCCGATGGTAATGATAACCAACGTCTCAGGAACTGGAGCTAAAATGAAATATACCTGCAATATCCTATTGGAGATGGTGGGGAGAGGTCTGTTTCTTTTTCTCTCTCCAGCTGCTTTGCTTTCCACCTTTCTTCTCAGCATCAGCACCAGCATCAGTTTTCTCCTGTTCTGTTTCCCTGTTGGGATCCAGTCAGGCTTTGTCATTTCCTGCCAACACAGCAGTCTACCCTATACCTTGTAATCAGCTGCTCCACTGTGACTCCTCCTTTGCTCTTTACCTCAGGCTCAGGAGAACTTTGGGTTGGAAAACCATGGTTCATTTCCACACTTTTTCTCTCATTTCCCTTCCCCTTTCACATAGCCCCGAATGAATGTTAATAATGACATTTTCTTACTTAGAGATGTTTAGATATGGAAAGAGAACTTCTCTTCTTTGCCTGAATCAGAAACAAGAACAAGAAGACTTGTGGAAACTGAAAGTTGCCCACTTTCATAAAGTGGTCCTAAAAGCTGTCTTTGGAGAGCTGATAGGTTGTCATTTTCTCAAAAGGTGTGTTATCTTTTGTAATAAATATTGTTTAGTAAAAATACTACAGCTTAAGCTCACCTGATAAGAGTGTCACAAAATGTGTCATAAGTTCATCACTGCTAATGATATGGAGTCATACAATTGTAATTTAAATTAATTGAATTGATAATTAATTTACTTAATTAATAATAAATAATTTAAATTTATTATAATTTTTAAATGTTTGTCCTTTGCACAGCCCCAAGTTCCTTTCCCATTGTATATTATGTTGTGATAAGAAGGAAAGGGGACCCATTCAAACACAATACATTTGGTACTGTGCCCATCTAAATCCAGGATACTGGTTGCAAATTAAATCTGAAAAGATACTATAATTAAATCATTTTATGAACCTCCCCACCCCCACCAAGTACTGTTAGAAAAGTAACTCAACATTCCCTACTGACATTGGCAGTACAGGGTAAAACAGATAGAAGAGTTTATAAACTGGGTCAATTATTATTAAATATCAACACAATATCATTATTAATAAATAAATAACACTATAACTCTTATTCTTCTCATGAGTATCATTTAACTAGTAGAAAATATTTGTAGGGTTACATGCAACCATATTACTTAAAACTAAAATGTGGTCTATGAAATGACATGTAAGAATTCCAAACTGAACCTGGTTTAGGATTCACATCGATGTCTACTGGGGATGAAAACATGCATTTTCTTCCTGCAGTTCACTAAATTAGAGAAGTTTGTATTCTGGGCAATTTCAGAATCATAGAAACCTAACACTAACATTTCTGGATACTGTCATCAACAATTCACAAGAAAAATAAAACCAGGAACTCCATTGATTGAACAATAGCTATGTATATTCCTACAGAACCTATCTAAATAATCTTCCATGATTGGAAGATGTCCTATATAAATAAAATCTTTCTGGAGAAAAACATTAAATAAATTTCCATTGCAATCGCTGGCAATACAATCTGTCATGTGCTGGTTTTAAATTAAATTCAAAGGTATTCCTAGCTGTCCTAGGGACTTCCTTGTTTAAAAACAGTAATCACTTCAACAGAAATCAAATCCATTCTAGGAAGTTCACTCTAACTCTCATTCTTTAGCTGTTGGCCAAATATTTTCCAATTTTAATGTTTAGATTGCTAAAAAAACTAGTTGTCTGGTTTATAGAGATATTTCTCCATTTTCTTGGTCTGGCATCCAGGGCATCAACTCTAAGTTAATGACAGTTTTACTTCACTGCAAAGTGCTATGAACCATGTGAAAATTTCAGAAATTCTCACTGTCTTGACTATAACAAAGATATATGCTATGTTGAGAGCATGCAACTCCACTGGTCAAAAGAAATATAGTAGAGTCAATCTATTAGTTTATTATTTATTTAGCAGAAATATTTGGCAGCCCATCATAATGCCCCAGACTAGAATAAATTAACTTACTAAGCCAGTTTCTAAGTTATCTACAATGTGTGAAGCTCTTCATGAGGTACTAGAGTGAAACACAAGGATGAATAAGACATGATTATTTTCCACTAGTAGTTCATAATCTGTCTTTGGCAGATGATGGGACTTCTATCACCTAGATGTACAGATTACTAAAGTAATTTTTTTCAAGAAACTTTTTAGTTTAACAATAATCTGAGCAGCTGAGTAAATACAGATTTTATTCCCACTTTTAGACAAAACATGTGTACCAAGAAAACAATAATGAGCATTTTCATTTCCTGATCTACTCAATACTGATTTATTGAAACAAAGAAATATGGAATAAAAGCAAATGGAAAGTTAGTCAGTGTTTACTGTATGCCTACTATAGATAAATCTCAGAAAAAGTACCTTTAATAGGAAATAAAGCTGTGAAGGAAAAAAAAAGAAAAATGAGAAATGAATAGGAAAGGAAATGAGGTCAAAGGGTAACACTGGCTTCAAGATTAAGAATCACAGAATTCACTGAAACCCATGGAACTAAAAGTGAAATATACTTGCTGAACTAGATATTATTATTACTATATTATTTTTATTATGTAAGAGAATGAGAAAATAAATATCCAAACTCAGGGAAGGCTAAGTGGACAGAATACAATTAAGAGCTATTTGGGTTGAGGGAGAGTGGAGGAAAAAGAGGAATAGTTGAGTCTTAGGAAACATAATTAAATGTGAGAAGTGTAGAACAGCAACTATGGTTTTGTTGGACAATATGCTATAATATTTGAAGAATACACCAACTCATGAAAAATAAACACAAATCACAGCAAAAGAAAGTTACCATTTATAGAGCAATACATAGTGTCTCAGTTGTGCATTGAGTATATTTTCCTTATTAATGAAAAACTTTAAGATATGAAATAAGTGAAACCATTTGAGGAGTGGTGTAAAAGCAATGGTTTCACATTCAAATATCTATCAAATATATTATATGTCAGAGAAACTTTCTCATCAGAACACTGCTCATTCACAAGATGTTTGAAAAAACAGAACAGCACCAAAATGCAGTTGGCCCACTGCTCATTTTTTTTCATAGTTTATCTGAATTGAGGTTTGAAACAAGACTGAATTTATGATTCATACACACAAAAAAGTACTTTTCAAGGTGCATCCACTCCTTTCCAAAGTATTCCAATGCAAGATGCAGAACATTTCTGAGGGATTACACAACTGGTTCACAGCCAAATATCATAGGACTTCCGCCACCCCAGGCAATAATCTTCTTGAAATGAACATCCTGGAATAACTAATTACTCTTATACATTTTGTGGTTGCAAAACTTAAAAAAAAATCCAGGCAAAAGTTCACTTGTATGTGCTTACTTGGACTAATGGAACAGTTCTGACCTCACTGGCCACCGATCAAGAAGAACCAAATATGTCAAGCATCTTAGAGCAACCACACAATTCACATAACAATGGCATAAATATCATAAACTGATGTTGAATGAGGAAACATGTTGACATGTGTCATAAAATATTTGAACCACAATGAATATCTTCAAAAATAATGTGTATTGCCTTGCTTAACCAAACTCAGATTCTCATTTATTTGACATTTAGAGACACAAAATTCAAATGCAATATAGTCCCCAAACATAAGCTGCTTCTGTGGTAGAGCAGATATAAAAGTTACAAAACACCCAGGTTTTTCTTTCCTTTTTTAAAGCTAATGAGTATTCTCTTTAAATGTATTAGATCTACAAAGATTTAAAATAGGCAACTTTTATCCACATACATGAGTCCAGTTAAGCTGGTAGTAAATGATGAGATAGCCCAAATACAGAATTTCATTTTACATTTATGTTAAGCATTAGGTCTGATTAGAAGTCATAAATAGTAACCTTTCTCTTACACATACACAGACATATACGTGGATATATACACACATATATATACTATATATACACATACACATTCTTACATGAAAGAGTTGTTTAAATAATGGGAAGCTAGTGGGTTTTTTTTTAATAAATTTATTTATTTTTGGCTGCTTTGGGTCTTCATTGCTGCACGTGGGCTTTTCTCTAGTTGCAAAGAGCGGGGGTTACTCTTTGTAGTGGTGAGCAGCATTCTCATGCGGGTACCTTCTCTTGTTGTGGAGCACGGGCTCTAGGTGTGTGGGCTTCAGTAGTTGTGGCACAGGGGCTCAGGAGTTGTGGCTCGTGGGCTCTAGATCGCAGGCTCTAGTAGTTGTGGTGCATGGGCTTAGTTGCTCCGTGGCATGTGGGATCTTCCCGGACCAGGGCTTGAATCCATGTCCCCTGCATTGGCAGGCGGATTCTTAACCACTGCACCACCAGGGAAGTCCCAGGAAGCTAGTTTTAATGAGTAATTTTAAATGTTTGAGCTAGGAAACCCTTCAGAAGAAGAGTATAATATGCTGAATTAAGTAATATTATATTTTACATAATTATTCAAAAATTCTGAAAAGTCAGTGGAAAGATTTCACTTCATCAAAGAGACCTAAAGCCAATGCTTCTGTGAAGTGCATTAAAGCAATATTTTAACTTATTTCTGTGATAGCCAGTCTGCTAGAATTATAAAATAATAACAAACATTTTTGATACTCTGCATTATTCTAACTGCTTCACAACTATTAATTTATTAATTAATTTAATCTTCACAACAAATTTGTGAGGTAGGTACTGTTATTATCACCTTCATTCCATGGACAAGAAAACTGGTGCAAAAATGTTAAGAAACACGCCCAAGATCAATGAACTAGTAAATGTCAGGTGTGAGTTTTGAACTAAGGAAGTCTGGAAACAGAGTCTGTGATCTAAACTACTACCCCACGATAGCTTCCACAAAATGCTACTACAGTTGACCACTGAACAACACAGTTTGAACTGCATGGGTCCACTTATACACAGATTTTTTCCAATAAACATATTGGAAATTTTTTTTGAGATTTGCAACAATTTGAAAAAACTCAAAGACAAACCATGTAGCCTAGAAATATCGAGAAAATTAAAAGGTATGTCCGCGAATGCATAAAATATATGTACATACTACTCTATTTTATCATCCACTACCATAAAACACACACAAATCTGTTATAAAAAGTTAATCTTTATCAAAACTTACACATAAACACTAACAGATGGTACATAATGCCATTTCCAGTTGAGAGAAATGTAAACAAACATAAAGATGTAGTACTAAACCATAACTGCATAAAATTAATTGTAGCACATACTGTACTACTGTAATAATTTTGTAGCCACCTCCTATTGCTATTGTGGTGAGCTCAAGTGTTGTATCAGCTGAAAATACCATGTGACAATAATCATCACCTTGTGAGCAGTCTGTCTCTCCAGTAAATCATGTATCTCAATTAAAAATGATCTCTCATGGGCTTCCCTCGTGGCGCAGTGGTTGAGAGTCCGCCTGCCGATGCAGGGGACACGGGTTCGTGCCCCGGTCTGGGAAGATCCCACATGCCGCAGAGTGGCTGGGCCCGTGAGCCATGGCCGCTAAGCCTGCGCGTCCGGAGCCTGTGCTCCGCAACGGGAGAGGTCACGACAGTGAGAGGCCCTCGTACAGCAAAAAAAAAAAAAAAAAAAAAATGGTCTCTCATGGTTCTCTAATATTTTTCCTTGTGTTTAGCACAATACCGTACATCTTGGATATCACCATGGGACCCATACAAAGTGCCACTAGTTAAGCTGGAAGTGCTCCCAACAAACAGAAAAAAGTCATGACATTGCAAGAGAAGGTTAAATTGCTTGATATATACCATGGATTAAGGTCTTCTGTTATGGTTGCATACCATCTCAAGATAAATGAATCCAGCATAAGGATCATCATAAAAAAAGAAAGGGAAATTCATGAAGCTGTCACTGCAATTATACAAGTAGGTGCAAAAAACCTTGTACTTTTTGCAAAATACATTTTTATCTCGTATTTAAAATGCAGCTTTTATGTGGGTGCAGGATTGCTGTAAGAAAGGCATACCTATAGATTCTAATGTGATTCCAAGAAAAAGCAAAATCATTTTATGACGTATTAAAGCAAAAAGAAGGAGAAGGATCTAAATCTGGAGAATTTAATGTCAGCAAAGGATGGTTTGATAATTTTAGAAAGAGGTTTGGCTTTAAAAATATCAAGATAACATGAGAAGCAACTTCTGCCAACCAAGAGGCAGCAGACAAGTTCCCAGATGCCATTAAGAGAATCATTGAGGAGAAAGATATCTGCCTGAACAGTTTACTGATACAGACAAAAGTGCTCTATTCTGGTAAAAGAATTCCACAAAGGACATTTATTAGTAAGGAAGAGAAGCGAGCACCAGGATTTAAGGCAGGAAGGGATAGGCTAACTAACATTTTGGTGCAAGTGCAGTCAGGTTTACGATCAGGACTGTCCTTCTCTATAAAGCTGCTAACACCTGAGCCTCGAAAGGAAAAGATAAACACCAGCTACTAGTCTTTGGTTGTACGACAAGAAGACCTGGATGAGAACCCTTTTGCTGGATTGGTTCCACCAATGCTTTGCCCCTGAAGTAAGGAAGTATCTTGTCAGTAAGGGATGGCCTTTTAAAGTTCTTTTGATATTGAACAATGCCCCTGGCCACCCAGGACCCTATGAGTTCAACACAAAGGCATCAAAGTGGTCTACCTGCCCCCAAACACAATGTCTCTAATTTAGCCTCTGGATCAGGGGGTCATAAAGACTTTTAAGGCTCATTACACACAGTACTCTATGAAAAGGACTGTCAATGCTATGGAAGAGAACCCCAGTAGAGGGATCACCACGAAAGTCTGTAAGGATTACACCACTGAAGATGCCATTATTGTTCTAGAAAAAGCCGTGAAAGCCATCAAGCCTGAAACAATAAATTCCTCTGGGAGAAAACTGTCCAGATGTTGTGCATGACTTCACAGGATTTACAACAGAGCTAATCAAGGAAATCAAGAAAGAGATTGCAGAGAAGGCAAAAACGGGGGTAAGGGTTTCAAGATATGGGTCTTAGAGAAATTCAAAAGCTAACAGACACTTTACCAGAGGAATTAACAAAACATGACTAGATGGAGATGAGTGCTTCCAAACCAGGAAGACAATGAGGAAGAAGACATAGAAGAAGCAGTGCTAGAAAACAAATTGACATTAGACAAGGTGGCAGAAGCGTTCTGATTATTCAAGACTGCTTTTGATTTCTTTTACAACATAAACCCTTCTGTGATACAGGCACTAAAACTAAAGGAAACTGTGGAAGGATTAGTACCATACAGAAACATTTTTCGAGAAATGGAAAAGCAAAAAGTCAGACAGAAATTACCATATATTTCCATAAAGTTGCACCAAGTATGCCTGCCTTTCCTGTCTCCCCTTCCACCCCCTCCACCTCTTCTGCCTCTGTCACCCCTGACACAGCAAGACCAACCTCTTCTTTTCTTCCTCCTCATAGGCTTACTCAACATGAAGATGAGGACAAAAACATTTGTGATGATCCACTTCCACTTAATGAATAGTAAATAATCATCATGCCATGCAGGTATTGAACTTATCTGTTGTGTATGTATGTGCGTGTCTTCATGTGAAAATCTCATAACCGTATGGCAAGAACTGTATGAGATGTTTTGATATCATCATCATTACTTAAGTATTCATGGTATAGAACACTGTGTGCAAGACTTGTGTTAAACAGTCCATCCTTACATAGGCATATGTGAGTGATATTTAACATAAAATTAATAATGAATAATGTGTTCATTTCATTACTGTTTTATAGCTTTCCTTTCAAAGAATTGCATTACTGTACATTATACCTCTCTCTCTCTCAGCCTCTATACATGAGCCTATCATCATAGGTAAATGTGTCTTCTTAAATATAACAATGTTTCCCATAATGTATATGAATATTACTATCATATTGTATGCCATAAAAATTTTATAACAATGTATTCATTAGTGTTCAGGCGAGGCTAACCTGAAGTAATCATATCAAGTACATTAGCTACCATAAAGCAATCGTATTGCTACTGCTTTGTTATTAATGCATGAGTTACTATACCTATAAATAAATGTGAACATGAGAAAAAAATAAGGAGTGTGACGAGAGATTTAAGAGTTAAGAAAACCACAAAGAGTCATTTCAAGAAATCGATGCAAGTAAAAGTTTCATCAACAATGTCAAATATGGCAGAACAGTAGAAGCCAAATTGCAGAGTAATTTCTAGACCTATAACCAGAGTCAAGTCCCAGCAAGACCAAAAGTGTGATTTACAAAATGTTACCCATGGAGCTGAAATACACCGCAAAAGAACTGCATGCGTTTTCCAGTTTAGATCAACAGAAACCCAGGTAAAATGTGTGGGAATGGATCTTAAGGGTATAAGATTAAGGTGGAAGGCATATAAAATGGAGGAGCTGGGATGAATTTATTGATACGGGCCCATTAAGTAGAGATCCTAGATTTGATGTTTTAGCTTCAAAGGGGCCAGGAATGGCTCTGCAGTTTGCTCTGTTGATGGACTGAAGTATAAACCCGAAGGTGTTCTACACTAAATGAAGTTGAAATGCAGAGCTCCCTTTATAGACTGTGAAGCAGAGGCCAGCAAACCTTCTCCCTAAGGAGTCAGATAGTAATTTTTTTTTTTTTTTTACTTTGCAGGCCATATTGTCTCTGTCACAACTATTCAACTCTGCCATTGTGACATGATATAGAAAATATGTAAATAAATGGGCAAGACTGTATTCTGATAAAACTATTTACAAAACAGGCAGTAGGCTGGATTTGTTTGACCCGTGGACTATAGTTTTCTGAAACCTGCGATAGAGGAAGATATCCAATGGCTTAGGGATATTGGGATATTAGAACGGATTTATCAATGAAAGGTATGCTCACCTACCTCATGAGGGACCAGAGAACATGCCCTTTGCCATAGCTGTGAGGAATAAGTGAGCTCTGGCATCCTTAAACAGCCCTGTAACGGCCCTTTTCTGTAGCTTAGAAATTACACTGGAAACCACTACCATCAGACTGAGATTTCCAAATGCAAAGAGAATAATGAGTTTCCAGGCTGGCAGGTGCCAAGGGGAAGGACTTAATTTTCAAAAGCAAGATCGGCATTTTACTCTAATAGACAGCGAAGCCAAAGCAGTACTCAGAATAGTCTGGCTCACAAAGATCTTCGGAGTTAGATAATTGTTCATGGTGTACTTAGAACTGAAATAAAGGGCAGTCTGCTCAAATCTTACTTTATCCATGTAAGCAGAAAAGCTCTAGGTCTAGTGAACTGAAGTCTGACTTGACTTACCAAAACAAAGAGTTATAACCCTTCAACCAGTTCCCAAACTTGAACCAGATCACAGACCCAGAGTCCTTTGAATAAAGGGAAGTCTGGGTCCCCTCGAGGAAGGACCCTGCTACGCTGTCAGAAATGTATACTGATAATTTTCCTCCCAGCTTTTCCAAAATGGAACTGCAGCCATTTAGCAGTGTGACTGTGCATGAGAGAAAGAGAAATAACCAGACTTTTAGGGGATTACCAGATACTGGCTCTGAACTGACACTAATTCCTAGACACGCACAGGATCGTGTGGTCTACCAGTCAGCGGAGGGGCTTATGAAGATCAGGCAACCAATGAAATTTTAGCTCAGGCCCATCTCATAGCAGGTCCCTGAGCCTTCTGTGGTTATTTTCCCAGATACAGAATGCTTATTTGGGATAGGCATACTCAGCAATTGGCAAAATCCACATACTGGTTCCCTGACCTGTGGAACAAGGTCTATAATGATGAGAAAGGCCAAGTGAAAGCCACTAGATTTGTTTTTACCTACAGAAATAGTAAGTCAGGAGCAATACCACATTCCCGGAGAGATTTCAAAGATTAGTGCCATGAAGGACTTGAAAGATGCAGGGGTGGCCATTCCTACCTCATCCACATTCGACCATGTGCTTGGCCTGTGCAGAAAAGAGATGGGTCTTGGACAATGACAGCAGATGATCATAAGCTTTATCAAGTGTTGATCCAAAGGCAGCTGTTCTTCTAGATGTGGTTTTGTTGCTGAAGCAAATCAATACATCCCCTGGCACCTGATGTGCAGCTATCGATTTTATGAATGCTTTTTTTTTCCTATACCTGTTAGTAAAGACTGCTGGCCAGGTAAGCAATACAACTGAATTGTTCCACCTCAGGAGTATATCAACTCTCCAGTCCTATGGCATAACTTAGTTATAGGGGACCTTGATCACTTTCCCCTTCCATATCATGCACCATTACATTGATGATATTATGATGATGGGCCTTGTGAGCAAGAAATATTAATTACTCTAGACACATTAAGACATTTGTGTGCCAGAAGGTAAGAAATAAATCCTACAAAAAGTCAAGGTCCTCACACCTCAGTGAAATTTCTAGGGATTCCGTAATCTGAAACATGTTGAGACATTCCTTCCAAAGTGAAGGATAAGTGGCTGCACCTGCCTCATCTACCGCTAAGAAAAAGGCAGAATGCCTAGTAACCCTCTTCAAATTTTGGAGGCAACAAAAATCGCATCTGAAGATGCTACTCTCTAGCTCAGCCCACACCTACGGCCTCATGGGTTGTCCCTTATGAACAGTTAACTGGGGAAGAAAAAAAACTCAGGCTTGCTGCACAGCGTACAGGCACTCCCCCAAAATGTACAACTGCAGCCCTCTAGCCCTTTTCTGGGATATCCTTGAAGGACAGTGGTGAACAGAAATCCTCCCACTGGGCAGAATTTTGAGCAGTGCCTCTGATTGTTCATTTTGCCTGGAAGGAAGTATGACCAGAGGTATGGATCTGCATTAATACATGGGCTATGGGTGACAGTTTGGCTGGGTGGTCAGGGACATGGAAGAATCACAATCGGAAAATTGGTGACAAGGAAATCTAGGAAAGATGTATACATACATCTCCCAGAAGGCATGCAGCATGAAATTTTGTCTCCCATGTGAATACTCACCACAGGGTGATTGTTAAAAACAGAAAAAGCTTGCACTAAAAGCTTTTAATAATCAGATAGTTAGAATGACCCATTCTGGAGGTGTCACTCAGCTTCCTTTCCCAGTCATTCGTGCCATTGCCTAATGGGTCCATAAAGAGGGGCCGTGGTAGCAGGGATAGAGTTTACGCCTGGGCTCAGCAGCATGGACTTTGACTCACCAAAGCCAACCTAGCTACAGCCAGCGTTGAGTGTCCAATTTGCCAACAGTAGAGACCAACACAAAGCTCTTAATATGGCATTATTACCTAGGTAATCAGCCAGCTACGGGGGGCAAAAAATTACATTGAATTACTTCCATCTTGGAAGAGGTAATACTTTTTTCTTATTGGAAGACAATTTAGATATGAATTTGCCTTCCTTGCACACAATTCTTACGCCAAAAACAACCATCCAGAGATGAAAAGAATGTCTTATTCACTATTATGGTGTTCCACACAACATCACTTCTGACCAATAAAATCATTTCACAGCAAATTAAGTGTGGCACTGGGTCAATGCTCATGGAATTCACTGGTTTAACCATATTTTCCATCACCCAGAAGTAGTTGGCTTGATAGAATAGTGGAATGGTCTTTGGAACACTCAGTTACAGCGCCAGGTAGGTGAAAATGTCTTGGAGGGCTCAAGCAATGTTCTCCAGGTTGTAATATACGTTCTAAGTCAATATTGAACGTATGGTGATATGGTGCTATTTCTCCCATTCCTATTGATAGAATTCACGGCTGCGGGAATGGAGATGTGGATATGAATAACTAAGAAGGACTTACTGTATAGTACAGGGAACCCTACTCAGTACTCTGTAATGACCTATATGGGAAAAGACTCTAAAAAAAAGTGGATATATGTATATGTATAACTGATTCACTTTGCTGTACAGTAGAAACTAACACAACATTTTAAATCAACTATACTCCAATAAAAGTAAAAATAATAATAATAAAGTCACCAGTTATTGAACTTTCTCTAGAAAAAATGTGGAGATGAGAGTGATCCTTGATGATCCACTAGCAAAATTTTTGCTTCTCATTCCTTAAATTTTAGTTTTGTTGGTTTGGAGAATTTTAGTTCCAAAAGAAGAAATGCTTCCACCAAGGAACACGAGAATGATTTCACTGAGCCACAAGTTGAGACTACCATCTGGCCTCTTTGGCTTCTCCTATCACTGAATTAGTCAGCAAAGAAAGGGGCTACTCTACTAGCTGGGTGATTGATCCTGATTATCAAGGTAAACTTGAGAATGACAATGAGGGTAGGGAGGAATATTTCCGGAATTCAGTAGATCATCGAGGTTGCTTCTACAACTCCCATATCCTGTGATTAAAGTCAATAAAGAACTAAAACAACCCAATTCAGCCAGGATTGCCAATAACCCATCTGATTCAGGAATGGACATTTCAGTCACCCTACCATGTAAGGAATCACAACTGGCTCAGGTGCTTGCTGAGAGCAAAGAAATATGGAATAACTAGCTATGACCACATAACTAGCTGCAGAAATGAGGACTATAGTAGTTATGGGGTTTTCCTTCTTATTTTATATGAATACGTTTGTGTGTATATACTATATGCATATGTATTTATTGTATATGTATATATACATGTGTATCTTAACACATGTAACATTTATATACATATATAATAACGAAATACATATATATACACCAAATATATTTGTTTTCTTATGCTCTCTCATCCTCTTATTATCTAACATAAGGTACATTAATACTAGCTAACTCTATATCTCAGTATTTAAGTTACAGGATATCAAAGAAGGCATATGAATCAACTACGAGAAGAATGATTATGACCCCGAGAAGCAAAAGGGACTTTGTATCCTTTTGAGGAGAAGTGGTTGGCATGTGATCAGATGTACATGGGATAGCTGAATCATGTTAATCAGAACATTACTCTGTTATTATCTTTATACCGAGGTTAAATAAGTTTTAAGAAAATGTATATGGCTGCCAAGTTGACAAAGGGTAGATTGTGGTGGCTTTGTAATATGTCAACTTGCTGGAAAACTACATTTCCCAGAATTCTCTTTCCTGTGTATGTTTGTTCAGAGTGGACCACAAGAGAGATTCTTATGGATGGAGATTTGGATGATGAAAGTGAAGCAGCAGGTATTTTGTAGCTCATACACACCGCTTATCACATAACACGAGGCAGAAGCCAGGTATGCAACTTCTCCACCTTACAGTGGAGAAGTGTAAGCTTCTCTGACTTCTGGGCCAGAAAAAGTGTTTAACTCTATGATGACAGCCCTGGCTTCTGTAAGACATGACCAAAGTTAGAGGGAAAAGAACTAACACAGGTTTTGGTCCATCCTCATGGACTCCAGCTTGTGTTTACAGTTGCCAGCTTATTCTTGCTCTCTCCCACCTTACTTCCACCTCTTCTGATTGTCTACCTTGAGAAGTTAAAGCTCCAGCTTTAGATATGAGGAGCCTTACAGAGACCACTCGACCTAACAGCTCCTACAGTTGCATAGTCAAAATCCTATATAAGTTTTTCTGCTTCCCTTGTTGAACACTAATATAGTAGAGAAAATAAATATTAGAGGAACAAAGAAAGGTACAATAATTATGCAACCGGAGAACTCCTGGAGTGGAGATGTGATCTTTAGAATACAGAGAGAGATATTTAGAGACATAGAAGAACAACTTTTTCTCTAAACTGAAGGGAAAAGAGATATTGGGCGGGCCAAAAAGTGGCTTCATTTTATAAGTAAAAATAAAAAACACATTTTTCATTTTCACCAAGAACTTTATTGAACAACATATTCATCCTTTTGTTCCACTACCTTCTGCCATTTTTCAGGCAACTTCATAATTCCATCTTCCCAAAACTTTTTATCTTTTTGAGCAAAGAACTGTTCCACATGCCTTTTACAGTCTTCTAGGGAATTGAAATATTTTTCCATTATGAGAATTTTGTAAAGACTGCAATAAATGGAAATCCAAAGGCGCAATGTCTGGTGAATACGGTGGATGAATCAGAACTTCCCAGCCAAGCTGTAACAGTTTTTGCCTGGTCATCAAAGAAACATGAGGTCTTGCGTTATCCTGATGGAAGATTATGCACTTTCTGTTGACTAATTCTGGATGCTTTTTGTCAAGTGCCACTTTCAGTTGGTCTAATTGAGAGCAGTACTTGTTGGAATGAATCACTTAGTTTTCCAGAAGGAGATCACAATAGAGGACTCCCTTCCAATCCCACCATATACACAACATCACCTTCTTTGGAAGGTGTGGTTGGTAGTGGTTCATTTCGCTTGCCTCACGATCTCTTCTGTTCCACATTGTTGTACAGTATCCACTTTTCATCACCCATCACAATTTGTTTTAAAAACGAAACGTTTTCATTACGTTTCAATAGAGAATCACATGCGGAAATACGGTCAAGAAGGTTTTTTTTTGCTTAACTTATGTGGAACCCAAACATCAAAGCGATTCACATAACCAAGCTGATGCAAATGATTTTCAACGCTTGATTTGGATATTCTGAGTATGTTGGCTATCTCCCACGTGGTATAATGTTGATTGTTCTCAATTACTGTTTCGATTTGATGCTATCAACTTCAACTGGTCTACCCGACCGTGGAGCATCGTCCTGCGAGAAATCTCCAGCACGAGACTTTGCAAACCACTTTTGACAAGTTCGATCAGTCACAGCACCTTCTCCATACACTGCACAATTTTTTTTGTGCATTTCAGTTGCATTTTTACCTTTCTTGAAATAATAAAGCATAATATGCCGAAAATGTTGTTTTTCTTCCATCTTCAATATTAAAATGGATGCACAAAAATTCACCTATTTTGATAAGTCTTTTTTAAATGCATGCTGATATGACAGCTGTCACACAGAATCTAACAAAATTGTTTTGAATGAAGCTAAAGAAAATTAAGTGCTACTCGAGCCATCTTACAGAAAAAACCGAATGAACCTTTTGTCCCACCCAATATTTAAGAAGACAAGAGTCAACATGGAGACAATATTAGATTTGAGAGTTTAAACTGAGGCACCTGAACCTCTGAAAAAGAAGGCAAGTTCTCCTGCAGAGGGAAACAGATAATGTTATAATCAGGAGCTTAATGGCAGTTAAGGTTCAGGAAAAATGGTATGAAGTTCTCTAAGCAGCAAATACATATTTTTATAATATAGCAAAAATGATCTAGATGATGGTGGTTCTTATGAATTCATCCTATTTAAGGCTTCTTCTTGTATCTTTTTCCTTCTATCAGAAAGAGAAGTGGCAGCAAGCATCATGGGTAATTCAGAGTTAAGCAGAAGCTAAGGGTTTAGGAACCTAGGGTGGTCCCAGGGAGTACCATCAAAGTAGCCAACCACAGTGACCATATTGGGTCAGGATTCTACTGAGCTGGAGTGGCCCATTGGATAGAATGTGCCCTAGGAGTTGAATGTCTTTTTTGTTGTATATAAGCAACAGACTCCCTGAATATTACAAATTGGGAGGGAAAAGTTAATCTGTAAAGATATTATCAGAGAGCTAAGCATCAAGTTCAAAGCCTGGCAGTATGATAGTATTCTGTAATGGTGAGCACCTGAGTGTGGAAAGTGGAGATGGAAGTCAAGTGTTGAGGCAACTGAGTTGAGAAAATAATTCTAAGAATATCTACTATAATTTTTAAACAATATTTTAGATAATCTGACTGTAGCCTCTGCTTCCAACCTACAAAAGCTGATGAGGAAAATGCCTGATTCAACCTCTAAGTCTGTTCTCCCAGCTGTGCGATTTAGAAAAAATTTCAGGTGTACATTTCTCTCTTTAAATTTCTCGAAGCATGATACTTCAACAAATGCTCTCCAATGCCCTACTGTTTTGGAGAAACAGCATTATCTTTTTGCATGTCTCATCCAAATCTTGTGCTATTTGTCTGGAATCTCTTACATATTCTGCCATTGCATTTGAGTCATTTAAATGTGTATTAAAACTCAGGGAAATTTAGGAGAAAAATTCTCTTCTCTAAGTTTACTCTAATTGATTTAACTTATGTTTACTATTTTATCACACCTCTTCTCATAAATACCAGAACTTATGATGACTCCACTATTAGAATGAAGATTCATACTGAATGAATGAAATGCATTCAAATGCAATGAAATGCATGCTGTAGACTAGTCGTGGATATGGTCTTCTTCACTTAGCCCAAATCAATTCTTTACTCACCGGTATCCTCCTCACATAGATAAGCACTTGAGTTCACTCTAGGATCAGGTCAAACTAACAATCTATCATTTGACCACTTCTTTCCTCTTTAAATATTACTCCTAAATTTTAATTTTCATTTTGATAAGTTTTTTCAGACAGAATATCTTTGTCAGCCCTCTGTAATCATAAAAACATAACAATAATCTCCAGGAGCCTATCACTTCCAAGATGCAGTCACTTTTACTGCTATTGTCATATATAAATTGCATACTATGCCTGGCATGGATTGTTAAGCCCTGAGGCATGGACCATGTCATTCCCCATGTGTTTTTGAGTTTTTTTGGTTTGAGGGATTTTTTTAATAGCACTGACTACACAGTTTGTGCTCAACAAATGATAAATAACAATAATGAATTTCATTTGCAGGTGGGATCATTTGAGAAATGGAATTTTTTCATATAAGCTGGCCAACAAATTCTCCCTCTACTCAGGGAAAACTGTCCTAACACCTCCCTGTGATGCAGGTTAGATCAGATACACAATTTATTCTCAGGCACATATCCTAGAGTACTTCAGGGTACTAAAAAAAAAAAAAAAGTCAGCAATAAGGTAATATTCCTGGGGATAATGGTACACTGTGTGATAATAGCAAATACACAAATACAGCAAATATATTTGAGTACATTCCCACAATTCCAGGCCAGGAAGCAATTAGACGCCCAGAGCCAACAAGCCACCAACACCCTCTATTAAAAGATACAGAAAGTAGAGATGCCTGATATCGACTAGTTCACTCAGACTAGCAAAAAATCACATCTTTTTCTTTTAACTCATTGAATTCATTCAATGTGAATTTATTAAGTGCCTACTACATGCCCAGAACCATTTTAGCAATAATGAAAAGCAGACTAACAACATCTATGTCCTTCCCCAAAGGAGTCCACAGTTTTACAGGGTAGACAGATGTATAAATAAACAATTACATTAAAGGGTGGTGAGATAGATGTTCACATAGTAATTTGCACAAGGTACCATGAAAACAGAGGAGGAAACACTAAATTTTGTTGATTTCTAGATTTTTCAAGATGTTTTTCCATAGCAAAGTACCTATTTTACAAAAAATTACATTCCCATCATCTTTTATACATGAATTTATGTCAGAAGTATATCTTCTCTTACATCCTCACACCACTATAACTTTATTGCTTTCTTTTCTCCTTGTAAACTTTTTATGGGAAAAAACAGTCTTACTTATATGAATTAAGCTACCATGATCCTTTACCAGATTGTTATATAAACTGGCCTCCCTGCTACTGCTCTTATGCCCAGTTCATTCTATTTTCAACGTAACCTGTAGAGTGATTCTATTCAAACAGAAGTAGGATCATGCCATCTTCTCACTAAAACCCTCCAATGGTTTTATATCTCACTCCAAGTAAAAGCCAAAGTACTTACAATGGCACATCAATCAATCAATCCCACATCACCACTCCCTCTCCCTCTGATCGCAATCCTACTGCTCTTCCTTTCACACACTCTTATCCTGCCCACTGCTGTCTTTTGAAAATGATGCTGATCACTGCTCTGACCTTAGGTCCTTGTACTTGTATTCAGTCTGCCTCGAGTGCTCTTCACGTGTCCCCACATTGCTCAGTCTCTCACCTCCCCTCATTTCCTTCGCATACTTACTCAGATGTCATCTTCTCAGAAGTGAGGACTTCTGTGGACAGTATATTTAAAACTGCAACTCTCCCTTACTGCCTAGACCCTCCCTCCTTTATTTTCCCCCATTGCATATGTCACCTTTAAAGGTACTTTTTATTTTGCTTACCTATCTTGCTCACTCTTAGCTCATCTCATTTACTCCATGTCTGCCTTGCCCTCCCACAACTACCCAACCGGGGTGTGCATCCTGCAGGAGCAAAGATTTTCACTGATTTGATTAACTGTTTTAATTCGTAGAAGGCAATCAACAGATTTCCGTTTAAAGTATTATATATTGATGTGTGGGATTATTTGTGTAATTTAAGCTTTGTCTTCCCATTAGGCTGCAAGGCCCATAAGAGAGGAACAAAGTTGTTTTGCTCACTGCTGAATTTTTGATACCTAGAACTGTCCTTGACTAGGAAATCATTTAAATATCATTTTACCAGTAAACATGAACAGGTGGATCATATATTATGAATGATGTTTATTATGAATTATTCCAAAAGATATTTATATGGCTACCACCTTGAAAGTGACTTGCAAATATGCAACATGAATCAATTATTTGATAAAATTAATAATAGCATAATGTAAAAGAGTGTATAATTATATAAAAACCACTTAACCAGTTAAAATAAAGTACTCAAAAATAAACTGAGTACATAAACCTAACACTGGGGAAAAAACACATACATTGTGATATCTGTCTTGTAAAATGTAAAGCATGCCAAACAACTCTACTTATAGTTGAGAGATATGCATATTGAAAGAAAGAAAGGGAGAAAGAAGGAAAGAGAGAGAGAAAGAAAGGGAGAGAGAAAGAGAGAGAGAGAAAGAAAGAGAGAGAAAGAAAGAAAGAGAGAAAGAAAGAAAGAGAAAGAAAAAAGAGGGAGAAAGAAAGGGAGAGAGAAAGAGAAAGAAAGAAGGAGAAAGAAAGGGAGAGAAAGAAAGAGAGAGAGAAAAAGAGAAAGAAAAAAAGAAAGAGAGAGAGAGAGGGAGGGAGAAAGAAAGAAATGCATGGAAATGATAAATATCAAATTCAGGAGAGGATATACCTCTACAGGGAAAGGAAGGGTTTACAATTGGGAAAGACCCATGAAGGATTTTGACTGGGTTTGTAATGTTTCCCTTGGGTAAGCCAGTTGTGGATACATGGCTGTTCGTTAAGAGTATTCTTTACACATTTTTGTTTGTCTGAAATAATTCCAAATACATAAAAACACAAATAAACATGGAAAATATACTACCTACATTCCAAGGGGAGCTTTAAACTATCCCCACGTTCTTCTTTTTCTATACTACCTAAGCAAGCTCTTCAGTGACTGTGGGGAAGCATAAGCACTTTTAATGCTTAGGTTGCTTGTTCTTCAAGTTTTAGATCTTTCTGCTGTGCACTGAATCCTGACTGGTGTTAACACTAGTACACAGAAAAATTGTTTACTTGTTAATTGGTTTTTATTCTTTAAATTCAGCTCCAATTATCTAATGTTATCTATCTTTCCACCCTATAACAGCTATAATTAAAGTGAAATTAGCAATATGGCTAGTTTCTTTCATCTAGGTATCCAGGAAAATGATCCCTAGGAAGTCGCTAAGGAATACAGTTTTTAGTACAAATAAAATTTCTTTTTGGGGGGCTAATTGGTACCACCCATGCTTATATGTGGTTCGCTAACTCTTAACATTCTTCAGGTTCTGAAGAATGTGTGAGGGGGAAACACACTTGCAATATTTTTGGCACTGAGATTAAAAGCGCCAATAACACTTTTAAATGTGATTAATTCTTTTATGCCCCTGGGAGGGTGTAGTGTGATATTACAAATCACATACTGAAAAGTCTAAAATAAACTTAGAAATGAGCACTCTCATGTTACAGAGGAAAAACACATTTAGGTAGTTCAGATTTTGTATCACAGCCCAAGTTTCCCAAATTCTAGTCTGATGCTCCAAAGCCCTATTCCTGGAAAATGTAGAGTCTAGTGATAATTCTTCATAGAAGGGAAGAAAAGGAGCTAAAACTGTTTGAGAATTTTGCTGGCTCTTGCTAGGCTCTTTAAAGATACCATCATTTTTAACTCTCACAACAACTTTATGAGGCAGGAATACCATTTTCCTGAGGAGCAAACTGGGGCCCAGAGAGGTTATGTCACATGCCCCAATTCTTGTAGGTAACAAGTGATAGAACCAGAAGCCAGGCAAGGATTAGTCCAAGTCCACCAAAGCTGTGCTTGTTGCACTCTGCCTGCTCCTGTAAATAGTGATGGTGGATTAGAGCAATGGTGTATATCATGCAGCCTCAAGAGGGGCAATATCCCCCCAAGAGAGCAAAAATTTTTGTTACAATGCTTTGTGGCCTTCCAAAGGCTCACAGTACATATGCACATATATTACAATTTCATGGGGAAGGGGACAATCAGAAAAAAAAATCTAAAATGTCTCCTTAGGGGAGTTATAAAGAAAAAAAGAAAGTTTGAGAAACGCTGCTCTATATAGTTGAAGGAAAAAAATGCAAGTTAATGTTTGAGCCATTTTTCTAACTCTAGATATAAACTCAAAACCAGGATACCTGATTCTCAATTCCATTAAATGTATGGTTTAAAGCATCAATAGTGCTTTTCTTTGATAAGCTACAGGCTTTCTGCTGGTCAAAGCATGGGTTTTAGAGTCAAGTGAACTTATCACGTTGGTAGGTCAGCTCAAATATTCATGCATTTTGCAATTACTTGAACTTTCTGAGTGTCATCTCACAGTACCATTGAAATAATTAACTGAAATAGCATGTGAAGTGCCGAACATAGAGTAAACTTTCAGTAAATGTGCGTCCCTTCCCCACATTTGGTTATTAATTTCTTTGAACAGTAAATCTCTACAAGAGGATCAAGAATGTCAGAACTGGTTAAAATAAGAGCTGTTTTACTTTAGGGAAAGAGCTGAATATTTTGACCATTATAGAATTATGCATTTTCCAAGCAGTTGGTATTTAGTATTTGAGCATTTAGAAATGTAGGATAAGGTTCTATATCAGCAGGATTTGTTGGAGTATTTTGAAGGAAGAGTACTTTAAGTGGTCTGTGATAGAGGGGAAAAATAAAAGGTTATATTTACTTCAGTCATAACCGTCAGTGGTCAGAAGAGCCTGTATTTGAGCAGTGAAATCATAGAGGATAAGTATCTTAAAGAAAAGAAAGGAAGAGGCAGCAGACAGACTGGCCTCTACAGTGATAGAAACTAGATGGAGAATTAAGTTTCTGAAATTGTCATGTAATATACCTCAATGCAACTATTTCAATTCCAAAACATTTTAAATGGAGGATTGCATCTCCCCTCCGTTGTGGCAGGTTAAGAACATGATAATGAGGGTTGTAATCTTTATAATTGCTCGTATTAAATATTTCACCTTTCTTTCCGTGATAGGTGATATGATAACTTAAGATAATCATGTGCCTCAAGTCAGATTTCCTAAAGATTTATTTTTTAATTCAATAAATATATTATTAGCCAAAAAAGCTTCACCAATAAATTTCATATGTCAAAGAACTTACTTTATAGGTAAACTAATATCAATACTTATGTTTATTTTTGTAGATTAATATAATTCCTTTAGTTTACCCTTTAATAACTTATTAAAAAGGCATATGTCAAGTAGGAAGGATTATACAAACAGTACATCGCGAAAAATACACATATACATATAGAATGCATATTTTTAATGAAGAATAAACATGCGTACACTTGTGTGTATATCTATCCATCTAAAGCTTACGTGTGTTTGACAATCTTGCTCTGTATAATCACATAAGCATTACAACTGGGCAGATTTTATTTCTCCAGCAAAAAAAAATATCACTCTAATTGTATACTTATCACCACTCTACAGTGGCAGCAATTTAGAAATACACTGATAAAATTATGAGAGTGTGAATCAAGAACTGAGATACTGGGTGAAAAGATGATGTAGAGTAGATGACAAAATTTGAAGTTGAGGTTCTATTTGTCAGTAATAAAAGAAATCATCAGTCTAGTTGGTATGCAGTCATTGGTTGTAAGCTTGTCTGTGGAATTTTAATTGTCCTGATCTTTAGTTTTCTTAACCTTATCTGAAAAGAGAAAACATAAAATTTTTCACCAGAGAAGTAGACATGGCCCTGACTACTTTCAGAGTAGCAATGCAACAGTGTTCATTTCAAGGCACCAGATCCAGTTCCAGACTCTCTAGGTCACTGCCCATTAAATATTGGAGAAATAAACCTAGTCCCAAAGTGGTAGAAGAAAAAGCAAGGTTCCAAAATAATCCTTTGCTTGTTTTTTAAGCAATTTGAAAATATTACAGGAAGCCGATCATCATGTTAAACTTTAAAATATCAAAAACTTTTCTTACGCTCTGTCTTACTTCACTTTCAAAATGCCTTCCTATGTGTTTTCTCCTATCCTTCCTGAGTTTTACATTATGTCCGGTCTTCTGACTAATTATGGTGTTGAGTGCCCTGGACAGGCTATTTTGCTTCATTGTCTTACAATTATATGCAGAACCAATTACACTATGTCAATGCAATTTTCCACATAAATAGTGTTGACAGCAATTGATACTGTGGCTCAGAGCCTGTAGAAATGGGCAAAGTCCCAGCTGGGAGATTAGCTTCTTTTTTTCTTTTGCTTAAATGAATCAGCTTATTTCCTTTGCTTTTAGCTGCCTATCTTCTACCTTCTTTTTAGAACTCAGTGGAATTGACCATCTTAATAACCAGGACTAGAAAAAAAGGGACCTATCCAAATGAAATGACAATTTAGCTAAAGAACATGCAACAAATCCACATTTAACTGTCCTCATCATTTTCTCATATCTCAGACCTGCATAAACTTAAATCTTGAGTTTCTGATTTTGTTTATTTGGTATAAAATATATTATCAACTCATCTATATACAAGAAGGAAAATACAACACAGGTTTGCACAGGCCACAGACATGAGAAAACTGAGCATTTCGAGACTTTCTAAAGGTCAATTTATTTTGAAAGAATTTATAAGAATGATTATGCTATCTTTTCAAATAAGCATTTCTGTAAATTTTCAAGTTTGAAATTTTAGACTCAAATAATTTCCATTTATAAATAAATATATAGCAATCAAAATACATTTAACATTGCATGGCATCATACAAGTTACTTTATGAAAAAAAAAAAAACAGAAGGAGCTATTTATAAACCCAAAACAGTAATGCTAGTGTCTATAGAAAACAAACCTGTACTCCTATTACAGAAAGAGCCGGGTCTTTCTCCTTTGATCTCAGAAATTCTTCCGGAACTTACGTAACACAGCTTAGACACGATCAATAACCTAAACAGGGTTTAAAATCTAGTGTTCCAAAATATATAGTTAAACTAAATGTCTAGATATGCTTTTCATAAACTTTCATATACTTCAGATGAATCATCAGGATCAAAACCCAGAAAGCCTTCATTCAACAACCAAGTGCCTGTCACTGACTCGAAGCTTAGCGTGAAAAGGTGCCGAAAGCATGTTTGCTTCCTATCTGAGGAACAGAGAGGGATACAGGGTAACTCGAGCTCTAAGGGAAGAGATGCAGCTTGTTTTATTCATGTCAGCACTATAGTCTGCATCATATGGCTTGCAACTTTAAGAAATGTTAAGTTTTTCTTTCTGTCTGTTTCATTTTAGAACTCACTCGAAGTCAGTTTTGACCTTCTAGATATCCTAGCAAATGCCATCAGATTGATATAGTACCATGTCATTTTTCACACTACACAGAAACAAAGTATAGACTCATTCTGAACACAGAAGCAAATGCTCCACAGCAACAAATGAATAAAAGGATTCAGAGATAAGTTAGAATGACAGGTTAATCTGGTTTAGAAGGTGCCTGTGGAAAAGAAGTATGAGCTGGGATATAACTTGATTTCTGGAAACTTTAGAATGAGAAGATGTAAAAGATTTAGTGAGTGAAAAACATCCTGGGGCCCAATCCTCTATCAAATATTCATCTTCAATCCTACTTACGAAGAACTCCATACCCATGAGAGAGATATACAGGAAGCAGGAAATGAGACTATTATGGTCACTTTGGGTTGATTTACTCTTATTGCATATTCCCATCTAAAGGGTCTGTGCTCCTTTAGAATATGCCATGAAAAATAGGCAGAGAATACAGAAACTGAAAATGCAATCTACAGACAGAACCGTTTTAAAAGGAAATGTTTGCTTAATCCTTCTCTAAGGAGTCCACAGACCTTCAGTACCATGTGATAAAATTCAAAAGGAAAAACTGCATCCCCCATAGGTATATGAACATGTGTCATCAGCCTATTATGTCACTGTCTTCCACATCGCAAAAGGATCCATTTTCCCATTAGCTCTCTTTCAACAAATATTTGTTCCATGCCTGCTACTTTAACAGGAACTGTTCTACTCACTAAGAACACAGCAGCAAATTGAAGGAGGTAACCATGAAAAGATCACAGACAAGAGCATTCCATACAAAATGGACAGGTAATACAAGGCCCTAAAGTGGGAACACGTTTGGTCTGTTCAATGGGGCTGGAGAGTAAGTAACAAGGAAAGAATAGTATAAAATAAAGTAGGAAGAATAGGCAAGGATCAGAACATGTGGTACTTTGTAAGTCAGGGCAAGAAATTTGGGTTTCATTTAACTATGATATTTGGTGACTTTAAGAGATCATTCTGGGGGCTTCCCTGGTGGTGCAGTGGTTGAGAACCTGCCTGCCAATGCAGGAGACGCGGGTTCGAGCCCTGGTCTGGGAGGATCCCACATGCCGCGGAGCAACTAAGCCCTGCGCCACAATTACTGAGCCTGCGCGTCTGGAGCTTGTGCTCCGCAACAAGAGAGGCCTGCGCACCGTGATGAAGAGTGGCCCCCGCTTGCCACAACTGGAGAGAGCCCTCGCACAGAAACAAAGACCCAACACAGCCAAAAATAAATTAATTAATTAATTTTTAAAAAAGAGATCATTCTGGGTACTGTATGAATAATGAATTATAGAGAACAAGAATAGAAATCAGTGAAACCTGTTATTGGAGGTCAATTAAAAATGATGTTTGGTTTATAATAGAGATAGAAATGAGTAGATGAATTTAAAATATATTTGGGAGGTAGGAGCTATAGGACTAAAATGAAGTCTTGGGGAAAAAAGGAATAAGGAATGGAAAGTAAACAAGAATAACTCCTGGATTTTGTCTTGAGTAATTAGGTGGGAAATGGTGTTCTTTTCTCAGAGAAGGAAGTCTGGGAATGAAAGACTGATTGTTCATAGATGAAATAAAATCGTCTGCTAAAAAGAAGCACTTCTTCCCTTCTTCTAAGTACCTTACGAGAGTAAGTTATGGAGAATAACATTCCAAAATGTTATACACTAAACTCTTTTCATTTTCTTTTTCAGAACTTCAAGACCTCCACCCCAAGTTCATAAATTTATTTGCTATAATCCTGTTGATATATATGACAAATAGAGAATAAATCTTCCCTTCTAAGATGGGAGCACCAAAGAGTTCATGCTGAGTTGAATGGAATTTGAAGGAAGGATTATATTGGATTTTACTGACCAGCATATAATAATGTTGTTTCTTTCTAGATTGTTTCCATTTTACTTAATCTATGTATTATATCCAATATAACATTAAAAACATTACAGAACATCTATATGACTTTTGCTAAATAAAATAATATTGGTTGTCTCCAAAAAGCAGCCTCCATTTTATATAAACAGCCATGTTACAGGGCTGACATCACAATACTGAGCACAAATTAATTTTCCTAATAAAAGGGATACTAACACATCAAAGAGTTACCTTTCTTCTTGAGATCTCAAGATAATCTGAAAATAGGTATTTACAGAAAAAATATAGCTCAGAAATAAGTAAAGCTCTTACCCACAGATGCTAAATACTGAACAGGGGTCAATGAAGTCTGAACAACATATCACTACCAGGACACTTAAGGCATCTCAAGAGCTTGCACTGTTGGTCATTTGGTCAGAGAAACTTGCAAAATAGATTCTCTTTTAACCTATATCAGATGAAGCAGTAGAGACCCTCATTAATCTATGTCCAATAACTTCAGATATGGTCTTTGCCCAAGTCAACTTCAACTGAATTTTCCATCTAAAGAACATGTAACTACTATGTGATCGATGTATATGCCAACCGAAGTGCCAAATTTCAAAAAAAAAAAGAAGGTTTGGGCAGAAAGGAGCCTGTTGTTCTTCTGGGAAAAGAAAAAGAAATTAGCTGCTTGTCAATACTAACCCTTTCACTTTTTGTTCTTCCCCCTAGAAACAATCTTTTAGATGCACATATGGCTGCTTTAGCTTCTTTTGTCTGATTTCAGCTCAAATATTCTCCCCTCACAGAAACCTTTCTAGATCACCTGTGTTCATTTGATAACCAAAATTGATGAACAAATAAACCTAATATGCAATGGCTCAAACACAATATGATCTTATTTCACTTCCATTGAACAGTCCAGACAAATCTTGTAGGTTGCAGCCAGGGAAGGAGTCTTTGCTCCACACTGTCATTCAGGGACCCAGGCTGACATGAGCTCTGCCATTTTTAATACATGATTTCCAAGATTGTTCCAGTCACTCTGAACATTGTTGTGACCTTCCAGCTCACAATAAGAAACAAAAATCATTAAACACCATTTGAAGAAGGTTTTATGGGCCAGACCTCGAAGTGGCAGACTTCACTTCTGTTTTGGGACTAATAGAAAGCACTTATTCATATGGCCACTATACTATTTAGTGTAGAGTTTCAAATTTAGAAACTTAGTGTAGCTGGGAAGCCATGGGCCAGCTTTGGTGGAAGAAGGGGAGAATGAACTTCGATGACTAGTTAGTAGTGTCTGACATACCACACTAATTTGAAGTCACATCTATTAATTTTGCCTTCCTCATTAATATGTAAGGTCTTCAAAAATTTTGTCTATTTTGCTCATGTCTCAATACTCAACATTAGAATAGAGCTTGGCACCTACTAGATGCTAAAATAGTATTTATTGACTAATTGATTCATCCAGTCAATGCCTCTAGAGACTCCTGTACAGTGAGTCCCAGATATTTGGTTGCCAAAACTCTCTGATGCCCAAGAGTCTACTTTCATAAATAACTCTGCTCATCTCCTCTTTTTTTTGTGCCCTTTTATAACTATCTAATGATAGTAAGAACAAGTTCTAGTATGTATTGAGTAGCTGCCATGTGCCATACACTACACTAAATCTTTCCCAGGTGTTGTCTCATTTAGTCTTCACAATTACCCCAGAAGGTAGGCAATCTTATTAGTCCCATTTTACAAATGAAGAAAGTGACGCTTAGAAAAGTTAAGAGATTTGCTCAAGGCCCACAGTGGAAAAGGTAACAGAACTGGGACTCAAATCTTGTTCTAGAACTCAGTCTTCAGAGCCCAAGCTTTTAACCATTAGACTATACAACCTCTGACAAATTACTTATTCTTTTAAAGCACTGGTTCTCAAATGGGGGCAATTTTGGCAATGTCTGGGAAACATTTTCGATTGTCATGACTTGGGTAGGGGAGGTTATCAGCTTCTAATGGGTAGAGGTCAAGGATGCTGCTAAACATCCTACAGTCATATGACCCACACACACAACAAAGAATTATTCAACTCAAAATGTCAGAGCTCATGTTGAGAAACCCTGACTTAGAGGGACACTCTGGTAGTCAGTGCCATGCTGCTTTGAACAAACTGTAAGCAATTACTCTCTTATTCTGATCTTCTCAAAGATTATTTTTACTCCACTGAAAAACCCTTTTCAAGATTGTCCCTGTCTATGTTGTTACTTACTACCTCTTTTCACACTTCAGCTTCTAATTTCAATTTGTCCCTGGAAATTTCATTTATTATCTTTTTCAAGCTTGAGTTCTTTTGCAACAGCTCAGGAAATTCTCTACTGTTTTCCATTCTAACGTCTTCTAATGTTCTACCTCATATGACACCTCCCTCTACAGGTTAACAACCTTTTTAATAACCTCCCCAACCCAGATCTAAACCAAATGTTCACATGGCTCCCCCCACCCTCATTAATTTACCAAATGTACTTAACCTCATTCGAGGCCACTGAGTTCTCTTGAATCCAGCCAGGAGTTTAATGGCCTCATTTACCTAATGTAAATTCCTCCTTCTTACTTTTAAAAACTGAAAAGAGCAAACTAATAGCAAAGCCAAGATGAAACACAAGGCCCCCTGACTCCCAGCTGACCATTATTTTTAAGATAACACACTGCCTCAAACCTGACAGAATGCTCATATGCATTTACATCTGCTCATATTAATGCTTTTAACCTAGCTAGAGCTAAGAATAAAGTTAGAGGAACATGCTAATTTCTAAATAAGCTGTTTGGTATAATTTGCTCTGTATATTTATATACTTACTCAAATGTTAAATATATTCTAAGGTATTACCTACAGAAATTAATACTACTGATTTTTACATGTCGGATTGCCTCGGATTGCCTCTTCATTGTCTTTGCAACCAAGCAGTATGAATCTAGCCTCTATAAATTATAGTTGGAATGTTTTATTTTAAAGATAGTAGCAATGAATACGCTACAGAGAAAATAAAGAAACTCCTGTAACCAAGAGAAAGGACCATGAGAATTCTCATCTCTTCTCTGACCTGCTACCCAGTTTTGATTTTAACTTAAATTGATTCTAGGGGAGAATGACAGGATGGAAACAAGAGATGGGTATTGAGGATGTTTGAGGATGATGGAAGGAGAAAAACTGCAGATGGAAAGATCTATTTAAAGGAAAACAGAGGAGAACCAATACAAGCAAATGGCCCCAAAATGTGAACTTATCACCACCAAAGCCAGGGTTTCCAGGTGTTTTCTTTTCTTTTCCTACCAAGACAAGATTGTCAGGATGTCAAGCACCTGACTGAACTCTGCTGCACTGTGCTGTGAATTCCAAGGCTATGTGTATCATTCTGTCCATGTGTTTCCAATTTAACATGCTCTTTCCCTCCAGATTTACAAATAGCTAAGCACACTTAATGTGGTGACCCAACCAGGAAGGATGTGTCAAACTACTAACTCTGGTGCTCCTTTCAAATGATTGTCTGGACAGGCAAAACATGACCAGGAGCTATTCCTTGCCAGGGATTTTCATGGCAGTGAGCCATCTAATCTGAATATGATCTTTTGTATAACCTTGGCTGCTGTTTCACTGTAATTATCTTAGACCTACAGGTAAAATCTAGGCACTCTCATGAATATGGAATTTTTATGGAAATGAGCATCAAATATGGAATGTAAGCTTTTGTAGAACGATGAAGAAGCAACAGATTTGAAGAAGTGAGAAGGGAAAAACAAGAGGAACCAGATGGTTAACACCCTTATGAAAAATGGATACGTGATGCAGCACAATAACCCTCTTGGTAGACATAGAAACACCGTAGTCTTAAGAGAATTCAGTGCCCAGCTTAATCTTTTCATATTTACCATTACTCTAGCTCCTTGCCACTCTACTGTAATGCCAATTCTGGGAATTTTACAATGCCAGAGTGTCATATTTGTCATGGAACACACAATTAAAGAACAGAACTGACCATGAAGTCAGTTAGATCATTAGATCTGAATGACTGTTTGAGTGTGGTAAGACTAGGGACAAAGAAAAAGAGAAAGAAAAGCCTCCTAAGATGTTCCCAATAAAAAGAGTGGCAAAAGTAAGAAAAATTAATTCATAGAATGGAAATTAGATACAAAAATATCCCATAGAGGTGAAAACAGTTCAATTTCATCTATAAATTAACATTAAAAGGTCCACTTATAATTAAATCCATGTTTCCTCCCCTCAAATTTTTAAGGTGCACCTCCACCAATAAATGCAAACACAAATGCATTATAGATATTAAACCATGATATACAAATTCCATACATACAGTACATAAGTTAACATATGATTTTTTTGTACTATAAAACCATTCAATGCAGTTTATCATAATTCAGGCTAAGAGACATTACATTTTGTGCCTATAATCAAAGTTCTCAGAAACATCCCACATATGCAACAGTTCCATAGAGACCAAAATAAAGAGTAACTGAAAGGAGGACTAGGAAGAACAAAGGCAAAATAACTTAGCACTTACTTGTGGATTTTTCCCCAAGCCAGTTTCTTCAATGTGAAGAGAGAATTTATGTTTTTAAAAAGGAAGAGAAATAAATGAAAAGGGGTGAATTGGATTTTACTCCAGTTCTAACTGATCCTAAACTAAAGGACATGATGAGGTATTAATTTGTATGACAGTTCTAGTGAAGAGACGATTTGATGTATTGGTATTTCTAGGTTATCATTTTTGGTAAACTTAAATCTATCTGCAACCAATTTATTGTCTGTAAAATGAATGTAAATAACCTTCATCATTTGTTTTAGTGAATTTTATACTAAGGTTATTAAAACATTTAAAAACTCTTTAAATACAACTATTCCACAGAAATACAAAGGATCATAAAAGACTACTATGAACTATATGCCAACAAATTGGACAACCTAGAAGAAAAGGATAAATTTCTAGAAACACAATCTTCCAAGACTAAATCATGAAGAAATAGACAGATTACTGACAAGGAGATTGAAACAGAAATCAAAAAAAGCTGCCAACAAAGAAAAGCCATCTGGCTTCCCTGGCAAATTACACAAAGACTTAATACCTATATTTTCAAATTCTTCCAAAAAATTGAAGAGGAGGGATACCTTCCCTGCACATTTTTGAAGCCAGCATTACTCTGACATCAAAATCAGATAAGGACACCACAAAAGAAGAAAATTACAGGCCAATATCCTTGATAAACACAGATGAAAATTTCCTCAACAAAATACAGTTGACCCTTGAACAACACAGATTTGAACTGCTCAGGTCCATTTTATGCAGATTTTTTTCAATAGTAAATACTACAGTACTACATTATCTGTAGTTGGTTTGATCTGCAAATGCAGAAACATTAATACAGAGGAACCATGTATATAGAGGGCCTACTATAAGTTACATGCAGAAATTCAACTGCATGAAGGGTCAGCACCCCTAATCCCTGCATTGTTCAAGGGTCAACTGTATTAGCGAACCAAATCCATTACATTAGAAGGATCATACATTATGATAAAGTGAAATTTATTCCAGGGATGCAAGGATGGTTCAACATCCACAAAATCAATATGATACATCACATTAACAAAATGAAGGATAAAAAATCATACAATTATCTCAGTAGATACAGAAAAGGCATTTAACAAAATTCAACATCCACTTATGATAAAAACTGTCAACAAAGTGATAACAGAAGAAATGTACTTCAACATAATAAGAGCCATATATGGCAAACCCACAGATAACATCATGTTCAATGAAGAAAAACTGAAAGCTTTTCCTCTTAGATTGGGAATAAGACAAGGATGCCCACTCTCATTACTTTTATTCAATATAGTATTGGAAGTCCTAGCCACAGCAATTAGGCAAGAAAAATAAATAAAATTCATCCAAATTGGAAAAAAAGAGGTAAATCGTCACTATTTGCAAATGATACTATATACAGGAAACCTTAAAGAATTCACCAGAAAACTTTTAGAACTAATAGACGAATTCAGTAAAGTCGCAGAATACAAAATCAATATAAAGGAATCTGTGGCATATCTATACACTAATAACAAACTATCAGAAAGAGAAATTGAGGAAAAACTCATCTATAATTGCATCAAAAAGAATGAAATATCTAGGAATAATTTAACCAAGTAGGTGAAAGACCTGTACACTGAAAACTATAAAACACTGCTCTGCACAGACCTACACAGTGAAGAAAACCATTATCCAAATGAAAAGGCAATCTACTGAATGGAGAAGATATTTGCAAATCATATATCCAACAAGAGGTTAATATCCAAAATATATAAAAAACTCATACAACTAAACAACAAAAACACACAAACAACTAGATTAAGAAATGAGCAGAAGGCCTGAACACACACTTTTCCAAAGAGGATATACAGATGCCAGAAGGCACATGAAAAGATGTGCCTAATTATTAAGTGATGTTTATTAGTGATGTTTTCACTAATTATTAAGTAAATGCAAATCAAAACCATGTGAGATATCATCTCACACCTGTTAGAATGGATATCATCAAAAAGACAAGAAATAACAAGTGTTGGAGAGGATGTGGAGAAAAGGGAACTCTTGTACACTGTTGGAAAGAGTGTAAATTGGTATAGCCACTATGGAAAACAGCATGGCAGTTCCTCAAAAGAATTAAAAATAGAACTACCATATTACCCAGCTATTTCAGTTCTGGGTATTTATCCAAAGAATGCTCACTGTAACATTATTTAAAATAGCCAAAATATGGAAACAACCTAAGTGTCCATTTATGTATGAATGGATAAAGAAGATGTGGTATGTGGGTATGGAAAATTACTCAGCCAAAATATGAATGAATTCCTGCCATTCACAACAACATAGATGGACCTTGAAGGTATTATGCTGAATGAAATAAGTCAGAGAGAGAAAGACAAATACCATATGATTTCACTCATATGTGAAATCTAAACAACAACAAAACCAACAAACAAAAAAATAAAACAAACTTAGATACAGAGAATGGATTAGTGGTTACCAGACGAGAAGAGGCTGGAGGAGTGAGTGAAATGGGTGAAGGGGTCAACTGGACAATGAATGGTAACTAGATTTGGGGTGGTGATCACTCTGTAGTGTATACATATGTTAAACTATAATGCTATACACTTGGAACTTACGTAATTTTAAAAACTCTTTGAAAATAAATATAAGAAATTCTATGGGTTTTGTGATACTACTATACCTTTATAAAGCTGATCAGTTCTTTTTGAAAGTATAAAGCCAATGGAAGATTTCCAGAATTTTGTCTTTAAATAGAGACCTACATAAAGCACCCTGTGTGTTAAATTTGCATGTGTAAGTAATTAGAGTATATTTTAAATCAGTATTCTCTTGGGCAAATCTTTATTCTCCTCTTCCTGCAAATGAAATTAAAGAAAGATATATTGGATTCTGGAGTCTTTTGTTTTCCTTTTAAAAGTACTTTGTAGTAAAGTGTACTTAATTAAAAGGGCAATCACAAAAGACAGGAGGAGCTCTGGTGATACTGGAGGTTGACAGCCAATGTGATTAACCCCCAGCAGGCGGATTACAACAAACATAGTTTATCTTCATCAACAAGCACTTTCAGAATTTAGCATTAGAAATGGATTTCAAGTTCAAAATGTTCTCTCCAAAATGAATGTATTTCTTTTACACACTCTGAATTCTTACTATATATGTATATATATACACATATATATATATACACACACATATACGATATATAATTTTATTTAAAATAAATTTTTTAAATGTACGTAAAATGCTACTTTTACATCCCTTGAATTCCAAGTCTATTTTATATACATACATATATGTGTGTGTGTGTGTATAATTTATGTTTAAAATAAATATTTAAAAAATCAATTTACAATTTATACTGTAGATTCACCTTAGTGGCTAAAAATGATCAAATAGAATATTTAAGGATATGGCTGGAGAGAGCTAGAAGTTACACTATTTTAGCCATGAGAGTCTAAGGAAAAATTCTCTGTGCATGTTGCCTGGATGTGACTAGAAGCAAAGAACCCTGAGATTCTATCCTAGGTCAGTCATTAAATCAAGCAAATGATTTAACATCCATATCTTAAGTATCCTATCTATAAAATGGGGAAATTTATTTTCATGTGTCAGTGAAGTAATCAGTATTACACTACTTAAAAATAGTTTCCAAAGAAGTGAAATGAATGTGTGGCATATGTGCCAAGTGCTATGCTTTCCACATATGATTTAGTAATCCTACAAGACAGATATAAAATACAAACTTCATAACCTCACATATCCAGCAATCACTTATCAAAAAATATTTATCAAGATTATACTGTGTGCCAGCAATGAACAAGATAGATATGGTCCTGTCTTCATGGGTCCTACATTCTAGAGGGAGACAAACAACAAACAAGTAAAGAAGAGAAATAATCAAATACTGTTAAAAGAACTGTACAGTTCTCTCACACCTTACTCTAATAGAACACTTACCACACAATTATATATGTGCATGTGTGTGCATGTATGTTTCTATTAACTGAAGTACTCTTAAGGAGATGGACCACGTCTTATATCATCCAAAACTTAGCACAATAATTGAGAGAGTAGCATTTTACCAACTCTTCCACCAAGAACTACTATAAAAGTTCAGGATAACCCAACTCTTTGACAGCTTGGAAAGCAACAATGTTAATCAGGATTTAAAAGGACAAGAGTCCCCCCAAAGAGAAATGTATTGATGTGAACCCACGATTCTGTTTCTGGTTCCCAAAAGGCATTTCAGATTCCTAAGATGAAAATGGCAAGAAGATAAGAAGTCAGAATGAAGCAGGTAAGAAGTAATAAAGATGAGCAGAGGTTACAAATAGTCTTATGATACCAAAGAGGCAAAAATTCTTACCAAAAAGGATGAACCCTAACTAAAAAACAAAGCAAACAAACAAAAAACCCCAGAAAATATAAAACAGGTTTCCATTGAGACTCTCCAAGGGCTACAATCTAGGAATAAGGGCAAACTGGAAATAATCCAACCTTTAGAAATATTGAAACTCAGACTCAAATTCCATAACCCCTGAGTGGATCAAGATGATGGGTCCACATTCTATGCCTGATAGCTTAAAAATGTAAACAATAGAAAAAGATAACATAATCCAGAGACTCTATATAACTTTTTTTATTGAATATGCAAAGTATTCAATCAAAACTTACCAGATATGCCAGGAGATAGAACTAAATGACTGAAGTCCAAAAAATAAAATAAAATATAGAAGTAGATGACTCAGATAGTGGTATTATCAGTTTAAAATAACTATATTTAATATGTTTATGAAATTAAATGAAAATATTTACCAGAGAACTGGAGTCTGTAAAAAAATTACCAAATTAAAATTTTGGAACTGATGTACACAATAACCAACATTAAGAAACTCAATAAAGCATATTTGATGCCACAGAAAAGAGTATTAGTGAAATGGAAGACAAGTCAGTTAAAAAAAAAAAACCTACATGAAAGCAGAGATTAAAAAAAAAAGCATATAAAAGACAGAATGCAAGAAATATATGGGACATGGAGAAAAAGTCTATCATATATATAATTGAAATCCCAAAAGAAAAAAGAGAAAGAGATAAGGGAAGAAACCATACTTGAAAGACACTAGCCAAGAATTTCCCAAACAATGAAAGACATCAAGCAACAGAATTAGGAAGTGCTATAAACCCAAAGCAAAATAAATACAAAGAAAACATCTAGATACACTTCCAAAAACCAAAGAAAAAATTTTTTAAAGCAACTAGGGACAAAAACAAAAATACGTTCAAATAAGCAACAATAAGATTGACATCTGATTTCCCAACAGGAATGAAATCAGAGGAGAATGAAATGATATCTTCTAAATTAAGACAACTTTTAGCCAGAATTCTTTACCTAGAAAGATACTTCTAAAAAATAAAGGGCAAATAAAGATTATGTCAGACAAACAAAATTAGAGAACATTTATTGGCAGCAGATCCATTCTCCAAACACTAGAGGTTCTTCAGGCAAAAGAAAATACTTCTAAATATGCAGAAAAGAATGGAGTGCAATAGAATGAGTAAATATGTGGAAAATATAAACGAATTTGATTCTGTAAAACAATACATATTGTGTCTTATGGAAGTTAAAATATATATAGAATTAAAATACATGAATAGAATAGCAACAAGGCATATTTAAAATTGTTTCATTGCCTAGGAAGTGGTAAGATTAATAACCACTATAAAAGCACTAATTTCTAGCATACTTTACTGAGTAAAAGATTTATGCTCTAATATCTAAAATAGGTAATAGCAAATTATGGCTAAGGGCCAAATCCAACCCACCATGCATTTTTGTATCACCTGAAAGCTAAGAATGTTTTTACATTCTTAAATGGCAGAAAAAAAATCAAAAGAAGAATATAATCTTTATAGAGTACTTTACAATATGTCATGCATTGCTCTAGATCTTTGCATTTATTAGTTCATTTAATATTTGCAACAACCTTGTGAAGTAAGTACTATTACTCATTGGATAGATAAGGAAATTGTAGCTTCTAGATAGGTTAACTAAATAGTCAATGACAACACAGCTAATGATCAGTTCCTCTGACGTTCAAACCTAGGGAGTCTTGCCCCAGAGGCTGTGCTCTTAATGTACTTCCCTCATATGCACGTATATCTAGGCCTTCCATCAGGAGACTATCTTACCTACGCAAAGCCATGACTTCACTATGCGAACCATGACACTCCACTTTTCAATCTCTGTTCTCTCCACACTCAGAACCTTTCTGTACACAGTTTCTGCTTGCTTAGACTGTCTGACTTTTTTTTTTTCTCTCAAAAGCTTTGTGGAGACTTAAAACTTCTAAGTTCTTAGAACTTCTAAGTTCTGAAAGCTGCTTTGACAATTACAATATACAAATGTTTTCCTTGTTCTGTTTCCATGGCACCTAAAAACATAATCTGTTCCCACATCATTACATTCTTTCCTATGTATTACATTAGAAATTCTTTCCAATTCATTATTTGTATGTCTGTCTCCCCAGCAAGAATGTAAGTTCATTTGGGTCCAATAAGTTTCATACAATGCCCGCATGCATCAGTGTCTCAATGCTTGGGTCAATAAAGGAATGAATTAGTGGTGGCTATTGGTACAGATGAAAGAAAAAAAATGCATTAAGGGCAGTGTCTTTCCATTAATTATATAACTTTTCTTTCCTCATCTGTAAAATGAAGATTTGATTTGATCAGAATCACAATCCACCTAATGGTTACTATTTATCCATGTAATGTAATATCTCTCTCTCTTCCTCAAGGTAGATGATAAATGATAGGTAGGTAGGTAGGTAGATAGATAGAACAACAGAACAGAAAACTCTAAAATCGGATTAGCTTATTACAACTAAACTAATTATAGCTTAATCTATTTTCACTTATCTGCCCCAACAACTGGTCACTCTTTAAATAAATCTATTTTTGTCAAAAAATGAAATACAATGCAACCTTTAAAAATAACAGGACAGTACTATAGGTATTGATAAGAAATGATCCCAAAATATGGTAAAGGAAGAGAGAGACATGAAGGATGAAACAAAATGGGTTCTCTTTGTGTTTTAAACAATGTAATATGTGTATATATGTAGAGAATATTTCAGATGAATATAAAAAGAATTTATTCCAGTGGTTACCTCAGGAGAAAAAAACTGACTTAAGCATCAGCATAGAAGGAAAATAGCATTTTACACTAGATTGTCTTCTGTATATTTAAAATTGAGTATCAATGCATGTATCACCATAGAAACATAAATTAATAAAATATTTTAAATAAAATCAAATAGTAATTCCTATGCTTGCTCTTAGAAAGTATGCAGTCAAGGAATGTAGTAAAAACCATGAGTTGTAACAACCACAAATTCTCAACCTTGAGAAATGAGAAAATCAAACACAGTAGTAAATGACAGAAAGCAAACGTTTACTTGTACTAAATAGGATTGCCCTTAATTAAACATAAATAAATGGTGTCTGGTGCAAAACTAGGCCTGGTAGGTTTCTTTCGAAACTGAATGCAATGGATTTTGTTCAACATTTTCTCAGTCTCTCCCTCCCCATCCCCTCTCCCCTCTCCCCTCTCCCCTCTCCCCTCTCCTTCTCTCCCTCCTTACTTGCCCTCTAACCTTCTTTGAGTAGTGTTGTAAACACTCAACTGATTTAAAAAATGGCAACAAGGCAGCAAAATTAAATGATAGAAACACCTTTGTTTTGTGTTTTCCTTACTGCAGACATACAAACATGTATCAATTTCTTCAAAACTAATTTTTTTCTAAGAAACAATCTACAAAGAACAATTGTTTGCTGATGGTGATGACTATAATAAGAAAAGTTTGTCACTATTGCTTAGCATCTGTAACTAGGAAACCCACTTTGACTGTATGTCTTGAAACAGGCTTAATTATTTAGCTACAGGAAGTGGGGGAGAGAACCCTTCTGTTTCCAATATTCATGAAAAAAGTCTTAATTTCAGAGAAAAGATAAATTCAGATACACTGAAATGAGATCCTCTCCCTGCTAAAATGTTCTGCAGACACTCTGCAGACCAGAGCTGCTTCTCCTCTGCTTCCTCCTCCATCTCTCCCCTTGACACACAGCACTGCTTATTTAGAAGATAAATCTAAACTGCATAATTTGGAAGAAAGCATACATAGAAATATCCCACACCCTGAGAGTTTACAAAAGGAGAAACCTCTCTCCACTGGAGATCTGCTTATTTGCTTGAGGGCTCAGAATTTAATCAGATGCCTCTGATAAGAGAAATCAGTTTTTCTCAGAAAGCAAAGAAAGCTAAGAATTTATTAGAAATGTGGCTGCTTTAAGAAGTCTGACAGTAAGGATTTCTACAAAACTTGCTTGGCAGTAATTACACCATTAACAGACCCAAAGGCAGAAGGAATCCCAACTTTCGGAACAGAACTCCTTCACATCTACAACTTTTAATACTGGTCAGCCACTTTCATGGGTCAACTGAACAAGACAGCAAAACCTTTTGTAGCCAGGGGCAAGATCTGCAAGCAGTTTCCAATGATTCATTTCCCTCACTGTATTTTCCTTCCATTCATATGCAAATCCGCATGCAACTCAGGCCCCTTTCTTCCTGTAGCCCAGCGAGAGACTCCCCCTCTAGCTGTAACCTCCATTTCCAATTCCCTCTGGTTTACTTTTCTTAAGTCTGTAAATATGCCTTTCTTCCTGAAGATCTGGATCCCCTCTAATCCTCTTACTAACCCGTGTATCCATGGTTGAGATTTCCCTCTACTCATCCCTCTTATTTAATTTGCCATTCATGAATGTCATTCATTTGTTCATTCATTCAATAAGTATTCTTTGACCATGATGTGCCGAGCACTGTTTCAAATACTAAGGCTCTTAAGAGTAAACAAAACAGACCAAAACATGAGCAATGAGAGTACAGATGGTAATAGCCATCTTAACAATAATTGTCCTCCACATAGACCCAATGTTAGGGGTAGAAAAACTGTTTTTTAAAAAATCCTAATAATTAACTCTAGATATTTCAGAATAAGTGAATTCAAGTATTCCTTACATATATATTTGCACATATACATGGGGCTAATTAGTACAAGTAAACAAATAAGTAGTTTTGGTTTTTTTTCATTAGTGCTAAAATGCTTTCAGAAAAGGTCTGGCAGTCACTACCATCATTAGGCTTGCTAGACGAATATTCCTGCAATAAAATGTAATACGACCCTCACCATTCACTCCAGATGAAAGACCAGATATTCATCCAGATATTCATCTCCAGATGAAAATTATACCTAAAAGGAAATTTCTCATCAGTAAGGAAAGACCAGGGATAATTTACAGCCCTGATAAATCTCTGAATATAGCAATTAAAATAACAAGGTGATGCTTTTGTTAATTGAATTATGACAATCAAAATAGCCATGCCCTTCTACCATGTCCTTAATTCAAGATTTTGAACATAAACTTCATTTAGAAAAATTGGGCAAAGATTGTGTTTACCAAATGTTTATAGTCAGTCTTCTGGAATGATATTAAAGCCAACTCTCTTTGAAAACACTACATAGCATGACTATTCCTGCTTAGCATTAAAGAGAGCAAACAAGGCACAATGGATTTATCTTGTCATTCATCCATTTGCTGGAATCCCAAGGTGACAGGCTGCACTGGTGAAGGAGGTCCCTCTGTCCAGACCAAAGCTCATGCCCAGCATAGCCAGCAGGCAGTAGGGTTTAGTGAAGAACGGTTGGTGTCTTAGTCCATTTGGGATGCTATAACAAAATACTGGAGACTGGGTAGCTTATAAAGGACAGAAATTTCTCACATTTCTGGAAGCTGGAAGTCTGAAACCATGGTGCCAACATGGTTGGCTGAGGGTTCTCTTCCGGACTGCGGACTTCTCATTGTGTCCTCACGTGGTAGAAGGGGTGAGGGATCTCTGTGGAGTCACTTTTGTAAGAGTACTAATCCTACTCATAAGGGGTCCACCCTTAAGAAACTCTCAAAGGCCTTACCTTCTAATGCCATCAGGCTGGGCATTAGGATTTCAACATATGAATTTTGGGGGGGACACAAAATTCAGACCATAGTAGTTGTCTCACTGAACATCCATTCCCAACTCCTTCTACCTTGCCATTTTCCCCCATAAAGGATTGAAAACTAAATACTCATTTTTCCTTACTTCGCTTAGAGTGGCCATGTAACGCACTCTTACCAATATGTAAGAGAAAAAACCTGTTAAGGGTACAAAAGAAGGGCTTCTAGGAAAGCCCTTTTCTTTCAAATTAAAGAGGCATTTGTGACTGTTCTCCCTTCTTCCTACTTTTTTTTTTTTTTTTTTTTTTGCAGTACGCAGGCCTCTCACTGCTGTGGCCTCTCCCGTTGCGGAGCACAGGCTCCGGACGCGCAGGCTCAGAGGCCATGGCTCACAGGCCCAGCCGCTCCGCGGCACGTGGGATCCTCCCGTACCGGGGCACGAACCCGTGTCCCCTGCATCGGCAGGCGGACTCTCAGCCACTGCGCCACCAGGGAAGCCCTCTTCCTACTTTTAAAGTAAAAATGAGTCCCTGAGCTGTGGAAGACACCAATGCTATGAAGTTGAGAAGCCAACATGCTAAAGATAGGTTCAAGGGGCCTGAGTCTTCGTTGATGTTACCTAGCCACTGCACCAAGCGCAGGACTACTTCCCTCCAGATTTCTTCTTCTGTGAGAATAAAACCCTACTTTCTTCAGCTCTGGTTAGCTGCATTTTTTGATACTTGTAGCTTAAAGCTACTGACACAGTGCATGAGCTTGTAAATAGGGCAAATCCAAGTTAAAATCCAAGCTCAAACATTTGATACCTGAGTGATCTCAGACAAAGTTCACCCCCTTTCCTGGTCTCATTGTCCCCATTGATACCTTTCACATATCAATAAACAGATTTCACAATCCCCCCTCTACAGTTATCATTAGACTACATAAGTACCTTTTCATGGGAAATCAATCTATCTTGTCCCTAAATCATACTGATTTTTCAAATAACAAAACTATTTGAAGAGAAAACACATGACAGGGGATAGCAGTATAGGGAGAAAGATGCAAAGAATATTTTTTCTAGACTTGAAATGATGTAGATGAGAATGTATAGGGAAAATAAATGCTTACAAAGGAGATAAAAATTAACATTCTTTTGCATGTTGATGTGTTGCCCAACTTGAATCCTTTAACATTTTCCAGGTGGCAGCAGGAGACCATTAAAATAGCAGTACCCAGAGAAGTGGGGGAGTTTAGGCCAATAAGGGAGAAGCCAGGTGGAGCCAAACTCCAATCTCTGGCAGGGAAAAAACAACAAAAAAGGCTGAAAATGTGCTTCAGGATTAAGAGACTTGGAAACCTGGAAGACGGATTATAATAATTGAGAAAGAAAAAGATCCCAAACTGCAAATAAATCTGTTGTTTAAATCCTCATGATCTCTGCACAGATTTTGAAAACGTCCTACTGCTTTTCAAGATACGTATACA